>NC_134455.1:28858543-31466043 GCF_047948215.1 Lycorma delicatula
TTTCTGACAAGTGTTGTAATGTACTATTTCCAAATAAAATCCCATTTTTTAAATTTTCTTTCTTTTAATTAACTTATCTTATTCCATTTTATTCAGGATTAAATTTTCTACAACTTTTGTTTAAAAGTTTTATGTGTTTATTATCCATTTTACAAAGTTATTGAACATAAAACATTAAAAACAGGTTTTTTACACCCAATTTATTGGTGTTCACCCCAGATTTCTCAAAGTCTACTATGGAATACAGTTCTGGGATCTTTTTTACTTGATTTTTCAGGTTAAAACCATAAGAAATTACTAATTCTGCCCCTTAATTAATGTCGTAAAAATTTCAGTATGACCTCATTATCCAGGTTAGCCGAAATCAAAGTGAAATCTTTCACTACCGTAAGTCACAAACGAAGCGCTTTAGGATATCTGTTTATACAGGATGTCCCATATAAAACGCAATCCAACCTTTTATTGGTAGGTATTGAAATAAAAAGGCATGTGTAAAGGTAAATGTACTTTTTATTATTACCATCCATTACCTTACATTTAGAGTAAATGTTGGAAGTGGCCGCCATCTTCTTGAATACAAGCTTCAATTCTTTTTACAGCGTTTCTTTTCAAAGTTTTTTCAAAGTTTGTGGCTGGATAGTTAATACAGCTTGTTCAATATTGACTTTCAGTCGTTCAAGTATTCGTGGTTTGTCGCTGTAGGCTTTTTCTTTGAGGTAACCCCGTAGAAAAAAATCCGCCGCAGTCAAATCTGGAGATCTTGGTGGCCACAAGCCTCGATCGATAACACGATTACCAAAGAATTCCTCAATGAAATCAGAAGTTGAACCTGCGTAGTGCGATGTCGCACCGTCATGTTGTAGCCAGCAGTGTCTGTCTTCCTCTTCCAAGAGTAAGATGAACTGAAATAAAATATCCTGATATCATTCTGCATTAATGGTGTACTCAAAAAAAATATGACCGATTATTTTCTTCCGCGATATCGCGCACCACACGCCCAACTTCTGCAGGTATAATTGTTTTTCATGATAAACGTGGGGATTTTCAACACTCCAAATGTTTTGGCTGTTTACGTAGCCATCCAAATGAAACCGTGCTTCATCTGTGAAAAATAACGAATCCATAACATTAATTCCCTCATGCAGAAATTGACAGAACCGTTGACAATATTGTAGCAGTTTTTCTTTGTCGGGCTCAAGAAGTCTATGAACCGTTTGAATGCGATAAGGTCATAATTGTAATTGTTTGGTCGCCCGATGAACAGTTGATTTAGACATATTAATTTCAGCAGACAAATGTCTGATCGATTTATTTGGCGAGGCGATTAATCAGTCTTTGAGTTCAGTGACTGTATCTGTATTCAACACTGACGCAGATCTTTTGTGTTCCTTGTTATTAACAGAACCGGTCTCTCTAAATTTTGCGACTAACCTAATACTGATGTTTTGTTAGGAGCTGGTTTATCTGGGTACTTATGGCGAAACAAATCTTGCACTGCAACCACTGATTTCGTTCTGAAGTACAACTCGACAAATAAACACGTTCATCTAGCGAAAACACCATCTTGTCTCTAGCAATACACTGAACGTTTTGATTGCATTGTTGTTACTATCGGTAGTGTTCTACTGCGTCGCCGCGATGTTCATATGTTGGAAGAGTCCATTTCAGTAACGAGTAGGGGAGTAAGCTTGACTTTTGAAATTTCATGGATGAGTGATTGATGAGTTGCGTTTTATATGGGACATTCTGTATTAACTTTTTCAATTATTTTCATGACGAGTATAGGTTATGAAATACCTGGGAGAACTTTGTGATACATTCATTATGTATATGTACATATTTAAATTCTATCAAATAAACCACCTAGTACAGAAAAGGCATATCTTACCTTAATTCTTCATGATTGTATTTTTGTAGGAACCTGCATCCTCATTCTTGGTTGAAATAATTCCAGAAAAATAATTATAGATTTATTTCAATCATGACTGAGGATACAGAATTTCCACAAAAGTACTTCATAAAAAATTAAGGTAAGATATGTCTTATCTCAGTATTCTGTATGAGGTGGTTTATTTAATAGAATTTAAATATTATTTAATAGTACCAGAGGAATAATTATCTTAAAAAGATGAATTTCCGTTAAGTAATATATATAACATATATTACTTACTATACTTTTTGTATTTATGGGAAAAAATAATACTAGATGTTAGTTAAGAGTTTTTATTGAATTAATTTGCATTTACTATAACATTCTTTATTTTTACATTATAACAAGAATAACTTGTATTCTTGTTATAATGTATACTTATGTGCTTTTCCATTTGTTTGGTTTTAAGACTTTTAACATTTTTGCAGATTGGAGTAATCAATAAAAATCATCATAAATTTAATTGGCTCCAAATCCTGACTATTTAAAATGCAACGAAATGAACAGGTTCAGTTAATACATTTCATTACTGAAAATTAAAATTATGCTTTATATGTGTTAATTTAACATTTTTATTGTCTAAGCATGTTTGATTATTTTTCTTTTTCTTTAATTATTTTCTGCTTGTTTTCTTTTCTTTTTTTGTTTAATTTCATTGTTAAATTAAAGAATATTATATAGATAACCGCAGACCTGGCAATGCTTCACTATTGCTAGATTTGAGTGTACATATAGATTAAATGAACACAATTGAAAGTTTGATAAAACATTAAAAAATGAACATTACAGAACTTCACAAAATTTAACCCTTCACTTCATAAAAGCCAAATGTAAATAAATCCAATTGGCGAAACAGCACTACCTATTGGATTTAATTCAAAATACCCGTAACTTTTTTTCTACTGGTCAGATCAAGGATTTCAGTAGCTTTAAACCCTCTCTGGACAGTGTGGACCATTTTGAAAAAACCCACGCGTAAATCAGTCTTGCAGTTTTTTTTTAGTCTATAGCAGGCACACATATGAACATTGTCTATAAAAGTCTGTATATATATTTTTTTTTAATATCTTGACACCGGCTCCACTTAGTGGGTATAGTTTTGCAAAAACCTTTCTTTTCACCTAATTAATATATATTCTGAATATAAGCCAAATTGGTCCATTTTTTGGAGATATTTTTGGTCCATTGAGATATTTTTCTAAATATCTCAATCCCAGTGCCATCTAGCGGGTCTATTTTTTGCTGAGGTATTTCTTTCCATGTAAGTAATACATATTCTGAATATGAGCAAAATCAGACCATATATACAGTTTTTTTGAAATATCTTTACCCCAGCGCCACCTAGCGGTTCAAACTAATTCAGAAATCTTTGCGGGCGTGCACACAACAATTCACCAAAGTTTCATCGCAATTGGATGAATGGTATAGGAACACATATTCATTTATATATATATAGATGTAAATAATGTTATTAAAATGTTAAATATAATTTGTTAGTGATATTGTTATATAACATGCCAATGATGAAAGAACTTTTTGAATGAATTTGCATAATTCTTGTAATCTTTAATGTGCTGAATCCGAATATAACAATAAAAAAGCCATGTCACCCACCATTTTTTTAAATTTCAACAATCCGTATTTAAAAAAATGAAATCTTAATGAATTCAACAGTATTTTATTGTTTGGTATTTAAAATTGTAAAAATTGGTTTATATCCAGATGGCACTGGTCACGTTGGTGTAATACATGTGGACTACAAACTATTTACAGCTGTTTTTTTGTTAAGTCAACTGAATCTCACTTTTCTACCTGTCAGTGCACATGCTTAGTACAATGGCTAGTTGTGTGTCCATTCCTGACAGTTTTTGTTACATTTATAGTGAATTTGTGATTAAAAACCATCAAAGGAACATTACAGAGTTTGTTAAAAAAGCGGTACTTCTCATACTTTAGAACTAAACTTTGTGATCAGGATAAGTCGTGGGCACCACATAAGGTATGCTATGTTTGTATTTAAGACCTTACAAAGTTGATGAAAAAGGAGAAACAAGTTTTTAGATTTGTTATTGCAATGATGTGGAGGGAGTCAATAAACCATTCCAGTGATTGTTATTTTTATAGTGTTGATGTTAATGATTACAATTCAAAAAATAAAGTAATAAGGTACCCTAACCTTCCTTCTGCCATCTGGCCAGTAGGCCATGATCCAGATCTTCCTGTCCTTAAACCATTAGAAATTTTTGATGTCATCCTGGATATGTCTAGTGATGCCCAGTCTGATGCAGATGAGTTTCAATGTTCTACAGAAAATTTTGAACCTAAGTTGTTTACTCAAACTGAAATAAATAATTTGGTTTGGGATTTGGGCTTAACAAAAGAAAAAACTGAACTGCTGGGCTCCAGACTAAAAGAAAAGAACTTGCTGGAAACAGGAACAAACATGTACATATACAGAAGAGAGCATTTTCTGAATTTGAACAAAAAGTCCATATTATATTTCTATTGCAGTCAACATGTGGGAAAAGTTAAAAGAGTGAGGATGTTTAATGAGCCAGAATATTCACTTTTTGAACTGTCACCTTGATTTTTTCCCCACACAATTTGGATGATGTTAGTTAAGAGCAAGGTAATGTCTTATCAAAATATCAAAGTGATGGAAAGACGGTACCTGGGCTGCTGTAATACCAATATGATGGCAGACTACTGTTGGTCACTTCACCGAGAAGTTCAGCAAGTGATGCACAGAAGAAAAAGCAATAGCAGAAGCTTTAAAGAGAAGAGGGAAAGGAAATTAAGCCAATAGACACATAAAGCTTTTGTAATAAAGAAGTATTTTCATGTTTGCATTTAAGCTTTATTCATATTCTAACATTAATTTTTTTTCCTATTCTATGTTCTCCTAATTTCCTAGTTTATAACAAAGTCACATTGTGATGAAACTGTGGGTGACTGAAAAAAACTTAGGTCAGATACGGATTCAGCACCAAATAAAACATACGAATCAGTTATTAACATTAAAATTAAAATTTTCAAAAAGTTATTTTTTGTTGGCCTGTGCAATTCATTTAAGCATGAAGCAAGTCTCAGTTTTTACGTCTTGTGAAATATCAATTTTTTTTTTGTAGCTTCAAGTTTGTTAAAGCTGTTCAATATTTTAGTTAAAAAATAAAATGAAATTGATACCTATTTCTTTGTTTTGTACAGAAAATTTCTGCAATTTAAAAAAAGGGATCATTACTCATATACTAAATTTTATTTATTATTAATTACCTTCTTCTGTTTTGTAGGAAATTTCTACTAAACAGTTTGTCATTTTGCCCCCAGAGCAGGTAATTTGTATTCATGAAACAGAAGACTTTTATAAAAAAATGAAACTTAATTTTTGTTTGGGTATCTAAAGAAGTATTTAAAAACTTATAATATTTAAAAACTTAGGAATATTTTATAGCTCGTTTTAAGATTTTTTCTTTTTTATCTTTTTCAACATACTACTTAAGTATTATAAAAAATCGCTTTCAGCATGCCAGAAGGTGGAGGTAGATTTCACCAGTGCTAAGTAGGGAATAAAAAAAAGATTTCCACCTTAAAGTTAAGAAAAACTTCAAATTTACTCAATATGACACTGGTTGCATGTGAAAAAAGTTTCACATGTTTAGCATACGACAAGCCCCATCTTACAATTCCAGCAATGTTTTGGTCTTCCGTTGCCGTAAGGGTTGGTCATATCAAAAATTGTTTCAAACAAAAGTTTTAGGTAATGTTTAGAGGACTAACGACCACTTTAAACAGATTCGATACTGTACCTATTACGGGAGATATGATTCTTTTTTGTCGAAACCCCATTTTTTCAACCCCCTGGGCCAATGGTTGGTGATATAAAAAAATTTACTTAGATAAGTTTTAGGCCCTTATCCAAAGAATAGTAGGAACTTTAAATGAATTCGATATTTTACTTAAGAAAGTTATAGCGATATTTTGTTTTTTCAATAAATTCCCCCATGGTCCAATTTTGGCCGTTAATGAACTTGACTGAGATTTTGGGACGAGTTATTTTTAAGGAACAATTTGAAAATGATTGGCACAAAATTACAGCAGTTATCGTATCTACAAGAAAGTGAACTATTATATATATATATAAAACTTGTGAGCTGACGGTGGTTTTGGGTCTGGGGGATGTGAAATGCAAAGATATGTCAAAATTCTCCAGAAATTAAATCATGGTACCCATTACAATAGGTAGCTTTTTTATGAAATCCACCAAAAAATGGAACACAGACATGTGTATGAGTACAGGTCTGTAGTTGTCAAAACATTATAAATTTATCGTACATTATCATGTTGCAGCAGACTGATGTATATTAAAAAAAATATGTTGGTTCAAATGTTGACATTTATAATGGGAATGGAAAATTGCACAAACTGATTTTAATGTTTCATATTAAGTTTTATCTGTTTTATTATTTTTATTTGCATATTGTGATAAATTTTTTAATTTTCTTTATATAAGTTTTCTTATGGTTTTCTGATTCTATCAATATACAATAATGTTTGATAATATTATTCTTGTTATAATGCAATTTTTATCCTAATTTTTTAAAAATAGGTTTTGGTTTGATAGTTTAAAATAAATTTTAGTACAAATTGAAGAAGAGAAGCTGAAGTGGTTGCAGAACTTATTTTTCCTTTAGTTGTTTGCTGTTTAGATCCAAGATTGTCAAACTGACTTCCTATGTATTTTAGTGCCCTACTCATTATTATAATTTCTTCTATGATTGTTATTCTGTTTATTTTCATCTGTGAAATTCTGAAATATTTCAAATTCACTACTTTAGTTTTAACTTACATAATGAATGTTAAACATTTTCCATCACCATTTTTATATGGGCTTTAAACCTGTAAATACACTTTAAGATTAAATAAATTTTTCCAATATTTTGAGTTTTTCTTTTTTACATAAACATTATTTATAAAATATTTGTTGTAGGTGTCTTTCAAATTTCTCATCATAAATCTGATGAATCTTCTGAGTCATGTAATATCATAAACTTGATTTTATAATGAAGGAATTAAGATTAGACATGAAAATCATGAAATTTTCTGTTGCTCAGTTTGAGCTAAGTGCAGTCAGTTCATGTGGGTTTGTTTTAAGTCCTGTATCATTCAAATGAACATTTCTAGTTTCATTTAAAAGTGCTGACAGTGTAAATGTGACTTATGATATATTCTTTTAACAGTCGCGCTCTTTGAGAGCAGATCTTTTTTTAATTGAACAAATACAGAATGTTGAGTTAAGAACATAATAGACGTTGTGATGAACAGAACAACTTAATAGTGAAAAAAACAGAACTATTGCTGGGAAAAGGTTAATGATCTTTTCACATTCATTCAGTTAATAAATTTCACATTCAGCCAATAGATTTTCACAGTTAAGTTTTAGCTAGAATGGGTAGCATGAATAAAAATAGATAACTTTTAGTCTGGGCTTTTCTTTATAAAAAAGTAAAGTAAGATTTCTTTTGATATGTTTAGAATCGGCTAAGAGAGATCTTGTTTTTCTGAGTGTTTTATTTTTATATTACCAGAAAAGACTCTTATTCTGAAATTCAGTTATATCTATGAGATGGTATGACCAATTTTAAAAGTTCAAATGGCTTATTTTTTACCGTGTTGAGTGCTAACGTTTGCATAAAAAATATGTACACGGGATTATTATCCATTATTTTCCTGAAATTTACTTTTTCTGGAACGGTATGACCAATTTTAAAAATTCAAACTGTATTTAGTAGCTGTACAAGGGCTAATGTTTGCATATAAAAGATATACTCTTTATCATCTAGTTGTCCCGTATGTGTATTCAAATCAATATCTTCTGTATATATATATATATATAAAAAAGGTGTTAATTTCTTTGAAATGCAAGATTAAGGACCCTATAGGTGTACAAAAAAATTAATTTGGCAAAAGGTTTATATTTATTACAAGGGGGGGGGGGTTTATGTTTTTCTTTTATTGATGTGATTGTTAGCATGGAAAAAAGTGGCAGTAAACTGTACATTTCTATTACACAAATCTGGCTACACAACTTTTTTTTCTGAAATAGCCAAAAGATTAATTTTTTATTTAGTAATTGATATGTCAAATAAAAAACACATGTTGATCGTTATTTAAAGTTATCGGTTAGAATACCTATTAGTTCCAATAACCTCAATCTTCCATTTGAATTTAAAAGAACTCAATTTCCTATTCGGTCATCATATACGATGACAGTAGACAAACTGGAAGTTGTGGGTCTGGATTTAGAACAAATGTGCTTTTCTCGTGGACAACTCTATAGTAGGAAGTTCTAAAAGATTGTATATTTTTTCCAAAGAAGACGGAAAAACAACAAATATTGTCTATTGTGAAGCTTTACAGTAAAATTATGAAATAGAAATAAGAAATTGAAATGAATAATTAAAGTACCAGAAAAACAAATAGTAAAAATCTTTTAATTACAGTAATTTTTCGTAATACAGTTAATGTGATGCATACAAAAATGAATTGTCTTGAAAAAAATTTTCATGACTATAAAAAAAAAAGGCAAATTTGGCTGTACCTCATGGGTTTTGTGGAAAACAGTTATAATTATTTTGTAAATTGTTAGTGAATTTTATAACTAAAGTTAAAAATATGTTTTTCTACACGATTACAATAAATAAATCTGTTTTCAAAAAACTGAATCTCCTTTTATGGCCCAAAGAGCAGAGCGAAGTGATGCCTGGCTGTGAAGCTGGGGCTGTAACTAAACAATCACTGCAATAAGTTCATCTCGACAAAATGATAATATTTATTTATTTATTTTCTTAAAATATTTCAGTAAAATACTTAATATTCTCACAAACATGAGGAGGATACGAACATGTCGAGGGTCGGCCCAGGAGGCAGAGCCCCCTGGGTAGACGGTCAGGTGAGCAAAGCAAGCCCTGGCCGGCTAGTTCAATAATAAAATTTTATTTTTGTCCAGCATCAATTCCACTAATACATGTGTTTGAATAAATTGCATTCAGGGCTTCATAGGTTTCCAATAAAAAATGTTTTCATATGTTTCCAATTTGCTCGTATAATTTTTTATTTTCTACTGCTTTTCTGTAGGTATTTTTGATTCTTTCATTTTTGCAACTTAGTTTTTTTTTCTCATAGTTGAATTGGATATACCTATGTCAAGAGCTTCAGGCATTTTTATAAATATTGGGTTCTCGTGAAACTCCTAATAGTAACCTAATAACCTAATAATAAGTTCATTCTCCCAGTCTTTTAATTTAATTTTTTAATTCTTGTGGCTTTTTTCTTTGTCACTTTTCATGCTCTCCCTCAATTTTTTAAGCTTTTTAACTAAAATTTTAACACCTATTTATTCTCTGTACCCAGTACCAGTACTTCTTTCTGTTTCTCTCTATGTGTTCTCTCTTTTTTCAATCATTTTTGGTACCATGGATTTTTGTAAACATCTTTTTGCACCTTTAGTAATAATATAAGGGATATCCTCTTGTCCTTGGTTTTTCATATTCTTCACTAGATAAGTTTAGGTACTATAATGTAAAATGAGAGTCAGCACATTTAGTAATATGTATAATTTGTTTGTGATGACAACATTGGTAGACAAAAAAAAAATTTTAATATTTCTCTAAGTGTGATACCATTTCTTAAATTGCCTTTTTGTATACGTTACAGATCTTTAAATATAATTTTTCTATCACCCTTAGTTTTAATTAAAATCGGTAAAATCTATAATTTTGCATAGCTATAGCTGTGTTAGATTGATTTCACTGATGCTTTTCTTTTATAAATAGCTTCAGGCACATCCCGAATTAATGTCCAGTAACAGTAATCATTTAGCATGTTAATATTCCCCTTCCCTTTATAGTGGCTTTCCATCATCGTAATGTCTTGGTAGAGATGTTCACTGTGTTTGTCACTAACATCTCCGAGGTTGTCCAGGAAAAAACCCAGATGTGAGTGGAGGAAATGTATTTTCAAAGACATATTACATCTCATAGCTCTGTATGAAGTAAGAAGTTGATTAACAATATTGTGGTAATTGTCGGATTTTTATTTGCCAAGAAAATGTTTGCAAACATCTTTAAATGAAGCCTAAGCTACACTTTTTACATTATTTAATATTGAGTTAAATACATCATCTTTGACCAACTCTTATTTGAGGACCAACAAATATTCCTTCTTTAATTTTTCCTTCACTTACATTCGGAAATTTCTGCCTGATGTACAAAAATTCAGGATTATCCTTCATTGCTTTTACAAAATTTTTCATTAGTCCTAGCTTGATACAGAGAGGGAGTAAATATATTTTTTTTTTGATTCAACTCAGGGCTCATGAATAATATTTTTCTCATTTGAAGTTAAGTTGTCTCATTTCTTCCACTCTTTGTAACATAATGTTTATCCCTAGCTCAGCTGTCCCATTTTTTGAGAAAACATGTAGTTAGCATAGCCTAACTGCATGCTTAACAAAATAACTATAACTTTCAAATTACCACATGTGTCAGCTATGTTTTTATAATTTATTTTTTCAAGAATGTCCTTCACATCATATGTCTCTTTGAAATTAATACTATAAGTGATTGGTATCAAAGGATATTTGTTACCGTTGTGTAGTAGAACCACTTTTAAACTATACTAGTAAGAATTTATGAAAATTCTTACTAGTACCGCCAGTCCTCAGGTTTATGAACTTGTCCTAAGTGCAATATAAACTCATCAGTATTTTTGCAATAAACAAAATTATTTTCATCAATAAAGTACTGAGAAAGTTCTTTTTATCGGCTTTGAAAGCTCGAAATTTTTGTATTTTTTTGAAATAAATTCCAACCTTGCTGTCTTGATCTTAACAGTTCAGCTTGATTTTTTGATAAATTTAAATTTGTAACCAAGTCATTTAATTCACCTTGTGATGTGGCTTATTGAACGATAATTCAAAATCAAAATCATTGTTGTCTAATTCAGTATTGCTTGATTCTTCATCACTGCTGAAACATACATTACAGGTGGCTCAGGAACTGAAATAATTTCAGTGTGAGATACAGGTCTGATTGCAGATTGTAATGAAGGATATTTTACAGTATGTTTAGATTTTTTAGAAATTCCAGACACACTTGTTAAACAAAAATAACAATCGGTTACATGATCCTGTGGTTCACGCCAGGCCATAGGTATACCAAATGGCAAGGCCTTCCGTGTACCTTTCAATCATCCTCTTAAATATACAGAACAACTAGTGCACACTATATAAGGGGCTCATGTCTTATCCTGATCACCAATTTTACACTGAAAGTGCAAATGATATGGTTTTATAATTAAAGGTGTAGTGTCTTTCTATTTGATTTTATAGTAAACTCACCTTATACATAACAAAAGGCATCCACATCATTTACACAATTTTGAGACATTATATCACTGTTCTGTTAATAAACTTACGACAGCAATAAGACTGAACAAAATTAATTCATTCCTAAATCTAGTGCTTAATACAAACAACACAGCTGTGTTTTCAGCTACATATTTTGACCTGCACAGACACGATTAGTCTTGTCGTTGAAGGTTCATTCTTCAGTATTTGATTTTTTTTTTTTTTGTCTTCAGTCATTTGACTGGTTTGATGCAGCTCTCCAAGATTCCCTATCTAGTGCTAGTAGTTTCATTTCAGTATACCCTCTACATCCTACATCCCTAACAATTTGTTTTACATATTCCAAACGTGGCCTGCCTACACAATTTTTCCCTTCTACCTGTCCTTCCAATATTAAAGCGACTATTCCAGGATGCCTTAGTATGTGGCCTATAAGTCTGTCTCTTCTTTTAACTATATTTTTCCAAATGCTTCTTTCTTCATCTATTTGCCGCAATACCTCTTCATTTGTCACTTTATCCACCCATCTGATTTTTACATTCTCCTATAGCACCACATTTCAAAAGCTTCTAATCTTTTTTTCTCAGATACTCCGATTGTCCAAGTTTCACTTCCATATAAAGCGACACTCCAAACATACACTTTCAAAAATCTTTTCCTGACATTTAAATTAATTTTTGATGTAAACAAATTATATTTGTTACTGAAGGCACATTTAGCTTGTGCTATTCGGCATTTTATATCGCTCCTGCTTCGTCCATCTTTAGTAATTCTACTTCCCAAATAACAAAATCCTTCTACCTCCATAATCTTTTCTCCTCATATTTCTCATTCCTATTTTCACATTCAGTGGTCAATCTTTGTTATTTCTACTACATTTCATTACTTTTGTTTTGTTCTTGTTTATTTTCATGCGATAGTTCTTGCGTAGGACTTCATCTATGCCGTTCATTGTTTCTTCTAAATCCTTTTTACTCTCGGCTAGAATTACTATATCATCAGCAAATCGTAGCATCTTTATCTTTTCACCTTGTACTGTTACTCCGAATCTAAATTGTTCTTTAACATCACTAACTGCTAGTTCCATGTAAAGATTAAAAAGTAACGGAGATAGGGAACATCCTTGTCGGACTCCCTTTCTTATTACGGCTTTTCTTATGTTCTTCAATTGTTACTGTTCCTGTTTGGTTCCTGTACGTGTTAACAATTGTTCTTCTATCTCTGAATTTGAACCCTAATTTTTTTTAAATGCTGAACATTTTATTCCAGTCTACGTTATCGAATGCCTTTTCTAGGTCTATAAACGCCAAGTATGGTGGTTTGTTTTTCTTTAATCTTCCTTCTACTATTAATCTGAGGCCTAAAATTGCTTCCCTTGTCCCTATACTTTTCCTGAAACCAAATTGGTCTTCTCCTAACACTTCTTCCACTCTCCTCTCAATTCTTCTGTATAGAATTCTAGTTAAGATTTTTGATGCATGACTAGTTAAACTAATTGTTCTGTATTCTTCACATTTATCTGCTCCTGCTTTCTTTGGTATCATGACTATAACACTTTTTTTGAAGTCTGACGGAAATTCCCCTTTTTCATAAATATTACACACCAGTTTGTATAATTTATCAATCGCTTCCTCACCTGCACTGCGCAGTAATTCTACAGTTATTCCGTGTATTCCAGGAGCCTTTCTGCCATTTAAATCTTTTAATGCTCTCTTAAATTCAAATCTCAGTATTGTTTCTCCCATTTCATCCTCCTCAACTTCCTCTTCTTCCTCTATAACACCATTTTCTAATTCATTTCCTCTGTATAACTCTTTAATATATTCCACCCATCTATCGACTTTATCTTTCGTATTATATATTGGTGTACCATCTTTGTTTAACACATTATTAGATTTTAATTTATGTACCCCAAAATTTTCCTTAACTTTCCTGTATGCTCCGTCTATTTTACCAATGTTCATTTCTCTTTCCACTTCTGAACACTTTTCTTTAATCCACTCTTCTTTCGCCAGTTTGCACTTCCTGTTTATAGCATTTCTTAATTGCCGATAGTTCCTTTTACTTTCTTCATCACTAGCATTCTTATATTTTCTACATTCATCCATCAGCTGCAATATATCGTCTGAAACCCGAACTTTTCTACCAGTTCTCTTTATTCCGCCTAAGTTTGCTTCTGCTGATTTAAGAATTTCCTTTTTAACATTCTCCCATTTTTCTTCTACATTTTCTACCTTATCTTTTTTACTCAGACCTCTTGCGATGTCCTCCTCAAAAATCTTCTTTACCTCCTCTTTCTCAAGCTTCTCTAAATTCCACCGATTCATCTGACACCTTTTCTTCAGGTTTTTAAACCCCAATCTACATTTCATTATCACCAAATTATGGTCGCTATCAATGTCTGCTCCAGGGTAAGTTTTGCAGTCAACGAGTTGATTTCTAAATCTTTGCTTAACCATGATATAATCTGATTCCTTGCAGTATCGCCTGGCTTTTTCCAAGTGTATATTCTTCTATTATGATTTTTAAATTGGGTGTTGGCAATTACTAAATTATACTTCGTGCAAAACTCTATAAGTCGGTCCCCTCTTTCATTCCTTTTGCCCAGCCTGTATTCACCCACTATATTTCATTCCTTGCCTTTTCCAATGCTTGGATTCCAATCTCCAACTATTATTAAATTTTCATCTCCTTTTACATGTTTAATTGCTTCATCAATCTCTTCGTATACACACTCTATCTCGTCATCATCATGGGCGCTTGTAGGCATATAGAAGGTAACAATCGTCGGTTTAGGTTTTGATTTTATCCTTATTACAATGATTCTATTGCTGTGCGTTTTGAAATACTCTACTCTCTTCCCTATCTTCTTGTTCATTATGAAACCTACTCCTGCCTGTCCATTATTTGAAGCTGAGTTAATTACTCTAAAATCACCTGACCAAAAGTCGCCTTCCTCTTCCCACCGAACCTCACTAATTCCTACTACATCCACATTTATTCTATCCATTTCCCTTTTTAAATTTTCTAGCCTACCAACCTTTTTTAAGCTTCTAACATTCCACGCTCCGACTCGTAGAATGTTATTTTTTAATTTTCTGGTGACCCCTTCCTTAGTAGTCCCCACCCGGAGATCCGAACGGGGGACTATTTTACCTCCGGAATATTTTACCAAGGAAGGTGCCTCCATCATTGCTATATGAAAATGCAGAGAGCCACATTTTCTTGGAAAAAAAGCAGCTGTAGTTTTCCATTGCTTTCAGCTGCGCAGTACTCAGAGGACTGAATGATGTTGATATGGCTGTTTAAGTCATTGTGACTCACGCCCCTAACAACTACTGAAAGAGCTGCTGTCCTCTTTCAGGAATCATTCCTTAGTCTGGCTCTCAACAGATACCTCTCCGATATGGTTGCACCTTCGGTCCAGCTACTCTGTATCCCTGAGCACTCAAGCCCCCTCACCAACGGCAAGGTCTCATGATTCATAGAGGAGGGTTTGATATATTGTCATAATATGTAACTGTGATATGATTTAATTCTTTGTCTACTATTGTTTATTTATAGCTTACAAATTATGTTAACAAAGTTAAACAATAAAAAATGAGCTAACAAAATACAATATAGGACCTTTAAATGTTGTCTTTCCGTACCAAACTTTACTGGTCTTAAGAAGTGTTGCACTTTGTGATAGCAGGCAGAATATACCCCGGAATCACAACTTGGGCACCAAAAATGGCTTCTTGATTTTTTTTCTGTTTGCTTGAACAAACAATTTACAGCTGAAAATTGTTACCAGAGAGATACCAGATACCAGTTCATGTTTATCCAAACTGCTTGGATCTGAGATGACATCATTTACTGGATCTAGTAAATTTTCTTCATATACTAGATCCAACACAATGCTCACAACAAAGTTTCTTTGTTCTAGAGGGTTATCTGTGTTGTTTGCATATAAAATATTTGGTCATGTCCAACACATAGAAAATGTTTTTCCATTATCTTCTAGTCAGTCTAGTACATGGGATATGATAAATAGATTTATCATCTGCATCTACCCCTCTTATATTAAAATTGTACTTAATAATATGATCTTTTTCATCTGTAATTCATTCCTGCTTTGGATTGAAGCATCAGTGTGACAGCCTCTAGATAGTAAAGTTTCGGTTGGTTTTTGCTTTTAATCTCAGAGAGGGGTTTTTTTTTCTAAAATACACATGGAGGAGTTGTTAGCTTGGTCTGCAAGAGAAATTTGGGTAAATCTTTTGTTCAGTGTATTAGTTAAGCGAGAATGTTTTTGAAACAGCTTCTTAGCAACTGGTAACTTTATATAGAAATTGTCCATAAACAAATGGTAGCCCTTATTTAACAATGTACTCATAGTCATCAAATCAAATATTACTTTTTCAGCAAAAGTATCATCCCTCACTTCTAAAAACCTTTTCCGCTGTATGGTTTCATCTGCACAACATAACTGGTCTCACTATTGCAAAGATTAAATTTTTTTACTTTGAATCAAGCATACCTTTTATTCAACATATACTATATAAAGACACTGATTTTTCATACCTATTATTATCATCAATACAAATATTTTTTGAAAGCCTCATTCGTAGCATTTATATAAGGCCTTACCCTTATACCAAGGGTCATGCCCAGTTTGTCTCCTTTGAATATTTTGTGGAGAGCTAATGTGCAACATCAAACTTATTGCCAGAAATTGGTTGGGAGCCATTGTCTCAGGAAAGGAAACTGTTCTCTGTGATTGTTTTGTGTCCCAGTAATGTTACATTTTTCTCTAATGATACACATGTTTATTACTCAGGAAATATATTTTTTCATTTGACTGATGCATACATCAGCCCAATCTTTTAATTTATAACATTATTTCATTTCCCAAGACTCCTATTCATGCATCTGTTTTTTGGGGATAACTATTGGTTTCTGTAATGAAGAGATTCCATATTTCTCTGGTGAAAAATAAAAGTAAAAATTAGGGATATTGTTACAAGGGGGACAGTTTCTTATCCCTGAATGCCTAACCTGAAATTTGTTTTCAATATCATCATCAGTGTATGAGAGAGATATACCGTAACCTGTGAAGAATTATTTTACAGGCCTAGTTGCAGGAAATGATCCTCTATTTTATCCTCATCTTCATCAAAATCTGATTCATAAAGTTTGTAACAATCACAGTTCACATCTCCTGTATCATCCAAATAAGTCACAATCCATTTCTGAATAATCAACACTTACATCATCTATTTTATTCAAATAATTGCGAATTGCACCAGAATTAGTAATTCACTTATTTTCAACATCTTTTTGTAGAAAAAATAGAAACTCCCTGTAAACTAAACTAAACAATCTAGTAAGATTAGCTGAGTGCAATAGTTTTGCCAGTTATAATTTTTGCATAACTTTCTCTGAAAAAATTGTAATTAATGGTTTTTATAAAGTGAGATTTTAGCTTTCTTATAGTATGGTACAGTAATATTTTTCTAGATATTAAAAATAGAAAATGGAAAACAGAAAAAAGTAGAATTGCTCTAGTAGTTTGAAGCTCTGTGATAACATACAGTTGGAAATATTTTAAATACATTCATTATGAAGGCAGGAAGAAATTATAAAATATATGTATAATTTGATAAATTTATTTGCACTAATAGAAAATCTAAGAAAATGGCAGGACCAATTTTTTCAAGATGATAGGGAAAAGAATGTAAAAATTGAATTAAAAGTGTAGTTTTACAAAAAAGCTAATTACATCTTTTCTTAGGTAAAATTGTTTTTATATTATATTGCACTTTATAATAGATAAAATTTAAAGCTAATAAAATTTTAAACAACTATCATATCATGTTTGAAATTTCTAAAACATACTCCTTTGGTGAGGGGGAAGTCTTCTGTTACTTACTGCTGGAATTGCACTTTGGCAAAAGGTTTAAGGTGGTACTAAAATTCAAAGAAACAGAATTGTCTGTCATGGAAAAATTTTTTCAGAAATTTCAGTGAGAGTTATTAAAAAATTATTATACAGAGATTGAAGTTTATAAGGAGGAATCTCAATTAAATTCAGTGGAAGGCTTCTACTTGGTGAAAAAAAAAAAAATAGTATGTTGTGGGAATGAGTAATAAGGTAAAGAGGAATATTTGTTTAATAATATTTGTTTAAATGCATAGAATGGGATCTGTTGTATATCTTTGTTTGTCTTTTGATGTTTTAATTTCATTATACATTATGCAAGTTGAAATTGTATATGTTCTTGTATGCTATTTTACTGAAGCTTTTATTTGGTTAATTTTTATTTTTTAATGTGCTCTTTTTTTCTATTTAGTTTTAATTGAGAAGTAGAGGTATGAGTAAGAGCACACTATTCATTGAATTTTAACTGATATTTCATTGATAATGACTCTCCTGAAAATTTTATATCTATGATATATTTAAAAATTATCTATTTAAAAGGAAAAATATCTTGTTTAACTGTATGATCTAGTTACCAGTGGCTACTTATAGAGTAGTTTTAGCAGTTTTCTATTTACGTTCTGTGTATATTTCCATAAATTTATTTATGTTATCGTAGTAATTTTGTTTTGATAATTAGAAGGATCTTATTATACCTCTGATAATTGGTAATTTTGATGAATTATCCGTATTAAAATGTGTTTTGATTTTTAACCAGTAGGAAGTAGGTGTGAAAAACTTTTTATTGACTTGAGAAACTTTTGACCTCTTAACCTTTCTGCATCAATGTAGTGAATTAGTCTAGAATAACTATAGTTTTTAATTTCTGGTATGCAGGTGTTCCAGGATGTATTCCCAGAACACCTGAACCTGGAAGGGGGTTTGGGATGTTTTGTAAAATTTCAGGGACTGATTCAGGACACCAAAATGAGCAAAAACAGTTCGTATTGACGTAAGTTCTATTTTGCTTGGTTTTTTCTGGATGCCATCTAGTGATTTCCAACAAAAAAGTTATTTCTCAGGAATGAGTAAACCTACTTTAATTAAACATGCTATATCTAAGCATATCGTCTTGTTCTACAAAATAAAAAATTTTGAAAACATTACTTCCAAAAAATTCAAAATGTTTGCTATCTTAATTTTTTATCTTCAATATCTTTGTAATCATTTGTTTGATCAAATTTTTACTTTTATAAAATTTATTAAGCATTTTATTTTGAACAAAGTAACACCTTACTTGTAAAACAATCTGTTGACAAACAATCAAGTTATTGCAGACAGTTAACATGGCAGTATGCTTGCGCACCATAATGCAAGGTGATCATTTTTTTCAAAATAAAATGCTTAATGATTTGCGAAATTTCATTGATGTAGGTTTACCTGATCCTGAGAAATAATTTTTTTGTTGAAAATCACAAAATGGCATCCAGAAGGAAAACAAAGCAAAATAAAACTTATGTCGATATGAACATTTTTACTCATTTTGTTGTCCTGAATAAGTTCCTTACTGAATTTTTGTGAATATGTCCCAGAACACTACATAAATCTTTAAAGTAGATAATTGAAAAGCTGACAGTTGCTATGAATTGTTAGTTTTCAATGTTTATGTATTTATATTTGTTAAAAATGCAGCCATTGTATTTAGTCACCTTTTTAAGATATTAGCCTATTTTTTTAGGGTTTTATGAAAAAATGTTTAAGGATAGTGTTGATGCAAGTGTTTCATCGTTGATGTAGTAGTAGTAGTAATAAATGTTTTTGCATTAGAAAAAAAGAGATTGTTGCAGTGAAGTGTTAATGATTAGAGAGAGATGTTGTATTTTTGAAATTTGTTAATGGTTTTTCTAAAATTCATTGATGGTTAATATAAATATAAATTCATTTACATGATTAAATGTCAGATATGGTAGTAGGTTTTTATGATTTTTGACTTGGCATTTTGTTTACATATTGATCTAAAAAAAAAAAATATTGCCAACAACAATAAACATAATTCTTTCTTATCTTTGCCCTTGACTATTAGTTTGACAAATAATAGTCTTTGAGATTCCGGTTTTATTTTATTTAGAAAATTTAAAATGTCTATTGAAATTCATGATTTTGTGTATAATTTTATAACTTGACAGAATGTGAATTTTTGATTTTTCTGGCACATTGAGGTAGAAATTAAGTGTTCTCTTTTGTGTAACATAGATTACCTTCTGTAGCCAACTCATATTTATCTGAACTTTATCTAAACCAGAAGATTTTGCTCTGGAAAGTAATACAAAACTTATAAACGCTGATGTCCAGTAGTAGAAGTGTGGTTGGGAAATCTGCATCCATTACTGGGTATTATTTGTCTAGTGTTTATCAGTGTTGTTAGATGGTTTTATTCTGTTTGACTATTGCTTCAAAGCAGCGATTTATATTCTAATTTCTTTCCTAGAGATTTATTTACTTTTAAGTTACTTAAATGTAAAAAACTTGTTAGATTTCAATGTATGTGCCTGGTACTGTTCAATAAAGTGAACTTAGGTTACCTAAGTTCATCTTTAACCTTTTTACCTCCAAGACCCCCAAAAGTATAAAAAATATATAATGGATATTTCATGTCCCCCTAATCCCAACCCAGTGAAACCTAATTAAAACTATTTCGTTGTGTTGATAACGATGGGTATGAACATGCATGTATGAAGTATACAAACATTGTTAATTTACAGGTGTGAACTTTATATATACGCACTGTGTGGTGAAATTTAAAGTTTATGGTCAAATGTTGTCACTGGTTTTTTCTCAGTTAGGATTCTTATGCAAAATGAATAAATTTGTGAAAAAATGAAGTGAGCCATCAACATCCACTGAATCGATCCATAAAAGGACAAGATTGTACAATGACAATTATTTAAATTATAATTTTACCTCATTGGATGGAAAGCCACAGTGCATTGTTTGCTTTCAAGTCCTCCCTGAGGAAAGCATGAAGCCATCAAAATTAATTAGACACTTGGAAACTAAACATCGGATCATAAAAGCATACCCTTGGAATTTTTCAAAAGAAAATTACATACTTAGAGAATCAACAAGCTTCTGTTTGTAAATCAAGCAATACTGATAAAAGCACACTTGAAACACCTTATCTCATAGCATTAAGATGTCCAAACCCCATGTAATCACAGAAAACCTCATTGCCTGCTGCTACTGATATGGTCAGTGTTTTAATAGGCGTGGAAGAAGCAAAAAAAAAAAGAAAAAAATTCTGCTTTCTAATGACAGTGAATCAAGGTGAAATTGAGCCATGTCATTGATTCGCCTTGAATCAATGACATGGCTGCCTATGTTTGTGATCAGATAATTCAGCAAACGAGTTCAAGTGAATTTTTTCAATTTGATGAATCAGCAACCTGACAAACATTTCTCATTTCGTTTGCTTTGTGAAATATGAATGCGATAGAGACAGATCTGTCAAAGAAAATATATCATTTGCAAACCAATACCTGGTCATGCAACAGGACAGTGTCTTTTTTGATGTTTTTTATGAAGCTACTAAAATCTATAACATAGATTGGACAAAATGTATTGCAGTATGTAGCAATGGTGCAAAGCCAATAATAGGGAAGACTAGTGGATTTCTGAAAAAATTAAAAGATTATCTTATACCAAGGGCGGAATGGATGCATTGCTTTCTTCACTGATATGCTTTTGTTACAAAAGATGTGCCAAAAAACCTCTAACATATTCTTTGTACAGCTGTAAAGATTGTTAATTTTTTTTAGAAGTCAACTGTTACAGAGTAGACTGTTTGCTAAACTGTGCAATGAAATGGGCAAAAAGAAAAAAATCTTCTTTTCCATATAGAAGTCAGATGGTTATCATAGGGGAAAGTGTTAACCTGGTTATTGGAATTGCGTTATGAATATTTTTTCAGGATAAACAAACACCATTCTCAATGTTTTTACAGAATAATGAGTGTTTGGCTTACTTAGCTGATGTATTTTAACATTTGAATGTGAATTTATAAGGATGAGTTAAAAACGTTTTTTTAATGACAGACATAGTTCATGCTTTCATTTAGAAGCTTGATATCTACATTGTTCATCTTCAAAGCAAAATTTTGTTATATTTCCACTCGCATCTGATTGTATAAAAAAAAATTTGGATGAAGACACTGTTATTCAACACAGTTTGGATAGTATGAAGATGCATTTGCATAAGCTAAAAATACAGTTGGCGGAGTATTTCCTGGACTATAAAAATTATTTTTTGAAGAGATTGGTACTGAATCCATTTAGTAGAAACGTTGCAGCTGCGAAGTTAATAGCTGAGACTCATGAACAGCTCATCAAAATGTCTGCTGATAAAATGTTAAAACTACAATTCACATCTGAAGATTTAGATAAGTTTTGGCTTGCTCTTCAAAATGAATATGGAAATTTAGTCAGAAGCATTGAAAATATTTAATCCCTTTCGCCTCATCTTACTTCTGTGAAAAGGAGTTTTTGTCTATGGTTGTGCTAAAACTAAATATAGGAATCGTCTTTTATCACTTGAAAACTTTTTGGTTTTGACTTTTTCTAATGTAGATCCACGTATGGAGAAAATATTAAACAAAAAACAAACGCAACCATCTCATTAATTTATTTTCTTTACATGTATACATATAAATGTAAGTTAAACAAATGATTTTTTTCTCATAAAAATGATTTCATTATTGTTTATGTGTAAAGTAGGCTAATTTTGCTACTCCCATTCCATATCACTTTGAACTTCTTGGGGGTTGCAACCTCCAGATTGAGAAACGCTGCCATGTTTGATTAAATTTAGAATGATCAAAATATTCAAATTACATATCGTCAGTATGTTAATTATTTCTTTTAGAAATTTACTTTCTATTTTTATTAATTACAGTAATTTCAGCATAAAAATTAATTTGTTGCTGTTCTCAATGATTTCAATGTGACTATATTTAGTGTTATATAGGTTTAAAAAAAAATTAATGTAAAGAAAGACCATTTTAAAGAAAGATTTTATCGGTTTTTAAAATTAACTAACTTGTGTTCTACTGGTCCATAAATTGTTTCATTTAATCCAAATATTCGTTATGCTGATATCTATATGTAGCTCCAAGTTATTTCTAATTAACAAGGTTCTTTTGTATCATGCTTTCTTCTCTTTGATATCTTATCATTATAGGTTGTACTTATTAATGTAAAATGTTAGATTATTTTTAAATTCAGTAATATTTTGTTGATATAAGTATGTATTATTCATTAACAAAATGTTATGACATCTTTCGTTCATTCCAAACTGTTACCTTTTCAAGAAATCCATCTATTTGTTAAATCAAAGCACCAGTTAGTTGCTTCTATTGTTGGAGACATGAGAAAATCATTTGGCGGTTTGTTCATTTTTAGTTATCCATTTTTGTCAGTAGGTTTAGCTGTATAAGCGGGTTAGTTTTCATACAAATACCCAAATTCTGATGTTGACAATTTGTACATCATAGCTGCTTTCATTCACTAGGAAGTTACATCTGTAATATATCAATCTTAGATGTTTTTCTGTTTAATCCTTTTTATTTCAAATCACAAAAATGAGCAAAAATTCATTGTTACAAATACGTCATTGAAGTGAAGAAAATCATCTTACTAACCATAGTTGATGTGCAAACTATTAATCACAAAATGACTCTGAAATTACTGATTCTTGTTGAGTTTAAATGAGAGATCACTTTTGAAAATCTAAGTTGGTTTTATTTGTCATTAAACCATTAAGAGTTAAAAGAAGGCTGTTTGAAGAATTTTAAGGAATTATTAAAATTGCTGGATATAATTTAAATTTCTTCATGTCTGCCCGAAAATTACTTGATGTTCAAAGAAACTTCTGTGAAGTGGCATGCATGTAAATTTGTAAACATTTACATACTTTATTCAGTTTGTATTATGCTTTGTACATTATTTAAAAATCTGCAATACTTTAGAAAGTAATTGTCATCATTAAAATGCATTTGATAATCACTTTTATTTCAACCAGCAGTTTTATTGTTGGGAAATTAATTAAATTTATTGTTTTTTTAATAAACACAGAAAACAATAAATTTCATTAATTTCCCAACAATAAAACTGCTGGTTGAAATAAAAGTGATTAACTAATGCATTTTAATGATGACAATTACTTTCTAAAGTATTGCAGATTTTTAAAGCATCTATAATAGATGCTTGTGGTCTGTATAAAATTATTTCCTCACCTTAAAAGTTCTATTATTTATTTTTCTATTTGTTCACACAAACTCTACATTAGAAATGCAGCATACAGCAAATCATACAAATATTTACAGCCAATTTGATTAAATAATAAATTGTAATATAATAAAATAGTCAACTATCTTGATACTGGAAAAAAAATCAAAATTGATATATGAACTCAAAATTGTTTAACCAAAAACAATTTCAGTTCTCTTTTAATTTAAGTTGTATTTTAGCACTTCTGTTTTCCCTGCCAGATGGAAAAATAAATCTGGTATCTACATATGATACCTTTCTTTCATAAACATTTGGCCTATGAATTCTGCATTATTTGAATAGTGCAGTTGAGTCATATAACCATGTGAGGTGGGATGAATTTCATTTAAATATAATTTTCTTTGTAGACTTTAGCTTCACTTAGTAAAGAATTTCTTTCATTTAAGACTGTAGTGTACAACTCTATTTTAAAACAGTGTATTGAAGACACCACATTTATAAAATTTTCTGTTCTATGAATTAAGTTGTTTGATTTTGAAAAAAAAATTGTTATTCATTATATTCATTTAAAAAATTGAGGATTTTGGCACATTTTGGTTTGACTGGTTAATTTGTAATTTAACTTGCTGCTGTCTCATGTCATTCATTAGTTCCCTTGATTTTAAAATGAGATTTTATATACCCGCTTATCCATCCTGAATTACTTAGTAAGAAATAATGAAATTTTTTTTATTATATAACTTTTTCTCATTATTGTGGCACATCAAACTGGGTGTGTTTATGTCATTGTATTGTGTATCAGGTTGTTGCTGTTCTTCATATTATGTAATAATAGAACAATCAGTATATTTCTGAGAAGAAAACACTGTTTTCTTCTCAGTTGAACTTACTTTGGTTACCTGTATGTAGATTTAATCAGTGTTGTAAATTATAAGCTGTTATTTTTTGTCTTGCTTTTTGATGTTAGTGTATCGCTTTTTATTATTTTAGTTTATTTTATTTTGTTTTCAGTTAAGTTCTCCCTGCACCCTGCATGAGTAGTTGTGCACTGTACTTTTGTGCGTAATGGCTGCATACGTTAACCGCACGATATCAATGGTGTCTGGGGATGGGTTGGGTATACGTCCTTTAAGCAGTCCTGATCCTCGAAACAATTCATCTCCTCTCCAGGTCTTTGTCAAGGCGAAAAGGAAAATCAATGATATCTTCACTGAAATTGATGGCTACGTTCGGGATGCTGTGCAGTATATTAATTGTAAGTTATTGCTAAATTTATTTTATTATTAGTTTTTTAAAATAACTGTTAATAGCAGTGTATTACCGTGTCATATATTTATTTATATCATTTTAATTTTTTTATATTATTTCTGCCAATTTCATAATAATAAATATCATGGTTTACTGATTATTTATTAATGAATTAATCGTTTATTCATTCACTGTTATGTTTTTAGTTACTTTTTTGTTTATGTTTGCGATTTAAAAATAAAATATCACTGTTAAATTAATTTTTTGTTTCTTTTCATGAATACTTATTGAATATGCTTTTTATTGCTGAAAATTAATCCAAAGTCAGAATTTTCCTACTATCCTTGATAGAAGAATTCTAATGAGGAGTAAATACACCTACAGACTGACACGAGCCATAAGAGCTTTCATGAAAAAAAGAAATATTCTAGTATCAAATATAGATAAGAATTAATGGAGTGTGCAGTCTTTTACGGTAGTGAAACATGGAAAATTGAAAAAAAAACTGAAAGGAAAATGCTTTTGAGACCTATGGTGTTGTTGAAAGAGAGAAATTTGTGGTCAGGTTTTGCAAGAGATGAGCTAGGTTAATAGGTCATGTATTAAGAGTTGCAGATCTAGTTAATTTGGTGATGGAGGAATGCGTAAGGTAAAAACAGTGAAACAGAAATAAACTTTGATGATACTTAAAAAAGAGACTTCAGGATGTAATCCTAATGGAAAAATGGAAAATAGCATCAGACCAGTTAACTTGAATGATAACTCAAAAAATGTATTTTTTTTTTATGATAAAAAGAATATTTTAGTGTGTAAAATTCCTATACCTTTATTAAGTTTTTTCAAAATTTTTTTTAGGATATGGATATTACATGAATTCTTTTGATAATTTTAAGAAATAGATATTTATAAATAATTTTTGTGATAGATAATTACAAGATAATAGTATAATATACAATATTACATTATTTATATTGATATGCTAAGTATCGTTGTTAAGACAGTTATTCAATGATATTTTAGGTCTCATATTCTGATCTAAATAAGGATAATCACCAGGATAAAATATCTACTACTGTTAAAGAATCTTTTCAATATAATAACTGGCGGACAAAGAAGTCATATTTTTTAAGAGGCCTGGTATAATCAGAATAACAACCAAAAAACTTGAAACTTTGATGGTTGTAAAAATTGAAGTTTTTACGTTTGTTATTACATATTTTCCAAGCTTGTTTTGTTAATTACAGAGCTTGGAAATCACATATAAAAAAAATGAAAAATGTATAAATGTATGAAAACTATATTTCCCTGCATTTTTTTTCAATGTTAATGACACATTTCTTGCTGTTTCAATAAAATAATGAATTAAAAAAAAATTATGATAAAACAATCTAAAACGGATGGTTAAATTTGATATATTTTATGATGCTTTATTTTACTTCTTGGTTACAAAATGATAACAACTCAGACTGATATGTTTTCATTAACCATAGTATATAAGTTTTTTAATCCTTTACTATTACTTAAATTATTGATTTATGTATTCTAAAATCACGTTAATAATTTTCAAATTATATATTGATGTATATTGCGTGTTTCCTTACTTGTGCCTCACATTAAAAAAATATTTTTTTGTCTATTCACTAGGGTTTCAAACTTCTTCCTAGTTGTTCTGTTACCCTAACTTATAACTTTCCATAGCTTATAAAAATTGAGTAGTTATTTTTAAGAAGTTGGCAAGGCTCATGTGAGATTAGGCAGCTTTTCTATTTTTCAAGCAAAATACAGTGTTAAAGATTAAAACATTTTATTTATTATTTTATTGACTGATCAATGTACAAATAATTGAATGATAATTGAAATCGTTATAATATTAATAAACTTCAGTAATTAATGGAATGGATTTTTGGCATGCCAAAGAATAAGTTATATTAACTGGTTTTTGGTAGATATGAAAGATAAGTTTCAGAAAACCATTTAAAATTTATCAATATTTAAAGGGACTTTTCAGGATTTGTAATTTTATGAAGTTCGGTGCAATTGTACCAGTTACACTTATCCAAAAGGTAGTTGATCAATGTGACTAATAAATTTCCTCACCATTTATACTAACAATAAATAACCTTGTATTATTTATTTTATACTTAAAAAAAAATTACATTTGTTGGTGGTCCAGTAAGATACCTGTTTGGCTAAAGAAATAAACTTTGAAGTAACAGAATGACAATATTTTTGTTTGAATTAACAAAAGTGTAGATGCAATAATAGCTTGTTTTTTTTTGTTTTTAGTTATAGCTGTTAGTTTTTATAGTACTTCCAGTGTAAATTTTGTGATATAAAGTGATATACATTACATGATAATGTGTTAACAAAGATTTAGTTGAGTATAAAGTTTTATTGTATTTTCTTTAATGAGATTCCTTCTGACAGTTTTGTCAAATCATAAAGCTTTTGGCAATATATCTAGAAGTCCCATTCTTAGACACCTTCTTCAGCTGTTTCATATCTTCTGTTTGTTTGTATTTCTTTACTTGAAGAAGTATTAAGAAGAAGATTAAGACGTTACTAGAAGAAGATTAAGTATGAAAATACTGAACAAAAAGTGGCCAGTGCCAAGCCAGTAGAGTTTAGTGGATACTTCAGAATTGTTACATTATATCCTGCAAGGTACTTTTGGATCACCATGGATTGATGTCTTTGTGCAGTTTCATGTAAAAGAACTCAGTTTGTTTTCAATTTTTCAGGACATTTCCTTCCGAGGATATTAACATCATTTTGTTTTTCATAGACTGGCATTATTGATTGGATTCATACGGAACAATCAATACTTAGTGAA
Organism: Lycorma delicatula; assembly: GCF_047948215.1. Lineage (NCBI taxonomy): Eukaryota > Metazoa > Arthropoda > Insecta > Hemiptera > Fulgoridae > Lycorma > Lycorma delicatula. The sequence continues at coordinate 28,886,144 of NC_134455.1, forward strand.
TAAAAGAAAACTTCCTGCAAAAATTTGCTTTTGTTCTTGTCTTAATAAACTTCTGTTTCTGTGTAGATGATAGCGATTTTCATTCTAGCAACTTTTTTCAGATTTATACTCTAGGGAATGTTAGAAATTTTGAACTGCCATGATGTTGCACAAGCAGCTTTGTTGTTGGAAAGGAAATAAGAATCTGATATTGGTTGTTTAATAATACCATGAATTCTGCCAAGAAACATTTACTTTTGGCCACAGTTAGTAACATATTATTTACTGTTGGATGACTTGAAGTTACAGAAGTGGGTTTTTGTTTGAGGAGTTCTAGTGCTCCAGAAATGAAAGGAGATTTTAAAAGGATAAATTAAAAATGGTGTTTTTAAATAAAAGCTGTACACATTGCTTCATTAAAAATTGAATATTACTTATAGTTGAATTCAAAATGCATTTGAAATTATGTGAAAATGCTGCAAAAGATCAATATGGCTTTTTTGTTTTATGTGAAAAGAAGTTTGAAATCAATTTGTTTAGATACAATGTTTGGCAGCCCTCTCTCTGAAATAGCTTATGAGGTCAATTCAGAATATAACTGAACTTTATTATTTTAATCTTTATTATTAATTTTACAGATTATTGGTCCTTGCCCCCTTCAAAGTACAACAAAACACCCTTCAAAGTACAAAAGGTTTGGTTATTTTCTGAACGATCTCATATTTCAAAATTATCTTTTAAAAGAGAGATTTCTTACTTAAAAAGCCAAAAAGATAAAACCTATTTAGATTGTATTCTGGCTATATTTTACTCCCCTCCCCTATTCACACACTTTTCCCTGCAGTGTTTCCATTTCGTGAAGCAGTCCTGTTTAGCTTCATTTGAAAGACCTTTAAGGACTGTGATGTATTTGCTTTAATGTCATCAGTAGTCTCAAAATGGTGTCCTTTTATCACCAATTTAATTAAAGAAATCAGAAAAAATTGCAAGGAGGCAGGTCAGTGAGTAGGGAGGCTAAGGGAGATCAGTCATATGAATTTTGGCACAAAACTGACAAAGTTGAGCATGCGGGCACATTGTCATGGTGAAGGAACCATGAGTTGTCTTGCCACAACTCTGCTCTCTCTTTGTGGATTTTTTTCACATAATCATTGTAAAAGACCGTTATATTATTTATAATGGTTATTTATATTATTTATAACTGTTTCACCTTGAGGTAAGAACTCAAAATGCACAATTCGATTATAATCGTAAAAAAATGAAGAGCATCACTTTAACATTGATGTGCTTTCTTGGGGCATGGAGTTCCTTTGCCAATCCATTGTGATGATTGAACTTTTGTCTGAGTGTTGTCGCCGTAAACCCATCATCCATCTCCTATTATGATCCTTTGCATGAATGTTTCATCGTCTTTAGCTTGTTCAAGAAGTTGCCAACAAATGTCCACTTTGTTCTTTTTGCTGTTCAGTCATCAAACGAGGAACAAGCTTTGCTGCAACTTGATGCATGTTCAATTTTTCAGTCAAATTGTCATGGCATAATCCAATTGAGATGCTGACCTCTTCTGCAAGTTGTCTGTCTGATAGTCAATTGGTGATTTCCACGTACCAGACTGTTGATTTTCTGAACGTGGGTGTTATCAGTTAAGGTCAAGGGTCATCTTCAATTGACTGACAACCACTTTTAAATTGTGAAAACCATTTGTAACATTGTGTATGACCCAGAGCATTATTCCTGTAAGCTTGTTTCAAAAGTTGAAATGTTTCTGTGAAAGTTTTTCCCAGTTTCACGCAAAATTTTACATTACATCGTTGCTCCTGAAAATCACACATTACAAAAATCACTACTAACACTTAAACATGTTGCCCTCAAATAACAATAACACGAAAACTAAACAAGATATCAATAATCCAAGAACATGTGGTTACAGATTGTGTTTTGCAGAACACAATGCTGTAACCGCACATCACTAAATATCTCCATTGGCACATAATTAAAAATGTTTGGTTATTTTCTGAACAGACCTCATATTTCAAAATTATCTTTTAAAAGAGAGATTTCTTACTTAAAAAGCCAAAAAGATAAAACCTGTTTAGATGATATTCTGGCTATAAGGGTTTGAGATAAGTAATATTAAGTCACTGGGAAGTAAACAGAATCTGTTCCATTATAATTTAAATGATTTCTTTTATATAATGAACATCAAACCCTTCATTGTGACCTTCCCAATTTGTGATATTGTTTTGTAAAACTCCTTTGGTTTGATGTAATCCAACATTATGTAGAAATAGAAAATCCCTTTTTTATCAAAGGAAAATGTCAGTGATATCAGACCAATCAAATTTGGTAAAATTTCTTAGTATTTCTAGTAAGGATTCTGATAGAGGTGATAACATTCTATAGTTGCTATCAAGATAGAAGCACTTGTTTAATTTATAGATAAACAGTTAAATGTTTTATGTTAAATGAAATCAAATGTATCACATTATGTGAAACTAAATTCTTGAAAGTAATTTATTCATTCCCTGTATCTAATTAAATAAGTATGAGGGTGAATCAAATATAAAAGGTAATTTTTTTTAAACTTATTGATTAATAATATACACAATTCATACCATCATCATTTTTCTATATAGTCTCCTGCTCAATCTACATACTTTTGCTAACGATTTTGAAGCTTGAATTTGCCTTGTTCATAAAAGTTTGTGTTTGAGTCATGAACCAACTGCGCACATACTCCTTGATCTTCAGTGTTTTCAAATCGTTCCCCTCCAAGTGATTCTTTCAAGGACGTAAATAAAAAGTAGCCACAGGGGACATATCTGGACTGTAGGGAGGGTGGTTGAGTTTTCCAGTGCATTTTTTCTAGTTTATCTCTCGTCAAAATCGCAATGTGTGGTTTGGTGTTGTCATGAAGAAGGATGACATCTCCGATGGGCATACCCCGTCTTTTGTTTTGGTAGGCAGCTTTTGTTGACTGTAGCAGCTGGCTGTAGTAAGCTGCATTCACCATTCGTTGATTGTGGAGAAAATCAATGATTTAAACTTCCCTTGAGTCAAAAAAAAATTATTGCAAGAACTTTTCTGGCTGACTGACGAGTTTTGGCCTTCACTGGATAATCCTCATCCTTCCTTCACCACTCCTTAATTGCCATTTTTGACTCTGGAGTGTAATGATGGACCCATGTCTCATGTGATGATGTTCCTTAAAAAATCGTCTTGCCGAAATCGATTCAGAAATCTCTCAGAGATCTCCAACCTGGCCTGTTTTTGATTTTCGGTCAACAACCTTGGAACCCATTGACATTAATTTTTCTAAAGCCAAGATGATCAATGATAATGGTTTGAACACTCCCGTAGCTTTGACATTGTTTCTTCAACAGTGAACCGATGATCACCTTCAATAAGCTTTCAAATGCCATGGATGTTGTCACTTGTACGACTTGACCTTGGGCGTTGATTATGACTTTGGTTTTCTGCATTTTTCCACCTGCCCTTAAATTGTCTGGCCCATGTATACACTCGGTTCTGGGACAGTATAGTGTCTCCAAACTGTACCTTTAAAACGAGTTAAAGTTTCTGTGGATTTAAAGCCTTCATTAATTAAAAACTTTAATTTATACCTTGTGCAACAGATGACAGAACCTCTTCCTCACTCATAGCTGTACTGACAACAAAACAGTACAGAGGAGCTAAACAAGCTGGTTCCTCCTACACATTACACACCACACATTAAACCCCCCCCCCCCCCACCCACTACTCAGCCATCCAGCTCAGAACTGCTTACTGTATAGAGTAGCAAAATTACTGTTTAAATTTGATTCAACCGTATAATACAGAATTTTTTTATTATACTTGTGGGCTATCATATTAAAAAAATAAAAATAAAACTAGTCTTAATAAATGGTATAAATAAATTATTTAAAATAAATGTTGTTGTGGGAATTTTTTTATATACTGCCTCATCAAATATTTGAAAATTGTGAAATTAGCAAAAAACATAGGGACATAGTAAAAATTTTAATGATACATTATTCTGCATAGGTAGTAACTTCAAAAGATCCTTCTGTACAGGTTATGGTTGGTTTTTTCATTTTAATTACAGAGTTAAAGAGAAAATTAGCTGTGTAATTACTAGAAAAATGATTAATGAGAAGTTAACAGATAATTTTCCCACCCTCTCAATCCCTCATGAGAATATTTTATGAATAAGAGTGTATAAATTATATGGTATTTCAACAGAAAAATCACCAGTCATATCCCTTGAAGTGAACCTGTTATTAGGAAGTGATGGTAAGGTTGCTAATGATTCTTACAAGTGTAAAAGAAATACTGTAGTACTGAAAATCTTAAAAAGAGCAAGTTTTCTGAATAATCTGCTTTTCAATGATGTTTGTATAATAACTTATTTTATTGTATAATGATTGAAATAATGTCCCATTAAAAAAAGGAAGCAAAAAAAGAAGAAACAATCTGTATAAAAAATTTATAATAAAAAGCTTGGAAAGAATTTTTATTTCATTTTAACAGGGATACAAAGAATCCTTTAATAAAAATCTGATTTACATCAAGTTATGGAATATTGATTACCTTATCTAAATATTATATATCCAGATTATAATTAATGTAAATATAGGATAAAAATTTGATCATATCAAAAATAAACGTACGGTCACTTATCAAATTATAAACAACATAATGAGAGATTCAAAAGGCTCTTTTGAAAATGATTTTAAATAAATTAAGTTTTAGTGAAACAGTTTCTGACTTTATCACTACAGTGATTTTAATTTGTTTCTTATTGACACTATCAAATCAACTGTGAATAATATAGAGAACTGCAAAACTAAAACCATAAATAATAAGTTTGACCTGCAAAACTAAATAATTTGTCTCTGTTAGTTCTATTTTCAAGGTGTTATATATTAAAATTATTGATGTTTTGAAAAACTTCATTAACAGTCTCTGCTAGCATTAATGTTCATGAATGTTAGTAAGTTATCTTACCAATATCTCTCTAGTGATTCATTTGTTTAAAGTTTCCCTTTGTTCTCATTTAAAAATTTAAAGATGTGCTGAAAATTTTGATAGCAGATCAATCTGTCTGGTTCCTGCCCTTTCAGAAAATATCAAAAGCTTATGTCCATGTTCTTATTGTCTCATTTAGATATAAATATAGAGTCGAAAAAACGTAGTATTGGTTTCAACCTACTTTGTAAACAGGGAGCAAATTATGTTTATTCAGTATTATGACCTAACTTTAAAAAAAAAAGTTGTATTTCATTAAAGAAATTAATAAATATGGTGTCCTATAACTTATTTTACACCCTATTGTAGTCATAACTTTATTAATGACTTAACTGAATCAATTCCCTCTGCTGAAGCACTTTAATCTGCTAATAATAATCTGCACTTTAATTTGATACCAAAATGCTTTTTATATGGCAGCAATAATAACCTACTGTACAAATAATATGTTAATTTATTTATATACAACTGATTCTTTAATAACTGTAACATTAAATATAACCAAAATAATAAAAAAATTCAATAAAATAATATTTGATGTTTTTTTTCATGGTGAACAAATAAAGGCTGTAATGTAAGATATCTTTTTTGTTGGTATTGATTCTTCTTATATGGTAAATGTATAATTAATCTTTGAGAAATTGTTTTTCAGTTAAGGATTTTGAAAGTATGTGTTATATTAATATTTGTAAACCTGGTTTCCATTCTCTAATGTTTTGTAGGTAAAATTAATTCGTTTGCATAGTTTTCATTTTTCAGAAGAAAGCACACAGAATAATTTGAAGGAACTGTTTTCATTCATGTGCATCTGTTTTTAAAGAGCTTCTGATAATGCCGCATTCATTTCTTTATATGTAGGAGTTTATAATTTTTATTAAAACTACTTAGATAATCTGAAATATATTTAAGATGTCATCCTTACTTCCCATAGTAGTAGAGGTAAAGTTCATTTTTTGCCATATAAAACTTCAGTATGAACTAATCCTTTTCATTCTGTGGTAACTTAATACATAAACTTCACACAAGTTATTTAAGCTTGAAGAATTTCAAACTCTTGAAAATGGAGTAAGATTTTTCCAGAAGTGTTTTTTTTCACTATTTGATGATTACCTCAGTTCCACTGCTTAATAATTTCATTTATATTGTAATTTTTATGTATATTTTTCATTTTAATAAATATATCTCTTTATATTATGAATAATGATAAATGTGTAATTTTCTTTCTTAATAATCTATTGTAAGTAGTAAGTAATTAGAACAAGGCAATTTAACAATTTAAACAGAGTAGTGAATGCTGATGTTTATATAAACTGAATTTTTGTAAAATAATTGGTTTTTATTTTGTACATCATGTTATCCATGTACTGTGCAATTATAGTCATTTATAGGATTGTAGTATTTATACTATTATAATACCCCTATTTTTTTCATTTATAGACCTTTATTTCATTAAATTTGTCATAATATTTTTGATTTGTACTTATATGTAAAATTTTTAAACAGTAAAAGATTACTATTTCAAACAGAAGGGGCTGATTCCTTGAATTATTAAAGCTAGCCACCATATATAGCTATTATAAGATTTAACAAGTTTTGATAAGGTAAAATTAGTCGAATTTTCACTTATCTTTCAGTTGGTTGCCGTTGTGTGCCTTGCCAAAACTTCAGTTTAATTTCAAGGAAATTTTTCAGGAGCAATCATTTTCCATTTTTGTGGCATCAATGCTAGTTCTATTAGTTGATAGGGATATAGTTTGTATAATTTGTATAAAAGATTTCTGGTTACACATGGTAAATTTTAATGTGTATTTATACTTATTCAGTGTTGAAGGGTTATATTATCCACAACCTATCATTTAAGGTATGAATATGAGCAATCTGCTTTATAATAACTCTGAAATTCAGGAATCTGGAATAATTTACATAATTGCAGTCAGTATTATAAGTCATTTAATAAAAAATAATTATTTTATAAAATAATACTGTTTTACTATTGACAAGTTGCTGTTCGTTATTTTTTTAGCTACAAAAAGTGATGAAAATTTAATAGAAAAATCAGAATCAGAAATTGTAACTGGCTATGTTGCTAAAGTTATTGGAATTAAAGATGTTCTAAAACGAGACCATATGAAAGTTGCATTCTTTGGCAGGTAATTTAAGTTTTGATTAATTTTACATATAAGCTTATTTAATTTAATAACTGTAAGTAATTTTTGTTACATTCTGTTATACACAGATTTCAAAATACTGCTATACAATGTTAGTGTATATAATGTATATTATTGCATATGATTATGAAATGCTTATGCAATTTAATAATTTTTAAAGTGCTTAATTGAGACAGTAAAAAAGCTACAGTATCAGTTAGAATTGTAGAAAACAAATTGGTGTTTTGTAGCTTGTTCCACCAATGAATTCTCATAAGTAGTAATGTAACATGATTGGATAAATCGAATGTTATTTTCTAAAAAAAAAAAAAACCTTTTTCTAACTGATCATGCCCTTAATGTTTTTAGTATTTGCGCCCTCAATAAGATCAAAGAAATTTTCTGAATGGTTAATTGTTGTGTGAGTATAATGTAATTCATATTATCATTTTTGATTTCATTACATGAACATATCTTGAATAATTTTGATACCAGATGCAATTTCAGTAATTTTATGCATTAATTTTTAGCTATAAATATTACTGATTTTAACTAGGAAATGTACTTTTGACTCATGATAAATCCCACCAAATATCCATTGTTGATGTGGCATACATCCCACATCAAATTTATGACAAACAGAAGAGCAACTCTTCAACTTACATTATTATTCCTGGAGCGCAGTTACATCTTTAATGTTCAAAAGTCTGAATGTGCAACTACTGTAAGATAAGTACTAGATGATGGTTGTGTTGTCATTTATCCCTAATTTATGGTCGCTATATGTGATAGATGTTAACAGACCAACAGAATATATATTTTATAGAAATAATTTATCAAATGGCAAATGTGGTGATTGTGATCACATATTTTGAAAAATACTGATCTCAGAGTAACAGCTATCACTTTCTTCATCTCCATAACATTTTATGTTACATCCATTTTGATGTGCTTTAGCAAGATGAATAACATTGTACCATTTGGAATTGTTCAATTACATTTTTCTCATTCTTACATCGCTCATATATAGTAATGAAATTATTCAACTCTGCCATTTCAAAGTAATGAATGGAACAGAAACAAAGTGATTATAAAAAATTCAAAATAACATACAAACAGAAACAAAATGATCCAAAGAAGATAATGTTTTTACATGGAGTATGAATAAGCATTGAGTGAAAATTTACTACAGTTTTATTAAATATCTTATCATAGCAGGGAAAAGTTAGTTTAAAATAAGCATGAACAGTGTGGAAAACAATATAGAATAGAAGATGGTAGTGATAAAGTATAATGGAATATAATCATAATTTATCATTTTTATTCAGATCAACTTAAATAAGGCAACAGAGAAAGTTACTTAAATGCAGTAGCCATTTAATTTAACTGAGTTATCTAATTTATTTATTTGTTGGATGATCAGTTCACCAAATAAGATTATACCTTGTGAACTAAATTATGAAACATAACATTATGTAGAGTTTGTAAAATGCCAGTCTTAACTAGCATTTGAACCAAGAATATTTGGATAAAAGATTAAGATGCTATTATGACTTTTATGTCACGTCTATGTCAGCAGTGTGACAGCATGATTTTTCTTTATTTGTATAGAATATTTTATAAAATTGATAATAAATAAAGGCAGCCTTTCAATGTTCATTAAAATAACATCCTAAATTTGAATAATCAAAAGTCTTACAGTTTATGTATTAGCAAGGAATTTATTTCTATTCTTTATAATGACCGAAATTTAGTGATTTAATATTTTTTGGTACATTACTTTGTTGGCCTCACCAAAGTAAAAGAAAAAGAAAGATGATAATGTTTTCATATTTTAATATTAGAGAGAGCAAAATAACTTAATTTGAAAAGATGTACTACATACAATACTGGAATTCATATTTCCAGTTCTGTTTGTTTCTATTAACTTTACCTAGTAATGTTAATTAAGATAATGCAAGTAATATATTTAATTTATACTCTATACACCAAGAGCACTACACAAATTACAACATATACCCTTGCACAACTACACAACATTCTACACGGTTTCTTCTTACATTTACACTCAGTGGTGTTGCAACATGTTACGAAATGCAACTGTAATCCAAGGTGAAAACAATCATGCCGAAGGGTGAATGGCTCTACGTATTGAGTATTGAATGATGTCCTCTGGATACTTGGGTGAACCCAGCTGTATTTAGCTGTAGCTCCAGTACGTGTGTGCTCTGCTGGATTTAGTTCTTTACATCGCCGGTACTTGTGGGACCAAAATTACAAGTCCACAAAAAATCCCTATGACAGTTGGTGGTCCATCTGAAAAAAACTACCAAAAATAGTCTAGTGAAAAGGCTCCCTTCATAAGGTCTCGCCTTTGCTAATTAACAAAGTTGTAATGGGTTCAATTGGTTCCCTGAAGAACATTAAGAAGTTACGAGACAGATCGATTCTGATCGAAACATATAGTGATGAGTAGAGTCAATCTCTGTTACATCTGACTGATATGGGTGGTATAAATATGAGTGCAGAATGCAAAAAAACTCTAAATATAAGCCAGGGAATAATTTTTTGCCGAGACCTTTTGGACATGATATTACTGAAATAGCTAATAGCTTCTTCCCCAAGATGTAGAAGTAAAGCTTATAATGAAATGGCAGAGCGGAGTGGAAGAACCTACTCCTTTCCTTATTTTGACATTTAACCTTCCAGTACCACCAGAGAAAATAAAATAGGTTATCTATCGGTTTTAGTATGACCATTTATGCTCAACACGGCGATGTTTCAAATGCCAAGGGTATGGTCACACTACAATGTCTTGCTCAAAAATAGAGATCTGTGCTCAATGTGCTCAGAAAGGCCACAATTTAGCTAACTGCCAAGAAAACGAGAAATGTGCGAACTGTAGTGGATCAGATACAGATTGCTCCTAAGATTGTCCAACTTTTAAAGAAGAGACGGCAATTCTTGGAATCTGTATAGAGCAGAAACTATATTTTCCAGCTGCACAAAGAGAATATAGAAGATTAATCAAATCTCGTAACTTTGTTAAAACCGATATCTCTTTCGCTGCTGCAACATCTAGCAAAGCTCTATTAAATGATGATAACCAGCAATGCAGATCCTGCAGTGAGTTAAAAAACTTGTGTGGATGTTACCTGATCAAGTTGCTTCACTTACAGCCACTATTTCAGAGCTGATGAAAATGAACAAAACGTCGTTAGTTGCAGTTAGTGAATCTAGCCGTTGGGTCCCAATGAAAGTCCCTGTTCCCTAAGTTTTACCTGTGCGGGCGGTAATAATCACAGCTGGTGGTAAGCCATCTACTAAGCTCCCTGTTAAGGGAGACCCTCAACCACCTCCTCTGGGTTGTCATTTACGACTTCCCATTATTCAAAATCTCCTCCTCCATCATTTCGTATACTGGAGGATATATGGTTGAGGAACTGCCCGACCCCAGGGCATTGGAGTTACTTACCTTAAAAAATACAAAAAAGAAAATCTGGATCACATACAACTAATTTTTTTTATATATTTTCCTGAAAATATAATATAACCTTTGCTTATTAACATTATTTAGTAGAACGTTAGAGATTTTCATTCCCACGTTGAGGCTGTTAAAGTATTGCCACACGCACATGAACCACTAATCGTGTTCTTCCAAGTCTACAACAAGATGCAATAAAACTCTGAGGCTATATCTGTGAGAGATATGAGTGTCTAATAGACAGTAGAGAGAATGGTGGAGTCGATATTTTCTTGTGGAATGAGGTGTTTGCTACAAGGATACCACTAGCTATCCTTATTCCTGCTGTTGCTGTGAAGGTCTCCATCCGCTTCAAAGTGCATATATGCAATTTATATCTCTTACTGAACTCTTGAGTTCAATGCTGTAGAAATGTCAAATCTCGTGCAAATCCCATCGCTGTCATTAATAGTAGGAGACTAATGCCCAATTTTTCCTGGGGATCATCTTTTTCTGCTTCTCTCAAGGAAATATGATAAACAGAGTGGGACAAGACTTTGACCTTTGTCTACTGAATGATTGTTCACATACATTCATGTTATTATCATCTGGTACATTGTCTAACATCAACCTCTCCATATGTTCACCGAGTTTACTCCCTTGTCTTAATTGTCTGTTTGTGGTGACTTTCACAGCAGTGATCACTGGCCAATTATTATTGCTTTTGATGTTGACTGTGAGGTGAGGAAAAGGCCACAGAGAGGGATTGTTGAAAAGGTGGATTGGAACGGTTACCATAAAGCCTTTCCATCACAGTATGACGGTGGTGCGGGCATCCTTGATCAACTCTCCTTTTTTGTGTCTATGATACTTGAGAATGCTAATAGATATAACATTGGGAAACCCTAGACATCCTTCTGTTCCATGGTGGGGTGGTGATTGCTGAAATGCTATTAGCAAATGGCAGCAGGTACTGTGTAAATTTAACTGCAGGCCTACAGAAGAACATTAGATTTGTACTGTAAGGCTAGAGCGATATATTGTCGAATATTCTAGACGCTAGGAGGAAGTCATGCAGGAAATACATGGACACCATTTCATGCACTACTCCTACGGTCTACTGTGTGGAAAAAGATCCATGCAATTTGTGGATCACCAAAACAATCTATTTTCAGGCTTGTTCATGAAGGAGAACTCCTTTCATCATCTTTTGCGGTGGCAACTACCTTAGCAAATTCTTTCCATTCTGTGTCTTTCACTTTATCACATAGTAATGAATTTCAGAGGTACAAGATAATGATGGAAGTATTATTGTTGAAAATTGGTGATTTGGTTGGTGAATTAAATATTCCATTTGCATTCAGAAAGTGGTCACACGCACTTCAAAACTCATGTGACATGTCCCCTGGACCTGAAAACATTTGTCTTGGTATGCCCTCACACCTTCGTCATTCGGCGTTACAACACCTATTAATATTTATAAGGAAGTTTCCACCTGTTTGATCAGAAGCCTTTGTCATACCAGTACTTAAACCTGGTAACAACAAAGTAAGCCCTTCAAGCTACCACCTTATCTTCTTGACAAACATCTTATGCAAAATAAAGGAGAAGATTGTGAACTGCAGACTTGTGTGGTATTTGGAGAGACATGGCCGTTTATTTCCAGAACATTGTGGTTTCCAACAAGGAAAATCCTCCACAGACCGTTTAGTGTTGTTGGAAATACCTATTCAAAACACTTTTTCTACTACCCCAGCGCTTCATTGCTATCTTTTTTGATATCAGAAAGGCGTTTGACATGTCCTGGTGATGTGTGTTTTCTAACTACACTCAAAGAATGGGGAGTCAAGAGCAATATGCTTGTTCTTATTAGGGGTTTCTTAAATGGCCGAATTTTCCATGTTTGTGTTGGAGATTCTCTCTCAGGTAGCATCAACTTGGAGATAGGAGCACTTCAAGGAAGTGTATTGAGTGCCACCTTATTTTCTACAGCCATCAACAGTATTACTAATTATGTGCAGACACCTGTTTCATGTTCGTTATTTGTTGAAGATTTTGCTGTATACATTGTGTCTTGTTCAACAGCCACAGTGGAGAGTACTACAGAACACGGTATCTTGCCTTGAAGCTTGGTCCAAGGATACTGGTATCACATTTTCATAGAAAACGAAACGTGTAGTCTTTTCTTGCCTGCAGGACCCCTTTATTCCACAAGTCTTTCTCAGTGGAGAGCTATCTCTCCTGATGTCAGATTTTTAGGTTTATTTTTTGATAGCCATCTTAATATAGATCAACCATCAAGGAATTGATGGAAAAATGAGATGTTCTAAAAACTTTTAGATATGTCATGTATGCTACATTTTTACTATTCCTTAGTTCATTCCTGTTTGGTTTATGATTGTCGCCTACTCTTCAGCGTGTAATACCGTGCTTAAAATGCTGGATGCTGTACATCGTACTTTCCTTTGGCTTGCTACAGGTGCCTTTAGATCAAGCCCTGTCGTAAGCATCCTTGTTGACTGTGTTGAGCCATCACTTTGGGATAGATGGAACGAGGTTTTAGCATCTTATTTTACCCACCTTAAGGGACAGCCAAATCATCCGGCTTTTGACACAGTCCTTGGAAATCCTTATTTTTGAAGATATGAGGACTGTCCACATTATACTGCACCTTTAGGTATTCATACCTGACGTTTACTACACCTTATGAATGTTGACGCACCTTCTATTTTTCCAATTTATCCGTGTTCATATTCTTTGTGGAGAATCAACCTTATAAATTTTATGTTTGACCTCACAATATACAATAAAGATTCAACACCATCAATTTTCTTTCAGCAAATGTTTCACCATATTCTCGCTAAGGCAAACCCAGATGCAGTAATATACACAGATGGATCAAACAGAACCATATCATTGTATGCACATTTATTGTTAGTGACTGAACGAACCCATATGTTTGGTCTATCTGGTATTACTAGAGTCTTACTGCTGAACTATACACTATAAATAAGGCTTTGAATATCATTAACCCTATGTATCATCATATCCTTATTTGTTGCGACTCTGAAGTGCTCTCCAAGCCTTAGAAAATTTTTATTGCATCATGGTGAAACAGGAAGCTGTCCGGCATGAAAAGGGTAGTTTGTCGTTTGCGTAGAGCTTCTCTCAATGTGAGAGTGATCTGGAACAACGGCCGTCCATGTTGCTGAATACAGGACCCTAAGATGTCACTACTTTCATAAAGTCTGGACTGCAAAAAGGGACTCTTGGCGCGTTCCTTTGTTTGTGAGCAGGGGAACAGGGATCCCTGGGATGTAGTATATAGGATCTTGGGACACAAACGTTGAAAGGACGTTCTTCTGTCTGGTCTCTCAACCAGGTTTGGTGTAATTTTGGATACTTTCTGCCTGATTGTAATGAAGCTGGATAAACTGCATACCATGTGTGGGTGCGGTGAGAGGTTGCTCAGTTCCTTGGGGGTACAGTGTCCTTGGATCACTGAGGCTGAGGTGCGTCAAGCTATCTGTAGTTTAGGTACAGGTAAGGCCCCATCCTTTGATGGAATAATGGTGGAGCTTCTTGTTCACTTTGTCGGGGTGAGTGTGAGAGTTATCACATGTTTATTTAATAAATTTTTGTTTTGAGGATACTTCCCTGTGTGTTGGAAAAGGGGATTGTGAGATTGTTGTTTAAATTGTGAAATTGCTGTTTTTAGTGACAATGATCCTGCTGTTAGTTTGTCATATAGGCCTTTGTCATTATTTCTGGTTATTGACAAGTTCTTTGAAAAGGTTCTGTATCTGCGTATAAATGAGAGGTTAACCTTGCGAAGATTGTTAATGGAGAATCAGTATAGATTTCCTCCCGGAAAGGGTACGGAGGACACCATACTCTGTGTGATGAGTGTGGTAACAACCAATGAGATGGAATATGTCCTGGGATTTTTCTGGAGTGTTCAATAATCTATGATGGCCTTCTGCTATTTACCAACTCCAAAAAAGAGAATGTACTGAAGTTATGCAAAGTTACTTCAGTCATTGGGATGTGCTGCTCTGCGAGAGCAGCCATGAGGTTGGCAAGACACTGTTTAAGGGATGTCCCCAGGGCAGCGTGTTGGGTCCATTATTGTGGGTGGTGGAGTTTGATTCTCCTGCGGCTGAGGTTGCCCAGCAGGTGTTGCATCGTGGCTTATGCTGACGATGGGCTCCTGCTGGTCGAAGGAAGCTTGCAGAGGGAGGTTGAAGACTGAGCCACTCGGGCTTGCAGGATGCCTGAGATGTGGTATCATCAACACAAGATGATTTTTAGTCTAGGAAAGATCACGATGATGCTCCTCAAAGGCCATTTGGTAGTGAGTCGGTGTGTCTGTTTTGATGGCAGGCCAGTGAATAAAGTGTGTTTAGGTTCAAAAGTACCTCAGGGTGTTTTTTGATGAGAAACTGTAATTTAAGAAGCACCTTCAATACATCGCAGATAGGGTTTGCAATACCTTCTTGAATTTGACGTGAGGTCAATTCTGATAGGGGTCTTAACTTTAAGACCATGAGCATCCGTTATAAACAGGCATTTACACTATATGAGGCTATTACACTGTACACGATGCCTGTTTGGGCAGATAGGCTAAAGTATAAAAGTTATTAAAGTATAAGTTAATGGACAAGGACCATTGCCTAATGTTGCTAAGAAGTCCGGTGAGTTGACTTTGAATGAAGTTCGAGAAATTGAATAACATGGCAATGCCTTATGGCAGGCCAGATTGGATGAGACAGATGTTGGGTGTTATACACATGAGCTCTCTCCAAAGTT
This sequence comes from Lycorma delicatula, assembly GCF_047948215.1. Taxonomy (NCBI): domain Eukaryota; kingdom Metazoa; phylum Arthropoda; class Insecta; order Hemiptera; family Fulgoridae; genus Lycorma; species Lycorma delicatula. Next base: position 28,901,570 of record NC_134455.1, read on the forward strand.
GTTGGTTTGCGGGACACCTCTTGGGTACATCCTAATAAATATGTGATGCAATTTCTTTCTGGCCATGGTGCTTTTAGGGAAAAACTACAGAAATTTGGGCTGGTAGATTTTTGGATGTGTCCTCAGTGTGGACAGTTGGATGACACCTACCATGTTCTTTATGTGTTCTCGAAGTATGAGTTAATGTGTACTGAGACCATCTGTCAGCTTGATCTTATTGGGTTGGCATTGGATCTCTGTATAAACTAGAGGAGGAATCTCACTCCTGGCATTCGCATTGGTGGCATATTGGCCAAGATGGAGTGGAATATGTCAAAAGATGAGGTTTCAAAAATGACCTCCAATAAAGCCCGTAAAGGCTCAGAATGGAGGGGATGGCAGAGGATGTCTTTCCTTATTGGGTCAGGTTCTCTGCTGATTGTGGATAGGACATATGAGAGCTACTTATGGGTATCTGATGTCAGCAGTAAACGCACCATACGGTGCAAGCTGCCACTTGACTGTGCACCACATCTTGTGGATTGCATGCGTTTTGTGGCCTGGTGTCGTAAATTTAAATTGCCCAGGAAAATTTGTTGAATCCTGGCAATGACAAAGAAGTTTTGGGTCGGGTGTTTTTATTTGCTTGTAGTGTTGATATTTTAGATACTTTTTAGTAGTGTTGTTTTATTTTCTTATTTACTGTAATGAATTTCATTCAAAATTTTTTATTTTTTCTGTTATCCGAGAAGCACCCTTTACACTCCTCTTGGAGTTAGTTAAATTTATTTTAGTTTTATATATGTACGAGTTTTTTAAATACAGTAATGAGATTAGTTTTTTTTTGGCAGCCAAAGTGTCAACACTGTAAAGTTTCTAGTAAACGTAAACATATGGTTATATGAACAGCTGATTTATATTAGATATTAGAATTTTTAGTCTATTCTTGCCATGTGAGACCTAAACAAGCTTTATGTATAATGAGTTTTTGTTGTGTTACAAAAATGAGTGATATTAATTATGAGCAACATTGTGCAATCAAGTTTTGTGTTAAACTATATAGGGACTAAACTAAAATAGGGAAATGGTGTATGGAGATTATGCTCTGTCATGATTCTTAGTGTTTAGGTGGTTTAAAGCATTTTCAAATGGCCGGGAACAATTGCGGATGATCCATGCTCTGGAAGACTGTTAACATCAGAAAGTGACGACAATGTTGAGTGAATTGGAGACTTGATATGGTACGACCAGCAATTAACTGTCAGAATGATTGCAGAACAATTGAATTTGAATCATACCACAGTCCATCAAATTTCGACAAACGAATTGGACATGAAAAATTTTGTGCAAAATTGGTTACATGAAATCTCACTGTTGAACTAAAAAACAACAGGATGTAAGTGTGCCACAATCTAGTGTGAATTGAAACTATCCTGATTTTGTAGAAAATTTTATTACTGGTGATGAATCTTGGGTATTTGAGTACGACCCAGAAACAAAACGCCAGAGCAAGGAGTGTCACACTTCAAACTCACCATGTCCCAAAAAAGCAAAAATGATCAAATCAAAACCATGCTAATTTGTGTTTTTGATAGTAATGGCATTGTCCATAAGGAGTTTTTGCCTGCAGGACAGACCTAAATCAATATGTTTACTGAGAAATTCTGTGGAAAAGACTGTTGAAAGACTGTGGAAAAGAGTTGCTCGCGTGCGACCAGCTATCGAAGAACTGGATGCTGCATTTTGAAAATGCACCTTGTCATACTGCATTCTCAATTAATGAGTTTTTGGCAAAGAAAATCATTCCTGTAGTTCCTCAACCACCTTATTCACCTTACTTGAGTCCCTGTGATTTTTTATTGTTACTGACTTTAAAAAAAAAACACCTCAAGGGGAGGTACCATTTGGGAACAGTAGAAAGCATAAAAAAAATGTAACCAACCATCTGAAGAATATTCTGGTTTCTGAGTTCCAACACTACTATGAAGTGTGAAAACCATGTGAAGCGTTGCTTCCCAAGGGAACTATTTTGAAGGTGTTTGAGTCCAAGTATAATTGGATATATATATCCATTTTGTTATCTGTGACAGTAAATAAGTTTTTATCTGATAGTGGTTGTAATTAAATTTTTATTATGTTAGTTGTGATAGTAGTAGTTGAAAGTTTTGGGTTTAATGTTTTAGTTTGTTTTAATAATTTTGTTTTTAAATTTCTAGTGTATGTCTTTATTTTTAATTTTTGGTGTAGTTTTATTAGATTTTATATATTTTTTTTATATTTTTGTTTTCCGGGCAATGGTAATGTAAAGATGTTTTTTGCACCTCCCCAAAAAAAATATGTATATGGTAATTATTGATTGAAGTACTAGTTTATAACAGAAAATGTATTGACCTTTATAATCATTTCTCAGCTTAACCCTGTGATTTATTTCTGTTGACTCTTTATAGAGAGAATTAATTGTGGTGGTGATTAACCCTTCAATGTGTAGCATATTCTACATAATTCATATCCCTATTTACATGAATTTTTCCAACAATGTTTCATTTTTTTGTATGTATTATTGTTAGTACATTTATTAAAATTTATAACTAATATTTTGTTAATGCAATGTACTAATATTATTACTAATGTTTTCATAATACTACAAAATGGTTTATTTGTCATGCAATTTGTATACTTGTCATACACTAAACAAGTATACTTACCACTAAAAGTTGATTTTAGTGTTGTAAATTTTAAAACATTCATGTAGGCATAGGCCAGTCTCACAATCTGAGCACCAGTATACTGTTTCTCTCCTTTTATCTTGTTTGGAGCACACAGCACACCTTTGGGGCTTTCCATTTTTGCCAGATGGTGGAATATTTTCAATAAAATGAATTTCAGCCAGTCTTGCATGCTGGGACTCAGTTGATGGGCAACCGTGTACTGGTTTGCTGCACTGAGTTTTAAACTTGTGAATTAGCTCACATGCCAGAGTTAATCTAAATGACAAATGGTCAACTTTTGGATGTGTTTTCTTCTAAATTATATATGAATTTATCACAGCTATGTTTATTAACCTTTTAAAAAATTTTACATTCCATTTGGTCTTGCAGTTTCTTCCTATTGGCTCCAGAGATGTGACCAAATGCTCCATCTCTGGAGCATTTGGTCACATAGGTCTACTCCTCCCATATTTGTATTGTAATGTGATACATTGAGGGCTTTATTGTTGTTTTATTTAATTTTGATGTGTGCTGTTTCATTTCAATATTATGGTAAGTAGAAATCAATGTGACAATTCACTTGTCACGCTATCTGAATATGGAAACATCATTAGAATGGCCTGCAGTGACTTCCCTCATATAACAATTTATAACATGAAACATACTAATAAAATTAAATAAACCAACAAAGAAATATACACGTTTACATCAATACCGGTGGATACCATGTTGATAAACACAGCTGAGAAGAAGGTAATGTGGTTTACTTGGCATTTCTCCTGCCATCACCCCATTCAGTAACCTTAAAGCATAAGACTGAATATCTGTGCCATAAATGGCTACTGAGCCTCGAAACAATTTAGCGACCAATGACCTAACTAGCTCCTCGAGCTAACCTAACAGTGTGAGCAGACTAAGTATGGTGCCTTACACCACTTGCTTCCATGTCCCACTGTTCACTTGTCATATATTACTAAAATGGGTAGGCGCATCCCATCAACTACTGAAATATATATGTCACTCAATAAATAATAATTTATATCATCAAGACAGCAATTCGCTGCCTTGCCTAGGCCGCTATATGCCAGCAAGAATCTGTCCACCATATTAAAGCGCTAGGAGCCTTAATTGGCTGGTGGTCAGCCATATATCTCTAGGTTAGCTTCCCCACAGCAGCGTGGTAGAAGTCTTATTCCTTAGGTAAACTACTCATGTCAGTTGAACAAAGCAACTGCTTCAAGGAACTACCATATGGTCTGAGAATGCAGCTCTTGCCACATTGACTCGCTGTTTGTGAGTGGCCAATTTTCCCCTTGACCAGGGGAAATTCCAGGGTGGCCTGGTCTCTGCCCCCCCCCCCCCAAGAACATGGCAGTCAAGCATTAGGTGTTCATTTGACAACCTTCTTGCAGACACACAGCTCATCAGTCACCAGGCAGAACCTGAACAGATATTGGTTCAAATTAGCATGGTTAGTGAGTACCTGGGCACCTATTACCCTTAAAAACGAACTCAAGGCATACCATAAATAAATGTATAAATTTAATTATAAATATATAATTTATAAATGTTTAAATTTGTACAAGGCCATTTCCCTTAGACGTGGTGTTCCATTCCAGTTGCCATGCTTCCATCACGAAGCTCTGCAGGTGGAAGATGGGCAACTGAACTAAATTTAGATCCGGTGCATTGTGATCACCGTTCCGCTTTGGTACTGGCTCAAATCAGAACAGGCCATCACCAGGCTTCCCCTGATGATGGACTTCTCCACAGCTAGGTGCACATCCATAACAGAGTTGTATGGTTAGACAAATAGTCACGTGCTATGGCCTGCAGGGCTACAAGAACGTTGCGGCATTCCAACTGGTAGAGGACAATTCCAACATAAGGAAGGAAATGCTGCCTCTATGTCAATAAAAATTGCCAAAACATATTTACAGTCGGCACTTTCCACATTGGCAAGGCATTTAAGATGCAATCCTTGGTGCTGACCCCTTTCATTAAGGCATATGGGATCTTGATTTAGAAACCAGTTCAGGGAAGGGTATAGCCCTCGCCGTAATGCCGACTTCTGCTTCACTTTCCAGAGCATCTGGTAACAGGGTAACCAGAACACCTGGTATATCACCACAGATGTTATAGTGTGGTCCCGACCATCAAACCTCCATCAAACACTGGACAGCATATGCAATGACTTTGGTTGGTAACATGATTTCATAAGCTGCCAGGGGTTGCGCTGCAACTAGCGCATGGAGTCTTGCGAACATTTTAGTCTGGCTTCCTTGATGGCATGAACATACTTGTTATGAGCGCACCGGTAGATCCACAGATGCGCATATCAACGATAATCCTTGTTAGGGGGCAATGCTGGTACCTTCACCTAGCGGACCTAACTCTTGCATGCAATATGCTCAGATCGGAGGACCACCACTTTTTCCTGGGCCTCTCCACCTGTGTCTTAACAGACGGATCCATGGAAGCAGTGGTCATGACGACTCCAGATTCTCTCAGATGAGTGGACTGGCCACTGCACAAGGGTCTGTCCATTGGCTGAGGCTGCCATAGGACCCTATTGCAGCCAGTGTTTATGGCCCGGCTGAATCATTCAGCTACCAATTCCACCTCCTCTCTGTGCTCTATGCGCCATTCCAACCCGTGTAAGATAGCTGTACACTTGTGCTGCAGCTGCAGTTTGCAAGAGAAAGTTGCTACATCAGTAATCAAGTAGAGATTCCTGGCTTCCATGAATTCTTCGAGACCAATGCCTCTGGGGGTCAGTAAATGGTGATCCCTAGGCGGAAGACGTGGCATTAGCATCCAGAGCAACCAGCATTTTGGTGCCTGGGTGACCGTCCAGAATCCTACCCAACTATGCCAGCAAGTCATTGATACTCCATCCAAGCTGGCAGTATCCCGACACTAGTACGCCATCGAGCATTCTCTTTGTGACACACATGATGGTGAATTGCTCATCTGACCATTTGGGCATCTACCCATCAAATCTGAGTAGATAGTTGATCGCTGAGATTGGCTGTACCCCATGAGATTGAATAACATCCACCCTGTGGAAGCCAACTATCCTGTCCCCGATTGTATACTGCTCCTGGACCAACAGGACCTTGAGGTTGTACTCTGCAAGGAGCCTCATGGCTTCACTGGTGGCTGCCCATGAATGATGCAGATTCAACTACCCCAGGTGCAAGTGTTCAACATGATGGAGTCTGCCCTCAAATGATTCCCCAATTTAGGTGTTTCCATAAGCTCTATTTTTTACAGCTCTCACCTGAGCAATTTCATACCTCTGCACTGCCACCCCCCCACCCCCCCCCCCCGATCGCCAACGACACAGTGTCCAACATTGCTGCCTTTTACCAAGGTACAGGCAGTACACTTGGCAGGTGCAGATTTGGCAAGGCAAGGAAGAGTACAGTGACTACACATCTCTTGACTGTGCTCTGCAGCAGAGAGAGGTAAGTCCTGACATGAAGCATTGGGCAACTTTTGTATGGTCAACGACCCTTCATGAGGTCTACCCAAACAACAAAAATCCACCAGCCACCAAGACCTGCCAGATTTTTGGCAAGGTCTCTAATACCCTGTGACTCTGGGGCTTCCTTCCTCCCCAGCTGCCAAACCACCTTGATTTCCAGAAGGTAATCTTCGATGGCCATATCCAATAAATGGATTTAGATCGAGCATGGTCTTTGAGGATTTTGGGCTTTTCTATCCTTGTCAGCTTTGGCATATCATACACCAATATTTGCAGCCTCCGCTCAGCCAGTAACTGAGCCTTCAGCCGTTCTTCACTAGAATGTTAACCTCCAGCAGCTGCTTTACCTGCCGCTCACGTACAACTTCCAAAATGATGTCATGGTCCCTTGGTTTTTGACCTGGGAGACATGGATTCTTTCTCTCTGGTCCAGAACCTTACTTAAGGATTAACTCCATCACTACCAATAAAGCCCCCAGACCAGGTTTAATTAGGACCACCTTGACAGTGGTCTGCTTAATTTTGGCCGCCGGTGCCTGGGCTGGCAGCGGTGGACCATTCCACTTAGGCACAGGCGCGGCAGCTACTGCGGCGAAGACAGGCTTTTTCACCTTCTCCTCTATCCATAATAGATATGTGGTGCTAGCCAAGAGCATTACCTGTACCAGCTTGAAGCCCCTAACCCTCTCCACTACCTGGTTAACCTTGCTGGATAGCCATGACATGACCAAGTCCAAGACAAGGTTGGTACCCTGGAGTCCCTCACATTTAAGTGCGATCCAAAACCAACAATGTACATTCACTCAAATAGGAGTTTACCGACTGTTGAAGCTACTACAGTACAACTGTCGCTTCCTTTTTTGACGAGAGTTTGGACCATTCTGCCCACATCTTGATCATCCACCCCAAATCATCAGACCCAGAGTTCACCTGCTGCACAGCAGGCTTCCCTCCGGCAACCTCTCACTCACGGTCGATCACCGCATCACTGCATTTCTCTTTCCCAGACTTCACTGGAAGCCGCCCTTCGGGCTTGGCTTCAGAGAATAAGATAAGCCAAAATACTGAACATATGGGTGTAATAACTGGCATGCAGAAAAATGAATAGTGCAAAATATTCTTAGTTTCATTCTCTATGCAGCTAAAAACAGTACAGTTTCTAATAGTTTACCTGAATGTTGGTAGAGGGTAGCATATGATGATGGGATGTTGCAAAAAATACTGAGTACATTGAAAACCAGTAAGGGGGATATAAAATTATGAACATACTCAGTACGTCAAAAACGCATTGAAGGGTTATGTGGACTGAGCAAATAGAAGAGATTAAGTTATTACAATAGTAATCCGCTTAGCATTGAATTTATTTTGTTCTATTATTAGAAACAATTTAATAGTCATACTGAAGGTGTGGTGTTGGCCTCTGTTGATTTGTTTTTGTATATTAATTACAATAGAATCTTTATTTATTGTCTTTGGCAAGTCATAATGTTATGATTTATTTTTTTTGTTTACATGTCAGTTTGAAGCTGTTGTTACTGTTTGATTTTAAAATGAATTATTTCAACAGGAACATCAAAAATTATTTTTTTTTATTGAAATAAAACTTTTAATTCCAGGGTAGTGGATTGTTTCAGGCATTGATTTCTATTCATGAAGTTGTTTTCTTGAATCAGTATTTGTAGCATGGTCATTTATTGTACTTATCTTCTGATTAGATTTCTGGTATGCAACTAACTCTGTTTTGTAAGTAAAAACATTTTTTTTGGTGAAACTTTTTCTACTTATTGTTTAATTTGTGGTAAAGTAATTTCTTATTTCTTACAGAACTAGCAATGGAAAGAGTAGTGTTATTAATGCTATGTTGAGAGATAAAATATTACCTAGTGGTATAGGTCATACAACTAACTGTTTTCTTCAAGTTGAAGGATCAGAAAATGGAGAAGCATATTTAATGACTGAAGGTTCCTCTGAAAAACAGAATGTAAAGGTAAGTGAACTTTTTCTACAGTTTTCAAAATTTTTCAGCTTTGCTTAGAATTATATGTACTTTTCTTTAAAGGTAAGCCTACTTATATAAACAAATAAAGAAACGGTTTTTTGTTTGTTCCAAATACCATAAAGAAGGCACATCGGTTCGAATCAGACATTCTCCTTTTTTCTAATTTTTTTTTTTTAATTTAAATATATTGATTTTAATGAACTGCTCATTCTAAAAAGATTTTTATGATGAATATTATTTTAATGACAAAAAAAATTAAAAATATCAGAAGTTATTAGTGAAATAAAATTTGAGTTACTTTTCATTTAAAAAAAAAATGTATTTAATTTAGTAGGTGTACAAGGGAAGTCTTGTGGTGTCCACGTCAGATTTTTTTAGCTTACTCTTTTGATACTTTCTGTTACGTAATTCAGGCATGATATTTGAGGAGTAAATCATGCTGAAATTACACCTACAAACAACAACAAAAACAAATTTTTGATCAGAGTTGTTTGACGGAAAACTTGCTAATGGAGATCTAATGAATAGGGAATACCTAATTTTTCCCCAAGCCGGAGGTCTATTTTTTGTGGCTCCTGAAAATGAAAACTCTTATGTCTAACTTCAAGTTAATCTAGTGACAGTGGATTTAGTGATTGGAAACATGGTTACCAGCAGGATAAAAAACATGAGAATTCACATGCTCACCTCAATATAGTGTTAACCTCCATACAGAGAGCTGCTGAAATTGAGAAGAAATTGAGAAGAAACTCAAATTGAAGTAAAATTTTGGAAGGCTACACTTCAAAGAGTGATTGCTGTGATCAGGAAGATAGCATCATGTAGTCTTGCTTAAAAGAAGATGAACTGTTCGGTTCCACTAATAATGGAAACTATATGATGTGCCTAGAATTGATCGCAGAGTTTGACTCTTTTTTTTTAAAAGCCCACATTGATAAGCATGGAAACCCTTGGTCAAGGTAATCATCCTAACTTTCATATACAATTAAGTTGATTGAGATAATGGGTAGAAGCCTGATGTTACACATAATGACCAGTTATCCTTTCATCTTAAGGTACATGAATGAATCTGGATATCCTGAAGAATGCTTTGTAGATTTAAAAACCAAGGCCATACATGAAAAGATCTTATTGATTCAGTTTTCTAATTTCTTAAGGCTCATGGCTTCAAATATCTCTGGATTACAAACTAGACTAAAAGAAGAAGATGTATTGTTATTTTATGTGCCATGTTTTGCCCATTCCTTTAATTTGGTGGGATCTAGTGCGGCAGAAAGCTGTAATCTTTCTAGTTTATTTTTGAGTTGTTACAATCATTGATCCATCGATGGAATGTGCTGGAATCATTTTTCAAGCTTTGTAATAAGGACCTTTCCATAAAATCACTGAGCATATCAAGATGGTTGGCCAGGGGAGAGGCATGCAAAAGCCTAAAAAGAGATTTTGAGACAATTGCAATGACTTTCAAAAATATGACTAACACCCAAGATGAAAATGAAAAAACAAAGAACAAAGCCAAAGGGCTTTTAAGAAAATTTGTTTGCATTGAAACTTTGTTTATGACAGCCTTATGAGGTGATCTCAATAAATTTAATTCTTTAGTGAAAACATACAGTCCCGCCATTTGAATGAAGCTACAGTTGTGATGCTGTACAAATATCTGATTGTATTTGTGGATGAACTGAAAATTCTCTTTAACTTCTATAAGGTGGGTGGTGAAAAAACTAAAGACTGTCCAAACTGTTTTTGACAGGCCAAAAGATCAAGAAAAAGGAAGAGGTTCTTGGATGAACCTGATCATTTGAACCAGGAGAGGAGGAGGAAGTAGAAAACACCATAATTTTCAAGAAGCTTTGATATGATTCTTAATAAGCTTTTTTCTGACTTGAATAAGAGAATCACTGTCTATATTGAGTTTATCAGCAGATTCTCCTTCTTAATAAATCTATGCAGCTTGAATGCTAAGGAAATCATCACAGCAGCATCTTCTTTCCAGAAAATTTATGCACTTATCTATGAAGAATCTTCATTTGTTGTTGAGTCTTCATGTAAAGGGACTTTTAACTCAAGAGAAATACTATGCCAATGCTGAAGAATTGTCACTATCACAACTTAACAGATCTCTAATATTGAAAAATCTTTAGGAGTTATATCCTGACATAAATATTTGCCTTAAAGTGTATTTGTGTACACCAACATCAAACCATGTGTATTTTCTGCACTATCAGGAATCAAAAACTATTTGAGATTTATTCTTACTTAGAAAAGATTGGTTCATCTAGCTGTTTTTGCAATTAAAAATTGATTTTCATGATGTTATTAATGATTTTGCTCATGTCAAAGCAAAACATTAGAACGTCTTCATATACTGCATTTTCACATGTCTTAGAAATTTCACATATGTGAGTTAGCTTTTTAGATATTATAACTTCTATTATACTTTATTTATTATTAATTTTCTTTTATGCTTTTAGTCAAGTAATCTGAGGCAGGTGCAGTCAGCCAGTCATGTTGCATATACCGTATCAGTGCTATGTTTGTTGAGCCGCTGCACTGTACACATTTGCATCCCAAAAATATTGAAATTAAAAAATCCTGTAAAAGATTTTTTAAATATTTATCTGAATGAGTATATGCAAGCTCCAATCAAGTGAATATCTCATTTTAAATGAAAAGGGGAAAATTTGTAGTCATTGCTCAAATTTTTTTTACCCCTTTCAAGGCCGAATTTAAAAAATTCTAGAAATTGTTTTTTAGATATTAAGATGGAAACCTACTGGGTTGGTCTAGTGGTGAACGCATCTTCCCAAATCAGCTTGATTTGGAAGTAAAAGTTCCAGTGTTCAAGTCCTAGTAAAGTCAGTTATTTTTACACGAATTTGAATACTAGATTGTGGATATCTGTGTTCTTTGGTGGTTGGGTTTCAATTAATCACACATCTCAGGAATGGTCGAACTGAGACTGTACAAGAACTATACTTCATTTACACTCATACATATCATCCTCTGAAGTATTATCTAAACAGTAATTACCGGAAGCTAAACAGGAAAAAGAAAGATATTTAGATGGAAATTACACACACATAAAATCGAGTTTGTCTTCATTTGTTATTGAGAATTTAAAAAAAAAAAATCAGAGTTTAAAAAAAAATTCAAAATCAATTTTATTTGAACCATTTAAAATCAAAATTTCAGAAAAATCTAGAAATTAGTTTTCTGATTTTCACATGAAAAATTCCTACACAAAAATCAAGTTGATATCTTCATTTGTTACAAAGGAATTAAAAAAAAATTGTAAATTTCATTGTACTCCATTTTAACCCTTTGACCTCAAAATTTAAAAAAAATCCTTTCTTAGTGTGCATTTACATTGTAAGAAGAATGTGTATAGAAATTATCAATTAATATTCAGTAGTTTTAACTTAGCATTGATGAATCAGTCATGACAGGTTGTTTTGTATATATATATATATATATATATATATATATATATATATATTAAAAATTATTATTAAAAGTCACAGTACTTCTTAATTGGATACCAGGTGTATACAGCTTTTTGGAAAATATAATTTTTGTCTCACATTATATATATATTTCATGCATAAACTGCATAAAACCAATAGATAAAATTGTCTGCATAATTTAAACAACTTATTTTTTTTAAAATGCAATACAATGAAAAATGTATATCAAAGCAAATACAGTAACACAATAAATAAGATGTTTTACTTTCAAACTTAAAACTTAATATTACATCAATTCTGTTAACTAATGCTGGAAGAGGTTACATTCTTTTATGTACTACACCTTTGTAGAAATTTTCAGCTATTAATAATATAAAACCCTTGAGCAAGTAGGATCATTAAAAACTTTAGATGTTAGTATTAATCAATTTGAATAAAAAATTACCAACTAGAAAACAAAAAGTGAAAAATATTGAAAAAATTGCAGCTTGCATCCGGAAAGAAAAGATGTGTAACAGCTTAACAGCTGACAGGAGAAAAAGATATACAGTTGAGGTCTGGTCTCACATTAAACCAGAAAGGTTGATGTTACTTCTTTTTTACTGCTACTTCATGAACAGGGTAGTGATGAGGTAGTTAAAGAGAGTTCTACTTGATGCACAGCCAATTATGTATATAAAGTACATCATGGTAGTTAGTCATTTCCTTGCCCAGTTGTCTTTAATTTATTTAATTTACAAAATTTAAAGTACCCGTTAGAGCTGTGTTCCTTGAACTTATCCACTTTGTATCTAATATTGATTGGTTTGAACCAGTTATTAATCAGTATCCTTTGGATCAGACAGTTCATTCTACTCAGAACAGTTCTCTTCCTCCTCCAAACCATGAAAGGGATTGAGTTGAAAAGGTTTGAAAGTATATGGCTTAAAAGGATAAGGATATGTAGTCTTCATGCCTGAATTAACTTTGTTATATTTAGTTTTATTTATTATTTGTAATGTTATTATTTGTAATGCATTTAAGTTTTTTGAGAACTCTTGTTTGTAAATGTAAGAAGTTTTAAAAAATCTTTTGCTTTAGGTTTATATAATTTTCTGTTTTTGTAATTTTTTAGTCTGTAGGGCAGTTAGCTCATGCATTATGTGAGGAAAAACTGAGTGAAAGTCAGCTGGTTAGAATATTCTGGCCTCGTGACAAGTGCCTTCTTCTTAGAGATGATGTTGTATTAGTTGATTCTCCTGGTATTGATGTTACTCCGAACATGGATGAATGGATCGACAAACACTGTCTTGATGCTGATGTATTTGTACTTGTTGTGAATGCTGAATCTACGCTTATGCTTACGGTAATATTTTATGATAAGTAAAATTATATATAGACTTGAGTTTGTTTCTTCTGTGTTTAATGCGGTAAAATGTTATTTTAATTCCCTTAACTGATTTTAAAGTTAAATTTATGTATAAGCAAGATGGCTGATTATAACAGACTTATTCTAATTATTATTAGCTGAGGAAATTGCAGTTCTAATGTACAATACAAGCATATTTACATGTTCTCTCTCACACGCACGCACACATTATTTTACTGAAATTAATCTTTTTAAGATTCATATTATTCCTCTATACTGTTAAATTATTTTAAATTTTATTAATGTAAATTACATAATACAGAATATTGAGACAAGACATTAATTAAAATTAAGGTATTCTGTACTAGATGATATATATTAATATACTTTAAAATATAAATAAATAAAATAATTATACTCTTACAAAAACGTTTTGTATAATGTTGTATACTGTATTGTATTATTATATAATGTATAATTCATTAAACAGTTTTATGTATACAGGCTGTTTCTAAAATGTTGAGCTGGCTATACTTTTTCAGATCAAAAATTAACCTTAAGAAAAATGACAATTTCTCCTTTGTTCTCCCCTTGTCTACCATTTTGTTAAGTAATTAATCAGTCCTTCATGTTTCTTTCTCAAATCAAAATCGGAATTAGTATTAACTTATTAATGATTTTTAAGTTTTATATACTGGGTGATTCAAAACTGTACAGCAATCTCAAGGGGCTGATTCTATAGCTAAAAATAGGAAAAAAACTTCATATAAACATATGCCTGAAGCGCTTTGTTACTGAGTTATGGCTAGCAAAAGATTTCGCCTGGATTTCAGTTCTCCCAGAGAACTTTCACGATATTAGTGAGAGTTTTCTTCGGGCCAGTACCTACTATTATGTCTGTTAAGAGCCCCTTATAAACTAAATGAGACTCAGTGAATGATATTTTGAAGCAAGAAATAGTTCTTGCTGTTAATCTCTATCGAAAATTTCACTGAATTCAGCCCTCCTAAGGAAAATCATCTTCAATAAATTCTTACGAATTGAATCTTGTATGGATGGTATTAATGTTTTTTAATACTTTTAGCATTGACCACATAGATATAAATTATTTTGTGCAATTGCTCTTGTTGATTGTTGATTTTTAATAGAGATTTCTGCTAATGATGCTTCTTTAGTAATTTCTTCTTTACTAATACTACTTAGTTTAGTAATGGTACTTCTTTAATAATTAGTCAGTCCTATATGTTTCTTTCTTAAATCAAAATCAGAATTAGTATTAACTTTTTTTTTGTCTTCAGTCATTTGACTGGTTTGATGCAGCTCTCCAAGATTCCCTATCTAGTGCTAGTCGTTTAATTTCAGTATACCCCGTACATCCTACATCCCTAACAATTTGTTTTACATATTCCAAACGTGGCCTGCCTACACAATTTTTCCCTTCTACCTGTCCTTCCAATATTAAAGCGACTATTCCAGGATGCCTTAGTATGTGGCCTATAAGTCTGTCTCTTCTTTTAACTATATTTTTCCAAATGCTTCTTTCTTCATCTATTTGCCGCAATACCTCTTCATTTGTCACTTTATCCACCCATCTGATTTTTACATTCTCCTATAGCACCACATTTCAAAAGCTTCTAATCTTTTCTTCTCAGATACTCCGATTGTCCAAGTTTCACTTCCATATAAAGCGACACTCCAAACATACACTTTCAAAAATCTTTTCCTGACATTTAAATTAATTTTTGATGTAAACAAATTATATTTGTTACTGAAGGCACATTTAGCTTGTGCTATTCGGCATTTTATATCGCTCCTGCTTCGTCCATCTTTAGTAATTCTACTTCCCAAATAACAAAATTCTTCTACCTCCATAATCTTTTCTCCTCATATTTCTCATTCCTATTTTCACATTCAGTGGTCAATCTTTGTTATTTCTACTACATTTCATTACTTTTGTTTTGTTCTTGTTTATTTTCATGCGATAGTTCTTGCGTAGGACTTCATCTATGCCGTTCATTGTTTCTTCTAAATCCTTTTTACTCTCGGCTAGAATTACTATATCATCAGCAAATCGTAGCATCTTTATCTTTTCACCTTGTACTGTTACTCCGAATCTAAATTGTTCTTTAACATCACTAACTGCTAGTTCCATGTAAAGATTAAAAAGTAACGGAGATAGGGAACATCCTTGTCGGACTCCCTTTCTTATTACGGCTTTTCTTATGTTCTTCAATTGTTACTGTTCCTGTTTGGTTCCTGTACGTGTTAACAATTGTTCTTCTATCTCTGTATTTGAACCCTAATTTTTTTTAAATGCTGAACATTTTATTCCAGTCTACGTTATCGAATGCCTTTTCTAGGTCTATAAACGCCAAGTATGGTGGTTTGTTTTTCTTTAATCTTTCTTCTACTATTAATCTGAGGCCTAAAATTGCTTCCCTTGTCCCTATACTTTTCCTGAAACCAAATTGGTCTTCTCCTGACACTTCTTCCACTCTCCTCTCAATTCTTCTGTGCAGAACTCTAGTTAAGATTTTTGATGCATGACTAGTTAAACTAATTGTTCTATATTCTTCACATTTATCTGCTCCTGCTTTCTTTGGTATCATGACTATAACACTTTTTGAAGTCTGACAGTACTTCCCCTTTTTTGTAAATATTACACACCAGTTTGTATAATCTATCAAGCGCTTCCTCACCTGCACTGCACAGTAATTCTGTAGTTATTCCGTCTATTCCAGGAGCCTTTCTGCCATTTAAATCTTTTAATGTTCTCTTAAATTCAGATCTCAGTATTGTTTCTTCCATTTCATCCTCTTCAACTTCCTCTTCTTCCTCTATAACACCATTTTCTAATTCATTTCCTCCGTATAACTCTTCAATATATTCCACCCACCTATCGACTTTACCTTTCGTATTATAAATCGGTGTACCATCTTTGTTTAACACATTATTAGATTTTAATTTATGTACCCCAAAATTTTCCGTAACTTTCCTATATGCTCCGTGTATTTTACCAATGTTCATTTCTCTCTCCATTTCTGAACACTTTTCTTTAATACACTCTTCTTTCGCTAGTTTGCACTTCCTGTTTATAGTATTTCTTAATTGTCGATAGTTCCCTTTTACTTTCTTTATCACTAGCATTCTTATATTTTCTACGTTCATCCATCAGCTGCAATATTTCGTCTGAAATCCAAGGTTTTCTACCAGTTTTCTTTGTTCCGCCTAAGTTCACTTCTGCTGATTTAAGAATTTCCTTTTTAACATTCTCCCATTCTTCTTCTACATATTCTACCTTATCTTTTTTACTCAGACCTCTTGCGATGTCCTCCTTAAAAATCTTCTTTACCTCCTCTTCTTCAAGCTTCTCTAAATTCCACCGATTCATCTGACACCTTTTCTTCAGGTTTTTAAACCCCAATCTACATTTCATTATCACCAAATTGTGGTCGCTATCAATGTCTTAACTTATTAATTAATTAACTTATTAATGAGTTTTATATACAGAGTGATTCAAAACTATACGGCAATCATCTAAATTTAGCTGATTCTAAAAATAGGAAAAAACTTTATATGAACATATGCCTGAAAATGCTTCGTTACTGAGTTATGGCTAGCAAAAGTTTTTGTCTAGTTTATCAACTTCATCTGTACTGGATCGATCAGATGCTTTTATAACCTAGACATTTTTTATAACCTAAAGTGTTACTAGTGCATTGAAACTTTTTTTGTTAAATTTGACTGTGATCCTGGAAATTTTTTTATTAGGTTGCCATGCATTAAATGAATTAGCAGCTGTTCCTTTTTATGCTAATATTTGTCTTAATAAAAATACCACTTCTTTCTGCTCTTTCTTGAATTGAAAAAAGATTGTTTTTTTACTCGAGTTTGCCCCCCCCCCCCATAGATTAAACAAAACCAGGTTAAACTTTTTAATTTAAATTAAATTTTTGTTTAGCACTAGAAGGGAAATTATTGTAATCAGTCCAATTTGGGCATACTTGGTTTTTCACCAGATCTTAACGTTTTGACACCTAAGGAGTCCAAAAAAACCAGATGGAAATTTTCTGGATGTTAATGTTGATGTGCGCGTGTATGTTTTTGGTGTCTGCCTCTAAATCACTTTCTATCTCCAGAACTATTGAACTGATTTTGACCAAACTTTGTCAGATTACTTCTATTTATGGGGCATTGGTGCCATTAAATTTTCAACTTAAAAGTTCAAGGGGGTGAGGCTGTAGAGCAAGGTCACCCTCAGTATCTTGAGATTTCACCTAATTAAGCTCATAATTTTCTTAGGCACATTTGTTAATAAAAAATAATAATATTTGCAAGAAAAAATTTATGTAAAATTGCACTCCCACCCAAAAAAAATGCTGTAGTCGTCTGCTATGGTGTGACATCATAGATGAGGGGTAGAATTAAATAAATGAATGATATTTAAGTGTAAAAAAGTAATTCGGTCTGGCTGGGTCCCAGACTCAGTAGCCCGGTTGACTCCGGAACCTGGTGTGTTAAAGCCTGGCGGCTATACCATTCTGCTGGCTGTGCAAGCGAAATTTGTTCTATGTAAATTGTGAAATTATATTAGTTTAGTTAGTGCTGACCATTGTCACTAGTACTTCCATACCTGCATAAATTGAATTTGGTATGTGCATGTGCTTTAAGTTACAATCATTAATTAAAAAATATTATATTTAAATAAAATGATAAATATTTCAAATTAAGTGTGTGTATAAGCCTTGCATCAGAAGCAATCCACAGTTATAGGACTTTGACAGAACGTGGCTTTAACTGCTTGACTGGTAACTCCTAGAAATGTTGCCAGTTTTTTAATTTTTTTAACTTTTTTAAATTTTGACTGTTGTAATTTAAATCTTTTTAAGCTTACTAACAATTACCTTTGTTTAATTATTGTTATTTGGCACTCGATGTTGCCAGCTGATGAATTAAAAATTACTTTCTTTAAAATTTCTTATGAAATAAAATTTTAATATTAAAAAATAATTAAATTAAGTATTATTTAATTATTTTTTTAATTCAAGATTGTAAGTTTAATTAAAAGATGTATTTAAAAAATTATAATAATTAATTAATTTTTTAAATGTTTTAGCATGACATTGTGGTTGCCATTTTGGTTTAAATAGTCAGAATTTAATTTTTGTGATACCCTTTTGCTTGTTTACCCTGCTACTTAAAACAACATAAATGACCACATCTCCCATTTAAAATTTTTCAGCTGCCTCTGACCTCTCCCCCCCATTCTGAAGGCCAAGTACTCGAAACTAAGGCTTACTGAGTTAGCCTCTCTTATCTGAGAAAATTTTCAAAGTGATAATCTGGATACCTTAAATAACAAAAACATTAAAGAGGAGGATACAACCATAGTTGTAGCGGTCTGAAACAAACACATTGTTGGCTATTATTTTGGATTGGGTGATCAGAATTTAGTTTTAATTGTATTATTTTTCTTATCTCATTGTGCTCTTAAAAATTATAGTGATCATTATTCCCATTTGAAAGTTTTGAATTGCCTCCCCACTCTCTGCCACCCAAGAATCGAAAGAGTGAATTATATTTTCTTTGAAGTAGTCCCTCAGTACAAGGAAGATTGTCACAAACCACATCCAGTTCCCTCAGTTATAAAAAAAAAAAATTAGTGGAGCATGTAAGTTACTTTTCAGTTACCTATATATATATATATATATATATATATATATATATATATAAATGAAATATAAAGCAATCAAAACACAGTAAGTAGATGAAAGTTAGATTTACCATATTAACCCTAGGCACACCAAGGAGGGTCATAAAATGTCCACAAATTTTCTTTGTTTTTCTTTATTTTTTAAAGCTCAAATCTAGTATTAATATTTTGTCATAAACTGAATGTATCAATGAATCATGAGAATTCTTTTAAGTAGTCGTGAATGAATATAAAAATATTCTCATTTGAAGTGAAAATGGACAAAAATGACCCCTCTTGGTGGACCAAGAATGTTATTACTTTTTCCACTTCAAATTTCCATCCAATTAAAGAAATGAACATGTTTGAAACAAACGGTTGATGATTTTTATTTTCCCTCCAGTTACAAGAAAGAAATTGCTATCAGCTAACAGCTGATGAAACATAACTGCATTTTCACTTGTTTTTTTATTTTGTTGAGCTGTGCAGTGTTTTGATTATCTATTAACAGAGTCCATTACTATTATCCTCATTATGAGTGTTAGTGAGTGATAGACCTACAACAACAAGTGAAAATAATTCTGAAGTTGATGAAGATGTTAGTGAACAAGGCATTGATTTTGATCATGATTTAGATTTTGACTCGAATGAATATGATTGCTCAGATTCAGAGGTTAATGGTAATGAAAATAGAATTACTGGCACTCCTAAACCCATTGCTAGAAGTGGTTAAGAGTACGTTCTCCTCCAACCTTCACTAGTTGGACAAAGAACACAACAGAACATCATTCGAGGTATGCCTGGTTTGCCCTCCTGGAAAAAATATAAATAGTGTAACCGACTCGCTGTTTCTGTTTCAGCATGGAAACAGAATGCTACTTCACACTATGGGATAGTTTCCTTTGAAGCTACAGGTATATTCCCATTCAATCCGAAGGCCATCCAAGATGAGGTTTTATTGGATTAAATGAACAACACGAGTCCCAGCCTCAGTTTTTCAAACGGCATTCAACATTAAAACAACTCACTTTAAAACCATCTAACCCACACAACAGTCTCAAGATTTCCAACAGTCGAGTATAGCACATCAATCACAGAGGCCATTAGCACCATTAAGAGACACTGTGGTGAAAAACAACAGACAGCAAGCAGCTACTGAAAAAAAATTTCTAGCCTACTCCAACTAAAGGTCTCCAACAACTAAGCCCATTGTCAATTTATGAGAAAGGAAAACCTGACAAAAGAAGACAGAAAGTGGAAGTGCTTACGTCACCAGAGATGATTGTGGATAAAAAGATGAGTCGAGGGAAAGAAGTAGGTGTGGGTGACAAAAGTAAAAATAGAAAGTACGATTCCAAAAAGCAAGAGAACAAAGGAAAAAAATAAATGTACTAATATGTCTGTGAAAAAAATAATAACATTGCTCCAAAAAAAGCACTGTTTAAGAAGAAGACAAGATTGAGAAAAGAACAGTCTTCCTCGGATGATGAACTTGCCGTACCATGAATCAGACAACGCTAATATTTTGGAAATTGTGAAGAACAAGGATGAATGTTCTGAATGCTTAGAAACATAGCATGATATTGCAAAGTTGTGACTGGATTAAATGTATTATTTGTAACAACTGGTTACACAAAAATTGTTTCAATTTCCAAAACAAGTGTGCAGTTTGTGGAAGGGCTGAAATATTAATGAAAAGGAAAAAACAGATGAAAATTACTGAAAACAAAACTTAACCCTCAAATAGTGTTATTTGTTTACTAAGGGCAATGTATTTTTGAAATTGGACAAAATATTTTTTTTTCTCGTAAGTTCTCGCACAATAATATGTTATTGGTTTTTTATACTTAAATATGCCCTTTTTTTTAACAATAAAACAAGTAGTTTATGAATAAATAATTTGTTTCTGTAAAAATGCTTGGTTGGCCATCTTACCCCAAGATTAGGGTAAGATGCCAAAACAGAAACCTTTTTTCAAAAATTATTCAACAGTTTATTTTAACATTAAAAATTAAAACATATATGAAACAAATGTAAAATGTTACATATTTGATCAGCCACTTTTCTAAAAAAAATCCTATGTGCCTATAATTTTTTATATTTAAAATGAAAACTATGGCATCTACCTCCAGTTTACCGTATTATCGTGTTACTTCAAATTTGACAATGATTTATTCTTCATCAAAAGGCTCTGAAATTATGAAGCTGTTTTTTTTTTTTTTTTGAAGTGTTTAATCATTAATAATTTGCTATTCAAGAATAACCAGATTGATAGACTTATTAGTTTTTATAATATTGAATACATTTGTCTTAAAATTTGTAAGTGTAAAAATTATACACTTTCTTAGATTTTGAATTAAATTGTAGGAAATGATTGTTTGGCCTAAAAATTGTACAACTTTACTAGATTTAAAAAGTCATGGCAGAGGTTATTTACTGTTAGATGGTAATATTAAAATTGCCTATTATTTCTATTTGAGATATCAGATTTCTGCCGTTTGTGTTACAATAATTTATCAGTTGAATTTAAAATAATTAAACACTAAAATTATTTTAATATGATATTTGTCAATGGAGAAGAAACTCTCAAACACTGAGATATTTTCTCAGAAAAAATATATCAATCATTTTGCTCAAATCCAAGTGGCAGAACTCCCATGACATATCATGAGATTACCATTATATTACCATTAGATTTACAGTTTACATTCAATTTATGAATGAATAAAAATATAATATAATGATGTTAAATTTTTCAGTTGAATGAAATTGGCATTTTTTTTCCAGGAAAAGAATTTTTTTCATAAAGTGTCTGCTAGATTATCAAAACCAAACATATTTATTTTGAACAACAGGTGGGATGCTTCTGTTTCTGAGATGGAGTATCTAGATCAGGTAAAAATCTGAATAATTTTAACTTCATGTTATAAATTTAGCATATCTTTCTTTTAATTTTATTAAATCTTTTTATGTGATAATTTATATCCTTAGTTTGATGTATCTTTTGGCTAATGAAAGATAATTCTGGAGTTTGAGCTGCTAATTTTGTGAAAAGCTGTTAAAAATAACTTTATTTAACATACTAAACTTTATTTTTACATTATTTTATTAACACTCATTTAAAGGAAATATTGTTTGGGGAAGTCATTAAAAAAATTGATTTTTTACACCAATTTATGTGGGGTTTGTGTGAATTTCCCGCTCCAGAAATTATGTATAAATTTATTTTAAATGTGTGCGCATGTATGAATGCATGTGTGCTATATATGTCTTTTATCATATACGAGGCATATTCATAAAGTAAGGGCTGTTTGGTCATTAAAAAAAATTAATTCATTTGAAAAGGTTTTTACTTACAGTTTTAGTTAACTACATATCTACTTCACGTTTCAACATAATCACCATTCAGTTCTAAGCACTTTTTGTAACGTTGCACCAGTCTCTTTAACCCCTCTGCATAGAAGTTCACCACCTGGGAATTGAACCAGTTAACAATGGCAGTCTGAGTCCTCGTTGTTTTCAAATCGTTGTCCACCAAGCCACTTTCTCAAGTGCAAGAAGAGGAAGTAGTCGCTAGGTGCAAGATTGGGACTATATGATGGTGGTCAAAAAGTTCCCATCGAAAATCTTGAATCTTCTTGGTTAAGGCAGTGGTGTGAGGACGTGTGTGTCATGAAGGAGGATTATGCCAGATGACAGTTTCCTGCATTTCGACAGTTTCCTGTCGATTTTGGATCGCACGTCTCAGTTTGGTGAGCAGTACACATTAACTGTAATTGTTATCCATGTTCTATGAAATCAAACAAAATGACGCCCTTTTTGTCCCAAAAAACGGTAGCCAACATTTTTCGACTCTAGTGAGATTGCTTTCAAACTTTAGAGAAAGCTTTCAAACTTTCAAGTTTTGGGGAACTTGAATGGCGCATGGCATTGACTGTTGCTTCGATTCTGTGATTGTGTAGGATATCCAAGTCTTGTCGCCTGTAACAATGTGGGAAAACAAATCATCTTCATCCTGTTGATAGCGGTCCAAAAACGCTTGTCCACTGCACATTCTTTGGTCTTTGTGTTGGTCGGTGAGCATTTTCGGTACCCACCGAAAATTTGTGATGTCTGAGATTTTCTGTGACAATTGTGAAGATAGAGATGGGTCCAACATGTGGAAATTCATCAGCCAGAGCACTAATCGTCAATGTCCAATCACATCGCAGTTTTTGGTTCACTTGTTAAATAATTTTGTTGGTCAGAATACTGGGTCTGTCACGTCACTCTTTATCATGCACATTTGTGCAGCCATTTTTAAAGCCTCGACACCATAGTCTAACCTTTTCTTTACTCATTACTGTAGGTCGATACACTAGGCACAACTCCCAATGAATTTCAGCAGCTGAAGATACTTCTGCACACAAAAATCAAATCACAGCACGCACTTCACAACTGGTGGGAAAAACTATTGTTGTGGACATTGCAATCTGCATTCACTGGCAGGCAAACGGCTCTTGAATCAAAACAACAACTGCAGTGGCTTCATAAATAGCCGATAGATGGCCCTACATGCATGAAACTGTGTTCATACCTACTAATATTTAAATATAAGCTGATGGCCCTTACTTTATGAATATGCCTTGTATATGTCTGTGTATTATATAAATCTTATGGTCAATGATGTTAGGTGTTTTTTTGTTTACTTACATGTTAACTCATATTATTGATGGTAGTTTTAAGTTAAAAAGATGTGTATTCAGATTGTCATCAAATATCAGATTGTACCTGATAAATTTTTCAGTGTCATTTTTGCACATTTGTGTATTTCATAATGTTGTTTTTTGTGTGCATGCATCTACACACACACACACACACACACGCGCGCGCGCGCGCGCGCACGCGCACGCACGCACGTGTGCTTGAATGTATGTGTAAAAAAGATAAAGGGTGTGGTCAATATTGGAGGCTTTTTTATTTGCATCTGTGAAGTGGTTTGCATATGTTAACTGTGTATTGATATGTGTATGGAGTGCTTCAACGCATTCATTGTAAAATTATT
Organism: Lycorma delicatula; assembly: GCF_047948215.1. NCBI lineage: Eukaryota > Metazoa > Arthropoda > Insecta > Hemiptera > Fulgoridae > Lycorma > Lycorma delicatula. The sequence continues at coordinate 28,925,297 of NC_134455.1, forward strand.
AATTTTTTTTATTTTTAAATGTGCGAGTATTGTCTTGCACATTTAGTTTTTGTATATTAGTGTTGTATATTTTTTTGTTTGGTTATTTGTTTCTGTATTTTTATTTATTTTTTTAATTGCAACTTATGGAATGTGGTTATATCCATGTATGTGTGCTCAATTAATCTATTATTTTCAGATGACGTCTGTTATTTTAAAGTGCATTGAGTTAGCTGTATATCTTCTCTCTGAAAACTGATTATTTACCTGAAGTTGGATGGTTTGAGTAGTTGTGTGTAAACATATCTAGTAGTGTTTCATTTTTTGTTATTTAAAAATGTGTTTTTTATTCCTTATCTTTTGCATGAAAGTTTAAGAAAATTTATTTGTTTATTGTGTTTGTATGTAACTAAAGTTAGTGTATTTGTTACCAAAGTTTGTTAGTATATTTCGTTATTGTAAATGACAATTATTCACATTGTCTTGCCTGGTACATAAAGATGGTATCATAAAATATCTCACTCAGTTTATTATTTTGTGGGCATATTTGTTGTTTGTGTCTGTTGTATGTATTGTAAACGATTTTTATAGGGAGCTGAAAGAAAAACCTTCTAGAAGTAGTAATAAACCATTAGAGGTAGAAAACCAATAGGTAATGATTAGTATTTTTTTATAGTTTATTTCAATAGTTTCACCTCAAAAACAACCCACAAAAGGAAACTTTCAAGAAATAGAGAAATTAACATACAGTTACACTCTCATTTGCAACATCTCAAACCACCTGACCTCATATAAACTATCATTTCTTAGCAACATAAATTTTGATAAAATAATCCATTGACATGAACTCAATCCATTTTCTCGCCTTATCGATTGTCTCTGGTGTTCAGATGGACACCATCTGTTCATTTTGTTCAGTCTTATTGGTGTCTTAAATTTGTCTTTATTTGTGTCGAAATTGTGTAAATGATGTAGATGCCTTTTGTTATGTATGTGGTGAGTTTACCGTAAAATCAGATAGGAAAAACATTACACCTTTAATTGAAAAAGCATATCATTTGTACTTATAGTGTAAAAATTGATGATCAGGATAAGATGTGGGCTCCTCATATAGTATGCATTAATTGTTCTGTATATTTAAGAGGGTGGCTGTAAGGTACATGGAAGGCTTTGCCATTTGGTGATGTACCTATGGTTTGGCATGAACCAAAGGATCATGTAACCAATTGTTACTTTTGTTTAACAAGTGTGTCTGAAATTTCTAAAAAGTCTAAATATACTGTAAAATAATCCTTCATTGCAATCTGCAATCAGGCCTGTACCTCACAGTGAAATTATTCCACTTCCTGAGCCACCTGTGAATGTATATTTTGAAAGCAGCGATGAAGAATCAGGCAGTACTGAAGAAGACAACAATGATTTTTATATTATCTAACAATAAGCCACATCTTATATCACAAGGTGAATTAAATGACTTAGAGATTTAAATTTATTAAAAAATCAAGCTGAACTGTTACTTAAAAAAAAAATACAAAAATTTTGGGCTTTCGAAGTCGACAAAAAGAACTTTCTCAGTACTTTACAGATAAAAATAATTTGGTTTATTGCACAAATATTGATGAGCTTATGTTGCACTTAGGACAAGTTCATGAACCGGAGTACTGGCTCCTTTTTCATAGATTCATCAAAGTATAATTTAAAAGTGGTTCTACTACACAGGGGTAACAAATATCCTTCGATACCAACCACTTATGGTAATTATTTGAAAGAGTCATACTGTGTGATGAAAGACGTTCTTGAAAAAATAAGTTTAATTAACGTAGCTGGAACATATGTGGTAATTTGAAAGTTATACGGTATGCAGTTAGGCTATGCTAAGTACTTGTGTTCTTTGCGAATGGGACAACCGAGCTAGGGATAAATATTATGTGACCAAAGAATGGAAGAAACGAGACAACTTAACACCAAATGGGAAAAATATTATTCATGAGCCCTGAGTTCAATCCAAAAAAAAATATTTTTACTCCCTCTCCGTATCAAGATAGGGCTAATGAAAAATTTTGTAAAAGCAATGAAGAAAGATAGTTCCGGATTTTCATACATCAGGCAGAAATTTCTGAATGTAAGTGAGGGAAAAATTAAAGAAGGAATATTTGTTGGTCCTCAAATAAGAGAGAGTTGGTCAAAGATGATGGATTTAACTCAATGTTAAATAATGTAGAAAGTGCAGCTTGGGCTTCACTTAAAGATGTTTGCAAAAATTTTCTCGGCAAACATAAATCCGAATATTACCATGATGTTGTTAATCAACTTCTTGCTTTGTACAGAGCTATGAGATATAATATGTCTTTGAAAATGTATTTCCTCCACTCGCATCAGGATTTTTTCTTGGTCAATCTCAGAGACGTAAGTGACAAACATGACAAAAATTTTGGTGATGGAAAGCTACTATAAAGGGAAATGGAATATTAGCATGCTAGCCGATTACTGCTGGACATTAATTCGTGATGTACCTGAGGCTATTTATAAAATAAAATCATCAACGAAATCATTCTAACACAGGTATGGCCATGCAAAATTATAAATTTTATAGATTTTACCTATATTTTTCCTTAATTTTTTTTAAAGTGTAATTTATTTAAAACTAAGGGTCATAGAAAAATTGTTTTTCAGATCTGCAATGAACGCAAAAAAGCAATTCAAGAAATGGTATACACTTTGAGAAAAATTAAAAAACCTTTTTTTGTCTATCAGTGTAATTGTTGCCTTCCACCTATTGAACATTTATGCAGCTACTTTTTCGTGTGTTGAATTGTGTCGCCAAACAATGAAACATCGCAAAGTTTTGTAGTTAACTAGAAGCCTCATGTTAATTCATTATACTTTATCATTACATGTAGGCACAGTACCACAATTCACATCTTTGACTTTAGTTTTTAGCTGTTAATGTATGATGTCTCTGTATTAATTTTGTTTTTCTTTAAATATTTTTAGCTGTGTAAATGTCTTTCTTGATTACAACAGTTGTATAACTGTTGTACCCAGAAGAGTAGGTATGAATTTTTAAGTTTGGGAATATAATACCTGATTTTTTTTATTTCATTAAAACATGTCATCAATTGATTTTTTTTTTTTGTTTATTTTCAGTTAAAAACAAAACATTATAAACATGGTTTTTTTTTTCATAAGAAAAACCATTGATTCATCATGCAAAACAAACTATTTCACAATTGACTGGCAGAAATACAATCTAAACAAACAGTTATAATTTGTATTATAGTGTTATTTTATATTAATTACTATTAACCATTATTCATCATCATGATCATTTTCAGTTCCCTTTAATCCAAGTTTCCTTGGATTGGAGAAAAGTTTTCCTTCTTCAAAATTTCTCAATCTGCCTTGATCCATGAACCTAGACTCTTCTATAACTCTCATCACATCCCCTCTCTTACTCACTTCCTCTATCACCATATTTATCCATTTTATTCTTAGATTACACCTTGGTCTTTTACCTGTTTCCTCTGCATGCATCATTCTGTTTGATAATCTTTCCTCATCCATCCTTTCAATATGTCCAAACCACCTGAATATTGATCTTCCAATTGATTCGATGAAGTTTCCCAATTTCAGTTTCTCATCATACTGCTCCTTACTCTATACCTTTTCACTATTATGCTTCTCTTGAATTCTGTTTCTGCTGCCTGTACTTGACCCTTCATCTTTCTGCGATCTGTTCAGGTTTCTGCCACATAGGTAAGAATTGATACAAAGCATGTTTTATACATAATTCTCTTATATTGCAAAGGTCCTCCTTCTTCCAGACCAGACTTTTACACTCTGATAAAATCCACTTACCTTCTCTACTCTTGTATTTATTTCTTTAACCATTCCCCCATCTCCAGAAACAGCTGTTCCCAGATAAGTAAACTTCCTTTGTTACTAACACATGTCCTAGATTTTTCTTAATAAATTTTGCATCTTCTCTCCTTTTTACTTTTAATGACACCAGACAGCATTCTCGTATTCCCTTGTGAGTCCCTTTTCAGCTCTTCTGAGAACTCTTTCCAATATTTGCTCTTCTCTTTGCTTACAACTTTCTTACATTCTCTTTGCTTCCCTATATTTTTATCCCTGTCTTCATTCTTATGGCTTTGTTTCCATGTTTTCCATACTATCTTCTTCTTTTCAACTGCTGTCGTTACATCATATTTCCACCACTTATTTCATTTTCTTTTCTTTTCCCACTGGTTCTACCACATACTCGCTCTGCTATACCCAATGTGGTGTTCTTGAAGCACTCCCATTCTTTCTCCACCTCTTTTATCATCTCTCCTTTGGATAAGTATTCCTTTATCCCTTCTTCAGACTCTTCCCTTATCTTGTTTTCTTTCAACATCTACACTTCAGTTTTTTTCCTTCATAACCTTCACATTGGGGATTTTCCCAATCTAAATTTAGCCATTACCAATCTATGGTCTCCTCCAATCACTATTTCTTCACTCGCAATCCATTCTCATGTAACATTTAATCAATTACAGATTTTGTTCTTCTCTTTCACCATTCATTCCTCATAACCGTCGTTTTATTCTCTTATCAAACTATGAGTTACTTAAAGTTACTAAACTATGAAGTTGTTCTATTCACAAAATTGTATCATTATTTCACCTTCCTAATTTCTTCCTCCATATCCATTTGGTCCCAGTACCTCCTCTATTCCATTTCTCTCTTTTCCAATCTGTGTAATTAGGTCTCCTATTATTACTCTCTCCTTGTCCTCTATGCAGCTTTCCAGTTTCTCTAAGAACTGTCCTATATTTTCTTCAACACATCCCATCTGTGGTGCACACCCTTGTATGATATCTCAGGTCTTACTTCCAATCCTTAGCCTTAATCTTTTTATCATCTATTGCCTCCACCCTCTGTATGCACTCCTTTATTTTCTTACCCACAATAAAGCCAACTCCATGTTTTTGCCTTTTACCCACTAATCTAATACAGAACATATTCTTCCCCAAAATCCTTTTTACTTTTTCCCTTCCATTTAGTTTCATTTAAACCCAAAATCCTCATTCTTATTTCTTTCAATCTACCAGTTCCTCTGTGAACCCAGTAATATTTGCTGTCCCTATCCACGTATAATTTCACCTTTTTTCTTTGTTATCTCACTTTTCATGCTCTTGCTGGAACATCCAAGATTGCATGTCACCTGTGGGGAACGCCCTAGCTTTTTCTATCTACTTTACCAGCTTTCATTTTAGGCTCACATATGTTTAGATCACCACATTCAAAGGCATTTTAAACTTACTGACATGCTAGGTCCTTTTACACACTGCTCGTGATTTACTATCCTTGTCATTGTGCTTGAGGGAGATGTTACTGGAGGTTGATACTTGCCATGTCACAAGACCCTTTTCAGCTTAGTGATATTTTTTAGGTGCATTCTTAGCAATACTTGACCTCAAAGGGGAAGACGTGCCTTTTGATGATAATGGTTGCCATGCCACCCCCTCCATCCTTGGCCCTGATGGGCTTTACCAGAGCTCATCTTTTAGATCCACAAACTGATTAACACCACCAAGTCATCAGTTTGGCCTCTATCTGGATGTCATTGATGTAAATGCCACACATGATGTTTTCATCGGTGTTGAAAACCTATTAGAATTACTACAAAACCAAAACTACTTGTATAAACTGGACTGAGTAGAAAAAAACTATTAAATTTTGAACAATTTTGGTGACAAAAATGTTTAAGCGGAACTCTAGCCACCCAGGTCATCTTAACTTCCTTTCCTATATGCCCTTTGCAAGTCGCTCAAGAACCAAATACTTCATAAACCTGTCAACAATTACTCAATCGACCCAGTTTCTCCAATTAACAGTAAAATCTAAACAAGAACCAATTTCTCAGAGCTGCCTCACAACCTCTGATTGTTTATTGTCATACCGCTGACAGACATACAAAATATGAAAGGCATTATCAATAATAGTTCAGACACAGACCTGAATCAGCCAGGCTGAAACAAGCTAATCTGCCTCTAAACATACCATGGCCTTAAAGATACTATGTGACGTACTTGTTCAGACACCCAAGAGGTCTCCTGCAGACTCCTCACATCAGGGAATAGACCATGTGTGTAATGCGTATCTGCTGTTTCATCTCACCTAGCTTGCCACAAATGGAACCTATTATCCTCAATCTCCCTAACCCTCATAGAAGTCAGTTCACCTAACCTTTTGAACTAACGTTGTTTACACTCGGACGCAAGAACATCTACACTCTATAGGTTTCACTACAGCAATCTCCAGGATAGCCTCACGAGAGATGATATGTATGGTATCCTGCTGTCAATGAATGATTTTTTGGATACCCCTTATTCACAGCTACTCAACATACTTACGACCATTCTCCCATCCACAACCTGGGGGACATGTCCTGTTGCCCACAGTTAGGCCCCCAATCCTTAGGGCAGGGACTGTTTATCATTATTATTACTGGTAAATTTGACAATAATAATAATTTTAATTATTTATATATTTAAAAATTTTTTACCTCTAAGTTCTTATATTCGATTTGTTTCTTATTTTTAACTTTGCTTATGGAAGCACCAAAATGAAATGATGCAGAAACAGGTAAATATAATTTAATTTTATTAAAATATAATTCAAATTTACTTTATTCCATCTCTAAAAAATTATGGTTTTTCTCCCATTTATAATTAAGAACAAATAAACAGTTAGAAAGACGTTGAATTCTTACACTTGTGCAGCATCCATGTATCTTTTGTTTTTGTGTTTTCTATTCATGTAAATACTTGAAAAAATTAAGTGATATCAATTAATTTTTGATTATAAAAATTGAAATGATGTGTTTAAAAAGTTCGAAATTTTATTAAATAATCATTTAATTAATTAACTGAAGCTGTTTTTACACTAAACAATAACACTTTTCATAGATTTTCATCATTCATTGACACTTAAAAGTTGTGTAAAGATAATTATATACAAGGCATGTTTTAAAGCAAGTTTAGTTTTGAATTTTTCACCTATCTCTCTCTCTCTGTTGTAGATCTGTTTTCGGACAGGTTTTAATTAGGTGCTCTCCACTTCTCTTGGACCTGAGCGTCATCTTTCCAGATAGTTTCTTTTCAGGAACTTGCATATCTAGAGCATAATCCATTGGGATAATGCTCTAGATATAGGTATCCCTAGTCTAGATACCGACTACTTTACGGTATCTAAAGGTATCTACCTTTAGATACCGTAAAGGTATATAAATGTGGTGGTTTCCCTTTGCCTTTTGTATCCTATGCTGATGAACTTTTAGTTCATCCGCCTTTAGGAGTGGAATTGGTTTTTCCTGTGTATCTTCCAGTGCTTTGTATTTCCATCCTTGTCCCCTGGATCTCCATCGATCTGGGTCTTCCAAATTTCCTGAGCCTCCCTCCAACCCCAAACAAAATTTGGGGGGATAAATTTTTAGACCCTCAGACCCCACTCAAAAAAGAAAAAAAGAAAGTTGGTGGTTGAGAAAGGTCACAAAGAAATACTACTAGGTGAGTTAGAGGAAGATAAGATGGGGGCCTGTTACACGGTAGTAGCGGATACAGTGATGGGCAATAGGCAGATGGTGGAAGACCTTTACTGTGCTATTAAGAAAATAATGGGACTCAAATCGAAGGTGGTGTATAGTGTGACAAATTATTATTTGTATACACCACCTTCAGCTGCAGGAAAATATTGAGAGTATATGGCAGACGTTTGAATGACAAAGACATCAAGTTTTGTTAGTTAGGAGCGTTTGTGGCAAGTAGAACCCAAAGGTGAATAGAAAACTAGTAGTGAGGAATCTGGAGTGATAGTTTTGAAGGAGGAAGGCACTTTGTATGCAGAATTATTGAAGAAGGTGAAGCGAGGGGTGAACAAAGAGGAGCTGGGGGGGGGGGTGCTCTCCATGAAGAAAGGAAACGGAGAAGTCCTGCACATAAGAGTGAGAGGGCCGACTGATAAAATAAATGTGGTGCAACAGAAGGTGAGAACTAAGTTAGCGGGTGTAGCTGTTACCAGGGGTTTGTGGGGTAAACCAGTTCATGTAGTGATAAAAGATTTAGAATGGGATGTTAAAGAGGATGATATTTTGTCAGCAGTGAGGAATAGGATGGAGGTGAAGGATGTGGAGCTGAGGGTTGTGTCTATACGGTCCGCCTATGACAATACCAAGAGTGTCACAGTTATGTTGCCACAGTCAGAGGCTGCAAGGTTGGTTGAGGAAGGAAGGATGCAAGTTGGATGGGTTTCCTGTTGAGTTTCATTGAGGGAGTACAAGCCTAAATGCTAACCCACAAGGTTGGTCTAGTGGTGAACACATCTTCCCAAATCTATTGATTTGGAAGTCGAGAGTTCCAGCATTCTAGTCTCAGTAAAGTCAGTTATTTTTACATGGATTTGAATACTAGATTGTGGATACCGGTGTTCTTTGGTGGTTGGGTTTTAATTAACCACACATCTCAAGAATGGTCGAACTGAGACTGTACAAAACTACACTTCATTTTCACCCACACATACCATCCTCAGTCATCCTCTGAAGTATTATCTGAACTGTAATTACCAGAGGCTACAAACAGGAAAAAGAAAGAAAGACTAAATGCTGTTATTGACATGAATGGGGACATGTAACGGCTAGGTGTGTGGCCCCAGATAGGATGGGGCGTTGTTGTAATTGTGGTGGGACTGAACACAAGGCCAGTGAATGTAGGGCAAAAGCCAAATGTGTAAGATGTGTTGAGGAAGGGCACAGAGTTGGAGCCTGGAATTGTGCGGCAAAATGTGATTGTTAAGGTCCTGCAAATTAATACCAACAAGAGCTCGGCCTCGCTGGATACTGTTTTTGAGATGGCGTAGAGGGGCAAAGTAGATGTTTTGGTGGTAGCCAAACCTAACAGTACAAGGATGGAGAATGAGATGTGGTTCCTTGAGAATACGTACAATGCAGTTCTATATTGGTTGAACACTAATATTGCTATTATTAGGCAAGGAGTTGGCATGGAGGCATGTCTGGCTGGAGATGGCTGATATTGTTATATGCAGTGTTTATCTGTCGCCCAACTACTCATTTGAAGTGGTCCTTGATGATCTGAGTCAGCTGAGGCATGCAGTAAGAGCAGAAATGATTATATGCGGAGACTTTAATGCCAAAAATGTTTCATGAAGTGGTGGAGTCATCGACAGAAGGGGTCTGCTATTGAAGGAGGTAGTAGCGTGGTTGGGGCTCAGCTGTCTTAATGATGGTGAGCACCCAACTCTAATCAGAGCTAATGGAGTGTCATTTATAGATGTAGCATTTGTGATGCTGGGTTTGGTAAAAATTAGTAAGTTGGAGCCATCCTAGAGGAGGAAACCCTTAGTGACCATGAGGCGAAAGATTTTGAAGTGGGAACCTCGTGGCCGCAGGGCGTCCAGAAGAACTGAAAAATTGGGCTATAAAAAATTGTGTGCCAGATGGGTGCTAAAGGTGTTAACTGATGCATACAAGGAAAAATATCTTGTTGCAACACATGGATTTTTGCACAATTATGAAAATGAAAGTGATGAAATGTTTGACCACTTTGTTAATCACAATGAAACTTCTTATATATGAAACTTTTTGCATACTTTTAAATGTAGTCAAAGTAGCAGTCAATGCAATGGTGGCATTCATCATCTCCTAGACCGAAGAAGTCCAAACAAAAGCATTTGATAAAGAAGCTGATGATTGGTACTGTGTTTTTTATTAGATCAAAAAGGGTGTCTTGTTTGTTGTCAGATTTAGTGATTGGGGAACTAATCTGAATGCTGATATGTATTTTTAAATGTTAAACAATCTTAGAGTAGCTATTAAAAAAAAGACAGGTTTGTTTTGCATGACAATACCTGTTCACACACAGCAAATTACAGTGAGGTGATTGGAAAAATTCTGTAGAAAATCTTCAATCATCTATTCTGTAGCCTTGACTTAACTTCACCCTATACAGTGGCTTACATAACAAAGGTTTGACAGTAACTAATAATTGAAAAATGGCATTTTGCATGGTTGAAGTCACTGGTACTGGAATTAAGGAGGGAATGAAGAAGCAAGTAGAATACTATGAAAAATGTGGAAAAAAGTGGAAGGAACTATAGAAAAGTTGTAAATAAATGTAGTTTTACAAATAAAGTTTTTTCATATTTTTTATTTTTGTTTTTTTCAAAACTGATATTACACATTTTATATGTATGCAGTGTACATACTCTAGTATGATTAACAGAGAGCATGTTGTTAAATAGATAGATAAAAAAGAAAAGCTGAGGTCTAGTTTTTCATAACAGGAGATAATTTCATTAATTAACTAGAACTTGACGTGACATATTTGGGTTAGTAAAGTATTTGCTTTCTGAGATAATTATAAATATGAATTAATTTTTCTGGTAGATTAAATTTTTTTTAGTTAAGGCCTTATTTAATTATGGCAACAGACTATAATTTTTGTATTTAACACTCTTGAATCACACTGTAAAGGTAAGAAATTTAATGATTTAAGAAATCTTTGGAATCTCTGAAACTTATACAGAGTGTTCAAAAAGTGACACAACTTTATGGGAAAATGAGAAAGTTAGAATAGTAGATGAAAATGGCCTCCTTTATGTGATTCATATAGTTGAATATGATGTTGCATGCTCTTAAACACATGTTGCGTTACATTTATTGAGGAATTGTAGTGACACATTTTTCAATTTCACCTCCAATTTGGGCATGCGTGTAACTTCTTGTTTACCTTCTTTACATACAACTTCACTGTCTTCCACTCATTGAGTCCTTTCATCATACACTCTGTGTTTCTTCTGGCTGAAACATGGTCTCGACATCAAGGGCAGCTAGCATTTCTTAATGTTCTCTCCCAAAGCATGGGCAACAAAAGTACACATGAGAGGGGGTTTCTTCTGCATATTCAGGACATAGATCCGAAAAATCTTGACAGAATCTGAACAAACATGATCTGTAGCCTCCATGGCCCATCAGGAACTGTGTTAAACTGTATCCTAACAAGCCATTTCTTGTACACCAGCTCCTGATGTCTGTGATTAAGCAGTACGTCCATTGTCCCTTTGTTCCTCTGTCCCAACGCTCTTGCCAGATTTCCATCAGCTCTTCTGTTAATCGCCTTATTTCCACGGAGCAAAGGTCCCTGTTCTCGTAGTCTTTTTTTTTGCATGATCATCAAATCTATAGGCATAAGCCCCACCTGGGCTTTGGCCACTTCCTTGGAGACTGTGTGACATGTGGATATTATTCTTAAACAGCCTCATCTATGCAATTTGCCTATGTATTTGGCATATTCAATCACACTGGCAACCTCCTCCACAATTGTGAGGCCCCTTTGTAATTGGGAAGGAAACCAGCTATCAGCCTCATAGACCTCTCCACCTTACATGCAGCCTGTATAGCCTGGGCTCCAAACCTCAACCTTGCATCCACCCAAAGACCAAGATATTTTATCGCCTTGAGATGATTCCTCTGTTTTCAAGTGTGAACTTCAACACCTGTCTCTTTTTCACAAAGGATATCGCCACCGCCTCTGTCTTCTCTGGGGTCAGTGTAAGCCCAGCTCTAGTCATCCAATCTTTAATCACTTGGTAGGAGTCTCGTATCTTATCAGTGGTGTTCTGTCTAGTGACCGCCTCCACTAGTAAAGCGATATAGCCTACCAACATAACGTCCGGCAGGAGGATAACTCAAAAAACCTCATTGTATGCCAAATTCCAAAGGATCGATCCAAGAACCGACCCTTGTAGCACTCTGCTATGTAGGCTTCTCTCAACTTGTTTGTCTTGCAGTTGGCACACCAACTTGCATCTCGTTAGATATGATTGTACCATCTTGCATTGATGTGAAGGAACCCGATGCTGTTCTAGAGACCTCATTATGGCAACGTGAGAAATGCAATTGAATGTGTTTCTGACATCCAAGAGGTAACAAGGACATACATTCTCTCTACCAGTTACGCATCGTGGACCTTCTCACTGCATCACAAACTGTAGCTACAGCGTCCAGACCTCCCCTTTCAGAAGCCATACTGACTTGGAGAACGCCCACCCACTTCTTCCACAGCCTTGGTTACCCTGTGCTGGAGCATATGCTCCAGCATCTTGGCAAGCACATCTATCATAGCCAGCAGCCGATATGAGGAGGGAAGTGCTGGATCCCTCCCTGGTTTAATTGCAAGCACCAGCTTCTGGCATCTCCGACTCTTGGGGAAGACTCCCTCTATAAGACAGGTATTGTAGACATCAAGGAAGATCTCTGGCTTCACCCACACCGCCACCTTTATCACCATATTCAGCAACAGGTCCAGGCCTGGTGCCTTCTTCAGAGGCATGCGCATTGCTGCATCCATTAATTCACTTTGTGTAAAGGGGTGGAGGCTCATCATCACCCCTTTCATCTGCAGTAAACCTTCTCAGCAAGGGAACAGTCAGTCTATTATACCTTGAACTTCCCAGTCATCCTTTGTAATGGGGACTCTGGGTCTCAGTATTCTTACCAGGATGCTATATGGCCACCCCCACAGATCTGATTTAACTTCTGTAATTAACTTCTTCCAAGCAGTTCGCTTTGCCTCCTGAATGCATTTGACTAAGTCCTTCTTGGCTTCCTTATGTCGGGCTGCACGTACGTCTCTCAGGGATGGGAGGTGAGCCCTTGCCTTATGACACTCATCTCTTTTGTGCCACCTCACTGTCCACCAATATATGGGAGGTTGCCCATTTCTATTATATCTCTGAGGGAGACTTCCAGATGCCACCACAAGAAAGTCTACCAGGCGGCGCACCTTATCCTCTGCAGTAATAGCTTTGCAGACTCCACTTAAATCCAGTGCCACTGCAAAAGCACCAGGGTCGAGGTCCTTGGTGCTCCAGTCCATAAATGTGGATGACGTTTGCTGCTATATCCTTCCTCTATTAGCGTAGTGATAACCGGCTGATGGTCACTCCCTGAGAACCTCCCACACCCACCAGTTCCTAATGTGTGAGGCCAGTTCCGAACTGACAAATATTATCATAGACCCTGTTGCAACCCTCCTGAATGTAAAGATATGCTACCCTCATTCAAACAAACAAGGTTTATTGCTCCTACTGCCACTGTAAGTAGCCTCCCACATATGTCTGTCCTAATGGGTCCCCCAATCTATGGACCACAAATTAAAATCACCCGCCAGAAAACAGGGCGATGCAATGGTAGATTATCCGCAATGGAGTCCAATGTTTCCTCAAATCATTCTACCACTATGTTGGGTGATATATAACATGAGTATAAATAAATATCTCCGATCTTCACCGTAATAAAGCTCCTACCCAAATGTATATCTTGGGCAGGTGTATGCTTACATAGCCAGATGACAGAGCCTCTATCCCTCGACAGCAGCCATTCCGGACAGGAATGGATAACGCATGGCTCTGAGACAAGCACAGCCTCTGCACCCATCTCCGAGGAGTACTCAGTCAGTAAATTGTGGGCCAACGTAGCATGATTCATATTTATCTGTATTATCTTCATTTCCAAGTCGTGGTTTGGCTAGTCCTCTCCTGGCTTTCCCTAGTTTTCTCCTTTTCTACCTCTTTTCTCTAGGCCATGTAGTCAAACCCATTTGGTGCCCTTCCATACCACAGGTCAACTACCTAGGTGCCTGTTTACAATCAGTAGCTCCACAATTAAAGCAGGCACTTGACCTGTCCTTGCCCTGATACCTGCTGGATGTATGTCCCATCTCAAAGCATTTATAACAAAGCAGAGGCTGCTCTATTATGTCAGTCCTACATGGTAGTAAACCAATCTTGACTTGAGCCCTCTTAATTGAGCAGCCAGAGTCGCCGACAGTTGACAGACCACAAGTCTGGTCTCACCATATCCAGGTCTCAACATGATTCTCAGGCCATCAGGCAGATCTGGGTCGACTACCTCCTGGAGTCCCCTAGCTATCTCCTCAGTCTCAATGCTGATCTCAAGATCTCATATGCAGGGTAGCCTCTTTTGATCTTGAGTGCATCGTCCCCTCTTTTATTGCTGAGGCAACCATTTGTTTAAAAGTCCCAGCATTCTTCTTATCTTTCTCTATCTTTATTTCCATATGATCGCTGGAATTTTGTATGGAAAGAACTTCTATAGTGTCAAGATCCATGACTTCGGATCTCACAGTCTTCAAAAAATTTGTGTATGTTACAGTGGTCTTAACAATGAGCGTCTCCGTCTTGTGTGTGGGCTCAGTCAACGGCTTGCTCCTCCAGATTGAGGGAGATCTACCACCAGGAACTATCGGGTAGTATTTCTGACTGGTTCTTCTCCCCTCGAATTCTAATATTTTTTGGACATATTCCGTGGTCTCAGTTCCATAAATTTCTGCTTAAATGGCATTAAGGTTCCCACCATTATTTCTTTTAATTTTACTAAATACTTCAACCAACACATGAGCAAGGTCATCACCATTCCTGGAATCCACATATCCCATGTGTAATGCGTTCTTAATTGGTGCACCTTCTGTCTCTTCACCTATTATTTTCACCTCCATGGCAGCTGACACTACGTTTCCTGCTTTAGACCTTAAGGCATTCACCGTCCATGCAGCTTGTGGATGCCTCCTCACAAGGTTATCAATAAGTTACCTTCTGTGATATGTTTAACATGTATTACTGTGACTACATTCGTCACACAGTCTCTCCTATCTCACAACCCAGTGAATGTATTATGGTAAGCCCTTCTAGGCCGGCTTCTTTTGATAAAGTTTATCATGTCCTCTTGTGCAAGATCTTTGTCTAGACTATCCATTATCAGGCATCCAGTGTCTACAACCATTTCAGTGGCCACCTCTGTTGTTGGGGTCTTCCGCATGCAGCCAGCAGAGCTGATTATTCTTTGCAGATCCTTAACTGTGATAGTGATATTCTCTAAATACTTGTTGGCAAACATAATACAGCAAATTTATTTTTTTATTAATGAATTGATTAAAATGTAGCTGTAATTAATAATGACTTACTGAGACACAACATACTATGACATAACATTTAGTATGACAGTCATACTAAATAAGCGTCACTATTAAAATTTAATGCACTCGACTGGACAAAAAAAAGACATGTGTATGTACATACCTTCTACCCATCCTGTAACTTAGGCCTACATTTTATACATTTATTAAATTTTTTTAAATATGCTTGAGTGCCTATTGTTGAAAGATACAGCTAATATAGGATCTATTAATTCATAAGAATGACTGTGAAGAGATTTACAAAATCAGCTAAACGTTAATACAAATAAGAAGCTTTTATATAAAACTGTTGTGTGAAGTCACAATTTCATTGCTGTCTTTAGAAAAAACCACCATCCAAATTTCAGTCTAAAAAGTTTAGTACTATTCAAATTCTGTGTTTTTTAAAATCAGTAACTGTCAGTAATCATACAAATTAAAATTTATGTTACTTGATAAACAGGATATAAATATTAAAATAGATCAGACATTTTTAAACATAAAAAAAAGTGAAGCAAGTGAATTTGAAACTTGAGAAATATTAAAATAAATTTTTTCCTACTTGAACTATTAATAAATTAATGTAAAAGGGAATATTAATTTTCACACATAATATAGTTTTTGTGCACAGGATTATAATGTTAAATAAATTCAAATCTAAGGAAAAAAATTTTCCTAAAAGATAAATTGCCAAAGAATGAAAAGTAGCTGTAATGTTAAAAGAGGAGAGAATAGATCTTAAACCATATTAAGGGGTAAAAATATGACAGATGAAAAGTTGATAAGTCAGATGATTAGTCCTGCACCCTTAGAAAACTAAACAACTATTTTTTAACAAATCACTCTTTTATTCTTACTTATATTATTGAACAGCATAATCCAATTTTATATTTTTTAGAATTATATATCTGTTATTTCAAAAATAATTTTTATGGTTTTAATCGTTTTTTTCATATTCTTTTGTTAGGTCAGAGGACAGCATACAGAAAGAGCAGCTGATTTTTTGGTTAAGGAATTAAAAGTATGTAGCACAAAAGAAGCTTCTGAGAGAATTTTCTTTATATCTGCTAAAGAAGTTTTACAAGCAAGACTTCAAGAACAAAAAGGATTACCTGCTCACAGTAATGAATTACACAATTTATTCTGTATATTTGAGAGTTAACATAAATAATCTCTATCAACAGAGAATCCTGATTATTAATTTGCTTTTTCTAATAAATGTAATGTCATCAGCTTAGACCTAAAAGTTTGTTCTAAGCTGCGTTTTTACTGCTTTGTTTTTTATTTTCCTCTGGTACTGTGTCAGAATTCATTTTGTTTTCTTATTGAGATAGTTTTGTAAACTGCCCACTGGTTAAGCTGAATCTTTGTTTTAAAAATTCTTCACTTCCCTTGGTGAACACCATCTTTGTCTATAGACATCAATTTTTTGTACAGTACATAAAGTAAATTTATATTTTATCCTGTAGAATTTCATCATACTTTTGATAATGTACTTCCAATTTTATATTTAAATTAGAACTATTAAAGAATTTTTGTTCCTTGTTGTTTGATCAATCACTATAACATATACGGCCTTGTATTTTCCTTATTGTAAACTTATGTATAGAGTATAGATCGTAGTTTTCTAATATTCAATAATAATAGTAGTAGTAGTAGTAGTAGTAGTAGTAGTAGTAGTAGTAGTAGTAGTAATAATAATAATAATAATAATAATAATGATGCAATAATTCTAATACCTTTCTTATATGAATCCCTATTTTATTTTATTTATTTATTTTTTTTTTAAATCATTGTAATTGAATAGTTATGTGGTTAAATAAATTTACAATTTTTTTATAAGAACTTTAGTTATTGATTTCTTATGATTTCTCATATGTTTCATAAATATAATTTATAGTATTTTCCAAATGTAGGTTTCTAATTTAAATGATTAATAGCTGAGATTCCAGGTCTTCTCCTAGTTAAAAAAATAATGTTGAGAAAATTAAAAAAAATTTTATCATCATGCTGACGACAGTTCATTTCATTATTTTTGAGTGCAGGCAAGTAGATAAACATTGATCTCTCCTTTTGCAAATCTGTTTAGACAATTGCTGTTTTAAAGGAATGATCTGATATTGTTAACATTGAGTTATTGTTCCAATTTAATACTAGCATTTCCTATTTTTATTTGAGTAATGAAATTTTGTGATCTTTTTCAGGTGGAGCTCTAGCTGAGGGATTTCCAAATCGCTATTTTGAATTTCAAGATTTTGAAAGAAAATTTGAAGAATGTATTTCAAAATCTGCTGTTAGAACTAAATTTGAACAGCATTCACAAAGAGGGAAACTTATTGCAATGTAAGGATTATCTAATATGAGTATAATTCTTATTTGGGAAGATATCTAGAGGCTTTTTTCTGATCTTTTGTGTATATGTTTTTGAGTATGTTGTGCACTATTAAAATAGTATGAATGCATATTCATAACTAAAACTATTTAATCAGTATTTGTGTCTGGCCATTTGACTTTTTATATTATACACAGTAGGTCTGAAAAGTTCCTGAACAAATTTTTGTAGTCGATACATCTCTCGGACAACCATGAGTATGTGTACAAAATTTCATCACATTTTGTCACTCCAGTCTCGAGTTATATTCAGCTGTGTATGTTGTGTTCATGTGACCTTGTGTGAGCTTGCAACGTGAAACAGAGATCGCGATAAAATTTTGTGATCGACTTCAAAAATCTTTTGTTGAAACTTATTCTATTATACACCAAGCATTCGGTGATGAAGCTGCATCTAGTACAACAACATACATGTGGTGGAAATGGTTTAAAGACTGTAGAGATTCGTTGGATGACGACGAATGAAGCAGGAGGCCGTCAACAGCTGTTCACAACGAAAATGTTGCGAAAGTGTGCATACCTCTGCTCAAACAACCTCATCTCACCCTTCGGGCCGTAGCAGAAGAGCTAAACATCAGTAAAAACTCAGTATGTACAATTCTAACACAAAAAATGAACCGCCAAAAGGTGTGCTCTCGTTTCACTCCACACTTCTTGACTGAAGAACAGAAATTGGGTGCATCTTTCTGGCACCCAAGACTTCGTTGAAACTGCTGATAGCGACCCAAATTTTTTGCAAACTATTGTAACTGGGGATGAAAGCTGGTGCTTCATGTATGATCCGCAAACGAAGCATCAATCTGCTGCTTGGTTGAGTCCTGGAGCACAAAGACCAACAAAAGTCAGGCAGCAAAAATCAACACTGAAAATGATGATGTTGATTGCATTCAGAGGACCTTATTCATCATGAATTTGACCCAATTGGTCAAACTGCGAATTCTAAATTCTATTTGGAAGTAATGAAATACCTGATGCATAGCATTCGTCGAATCTGGCCCGAGTACCAGGATTCAGGCAGTTGGACTCTCTTGCATGACAATGCCCTGGCACACATGGCAACACTTTTAACATGTTATTACGCTGCAAATCAAATCACTATCTTATTCCACCCACCCTATTCACTCAACTTGGTTCCAGCAGACTATTTTCTGTTCCTGAATCTCAAGTTGAAGATGAATGGCTGCTTTTTCGACGACATTCTGGCTGCCAAAGGGCTTCCACCAAGCAGTTGAAGGTGATCGCACAAAGTGATTTTTCCTGAGTGTTTGACGGGCTCTACCGGCGCTGCAACAAGTGTATAACTAGAGAAGGGGTTCTATGTAGAGGGCTGATGTGAATAATTTTGTTTATCTTTAAATCTGTATTTTTATTTAATTTAGGTCGGCAACTTTTCAGACATACTGTGTAATCACTAAATTGTTTATCTGATAATAAAATGTTCCATAAAACATATTTTTAAAAAAAATGTTGATTTTGAAGTAAATCTAAATCAAGAATATCTAGTTTAAAGTAAAATATTAGTAGATGTGAAATGTCTCTTTCTCTCTGGTTAATGTTAAAAGGCTTTAATTTCTGTTTGGTTGAAGAGTATTGGTTGAAGAAAAATCATGTTTGTTTTGGTCACATTTGAAGACCAAATAAGTATGATGTTTTTTTGTCAAAGTTTAAGACTATATATGACTAACAGCGTCTTTTCTAAATGTATTTTTCTACAGAAACTATTTAATTATATTTAATTAGTTATTGATTGTATTAATTTTTAATACAAAAATGGACTTCACTTTGTTTCTAAAGGTAAGATTTGTTTATAGTTTTGAAAAATATGTTAAAGCAAAATTATAAATTGTTGATAATCTGTGAACTTATACTAATTTTCAATAGCCACTGAAATCTACATTAACAAGTTTTATTTTATTTTTAGCAGAACATAATTCAGTGGATTAACTTTTCAGCAGTTACATTGTTCAAATTCGGTAACAGGATTAAGTGGTTTATTATGAATTTTTAAGTACTATTTGATATATACAAGATGCATTCGAAAAGTAACGAGAATTTTTGTTTTTTTGAAAGAATTTTATTTATTTGACTACATTAATGTTATCCCCTTCAAAATAGTCCCAATTAGATATTATACACTTATGCCAGCGGCTTTTCCAATCTCTGAAACACTTCTGGACTTGATTTTTAGAAGTGTTTAGTGTTAGTGTTTAGCTCTTTCAGCTATTCGATCTTATTCTCATCTATGTTTGTAAAACCATGGCTCTTTAAGGTTCTCTTTATTTTTTGGAATAGAAAAATGTCATTCGGGGCCATGTCTGGTGAATATGGCAGCTGGGGTAACATTACAGTGTTGCTTTTGGTAAAAAATTGACGAACAAGCAATGAAGTGTGAGGAGGCACATTATCGTGATGCAAAAGCCATGAATTGTTTTGCCACAAATCTGGACTTTTTTGGTTACTTCATGCAAACTGCATTGAACTTGTAGATAATACTCCTTATTGATCATCTGACCTTGTGGCAAAAACTCATATGCACTGTGTCATTAAAATTGAAGAACATGGTGAGCATAACCTTCACATTCGACTGTATTGTCGAGCTTTTTTCGGTCTTGGTTATCCAGAATGCCTCTATTGGGACGATTAAGTCTTAGTTTTGACATCACATCCATAAACCCATGTTTCATCACCTGTTTTGACACATTTCATTAGTTCTGCATTGTTGTTAACTTCATTTAGCGACTCCTGAGCAACTTTTATTCACTGCTGGTTTTGTTTGAAATTCAACAATTTTGGAACAAATTTTGCTGTCACACGTTTCATACCCAGAACATCTGAAAACATTTCGTGGCTTGAACCAATTGATATCCCAACGTCATCAGCGACTTCTCTGATTGTGATTCAGCAATCATTCATAATCATTTCTTTCACTTTTTCCATCGGTTGTTGATGTGCTGGGGCATCCGGGGCGCTCATCATCTTAAATGTATTCACGACTTTCTTGTAAACACTTATACCACTCGTAAACCCTTGCTTTACTCGTAGCAGACTCGCCAAAAGCAATTTTTAATATTTTTACACTTTATTCCATTCTTATAGCAAAATTTAATAAAAATTCTCTGACCCATTGTTTATACAATTAAAAAAAATCGCCGATCATATCAAAACACATGTTATCCTTTTGACAGCTGTCAACAGACTAAACATCCAATATGGCTAAAAATGTACAGATACTTTTCGGACATGCTTACCAATACAGGAACAAAAAAATCCTGAGAATCGAACTAATACAACCCATGAAATTTCAAAATTCTTGTTACTTTTTGAACACACCTTGTCCATAATTAATATACTTAATTAATATACTAAATTTTTTGTAAAAATTTGATCAGCTGTCTCTCATTATAAAAATCACCTATCTTATTATGTGTTCTATGTGATTGATTTCAAATCAGTAATTGTGTATATATACCATTTAAAAGTAAATAATAATAATAGTAATGCATTTGTTTGCCTTAAATTAAGTGCTACTTAACATATTAAAGAGTTTGAATGTTGAAACAACAGCTGCAAAATATTTACTCTTTTACTTCAGTGTTAAGAAGCAAAGAATCTTCTCCTTGCCTCTTTGTTTACATAGGGATTCTGCACCTCTTTATGTTTGCAAGTGTTAAATTAACTCAGTGTAATTCACCCTCAGCATTGATTCCTAACAACATTGACAATGTGCATGTTTTATTTGTGAGGATTTTGTTTTGTGAGAATGAGTTTCACTTTATATGCTTTTCTTTTATGAAACAATTTTGTCATGAACTTGTGCCTGGATTTTATGTATTTTTTTATTTAATTCAGTGTGATGTAGTTTTTTGTTATATTCTTTATTTATTTTTGTAAGGATGAAATAATGAGTGTTGTTATATCTGTAAAGATAATAACAAAATAATGAGCTCTATGTAAAGATATATGGAGTTCAGCTAAAATATTGTCAAGTATCAATAACTTCAGATTATTTTTGTAATGGCCTGTTAGTATTAAACTGAATCTGAATTTATAAACAAATTATGACATTGTTCTTATTTCACTTCAGTTTATCATATTTTTGTTATCACAATTAAACATCTTATATTATTGAGTGATTACAATGTTTTCTGTGATTTGTTATGTAACCCAAGATATTCCCGGGAAAGATCTATAGAAATCATCTATGTGTAATGCTATTTTAAAACTAAAAAGAAATTGCAATTATATAAAAGTCTTGTGAATCTCAATCTTTAAAGAGGGGTTTTATTTAAAATCTTTCATCAGTGAATATAAGAACTCATTAGAAATATGTTAGCTGGGGAGTTATCATTTAGTTAGGTTACAAATTTTGAAAAACGCAGCAAGATTTGAACCAGGCACTTTTGAATTAAAAATCTATTGCTCTATCACTGAATTATCTTAACAATTTTCTAATGCTTTGTAGTATGTACATAAGTTGATTAACAATTTGAAAATAAAATCATTAGTTACTGATAAAATAAATAATCTGTTTAAATGTATAAGAAAGAATGATTTTCATTTGAAGAGACTAATGAAGTTTTAGTCATACTTAGTGAAATAGTTTTACTAATAACATAAAAAATTAGGAAAATTTATTATTTTTTAATAGTAGGCATTAAAAAATCCGTAAGTAATAAGTTAAATCCCAATCAAGTAGGATAGAATATTTTTTCCTGTTCTTAGTATATTTTAATTTTATTTATTAATGATTTAATAATAATATATTAAGATAAATACTAATATTACACTTTTATATAACTTAATTTGTTTTAAATCCTTTCAGAGATATTCGGGATGTAATGGAAAAAATTTATGAAAGAGCTCTTAGTCTACAGAAACAAAAAACTGTTGTTAAAAAAGATGTTAATGATAAACTGAACTTCACTGAACAACAGTTAATGATAATTACTCAAGAAATGAAAGATAAAATACATCGTATGGTAGAAGATGTTGAACAAAAGGTAAAAATGCCTGATAGTTATCTTAAAAATTTTACATTTTATTTTACTTTTCGAGGTTTATTTTGTGCCAGGTATTAAAACTAAAAGTTAAGTAATAAAAAATACTAAGTAGTAAAATATATTTACTCTAATCTTTACACCTGAAGTTTTTTATTTTCTGGATAAGCACATAAAATTAATTTTAATTTTTTTTGTGATGTGATTTTTTTTTTACTGTATCGTATATAAATTTATCATTGAATTTTGATTGATATCTGAAGTTTGGTTTCAATGTGTGTTTTATAAATTGGTGGTAATATATGTTATCTTCCTGTCAATTTGTTAGTAATTTTTTTTAATATTATAATAGTTATACTGCTGGATCCCCAGCCATACAGGAATATCAGGCAATGAGTGCGCAGATAGTGCGGCAAAAGAAGCTTGTTTACAGCCTACTTTTACCAATTTTGTTGCTTCTAATCATCTTGTCTATTTCCTGAAGAGGAAAACATCAGAGGACATCATGAACTACCCTTTTCAGGATAGTTATTATATATATATATATATATAACATATAACATATATTTAATTTTATATGTATATATTTATAAATAAACCAAGTTAAGAATATAAGAAAATAGATTGATGAATAAGTATATAAAAAAATTACACCTTATTCCTTGTTTTTCCTTATATATATAATATTATATAAAATAGACAATCAGAACACAATGATAAGTTAAACAGAAATTTTTAATACTGAGAGAAATCTAAATAAATTTTTCAAAAAGTTTTGTTTGTATAATGTAATTATAAAATTCAATACCAAATGAACAATGTGGGATCTCACAAAATTCAATTCTTGGAAATTAATATGTAATATATTTATTATTACATTTGCATTAATTTGCGTAGTCGCTCATAATAAATTTAAAAATTTGTAAAAAAGAAAAATTATTTCCACAAATTAACAAAATGACAAATAGATATCGTTTAATATAATTATAAAATTTAATAACATCTGAAGATGTGAGATCTTATGAAAATTGATTCTTGGAATTAATATGGTAAATCTAACTTGTATAATTAATTACTGTTTTGGTGATTTATATTTCATATAATATTAAATTTTATTACACAGTGGTCAATATGTTAAAATATTATATATATATATTAATGGTCGTGTACTTAATTTTCAGACAACTTGTATCGCAGGTTACAGTCACAACTGCTTTGGATGTTTGTTTTTCCTTGGTGAGAGTGGATTCTCAATATTCAGATTATTTATAGTACCAGAACTGTCAAATCTTTTGCCATTTTCATTTGATGTCTGAAAGAGAATTTTCCTGTTGACAATTATCTACAAATTGCTTCTTTTCATACATTGGTGTTAACACTTTTGTAAACAGTTTTTTCTCTGTCATCTGCTGTTCCAATGCTTATTAGGACATGTTTTATTTTTTTAACTGGATTGTTTGTTGAAAGATTACTGATGTGTTTTTGAATCTTGGCTACTAATTTTCTTGGCTTTCTGCTTATATCTACTCCCACATCACATCCACTACGATGTACTCATTCAGTTTTTCCAGTAGGTTATCACTTACTCATGGCATCACTAGAGTTCTTATACGTAATCTGACTTAATATTTATTGAATTCTTTTTGAATTAATGAAGTGTAATTACTTTATAATCTTTCTTACCCATCATGCCTAGTATGTTTACTCTGTCATACTGAATCTGATAACTCCATACAAGATTGATAAAAAATCTCTTTTAAAATACATTCTGATATAAGTAATAAAACATATTAAATGACAAAACATAATTTTTATTTTTTATTTGACATTTGAAATTTTGTATTCATCATTACAGGTGTCTAAAGCACTTAGTGAAGAAATTAGACGATTATCCGTTCTGGTTGATGAATTAAGCATACCTTTTCACCCTGAGCCATTAGTGTTGAATGTATATAAACGAGAACTTCACTCACATGTAGAAAATGGTTTAGGAAGTAATCTTCGGGCACGTCTTTCAACAGCTCTTGCAATGAACATTGAAAATAGCCAGCGTGAAATGACCGGTGAGCTTAGTTATTGAATTGAATTGTAATACTTAGAAGATTGTTTGGATAAGGTTTTGATTGTTTGGAAGGGTTTAGTAGTAAATTTTGAAGACACCATGTTTATATGCTCTTTAGCAAGATAATTTCCCAAATATATGTTTCTAACAAATCATACAGTCTTCATTTAACAGAAAAGCTTTATAATGTACCTTTTTATGTGAAAGCTTTTTTCGTGAAAAGCAGGCTGGATTCTGTATAAATTAATAAAGGATTCTTTTAAGTGTTGTAATAATTTTTATTTTATTATTTTTTTTTACAGTTAAGCTTATTTACCATGAAATTAGTTTTTTTATTTGGAATTTTAGAAAATTTTCAAGAAAAATTTACTGCTAAGTCATGTTAAAAATTTTTTTAAATGTATTGTTTAAAAATTGTTCTATCAAAATTCTTTCATTCATAATCTTAGCATTTTTAGAATTATATGTAATTTAGATATATTTAATGTAAATACTTAAGAAATGTATATTAATGAGATAATTAGAACATATAAGGAATTTAACTTATGGAACACTTTTTGAAATTATCCATATCTTCATAGATAAATTACACAAGCCTGTAATGGTTGTGTTTTTTAGGTTTTATAATTGATTCTTATGTATTTTGTAGTGCAGAGTTTGAAAATAAACAATTTTTTTCCAACATGTCAGAATTTTTTTGATAAATCGCAAATTTCAAAATTTGTAAAAAGTTGAAAAATTATGAAAATGTGATAGAATAAAATAAAATATATTCACTTTTTTTGGCTTCTCCTATGGATTCTTACAGCTAAACAGTTGAGTAGTCTGAAGAGGTGGGCAGGAGGGTGTCATTGACCCCTAAATTTCTAATGACAATTGCCGCAAAATAAGCCTAATTTCTAATATAGTGAATTTTAAGATTAATTTATTTTTATTAACTGTTTTATTATCTATTTTTTATTGAATAATTTTTATGAGATACATCTGCCTTTGGAAACCACTCTCCCTCTTCACACACCCCTAATGACAAAGTATTTAAATACTAACAGTTTTATTCCGTATGTCAAAGTTTCTTTGGACGGCTTATATTCTGCTTCATGCTTTTCCTTCTATGTTCTCTAAAGGGTTCATCTCTGTGTAACTTCGAGCAATAGTCTACCATCATTGTAATAGTCCATTTTCCTTGCTACCTCCTTTCATTTCTTTTATGTCCTGATGAAATCTCTCGCCCATCTCTTCACTAACAGCACCAAAATTTTCAGGAAAATAGTCCATGTGAATTTAGGATGTGAACCTTCAAGCTCATAGAACTGCTTAAATTTGTGTACTTCTACAGCATGTTCTCAACACTTGATTTGAAGTTTGAATCCTTCTTATTGCCCAGAAACTTGGTTACTACATCTTTAAAGGCTCCCCAGGCTTCTTTTTCTGCAACTTCCATTTGTTTCTCAAAATTACCATCTGAGAAGTTTCCTAATGTCAGGACCAGTAAAGATACCCTCTAAATAATTTGGCGGTTGATAAGACAGGAAATTTTTCACACATCTATTTAAAACATTTACCTTCTTTTGGTAAAGCTTTGACAAATTGCTTCATCAAGCTTAACTTGATATGCAGAGGTGGAAGGAGAACATTATTCAGATCTACGAGACCTTTTTGGAGCATATTTTTGGTTCCAGGTTTTAATGAAGCTCTTTTTGGCCAACTTTCATTATCCAATGATTTTCTCTTTATCTGCTATCCCATTCTCACAAAAAACAAAGAAAGAATTCATTGGGAAGGACAACTTTGAGGCTCCTTTTGGACGAATCTATGAACAGTCTCCAATCAGTACTTTTCATAGAGAATGTTAAATAGAAGAGTCAAAAGTCCACATACATGTGTGCAGAAGACTAATTTTCCTTCTTCTGCAAGACATGAAAGAAAATCCTTTTCTCTGTACCTGAACCAGGAATATTTGATGCCAGCTGCTAGTAGGTTCTCTCTTTAAGCCTCAAACCGAACAATTTTGAATTTTCTTTGATCTGATGTAAGTCTCGAACTGAATCGTTTAGTTCAGACTATGAATAAAGTTCTGGTGCGCAGCTATCTCCAGGTTCGTACTCCTTGATGTTATCTTCATTTAAATCACTTGTGGAACCGTCTATTTGAGGTAAATTTTCCTGTGGAAGTCTGGACCATGAGGAATCAGACCAAAGCGGATGGCATACGTGGATAGACAATTCTTTTTTATTCTTAAAATTAAAACCATGAACTCCAGTTGAACAAAAATATCAATCACTGGTGTGATTATGTGGCTCTCGCCACACTATTGGAGCTCCAAATCTGAGGGCTTCTTGTTCACAGTTTGACCAACATCTATATCCTTCAACACATGTGTAGCAAATGTAGTATGGGGTGCCCAAGTTTTGTCTTGATCTCCTATTTTCACTTCGAAATACATGAGGTACACTTGTACCTCATTGTTATATTTTGTTTTCGCCTTTCTACCATTAACTCATCACAAATATAACAAAAAGATTCTGCAGAGTTTTTGTAGCCTCTTGAAGCCATTTTGAAAACGAAAAGTTTGCTTTATGGCTTGAAAATAAATTTTCCACCACAAAAACATGTTTTGAGCATGGAGGATGAAAAAAACAAATTTATGCACACTGATGATGGTTGAGACAGCACTGATATTAGTTATATGGTGTATGAGTGGCATGGATAGCTGCTAATAAACATGTTAAATCTTGTTATGTCTTGTCACAACCTTTCCGCCAAGCTCTCCCACTGTGTCGTCATCTTTAACCAAGCCCCCCCCCCCCCTTTTCAGACCACTGAACTGTTCAAGTATCAAGAATGCATAGTATAAGCCATAAAAGAGAATATATGTTATATTAATTTGTTATAAAAAAAAGTCTTATTAATTTTATAGTATCACATTATTGCAATTTTTTTACTTCTTACAAATTTTTAAATTTGCCATTTGTGAAAAATTCTGCCTGATCGAAAAATGAAGGTTATTTTCAGATTCAGTGCTAAAAAATACATAGAAATCAATTATCAAAAAATAAAAAACTTTCCACAACCTAAAATTTGCAGCCTTATGTTATTAAGTAGACTATATATAAGTAATTTAAAAGTAATTGTTAGTAATACTTCAAGTTTCAAAACGTTCTTTACTGTATTTGGTTAAAGGATGGTTAAATTAGAAAAAAATTATATAAAATGATTCAGAAAGTTTCTGTTATACCTTTATATCAGTACAAGGCGTTTCATAATGTTCTTAGGAGTTACAAAAATTCAGTACAAAAAAAGTACTTCATATACCTAAATGAAAGTTGCACGAGATGATGCAGGGACTCAAACAGTTTTTGTTAAAATCTATAAATGTTCATTATGTGCTCCTCTGGTGACACGGTACACATCAACAAGAAAGTCTAGCTATTGCCAAACTCATTCTAACATGTCATTTTCGATAGAGTTGATTGCATTGATTATGCGATCCTTTAGCTCAGCGATATCGTGCGGCATTGGTGGGATAAACACCTTATCTTTCACATAACCCCTGAGATAGAAATCACATGGCGTGAGGTCTGGTGATCTTGGTGGCCACAGCATAATGTGTTGGTCTTCTTCAGACACATGTCCTATCCAGTGCCGAGGTAATGTTGTGTTAAGGTACTGTCGAACCTCGTTATGAAAATGGGCAGGACAACCATCTTGCTGGAAAATGAAGTCTTTGAGTAGCTGAGGCATAAGCCATAATTGTTACATATCCAGGTATATCATGCTGGTTACTGTCATTTCCATAAAAAAGAACGGCCCATACACTGCCTCACGAGAGATCGCACAAAAAATGTTTACTTTCCAGATAAGTGTGTGGGTTTTCAGTTCCCCAAACTCGCACGTTATAGCTGCTTACTTTGCCGCTAATATGGAAAGTAGCTTCATCGCTGAAAATTATCTTGTTTACAAAACCTTCATCTAACAACATCTTTTCCTGTAACTGTAAACAAAAATCAACCCTATGTGTTTTATCTCCATCAGAAAGACCCTGGATTAATTGAAGATGGTACAGTTTGTATGATAAAAATTTACGGAGAACTCTCCTTACTGTTTTCGGAATTCCTAATTCTCCGTCTGCAGCCACAGTCGATTTTGATGGGCTGCAAATGAAACTTGCACACACACGTTTGACATTGACTTCTGAGGTTGATGGACCTCAGAAGTCAATTTGAAAATCAACTGGTTGACCACATGACTTTCACTTGCACAAGCAACCAATTTCACCGAATTGTTTATACCATGCACAAATTGAATTTTCACTTAGTGGCTCCTTATGAAATTTCAACTGAAACGCATGTTGCACAGAAATTGCTGACATTGACAAGTGAAATTCTAACACACAAAACGACTTCTCGCGTCCTGTGGCAGCCATTTTCTCTACTGTCCACGCCTAGCAAGCAAATGACTAGTAACTAACTGCCTAGTATTTGTGGAAACAAACTATTTGAAGTATTCTTTCATAAAGTACTTGCTTTATTCTTATGAGTGAAATAGTTTTTTGTTAATGAATTTTCGAAACTCTGAAGAACATTATGAAACGCCCTGTATTCTTCTCTTTAGAATAAGGAAAAAGGTTCATATAATTTGAAAATTGTTTTGTTTTATAAGTCTGAAAATTGCTTTTGTTTTCAAGATACAACTAGCGAAATATTTCTCTCAAAATCGTTAAGATGCTAAGGAGTAGCTAATCTACATATTAATGGTCTATGTTCCATTTCAAAACTTAAGATAGATTAACTTTTTAAACATTATTTTAATAGTATTGTTCTGAACTCATGTCAATTAAGTTAAAGTTCAGTTTAAAATAAAAACAAGAAGATTACCTCACTTTCATTTAATGATTTTGGTGTAACATTTATTATTTGGATAGTAATTTTTTTTTTTAATTTTATTTAATTACTATATATATAATATATTTTATATTAATTACTGTTGTTTGAAACAATAATATAGAAAAATGCCATATTGGTTTGAAACAATAATATAGAAAAATGCCATATAAATTCACAAAAGAGAAACATATAGATATACAAGGCATGTTATTAAACTAAGATCAATTTTGAATTTGCTGCCTATATATGATGTAACAAATGGCACTTACATAGTTCAGTTATTACAATCAATAGTAGTCAGTTTTTAAGAAGAATATATATTTTGTTGTTTATATTTATCCATTTATAAATAGTGCTACAATTTGTGATTCCTCCCAAATTTGAAGTCAGCAATTAAAGGAGCAATCTAATTGTTGATGGCCAAAAACAATTCTACAGCTGAAATTCACAGGCAAATTTTTGACATTATGACTGAATGTTGCGAGTGATGCTAAAGTAAGGCAGTGCTGTGATTCATTGTGAGAAGGGTGAACAAATCGTTGCTGAATGGCTTTAATGGCATCTGGCAACTTAGAACCTTGTAGTAACCCTGAAAAGGGCTGTTGGGGAATTTTGGAGTGGTAGCCCTTAAACGGGTCCGTTTGTGTGTTTGGCAAGGTAGTTCTGAGAAGGGCTCATGAGTCTGGAAGCTGGTCCCTGGTGATATCAGCTCAGCTGCAATCAAGGAGTTACCGCTCGCCCATTGGAATCAGTTTGAGCTTCCCCTCAATGACAGTTGGGTCCCCACTACAGTGTGGCAGTGAGAGTGGTGGCCCCCAAAGCCTTGCAGTATCAGGTCAGTGTCGATTGTCTTCGCCAGTACGGCAAAGGCAGTTCTCCCTCAGCAGAACTCCAACACTAGGAAGAAAATGCTGCCTCTATGTCAATAAAAATTGCCAAAACGTATTTGCAGTCGGGGCTTTCCACCTCGGCAAGAGCATTTAAGATGCAATCCTTGGTGAGTTCATATCGATGCTTTCCCAGAGCCATTCCACAACCAGTCTTTCAAGCAACTTGCCGATTACCGGCAAGAGGATGATGAGTCGATAACTATTGGCCTCATTCAGATCCTTTCCTGATTTAAGAGCACCCTCACCAAAGCCACCTTCCAACAAGTCAGAAAGCAACTCCAATTTAGGCACCCCAAGAACAGTCTGCCAGGCGGCTCTCTTATGACAGACAGCAGATGATAGAAAATATCCAGGTCAAGTTGGTTAAACCCTGGTGCCTTTCTCAGTGCCGTTCAAGAAACCACTGTGTCTGTATCTATGGGTTCCACAGCCCGTACTCCAGGGAATGGTGTCTCACCTGCCCTAACGCCGACTTCTGCTTCACCCTCAGGAGCATCTGGAAACAGAGTATCCAGGAACACCTGGTAAGTTACCACAGATGTTAAAGTGTGGTCAAGACTACCAAATCCGCATCGAACACTGGACAGCACGTACAATGGCTTTGGCCGGTAACATGACATTGTGAGCTGCCAGAGATTGTGCTGCAACTGATGCATGGAGTCTTGCCAAAACTTGAATTTGGTTTCCTTGATGGAATGGCATGAACGTACTCATTACAGGCGTGCCGGTAGATCCGCAGACCCTCAGCACGTATGTGATCAATGATATCCCTGTTAAGGGGCAACGCTGGTGTCTTCTCCTAGTGGATCTAGCTGTTGCGCGCAGTAACACTAACGTCAGGGACCACCACTTTTTCCTGGGTTTCCGCCTGCGTTTAACAGATAGATCCCCAGAAGCAGCAGTCATGATGACTCCAGGCACTCTTCAATCAGTGGACTGGCCACTACCTAAGGGTCCATCCATTGGCCAAGGCCGTCATAGGACCCTATCGCAACCAGTCTTGATGGCCTGGCTGAATTGTTCAGACATCAATTCCACCTCCTCCCTGTGCCATTCCAACCCCTTAGGTTATAGCCACTCGAATCTGGAGCTCTTGGACCACCACCGTAAGCGATCTCATAAATTATAAGCCTATGATCACTGACACTGGCCTCGGGCCAGACAGTCCAACTACTTTTACACCTAAGCCGATTGCCCATCACCAAGGTGACGATGTAACTTTTTCCCAGTTCAAAAGAGAAAGTTGGTGGTTGTTCTGCCTCATTAAGCAAGTAGAGGTTTCTGGCTCAACGAACTGTGCGAGATCAGCGCCTCTGGAGTCAGTGAGTGGTGAACCTTAAGCGGAAGACTTGGTGTTAGCGTCTAGAGCAACCAGCACTCTGATGCCCGGGAGACCGCCCAGAATCTGCCCCAACTTTGCCAACAAGTCATCGATACTCCATCCAAGCTGGAAGTATCCCGACACTTGTACAACATCGAGCGTACCCTTTGAGACTTGCACAACGGTGAATTGCTCATCAGAAAACTGAGGCATCCAGAAGACGAGACTGGGCCGACCATAATTGCAGAGAGCGGCCATTCCCCATGAGAATGAATAACATCAACCCCATGGAAGCCAACCACCCTATCCCGACTGTGTATGGCTCCTGGACCAAGAGGACCTTGAGATCGTACTCCTCAAGAATCCTCCTGGCTTCATTGGTGGCTGCCCAGGAATGATGCAGGTTTAACTGCCAGGCGCAAGAGTTCGAATGGTGATGTGATGACCATCATCGAATGCTTCCCCCAATTTAGGCATCGCCGTACGCCGTATTGTTTACAATCTTTGCCCGGGCTATGTCATGCAAACTGCATTGTTTGCCCCTGAGCCGGTGTCCGGCATCAAAGCCTTTTACCAAGGCACAGGGAGTGCACTTTGCAGGTGCAGTCTTATTAGGGCAATTACCTGTCCTATGCCCTGTGCCCAGCAAGGACGCAATGACCACACATCTCCAATTGTGCTCTCCAGCGAAGAGAGGTGTGCCCAAAGCCGTGACATTTGAAGCACCAGGGTACTTCTATATGGTCGACAACCCTGCAAGAGGTCCACCCAAGGAACAGCCGACCACTGGCCATCAAGACCTGCCAGATCTTTGGCAAGGTCTCAACTATCCAGTGGCTCTTCGGGGCCTCTTTCCACCCCAACTGCTGGACCACCCTGGTCCCCTTGAGGAAGTCCTCAACAGCCATATCCAACACAGGATTTTGGCTGTGTATAGCCCTGAGGATTTCGGGCTCCTCTACCCTCGTTGCCGTTGGCAAATCGTAGACAAATATTTGCGGCCTCTGCTCGGCCAGCAACTGAGCCTTCATCCCGTTCTTCCTAAGAACATCAGCCTCCAGGTGCCGCTTCGCCTACTGCTCATTAACAACCTCTAAGACGACTCCATAGTCCCTTGTTTTTGTGACCTGTGAAACCTGAGGAATATCATAGATGACTTAAAAGGAAAATATTCCCAGTAGTATTAAAGTACTTACAAATATTAATACAAAAATGAGAGAGTATTAGAAGTAATGGCAATCATGCAACCTTTGAGTCATACCTCTAACACCATTTTTTGATAAACATTTGGTATGGTATAATAGGAAATATTCCATTTAGATCTCAAATTCTTAATCGACTCAGCAGATGCGTGTCTAAATTTTCTTCAAAATGAGATTCCCCACCCTGTAAAGGGTTTCCTGATGAACATTAACACATCTGTATTTTCACCAAGATGGATTGCCGATTCATTTTGATTACTGCATAACTCAGCATTTCAGTGAAACATTTCCTAATTAGAGGGTTTAAAGAATTACCACAGACATGGTGAGCCAAATCTTCTGATCTGAATCGTCATAGTAGATATAATGAAAATGATATTTTACATAAATTCATGTTTGCTGCCCAAGAATGTTGGCAAAGGCAATCACATCCATGAATCATCATGCCGAAATGTTCATTTAAATTAAAGGTGGAAATTTTGAGCATTTTATGTAAGGTATCATTACAAGTTAATTAAATGGCATATCATTTAAATAATAAATTGGTTTTATTTAAAATTATTTGGAGAGAAGTAGATTTTAGAGAGAAAAGTGAGTTCATATTCACTATAATTAGAAATGAATATTTTTGGAATTATAAATTGTTATAAATTTTGTATAAGTTCTGTTTGGTTTAACAAGTATATTTGTACTTAACATAAACAAAGTGTACATTTGTTTTTAATTGTGAGTTTTTTGGGGTTTGTGATTATTTATTATTTTCTTGAAAACGGTTGAAGATAAAGTTGAGATCTAATTTTTCATGTAAGTTTATATAAAAAGTAATTTTTTTTCAATAATTTTATCAAGTTTTAATGAATCATAACTATTTTAAGATCAGTAGTCTCAGTTGGATGAAATCATTTGCTGGTTGTAACTTGAAAGCAAAGCATTTCCACACTTATGATTATATAAATCTTTTTTCCTTTTTTGATGAGAGGAATATCCCTATAAGTGGGGAAACTTCTTGATAAGAGTATGTGTGAGATAGTGAATATACATATGTAAGTTATTTATAAATGTGGTTTAACTTATTTTGACATGATAACTGTTAAACAGCTGTCAGATATTTTAATTTGTGTCATTTGGAGAGTTTGGTTCTCAGATGAATGAATATTAAGTGTTTTTTTTTCAAAGATAGTTACAGGCTCCAAACACAAATTTATCCATAAATAAACACATTTAAAAAAATGGGTATGTTTTATGGTTATAATATTGCAAAGTGATCTTATAAATCTTAGAGCAAAGCTGTGGAAGATGACAATACTGATTATTCTTAAGGCGTGATTTTTTAAGAATCCTTATCAAGTTTGTCTATATCAAGCTTGAGATTAATAAATTTATTAACATTATAAACATCCAAATTTTTAAGGATTTTTTTAAATTGATTAATCATGAAAATTCGGCTCCCTAAAGCATCAGTTGTGTAAAATATATATGCTATATCCGTAAATATATATAGATGTGGGAAATAGATGTGTGGCCTTTATATTTAACACCCTTAAGTGATTCATATCTCTACTATTATGAGTGACAGTTGAGATTTCAGTTGCTACAAATAGTATTGCTACAATGAGAAATATTCTAAATTGTTCTTGGCTAGTTGAACTTTTTCCCCTACCTTAGCTGTATTAATGATAAAGTAAAGTGTGTTCAGTAACAGAAAAAATTATTTACTTATGTAACGAGTTGTTTACTAACTGAATTAATTTTTTGTGGGTATTCTGTATGTTAACCTGTAGTAAAAGGTTGAGATCTAGAGTTTAATTTCGATTTTTGAGAAACATTTCAGAAAATAATAATAAGTATATAAATAAAATGAAAGCCTAAGTTGGACAAATCTTTATTGATAAAAACCATTGGAATTTTGATGTGTTTTCCATAAGGCAGCTGAAAACTTTATTTTTAAAGCCTGTGATTGTAAATGTTTATAAAAGAAAAGTTATGTATGAGCTTTGAATGGTGCAGTTGTTTTAAATCCTAGTCAATTAAAAAAATCTAGTCTGTACAAATAATCACATTCTAATTAAAGAAATAAGGACTAAAATAACATTTTTTGTTTGCATGAGTTTGTGAAATTGCAATCTGAGTTACTTTGTAAAATATTTTCTGCAAATACATTATTAATGATAATTTTTTAAACTGTTATTAAAAAAGAAAACATAACAAAGATAAATTTTAATAATATAATGTAATAAAAAAAAACCTGCAAATTAGTATTATGTAATTTTGTTTCTTTAATATTTCTGGTTTCATCCATTTATGCATTTTGTTTTTATCATTTTTAAGATCGGATGGCTTCATTGCTGCCTCGTGAAAAACAGAATTTACCGTTAAATATTCTTCCTCGAAGAGAGCCATTTGAAATATTATACCGTTTGAACTGTGATAATCTTTGTGCTGATTTTCATGAAGACCTTCAATTTAGATTTTCATGGGGTATTACTGCACTGATAGCACGTTTTGCTGGTAAAGGCTCAAGCAAAATTGCACTTAACAATTATTCACAAAGGGTATGTTGTGGTAATTTGTTCATATATGCGGTAATTTAATAGGATAATGTGTAGGTAAAAATTAAAAAAACCGGCTAAAAAATTTGTTTAAATAGGTCTGCTTGGGTTCTAGAACTATATGTGTATTTTTTGACCGTATTATTTGTCATAACTCAGTGTTACAGTGTCAAACCCATTCTCAAAGTTCTATAATAGAGCATTTTTATTTTGTTCTAATTTATTGAAAATATGCAGTGTAAATTTTGCTGGTAGGGTTTTGTACAGAGGTCACGTACAAAATTAACTACAGAGAGTTGATGCAGATAGTGTTGAATAAAATATTTTTTAAAAATTGCTTATACACCATCACTTTGATCACATAAGTAAAATAAAATTAAAAATTGTTTGATTTCAAATTAAAAATTATTATTTTAGGCTATTTGTTTTGGTACCTTCACACTCCATCTCATATTTCCATACACATTCTTTAGTTTGAAATTTCTCATATGAAAGTTTATATGAGAGAGATCTTTATATGAGTTTATATGTACAAAAAAAAATATATTTTAGTTCATTCCAGGATAGCGAATTGAAATTTTTAAATAATTTTATTCTTTGAATTTGTGTTTTTTGTAATATATAAGTGTTTAATAATGTTATATGCCTTACCTCAAAAAATATGTTATTTATAAAATACATTGATGATATGAATTGTGTATTTCCTACATAAAAACCCTACAAAGGCAGGAATACACACGGCCTGTTATCTTCATTTATTAAATTATATAATCAGTTTAAACTATTGTACTGTATAAGCTTAATATGTAGTAGAAGCATTACATTTTCCTCTAAAATTTGTAAAAAAAAAATTTATAAAATGTGGGAGTAAATGTGTTGGTAATTTTCATAATTTTTATTCTTGTTTTTTAAAATTTTTGTAGGTATATTCTTAAATGGGATATTATTTGTGTTTATTTTTGTTCTTGTTAATCAAGAACTACCGTTCTGAATGTTCAAAATGTATCCAAAATGGTCATAACTTAATTTGTATATGGTGTTAGGCTTATTTTATGCATTACCCAACAAGTAATCAAAGTTTTCTTGCATAAAGTTTATTTTGAATGTTTAAAAGTAAACATCTTTTAGAAATGAATTTAAAAATTACAAATTTTTTTATACTGAACTTAATTGGATATTCTTTTGTACTGTATAATTGATTTTTCATAGTTTTTATTGAAGATAATCTTGTACACTTTTTAGCATTTTCGTAGTGTTCACAGTTACTAGGGAATTCACAAGGGATAATTCCCTTATCACTGATTTTAATCAACTGCAAAAACTTCAGAGTGAGAAAAGTACTTTTGAAAGTAATTTCAAAACTTAATCCACAAAACAACAAAGTACGATTATATTTCAAAA
The DNA here is from genome assembly GCF_047948215.1 of Lycorma delicatula. NCBI lineage: Eukaryota > Metazoa > Arthropoda > Insecta > Hemiptera > Fulgoridae > Lycorma > Lycorma delicatula. The sequence goes on from NC_134455.1 coordinate 28,962,007, forward strand.
ACCAAAGTCTGCTTGTATATGGTGATATATTGTAATCCATATCATTATTATTCTATAATTATATCAGAATCATTCTGCCTTATTTTATTGTGTCTGCTTAATATTAGTTACTTTATTATATCAGTCCTAGTGATAATTAAAAATAGTATAATTAAAAATTTATACAGACTTTAATATTACGTTCATTATTGTTTTTATGAAATAAATTTACTTTTGATTACTATGAGTAAGAATTTAGTTTAGTCTGGAAAATATGATAAACTATCCTGGTAGCCCCATTTTGTGAGTAGATCATCTCTAGAAAATTATCTCTACTTCCATAATTTTATTATTTCATAATTTTGAAATTGTATTATATAATTTCATTTAAGATGAGCTGTTTAATTCTAAATAAAGTATTTCAATTCCACAGCAAAAGGATTAAATTTAATTTGACTTACCTTTGTTTGACAGATACCGCCAAGCCTTCTTTCTCCAGTAGATAGTTATGATAGCCCACACTTCAGTCATACTTCCAACTCAAATTCTAATCCGTTAGCCATTGTACATTCAGATGAGTGGTCACTGATGTCACGATTGGCAGTAGCATCAATAGGTTCTCAGGGTACCATGGGAGGACTATTGGTAGCAGGATTTGTAAGTTATTTAAATGTTTTATTAGTGCTTATAAAATTAACTTCTTTAGTAACCAAAAAGGTAATGTATTTGCTTATGTTTGACTTAGTAGTTTTTTTATAATATTTCAGTAAAAATGTGACGAAAGGAAAGTTAATCTCGAGTAACAGATAAAAATGGCCACTATTTATAGAAATTAATGTTGATGAAATGTTCAAATACTTTTGTAATACTACAATTCCATTACATAATTTTGTATAATCTTTTAAATTACTTATGCTTTTCCAACCAGTTTTTTTTATTATTTTGGAAGCTGTTTGAAAAGGTGTTCTCTTTGTTTTACAACCCAGCAGATAAGAATTTATAAGAGCACTTTTTTGTAACATTTAATTTCACAGTTAAAATAATTAAATTTCATAATTACAATCAGACTAGATAATATGAATAAGCAATATATAAATTTTAATAATAATATGTATTATCTGAAAACTTAACCACCAAAACACAGTAACATAGTAAATTTGAAAAAACTAACACCAATAATTGACTTTAGCAGGATCCCTCATTATCAATTTGTATACAATTCTATAATTACATTAATCAGTTATTGCAAAACTGAATTATGTTAGTGAATTATTTGAATTTAAAAAAAATATATATATATTATTTATTCTAATTGTAATTTACTTTTTTGTTTTGCTGAAATTTTACTTTAATATCGCCAGTTTGAATCCTGTTTTTTAATATTACTATTTATCTAGTTTTCTACTCCTTCCCTATATACATCTGTATTAGCATAAATCAATGTACAAATCAGTGCTTGCACAATTTATGTCAAGCTGTACAGCTGGAGTACATGTCTTATATTAATGTCTTGAGTTAGTTCAAACAAACATCCCAAATTTCTGTAATTTATGTAACAGTTAGTAATGCAAAAATGACTTGTTGATCTTGTGTGAAGTTTTAAAGTGTAATTACTGTTTAGATCTGCAATTGTAATATAATTACATAAATAGATGATTTAATCTAATATTTAAGAAAAAAAACAGTAATAAAATTTATATCAACAGCTAAATTAAATTGTTTCAGAATAAAATATCAAAATACATAACCATGTGGTAAATAAAATATGAGATATGGTTAATTATCAATTTGTATACAATTCTATAATTACATTAATCAGTTATTACAAAACTGAATTATGTTAGTGAATTATTTGAATTAAAAAAAAAGTATATATATATATTATTTATTCTAATTGTAATTTACTTTTTTGTTTTGCTGAAATTTTACTTTAACATAATAATACTTTAATATAATTTTAAACCACATAGTATGTGGTTTATTTCTTACTTTGACATAATCTTCATATCTAGTTTATTTGTTGATGCAGTCATTCAGGAGATTTGTTATAAGATGTGCAAAAGATATAAAAAAAATCATTGTTGCTCTAGATAAAATAGAAAATTTAAAGCTGTATTAATTTTTTGGTTTGTCTAAAACATTTCACACTGTTGATTTCTTGTCAATTATTTCAGTGTTGCATGTCATCAATGTAAGAAGGTATTTCCTTGGATTGGTTAGATTGTGTTGTAACCAAAAGATAGCTATTTATAGAAATAATACATTTACTGCTTTTATCTAGTCATTTCTAAGTGAGGTCACTGTAAAAACAAAAATTATGATGTACTTCAATCTATTATTAGACTGAAATTGTTCTTTGTTATGTAAAAACCATTCAAAAATGTTTTTATGATTTTTATAAGCTTGGGTTTATATGTTGATCCAGATTTGAAGATCTGTTCAAAACAAGAATTTCTGTGTGTTTTTTTGTAGAATGTGATTTAAAATTGAAATTATTATTATTATAAAAACAAGATATAAATTGTAAAAATATAATGTCAAAATAGAAAACAACAAATACTACAATTTCTTTGATTACTTATTGCCTGTAACTTAAGTGGAATAGATTAAGTCATGTTGAACAAAAGAAACGTTGAATTATTTTCATTTAGAAAAATGCATTTTTAAATGAATTAAAAAGATCTATTTCTCAATAGATTCAATCTCATTAGCATTTGGCATTTGTTTATAAGGATCTGTAAAAAAGAATCTGAGCAAATATTTAAAATTGTAATTAGATTGCTTACATTAAATTTAAAGACAATAAGCCTGTTGACAATTATTTAAAGTTTTAAAATGACTAACTGTGTATGATATATATATATATAAGAACAAATAATTATAGTCTTCAGAAATAATGAATTGAAAGTTTTGAACTTAATCTGTGTTGTATTAGAAAGAAACAAGAAATAACACTTTTCATCATCTAGGCAGCAATACTTCATCATAGTAAAATGAAGTTAAAATTAAAGAAAGAAGAAAATTTAAATAAATTTTAACTGTAGTTATCATTTTTTATTTTGATTGATAGACTTAGGAAGTGATGTTCAAAATAAGATTCGCTGAATTGCATGTACAAATAATAAACAAGAAGATTTTAATTTATAATCATTGCATAGTCACAGTATCTAGCTTTATGAATGTTTTGGTCTGTTATGCAGTATTTGCCCATAGAGCAGTAATATTATTCCTATAAAAAGATGTTTTTTTAAAGTAAAATAGATACAAAGTGCAAATCTGAATATTGAATGAGGCATGATTTTTAAGTAAGTACCGTTTTAATATAAAAAAGTAACAAGTAAAATCTTTTTGAATAAATTTATATTCACCTGAATGCGTGGATCTTAATCTACAATTCAACATTATCTTCACCTACGTTAAGGCCGTGTCATATCCTGTGATCAGCTTCTGCATTCTAACTTCATAGAAATCTGCCGCCTGAGAAGATAACCATTGCTGAATGATGTCATTGTTGTCATGATTTTAGCCGCCCTGAGGTGCTGCTTTAAATGAAGGACAAATAGTAGTCATGGGGCACCAGGTAAGGATTGCATGGTGGGTGATCAGTTTGTTCCCAGTCTAGTGATGCGATGAGATTTTTGTGAGATGAGCCACATGTGAGCATTGTTGTGAAACAGCACAATTTGTGTACTGAGCGTGCCATGCTTCTTTTTTAAATTGTACACCAACTTTTTCAAGGTCTCACAGTATGTCTTGGCATTTATCATTCCAAGGCAAAAAGTCAACAGTCATAAACCCCTGTTTATCCCAAAATACAGTGCACATGATTTTCTGGACTGACATTATTTGTTTGAACTTCACTTTCTTGGGAGATGTTGATTGCCTCCATTTCATGAACTGTTGTTTTGATTCTGGTGTATTGTGAGATACCCAAGTCTCTTCACCAGTAACAATTCAGCTTAAAAAAATTGTCTTAATTGCTGTATCTTAAGAGAAAATTCAAAGCACTGGCTAAATGTTTGTTTTTGTATAACTTGATCACCATTTTTGGTACCCAGCATGAGCAATACTTCCAATAATTTAAGCTTACTGACACAATTTTACAGAGAAAACTTTGTGAAATTAAAGGAAATTCATTACATAGTGATGGAAGTTGTAAACGGTCTATTCTCGCAGACCTTTCTATTAACTGAAACAAATTACAAGAAGTATTTTACAGTTGGAGGCACTGCCTATAGTCATAGGCATTTTTAAACATGTAAGGAAACTTTCTATTTTTTGTTTAACTTCTGGAACCACCATTAGGTATTACTTCAGAGGATGAATGAAGATGATATGTATGAATGTGTATAGTCTTGTACAGTCTAAGGTCAACTGTTCCTGAGATGTGTGGTTAATTGAAACCCAACCACCAAAGAACACCGGTATCCACGATCTAGTATTGAAATCCATACTAAAGTAACTGCCTTTATTAGGAATTGAACCTTAGAACTCTTGACATAAAGGAAACTGTAAACAGAGACTAACAATCAGATTATGATATTTGTAGCAAGCCAATAGATGTAGTTTCACACATACGCGTGAAATTGCAACAGCCGCACACTGCAGCAGACATATATCAAATGATACTTGCTTAAGAAGCATACCTTGTATACTATGTGCCAAAGCTTACCTTATTTTAAACAGCTTTCCTAACAAAAGTCGTTTTAAATTTTGTGAATTTAAAAGATTTTTTTCTTTAAATATTTTGCATTTTTTCTCTTAAAATGAATTTGATTGATTAAATCATGAATATTAACTTTCCTAAATAGAGCAGCCTAGCTCCATTTGGAATTTCAAAAATATTTATCTTTCCTGCCTCTTTTTTCTTTTTGCTCAAGAGGATGATCAAGAGGATTGGAAATTTGTAATAACAGTGTGTTTTATTTATCCTTAAAAATAAAACTTGTTTTAACAATTTGATTTAAATATGATACTGCAATTTTTGTTGATTTAATGGGGTTAGTATGTTTAGGACATCTGTGGGTAGGAGAGTACATAAACTGTATGATACTACTAGATTTTTTACTGTCTTCATGTAGCAAATATCTTTTTTTAATGCGGTTTGAATATTACATTAATTCAATTTCTGTTAATAGAGAGAAGACTGTAGAGGTAAAGGTTCAAAGGCTTACTAAAGGGGTAAAGATGCTTCATACTCCTAAAATCTAAATCTAATATCTGCTAAATTTCGTAACAGTCTTGTCTTTTATCTAAAATCAGGAAAGAGAATTCTTTGTGAATAATCTGAAATGTTTACTTCCTGTCATTATAGCTCTAGAGCTATGCTTCAAGAAGGAAAGTGTGGTAATCATTCAAAAAATGGGGTATGGGTATTTTTCCATTTCTCAGTGTTTCATGACCGCGTACCCGAAAGATAAAAAAAGTGGGAATAATATTCATGTGTAATATGTTGACGTGTTTGAAGCTTAATAACTTTTGACTGGATAACTGGTTTTTATGAAAAATTTGAGACTTGTGTGTATTGGGCAATTTGCTAGTAAAGGTGTGGGGTCTTATCTTATTATATTTAAAAAAATTTCCCCCCCCCCAGATTATTCCCTTCCCCAAGATCAAAAAACTATCATTTTATTTATTGCATATTTTTTTAACCAACATTTTTTTTATGTCTTCCTAGTTATCGAAATAGTGCAAACGACCCCCTCCAAAAAAAAAAAATTAGGGCAATATTGGGGATAGGGGAGCCGATAAAAGTTGAAAAATATAGTTTTTGGAATCTTTTTAAAACTTTTTTTGGTGTATTTAAACTTTTAATAATAAACTTTCATCATTATTCATCCCTCCCCCCCCCACCGGCTTAAAAGAAATCTTAGGTGACTTTTTATTGATTGTAAGTTTTTCAATGGAGTTTTTTTAGTTTCTTCCATTTATAGTAAACGTAGATAAATTAAAAAGAATTCTTCAGGGGTGATTTTGGGGTGGGGAGTAGAAAAAGTAAAAAAAAAATTATTTTTTTAAATTTATGTATCATTTTTCCACTGTATAAGAATAAATAACTAATACCTTTAACAACTCTTTTATCATTGGTTTTTTAGCTTCATTAAATTTTTATATTTATGTGCAATTATTCATATTCAATTGTATTATTTAATCAGGCTTTAGCATTGCAGTAGTAAATGAAGTTGAATTAATAAAATGTTATTATTATAGCTAGTAATAACAGAGAACTTGAACTGTAGTATTTTCTCCTGTTTTAGATGTTAAAAACAGTTGGTTGGCGTCTAATATTAATAACTGGGGCCGTTTATGGTTGCTTGTATCTTTATGAACGTTTGACTTGGACAAATAAAGCAAAAGAACGTGCATTCAAGAAGCAGTATGTCGATCATGCCACTAAGAAATTAAAATTAATTGTAGATCTTACATCAGCAAACTGTAGTCACCAGGTTCAGCAGTAAGTATTACTTTTTTATGATATATGTACAATGTTATGATCAGATTAATGTCATTCGTACATTTGTTAAAGTTCATGTTTTTCATTATTATGAAGATGTATGTAATGCTTGTAATGCATAATGATTGCTCACCTACTTTGCTTGTGCAATTTTTAAATCTCCACCATAATATAAAGTTAATGTAAAAGTTTTTTATTTACTGATAATATAAGTACCTACTCTATTTCAGTAATAATTATACATCATAAAGCCTAAAAAATACCATATTTACTAGTGTAATTAACACACTTTTTTGACCAACATCTTTTTATCTAAAAGTAGATGCATGATTTATGTGAGAAAACAATAATTGTACCTAGGTTTATGATGAAATTAAAATGTAATAATCAGTGGGAGTATGATATTTATTTGACTGGATATTTTTTTTAAAATATTGTTTAAAAAATCAGGTGCATGAATTATGTGAGGAAATATGGTATATTGAAATTATTGTTTAGTTATGATCAGACATTCATTGATATTTGTACTTTAACAAGACTGAAGAAACAAATGAAATGATGACAAGGTTAGTAAACTAAGAACATGTTTTACATAGCATGGTATCGTATAATATACAGTATACTGTTGCATTCAACTGAGTTAAATTGAAGGCTATCAGGACAAATCTGTAGATCCTCTGAAGAATTATCTAAATGGTAGTTACCGGAGGCTAAACAGGAAAAAGAAAGAAAGAAGGACAAATCTGTAGAAAGAAGGTTACAGCAGATTAAATATTTCTTATAAAGCAAATTATTGCAACAATATTAGAATTTGACATTCAAATTCATCTGTTTGTGAACTTCCAAAATGTTCATGACAGTATTATGCAGGATGAATTATAGAAGACGAAAATTCATGTTCAGAAGAAGATCATTAGACATATTTAACATATGTATTGATAGATCAAGATGCCAAATCCCCACTGGGTTGGTCTTGTGGTAAACTCATTATTGCAAATCAGCTGATTTTGAAGTCAAGAGTTATAAGGTTCAAATCCTAGTAAAGGATTTGGATACTAGATCGTGGATACCAGTGTTTTTGGTGGTTGGGTTTTGATTAACCACATGTCTCAGAAATGGTCAACCTGAGACTATATAAGACTACACTTAATTTACATTTATAAATATCATCCTCATTCATCCTTTGAAGTAATGCCTTACGGTGATTCTGGAGGCTAAACAGAAAAAGAAAGTTTAAGATGTCACGTCAAGCAGTAACAAGCTATCTGAAACTTAAGTTTATTTCTGGAGCTAAAGTGGAAATTAGATTTTCTCTAGTTTAGACATACACCAAAAAGATTTGAAGATAGAATAGTGTGAAGTCATTGTTGAAGTAGATAATATAAAGAATCCTGACCATTTGGATGATCAGAAATAATTTGGCTGGATCAAGTTCAAAGGTGTGTTGGTAAAGCCAAAACTTATTAAATTTTGAGTGGTCGTGGAACTAAGAAAATAATTTAAAAATAGCACTACAAGGGTAAATTTGGCGATATGATAACACAGGTAACTTAATGCAAAAACAAATAAATCCTTTGATGAAAATTAAATTTCTTCAAAATAAATTGCCGACACAAGATTAAGCTACTTTAATAAACTGAAATGAAGTTATTTAGGTAACTTTTTATTAAACAAAAGCTAATACTTTTATTTTTATTAGGTAATAATTATTCTAAAAACTAAATTATTCTAAATTACCTTTCTAGTATCTAGTATTTTAATTTTATGTAATATGAATAGTTTAAATCAATCAAACCACAGAATGCTTAGTTTTTCATTCTTATATATTTGTCATTGTGTAATGTGATGAAAAAAAAATTGTAATGTAATGTATGTGCCATAGAATTTCAGTTATAAAAATATGAAGTTATTTACTACTAGACATTGATTAATGTAAAACTGAACTGGTGCTTTCTGTTTCATGTATGTGTATTCATCTGATGTTTGGGTGTGATTTTTTCACACTTTTATATTAGAGGAGAAATACAATTTAGTCTTAGACCACTATCTTTACCACTGTCTTTATATTAGACCCCTCCCCCATTGAAAAAAATAAATTTTCTTAAAATTAGAGGTACATTGGGATTCCTGATTTAGAGACTATTCCAACTAAAAATTAGATATGGTAGCATTAAAAAAATTCATTTATTAGTAGAAAAGGAACTGCCTCTAACTCACTTTTCTTTAAAACTCATTGTTTGAAGCCATTCTAGCTTCTGCTGGGAAATTATTTAAGCAAATAATGTCATTATACTAGAATCTTTTTTTATACATACCTAATCTCATTAAAGGTAAATTGAGGTTATGTCTCCCTCCTCCCACCCATGAAGTTTTCATACACGTGTTCTTTCCTTGATGATTTCTTACATCTCTTCTTACCCCTCTCCTGGTATGAAAAATAAAAATTCAGTCATGTTTAGCATAATGACCAATAAATAATTTATTTCTGTTTCCTTTTGATTTTAAAAATATTTTTCGTACTATTTATTTAAAAATAGAATTTTCATTCCCAGTTAGAGCAAAATGTAGTATTAACAAAATTCTATTTAATATCTATTTTTTCAATTAAAGATATAAGGACAACTGTAACTTGATTAGTGTTTATAATAATAATTATCTTAAATCAGTTATTAACTAAAGATTCAGATACCCCCGCTAACCCAATGGAGTTAAAGTAGAAATGTTAAATAAAACGGTCATGAATCATTATGACTGAAAGTTTTTTCTTTCAAAGATGTACTATTAACTTAACTGTATATTACTTTTCTGTTGAACAAGCTAAAATGATTATTGTATAAGTAAATAATGTTAGGAAAAAAGAAGATTCTGTTGATACTCCCTAGTACGTTTAAAAACAGAGAACAGGTTAACTGGCTGATAACTGTTCCACCTTTCTTGTTGTTCCTGCTAACTGCCTGCTCTTAAGGGCCAATTTTTTTTTTCTCTGGAAAATTGGGAAGTTACCAAAAATTAAAACATTTATTAAATCAGTTAAAAGATTCAATACAGGATTGACCTTTTAAATAATGTTATTAGTACAACCATAAATTTTTAATTATAATATTTATAGAACTTAACAAATACTGAATGCGTTGTATATGTCTATCATTTAATGTCTTAAATATACTAACAAATATGGTTAGTCCAATTTCAATTTTTTGAACTGGAAAAAACATCCCCAAACAGTTTATGATAGTACATAAAAAATTATCAAAAGGAGAATCTACATATGTATGATGTAACATGAATATCAACTTTTTTAGAACTTCAAAATGACTAAAATTTCATTCTTAATACAGTGAGAATGAAGAATCTTATTAAAGTAGTTTCTACATCTTTTTTGTTCAAATGATTATTGAAATAGTAACCTAGAACACAGCAACGATGGTTGGAGCATTGCAAATTTTTAATATGTTGACTTCATAACAGTTAAGAAGAAAATTTGTAAAAGTATAATTCAAATGAAAAGTATCCCAGATAGTTAGATGAAGAATATAAATTATGAGATTTTTACTACTAAAGATGTTTACTACTTTAATAGAATTAAACTAAAAGTAACTTACAACAGTTTCAGCTTTGTTTTGTATTTTTATTCATTGTAGAAATTAAAGTTTTATTAAATTATTTGTTTCTAATAGGGAGTTATCAAGTACATTTGCCCGTTTGTGCCATCTGGTAGATGAAGCAGCAGATGAGATGGGAATTGAAATGAAAACATTAGAACAGGAACTGCAGCAACTTGAGGAGGCAGCAAATTCTGCCAAGTTACTGCGTAATAAAGCATCTTATATAGTTAAAGAATTAGAAATGTTTGAAGAAGCTTATCTCAAGATGCACACTTAATAAGGTGTTAAAAATTAATTAGATTTAGAATAATTGTTATAGCAGAAAGTGTACAACTAAAATTATTTAACTGGAATGTTTTATTTTGTAAAAAAATGCAGCTGTTTTTGTAATATTTATTACATAGTATTTTCTTAAATTTAATGCAGAGAGTTGCATAATTTACTCCAGGAAGTTCTTTTAAATATTTGAAAATAAATTCTTTATATTTAGTATTATTTAGGTATTTGTGAATACATCCCTAATTTAAAGTGAGATTTTGCTGTGTTTGTATTATTAATTTGTACTACTGACCTTTCTTATTTTCTAACTAATATTTATTTTTTTAACCTGTTTAGATTTTTTTTCTAATTTATTTGAAGTATTATTATCAGATGATTACTTTTTCATTATATTCATGAATATCTGGTTTTATTAAAATCTTTCTGTTTAAATAATGACTGACCATCACAAATATAAGTATCTCATAAATGAGTTGTGGAAATAAAATGGTTTTTGTATGCATTTCTAATCTTTATAACATTTTTAACCATAGACATTTAGGATACTGTATATTTTTTAATTGCATATTTTAACATTTTAGTACAACAGTGGTTAATATATTAGTTTATAAATTAATAAAGTAGTGATTGAAATTAATGTTTGATATGAACAGTCTTAAGCTGTAAAGATATCTAGTTCCATTTATAGAAAGATTGTTATTTCACTTGAACAAAAATTTAAAAACAAATTTGTGCCATTCACTACCAGTTAAGTGTAGTAAAACTCACTGATTATTGATTGTATGGTCATTTGTATAATTCAAGGCATATGAACCTGTTTGTTGGCATTTTTAACATGTGTAGAAGTTTCTACAGAACTTTATGCATATATATATATATATGTGTATATAATCTTTTATTATTTTATATAATGTCTGATATTATTACTGTATTGTAATTTATCTGCTATTTATTCCTTCCAATAATTTTATAAGTTTTAACAAACATAAATTTCTGTAAAGTATGATTTTTTTTTAATTCATGAATTAATTGTGATTGTAAAACTGTGCTTACTAATCTAAAATAAAAAAAACTTTTATCCCATTTTATTATTTTATATACATTTTTTGAGTAATATTTTTTAATTTTATGCCATTAGAAGAAAATCTAGACAACAGGAAATTTAGTTAACATATTTTTCATTTCTACTATAAAACAATTAAGACACAGGGAAGTTTTCTCAACTCTTGGTTGTCAATGATATTAGGTTTTGGCTTACTGATTTTATATTTTAAATATTGTAGTCATTGTTTGATTATGAATTTAACTTGATGAATTTTTGAAAAATTTAATGCACAGATTCTTATACTTTTGTCAACAAAAAATGCAAAAATACCAAATAGATCAGTTTATTATAGAAGATAAGTGAAAAGAAAAATGTCAGATTTATTATTATTATACAGAAATTGCTAAGACTAGTATAATGATATTTTGATACCTTTCATTATTGTTACATCAGAAAACTAGCTCATCATTTTAAATATCTAAATGATTCTGAAATATTTAAAGAACTGTGGCATAATTCTGCAGATAAAATTGGTTTAACGGATATACAATCTTGTTCAGGAAGTTTAATTAAAAATTACCTTTTATGTAAAAAGCTTAAGATATCTTTGAATTATTATTTTTTTAAAAATAACATGAAAGTTACATTTAATTATTATTGGCAGAATAAAACAAAATCGTGTTATTGGAGATTAGTCATTACTATAAATAAAAATTAACCATAAAGTTTAATCAGTCTTATATTACCACTTTTCTTGAAATATCTTGAAGTAATGTTGTCATATAAAATCAATGAAACAAAATTTATATTCTGGTCAGTCTCTCTGCGTTTTGAATAGTCTTTGAAATTAAAATGCTTTGTATGAAACTTTCTAAGTACAAAGACACTTTTTAGACTTGCTCATTGCATTTTTTTCTCAGTATGAAAAATGAAAAAATTTTTTAATCATAATAATGTAAAACAAAGTTAATTACATTGTACTTGCTTGTTTAGTAGTCTGTGTGTTTGATGTATTTGAAGTTTATACTTACTATACATTTGAGTTCCCCAGAAATAAAAATATACTCTTGAGTGTATGGAAAAATTGTGGATTATATGTTTTATTGTATTATTTGAAGCATTCATAGGTTAAATTAATGGTTTCAGTCTTCCATTGAATTTTATTAAATTAAAATTAACATAACTATGTTGTGTTTTATACTCAAGATGAACAGCCAAAATATTAAAATTATTTGCCTGTTAACAATACTTTTATATCTGTTCTTATCTAGTTCAAGATTACCTGAATCTCAGATTTTATTTATTATATTTCATATATAATTACTTATGTTTATTCATTCAAAATACTACACTGGTGGTTTCTGTTTAGTATAATTTAATAATAACTGCTTATTTTTTTAACTAAAAATAATACTACTGATTGTAGATTATTTTATTATTTAAAGGCTCAATTTAAATAGAAATTTATCCGACAGATCTTTTGTTGCAAAAAGTTTATTTTGAAATAAATTGTTTGATCTATGGTTTTATTATTGAATCTCCTTTTGATATATACAGGTAACTTCTGTATAACAAGGTTTCTACAAAAAGCCATGCAAAGGGAATTCACGTTGTACAACAATGAACTGATACAAAAATAGTTGAGTTTGTTTCCACAGGAAACAAAACTTTGCTTTATGTGTCAGAAGTATGCTTATTAAAATGATCAAAAATTTGCCAGACATTTAGAATAGTAATACAATGATGTAAAAAATATTACTTGTAAACATATAAAACTCATGTTATTCGGGCTCATTGTTTATACCTTATTATCCAGCTTTTTTTTTCAAATTTGAATTTTACAGTAATGTCCACAGAAAAGATAATGCAGAAAATAATGTGAACTAAAGTACTAGTTTGGGATAAATATGAATCTACTGATACTGAAAAAAAAGTGACTATAGGGATAGTCAAATGTTTGACCTAGGTATGTAACTAAATACTTCATGAATGTCGTGATTTATCTAGTGAAGGTGCTTCGACAAAAAAAGAAAAATAACAAAAAACATGTGACTTAGTTTACAGGAGTTCATTCAGTTCTCTAATCATGTTCTGTAAAGCAGAACTTTTTGTTAGAATATCACATCATGCAAGAAATACCATAAACAAACTATCTATAACAGAAGAGTAGATTGAATAATAATGTCATTATTATACCATTGACTTTTAGATTCATCTTTTTTTTTTCATATGTTTTGTGACAAACTGACATATCATCACTTCAATAGACTGATCAGAAGTTGCTGACATGCAGATATACTTCACAAAGCTGTGAAAAGAAAAACTTAACATATACTAATAATGATGCAATTTAGTAAGATTTTGATAATTTTGACTTTTATTTTTTCATAAAATATTATGAGAGCCATATTTAATATTGAATCAAATATTACAAAAAGTTTTTAAAAACTATTTATAATATTATTTCATTTAATTTTAATATGAAAATTATGTGATTTTGATAATTTTGACTTTTATTTTTTCATAAAATAATATGAGAGCCATATTTAATTGTGAATCAAATATTACAAAGATTTAAAAAAAATTATTTATAATATTATTTCAATTAACTTTAATATTTAATTTATATGTTGTTTTGTAAAAATATGATTTAAAAGTAAATTGTACCCTGTGAAACTGAGTGGTACCACCGCTCATGTATGAGTGAGAGGCAGTATCCTTGGTAGATAGCAGCAAAGGTAGCCAGCAAGATTCAAAATCAACATATCTGGTATATTACACATAAAATTGTATATAATTACAATATTTATCAGAAAACAGTGCAATAAAAATAGAGTATAAACCAGTAATATTTGTATATAATAAATAATTTGCAGTATCTTGATTGATAATTTTTACTTCTAGGTACCTGATAATTTATACATTAGGAAAATCTACTCATTTTTGCTGTTTGTTTTTAGAAGACAAAATAGTAATTTTATGAATTCTTGTTGGAAGTAAAGCAGGAAATTTTATTACACAAGTAAAGTAATAAAAGAAAAATCAGGCTTACTTAAGCAAATTGTATCAAAGTTCTTACTAACCACAGTATCCCTGATTTCATTTAACTTCATGAAGTTAAAGATCAAAATCATAAATCACATATTTGTGCAATTAATTATGCATTAAATGTTATAAAAAAATTAAAAAATTTTATTATGATAAGTTTAAGTATTACCAACAAATTTTTTGTGGTTGTTGTAGAATTTAAATATTTAATAAAATGAAAAAAATATATATATATATTTCTTCTATAAGGTAAATTATTAAGTAAATTGTACAGATTGCATTTGTTAAATGAATTCAGATATTAAAATGCAATAAAAAGAATTGTGTAATTTATCTATTCTTATTATTTAATACCATTTTATGAATTCTGGATTTGTGATGATCTTCAATCCTTTTAGCACAAAGACTTCATAATTATTTATTTAACAGTAATATTTTTCTGTTTTTCAGATGTAAATTTTAATTATTGAAAAAATTTTTTTTGTCAATTACATCACTATTACAGTTTTACCCAGTACAAACAAATAATCTCTCTCTCTCTCTCTCTCTCTCTCTCTAAGAGTAATAACAATCTCTTTTCATTACTGCCAATAGTTTCTGGTGGTGTCATATTCAGGAACTGAAAATTATTTTAATAGAAGTATGTTTTTTTAAATTTTATATCATAATATTTACTTTTTCACATAATCACAGTTAATACATTTGTCAAATGATGGCACAGTATTCTATATCATTTTTTCAGTAATCCACTTAAAACCTGTATGTAATCTCTTAAAACCTGCGTGTAATCTTGAATGTTGTACATAAATTCAATCTGCAAAATTCTTCTTGTATCAAGCGTCCATGACCTTCCCGGTTAACTTCTCACTTTTTGTGCAATCTGTTAGGATACCAGTGTGTTAGAAAATCATGGTAGATTTAAAATTAAGGCATGCATTTACTATGCAAGGAATGACTTTGTGGAAGACAGTAGAACTGCATTACTTGAATGGAACCCATCTTATATAGTGAAATAATGGTAAAATGGTATTAGATTAGGTATTGCCACAAAATTTGATGCTTATTAATGTACCAACTGAGCTGCTTCAACTGATATTTTACTATCATTTTTTTATAGAATATGGTTCTGTAATTTTTTTAATATTAATGCATTGTTCTGCTAATTTATTATACATAATTGCATGCTGTAGTAATAACTGATTGTGTATAGTAATTTGACCAGTTATTTAAAAAAATAGATTGTAATTAAATGAAATTTCAAAATTAAAAGTTACACAACACATAATGCACTCAATATTTTAATTAGAATACACATTACTTTATCAAAGATAAATTTTATAATAGAATAATATGATTTTCTGTTATCTCATAAAGAAATGTTTTTATTTTTAATATGATATTCCTATTGATTGATGAATCACAATAAGTTAAATTATCTGAACTTTTAATTAGGCTTTAGAAAAATAGAACTAAAAATTTTGTAAAAGTTGAAATAAGCAAAACCACTATGAAATCTGCTTTGGCTAATTGTCATCATATACGAGGTGCTACCCAAAAGTTTGGGGAAATTTTACCATAAAAATAAAATCTACAATCAGTAGATTGGAACTCTAGGACTGGAACTCTCGACTTTCAAATAGCTGATTTTGAAAGACGCGTTCACCACTAGACAATAGACATAGCTGTCCTAGAGCAAACTTCAAGATTCATTGCGACACCTATACTAATTTAATCCAATTTAGTGTAATCAATCTGAGAAAAAACATTCCTGTAACATAAAAATGAAGTAAAAATAATTTGTAATATAAAAATTAGAATATTGTGATAAAAATAAAAATTTTAACACTATAATAAAATTTACTATAAAAAAAAATTTACAAATACTATATTAAAACAGAAAAAAATAATTATTATCTCAATGAATTTCTTTAATATCAAATAAGCTCCTGTCTCTATTTAACTATTGTCATTCATTTGGCAATTTATGATTTTTGGGTTGAAGGGTTTTAAACTTTTTCAGTATTTCCAGTAGGGGAGTCTTATTCTTTAAGACTTTGGGGGTTGGCGTCCCCACAGGCCTAGCCTCTGCAGCTTTTGTTCCCACTACACACTTAGCTGCAGAATACTTTTCACTATACACGTATGCTACACCAGGTACACAACATATGCATCTACTCGACTACACAACAACATCCAACACAGTTTTCTCTTTCACTTACACTTGATGGTGTTGCGACATCGTATGAAATGCAACCGTAACCCAAGGTGGAAACTATCGTGCCAATGGGTGAATGGTTCTACGTAGTGAGTCTCGAACGATGTCCTCTGGGCACCAGAGCAAACCCAGTTGTATTTAGCTCTAGCTCCAGTACGCGTGCGCTCTGCTGGAGTGGTCTATTGTATCGCCGGTTCTCGTGGGACCAAAATTTCAGTTCCTACAGCCAATTCTATGATGGTGGTGGTCCATCTGAAAAAACCACCACTTTAAGTCTGGTGAAAAGGCCTCGGTCAACTTCGTCTGACGAGGATAATTTTGCTGCAGCCAATGAAGATGGTGTTAGGTGCAAGAATGTCCGCTTTGTTGTTGTTAAGAATAATCAGGAGGGTGGCTCCCTTCAAAAGGTCTCACCTTTCTTGATTAGTAAATGCATCACAGGATGTATTGGTTCTCCAAAGAACATTAAAAAATTACGTGATGGGGCAATTCTGGTGGAGACATATAACGACGAGCAGAGTCGGTCTTTGTTACACCTGACCAAAATGGGCGGCATAATCGTAAGTACGGCATGCCACAGGACACTAAATACCAACAGAGGAGTGATTTTTTGTCGTGACCTTCTAGAAATGAATTTGAGGGAAATTGCTGATGAACTTAGTACCCAGGGTGTTGTAGAGGTGAAACGGCAGAACGGAACAGAAGAACCGACGCCGTCCCTTATACTGACGTTCGGTCTTCCTGTTCCTCCAGAGAGGATTAGAGTGGGTTACCTCTCCGTTCGGGTACGCCAGTTCATTCCCAACCCACGGCGGTGTTTCAGGTGCCAAAGGTACGGTCACACTACAACATCTTGCTCGAAGTCGGAGATGTGTGCTCGATGTGCTACCGAAGGCCACAGTGACGCTAACTGCGAGGAAAGAGAAAGATGTGCGAACTGCAATGGTTCGCATACGGCTCGCTCCCGAGATTGCCCAACCTTTAAGGAAGAGAAGGCGATTCTCAAGATCTGTACTGAGCAGAAACTATCTTTCCCGGCTGCACGCAGGGTGTATAGAAAGATAGTTAACTCACGTAATCTCGTTCAACCTGATTTATCCTTCGCCACTGCTGCGTCAAAACAGACTGCTACACCTGTTCATGCTCCACAGTGCGGATCCTGCACGGAACTTAAGAAGCTCGTTCAGATGCTTTCTGATCAGGTTACTTCGCTTACGGCCACTATTTCCGGGCTGACGAGGATGAGTGAAAAGTCCTGCGTCTCAATAACGGAATCCAGCAGTGTGGTCCGTACAAACGTTCCTACTCCCAAAGTGCTGCCGACAGCCACTATTTCCGGGCTGACAAGGATGAGTAAAAAGTCCTGTGTCGCAGTAACTGAATCCAACAGTGTGGTTCATAAAAAAGTTCCTGTTCCTAACGTGCTGCCGGTACGGGCAGAGGCTACCACAGACGGCGGTAAGCCGACTAACAAGGTCCCCACGAAAGTGACCCGCATGGCCACCCCCTCTGGGATGCCAGTAGCGACATCCCGTTCTCATAAATCTCCTCCGCCGTCACCCCATATACTCGAGGATATGGTTGAGGAACCTCCCGACCCAAAGGCGTCGGAGTTATCTAAGGTGAAGAACACAAAAAAGAAAAATAGAATCACGTACAACTGAATTCTATATGGTTTCCTGAGTATATTTATTATTATTATATTTATATTTTTTACTTTATTTTAATTTTATGAACATTATTCAGTGGAATGTTCGGGGTGTACGGTCCCGCATTGCAGATGTTGGAGTACTGGCGCAGCTGCATGATCCGATTGTCATGTGTTTCCAGGAGACTCATCTTCTGCGACATGACCCAATCGCACTCAGGGGATACTTTTGTGAGAGATTCGACTGTGTAGTGGACGGTAGAGAGAGTGGTGGAGTGGCTATTTTCATGAGGAATGAGGTATCAGCTACAAAGATTCGACTGACCACTCTCGTTCCTGCTGTTGCAGTGAAGATCTCTGTCCCCTTCAAGTTGCATATCTGCAATCTATATCTCTCGCCGATCACTGAGTTCAGTGCTCTGGATATCTCAGACCTCCTCTCACAAATACCATCTCCATCATTAATAGTGGGAAACTTCAATGCCCACCATGTTTCTTGGGGCTCGACTTTCTGCTCCACTCGGGGAAATATAGTACACGATGTGAGACAGGACTTGGACCTTTGTTTGCTGAATGATGGGTCTCATACATTCATGTCTTTATCATCTGGTACTGTGTCTAATATCGATCTCTCCATGTGCTCGCCGGCTTTACTCCCTCGTTTTGATTGGTCTGTTTGTGATGATTTTCATGGCAGCGACCATAAATCAGTTGTTCTTCGTTTCGGTGTGGACCACGAGGTTCGGAGAAGGCCACGGAGGTGGATTGTCGAAAAGGCGAATTGGGATGGATATCGTATGGCCTTCCAATCGCAGTGTGACGTGGGTGCGGACATCCTTGAGCAACTTTCCTCTTTTACGTCCAAAATATTTGAAACAGCCAGCAGATATGTCCCACAAACATCGGGTAATCCTAAACGTCCTTCCATTCGGTGGTGGAATGATGATTGCAAGTGTGCTATTCGGAATCGACGCCGAGCACTACGCAAATTCAATAATAGACCTACAACTGAACATCTAGATATGTACCGCAGGACTAGGGCAGTGTGCCGTCGGGTCTTCTTGACCGCTAAGAGGATTCATGGATGAAGTATTTGAACTCCAACTCACGTACTACTCCCACGTCTACTGTGTGGAGAAAAATCCATGCAATTTTCAGGTCGCCAGGGCAATCTATTCTCGGTCTCGTCGATGAGGGGGAACTCCTTACGTCATCTTCGGCTGTAGCAAATACTTTAGCGAAATCTTTCCGTTCGGTGTCTCTCACCTCGTCATATAGTAACGACTTTCAGAGGTACAAAGCACGGATGGAAGTATTGGTGTTTCGGATGGTGAATTGAACACTCCATTCTTACTTAAAGAATTGTTGCACGCACTTAGGAACTCACGTGACACTTCCCCTGGAGCGGACAACGTTCGAATTTGTATGCTTTCGTACCTTCCTGACTCAGCACTACAATATCTTATGAGTATTTACAATGGTTTATTCTCCGGACAAGTCTTTCCGCCCGACTGGTCGGAGGCATTTATTATACCAGTACTAAAGCCTGGCAAAGAGAAAACCGATCCCTTAAGCTACCGCCCTATTTCTTTAACAAGCGTGTTGTGTAAAGTAATGGAGAGGATGGTGAACCGCAGGCTTGCGTGGTACTCAGAGAAACATGGCTTTCTTTCTTCGGAACAGTGTGGTTTCCGACATGGGAGATCTTCCATTGACCATTTGGTGTCGATGGAGACAGCCATACAAAACGCCTTCCTGAACCGCCAAAACCTCGTTGCTATCTTTTTCGATATAAAAAAGGCGTACGACACGGCCTGGCGACGTGGTATTCTTAACACCCTTAGGAGGTGGGGGATCACTGGCAACATGCTTGCTTTTATCCGGGGATTCTTGAATCACCGGATGTTTCGTGTTCGTGTAGACGATTCACTTTGAGACAGTGTCGTCTCAGAAAATGGGGTACCGCAAGGTAGTGTATTGTTTTCTGTGACCATAAACAGCATTACCAATTGTGTAGAGGCTCCTGTCTCTTGTTGTCTTTTCGTTTTATTATTTACGTTGATTTATTATTTATTTTGATTTTGTTATTTACGTTGCGAGCCGCCCTACACCCACTGCGGAGCGACTGATGCAGAACACTATATTTCGCCTTGAGGCTTGGTCAGGGACTACTGGTTTCACATTTTCACCTGACAAGACGAAATGTGTAGTCCTTTCTTGGCTACTGAACTCTTCTAATCCGCGGGTTTTTCTGAACAGGGAGCTTATTGCTGTCTCTACTTACGTCACGTTTCTGGGTTTGCTTTTTGATAGCCGTCTTACTTGGGATTTGAGGACAAAGTGTTCCAAACTTTTGAATATGATGCGGGTCCTAAGTAACACCAACTGGGGGCCGATCGGTCGTGTATGTTACGTTTTTACTACTCCTTTGTTCGTTCCCGTTTGAATTATGGTTGTGTCGCCTATTCCTCAGCTCGTCAAACCGTACTTAAGATGCTGGACGGAGTACATCATTCTTTACTTCGGCTTGCCACGGATGTGTTTAAATTGAGCCCTATCGCAAGCTTACTTGTAGACAATGGCGAGCCATCACTTTGGAATAGACGAGACCAGCTTTTTTTATCTTATTTTGCCCGTCTCAGCGGACAGCCGAATCATCCAGCTTTTGACTCAGTTCTTAAGACTAATTTGAGGAAGTATGAGGACCGTCCACGTTGTACTGCGCCTGTGGGTGTCCGTACACGACGTCTGCTGCAGCGTATGAATGTTGGCACTCCCTCGTTCTTTCCATCATGTCCGTGCTCGAATCCCCCGTGGAGAATAAACCATGTTAATTTTACGTTTGATCTTACAACGTATGATAAACAATCAACGCCACCTATTGTTTACCAGCAGGTGTTCCAGTTTCTCCTCACCAAGTCGAGCCCAGACGTGGTGGTATACACTGATGGGTCGAAGCATGACGGTAACGTTGGTTGTGCTTCTGTTTTCAATGAACAGACTTATATGTTTGGCCTACCCGGTGTTACGAGTGTGTTCACCGCGGAACTACTCGATGTGGATAGGGCTCTAAGTATCGTTGGCCCTAAATATAGGAACATTCTTATTTGCAGTGACTCGTACAGTGCTCTCCAGGCGTTGGAAAACCTTTATTCCGGACATCCTGTCGTCGTTGGCATTTATGATAAAATCGCTGAGTTAGAAAAACGAAACAAGGGGGTAGGTTTTTGCTGGATCCCTAGCCACGTTGAGATTCTTGGTAATGAGAGGGCAGATTCTGCTGCGAAAGATGCGTGTATTCAGCCTCCTTTCACCACCCGAGTTACTACCTTTGATTTTATTAATCATATAAAACAATCACTGCGAGCAAGGTGGCAAAGTGGCTGGACGGCTGCCGTCGATAGTAAACTTCGACGGATTAAAGACTCAGTGTTGCCGTGGGGCTCCTCTTGCAGGAACTCTCGTCGTGAGGAAGTGGTCCTCTGCCGGTTACGGTTGGGGCATACGAGGATCACACACGAATATCTAATGTCAGGAGGAGACCCACCCCTGTGCACACGATGCAACTGCCGCATGACTGTGCAATACATTCTCGTGGACTGCGTATGTTATGCGGCGTTGCGTAGTCAGTTTAATATACCCAGCAGCATTCGTGATGTCTTGGGCAATGATGGCAGGGTTTTGGAGCGAATGTTTCTCTTTTTGCATAGTACTGGGTTACTGCAAAGGATTTAATATACTTATATATGTTTTTCTGTAAGGAGAGTTTTTTAATAACTTTAACCTTTATTTTCGATTTGATTTTTTAGTCTATGTGTTTAATTTTACTATCCGGGGTGGGGATTTTTGCACAACCCATCAGAGTTAGGTAAGTTTTTATACTTTCTTTATTCTATTATTTTAACAACTTTGTCTGTGATATTAGTTTTGGGTTTTATTTTGCCTTCTTCGCTTGTTTTAGTAAATTTTTATTATATGATTAATATTATGTTTACACCTTGTATAGCTTATTATTTTGGAGTTATATTACCCTTTTAATAATAACTACCGGGCGATGATAACGCCCAAGCGTTTTTCGCCCACAAACAACCAAAAAAAAAAAAAAGAAGTATTTCCAGCAATGGTATGGTGCATTATCCATTAGTATGACATATCTTTCAATCTCGACAATTTTTTTTTATTAAACTACTGCATAAATTTGTCACCATTGATTTCATCATGATAATCTTTGAAAGATCTGTTTTCAAATATCCATACACCACCATTCAAAAACCCATTTTCACTTCCTATATGCATTATTATTAATTGTTTACTTTTTCCAGCCGGGGTATTCACTCCAGTTGACAAACTTTTCATAAAAGCATCTTCTGCGCTCTTATATCCACCCATACTTGTCCCACATTAGCCCAAGTTTTATTTAGATAATAAATTGTCTTACACTCTTCATTAATTTCACTTAAATTTTCCCTTCACCATGAAATAATATCTTCATGTTCAATCAATAAAGAATTATTAAACGATTAATAATTTTAAAAAAATTAATTTCAAAAAGCAATGAATGACTATCTAAAGTAAAAAAAAACTTTTCTCTAAAGTAGAACACTTTCCATCATCCAATTCAAGAAACAGGAACCCTGAAGTAGTTATATAAACAGTCATTTCCATCCTTGTCCTCTACGCTAAAACCTAAATTATACAATTTAATTAAGGAAAATTGAGAAAATTATAAATTGTATTTCTCTGACAAACCCAAAAAGAAAAATGTACTTTAAGTGTTACCATTACCTCCATATCACTCAGATTTGAACTTCATTGAAATGGTGAACAAGGTTTACATTGGCAACCACAATGTCACCATTGTCGTCGATGACATTTAACAGATATGCAAAAGAATTTCTTGAAATGGATGCCTTACCGCAAAAATGTGGAGAAAGCATAAAATAAATTACATCGGCAGTGCATAATTTATAACACAACAGGAATTTTTTATCATTTCTCTGGAAAATGACAGTAAGAATGAATCAGAATTTAGTGACATACGAGGTGCTACCCAAAAGTCAACAATGCAGTCTCTCACCATCACAGCTGTTAGAACACTGATTCACAAAGAGTGTTAGCCACATCTAGCAGCAGCAGGTCGTACCAGCAATGCTTCGCGCGCAAAATTCAAATTCCCGAACTTCCCCAATGGTTCGCGCGCGCGTATATTTACTTATACACACCCGATCGCTTAAGAAGACTTTTGCGAAAGGCTATTTACCAAACTGGACAAATGAATTATTCACCGTACATAAAGTACACGATGAAACACGTGCCTGTACGTATTCGCTGATGGACATTCACGGAGAAGTGTTGAGCGGTAAATTTTCGGTGAAGAGCTCGCTAAAACTAACGTTAAAAATAACAACGTATATTGAGAAAGTCTTACGAAGAAAAGGTGATAAATTATTTGTAAAGTGGCAAGGGTTCGACAGAAAATACAACAATTTGATAAATAAGGAAGACTTGGTCAAGTAGTAGTATAGTAAAGCAAGCATATATCTCAGTCGTAATCATGAGGTTGGAAAGACAACAGTTCGATGATGGTGGTATTGCGATCCAAAATTTTGACGAATACACTACTGGTGGGGGAATAGCATCATCAGAAAAGAGGCGGCGACACGGACCTCATTTGCCAAAGACAATCAGATGTATTATTTGTGGTTCATATAATTGCGATAAAATAAACCTTCTCTTCAAGTTGGTTTTCACCGAACGGTGTACGTTTCAAAAATATTTACGTTTTTTCCAAATCGTTGTACCAAACGAAATATAATTTTTTGGAACGCGTTATGACTGGTGTTGTACCTGAGATCGGTTATTTCACGTATTCTGAAAACGATCATGTTATGGCTTCTGACGAGGCCGAACCGAATTCAATAATGATTTTCGACGATGTAGCGTGCGAAAAGCAGCATAATGTACGCAAGGAATTTTCGATGGGACGACACATCAACATCGTTAGATTTCCTTTACGCATACGTATTCCAGTGTAGGAAAACACCTTTTACGGGTTAATGCCAATTTTCTTCTTGTATTCAGACAAGACGACCTCAATTTACGTCATATATATAACGATCATGCAAACACAGACTTGAAATTCGATCAGTTTAAAAGCGTGTGCTGACATGCGTGGAAAATACTTTACGGATTCGTGACAATCGATACGGAGGGTGACATTGACAAATGACGGTATCGAATAGGTTTCGGCATTTTTGTCAAAAGATATTAGTTGAATGATGGCGGCGGCGAGGATTAGTATATACACCTACTAGGACGGTATTCCGTACGCAAACGCGATACATTAAAAAAAACCACAAAATAATTTGTGCTCAAGATTCTAGTAGTAGTAAAAGGTTTTGCGGCAACTATGTGTGTCAAAAGGTAAACTACTGCGAAAATAAAGATCGCCGGTGTTGGTGTCATGTTAAACGAATGAATCGGGGATATCCGGTAGTGGTACTGTTGATGCTGTTGGTGCTGTTTGACCAGCGAAGGAAAGATTTACAACTAACGGATGTGGATAAAATGTTTAGAAGAATGCGACAAGTACGAGCTGCCTTTTCTTTTTCCTGTTTAGCCTCCGGTAACTACCGTTTAGATAATACTTCAGAGGATGAATGAGGATGATATGTATGAGTGTGAATGAAGTGTAGTCTTGTACATTCTCAGTTCGACCATATCTGAGATGTGTGGTTAATTGAAACCCAACCAATTGAACAGCTGTTGAGTCGGTCGGTTTGAATTAAATAAATAAATAATATTTGAAGTGAAAAAAACTCGAACCCAGTCATGACCGGACGCGACTGACTGACGCCTTAAATGATGACTGGCTCCCTGATGTAATGAGTGAAAAATGTTCCACATAAGAGGTGAAATGATGAATTTTAACGTCACATCAGTCTGTATAAACACACACACACCTACACCCACCCACCTACACTCACTCACTCATGCTGTTACACTCGGTTACTTACGCACTCACCTGTTTGCCGAAAAGGATGTAATTAACGACAAAGAAAGCCGAATCGGTAACGCTGCTAAACCGAAATATCCAAAGGATTTGGTCACAAAATTCTATATGGATTCAAGAAAGTTATTCAGCAGTAAAAAGGCTTGGGGAGAAATTGGCGCAAAATAAAGTGGTATCGGTAACGCAGGTGAACCGCAGAAAAAAATCAGATCTTACAACAAGACTTACGTTGTTAATAAAGAGTCAGATCTAAATTAAATGTTCATTAGTCTGATAGATGAGTTTTTGTATAGATGGGTTTTTTAGGGCGGACGTGAAAGGAAGCATTGTTACAAACGCCATGCTGCCAAGTAAATCAAGAGATCTTGCAACCAAAGGATATGTTGACGAATATCTCTTTCGATTGTTCCGACTAATAATGAAATGAATAAATAAACTCGCATTTCACAACTTTGATCGGAAAATGTTTATATGGTTATTAGACAGTAAAAACAGTACAATGGTGGTTATAATGATGATACAGATTACCAAGCTGGTTCACCTAAAAATGAAGAAGATCCACCACCGCCGATCGTGAATAATGATTTACGAAGTTGAATGGTAGTAAATTGTTCAGTCTCACTTCATCATGGGCGAGGTGAAGAGGTTGAAGAAGAAACTTGAACGCAGCGGTGACGGCGGTGGAAAGGATAGGGTGAGAAAGTCTAAACGGATTGCCAGTCGTAAACGAGGCGGTGGACTGTTAACAAGTCTCACCACTGGAGCAGTAGGAACGGTAGGATCTTATATAGGGAAAAAAGCACTCGAAGTGCCAAAAACGTAGCCGGATAGTGATAAATACAGGTGTCAAATTATTTCCGATTGAATTACATATTCCCGGCTATCACTTCTGCAGACCGGAAACGAATTTAAAAAAGCGTCTAAAGAGAGGTGATCCGGGAATAAATAAGTTGGACGCCGCTTGTAAAGTACACGATGTCTCATACGCTACGCACAGCGATTGCGCAAACATAGCCGAGGCCGACCTTAAATTAGCCGACAGCGCTTGGGAACGAGTTAAAGCCGGCGATTCGAGTATTGCCGAAAAGGCTGCCGCATTAGCGGTTACAAACATTATGAAAGCCAAAGCAAAGTTTGGCAGTGGATGTGGTGGGAGAAAAAGACGTCACAGAATTAAAAGAGTACTACTATACAGCCGCTTGTAATAATGATTAAAATAAAAGGAAAAGGATTGTACTTTAAACCGTTCCCTACCACCGGGTCGGGGATTGGTGGTAAGAGAAAAAAAATTCTCATAATCATCCTATTTGTCGTTGACAACTTCGTTATTGACTATCATAAATGGAATACCAATTAGACCGCTGTCGAATATCGAACTGGCATTGTACGAAAAAAACAAAAATAGCTAATTCGTGGAGTTTTCATGTTGGATGCCTTAACCACCAATCCGAAAACTGACGAGTCTGCGCTAGTAAATCTAGATGGCAGTACTTGTCACGATACCCATTGGGTATGTTACCGAAAACGGGTCGGATAGTGGACTATTTCGACAGTTTCGGTAATTTGCGTCCACCGATTGAATTGATACGTTATTTTCCTTCAAAATCAACCAAATGGCAAAGCCTTCTATGTACCTTTCAACCATCCTCTTAAATATTCAGAACAATTAGTGCATACTATATGAGGACCCCACGTCTTATCCTGATCACCAATCCTACACTGAAAGTACAAATTATATGCTTTTTTAATTAAAGGTGTAATGTTTTTTCTATTTGATTTTATGGTAAAGTCACCACATACATAACAAAAGGCATCCATATCATTTACACAATTTCGAGGTATTATGACATTGCACTGTTAACAAACTTAAGACAACAATAAGACTGAACGAAATTAATTCATTTCTAAAGCCAGTGCTTAATACAAACAACACAGCTGTGTTTTTAGCTACATGTTTTGACTTGCACAGACATGATTAATCTTGTCCATTAAGGCTCACTCTTCAGTATTAGATATAATGTCATAATATGTGACTGTGATATGATTTAATTCTTTGTCTAGTATCGTTTTTATTTATAACTTGTAAATTATGTTAACAAGTTAAACAATAAAAAATGAGCTAACAAAATACAATATAGGAGCTTAAAATGCTAACTGTGCGTTGAAAAATGAAAAAAATCCTTTACTTAAAATTTAAAGATTTTTCAAAAATAGTAGATGATAGAAAGATTCTGAGTTCATAATCGTGTTTTCAGCATCAAAAAACAGATTAAAATCACGTATCGAATGTTAGGAAACAAAAATTATGTTTATAAGTGTAATTAACGTATTTTTACTTTTCTTTATTAGTTATCAGTAAACCAATGTAAAGTATCTTATTATTTTTTTAATAAATATTATTTTTATTAAACGAACTTTTAATTATCGAACAATCGAGAGTTTACGGTCTTGCGTTTCAAGTATATTCAATTTCATAATGTTTGCGTGGATAATTTAAACCGTAATTCTTGAAAATTTAAGTAATTCATTTATACCAGAATTACCTAAGGATCAGTATAATCGACAAATTTCACCGTGGAACCGTTATGATGATTTGAAATTGAATTGCAAGAATTTCAAGCACCACATATAAATTCGTCATTCTGATTTTCAAACATAAAAAGCAGTGTGAAATCGAGTAAACAGCTTAGAAAACATCAAAACGACAATGTTGGTGGTGAGATAAAGAACATATTAAACAGTGAATTTAAAAGTTAATATAAAGTTAATATAAAAGTGAACATAAAGTTAATATAGAAATATTATTAACAGCCACAAAGGATGGACGCATTTTTCATTGAAAGGAGGCGAAGTAACACATGACCAACCAAAGGAGTAATTAGGCGTGTAGGATCACTCAACGTGCAAATTGAAACAAGATTGGAGTAGGATAAGGATGGACTATGCAATTCTCTTATTTTTTAAACACGTTAAACAGAAAATAAAAATATGGTACTGTTACTACTAACACAATATTCTACGAGGGATCCAAATACTAATACAATGTTGTACTCGTACATTGGGATATCTCTTTACACCATTTTTTAACAGATTAAATTTATGCAATTAGGCAATACAATTATAAAATAAAAATGTATTTATTACGTAATTTGTATACATGCATTACCATTTATATAAATTATTTTGATAAAATTAAATAATTACTACATTTTTATGTATGAGAAGGCAACTCAAAAATTTCAAATAGGACCAGTGGTCATTTGATATATCATTTTAAAGAGTTTGATGAGACGAGAGAAAAGATACAATAAAAGCTAAATTCTGATGGCCTAATCCAAAATGGGAGCCAACAATGTGATTGTTTCAGATAGCTAGAAGTACGGTTTTTTACTCCCCTTTAATTTTTTTTACTTGAGGTGTACCGATTCTCTCTTTTAAAATCTTCTCCAATAAGAGAGACTAACTCAGTAAGCCCCAATTTAGAGTATTCGGCCTTCAAGGTGGGCAGGGGGTTCAGGGGCGGTTCAAAAATTTTAAATGGTACATATATTCATGTTATAGTTGTTTTAAAGGTGTTCGTGAGACAAACAAAACGATATAAAAAAATAAATTCTGATTATTTAAACCAAAATGGCGCCCACAAATGTTAAAAATTGAAGAAATTAATTATTAAAACTTTTCAAATAATTTTTTTAATTAAACTTAGTCTGGAAAAATTTTATTTAATTTAAGTAAATAACAGTTTGCAATTTAATTACTTTTTCACGTTTAATTAATTTGTTTATTTTAAAAAAATAACCTATAATCTCGTGAATTAAACATAAAATTATTTCAGTTTAAAAGATGTTATTGCTTCTCACCTCATACTAAATTTTCAAACTGCCCTCCCTGAGCCTTCATGCAGTAATACAGACGCTACTCCAAAGCTTCTCTAAATTGTGAAAAGTTTCTCGTAAAATCTTTCTATATCTCTCTCAGTGCGTTCTCTTAATTCTTTAAGAGACGTTGGCTGTGAGCTATAAACGACCGATGTTAATTAGCCCCACAGGAAGAAATCAAGGCGATTCAGATCAGGTGACCTGAATGGCTACTCAATACTACCAAATCTACCTATGCAACGATTTGGAAACTGCTCGCATTTCTCATGTTGTGAACGTAGCGGGGGACCACGTAACTGGGGAAACACATTTTCTCTCATAAATAAACGTTGTCCGTTGAATAAACGAGCTATCTCAATCAAATTGTTTGGAGCTGGAATTATCTGCTCGTTCAGCAAAGCATAGTAAATATCAGCATCTAAGTTATCATTAATGACAAATGGTCGAAGAAGTGTTTATAATTTATTACATAACATTAATAAAATTATTCCAGTTGAGTTGGTGTAGAATTATTTAATTTTATTTGAAAGGAAATGAAAACTGTTTTTTTAATCTAGTGACTCACTTCAAGAGTCTTTGCCGTAACTGTCTTATTTATGAACAGATTTGAATAGATAGGTGTCATTTTCTTTTTCACAAAATGCTTAATATATTTTTTTAATAACATAATTTTTAAATAAACCAGCGGTTGCAAAGATATTAACAATTAAAAGGTTTATATGGCCGCCATTTTGGAATGAATCGAGAAATTAGGTTCATTATTTTTATGTAGATAAACCTCTAGGTATCCTACCGGTATACGAAATGTCAGCTCGATACAATTAACCATTCCTGATAAATAAAATACAAATTGGCTGATAGCTCGTTAATTAAGCGTTTCCTGGTATATGTTGATATAAAGTTTTACTTTCTTTCGATGTACCAAATTCTACCACCAAATTCTTGACTAACAAATTCTTAAAACGGGTTTTTTAAACACTCTGTTTATATCCTTCATTTAGTTTTTTTTTTTAAGCCAACTCAAAATAAAATGTATTGAGATTACTTCACTGACAACAACATACTTCTCCTTAATATAAAATGTTACAAAGTGCAATCTTTTACAAGATATGCCAAATCTCACTTTTTAACACTTCAGAACCACTTCTTATCATCTAAAAACTTTGTAAATTCTGTTACAATGTAATCTTTGATAGGTAGAGAAACTAATGAAGATATTCTTTCCTGCCCAGTAGTACTTAATATAATAACTTTCTAGTCTGAAATGATTATTCACCTGCAGCAGAATTCATTAGTATGGTAAAATAAAATATACAATACCTTAAATAACTAGAAAATCTGCTTTTGTTTATCTTTGTACGAGCGTCTTTCTTTAATGTTTTTCCCTCAAAGTGATAGATGATATTAAAACACTGCACTTTTGCATTAATTTGAAATGTCTAATTTAAATTTTATTTGGCAGGCAAGTTTGTGTAGTTATTAGCACACTGGCTTCTAGATCATATTCAATTCCTGGAACGGGTCTGGCAGTTCATCTATCATACCATTCTAGCAGTATGTTTCTAATTAAAATACATGTGTATCACGACTGAGGTCATTACAAAAAATAATAAAAATATATTATTATTAACTATTTTATGTGTAATATTTTAATTTACAATTTCTTAATACATTATACAAGTATTTCAACACATTTAAATTATATCTGGAAAATGTTCTTTTAATTTCTTCCTCAAGTGTATTTCAGAAGTCAAGTATTGTATTAGTTGGTATTTTATAGGTCAACAGTAATTTACCAAAGAATACTTACAAAATTGTTCCACTACGCATTAAGGGACTTCATATCTTTCACTAACTTCTGAAAGTATTTTATCTTCTGTTGGCAATGCTGAAATGTGAAAAATGAATTTAAAGCTTTTCAAAAAGTTAACTTCTGAAAGTTAACGGCATCTTCTATCGCACTGTTTAATGAATCTTTTAGAAGTTCATACATAACTATCACTTCTGTAATGAAGATTTTATTATGTATCATACTAGGAAAAAATTCTTTGAACTAGTTGTAAAGAAAACCAAAATTAAAATCTCCCCGTAACAATTTCACTCAAAATTTCTATCATGAATTTTTTTTATTTTTATATTAAAAAAGTAAATAATTGTAAATTTGTAAACAAGAAATACTACTGGAATAATAGAATTTGACTAGTACATCTACCTCAATCGTTAGTTTTCTTCCAGTAAAAGAAAACACCACATTTGTTAATCAGTGTAAACGCTATTCGATGCACATTTATCGTATAGCGCCTGTTTTGCCCATTCAACAGGAAATATTTTCTTAGCAAGGGATGACTGCAGCCGAAGTATTACATCAGATTCGTAAGAAATCAAATATTATAATTTTTTTATTGAGTAATCATTATGTTTTTTTTAAACTACGAAATCAAAGTAAATAAGAAATAAACAGTTCTCGTGGAAAACCGTATTTTCATTTGCTGCTTTTTTATACGATCAGCGTAATTAATTAAAAAAATTACGTAGTGCTCGATATTGTCAGCAATGATTTTACGGAGAACAGAGTACACTGAATAATGTTTTTCTCAGTTATGATCTCTTATGATGAAAAAAATATAAAAAACCTCCTGACATCGCCCAGTTTCTATATATGCTCTATTATTAATTAATAAAATGATTTACTTACTTTTATTGTAAATTCTCTTTTAATTTTTATAGCATGCTATTCTAAAAAGTTTTTATTTTACTATTATTGATTTAGGTTTTATTGATGAAAGGCTCTTTCATAACTTTGGATTGTATTTTTCAGAGTGAGTACTGCCAAAATTCATTAAATTATGCTAATACACATCTTCATTCTTTTTCTATCCAACGATCTACATATGTAAAAATCTCAAACTATAAATATGTGTCAGTCAGTGGAGTAAATGGTTCAAAACCTTTACTATGTGGGTTCTGTTTATTTCATGTTTAGCATAGATCTAATACCACATAACTGAATTTCAAATGCCTTAAACTAGGACATGTTAAGACCTACCGTATGAGTTACCTTTAGATGTTTGTTGTTCACTTTTGTACTAAATAGAAATTTACAGCCGGCATTTTCATTTAATGAAACTGTTTTGCTTTGTACATTTAAGTTATGTAAATTAGTTGTCAGTATCAATGGTTCAATATCATTTTAATTTTTTGGTGTTTAGAAGATGCATACAGTGTAAAATAATGATTATATTGTTATTTTAACAAGGAAGATGAGATACATTAAGTTGTAGAGAAAAATATTCCTCTGCTAAAAACAGAAGGAATAGTGTCTCTAGATTACATTGCAAGTAGATTTCAGATTCAAATTCTAGACCGGCTTGGCATTTTCCCATTTCATATTCCATTTCTTTGCCTAAAATTTTAGGCTTTCACTGGAAAATAAATTCCAAATTCTTTCTGGAAATTCAACCCAAGACCAAATAATACAGAACTGAACATAATGACTGGTTCGGTAACTGGCAAGCTAGTTGACATATTTTCGTAGACTAGTCTATGAGATGGCTAGCTTAGAGATGAATTTACTGAGCCATCACATTCTGTAGTTTTTCAGTAGTTTCTTTAATTATCTATTTTAAACAGAGAAAAAGGTAATTATAATTAAACTATAAGTATAACTAATTGTAAATTGAAACCAAATTAATTGTAAATAGTTGTATATCTTTTAGTATTAAAAAGAAAAAAATAATTATTTTAAAGTAATGCAATATGCGCATTTAATGTAGTACTAACTAATTAACTTTTAATATAATTATTATAACACTATTTTTTGTTAAAAAACCCATTAAATAGCTGTTTTTAAGACAAAACATTATGTCAGGAATTTAAACTATAATGACTTTATAAAAACATAAACAAGAAGGTGAGTAAGCATCCGCTATAAATTGCACTATTTAAATAACAGAATTAGATTTTGCTGATAAAGGTTTCCTGTGCATTCTCAGCAATTCCCATCTTGCTCATGTTCACTATTCAGTTTATAAGTAGAACATTCTTTCAACATATTTCTTACTCACATAAAATTCACATAAAACAGAAAAATGCTTTAATATGCACAGTATTCTACGTATGTATTTGTCAAACAGCCAAAAAATATTAACCATAAAGGCAAAGTAATAAATAAAGAATAAATGATACATAGATTTCCAGCGAATTAGTATTTTTGTTAATTTAAGCAATTGATTATTATTGAAAAGAAATCAAAGAAAATAAATTTTAAAAAATATTAATCTTTTTGAAATTAAGTAATATTAGGAAAGCAAATCATTATTTTTTTCTTAATCATTTTCAGAAGTCTAATTCTTGACGTTCTTGTAGTCGTAGTAGTGATTATTACTATCTAATAAAGAAAAAAGTGAAAAATTGTTTTTTTTTGTTGTTTTCTTATCTTAACCTATAGGACTTCATTAAATCAAGTGGTTGGGGTTACAAAACCTGCTGAATATAATGAAGTACATGACAAAGAAACTGTGTTGTAGTGATGAGGTTAATTTAAAAAAAAAGTCAAATATAAATATAAACAACTCAATTTATTTAACATACATGTGAAAACCTCTATCCTTCCAGATTTTACAGCACTTAAAATTGGTGCTTTCAACAGCAAACACTATAAACCCATTTAACAAAAATTATGAAAACATCTTCTTGAACAATATTTTCAGACTGTTTGTTGAGAAAGTGGCTCATTTTAATTATATTTGCTACTTATTAAAAATTGTATAAACCAGCTTGGGGCAAAGTTGAGAACCAAAAGAAATTTAATGATAATCTGTCTTTTCTGATTCCAATTGTTTCCATGTATATTACAATAAATTGGTGTAAGTGTAAAAAAAATAAAAACATTAAATAATTTGAACCTGAGATCTTATTGAATCAGTCTTGTTCATTGGAGTTTTAAATCGATGGGTTGACAATTTATTTCTCAGTCTTAAAATGAGCCTTTTTTTGAAATTTTTTTCTTTAAAGAGCTTAAAGTAAAAATCATGTAAGACTCAACCATTACAATTACATTGAATACAGATTACATTTGTTGAACAAATTTAATTTATGAAGTAGGTAAGTATTTTGACTGAAATAAACAAATCTTTGCATAATAAAGCTTAGAAAGAAACTTATTTAATAAAAATGGTTAAACATAAAGAAAACACAGGCGGGTAAATAAGTTATTCTCCTATAACGCTTAAATATGGTTTGTAAGAAATAGTTGACAATTAAATTTCACTTCAGTGAACTTTAGATAAGAAAGGAAAATTCTATTGAACAAAATATTAACCTATTAGTTATCCAGAAAGGAAGAGAGAAGTCTGAACATGTGTTGCAAAGGAAAATCTTTTACAATGTGATGGACAAAATCCTGAAGCAAGTACAAGGTAATAGCGTTACAAATAGGTTGCA
Source organism: Lycorma delicatula (assembly GCF_047948215.1). NCBI lineage: Eukaryota > Metazoa > Arthropoda > Insecta > Hemiptera > Fulgoridae > Lycorma > Lycorma delicatula. Next base: position 28,996,612 of record NC_134455.1, read on the forward strand.
TAACTACTGGAGGACATTCCACAAAGAATTACTCTATTCTTACCTTTGGCAGTATATGTGAAGAATCTTCAGCTGCTTACTTCCCAATAGAAGTTAAGTTTTATTGTCGATTCATCCAGCAAACTTCAAATTCTATGTTTATCTGTAAATAAGAAATTGCACGCCAAACTTCAAGTACCAGTAGAAGTTTAAAGTTAATGAGTGCGTTGGTATTACAGATGAAGAAAATTACATTATATCTGTGGCACATGTTGAGCCATTAAAAATTAATTGGGGATATTTAAAAGGATAGTATTACATTCCATGAGGAGACACTTCATGAAATTGTATGGTCATACTTGCACTGTGTCAAATCTTGATTACCTAAACTCTTGAGTTAAAATCAATTTTCAAAGCAATTGTACATAACATTATTATTTGTGTTATTAATATATTAAATTGTTTGTATCTGAGTTAATTAATAATTTACACTCATTAGTCATAATCAATCATAAAATAAATATTTTTGAAGATACATATTCAATAGTTTGTAATGCAAACCAACTACTTTTTAATACAAATTTTTAGTTTCTAATAAAAATTGCATTAAATTGATATTAATTAGTCATTTTTTAATAGCTTCAGATCAATTTAAATTTCAATCTCTCTTCAACTTCATTTTAGTTTCCTGTCTAGATAGCACTATAGCTCTAGAAGAGAAAAAACTGTAATTAGTCCAATTTGGGCGTATGTGGTTTTCACCGGATTTTGATGTTTTGACACCTAAGGAATCCAAAAAAAAAATTAAAAAACCGGATGGAAATTCTCCAGATGTTAATGTTTGTACGTTTGGTGTTGGCTTCTAAACCACCTTATATCTCCAAATTAATTGACCCATTTTGACCAAACTTGGTCAGATTATTTGTATACATAGGGCATTGATGCCATTAAATTTTTAACTTAAAAGGTCAAGGGAGTGAGGCTGTAAAGCAAGTATCAGTATTTCAAAATTTCGCCTAATTAAGGTCATATTTTTCTTAGGCACATTTTTTAACAGTTAAAAAAATAACAATATTTGCAAAAACCAATTTTTGTAAAATCGCACCTCATCCCAAAAAATGCTGTTGTAGTCGTTTGCTATGTTTTGACATCACAGGTGAGCGATAGAATTAAATAAATAATATTTTAAGTGTAAAAAAGTAATTAGGTCTCACTGGTCTCAAACTCGATCACCCGTTGACACAGTACCTGGTGCGTTAAGCCTCGTGGCTACACCAGCTGTTAACTGTACATGCGAAATTTGTTCTATGTAAGTTGTGAAATTCTATTAGTTTAATTAGTGCTGACTGTCACAGCTCGTACTGCCACATCTGTGCGAGTTAAATACGGTATACATGTGCGGTTTAGTTAGAATCAATTAATTAAATAAATGGAAAAATATTATATTTAAATAAAATGATAAATATTGTAAATTAAGTTACATGTGTGTAGCCATGCATCAGAAACAATCCACAGTTGTAGGACTTAGTAGCCCCATAACTGTGTTGTCAGCTTATTTGTAACATTATATTTGTTTCTTAGAAGAAACAAAATGAAAGATGGAAAGTAGCATGTTATCATATATTTAGACTGAATTGTTTTTAAAATTTGGAATTTGAATTCTTTATTTCTGTCTTAGGTTGGATATTTGAAGTTGTAATTGCACAAATACTGTCATTTGTTCAATGTAAAGTATTTAATAATAAAAAAAAAATTCTGATTCACTATTAAAACATTAAAATGAATTTTACAATACAAGAACTGTGTGAAAAAATATTTTTAAAGGATCAAGATCTTATTAGATTTTACACATTTTTGTTCTATTATCATTTCTAACATAAAATTGTTTATATTAGTACAGTACAACTTTAAAATTTCAGATGTTTTCTATATTCATAACAATTTTCATCTATTTTTGCTGTGCAAACATGATTGCTAATTTAGCCAACATTTATGTGATAACTCTTTTTAGTATGGAACGATTCACCTACATAACTGTTTTATTATTATCTAGAGCTTATTTCCTGAGTTTACACACCCCTATTTGAACTATAAATTTAAAATAAACACACAATTGTTACTTTTGTATTCAAAATTTTTATCCTTATCGACTTTTAGAAAATAAAATTTTATGTAATTTTTACAACTAACAAATATATGACCAATAATACCAATGGTATGTCAAACATTACATAACTTACTTCAGTAATTTAAACACTTTCAGTTTATTGAAGGTGGCTACAAAGCCAGCCCTAGTGTTTTTGCCGCCATAGGCAAACCCAAAAAGTGCCACCCCCTAGCTTCAAAAAAACTTTAAAATTAAAAAAAAAACAGAATTATAAAAGAACCATGTTAGCCAGAAAAATGATATCTAATTGAATTAAGAGAATAACACTAATACAGATTTATGGAAAATTTATTTATTAAAAAACAAAATTTACTTTTTTAACGAGTTAACGACAATGAACTTACAAACTAAAACTAGTACCTACTATTTTCAGGAATAATCTAAATATATTTTTAAAACAATAAACAAAAAAGTACAGTAATAATATTATTGTACCAATAAACACAAAAGAAATATATAAAAAAGGGAAAGATTTATATAAAAATTGTAAAAAAATTAATATACAGAAAAAAGGAATCAGAAAAAAAAATTTATTACTTGTATTATTTATAAAAAATGAATTGAAATAAAAACAATATCATTTTCTAGATTCAAGTAGTTGAAATTATTTTTGGGGTTGTGTTTATTTTTTTATGCGCTCTAGTTCAAGTGGTTTTGTCACTGTAGTCAGTTGCCTACTAATTTGGCCACCCCTGGTGGCTTTAGACACTGGTATTTTAACTTATTACTATAATTACTACTATTCTAAACATGAAAAAAAAACAGAATAATTTCTTTAACTAGACCAGAATAAATCATATTCCTTTTAAGCCGGTTTATACATTGGTTAAGTGATCATATGATAGTGATGTTCAGTAATGGTACCAACACAGCTGCAGATTGTATATCTGTCACAGGACCAATGCCAGTCTAGAAATTATGATCTCTCTTCAGATTGTTAAAAAATGAGTTATTGTTATCTTCTATATAAAAAGGATTTGAAACTGAAATTTATTGACCCATTGAAATAAGTCTACATAAAATAATTACTACCATTTTTTAAGAAAATCTTTTGAGGTGTCACAGAAGTTGCCTCATTATCCATTTGTTTTTATAAAAGTTCTACTTAAAATCATCATTGTGGTTTACAAGGAGAATAATTCATCAACTAAATAGATTAGATAATTAAGTGCGATATTTTCTTTTAAAAATACTTTTTGCAATCTTTTATATCTCTCAGAAGTTTTTGTATTAATTTAATCCATGCGTATGATGCTTAATATTATAACCATAGCTGAAATAAATATTATATCTTCTTTGATATTATGTCCACAGAATTATGGAATATATCTGGAATCTAGGAAAAACTTTGGGAATGGATTGCATAAATAACAGTAGTGTGCTTTTCTTAACATATCTTATAGACATAAGTCCAGAAAAATTGACATTTTTTATCTGCTTATAATTTCTAATTTAAACAAAAATCAAATCCTTTTACATGTTTAAACAAACATTCTCCATACAAAAAATACAGTAATTTTTCTTATTTTAGAATGACAGCCATTGTGATTTTTTTTTAATTAATGAAATAAACCTCAGACCAGATATTCTTTAACACCATTATCATCATCATCATCATCATCAGTGATCCTTCCTCTCCATGTCTACGAACTGGTGACCTGATTCAAATCCTGCTGACAACTTCCTGCCAAAGCTCATGGTCCTCTGCCATTTCAATCTATGAGTCTAATACATTTCTCGATTTGCCCCTTCAATTTAGTTCAGCCTTCTTTTGGTAGTCTTCTGCATGACCTGCTGCTCTCAATTTTTCTTTGTATGACTAGCTTCTCAAGATTTTCACGGTCCTACTAAAATTTTATTGGCCGAAAAAGTGGAGGATGTGATGGAAGCATATTGCAGACAACCTCTCTGATACCCCAACTACTTTATAATTGAGTTGTTCACTCTCTTTCCATCCATGTGACACAGAGGATTCTTCTGTAAGCCCACGTTTCAAACGCATCAATTCTCCTTCGGTCTTCCACATTGATGGTCCAGGTCTCAATGCCGTACATGATTACTGGGAAGTCTAATTAATACCTGAAGCAGTCTCAACTTCATATTCCTTATGATTACCCTATCAGTCCAAATAGCTGTCAACTTCATAAGAGTCTCTTTTGCCAAGATAATTCTTTGTATTTTGGGCGACCAATTCACTATCTTTATCTGTTGTGGATCGTAAATATATGAAACGGCCCACTTTTTTGAAACACACAGTGTATTACTGACTGGAAAATCATTGGCTCTGACTACAGTCATAACTTTTGTTTTTCCGATGTTTCAGTCCTTGTACTTCACTTTCTTGCTGAACAAGGTCGAAAATCTCCTTCATTTCAACTTCAGACCCTGCAAACAGGGTCATATCATCAGTAAATCTTAAGTTGGTTACACACCAGCCTGCTCTATTCATATACCACCATGCCAGTTTTTCAGGCTCTTGCAAATGATATATCCTAGTAATTGCTGAATAAGATCGGATATAGAATACATTCCTGTAGTACTCCTCTTGACGGGTAAAAGGGCTCTGTTGCATCTTTTCCAGTCTAACCATTGCATTGTTCTTAGATGTAGATTCTGAATGAGAGTAACAAGATGATCAGGAACACCCATCTCCTTCAATATTTTCCACAGATCTTTCCACCTGACTGAGTTGAAGGACTTGGCGTAATCTAAGAAACACGTTACAAGAGGAGTATTGAACTCTCTGGTTTTTTCTATCAGCTACCTAATATTTAGAATATATTCATGCATACTTCTTTCTTTGACAAATTTGGCTTGCTCAGCAGGAATTTCTGGGTACAGATAGTTTGTAGACATTCAGGGAGTAAATACAACAAAATGTTACTCACATGTGAAATCAGAGAAATAGTTCTACAATTCTCACAGCGCTGTGTACAACCTTTTTTAAGTAGGGTATGAACACCAAGCTTGCCCACTCATCAGCCCATATGTCAGTTAACCACTTGTATTTACAGATCTGTTGCATAGTCGTAACATCCAATTCATCTGCTGCTTTGATCATTTCCACTGTGACGCTACCTTGACCTAGTGACTTGTCTCTCAATTTCTTTATTGCTTTCCACAACTCCTCTTTGAGAATTTCTAGTTCTCTGTCAGAGACTAAATCTACCTCTGTGAGTTCTGCTTGATCATCACGATATTGGTTGCTGTAGTACTTTTTCTATCTTTTTCCAATCTCCTGATAGTCAGTAAGAAGTTTACCATCTGCATCTTCTATAACCTGAAATTTTGGTTTGAAGGTGTTCATAGCTTACCTTATTTCTTTGAACATGGACTGCGTTTCATTATTCCTGTTCAGCTCCTCAATTTTATTACAGGTTTCTTGGATGCATGAATTTTTATCACAACGACATGATCTTTGGATTTTAGCTGACAACTTCCTGTAAAGCACTGAGGACTGACCGGTGGTGCCTTTCACTCTTCTTCATTCCTCTACAAGTTGGACAGTTTCATTGGATAACCAGTTTGGGTATACTTCTAGACTGCCAAACTTCTTTAACTATCTCCTTTTTGGCTTCCAGAGGTATGTTTTTAAATTCTTCCCATTTTCTAAAAGGTGCTTTTTTCACTCTTTGCATAGATTTCACTGAAATTGACTTTTAGTTTTTGAAGGTGTTTCTGTCTTTTGAATTCTGAAAAGACTACTTTTCTGTTTTACTCGATTAACATGCAACTTGACTCTAAGAAACAAACCTTTTTCTTAGAATCAAGTTGATGGTCCATGACTCAACAATTGTATTGATGGTCTGACCCACATTCTGTGCTGGGACACATTTTTATATTCTAGACTGACATTTTCCATCTTTATGAAATCAAAACATAATCCATTTGGTTGTGAAAACTGGCGTATGGTGAGACCCACATATAAAGACTATGAGGATGCTGTCGATAGTGTGTATTGTTTATTTGAAACTTCTTCTCTTGACAGAATTGTAATAATCATTCACCACGATCATTTCTTTTACCAAGACCATAGCCACCGTGTGTTGTTATTGCCGTTTCTTCACTGCCTACCTTTGTGTTACAAAGGTAAAGGAAATCACAATTGTGATTTCTTTCGATTGTGAAAGCAGCCATCTCTTAATTCAGCTGTTAATGAAATTATCAAAAGTTTTTCTTGTCAAAACTAAGCATTATCTTGTTTTTAATTATTGACTGTCTCTAAATATTTATTTTTTTTAATTGCTCATTAGCTATTTTTCTTATCTTTTAACTTACACTTACTACCTTTCTCTTTTTTTTCAGTTTATCTGTTTCTCATATTGTTATAGTAGTCTTTTCTGTTATTTCTTCATTAAAATACCAACTGTTTCTTCTAGATCTAATTTTTTTTTGACTGTGAAACAAATATTCAGATGATATCTATTCATGTATCCTCTATTTTTACACAAAGTTTAATATTCTATCACCTCTCTAACACAGTGCCTTGAATTTACTATATAATAATGTCTACACCATTCCTTGTCTCTTCACCGCCACTTCAAAGGAATCGAAGATCCTTTCTTAAATTTGCTCTTTCCTTCCCACTTTACCTTTGTCACCCCAGTGAAGTCAAGTCCTTCTTCATCAAATTCATAAGTAATTAAATAATTACACCACTAACAAATTCTGTTAATATGTAAATAAGTAGAGGAGTAGGTAAATAATCTACTTTTCTTATTTTCCCTTCAAGGTTAATGTGTATTATTAGTGCTTAATTTCATTTCCTTTTTCTTTCTACCATTTTTTCTCCATTCTCTTTTCTTTCCAAGTTGTAAAACACTCTTTCACTTAACTCTTTTCCATTCTCATGGCTCTTCCAGAAGAAAACATTCTGTACTTTATGAAAAGGGAATACCATAGTTATGGTCAAGATCAACATGAAACTTACATTATGGCTGTAGTTCTGATTAGCAAATCTGGTCTCCTTAAGTGTGTCCAGAATTTCTGTGTTTTGGTCTATTCTCAGTAATGTTTTGGCTGCTGGTCATGTGTGTACCTTCCAGCAGTATCAAGCCTTCGCTGATTATCAGAGTGTGGATACAGTTATTGTTTGATCATTTTAGGCTTATTATTTATTACTTCTACGGAGGTAAAAGGGTTGCATTTATACAACGCATACCCAGCTCATCACGGCTGAAAGGTGGCAACGACTCCTGGTCATAAGACCCTGTAACAAACAAGAGATTTTCCCTAGTCCTGATTGCGCTCTTTTCAGAGCAGGGGCTGTAATCTGTAATCTGTGGTTTCATGCAATATGTTTACGTATTGGACCCAATCAATCCAGTAGTGGCTATGTGTAATCCAGTAGTGTCTTGCATCAACTGTATCACAGTGAAATCACGGACGATGGCGGAGAATTAATAGAAGGCTTCATCGCGCAGCATCAGTTTGATGTTTTCATTGTAGTTGGTGAGTTGACTACCTTCGCCGGTGAAGTTGGTTTGCGGAGGACCTTCCATTGTATCAACATTGACGTTACCATTGGTAAGGATATTCCCGGTAGGATCACCGGCTAATAGTATTAGATTGGGTAGGTGAGCTGCGCAATGTCTTTAGGGGTGATGTTCCTGTTCAGCAGGGCGCTTACTGCACAGGCGGGCGGATTGGCCCAAGTTTTCAAACATTCTTGCGACCAGGCTACAAGTTTCTACTAGAAGTCTGACGAGGTCCCATTAAACAACCTGGCAGAGCATTTCTCTTCTGCGGTAGTTGAAGCCGCTGAACACTCTATTCCCAGAAGTACGGGTCGAGAGAGAGTAGCTGGATGGTGGACTCGGAAATTAACTGCGATGAAGTGGACTGTGGGACGGCTCAGGAGGGCCGCACAGCGTGCGGATGATCCTGATCGGCGTGCATTCTAGATTGCAGATTATCGTCGGAAGAAGACCGAGTATTTTCATAAGGTTAGGTCTTATTAAAATCCCGGCAAGGGCACAGAGGACGCGCTTCCAAATCCGCTTCGGGATTTGGTTTCAGCCAGCGAGTGAAAGTATGTACTGGGTGTCTTTTTGGACATATCCGGGGCGTTCAAGAACTTGTGCTGGCCCTCTGCCTTGTTTCAACTGCAGAAGCGTGGTTGCACGCTAAATGAGATCAGAACTCTCTCTAGTTACTTCAGCAACAGAACTGTCGTCCTTGGTGACGGCAGTTCGGAAGTAGGAAAGACCCTGTCTAAAGGTTGTCCACAGGGCAGTGTTCTAGGTCCACTTGTCTGGGCGTTTAGTTCGATTCTCTCATGCGATGCCTATTGGCTGTCGCATCGTGGCATATGCCGACGATGAGCTGCTGCTGGTCGAGGGCAACTCGCGTACCGAGATAGAGCACAGAGCGACCCAGGCATATAAGATATTAAGGTTGTGTAGTCTTCAGCATAAGATGGTTTTCTGTGCGGAGAAAACCACTATGATGTTCTTGAAGACTCGTCTAGCCGCAACCCGTCATCTGTGGGTTGTGATCCGGAAGGGCCTTCCGATTAGATGCTTCTATTCAAGGAGCACCTCCAATTTGTAGCGAAGAAGGCAATCGATGCTTTCTTCGGTTCGGTGTCCGTACAGTCATTCATCCTGATTGCGGGTTGAGCTATCGTACCATGCGTATTCTTTACACAGGTGTCTGTGAGGCCATAATGTTGTACGCTGTGCTCGTCTGGGCTCATTGTTTACAATTTCAATGTTATAGGGACACTCTGTTGCGAGCCCAGCGTCTTTACTGTTAACTCTTGTCGGTGGCTACAGAACTGTCTCGCGAGAGTCAGTCACTGTGATCGCTGGCAAAAACCCCCTTGACATTTTGGCTACGGAACGTAGCCAACGGTATATTTCCAAGACGGGAGGATTTCTAACGTCAGGGCGTATGTGAGAAATTGAAGCCAAGGTTTTGACTCTTGGTAAGATAAGTGGAACGATTCTTCTACTGGTCGCTACACGCATGGTATTTTTCCAAATGTTAGGGAGTTGCGAGCGATTAGCTGGGTTTCCCCGAATCAGCATATTACTCAATTTCTTTCGAGACATGGTGCTTTTAGAGATAGTTCGCCTAGGTTTAGGTTGCTTAACTCCGGCAACATGCCTAAACCAACATGTCAGGCGCATGTCCTGAATGCCTGTCCCCGGTACGAAGCTGAGCGTACCAGAATTGTTAAGGAACTTGATAGAGTAAACTCCTTCTTTGATCTGCGAGTCAACTTGAGGACTAGCAGAGATTGCTGTCTTCCTTCGATTCCTCGCCCTGCGCAGAACGGCCGAGGGGATCTAGTAGAGTAGGAACCCGGGCGGCTAGGATCCGCCTGGACAGTTTTACTGGCCGAAGGTAGAAGCTTAGGTGGCGAGTCACGGTTAATTAGGTAAGAGGTGATTATAATTGCAAAGCTATCGGCGGAACGGCGACTACACTGGCGATGGGCATGGGATACCATGCAGCCGTGAGATGTAGCGGCATCTCGACGATGGTTTATTGAGGTGAATGTCACGCGGGACTCTGCGATGGAGCCGAGTGGGAGTAGGAGGTCTGTCCGCCTCTCCCCAGTGGACTAGACCGTAGTCCATAATTAACCTAAGTATGGGGTTAGAACTGAAGTTGAGTTCAGTAATGGAGACTAGGACTAAATTTTGTTGTTGCGATCAACATCTTTGGTTGTATGTTGTGTTTAATTTGCCTCGAATTACGAGACATTCACGAAATTGGCTCATAATAAATAGAACTAGGCGCGGGGTTCGCGCTCCCGCGAGCTCGGTTAGCTAGTTCAGAGGGATACGATGTAGGATATTCATGATGTCCGGATGAGGCCTACAGCGAAGGCAATAAGCTGAGTCATTTAATCACCGATGCAATTGTCTACCGTGGCATTTACATCAGTTGGATCCCAACGAGGCCAGGCTTATTACTATGAGATGTAAAAAGCCAGAGAGCGATAGACGACTCCCGTTAAAGCCCAAAAGGGCTAGGAAAGGGGGGGGTGAGGCGACCGGAACGTCACTAGGCGGGTGACCTTCCCCTACCAGGTTGGGATGTAGTTCTGATTAGGTCACCTCAACCATACGGATCTTAGTTGCTATAAGCATACGAGGGTAAGTCAATTATCCGCAATTTAGTTATATTTTTGTTTATGTTGGTAGTACTGTCTTGTTGCGTAGATGACGCATGAGAGGTTTAATTGTTGTTATGCTTGTGCAGGTTTGATGCTACTAGGTTAGTTCCATTAGCCCACCGGGTTGGTCTAGTGGTGAACGCGTCTCCCCAAATCAGCTGATTTGGAAGTCGACGTTCCAGCGTTCAAGTCCTAGTAAAGCCAGTTATTTTTACATGGATTTGAATACTAGATCGTGGATACCGGTGTTCTTTGGTGGTTGGGTTTCAATTAACCACACATCTCAGGAATGGTCGAACTGAGAATGTACAAGACTACACTTCATTTACACTGATACATATCATCCTCTGAAGTATTATCTGTACGGTAGTTACCGGAGGCTAAACAGGAAAAAGAGGTTAGTTCCATTATCGCTGCCCTGCCGTTAACCATGGCTGCTCCGCTTTCCCTTTGCACCAAAGAAGAGCAACGCTCAGTGATCCGTTTTTTGTGGTCGGAAGGTGTATCAGATGCCGAAATTCATCTCCCGAAAAGACTTTTGGTACAATAAGGGAACAGTGTATTGCCGCAACGAATGGATTGAAAAATTCAAAAACGGTCGCACAAGTGTTACGCAGACGAAGGAGGCGGACGACCGTTTACCGCCACAAATGAGGAAAACATTGAGCATGCAAGTGATATGGTTTTCTTAGACAGACAAGTAAATATTGATGAAGTGGCACATCGTCTGCAAATTAATCACGGTTCTGCCTACGAAATAATCCACAACAGACTTTGATTTCATAAAGTCTGTGCAATATGGGTGCCAAAACAACTCACACAGTTGCATAAACAAACGTGCTTGGACATCTGAGAAAAACATTTGGATCGTTGTGGTAACGAACGGGACATATTCTTAGACAGAATCATCATTGGTGATGAAACATGGATCCATCATTATGACCCGGAGAGTAAACGGCAGAGTATGGAATGGCAACATCCAAATTCACCCTGCAAAAAAAGGTTCAAGACCCAACCATCGCAGGAAAACTGATGCTTACGGTTTTTTGGGACTCACAAGGCCCAGTACTGAAACATTATGAGGAAAGGGGCACGACAATAAACAGTGCACGTTACAGTGAGATTCTTACTGTCAAGCTGAAGCCTGCAATTCGAAGCAAACGTCGATTTACCTTGGACAAACAATGAAAGAAGCGGTGCATTCCTGGCTTGCAGCTCAACCAAAAACCTTCTTTTATGAGGGCATCAGAAAACTTGTGCAACAATGGACCAAATGCATTGAAATGCAAGGGGACTATGTTGAAAAATTATGTACATGTAAGTTTGTTATTTGTATTGCAATAAAATCTATAAGTACATTGCGAATAATAATTGACTTTCCCTTGTAAAAAAGACACTTTTATCCCATACAACAAATATCAATGAGCTTTTTTCAGGAAGCAGTTCAAACTTCACCCAATTCAGTTTCTTATTAGCCTTTTGGACTTTGTAGATATTTTGACACCCAAAATCCCATTATATCTTGAGATTGCCACTATCTATCCATGATTCTTATTTTTGTAATCTCAAACACATTTATCTACCTTTACATCTATCCATCTTACAGTTTTCATTTCCCTCTCCTAAATAAGGGGAAATTTTTGTTGTGAAAGTGCTTTTGTCATTCATTGTACCTGCAATTTTCTTATCAATTGACATATAATGAAGCAAAATAATCGTCTCTTCAATGTGTTGCCTCACAAAATGATATCAATTATATATTATGTTTTAAATATTTTGTGTGTAAAATTTTGGGTATCTTTGTATGTGTTTGAATATTCAAGTATGTTTTAAGTAATTCTTCTATTAACTGTTTAATGAAAAGACATTCTGTTACACATTCTGACAGAGTTATATATTCTGCTTCTGTACTTGATGTTACAATTGATCATTTCTTAAATGTCCAAATTGTAGTATTTTATTCATTTTTGTAATAAATCCACTTATGCTTATTTCATCCTTTTTTCATTTGCAAAATCTGCATCAACATAAGCATTTAATTCTCAGATATTTCTTAATTTAATTAAAATTTTTTTTAATTTTTAATTTAATTTTCTTGACTTTTTGTTTATAATATATTGTGTTTCAGATATCTATGAGTATACTTTAAATGTATCCTCCCATGTGTGAGCAAGTAACAATTTTGAAATTGACTGAAATAAGTTACTGAAAAACAAAGATCCGGCCTACTACCCAGACCCTATTCTTAGGAATTCTTTAGAATTTTAGAATTCTTATAAATAAAATTTGAAGAAACTAAGAATTTCTATAGAGAAAACACAATTTGAAGAAACTAGAATTTATCTAGAGTTTCTTCAAACTCTATTCCTAGTAATCTGAATTTCTGATTGTATGTAACTAGTCAGATCTTTTATTTCAAACTCTGATCTTTGAATTTGAATTATTAGAAACAAATATTAAATATTTACCCAAATCAAAAAACATATAATTTTTCATGAATATACAAGTATCTTATTTTGAAAAGATGAAACAATACTCTAAAAATATTCACTTAAACATTCTTACCAACATCATGGACTCTGTTTCAATCCATATAATGTAATTTTCAGTAGACAATAATGATCTGGCATTTTCTTAATGCCATTGATTATTTCATAAATATAGAATTTTTTAATATTCCATTTAAGAAGGCTGATTTGACATTCATTTGATGATATTACATCTTTCTTTATTGCAATAGGAAGAATAATTCTGAGATGTCATTCATGGAACTGGGGAATATAAATTATTTACAAAAGAATTTTCTTTTTGTTGAAATCCATGAGCAACCAATCTTGCTTTCTTCATTTTTTTTTTCTCATTTAATCTGATTTCTTTGTAAATCTTCTTAGAATCTGTAATCTTCATATTTGAAGGAATAGGCACAATATCCAAAGATTCATTTTTATGTAACGCTTCTAGTTTTCTTTTTACAGCTTCCTTCCATCCCATTACCTTTTGTTGTTTTCTGATAACACTGAGGAATCTCTGTTGATAGAACCCCTGCTGTTAAGACTTCTATTACTCCATCATTTGTTTGTGCTCTAATAATCTCTTGATCATTCAATTCTTATTTGCTACTATTACAAATTGGTAACACAATGGCAGTGTTCCATTCTCATGCTGATTATTTCTGTTCAAACTTTTTGCTTTTTCATCAAAGACAGCACTTTTAATGGTAATAACTTTATTTCTCTCTTGATCCCACAACTGATACCCGTTACATGAGTAATTATCATGTATAATTTCTTATTTCTTGGATCAAGTTTTTCCTTGTGTTCTTCTTTTGATACCTGTACATAAGCTTCAGATCCAAAAATTTTAATATTTTCTAGATCTATCTTATCATACCATTATTCCGCAGGTATGCTTCCCTTTTTTACTGATCTTATTGATAAACAATTTATTATATTCATTGCTGATCATACTGTCCTCCCCCATAATGATTTTGGTACTAAAAAATCATATAATAATAATCTGGTCATATTCAGAAAAGTTCTGTTGAGTCTTTCACTAATTCCATTTTGCTGAGAATTCCGGCAAACATTGCACTCAATTTGTTTTTTTGTTTGAAAATTTTTTAATTCCTTTAATGAACACTCATCTCCTCCATCACATCATGATTGATTAAGAACTTTCAGGGAAAACATGGTGGCCACAAATGATGTACAGTCCTTAAACTTCTCAAAACTAGACTAGTACATCACACAACATTATTGATCTACCATTGGACAATTGCAAAAAAAATTTTCCATATTCCTTTGCTTTAATAGATACACTTCATTTTGCTACACAGATATCACATTTATAGATTTTATTTCTATTAACTGTTTATTCCATTTAAAATGTATTAAATAGTTTGTTGCTCCAAAGTCTGTGGTAAGAAGGTATGCATTCATCTATTGACACTAATGAAATTAAATTTTTGACAAAATTTTATTCTGTGATCCCGATTCCTGTTTTGATTTAATCTTTATTTCCTGGTGTGCAGTAAAACTTAACTCTTCTACTTTTCCCATATTAGTTTTATTTCTTGAATTGAATTTTCTACAATCAATTTGTTAAGGACCAATATCAGCACAATTATGACATTTAAATGGGAATGAACTTTTTCTTCTCCACTCTGCTGATTCCATTTATTAGAACTCTGGCTTTACTTTGAAATCTCTTTTATTTCTATGTTGTTCTTTAAATTCTTTTCTTTCCAGTAAAAGCAACACTCTCAAATTCAACATTTAGTAGATTCATATCTAAATTTTTACGTGCTTCTTCCTGTAATAAATTATTTTTAGCAAACTTTCCGCCACAGCTAACAATAACTGTATAAATATTTCTCAATTTTCAATTTTTCCACATGTATTTAAAGGAGACTATGTTAAAATTTTTTAATGACTTCATCCAGATTATATTTTACAAATTTCATATTTCTCAATTTTTTTCCAGAAATTCCACCTCAGCAGCAAGTTCCCTCTTAACATACATAGTTTTAAGAGCATCATACATTTTCCTTTGCCGTCGTTTTATTTTTATGGTTTCTATCACCTACTGTCTAACCATTGTGAATAATATTTCTAGTTTTGAGATTTTTTTTTTAGAAATCTTTCATTGTTTGTACTGCTTCCTCTTAATCTTCAATAATTGTTAGTAAATTTCCTTTTTTAATAACAGTTTTATTCTAATAACCCAGTTGTGAAAATTCTTCCTGTCAATAGGTTTGAGGTTAGTTATAAACTGTATTAATGCTGTCGTACTCAATAATTTTAAGTAACACAGAATACAATATTCCATGACATGTACACATAAAAAGAGCAAAGTTATAAAAAAAAGTCAAATACCTAGGTCCATAAAGTATTGAAATAATAAAATTAACAGCTTCACTGAATTATAATTTTATTACTAATAATTATTTCCATGTAATATACAATACAACTAATTTATAATAATGAAAAGAAAAAAATCTTCTGAAGTCAAATAAACATATAAAATCAAGTAATACTGTCTGTTGGTTAAAATCTTATTTAAACAAAATTTGGACATTCTTTCATATTTCAATACTCTATTAGTCCCTGTGATGATAATGTGGCTATCATATTTGTAAAGCATTCAGATAATTTACAAATGGTGATAGCCACAAGAAAGAGTACGGCAGATAGTGTTGAGAAACAATGCATTGTATGCAATATCGATACTTATTAGATAAGCAATATTTTTATGGAGAGAAAAAGTAAAATAAATAAACCCTGCTCCAGAAATAACTAAGTAATAATAACATTTCAAGAAAAATCACATGATGTAATCAAAAGCAGAACAATATTAATGAATAAATTATGTAACACCATTCAGACAATTAACTGTATTGTTACATATTTACATTAAGTTTTTCATCTTGACAAGATTGTGCATTTCTATGAATACTGTTAGCTACTAAGTTACAGCCAAGGGTAAAAATAAGCAATTGTCTTCTATCAATCCGATTGTCAAGATCATTCTAATTTTAATAAAGCTATAAACTTAGCATGAGTTATAATAGCTTAGTTTAATTATCAATTAAACACGTATGTTTAATTTACCAATGAAGAAAAAGTATATATATATACTTAATTCAATTATTAGATGAAGCCAACAGTTTGTGTAATTCAATTGTTTGGAAAGTAATTAATTAAATAAGGTAAATATTTTTATAATTATTTGCTAATTTCCTTTAATTGTGATATTTTCTTGATTGTTTATAGTTGAAGTTTATGTGCATAGAAAGCATATGATGATTCAACAAAACTGTGGAACTAATTAATCATAATATTGTTCTAGCTGGCCTTTGTTATGCTGTGCAGTTTAGTTACTTCTGTCAAGTGGTTATATTATTCTGTAACATAAAAATTGAGGTATGTTATTTTACTGCTTATGTAAGAAACTGTTAATGTTGTGTTATTTTGGTATTTGGAATAATTCAGTTGTTATATTAGTAAGAAATTGAATTTCTTATAAATATTTTTTATTTTTATCAACTCTTGAAAATGTGTTATTTAGTCAAAACCTCTAATGTGTTTGATGAAAATTAAAATAACTTGCTAATTTATTACATTGTAATAGTTAATAGTTCATTTTTTTAATCTTTATTTTGTAAAAATAAATAAAATATTTTATATTAATAATATGTAAAATACTTTTGTTATATGATGGTAACAACTGTAAGCCTGTTAACCAATAAAAGTATCACTAATTTTAATGATATTGATTGTTAAAATAGCTAACAAGTTTTACTTAATTCTATTCCTTAAAAATTTTACTTACATAACTTGAAGTTGTTTTTAATATTAAATTATTTATTATTTTTTAAACTTAGTAAGTTTGTTTTGTTTTCATGAACAGATTCTCTGACATTTGTCAAGAGTGAGTTCAGTTTCTACTAATCTGTAATATATGTCACATGTATGCATTTATGCAACCAAAACGTTCTGGGTTTGAAACCTGTCATGCTTGGCCAGGGTATTTATACACTATAAAATTCGTTCATCTTAAAAACAATCTGACTGATTGGATGTTAATCTGCTCTTGCCGAAATGAATAAACAGACAAACATAATTGCTAAATGTAATTTATCATACGTTGCAGTTAGTAACTGCTATTTAAAAATAATACTGTTCCATTGTTAACATTGCTATTCAAGTCATATACATTAGTAGCCAGACTTTCTCATCTCGGTACCCAGATTATCATTAACTGCTTAACTGAAATCCAAGGTTTGATTTCTGACTAGGGCTTGAATTTTTACAACAAATAGAAGTGTTCTTCAGTTCTTCTTTACAAAAAAAAGCTTTAAGACACAAAAGAGATCTCACATAGTGTCAGCAAAGAAGTCTCTAGCTGCTACATATGGAAACTTAGTAGAAAAAATGCATTCATTTTTCTTATAGATTAAATTACTTTTTTTTAATTTTTAAATTCCCTTATTATGGAATTACAACACAGATAAGGATTTTTAAATTAAGTAAAGAGTGCATATATAAGCCATTAAAAATTAGAAGACCTTAAAAATAAAAATATTTCTTATTCACAAGATTAAGACGTAAGTAAATAAAATAAAAACGGTTTAAAGAGATATAAAAAAGTAAAATAATGCAAAATATTGAGAATTAATATACAAAAATAATTAAGGAATTTTATCCTTAAAAATATTTATAATTCTTGATTTATAATTTATTACGTGAATTTTAAGTCAGCAGATACATAATTAAATAAACTTAAAAAACAAACTTCACAGAAAAAAAAATCATACTCAACACTAACAAAATAATACTTTTTCAATTAGGCCTAATCATTTTTAATTTGGTGAAAATTAAAAAAAAATATTAAAAAAACATTTTTAATTCATTTTATACTTTTTAGTGAAGTTTTTTTAAAAGCTTGTTTATTACTTTTTTTTATAAAAATTTATTTTAATTTTACAGTTTTACATATTTTGATTTAAAATATGGATATACTGAAAAAATTCTGCCCATATAAGTATGCCATTTACAAGAAATGCAAAAATCAGAAATCTACTTCTTGATAAAAATAAGAAAACAAATGAAGATAAATGATGTAAACAGAATGGTACTCGCATACTTTCTTGAATGTGGGATAACATATTAATTGCTTACCCTAATTTTTATAACTAATTTCCTTAAATCTTTGCATGATAATACATACAGTGTATATTACAATGAACTTGTAATAACAACAAAAAATGAAAACATATTTTTAAATGGTCTGTGTAGACAAGCTATTATTTTTGTTTAAAAAAATCTTATGCTTAAGTCTATAGCTATAGACTTGCAATGGTACTGCAAGAAGAACTTCCTCTAAAAAGTAAAAGAAAGAACATCTGATCAGTTGAGGTGATAAAGAGTAATGTTTTAAGAAGTTCTTCCATTTATTGAAGTTGAAAATAAGAATTGAGTAAACTATGCTTGTTGTTGTTACTAACTTAAAACACTGCTTTTATTAAAGTTAAGTAAGCATGAATAGAATGTGGGATACTTTTCTCACACTTTAACCCAAGAATTTAGAAATTCAAGTGGAATTTGAACCAACAGTTTTCTCATAACTTTTATTTACTGAATGTAGAATTCCTATAACTGACTACTATTAATTGCTTTCATATATGAAACTTATATGAAATTAACTGACTAACATAGAATAATGCTCTTTATACAAACAACCTTTTGTAATTCTTTATGTAAACCTGTTGTTGTTTGTACAGATAACTAGTCTGTTTAGTTTTACTGGAATTTTAAAATTAACGGAAATCTAAGAGTAAATTTAAAATTAATGAATTTTTTTTAACTGTTAATGTGGTAGAAACTCTTTCAGGTAGAAGTATTTGGTTCAACCTAGTTCCCCTTTCTGGTTAAGTTTTATTTATTTACTAGCTCCGCGCCGCATCTTCGGCCGCGCTATATGGGTACTTGCCATAAGATTGACCATAGCAGTCAATCTTTTTATTTTATGTTTTTTAGTCAAGTAAACAGAGGCGGTGCAGCCAGTCACACATACTGTAACGGTAGCAATGGCTGGATTGGTTGAGCTGCAGCGCCGTATACCTTCGGACTCCTTAAATAAATTCGGAAATCAAAAAAATCTGAAAATGGTTTTAAAATATTTTCTGAAGAGTATTTGCAAACCCAAATCTACTGAATATCTCGTTTAGTATAGTGAGGTTTGGAAAAATTTACAATCATTTTGCAACATTTTTTTATCTTTCTCACTACCTTTCAGAGTCTAATTTTAAAAAATTGGTTTATTCACATGAAGATTACACTCACAAAAATCGGGTTGATTCTTTATTTGTTACCAAAAAATTAAAAATGTAGTAAATTTCATACTCCATTTTACTCCTTTAAACTCGAAATTTCAAAAAATCCTTTTGTAATGTGCAATTACACCGTAAGAAGAAAATGTACACGAATTTTCATCAATTTATCTTGAGTAGTTTTTGCTTGGCGTTGATTATGAATTACTCCCGATATGCTGTCTTCAATTTCAATAAGACTGCTATTGAAAATATTTCTACTGAAAAATACCTTCGAAACGTCTCGCTGTAAGAAAGGAGCTTGAGTATTTAGCGTCTAGCCGTCTAGCGGCCCGAATGAGAAGTACAACACCGTACAGATTATTAACTATTTACACGTTTTAATAAATAATTTTTTCATTTTTAGATAACATTTCCAAATAACCTGATCTGTTAGATAGAGAGTATACCTGATGCATGCAAAAGTTAGCCTTCAAACAAATTAGTAGATTAATGAAAGTTAACCTACTAACAAATACCAAAAAAATTTGGTATAAAATTCAAATTTCAAAATTTGAATCTTGAAAATCAGATGATTGTTTGTAGAGATATTATAAGAGCACCTAGTGAAGTGGATTCCATTGATTTTATTTTGCAATTACGTAATTCCTTCAATATCTCTGCTTCCTTCACCTATAGAAGAGCATGAAGACAGTCAAAATGGGACGAGAAAACCTTTTCTACCTCTTCAACCTCAGTATCTGAAGAATCTGATTGGCTTATGCTTAAAACTTTCTGAAAATAGTAACAGAAAGTGGTAAAATATACAAGAAATACATGTCTAATCATAAAAATATTATATAATAAAAAATAATTGGAATGAGGTTGACCAGAGTGAATTAATTTAGCAAAATGGGCAGGAGAACTTCCACTGAATTCTGATCCAACCAGTCTCCTTTATTAGAAGACCAAACAAAACACTGATTACAGCATTATATGAGTAATATCCAAGTGATAGTTCCAAGAATATGATACCTTAATTTAAGAAAGACAGAAGATTGGTGGAAATTGTAGGAAATGTTTGCTCCCAACATGCTAAATTGGTCTATTCAAAACAGGAATTCCAATAGCTTCACATCACGATTTAGGAAAAAATATTGTACAAATTTAATAAATGTTCCAATAAATTTATTAAATGTTTCATGGATAGGTAAATGCTACTGTTTCCAGGGACATGTTAGTTTAGTGTGTAATTTCTAACTCTGAAAATCCATGAAACTAAACTGAACTTTTCCAAAATATTGACAACATCACCTAGAGATGTGTACATGATGCTATCTCCAACAGTACAAAGAAAGGAAATGCTGGAACTGGCCCATTGATAGACCTTAGTTTCTTTCTTTACATGCCAATCTTTACATGTTTCAAGGGAACATCATGGCCAAGATGAGAATAAGCTACAAGTTGGTTTTTCTACATTGTCTTGATGCATTGATATGTGTAAGTTTGTATACTGAAGCTTTGAAACTCATCGCATAATAATTCATTAGAAAGTTCCATAAAATAGCTCTTGGACTGATCTTAAGTGTTTTATGTGGCTCCAAAAATGGTTAGATGTAAGTCCCTGTTAAGTTTTAAGAGCTGTCAACTCTGTTAATCACTTTTTATTTCTACATGGATAATACGAAAACCTAGTTTTTTAATTGCTGTAAGTGATCCATAACATCCTTCAATAATTCAACTGATAACAAATGCATTTTTACTTATTCTGCGATCAGAATTTAATCTATTAAACCTGTTTTATGAATCCAAGTTAGGGCCTTTTAATGGTTTTAAACAACTCTTAATGGTTTTGAATGGACTAGCCACCACTATTATAATTTTAGCTGAAATTACTTTTCCATCATTACCAACAAAAATAACAGACCAGAGATCCAGAGGGATCTATTAATAGAACACTAGGATACCTTTATTACCACTAAAGGTGTTTGAAACATGTTGCACAACTGATATAATTGTTAAAATTAAACAATGTGTTGTGTAATGAGGGTGTTTATGTCATACAGTGTGAAATGTGTACACAGTGTAGGTATTTAGAGTTTATACAGGTGTAATCTTGTAAAGAGAAGAAAGTCTACTATAGGTTTGAGCCAGTGGGGACTACATTTCAAACTCTCAAAAGTTGAGAGCTCTGTGGGTAGTATATAGAATGGTTGAAAGAAGAAATGGTAGAGAGTTGGCTGGAAAGACCACCCTTGAGCTTTTAATAAGCTTTGAGCTTATTAAGCCATTGAGCTTTAATAACATTCAAAATACCTTCCCATACTGAAAAGGAGAATTGGGCAATTTAATTTAGTTTCTTTTTTGTATTAATTTTGTGTTTATTTTAAACTATTTTCACATTAATTTTTGACCAAGTAAAATTCCTATGGCATCAATGACTTATTTTTCTCTTTTAACAATTTTTAAAATAGTAGTTTTGAAAATGTAATTTGCTTTCATTCAACTTTTTCTTCTTTTTAGATCTCAGAAAACATTTTGAATTAAATTTGAATTTATCAAATAAGGAGAAGTAGCTAGAAAGGAACACTATGATATTATTAACACTAAAAGACTTTAATTCTGTGTATATTGAAAGTTATTATTGTTGTTATTGTAAATCATAGATTGTAAGTTATAATAGTAATAATAAATAGATAGTAGTCTATATTATTGGCCAATTTCTTAAAACGTTTTGCACTACCTGTGGATTCATATCTGATTCTCATTGTTAACCTTTTTTTGTCTTAACCATTTTTTACTATTTCCACACCCAGGCACTAGAGTAATGCGGGAGAATTAATCATCTAAATATATAAAGTGACCTAAGATTGTAATTGATGAGAATTGCAGCTGGGAAATACATATTACAAATATTTAAATTATTTGCATTCAGTGTCAAGAAAATTTTATTTTTTAAATATGTGGTAATGTTGACAAAACTGTTTAATATTCAGTGAATTGATTCTAATGATGTGGAATTCGATATTGAAGGGTTTCTTACTGTTAAAATCGTTATCTACCATAAAAACAGAAAAGAACACGATTAGAGTAAAATTTGACTTATGCCACAAGAAGATCTGAACCATTTCCCCCCCACTATATCATTAATATATTTCTTTTAAGATATTTATTTGTTTATTGTGTTCTAAAAATTTTAGTTTAGAGATCAGTTAAGAAGTAGTGCCAAAGTTTATTCTAATCATTTGCAGGATTAGAATTTTATACTTATTCGTTTTGTAAAATGTGGAGCTTTCAACAATTTGTGCTATAAAACATTTTTCACATTTTGTGCTATAAAACTATGACAAACTTCATGTTTTTATTAATTCCTCTCCATTAACAACTTCAGACTGCAGAAATTGATGTAGGAATAAATTCTAAGCAAAAAATGTTCTATAAAAATTTTTTGTACAGTCAATACTTTTTGAGTTGTTCATGATTGAAAATGTTGATTTTTCATCCAACCATTGAACAATTTTTCACGAATAACTCAAAAACGTTACTTTTTATTGAAAAAAATATTATTAGCAAAAATGAAGGTTACAAAATAATGAAGAGATTGTTTTTTTTTTTATTTCTGAGATGCAATACAAACCAAGTTTTGCCTTGTTGAAGGTTACTTTTTGTTCACTGAAAACTGAAGTCGAATCTTTCAATGTTAAATAGCAGAAAATTTTTCAAGGAAAACTTATACAAAATTTTTCAGAGTACTTGAAAAGATCTTTAAAATTAGCTTTGGTAAAAGTCATTAGCATGAAAACTAATGAAGTTGTGATGAAAATAAAATGGTTGTCTCGCTTTTTCAGAGAAAAAAATCAGCAATGAAACAAATGAATTTTCTGCAAGAATTGGAATTGAACATAATCCTTCCTTTTACAATTTACTTTAAGTACTAACTATATGTACTAAAAGTTGACCGGTTTGAAATGCCTAGATTTGAAATAAAGGTTGATTCAAATTTGAAAGATTTATTGAAATTTCTTAAGAAATTTTTTTTTCCAGTAATTCAAAAACTAAAGAATAAGTAAAAAATGCTACAAAAATTTATTTTTTACTGAAAATTTTTGTTTTTTTTTATTTCTGTAGATTAAAAATTGACAGGTATCATCATTAGAAGTTTGCATTTGAGTGCAAGGAACGCCTTCCCCAAGCCCTTTGAACTCAAAAATTTCAGAAAAAAGGTTCAAGGAATCTGAACTTTACATGTATTGTAGCCCTTGAAATTTCCTGAAAAATGTTTTTTTGAAAAGTTGGACTTTTTTGTAACCCTGCATGTGGAACAGTGACAATTGTCAAAATTGTCTTCCAATTACTGACCAAGAGGAGGAGGTCGACAGCAATGTCAGTTCTTGTGATTATCCATAGAGTTACAATAATAAAACGTGCTATATGATATACATAAAATTTTTATTTCTCTCCTTTACTCATTTTATAATTTAAGTTTTTAATTTTAAGTAAACATATTGTTAATTTTAATCATGAGGTCTGGTTTGTAAGGTTTGGGTCATTGCAATAAATTATAAATTACATTAACAAATGTAAAACATTTATAATTCATTATAAATGCACCATTAAAACATTTTAAGCTATTGAAAACTGAGTTTTTCCTTTCATCATTAGGATGGATTCTAAGGATTGCAACATTGTAACACATAATAAATTACACTTCAGAATATGTAACAATGTTTATTCTACACATTAAATGATTTTGAGCTACAAAGCATTTACATCTATAATTTTTAACAATTTTTTTCATAACGGGTGGTTATTGAGGGTTGAAACATAAATAAACATCATAAATTATATTCCACAACATAAAAGTTTATTCTACATATTTAAACATGATTTCAATCTATGAAACATTTAAATCTATGGTTTTTGAATCTTGTTTAACAAGGGGTAGTTTTCAACCCCAAAAAAACAAAAAGCACACATGAGGAACATATAAAAAAAGTAGAGGGTTATATAAGCTTAATCACAAATTTTCATGAAAATCGATGTTGTCCAAAAGAATTCTGAGGCAGTACTCTATTTTTACCATCAAACACTGGACTAACTGTCATATTTCTATTTCTACTAATGAACTGAAAAAAAATATTACATTATATTTAATAGTATTATTAAAAAATTAGCTTTCCTAGATTATAATCTAGATTTGAATTAGCTGGGCTTATACTTATTTTTTTCTAACATTATATTTATTTCTGAGATACAAATTTTATGACTGATTTTTAATATTTCAGGTGAATTAATTATGAAATGGATTCACCTTCACTAAGAACTTTACAAAGAATGTCAGTCGAACGTTCTCAGTCAAATACAAACTTGGATAGTACATTGGTTCTAACTGAAAATTCACCAGGTTAGTGTTATTTTAGAATTATTTCTAGAGTAAATATATATAATGTATTTGTTATATTGATGATTCACAGCCTTTATTTTTTGTAGATGATATTCTTTTTTTTTTGTTAAGCTGTAAATCACATTTATTTTCACAACTTTCGCTTTGTATATTACATTTTTTTTTTTTTTTTGGCATATAAAGTTGTAATATATTTTTAGACTAAGCAGTTTGGCAGTCTGTAGATATAATTAAAATTAATAAAATATTTATAAACAAAGATACAGTACTTATATTGAAGAGCGAGCCATTGTTGTTAAACTACAAGGAAACATAATCAGCTGAAAACTCGTTTAATATTGAGCATTCAAGGTTTTGGGTTTCTATAACAGATGAAACCAGTCGATTTCTCTGAAAAATTTTGGTTGCAGATGGAAGTATTACTACAATGTTCTCAGCCCTGCATAAATGATTCTTTATATGTTGTCATTTACTGACCATTGCCTTTGTAAAGTGTATTTAGTTCATTAGTGTTTACCATTGAATGAGTTTACATGTTTCATTTGTGATGGAAGCATGATAAATAAACTATCAAACTTTGTAATGAATTTAATTCTAGGTTTCTAGATGTCACACTGGAAAATTGGCAGCAATATAAAAAAACAAATATTAATTTTCTAAAAATGGTAACAATGGTATACACAGCGATTTGAAAATCTGCTATGATTTTCATTTTTTTTATGCTTGATGCCCAATATGTTGTACTACACAAAACATCAAATTAAATTAGTTGCTAAGTCTTCTACAGGAGGTTTACTACTACATAAAAAGGCTAAACTTGGTAGGATTATTTGAACTAATTGTCTTGAAGAATCATATAAAGAATTTTGGAAGCTTTAAAATTTAAATCTTATTGTCCAAAGCTACATCAAACTTACATAATTTTGAAAGACAAATCAAATTCTGTAAGTTATTAGTATTGTGTAGCAAAACCATTCCAAATTTCTGATAATCTCTTTTTGGACAGGTTAATGTTATATACATGTTAAAAACTTAATAGATATGTTAAACAATATAATTGTGTGTTTAGTACTGCATAAATCTCATGAGTAATGCAACAAAAGCTCAGTACTACTTGTTCAACTTTATAAATTTTACATAAAGTTATGTGGAATATATAAAATTGTGGAATATATATAAATTTATGTAAAGTTCAGCAAATTGTAGAGTTGAGCTTTTGCTGCATTACTCATGATATTTATGCAGGCCTAAAAATACAATTACGTTGCTTAACATATCCATCAAGTTTAAATGTGTGTATAACAACATTAACCTGTCCAAAGAAGTCAGTGCCAGAAATTTGGAATGGTTTCATTTTTTTTCCATTGGGGGAGGGAAACGCTCTACCAGCCGCCGTCTACCTGCAAAGAATGGTATTGTAGGCTCTCACAGCCTAAAACCCCTCCTCTCAGCAACACGTGAAGACCGGACCAGCCAAAAATCATAACTCAATCTCCATTGTAAATTGCAGGGTCGACAGCCAGACGGAGATGAAGATATTCAATGGTAAACACTAACGAACTAAATACACCTCACACAGGCAATGGTCAGTAAATGACAACATATAAAGAATCATTATATGCAGGGCTGAGAGCATTGTAGTAATATTTCCATCTGCAACCAAAATTTTTCAGAGAAATCGACTGGTTTCATCTGTTATAGAAACCCAAAACCTTGAATGCTCAATATTAAACGAGTTTTCAGCTGATTATGTTTCCTTGTAGTTTAACAACAATGGCTCGCTCTTCAATATATGACCCAGAGGCAGAATCGCCAGGTTTTCCCTATACCCACAGCCATCTCAGGTTGCGTTCGTCTGCAACCGATCGTGGATCAGTTGCGAACGAACGCACTCTACTCCATCCAACTCTTATCTCCTCCCCGCGATAATGGTCATGCCATGATGCGAGCAGCATGATAGTCGAACTAAAAGGGTCCGGCAGCGTCTTATTTATTTTCTGTTGAGGACTCCAATATAGCATAATACAACAAAACCATACGTTTAATTGTTATTAAGCACTCGTTAGAACATCAGATTTTATCTGTATCTATATTATTAAGGATATTATAATTGGGTAGATTAAATTAATATTAATTAATACTGGTTCAAGTATTTATTTTATTTTATTTTACATTTAATTTGAATAAAATACAACACAACTAAATGTTTAATTATTTGTTAAGCACTAGTTAGGGTGTTACATCATACTTTCTATTTCTGTAGTATCGCATGATACTGAAGTGGGGTAAATAAAATTGATTTAATTTTTGTCAAAAAAAACCGTATATCCATCCATATATTTATGAACTGTAACAACTTTACGCGGACATGTCTTTTATTGAACTTTTTTTAAAGAGCCGCAATCATTTCTGGGAGTTCCCTGTTGGCTCACCCGATGTAGAGGCTCCTGGCTTGGTTCATCATACACAAACCCTCGTCCCGCCTTTTCATAGTGATTCATCTAATACGGCGTGAGGCCTTTTCCTTACACCTTGCAGTGGAGGGTCCTCTCGGCAGATGTCCCTGAGATGGCTGTGCTCGAATATGGCCGCTCTCCCGGACAGTCCGTGCGCCTATGCTACGCCCGGTTTTTAAGTCCGTGTCATAGCGAAGTGTGGCGTTTCTGACAAACTACCGCACTCCGAAAATCGCAGCGCCACGTTTTGGACGGCCTCCAGCTTTTTCTGGAACATGGAGCACAAAAAAAGCCCCCCCATATAGGTATATGTCAAAATTGGCAGACGTAGAGTAGGTATATGAGTATTTTAGTCGCCACCGGAATAGGGCTGGCTCGATTAAGCACTGGGTACAGGGAAAACCTGGCGACCTTTGTCTCTGGGTCACATATTTTACATGTTCCCTTACAGTAAGCCGTTTTTCCAGGACCACTCCCAAATACTTAACTTTTGTCTCAAAGGGTATTTTCCCCTCAGATTTCCAGCTGTTTGGCCGGAACGCGTCGTTTGCATGTGAATAGCACGGCCACGGACTTTTCCCCGTTGACCATGATTTTCCACATATCAAGCCACGGCTCCACTAAATCTAGCTGCCGTTTCAGTCTCTCGACCGCGTAATCCTTATTTCGGGATATGTACTAATACGCCGTATCATCGGCGTGTATATTCATCTATCATCGGCGTATATTCATCGAATCATCGGCGGCTTGGGCAGGCACACCACCTTCGTCGTTTTCCAGCGTTCTGGAAAATATCCTACGTGAAAAGGGTGGCCGTGGTCGCTATGAGAGCAGGGGAACATTCCGGTATGCGCTGGCCTTGATTCCGTCCACCGCTGGGGACTTATCGAGGCTTGTGGCCTTAATAGCCGCGGTCACTTCTGCTTCAGTGACGCGGTCTATTTCGCGGGGGCATCCTCTACCTGAGCGAAGTAGTCCGCGAGGAAAGAATCCACCTCGGTTGCATGGTCGTTGTTCGGATCGGCGGGATTTGGAGTGAACTGTTCATCCAGTGTGTCCGCGAAGACCTGCGCCCGGTTCGACTCGGAATAAGCCAAGAAACTTCGTCGTCCCAGCACCGGGTGGCAAGGCTTCTTTCCTGTACGTAGCTGTTTATTCAGCCTGAACACCGAAGAGATGTCGTCCGATATCGAGACGAGGTAATCTCCCAAGATTCTTCGGATGCTTTGTCAGCAGCTTTTTCACCCTGTCCGTTTGTCTGTAAAATTCCCGCCTGTCGTCGGGGAACAGGGTGGACGATATCTATTCCTCAGCCAGCGCTTTTCCAAGATTGTCGTCACTGTTATTTTATAGTAAAACATGCTCTCCAGGTCATAGGTGCTCCTGCTGGCTGGCGTTCTTTTAAGTGCCACACGTAGGGGTCTCCCTATCGTCTCTTGTGGTCAGCTTTTTCAGTGATGCCACGACATAGCCTAGTGAGGAGAGCTCCTCTCCCACTTCTTCAAAGGTGGCCCCAAAAGGGATACCCCGGACCACGACTTTAAGCTCCCTCTCTTTAGGAAGCTGGTAAGTATGGAAGGCGATGCCCTTCGAGTGCGCAAAGCTCTGCACTTCCCGGAAATCGCCTTCGCTGCTTAATTGCAGCCTTACTGAGGGCCCGGTGCTCTTTGCGACCAGGCACCCGCGGACAATGGCAGATATGGCTCTCGCCAACGTGGGTCACTCCCTAGGGCAGTTCAACATTATTGACGGGATTTTCTCCCGCTTCTCCACTGGAGGTTGTGAGGGAGTTTCCCCTGCAACTTTGACGGCGACGGCTGCCATTTCCAGATCGCTCTCGGTTGTGGTTAGTTCCGTGGACTCAATGTCCACGGCTACCAACGCCTCGCGTTTCTAACCTTGGGAGCCAGGAAGAGGCTCCTAAGGTTAGAAACTCCTCTCCGCTGGAAATTTCCGGGAAGAGTGAATGAGGAGGAGGAGTGGTGAGCGACTTGTCGCCTAAATTAAAAAAAATTAAATCTAAATTTTAACACTAGCTTAAGTTTAAATTCACAAAAGGAATACATTCACTTAATTTAAAAAAACATTAAGTGGATAACGGCTTACTTTAGCGTAAATTGCTAATACAAGACAGTGGTTAAACGTGGAAATGTCTCTATCAGTATACAACTAAATAAAATTTAAGTAAAAATGATTTACTTAATACTAATCACTACTTAATCTGTAAAATAGTTCGAAAATAATAAAATTACTTTGTCGTAAGCCTAAAACCAAATTTACATACTTAACTAATTGTTACACTGATAAAAAGAGAAGAGTATTTAAAATAAATTAAGGTAATTAAAACAGTATTTAGATAAAAGTTTATAACACAAGTTATATATTCTTTAAAATAGAATAGAGTTAAACTATGCTAAAACTTATCAGGTTTAACCGGAAGGTCAAACAAAAGGCACAACGCTATCCCTGGCTGCACTGGACGTCCTGACGGTATGTTGTGACAATACTGGAACTGGTATTCAGGTATACACATACAACACAAAGCACAAGAAAACACGTCCTTTCACATTCACTCCTAGACAGAGACTCCTATCTCACACGAAGATAACGTGCTCAACATCATCAAGGGCGCCGCAGTTCAGGTACAAATTGTCTTTGCTGCGCTCACACTGAAACAGGTACGACCTGAAACAGTCATTCCGCGAGAGGAACTGGGTTAAGAAATAGTCGACTTCCCCATAACCCCTACTGACCCACGGCGCGAGACGATTAATTAATCTGAACGTCCATCTACCTTTCGCTGTTGTCTCCCACCTGGTCTGCCACCGGTTCAGAAGAAAACCATAGAATAAGGTCCTGTCCTTCTCGCGGTAGCAGTCGTCCCTTAATCTGGCAAACAGGTCCATCGGCGGCGTACCGGCCGCCTCCGACGATACAGTCCTGTACCCAGAGCAGATTCTCAGAGACATATTTCTCTGAACCCGCTCCCGGATCAGCTTAGCACCTTCAGTATCCAGGACCTTATCCAAGTAGGAGCCCCATACAACATTATCGACTTGATGACTCTCGAATAAATACGTCGTTTAGACGACCTAAGACCACCGACATTGCTGAGGAGCCTGCTCAGCGCGATCGCAGTTTTCTCTGTTCTCATGGTGTCTTCGGTAATGTGTCTCCGAAAGTAATGCCTCCCGTCTAGCCAAACTTCACCGAAGTAACAGGAAGCACAGACACAACCTGCACCCGAAAGGCGATAGGCTCTCAGTCTCCGTTTTCCGGCCACTACCAGTACCTTGGTCTTCTCCAGGGCCAGTTCCAACCCCGTTTATCGAGTAGCCAACTATTGATTAGCTGGATGGCCTTGTTGGCCCCATCCATCACCAACTGCTTGGTCCTGGTCACCAGGACCAAATCATCAGCAAAGACAACAGGGACAACTCCTTCAGGTAACGGAAGCCTAAAGACCCCATTCATTATATACCACAATAAGGGGCCCAGAACAGAACCCTGCGGCACACCCCGATCACATCTTGGCCTGGCCACTGAAATCAGATGCAACAATAGTACTTTGGAAGAGCTAGGACTGCAGTACCCTCCTCAGGTAAGCATCAATCCCCTTATCTGCAAATGACTCGAAGATTGATAATCATAATAAGCTGTTGAAAACATTCCTAACATCAAAGAAGATGAAGACTGATATGTCCCTCCTGTGTCTTGACCCAACCACTGCCTGTTACACCATGCTCATAACACAGTTAACCACATCAACAGTTGAGAAACTTAAATTGATTTGGGCTTAACCCACCACATCTTTAAATGTTATCGGTAAGTCGAACAACCAACATCTTTTCAAACAACTTCATAAAGTTGCTGAACAAGCATACTGGCCTATAGGCTGAAGTGTGATCAGTAGGATGTCCCTCCTTCCTCCTTCCTGATCAACACCAGCCTAGACTCCTTCCAGTGCTTTAGTATCTGCTTGTTGACCAGGACATGGTTGAACGCTTCCAACACCTTATATGGTGCCATATCAACCACAATCCTGACCACTTAAACCAGAAGGCCATGGTTTCATTACTTATATTATAAATCAAATTAACTTAATACAGTCACAGGAAGAATTTTTAGAACTGGATTAACACAATGTTATTTCTTTAGCAGCCTTCTGAGGTATGCTGCAAAGAACCATTTTGTCAAGGCTATACAAATAATCAATTTATGAAATTCATTTTTTAATCAAAAACCCCACAAGCAAAATGTAGCCCCTACTCACTTTGGAATGGAAGAACAGGATTTTTTGAATGAAAACTTTGAGTAGTGTTTGAATAATCAAATTTCTTATGTATTTGCAATATGATTTGCTCAGTTAGGTTATTAAGAATTTAGTTATTTTCCCATTAACATTCAATTGTGATAAACTGAAAAGAACTGTAAAAAATTAATTTGCTCTCATTTAAACCTTCACTCTCATGTGTTTGTAAAATGGTTCTAAATCATGGTATGAAGTACTGAAAATGTAAGAGGTAGATTATTTTGAACAATTTCACTTGAGTAAGGTTTATATAAATTTACTTTAAATATTAATAACTTTTTGTGCGCATTTAAAAAAATTTAATTTAATTCTCTGTAACATAGCAGGATACTGAATTTTATAGTACTATATTGTATTTTATCCATGTTTTATAATGAATAACCTGTTTTTTGAGCAGTATGTTACTATGGGGGTTTTCAAGTGATCATTGTATCTTTGTTTGGAGCTGCATTCCATACGATCAATGCATGTTTGACGCACTGTACCCAGAATTTTTATAATTTGTTGTCTATTTTCTTTGTTTTTGAATGTTACTGTGATTGATTTTTTTTTATTCCTATTTTTTAAAATTATTATTTATTTTTGTTGGAATATGTCAGTGAGTGTGTTGTTTTATCTGTTTGTGTTACATATCACTTCTGTGATCTTTAAATTACACTGGTGTGTTAAGTAGTTTGTGGATGTAAAAGCAAATAATTTATGTATAGCTGATAGTTGGCTGATGTGAGGTGTTGTGAATGAGAGAGAAGCTGTCATTATTGATCTTGATATTTTGAATGGAAGTTTTTATTGTTCATTTTTTTTATGGTGAGATTAAAAAGATTTATTTATTTATTATATTAATATATTCAGATGTAAAGTTTAATTTTGGTCCATTTTATTTGTACAGATTCACATAGGAAACAGATGGTTTTCAAATGAGCAGTGCAAAGTTAATTTACAAATTGATATTATTTTGTTACACAAATAAAGATCAAAACATACTATTTGATTAAAAATAGTTAGTTTTTGAAAATTATGTCACTCATGTGGTGCCCATCCATTTGAATGCAGGTTTACAGCCTCTTTAGACAATCATCTTTAACTCTGGTCAACATGTCTTGTTCAATCAAATGCACATCTTCTGTAATTGCTTCTTTCAAGTCTATTAAATTACAGGTTTGTGAGCATAAGCATGTTCTTTCAAATATCCCCACAGGAAATAGTCACGGGAGGACAAATCCGGTGACCTTGGCGGCCACAGTACGTCACCAAAACGCGAAATCTGCTGGCCAGGAAACATGTTTCTCACAACTGCCATCATGTGCGGGTAGTGTGCGCTGTGGCGCCATCCTGTTGGAAATAAACGTTTTTCATGTTTAAACCTCGCCTCTGAAGTTCTGACCCGAGAAATGTATTCAACATCTGAACACAGCGTTGTGAGTTTACTGTCACCGTGACGCCAATTTCCTCCAAAAATATACGGCCCGATTACTCCAAAACGGGCAACCGCACACCAAATAGTAACTTTCAGAAAGTGGAGAGGTTTTTCATGAACGTTATAGGGATTTTGAGAGGGTTATTTTGAAAGTTTTATTTGTTTACCGAGCTGTTTAGGTGAAAATCAGCTTCATCGATCATTAACAGTATTGCATTAGGGTTATCATTAAACAACACTTTTAAATAAATTTTGAAATTCCAAAAGCCATAAAACGCTTTTGGAATTTCAAATCAAGTCGTAAAAGCTCTTCCTCACACAATCACGGCTCATGTTTAGTTCTCGTGTATGTCTGCGTGCAGATCGACTCTGACTCCTGATTAATGCCGCTCTCACTTGACGATGTTTTCGGGCATCCTTACGGTTCTTGCAGGGCCTGGTGGCTTTTTCTTTGTTATTGTTTCTGTTGTTCTTAACGCCTCAACCAACCCACCTTAACAACGTGTTTCGGCTTGGAACTGTGCCATTCCGACCGATGTTGAAGTGGCGACGAAAGATATGCTGTGTTGTGACAATAGACTCATTATTTCGAATAAAATTATCGTACGCGAAAATACGATGCTGTATCGTCCACTGCTCCATTGTGACTAAAATGGTAGGCAGCACTCAAGTGAATTACCTAATCTCAATCTCCCCACCATCTATAATAAAAATGCACTGGCTGTTCAAAAAACATCCGTTTCCGGTAAGTCACCTTATATATTTTGTTTGGTCCATTACCATACGTGCCTCAGTAAAATAAATTATATTATTAATATCTCTGTGCCAGTATAATACTTATATCTTGTGAGCGTGTTTGTTATTGGCGAGTGTGTGCGTTATGTATGTAGTAAAAAGGTTTTTCACCTAGAAAACTAGAAATAAGTTAACTCTTTAGAAAGGCCCATCATGTTCTGACTAATATTTGTTTTAGAATATAAAGTAGTTTTTTTTTATAATAACGTCGATTATATTTATGATTTATGAAACGTGTAGTTGTGATATTTTATTTTGTTTTTAAGAATGGATAGTGTTTTTATTATTGTATGTTAATATATAGGTTTATTATATCAAATGATGTTACTTGAAAAAGGTAATTGTAATTATCAAGTTTTTCATATGTATTAAGAGTGTGTGATTAATTTATCATGGATTAACAAAAACACCTGTTTTATAATGATTTATAAACCATGATTTTGCAGTAATTGTATTATTGTCAAAGACCTAATAAAGATACACAGTGTTTTTTGAAATTACAGTAATGTGTTTAGTTTGTAGGTCATGCAGAAGGGGGACATACATGGGCCCTTTTCTTGATATCTCATTCATTCGTTTTTCATTTGAATCAAACTTTTACATAGCCATCCATAAACACAATTATCTGCCGACTTTCTTATAGATAAATTAATGGTTAACTATAAAGACATTATATTTTAATGTAATTATTTAATAATAATTATATAATTGTCTTTTTTTTAAATTTCAAATTTTTAATTTAGAATTTTGATGTGTATCTGATACATAATGTATGGAAAGACACACTCTCGCACAGACATATCACATATTCATATGAAACATATTTTACAACTTACTTTCTTTTATAATTTTTTCAGGATGTTTCCAGAGATTATGGAGGTATATTTTTAGAAGATCCCGTTGTTGTTCAAAGTGTGGAATTCACTCTTGTCCGTATCATCGTACTCTTATTCATCGAACTCCACTTCTTATTGGAGTCTTCTTGGGTTTCATTTACATCACATTATTATCGTTATTCGTCCTTTTTAATATAGACAGTAAGTGTTATTAAGTTTTAATTCAATAATGTTAAAGATTCTTTTATTTTTATCACCACTCACCTTTAAGTAATACACATTTATTATATTTTTTTATCATGAGGGTTGTATCAATTGTTCTCTCTATTTCAGAAATCTGAAGTTCTATTTGAATTTGTATTTTTGCATTAAACTTATTTAATTATCAAAAATCATACTAAAAAAAATGGATTTCAGAAAAACATGAATTCTGTGTCCTTTTTTTATACACACAATTATGAAAAACATTTTAATTTGTGTTAAAATGTAAACTTTTATCTTATCCATATAAATTTCAGCCATTTTCATAACGATAATTGGTCGTTTTGATATCAATATTTTTTTTCACAGCTACAATCAATTTTACAACAATTCAAAATGCAGTTATCCATAAAATTGGAATAATAGTTCTGATTATCATAATAAAATGTACATAATCCAACAATTGTTTAAAGGGTCTGATGCCGTTCAACCTATTTTATTACCTTTCTTGGAGATTATCATATTCTGATTCAAAAAAGCCAAATTATGTTGCAGAAAATATTAGTCTGACATCAACCTCCAAGTATGTCAATTTCGTAAACAGTAATTTTTGTAAGTTTATAAACCAGACTATTCTTTAAAACTTGAACAGCGTTTTTTATAGCAACAGGAAGAACATCTTCCTGCATAACTAGCATTATGCATTTGTCTTCTCAACTGAAAAGAACAGTTTCAGTTCGGCAGCAATCTGTGGCAAAATACTAACATTTGTCAGCGTCAGTAGTAAAATTACTGCTCGACCTTTCAAGCGTAATTAACGCAACCTTCTGCAAGCGGAAGCTGCCCATTCAAATTACATCGTCTACTCTCTTGACTAACACCAATTTCAAAAATTTTCATGAACGAAATTCGCGGACAATTGCATCAAATCTAATTCTTCTAATTACATCAAATCTCAAACTACAGGATCAACGTTAGGAAAACTGAATTCTTTATGTTTTGTCAAATCAACAATATAATAAGCAACTGATTTCACATAGCGCAAACGAGGATAACATATGCACACACGATCAGCTCCTTCTTTAATTAGCTCATAATATTTACCAGAAAGTTTTTCTCAATTAATCTGAATGGACAAATTCTTTTTTCAAATACAAATGACAACGTTTCTCATTACAATGATCAAGCAAATGTTTATTTTTCAATAATTTACACTTAAGACACTTTTTTGTTTCAAATTTTTCAATCTGCTTATTTCATTGGATCGAACTTAACAAACGATCTTGTTTTTCCTATATATTGGACAAATCTCTTTTTTGACATGCTCTTAAGCGACTGCAGTGAAGATCTTGATTTTCCGTATTCAACAGACGCTGCTTTTAGGCCAAACTTGACCGCTTGGATTCGACAAACTTTGTTTTTGGCACAAATTCAAGCGTTCACCGTGAACGGTTCTAATCTTTGGATTCGACAAACGACGCTTTTGGGATACATTCGAACTTTCCCGATGAAAAGCTCTACTTTCCGGATTGGAGAAACGCCGCTTCTGGCACAAACTCAAATTCTCGTGATGTGCAGCTCTTTTAACAGACTCCATCAAATGCCTTTTTCGGCATAAACTTGAGCTCCCATAATGAGTAGCTCCTTTAGCGAGAGCCATCAAACGCTTTTGTTGACAGGTTTTATTAGACAAACGCAAATTTTCCAAAGCATCACCGCCATTTTTACATGACTTTGTTATTTCCTGATTCTGTAATAAAACAAAAAAAAATCCCACACCGGAAGGCGGAGGTAGATTTCGCCGATGCTAAGTAGGGGATAAAAAAGATTTCGACCTTAAAGTTAAGAAAAACTTCAAATTTACTCAATACAATGGTTGCATTTGAAAAACGTTTCACGTGTGTAGCATACGACAAGCCCCATCTTCTTACAATTTCAGCAATATTTTGGTCACCTCTTGCCGTAAGGGTTCCTCATATAAAAAATTGTTTCAGACAAAGGTTTTAGTTAATGTTTAAACGACTAATGACCACTTTAAACCGATTCGATACTGTGCCTACTAAGGAAGATATGATTCTTTTTTTGTCTTCAAACCCCTATGTTTTCAACTCCCCTGGGCCAGTGGTAGGTGATATAAAAAAAAATTACTTAGATAAGTCTTAGGCCCTTATCCAAAGAATAGTAGGAACTTTAAAGGAATTCAGTATTTTAAGAAAGTTATAGCAATATTTTGTTTTTTCGAAAAAGAGCCCCATTACCACCCCTATGGTCCGATTTTGGTCGTTAACGAACTCGACCGAGATTTTGGAACGAGTTATTTTTAAGGAACAATTTTAAAGTGATTGGCTCAAAATTACGGCTTTCGTGTCCACAAGAAAGTGTATTTATATATATATTTATATAAATGTATATATAAACTTTTGAGCTGACCAAGGTTTTGCGGTCTGGGGGATTCGAGACGCAAAGATATATCGAAATTTTCCCGAAGTCGAATCATGGTACCCATTACAATAGGTAGCTTTCTTATGAAATGTACCTAAAAATCTAAGATAAAATAAAATCGCTAATAATATAGTACAATTAACAGATCTAGTAAATCTCACGTTGCATACTTTTCTACAATTTAAAAAGCAAGAAAAAATTAGGAATAATAAAATTAATAATAAGTAAAATATATGTATACCTTTCTCTTATTCTTCACGTATAAAATATAATACAAATATACTAATTTTTCTTTCTTTCCTCCTTATCATCTTCGTTCATTCTTCTACTTGAGAATGGTATTCCAAGATATAAAACCACAACAGGAAAATCTAAGGTAACTTATATAAGTTGAAAAAAATCAAACTTTTAGATAATTTAAAAGTCCAAATTAATTAAAATAAATACAGATATATAAAAATGAAAATTTAAAAACCTTTCTAGTTAAACTATCTCAACTTACCTTTTCTTTAAAAAGTTGGTAAAAATAATAAGCTCAATTTATTAATCACGGAGATAGTTAGAACATCGTCGGTAAAAGGGGACGAAGTCAACGAACTGCGTGCGTTTACAGTTCTATACATGGTTTAACCTAAGACTGAAAAGAAAATGGGGGGAAAATAAGGGCGAAAACATTATATTTCAGTTCAATTAGATTACTAATAAAGAATACTTTCAAAAAATATCTCGAATTTTGTTAGACAATTTTTTTTCCATTTGATGAACCGCGGGACTCGAATATGTCATTTATTTATTTTTTTAATGTACCTTTACAAATTGCGCCGCTAGATAGCAGTACTTGATAATACTAAGTAGCATACAAAAACTTTATAATGTACTTGAAATAATAAAATTTTAAATAAAATATACTACAGCTTGTTTTAATAGTAAGTGCTGTTATGTAAATGAAAGTACTGAAGATGAAACAATTTTTTTAATTCCGATCACTTCTTTAAAAAAAATAAAAATATTAGTTTACAAGAGATTATACGTTTTCTTAAAAAAGGAATAAATAAAACATAAATAAATTCGATTGGTAAAATCGAATTTAACAATAAAAATTGAGGGTTACACTTAAAAAGTAATAAGTGCAATATTACATCACAGATTTTCAATTTGTAGAGGTCCATTATAGTAGTTTCATTAGAAAAGGAAAAATATGGTATGAAGTGAATATTTCACTTTTTTTGGTGAACAAAAAAAATTGGCCGTGAACAAAATTCAATTTGCTTGTTCTAAGGCAATAAATTTTAATTAAAAAAATCCATGAGATAGCAATCAGTAATTCATTAAAAAAAATAAGAATAATCTAACAAAACGCAGTGATATCCAAAAAAATTCAATGAAATTGTAAACCGTACAGTAAGAGTCTCGCAGATATCATTCTTCCGCTCAAAAAACAAAAATTTCTGTAATATAAATAAAACTGTTTTTAACAAAACGATACTGATATCAAAAAAGGCAATATACTACATTTCTACAACCAAAATTTGTTATTAATTTAGAATTTTCTTAAAAAAATAATATATGTTAAATATATGTAATAGACAATAGATACACAATAATAGATATAAAAACAATGTTTAAGCGTTCTATATAATAGGCAAAAAAATTAAAAATTTGTTACAAAAATCATACCGGTCCTATTGCATTTATTAAACAACGAATAATCATAAGAATTGGATTATTTCTCTAAATGTGATTGTATTACATATAAGTAGTACGGAAATGGGCATACGGCGCCAAAATCCAAGATGGCGGACAGCCCGCCATCTTTAATTCCAATATGGCGCCGTTCGCCATATTGGAATTTCCCCTTTTCCCTGTGATAATTTCCCTTTTCTCTTAGCGGGATATTTGAAATTCCTCAGGGATATCAACTTGAATAATATATTCGCTTTGAATATTATTTATAATAATTAATTCAAAGGTTGGTACCGCTGGTGAACAGCTGTTGTGTAGCGGTCGGTTGAATAAAATAAATAAATAATATTTGAAGTGAAGAAAAACTTGGTTGGCTAGGACTCGAACCCGGTCATGACGGGACGCGATTGACGCCTTAAACGAATCGGCTGCAGTGGCTCTCTGATGTAATGAGTGAAAAATGTTCTACATAAGCTGTTAATTTTAACGTCACATCAGTATGTACACACACACACACACACACACACACACACACACCCAACCATGCCCACCCACACCTACATCCACCAACACCAATCACCCACGCCCACCCCAACCCCCACCACACCCCCCACATACACACACAGCTTATAATGCGTCACTGTTTTCCTAGTGACCACTAGGAGCGCTAGTATCGCAGCCGCCATCTTGGATTTTCCCTTTCCCGTGGAAATTTTCCATTTCCCTTATTTTTTGTATTGTGAGAAAAATGAAATATATCATATATGTGTGAATAAAAATTTAGACGTACCTCGAGGATGATCTTGATCGTCGTGGTCGTTGCACCGGAAGACGTCACCAGCTACTCCAGCACCCGGATGTGGCACGTTCACAAAAAGGCGGCGGCGGCGGTGCCGAGAATGCGTGATCGTTTCTTGGAATTACACGATAGTAGTCGTTTCTTAGAAATACACGATAAATACTTTGTGTAACATGATATGTCGTTCCCGGTTACATACGCTATTAATAGTGCTGAGTATGCATGGTCGTTTCTTAGAATTAAACGATTAACACTGTTCAAGTTTACTCGTAAAATGACACGTGGCTTCAATGTCGGTTTAGGTGTGGCACTTTAGACGATTGTAACGTGTGTGTGACGTCAAGTTTTTTATTCTTAGAATTATACGATAGTAGTCGTTTCTTAGAATTACAGTTTGTGTAACATGATATGCCGTTTCCGGTTACATAAGCTATTAATAGTGCTGAGTATGCATGGTCGTTTCTTAGAATTACACCATTAACACTGTTCAAGGTTACTCGTAAAATGATACGTGGCTTCAACGTCGGTTTGGGTGTGGAACTTCAGACGGTTGTGTTCCTATTATGTGTCGACTAGTATTTTCCTATTCTTCATATCCAAAACGTTAAAAAAAATAATTTTCATGTCCCCCTAAACCACTCACACAATGCCAAACTGATTTTTCTTCGAAAAGTCGCGAAATAATAATTAATTTAATATTATATCATTCATAGCAACATACATTACCTCCAGTCATAGCACAAAAATGATTATCAATTAGAAAATGACTACCAATTTGTTTTCCAAGTTGTAATGTAGGATTATAATGTTAGAGATACTACTCAGAATTATTTGTCAATTTTTAGCTGATGTCAAATTGTCGTTATTATGTTTATTTTCATTCAATGTTTTGTTTTTTCAGTCAGTTAAGTGGTTAACCAGCTTCATATTGGGCTAGTAGAACTCTTAAAATAACTAGAGTTAAAATTTAGTCATCAAAATTTAAGTTGGACGTGAATTAGCCATTTTTTACTTGTAAATAAACTATGAAATTTGTTTTACCATCAAACTTTATTTTTTAAATGAATTATGAGCCTAATAACTTGTAAATTTCATTTTTTTAATTTTACATTTAGTTTTCAGTTAATTCTCTAATACCTCAATTTATAAATTTTCAAAGTGGACTCATCAATTATACATGCATAAAGGTATAGATGAGAAGAGAACTCTCTTATTCTTAATCTCTCCTTACAAAAAGTATTGTAGATTCTCATTTTTAATTTATGATAAATGTGGCATTCTAATTCTACTGTTTTATGTGGAAGGTTCATGTGAGGAAGAAGAGAAAGCAACTTAACATGAAGTTCATGAAAATGTACTGGTTGTTGGTAGGTCTGAGCTATTCTTGTCTAATAACTTGCTTTTATACTCAGCAATTTTGAAACCAATATAGTCATATGGAGCACGGCAAACAAGACAAATGTTAAAATCATGTTTCAAAACAAACTAGCAAAGTGTATAGCTGAAGAGGCACCATGGTTTGCTAAAAACAGTGAAATCCACTAATATTTGGGTATATGGTACGTCAAGGAAAAACTACGTTTCAGTTTGAAATATAAACTTCGGAAAAATGACCATGTTAACCACTTGGTCGTAAACCTCCTAAACAACAGTGAAGATGTTAGAAGACTTAAGTGGCTACATGTTCTGGACCTTATTAACTCTACAGGTGTAATTTCACCTGGTGAGTGTGGTGAATTAATCAATCCTTCATTTCCTTTCTTTCTGTTTCTGTTTTCACTTTCATTTTTAATTTTCTCTTTTTTGATTTTTCCTGTTTTCTTTACCTACTAAATGTTTCATCAATCTATTATTTTTATGATTCTTGTTATTGTTTTCTATTGCATTACAGATAGTAAGTTCTTCAACTATGCTGTGCACATACTACCCTCAGATGTTCTTCTTTTTAGTGCTAGTATGTAATTTTTGAGGAATTTTAATAGGGATTCCCTTTAATGTGAATATGTATGATATAATTTACTTAACGTTGCTACAAAAAATGTAACCGATTGTAAATAAGAATTTGTGAAAAAAATTATGATACAGACCAGTTCATACTAAATGAATGAACATAAAACTAAAATGAATGAGAGCTCAATTATGTTGGTGATTTCCATTTAATCAGGAAT
The DNA here is from genome assembly GCF_047948215.1 of Lycorma delicatula. Lineage (NCBI taxonomy): Eukaryota > Metazoa > Arthropoda > Insecta > Hemiptera > Fulgoridae > Lycorma > Lycorma delicatula. The sequence goes on from NC_134455.1 coordinate 29,038,208, forward strand.
ATCTTTAAGATTATCTTAATACTTTTCATTTCTGCAGTCACCTTCTTAAGAGTGGTTTAAGTGTATTTCTGTTAATAAAAAGAATATTAGTAAACTAAGTTAATTGTTACATTTGTAGTAATTTTACATTTCCATACCATTATTAAGGTTAATTTATTTTTTGTACAATCATACGCATCGTAACATATATTTATTTATAAACGTGAATATATTATTTTATTGATACATTATTTTTATATTTTTCAGGACTGGAGAAAAGCACTTCCTTACTATACCTGTTAAGTTCATCTCATTCTGCTGCAGATGCTGAAAACGGTTCACGAAATGGACAAATTACAAATTTTAAAAATGTAACAAAAAACAATATGTTAAGTCCAGACCAAAAGAATTCAGAAACAAAATTTTTCACGACCATGCCATTAATAATTGACAACTTAATGAATTCAACAAAAGTGAAAAAGAATGATAACAACGTTCCTGTCAATAGTTCAACTTTAAATCCATTATTTCTATACAATAAATACCAAGATGGTTTATTAAAAATGATTAGTAGCACTTCGTACTTGAATATAGAAAAGAAAAATAATTTTACAGTTTTAACAGAAAAAGATAAACTAAGCAATGGAGTAGATCAGCTAATGCTTATTAATCGCTTAAAACATATCACCCATAATCCATTTAAATCTTCTATAAATTCCGGCAGTCCTTACAATGAAGGTAATTTTAGTGAAATTTTAATGAGGCAGAAAAGAGAAACTGGTTTGTCAGATTTCAAACGCAAGGTAAGACAAACATCTGAGGAACTGCTGAAAAAAGTGAAAAGTTCAGCCGAATGTTTTCAGAAAATAGAAGATTTTCTTATAATTTCTGAGAATCTGCAGAAAAAAATGGGAGAGCTGTCACTGGAAGCTAATGAGTTTAAAGGTAAGGTTGTGAAAGAAATGTATGAAGAGTGTGAGAGGTTGATAATAAACGCTGGAAAAGAAAAAGACGAGTCAGTTAACTACTCTATGCCACAAAAAAGTTTAATTCAAATTACTGACTTAAAGCAAGAGATGAATTCTCATTCTTCATTTAGACTAAACAAAAATTTGGAGCGAACTGAATCAGATGTAAGTAATGATTTGGGAACAATTATAAATCCTACTGATAGTATAGGTTTGAACTGTTATACAGAAACTGGTTCAAAAATTAATGATTGGTCCAGGGGCCTAAAAGATGAAAAAAGGCATATGTTATATTCTATGGGCCAAAACGAACGAACAAAACCATTTGAGTTCCAGTCAGTCAAAGTTATAAACCACGCACTCTCACCTACATTCCCTAGTAGTATCCCTGTTGTGAATTCTTCAGGAGAGAGTATAAACACTAGTCAACAACTTACATATTCTTTACCAATAACGGCTCAGCCTATGTGTTTCTATATTCCAAAATTCTCATCTTATGGGGAAATGAACCACGAAAGTCAACTACCATTTCAACTTGTTTGCACTAGTATACCACCTGAATATCAATTTCTTCCTCAGAATCAGTTTTCAAAATTTCAGCATGCAGTCAATGAAAATCACTATCATCACAAGAATCCGCAACCACTGCAAGATCAGCAACCACAGCAAAATATTTGTAATCAGTGTATTTTGAATCCTCCACAGCAACTAAGAGAAGACAATTATTATGAAAGGCAGCAGGAGCATAGTGAAATGGTTCATGTTCCTACTGCAATGTCATCACCTAACCCTTATTTTCCTTACTTTGGAGTTATGTCTTCACTGCAACCTACTTTCCTCCCTCAGACTGGGAATCTGAACTTCCAGAATAAACTGACTGCATTCAGTTTGCAGCCACTTTTAACAGATCAAAGTATGTATCATCATTCACCTCTAAACTATGCAGAGCCAGAAGAGTTAATACATTTTAATCAACTTGATGAAAGCCAAAAGTACAACCAAGTAGCAGAACAGCCACTTCATTGCACTATTCTTCAGCCACAGACTGTCCAGTTTCCTGCAGTTCCTGGTGTTTCAGAAACACGACAATCAGAAGAAAATAGAGTTATTCATCAGTCAATCTTGCCAGATAATAGTTCATTACCAGTTCCCAGAATGATACAAGGTATATATTTTCATATATAATTTTTAAAATAATATTTAAAACTTAAAAAAAAAATAGTTAATTTTGGTATTCAGAGTAGAACATTGATTTTATTGTGTAATTATTTCTTGAAGTTCATCTATAGACTGATTTTTATATTGTAAAATCACACAGGCACTCCTGCCATTTGAAATCTCACGCTCACTACATTCCCAGATTCTTCATTTAATACTAATATTTATTAATATTAGATGAAACAACTGTTCATATATTGTTGCTTAATTTATTAATGTCACCAAACAAAACTTCCAGTAGAAGGGATTTTTAACTGCTTAAATTCAAAGGGATACTGAAAGACATAAACAGTAATCCTTAACTTCTTATGAGGGATATTATGAACTAAATTTATTTCTCCTGATTTTTACTTTTACACTCATTTAAATTCTTTAGAAGTATCTTTTTTGGGCATTTTGATAGCATCATTTTTAATAATGAAAATAAAACATACTAAAAGCTTGCTAAAATTTAAATGATCAGTAGCAGCCTGTAAACAAATAGCAGAAAAGTTAATAAAAGAATACTGTTTTATTTCTGTCCTTTTGTGTTTACGTGATACTAGTTAAAGGAAAATAGTTAAAAATAATGTGGGAAATCATATTCTGCACTCCTTAATTTAAAGAAAACTGGTTTTCAAATTGCTATAAGAATATTATATTATATTTTTTGACATACCATCTTCCCTTAATATTTTAAAGTAAAATCTTTGAAACGTTTTTCTCTTTTCAATAAAATGTTATTTTCAGATGATTTTCAAAATATGCTAAATGAATTAAAAACTTAAGGATGTTAAGAAACACTTTTCAAATCTGACCCTCCTCAGTTACTGTAAGTTTTGAAGAAACCTTTCCCTGCATCATCTTTTGAATTAATGAAGATCCTCTGTATTAAATCTAAATTCTAAAAATATAAATTTAGATGTTTAAAGTTAAATGGTCTTTTAAAAACAAAATTTTTTGAAGTTTGCTTTACATTCAATTTTCAATCTTATATCCATACTGTTTTTTAAATACATTGGAAAAAAAGTACTGTCTTGTTTCACCTTCTTTGGAAAGACTTCAGTATCTTCATGGGTAGTGTCTGTTGTCTTTTCTTTTTTAGTCTTTAGTCATAGAGGTTTCAGAAATAAGGCAATAAGTGATTGAGTCAGTGATTCCCATTAGATAAATATGTTAGAATGTTGTACTGAAAGTTAAAAGAATGTTTTATTTTAGTACAATGACTAAAACAGGTAAATTACTAATGAATTTGTTCATTTTTTGTATCATAATTAATTATTGTTTTTAGTAAACTTAAACAGTGTTATTATGAAACACTCTCTTATTACTTTGTAAACTTTTTTTGTTGTCCATTATTCTAGGTATTTTTGTTCTCAGATTTTACAGGTTGGATAAGGTCTTATTAGGCTTTTTGTAAGGTATGTAAGGTACTTTAGAAGTATCTCTTTTGGGCATTTTCATAGCAACATTTTTAATAATGAAAAAAACATTCTAAAACTCACTAATATATAAATTATGATAGATCATTACAAAGCATGTAAATGATCATAGATGTTATATGCTTTTGAAATTTTTATACTAATTAATTAGGTTATTTGCCAGACAAAATAAATTACTTTATGGCAGTATTAGAACTTCATAATTTTGTTACCAATTAATCTTGAGAACTAAACACTCAATTGTTGTTGTAGTAGTGATCTTTAGAAAAACTGAATATTTATTTGTACTTGCAGCTAGTTTTTGTTTTTCAGACTTGGATGGGAAGATGCATGCTGTGTAGCTAATTATGGCATCTGTGCCTTCTCACATGGTTTATATATATATATATGTGAAAAAGTCCTGTCCAGGCCAAACTAAATTTTAGTTTCATTTTTAAAAACACAAACTTCTGAAAATATTTTAACTTATCTCTTTATGTCTTTATTATGAAAAACATTTCTTTATAGAATTTCAGTAAATTAACCAACATAGAAATTTATTTCAAGAAAAGAATGTGCTTATGTTGAGAATCAGAATACATGATAGGATTTTAAAGATTTTAATACTTTTGAATATGTTTTAACAAAGATGAAATCTTTTAAATAATAAGTGAAAAAATGCCATCTGAGATTAATCCTGACCCTTGTCAGGATAAAACTTGAGAGCAACTGATGTAATTTTTATTTGTAATTATGGGTAAAATTTTATGTTTTGGTTTTATGAGGTTAGGAGGTTTTCATTTGATTTTAAATACTATTTATGTATAAGGTTTATTATATACTATGCAACAGCAGCGAGTATTATAATTATTTCATACATACAGTGAAGAGTTATGACTGAATTTTGGAGTTTTATTTCATGGTCTATAAAGTAAATTTGAAACAATGTTTTATTTCTCTCTTTAAATGTTGACTTAAAAATTTTTTTTCATGGTGTCTATGAGCAATATACAAGTCTTCAAAATGTTTAAAACTTTGAAAATTTCAGGACTTTTCTTTAAGCTTATATGTTGTCACTATACAACAGATTTCATTTGAAACTCTAAACCAGCTGTTTTTCAGATATAAGTTACTCCATTTTCTTCTTTAGAAATCAAATATGTTAAATATTGTTTTCAAGCTGAAAATTATTGAAATAGGTATCTTAATTAATGAAACGCATTAAAATGACTGCGAGATGGTGATATATGCTTTTTAATTAGAAAAGTAAAGGTGGATAAAAGTTTTAACCCTAAAATAATTGTATTTCTTATAACAATGCAGCATTTACCCAAATGATTTAGTTTACTCAGTATGAAAGCTAGTTTAATTCAGTCCCAAAGCGATGCGTAAAAATTCCATTATACTGACCACATACTGCAATTTAATGCCTTTTTAATTACGCTAACAATAAGTATTCATATTCCTTAATTTTTAGACATTTTGTAAACATTTAGGTATTGTATATCTGCTACTATTGAAGTACACAAATTCCGTTATTTAAGAGAATAATAACACAATTATTCAAATTACTCATCTATTATTTAATGGTAGAATGAACAATATGGCAGGTGGCTTTATCTAGTCATAACCAACGCCAAAAGCTACATAGAATATGAGTAGGGTTGCCAGATTTCTTCCAAGTCAAACCGGGACCCCCCCCCCCCTTTTCGAAACAATCAACAATATTGGACCACTTAATTTTTTCCTGTCCCCGAGAAATTGATCTTTTATACAGGCAATTCCTCCGTGGCTAATGCTTAAATACGTATTACAGTGCTTGCAAAAGACTTCGTATTTAGTTCTAATTTTTTTAATGAACGGATATGTCTCACTATAGTTTTCAATAAATTTACATTTTCTCTTTGGCATTTTTACGACAAAACTAAAAATTATTTTATATATTTTAAACATTAACAACCATTAGAATATTAAAAATGCAAATACAGTATTAGCAAAACTCACTAACGTATTATTAAATGAACTGCTTACATTGTCACGTGTAGTAAATTATAGCAGTCAATCGTATTCGTTGAAGAAAGCTGCCATATGACTTAATTTTTCAATTATTGTTAGTTTTCTTCACAATCTAAAGGCACCACGTGCACAAAATAACATCCAACAACCACGACAAGTATGTGAAGACGGAAAGCGGAGACTAAAACCAGTGTTGTCAGTACTGGACTACCGCTTCCGGCTATTGCCAGTTTCACGCATACACTCAAGCCTATTTGAATTTATTCACATCCGCACATCGAAACCATGCACAAACTGTATGTACGACAGATGAAAATGTTTAAAAAGTATGCTTATTAGTGAAGTTGTGAAACTGGGACTTTTGAGCGTACCGAAAGGTTCGTTCGGGACACGAGGCTTAAAACCGGTGCCAATCTTGATTTATCGGGACGCCTGGCAACCCTAAATATGAGTAATGGTGTATTTTAAAACTGATCATTCTATGTAAATAAATTGTAAGTTTTGGCCGTTATCTGATGCCTTTTTTAAATTTCAAGAACTGTTTTTAAATAAAAAATAGAAATCCAATTAAACATTAATTACTGCATTGTTCTTTTTCATTTTGATGAATGAAAAACTAACATTATGCTCTCTTTGTCATCTGTCAGATAAATTATAGCCTAAAGAATCAACACAAACATTTAGTTTGCAAGTTAAACTATCTACTATGTTTGCAGATAGTATATAAAGCAATTATTTTTTTTGTATTTTCATTTCAAAAAATCTGAAGGAAAAACATGCTGTTATATCTAAATTTTTAAAGCAGTTGTACTAGAATTTACAGAAAAGATAGATGATAAAATTTCTTTTTATTAAAAATGAAAACCTTCAAGTGTGATGTTTAAGACAATTTTGTTTTTAATTCAGTTGTTTTTTGTTCTGTAATTTATATAAAAAATCATGTGAAAATTTTAATGACCTTGAGAATTAATAATTTATGATAACTCTTGCTTTAAATATTAAATCACTGTTTGATAAGAACAGAATTTATGTTACTAAATTATGGCTTAAAATGGCTATAAGCAATTAAAAATATGATTGCACATGTCATAAAACTGTTAATACACATTGAGGCAGTGATGATTAAGAATTTCATTAGAAAAATTTAAAAATCAACTAAATCATTGTTTCTTATAATAAATAACATTTAAAATTTTTTTTTTTTTTTTTGTCTTCAGTCATTTGACTGGTTTGATGCAGCTCTCCAAGATTCCCTTTCTAGTGCTAGTCGTTTCATTTCAGTATACCCTCTACATCCTACATCCCTAACAATTTGTTTTACATATTCCAAACGTGGCCTGCCTACACAATTTTTTCCTTCTACCTGTCCTTCCAATATTAAAGCGACTATTCCAGGATGCCTTAGTATGTGGCCTATAAGTCTGTCTCTTCTTTTAACTATATTTTTCCAAATGCTTCTTTCTTCATCTATTTGCCGCAATACCTCTTCATTTGTCACTTTATCCACCCATCTGATTTTTAACATTCTCCTGTAGCACCACATTTCAAAAGTTTCTAATCTTTTCTTCTCAGATATTCCGATTGTCCAAGTTTCACTTCCATATAAAGCGACACTCCAAACATACACTTTCAAAAATCTTTTCCTGACATTTAAATTAATTTTTGATGTAAACAAATTATATTTCTTACTGAAGGCTCGTTTCGCTTGTGCTATTCGGCATTTTATATCGCTCCTGCTTCGTCCATCTTTAGTAATTCTACTTCCCAAATAACAAAATTCTTCTACCTCCATAATCTTTTCTCCTCCTATTTTCACATTCAGCGGTCCATCTTTGTTATTTCTACTACATTTCATTACTTTTGTTTTGTTCTTGTTTATTTTCATGCGATTTTTCTTGCATAGGACTTCATCTATGCCGTTCATTGTTTCTTCTAAATCCTTTTTACTCTCGGCTAGAATTACTATATCATCAGCAAATCGTAGTATCTTTATCTTTTCACCCTGTCCGGTTACTCTGGATCTAAATTGTTCTTTAACCTCATTAACTGCTAGTTCTATGTAAAGATTAAAAAGTAACAGGGATAGGGAACATCCTTGTCGGACTCCTTTTCTTATTACGGCTTCTTTCTTATGTTCTTCAATTATTACTGTTGCTGTTTGGTTCCTGTACATGTTAGCAATTGTTCTTGTATCTCTGTATTTGAACCCTAATTTTTTTAAAATGCTGAACATTTTATTCCAGTCTACGTTATCGAATGCCTTTTCTAGGTCTATAAACGCCAAATATGTTGGTTTGTTTTTCTTTAATCTTCCTTCTACTATTAATCTGAGGCCTAAAATTGCTTTTCTTGTCCCTATACTTTTCCTGAAACCAAATTGGTCTTCTCCTAAGACTTCTTCCACTCTCCTCTCAATTCTTCTGTATAGAATTCTAGTTAAGATTTTTGATGCACAACTAGTTAAACTAACATTTAAAATATTTTGTCATTAATTTTTTGTGTATTTCTGACTTATTCAGAAGTTTTTCTCATTTGAGAAAATGTTCAACTTCTTTTCTATTTAATATAATCTATCAATATTATTATTGATATAACAGTCCTATTAGTAAAATACTATTGATTTTTTTTTTTTTTTTTTTTTTTTTTTTTGTATAATGATATCAACTGCTGTTGTTGATAACATTTGTGAGGTGTTCAATGGTATCTGGTAGATTACCAGTTGTGAAAACCTGATAATTCAAAAAATAATTTTCACGTATATCTTTATAAATGTTAGGTTTTAAACTGCTATGTACATATTTTATAATAGAGCAATAAACCAAGGTGATATCACATTCATCATACATTTATTTAAAAATGTAAACCATAAATTCTTTACAGAGCAATTAAACTAACATAAGTTTATACAAAGATCACCCTGACTCATAAATAGTTGTAATAAACACTGAAGAACAAATTGATTAAACACATTTTATTAGAAAGAAGAGAAATACATAATACAAGAATTTCATAGTGAAATATTAACAGATTCAAAAATTAGACAAATAACATGAAGAAACAAGGAGTTCCCAGACAATTCTAGGAATAGAGATCTCCAATAAAGACCCCACTGACCTTCAATAAAAAGGAGGCTGCTCTTCCAGCAATTAGAAGGTGATATTTGGAGCCATGGCAGCAACTGACAAAATTTTCATGCAACCTGCCCGGGGAAAGAGGTGAAGAATAAGGAAGGAAGGAGAATGCAGAAAGGGATATTCAATTCATAGTATGGCTGTCTCTGATGAAAGTAGTTTACCGTCTAGCCCAGGGCCATACAAAAGACCATGTGAACACCTTGGACCATATGGTTTTATATGAAAGTTTTTCATACCATAAATTCATGTAGAGAAAAAACTCAAGTGATGAACAGATAAATACTAAACCATAATTAAACAAATTTAAATTCCCTAAAACAAACACAGAGAAATGTTTTCTTAAATAAATGAATCCTAGAGATTCAAAATTCCAAGCCCTTGTAAAAATAAAAAACCTAATATTCCTCTGTTTCCCATTATAAATTAATAAAATGTCCCTGTCACAAAATTGGTTTACAATAGACAAAATCCTAAATAAATATGTAAATATTAATAAATATAAAAATATATGCAGACCCCAATAATTACATTTTTCTATTGTTACACTTCAAATAGTGAAAATAAATATTCAGTTTTTAACTGATCATAAAGGTGGATAGAGATACAAAAAATAAAATATTTAAATAAAAATAACTGTGCGTGTTTTATAATAAAAAAAAAGTAGTAAATAATATTTATTTATTTGTAGAAGTACTTGTCTAATGAAATCTAAATCTGAAGTTGGAAATATTTGATCAAAAGTGAAATTATATATGTAATTATTTTTAATAAAATATATACATTAGAATTTAGATATGACTAAGTATAATAATAGTTTCATATAAGCACTAGTTAATTAATAATTAATACTAGTTAATTTAAGTATATTTTATATATTATAAGTTTATATAATTATCTTTAATAAAATATATATTAGAGTTTAAATATGACTTGGTTTATGATCAAAATTAAGTGTTTTATATAGTAAATAATAAGAATTACATTGTCATAAAAATTTTATCAACCAGCACACTTCTCACAAACAAGAGAAAGACAACAATGTACCTTGTAATTAAAAATTTATATTTCAAAGAATGAAATATAAACTCTACACAAACAAATCAACACTCACCATTCTAGAAACAGACTCAGAGTAAACAAAAGTTCCTTGAGAACAAATTTGGAAGTAGGGCAATAAAATTCAACATGTAATGAACTCTTCATTACCATAAAACAAACTTAATCTATTTTCAAAAAAAAAAAAAAATTTTAATAATCCACACAGGCCTTTTTTAGATACTATTACTTCAGCATCCTAGCACAGTATTTCTACAATACATAGAACAAACCCACATATTCATAAAAAATAGATTTGCAAACAAACTAATCACACACACGCACGCACACACACACACACACACACATATATATATATATATATATATATATATACATATATCTATATGTATGATTCAATGTGATCCACCAAGATTAGAAAATAAATAAAGTAAGATGACACTCACCTTATTTTTTCATATGATTCCTACAAAAGTACATTTGCTGTAACCCGCATCTTCAGTACTACTATATCATCATCTACTACTACTATATAGTACTATATATATATATATATATATCGTTGAAGTAGAATATATCATAATATTTTTATAATCGTAATTGTAAATGATTTATTATATACATCATTATACAGAGCGTTTCATAATGTTCTTCGCAGTTTCGAAAATTCATTAACAAAAAACTATTTCACAAGAATAAAACAAGTACTGTACGAAAGAGTACTTCAAATAGTTTTTTCCACATATACTAGGCAGTTAGTAAACCATTTGCTCGCTAGGCATCGACAGTAGAGAAAATGGCTGCCACGGGAAGCGAGAAGTCGTTTTGTGTGTTAGAATTTCACTTGTCAAAGTCAGTAATTTCTGTGCAACGTGCGTTGCGGTTGAAATTTCATAAGGAGCCACCAAGTGACAATTCAATTCGAGCATGGTATAAACAATTCAGTGAAACTGGTTGCTTGTGCAAGCGAAAATCAACTGGTTGTCCATCAACCTCAGAAGTCAATGTCGAACGTGTGCATGCAATTTCATTCGCAGCCTGTCAAAATCGACTGCGGCTTCAGACAGAGAATTAGGAATTCCGAAAACAACAGTGTGGAGAGCTCTCCGTAAACGTTTATTAAGCAAACCGTACCATCTTCAATTAATCCAGCGTCTTTCTGATGGAGATAAAACACGTAGGCTCGATTTTTGTTTACAGTACAGGAAAAGATGTTGTTAGATGAAGGTTTTCTAAACAAGATAATTTTCAGCGATGAAGCTACTATATTCCATATTAGCGGCAAAGTAAACCATCATAACGTGCGAGTTTGAGGAACTGAAAACCCACAGGCTTATGTGGAACACATTCGGGATTCTCCGAAAGTAAACGTTTTTTGTGCGATCACTTGTGAGGCAGTGGATTGGTCGTTCTTTTTTATGGAAACGACAGTAACCAGCATGATATACCTGTATATGTTACAATTATGGCTTATGCCTCAGCTACTCAACGACTTCATTTACTAAAATGGTTGTCCTGCCCGTTTTCATAACGAGGTTCGACAGTACCTTAACACAACATTACCTCGGCGCTGGATAGGACGTGCGTCTGAAGAAGACCAACACATTATGCTGTGGCCACCAAGATCACCAGACCTCACGCCATGTGATTTCTTTCTCTGGGTTTACGTGAAAGATAAGGTGTTTATCCCACCAATGCCGCACGATATCGCTGAGCTAAAGGATCGCATAATCAATGCAATCAACTCTATCGAAAATGACATGTTAGAACGAGTTTGGCAAGAGCTAGACTTTCGTGTTGATGTGTGCCGTGTCACCAGAGGAGCACATATTGAACATTTACAGATTTTAACAAAAACTGTTTGAGTCCCTGCATCACCTCGTACAACTTTCATTTAGGTAAGTGAAATACTTTTTTTGTACTGAATTTTTGTAACTCCTAAGAACATTATGAAACGCCCTGTACTATTTCTAATGATAAATAAGAACATGACATAAACAAAACTCCACTAAATAAACACAGTATGTATTTAATTTTCTTAAATTTATCAACTTGGCAAAAAAATGACTCACAACACAACTTCAAATATACAGAAAACCAACATTAAGAGACGTGCTTGAGACATTTGAAACTAATCTCAGATAAACTTTCAGCATTTATTACTACCAAAAATATAGTTACCAAAAGAGACCCGAAATGTGTACAAATGACTATATAGAAGAACTGAACACTACAAAATAGATACATATTCATAAATATTTGGATTTAATTACTCAAATATTCATAGACAAAAATATAAGTTCAAGATAAATATTTTTTTAAAAAACAAATGAAACTAACCATTACACATAAAACAATCCTCAAGTTTCTTGAAATAAATAAACCTTACAGCTATATGCATAAAGCATTTGACAAATAGGATTCAGTTTAAATTATAAATTAACTTTTAAAATTTTATTTTATAAAATTTATAAATTTATTTTGAACTTATAAATTTTATTTTCTAATGTGTACATTGCAATCTATTCAAGTAGTGAACAATAAGCAACCCTACCCTCACAGCCCAATGAGACTAGAATAATATGTATGACATGTAAATGAGATGTAGTCTTGTACAGACTCTGGCTGACCATTCCTGTGTTGTGTGGTTAATTGAACCCCAACAACCAAACTACACCAGTATCCACTAACTAGTATTCAAATCCATTTAAAAGCAATTAGCTTTTACTAGGATTCAAACTGTAGAATCTTCAACTCTGAAAATCAGCTGTTAAACAAGTAATTTGTGATGACAAGATAACCACTAGACCAGCCCAGTGGCCTGTGAACTTAAAAATGCATGGCTTCAGCTTCCATCTCATCTAAACTAATCATGCCGATCTCCATGACAGAGTGGTAGCATTTCAGCCTTTCATTTGGAGGTTCCAGGTTTGAATCCCAGTTAGGTTTGGTATTTTTTATGCTACAAATTTCCAACTGGGCTAATGACCATAGCAGTTGAGCGTGTAACCTCAAAAAAAAACCAATAACACATTTAATACTTTAGAATCTTTACATATTTATATCAAACAAATACAAATATTTGTTTATAACAAAAATATAGTTTTTTATTATATGTTAATCAGCTTAAACATAATGAATTTTATGTAAACAGACAAAATTGATATACTATGTAGAGCACAAATTTTAATAAACTGAATAAGGTTTGGAATGAATATAGTCTAGTTTTGTATATTTTTTGCATTATAAATGTTTATCTCCCCAGTTCAAAAGTTATGGAGTATTTACCAATCTGGAATCATGATAAAACAAAAACAGTAGTAGTCCCAAATGAAAACAATCTGAACTTAGTTCAAAATGTTTTGATGTAAACAATAAAAACAAGTAATTATGTATTTTCAGTGTAAATAAATTTAGTATATTCTTATGTTTAGAATAATCCAGTGAATTATTTTGTTGTTTATCAAATTTAATGAACCGTTTTTTAACGTTTCTTTGAAATCTTTTGGTTTACTTTTATAAAACAAGTGAGTAATTTGAAAATATTTAAATAATATTGCAGTACTTTTATTCTGATACAGATCCTAATTGTGATGATGGTTTTACATGTACAAATGGAGAATGTGTGTTGGAATCAGCAGTTTGTAATAACAGAGTTGAATGTAAAGATGCTAGTGATGAAATGTCTTGTTCATGTACAGATCGTATTGACAAAGATCGCAAGTGCGATGGTTATTTTGACTGTCCTTATGGTGAAGATGAGCTTGGCTGTTTTGGTAATTTATTTTCAAAACGTATTTTATTCATTTACTGTTATTTTTATTGGAATCTATGTTAACTGTCTTTTTTTAAATGAGCAAGTAAAATTTGGACATGTCTGGCTTAGGGAAATAATAAATTTAATTTAAAATTATTTCTAATTTAAATTTAAAAATATATTCAAGTAATACATACCAAAATAATAGTTTCATTACTTAACAGTAGATTATAATATCATCAAAATAAATTCATGGCATTAATTCATTGTCTGAGATAGTAAACAAACTGTCTATAGTTTTAACAATTGACTATTATAGCTATCGTAAAAAAATCTGAAGAAGCCGAGATCTGTATTTAAGTTCTCAATGGGGGCAACATAGGAAAAACATTACTAAGTGATAATACATTTTTAATTAATTTTAATTTAATTTAAAATGTTCCCTCAGTACGTTTTCAATAGTTTTCTAGTAAAACATTGAACTCTGTAATATCCTAATGAAGTTCATTTCTCTGAGATACACTTCCACTCAAACCTGATAACTGTTCCATTAATGGCTGAAATTGAATGAATTAATTTTAAATCCTAATAGTAACATTTGAATACTTTCAGTTTTTACTTGTCATTGTGGATATTTATTAGAATGAAGATGTCTTTTTATAATGGTAGCATCAGTTAATGGCCTTGTAATATTATGTCCGGCAAACATAAAATAACTGTATTTTGGATAATTTTAATTATGTTTGTTAGTTATTTATTCAGTTTTAATTAATTCTAAATGTTAAAGTTTTTAAGTTCTTTGTCATTTTCTTTAATTATTTAATTGAAAAAAAACCAATATTTTTAGATTTTTATTTTACTTCTATTTTATTTGCCAAAATATATATACAAAGTGTTCTTTTCGTAGTACACCACAATTATTATTTACATTTTATTTCATCTATTGCTGTTTTACATACCTGCTCTTAAATTTGCTTTAATTAAATAAATTTTTAAGGAAATTCCCTCTTTTGATATATTACCTCATGCATAGATTTACAGAGAAAATCCTTTCTTAACATTTACTATTAAAGTTATGGCTTTAGTATTTTTAGTTATGCTAAATTGTACTAATATAAAAAAATGCAAGTAGTTTGAAATGAGATTTCATATTGAGGAATTAACACTCTTTAACCCCTTTGGATTTATTTACTTCTGTTTCAAAATCTGTTAAGTAAAAATCACAATGTTAAATAAAGTTCCTTTTGAAATTATGAAATTTTTATTTAAATTAATTTTATTACTAGTTCTTTTTTTACAGGATGTCAACAAAATTCATTTAGCTGTGATGATTGGGTTCATCATGGATTGACAACAACTTGTGTTCCATTAGAAAAGCGTTGTGATAATGTACATGACTGTCCAAATGGAAAAGATGAAAAAGATTGCTCTGTTCTTGTGAATTCTGTCAGCACACAGGAGGTAGTGACAGTATTTTATTATTGTAAGATTACTGCATTCATTATTACTTGAAACTAAGCTCCATTTCTTAGAAGCAGTGCAGTATTAATATTGCATTGTATTAACATTGCAATGTTAAATCTCTGTAGCAGTATTAACACAGATAAAAGGGCTTGAGAGCTCAGTCTCCAGATATTTATATGATTTTAATAGTAGGCTGCTGTAATATAAACGCATTATTTTTGTTATATGAATTCTTGTCAAATTTCAAATACTACTAAGTCTAAACTCATTTTGAAAATCATTAAAAAATGTAATGATTGGTTTTTACATTCATTTTGTTATTTAACAATATGATAAAATAACACTTTAAAAATGATAAGCAATTAGTTCATAACGAGGGTAGAATAATTTCTTTCAGAGGGCCTTTCAATCTAATTATCTAGCTCCTCTTTAATAGCGTATCAGTGCAACTGGTAATACCATTGGAGAAGAAGCTGTTTAATTGGTTTTGAAAGGTCCTCTGGAAAAATAACCTCTATACACTTTAAACATAATCATTTGCCATTTTTAAAACAGTATTTAAATTTTTTTCAGTCATGTATTTTTTTTTATTTTTATTCCACATCATCTTCAATTTTAATTAGAAGTTATGGCTGATTTGCCATTCTTACCAGCTGCACAGCAAGATAGAACAAATGTCCTATATGAGTATTCTTTCTACCTATGACCATATTAATTTTTTAATAAATGTTAAAAATTGTTCCTTCAGTAATTCTTTCAAACTTAATATCCTGCTTGGATCCATTATTTTAATAATTTATTCAATTTCACACTTAATTTATACCACCAATTCTTTGTAATAAAAGTATTAAGTTTTATTGAGTGTTCAAATTTTATTTCCTTGTTAATAATCACTATATTTGTTTTCTTCATCACTAAATTTGTATATTCACAACCACTTCAACAGAGAATGAAAACATTATTTTAAAAACCATTAAGAGAGTACTCTTGATTCCAGATTTTTAAAAGATTTCATTATTGCATCTTTAACCAATTCCAAAAATGACTTTGCCTACTTGCACATATAAGAAATTGTGCGACACTTCATATACCCTATTAGCATCAAATTGTAGTCAGCTGATTTCATTCATCTGGCAGGATCTTCATGAATGAATGATTTGAATTTTTTATTTCATAAAAAAATTATTTTGATACAATATCAAAATGAATCTTTTTTTTTTTAATTCTGATTTCTTCTTCAATTTTTCTGTTTTGGTTGGCTGAATAATCTAATGTTTACTTATAACTAATTCTCAAAATTACTGTGAATCACTGAAAATTCAGTTCATTAATTCTTTTATTGGAAGATTCTGTCAAGAGTGATCCAAGCTGTTTCAAAATGTAAAAAAACAGCTCCCTTTTAAGAAGGCCTTTCAGATAGAAAAAAATGTTGTCATCTTGATCATGCTTTTTTAATGACATTTATGCCATTTTCATGCTATTTATTCATTGTTACATATATGAGTGAAAATTCAGATAGAATTTTATCAGTAGGCATAGTTTTTACTTAAATAACATCTGTAGAAGAAACAAAAAATCTGCACAGCATAACATTTTTATGTAATGCATTTTCTCATGAGAAACATCCTGAATTTAATAACAAACAGTTTACCTGCTTTGATTTTAGCTGTCACTCTAGACAAGGAATTTATCTATATGGCTAATTTAGCTTAGCCTGAAGAATAACTGTTTCCTGGCAGTAATGAAAAATTTATGGCAATTTAAATTTATATATCCATATTTTGGTAGATTTTTTTTAATATTCTGGTTCTCATAAGTTTACTTAATCCATGATGATTCATGAATGGATAGTATCACAAACTACTTACTGTAAAATTAACAACATCTGTAGCTCTTTTTTGCCCTCCCAAACACTTTTTTAAGAAGTTAAAAGTTAAATCAAAGATATTTTGAAATAAATACCACTTACAATCATACATGAAACTTGTGTGTCCTTAACTAGATACAAAAATACTACATGTTTATTTGTTTACATCATTTAACCAAGTGAACAACTGTCTCTTTCCCAATTGCTTTCAATACAATCTACTTCCAGAAATCTAAAACATTGGGTTTTGAATTCTAATTGAAAGTTTACAAACTGTACCTATTAAACTTAAATTCTGTCATTCTAATGATTTTTTTAATTTACCAAAAGCATAATTAATATTCTAAATTTTGCCATACCAATAGTATGGCGTAAACCATAAGACCACTTGTCAGACTGTTATTTCTGTATCACAAAGATAAAGGAATAAGTAGTTGATCAAAGCACACAATGCAATACCCAAAATTACCATCTGTTATAAGGCCAGTGCCTCATGGTGAGGCACTATATGTACCGCATCCTCCAACATATCTAACCAAGATGATTTGGAATATAAGATAGCCACTGAAATTTGACAAGAAGAGCATGATGATTCTACTTTTGAAGCAGAATTCTCTTTCCATGAACCTCATTTGACAATTCAACAGAGTTTAAATTACCTTGTTTGGGATTTGATCTTCCCAAAGAAACAAGTCAAGGTTCTTAGAAGCTTCTGAGGGCTTCTAGGCTGAAAGGCTGGAATCTTCTCTGTACTGACACTAAAGCATGTTTCATTTGTAATCATCAGGAAGAGTTTCAAGATTTATATTCTGAAAAAAAATAGTTAATTAATTTAATAATTTGGAATTTTCTTTCACCTTCGTGAACTTATATGGTTAATGTCTAATATTGCTGACTTTCATAATATTTCATTCACTCTAAAATATAGACATAATTCTTTCTAACAACAAACTTATTACTTCAAATCATATTAAAATAATAGATTTTGTTATTTGTTTATAGAAATTAATTTTTCAACTTACTGCTTTATTATATTTTCCTTTCTTTGTACATCTAGCACTTGTCAGTGTGCTTTGTTCAAGAAAGCACGAAGAAATGTGCTTTTGTTGAACATTTATGTGGAAATTTAAATTAAAAATATAGTTAAAATATTTATAACAATATAATTTGAATATATAATATTAACTTTACAGAAATATAATTAATCAACAGTAAGTATAATTAATGAACAAATAACATTTGAACATGATTTTATTAGGTAAGTAGCACATATTAAAATTATTCAAATTTAGATTTAAAAATACATTTTTAAATTACAGTACAAGAAATATAGTCCTATTATCTGCCACAAATTGTAATGGCAGAAAAATATTTTATTTTATATCAGTGATCAGTGACTGAAATAGTTAGTTAACCTTTCTACATTTTTAATTTTTTTAACTCTTTTTAACCTAAATATCATACATATATATCAAATGAAATTTAAAACACCAAAATACAGTAAATAGATAAGTTAAACTTAGCATATTAATTCCAAGAATCAATTCGCAGGATCACATATCTTCAGTTGGATTTTAACTCTACAATTACATTTAAAATAAATTGTTTTTATAGTTTGTGAATTTTGAATTTGTTGAAATGTTTCTCTTTTATAAATTTTGAAGTTGTTATGGATGAATACTCAAATTCTGCTGTAACATTTAAAATGCCATTTTAAATATTACATCATACCAGTACTAGACAGCAGAATTTGTATATTCATCCATAATAACTTCAAAATTCACAATTTATAAAAACAATTTATTTTATTGTAATTACAGAATTAAATAAAAACTGAAGATGCAGGATATTGTGAAAATTGATTCTTGGAATAAATATGGTAAATTTAACTCATCTATTTACTGTGTTTTAGTGGTTTAAATTTCATTTTATATTAAATTTCATTAACACAGTGGTCAGTATGTTAATGAATATATATAAGTTATAACTTAGAAAAATAAAAATATACTTACAAAAATAAAATAATACAAAAAAAAATGTACAATAAAGATTAACTTGGAAAGTTAATTTTTTCATTTACTTGCACGTGCGTGCGCACACACACACACACACACACACACACACACAGAGAGAGAGAGAGAGAGAGAGTGAGTGAGTGTCAAACCTCCCCAAATCGAACCTCCTTAATTCGAATAACTCCCTGAATAGAATATTTATTTTGTCTCCTTGAAAAATCTTCTTTAAATCGAATTAAATTACCTCCTTTATTCAAAATTTCAAAGACCTTATACACATATTATTTCTTTGATGAAAACGTTTTCAGTAAAGAATTTACATACTGTACACGATTTCCAAAGAAGCATAGATAGCAGTAAATTCAGTCTAACAATGTATAGCTATCGTTGGTGTGGGTTGTGAATTTTATCCGGTACTTTATGCCTAATGTTAATCAACTTCCGACTTGTTTATTTACGTCGCTGGTAGCTCGAGTTGTAGATAACAAAACTACGTGCACGGTGCCACTGTATGAGTAATATCCGGTCTTATTCCTTACAGCAGGCTATGTATAACATAATGAGTCAGATTTTGCTACAGTATGCGTGTTGATTTTGCATGGTTAACACTAGTTTTCTCGCGGAATTCAAGTTTTATTTCATTTTAAAATTTACGATTTGATTACGTACATTTTTGTTTAAACTTTGATACGTATACCTACTGTACATTTTTAATAGCCGTGTTTTACAATGAGCGTACAGCGGAAAAGTAAAGCATTACATATCGATGATAAAATAAATATTATAAAAGAGGTAAAGAAGTGTAACATAAAAAAGAAAGACATTGCTCACGTATTTGGAAATCCTTCAACCACTTTTTTAGACAATTTAAAAAAATGAAAATTCGGTCCTTTTAGAAGAATATTCTTTGAAAGTGGACTGCAAAAGAAGAAGAGAGGTAGAATTCGCCGATATTGATGAATTTGTGATAAATAGTTCAAATAATGTAATGATAGTACTGTCAGTTTACAGGGCCCAATCACCACCGGCTTGATCTAGTAGTGAACGCGTCTTCGTAAATCAGCTGATTTCGTAGTCGAGAGTTCCAACGTTCACATCCTAGTAAAGGCAGTTAGTTACTTTTATACGGATTTGAATACATTTTTTTTTTCGTAGGAAGTGGGGAAAATTTGCCTGAACCAAACGCCCAGCAGCCCATACTGGGTATGTGGGGTTCACCGCCTATGCGGTGGGACCCACTAAAAACCAATTTCCTCACGCAGGGTGGTGCTAGAATTGACGTAAAGGTATAACATCAGCACCACCCGCGTCACAGGCACACCTCTCATTCACATCAGTATTTACATAACACATTCAGACACTATTTACAATTAATAATATATACATCCCAGAATTAATAATAATAATAATATATAGAGCTCAGAATGTATACACTATAGCTATGCCGGCCTCAGACAACAGAACGCGCCCCGTGGAAGCCATTGGTGACACACAATGCCGAGGCACCTCCGTCACCCGCCCCTGAAGGCTGGCGCCCATCGCTGTCCTCAACCGACATCTCCACTGTCTGCCTCGCAGTCCTTCTCTGTTAGTTTCTGCTGTAGCACTCTTTTAAACCACCGGGCACACGCAGTCCATCCCTCACCAGAAGAGAGCATCAACCGCACGACTACCCATGGTGAGTTTAAATCACCACGTGGTATCTTCTGCCTCCATCTGTGGCACACAAAGAAGGTGTGCTTTACATCATCACAGTTCAGTGCGCTTCTTTCCGATCCTACAGAGGTAGATCCTGAAAGACCCATGACCCAACAACCACTAAGCCATCCACGGATTTGAATACTAGATCGTGGATACCGATGTTCTTTGGTGGTTGGGTTTCAATTAACCACACATATCAGATATGGTCGACCTGGGACTGTAGACTACATTTCACTTACACTCATACATATCATCCTTATGATCATTCATCCTCTGAAGTAATACCTGATGGTGATTCCTGGAGGCTAAACAGGGGAAAAAATGGAGGTCCAATCATAAAGAAAAAGCATAGATTTCAGAGGCGTTTTTGTTTTAATTTTTACATAATACTATTTAAATTTTGTTTTTTCTAACGTAATTTACCACTGTAGTAAATTATTATAGATTAACATAAATTTTTATTTAATTATGAAATCTTTCTGTACAATTTTCAAGTTTTATTATTTTACCTCTCTAAATAATAACTCTAAAAAATTACTCCCTAAATCGAAAAAAAAATTGGTCCCTTGAGATTCAAATTAAAGAGATTTGACTATATATATATATATATATATATATACTTGTAAGTAAATGGAAAAATTAACTTTTATAAATAATTGTATTCTGCTGCTAGGATGAAATTTACCAAGCTGCTTTTACAATGGTATTTTGAAAACATGACATTAATCATTCTTTTAATTTTTCTTATTCATAAACTTTGTTTGCATTAACCACATTTTTTTAAAATTATTGACCCACTTTGTCATACAGTGTATTTCATGATTTACATTCATATAGTACATATTCAGAGTAATATTTATTACTATTAATACTAACAAATGAGAAGTAAAATATCTAAACTATCAAGAAATTTTTTTGAATTCATGAAAAAGAAATTTACAGGACAGAATAAGGCTACTGTCTTGTTCAGTAGAACATTGTTGCCAAAGTTGGAATAAAATTATTATAACAAATTTTAAATTCAAAAATGAACCAACAAAAGGAAGTTTGTAGTAACAACGTTCTAATATCTTTAAAAAATAATTTTAATTTCAATATAAAATAGCTTATTTCTTTCAAAATAGAAGCATAAATCTTATTCCTTCAGACAAAATCAGTCCTTACTTTGTACTTCAAGTGAGATTCATAAAAAAAATCCATTAATGATTGTGTTAGGGGACTGCATGCATTACTTTTATATAACAAAAAAAGCATAAAGTTAAGTTTGTTAGTCCTCTCAAACTACAGATAAGAATTTATTTTGGAGGTACTGGATTACTGTAGAGTCAATAATGTTAATTTTGGATCATCTGCTGATTAAAGACGTGTGCATATTGTTTCTTTACAGAAAGTAGTACATTTGAGTTATTTTAATTTACTATGACTACACCAAAGGTAGAAAAATCATATCAGAAGGGCTTTTGCTCTTAAAATATTTATGATCACTATACATTTAGTAACTGTGGTGGAACAAATGATAGCATCACTTATAGGACTGAGCACTGATATGTGTTTTTAATATAAAAAACATATTATAAAAAAACATTTTTTTAATAAAATTCTAAAGATGTGATCTTGGGGTAAAGTTTTTAAGTGGCCAAAGAGATTTAGTAGTCATTCATTTTAAACAGCACATAAAAGAAGAAAATTTAATAAACTTTTCTTGCAATCTTTAAAGGTTCTCAGATGCGACACAAAAATAGATTTTCAGCCATGAATTGCCAAACATAATGACTAATGTAAATATGACTTATGTTTAATATTTGGAAAGTTTGACAATATCTAGTGCCCTACATCTAGTACATAGTGCTTTGTTTATTCCGTAGCTGAATCTCTTGTTTGCTTATTGTGTGTACCTACACCTTGTACCTATTCCGGATTACCAAGCCAGGGTATGTTAGTAAGAATCCAATAACAGAATGGTGGTCAGGAGAAAGTATCCAATAATTTATTAGCATTAAAATATTATTGATCAGGGTAGGCTTCAAGCAGTCTACCCCCCATACAGAAAGGCAATTACAAATCTTTTGTGCCACATCAGTATACAGTGACCAATAATTTTTAGTAAGTAAATTAAATTAAAGTGTCTTTCAATCAGGAAAATAAGTAGCCCATATAAAATAAATTGTGATATAGTAATAATTTTTTATACATTTTATTTTAGTATTTATAATAAATCATTTGAGTTAACATATGAATTCATTAAACATATTAACACGCCGGCCTCTGTGGCGCGAGTGGTAGTGTCTCGGCCTTTCACCCAGAGGTCCCGGGTTCGAATCCCGGTCAGGCATGGCATTTTCACACACGCTACAAATCATTCATCTCATCCTCTGAAGTAATGCTTAACTATGGACTCGGAGGTTAAAAAAAAAACACATGATTCATTCTAATCATATTTTTTGTGTGATACAATTTAAAGAAGAAAATATCATAAAATGTACCACTTTATCAGGTGTTCATATTTGTAGCTCCATAGATTTTCCTTACCTCTACCAGACATGTTGAAGAACCTATCATATTTAATTATGTGTGAGCATAGTGTACAAGCACTTAATAATATTTCTTTCATATCTTTCCTTGGTGTATAGCCATTAAAAATTTCTGAGAAACAATCCCTTTCATCTCTTCACAAACTATTGTTCAATGTTTCTTGTTTGATGGAAAATAATTACAACAGAAAGATGATATTTTATTGCCTATGTCATTCAGTGGT
Source organism: Lycorma delicatula (assembly GCF_047948215.1). Taxonomy (NCBI): domain Eukaryota; kingdom Metazoa; phylum Arthropoda; class Insecta; order Hemiptera; family Fulgoridae; genus Lycorma; species Lycorma delicatula. The sequence continues at coordinate 29,061,538 of NC_134455.1, forward strand.
GGAAGTTATAAAAAAATTATTAATGTTTAATGTCCAATCTAAGCAAATTTAATTAATATTTTTATTTTCATCAAACCATTTTAAACTATTTTTGTAAACATCCTTAAACAACATAATTTAAATAAAGATACTGCAAAAGCACTTCATATTAAAGTGGAAACTGGTATTTGCCAACAACTTTACTGGAACAAACATAAACATAACATGATAAAATACAATGTAGGCATTTTACTGATTCAAAAAGAGGACCACAATCTAACACGCTTTTTAGTTCACCACGAATATGTGTCTTCCTGACTCAAAAACCCACTAGCAATAATTTATGCTGGAATTTTAATGTAACACTGTTACTACTGTAATACTCATCCCATTGATTGAAAAATGTTCTGACATTTTTATTGCAGAATTTTATCATTCATTTCAAAATTATTTATATAATAACAAATTACAAATTTTGTAATATGAGTTGTTAAAAATCTGTGATTTCTAAGGAACAAAGTACTTCATAATCTCATTAAATTACTTACAAATGATTTTAATAGATGTAATATTGTTATTGTCAGCTGGTTACTGTATTAACCATTCGATGAAACTGTTTTCAGCCTTTTTCAGTGTCATATACAAGAGGCTTTTTGCATCATAATTGGCAGGGAAACTGGTTTCCAGCATGTCCTGAACCTGATATAAGAGAATTAGATTGGGCGAGATTAGCATGTGCTGCTGAAATAGGTTCTGATGAAATGTAAGTTATTTTTTCTTAATCTGTAAAGTTACATTATATGTTTATATCTAAATATATGTGGGTTACATTTTAAGTAATAAAATTGTTAGGAGTTACACTATTGTAATTGCATTTTTTACACCAAGCTATGCTCATCAAACTTGAATTAAACACAAAATAAATGTTATGTAATGGCCAGAATTACATAAAAGCAACAACCATACTAAGAGTTAAAAAGTAATTATCTTTATAATCAAAGAACAGATGAAGTTCTCAAATAATTGTCTTTGTAAGCATTTAGGTATAATAAATATTGTACTGGTTAAATCATCCAATATGTAATCAGATTTAATGTGATGTGTATAAGCAGACTTAATGAGTATCCTTAAATGAATGAAATGATGAGAACTTTTAATTCAAGCTTTAATCAACTAAGAGTTATATATTCTTCATAGATAAACTATAAAAAAACATGAATAGTTTGTAAATCAGTTTAATTATAGCTGACAACATCAGTTATTACAGATACAAAGCAGATCAGAAAAACTTATTATCTTCTATTCTATCACAAATCTTTGTATATGGAGAAGTGATGTACGAAGAGTGTGGATTCCTGATCAGTTTTGTGCTGAATGTGCTCATACTCAAAATTAATTTCAATTAATTATTTTGTTTCTCGACCAGCAGCAGCTTTATTTAGATGCTCTTGCATCATAAAGAGAGATATTTACCATGAAATATGAATATCTTCAGACATTCACGTGAAAAATATCTTTCAGATAAGATTAGATGTTTTCCAGACAAGACTAAGGTACAGATGATCCATAAATAAAACTCCTAACATGAAAAATATACTATTGTGGGAGGAGAGATGAGATTTATTGTCATTTATAGCAATGATCAAATAGCTACCAGAACATCCAGTAATATCTTCTTCTATTTAATCCTCATTTTAGGTGAATATGATAACTTTTCATACACCTTTTAAAATACTCTGACTTTACCTTAACAGTGGTAAGATTTTTGATCTGCTTGTTGCAGTTCATACTGAAAGCAGAAAGTATTTACATCAGCAGACATAAAGATGTCCTTCTATCTAAATGTATATATATATATATATATATATATATATATATAAAATGTATACAGTAAACCAATATAAGATTCTTTAGCATTCCTATTTGTCTCATCATTCAAGGGAATATAAATTATTCCCTTATAAGATTGGTTCCCTTATAAGATAAATTATTCCCTATAATATAAGATTGTTCAAGAAAAATCTTGAACAATCTTATCCACAAGCAGTAATTGTATTATTTGTTCCTATTTATTGATTTTAAGGCTATTTAAAACCCATGTTCAGTTGCTCAAAAACTCTTATTACCTTATTTAAGCAGCTAATTTGTCTTAGATGATTTACTCAGAAAAAATCATAGAACAAAATTTTTAAATGGCCAAGGAGGTTCATTCATTTTAAACAGCACATAAAGGAAGAAAATTTAATACATTTTTCTTGCAATCTTTAAAGGTTCTCAGATGTGACACAAAAATAGAATTTGGGGCCATGAATTGCATGACATAATGACTAATGTAGATATGACTTATGTTTAATATTTGGAAAATTTGTCAATATCTAGTACCTTGCATCTAGTACATAGTGTTTTGTTTATTCAAAAGCCTTTCTTTATTCAGTAGCTGAATCTCTTGCTTGCTTATTTGTGTACCTAAATCTTGCTACTATTCGGATTGCCAAGTCAGGATATGTTATTAAGAATCAAATTAATCAATTCCAGTGAAACAATTTATTCAATGGGTATTGAATTTTCATGGTATTTCATTAAAGCTTTGCTTTAATGAAATTTTTTTATAGTGTCACAACAAATCTTTGATAATGGTCTTTTGGATCATTGCTTACCTCAGTCCTAAGCAATCAGTTTTTTAATCTGATAAATCGAAATGCCATCTTTGTGTTTTCTCATTTGCAAATCTATTCATGAAGTTCCTCGATTCACTTTATTCTTCATTCTTGAAGTATCCTAGAGTCCGGAAATAAGTGTTAAGAAATGTTATGAATCAAGACAATGTTGTAATTTTTGATCTGTTATGAGTGTTATTAACCCTGTTATTGGAGTGACCATCCAATAGAATAAATATGTAATAATTTTTTAATTTTAATACTATAAGCAGAACATACATTACAGTTTTTACATTCAGGGATAGTTTAATGATAAAAGAGCTGAGAACTATTTTCAGTCAATTTTATATCAAAAACTCTCCATCTTTCAAAGCTGCCTTTATTTGTAACAGCAGAGATAGTAACCCCCAAACTTATAATCTTATGATATAAAATAATAATTCATCTGTATTAAAAATTTCAAATATAAAAATATATCTGTATTACATAGTATATATCAATTTTTTTTAAATTTCCTTTTTTTATCAAAGAACACTAATCTTTTTTTTACATGTTAACACCAAGTCCAAATACTCAGCATATCATTTTTGAGTAAATTAAATATAATTTCTACATTATTTATTACAGTACATGAATACAATTTATCATTACTATAGTTTAAACAGTTACTTTATAGTTTTAGTAGTTATTTCGGTCTTTATTCATTCTTTAATATATTTGGTTTTGTTTGTTAGCTTAGATATTGACATTTTAATTATACTGCATATAATTTTACATTTTCTAATATTATTTTTTTGCAATTTTATATTTATTATGAGTATTTCAGTTTTTATTTATAACCATAACTAAACATGTAAAATCTTACATGTTTATAAATGATCCTAATCTACTTTACATGATTCCTATTCTAGTCTATAAATGATTCTATTCTACTTTAGTCTTTAAATTTAATATAATAATATTATTGTCTTCAGATCTTTACTGCTGTTGTAAGTAGTAAATTTCGTAATGCATAAATCTCAGTAAGGAAAAGAAGTGATTTTATTTCTTGAAAACTTCTTGAACCGATATTTATATTATTTCTTAATTTTAGTGTTACATTTTGATTCAGCAAAAGGTTAAATATACTATTTACAAAATACACTATTTATTACTTCATTTTTGTTGATTGAAGAATTATTTCACAAAATGAGAAAAAATTTTCAATAAAAAAAGCATTGTACTAAAATGTATTAAAGTAATTTATTTAGTCTCTAATTTAAACCATGTAATAAAAAATCTAATTATATAATATTTTGAACCATATAATTAAATCCATTATTAAAAGTTAAACTTTCCTTTGTGAAACCATTTACAATATAATAAAATAGAAAGATAATTAAACGTCTTCTGTTAGGATCATCAGCATAATTTTGCTACTAACTCTAAATTTTCAAGAAACTGTTATATTCAGTTCAAAAACAATTAAAGTTTTCCAAGGTAGATTTATTCTTTAATGACTTTTTTGCTGGGAGAAAGTGAAAAACTATTTTTCATGAGTATGTGGACAGACAACTCATTATGATAGTTCAATTTGCTTACAATTGCAGCAGTCTAAAATTAATCAATGTACTTGGATTGGACTCAACGCAAATTGTACAATTCTGTGATGTTTTGTAACCTGTTACTGTACAGATTTCTGAACTGGTACTCGTGATTTCTTTATTTTCTGCTGTTATTGTTTGATAATTTAAAATCGTATCTCAAAATATTAAAATGAGTTACATATGTGATTATGTATGTTCCATTGAGTACATAAGTTATATTTCAATGCTATCTCCTAGATAATATCTTCTACTTACTAATTAGTTGTCTGGTTCAAATTAATAATATATCATGACCTTACAATCTTGTGATCCAGTACATCAGCAAATCTGCCCTAAATGTCGAGAAGAGTCTTCAGGAACATCATACAAACTAATTTGACGAATATGTCAAATTAATACTCATGTAAAACTTGAACTCTGCCAAAATAAGTTCTATCAGTTTACTTAAAAAGTACTATCAAGAAAAACATCCTATCATGGAAGGATTTGATATTCCACTGTGCCCACTATATGATTTTTAAAGAATAGAAATTTATTTATTTATTTGTTTATAAATAAATACACAGAAATTTATTTATCTATATTTATGTAGTATTTAGTGCAATTATTTTAATTCATTTTGTATACGCCTAGATTGTTGTATTTGTCAGTATATATTTTATTAATTAGCTGCATGTTCCTGTATATTTTATTAGTAGTTTTAAAAGCAGCTTGTTAACTTTATCTGAAAACACTCATAATTCTTTATGATTATATTTTGAATGTTATTCAACAAATTCAAATTTCATCATTATTTAAATAGTAAAATAAAATACCTCTATAATTTCAAAGAATTTGCCTTGTAATTTTAATTAAGAAGGCTAAATCTTATAATATTATGTTGGACTTAAAATGATGAAACCAACTTAAGATGAACTTTGTAAATTTATTATTTATGATTTAATATTAAGTAATATGACATACAACTGCATATTTTACTTGGCTCAGTGAATAATAATTATGAAACCACTCCACTCCTCAGTTTCTGTAATAAGCTTGTAGTGGAATTTCCTTTTATTCTTGAGGATGACTATTTCAGTTGTCATGTGTGTGTGTGTGAGCGTGCATGTGCACACACATTTATATATGTATATAATTGATTAACCTAATTTGTTTAACCTAATTTGAGTTTTTATTTGTTCATAGGTAATTGTTTCTTTTTTGTTTCAGCATTCCTCACATTGATTATATTTCAGTGAAAGAACAATACAAAGGAAGTTTCCTTGTGCCTATCAATGAAAAAGAGTTCATATTTACTAATGGCTGTAAAGAATTAGGTTCAGCTGCTTTTGTAAGTTGCCCTGATGTTCCTTGTGGGACACGACTTAACCATGAAGGGGATGATCAAGTTGATAACCTACTTAGTAAACGTTACATTGAACCAAGCCTTTATGATCCAAATTTACCATCTACTGGTGAAAATAGTGCATACAAGACATGGAATTTAAGTAAACACTTATTTTATTCTGGTAGTTCATATAAAAACAAGAAATATGATAATAATTTCTCATCTATTTTTCATAACCTGTTATTCAATAACAGTCCTACTGAGAGATTAAATTCAGAAGATATTGCAAATAAATTTTTTGAGAGAGAAAGTTCATTTGAAAAAATTGGAGATTGTAATGAAAACAAAATCTCAAAACATGAATGGTTATCAGATGATGAATCTTCAAGTTTGTACAAAAGTAATTACAAAATTTCAGATGCAGAAAAATATGATTATGCTAACAATAAGTTGATTAATAAATTAAATAAAGCTGCTGGAAAATCTTTTGAAGTGTTTGATAAAGAGAGTACAGATAAACAACTTGATACAAATGTTTTATTTAATGAAAATTTACTCACTGAAGATAGCATGAATCAAAATAATCAAAGTAATCGATTCAAGGAAAATGTTAAAATTGATGGAAACCAGTTACTTGTTGGTAAAGACTCGCTGTTCATGACATCTTTCTTTCCAGATTCATTATTTCCACACTCTCCTAGTGTTGTTAGAGTCCAACGAGAACAAGGTCGTGTTGTTGGTGGGAGAGATAGTAAACCAGCAAAATGGCCTTGGATAGTTGCCCTTTTCCAAGATGGTTCTTTCCATTGTGGAGGTGTTATTATAAATTATATGTGGGTGATGACAGCTGCACACTGTGTGGCTCAGTAAGTTTCAAATCTGCAATTTTATTTTCTTTATTTCAAGTATTCATTGTTATTATTAATGTGCTATATAGCTTGTGATAGTTTCAGAATTTTTTTTTTTATCATTCTGCTTCAAGAAATTGTTACTTTCAGTCTTGTCAAGCATTAAAACAATTTAATTATGAATAATCTTCCCTCATATATGTTTTACTATTATTTTAACTTCATGATAGCACCACCTTAAAAATTAGTAATCTTATTTACTCAGTTTTGTGTTTTTTCATTTGTACTAATCTATTAAGTATTCTACTAATGCTGAATAAACAAATATTTATGTTTTATTAAATATACAAAATATGGTCATCTGTTACAGGAAAGTATACAAAAAATAGTATTTCTTTACTGATTTATTGACAAAAGGATAACAGAGTTTGAACCATTATTATGTGCTTTGGGAATGAAAATAATTTTTTTTAAATAACTTCTTAAACTCCTGAACCCCTTGCACATCAGAGATGAAACTTTGTTAACATATATATTAAAAAGAAAATACAATTAGAATGTATGTTCCAAAGAAACATTTTTTCATTGTAAATTTGATGAAGTACACATGTATTCAAAGTCAGCTTATGAGAAAAATATAGTAAAATTTGGGTACCTCTTTTCCAATAATAATAGCCTAATTCCAATAATAGCTGGAAAATGCCTGATTTTTTCTATGATGAATTTGCTCATTAATTAATTAAGAAGGAAAGAATATGAATTCAAAATGAGCTTTGAATCCAGTTTTTGAGACTGTTGGTTCAGATACATGGTTTAGAGGCAGACTTCATTTTTCACATCATACAGTGCAGTTTTAAACATGCTGTTTTACCTACATGGTTACTGTTTACATAAAATATTACATAGGCTGCTACATTAAATAAAATGTAAAGTAGTTGACTGTTATAATAATATCTGAGTAAAGAATAAAAGTGAAAGGTTTTAAAATATTTGAAATTATTACACACATAAAATTTGATATAAAATAATTTTAGTTGCCTACAATAACTATTAATTACTGTTGTTATGATTTAAATGTTATTTTTACAATTATGCATTGAACCAGTAAATGTCTATTTTGTTTTCTGTACCAGTTTTTCCCAGCATTATTATGAAATTCAAGCTGGAGTATTAAGGCGTTATTCATTTGCACCTATGGAGCAGACTCGAACAGTAGTAAATATAATCATACATGAGAAATATGTGCAAAGTGTAATGCAAAATGATCTTGCTTTATTACACCTGGGTGAGCCTTTACAGTATAATCGATGGGTACGGCCTGTCTGTCTTCCATTTAATTTGCCAGCAACATTTCCTTTACCAGGAACTTTGTGTACTGCTGTTGGTTGGGGAGCTACTGTCGAACATGGACCTGATCGTAAATAATTATTATTGACCTTATTATTTATTTACTTTTCTTATTCTTTGTAGGCTTAACAAAGGTGAGGTGAAAATTATGACAGAAAACATATAGCATACAGAAAAAAAAACATCAGTTTAAAGATGCATTAGACAGTTTCTCAGAGTCAAAAATTACTTTGAAGTACTATAAAATGAATGAATGAAGCAAAAATCTCACATTTTTTTAATCATTAGCAATTTGTTTATAATTTTGAGGGATGTTGGTAAACAGCCTCAACCAGAATAATAATTACCCGTTTTTAAATATAGAAAGATGTTAGGAATTCACATAATTATTTCACAAAATTTGTTACAATTATTTCATTTTTTTATAAATACAATAGAAGATGAAAAGTTACTTTTACTTTTTCTAATACGTAGATCATCATTTTATTAGAATTCTTTACTTTACATTGGTATTTGTCTTTATAACAAATTTAGTGTATTCCCATGTTCACCATACCTTTGTTATAACAACTATTTTACTTTCTTATTGGTTTCTTGTTTGTGACTTTTTTTAGTTGTATATTATTTTTTAACAATTGCTTTTTAGCACATACAAGTGCAATTGATTTTATAAATACACTTTTTTTTAATGAAAAAAAAATTGTCAGACAATTGATAATTTGTAGTAGTGGAATGATCCTGTTTAAAAAAAAATTATTTTTTTATTATTTAAAATAATATTTCTGTAGAGTAAAAAAAAAAAAACATTTTATATAAAATGTTATTTTACTTTACCAACATTAAGTTATACAAAAACAGCAGCAACCAAAATTTTTACGTAATAATTTTAAGTGTTAAGATGTGTTTTAGATTTGCTTCTTTTAAATTAAAATGGATAGATTTTTTTTTTTTGTTAAAAAAGATGTTCCAATAGAAGGTCACATTAATAGAAAATTTATTAATTTTTGGGAAGCTAATATTTAATATTTATTTATTCATTTTCCAACAGAAAAATCTTTTAACTGAAGATTTCTGCTTTAAAACCAATCACATAAAGGCAGAATTTATTTGTGCTAATTATACATTAAAAAAAGTGTTTGAACTCTACATAAAATTGGTTGTTGGAAGGTAAATGAATTTTTTATAAGTGATGATGTATTTTGGATATATGCATGAATAAATAGTGAAAAAAGGCAGATAATCAGCAATCAGGCAAGAATTTATGGTAGTCACTCTTTGTAGAAGGGTTAATAATTAAAAATCATAAATTAAACTTAAATTAAAAGTTTCTCATACCTAAGAGAAACTTGGTGGGTCAATTATGCTCAGCTCCTTCCTGTTATAGGGAATTAAAATATTAATTGATTTATAATTACCTTTTTACTTTGAATAAAAGAGTTATTTAGGTAATTATTAATAGATCTACATTTAATATTTGAAATAATTAAAAATATTATTAAATCTGATCCAGTATTATGAGCAGAGTCATAGCATATCTGCCTTCTGGAAAATCTGTGTTTGAATCTTAGACAAGCATAGTATTTTTCACACATTACAAAATTCATTACATCCATCAACAGCTGTTGTAGCATCTCAGCCTATGGCTGTTTAAGTAAATAAATAAATTACTATTAATTTTAATTAATCATTTAATATTAATTTTAAGCATTCAACTGATATAAATACAAATTCAGGCAACAAAAATCAGAATTACAGTATTTCATTTGGGTTTTACTAGATATTTAATGAGTTTAATTTTTTTCAATGATATTAATTTACTGTTTTAAATTTTCAACTTGAAATTTTTCAAGTTCTGAATTTTTACCCAGAATATGATATTACTGAAATTATTTGTTTACATCAAACAAAATTTTTAATATGATCATTGCTTCATTTTTATAGCCATATTAATCATGATTTCTTGTAGTTTATTTATTTATTGTTAAAAATAAATGTACATATATTAATGACTTACTATTTCCTTGTGTTACTTTTTTATTTTTTCTATGATAGCGGATCATATGCGTGAAGTGGAGGTTCCAGTGTTACCTATTTGTAAGCACCAGCCAGATCGAGAGGGTGCTGAATTGTGTGCAGGAGCTCTAGAAGGAGGTCGTGATACCTGTCAAGGGGACAGTGGTGGGCCACTTCTTTGTAGGTTAGAGCATACCTTGGTATAATTTTTTTGATATTTATTATTCAGTTAATTTTTACTGCATTTAAAATTAAAAGGAGCAATAAATTTTGTTTTCTTTTTCTTATGATTATATTTAGTTTATTTCAAATACAATTACTTCTAAGATATTAATTGCATTGAGTATTTTATTTGTGTTAAATTTTGAAGGCTTATTGCAAGATTATATTAATAAGTATAATAAGTATTTATTTGTTCACTAGTTAATAATATTTTTTTATTCTTTTAAATGCACCTTCACACACATGAATAAAAGCGATAATTTAAGTAACAATATGTCACTTATTTCCCAAGATACATCACATTTATGTAGTTTCCGTGATTGTGTTTTTTGTTCTGATTGATATTATGAAGTCATTGTAATTTTTTTTTTTCATTTTTTTTAGTTCAATGATATTACTTCATGTGTGCTAAGAAATATTACACAAAATAAATTTTAACTTAAAAAGAGAAGAGGGGAAAAAATAAATGGCAATACTTTGTTAATTTGGAATTGCTATTATTTTTAGGAAGGAATTTTTCACTAGAATTTAGTGCCTTATTTAAAACTGGCAAAAAGGTTTGCCATTTCCTATAAAACATATGTACAAATTTTCAGTGCTAATGAAAGTGCCAATGGATCCATAGAAAATGTACAAACATTCAACACAGCTTTTGCTCAAGATGCTGTAAACATCATTTGTTGCTATGCTGGGTTTGAGAATGGCAAAAGATAATCATGGTTTATTTTTAAAATGTGCATTTTCAGACCTGTCATACTCAATTTCTGCTTCTTTTTCTTTCAAATTCAGTTTCTTATACAAAGAATGTATTATAATTCTCTGAGCAAAGTGTAATAATCTTTCATATTAAACTGCTTTTTTTTAGAATTTTTATTAAGTGGGGGGGGACTGTTCTGAAATTATGCAATAGTAAGACAATTACATGATACTATAGTTTAGTATTTATTAATAGAAATTTTCAAATTAAATAACACTAATGTACATCAACTATCAATCATATAAAATTACCACAATGCTTTAGTGACATTTACAAAAAATAAACGAAATACACAAGATCACACAAAATTAGTATTTCATTTACTGGTATAACATGATCTGATGAACACATGGATGAACCATGGAGTAAACAAATTAAACTGCAGAGAATGCACTAAATATTATATTGGACAGTCTGTATATTCATTCTTCTATTGATACAAGTACCTCCAACTACCCACAATAATGGAATAAAAAGTTAAAAATCACATCATAGAAACATGATACAAATACAAAGAAATTAATCACAGCATGCAAGTTTTACACACACTACATGAATGTCAAGATCCCACATTCTTGAATAATTATACAAATTTGCAAACACAAAAAATTAAAAAAACAACATTTTAACAAACAAATAGTTAAATTGAATGTATTATTTAATTAAATACTTAAAGGTTTTACTAAAATAATAATTTTGTATTATAGTAAAGACACAATGTGCTTTTATCAAACTGTGTCCAGAAAGGCTGGAAAAAAGTAAGATAACTCACACTGACAACTGATATTACCTTCATTTAAATCTCTATAATTCTATAGTAAAATATTTTCTTTCATTTCTGCTTTAAAAAAGTATTCTAGAAGAAAGTATAAAAGCTTTCTGGTTTATTAAGGATTTCATATTTTGTGAAGTGATTGAGATTTTTAATTTCTTCCACTTTATTGATAGATTCCTTTAGAGATGTTGTACTGCATTAAAAAATAAATTGTGAGAATAAAAATCCATGCCAAAAAGTTTCATTCACATTTTTTAAACTTTATAAATTTTTTACAAATTTTCTTTATTTATAAAACTTCTATTTCAGAAGGGATTAAAGATTTGGATTTACCTAATACATACTTCAGCCATTATGGTTATTGCCCATTTATTGAACAGGAAACAGTGTCCACTAATCAGTCAAAAGGCAACGTTTCTATCAATTATACTTAAAATGCCTTAACTTTATAGACCTGTCTTCTTCAACATGCACCCATCAGTGTCCATTTTAAGGATGGTTGACTCAACTCTGTAGAACCCAAATGAGAAACAATGGACCAGATATAAGGAAACTGGATGGATGGAGAGAAATCCTCATGGAACAATTGCAGCAAGAAATAAAAAATCCCACCTAGTTCATAATCCTGTGTACCCATTGTGCCCATCCAAACCAACAGTGTCCATCCTACCAACAATCCTTCAGAAGATCAAGATATATTTACCCAGAATGAAGGCAACACATTACTGGCCATAATTAACTGAGATCAACTGCAACAAAAAAAACCATTCTCTCCAGAAATTAAATAGCCACCACAAAGAATTTCAGTCATCCAGAGGAACAAACTTCCCGCAGCTCCAGAATTGTATGACAAATGGAAACAACATCAGAATTAAAGATTTACTAGTTATAACTACATTAGAGGATAAAAAGCAATACTGATAAAATATTCAAAGACTTTTTAAGTAACAAAATTTTCAGTCATATTTGAATACTATTCATTTTATATTTTTGAGGCTTTCTGCTAATACTTTTTAGTTACATAATGTAGTTGTTTTTAATAAATTAAAATACCCAATAACAATCACTAAAATATATATATGTAATTTATAATAGGGTTTTTTATATGCTATAAAATTGTCAGAACTAATGTTTTTCAAATTTTTCACAATTTCATCAGAGATTTAGTACAAAAATGAACAAATCAAAACTAAAAACTATCAGGAACCACATAAATTACTTTTCCATTTCTTTTTTTTTTTAATTCTTTCTTCACTTTCCTCCAGATAAGAATAGTAGAGTGGAAGCATTTTTTAACACATACAAGGAATTCTGGGTTAAAATTCTGGTCAGGCTAGGTATTTTCCATATTCTACAAACATTTCATATCATACTCCCCCCCCCCCCTGCCAAACTGATTAGAGAATAGACAACTGAGTTTCTCTGAGTTCATAAGTGATCTCATTACTAGCTTCTACTGTTAATACATTTACTCCATTTTAACAAATCTCATTTAGGTTCAATTTTTAACAAATTCCATAAACAAATCAGATCAATTTTTTATATTCATTTAAACATTACTTGATTGTCATCAAATGAAATATCATCATATTTTATCTTTTTTGGCTTAATTTCTTTTAATTATTATTTTAAAAAAGACCTAAAATATAATTATTTGTTGTTAGTACATAATGGACAACTTATTAAAAATTTAGGTAGTCCTATCCATTTTTTAAAGAAAAATTATCCTCCTAATGTAATGAAATATTATCTTTCTACACTAATATGCATATTAACTGCATAATTCTGTACCCAAGTGTATAATTAAGATCTGAATAAACTTCATAAAATTGAGTATTTGATATTGGTAAGTAATTGGTTCAGTTACTTATTTATGGGAAATACTGACAAAATTACTTCTTCAGAAAGGTATTTCTTTATCTGTTTCATATTCGATTTCTACTGTATTCACCCAGAAAGAAAGTATGTGGATATGTATTACTAAATTTTTATGGTTGATGACACAATAAACTTATTATTATTAAATAAATAGCACAATAAATTCTTATTAAATCTTATTCAGAATCTGATTATTCTGTAGTCTTTTTTTATTACAAGCAAATTTTCTTTTTTCAATTAATAATCTTGAAAGGTTTTCTCATTTCAAGCTGCTGCTGACATCTACCAAGTGTTCAAAAAGTGATGCAACCTTATGGGAAAATGAGTATCTTACAATAGTTGAAAGTAGCCTCCGTTATGTGATTTACATAATTCAATATGATGTTGCTTGCTCTTAAACACATGTTGTAACATTTGTTGAGGAATTGCAGTGACACATCGTTCAATTTCTCTCTTCAATTTTGGAATGGTGTGAGGATGAGTTTTGTAAACAGCATCCTTAAAGTATCCCCCACAAGAAAAAGTCAGAAGGGGATAAGTCAGGAGACCAAGAAGGCCACAACCCCTTCAAAATCACTTTTTAATGAAAATACTTATCCAAGAAATTCATAATGTTGTTGGCTGTATGATCTGCAGCATTGACCTGTTGAGACCACATGTACTCTAGCTGGTCTGCAGGTATAGCTTTAACAAATTGTTGCACCATCTGTATCTTGCACTCATTATTCACTGTGCCATGGAAGAATGTCATGAAGATTCGCCTATGTGATATTGCACACCAACCATCCACTTTTTGTCCATGCAGAGGAGACTTGTACAGCTGATGTGAATTTTCCATAGACCAAATGTGTCAATTCTATGCATTCATGTATCTATCAAGGTGGAAGGAACCATACTTCATCAGACCAAAACCAATCGGCGAATTCATTCCCATCTGACGTTACAGATGACATGAACCACTGACAGAAAGCTACACATTTTCCAGTGTCTGTAGGTAACAATCTGTGAACAACATGAATACTGTACAAATGCATCTTTAATACTTGCATAATGCTGTGTGGGCACTACCAATGGAGAGATCAGACCGGCTAGATGGCATCACACAGACTTCTTGGGACTAAAAGAATATGCAGCTTGCATGTCAATTAACTTTTCTGGTGTTAACACTTTCGGTCAACAACTTTTGGCTGCATCTGCCACAGTCCCTGTCTGTTGGAACTTGTACAGCCGCTTGATAGACGACTTGTTTGATGCTTCCATACCATATTTTTCTGTGAAGGCATTCTGGATCTGGGCATAAATGGCACATTTCTCTTTTTTTTGACAATATTTTATAAATATTTATGATGTGTTAAAAATACTTTTTGTGACAAATTTTTTTCTGAATTAATTTTTCAAAATAATTTTAATAGATTTAATGAAGAAGAAGATAAGTGGTTTGTGGCTGGAATAGTGAGTCATGGAGAGGGTTGTGCACGACCACTGGAACCAGGTGCTTATACTAAAGTTGCTCTGTTTCTTGATTGGATAAGAGAAAAGACAGGTGAATATCATTAATTTTGTTTGATAATTGATTTTCCAATTTTGTAAGTAATAAACTACAGTAATCTTCAGAACTGTTGTTTGGGTATTTCTATTTAAAAATAATAATCATCTCAATAATTTACTATGATTTATTTCCATATCATCAAAATTTAATGTTTTGAATTCTATAATTTTATTTATACTCATGTGTTAGATTACTTAACAATCTGTTCAGTTTCTCAGTCCTCACAACAAAGCAGCAATAAAATAGAATCACTTTTACTCACATTAGTTTAATCTTGCTAAATAACATCTTGTAAGCTTACAATGATATTGTATGTAATTCAATTTTATAATATTACTATTGCATCTTACTATAAACCTACTAATGCTTAATTGTTGTTCAGCTATATATTTTATAACAATAAATAAATAATTATTTTATTTGACTGTTATATAATAATACATTACACAGATCATGTCAGAAATGGGTGGTTGTACTATTCCATTGTTAAAAAAAGCAACTACTCTAGTTTTTGTTTGGTTGGATGAAGAAATGACTTCTTTTAAAATAATGGCAAAAATTTTATCAAAGACCACTGATTGTTTATTATACTATCCTACTAAAGGGCATTTGTATGTGTGTGTGTCCATCCCCCTTAGCTTAGTACCAGAACAAATAAAACGACTTTTATAAACAGTTGAATTAACATTACATCCACAACCACAATCTGACAATAGATTTGACCAAATATTTTATTAATATTAACTAACTGTTAAAATATAAAATAATAAGCATATATCTTTAATTTGAGATATTAATTGTAGACTATTAACATGGTCAAAGATGATTTAAATAGTTAACAAGAAAATAAAACTAAAATAAATACTTTTGATAGAAATAAAAACAAAAGAAAAACCAAATAGGCTTACTTTTATGTGTCTTAGTGATTGTCTGTGAGTTACAATCATCAGAATTTTTTTGGCTACACTTAGTATCCAACAAGTTAAACAATTATGGCAGCAAGAACAAGCGTGACAGATGACAACATTTGATTGATATGTGATCTCATTGAAGATAATAGGCCCCTTAAGGTTGATGAAATTGCTTTGGAATTGGGTATCAGTAATGGAAATGGCCATTCCATTAGTACAAAAGCATCTCGGGTTCCACAAAGTTTGTGCAATAATTTTCATACATTGAACAGTCAAATGTGTTGAGACATGGGTCTATCACTACACACCTGAATCAAAATTGGCAAGTATGAAGTAGTGTAGGAGTGCAGAGCCTTCTCCTATAGAGGCGAAAACCCATCCATCATCCAGAAAAGTTCTTACATGTTTGGAATTGAAAAGGCTTATTACTCATTTTTTGCCATGAACATCACACTGTGAATACTGCATACTACTGGCAGCTCTTGGATAAAGTGAAGCTATCTACAAGAACAAAAGGCCCTAACAGCTAATCAGAGATGTGCTGTCTCCTTCCCAAAATTCCAGGCCTCACATGGCATTTGTTAGCATTTGGGATAAACTGGATGAAATTTACTGAAAAACCTCAGAAAGTCCCCTTATGTTCCATGTTGCCCCCTTTGATTTGTTTTTGTTAGGTCTTTAAAGAAAGCATTGGGAGGAGGTGTTTCAGTCCAACAGTAAAGTAGATGAGTTCGGCTGCAATTTCTCATGACACATCTCAAGCTTTTTTTGAAGTAGATGTCCACAAACTCCTCTCCCCACCACATTTAGAGAGATGATGTATAAAAGCAATAAATATGTTTTATATTTTTATTCTGCACTAATAAATGATAAACACAGAAGTCCAGTTTATATTTGACTGTCCTAGTATATCTAGTCGTAAATAAAATATATATTATAATAAATTTGTCAGTTTACTTAATATCAAAGTATATTTTGTCTTTTCAGAGACCAAGATGTACCATGGTAATCATCCCTTATTACAGTGTCCTGGTCATAAATGCAGAGGTGGTTTTCGTTGTATTCCAGAAAAAATGAAGTGCAATGGTAAAGTTGACTGTCTACTTGCAGATGATGAAATAGGATGTTTTTATGAAGAAGGTTTCCTCCTGAGTTTAAGTTTAGTGGATGATAATCATAATCATAATTTTCTGAAAAAGAGTGAAAAAGGAAGAGAAAGTGTAGATCAGAATAATTTCAGTGAAAACATTCAATCAACCTGTTCAGTAATTAATATTGCTGAAGATCAGATTGACTTTTTTAATGGAAATGTTTCAGCATTGAATAGTAGTAATACTAATTCTGGTGAAATCAATAACATATGTAACGGAACAAATACATCTAAATTGCTTGGGAATGTTAATGAAACCTCTAATAATTCAGCAACATTTTTTAAAGACTTTTTTGAAAAAAAATTAACACCTCTTCAACATTGTAGTTCAGAAGCATTAAATAATAAAAGTAATGAATCAGATGAAAAAAAAGAAAGAGTTGCATTAAGTGTAATCAGTTTATATGAAAACAAAACAGAATTAGCGGTATCCAATACTTCTGAGCCAGAAAACAAAGAAACCGTCTTATATTATCAAGGAGTTCCAAATAGCAATAATAGTGAGGCAAAAGAAACAGATTATTTTGCTGATTATAATATACTTAATTATGATTATAATATTGATGGACAAAATAAAGTGGATTTTACCAAATATAACATTTCTGATTACTACTATAATGAAAACTACTTCCAGAATCAGACAAATGTCTATTCAGACAATGCTTATGTGGATGAAATCTATGAAGATACTGATTCAGTAAACAAGTATAATCAAAATTCATCTTTAATAAATTATGGTAATAATGAAAATGATAGGTTTTATTATGATGAGGAGTATCATTATCCTAATATGAATGGGGAAAAAAAAGATGATAATTATTCACATATGTCTGGAGGATTTCAAAAAAGTAAATCCAGTCTTAACAATTATGATTATTTCTATCTAACTTTTCATGAGACAGAATCTAACAACAATAGTTCAGCGAATAATAGCAACTCAAACAGTTTTATTGATAAAACAAATGAATTTTCTAAAGAATCAAATCACTTTAATAATCATTACGACCACAGATGTGAATTAAACAGAAAATTAAGTTCATACATATCTCATGATTTTTTTCCTGAAGATTTTGATGTAAACTTTCTTCTTGAGTTGATAAAAAATGCAGAAGACAGTCATAAGTACATAGATAAAGTAACAAATTCTGTTTACCTGAAACCTTCATATCTGAAGAAATTGGGAGTATCAAGATGCTGGAAAAATTTTGTAAATGTTTCTAGTGATCCTTCATCATCTCAGGCATATAAGTTCAATTATACTAAGTCTTCTATAAGTGGAATATTGAAAGAGGGGATTCCATTCTGGCTATTCAAATGTAGTTTGTAAGTATAAGAAATTAATGTATATTTTTGTATTTTACAACCTTTATTTTCAACTGTTTTATATTGATTTATTTAAATGATGTGAAAGACAAAGGACTAACCTCTAGGCAATATTATTACAACAAAACTGAAGAAAATTATATAATATTGAGGGCTTGAAGGTAAAAGAATCAAAGTCCAATTTTACTGATAATTGAGATATTTTACCCAAATGAAGTTAACTACTACTCCTTTTTGTAGGTTATACTATCTAAGTTCAATAATACACTTTTTATGAGCATCAGTTTATTTTCAAAATACCTAAATGAATACTGACACGTGGCTGTAGAAATAAAATTAACCAAATACATTTGGATAGTTTACCTGTTGAAAATACATTAAGTAAACCGAATGTATTTGAGTAGTTTTAACTCTCTTGAGTAAGATGCATTTGGCAACTTCAGTTGGTTTTATCAGTAACCATATAGCAATTGGGTAATTTTACCTTTGTATGATTTGTGAAATTGATTTATTTACGGGTTTTGTGCCAGTTACTAATTAGTTTTAGCTGTGGTTTTTCTCTTAAAAATGAATCGAAATGAAGAAATAATGAGTTTAGCTGAAAGAACTGTGGATGGAGAAATATCAGAAGTTAATTGAGGTAATTTGCTTGATACCAATTATGTAATAATCAGAGAACCTGTCAATTTTAGAGATTATGTTTCAAATGTTGAAATAAGTAATAAAAACTCCCTTAGCACTGTAATTTGATCTTATTCTCATTACAGTAATAATTTTATCAGTGAAAATTTTAAATTGTTAATACAGATGAAGAAACAGAGGATCTGTTTCTAGGTCTAGTTCTGTTCGTTGAAGGTAGATAAAGATCCCAAGTTCCTACCTAACAATGATGATGAAGAGAGTAGTGAAGATAAATTATTTTGTGGAAATAAACAGACTAAATCTGATAATTTTGGTAGCTCTGGTAACTGTGATATAAAATATATTAGTAGTAATGGTGAAAATATTAGTGATGTAAATAAAGATTCAGTTTGTATTTTAGGCTGAAATTGGTCAACTTCTAATAACAATGAAAATAAAAGAAATAAAAAGTCATATCGGTGGTTGAAACCCCATCCTAAATAACAGATTGTTAATCATAATAAAGGTTAATGTAACTCAGGTCTTCTGTAAAAATCAAAAACGAGGAAGAGCATGGATGCTAAAAACCAAAACCTGTTTATTTTTTAAACTGTTTTTACAAATGTAATGCAAATTTTGACTAAGATACTTAAAATAAAGTTTTCTGAGAGTATGTACAGTTAAATCTTACGTAAGGCAGTAAGATTTCTTGTTGTCCATGACTAAACAAAATAATATTGAAAGGAAAAGAAAACGGAATTGAAAAGATGTTAAGTTGTAGCAGTTACTTTTTAAAAGAAAGTATCAATATAAGTGTTTGTAAAGAGTTTTTTTTACAAACACTTTGTATAAACAATGGACCTTTGCAAACAACTTTTACTGGTAGATCAGAAGTGAGTGAAAATTTCTCTGCTTCATATAAAAAAGGACATAAAACTCCTCCAAATAAAACTATTGAGGACTGGAAAAATAAAATAAAATTTCACATAGAATTATTTGTTACAATTGAAAGTTACTATTGTAGAAAGGACACCAGAAAAAAAATACCTTGACCTTACTTTATCTATTAAAAAATGTTATAATTGAAAATGTTATAAAATAAAATGTACATATTGTATAAATTAAATATGTATGTACCTTCACAACTATTGTAGTATAATATTTTAGTATAAATACAAATGTATTAAAAATTTTTAAGTGTGTTTTGGTGGTATGTCAATTAGTAATTAAGATTAGTTCAAGTTTATCTATGTTTCAATACATTTACATGCACATGTGCACACACACGCACTCACACACACACACACACACATATATATATATATTCTAAAGAATGATTAATAGGGAGTGAGTTGTAGGTTAATTGCGTGCCATTTGCAGACATAAGGGCTTGTGTTGATCAATTATCAGAGGGACAATTAAATTTTTTTATATCATTTAAAAAAATGTGATATCAAACAAAATAAAAAAAGTGTAAATTGGTGGGTGTTAATCTCTTCAAGAGATGAATGGATATAAAATTTTTATTACAATTAATAGCATTATTATTTATTATTGTTAATACTACTATCCTCCTTATATTATGAAATAATAAGAAAAATGCTGAAAACATAAATACTGCAATAACTCAAGACCTAATTGATCTACTAGGATGGGCAATGTTTTAAAATACTCGAAGAATAAAATCACACCTAATGAGGCTTTACCCAAAATTTTTCTCAACTTTGAGTTGAGATATGAGCGAACATTGGTTGTCCATATATCATATATATATATATATATATATATATATATATATATTACAAGATAAGAAAAATGTTGAAAACATGAATTGGCCATGAAGTGGTCTAAGGGCACAGCCCCTTAGTTATAATTTAAAAAAACAAACATTGTGATTGATATGAAGTGAAAAAGAATAAGAAAAGATGAATTCTGTTAGCAGGTAAAGGAAGAAAAAATTCACATCATTAATTATCACTAGATTACTTTGAAGAACTGAATTCAGTATGTTGTATGAAATGTTGCCTGATGTGCAGCTGCTGATGCAGTAGTTCCTGATAGACAACAATGATATTTGATATTTCAACAATAGTAGTTTGGAGTATATATGTACAGTGATATGAGCAAAATCAAAAGAGTTATCTATATAACTCTTTCGATTCTGTTCATTTATTATGAAGATGATTTCCAGCATATTTGACTATAAGAGGATGTTTACAATATATTCTCGAATGATTAGATTTCTGGCAACATGGATACTGCATGATTTTAGGGAGTGCACCTATCATTTTTAACATTTCAATAGAGTCCAAAATCCTGATAATTTTATAATTTTTATCAATACTGAATCTCACCAAGATGAAAAATAATAGAAACATAATTTTATGTCTTGATATTTTAGTTATAACATTTCTGATACCAGATTACAGTTAATGCATTTTTCTACAGGAGTTGAGTAATGTATACAAAACAGATAAAAACTTTGTAGATTTTGTTTTTGGATAGTTAAAAGCAAATAACTGATTGTTCAAAAATTTTACAAATATTTTTATAATATTTTTGTACAAATATTTTTATTTTTTTTTATAATCACCATGATAAATTGTTATAGCATCAATCGATGATTTAGTTTCAAATTATTTACTATTGGTAACTAACTATAGACCGCATGTAAAATGTCACTGGTTGCATGAATAGGAGGAGATTGTTTTTCAATTTGGCTATTTTCAGTATGTATGCAGACAGACCGTACCATGAAGTTCTCCCAGGACTTTCATAACCTATTCTACTTGTGAAAATAATGAAAAAAGTTCATATAAACATGTGTCCTGAAATTCTTCATATTTGAGTTATGCCTAGTGAAAGATTTTTCTCAGATTTCAGCAACCCCGGTT
This sequence comes from Lycorma delicatula, assembly GCF_047948215.1. Classification (NCBI taxonomy): domain Eukaryota; kingdom Metazoa; phylum Arthropoda; class Insecta; order Hemiptera; family Fulgoridae; genus Lycorma; species Lycorma delicatula. The sequence continues at coordinate 29,083,375 of NC_134455.1, forward strand.
AAATGAGGTCGTACTGAAATTTTTAGGACACGGATTAAAGAGTAGAATTAGTGATTTCTTATGGGTTTTGACCTGAAAAATAATAAAATAGGTTCCAGAAAGAAGTAATTGAGAAGTTTGGGATGAAAACCAATGAACTGGTGTAATAAGTTTGTTTAAATGTACATTGTTTTTATTTGTTTTAAACATCATTAAAATAGCTAAAAGTAAAAACCTACAACCTACCCATGAATCAGTATATGTATTTTACATATACAAAAACAGCCTAAAAAGGCAAATAGTTAAGAAAATAGTGAAATTATGTTTTAATTTTAGTAATAATGTTATTACTAAATAATTTATATTATTTTTAACAAAGTTACTTACTTTTGGTTGACAAATAATAATTAAGTAACATAATAGAATTAATTCAAATTAATTTATAATTAGCTTTTAAGATCAGTATTATATTTATAATGCTTAAGCAAAAAATAAATAGTTACTCCTTCTTTTTCTTCAAATAATTTTTTTTGTTGTCAGGAAATAATTAATTACTTGTACTTTTACTTACTTTCAACAAATATTGAGTTATCATTATCCCTTTTTTAACTGTTTGTTTAGACAGATTTTCTTCTCCACCCTAGTTATTTTTTGCTGCCACATAACTGGAATTGATTTCTTTCCTATCTGTTCCAGTCAAGTCATACAATACCTTGTTTGGAAAATTTTTTTTTTGTTTTATTTATAAATGCATTTTCAGTAACAAATTTGCTTTTAAAAGGTTTTCTGTAAAATGCCTCTGAAGAAAATCAAAATAATCTTTTATGATATCTCCATCCTCTTAGCAGATTTAAAAAAAATGAATATGATCAATGCCCCATATATAGAAATATTTGAGCCAAATTTGAAGAAAATTGGTTTAGTCAATCCTAATATATAAGGTCAAACCAGTGCAACACACATATGCATAAGTTTTTATTGGTCTAGATGAATTAGTTAGACTCTAAAATGTAAAGATGTGAAAAACCAATACCCCATGTTTCCCATGATCCCTCTTTAGTATAACCATTCTAGCTATATTCATTGGAAAAGTAAAAATCCATGTTTCATCACTTCATTTCAATTTCTGTATCAGAATATTTTCAAAAAGAATTGCTGTACTTAAAAGATTTTGATAACTTAAGTAAAAGGAATTTAAAATAGTCAGTTGGTTTTGGGAAAATGTCTTTTTACAAGGACTTCTAATTTTATACCACACATATAGTGATGCAACCTCCATGCAAAAAAGTTTGAATTTTTGTAAAAATGAAAATCATTATATGTTTGTTATAGTTATTCAGAAACTCAGTTCTACAATGCACAATTTAAAGTCAGCATATATATAGTACTACACACAACATTCTGGAATGTGCAACCAGTACAGTAGGAGTGCCATGTATGACTGTCACTAATATACTGTTTTTTTGTTATTAGAAAAATTATGAAAAAAATTACAATACCCAAAAAGAAACTTTCAGACACTATTATAGATAAAAATTACCTGGTGCTAGAACTGGATTGTAGAGGGTTGATCCATTTTGACCAAACAAAAAATATAATGAATGATAAAATTGGGCAAAGATATGAGGTGAATTTGTATGTTATATTATAAATAAAAAAAAGTATGTTTTTGTCAGTCAGTAAGGCTTCCTGTAATTTAAATATTAAATACCCTGGATTAGGATTGGGATTCATTAAATGAAAGTTTCATTGAAACTAATTCTCTCATTTTTCAAAACATGAAAACAAACATTTTTCTTATCACCAAACAGAAATTTTCTATGAATCAGAAAGTTGTCATGAATATGTTATAAGACATCTTTTTTCTTATTTTTTTATTTATATACAGACAGGGTCATCTAAAAAGTTGTCCATAATTTCATGACCAAATAATAAGACAATTAAATTTAATTATATATCAAAATGCATAATAGAAAACTGCAGGGGATATTTCAGAATTTACACCATCAAGGGGTTCTATTAACTGATGCATCTATAGTAGAATTGAAAGGGGTGGTCCTGCTTCCTGGCCAGCAACAAGCCGCAACTGATTCAAAAAAGATTTTTTTTTTAATTTTGTAAAAATAAATTAAAAACACAGACTACGCAGAAAAAATTCATGATGTTCAACACAGGAAAAGTAATCATTGCTACTACTACAATTATAATTCATAATGTAACCAATTGGACTTGGATAGATATACAGAGTAATTCAGATTTGTTGTGAACAATAAAATTTGCTAAGTTATGCAATAAACTTAGCCCTTTAGTTTTTCCATTCACTTCTAACTAAATGTGTTAATTTTAATTAAATGTTTTATTTAGTCATAAAATTACAGAATTATTTTTTGGTGGCTTATCATACATATAAATTTATTATATGTAAATTATATATTATATAATGTAATTCAATGGTGCATTAATAAACCCACTGCTGCTTTTAGTTGTATTTGGTTGTTAAATAGTAACACATTTTAAATTGATATTAATAATTTCATTCTAACATTTTTTTTTTAATAGATTTCAACAGTATATTCCATTTTATATGAAATGTGATGGTAAATTTGACTGCGAAGATAGTTCAGATGAGATTAATTGCACTTGTTGGGATACTCTACTTGCTAGACATGATAATTTTATTTGTGATGGTATTATTGACTGCCCAGATCATATGGATGAAGAAAACTGTTTGAACAGTGAGATAATTCTAAATTAACTTACATTGATATTTACATTTACAATTAATTTATATTTATATTATACATTATTTTAAATTTATATAGATAATTTGGTTAGTGAAACATTCATAAAGTGAGAGTTTCTAAAAATACCCTACAACTACCATTTTATATTCACCTGTTGTTGGAGAATAAATAAATATTACATTACTTGATTTATCCCTTCACTGAATAATAATAATTAGAATAGATCTTAAGTTAATATAATCAAAATTTATGATGATTATTGTAAGCTTTTATTGTACATTGCATGCAATGAATATTTTATACATAAATTATGTTAATGTTTTGGTTGAAAGATGTATTTTATGTCATCAAGAATAATTTCGTTTATTCTAATTAAAATAGCTATAATTAAAAAAATTAAATAACACAAGCCTATGATGATTGTGTTTTTAAGTTTTTGATAATTGATTCTCAATTAGTTTTTGATTTTTTAGTGCTCAATCTGAAAATAATCTTCATTTTTACCATCACTTCAGGATTTTTCACAAATCACAAATTTCAAAATCTGCAAAAAGTTTAAATTACTTCAACTGGGACAGGTTTGATGCAGCTTTCCAAGATTTCCCATCTAGTGCTAGTCATTTCATTTCGGTATACCCCCCCACATCATCATCTCTAACAATTTGTTTTACACATTCCAAACGTTGCCTGCCTGCACGATTATTACTTCTAACTGTCCCTTCCATATTAAAGCAACTATTCCAGGATTGCCTTAATATGTGGTCTGTAATTCTGCCTCTTCTTTTAACTATATTTTTCCAAATGCTTCTTTCTTCATCTGCTTGCCGCAATACCTCTTCATTTGTCACTTTATCCACCCATCTGATTTTTAATATTTTCCTATAGCACCACATTTCAAAAGCTTCTAATATTTTCTTCTCAGGTACTCCGATTGTCCAAGTTTCACTTCCATATAAAGCTACGCTCCAAACATATACTTTCAAAAATCTTTTTGTGATGTTTAAATTAATTTTTGATGTAAAAAAAATTATATTTCTGACTTAAGGCTCATTTCACCTGTGCTATTTGGCATTTTATATTGCTCCTGCTTCGTCCATCTTTCTCTTTCCACTTCTGAACACTTTTCTTTAATCCACTCTTCTTTTGCTAGTTTGCATTTCCTGTTTATAGTATTTCTTAATTGTCGGTAGTTGCTTTTACTTTCTTCATCGCTAGGATTCTTATATTCTCTACGTTCAGCCATCAACTGCAATATATCGTCTGAAATCCAAGGTTTTCTACCAGTTCTCTTTGTTCCACCTACGTTCGCTTCCCCTGATTTAAAAATTTCCTTTTTAGCATTCTCCCATTCTTATTCTACATTTTCTACCTTATCTTTTTTACTCAGACCTCTTATGATGTCCTCCAAAAAATCTTCTTTACCTCCTTGAGGAAGAGAGAGATTTAAACCCCAATCTACTTTTCATTATCACTAAATTATAGTCACTATCAATGTCTGCTCAAGGGTAAGCTTTGCAGTTGACGAGTTGATTTCTAAATCTTTGCTTAACCATGATATAATCTATCTGATACCTTGCAGTATCATCTGGCTTTTTCCATGTGCATATTCTTCTAATATGGTTTTTAAACTGGGTGTTGGCAATTACTAAATTATGCTTTGTGCAAAACTCTATAAGTCGGTCCCTTCTTTCATTCCTTTTGCCTCTGTATTTACTCAATCTGTATTTACCAACTATATTTCCTTCCTTGTCTTATCCAATGCTTCCATTCCAATCTCCAACTATTATTAAATTTTCATTCCCTTTCATGTATTTAAGTGCTTCGTCAATTTCTTCTAACGAAGAAATTACACACTCTACCTCATCATCATCATGGGTGCTTCTAGACATATAGACGTTAACAATCACTGTCGGTTTAGGTTTTGATTTTATCATCATTACAATGATTCTATTGCTATGCATTTTGAAATACTCTACTCTCTTCCCTATCTTCTTGTTCATTACAAAACCTACTTCTTGCCTGCCCATTATTTGAAGCTGAGTTAATTATTCTAAAATCACCTGGCCAAAAGTCATTTTCCTCTTCCCACTGAACCTCGCTAATTCCTACTACATCTACAATTATCCTATCCATTTCTCTCTTTAAATTTTCTAACCTACCAACCTTTTTCTTAAAAGTTAATAAAGTTAAGATTGTGATATTCCTTTTGTTATCAAGTGGACACCTTCCCATTCCTGAAGTAATGTATACAATTAATTAATGTGATGAGAATAAATATTTATTTATTTAATCCAGTTTACACATTGATTCTGATAGAAAAATCCCCTTCTATTTTACTATGAAAAGATTTCTATTATTATTTGTTGGAATGGAATAGTTTAGCTTGCTCTTGTAATTATGTGTGCAAAAAGTATCCCAGATTGCGGACATCTTTTTTTCATTTATGCATTGTCAGAATTTTACATAATTAAAAGATTAGGGAGTTTTCATTTATGTGTAGTTAATGGTGTAAATTGACTGAAGATATGTTTGCTGTGGCTATTTATAAATTATAATAACAAACCTCCATGATGAAGTTGTAGTATTTCTGCCTTTCATGCAAAAGATTCTGGGTTCAAATCACAATCATATCAGTTTGGCATTTTTCATTTGCTACAACGTTCATTTTACATTAGCAACTGTAATTGGACAGCTACTGTAGTTGATAAAATAAATAAATTATTATAATTGTTAAAATTTGTAATAATACATTTTTATTATTATTTTCAGCTGATTGCTCTGAAAAACACTTTCATTCTTTTTTTAACAATTCACAATGCAAAAAACTTAAAGAGAAAAATTATACTAAAACTCTTTCTAATGGAAGATTTATGAAATACGATCAAGGACATAATATACAATTTCAAAATGAAGGTATCATTACAGAATATTATCATGGTAATTGGCGACCTCTCTGTGTATCAAATGATTCTTCTGTAAAAAATGCTTTTAAAATTTGTCGTGAAATTGGTTACATGTAAGTTGATTTGTGCATTATATTTCCATTAGTTATATAACTAAAAAACTATATATATATATATATTTTTTTTTTCAACAAATTGTAAGTCTTAGTTATATAATAATGTTGAAGGATATAATATAAAAAGTTATAGAAATTTCTTCTTCAGGTTGTAAAATTACAAAAAGATGGCAATGTAAGGAAGTCATCAAAGGCAAATTAGCACAACAAAGTAGAGACCCTTCTTCCAATAAAAGAAATTTGTTGGTATTAAATGTCAGTTTAGGAATTGTAAATATATTACAACATTAATGAAATGTGTAGTTTTAAACTGAAAAAAAACATGCTAAAAGTAGAAAAATGAAAAAATAAAATAACTGAATACTCTCATAGACTTTTGAAATTCTAATTTATCAAATGGCAAAAGAATGTTGAAAAACAGGTCTGTTGAAAAAGTTCAAAATAAAGACGTTTTAAGATGAATTGTGGAAAAAAGAAGTCAGTGGAAAATTTTTATTAAAAGAAAAACTAGATTGGAAGACATTACCCTAGTTTCCCTAGTACCCAAGTTCTTAGAGTTGCTCATCTAATAATGGTAGGATGGTAGGAATGTAGTTGGTGAAAGCTATAAGGAGGGACAAAGATCAACATAAATCAAAATTTTATAATGAAAGATGTAAAAAATGTTTTGAGATTAAAAGATTGTTAAGTAATAGAAAGAAATGAACATTAAACTAGTTATTTTACTAATAAAAAAAAAACTTTTATAAGCAGTCATATCGCATTATGTACGCTATAGCCTTCGCGCAATACTGTAGGAGTATTAACTCCTCTAAGTATAAGAGAGTACTTAGATATAACAGAACCACTTAAATGATGCACCAGGTCCTGTGGTGCTTCTGAATTCCATTTCATGAGTTCCATACTCATTCAGTAAGTTGCATCCTGACCCCAGTTGCCAGGACAAAATTATAACAAGTGGTTGAATGTTAAATGTGGTGGACCTGGCTGCTTCAAGGTCTTCTATGCAATATTCCTTACTACAGTTGGCATAATTATTGAATCCGATTGTATTTTATCTTTAATATCTACTGAACGGTAGCAGTAGAGAACAACTGATTCAGCTATTTACAGAAGCCACTGAAAACCCACTGCTGCACCAGTGTTCTTATGACGACATTTTCTCGTTTTATAAATAAGCTTTCATCGATTTTAACAATAATTATCACCACCAATTTTCAGATGAACATATTTTGACTAGCAAAAATACATATTTCATGCATGTACATATTCTAGTCAACCACTTTGCTTTTACTTATGTTTAATTATCTCAAAACTGTTCAATTGTCACAAAAGACGATCAGAGTTCAACAACATGTTGATTATGATGTTTAATATCGACTAATAATACATTGCATTCATGTAGAAAGTCTACATACAGTGGCTCCTTGTTTATCGACAGCTCCTGTAGCATTTATTATTGCAAATAAACATGGCAGAACAAGATTGTGCACTGGAAGCAAATTAGAAAATGAATACAATTAAAAGGTAGAAGCCAGAAAGAAGCATAACTACAATGAAAAATTACACAAATCAATTCTGTATATAATTTTTACTTTTTCTTAAAAGTATACACAAATTACCTACATAGAGAAGAAAAAGAAAGAAAGAAATTAAAACTAGTGTTGATTAACATAACAGTTATATTATTGATGTAGGTCAGATAAACGAACAAAGGAAATAAAGGTAGTTTGTGTTCAAAGAGAGATTATCAAAACAGCAAGATATGTCTCTTGGATTGTCTATGAAATAAATAAATATGGAGATTTTATGAGGGCGGTTTGGAAAGTAACCTCTGTTTGGCTATAAATAAAAAACCTGCATAGATAAAAATATTTTATAATGTACAACTTAAGACAACAGCTTTTAACTATTTTTCAACATAGTCGCCATTTAAATTCAAGCATTTTTCATGGCGTTTCACTAATTTACAAATAACTTCTTCATAAAATTCAGCCGCCTGGGTATACAGCCAACCTTTACCGCATTTTGAAGTCCCTCTGCGCCAAGTCCGGACTGTAAGGGGCATGAACAAAAATGTTTCGTCGGAATTGATTCAGAAGTTCTTGAGTTCTTCGAGCACTGTGAGGATGAGCGTTGTCACTCAAAAAAACAACACCGGATGACAGCATACCGGAACATTTGTTCTGAATGGCTCACCTAAGTTTCTTCAAAGTTTCACAATAGATTGCTGAAGTAATCGTCGTACCACATTCCATAAAATACTAGAAACTTCCTTGCCATCCCAAAAAACCGTAGCCATAACCTTCCTCACTGACAAGATTTGGCGAGCTTTCTTTGGCTTGTATGGAGAACTGGTATGGGCCCAGGCCATCATCTGTTGTTACGTTTCGATGTTCACATAGGCCATCCAAGTTTCATCTCCAATCACAATTCTCTTTGAAAAACGTTCTCCTTCTGCGTCGTGGTGTGAAAGGAAGTCTAAGGCAGAGCTCATTCGTCTGGTTTGATGGATCTCTGTGAGCACTTTAGAAACCCATGGAGCACAGAACTTCCAGCAGCCTAATTTATCGATGACAACCTCGTATAAAACCAAACGAGAAATTGATGGGAACTGTTCAGAAATGGTGAATTTTCACACACTTTTTTGTCAGTTTCACAGACAAGATCATCACTCACAACAGAAGGCCTACCTACCACCCTTCTCTTCATAATGGATGTTTGTCCTTCCAGTTTTAAAAATTCGGAACCATTGCCGCACTACCACTCATAATCTTTGGGCCATACACAGTACACAACTGACGATGGATGTCTGCTGCCGAAAAATTTTTTGTCCAAAGAAATCTTATGATAGCTTGCTCCTCACATTTTGCGAGATTTTCTATTAGAGCGCTTACATTTTTACGTTATCACAAGCAAATGAGCCAACGTACACGGCTCATACTCACACAACTGCACTGACAAGCATACTGATTCAGAGAGTAGCCAATGTGTCAATTGCGGTGCCACTAACACTACTACTCCGTGGCGCGAGTGGTAGCGTCTCGGCCTTTCATCCGGAAGTCCCAGTCATGCATGGCATTTTCACACGCTAAAAAAATTTTCATTCATCTCATCCTCTGAAGTTATACCTAATGGTGGTCCCGGAAAAAAAAACTACTGCTTGTTCTATGCTACAACGGAGGTTAGTTTCCGAACCTTCCTCGTATTATCATACATTTCAGAACATAGGTTATCTTCCAAGATCTCTAACTACGAGTACTAGTGGGAAGGAAGTAATTGTTCTTTACGTAAAATTTTGAGCATATTTTGAATAAAATGACAATTGTTTTGTTTTTTTTTTCAAATCGGACATCAAACAGCGGAGTTATAGCAGAACATGTTAGTGTAAAAACAAATTTCATGGAAGTTTTATCTCTTCTACTAATCGTACGTGATTATGTCAGTCATACTTTATAAATACAAGTACAAGTAGCAGTGGATTTCTCAAATACCACATGCCAGTGATTTGATAACAGCATAAATTGTATTGTTATTAATGAAACACAAAATTTACTAGTTACCGACAATATAAAAACGTTAAAAATAGAATTTTAAATATTATATTTTTCACAAAAAAAGTACAATTTAAATTTAATTATTGAAAAATATTTATTTTTATTGGTGTCTCAGATGACTGGACCAATCCATTGTTTGACAAATTGGACAATGTGCACACAATCGATTGGACAATGTAGAACAGAACTATATAAATGATTAACAACTATTCAGGAACTGCCTGATTAATAGAAAAATATGTGGAAGCACAATTGTGCATGAATCACATGTTTAGTTATATGTGTGCTACAGAAATATTTTCCATATATTGTGATAAGTATTAATAAAAAATTCTTTATATGCTTTTCCAGTGAATTTGTTAGGCAAAAAGTAAGTTCCTATCTGTATCTATCTCTATATTATCATGAATACTAGTTATTTATAAATACTTGTATTTGTAAGTAAGTGTCTCCAAAGATATCAGCTTATATATTGACACAAAACTGATCAACTTTTGTTAATCATAAGTAGAATGTAGATTTCCTCTTGCTCACAAATGGTTATTCTGGAAATTCTTTATTGCACACTGAATAAATGTCAGAAGTCAGTAATACATTGGAAATCAGCTGTTACAGAGTTGAATAATTTGAAGATGGTATGAATGCACCAACTAATTAAGGAGACTGTTGTATGTATTGCAGTAATCATAAATACTTTCTTAAAAGCAATTATTCTGCATGACAATGCTGGATCCTTCTCAGTTTTGTACAAAACTCCTTTGTATAATTCAGATGTAGAGACAGATCTCAGTTTGCTGTTACTGAAATTATTTGTCAACTTTTCAAATGTCAAACCAGTCTCTCTAGTAACTTTGATGAACATTTTACCAGAAGACTGCCTATAATTTTGATAAACTTTGTGGTAAAGACAGTAGATACATCTGCAGGAAAGTCATTTGCTTTTCTGTACTTCAAATGCATGTCAGCCACAGCTTATGTACAGAATTTCTTTACCTTGTAGAGAATTAGCAGTCAAAATTTTCAAATATAATCATATATTATTCAGATTATTTTAAATTATTTTTAATTTTACAACTTTATTTATGCATGCGTTTAACTGAATTGTAATGCCATGAGATCAGCTAACTAGTTTCCAGTTGTTTTTGGTATTTCATAAGAAAAAAAAATAGTAATTTTTTTATCATAATTGTGATAAAAATCATCTGTTATAATATTGTATCAAATAATTAGAAAAGTAATTAAAAATCCTGAGTAATGTTTTATAATTTAAATCTAGTCTTGATATATTGTGATAATATTTTGCCTTAAACTTATTTCTAGGAATTATGAAACATTTAATTTCGTAATGGTTAATAATAGTAGTTTACCTTTGATCGGAATGGATGAGCAAAGACAGTTCAATATAACATCAACAAATGAGACAGATGACAAGTGTATGAGTTTGGAAGTTAAATGTTCAGGGTTAAAAGAAATTACAGGACTTCCTTGGCATGCAGTTTTATTTGTTGAAGGAAAAATGTTTGCTTCTGCTGGTCTTATTACTCTCAGCTTGCTTATCACTGATCTAAAAGCTGTTAAAAATATTGAGTAAGTTTATTTAAAATATCAATATTTTTGTAATATTTTAGTGCTAATTCATTGTCATTTAGTGCATTTTCATTGTTTAATATTTTGTTTATACTTTATAACAATGGTGTCACTGCTGCCACCATGATTTATTTGAGTAATATTACAAGTTATGCATTGTTTTTATCATATTGTAAACATTTTTTGTTTATTATCTTATATAATATTTAAAAAAAGTTAATAAGCACATTACATGTGTTGGATATCATTTTTAATCATAACCTGTAATGATTTTCAGTGATGAAAGTTTTTTATGAAGTTATAACCTACTAAACTGGCAGGTTTCCAAATTTCAATATATAAGTTAAAATAATAAAAAAAACATTATACTAAACATAAATCCTTTTAAAAAGTCCAACAATCCAAACAATAACTCTCTATTATACATTCATCATTGACCAAGAACCAGTATTATTCAGGTTGACGTCAGAACCTGTAAGCCTTTTTCAGTAGCGTTGTCTCAACACATTTTTAAAATCATTATTTATCAGTTTTTTTTTACATCTCTTCCCAGTTTATTGTAACATTTACTCTCTTTATAAAAGAACCCTTTTCTAGAAGAATTAGTCTGTGAAATGGTAAGGTTAGTAAACCTTTATTCCTTGTGTATTATAACTGTGTTGTGTGTATTAATACAAAAAACATAAGATCTCATGTATATATATATATATTACTTTTATTCAGTAAATAATACTGAATAATAACAATCTTAAAAAGATTCATTTCAGTAAAATAAAATATATATATATATATATTGTATATATAAAATAGATTCAACCTGATTCACCCATGTACAGAATTGAATGAAATAAAATGACATCACCTTACTTTTTCATACAATCTCTACAATAGGGCAACCTCCAATATCAGTTGTAGATTTTTTTCTTTTTTTAAAAATATTTAGTGTTAAATTACACATATTAAACCCAAAATTAAAAATTAAAGTATAATAAATTAAATATAAATTTTTTTAATTTATTAAAGGAAGTATAAAAATGTTAAAATTATTAAAAGTTTTTTTTTTTTATTTCTAATAAATTTTCTAATTTTTCTAAATTTAATATACTTGTATATTAGACTCCTTCTATGAATCATGAGACCTTGCCATTGGTGAGGGACTGAGTGTGCAGTGTTAGAGAATAGCTGGACCGAAGGTGTAACCATATCGAAGAGGGATCTGTTGAGAGCCAGACTAATGAATGATTCCTGAAAGAGAAGAGCAGCTCCTTCAGAAGTTGTTACAGGTGTAGGTCAGAACGACTTAAATTGCCATACCAACATCACTCAACCTTCTGAGTACTGCACTGCTGAAAGCAATGGAAAACTACAGCTGCTTTTTTTCCAAGAAAATATAACTCTCTGTAGCAACAAAGATGGAGGCGCCATCCTTGGTAAAATATTCCGGAGGTAAACTAGTCTCCTGTTTGGATCTGCGGGTAGGGACTACTAAGGAAGGGGTCACCAGAAAATTAAAAAATTACATTCTACAAGTCGGAGGGTGGAATGTTAGAAGACTAAAAAAGGTTGGTAGGTTAGAAAATTTAAAGAGGGAAATGGATAGGATAAATGTAGATGTAGTAGGAATTAGCGAGGTTCAGTGGGAAGAGGAAAATGACTTTTGGCCAGGTGATTTTTGAATAATTAACTCAGCTTCAAATAATGGGCAGGCAAGAAGTAGGTTTTGTAATGAACAAGAAGATAGGTAAGAGAGTAGAGTATTTCAAAATGCATAGCAATAGAATCATTGTAATGATGATAAAATCAAAACCTAAACCGACAGTGATTGTTAACGTCTATATGCCTAGAAGCACCCATGATGATGACGAGGTAGAGTGTGTAATTTCTTCGTTCGAAGAAATTGACAAAGCAATTAAATACATGAAAGGGGATGAAAATTTAATAATAGTTGGAGATTGGAATGGAAGCATTGGATAAGGCAAGGAAGGAAATATAGTTGGTAAATACAGATTGGGCAAAAGGAGTGAAAGAGGGGGCTGACTTATAGAGTTTTGCACGAAGCATAATTTAGTAATTGCCAACACCCAGTTTAAAAATCATATTAGAAGAATATACACGTGGAAAAAGCCAGATGATACTGCAAGGTATCAGATAGATTATATCATGGTTAAGCAAAGATTTAGAAATCAACTCGTCAACTGCAAAGCTTACCCTTGAGCAGACATTGATAGTGACTATAATTTAGTGATAATGAAAAGTAGATTGGAGTTTAAAAACCTGAAGAAAAGGTGGCGGATGAATCGGTGAAATTTAGAGAAGCTTGAGGAAGAGAAGGTAAAGAAGATTTTTGAGGAGGACATCGCAAGAGGTATGAGTAAAAAAGATAAGGTAGAAAATGTAGAATAAGAATGGGAGAATGTTAAAAAGGAAATTCTTAAATCAGGGGAAGCGAACGTAGGTGGAACAAAGAGAACTGGTAGAAAACCTTGGATTTCAGACGATATATTGCAGTTGATGGCTGAATGTAGAGAATATAAGAATCCTAGCAATGAAGAAAGTAAAAGGAACTACCGACAATTAAGAAATACTATAAACAGGAAATGCAAACTAGCAAAAGAAGAGTGGATTAAAGAAAAGTGTTCAGAAGTGGAAAGAGAAAGTAACATTGGTAAAATTGACATAGGAAGAAGAGGAAGTCGAAGAGGATGAAAGGGGAGAAACAATACTAGATCTGAATTTAGGAGAGCATTAAAAGATTTGAATGGCAGAAAGGCTCCTGGAATAGACGGAATACCTGTAGAATTACTGCACAGTGCAGGTGAGGAAGCGATTGATAGATTATACAAACTGGTAAGTAATATTTACAAAAAAGGGGAAGTTCTGTCAGACTTCAAAAAGTGTTATAGTCATGATACCAAAGAAAGCAGGAGCAGGTAAATGTGAAGGATACAGAACAATTAGCTTAACTAACCATGCATCAAAAATCTTAACTAGAATTCTGTATAGAAGAATTGAGAAGAGAGTGGAAGAAGTGTTAGGAGAAGACCAATCTGGTTTCAGGAAAAGTATAGGGACAAAGGAAGCAATTTTAGCGCTCAGATTAATAGTAGAAGGATGATTAAAGAAAAATAAACCAACATACTTGGCATTTATAGACCTAGAAAAGGCATTCGATTAGACTGGAATAAAATTTTCAACATTTTAAAAAGTTTGGGTTTAAATACAGAGATAGAAGAATGATTGTTAACATTTACAGGAACCAAACAGCATCAGTAATAATTGAAGAACATAAGAAAGAAGCCGTAATAAGAAAAGGAGTCCGACAAGGATTTTCCCTATCCCTGTTACTTTTTAATCTTTACATAGAAGTAGCAGTTAATGATGTTAAAGAAAAATTTAGATCCGGAGTAACAGTACAAGGTGAAAAGATAAAGATGTTACAATTTGCTGATGATATAGTAATTCTAGCTGAGAGTAAAAAGGATTTAGAAGAAACAATGAACGACATGGATGAAGTCCTACACAAGAACTACCGCATGAAAATAAACAAAAACAAAATGAAAGTAATGAAATGTAGTAGAAATAACAAAGATGAACCGCTGAATGTAATAATAGGAAGCGAAAAGATTATGGAGGTAGAAGAATTTTGTTATTTGGGAAGTAGAATTACTAAAGATGGACGAAGCAGGAGCAATATAAAATGCCAAATAGCACAGGTGAAATGAGCCTTCAGTCAGAAATATAATTTTTTTACATCAAAAATTAATTTAAACGTCACGAAAAGATTTTTGAAAGAATATGTTTGGAGCGTACCTTTATATGGAAGTGAAACTTGGACGATCGGAGTACCTGAGAAGAAAATATTAGAAGCTTTTGAAATGTGGTGCTATAGGAAAATATTAAAAATCAGATGGGTGGATAAAGTGACAAATGAAGAGGTATTGCGGCAAGCAGATGAAGAAAGAAGCATTTGGAAAAATATAGTTAAAAGAAGAGGCAGACTTACAGACCACATATTAAGGCAATGCTGGAATAGTTGCTTTAATATGGAAGGGACAGTTAGAAGGAATAATCGTGCAGGCAGGCAACGTTTGGAATGTGTAAAACAAATTGTTAGGGATGATGATGTGGGGGGTATACCGAAATGGAACGACTTGGAGAGCTGCATCAAACCAGTCAAATGACTGAAGACAAAAAAAGTGTATTAGAGGAACAATAAATATTTTATATTTTTTTAATGACATTTTAATATGAACCATTTTTAGTTTTATTAGAGATTATTCTTACAATTTTCTTTAAGACTTTAAAATACCAACTGAGTCCTGGGAACTGTCCCACTCAATAATGACATATTTGAAAAAAAAAACAACTCCAATAAACAGTTATTTTCCTTTTCATATCTGGAATATTACTCCTTTCATTTGAAAGAAGGCTGATTTACCTTATTTATAAAATACTAAGCGAACAAACTTTACCCAAAATGAATATCAATTTGTAACTCCAAAAATGTTACTTCTCTATAAGGTCTTCTTCCATTTAAAGTAATATCATTCATACTGTCTATTTGTATTGTAATGTTTAAATTTAAAAGAGAAGTTTTAAAATATTAAATTTTGTTTTACTTTATTTACTTAATTTAACATCATATACCATGAAACAATCATCAGGTACGTGCAAGCATTTGCTTACGCTGTCTGCAAATTTGATAAAACTGTCCTCTATTAGCAAACCAGATTTATCTTAGTTGAATCGGTACACATGAAATGAAATGCTACTTATTAGATCATTCGTGTTCACCATAGGATCTCAACACCTTTAATCTAGATTTTCTTGTATGATATTTATAACAATGCATTTTAATCCGAAATTTACTAAGGTAAAAAATAATAGAATTATTGATACTTCTGATATTTTTCTTAAAGAGCTTTAAAAGTTTATAAAGCTATTTAGTTCCTGAAGTGTAGATTCTTCTAATTGAAGATATATATTAACAAAAATGGCAAACTATATCATTATATTCCATGGTGGTTGGGTAAGGGAGAAGTCTGAATTACATATCCGACTACCCTTACCAACTATTATCAGCAAAGAAAACAAATTCATCTGATTTCAGTATCTTATTTTACAATAATATATCCGGATGGTGAACTTGCAAAAAAACAACCACTTTTTTGTAAGTCAAGTATAAATCATAGTTTCTAAGTATATGATCAAGTATTGAATTAATAGAAGTTTCAGAGAGGTAATCAGCCTCCTAACTCCCGATGGATCCCTGTGGTACAAACTACAGCAGAATAAAACTGGATTCATTCTGAAAAAAATTCTTGTAATATGAGAAAAAAATTTGGCTGTACTTTTCACATTTGGTGACCTTTATAGACAGTAAATAATCAACTTGCTAACATACCATTTAATTATAAAAAGACATTATCTATTTAAAATTATCAATTTACAGCTATACTTTTTTCCTTTAAATTTGATCTCGAGGTACAGAGTGTATGGTATCTCTTAGATTAGATAATCTTCAAAACCCCTTTTCAGATTAAAAGTCCCTTTCTTATTAAAACATACAAAGCTTACCAAATTTAAAAAAAAGGAAAAGATGAGTATTGACAGAATAAACAATATTTTCAAATTTTTACAAATTTTAATATAGATACCTGGGCCATATAAAAGAAAAACTCTGCAGTATTGCTTAATATGTGGATAAACATTTATCAATAAAATATGTATATTATGCAATACTGTTGATAGTAGTAGTATGCAATATTACAAATTCAGGCTTTGTAACACTACACATTCAAAAGCAATTTTCTTCCAATAATTTCTTCTTTTTTTTTCATATTGGCATACCAATCAAACGATTCCATTACTAATTAAATATTTCATAACACCCTTATTTTAGTATAAAATATATTTTCATGTGAATGTGTGATACAAGGAGCATTTACAACCACTAGTTACGCAGAATCAGTTTTTCAAATCAACATGATAAACAAAAAAAACAAATACAGATTTATAAATTGTTTGATTGCATAATACTCCTATATTGTTCAGAGTGAAGGCTAGAAATTTTTCTTTTGGTTCTTAATAGATTCTGTCTGTAATAACAAGAAGCCACCAACCCTCTTGACAGGGTTAACATTCCCAAATTGTTGCACATTGTAGCATGTATGAAATAATTGCTTGCCACAGTCAGCTACTAGTTACTACAGTCAGTTACTTACAACTAGTCTCTGCTTGCTGCTCTGTTGGTAGAGTGAGTGAATAACTAATACGTGACTAAAAGTTTAACTGTTTCTGCAGTCTATAAACTATGATTCAGTGATTCAGTCATAAACTATGCCCCTTTCTCCTCCTTCCACCCTTCACTCAATTCTGAAAAATACAGTTTTAAAGAGGTTTCTAAACTTTTTAATATAATCATAATTTCATAACATAATTTTTTTTATGCTAGTGGTAACTCCTTTGAAGAAGGTGCTGCTGATTAGCTGCAAAACATCCTTTAGAAGAATAGTTACAATGTAATTTGAAAATAAGTCTATCGTAATTCTAAATTGTTACCAGATTAATCAATTAAAAATTTCATATTTAGTGTTAACTATGTTTCATATAGTTCTGTAAAACTGAAATAATATTCCTGGAAATTTTGCATTACTTCTTTATGGTTCCACAATTTAATTATAATTATTGCGAATGTATCACTGAAAATTAAAAAATTTATATACCTGCCTAATTGTTGATGATCGCAAAGAGTATTTACTAAATTAAAAATTGTTTTCTTGTTGTTTAGTTGTTCTACCGTGAAGGAAGTTTTGCTTTTTTGAGTTTTAATCATTGCACTCTTAATTTAGTATAAAATGTACTTTAATGTGAATGTGTGTTCATAATCTGTTCAATAACTGTCTAATTGACCATTACTATTAATATTGTTAACAATCGCAAGAATAACTTAAATTTCTTGTGCTTGGTAAAAAAACTTACCTTATTTTATTTTGTGTATTCCATTTGATTATATTTGTTTATTATTAGAATATTTTGTATTTTTAATTGTTTTCTACTTTTCTTTAACACTTACATATTTACTGACTTCATTATTTTGATATTTTATATTTGTAAATTTTATTTATCTCTAATATTCTTAATTAAGTTATTTTGATAATTAATTATTTTGTATATATTATTTATAAGGAATTTGACAAAGCCCTTTTAGTAAGCTAAAAAATTTGACTTGATTCAAATAATAATAAAAAGTAATATAAATATAATTAATATATTATTAATTGTATATATATATATATATATATATATATATATATATATATATATATTAAAATAGTATTATTAACACAAAAAATTATGAACAAGAAAAACTTACCATTAAAAAAATAGACATTGTTTTACTTAAAATTTTATAAATAATTTTGCTACTTTATATATATATATATATACTCCGTATAACAGTAAAGAGTACAATATAGCATATAAACCACATAAAAGCATAACACACTTTGACGATAAGAAAATACAAATAGATATAATTTAAATGTTATATTCAAATAAAATGTAATTACTACAGTTGCAAATAAATTAGTTAAAACAAATCTATGAACACATTTTATCCTGTAAAATGGAAATTCAGAATTATCTATTAGGCAGAACATTAACAAGCACAAAATTACAAATACAGAAAATAAATCAGAAATAGCTGACATTGTTAATGATCAATTACAAATTTAATTTTAAAATTCAAATGATAACTATCAAAAGAAAAGATCAAGCCAATTTGTTTGTTTGTATATGATGAAAAATTTGAATGTTGACTAAATTTATTTTATTTATTTACAATAAATCTGAAAAAATTAAATTTACACACCATGTCAACAGTCAAATACAAAGCTTATTTATTTATCTTTTTACATTTAACATCACACAACATTATAATTAGAATTAAAGATTAATAAATAACCATTTTCCATTGAGCAAAATAATTATCACTGTTATGTTAACCAGTATTATAGTTGTTATACGCTTTACGTAAACACATTTAAGTAAACATACCTAGTGAAGAGATATTTTTACTCATACAAATTAAACGAATTACTTGTGTATTAAAGTATGTTACCAAAAGGTTCTTAGAATCAGTGTTGTATATTTTTAACATTCCCTATTTACATTTGGTCTTTAGTCCCTTTGATGATCCCCTTTTAGTAGATCTTAGGTTGTTAGCCTATGACTCAAAATTTGTAGTTCAACAAAAACGGATGAATTCTCAGTGCACAACCACTTAGTTAAAAAAAAAAAAATCCGTCAATTTGCAATTTGACAATTTCTTGTTTACATGCCTTAAGTGATAATTTCTGCTTTGTTTGGTTTGTACTTGTAAGCATAACTTTCAGCTCTACGAAGTGGGTGGGAAGTCCCTTTACACTGTAATAAATCCAGTTTAATTGAGCTCTACAGCTGCCAATTCTCACCACTGATATTACTCTGCTGCTGGAAAAGGTGAGGAGGATAAGCGATGGTGGGGATCATCCAGTGTGTTCATTCATGGTGGGATGAACTTAGATGTAGTCGAATGTGAAACGATGGCAGATACGAGTGCATTCACTGTCAAAGAGCGTCTGTTAGCTTGTGTCTGGGTCCATGAAATTCCACACATTGGTAAAACATTGGAGAAAATTATGAATGACTTTTTCTTGCATTTTGGGAAATTGTCATCATCATGGCAAACATTATTGACAAGGGAGAAGGTGCTTTTGCAACGAGAAGTGTTCTTGATGTGCCACATAGCGGGAGGCTGAGCACTCTAGCTGAGATGTGTCTGCTGGCTGAAGAGGCATCAATTCAATGATCACCAATGAAATCAATGCACAAATGTTCTGCAGAGTTAGGCATTCTAAGATTAACAATGCAAGACCACATGCAAAAGGACTTGAAAGTTAAATGTTTTTGTCCAGCCACAGTTAATTAATTGAGTGACAATGGCCTTGATCAATGTGCTTATGCATGTACTGACATGCAAGCAATAACTGTATTGCTTGAACTCTTTCTGAGAGCAAACTATAAAAAGAAAGTCATGTTCTCAGAGGAGCATGCGCTTTATCAAAGTTCTCTTAACTGAAATGTTTTTTTCAGGGCGAAGGACAATCTTCATCGTTTTGAGGAAATTGAACACCATCTGCCTCATATTATGATATGAGCTGGAATGACAGTCACAATTGGTTATATTGTGGTTGTGTACTTGAGCTGGCAAGTGAGTGAATGCCCCAACAAGTTTATGTATGTTAATGGTAGTTTTGAGATAGCTTTTGTTGTGATAATTAATTGCATTGTAAATGTTTTTGATAAGGATTGTCAATTTTTAGTTACGGAACGAGTAAAATTAAATGACGATTTTATTATTAGAGAACTAGATTATTACATATTGAATGATAAATTTTTAAGTGATTGTGAAACAGAGGTGGTTGTGATAAATAATACAAGTATATACTCAGAAGCAGAAGATGATCTTGCAGATAATGTGGTAGCAACACAGGTAAATGAAAATACTAACCACAAGAATGAAAACTTTACTGAAAATGCAGATAATGTTATCATTATTACTGAAAATAATATAGAACTTAATTGGAAAACTCCTCGTTCCAGAGTTTATAGAACTATTCCACATTGGAAAGGCCAATTAGATAATGATTGTACCAAAATACAAGACCCTGTCACTTATTTTTGACATTTTATTTCTCATGACATTCTTGAAAATATTGTCCAAGAATCAAAATTATACACCATTAAAAAAATATAAATAAACCCTTAGAACTCGATAAAAATCCTTATAAACAATTTATTGGAAAATGCTTTTACAAGAGTATTTATGGATTGCCACAAACCAGAATGTGCTGGCAAACTGAATCCAGAATTTCCAAGATAGCTGATGTAATGTCTAAAAATTCCTGGGAAAGTATTAAAAATAATCTCCATTTTAATGATAATACCAGTATTTCAAAATCAAATGATAAATTATATAAATTGCATCTATTTAGTGATAATATTTTAGATAAGTTTTGTAATATAAAGATGGATGAAATACCCTCTGTACTGAGCAAATAATTCCATTTAAAGGAAAACAGCCAATGAAGGTTTACATGCAAAATAAAACCCAAGAAGTGGGGGTATAAATGTTTTATGATGTGCGATGAGAAGGGAATTCTTTATAATTTTGAATTTTATACTAGGAAAGCTCAGCATGACCCTTCTTTACCTGACTTGGATGTTTGTGGAAATGTAGTTCTCCAGTTGTCTAAAATGAAACTTAAACCAAAACTTTACTTCGATAACTGGTTTATAGGCACCAATCTACAAATAACATAGTGGAAAATTGGGATAGAGTCATTAGGTATAGTTCAATCAAACAGACTGCACCGTTGTCAGTTTACAAGCAACAAAGATATGAAAAAAAGAGGATTGGTGCAGTAGAAGAAAAAACAGTCATTCAATGAAAACAACTATCTTAGTGCAGTTAAATGGTATGATAATAAACCAGTTCATTTACTAAGTTCTTTTGTTAGAACATATCCACTAAGTAAAGTGAAACGTTATGACTCACAGGAAAAAAAGAAAATTGAAGTTGACTGCCCTAGCATTATGTTAGCATAGTGTATGGGTGGTGTTCACATATTGGACTCTCTAATTGCTTTGTATAAACCAAAATTCGATCTAAAAAATGGTATCTACGCATTTATTTTCATTTAACACATTCTTGGTATAACCCAATCAAAAGCGGGGTTGTTTTATTTATTTTTTCTTACTCATTATATGTATTCCAAAAGAATAATAGACATATAGTGTTAATTTTTTCTTAATTTTATTGATTATTGTATTCTTGACCTTGGGGTCAACAGCCGTTTCTTTGCATAACATATTCTTGTTTGTAGCGACAAGACCCGATTTTATGTTATGAAGTTATATATTTATAGCGGCTCTTGCTCACAAGAGCCAATAACGAAAACACGCAGACATGAATATTCATGCATGTTAGAGGACTATATTTCATGGCTCTTACATCTTGCGTCAAATAGGGTCATTGAATACAGACATGCTGATTCTTGTCAGATCGTTCACTCAATAATTTTGGTGTTACAACGCTGCTCCTCAATTTGTGTATAACCATTGATCTAGTTAGTGTTGTTTTGTTCTTTAGATAAAATAAGATTATGTCTTCACGAGGAAAGAAGTTACTTGCATTAGGTTTGATGCAACCTGACTTTGATGTAGACGCAAACAGAGCACTCTGTAAAAGTGTGCGTTCTTGACGACGGGGACAAGAGCCGTTGTTTTGTAATTGCTTGCCTCTTTACTCTGGGGATAAGAACCATTTAAAACTAATTCTGTTAATATCAAACAATTGTACAGAACGTGTTAATGGACCAAATAATTGTTAATTCTTGTTTATTATATAAATGAGACTACTTAGCATTGAATTTACTAAGTAAGAAACATCTGAGCTTATTTCAATTCAAGACTCTTGTAGCAGAAGCTTAATGCAATCAAGGGAAAATCATTTCTAAAAAAAGCGGAAGACCTAGTGCAAACACTGAAGTAGAGTTGGAACAAAAAGCAAAACAAGGACCAATTGCACCAGTTTCCGATAAAAGAGGTTTGGTGGGATGAGATTGGTCACTGACCTACTTTTGCAATTAAGAGAGCAAGGTGTAAATTTCCAAGATGACGTGCGGCTGCTCCGAAGGTTATGTGCTGAAAGTAATGTACATTTATGTTTTACTCCATAAAAAACTGTTTCACATTATTTCATACAACATAATTGATTAGCAAGATTTAGTATTCTGTATTACAATTAAAAAAAAGATTAATTTTTGATAATTTTATTTTTATATTCAATTATTTTTCTTTTTAATTAGGAGTTTTTATTTTATATTAATAATTTGCAATAAATAGATATTTTACTGTATTAATAATAATTAAAATTTAGTTTGTACATTGATTGTCTATGTTTAATTTAAAAATCCACTCTAAAAAATACTCTCACGGATTGAGAGATTTTATGGCTCATTGAGACTGCAAAGACACAAAGCTCCCCCCAACCACCCAAAAAAATTTTGAAAATATTATTCTTAAAAATATCTAAAAAATTAAAAAAACTAATTTATTTATTTATTTTAATTAAAATAATTCGGGTAGTAGAGCGATAATCAACACAATTATCTGAGAATGATCGATGAATGGCTACTTCCAGAATTAGTGGCAAAAGGGATCACTGACATCATTATGTTTCAATAAGACGTTACTCCAGCACATTTTGCTTTAAATGTCCGCAGACGCCTCATTGAATTTTTTCCAAATTGCTGGATCAGAAGCATTACTGGCTCCATTGCCTTGGCCAGCAAGAAGCCCTGACCTCACTACACCTGACAATGCACTCTGGGGTTTTGTAAAAGAAGAGATCTGAAAACAGATACGTCATCGAGCAGCTCCAACCAAGATGCTGTTTGATCAGCATTTGAAATGATCAGATATGCTGTTGCAGATGAACAACCAGACATTGAGGTACATAAAGCTGTGCTCTGAACATGTTGGAACCCACACAGACATTTTAGATCCATAGAAGGTAAGCTGCAGCTATCCTAATAATTTCATAACTAGTATAAAAGGCCTTTCGTCCACTCTGTACAAAGATAAAGATATATGTCCAGATGTGGTTACCAAAAGTTTATATTTGTTCATGGAAAATACTCACTCAGGCCTTACTAAATCTTTTGGATGAGTCTTGTGTTAAAGTTTGTAATGATAAATATCCAAACCATTCATGAGGATCATATACAAACCTATAATCAATCCCAACTTTACTGCATAAACTGCATTACTGTCTTAATGAGCAGTTTTCAGATTTTCTGGTTTTTTCACTAGTAGATGGTCATTTCAATGCTTTTCATCTTTTATTGATATTTGACCACACCTGGAACATTAGTGTCACCGAAAACATTTATAACCCTAACACTTAATCTTCAAAGCCACAACAAAGAATTTTGAATATCTTGGTTACCGATCAGTTTAACCTCACACAGAACTTCTCTGTTCTGAAGTTACTAATTTTTTATATCTGCTATAGGAATATACCACTCCCCTAAACTGTAGCCTTGATACATATGCAGCACAGGTTCTGTACATTTAACATTGTATCTGCCCGACTTATCAACGTTGCTAACTGATAAGTGATGCAGTCTAAGAGCCTTTTGATGACATCTCATTTGTATGTGTTTATATAATGTTATTACATATGCTTCTTTTTTTACATGTGTTCAGCCCAAGAATCCAATATGTTAGCGCCTCTTTAGGAATAGGAAAAATGTTGAATATCAGTCAACTGTCTATATATGAGCAAAATATCAGAGTAAATTACATTCAGCCAATTTCATCTGGAATAGCTGCACTTCATCTGGTACAACCAGCTTTAATCAGTCATAGTGTTAAACCTCTGGGAATAATTTTTCCACAGTAAGTAAGACTACGTTCAAACATACTTCACTTACCTATTTATTACCTTTATTCATTTACGAATATTTGTTTTGCTTTTTAACATAATTGATGAAATTGGTGCTTGTATTAAAAAATTGTAAAGAATTTCAATATAAATAATTATTTATTAACAGAAATAACATTTTCTGAAGATAAATTTACCTTTATCTTCGCTACACTCAGGTTAGAAATGTAGAGTTGCAATATGGAAATATAATATTTGATTTGTCTAAGTAATTTATAGCAATACAAGTGAAGATAAATATATATTCATTGTGAAACTACATATGTTTATGAAAATATTGGAATCTGGATTTTCAGAAACTGAATCCATAGTTTGATCAAAGCACTAAATTGTAATTCTTTAGTTAACAAGAATCTTTATGGTTGGTACAGGGTTCAGCAACTGGTTATGATGACTTTGTCATCACTTTCAAAAGGAAGTGTTCATCTAGACCACTGATTCTCAAACTTTTTTCACCTACCCACCACATTGAGAACCAAAAATTTTCTAGTGCCGCCAAAATTTTTAAACTTAATTCTCTATTTAAAATAATTGCATTGCTCTTTTTAAGATACACTCTTAAAAACAACAATTGAAATTATTGTTTTTAAACGTGGCCAATCCTATTTCTGAGTTGATACTTACATTTACTTTACATTTTGCCCACTTTTAAACATTTATTATGTTTAATAATATTGTCCACTTTTATTATGTTTTCCTGATATTTTAAACTCAAATTACCTTCTATACTAGTACAAAAATATAATGAGACACCTATATTTTATGATAAAAAATGATTGTATTCAAACTACCTTAACTTTGGAACCAAGAGGCTTAGAGAGACAAATGAAGAAAAAGTTAAAGCTTAAATTTTCTATTTTTTGACAGTATACTTCAGATTTCAAAAATCATGAAATTAAAAAAAAATCGGTGAGAAGAAAACATTTGAAAGAATTTGAATGTGAGATTTTAAACATTTGAAAGTTTTACTTTGTGTTGATTGAGCGCGTGGGGGAAACAACATTTTTTTCAGTAGACAGCATTAAATTCATTCAAAAGCTGAAGACTTAGCTTTAATTTCTTTTTTTTTGTATGTCTCTCTATGATTTTTCTGAACCGAATTATTCCACTTTAAAGAGAAAAGCCCACGTTTGTCAATAATCCTTCATATCTCCCGATCTAAGCAACATATTGATACAAATAAATATGAAAATTAAAGGGTTTTTTAAATGCTGTTTAAAGAGTGCATCTTAAAACAGCAATGCAATTATTGTTTTTAACAGATGATAAGTTTAAAAATTTTGAAAACACTAGAAAATCTTTGATTCTCAATGTGGGCAGCGGGCAAAAAGGTTTGAGAATCAATGATCCAGATGCGTTAAATGAAATTTGTTATTGTTCTTGACCTATCCTCCCAGAAAAACAAATGAAACTTTTTTCAGATTCATATTTAATTTTTATTATAGATATTCATTACATCCACTTCTAACTTCTTTTTTGTTGAAAACTATCTATCCTGACCTATTCCCACACTTCTACTCATTATTTTCAAAGCCAGCCTTCTTCACATGTGGAAGACTATATCCTCTTATCAACATACACCTAATTATTATATATATTCTATATTTACTTAAG
Organism: Lycorma delicatula; assembly: GCF_047948215.1. Classification (NCBI taxonomy): domain Eukaryota; kingdom Metazoa; phylum Arthropoda; class Insecta; order Hemiptera; family Fulgoridae; genus Lycorma; species Lycorma delicatula. The sequence goes on from NC_134455.1 coordinate 29,109,427, forward strand.
TAACTTCTTAAATTCTTCATTGCATAGTATCCATAAACAGTAAAAAATTACATATTTTTGCTTCTGTATATGCAGATGTACAGGGTGATTCAAAGAAACGGGAAATTTTGAAAGTTGTGTTGGTAGCCGTGGGGGATTGGTACCACTTGATAAGTGGCACCAGCCTCTCTAACCTAACCTGCCATTTAGTTGTCATGGATCCTTGGAGTGGTGTGCAACGTGCATTTGCTATCAAAGCATTTTACAAAAATAATGACAGTGTGGAGGGAGCGCGTATAGAATTTCACCGTCATTTTAATCTGGGACGGCACGACTGTGTTCCATCAGCACATGCAATTAAAACATGGATATCTAATTTTGAGGAAACTGGTTCGGCAATGAAAAAGAAACCTCCAGGCCGTGAGCGAACCATCCGTACACCACAGAATGTTCAAGCTTTACAAGATGCTGTCACACGAAGTCCACATCGGTCAATCTGTCGTCTCTCAGCATCTTTACAATTGCATAGTTCAAGTGTTCGAAGAATGTTAGTGAAGGACTTGCATTCCATCCATACATGTTGCAGTTCATCCAGGAACTGAAACTGAACGATGCAGTTGTGCGAGCACAATTCTGTAATGTAATGCTTCAGAAGATAAATGATGACGAAGAGTTTGTTCACGAACTGTGGATGTCAGACGAAGCGCATTTCCACCTCAGTAGATTTGTTAACAAGCAAAATTTCAGATACTGGGCACAAGAAAATCCTACGCAGCTACATCAGTGCCCGTTGCACAACCAGAAAGTGACCGTGTAGTGTGCTATGCCATGTTACGGTGTTATAGGCCCTTATTTTCTTGAGGATGACAACGGTCTTCCGATTACAGTGACGTCGGCTCGTTACGTAGCCATGCTTGAAACCTTTGTTGTGGAACAACAGAAGAGATTTCTACCTATTCTTAACACAGCCTGGTTTCAACAAGACGGAGCAACGTCACATACTGCATGAATATCGATAGCAGCTGTACGCCGATTGTTTGGACAACATGTAATTCCACAAAATGGTGACATTAGATGGTCTCCCAGATCGCCTGATCTCTCAGCTTGCGATTACTTTTTGTGGGGTCACCTTAAAAGCAAAGTGTCCACATTAGACCTGCTACAACGGAAGAACTGAAGGCAAAGATCCGAGAAACAATTGCGGAAATTCCAGTGGAGATGTTACATCAAACCATGAACAATTTAACGAAGAGACTTCGTGAGTGTTTATGTAGAAGAGGAGGTCACCTGCAAGATGTCATCTTTAAAAATAAACTAAAATGTATGTATCCTAAAATGGCAACATTTGTACAATTACATGAAATAAAATTCATTTTCTAAAAAAAATTTTTCATTAACGTTATTTAATTTTTTTAATTTCCCGTTTCTTTGAATCACTCTGTACTAATACATTTCTTATACTGTAAGCTTATATATGTGAGTTAGTTGCTAGTATGTAGAGCAATAAAAACTAAAAAAGTTTCAGTTAAACAAATGTAAAGTCATTCTAAATTTAAATTAATAAAAATATGTAACAAACGTACTCAGAGTAAAGAAAAGCTTTAGAGCTTTATTACTAAAGTGTAAATCAAATTCTGGGACATTTTTTTCAATTTAATAATCACTATCTTCTGTTTGTCTAGTTAAACAAAGAAGAGTTGTCTACTTTTGGAATTTATCTTTTTAAAATAATTTTTTGGCATCTTTGAACTTTATTACCGCCCACCAAATGAAATCTTTTAATTGGTTTCTAATAACTGGATGTGGGTGTGTTTTATGCTAGATTTATTTACCTTATGGTGAATATTTTTGTGTATGCTTTTTGATTGTCAGCTGATTAGTTTGATAGAAATCATTTATTCATTTTCTTTGTTTGTAATTGTACACCAATGTTAAGTACTGAAGAAAATGAAATATTAGGTTAGCCAAAGTGTTTTCATAGTATATAGTGTCTTCAGTATATTTAAAATTAATATCTGAACAAAAGTATTTTCAACAAATGACTTAAAATCTTTTGGTGTCTATTAATGCTTTTAATTTTTACTAGCAGACCAGGTAATGCTTCGCTTTTGCTAGATTTGAGTATAGATGTAGATTAAATGAACACAAATGAAAGTTTGATAAAACATTAACAAAATAAACATTACAGAATTCCACAAAATTTAACCTTTTCCTTTTCCTCATTTCCCATTCGCAGTCCTCCTTCTTTTTCCCCCACATTTCCCCCTTTCTTTACTCTCCTTGCTTGTTCCTTCTAACATTTTCTCTTTCCCTTATTTCCCTTTCTCCTTTCCATTTCCTTTTCCCTGTTTTCCCTTTTTTGATTTTTCCCTTTTTCCCCATGCGTAAATCGGTCCAGTAGTTTTTTAGTCTATAGCAGACACACATATCAGAAACACTGAAATGGAACCATAAAATATTTAGTATAGTGTGTGTTGCTTTTACATCCAACAGATAGTGCTGTTTTTAAAAAAAAAACAAGCTTTTACCAGTCACAGGTGTGGCATCTATATAATAGTAGGTATATAAAAACACATGTGTATTCAAATGCAGTGTTGTTTCAAAATTTCAAAGCAATCGGTGAAAAACTTTCAAAGATTTAAGATTTTGAACAAACAAGCATTTACATTTTTGTTTATATAGAATAATTTCATTAATTGCAATATAATTTCAAAGCATTTTAGATTATTTATTTTTAATTTATTTACCTCTAATTTTTATCTCTTAAAAAACCAAAAAAAGCTTGTATTTGTTCCTTAATTTTTATTTGATATTTTTGTTTAGAATTTTTCTGCTTTTAATTAATTTATAATTTATTTTTCTGAACAGGTTTGATAGTAACAGTAATAGCAAAAAGTGTATTACCATCGATTATACTTCTAACAGCGGTTTTGCACCAACTGAATTGGAATTTCTGTCTAATTCACAGCTGGATGCTAGAAGTGATAGACATGTTCTTATTAGTGAAAATAGTAATCATGATAATGACAATGATAGAAACTCCAGAAATCAGGATTATTTAAATACAAAAAGTTCCTTTAAAATTACAAAAACACCAGAAGAATGCACGGTAAGCATATATTATATGGTGATGTTATAAGAAATAATAACACTTTTTTATACTGGGACCTTAATTCCAACGCAATGGATTATCAGTCCAAGCAACATAATAGTTGAACCAATCTCTTGGTCCAAGAACCTCCTCTTCTGTAATGTTTTCATTGTAAACATCTGGTTTCCACTTCTTCAGTTATCATATTAATCAACTACAGTGTTTTCTTTTACTTTCTTTTCTTTTTCTAAAGCCTCTGAGAAGTCAGATCCTAATTACACATCTTATTTTACTCTTTCTAACAGTTTCCTGTTATCATTATTCATATTTCACACCACTATGAAGTTTCCCTATACCTCTCGTACTATTATTTGCTTTTTCCTTATTAAACTCCATCCAGTACCTTTTAATTTTGTCTTTTTATGTATTCGTAATGAATTCTGCTTCCTCTGTCTCACTTTTACTTTTTTGTTTTAATTTTGGTGATAAATTGAAGTGGTAGCTGTGATACTTGTCTTTCAAAAACAGCTCCTCTTGTTTGAAAGTTTTCAAATAAAGTATTAACAAGATTTAAGTACTAATATTTGCACTCAAAATAACTGTCAAATATTCTTCTTTCTTTTTTCTGAATATCTTCACTTTTTTTCTCTATTTATTGAAGTCCTCTTCATATTTTTTTTTTATTCTGTTTTGTAATTGTACTATTGCCTTACTTTACAATCACTTATGTCTGACTGAACAAAAGCATTCATATTAACTATTAAACACTTAAATTATTCTACTTAAACTATTAAACACTTAAATTAGCCTATCACTTTAAATCTATTTTGCCTATCCGTTTTGCTTAACTATCTACTTTACCACTTGTAATAATGCAATTACTTTTCAGTGATTTTTTATTTTATTGCTTTGTGCAGTTTAACCAGGAGAATCCATGGGCAGGTGTTATTGTGTGTAATTCCTTTAATGGTTGGTACGCAGCAGCCACTTATCACTTAGATAAACCATTTTGCAGCAACAATCAAAGTATTTATTCATTTAATAGTCTTACTGAATTTGGAGATAATCTTATGGATGTAGCAAAGCAAGTGAAAAATGAGAGTAAGAAATTCTTTAATATTTAAAAAACATCAATCTTTAGCATGGTATTATTAATAAAGCAATTTTGCAGTGTTGACCCTTTGAAAATGCAGACTCTACAATACAGAAGATGTAAAAAATCTGATGTGGACACCACATGACTTCCTTGTACGCTAATTAAATTACATACACACATTTTTAAAAAATAAAATATTATTTTTTATTGTTATTATTGTAATATATTTTTTACAATCGGAGGTTAATAATTGTTAATAAAACAATAAATTAAATTAAAAAAAAGGAGATGAATTCGGATTTGAACCGATGTGCCTTCTCTTGTAAGATCCAAATATTTCATTAATTAAAATTTTATTTGGCTATAACTCTGGAACCAGTGAAAATAAGTACCACTTATGATATATCGTTGAAAATCCTACGGCTAATTGTTTTTTAGTTATGCGAGATACACATGTACAAACATTGCCAAAACTAGTCAAAATGGATTCAGGAGCGGCCAAAATGGATATTTCCGTTGAAATCTGAAAACTGAATTTTTTCGCTATCACAATACTTCCTTTATTTCGTAGAAGGAAGTAAAAGTAACATAATAGCTTGAAATTACAATATTGTAAAATTATTCTTTTAATATGAATAAAAATCTGTATTTAACTAATAAAAACATCTATATATATATATATATATATATATATATATATATATAAAACGGGTGATTTAAAAAGGACTTCACAACTTTAAAAGCATATAAAAATACATTGAGAAACCTTAAAGATTTTTTGAAGTCTCATTTCATAGAAAAACTACAGATTTGTCATCCAACACTCACTTTGGTTCAATATGGCTTCCATTTGTAATAAGACATTCATCCAACCTTAATTTTTTTTTACCGTACTCTATGAAAATTACGATGAACTGCAGTTTCCGACTGCAAATCCGGAAACCAAAACACACAGCAAGCATGTTCCGCACCTGTAAATGTATCCATTTTTTAATGGCACTGGGGGCCGAATTTGGTACTAATGAACTTCGTGAGTCAAAACTTGATGTTTTCCTATGGAATGAAGCTCAGTCGAATCTGTAAGTTATCAAAATAAATTTTTATATGCATTTAAAGTTGTGAAGTCCTTTTTGAATCACCTATATATATATATATATATAAATTTAAATCCTATTAAAATAGACCATCTAGTACAGAATATTGAGATAAGACATATCTTATCTTAATTTTAGGATGAAAGTAGTTTTGCAGGTACTGCATCCCCAGTCATGACTGAAGTAATTCCTTTATTGCATAATAAAAATTTAAAAACAAAAATACTAAAACAATGAAAATCGTGTATTAATTAATTTGAGTGCGGAAACCACAAAAACTGCAACAGTATGGAGTTTTTGAAGTTTTGCAAAATTTTGTTGCAGTTTTTGTAGTCTTTTCTCGGCTACGAAACCCTTCTTTCATTGACAACAAAACGATACCGTTGGTTGTGCTTTTGTTGTCGATGAAAGAACTTATATGTTTGACCTTCCAGGGATTACGAGTATGTTCACCGCTGAACTGCTCGCTATAAATAAGGTTCTAAATATAGAAACATTCTTATTTGCAGTGACTCGTGTAGTGCTCTCCAGGCGTTAGAAAACTTTTATTCCAAACATCCTATTGTCATTGAAATTTACAACGAATCGCCGAGTTGAATAATTGCAACACAGAAGTAAATTTTTGCTGGATCCCTAGCCATGTAGGGATTCCAGGTTATAAACAAGCAGATTATGCTGCCAAAGAAGCATGTATTCAGCCTCCTTTCACCCGAGTTACTACCTCTGATTTTATTAATCGTGTAAAACAATCACACTGAGAGCAAGGTGGCAAGGTGACTGGACGACTACCGTCGATAATAAACTCCAGCAGATTAAAGATTCTGTGTTGATATGGGACTCCTCATGCAGAAAAACTCGATGTGAAGAAGTACTCCTCTGCCGATTGTGTATAGGACATACGAAGGTCACACACGAGTACCTAATGTCAGGAGGACATACACCCCTATGCACATGATGCAACTGCCGCATGACTGTGCACCACATACTCATAGACTGCATATGTTATTCGGCGTTGCATCGTAAATTTAATCTACCTTGAAACATCCGTGGTGTCTTGTACAATGATAATGAAATTTTGGACCGGATGTTTCTGTTTTTGCGTAGTACTAGGTTACTGCAAAAAATTTAATAATGTCATATATATTTTTTACACTAAAAGAATTTTTGATAATTTTTTCCCTTGCTTTCAATTTTGATTTTTTTGGTTCTATGTCCTTAATTTTATTATCTGTGTATGGAGTCTTTTGCACTCCATATAGGAATTAGTTAAATTTTATATAGTTTCCTTTTCTATTATTTTAGCTTTTATATTTTAAAGACACCATCTGTGATATTAGTTTTGAGTTATTTCACTTTTTTAACTTAGTTTTATTATAATTACTTTATTAATTATAACTTATAATTTTTTATTATATAATTTGTATTAGTTTTTAGCCTTATTTAGTTTTATTATTTTAGTGTTATTTTACCTTTTATTAAAAAAATTCTGGGCGATGATAATGCACAGGCGTTTTTCGCCCCCCCGCCCCAAAAGAAGTTTTTATAAGACCATCTCCCTCAAACCCTGATGGTTTATGAAATTGAAATTTTGTTTGTGTTTATATATGTAATATTTTTCTAATATATTTGCTTTTTATGTCATTTATTTTATATATTTATATATTTTTTTTTTAATCAAATAATTCATTAACATATTCATTAACAGAACAACCACTTTGTTAATAAAATTTAATATTATATGAAATATAAACCACCAAAAACACAGTAATTAGTTTAATTATGATCTTATTTTAGATTCTTGTTTTGAAATTTTGAAGTACGTATTATAAATGCATATGCAAGTTTTGCTGCCCAGTATTGGAATGATGTATTCTTTAAAACCTGTTTTAAAGATTACATCATTCAGTCTCAAGTAAAATTAAAGTAACAATTTTTTAAAAGAATTACAGTATATTTTTTGGAGTTCAATACCAACTGAAGATGCAGGATGCCACAAAAATCAATTTTTAAAAATGAATCTGGTAAATTTAACTTACCTGATTACTGTGTTTTGGTGATAATAATTAATATAATGGTAAATATTAAATTTTATTAACACAGTAATCAATATGTTAGTGAATTATTTAAATTTAAAAAAAAAAGTGTATATATATAATAAATTTACATACTTAATGCAAATTAACAACTGTACATTTGTAAATTATGTTTCCTTTTTTTGTACCCTTGGTATATTTTGTAAATTAGGCAAAATTAATATCTTAGAATACTTGTGTATAACTAACAAATATATGAGTATATGTTAATCAGAGTATAAGATATCCATATTTTTGGTAAATGTTTATCTGTATAAATATATATTTTTTACAATTAATTTAATTAAACATTAAATTGTTATACTGTATGCAAAACTGAATAATTTGAAAATGCATCTAAAATGGAAAAAATGTCTTAAGTTTTTCAGATACAAGAGTTGAAAACAATTTGTTGCATAATAGGATACCTGCTGATAACAAAATATAAATTATATTTAGATAAAAGTTTTTTTGTTAGCTTTCAGGAAAACATTTGCATCATTTGTAAAATTTTTACACTGATTGCAGATAACTGGTAATGAAATTCTGTTCTTAAATTAATCTATTTATTTTTCTCTCAATAAGAGTTACCAATTTGAATTTGTCAATTATATATGCTGGTTTTGTTTTAAATTCTGTTTTAATTGTTTTATTAAAATGTGATTTAAAAAAATAAAATTATTGTGATGAAAAGTTTTACATCTATAATTTTATGTAGCAGTACTTTATTTGCATAGTTTAATTTTTATTGAACTTGTGACTAAAATGTCAATTATATATTTTTTAGATGATGAAACAGACATAATTACTGGTCCAGTATGTGACTCATGGCGTTGTCCCCGTGGGCGATGTTTGGATTGGAAATTAGTTGCTAATGGTATTAGTGATTGTGAAGATGGCAGTGATGAAAATAAAATTCAAAAGGAAAGAAAGTTAACTTTTTGCAAGTCAAACTCATCCTTATGCGGTAAGTAGGAAGGAAAAGGTGTTAAATTTGCTATTATTTTCATTAACAACAGCAGGTGGGTGGTAGAGATCATCATTGCTCTTGCATCCCAGAGCTGAGTTAAACAGTAAAAACTGCATTAAAGCTTTTAAAACAGCTTGAATTTCACTTTTATCCATTTTTCAGAAAATGTCACAATTTTTTTGCTATGTTTGATTGCCATAAATGAGCAACTAAATGCACACATCTGAAACTTCACAGCATGCCAACTAATGGATCATAATTAACAAATATCTACTCATTTGATCACGTGCACCAACTTTCTGTCAGGCCGAAACCTTTCCAAACCACACTGTTATTGTGATTTTTTTTAGATAGTTAGTCTGGTACCTCATTTCACTTTTATCCAATCTGCTAGATGATATATACTTTATTTTTGCTATTATCTTGGACATGATAAACGACAATTATATTAATTTAAAATTTATACTTTTTTAAACAACAAAGAAACAAAACCTCAGTGACCTTAGTCAAAGAGGATGATGGTCTCAAAGTTACTGAAAACATTTTGAAGTAAGTTTTTTAAAATGTTTTATTATACAATTTGGTTTGCAAATTAAATATATTTTCCAAGGTACTCTGAATGGATCAGAATAATCAATCTGATATAATCATTACTCTATTCTTCCATTCTTATTATTATCATCATTAAACTTTCTTTCTTATTTAGGTGCCACAGAAAATGGCTTGACCATCACATTGGCTTAGTTCATCAAACAGGAAAGACACATGCAATGAAATAGATACTATTTTTATTGAGCTGAGTAAGATAGCAACAAGTTGTCTGTTCACTTTTTCTACCAATTAATTCCTGCCCAGCAGCTGTACAAAGGCTGTAACTAGTTATTGAACAACCTATTCAATACTCAGCCTCTTCTAATTGTAAACTAGGGGAAAAATTTATAAAGATTTCACTGAACTGTTTTCATATTTAGGAGCTTCTAATAGCAGCAGTCATCTATGAAAAATCATAAAAACTTATTCAACTAAATAATACTGTTTTATGTTTTAAATTAAATTATGGAGATTTGAGAATTTTTTTGAAGATGGTGATTATGGCATACCAAGGTATATAGTTTGAAATTTTACAAGCATCATTTAAATAAGAATTCATTTCAGTAAATAATTTATTTAGGCAATATTTCTGCTGAAATAGGTTACTAAAATATTTATTATATTGGTAATTTACTTATAACATTCCTCTGTAAGCTAATATTATTGATTTGTAATCATTAAACAGTTTTAATAAACATTTAAACTATTTTTTTTCTTTATTTTTAATTTTCTTATTGTTACCATACTATTTATTTTAACATTTATTTATTTATGCTAATTAAAAACTAAAATAAAAATATCACAAATTAATAAATTAATTTTAAAACCAATAATAATTAATTAATCATGTATAAATTAAATATAACCTAATTTATTTTTAATGTTTATTTGAAGTGATGCCTTTGATGAAGTGGATACACTGGAACTTTATAAAGTTATTTCCTTTTTCATTTTATTTCAATTATAATGTTCTTATTATGTTCTTGCAGTCCATAAGTAGTCTTGTGTTGCTGTCAGTTCACAAATCAGTTTCTAAAGATGGTGAAAATAACAGTTAGATTTGGTTGTAAATACTTTTTTTTTATAGTAAACTTTATAAAGGAAATTAACTAAAGAACTTTAATTTCTGAACAGTAATATATATATTAGAACATTAATATAAAAATTTTTTTTTAAATTGTATTTGTAAATTATCAACAGATTTATGCATGATTATTTTTATTTTAAGATTGCCCACATGATATGATACAATGTCGCAGTGGAGAATGTATTTTTAAAGAAAATTATTGCAATGGCATTGAAGACTGCCTCGATGGAAGTGATGAAATGATATCATGTAATACTAATTGCACTCTATATTTAGAACTTTCTGCAAAGCACCTTTTATGTAATGGATATCAAAACTGCCTTGATAAATCTGATGAAAACTGGGAATTATGTGGAAGCACTTCGTGTGAAACTATTAATTCATTTAGTTGCAACAGGTTTGTTCTTACATTTTCTAATTGATGAACAGAAACATTAGCTTTACAGTTAAGAATACCAAAATTAATTTTAATGGAACTAGTGAGATAATTAATCTCAACTCTGACTGGAATCTAGGTTATTTCTTAAAATAATTAAGCAGACATCTCTCATCATCAGCAACCTTTCCTTTCTAGGATAGGCTGCCTCCCCTTACCACTGCTTCTGTTAAATAGTTATGTATAAAATAGTTATGTAATCAGCTAATAGCTATGCATTTGTTTCTTGGCTTTTTATTTTCATCACCATCTTATGTATCAGATTTTTTTTGTTTAACCTCCAGGCCCTATTTCTTCAGAGGATGAGATGAATGATTTGTAGCGTGTGTGAAAATGCCATCCCTGACTGGGATTTGAACTCTGAACCTCCAGATGAAAGGCCGAGACGCTACCACTCATGCCATGGAGGCCGGCTATGTATCAGATCTACAACAATGAAATATAGCTAAGATGAAAGTACATTACTTTCTTTTAGTCCAGTTCCTATCACAAAAATTTCAATCTCCTGCTATGCGGTCCTTACTGTGCTGTACATTTCGTCTTACGTTTTTTTTTAATTAATACAAATTTTTTGTTAATATCTTTAATAATTTATATATGTTCTGAGGACATTCCTTTCCTTCTTATTGCTGTCCATATTTACCTTGAGAATGTTTTTGTAAAATTTCTTTTAATTTATGAAGATTATAATCTCATCTTTCCCTTATTCTCGTTTGTTGTCATTTATCAAATATCAAATTAACTTTGAATTTGATAAATTAACAGTGAATTTGATTGATATCAAATTCACTGTTTCCTTTATGGAACCCATACTTTTTTCCTCTCACTGTTATTCTACTATCTGTTATTCTTTATCCTAGACCATTAAAATATACGTAGTTATGAAAGATCAGTGTAATTCCTCTACAATTACTTCAATCTTCTTGTCAACTTTTTTGAGAATAATTTGTATAATATTATCTTTTAATCCTCCTTCTATGAATCATGAGACCTTACCGATGGTGAGGGAGCTTGAGGGCTCCGTGATACAGGATAGCTGGACCAAAGGTGCAACCATATCAGAGAGATTTCTGTCGAGAGCCAGACTAAGAAATGATTCCTGAAAGAGGGCAGTAGCTCTTTCAGTAGTTGTTAAGGGCTTAGGTCAGAACAACTTAAATTGCCATACCAACATCACTCAGACTTCTGAGTACTGCACTGCTGAAAGCAATGGAAAACTACAGCTGCTTTTTTCCAAGAAAATGTAACTCTCTGTAGCAATAAAGACGGAGACGCCTTCCATGGTAAAATATTCCGGAGGTAAACTAGTCCCCCGTTCGGATAGGGTAGGAACCCTATCCGAACCCCTTCCTTAGTAGTCCCTACCCCTCCAGGTAGGGACTACTAAGGAAGGGGTCACCAGAAAATTAAAAAAATTACATTCTACAAGTCGGAGGGTGGAATGTTAGAAGTCTAAAAAAGGTTGGTAGGTTAGAAAATTTAAAGAGGGAAATGGATAGGATAAATGTAGATGTAGTAGGAATTAGCGAGGTTCGGTGGGAAGAGGAAAATGACTTTTGGCCAGCTGATTTTAGAATAATTAACTCAGCTTTAAGTAATGGGCAGGCAGAAGTAGGTTTTGTAATGAACAAGAATTTAGGGAAGAGAGTAGCGTATTTCAAAATGCATAGGAATGAAAGAGGGGACCGACTTATAGAGTTTTGCACGAAGCGTAATTTAGTAATTGCCAACACCCAGTTTAAAAATCATATTAGAGGAATATACACGTGGAAAAAGCCAGGCGATACTGCAAGGTATCAGATAGATTATATAATGGTTAAGCAAAGATTTAGAAATCAACTCGTCAACTGCAAAGCTTACCCTGGAGCAGACATTGATAATGATCATAATTTAGTGATAATGAAAAGTAGAATGGGGTTTAAAAACCTGAAGAAAAGGTGTCGGATGAATCGGTGGAATTTAGAGAAGGTTGAGGAAGAGGAGGAAAATAAGATTTTTGAGGAGGACATCGCAAGAGGTCTGAATAAAAAAGATAAGGTAGAAAATTTAGAAGAAAAATGGAAGAATGTTAAAAAGGAAATTCTTAAATCAGCAGAAGCAAACATAGGCCGAACAGAGAGAAGTGATAGAAAACCTTGGATTTCAGACAGTATATTTTAGCTGATGGAGGAACGTAGAAAATATAATAATGCTTGTGATGAAGAAAGCAAAAGGATCTATCAAAAATTAAGAAATACTATAAACAGGAAAGAAGAGTGGATTAAAGAAAAGTGTTCAGAAGTGGAAAGAGAAATGAAAATTGGTAAAATAGACGGAGCATACACGAAAGTTAAGGAAAATTTTGGGTTACATAAATTAAAATCTAATAATGTGTTAAACAAAGATGGTACACCGATTTATAATATGAAAGCCAAAGTCGATAGGTGGATGGAATATATTGAAGAGTTATACGGAAGGAATGAATTAGAAAATGGTGTTATAAAGGAAAAAGGAAGTCGAAGAGGGTGAAAGGGGAGAAACAAAACTGAGATCTGAATTTAAGAGAGCATTAAAAGATTTAAATGGCAGAAAGGCTCTTGCAATAGATGGTATACCTGTAGAATTACTGCGTAGTGCAGGTGCAGAAGTGATTGATAGATTATACAAACTGGTGTGTAATATTTACAAAAAAGGGGAAGTTCTGTCAGACTTCAAAAAGTGTTATAGTCATGATACCAAAGAAAACAGGAGCAGATGTAAATGTGAAGGATCAGAACAATTAGCTTAACTAGCCATGCATCAAAAACCTTAACTAGATTTCTGTACAGAACAATTGAGAAGAGGGTGGAAGAAGTGTTAGGAGAAGACCAATTTGGTTTCAGGAAAAGTATAGGGACAAAGGAAGTAATTTTGGTGCTCAGATTAATAGTAGAAGGATGATTAAAGAAAAGCAAACCAATATACTTGACATTTATAGACCTAGAAAAGGCATTCAATAATGTAGACTGGAATAAAGTGTTCAGAATTTTAAAAACATTAGGGTTCAAATACAGAGATAGAAGAATGATTGTTAACATTTACAGGAATCAAACGGCAACAGTAATAATTGAAGAACATAAGAAACAAGCCGTAATAAGAAAAGGAGTCCGACAAGGATGTTCCCTATCCCTGTTACTTTTTAATCTTTACATAGAACTAGCAGTTAATGAGGTTAAAGAACAATTTAGATCCAGAGTAACCGGACAGGGTGAAAAGACAAAGATGCTACGATTTGCTGATGATATAGTAATTCTAGCTGAGAGTAAAAAAGATTTAGAAGGAACAATGAACGGCATGGGTGAAGTCCTACGGAAAAACTATCGCATGAAAATAAACAACAAAATGAAAGTAATGTAATGTAGTACAAATAATGAAGATGGACCACTGAATGTAAAAATAGGAAGAGAAGAGTTTATGGAGGTAGAAGAATATTTTAAAAAGTATTTGTGAGAGTATTTGGGAAGTAGAATTACCAAAGATGGACAAAGCAGGAGCAATATAAAATGCCCAATAGCACAGGCAAAACAAGCTTTCAGTCAGAAATATAATTTGTTTATAACAAAAATGAATTTAAACATCAGGAAAAGATTTTTGAAAGCATATGTTTGGAGCATAGCTTTATATGGAAGTGAAACTTGGACGATCGAAGTAACTGAGAAGAAAAGCTTAGAAGCGTTTGAGATGTGGTGCTACAGGAGAGTGTTAAAAATCAGGATAAAGTGACAAATGAAGAGGTGTTGCAACGAGTCGATGAAGAAAGAAGCATTTGGAAAAATATAGTTAAAAGAAGAGACAGACATATAGGCCACATATTAATGCATCCTGGAATAGTTGCTTTAATATTGGAGGGAATGGTAGAAGGAAAAATTGTGCCGGTAGGCAACGTTTGGAATATGTAAAACAAATTGTTAGGGATGTAGGATGCAGGGGGTTTACCAAAATGAAACGACTGGCAATAGATAGGGAATCTTGGAGAGCTGGATCAAACCAGTCAAATGACTGAAGAAAAAAAAATGATTTTTTAATCATTCTTCTGGCAGTAGTTTCATTCTCCATATAAATTTTACTATCCAACTAACCTATGCAATCATATTTGCCTAGATGCCTTTATTATCTCAGTGCTTAATTCATAGTTTCCTAAGACACTGCCTTCCTCATTCTCTTATTGCCTCTTTTAGTTGTATCATCCAAATACCTTCCTCAATCTGTTTATCCTCAATCTGGTGCTTAAGATATTCTTTCTGTTATTGTTTTGTGTCCTTCTTTCTTCCTTTTAGCCAGTAACTCTTCCCTCTCCTCTTAATCGTTGAATTCTTAACTTATGATTAATCTTATCACACCATCTATCTTTTTCTTCTCATAAGTTTTTCTCTGATAAAATTTTCAAGAATTTACTTTGTTCATGCTGCTTTTTTGGTGTTCCCTTATTTCTATAAGTCTGTTTCTTTGCATTAATGCTAAAGACTGTAATCATAAAATATTTTATTTTTCTCCTTCAATGCCCCTTCCAATCTCTAATTCCACTATGGTGTCCTTACCTTTCTTTTTTTTACTCTTCCACACAAGTTTCAACTTTTCCAGTACTGCAGAACTTAGCAGTTTTTTAAACTCATCCCATTTTTCTTCTACTTCCGCTACATCACTCATAGGAGTATGAATTTAACTTGCTGTAGGAAACTTTCTCGTTCTTCCAAAACATCTTTTATCCCCTTTTTTTACCTCCTTTCTCTTTTTTCCTCTAGTTTATCTATTTTCCTGTCAAAATTTATAACTAACTATGGTCTTCAAATCCATACTCAGACATAGCCTTTCTGTCTGTTTCCAACTGTAGAGATGTCTACTTTCTAACAAGGCAGGCCTCTTCCTTTGTGATGAAATTTTCTTTTTACCATAATGTTCAGAATGCATTTTATTAAAACAATTTAAAGGGGGAAAAATTAAGCCTCTAAATTTTTTGATAACTTAATAAAAAAAAACATTTTTTAAGAATTTGAAATAAGACAATTAGATTTTGTTTAATTAAATATTTTTCATTGATTTGTTACTCAGGATTCATTTTAGCAAAACACTTCACGTGGACAAAAAATAATGCCTTAAAAAATAGACAGATAAAATCTACAAGAATTTTTATGGGAACACTTATTAAAATTTCAATCTCACCTTTGTGAAAAAGTTATTTTTTCACGTGCTCATGATGCATTTTAGCAAAGAAAGTTTTAAAGAAAAAGAATTAAGCTGTATGATTTTGAAATAATTCTCATCATTAATAATTTTCAGAACTTTATCTGATGATCCTGTAATGTAAAAAAGTTATTTATAATAATTATACACAAATAAGTTTGTCTTTCATGAAAGCGTCATTTGCAAATAGCTTATTCATTTTTAATGAAACTTGCAGGTTGATTTTGTCAGGGAACCTAATTTGTACTTAGTAGCTATGCAGAATTTCAGAAATGTTTTTAGAATTTTTTTTTACATTTTCTGCTTGAAAAAATTTATTAGAACATAATTTAATTTTCATAAAATTTTGAAAAACTTTTGCTTAAAATATTTTTTAAATACATTTAATATTCTTCCATTACTGGTATTATGTTACTGCAGATGGTAAGTTTATAACAACTGAAATATGCATACATGTAATTTATCTAGTGTGTGCACATAATATTTATTTTGTATATATGTGTGTCCCATAGAATGTTTTTCAACAGAAAGGAGTACACAAATGTATTTCTTTCTGTTTTCTATGGGTGAAATATATGTCAAGCACCTGACACAAGAGGAACTAATCAGGTTTATTTTCTCTGAAATTAATGATGCTCCATATAGCCAAATAATGTGATGAACAACTGAAGTTGTCATTTGTAGGGCTGGTGCAGCCCTACAAATGACATACATGTAGGGCTGGTGCAGCCCTACATGTATGTCATCAGCATTTTATAGAGTGTAACAGAGAATGTTAATGTCTATTAAAGTAGGAACTTGTAACTAATGTCAAACCTGCAACTGTTTGTTACATCATTTAATAATGTGTGTTACTTAAGCTAAATATAGCAAATACACATCCACATCCTCTCCTTTTGGAGACCCTAGTAAAACTTCAAAAATAATTTTTGACACCAAACCAATTATTGTATTCTGGATTGGTTTGATCTTATACAATTGATTTCCTGGGAATAGTTCACAAAACACTGATATTGATACCCATGTGACATTTGGATATAACTGCTAGTCTTCTAAATCAGAAATCTATGGGCATGACAAGTTGCTAGTGATGTGACAGAACCCGTAATCAAATTTTATTAAAATTAAAAATTTTTATTTATTAAAAATTTCATTCTTAATTTACTAATTCTAATAGGTGGAATAGAATACCTGAATTATTGGTCACTAGGATTCAAATAATAATTCTGTGAATAGCCTGAGATCAGACAAAACCATCTGTTATACTATCAGTGATGCATCCTAGATTGGGGAGTTTTGTTGACTGGAAACCTCATACATCTACAAAAATATTTAGAAATGTGTTATCACAATTCATATCATTTATACAGTAGATCAATTTTACATTATTTTATCGTTGAACTTTCATTAACATTACTAACGAAAGTTTATTTGAGTTAAAATCAATATAATTTTTTATGAATAACAATTACTTAAAACATCATCTACTTGTAAAATTAATCAAAACAATTGAAAATATGAGGGTATTTGTTGATCAAAATAACCATTCTTATATATGATATATCAGTTCTTCATCTATTATAATAGAAATACTTAACTTTTAATAAATTTAAATGATAAAATTTAGTTATGTGAATTTTTAATTTCAGTTCAAATAAATGCATACCTCATGAATTTAAATGCGATGGTGAGAAAGATTGTCCAGATGGTGATGATGAAATGGACTGCATAACTGTAAGGGTATCAGATCATGAAAGACTGTGAGTAAAATCTAGACTTTTTTCTCTCTACTGATTAATTATAAAATCAGTGTGTTCAACTTAAAAGAGGCCTCATCACTTAGTTAAGTCTATAAATAATAGTTTGCTCTTCTATGCATTTGTCAACATGTTTGACCACATTCCTTGTGCTCTTGTTAGCTGGACCCTGTCTGTTTCTCAGTTGGCATTGGTAATGTTTGTTTTCAATTCCTGCAGGGTGTGGCTTATAAACAATTTATTTTGAGTAACCTTACAGAAATAAGTTTATGAATGCAGTTATGAAAGAAGTCTATGTACTGATGGATATAACCGCACGACATACATCTATTTTTGTAGGTGTAAGAGAGATTCAATGAAAATGTGCTGGTTTTCATTACTTCTAGGTCCAATAGTGCTGACTATAAACTTACCCAACGTGGTGAAACCACACATCTATGATGTGTTTTTCATTTTTATGTTTATCATCTGTGTGTCTTTTCATTAGATTTTTTTCATCTACAAGACACTTGATCTAAAATGTCAATGTTACCTCTAAGGAATGAACCATTGACGGTAGAGAACCCTTTTAGCATAATCAGCATTAGTTAGCTTATGGAAAACTTACATTTGATATGGATAAAATTTCAGCATTCTCCTCACTGCAGTGTAGGCTGAACCTAGTGAGATATTCTTTTTCCGGTTTGTCTCCACAAACATTTATGAGCAGATCTTGTAACTGGCACTTTATTGTCCTGTACGACCTTATGACCTACATTGTTAAAACTGACCTGTGTCAGGCACGTTTCCATTCTATCACCAAACCTGCTTCACAAAACTTTTTAACTAATTTCTGATTAAAACTTTTCACCAGTGCTTCCTTTAAAATTTCTCCCAGAACTTTCAGCAACACACAATATGAGATTTTGTCTCTAAATAAGTTTCCATCATGAATGCATGTTCTTCAACAGTTAACTACATTTTAACAAAGAGAATATGATTATGTAAACTTGTTCAACAGCCAATGCTTGACAAGACTGGCAGTACTAAATGTGAGAAGGTAATAAACTGTCCCTTCCCACTCAAGCTTCAGACTTATCAACTTCTTCCACATTATTTTACCCACCTCACACCAATATAAATATTTTAACAAAAATATGCGTTTAGTATAAACTACTAAGTGATAAGGTCCCTTTTAAGTTAAACACCCTGTAATAAACATACCTTCTATTTGAAAAAAATAATTAAGTTATATTTTTTTCAAAAACAAAATATAATGCTTAGCATTAAGGTGTTAATGATCTTACAGTCATCTGTCAATTGGTATACTTGTATTTATCAATTATACAATTAGGTAATATGTTACAATATATATATATATATATATATATATATATATATATATATATATATAATACAATAATTTATAATTATTATTCACTTTTAAGTTACAATAAACAATCCTGCTGTTTCATTAAACTTGAAGTAATGAAATATTATAATGATATTAATATCATTACAGTGTTTTGTAATAACAACAATAAAAATAATCCATCAGTTATTGTAGTAATTAATGGAAAAAATATTAGTAAAAGTACATTTTAAGCAGTTTCATTGTAATTTCAAAATCTTTAATTAATTACCAAAGTGTAGTTCACACACAAATACATAAAACAGATTAGTATTAAGTTCTAAATGAAAGACATGGTTAGATTTGTTTTTGGTGATATAAATAATATTTTAACAAAAAATTTCTAAACTCTATAAGAAACCACATAATCATAACTCCAAACGTAGCAAGCATACTCTTTCATCCATGATACATCACATCAGTCCTAGAGATCCTGTAAAACCCCTCACTTGGCATTCATTGATGCATCAGTTTTAATGATGAAATTATTCCAGACCCTTCTTATCCCAAACTTCTTTTCTGATTATTTACGATAATTTACTTAAAGTCATGACTTTTTTAATACAAAAATTTATTGCACAGGTTCACACTAAGAAAATTTATATTATATCGTAGAGATTATATTCTTCATATGACACATCTGACATCAACTGAAATTACTGCTGTTATTTTTTCCTTTTTTCTTTTTTTCTTTTTTTTTTAATTAGCAAATTTATTTGGACTGCTTGTCAAAAAGTGAATTGGACCTAAATTTGTCTGTTCATTTATGTATGATTGTTGCTGTCATGCACCCCTATTTTTATCAGTAAAAATATTTTAAAAAGTTATTAAAAATGTATTTATACAAGTTGGTTCAGTTTTTTCAGAAGTTTATTATTTTAAATAATTTTTTTTCTGAAATTCTGCTTGTTTGCAGAATATGTCCATTACCTCCTTGTTTCTCAGTTACTCCATTCAGCTGGTCATTTCCACTCTCCATCAAACTGACTTTCAATGTTTCTAGTGTCCAAGGTTTTGCTGTTTGTCGTCTCACATACAACATTAGCACTTTACTAACTTAATCTTTTATGCAAACTTTCACAAAGCAGGCCCTTCTTTCTGCTTCATACTACCTTAAATATCACCCATTTTTATTGCCAGAGTGCATCTTCCTAAACAAATGTGTTTGGAGCTCAAGCACTGTCTTGTTCATTTGTTTTCATTTTGTCTTCGTTCACTTTTGCTTTCTTACTTTTCTTTTCATTTCATTCATTCAATTCTTATTTGTTACTGAATGAGTATAAGAATTAATCTTATTAATCTGTTATGTGGTTCCTCAGGTTTTCTAGTACTTATTTTTTTTTATTGCTTCTTCACTCTTTTTATAATGTTATGTATGAACAAATCTAATCAACTATTCATAATGTATATTCTTTTATTTCATCTGAATATTTTTCAATTTGAAAAGAAAACCTATTCCTTAAACTTTTTAATTTAGTTTTTGTTTTGTCTTCTGAAAATGTTACTAAATAATTTATACATGTCCACTATCCACATGAAGTTTAACCACTCCTTACATTTCCTTACATAGTTCATCTTCGAACGTACCCTGAATCTTGGTTGCTCTATAATGAAGTACCTGAATGGGATTTGAACGCAGACCTTCAAATGAAAGGCTGAGGTACTACTACTTCACTGAGATTACAGTGGAATTATACTACAACAAGTTCAGGAGTCTGTCCAATAGTGGTACATTTTAGATACCAATTCACAAAATGGTGTTTATGTATGTATATTTAAATAATATTTTTAATACTATCTCATAAAAGTTTTTTTTAAATATTTATTTATTTTGGTATTTATCAATAACCTGTTGAAACATAATAATTTTTTTAAAATCAATTCTCTTACAGAGAAGGAGTAATTGTAGAACAAAAATTTGGATTATGGATGCCACTTTGTTTTGCCACAGTACCTTCACCGACAGTACTAGATGATTTATGTCAAGAAATGGGATTCTCTCAGTTTGAAAACTCAAAAATTGTTCAGCAGACCAGAATGCAGTTTAATTATGATGCATTTATTAGCATTATATTTAAGACAAGTACTGAACCTCTGATTTTTAAAAATAACGATCCCATTTTAATTTTATCCCCTACCAATAAAAATTGTAGAACTTTCTACTTATACTGTATTTGAATTTATTCTAGCATAATTCATGTAAATAAACATTTTTGTATATAAATTTTAAATTATAGTCTTTTATTTCTAAGCCCTCCAAACATTCATTTTTTTTTCATTTAAGTGATTGGTGAGAATTTGTTAAACTGAGAACTATTTACTGTTGATACTAAATACTGTTGAATTATCACGTACAATGTGTGGGGAAGATAGTTTTTATGTGTGATAAAATTTAAATACATTGATGTGAATAGAAAAACTGAAATAATTATATCACTCCCTCAATAACATTAATAGTTTCTTCTTCTATATTGGTATTGAAGGAAACCAACTTAACAATATCTTCTGTAAACTATCCACTTGTGAATAAAAATGTAAATGATAAAAATTAATTTAATAGAAAAGTTTCAGCAACTACAAAAAGGCCTATGACAAAAACTACTCAAAAGCCAACCGCTGAATCAAAAAGTAGTAATAATTTAAATAAGATTACATCAGCAAAATCACCAACATAAAAGTACACAAAACCACCTCTAAGCCAATACATGTAAAAGAAATAATAAAAGCATCTGAAACCAAACTATTTGAAAGTGAAGATTTTATAAGTAGTACAATAAAACCTTTGTTAATGACAACAATACCTTAATTACAGAGAAGCACAACAATGAATGTTATTGATATAACATCCAAGAAGACTTTATGGTTGCATAAACAACAAATAAACCTCTTTTAAAATAGATTTTTACACAATGTTACTATTAAAATGTACTTCTACACCAACAATCTACTTAATGTACTTATGTGTCTACATAATGTACTTCTATACCAACTACACCATCCCATTGTCACTACTACTATTACAAAAATTACTACTACTAAACTTCCCTGTGGCATGTACCCAATCCAACTAATCGCACTGAATTACCATTTGTAATTTATGGCTTACATCCTAATTGAACAATAGTCAGCCACTTTCCAAATGGCAGTATTATTATCCAGATGATCCACAGAAGACAAATGAACAGTTGTAAACATTCTACTATGATATTTCTATCCGGAGACCAAGGATAATAAGGAGACCTGATGTTGATTTATATGATTTTAGTTTTGATATACTTACATTCACTTTTCTTGTTATTTGCTTTGGGTTTTTTTTTATAGGTGTTGCTTTTTGTGTTGTGGTAGTTGGCTTATTTGTTGTAGTTGTTGGTAGTGATTTTTTTGTTGTGGTTACTGGTTTCTTTGTTGCCATAGTTTCGGTTTATTTATTATAGTAGTTGTTGGACTTTTTGTTGTAGTCGAAGGTAAAGTGAGGGATTTGGTGTGATGTTTTCCCCTATTAAGTGAGATTTTCTGGAGGTATTTGTTGGTTATTGGTATGTATTACATGAACCACGTTGGGTTTTAGGGGGTTTGGTCAAACACGCTATTTTGTTGCTGTCCTGTAGTTTTGTATTTCATCTGGTTGGCTGTTGCCTCATGGTGGCTCGTCCAAGACTGTGTTGGTCCGTTTCCTGATCTCTTGTGGCTGTGGGTCCTCCCAGCATATGTCTTAGATGTTCTGGAACACAGACAAAGCTGTTGAATTGAAGAACCGCCTCGCCTGCTCCAGTCCCACCAAGCAGATTGTTTGTATTCTGGCATCTCTGCGCAGAGCTGAGTTCCTGACAAACCATGGGGCTCCAAATACCGTCCTCAGGGCAACGTTCTGAACAACTTCCAGCTTCTTCAGGAGGTTTGAACCCGCCAGTCCTCCCCAGGTCGGAAAGACGTAGACCATGATCGGTAGTACATATATCATAAAAAGAAGAATCTTTATTAGATTTGATGTTGGGCTGTATCGGTTCAGTAGCGGTTGGAGCGCACCTCGAGCCATCTTAGCCCTCTCGGTTACACTAAGAATGTGCTCCCGGAAGGTCAGCCGGTCATCGATAATCACTTCCAGATACTTCGCCGACTTTTTGTATTCAATAAGGTCGCCACAGATTTCCAGCCGAGTGGGTCTTTTCCGTTTCCTTTTTTTTTTGTTACCGGTGTTGCGGAAAAATACCATTTAGGTACCCCACAATTGCGGGAGCATCGGACTGACACGGGTTTGGCTAGATGTTAAAATAAAGATCCTATGTGTGCCCGCATCCTACTGACAAAAACTGCTAATTCACCATTCCTCCCCACCCGAGGTCGGATCAGCAATTAAGCATAGCTCAAACTCGGGGATGCCTTGAGCTCGGGGGTCAAGAGTCCCCGTGCCTCACCACCATCACCCATCCACACGAGCGCTGATGAACGGTGGCTCTGCAGAGAACTGTCCATCAACCCCTCGCTCTCCGGTCAACTCTTCACATGTTCTCAGGACTTTTAGTTACGGCAGTTTATGACTTTGATAGTACCTGCCTCAATCTCTTATCGGACCCATGGAGTTCCCGGCTCATTGGAATCGACAAACCTAGGCGTGCCGGCCCTCATGACCGAGGCTATCCACCCTTTCCTAATCACTAAGAACCTCGCTGACGACCCTCTATTTAAAAACCCCTGTACCTCCCCTCTGAGTCCTTACTGCGTAGAATAACTGCGAACACTTCCACATGTCTCCATTTATCAATCGAGGAAAGCATGAACTCCACAAGCTCATCCGGCAATACAATGCCTGCCGTATCATCAAGTTCGCAATAAATGCACTGGGGAGAACCACGTCGTCCAATTCTGTGTAAATGCGCCTCAAAATTACCATGCACTGTCAACATGTATTAACTGATAATTAACCTCCCCGTGCTCTCTATTGTACCGCGCATCCAGGTCTGAGATAAATCTTCTCGTCCAGGCCGAGCTGACCCCTGCCCGCCATATTTCTATTGTCGAAGGTTATCTGCTTAGCCTCAGATTTACTTATTCCCTCATACACATGTCTACGTTCATAAACAAGTAAATACACTGGTGGCACTGCTGCTATAACACACGCAGAAACATAGGATACTCTTCTGTAAGCAGATATAACTCCTAGCAACGTCATTCGGTGCACCCGTCTAAGCCTACTGAGGTTTCTCTGGACGTTGATTGCTGGGGCCTAATCAGGGGTAGCATACAACATTGTTGAAATAACAGCCGACATTATCAGTTTTCTTTTAGCCACCCTCGGAGCAGTCTGTGACATCATTAACAGACTTAAAGCCTTGTACGTCTTTTCAGCCTTTTCGCTACAGTCTATAACATGGTCTCTAAAGCGGCAGGCTCGATCTATTCTAACACCTAGATACTTGATAGTGTTCTTGCCTTCTAGCAACTGCCCGCTCAATCTAAAGTTTAGAGGTTTTATAAGCCGTTTTCCTCCCAAAACCACGTATTCACACTTCTCAGGCGCGAGCTGCAGACAATGATTAATCATCCAATCATTTATCATATCTAAAGCGGCATTACCTCTCTCTTCAAGCGCTTCTTCTGTTTTGCCATTAACAAGTACTGCGAGGTCATCCGCATATGTTATAGTCTCGGAACCCACAGGTAACTCAAGCCGTAATACCCCGTGAAACGCACACACCCATAGTATCGCTATGCGATCAATTTGAGGGCAGCTCGATGCGAGGTCACCACCGTCGCGTTTCTAGTTTCTCTGAAAGCAGATCCCGTGGACGTTAGTCTATATTCCTCATTCTTGCCAATCAAATCGATAATGGCTTTCTGTGCTTCTGCCTCCGTAGTATCAGCGTCTATATCTTAGATATGAACCACCGCGCGCTTATCACCTCGGGATTGTTTCTGGACTTGGACTACCAAGTCCTATGGGTAGAGTTTTTATAGGGGGAAATCCTTACCAACAATAGCTCCTGAACCACTTATCCTATTTAATTTATTCCTGGACATAAATTCGTTTCACAACCTTCCGACCCTTTG
Source organism: Lycorma delicatula (assembly GCF_047948215.1). NCBI lineage: Eukaryota > Metazoa > Arthropoda > Insecta > Hemiptera > Fulgoridae > Lycorma > Lycorma delicatula. Next base: position 29,134,237 of record NC_134455.1, read on the forward strand.
ACCCCCGCAATTTTTTTTTCCTGACTTCCCCAAAAAATTTTTTTGACCGCATTTTAAGACTAATACATTTTCCTTCCCCCTAACACCCTCCCCCAACCAAAAAAAAAAACAATTTGGGAGTCACAAGGTCGTGTGGGTACTCGTTGGACTTGGGGTTGTCCCCTGAGTGGAAACGCCACACAATGAGACGTCGAGGATCGCTTCCATTGGAAGGGACATCCGGGCAAAGTACTAGTGCGCAGAAAGTTCCACATGTGAAGAAAACTGACGTCAAAGGCAAAAAGAGAGCCCGTCAAGGGTCCTCAGAGGAGGAAGAAGTGCTGCCAAAAATATTGGGCAGTCTTATATATCAACTTGGCCTCACAATGGTGGCCTTGAAACAACATATGGGTCCTGGCTTGAACAGATACATAGTTACGCATGAAATAGAGTTGAAGAAAATTTACGATGGACTAAATGCATTGACCGAACTGTCTGCACCATTGATCCAAATCTCGCAGGCCACGCAGACGGATGTTATCTATAGAGAAGACGACATGGAACAAATGCTCTCTAAGGAACTCACAGACGAAGAGCTCATAGAACTACTTCCACAGAGATGGCCGAGCGCACTGAGGACTAAATTAAATCTGGTCACTGAATTGCCTTCGGAGGTAGGTGACACCTGCAGTTTGAGCGATGTCAGCAGAGTCCATATGATTGACGACGACGAGTCCAGAAGACCTAAATACAAAGCTGGAGATATCTTAAAAGACGAGCAATCTGTATTGGGTGAACAAACAGGGGTGAGACGAAGCAAGTATACAATTTTATGATTCTAATATGGATGACAAAAATACAATGTATATTATATTAAAAGTAAAAGCTCTGAGGAGAATCTCGAGTAATACTACTAATTTGTCCTATATAGTGCCGAACAATAACATCGCCAATTATATGAAGAAGATTGTATCGTACTTGAATAGGAAAAAAGAGGACACGATAAAAGTTTTGACCCTACATACTGATGGGACTGCCACGCAGGTCAGGCCTGGACAAATACGTATTAAGAAGGCTACTCCACCTGCGGAGGTTAGTAGGACAATAGTAGTTAAGTCTGAGGGCAAAACATATGCAGAGCTCCTGGGAGCAATGAAGACGGCTGTAGCTAGAGACGACGTTAAAGATGCAATCTCATTAAAAAAGGGAAAAAACGAAGAGGTTCTGGTCAGAATACAGGGCTCAAAACGTGCTGCAGAGTTTTCGAGTACACTGAAAGATAAGGTGGCGGATCTAAAAGTGGATCTGAAGACTACAGCTGGTCGGCGTACGACTGTTCATATTAGGGATGTCGAGAGCGACACCACTGAGGAGGAGATTTTGGCCGCAATTACGGCAAGGATTGGCGATACTAAAGAGGTTAAGATCTCTTCTATAAGACCAGGTTTTGCTGAAACCAAAAATGTGACGGTGATTACATCTTACAAGGCAGCCTGTAAAATGGTAGAACAACGGTTACGAATAGCCTGGGTAAATTGTAGAGCTTTTATATGTGAAGAAGGGGAGAAATGTTTTAGATGCTGGGGCACTGGCCATCGACGTCAGGATTGTAAAGGCCCGGATAGAACTAACCTCTGCTTTAATTGTGGTGGAAAAGGACACCTGATAGCTAACTGTCAGGAACCTAAGAAATGTCTTACATGAAATAGTCAAGAACACAGAACAGGGGCTTGGCAGTGTATTAAAAACCAGAATGACTAGAATACTGCAGGCTAACGTCAACAGGAGTACGCTGTCTCACAATCTAGTCTCCAGAATAGTTGCGGAAAAGAATGCTGACTTTTTGGTTATCACCGAGCCGAATGTTTATGAGGCTGCAAAATCCGGATGGCAGACAGACACGGAGGGAGACGTAGCTTTTAAGGATATCAGCCACAGAATTGCATGGAGACTAAGTTACAGAGGCAAGGGCATAGTGGCGGTAGAGATGTCTATGGCGCTAATTGTGGGCGTATATATATATCACCTAATATTGATTGTAGAGTATTTAACAGTTCACTTGATGTGCTGCAAAATGTAGTTAACAACACAGATAAAAAGATTATTATGCTTGGTGATTTCAACAGCAGATTGGTGGCACCCGGCGGTCGACGCATGAATAAAAGAGGAGAATTGTTAACTGAACTTATGGAGACCGTTGGTTGCCATTGCATAAATGATGATACACCAACCTTTGAGGCCAGGGGTCACACCTCCATTCTTGACCTAGCAATTTTGGATAACAGATGGAGGAGCCAACAGTGGAACTGAGAGATCCTCCAGCAGGACATAGCAAGCGACCATTATGGTACGATGTTGATTCTAGTGGACATTAGTTTCAAGAGTAATGATCAAGCTCCTGTACTTAGATTTTCCGTTGATCAAATAGACGTGATAACCAACAGAGTGGCTGCCAGACTGCCAACGATGGAGAACTTTGTGCCAGAAGCATTGTCTAACATTATCAAGCAGGAAATGGATAGGGAGTCACGTAATGGAGTCAAAAAGCATATGGTTTATTGGTGGACAAGAGAGATAGCGTACCTGAGGCAGACGTTACAAGCTAAAAGACGCATCAAACAAAGACTCAGACTAGTAGGCGGGCAGAGATATCAGGAAGCATCCATTAAATACATTGATGCTAGAAGAGCCCTTAATAGAACGATAAGGAGAGAAAAAAGAGAGCATTGGGCTAGGTTATGTACTGATTTAGATAACGATCCATGGGGGATGGCCTACAAAATTATTACTAAAAGATTTGGAAGATGTCTCCCCGTTCTTTCAAAAGAATGTGCCGAAGCACAAATACCCAGTCTTTTTCCTCGAATGACGTTTGAGGAGAGTATCCCTACTGAGTGTGACAGTAGACGATTTGCCTTAAGTGAGCTGCAATGTGCTGGGGGCATGTTGGCCGTTAAGAAAAGTCCAGGACCGGACAAGATTCCAGCGGCAATCATCAAGAGCCTTATTAAGAAAGCGCCATGGGAAATGCTTGATGTGGCCAGCCACGGGCTGATTAATAAATCTTTCCCGGAGTGTTGGAAGGAGGCTAGGGTTGTCTTCTTGCCCAAGAACACAGGTAATGGGGGACAACCGACCTTCAGACCTTTGAGCCTTCTCAACACGATGGGGAAGGTTGTCAAAAAAATGCTGGCTGGCCGCATTGTGCAGGAGGTGGAGGAGGGTGCTGGAATTAGTGCAAATCAATATGGTTTTTGGAGAGGTAGATCCACCGTACATGCTATCAACAGAGTAGTGAACTGGGCTGATGAAGCTAGAAGCGGCACTAGGCGGACGAGAAGTATTCCTCTACTTGTTTCTCTCGATGTGAAGAATGAGTTTGGATCCATCGCATGGAAATATATAAATACAGCACTAATTCCGCAAGTATGGAATTAGTCCATACTTGCGGAGACAGGTAGAGGAGTATCTCAGAGATCGAAGGTGTGCAGTCAGTGCACAAGAAGAAGAGGTACTTTTTAGCATGTGCGGTGATGTGCCACAAGGCTCAGTGCTCGGTCCACTGTTATGGGTCCTGGCCTTTGATGGAGTCCTCCAGCAGACATACCCTGAAGGGGTTCAGCTTACGCTGACGACTTGGCAGTACTCATTCAGGCCAAAACAATTGATGAGGTAAAGGATAAGGTAAATTCAGCACTCGAAATAGTCGGTAGATGGCTGCATTCAAGAGGACTACAGCTCTCGGTGGATAAGTGCAAATATATCAGATTTACCGGTAGAAGGGTGTTGGAACCAGTGGATATATATATAGAAGGTAATAACATTGCTGAAGTTCAGGTATTGAGATACTTGGGAGTTACTCTGCAAAGAAATTGTCGTTTCACTGAGCATGTGTTGAACGTCTGTCATAGCGCAGAGAAAACGATTAAAAGCTTGAACGTTATTATGTCAAAGCACAGAGCTCCTAGGGTATCGAAAAGTCGACTACTTGCGACAACAGTAGTCTCATCGATTTTGTATGCGGTTCCTGCATGGTGGCCCGCTATGACTATTAACAGGAATAAGGACAGATTAAAAAAGATACACAGTAGGGTATTGCTTGGAGTAGCATCCGCTTACAGAACGGTCTCGTATGAGGCCCTCTGTGTGCTTTCTGGTGTGCCCCCTATTGATCTCATTGCTAGACACAGGGTTGAGAGGTTTTTAGGACGTGTGGATAATGAAATCAGACAATATATTAATAATATATGGCAGGAAAGATGGCTGCAGGCTAGGGTAGCCAGATGGACCAGATCCTTGATTCCTGATATAGTTAGATGGACAGGCAGACGCCACGGAGAAACAGATTACCACGTCACACAGTTTTTAACTGACCATGGGTGCTTTAATGAATACCTCCACAAAGTTGGCAAAAGAGATCAACCTACGTGCATGTATTGTAACGAACGTGACGATGTAGAGCATACTTTCCTGAATTGCCAAAAATGGCAAATGCTAAGATACAATGCTGGTATTGACGGAAAGACTCCGAGAGAGATAATAGATCATATGCTCAGTAGGGTAGAGAATTGGAGAAAGGTTGTAGAGTTCATAAGGTCAGTCCTTAAACAAAAAATTATAGATGAAAGGAATATGGGTTTTTAGATTGTAGTTTGGGTAGACACCCTCAGCGGTGAGAGCCAGCATTCTGAGGTGTGCTGGTTTCGATGAGCCGCTGAGGACTCCTTGGGTTGACTGTTAGGTTTTCTTAACTAAGTTAAAAAAGGGGAAAAAATCTCAAAAGAGCCAACCGGTAGGCCTGACCTACCATGCCGGAATATAGCCTGTAGGTGGGGAGGGCCTATTAGAGTAACGGACACACCCTTGGGTGGCGTAATACCATCAACTCGGTCCGGCTCAGGGGAGTAGAGAAGTTAAAAAAAATATATATATACTGTATAAAGAGGAAGGTTTGTTTTGTTCGGGATAAACAAAAAACTACCGATCAATCGCAACAAATGTTTACCCATGTTTCTTGGTATAACTGAGATGGTTTGTAGATATATTTCATCTCGAAAAAAACATTATAAACAACAATAAAAAACTCGTTAAAAATATAATGTTTTACTGCCTCCAAACGTAGTATGTTGACTCTCCAATAGGCGATAGATATGTTGCGCTCATGCAACAACATTTTACATCGAATATTGGCTCGCCGCTAGGTGGCGGCATGTTGCGCTAAATTCAGTCTACTTAATCAAGAGAGCGTAAGCTGCCGATAATTGCTAATTACTGAATATCAAACAATTTTAATTCGTTTCTTTGATATACGTATAGTAGTTAGGTTAATGCAGTTGTATTCGATTTCTCGGGTAATATGATATATTGATTCTGTGATAGGCGATAAATATTTGATTATTGAAATTTATAAAATAAAATGAATAAATAATAATAATTAAATAAAAATACAAATATAAGATATAAATTAAAATAATGCACGCTTATAAATTATTAAATGATCTCTAAATTAATTGACAGCCGACTGCTTTTAGCGTGAGAGAGCCGTTGCACACGGCTTCTGATCTGCTTTTGAATATGATCCTCATTTGGATTATATTAATAGTAAAGAATTACAAAATTGTTGCAATGATTAAGATATGCATCATTATTTTGCAAAAAAAATAGAAAGATGAAGCACCTGGCATGTGTTGTTCTGGTGGGGAAGTTTCACTTCCTACACTTAATGAGCTACCAGAAACAATCAACAGTTTAGTTTTAGGATCTCATTCTTTGTCAAAACATTTTCCCGATAATGTTGGAAAATATAGTGATGCAGAGATGTATACCCGTTTTGGAATGAACACGACACAGGTAAGGTTTCACCAAACTTTATTTTGTTGGCTGGAACATGCGGAAAAATAGATGACATTTATGTTAGGTGGCAAAAATTATATCGAAGGTGATGACCATCTTCCTTGATTTAAGTCGAGAAATGAAGCTGACCTACACCCGTTCCAGTGTCTCCTGCGTGATCTGCTGTACCTCCCTACGAATACCTGTCTTCAGTTGCTGTTCTGTACGGGGTTTCTCGACGTACACGAGCTCCTTTGAGTATCCCCACACGAATGTTCGGCAGGTCGCCGCCGCGGCCCCGGTCCTCCGATGAGGAGGTCACGGAAGCCCCTCGGGTAGCGGAGCGCCCGAGAGATGCGGTACTGCACAAAATCCTGCCAGATACCGAGGTTTTGAGCTGTCCGGTGAAGGCGAAAGCCGGACCCGTGCAGCGAGGATCAGGCAATGAGGGGGCGCCAAGTCAGAAGTGCGGCGGCCTACGAAGTCAGGGAAGATGGAAAGCGGAGACGCTAAATCTTTTCCTGTGCCTAAGGCTCCGGAAGTGAAGCCTGTCGAAAGACGGGAGGCCTCGAGAGCTGGAAGTATAGGACGGATTGAGGAGATGAGGGCCGAGTAGGCCAAAATTCCTCAAAAAAGGAATCCAGAGTGGCTCTGGAGTTGCGCCAATTGGTGGACTCCTATTTGAGCGAATGCACTTTGATGGTTACCGGGCTGGCTTTAAAGTGTGAAGGCCTCCAGGGTGCAAACCTTGCTTTGGATTCGGTCGTTAGTCGACTATCCGGCAAGGTTGACCAGGTGGTGGAGGGAGTTCGAAGCTTCAAGCCTGTAACGGGTGAAGCTTTGGGCGAGCTCCACAAATCTATTAAGCGAGTGGAGGAGAAGGTGAAAAAGCCTATCTCCTTCGCCTCTATAACTGCCGCGCCTGCGCCTGAGCGGGTAGGTCCGCCGCCGCCAGCACAGGCGCCGGCCAAAATCAAGCGGGCCACTGTAAAGGTGGTCCCAATTAAGCCTGGTCAGGGGGCTTCGTCGGCTATGACGGAGCTAACCCTTAAAAAGATCCTGGACCCGAGGAAAGAAAAGTTCCAGGTTTCCCGGGTCACGAAAACCAGGGATCATGGTGTAGTCCTGGAGGTCATAAATGAGCAGCAGGCAAAGCAAATGCTGTAGGCCGAAGTTCTTGCTAAGAACGGGCTGAAGGCTCAGCTGTTGACCGAGCCGAAGCCGCAGATATTGGTGTATGATATGCCAAAGGCAACACGGGTGGAGGAGCCTGAAATCCTCAAGGCGATACACGGTCAAAATCCTATGTTGGATATGACCGTTAAGGACTTCCTTAGGGAAACTAAGGTGATCCGACAGCTGGGGAGAAAGGAGTCCCTGAAGAGTCACTGGGTACTCGAGACCTCGCCAAAGGTCGCCCAGGTCTTAGTGGCCAGTGGAAGATTGTACTTTGGGTGGACGGCCTGTAGAGTTGTCGACCATGTTCAAGTAGCCCGATGTTTTAAATGTCAGGGATTTGGGCAAACCGCTCTCCGATGCCGAGCGCAGAAAGAGATGTGTGGCCACTGTGCCGCTCCGGGGCACAGGGCAACCAACTGCCCTGCCAAATCGTCGCCACCGAAGTGTGCCGCCTGCTGCCAGGTGAAAGGCAGTAATGCTGGAGACCTGGTAGGGGGCCGGTTATGTAAGGCGTACGATATAGCACGGGCTCGAGCTGTAAACAACACAGCTTATGGCGACGCTTGAACGGTCAGAAGCCCTTCGGGACATCTTTCACTTTGAACGCTTACGCCTGGGGCAGATTAATCTGCATCATTCCCGGGCAGCCACAAGCGAGGCCATGAGGCTCCTTGAGGAATACAACCTTGAGGTCCTCTTGGTCCAGGAGCCGTACGCAGTCGCGGATCCACGGGGTGAAGGTTATTCATTCTCGTGGGGGACGGCCGCTCTCTGCGGTTGTGGTTGGCTCTGACGATTTGGGTGTATTCTGGATGCCCCAGCGGTCTAATGAGCGATTCACTGTCGTGCGAATCACGAGGGGTACGCTCGATGTTGTACTCGTGTCGGGATACTTCCAGCTTGGATGGAGTATCGATGACTTGCTGGCGAAGTTGGGCGGGATTCTGGACAGTCTCCCGGGCACCAGAGTGTTGGGTGCCCTGGATGCTAACGCCAAGTCTACCGCCTGGGGTTCACCACTCACAGACCCCAGAGGCGCTGGTCTCGAACAGTTCGCAGAAGCCAGGAACCTCTACCTTATTAATGATGCGGAGCAGCCGCCAACTTTCTCCAGCGAACTGGGGGAAAGTTACATAGACGTCACCTTGGTGACGGGTGACTTGCTTCGAAGGATAGGTAGTTGGTCTGTCTGGCCCGAGGCCAGTGTGAGCGATCATAGGCTTATAACCTATGATATTGCTTACGGAAGCGGTCTAAGGGCACCAAATCCAGGTCGCTACAACCTAAGGGGCCTGGATCGACACAGGCTGAGGCGTGTATGCGATGCTGCCCTACAGGGATTGCAGTGGCACATGGAGTGTAGGGAGGAGGTGGAATTGATGGTGGAACTAATCGGCCGGGCCATCAAGACTGGCTGTGACGAGGTCCTACGGCGGCCTAGGCCAATGGACGGACCCGTCATTAGCAGTCAGTCCGCTGATCAGAGCGTGCCTGGAGCCGTCATGACCCCATTTTCCGGGGGGTCGTCTGTGGAAGGCAGACGGAGGCCCGGCAAGAAATGGTGGTCCTCTGACCTTAGTGTGCTGCGCGCAAGAGTTAGGTCCGCGCGGATAAGGTACCAGCGCTGCCCCCCAACGGGGATTATCGTTAACCACGTGCGCGCTGAGCGTACCCATCTAACGGCATGCCCGTAATACATACGTTCACGCCATCAAGGAAGCCAAACTCAAGTTTTGGAAAGACTCCATGCGCGAGTTGCAGCGCGATCCTTGGCAGCTCGCAAAGACCTGTTACCGACCGAAGCCATTGCACGTGTTGTCCAGTGTTCGGTGCGGGTTAGGTGGTCGTGACAACACTTTAACATCTGTGGCGACTTACCGGGCGTTCCTGGATACTCTGTTTCCAGATGCTCCGGAGGGTGAAGCGGAAATCGGCGTTAGGGCGGGTGAAACACCATTCCCTGGCGTTCGGACCGTGGAACCCGAAGATATAGACCGAGTGGTTTCTCGAATGGCATTAAAGAAGACACCGGGGATTGACCAACTTGACCCGGATATTTTCCATCATTTATTGCCTGTCATAAGAGAGCCACTTGGCAGACTGTTCACGGGATGCCTAAGCTGGGGCTGCTTTCCGGCTTGCTGAAGGTTGCTTTGGTAAGGGTACTCTTGAAACCTGGAAAGGATCCTGGTGAGGTCGGCAGTTATCGACCCATCAGCCTCTTGCCGGTTCTCGGAAAGTTGCTTGAAAGGCTGGTTGTGGAACGGCTCGAAGAAAGCATCGATATGAGCTGTATTCTAAATCGAGGCCAATATGGCTTCATGAAAGGGGTTGACACCGAGGATTGCATCTTAAATGCTCTTACCGAGGTGGAAAGCGCCGACTGCAAATATGTTTTGGCTATTTTTATTGATATAGAGGCAGCATTTCCTTCCTTGTGTTGGAGTTCTGTCCTCTATGCTTTGGAACGCCGCGATGTTGCCGAAGCCATACAGGCCGTGGTACGAGACTACTTGTCTAACCGTACGGCTCTCTTTAAAGATGCGCACCTAGTTGTGGAAAAATCCGTCACCAGGGGAAGCCCGCAGGGTTCCGTTCTCGGTCCCCTGCTGTGGAACCTGGTGTTCGACGGGTTTCTGGGGTTGACATTCCCAGAAGGAGTCACGGCCCAGGCTTTCGCCGATGACTGTCTCCTTTTAGTTCGTGGAAATTCACGACCACAGCTGGAAAGCAGAGCGCAGGCGGCTTTCCGCCGAAGGCTGGATGGACATACAAAATTTAAAGATTTCTGTGCCCAAGACGAAGTTTATGCTTCTAAAGGGCGCAGACAAATTATCATGCAGTCGAAACCCCCACATTAAGTATAAAGGCTGTGTAATCAACCGAGTAAGGGTTCATAAGTACCTAGGTGTTTTGTTTGATGATAAGTTGCTTTTTTAGCAACCACATTAAACAAGTTGCGGCTGTCTCTGTGATGCACAAACTTAGAAGGATTGCTCGGAAAGACTACGGCTGTCTGGTCGCCAAATGTACTTGGTGTACCGAGGTGTCTTCGAGAGTATGATCGCATACGCGGCGCCAGTTTGGGCGCATAGGTTGGATAGAAATAGAGCACTGCTTCTAAATTTAAGGAGTGCCCAGCGCAGAGCCGAATTGTATAGTGCATACAATTGCAAAAACACCAGTGCGGTGTTTTTAAAACAACCTCCTACGAGGCTACTACCGTATTGGGAAAGGCTCTCCCAATCGATTTAGTGGTGAAAGTTCGAGCAGCCATGTGGAAGTTGCGAAGAGGTCGGGAAACCGAGGTATTTGGGATGCGGTTTCGGGCCGGGCTAGAACCGGAACGGAACGGCTATCACAATGCACCGGGTCTAAATTTCGAACAGTTGCCCATTTCCCGCCTGCGGAAGAGGCTTTGGAGCCTCGCGATGGAGGCATGGCAGCATGAATGGCACACCACGACTAAGGGAAGATCTCTGTATAGATTTATACAGGATCTGGGGGGATGGTATGCTTCGAGTTCATTTCTAAGGGCGGCGGGTGTCCAAGTGCTCACTAACCATGTGAATTTGATGCAATATCTGTTTAGGTTTCGCCTAGCGGCTGATGAGTTGTGTGTCTGCGGGGAGGTCCAGTCGAACGAACACCTAATGTTCGACCGCCCTGCTCTTGGGGGGGCCAGAGACCGGGCCACCCTGGAACTTAGAGGTCAGGGGGAAAACTGGCCGCTCATAAACGGCGAGTCAATGTGGCGTGAGCCGCATTGTCGGACCGTGTGGGAGTTCCTCGATGAGGTTGCGATGTTCAACCGTCATCGTTAGATTGTTTAATTTAAATGGGATTTAATTGATTCCTGCGGCGTGTCGGTGGGAAGTCTTCCTTGAAATAATGGCTGCCATCAGCCAGTAATAAGCTCCAAGCGCTTTAAATGGTGGACAGGCACTAGCTGGCAAACAGCGACCGAGGCGTGGCGGCTTAAATTGCCGTCTTTTAACTTGTAACTCTTTTAGTTTTAATTTGTAACAAGGGGTGCGCCTCCCCGATCTAGTTTTAATGTGACAAGTGAGCGGTAGGGACACATAAAGCGGGTGCTGTACGGCACCTAGCTTAACCGCTCACGCAAGATAGGAGCTCACTAGGAGCATTAGGAATAACGAGGTCGCAAATCTGTTTTGAGGCACAGTAGCCGTTTCTTGGCACGGAACATTTGGTCTATGCTCTAGGGCAACCGAATGGGGTGGTGGCGGGAGAGATTCCAGCTAACCAATCCCCACAGGAAGAAGTCGCACATACTCATGTCGAGAGATCGAGGGAGGCAAGGAACATCTCCGAACCTGGAAATTCGATTCGCCGCCTCTCGCGGCGATGCGTGTATACGCATCGTACGCGAATACGCGATGTTCCACTAGCCACTCAGGCACGACAACTGAAATAAATGGCATTAGTTCACACATATGTGACGACAAACAAATTACAAGTTGGAGTAATAGTAACAGTGTTCGGTTCATTCCAAAATGGGTGTATATCTCTGTGTCACTCTTTACAACACTTCTTTTCAGATCACTTCTTTCGGTACTAAACAAATTATAGAAGGGAATTTTATGCCTACGTTTAAAATTCAAGGTCAAGTTTACCATCGCATAGGAAGTTTATTGTCAGCACCTGGTGTCGATCACCAATTTTACAAATTTATTTGCTTTCTGATGCTGATCAAACTTCTCTTCGTACTAATATTGTTCCATTCTTGCCATTCTTGAAGACGAGAGATTCTTTGATCAGAGAGTATAATAATTGATCAGAGAGTTTAAATGCAATATTGACAACACACCTTTGGGTAACGCGGAAGATTTTTAATTAATAATTCATGCTGATCGTGTACCTTTTAATCAGCATAGAGGTCGCTATAATGCTCTAACTACTAACTAAGTTGCTGTTTTATTGGTCGATGAAGATAAACGACCTAGAGATATAATCTTATGTTGTCGTGACTGTCAAATGCAACGTGTGTCTGAGCTTCATCCCTCTTATGATCCTTTATAATATCCCCTTATGTTTTTGAAGGGTGAAGATGGTTATTATATAACTATATCGCTAAATAATAATGAACAAAATAAAACAGTTTCCTGCACGCAAGTTTATGCTTATCGACTAATGGTTCGAAATAACATTGACAATTTTTTACATTATTACAGAAACTTATTTAATCAACATTGTGTTGACATGATCACTGAAAGATTTGCCTTTATTAGTAATAACAAAAAAATATTTACGTGCTGATGATTACATTAATCTTCGAGATACTGTGCAACAAGACATCAATGTTAATGCTAACAACGGGGATCAAAGTGTCATACTTCCCTCATCTTTCACTGGTTCACCACAGTATATGGATGAGAAATCTCAAGATGCTATGACATACGTGCGCAAACATGGGCGTCCAGATTTATTTATAACTTTTACGTACGATTGTACGTAAAAGTTATAAATAAATATTCGTAGTTCGTTTTTTATTTCTGGCCTTTCAAGATTTTGAAAGGCCAGAAATAAAAAACGAACTATTCACTGGTCAAAAATCTATTGATAAACACGATATTATATCCAGAGTTTTCAGTTTGAACGTGAAAAAACCCCTAGACCTTATTAACAAAAAATAAATATTTAGTTCGGTCAATTACTATGCGGTGATTGTCGAGTGGCAAAAACGAGCCTTTATTCTCTGCAAATTCCTCATTCTTGCCAACCATTTGCTGAAACCATTCACAGTACTCCATCCTTCGATCTGGGTCGTCCTCAGTCATCGCGTGTAGCAGTGGAATGTACACTTTCCACTTTGCACTCTTCAGAACCGTCTTACACTTGATCGGCTGAGCCCATTTTCTCGCGCTTCCTCTGTGATCGGGTGAAATGTTGCAACACCATACAACTGGGCGCCGGACTTGTAGCTGTTCGTGGTCGGCCGGATATTTCCTTGTTCCAAACTCTCTGCCACTGCTGTTGTACCTCGTGGATATTCTCGTACTTTCATACCACTTCAGTACAGTCTTGCGTTCAATAAACGGTAAGCGAACCTCAGCCATTGTTGCTACTCGACTGTCTTCTGCTGCACTGGCTAATATGACTGACTCGTTCCACCATCAACCACCACACATGTGCGGCATAAATTGCCAGCTCTGCCTAACACGACAAATTTAATTAACCTTACATGACACTACACATTAGATTAGCGAGTGTAAGGCTTTCTGTTCAGATTTTATTTAATTACAAACAGTGAGTACATATTTTTTACTCCTCTAATAACATGTCGTAAGTGATCAACGCCTAGCAAAAATTACTGAAGATAATTAATGAAAATTTGTATACACTTTTTCCTTACGTTGAAGTGCATACTAAGAAAATTCACTTTGAAATTCCGAGTTTAATGGGTTAAAATGGAGTAACAATGAAATTATTATTTGCTCTTTTTTTTTATTTCTTGTTAACAGACGTAGATATCAACTTAATTCTTGGTGTGTGTAATCTTAATATGAATATCTAAAAATTGTTTGTACATTTTTTGAAATTCACAGATTAAGTGTTAAAATAAATTTTTGTTCTTTTTTAAACCCTGTTATATTCTTTAATTTCTCGGTAACAAATGACAAAAATCAACCTGATTTTTTTGTGAGTGTATAATCTTCAAGTTAATAAACCAATTCCTAAATTTTTGAAATTCGACTTTGAAAAGGAATGCAGAAAGGTAAAAAAAAATTTGAACAATGATTGTAAATTTTCCTAATCTCGACTATTGTAAACTAAATATTCAGCAGATTTGGACTTGCAAATACTTTTCAGATACATATTTAAACACCATTTTAAGGTTTTTCTAATTTTGATTTTTTAAGGAGGACAAAGGTATATGGCGCTGTGGCTCAACCAACATAGCCACTGCCACCGTAACTGTATGTGTTACTGGCTGCACCTATCTCCTGTTTTTACTTGACTAAAAAACATAAAATAAAAGAATTGACTGCTATGGGTAAACGCAAGTATCCACGTAGCGTAGACGAAGATGAGATGGGGAGCTAGTAAATATATATATACGAGTATATACTAGCTATTACTCACATATATATATAATTATTGCATAACTTAATCTAAACAAACTTCACAGCCTCATTTATCATCAAATCACACTTCACTAGATAACATCTAGTGTTATCTTCTACGCGGCCTACGTGGATTCAGACGACGTGTTCGAAAAGATTAGGATCAATAGTGGTGGTAATATAGGACCGATACAGACAGACGTTTATGGTCAGAACACGGCCGCGTATGTACGGAAATTATTGTAGAGTGAGGGGAGGAGGACTGGACGCAGGCACCATCTTATTGTGCTTACGGATCGACTGCCTCTGCATGGATTAGCAGCGAGCCGGCAACCCAGGCACATAAGACGGAGAAAATAATGATCAAATCGGGGCCGTCTTATGCGGACCTGCTCAAGACGGTAAGGTCTGAGGTGATGTTACCAGAGACAACTGAAAGTTTGTCCATCAGGAAGGCTGGGGACCAAATAGAAATCAGGGTAAAAGAAGAAAAGTATGCCCCTGGAGCCTTTAGGCAGGCAATATTCTCGGTCATAAAGGAGGGTAACGTTCACCCGAAAACCAATGAGAAATGTGAATTATTTCAATGAGAAATAATCCCTTCGTATTAGAGACCTGAAGAAAGATATATTACCAAATGAGATTGTATGGAGGCTGGCACCGGCCTCTGGACATGAGTTACCTGGTGATTTGAGAGTATCGGTCAGGCCGAGCTATGGCAAAACAGGTGTGATTGTCGACTTTTGGCGCCTTGCGCCGCTGATATTGCACAGAAGGGCAGGATGCGATTTGGTATGGTATCCTGCAGGGTGGACCTTGTAAACCCACCACAGCGGTGCTTACGCTGCCTCAAGACCAGGCACGTAGCGAAGTTTCGCAAGGGTGAACACAGAGCGAGGGATTGTTTCAACTGTGTGGGAGAGGGCATCGGGAGGCCGACTACACGTCGAAGCCTAAGTGCTTGACATGTAATACAGAGGGGCAGCGCACTGGCGAACCACCATGCCCTAAAGAGGCGGAAAAAGAAACTAACAAAGCCCTCGATAAGGAGAGCGGCAGACTGAGCCGGAGGAGGAGTAGGCAGTCCTCGACTCAATAATGAGAATTGTACAATTCAATATGAAGCATTCTAGGTTGACACGGGATATGCTGACTGTTCACGTATCAAGGGCGGGTGCGAACATAACACTCATCTCAGAGCCGTACGTTTCTCATCTGGGACCGGACTGAATTGTTTCGGAGGATAGTGTGGCGGCACTCTGGTCGTGCACGTCTCTGCCGACGCACAATGCTCATAGAGATAACAGTTTTGTGAGAGCGACGGTAGGTGGAGAGTGTATTACTATTCATTGCCCAACATTCAAATATAGAGCTACAAGGAAATCCTGATAAACATTTCCAGGGACCTCCTTACACATCGGCCGGCGCTTTTAACCGGTGATTTTAACGCTTGGGCGACGGCCAGGGACTCGCCAAGAATGAACGCACGTGGTAGACTAGTTTGGATGTAGTCGCAGAACTTGATATGGTCTGCCTTAATGAAGGAGATGTTTATACCTACAGGAGAGGCACGTCAGGATTCATTGTGGACTTAACGTTTGCCACCCCGGAGGTGGCTGTAAAGATGACGGACTGGCGGGTCCCCCAGGAGTTCATAGGCTGTGATCACCAACCGGTTCTAATGACAATTTCGGATAACGGCCAGGATATAGGTGTTTCGCTCGCGTTCATGGTCTGGAGTGTTAAGGATTTTAACCCAAGTACTTTAGCTGAGGTCCTCGATTTTAATGGTATACATGATACAAACACGGCGGAGGAAAAAGCTCATCGCCTTGCAGGTTGTTTGTAAGAGGCCTTACCACAAAAATACAGCAGACTGGGACATCCCCCCCTAGACTTATTGGTGGACTCCGAACATTGCCAAAAAACGTATGGAATGCCATAAAGCCAGAAGGCGGATGACTCGGGCGTACCTGCACTTTCTGAGATCTATATACGCAACACACTATAGGGAGTGCAGGAAGAAGCTTACTGGAATCATTCGTGAGTCTAAACAAAGGGCCTGGAAGCAACTCATTTCGGAGGTGGAAGATGATCCGTGGGGAAGCCATATAGGATCTTAGTTCGGAGGACCTTAAGACCTAGAGTACCTGTAACCCGAAACCCAGATGAAGTGCGGCGTATCATACAGCTGCTATTCCCTCATGGAGAAGAATTAGCGGATAAGGAAAATACGGAACATCCGCCTCCCTTCACCAATGAGGAGTTCATGGCGGCGACATCGAGAATTCCAGTGGATAAGGCGCCAGGACCGGACTGGTTCCCGAATCTTGTGGAGCTTTTCCAGACAGGTGGAAGACACAGCGGCTGGTGCTGCTGCCTAAGTTGGGGAGGGATTTGAGAAGAATGGCACGGACGTATTTCACTGAGCGTAAGCTGATATGTCAGGTGCAATTTGAACTAATTGAACGATGTCTAGATAGAGGAGTGCCACAGGGGTCGGTCCTTGGACCGACCTTTTGGAATGTCGCTTATGATGGGGTGTTTCGGGTTACACTGCCTGTTGGAGTAGCCTATTTGGATATGGAGACGTTCTTGCTATAGTGATTAACGCTAATACTCGGCAGAAACTCCGCAAAAAGAGGGCCCATACTGACTTTTGAGTTGGAAGGTAGGAAGATAGTCACGAGGCCGGCAATTAAGTATCTTGGAATTTGGATCGACTCCGGACTTAGTTTTGAAATTCATGCCATCGGGGCAAGCGAGATGGTAGAAAGGGTGCTGCGGTTGTTTGCCAGCCTCCTTCCGAACAAAGGCGGCCCACTTCAGCAACGTAGGAGGTTGTTAGTCGGAGTGGTATACTCCGATTTATTGTATGGAACCGAGCTGTGGGAAGGAGTGGCTGAGTGTGGCAAATATAGAGAGAAATTGAAGTCCTTTCAGAAGGTGTGTCTTCGTTCGATCTCTGCTTATCAAACAGTTTCCTTAGAGGCAGCGGAAGTGCTGGCAAGACGTATTCCCATCGATTTGGTGTTGTCACAAAGAAAGAGGTTACGAGAGCATAATTATTTATCACCTGATGAGAAAAAGTGTGTAATTGAGCTTAGCCATGATAAGTTGATGGCAAAGTGGTAGGAGATATGGGACCGCGGCATTAAGGGCCGATGGACTTACCAAACAATAGAAGATTTGAGGAGTTAGTGTGAAAGGTTTCTTGGCTCATTGGTATACAGCCTTACTCAATTCCTGGCAGGCCGGAGGCTTTAGATCTTACCTTTATAGGTTTGGATTGGACTCTTTGAACCTGTGTCCTGAGTGCGAGGTAGCGTAGACCCCAGAGAAGTCTATTTTTGCTGTCCGCGCTTCGAGGAAGAACGTGCTAGACAAATTGGGCCGTCGGTGCATGTTTAGATTGGATGAAACTCATCAGATCCTGATGAAGGGTGAGGAACTTTTGAGGGCTATTGAGGACTTTGCTAGAAAAGTTATGGGAAAGCTACATGCAGCTAAGGAGCCCCGTGGAAGAAGGAGATGTCGAAGGGTGCCGGGCCGGACAGACCTGTAGCTGAGTGCCTAGGAGGTCTCCCGAAAACGTGAAGGTCGCCTTGGCGCAATGAAGCTGTGGGCACTCCGTTTTGCTGCCAGATAATGTACTGCGGAGAACGTCAGAATCGTATTGGTAAGGTGTTAATTGTATTTATTGTGACTGGTGGGTTGCTGTGTTGTATTTTTCTTGATGAGCTTTATTGTGTAATGCATGTGTGTTGATGGCTGTTGCATGGATTTAAGTTAGTTTTAAGCTTAGTTTAAGTTGGATTAAGCAGTTGGAGCTGGTGTGCGTGTTTTGTTGTGCCTATTTGTGGGCATTGTACCTTTGGTTATTTCATGTGTTGTGATGGGTTGTTCTTGGGATGTGTGCATGTTTGGTGCTACTTTATTGTTAGTGGTGTCTCATTGTGTGTGTGGGCATTTACCACCTTCTGAAGTAATGCCACTTCAGCGGTTTCCAGGAGGGGTAGTTAGCCTGAGGTGGAGGTTTAATTGGTAGTGCGCAGGTACACATACGCACTTAATAACATCTTGCGGAACCTACTAAGCGAGCCCGACACTGTCTTGGAGCTCGTAAATGGGGTTCCTTCACCTCGTTAAAATAAAATTACATCTAGAGTTGTAACTCGGGACCTAGTCCCACAACAGGTAAACTCCTTACAAGAATTCAAGTTACATTCCCCAAGGATCTCAATACTCTCTCTAAAAGCATCAAATAAAATTTACACTATAATAAACGCCCATTTCAGACCACTATGTAGTCAAAATTAAAATTAAATTTACTCCCCAATGAAAGCAGCAAAACTAAAAGAAAAATGGACTATACCCAACTAATCAAAATTGAAAATTACCAAAAAGCAAATGTAAAAATAAAAATTATGGATAGATTTGAAGATCTAGTCAACAACCTTAAACAAATCGCAAAAGAATTAGCTCCAATAAAATCCTGTAAAAAACATCAATGGTGGAACAGTGAATGTGATGAAACAGTGAAGAAAACACATCAAGCATGGCTAATCCAACAATTCCAAAAATCAGAAACATCCTTCCAAAATCTAGTAAAACAAAGAAACCACCTGAACCCTAAGGAAAACAAAACAACACCTTAAATACACAATGAAGTCAATTGAGGAATAATTCAATAAAACAATCAACAGACTACTACAAAACAATAAAAAATCAGCTCCAAAAATGCGAAACCCAACCCTATTAATAAACGACAAAAGGATGAAACTGGCCCATATCAATAAATAAAACACAGAAATTTTAGCTAAATATTTCAACTAATTCCTAAACTGTGAAGAACCAACAGAACTCCTAAACTTCAACAACAACCAGAAAACATCACCCTCCCACAATAAAAGAATTCTACCAAACACTGGGAGAGATAAAGAATTACAAAGCAGCGAGAGAAGATCAGACTTTTGTAGAGATCTGGAAACATGCAGACAGATCAGTAAAAATTGCCCTTCATCAACAGCATGTCAATTATCTAGATCAAAGAAGAACTACCAGAACACTGGACGACAGCCCCCACCTATCTGCCATACAAAACGGGGACAAAACAGACACTAACAATTACAGGGGAATCTCACTTCAAGACACATCATACAAAATTCTTTCAAGAATCATCCTCAACAGAATCGGTTCTCAACTCGAAAAAGAACTAGGAATATATCAAGAAGGTTTCAGATCCTGGAGGAGCTGTTCATATCTGATCATGAGTCTCAAGCTAATAATGGATTACAACAGTAAAAGAAACAGAGACATAGTGATAACAATTGTAGATTTCAAGAAATTTTATGACTGTATTCATAGAGAATCCTGACTAAAATTGCTAAGACTAGAATTGCTAAGTACTAGATACCAAGCTAATAAGCATGATAAAACTGACCCTCATAAACACTAAGTTGAAGGTAAAATTCAGAGGCGAACTCTTGGAACTGTTTGAGATCAAAACAGGACTGCGCCAAGGCGATGGGCACTTATCAATATTACTCAACTGTGCTGTAGAAATGGTAATGAGGGAATGACTCAAAAAATGCCCCCAAAAGTAAAAATAGGCCAAAAATCAAAATAAACTGTCTTGGTTTCATCAACAACTTGGCACTGCCAGCAAACAATAGTGACAAAGCTAAATCACAGATATTAGAACTTCAAAACATTGCAAAAAAAAACTGGCCTCAAAATATCATTCAAAGAGACAGAAATTATGCTCCCAAAACCAACACGATTAAAAGAAGCAAACATAAACAGTAATAAAATCAAAATAGCAACAAATTTAAATACCTCAAAGAAAAGTAACGAAAAACCTCAATCCAAATAAGAAGAAACAAACTAGCTAAAGCTCTAAAATTAACAACAAAAAAATAACGCAAACATAAGACACTAACCACAGTTATAAAACCAGAAGCCAATTATGCAGCAGAAACACTCTTGCACCTAAACGAACAATTAGACAGACAGACTCTAGAAAATTGTTACAAGAATTTGAAGAACCTGCATCAATAAAAAGTACCAGAAAGATGGGCAGTGATATATTGTGTCTAACAAAGTCGTGTACAAAGAATTAGAATTCATCACTGATACTATGTAAAAGAGGAGACCAGATTTCTTTGGACATATCATGAGGATGAAAGATTCAAGACTTCTGAAACAGCTAGTACAATACAATCTCAACTTGTAAAACAATAAGACAGGGTGCAGAGGGATCAGAGAAATAAGACAGGATCTGAAGGAAATTGTCCTTACACCAGAAGACACCACAGATAAAATAAAATTAAACAAGAAAATCAAGAATAAAAACACGCATTTCACACTCACAAGAAAAAATTCACAACACAAACATTTTCAACACTAGAAAGGTCACAAAGATCAGAACACATAAAAGAGTACTGGGAGGACAGCGAGGCCCAAACAGGCCCATTGAAGATATTTGGATAATGAACTGACTAAAGTGATTCTATGCGATGTGGTCATAAAAGATAATTTTATATATATATATATATAAACAAATTACCAAATATATATGTATATGTATATATTACGGTACAGACAAATTATCGTACAGTCGTAACCCCCACATTAAGTATAAAGACTGTGTGATCAGCCGAGTTAGAGTTTGTAAGTACCTAGGTGTTTTATTTGATGAAAATTTGCTGTTTAGCAACCACATTAGGCAAGTAGCGGCAGACGCCGCCTCTGTGATGCGCAAGCTTAGGAGGATTGCTCGGAAGGATTATGGGCTGTCGGGGTGTTATTTGTACATGGTGTAATGAGGTGTCTTCCAAAGTATGACCTCTTATGCTTCGTTCATTTGAGTTCATAGATTAAACAGAAATAGAGCACTTATTCAGAATTTAAGGAGTGCCCGGCGCAGAGCATTAATAGTATGCACTGTTATTTTTAAAACAACCTCTTACGAGGCTACCACCTTATTGGGAAAGGCTCTCCCAATCGATTTACTGGAGAAAGTTTGGGCGGCCATGTGGAAGTTGCGAAGAGGCAGGGAGGCCAAGGTATTTGGGATGCGGTTTCGGACCGAGCCTGTACCGGAGCGAAACGGTGATCCCAATACACCGGTTCTAAATTTCAAAGAGTTGCCCATCTCCCGCCTGCAGAGGAGGCTTTATAGCCTCACAATGGAAGTATGGCGGCAAGAATGCTACGCCGCGACTAAGGGAAGGTCCTTGTATAGATTTATACAGAATCTGGGGGGGCTGATATGCCTCTCCTTTGTTTTTAAGGGCAGCGGGTGCCCAGGTGCTCTCCAACCATGCGAACTTGAACCAATATTTGTTTCGGTTCCGCTTGGCAGCTGATGAGCTGTGCGTCTGCGGGGAGGTCCAGTCGAACGAACATATGATGTTCGACTGCCCAGCTGGGTGATCGGGGGGGGGGGGGGCAGAACTCTGGCCACCCTAGAACTTAGAGGTCAAGAGGAAAATTGGCCACTCATAAGCGGCGTGTCAATGTGGCATGAGCCGCATTGTCGGACCGTGTGTGTGTTCTGTGATGCTGTTGCTTTGTTCAACTGGCATCAGCAGTTTATATAAGAGAAAGGTAGAAACTGCTGCGAGAAGCTAACCGATGGTTATAGCTGGCCATCAACCAGTTTAAGCTCTAAGCGCTTTAATATTGGTGGACAGGTACTTGCTGGCATTCAGGCGTGGCAGCGAATTGCTGCCTTGACGTGATAAATTTCATTTATTGAATGTCATATATATTTTAGTAGTTGACAGGGTGCGCCTATCTATTTTATAATATATGACAAGTGAGCGGTAGGACACGAAGCAAGTGGTGCAAATGGAAGCATGATGCCACAATCATGCTTAGTTCGCTCACGCAATTAGGTTAGCTGTAGGAGCTAGTTATGACAGTGGTCGCTAAACTGATTCGAGGCTCAGCAGCCGTTTGTGGTACAGACATTCGGTGTTGTGCTTTAGGCCGACCGAATGGGGTGATAGCGGGAGAAATGCCATGCAAATGAAATCAAATTTACTTCATCTCGGAGATGCTCCGCCAACAGCCTCTCGAAGAGTTTGCTTAGGTAAGTCAACAGGCAAAGAGGATGGTATCCGACTAGCCCTCCTACATCTCCACCACCTTTCCTCAGTAGAACCACCCTGGCCTCTTTCCATTCTGGTGGCAAACAACCATCCAGGTATATTGGGTTGAAGGTTGCCAGCACTTGGTCTACAGCAACTTCCACTGTTGCAGCCACAACCTCGTAGTAATCCAGTCAAGGCCGAGACTCTTGTTAGCTTTCAGCCTTTATGCCACCTGTCGAAGCTCGCCCATTGTGAATACAGGGATATCTACTGCATCTGTCTCTCTATAGATGGGCCAGTCACCTCTAGGGAGAAAAACATCAATTTGGTTCCTAAGAACCTCCTTGGCAAGAATGGGTATCGCCCTATCAAATCTATCAGTTACGATTTGGAAGGCGTCACTACATACGTCGTCCTCCAACCTGTCCAGGAGTTCTCTCCACTTTCTCTTCTTACTGTCTAGTATTTCACTCCAGTAAGCACTCCTTTTTTCGGACAGCTCCTTTCTGCATAAGGATGTCCTCACAATACCCCCCTTCTCCTGACCCGCTGTAGCTGTCGCCTGACCCTAATACAGCACCTTCTTGCCTCCGCCACCTGAGCAATCCACCAATATGCATTCTTTCTTTGCGGACTTCTATGGTTCAGTGACTCTTCTGTTGCCTTTGATACCACCTTCTTCAGGTAGCTGGAGGAGACATTTTCCAGATGACCAAGGCGCTCTTTCACCAACTTCTTAAGCCTAGCTAGGCTCTCTTTCGAAGATAATCTCCTGTTGTCAGCCGCCACGCTACAAGACTCACCGTCCCCAATCTCAAACCAAACAAAGAAATGGTTGCTCAATGACTCCTCTTCAGTGAGCACCTCCCACCTCCATGACCCCTCTGCCAACCTTGGCGAGACAAACGTGACATCCATAAACGAGCATCCATTTGCCCTCATCAGGGTAGGAGCTGTCCCATTATTGGGCACCACCAAACCCAACTCGGCCATATACTTCTCCAGAATCCGCCCTCTATGATCCGTGATATGTCCTCCGCATGTCATGTTCTTTGCATTAAGGTCATCACCCACGACTACATCCTTTCAAAGAGGGTGAATCACACCGGCCATATCCTCCAAGCATTGTTCATAATCATCCAGACAAGAGTTTGACGAAATATAAACAGAAAAGACCACAACATCTGGAAGTTCAACCGATGCGAATAAATTTCTCTGGTTAGGACCGGCACTCCAATCCTATAAACCACCGCACTCCTCAGTCCATCCACTGTCCAACCGTCTTCCTCCACTTTCCTCAAATTAGGCTCAGACACTAACATAAGGTCTGCTCCCATCCGCCGTCCCAATTCCAGGAGCGCGGCATCACATGACGCGCGCCTATTCGTGTTAATTGCAGAACTATAGGCATTTTTCTTGCCGCAAAGGGCGCTACCAATAGGGTTTGTGATGCTCAGTTCCAACACAACTCAAACATTTCGCCATGACCTTGCACCCTTTGGCCTGGTGCTCTTCCTCACCACAGTTGACACAAGGCTGACCTTTCGGGGTCACTGCATCTGGCTGCCATGTGCCCCACCTCGAAGCACCTGTAGCACCGTGGCTCCTCCGTATTCAGGGACACCCTGCGAATTTGATCCTTCCCCCGCAAATTCTTCTCCTGGCCGCTAACGCCGTCGCCGACACTGCTGACATCGCAACTGTGGCTCTCTTCGTATCACCAAAGGCCGAGCGTAAGCAAGTCACCCTCATATTCTCCATTTTTCCATGGCGTCACCGATGGGAGTTTAGAAGCTCCATTTCTGTCACTTCCTCCTCAAGATCCTCAACGATAATGAGGCCTCTCCTATGCGACCCACTTGTGAAACTCACACCCTCTAGTTTACTTGATATCTTCTTCTGAACCTCTACAGCTTCTTCTTTGTCGGCCCTCACTTTCATATACAAGTACTCCCCACCACCTGTCCTGATGGACAGCATGTCCCCAATCTCTTCCTTGGTGACACCATTTTTGACTTCTTTGAGGAGGTCTGCATACGTAGCCTCTTTCGCCTTAACCACAAGTGTACTGGTGGGCTCGGTCGACTGCTGCTGCCGTTTACTCACCGCCCTGTCCGCTATCGTTTCGTCCAGGTACACAACCCTATTACCACCACTCCTTCTATGGTACTCTAGCATTTTCCTAAGAAGTATGCCTACCTTGTACTGAGCCATATCTAACCTCGGCATTAATCTCCTGGATTTTCTTTACAGCTCTGTGTAAGTCCTCTGCAACTACTCTCTCCCCAGCCCTAGTGTCCACTACCACTGTGTACACCCTGCCCTGGATATCTTCTTTGATGTCCCCTATAAACATTTCTGCTAGGCCTTGTTCCACTACCAGCTGACCCCCTTTCCAGCTTAGATTGCCTCATCAGCCTATGCATGGTGCTGACCCTGTCCAGCAGTTTCCTATCAAGGCTTGTCCTGCCATCATCCGCTAAGTCATATGTGGCTAAAATATCACCACTGGTCTCTAAGATGGACCTCTTTATCTCCTCACAATTTTTAAAGGACTCTCCTGACTATACCTCCTGATAACCAGGTCCAGAAATTCCTCGACTGGCACACCCTCCTTTATCTGTGATAACAGCTCTCTGTTGATGGCTCTCGTAGTTTGTGTGGCTGCATCCTTCAATGGTTCACCACTACTACGTATCCCTATAAGACTGTGATGTGATAATGCGTACAGCTCTCTCATCACAATTTCCACATCTCTTTGTCTTGCATCACTTATAATAGAGAACTTGTTTTTTTGAAAAAGAAATCATCCACCTTCATCACTATCCATTGCTTTAATGAAATTTTTCATTAATGATAGCTTATTGTGTAGTGGTGGAATTCCATGTGTAGTGCTGAACTCGCAATGTTCTTCTCTGCTACAGGCAATGTTTCTCTTTTTGTCCACTCTTTTTTAACGTAGTGATTCCTCCTACCTTTGGTGTCCCACTCACACAAGAAGCAACAAAATTTAATATACCCACGTTTAAACCAAGTAACAGTACAATCACTTTCAGGTTTCCACAAATGTTTCTTGTAGAATCATGTCCAGCACAAGTTCAATATTTTGATATGACTTCTTCATGTGGGCTGCAAAAGCTAAAGGGATTGATAGGACATTATTTCCAACATGAAGAAGGACTTTCAAACTATGCTTTGAGGAGTCTATAAAAAAACACTATCCATCAGGATGGTGCCACAATTCAAAGTTTCTAGTAAGGACTCCAAATCATTACAGTCAAAAACAAAGTCCATGTACTGGAAAAAGAAACGTTCTAATTCACACTGTTTGCCATTAAAAGACTTACTTTAATAGTACATTGTAAAAGATTCTATACTTTGAATCATTATGCGAGAATTTCTGCTTGATTCTTGGATAAATTAAGGTCATTAGAAAGATCGTTTAATTATGTCTTATTCATTAAGTGCGACTCAACATTTATTCTCTAAAAAGCCTGGATCTCTCTTTGTCCATCATTGATAAATCTGTACAACCTTCAACATCAACTGCTTCATCTTTGTCTAATTACCATGTTTTTGGTGCACTGGAATTGGAAACTGTGGACTGTGAGGGTCTGGTCTTATAGCAAAGGTAATATCAAAATATTTAACAGTATGTTTAGTCTTAGCTGTTATCTCTGATATTTTACACTGTGCAAAAATAGCAGTCCGTGAAGTGATCCTTCAGTTCTCTCCAAACCATTTGATCTACAAATGTCATGTGATGAGATCCAGTCAACAGTGTTATACATGAATTATAGCAAATATGAGGAGCCCAGGAGGTGTTGTTACCTACTTAACATCCAGAATATAATCTATATGATTTGTTTATCACTGGAGTTATATTTTTCCTCTGAGACTTTAATGTTACCACAAATGTATCAGAAACTGTCTGGATGTTTGATGCAACTGTGTGTCATTTTTATTACAAAGGTTCACTGCTCACTGCAATACACTCACAAACACATAGTATAAAACTTTACTGCAAACACTTTATATCATGTTAATGTAGTATATGAGTATACACTAACTTTGCAGGGAAAAATAAAATCACAACTTGAAAGGAAAAGTAGCTCTACCACTAAATGTTACACACGCAAGAGCTTGCACTTAGCTGATGTTGAGATTTTTCTTGGCTAGTATAATAAATTGTTTATTGTTTACAGTATTACATCCAGCACTGAGTGACCAAAAAAAAAAACTTTTTTTAACATCAATCATAAGTGTATCATTTATAATTATTTTAATGATTGTGTGAATAATAATAATAATACTTATTTTTCATGAGTTTTTATTAACTCAAATAAATTATACTTTATTTGGAAACTTAACTGTTGCAGTATAATTAAATAAATGATTTATTATACTTGCACTGTTCAAGCATGTATATTTGCTGGAAAATAAGTAGGACAATTACAAAGAATTTGAGGTCAAGGTAAATTTTGGCTTCATATTCAGAATCAGCGCCCAAAAATACATAAGACACAGCAAGTATTGACCATGTGTAACAAATCATTGTTGATTAGTGTTATTGTGGTGTTATCAGTGTTGATCAGGTATTAGTTGAATTTGTCTTATTACATTTTTTTGTGATCTAAGATGTATTTTATTTATTTTTACGTAACTCTTGCAAAAAATCATTGGCCATTTTACAAAGTGTACGTCTTAGAATTTGACATATAGTGCGTGGTAAAAAATCTGGATTCAAGGACACTGATAATTGAAAAAGTTTGTAACCATTTATATTATTTGAACATATAAATTATCTGTATGTGATAAAATATTCATTTTAAAAAAATTAATTCTGAGTGTTTCAGGAGTGCTACTTAAAATATTCTACTTATCCTGCAATATGAAAAAATGCACCGGAATCCATTTTCTGTTCCTTTTTCAGTGAAACATCTAAAAACCGTTTTGTTAAATATAAGTTTTTGTAAATCCTGTAATTTTTTTATGTACATGTGGTAATTTAAAAAGCCATTAGAAAATTTTACCTGGCGGAAAGGACCAAAATATTACCAGGCTGTTAAACTGTGTTACGAAAATTTGTGAATTGTACGACATAAGTGATGTGGATTTATGTGTAGTTAATTTCATAATAGAAATTTATTTTCATTAAAAATGATTAGATGATCTGGTAATTATTGATTACATAATTATTAAATAATTATACTGTTCAAAAAGTAATATATACGTTACAGATAATGTTTTCGAAGTTTATCGAAAGATGGCAGTAATGTTATTAATGCACCTGGTGTAAGTGGGAAACCAATAATGGATTCGGCTCGTTGTATAGGCCAGCTTGTATATTGTGATTACTTGTTTACTTGAGTTGTAGTGTGCAGTACTAACCGAGTAGTATTTTGTTTACGGGTAATAATAATTACGGGTAATACTAATTTTTTTTGCTGACAAACAATATGTTGTTGGTGTAAATACTTATTTTCACAGTTGCAATTTTTTTAAGTTGCGTGTATACTTATAATTATATGTAAACAAAATTTGTTAAAAATGAATAAGGGCAAACTTCGTCACGCATTTTGTCAGAACTGCTCGAGTAGCTTTGTCATTAAAGGTTTGTACTTAAATGTGCGTTATTTTAATTATTTTATTATTTCTTGGTTATGTTTAACAATTGGTAACTTGGTATCACTTCATCAAGCTCACTATTTATGCCGGCTCTGAGAAGATAATTTTTTTAATCATAAAATTTCAAGCAGTAGCCTAATTTTATCAATTTTTGACCATCAAACTATATTATAATTAACTTATAATGTAAAATCTAATTTGTAACTAACTCTGAAAGTTTTTTTTTATCAAAGTTTGATGTTTATCCAAGGGTTACTAATTTAAGAATTTATGAACGTTTTATTTATTTTTCTCTAAAAAGCAATAACTTTTTTTCATTTATGTTTCATATTGTATTTTTTATTTAATTTGTGGTAAAGATTGTATTACATAAAACCTTGCACTTATTATTTTCATTATGTTTTGTTGCTCAATAAAAAAATGTTCAAATAAAAAAATTAGTTTCAGCTTCAAGGTTCATTAACATACATCTCCAATCATCCTCATTTGTAAAATATCTAGTTAATTTTAAAATAATTTCAGTTATTCTGTGCACATTGAAAGATATCACATACGAGTGAAATTGCTTACAGTTTACTAGAAGTAGATGTGTGGTCCACAACCAACCCTACACTCATTAATAGAATAAAAAATTCACACCATACTTTCTCTATCATTTTCAGATTGACTTTTGTGATAATTATACATTCGCTGAATGGGATATACACTTAGGGCCATTTGCACATTATCTGTTTAACTTGAGATTTAAATTAAATTATTCTTGCTACTGAAATTTAAAATGTAACTTAACTGTAGTTTAAATTGAAGCTTGATAATTTTTTTAAATGGTAAAGGAAGCATAATTAAACCTTGTCTCTTGAACTATTTTTGCAGAAAAATTTATTATAAACATGTAAATATTTTGATAAATATTTGATTGTTGTATTTATGGAGTAATCAAAATTTCATAACAATGATCATTTTTGTTTCTCGAATTTTCATTTTGGAGTCTGAAGACATTACATCTGTGGTACTATAAGTGTTCAATAGTAATGATAGGCTTAGCATTTTATTAACTTCCATCAAACCAGAACCATATAGTTTGATCTTGTTGCAGATTAAGTTATTCTTATTTATAGAAGTGTAAATAATATAGGAATGAATAAGTAAAACTTTCACTTGAAATGAAATGCTTTCTAATTTACTACTTTATCATAATTTAGTGTAACTTAAACTATGAGCTTAATAATTTGGAACCAACTCACGACACTTTTAAAGTTGTGGTTTAACGTAATTTAAAATGAAATTTTACAAAATATGTTATGGAAATGGTATTACGTTTTTAAAAAAGAAAACCCAAAATAAGAAATCCATCAGTGTTAACCTTGTAATCAACCTTGATTTTTTTGCGAGGAGAAAAAAAATAGTTTTTTCATAAAATTATTTTTCATTGATTTTCGTACTTTATTATGTTCTTGATGTTGTGGTAAATTTTTAATAATTAAATTAATAATTTTTTAAATTATAACATTTAAAAGATTTAAAAAAATAACTACTAATCGGCGACTGTTGAGAATTTGGAAAAAAACTGTAAAAATTACATTTTTTGAAACTCGGCTTTTAAGATAAGACAGCTGATTCAGCCAGAAACCATTTTAAAGATTATTTCTCTCTGGTTAGTTTAGCTTTCAGCCACTGTGCTGTGTCTCAGTTTGTTTACTGTATTGGATGGCAAAAGTTACCAAATGTAATATTGCTATTGTGTTGAAAATAGTGAAATTTCTAGTCCTATTGCGAATGTTATAGTGTTTTCTGATTTTATTAATTATTTAAAAAGTGTATTGTGTAATTCTTGGTCTTTTCTTTCTAATTCATGGTCAGTTATTAGTGTAATCATGATAGTAAGTTATTCTAAACGTTATTCAATTAGGTTTTTGGGTAGGCATGTTTTCCTTTTTCCTGGTGTGTTTTCAGATGTGACTACCAACCACAGTTACTAAATATTCGTTGCTGTTTATTTACAGATTGTATAGTTTTTCACGCAATTATAATAGTAGAGGTTTTTTTACCAGTATATATTTTCTTTCATTGTGGGTAAAAAACAAGTCAACCAAAAAAAAGAAAAGAATATTAATAATTCTAAGAAAAATAAAGCTAAATTGGCTATTCAAAAACAGTGGAACTTGCATAAATCATCCCAATCAACTGTTTCTGATAGTGATAGTCCTTGTACTAATAAAAGTGAGGTTAATAGTCAGCTATTTGAGATAGTCAGACATTGTGCATAAGGATTCTCCAGATTACTCATTTATTTACACAAAACTTTTAAAATCATTAAATGTTACTAGTAACATTGGACTTGTAATTAAAGACAGATTGGGCTTTGCACAAAAATTTCAGTCCTGCTCATTTACTTCTCTGAAAATTGAAAATTCAATTGTCTTTGATACAAATAGATGAGCAATATATGTATTTTTGTTAATTGGGAGATACCACAATGGTATAGAGAAATTTTGTCAAATAATGAACATGAGTCGTCTTTCCCATCAAACTTTTCCCAAATAATCATGTGTAATTTATTCAGCTTGTAAATCTAATTCGATCCAATGTTTGTCCTGAGCTCACCAGCTTGTTCAAGGTTATTATAAACAACTTAATTCATCACCAATAGAGAATGAAACTTTAGATATTGCTGTTAGCTGTGGTGGTACATGGCCTAAGGGAAGGCATACATCAAATTATGGAGTTGGATGTGTAATTAATGTTGACATCGCCTTGATAATAGACTATGCTGTACTATCAAAATATTGTCGAAGTTGCACCATAACTAAAAACCAGTTAGCAGAAAACAGTCCTGAGTTTTTCTTGTATAAGGGAGCACTAGCTTGATTGTAGCCAAAATTATGATGGATCATTCTCAAATATGGAAACTGTTGCTGCAGAGATTCTGTTGAAACAGTCCATTTCCTGCAAGTTATGGTACATCACTGTTGGTGATGGTGACTCCAGTTTTTTGCTGCATGTGTGTGTGTTTGTGTTTGTTTGCGTGAGTGAGGAGTGTGGGTGTGATTGCAGGGGGATGTTTCCTTTGCTTTTTTTCTATGTTATTTCTTTTCTGATAGAGGTGTGTCTGTGTGATGCATGTATGATGTTTTTGGTTGTTGCTTGTTTCTGTGGGTGTTATTGATTTTATGGGTTTTCACGTATGTTACCAGTGTGTGATTGTATGTGTGGGTGTTATAACCCCATCCTGAAGTAATGCCACATCAGTGGTTTCCAGGAGGGATGGTTAGCCAGGGGTGGAATTTTAGTCAGTAATGAGCAGGTATACACACTTAATACCATCTTGTGGAACCTGTTAGCAAGTCCGACACTGCCTAGACACCTGTAAATGGGGTTCCTCCACCTCTTAAAAAAAATAATAAATAATACATAGATTAGTTGATCATTCATTATTGGAACGGTATACTCAAGGGTTCACACAAAATGTCAATGAAAGTTTGCATGGTTGCATTTGTGAAAAATCTAAAAATATATCCAAAAAACAGGTAGGAATCAGTGTTGCTGAAGCAGTCAGTGATTTCAGTTTTGGAAATATTGTCACAATTAAATCCACGAAGAAGTCTGGTCTAATGCTTGGTAAAAACATAGTCACTGTAGGAAGGAAGAGATAGTAAATGGAAGCTGAGGATGAAACGTTGCCTGTTTCAGGATCTTGCCAATTGATTTTCTTAGTATCAGGAAAGGAGAAGAGGTTGACATGTTGAGGTTTAAAAATTTGAAGGAAGAAGAAAAGAGAAATGAATTAGAAGCTGTAACATGAAAAGCAGGAAAATTAAAAAAAAATATTGCTAAGCGAGTTCTGTATTTTTCATTGTATAGTTTAACGCTCGTTTTCTGAAAATTATGATTTATTGTGTTTCAAAAAATAACTTCGTTTGTTTAAAAGATAAATCCATGAATTTTTTTTTTTCAAAACTGTGCAGGAAAATGTGCTTTATAAACTGTAGTATTGATATTTCATTCCCAATAATACAAGTTTAAAAAATAAAATCTAGAATTTAGTAATGTGGACTCTAGTTTTCATTTTTTATGTAATTTTTTTTTAATAGGTAGTAGGAATTAATAAATCATACTCTGCAGTTTATACATTAATTTATCCCTACATTTGAAAAAAAAAAATCAAGTCATTTGACCTCATAGAAGTAAAAATATGATGTTCTGAAATTATAACTGATTTTTCCAAACCCACCACAAAAATAAGGGTGAGAAATAAATATGCGTGTATAAGTAATTATTTATCAAGGTTACAGATGTTTTACATTGAAGGAAATTTTTTTAATTTGGTTTGATTACTCCCTTAACGTTAATAATTTGTGGTGATCTTTGTATAAGAATTTGATCACCCTGAGAAGAATAATCCAGCAAAGTCAAAAATTGATATTTCGAGGATTTTGTATATGTTTGTGAAAATAAGGTGGAGCCCTATCTAATTTTATAATGTTGATATTTCTACTTCACTAAAAAAAAAAAAAAAGAAATATATATATATAGATTTCCTGTATCGATCTTATGTGTATTATATATTCTTATCTTGTATTATCTTTTGAATAACACACACAATATTTATTTACAGATTTGTAGCACACTCCTTTTTCCTGTTTAGCCTCCTGTAATTACCTTTCAGATAATACTTCAGAGGATGATATGTATGAGTGTAAATGAAATGTAGTCTTGTACAGTCTCAGTTCGACCATTCCTAAGTTGTTTGGTTAACTGAAACCCAACCACCAAAGAACACCAGTATCCACGATCTAGTATTCCTTGTATCTAAATCCTGACTTCTATCTATCTACATGTATCTATCTAAATCCTTGTATCTAAAAATAACTGAGTTTACTAGGACTTGAACACTGGAACTCCCGACTTCCAAATGAGCTGATTTGGGAAGATGCGTTCACCACTAGACCAACCTGGTGGGTTTGTAGCACACATCTGTCCCTTTGCACATTACAGATTCATCTGGATTTTCACTCTCACATATATAACTGTTGTTCCAGCTAACTTCAAAGTGAACTTGAATCGTAGCTTCATCTGAAAAACAAATGTCTCTGTGAAATGTTCATTCATATCAGTATGAAATCTCAATATGTGAATGAAACTAGGCCAAAATTTTACCTAGTAATCTTTTCATTTGGTTTTTGAACTAATTATAGTTTGAAAGGTCACATCCAAAGCCATTGCCCATAAGTATGCCAGATTATAGGCTTGGAATTTTAAGCTGGCTATTTGTTATGTTGGCTTGTGTAAACTAATAATTTGGGCATCCTGAATTCACTTCACAGTTGTATCATTGCTTTTAGGATGCCCTCTTTTTTTACTTTTATAAAATATAATCATTCTGTATTAATTGTTTATATCAGAACAGAGTCCCTGTATGGTCATGACTATTAAATTTATTCTCAAACTTTGGCCGACTGCAATACTAAGACATAGAGAAAAATTTCTCACAAATTGAAACAATTTTTTCAAATATACTTCATCAGGTTGCTTTAGTAATGGGGGTTGTTGATTACCAGCAGTGCCATATGTTAAAGTTGTAACTAGTCATTTAGTAATATTGTAAAATCGTTTCTTTCTATTGTTAACTTTATCATTAGTAGTAACATTCCATAAGATTTCTTCTGTAAGTTGAGAGTTTCTACCATTGTTTTTCTTTAATTTTCATGTTCTGTAGAAACCCTATAATGCACATACAGTCTCGATTTGGAGATCTACAGATTGTGTTGTAAGTTTCCATACATAAAAAAAGAAGAATAGTAGTAATAAAAAAATAAATAAAAATGATTTTCATAAAAAAAGTGTTTATTTTTCGTGTGTATGGAAACTTAAGGGAAACTGTACAGAAGTTAGTTTTATACATACAGTTTTAGTTTTCAAATGTTTTTTGGACTGTTTATACAAAATTTAAAGAAAAATTTAGAACTTTTTGAGTCTCTTGCTAGATAATTCTGGTACAAAGAAGTATATTTACTCAGAAGTAAGTGAGCTTTTTTAGAAGCCATTTACATTCTAATAATAATATGATATCCTGAAACATTGGCTTTTAATTATTTAGGTGGATTTTAAAAATCATAAATAAGTTATTTGTGTATTTTCAGGTGTTATTTTCCCTTAAACTGTTAAAAATTTTGTACTATTATTCCTTCCTGTTCCAGGTAACTGAAATTTAACTAGCATCTATATAGAATAGACCTTTTTTTTGAGCTGGAGGAACCCCATTTACGGGCGTCGAAGTAGTGTCGGACTTGTGAACAGGTTTCGCAAGCTGTTACAGGAAATGCATATGTATTCCTGCGCACTACCGACTAAACCTTCACACCTGGCGACCCCACCTCCTGGAAACTGCTAATAAAGCATTACTTCATGAGGGGGTAAGCGCCCACACACACACACACATTTGGTTTCCACAAGCAAATGTCATCCATACCAGACCACTACACACACACACACTGACACCACAAATACCTAAAGGAGGAAAACATCCTGAAAAAATAGAACACCTAACAGGTAGATGTACCACACACATTTATACATTCATACAATCAAGCCAACACAAGACAAGCGCACAACAGTCATGAAGACATGGCCACAAGACATAACTTGTCCAACAAAGTACACTCAAAAGATAAGTAAATTTCCACAATTTCACCCAGAGTACACAAAATACACACCCACCATCTAACACACACACACACTCACAAAACTCAACTCAACTCAACTACTTACCAACTTATTACTTATCCACACAACCGTCAACCATAATCATTAAAAACGTGAGCATCGCCCTCAGGCACCCCACCGCATAAAGCGACCCCCCTCATGATCAAGAGGGCCCCCAAGGCACTCAGCCGCAGACCTGTCCAACCCGGCACCCTCTGACGCCTCATTCCCTTGCAGGCCGCGCTAATGCTTGCCGTCTCCCACGAGTGTTTTCTGTTTTACTAAGTTCTAAAACTTTTCTATTATAATTTGCAATACTAGTCCACTGCTTCACACCCTGAAGCATTATCTGCTGAAAATTCTCAAGTCTGAACATGTCCACCCGACCCAGGACATCCAGCATGCACCTCAGTGCATCCTGGAACCTCGTACAACAGATAAAGACATGGTACGGAGTTCCCTTCACATCACAGGCTAAACAGCGGTCTGAATGGTCAAGAGCGAACCTAAACGGATTCGATCTGTAACCACCATGCCCGGCCAGGAATTGCGTAAGACTATAATCAATTGATCCTGCTGCACCAACTCCTTACATTCCCAATCAGACGGTAAGTCCACCGACTTACTTTCCCGCATCCCACCGTTCTTGCTAAGTATTCATCAATCTCTTCTTCTCCGAAGAAGGAAGCATTCTTAATTCTCTATGCCTCCTTCTTTGAGCAATTAGCATAACACCAGCCAGCATCTCTGCAGCCTCTCTTGAGATCGTACGATAAGCTGCGAAATCCGGAGGCAGCATCTCCTATGCAGCGCGGCAAGTATTCCCATATACCTTTTTCACCTCAGAACATCTGCCCAGATCTCTGCCCCACATAAGAGGAAAGAATACACCACACTTGTTAATAACCTCCTTCTGAGTTCTCCAGGCTCCAGTGGTGTTCGGAAGTAAGATGGTAACCACACGCATTGTCCTCTCTGCTCTCTCACAACTTCCCATAACATGGACTTCGTACCTCAATCGGGTACAATCCAGATGCCAAGGTATTTAATGGCCATTCTGGAATCAACCCTCCTTCCTTCCCACCAGTGTTTCAACGCAGTGTTTGACGTCATTTCTTAGAGGTGATAAGTTCAATCTCCGTCTTTTCAGAGGCCAACTCCACCCATCCAAGTGCTGATCCTAGTATATAAAGCCTGAATTTTATCCACAATCTCTCTCTTTATAGTAGCCCGAACTGCGAGTACTATGTCATCCGCATAGCCGAACACAGCAGCGTCTTCCGAAAGTGAAATTTGAAGGACTTCATCATATACCGTATTCCATAAGGTCGATCCAAGGACCGACCCCTGCGGCACCTTACAATCGTGCCATTCTCCGCCGTATAAGTCAGTCGCCTGTCTCTTAAGTAAGACAGTAATAATTTTTGGACGCTTTGCCTTCCACGCTTGGGGGAATACCCCCCACTTCAGACAGGTATTATAAACGTCGAGAAATACATCTATATTAGCTCGGACTGCCAATTAATCAGAAGGTTCGGTAACGCATCAGGACCAAGGGCCTTGTCACGAGGGACGCGCTCCATCGCCGTGATCAATTCTTCCTTCGTGAACATTGGTAGATCCACTATCTCACCTTAGGTAGTCGCCGGAACCCCTCTCCATGCAAAAATAATCCATCAATGATGTGGTGGGCTGCCTCCATATCCATAGCAGTGGGTACTCTAGGTCTCACAGCATACTTAACAATAATCTTGTATGGTCTCCCCCATGGAACCTTTTCAATCTCTTCAATAAATTTGCGTCAGCAAGCCTTCTTGGATTCCCTTATAAGCTTCTGTAGCTCCCTCCTTCTTTGTTTGTAAAGTACCTTACAATGTTTCTTAGCTGAGTGGAAATAACTTTGCTGAATTTCCCTTTGGGCCCTTAGGCATTGGCTGCGTTTCCTTGAGATCTCACTCCACTAATAACAGGTGGACGACCAGCCCTGTAACACCTTCGGGAAAGGAGAGCATCACAGCCCTCATCAATTCATCCACTAATAATTGAACCTTTTCCTTCTGCCAGTGTAATATTTCTCAAATCAAGGGGATCTGTTCCCTTTACACTCCATCCTTGAGTCAGGGGTCGCCCTATCACACGATGTCTACCATCGTCATAACGATAACCTGGTGGTCGCTCCCTGTATAACTTTCCCACATCCGCCAGTCTCAAATTTTAGCCGCAAGGGTGGGGGTTGCAAAGGTGACGTCCACTGTAGACCCATATATGCCTCTCCGGTAAGTAAATTCATTCTCACTGTTAAGACACACCAGGTCCAGAATTGCTGCCGCCTCAAGAAGCAGTCTAACCCGTTCATCAGTGTAGGCAGAGCCCCACGATGCAGACCATGCATTAAAATCATCCGCAACTAAGGCCGGGCGATGCACATCTACGTCCTCAGTAAGGATTGCCAAAGCCTCCTTATGTCTGTCCATACTTATGTTCGGCGACATATATACGCTGTAGAAATAGGTGTCGCCAATCTTCGTTCTTGCAAACATATGTTCACACAGAGAGTTCCGTGTCAATGAAGGTGTACATACCCAAATAGCAGAAGATCCATCCAACGATACTATCCAGTCTGTTCGAGAGTGGGGTCGATAAGGCTCAGAGACGTGCTATATCAGCACCCATCTCTGAAATACTACGAACCAAAGTGTCCTGTGCCAAAGCCACATGGTTCAGATTCAATTGAATAAGCTTCATTGAAGGGTTGTTGATACCCCAGTTTTCCTCTGGGTCGCGGTTTTCCTTAGCATTGCAATTCCCTGTGGGCATAAAGTAGCTCCAGTACAGTATCCTTCCTTTTTGCATGTTAAACACCTTGGTTTGTTTACACATTCCACAGCATGGTGCCCCTCTTTTCAACAGTTAAAGCAGGTATTTTCCCTACTTCCTCCGTAGCAGTTCCTCGCCACATGCCCGAGTTCAAAACGACGATAACACTACTTAGAAGGCACCTTAACAACGTCAGCCCGACAGTACACCATCCCAATCCCGTAGGGGAAGACACCCGCCTTGTGACGCTTCTGGTCGCCACCCCCCCTTCCACGTTCCTAGCCCTGATAAGCTTTAACGGGAGTCGTCTTTTTCCCTCTGATTTTTTACATCTCGCACTAATAAGCCTGGCTTCGTTGGGATGCCACCGATGTAAATGCCTCTGAAGATATTTGCATCGGTGATTTATGAACTCAGCTTTTGCCTTCGCTGTAGGCCGCGTCCGGACATCTTTGAATGTCTGATGTCTACATCGTTTCCCTCTGAACTGGCTAACCGAGTTCGTGGAATCACGAAACCCGCGCCTAATTTTACTTTTATTAAGCCAGTTTCTAGTAAGAGTCTCGAGATTCTAGGCAAATTTAACAACATACCACCAAAAAATGTTGTTCGCAACAATGAAATTTAGTCCTAATTCCCTTAATGAACTCAACTGTAGTTCACATTCCAGACTTAGGTTAATTTACGGACTCCGGTCTGGTCTACAAGGGAGAGGCGGACAGACCTCCTACTCCCACTCAGCTCCAACGCAGAGTCCCGGGTGACATAACATTTTCAACCATCGTCAAGATGCCGCTACACCTCATGGCTGCATGGGATCCATGACGGCAGTGCAGTCGCCTTCCCGCCGACAATGTCGTGTGTTCATTCAAAACTGTCCCTGTCAAAACGCCGCTACACCTCACGGCTGCATGGTAACCCATGCCCTCGGCAGTGCAGTCGCCGTTCCGCCAACAGCTAAACAATCAAAAATAGTCCACACTAATACTACCCAACCGAGGATCGATGCCATTGCACCTACTTCCTACCAATCAAACCGTCCAGGCAGTCCCTAGCCACCGGAGGGGCTACTCAGTAGAGTAGCACCTCCAGTGGCTACGGCTCCGGTAGCAGAACGAGAGAAGGGGTATAGTAATACCCCTTCTCTCGTTCTGCTCAGGGCGAGGAAACCAGTCACAATAGTCCAGTCTCTGAGTCTTCCAGTTGACCTGCAGATTAAAGAATGAATCCACTCTCGAGTTCCCTAACAACTCTGGTACGCTCAGCGTACCGAGGACAGAAATAAAGGACATGGTCCATGGTATCATCTCCTCTACAGTCCGGGCACAAGCCCGAATCAACCAAACCAAACCTTGCCAAACTATCCCTAAAGACACCATGTCCTGAAAGGAATTGAGTTGTACACCAATTGGGGGAAAATATCCAGCAGCAAGCATCCGATTAAAAACCGCTGTCAAGGATCAAGAATCAACGGCAAGGTGCGAACAAGGAGCTCCACTGTGATACCATCATATCTGGGGGCTTTATTCCTAGCCAGGATACAAATTACTTGGTGGACTTCCACCTTAGTAATCGCTCAGAAGACAAATTCTCAGAGCGAAAACCTACAACTTCCCTTCGGACACGTCGATGATACGAGGTTTCGCCAACCTCGGTATCATCTGGAAGCAGATCGTTCATCTGAAAAGTGAGGACGCGATCTTTGTCTATAACAACTCCATCCTGGGTCGAGAAAGCCGACGGAAGAATGTCTTTTTTCCGCTTATGACCAAGTACTTTATAGACAACACTCCATGGGTATTTATTTCCCTGCTGTATTGTACAAAAGAGCGCCAGGAATCACGCTTAGAAGACCGAACCATATGAAAATAATCGGTCTTCTTCCGACGATAATCCGCAATCTAGGCTGCACGCACGCCGATCAGAATCATCCTCACGCTGTGCGGCTCCCCTGAGCCGGCCTACAGTCCGCTTTATCGCGGTCAAATCCCGAGTCCACCACCCTATTCTCTCAGCTATTCTCTCTCGACCCGTGTTTCTGGGAATCGACAGCGGCTTCAACTACCGCAGAAGAAAGATTCTCTGCCAGGTCGTGTAACGGGGACTCGTTCAGACTTCGAGCAAAGACTCAGAGCCTGGCCGCAAGAATATTTGAAAACCTAGGCCAATCCGCCCACCTGTACAAAAAGCGCTCCTGTTGAGCAGGGACGTTTCCCCTATAGACATCGCGCAGCCCGCCTACTAATTCAAAAACTATCAGTCGATGATAACTCACGCAATCATCGACTACAGACCAGTTCAGAATCGTACCTGGGATAACTTTACCAATGGTAACATCGATGTTGGTACCATGGAAGGCCCTTCGAAACTTAACTGCACCAACGAAAGTGAACAATTCGCCGTCTAGATTAAAGACATCGAAATGATTCTGCGCGATGAAATTTCGATTAACTCACCACCAGCGTCCGTGATCCCACTGTGCCAAAGAGGCGATTTGGCATTCGCGTCTGCACCTGTTAGAATCGGACAAGCCTAACAATTCTATCCCATCTTTCCAAATGTTGTTCACTGGAATCCCTATACGAAAGTGCGAACTAACAACAACCAGGTCCAGACCATCCACGGCTAGCTTAACAATGACATGATACATGTCAGAGGCTTGCCGTAAGAAGATACTACCTAAAGACTGCACAGTACAGCGGATTTGCTGTCACCAACGAAAGATTTCCTCCAACTGGGGAAACCTGACAGTTCATCCTTGATCACATACAGGTGTTGCAGAAGGACATCGAGGCTCCGTTTTTCGACAACTTCACCTAGCTCAATTTGGACTACCCAGGCACCCTGGGCATTAAGTTGACCAAATCTAACCATTGAGAGAGTTGAAGAAAATCTCAACTGCCCTCTTGTAACGACCACACTCCTTGCAATTCACGGAGTTCCTATGACTCTTGCGCAACTTCTTTAACAGTTGACGCAAGTCGGAGCCTCTTTTTTCTGCGGACAATCGTCACGCTTGTGGTCTTCTCCATCACAATGCGCGCTGAACGACGCATACTTACAGAATTTGGCCCTGTGGCTGAAGCGACAACATTTGAAGCACCGCTGCACGTCAAGGTATTCCTTGACGCGTCACGATGCAAAATCCAGAAAGATTCTATCCTCTGACAAGAACTTCTGGAAGATACCAGCGTATAATTCGAATACCCCGTAATACCGAGCGGCATCACGCTTTCCGGTCTTGAAGATGAACCTACATTCCTGTTGGAACGCAGCCTCGTCCAAATCGGTATTCTGTTCCCTGATCAGGGTCAGAACTTCCTCATCAGACAGGCTACGATCAATGTCATAAATTAAGACCCGGGGCCTACGACCACGCTTGGGGTCAACTTTGACCTCAAGAATTTTCACAGCAGGAGAGTCCTGGACGACGCGGACCGTCTTCTTATTATCTGCCACAACCACTAGACCCTTGCTGGTCCCCCTAATCCGAAGGTACTTCCGGCTGTCAAGAAGCTTGAAATTCCTTCTTCAAGGCAGCGCTTCTTCGGTGAACCCTCTGGCTTGTTCAAAACAAAACTTCAGGTTTCTTGGCCTGACTGGCTTCCCTTTTGCTACGTACTACCTCCGCGTAGCGCCTCACCTGTGCTGGAGCTGGAGCCGCTTTTTGAACCACTCAAACCTCCTAGGCTTAGAGGCTAGAGTCTCATACCCTTCCGCCACAGCAGAAAAGGCTTCTCGAATTTTAGCTAAGCGAGGAAGAATAGTCTTCCGCGCACCTGAGGAAGACTCACCATGCCGGTGAGCTCTTAAGAATTCTACGAGGTAGTCTACGTCGCCCTGGGCTGCCTCGACCAGCGGGGCAGAACTGCCTGGTTTGCCCGTCGCCGTTTTGAACGCTTCCAACAAATGATTAGGTTCAACCCGGGTGGGGAACTCTGTATCCATATCCGAGGCCTCCTCGGATATGGATCCAGGCCACCTCGTCGAAGGAATAGGCTCCGGTTCCTCTTCCGTTTAGACATTTTCACCTCAACGAACTCTGACATGGCCGGAGATTCTCTAGCTTGTCTTGACATGTAACTAACGAAACGCCCGCTGTCTTCCTCCTACTGGAAAAATTGGGCAAGCCCACAGGTGTGACGACTACCCGCAGCGAGCTACGGGCATCTGGGGGACCTTCTATATTCCCCTGTTACTCTTCGAACCACTTTGCCGTTCTGGATCAGTTATAAAATAACTACTCATTACGGCCCTCGTTCTGAAAAGAACGCGAGTAGGACTTCTAAGGGAGTATTCCCTTACTCGTAACGGGGTACTTACGACCAGAAGTCGTTGCCATCTCTTCGCCACGATTAGACGGGTACACGTCCGTAGAAATCTTAAGTCTTCCACGCCTCAGAGAGGTGATGAGTCTACTTAAAAAGATGCAAAACAGCAATCGCGGTATGCTACTGGAAACGCTCAGATTGTCGGAGGTACACACGCTACCGCCAGAAAAAAACACCAAAAGGGCTGCAGAGGGTCTCCGACAATGTATCCAAGGGACTAGGGTACTCCGACAGGACACCACCCGAACCTCTTAGGGAAAGGTAAACCGCTTAGCGACGTTCTGGTCGCAACACTACCCCCCCCCCCCTATACCTAGCCCTATTGGGCTTTAACGCGAGTCGTTTATCGCCCTCTGACTTTTTATATCTCATAGTATAAAGCCTGGCCTCGTTGGAAGTAAATGCCTCGGTAGACATTTACATCAATAATTTAATAACTCAGCTTTTGCCTTCACTGTAGGCCTCGTCCGGAAATCTTGAATGTCCTACATCGTATCCCTCTGAACTAGCTAATCGAGCTCGCGGAAGCGCGAACCCCGAGCCTAGTTCTACTTATTATGAGCCAATTTCGTGAATGTCTCTTAATTCGAGGCAAATTAAACACAACATACCACCAAATATGTTGATGGCAACAACGGAATTTAGTCCTAATTCCCTTAGTGAACTCAACTTTAGTTCAAGCCCCAGACTTAGGTTAAAATTATGAACTCCGGTCTGGTCCACTAGGGAGAGGCGGACAGCTCCCACTCGGTTCCATTGCAGAGTCCCCCGTACATTCACCTCAAAAACCATCGTTGAGATGCCGCTGTACCTCACGGCTGTGTGGTTTCCAATGCCCTCGGCAGTGCAGTCGCCATCCCGCCGACAGTGTCGCTTGCTCATTCTAATCTGCCCTCGTCAAAACGCCGCTACACTTCACGGGTGCATGGGTATCCCATTCCCATCGGCAGTGCAGTAGCTGTTCCGCCGACAGCTTTTACAATAATATTCACCTCTAACTAACTGTGGCTCGCTGCCGAAGCGCCTACCTTCGGTCAATCAAACTGTCCAGACGGACCCTAGCCGCTCGGGTTCCTACTCTATTTTTCCCTTCGGCTGCCCTACGTTGGCCAAGCAATCGAAGGAAGCCAGCCACAATTATCCAATCTCTGTGAGTCCTCCGGTTGACTCGCAGATCAAAGGAGATTACTCTAAGTTCCCTGACAACTCTGGTGCGCTAAGCTTCGTACCGAGGACAGACATACAGGACATGGTCCACCGGGGTCATCGATCCTGCAGTCCTGACACAAGCCGGAGTCAAACAACCTAAACCTAGCCAAACTATCCCTAAAAGCACCATGTTCCGAAAGAAATTTAGTAATTTGCGGGAAACCCAGCTAATCGCTCGCAACTCCCTAATATTTGGAAAAATACCATGCGTGTATCGACCAGTAGAAGAATCGTACCACCTAGCTTGCCAAGAGTCAAAATCTTGGTCTTCAATTTCTCGCATACGCCCTGACGTTAGAAGACCATCTTGGAATATACCGCTGGCTACGCTCCGTAGCCAAAATAACTAAAGGTTTTATCCCGGCGATCACAGTGACTACCTCTCGCGAGACAGTTCTGTAGCCACCGATACAGCTAACAATAGAAGACGCTGGACTCACAAAAGAATGTCCCTATAGCATTGGAATTGTAAACGTTGGTTGCAGCGTGCAACATTATGGCCTCACAGACACCTTTGTAAAGAATACGCATCGGGATGGATGACTCAAGGACACCGAAGAAAGCATCGATGGCCTTCTTCGCTACAAACTGGAGGTGTTCCTTAAAGGGAAGCCTCTCATCAAGGATAACACCCAGATACTTCTGAACAGTAACATACCTAATTGGACTATCACAACCCGCTGGTGATAGTTGCAGCTAGGCGACCCTTCAAGAACGTTATAGTGGTTTTCTCCGTACAGAAAACCATCTTATGCTGAAGACTCCACAACCTTAATACCTTACATGCCTGAGCTCTATCTCGGCATGTGAGTTTCCCTCGACAAGCAGCAGCCCATCGTCAGCATAAGCCACGATGCGACAGTTACTGGGCTTCCGCAATGGCTTGAGAGAATCGAACTCAACGACTCAGACGAGTGGATCTAGTACACTGCCCTGTGGACAACCTTTAGACAGGGTCTTTCCTATCTCCGAACTGCCGTCACGAAGGACGACAATTCTGTTGCTGAAGTAACTCGAGAGAGTTCTAATTTCATTTAGCGTGCACCCACGCTAAAATCAAGGCAGAGGTAACAAAACAAGGCAGAGGGTCACCACCAGTCGTTGAACGCCCTGGATATGTCCAAAAAGACACTGAGTACATACTTGCATTTGCTGGCTGAAGCTAAATCCATGATCCTAAGAAGTGCGTCCTCTGTGCCTTTACCAGGGCAGAAACCATTCTGGTCGTCCATCAGCATATGGTTAGAAGTTAACCTACTGTTAATGCAGAAGTACAAGACCTTCTCGAAAACCTTACCTACTACAGGCAAGAGCATCAGAGGACGGTAAGAGGAACTTAGAGTGGGATTCTATGTCGCCACCTTTGAAGAGCAATTTCAACACACCACGTTTACAACACGCTGGGAAGTGCCCAGCAAAAAGCAACCTATTGAAAACCCTTGTCAGAGAACTAACAATCGCAGGCAACGTGCGAACTAGGTGCTCTATCGTGATACCATCATATCGAGGGGCTTTTTTCTTAGCCAGGCTACAAATTACTTGATGGACTTCCTTACTTGATGGACTACATTACTTGATGGACTTCCTTATTGCTGAAGACATAATCTCAGAACGAAAACCTACAACTTCCCTTCAGACAAGTCGATGATACGAGGTCTCACCAACCCCAGTATCATCTGGAAGTAGATCGTCCATCAGCTGGGTGGGACATGATGTTTATCTATAACAACACCATCCTGGGTCAAGAGAACCGACCAACAGGACACCAGTTCAATCATAACTCTTCCTTTCCGGGTGATATCCGCAGCCACTACCGCAGGGAGTTGGCATGTTGCAATCCGAGTCTCCCCAAATCTGTCTCTTAAGGACAGTCATATTCCATGTAAATAGACTGGCTCAACAACCTGCCCCAGTCCCCGAAGTACATCTTTAGAGGTGGCGTCTTGCACCAAATCACGCATTCGCAGTGTAGTCATCCTAGTTTTAGTTGAGACAATTGCCTCTTTGTGAGCTGTGAAGACCACCATCTTAAACTCGTCCACTGCAACTCTGTCTTCCTTAACTCTAATCTCCATACTGCTACCAGCTTTACATATCGATAATATCTCAGATG
The DNA here is from genome assembly GCF_047948215.1 of Lycorma delicatula. Classification (NCBI taxonomy): domain Eukaryota; kingdom Metazoa; phylum Arthropoda; class Insecta; order Hemiptera; family Fulgoridae; genus Lycorma; species Lycorma delicatula. The sequence goes on from NC_134455.1 coordinate 29,179,214, forward strand.
TAGCTGGTACTGCCACTTCTGTTTTAATGGTTCTCAGCAAGTCTGCATGTGTTGTAGTCAAAGCCCAACAAGCGTCTCTGTCCTTGCAGTTGGTTGGCAGGGTCATCACTTTTCCAGGCCTGCGAGAGTCTGCGAGCAGATGATATGTCTGCCCAGATTTCTTCCCCTCCCACTACAACATTTTCCTGAACGCTGGACAATACTTCCTCACGAAATACATGTCCACACTGTGCGAGTTCATCTACTTACTATATAGAATAGACCTAAACAGTTCTGTAAATCTAATTCTTTTTTCTTGGACACAGAGGCTCATGAGAAAAAATTCATTCAGCCCAAAATTTAAAGGATCATTATTCATTAGTGCATTGGAAATTTACAAATTATAATTTATAAAGATTTAAATATTATGAAAGTAAATTGTACTTTCTTAAAATGATTTTTTCCTTCATGGCCAACCAAGAAATTCCACCATCTAGATCATCTTGCTCCCAGATTCTTAAGCACCCAATGTCACTCAGTTAATGAAAACATCGTTCCTACTGAGCATCAAGCAAACAAATATATTTTAGGGTGTAAATCTTTTTCGCTTAAATTTTGTGTTTGGAGTTTGCAGTCTGTATGTTTTTCTCAACATCTCTAAAAAAAAAGCTCTTACAACATACAAGATCATTTCAGCAGTATAATTAGTTTATAGCACGCTATGTGAAAAATGTTAAGGGGACAATTTCCCGTTTTATTGTGAACACTTGACATTTTATAAGGAATTGATGTGTAACATGGTGTTGAAATTTGATTTATATATTGTTTGTCTATATGTTTATGATGAAATAGTTTTCATTGTGTATTAATTGTCCATGGCAGCAAATTGATAATGAGATGTGAGTGGGTGTTTAAATTTTTTTAATAAGTTATTAGATTTTTTTTTATGAATTATATAAATTTTGTTGTTATTGCAGATGCTTACAATATCTATGGAAAGAAATGTCCATTGTTACTTCCTTGCGGGCATTCTCAGTGTGAGATCTGTGTACGAGATTCTTTAAAAGTAAATAATAAAGTTGTTTGCAAAGTGTGTACAAAGGAAACTACATATGGCAATATGTAAGTATGTCATTTATGTGCAGTATTTTATAGATTTTTTTTATCACACCACTTTATATATAATCTAACTGAGATGAAATTTTCTTGTTATTCTCTTCAAATTGTGGGACAGTGCTTGCTATCCCCACCTGTTTGACCGATCCAATGTAGATACAAATTAGTTGTAATATATATGTTATTACAAGAGTGTTGTCTTGCTGCTATTTCAAATATTGTGAAACTTCTATTGAATAGAATTTCATTCAACTGAAAATGTATAGCTCCTACGGATGCCATTCAATAATGTTGTTGGGTGCTGGAGAAATTATTTACAGATTTGAGTAAAATATATCAAATACCTGATAGAAATATTGTATTCCATTTTTTCTGGCATTCTCTTTTACATTATTAACCCCCTAATTAAAAAATATCCGTTGAACACAAAGTATATTGGTAAAATTTATATTTGGTTCTAAAATTAAACTTGACAAAGAAATTGAATAAATTCTTATAAAATCATTAAATAAACAGATCTTACTTTAAACTGGTTGACAATAAGTAAAAGAGGTGATAATTTTTTAGAATGAAAAATAATTAAAAGACCTTAAACTTTAACTAGGAATAATGTGTATGTAAGGATGTAAGGAATACATTCAGTTAACTGAATTTATTGAAGATACATAATGGTTCAAATTATGCACTAATAAAAAAAAAAAAATGTGAAAATATTTTCAGATTTGAGCAGGTACATATACTTGATAAGAGTACTTTATTTATTTAATTTTACTTTAGTTGAGACACAGTGCTTTGTAAGTTTGACACACCATTTACAGTTGGCTGTTAATCTTGTGTGGACCCTAGCTGATCATATCTATAAGAATTCTGTCGGTTGAACTAATTAATGAATTATACCAGAAATTTCAACATTTAAATTCACTGATACTTTAACCATTTCATTTCATGTCTTAGTTTGAGAAGTAAGCCCTCTGGTAGTAGAGCTTACTTAATGAGAATTATGTTTGTAATCTGTTTAAATTTGAAATTAAATGGTTCTAAGGATGAAATTGATTTATATTGGAAAATTCAATTCCTTTTAAAGCATTTGTTATCATCTTTTGTTGTAAAACATTACTGAACTTTAAAATACTCCCCAAAGACAACTCTGTTCCTAATCATAATGTCAATAGTCTTGATTTTTAGTATTTCTTATGTATAAATTAAACATTAGGAAAGTAATTTTGAAAGTATATGTTGGAGCGAAGCTTTATATGGAAGTGAAACTTGGACGAGATTGGAATACCCGAGAAGAAAAGATTAGAATCTTTTGAAATGTGGTGCTATAGGAGAATGTTAAAAATCAGGTGGCTGGATAGTGACAAATGAAGAGGTGTTGCGTCAAATTAATGAAGAAAGAAGCATTTGGAAAATTGTAGTTGAAAGAAGAAAGACTTATAGGCCACATCTTAAGGCATCCTGGAATAGTTGCTTTGATATTGGAGGAACAGGTAGATGGGAAAAATTGTGCAGGCAGGTAACGTTTGGGAAATGTAAAACAAATTGTTAGGGATGTAGGATGTAAGAGGTGTACCGAAATGAAATGATTGGCACTAAGTAGGGAATCTTGGAGAGCTACATCAAACCAGTCATATGACAAGACAAAAAAAACACGTTGATGAAACAGATTGTTGGCACTGATAAAAATTCCTTAATTTGATTAGAATTTATTGTAATTAGAAGTGTGGTATAGTTAGGATAATTCCTGTAGTACATGTCTATGTCTTTTTGTATCTGCATTTTCCATGTTTTCTACATTTATGTTTTTTATTGTTTTCTTTTTCTGTATTTCTTTAATCTTTTTCAGTCAGTCAGTAGAAAACTTCAGAAACACATTTCCACTGAATATATTTTTGGTTGGGAGTATACTACTGCGAACTTGCAGAAGTAAGATTGGAGGTGATTCCTTAATTTCTTTTAAAACAAAAAGTAATGCTGTGACAAAAAAACCTACCGTTGAGGCTGGTAAGTAAATATAGCAGTAATATATAGTTTAATACACTATAGTATGTAAAGAATTATGGAAAAATATATGATAATTACCAGAAATATCCATTTTTATTTGTGTGATCATGTACCACCATCACCTACTCATAGAAGCTATAAATATTATTTTTACAAAAATTTTTTACTGAAAACAAATTTACTTAACTTGATGTAAAAGATAGATCATTTGAAAATTGTTTGATATGAAAATGTATTTCAGTCAGTTTAATTTTCCATGCAAGTTTTATTAAAACAGATACAACTGTTGTTAAGTAGTGAAAAATAATATGCAAGTTATGAAAACACAACAAAATGGGCTTTATTATTGCATTACATTTTTTTGTAACTCATGAAATATCATTACATATGCTAAAGTTTAAATATATTAGGTAGATTTTTAAATTCTTAATTTTATGCTAATTGTGAATCCATCAGATTTTCATTGTTGTAGGTTTGTGGGAGGCCAAGGAAACCCACACTTGATTGATATCTTTAAGTTTTTTTTTAATTAATCCAACAATAGGAATTATGAAAAATAATTTTGATTTTCATAATTTGAAGGCAAAAAAATAATCGATTGAAGGCTCTAACTCTTTGTCATCAATGTGGTTTTTAATACTATTGAAAAATGATTTAGTTCAATTACTCAACATTTTAATGAAAGGACAAGAGGTCCCTATCCTAGAAATCTTGAGAAAGAAATATTTAAATTCATTGTTTTAAATTTTTGTTAGTTGGCTAGGAAGTGAAAGATCCTTCGGGGACAAAAATTGAACTTTGGGCGCCATTATGTTTTTTCTAATATTTATAGAAAGCAAAGATATTTTTAAAATAAAAGAACAAACATCACACACTATATTTTTATATTATTAATTGCGGGAGCTGGGAGATAAAATTTGTAGAAGCAACAAGGGCATTGAAAGCTAATATTATTATTTAATTATTTTTTAAACTTTGTATTTGTTTATGGATATATGCATATATGCGAGGTTTGTTCCTAAAGTAAATGTACTGATTTTCCTATGGATGAACAGGTAATGCAAAATGTCCTTGATATATAACAACGCGTAGGTTGTGAGTGACCTTGGCTGCTCATAGTACATAGTTGTTTCAACTAGATCGATAGAGTTAGTCGTGTGCTACTGTTGTTAATGTATGGTATTGTTTTATTACCTCGTGTTTGCAATGGAGGAAAATATTGAACGTTACACTATCAAATTTTGTGTGAAATTCAACAAGTCTGTCACAGAAACATTTGATTCTTTAACCAAAGCTTATGGAGATGCCACTCTATCAAGAACTATGGTTTTTAAGTGGCATAAAGCTTTCAAAGAGAGCGGAGAAAATTTTGAAGATTAGCCTTGTTCTGGAAGACCAACCTTTTCAACAAATGATTAAAATGTGGAAGTGGTGCGAGCTGTGCATTGTGCACAAAGAATTTGTATCTGCAGGATAGACAGTTAATAGCACCTTTTACAAAGATGTCTTGGAAAGACTTCGAAAATGGGTTTAGTGAGTCCGAATGAACATTGTACATGATTGTGTCCTGCATCTAGATAATGCGCCAGCTCACACTTTGCTTTTAATTCAAGAATGTCTGGTGAAGAAAAACATTCCCCTTCTTTCACAGCCACTCTACAGCTCAGATCTAGCTCTGTGCAATTTCTACCTCTTCCGTAAGTTGAAATTGAATGGTCATCATTTTGGGATGATAGAAAACATAAAAAAACTGTAACCGAGCTACACACACTTAAGGAAAATGACTTGCGGTACTGCTACGAACAGTGAAAGAAATGTTGGAACCACTGTGTAACTTCCCAAGAGTCATACATTGAAGGAGATAACTTGTAATTTCAGATATGTCCAATAGATAAATAAAAAATCAGTACTTACTTTTGGGACAAACCTCATATGTATGTATATACATGTATAAGGTATATATATTTTTTAGCTAAGCATGTGTATATGTTCTTATAAATATTATATAAATTCTATACATATTTACATAAATAAATAAATATACATGGGTGGTCTGAATTGTTCTCAGCCAATGAGAACAAGCTAGTGCTCAGCTAGTGAAAATGAGAATTTGTGTTTTCAAAAGGATTTTATTTTTTAACATTTCATCCAGTCTTGTTCCAGTGCCATTATCCCATCTCTGTAAATGTTGCTAAGTACTTGTCTACAACCGCAATTACTTCTTGTTGGACGAAAAACGCTGACAAGCGAGGAAGACTTTGAGTTTTGGGAAGAGATGGAAGTCCGAGGGAGTCAGATCTGGAGAATAGGGTAGATGTTCAAGTAATTCATATTGCAAATTCCTCAATTTTCCCATCACCAAGACACTTTTGTGGACAGGTGCATTGTTCTGATGGAAGATGATTTTTTCTTTTGTAAGCCAACTATTTTCACAGATTTTTACATCCATTTTTGTTAGAAGGTATTCCCTTGTTATTGAAGGTATAAGAAGGTACTTCCCTTGTTAGAAGGTTAGAAGAGTATTCCCCAGTTATTGTTTTACTTTTTTCAAGATAGTCAATTAAAAGAATTCCTTTCACATCTCAAAAAACCAACACTATGACCTTTCCTGCTGATGACAGTCTTTACCTTCGGAGCTGAAGAACTGGCCTCTGTCCACTATGTTGATTGTTGTTTTGATTCTTGTGTGTAGTTGTGAATCCATGTTTCATCCATTGTCACATATCAAGGCAGAAAGTCACTCATGTTTTTCGTAAAACGCGCTAAGCTCTTTTCAGAAAGAGTCGTGCAAGTGCTTTTTTGTTCCACTGTGAGCACATGCAGCTTCCATCTCTTGCAAAACTTTTTCATATTCAATTCTTCATGCTAAATGTAACTGGTGCTTTCTTTTGAAATCCCTTCAGTCTTAGCAGTTTTACACACTATATGCTGACCTTCCAAAATCATATTGTGCGCTTTTTGATCGATTTCTTGTGTGTTTGCACTTTTTGGGCACCCTTCATGTGGATCATCTTGGATGTTTCAATGGCCACGTTTAAACTCAGCCACCCATTTTTTCACTGTGGAAATTGAAGAAGATTCACCATACAAATTTATGATCCTTAAATGAATTTTAGTCACTGCAAGTGATTTAGATGGCTGCTTATACAGCCAATTGTTGGATGGAAGACTTGCAATTTTACATGGTGCCTTCTAACAATTGTACCAACATGTGGGGGAGAAATCATGTGACTAGTGCTGCAATTTATGGATGAGGCAAGAACTTTTCAGATCACCCTCTTATAATTTTTTTTTTTTCTTTAAAATAAAATTTTAGTGTCCATCATTTTTTAACTGAAGTTGGTTGGGGGGCCTGAAACTTTGATGACGTTTGATTTTATTTTTGGAAGGTAGAATCCATTTTGTAAAAAAACTGGTATTTAAAATTTTTGGTACTGATGGGAGGGGATATAAGAGGTTAGAGGCCTTTGGTCTCAAGGGTGGCTGAGACACAATTATGGTTCTTTGGTTCTTTATTAATGTAGAATACATGAATAAACAATTTGAACATTGCAATATTGTAATTTCAGTATTTGATGGTCTCAAGTTCCTTCGCAGATAAGGAAGCCTGAAATTCCAGAACACCTTGATTTTTTTCTAATGGTAGAACATATTTTTAAAAAGAATGGTTCCTACATCAATATTTAATTTTTTATATTTAAGGGGCAGTAGGAATTAAGACACCCTTGGGGATAAGGGAGTCTAAAATTATGTTATCTTTTTAAAGGTAGAACAAATTTTACAGAATAATGGTTTGAGTACCTGCAATGTGTCAGTTTTTATTAATTTAGTTGGGTCAGAAGCGGTAGTCTCAAAGGGGAAATAAAGGCTGAACTGACCACTAAACACCAAAATAATGTTCTTAATTTTTTTGGCACAATTTAAAAAAGAAAACTTTGAATATAACTTTGTTTAATCAGAGGTTTAGTATCTAGTGCCAGTTAGGGGTATGAAGGCCTAAATATCTTGGATGCTATAATTAAAAAAAAAATTCTGTTGGAAGGACACATTTTGCAAAAGAACAATTTAAACATTCCAAAATTTCAGTTACTTTTTTTTAATTGAGAGAAGCTTTAAGTCTTTGAGGCCAAGGAACCTGAAACCTCTTCATATTATTATATTTTTAATTATTATTTGGTTCAACAGAATATGGGATGAAAATAAATGTGAAGAAAACAAAAGTTACAAAGGTAGATGAGCATGTTGTAACAGAAGGAAAAATTGAACAAGCAAAAAGATTCAGATATATCAGGATAGTACTGACTGAATCAGTCAGTCAGTCAGTCATACCTCCTCTATGAATCATGAGACCTTGCCGTTGGTGAGGGGGCTTGAGTGCTCAGGGATACAGAGTAGCTGGACCGAAGGTGCAACCATATCGGAGAGGTATCTGTTGAGAGCCAGACTAAGGAATGATTCCTGAAAGAGGGCAGCAGCTCATTCAGTAGTTGTTAGGGGCGTAAGTCACAATGACTTAAACGGCCATATCAACATCACTCAGTCCTCTGAGTACTGCGCAGCTGAAAGCAATGGAAAACTACAGCTGTTTTTTTTTCCAAGAAAATGTGGCTCTGCATTTTCAAAAGCAATAATGGAGGCGCCTTCCTTGGTAAAATATTCCGGAGGTAAAATAGTCCCCCGTTCGGATCTCCGGGTGGGGACTACTAAGGAAGGGGTCACCAGAAAAGTAAAAAATAACGTTCTACGAGTCGGAGCGTGGAATGTTAGAAGCTTAAAAAAGGTTGGTAGGCTAGAGAATTTAAAAAGGGAAATGGATAGGGTAAACGTGGATATAGTAGGAATTAGTGAGGTTCGGTGGGAAGAGGAAGGCGACTTTTGGTCGGGTGACTTTAGAATAATTAACTCAGCGTCAAATAATGGGCAGGCAGGAGTAGGTTTCGTGATGAACAAGAAAATAGGGAGGAGAGTGGAGTATTTCAAGACGCATAGCGATAGAGTCATTGTAATAAGGATAAATTCAAAACCTAAACCGACAACGATTGTTAACGTCTATATGCCTACAAGCGCCCATGATGATAATGAGGTAGAATGTGTATACGAAGAGATTGATGAAGCAATTAAACACGTAAAAGGAGATGAAAATTTAATAATAGTTGGAGATTGGAATGCAAGCATTGGAAAAGGCAAGGAAGGAAATATAGTGGGTGAATACGGGCTGGGCAAAAGGAATGAAAGAGGGGACCGACTTATAGAGTTTTGCACGAAGTATAATTTAGTAATTGCCAACACCCAATTTAAAAATCATAATAGAAGAATATACACTTGGAAAAAGCCAGGCGATACTGCAAGGTATCAGATAGATTATATCATGGTTAAGCAAAGATTTAGAAATCAACTCGTGGACTGCAAAACTTACCCTGGAGCAGACATTGATAGCGACCATAATTTGGTGATAATGAAATGTAGATTGGGGTTTAAAAACCTGAAGAAAAGGTGTCAGATGAATCGGTGGAATTTAGAGAAGCTTGAGGAAGAGGAGGTAAAGAAGATTTTTGAGGAGGACATCGCAAGAGGTCTGAGTAAAAAAGATAAGATAGAAAATGTAGAAGAAGAATGGGAGAATGTTAAAAAGGAAATTCTTAAATCAGCAGAAGCAAACTTAGGCGGAATAAAGAGAACCGGTAGAAAACCTTGGGTTTCAGACGATATATTGCAGCTGATGGATGAACGTAGAAAATATAAGAATGCTAGTGATGAAGAAAGTAAAAGGAACTATCGGAAATTAAGAAATGCTATAAACAGGAAGTGCAAACTGGCGAAAGAAGAGTGGATTAAAGAAAAGTGTTCAGAAGTGGAAAGAGAAATGAACATTGGTAAAATAGACGGAGCATACAGGAAAGTTAAGGAAAATTTTGGGGTACATAAATTAAAATCTAATAATGTGTTAAACAAAGATGGTACACCTATATATAATACGAAAGGTAAAGTCGATAGATGGGTGGAATATATTGAAGAGTTATACGGAGGAAATGAATTAGAAAATGGTTTTATAGAGGAAGAAGAGGAAGTTGAGGAGGATGAAATGGGAGAAACAATACTGAGATCTGAATTTAAGAGAGCATTAAAAGATTTAAATGGCAGAAAGGCTCCTGGAATAGACGGAATACCTGTAGAATTACTGCGCAGTGCAGGGGAGGAGGCGATTGATAGATTATACAAACTGGTGTGTAATATTTATGAAAAAGGGGAATTTCCGTCAGACTTCAAAAAAAGTGTTATAGTAATGATACCAAAGAAATCAGGGGCAGATAAATGTGAAGAATACAGAACAATTAGTTTAACTAGTCATGCATCAAAAATATTAACTAGAATTCTATACAGAAGAATTGAGAGGAGAGTGGAGGAAGTGTTAGGAGAAGACCAATTTGGTTTCAGGAAAAGTATAGGGACAAGGGAAGCAATTTTAGGGCTCAGATTAATAGTAGAAGGAAGATTAAAGAAAAACAAACCAACATACTTGGCGTTTATAGACCTAGAAAAGGCATTCGATAACGTAGACTGGAATAAAATGTTCAGCATTTTAAAAAAATTAGGGTTCAAATACAGAGATAGAAGAACAATTGCTAACATGTACAGGAACCAAACAGCAACAGTAGCAATTGAAGAACATAAGAAAGAAGCCATAATAAGAAAGGGAGTCCGACAAGGATGTTCTCTATCTCCGTTACTTTTTAATCTTTACATGGAACTAGCAGTTAATGATGTTAAAGAACAATTTAGATTCGGAGTAACAGTACAAGGTGAAAAGATAAAGATGCTACGATTTGCTGATGATATAGTAATTCTAGCCGAGAATAAAAAGGATTTAGAAGAAACAATGAACGGCATAGATGAAGTCCTACGCAAGAACTATCGCATGAAAATAAACAAGAACAAAACAAAAGTAATGAAATGTAGTAGAAATAACAAAGATGGACCACTGAATGTGAAAATAGGAGGAGAAAAGATTATGGAGGTAGAAGAATTTTGTTATTTGGGAAGTAGAATTACTAAAGATGGACGAAGCAGGAGCGATATAAAATGCCGAATAGCACAAGCTAAACGAGCCTTCAGTAAGAAATATAAGTTGTTTACATCAAAAATTAATTTAAATGTCAGGAAAAGATTTTTGAAAGTGTATGTTTGGAGTGTCGCTTTATATGGAAGTGAAACTTGGACAATCGGAGTATCTGAGAAGAAAAGGTTAGAAGCTTTTGAAATGTGGTGCTATAGGAGAATGTTAAAAATCAGATGGGTGGATAAAGTGACAAATGAGGAGGTATTGCGGCAAATAGATGAAGAAAGAAGCATTTGGAAAAATATAGTTAAAAGAAGAGACAGACTTATAGGCCACATACTAAGGCATCCTGGAATAGTCACTTTAATTTTGGAAGGACAGGTAGAAGGGAAAAATTGTGTAGGCAGGCCACGTTTGGAATATGTAAAACAAATTGTTAGGGATGTAGGATGTAGAGGGTATACTGAAATGAAACGACTAGCACTAGATAGGGAATCTTGGAGAGCTGCATCAAACCAGTCAAATGACTGAAGACAAAAAAAAAAAAAAAGTACTGACTGAAGACTGTTGGTGTAAAAAAGAGATTAAGAGGAGAATTGTAATGGCAAAGGAAGCCATTTTTAGAAAGAAAAACATATTGTGTAGCAACATGGCTCTGAACCTGTGGAAGAGATTGGCAAAATGGAGTTTGGAGTATACTTTTGTATGGTAGTGAAACATAGACACTGAGCAAAAAGGAAAAAGATAAGATTGAGGCTTTTAAAATGTGGGTCTGGAGCAGGATGGAGAAGGTAAAATGAATGGAGAGAGTAAGTAAAATAGAAGTATTAAGAAGAATAAATGAAGATAGAACAATATTGGCAACTATCCGAAAGACAAATGGAAACTGGATTGGGCATATGATAAGGAAAAAGGAGTAATGTACAATTCTTTGAAGGCTCCATTGAAGGTGAAAAAAGAAGAGGCTGAAGTTAAAAAACGATGTAAAAGGTAGTATGATGAGACGAAAAGAAAAGCATGGGACAGAAACAGATGCAGATGGAGACAACAGTGGTGCTAAGGACCTCCTGCCAACAGACAGAATACCACATGATGATGACAGCAGACTTATAAAAAGGTTTAAATGTCGTAATATTTTTTTTTATTTTATATATTAAATGGGCTTAGAGGTGAGCGCTCCATGCAGGAGGTAAGAAAGCCTGAATTTTTGTATACCAATATATTTATTAATTTATTTCTTTACTTGAGAACAATTTGTTAAAGATTGGCTCAAATATCACATTATTTCATTTTTTCTCTTTTATGACTTGGAATTGCCTTGAGGGATAACCGATGTTAGAAATTTTTTTTCAAGTCAAGCATTGTTGACTAGACCTTTCTGTGATCGTTAATATTATACAAAACTCTTGTACAATGTCAGTCAAGAGTATTTCACGACAACCTGGAGTAAAAAATGAGATACTAAGTACTATCTCATACTGCTGCCATTGAGAATATGCTGAATAAAGTTTTGTCCTCGATCCATTATAAATTTTTTTTACTTCAATATACTTTGAAATGTCATTGTAATCTTCCAATAGTATCATCAAGAAGAAAGTACTTACACCTAAAGCTATTCCATAATAAAGCTTATAGTCTTAATCCAGCTCCAGACATTATCACATAACATGTTTCAAAAGGTAAATTCAAAAACTTGTTTCTTTGGTGCAAAGCATTATATTATTTCACCAGCAGAAAAAATGCTTGAATATTGCTATGAAGTACTGGAAAACAATAGAATTTCTTACAAACATGTCCATATTGAAAGAACTATTTTTTTGAAGAGGAAAGTAATAAAAAAATATTTAAAAAATATAATAAAAAAAGTAATAGTAATAATATACATTTTTAAATTCTGCATGCCATTGTATTTCTGAATTCTCGTTAAAACCTTTTTTCTTTTATTTCCTACATGAACTTCAGTTTTGATTAGCCAAGTAGTAAATTAATTGACAGCATATTAAGGCTTTTCTGCTGTTTATTACCTCCCCATTTGTCCTGCATCCTGGCTCCTTTGCATCTGAGGATTCACTGTAGGGGTGAAGGTTAAAAAAGGTTTTGCTTTGATTTCAGTTTGTTATTAAGTAATAAAAAAATATATTTATGGTATTGATGACTGCATTATTTCCTGGAATTTTACTTACTACCATTAATTGGGACAAGTTTGTATTTTTATTTAAATAAATAAAAACTGAATAATATATAAAACAAGTAAGAGTAGTTCATTATTGCTGATGTATTAGTGAAAAAAAATGTTTATAAATTGATTGTTAAAAATACCCAGCATTGATTGGCTGTAATCTCTGGCAATTGCATTTTTGCTGTAGAAAATTTAAATTTATAACAAGAAAATTGGGCTTTAATCCATAACTTGTGAAATCAGTTTCAGAAATGAGGTTATCAAGAGAAGTTCACGTTTTTTTTACTTGATGGATCGCTTGTGTTACTTATAATTAGTCTTTTCATAATGCACTGAAGTAACAATTTTTGTTCTCTAGAGACACTTTCTGAGCTTTTCATAACATGAATTTTCTTATAGAATGAATTAAATTTTAATTTCCTCTTTCATGTATAGTAAATCTAATTATCTATAAATTACAAATTAATTCTAAATACCGTTGCACCGGTTATGTTTATTATTATTGCAGCTATTTTTGTTTTTGGTAGACTAATATGTTATTGTACTGCAAAATTAGAAATTATAGAAGTTAATATATTCAAATAAGCAAATTAAAAACAAATTTAATGTCTACATATTTAAATCATTAAGTGTTTTTTCACCTGATTATGCTATAAAGAGGAAGAGGTACTGTTTTTTGGTAATTATTAATTTTCTATTAACCCTACAACAGCTGCTTAACGAGGATTTCTTGAAAGATTAGTCGTTGACATTTAATTTACAATTGCACACAGTCTGTGACTAATCTTTGTCATAATTGTGGGCCTGTCCTAGTGTTTGAAAATACTAGAAATATGAAACATTTCTCTTTCGCACTGATATAAATCATGAGTACAGAATTTTTCTACAAATCAGAATGTGAATTATGAACATTGGCTGTACAGTAATGGACAGATAAATAAGGTGAGTATTTTAAGTTAGGAAAAATAGTGTATGAATCTATTCAAAATTAAAGTGCTCATCATTTGTTTCAGAACGATGCTTTGAATGCAACAGTATGGTGTCTGAAGTTATTTGCAAGCAGTGCAACAATAGTTACTGCAATTCATGTTTCAGTATGGTAATTATTTCATCATTAATTACTTTATTTAACTTAAAATTTATATGTCATTATTTTCATGTTTTGTATAACCAAGGTCTTATAATGCTTGAATTAGACATTGAAGCATTACACTTCAATTTTATAAATATATATTTAGTTTTGAGTAGTAGATGATGATTATGTTTAGATATAACTTCTTAGTATCATGCAAAGTAGCATATAATGTGAGTTTTCAGATAACGGTTGTATTATCTTCATGCTCTTAATTAAAATCATGAGGAAAGTAGTTGTAATTGAACTAATAATCATTAATAGAAATGAGAATAATAATTCTCTATCCATTATGTACTATATATTAAAAACTAAAGTTAAAAAAAAATAGTATGGATGCAAAAATGATGGAATAAAAAGTTAAATTTATGAACTAAATAAAATCCTAAATAGTTAAATTTATTCGAAGAGAAAGATTGAATCTTATTAATTTATTTTACTGATGTATTATAAAAAGTTGGATGTGTTAAATTGAAGAAAAGAAAGATTAACCTCATTCAAGATAACTTATAAATCAGTCAGTGTAATTAATAAAATAAATATCCCAAAAATTGATAATAAAATTATTCTTATAAAAATGATGCAACTACAAATGAGTTGTTAAAAAGATCTGAATAAACCTTTAGATTGTGATTTAATTATTGTTTTTATTATTCTTATTATTATTATTACTTAAATTTTTTTTAATATATTCATAACAATTTTGAGTTGATAATGGTCATTTAAAAATATTCATCATTCTTCAGAAATTATTTCAGTGAAAGAATTATTTTATAAGCCCTATATTAAATATATCTTGTATCAATTTATAATTTTTTTATTAGGAGTTGTGTATAACTTCCACAGATTATGGCATAATATTCTTATAACTTTCTTATCTAAGAAATAATTTTAAATTTCTCTCTCGGCAGAACAATTGTAAAGATATCCTTAAAGAAATTTATGAAAATTAATAAAAAATTATTATTAAACCTTGCATTTGCATCTCTCTTTCCAAATGCTGGCAAGACTCTTAAAGAGCTTAGAAAAAAAAAATATAGCTATCATAGTAGGTCAAACCTGTAACATGTGGGAGACTGTTATTGTCATTTATAATGAAGCCAAAATTGGCCATATTTTGAGATAATGTTTGTGGAAATGTTATCTGTTTCTTTTGTAATAGAACAAGATATTGTGTTGGCTTATTAAAATTACGTGCATTTTGGAGCTAAGTAGCTTCAAGCTAACACCTTTTTCTCATTGAAAATTTGTTATGTAGAATTATATTAATCTTCACCTATTATTAATTTTTGTCTTCAAAGTTGAACTTAAATAAAATTCAGTTTATAGGTCTATATAAATACAATGGAGGAGTTATTTTCAGGAGGATGGTAAATAGATATAAGGGAATTTATTGCCAGCCTTCCCTATCTCTTCTGTGAACATTTTATAAATATTAATTTCAGATGTTTAAATACATAAGCATTAAATTTTGAAGACTAATTGCAATAAACTTAATGTTTACCTGCTTGTACAAATTTACGGTTGTAACTAGTGTGTATTCTTTAAGCAAGTTTGCTATGCTGAATGATAAATTAAATACAATAGCAATTTATCATCTCATTTTCACTTATCTAAGCCTGAAATTGTTGGGTAAGATTTCTCAACATGCTCTAGTGGAATTTTTGAAATTTAGAAAAGAACAATTCATTTTACATCAGATTGTTATAAATATTACATATTTATAATCTACATATAACAGATTGTTATAAATAATACATCCACATAAAAATGTAGTTCTGAGAAATAGTGTTGTGGGCTGTTGCTTGCTTACCATCCAGGATAGAGCTATATTTATATATACAGATAAATTGTTAGTTCATCATAAAATACGTAACCTACTCTAAAAGAATAGAGCAGTTTTCATAATGAACAACTTATTTTAAAATTATTTTTAAAGACCCTGCCCGTTGGTTAATACAAAAAGTATATATATATATATATATATATATATATATATATATATATATATATATATATATATTAAAGATCTGTGGTTTTTCTGTACTACATTTTATTACTGTTATATATTACATATGATAAATCAAATAAGTAGTCTGTTATCTTCTTTTTTTTCTTTATAAATACAGCTTCATATTACATTTACTGGAACATTAAATTTGAGTAAATGCAGTATATTCATTAATTCTATTTCCATATGCAGTAAAGTGTTTATGTTTAGTATGTATTACTGAACTTTCTCATTATGTTTTATCACTATTTTATATTTTATGCACATGAACTATGTTTAAATACTCATTAAGAACATGTCATGTATAAACTTGTTTAGACAACCTTATGCCTAGTAGGATTTATACTGTTGTCATTGTCACCCACTAATGTAGTTTCCTTGGCATCTACTCTTATCATATATTTTGGTAAAAATACTAATATTATTTATATTCTTCCATCCAGTATTCAATGTAGCAATATTTCCAACTTTGTTCTCAGTTATGGAATTTTGTATTGACTTCAGAAAAATGTAGGGTTATTGATTATTAACAATATTTTTCAGTTTACAAAAATTTTAACTATATTTCTTAAGCACCATCATCAAACAAATGTAGATAACCTGATCTGAGACACATTTCACTTCTGAAAATGGTACATATTATGGTATATTATTATACAAGTTCAAGAAGAAGTGTTTGATGGTAAGTGTAATGTAGGAAATTGGAGATTTAAGTTTTCTTTCTCCATTCGCTGAACCCGATATACAGCAGTACATCAGTGTACCAAACCTATCAAAATCCTGGTGAAATTCAGGTCAAAAACTGAAAATTCACCCTGTTCATTGCAAAAAAGATACTTAATACTGAACTGTGTAACACAAAAATGTCTTGTAACACAGATGCTTTTGCATGTGTGATTTAAGAAATTCCAGTAATTATTTTGGAGTTATTATGTTTGTGAAAAACATATTTGTTCCATTTTTTAACACTGTTTGATCACAGAATAATAAACAAAATAACTATAATCCAGGACTACCTGTGACATTTTTTATGATTTGGATTATTTTGCCTAACAAAATTAACAGTATATTTATTTTAATTCAAGTGCATCATACATGTAGGATATAAGTCTGTCTTACAGTGAGAGTTGAATATAGCTTAAAAATATTATATAGTAAATTGTTACTAAATCTGTGTCTTTAAAACATTCAGTAGTGAGGAGTTTCACTCCTCAGTAGTGAGAAAACTTGCAGAAAGGATTAGCATCTCGATTGGATCATGCCATGATATTTTTATTGAAATATTGAACATGCATCAAGTTGCAGCAAAGTTTGTTCTTCATTTGATGACTGAACAGCAGAAAGGACACCAAGTGGACGTTTGTCGGCAACTTCTTGAACAAGTCTATGACTATGAAACATTCACATAAAGGATAATAATGGGAGATGAAAACTTGGTTTATGGCTATGACATCAAAACAAAAGTTCAATCATCAAAAAATTGCACATTACAAAAATTGCTACTAACACTTAAACATGCTGTACTCAAACAACAATAACAAAAAATAAATGAGATATCAACAATCCAAGAACATGTGGTTATAGAGGAGGTTATGCGGAACACAATACTGCCAAAACTGCACCTTACTAAATATCTGTTGGTGCATAATTAAAAAAGTTCAGTTATTTTTTGAACAGACCTCGTATTTTGTAATGCTTGGGTACAGTATATTATCACCAAATATATATGCCTTAGCAAACTTAAGGTGATGTGTTATTGTGAGACGCACTCTCTCATACGCTCTTGAGATCCCATTTTACATGTGAGAATCCCATTTAGTTGCCTAGCAATTGGTTGAGGTACTAACTTTAATTTGTGTTGATTGGCACCGACTTTCAAAAATAGTTATTTGTTGTAAATATTTTTACTTTAGTTAATAAATAATAATATAATTATTTGTAACCTATTATATTGTACTATTATTTTTTGGAGTCGGTTTTTATTTTTATTTTTTATAGATTATTTTGTTTTATTCATTAACAACATATGATGCAACTTTTTCAAAGTATTTTAAATTATGTTAAATTACATCAGAATACCTCTATACTGAAAATTTTCTTTTAATTCTGGATCTGTTTTTAAGTTAAAGTACATGAGTTAGTTATCATTTTTATATATAAATGTGTGTGTTTTGTGAGTTAATGTTTTTGTTATGGTTTCAGGTTCATAGTTCAGCTCGTTCATTAAAGACCCACGAACGGTTATCCTTGGATAGATCTTCTCCAGATACTAAACTGACAGTTCAGTATTGTCTTATTCATACTGATCAAAAAATAGAATTTTATTGTAATTCATGTAATAAGAATATGTGCTCCTATTGTGCAATTAGTGAACACATGGGGCATCAAGTTTTACACAAAAAGACTGAGGTAATGTTTTTCACTTTTTTTAAATTGAACTAATTTTTTATGTTGATGAAAAATGTTTTAGCGACTATGATGATTGTGAAACATTTGTATGTTTTTATATATACCTTTGTATTAGTTTTATTTCTTTAATACATATTTGTGTATCTTTCCTTAAAATATCCATGTGTTGTTCTATTTATTTGTATCATTGCTTAAAATTCAGGAACTACTGGACCAGTATGAGTGGTTGCTTTATCCGGTGTATTTATAGAATTTTGAGGAGAAAGTTTTTAGGTGTAGCATACTAACCCATGAACATCGTCATACTTGTTGAGGACCATTCTGAGTGTATTTCATTATCTCTTAACTGATGACTGTCCTTAAATCACATAAACTATTTATAATTAAGTTTTAAGCAAAATTTAATCTTGATTTTCTGCTAAAACATCATATTAAAAGCTTTATTATTTTATGAGAGCAGTTACTTTTATGTAAGTGGGTTCAGTCATTCATTTCGAAGTTATTTAGTAGCATCTTCTGTCCAGATACTGCATTTTGGGAAATTAGGTCCTGCTATACAACCATATGGAAAATTCTAAGTGTCTGTTAATATCATTTCTATAGATATTTGTGACAGATATGGTGATGTGATAAGCTTACAATTAACAGTGATTTCAGACTCACTTTTACAGGGCATGGACAATTGCCCCTGCAAAACTATTATTCCTTTTTAAATCGTGTATGCTCCCATTAACTTTCAAGCTTTTGCCTAAGTTGTAGAGAACTTGTCTACTTAGCACTGAATTATCAGAAAATCCTTTTTTAAGATAATTGACTATTTAATTGTTTTTATCTATTTTCTTCCAATAAATTTATTTATTTATGATAAATCAAAAATAAATGATAAATGCATGGTGCTTAGTTATCAGTTTATGATCTATATTTACATTAATTACTTTGCTTTTTTTCTTTATTACTTTTTTACTTAATTTACTTTAATTAAATTTGTTGTTCAGCAATCCTTTAAACATAAAATAATATATGCATATAAATTTATTTGAAGTAATAATTTTGTATTCTGCTTAGCAAATTAACTTTTGGGATATATATATTTAATCGTATGGTTTTGTTTTTATTATGGACTACATTATATTAAAGAAATTAATCCCAGGGTTTCTTCTGCATTATTAAGTCTATTGTTTTTTCTCCATCTTAGACGCTAATTAATCTGTATTCTTTATCTTTTTTTTATTCCCAAAATTGCGGTCACCATAAATAAAGTGACTTGTTACAGATGTTTTGTGAGTAATTTATTTATTTACATGTTACATTACAGGCATCTCCTAATTACAATTTAACAGCTACAGATTTAATGTAAAAAAATAATTACAGCAGTGATAGCAAATAGAAATATTTATATAATTATTTTATAAAGTAGAAAATAATAATTTAAAAATAAAAACTCAGTAATTGTATTAATAATTATTTAAACTATATTGGCAGCAACAGTTGCCCTATCAGAGCATTTTTCTTTTTTTTACAATGAAAAATTTTATACCATATAAAAAATGCCAAGTCTGCCAAGTAGGCCTTCTCTGATGTCATACCCAGAACAAACTGAATGAACAATTTTTATAATTAATATCAAAGAACAGTAAAATTACAAATGCACTAGATTGCTCTGTACATATATATAAAATATAATTATATTTTTTCAGCCTTTGCAAAGTACAGAATTGCAGAACACTTTTTACCTTTACTTTTTTATGTTCATCAAAACATATTCAGGCAAAAGCCCATCTTCAGTGATATTTTTATTTTTATAAATTCTTTTGTGGAGGCTGAAAAAATATTATATTATATGTAGTTATTTATTGTACAGAGAAAAAATGGACTATAACAAATTGTATCTAAATAAATTAATAGGTATGATATATGTATTTCTTTGTTATTAATAACAAAGAAATACCTTCCTTTTTGTTAATTCTAGTTTTGTTTATAGTGATATTAAATTAAATTCTCTAAGAATAAGAGATGTAAATAATAACAATTATAAGAAATATTTATATACAAAATTATTTTGAGTTTGAGAATAAATACTCACCACTACCTGGTATTATGTCAAATGGAATTATATATACACACATGAAATTCTACTTTGGGTGAGATATGAGGATGACATATTAATAATTGCAATGAAAAAATAAGTAATGAATTAAACATTTTTAATAATAAATTAAATTTGCATAAAAATCAAATATTTACAAGCGAAATAGATAAAAAACCAAAATATAAATTATTTGCATATAATTATTGAATTAAATAATGAAGTCATAACAGATGTTTATAGAAAGTTAAATTACAAGATATTCACTTCTCATAAAGAATCTTACCATGGATATGTAAAATCAATACATTTATTACCTCTCTACTTTACGTTGAGGCCAGAAGTAAACAAAACAGATGCCGAGCAAGGCAGTATGAACCGGGTATACCCAAAATTGCCCGACAGCTACTGCGCACTGATTTAGTTTTTGTTAAAAATTATAATAAGAATTGAACAGTTATTCACTACATCATCACCATTAACAATTGCAATCCTTGAATGATTCAAGGAAGGTTGTTACCCAGTTTCTTTTGTAATAATAATACAGAAATAGATGCCTATTGCTCGGTATATTCTAAAACATTTAATGTTTATTAAATTAAGAAAAGGTTGTAAATCGTTAAATATACTAAAGTTATCTTGTATGGTAATTTTGTTTTACTGTTATTGTTGTTTACTGTAATTGTCGTACACAATTAGTAGCTATACAAAATAATAATGGTTTAAAGAAATTATGATCATAAATAGATTTGTAAATAATATTTTAAGTGCCTTAAAAAACCCTGAAATACTATTTACATGCATAAAACAAATTAAAAAAAATTTTATGATGTAATATAATCATTTATAATCATTTTTTGTTGATATCTTAACAGAAGTGTCACACTAAACTTTGTTAACTGAATGACTCTCACTTACCAAGTTTCATCCAGATAGAAAATCTTTTCCCATTTTTCTAAACTCTTTAATTTGTTTTAAATATTTCCTTTACCAAATCTTTTTGTCATCTCTATCAATAATAAAACTAGTTCTACTTTTTCTGCAAATTTGAAACCCATTGATAAAAGAAGTTTTATCTAAACTAGCTCCACTAATTTTCAGTAAATCCGGATCACTTTTGATAGCTGACAGCTGACAACTTTTGACACCTTATTGAGTGCGGGCAATTCATTTTTAAAAAAGAAACTGTGGACTTTGGATTTGACAACATTACTATTGTATTCATCAAATTTGAATGCTTTCTTTTCTTTTTGGGATGTACACTAGCCCATATTTTTTCTTTTCAGCTCACGATCTCAATACTTGAAGTGGATACATTTGTGAATTCAGATGTAAGCACTATTTTAATTTAACTAGAGGCATTTTGTTATTTGGGAAGTAAAATTATTAAAGATGGATGAAGCTGGAGTGATATAAAACACTGAATAGCAAAGGTGAAATGAGCGTTCAATCAGAAATATAATTTGCTTGCATCTCAGGAAAACCTGAGTTAGGAAACCTTTTTTTGAAACTACATGTTTGGAGCACAGCTTTATATGAAAGTGAAAGTTGGATAATCGGAGTACCTGAGAAGAAAAGATTAGAAGCTTTTGAAGTGTTTTAAAGTTAAACTCAGATGGTTGGATAAAGTTATAGTGGGTTTTGCGACAAATTGTTGAAGAAAGTAGCATTTGGAAAACTCTAGTTAAAAGAAGAGACAGACTTATAGGCTACATCTTATAAGGCATCCTGGAATAGTTTCTTTGTTGTTGGAGGGACAGGTAGATGGGGAAAAATTGTGCAGACAGGCAGTGTTTGGAATATGGAAAACAAATTATTAGGGATGTAGGTTGTAGGGGATATACTGAAATGAAAACGATTAGCCTTAGATAGAGAAACTTTGGAGAGCTGCATCAAACCAATCAAATGACCGAAAACAAAAAAAAAATTATCTTTTCCCCACTTCCTAATATTTTACCATTTCTGTTTTAACTATACAGCAAGGACTCTTGGCCATAATTATTAAAGTTCATGATACTTATAAACAAAAACTTAATTTCTAGCACTGCAATAAAGCAAATCAATCATAAATTTCAGTATGATATTTATTTAAACCAAATTAATGACAAAAACAACCTCGCTCAAAGTAACTTCTATCATGAGCAGTTAACAGTGCTACAGTTAAAATAACAATGAAGTTTCACAAGATCAAGTAATCATTTTTAAAATAGTGTTGGAAATATAATTTAACTGTCCCATAAAATTATAAGTAGCTATTGTTTATATAACGTACATGATATGTAACAAATTGTAATTCAAATACTTGCACTAACACAAAGAACGTTTATTTACTCTAGGTTTCAAGTACCAAATAATATGAATGTTACAAAATTAGGAAACTGAAATTAGTATAAATTTTTCATTATTAGTGCATCGTTTACATTGCTGTAAACTTAACATATTTATAATATAATAATAAGTAATAATGTGTTGTTTGAACTGGTCACATGGCCAAAGCCCACGTTCCAGGAAAGAACTACAAGTGTGGGTTGTTTCTGATGCGTGGCTTACACACACAACTTATTTAAGATATTTTTCATTTTATTTAAATATAATATTTTTTTGTTTATTTAATTCAATATTTCTAACTAAATTGTGCACGCATACCATATTTAATTTGCGCAAGAGTGGCAGTACTAGCAGCAATGGTCAGCACTAACTAATGTAATTTCATAAATTTATAGAACAAATTTTGCTTTAAGTGGTTGGCAGACTGGTGTAACCATGAGGCTTAATGCACCAGGTAACGAGTCAACTGAGTGATTGAGTTCAAGACCAGCCAGACTGAGTTACTATTTTACATTTTAAATATTATTCATTTATTTAATTCTACTTCTCTTTTTTTCTTCGATTTTCATTGTTATATAGCTGTAAATATTACTTATGTCACAACATAGCAGATGACTACAACAGTATTTTTTTGGAGTGGGAGTGCAATTTTGCAAATATTGTTATTTTTTAATTAACAAATGTGCCTAAGAAACATATGACCTTAATTAGGCGAAATCTCAAGATACTGAGGCTGACCTTGCCCTACAGCCTCACCCCCTTGATCTTTTAAGTTGAAAATTTAATGGCATCAATGCCTCATTTATAGAAGTAACCCAACCCAAGTTTTTGGTCAAAATTGAGCTATTAGTTTTGGAGATATAAGGTGATTTAGTGGCCAACACTGAAAAGGTTTCTATCTGTTTTTCTTTTGGGTTCGTTCCTTAGCTGTTAAAATGTCAAGTTCCAATGGAAACCGCTTATGCCCAAATTGGACCTATTACAATACTATCTAAACAGGAAAGTAAAACGGATGTAATATTACTTATATACCTGATAAGCCCATATATATTTTACAGAAAATAATAATATAGTTTATAAATATAACTTAGGTGGATATAAAATGTAACAATTTTGAAGATAGGTATAAATAGGTAAAATCACAAATTAATTCATGAAGAGATTTAATGAGCACTATTATAAATTTAAAGGTCTAAATTTAATAATTTTAAAAATTATTTTAAAATAAAAATGTTAAGAATTTTATAATATTCATACAATTTTAAAAATAACATTTTTTTAAATTTTCAATTGTTATGGAACACCTAATAAAAGAAACAAACCTAATATTACAAACACAGGCTCGTGATTATCCGGCCTGACATAATTATATACAGTACGCAAAAAAATACTAAATGAAATCATATATTTTTGATGAAAACAACTTTTTACAATGATTGTAAGTGAATGAGCATAATAGAAAAAAAAAGAAAAAAAGTGGTTTCCTGTACATACAGATCTTTTCTCTATACGTGCTTTTGTGTTCATGAATGTTTTTGTTTACATTATTTTTCGAGTACGTTTCCTGTGCGAGCATACATTTATGGGTGATAAGAATATTAATGACTTAATTACAGTATATTATAGGCCTAAGTACATTTCTCGGAAATTATGACTCATTCCTTATCAAGCACCTTTGCTTGAAATGTTCAAAATTTTTCAAAAATGGTGGGTGATAGAAAGATTCTGAGTTCGTATTCATTTTCAGCATCAAAAAACAGATTAAAATCATGTATCGCATGTTAGGAAACAAAAATTATGTTTTTCAGTGTTTTTAAATGATTGCTGAATTAACCCATGTTAGGATATATATTATTTAAGTTAAACATTAATGTTTCATGCTGAAAATTGTGTTTGTGTGTGGGGTGTTAACCAATTTTCATATCTTGGCTGCCTATCCAATCCCTTAGTGTTTGACATCCTGGGTGATGGGAGAAAGGCTAAAATCTAGACTATTATTATTATCATTATATATATTACTGTTGATGTACATTATATGTTCATTTTTTAGGATGAATAGTGCATACTTTACATACTCTTACTATCAGACACCCAAAAGAAAAAATTTGGCTGGCTTAAATCAGGAGAAATTGAATCAAAATTCAATTTCATCAGATTTTTCAATGAATCTCATGAAAATGCTTCAGTTCTCTCGGGTGTTCACAGTTCCTTAAAAAGAAATAGGACTCTTAATTTACTGTACTGATAGATTCTAAATTTCAATGGCTGCATAGGCACTTCATGTATGGCATGTAGTTGTTTTGCACCTCAATTGCATGTGTTCTGTAAATTGTCATAGCCAGGAGTGAAACCAGACTTAATTTGAAAACCTTGTAATAAATAGTATATCAGAATTTGCAGTAAAAGCCGCTGGAACTGATGACAATATTGAACCCTTGAAGCCTTATTGGGATCTAAATATTTATGAATAGTCATCATCCTATGTGGCCATAGCTTACCTCTCTTCACAGCACTGACCCATTAGCTATGAGAGTTGGCTTTCTTGAGACAAATGCCTTAATGACTTACTGGTTGACTGCAGCAGTCTTATCTGAATACATACCAATACATCTATAGGAACTAACGACATTATTTTCAGTTAAAAGAGATGGACATTATTTTCAGTTTAAAAGTTGAAGTAATTACAAATTCAACTGGTTAAACTGTATATTGCACATAAAAATCTGATGTGGACTCCACTTGACTTCCTTGTATGCGTATTAAATTCACATGTACACTTCTTTTTTTTTTTTTTTTTTAATGAAAAGTACATAAAATTTTATTTCATTAATAACTTCTGATATTTTTTTTTTTTGTTATTGTTGAATTATTATTTATTACAATTTTTTTTTACAATTAGAGGTTAATAATTATTAATAAATCAATATATTTAAATTAAAAAAAAAGGAAATGAAGTCGAATTCAAACCGATTTGCATTCACCTTGTAAAATCCAAATATTTCATTAACTAAATTTTTTTTGGCTCTGACTCTGGAACCAATGAAAAGAAGGTACCACTTATAAGCTCTCAATGAGAGCTTATTACTGCAGTTAAGAAAAAATTCAAAATTCAAATATTTTTGATTTTGGGGTTTTTTGGTTCAGTCGATTGCAGTCAAAAGGAGAGGTGCACAACTAGATATTACAACAGTCCTAAATCCAAAATTTCAACATCTACAGCTAATTGTTTTTGAGTTATGTGAGTTATGTAGATACATATGCATGTGTGAACAGACATGCAAAAACTAGTCAGAATGGGTTTAGAGGTGGTAAAAATAAATATTTCCATTGAAATCTGAAAACCAAAATTTTTTGCGATCACAATACTTCATTTACTTTGTTCAAGGAAGTAAAAATATAATGATAATATTCTCATACCACACTGTGAAATAATCCTCAGCTTAAAAATATTTTTTAAAAAATGAAAAAGACTATTAATAGCCAACCAATAAATTATTAATGTAAATAATTAATAATTGAAAATTTAATTTTTAATGTTTAAAATTTATTGAAAAAAAGACAGCCTAGTAAATTTCCCATTACAAAAATTTTAACTGTATTCTGTAGGTGATTTCAGTTTGTGAAATAATATATTTAAAATAGAGAAATAGCTTTCAACATTGAGAGGGTCCTTTAAATTTTACAACTCTGATAAATAAAAAAGTAAGTAGAATTTGTAACATCACTCAGTGTTAGACAAACTAAAGAGAAACTAAACTAACAGCAATACATCATATACTGTAAAATTCAAGATCTTCCAGATGAAACACTTTATTTCTCTTTACTTTCATACTCTTTGTAAGCAGCATTGTTAAATTATTAAACTTTTTTATATTGAAAGTGTTTATTTTGAATCTTTTTTTAAAATTATTGTCTACTTTCATGTTATAATTTCATTGCATCCTGGTTGATGGGAGAAAGGGTAATTAATTAAATATTTCTTAATTTGTTACAGAATATAAAGAAACTTGATGAATTAAAAGCAGTTTTGGAGAAGGTTGAACAGCTTTATTCACGACTGAAATATTCACAAAGGGTGAGTGATTTTTGTTTGGATATTATTTTACTTATTTTAATTTTTATTTATTGTTCTTTTTAAAATTTCCTGTTGTACAATTAAAATTTCCTT
Organism: Lycorma delicatula; assembly: GCF_047948215.1. Classification (NCBI taxonomy): domain Eukaryota; kingdom Metazoa; phylum Arthropoda; class Insecta; order Hemiptera; family Fulgoridae; genus Lycorma; species Lycorma delicatula. Next base: position 29,205,683 of record NC_134455.1, read on the forward strand.
ATTTTAGCATATTCACTTATCCCAGTACTGGAATATAATCCTTAAAACATAATATTTTCCTTTCTTCTATTGTCGTTATTGCTGACTTAGATTATAATCATCATCTTTGATCGTGACCTACTGGTTCTTCATTTTATATTTTTGTTTATATTTATAAATGTAATATTTTTCAAGTACATTTTTTTTTATTATTACATCTATAATCTAAAATTATTTTTGCAGTCAGTAAATTTGTAACAAATTGTCTAGCTGCATTAGATATACCTCTCTTTTTGTTTTTGTATGCTCTGTAATGTTCTACAAATATTTTAATTTAATTAAAAACACAATAAAATTACAATCTAATAGTTGGCAATAATGACAATAGAACAAAGGAGAATACTACATGTTAGAGATTCATCATTCCAATAAGGACAGCAAAATTTGCAGATGTGTTCATAATACTATTCAAAATTGTTAAAACAGAGAACAATCTAAAATAACTAATTTTTAAAACGATTATGTATAATGTAATTATAGAATTTAATACCAACTGAAGATGCATGATGCTGCAAAAATCGATACTTGGAAATTAGTATGATAAACTTAACTTATCTAATTACTGAGTTTTGGTGGTTTACATTTCTCATATGTTTTTTTTTTTCAATGACTATTTGTTTTCGATGAAAACCTTACGGGAGATGCATATGTTGGGGCCAAATGAAAACGATAGTATGCCAACAAATTACTAAGTACTACTAATTACTGTTCTAGTAGTGTGCTTTGGATTGCATATTGTATCATATATATATATATATTGCATTCTGTTACATTGTTTAAATATTGTAATTAAATAAAGTATTTATTAATTATTGTTTGAATTAATGTATTTCTATTACTGTTGTGTTTAAATTGTCATTTTATTATTTATTTTTGAAAAGTTACAATATAGCACAATACTTTTTACATGTCTTATTGAATATATATATATATGTGAATATATATATTTTAAAAATATACATATACATTTACAGAATGTTCCACAGACAAACTTTCAGGACACATTCTACTGGTGAAAATAATGAAAAAAGTTCATGTAAACATAGCTCTGGAAACACTTTGTTTTCAAGTTATGCTAGCAAAAAGTTTGTTGTGGATTTCAGCTCTTCTAATAGAAAGAAGCCCTATAGTAGTTTTAGGGATCCAGATTAAGGATTAAAGTTGGTGGTTTTTATATTTTGGCGTGGATTTCAGCTCTTTTAATAAAAAGAAGCCCTATAGTAGTTTTTGGATCCAGATTATGGATTACATTTGGTGATTTCTTATGTAATTTGAGCTGGGATTTAGCATAAAACAGGTCCCAAAACTGTAACTCCTGTAGTTTTTAAGATATCCGATGTAAAACACAAAATTTGGTGTCCAAAAAAACAGAATCTTTTTAGATTTTTAGTACAATACCTTTGTTAAATGACTAATAAATGCAGAAGATTTAGTAACAATATTTGTAGAAAATTAATTTAAATACAACCAATGAAAAGCAACAACTTTTCAAAATCTGTTTTTTATTGAAGGAAAACAGAAAAAAAAATTGATAGAAAATCATATTATTGTTTCTATACCTAATAAACATTATTCTTAATATAGCAAAACAAAATAAAATATATGAAATGATAAATGGTAACAGAAAAACAAACCTCAGTTACAGTAATTGTTTGAAATTCCTTACCTCAGGATTGGTTTTGTATAAATTCAGCAATATTTCATATTTTAATGAGTAACTCTTCTTTAGAGACAAAAAAGACAAAAAATTTTGATCAACAGTTGTCAGAACAGTGGTTGTGATAGATCTGTATGTTTTTTGCTTGGATCTTCTTGTGAGACTATTAGCATTTCAACAGCAAGTGATTCATTTAAATCCTAGACTTCATTTACGCAAAACCTCAACACAATTACTTCTTTTGTTACAGACAATGTTTCTAAGGGTTCTAAGAGGATTATGTGGGTTCTCAATGTTGTACAAAATAAGTTATCCTTAAGTTCATATGAAGATAATTGGTGCAACTTTTAAAATTTGATAGTTTATGGTGCCAAAATTTCAGCTTGACACTACTAAATGCTATTGTCATCATCAATCTTGGCCTTGTACCATACATTGATGGCATTCTGAAAAATCGGCTGTGTTCTTGTGTTAATTATGTAGTATGCTTTGTTTTTGATGAAGCATTAAACAAAATTGTACAGAGGGATCAAATGGACTTATTTGTGAAATTTTTTTGATACAAAAACAAATAAAGTACAAAAAAGGTATTATAACAGTATATTTTTGGGAAAGTCCACTGCTCAACATCTCAAGGGTTTCATAGAATGTATTATCTCCCCTCTAGATAAAAATAAAATAATACTAACATCTATGGATGGATCAGATGTGAATTTAAGCTTTTTAAAAATGTTCAGTGATCAGCTGATGGAGGAATGCCCTGAAGGAAAGCGTGAATATTGGTGTTTGCAGTTTACACGTTGTAAATGAACCCCTGAAAACAGGGATTAAACCTGTCAAATGGAATATTCATAACTTTGAAGAGATCTTTACTTTTTGTTTATTGAAAGCCCAGTGCAGTGTGTTGAATTTATCTCAGTCGTAGGAAATAATAAATTTCCTTTAAAATACTGCACAACTAGATGGTTAGACTATGTGAATACCTAAAACAAGGCTTGCTAATTTTGGATACTGTAAAAAAATTTATTGACAAAAGAAAGAAACTTCAATTTAAGCCATACACCATTGTTGGTTGTGCATTGTAAAGACAAATTCCTAAAAAAATAAAATATGTATATATCTTGCAAAATGGTAGTAGCATAACATTATGAGAGTCAGGAAATTTTTATTAAATTTGTCAGGAGAAACAAATTTTAAAATTTGTTTGGAACCCTGACAAGTATATTTTTGTAATCTAAAAATATAGAATTGTGATAAAAGTCCATTTATCAGGGTTTATATATATATTTATAGAAATAAAAAGACACATTTTATAACAGTAAAGTTTATTACCATTTGTAATATTAACAAAAGTTTTCAGTTTATTAAAAGTTATAATAAAGAAAATTTGTTCTAATTCTCAGTACTCAGCAGTGTAAATTGTTTCACGGTCCATGCATCCTCTTGCCTTTCATACATCTCATTTAAATTGTACATTTACTCATGTATACATACACATTAATATATAATTTTTTCAGTTATTTTTTATACGTTTGTGTATGTACATAGTATAGATCTTAATCATAAAATAAAAGTTTATGAGTTTGAAAATAATGTATTTGTATTTAGTTTAATTGCATACTCCTTCCACCTTGTATAAATTTATTTGAATGAGAACATTTTTTTTCTATTCTTATTATTAACCGACTATACTATAAGAAATAAATAATGATAATTAGTTTCCAAGGCTTCAGTTATTAATCAGATTTTAATATCTTTCATACCAGATAGCTGTCAGTGTCAACCAAATGTATTCAATTGACAGCAATCTGGTATTTTATGATGAAATAATTTATTTGGTAATAAAATTCTGCTTGAAAGATAATTTCTAGTAGAAAAACAAAAAAATGGGCTGTTAAATTTATATATTACCATAATTTTCATATAGATTGATATTTCAATGGCGTGAAAGTTATTTATTGAATAAGAATTCAGTTTTAATTAAAAGTGTGCGATACTTGCACTATCCATTTAGTGAATTTTTAATATGTGTATGTATGTACTATGTAATAACAATACTTAATAATGTTTATATGCATTATTATTTATTTTATAATGTTTCTACAACATGATGTTGTTTAAGAAGCTTTCTTTACTTATAGATAAATCTTTAAAAAAATGGCACATTATATATTAATCGAATTCAAGAAATAGAAATATGTATAAAAAAAATTTACTTGACACTAGTCATTACTGCTATCTGATTTTACATACTATGTATGGAACAATACGTATAAAATATATATGATTTTATTAACTAGCTATATATAAAACACATTGAGATTCATCATCACTAAAATACTAATTTATAATCCACATATCTTTGGAAAAGAAATACATTTGTTATTATATTTTGAGCCTTATAGGAATATATTTACAAAGAAAAAGGTAAAATGCTTGCTGACATAAGTGAAATTTGTTTTTTTGGCAAAATATAAGTTGTGCGTTTTACAATAAATGTTAAGATTGTGTTTGTAAAAACCACTTGAGTACTCAATTTTCAAATGTCTTGTGATCATTTCAGTGATTTTAATCAAACTTTTCATATCATAGTCTTTATTTCTTGTTGAATAGTTTTAATTCACACTGTCAGACTAATCGGTTAAAAGTTATTTCTCCTATATTATTAATCTTAACATTGTTTCTACTATATTAATAATCTTAACATTGATTTAATAAATGATTGAGCTGTGAAATTAAGCAAGCAATTTTACTTGTTTTAAATCACATGAATAAGTTAAAGTTAACGTTTTGATGAAAGTATTGCTTATACTTTTCTCTTTACTTCATTTGTAAGCAGTGAATGTAAAGGATTGTAATCATTATTCAGTGATGCTTCTGTTGTAGTTGTCGTCGTAGTTGATGATTTTGTCGTTGCATTTTTCTTCTTTGCTTCTAATTCATAGTATTTAAGTGTTAGATACTGGTCAACAAGTGGACCAGCATAGTCTTCTGGGAAGCTTGGCTTCACTGGTAGAATATACTTATACAGCCTTTCATTAAGAACATACAGCTGTGCTGTTGATGCACACTTAACGTTAAACCACCAGTCGCATGTTAATACAACTTGACTGAATATTGTTCCATTGGGACATAAGAATGATGCTTGGCCTCCATTTAAATCGCAGTAATGCCAAACCTGAACATAAAAAAAAATTTTATAAAACGATTTCCAAAAATAAAATTATATTATGAATATAATATACAAGTATATGTTATGTAAGGATACATTTTATTTTGTAAACATGGTATTTTTATAGTCAAATAGATAGTCAATGGACACATTCTCCATTATCATTATTATTTTTGTTCTTTACTAAAAATTAAACTGCAAAATTTGTTTCTGTAATTAACTAATTTTCTCAGAGTAATTATAAACATCTTACACAAAAACCATCCTTTTATAATAAAACCTTCTTCTTGATTAATATAAACAACACTTAATCAAAAAGTTATTCATTAAACAGATTTTTTCATTGATACTTAAATTCATATATCAAGGTTCTCAACATGCAATAAAAGAGAGTAATATATGGAAACATAAAACGTTCTTAGTTGTAAGTAGGAATGACAAATTAGTAACTGTGATAAATTTTTGTTACTTTTTAACAATCAATATAATTGACTTTTCTCACAATTTTAAAATAACATCAGTTTTATCATTCCTTTTGTTGTATCATTATTGATTGTAACTGAAATTTATTGTATGTAAATTAAATCAAATGTTATAAGAACTAAAAAATGCTGTGAATATAGAAGAATGTTTGGTAGTTACATGAAATTAATTTTTAATTAGTAGGAGGGCTCACTGTTTACATTGTGGTGAGGTTGGAGTGCTCAAGGAATATTTTTTAGGGGATATTTTAATATCAGAACAAAGGTGTGATACTGGAAAAACTTTATTACAATTAGAATAAACTTACATACGAGGATTTTTTTTTTCAAGGTCCGATCGGTCGCGAAATAAAAACCTGTGCAAAAATTGGATGAACCTTTGCGCAGCATCTCTAATATGGCCTTCAATCACGCCGCGTCACTTCATTTAGTTCTGAACATGCAGCTAGCAGTAAACATGTCTACAACAATAGCATCTCCCTCCAATTGTGAAGTGCGTGCAGTAATTCGATTTCTTCAGGCTGCGGGGTGTAACACAGCTGAAATTCATTGACGAATAAGTAATGTGTACAGTGAAACTTCAATGAGTGACAGCAAAGTCCGACAATGGTGCAGGAACTTTAAAGCAGGATGTACAGATGTTCATGATGCAGGCGGTCAGGGAACGAAGCGAGTGTCAACCGATGATCTCGTTGAGCGAGTGGATGAGGCAATTCGAGAAAATTGTTGGTTCACAATTTCTGTATTGAGTGATTAGTTTCCTGAAATTTCAAGGTCAGCTCTCTACACCATTGTGAGTGAGAGACTTCAGTACTGCAAACTGTGTGCGACGAGATGAGTTCCCAAGATGCTGTCCAACCATCACAAAACCATGAGAATGGAGGCCTCCCTAACGTTTTTCCAGCGCTACCACAATGAAGGAGAAGATTTTTATAACAAAATTGTCACAGGGGATGAGACATGGGTCCATTTTGAAACTGAAGAAACAAAAGAACAATTCAAACAGTGGATGCATTCTCATTCTCCCAGTAAACCAAAGAAGTTCAAGTGAACCTTCTCCAACAGAAAGTGTATGGCTACTGTATTCTGGGACCGGAATGGAGTTCTCTTGGTGGAATTCATGGAACGTGGACGACCAAGCATGTAGCCTCGTGACTCTTCAAGGGCAATTCAGAATATGCGGAGAGGAATGTTGTCATCAGGCATTGTCTTTCACCATGACAATGCTCGGCCGCCCACTGCAGCTGTAACAAAGAAGCTCCTGCAGTGTTTTCATTGGGAAGTGTTTGATCACCCAACATACAGCCTGGACTTGGCTCCATCCAATTTTCACCTCTTTGTTCACATGAAACGTTGGCTAGGACAAAATTTTGGCACAGACATCGAGCTGCAGACCAGTGTAGAAACATGGGTGAAAACACAGGTGGCTCTGTTCTATGACAAGGGTATTGGAAAATTGGTACTACGCTATGACAAATGTCTTAATCGGAGTGGCGACTATGTAGAGAAATAGCATAACTATGTAAGTACTCGTTACAAATAAAAAATCTTTAATTTTAATTGTGGTTTTAATTTCGTGACCGATCGGACCTTGAAAAAAAAAATACCCTCGTATATGTATTTTTTCCATATAGCTCTACTGTTCAATGCAACAAATTTTTATGATTGTTCTGATAGGTTTTATTCCATTTTTAACAAATTTTCCTGCCAGTTATTTAAATCAGTTAATTACTTCAAAATTAATTTTCAAACGTCTATAATGATGAAAGCCATTGTTTTAAATGGAGAAAAAAATAATTTCTAGGTGTAAGGTATAGACTGTACAGTGGATGTTCAAAGATCTCCCAATGAAGTTACTTTAATTGTTTTGATTATTGTTGCAGTTTATGGTCAAGTGTTGTGTAGAAACAAAATTTCATTTAACAGCTTCTTGTGTGTTTTGTTCTGAATGGCACATTGAAGTTATTTTAGGGATTTCACGATATGTATCTGCATTTTTACATTATATTCACAATAAAGGAAACTGTGTCTTCCTAACTGAACATTCTTTCTTAAACTTCTTGGACCTCAGAGATAACTGTCTACAATCTATTAGTAGTGTATAATATCAAATCACATTCTCCAATTACAGTATGGTTAAGCAGTTCACCTTGTTATTTTGGTAGAGCTACAAAAATGTTTTAACTGCAGCAAGATGTTTTTCTGTGTATGTCCCATCTGACAGTATTTTTTATATCCACCTGGCACACAACTTTCTATAACCCAATTTTCCTATTGAAACTTTGTAATTGACTAAATGTGAAATGTTTGGAAAGTCGAAAATGTTTGAAAAGTTTTGAAAGTTAATAATTTACAATTATTAAATGACTTAAACTGTAAATTGCATATTTTCATGAATTTTTTCATATACTTTTCCCTACAATTAATTTTTCATTACAGACTGGCAACTGCTACATTCTTTATTGTGAACATTTGTTCTGTATACATCACAGTTTCTTTGTTTATTTCAGCAGCAGATTTGTTTTTCACTACTTAGAAACAAATTGCTACTTGAACTTCACACTTTTTAGAATTATTTAGCTTAACACTCAATTTCAGTTTTACTTGGCAAGTAACACAAATATAACTGGACCAGTATTGTGAAGAGATGACAACTGATATAAATAAATGTGAAATGAAAGTATTTTGATATTATAAATTGTCAGAAAAGTGAGAATAGGCCTTAATTTAAAATAAAACATGCTTGTATATTATATACTGGACACAAATGTAGTGGTGGTGGTATTTTTTCTAGTTGAAGGCATTGGTTCTTAGACTGTTCTACTTCCACCTTAATCATCAAAATAATGCAGTTGTTTTTATATAAAATATTTTATCTTCTTAAATTAATTTATGATTATTTTTCACAGATGTAACTTAAAAATAATAAACAGTCTCATTAATATATTTTTAAGGATGCTAATAATTAAGTATATAACTCTTTAACTGTTCCTTGTATAAAATAAATTAAGCCCATTTTTGTAAAACTATTTTCCCAGGACTATTGATGAAACACTACTTTTAACATTATTATCCAAACATATAAAAAAAAAGGAAAAAAGTGTGAGTCCAATATAACTAACATTGGAAACAATCCTATTTTAATATATTCAAATTTAAAATAAAATCTGTTTCTTTATTTTATTTGTGGTCTGACTATACTTTTGTCTGTCAAAATTGTCCAGTATCAGAAATTACAATTAAAATTGCTTAAATGCACTCAATAAATGCCTTAAAGCACTATTATTTTAAGAAAGAAATGAAGTTTAATACAAGAAAAGAATAATTTAGTTTGCCTAATGTACTTGAAAAAAACGAGAAATTAATTTGAGTATTGATACAGTGTTACAGAGTATAAAAAGTTTAAAAATTAATTTATACTTTAGGGGGGAAAACATATTTTTTGTTGATACCTGAAATATTATCAGATTTTTTCTGTTTTCTTATATTATGTGTGATTCCTATGATTTTTATTTCAATTTAAAAAAATGTATTTTAATGTGCTTAATTTTTTTTAATATTCTCCATATTAATGAAATTCATGTTCATTTTTCTCTTATCAATCCCTTAAGCAGTTTTACAAGCTTCTCCATTTTTTTACATTCTCTGCCAATCTTTTAAGTTAGGAAATGAAATTCCTTCTTGTCTAAAATAATTATATTAACTGTTAGTATAAAAAATACTTTTTTCTTAATCTAAATATTATTTGAAGATAATTATATATATTTAACTTACTTGACAATTAGTTTCAGGATCACCAAAGAAACCTTTATATCTTTGGTCTTTACAGTTAAATCTTGTTGGAGGAATTTCAGAGTAGTTTGGATAATCGATGCCTGCTTTTCCTGGTGTGCTGGCTTCAGTGCGAGTTGGAGAATACCCTTGTAAAAGTTTACTTCCTTTATCATTATATTCTGTTGATGGAGTGTGAGTAAACAGGCTTTTATTCGCTCCAGGAAGAGAACTAGCACGCTGCAGAAGTTTAAGTATTTGTGATAGTGTTTGTATACTAGAACCAATATTTGCAGATGTTATTCTGTCTGGCAGAGTTTTACTTAACTGATATCCTTCAAGTAAATCTTCCAAATTTTCAGTCTCTGAGTCTGACTTTATCTGTTCAGTTTCTTCTTGTGGTACTTGTATTTCATGACTTTGTATTATAGTCATGACTTCATCACTAGGTCGATTACTATGTTGGTCAAGATGTCTTGTGGTTTGATCATAATTGTTCTCATTGGTTATAGTGGGTTGTTGATCTTCTTGTTGTATCGTATCTGTTCCTTGATATTGTTGTGATAGTAAAGCATAATTTTTAACTACAGGTTTTGTATATGTGGATTCATGGCCTGACTTTCCTTCATTTGTGGGTAACTGTAGCTGTTTCTGAGGATTATAGTTTTGGTATGAAACTTTTGCATATTGCTGTCTTTGATCATCTTCTGAAGTGGTTTGATATTGTATACTTTTTACTGGTGCATAATTCTGAATTACCACTTTTGGATACACCTGTCTTTGAGGTTGTATTGCTATTGGTACTCTTGAATCTGGAACCTGTTGTTCAAGTCTTTCACTTTCTGTTTGATATGGTTGATTCTGTATTGAAGTTACCTGTGGTTTATTGAATAATGGTTTAAAGTCGTACTGTAGAGAAGGAAATATTTGTTTAGGGACCGGGTAGTAATTTGGTCGTGTAATTGGTACCCTTACTACCGGTTGTTGTGGAAAACTTGAATACTTTGAAAGACCAGATGCTGGAAGCGGTGTCGGGGAAGGTAATGGTTGTTGCTGATAATTTTGATGCTGTGAGTGTGGTTGAGGTTGTTGTGGCAGTGGCCTAACGATATAGGTGTTTCCTAGAAGTGGGTATTGCAGAGGATGTGCTTGTGGGATGCTGGTTGTACCTGCTGTATTTTGTGGTTGATACCTTATTTGTCCATCTAAATTATTATTGACTGTTGCTATTGGACTGTATTGTTGCGGGGTTTGTGGTAAGAAACCTTGTGTTAGATAGAATGTCATGTATGGTATTAATCGTCTAAATCTTTCTGATGTAGAGTTAACTGGTGAATCGGAATCACTTAATGGATCTATATTTTGTGTCCAGTTGCTATCTTGTGATTTGAGAGTAACATCAGCTCCATTTATTTTTTCGATCAGAACTGTGAACAAATAAAATAAAATTATATTAATTAAAGTATTTTTACAAGGTAATTTATATATAATCATTTTATTACATAGTGTTGTTTCATAATAATATCAGGTGGATATTACAAATTATTTATAAATAATTGGTCATGAAATTAATTTAGTTCAGCGACTACTTATCATTAAATAAAATATATTTCTGATGTCTATCAGAGAAACACTTCAATACAATTGATATAACTATTTTTTTACAGTCTGGATAAAGATCCAATGAAATAGTGAAAAGCGCTTCTAGAAAAAGCTTTTTTTTTATTGAATTTGTGGTTATTTAAATTACTAAATTACTTTATAATCTAAAACACAAGTGGTCAAATAAGTTTATTAAGTTATTATCACATTTTACAATGTGAACTTTTTCAATGTAATTAAATTTAATATAAATTATTTATTTCACTTCAACCTGTAATGTAAAACTATTTGGAAAATTAATACTACTTTTAGCTTAAAGTAAAACTTTCTATTGTAATTATTTTATACATTAAATATGCTATAGCATTTTATTAATGTGATAAATATGTCTGTGTAATATTAATATTTCTTCGTTATTAATGCGTGATGTTTTATGGGAGTTGCTCAAGTAAATATTAAGGGAAGCATGTAGTTGGGCTCTGCAATAATTGGGAAGGATTCTGTAGAGAGTCGGAGCTGGTTCCTGAAAGGGGGCAACAGTTTTTCCAATATTTGAGGATTTCTATAATTGTACTTGATACACTCTTCACACAAAAGTTTAAGCATAGCATTTAGGCTTTGTGTACTGTTCTGACAAAAGAGCTAGAGAAAGTATACTCATATTTTCTCATCCATCCTGCGTAACATATTTTGTAGGTACAGTAGCACAAATTGGTTCTTCCAATAATTTGCTTGAAAATAATTTGAAAGAGGTATTAAGCAAATAAAAGAATATGTATGCAGGATGTATATTGACATTAAGAGCTTATACAGAGTTAATGAGAATTGAATCAAATGACTGACCGATAATAAAACCAAGAGAAAATACAAAAGTGATTACCAGAATTTTATTGCCAAAGTTTTTCTGAACTTGATTCTCTGCGCTGAACACTATACCAGCTGGTGGTGAGCATTTTGAACAGACTTTAAAATTACAGTGCAATATTTTAAACATTTATTTTTTTTTAAAAAGCACTGTAATCAAGGATCAATAAAGATAAGTAATTTTTACTTTTGTAAAAATGTATCTTTGTAATATTTACTTTTTGCTTTTTATTTTTAAATTTTTATTTCCTGGAACCAGTTTTTATTTGGTCCACCTGCATATGTAATTATAATTATCTTATATACATTTCTGATGAGTTACTAACCATCATTTATAAAAATTGAAATAATGTGTGGCTGAATGACTGTGAGAAATATTTTTGAATTTTTTTATGTGGTTTTTTAAAACATGATCAGTGTTTTAGTATTTGTTTATACAATTTTAATTTTTCCCTACTGAATTGAGGGAATACACGTGAGGTATTGTTTAAAAATATTAGGGGTACATTATTAAATTGTAATTATCATTTTCTGTTTTGATTTCTAAATGGTTGTATTGCATTGTAGCCATCATATGTACCTTACGAGAGGCACCAGTGAGAGTTTGGGGAAAGTAATGTAAGTGTTCATTTTTTACCACAGCGTCTGCTTATATAGTAAACATGATTCCTTTTTACAATGCCTGAGCCTGGAAATATATGTTGTTTTTGATCATAGCTTTACCATTTTTGTTTGTAATTTTTGTGTCTTCAGGTTAATGTTACCATTGTGGTGATTACAGTACTTATTTATAATTATGATATTACTTATCTGTATAGGTTGTATTAGTATGTTCCATATAATTTTTTTTACTTCAGCAAAACATTTCTTTGTTGTAGAAATGTTTTTTGGGGTGTGATGTTCTGGTAATGGCTCCGTATTGGTTTTTGGGTTATTCTAGACAGAATAAATAACAATGGATTACTTGATTCCAGGTAATTTTTTTGTTGGTTTGAATTAGCAGTTCTGTAGGGAACTTCATTAATTTACTGTGAGCTCTTTATTTACTAAAAATTATAGCTGTGCTTTAAAAATAATGCATTAGTTTTGCTAAGACAGTTTATTTTTAATTTGTTTGAGGAATGTCCATTTCATATTTGAAGGACACCACTCACTTTTAAGCCAGGAAGTATAACAGTTATGTAGTTCTCTGATTTAATGATTTGTATACTGTACATTTGCTTTCTCTATTTGGAATAATCTGTATTGTTTATCTGTCGTAACATAATTATTATCACCCGATTTGAATGGATACTTTGTGAGTTGGCTAATGCAGAATAATCTATTAGAATATTACATCACATGAATGTTACTTCATAAATTTATTTTGATTGTTTTTTTCTGTTGGTCATAATTCATGTTAACAGCACTCTATTTATGTTTTTTATGCAGTCTGTTTGGTTTTTTAATGTCATGTTTTTATCCTCTGATAGAAAGAGATTGTGGTCCATATTATGTAATTAATCTGGCTTTTCAGAGTAAAACCGTTTCATTTATATTTGTCTTTAATCTTAAAACTTTTATATTGTCAAATATTTTTTCATCATTATACTGTAAGTTGTTTCATGTAGGAAATAACAATTGTTGGGAGTGTTTAGTCAATTGTTTAATTTTCTGACTTGAGACAGTATATATAAAACACGTTAACATTATATTAATAATGGATTTAATTGTTATAACATATTTATTGCATTTAAAATTCACTAGATTATCTTGGAAAAATTTTATTTATAAAACCTCTCTTACTGATTGAAGAATGTAGCTGTTCTGAACAGAGTAATCAAGATACTGTTTTGTAATAATGTTACTGGAGTACAACTTAGAAAGTTTTTTTTTTGCACGGACAACTGAAGGTACACAAGTACACTGAATTTCTTGGTGTAAAACTACGTTTACTTCAATCCTTGGTTATAAACTGGTTTTTTTATACATTTTATAGCTATTTTATTCTAATAAAATATTGTTATAAAATAATATATATATATATGAATCATCATTATGTAATTTATAGGCATTAATTTATTATAATATTTTTATTTTTATTTTATATTTACAACAAAGGTTATCATAGGTATGATAGATAACAAAGGTGTGAAAGGTACTTTACGTTTCATTTTTTTATATTGCAATGTATCGATGTAAATAATGCTCTGCGATTAAAAACTTTGTATTGCTAAATTTAGATTAAATAATCAAGAAGTAATTTCCAAATTTAAAATAAACATTTTGTTATTATTTCTTTTTATGAATCCAATAGAGAGCAAATTCTGTTGCTATTAAAATGACCGTGTAATAGAAATTTATAAGCTTTTTATTATATCAAACATGCTAGTAATGTGTTTGTGCAGTAATTAAAATCATTTTTGTTTTTATAGTCTCTCTTTATTATCGCACATGTGTACTGAAGATTGTGGGTCTGGAAGGGTAGGCAGGCATTTAGTTAACAAGTGAACATTTTTGAAACAGCACTAGTTACAATTCTGCTCACTGCACCTTATTTAATTAGTGGATGTAAAACTTACACACATTATTATAGAAAAATGTGTTAGTTTTAATGATTTGTGTGCCTTATTACAGAGGTATAGCAAAAGATTATATTTTCATTAAGGTAGAGCCTTTTTTTTTATAATATATTTAATGAAGAAATAACTGCAACTAAAAAAACTCCTTCCTAACTTCATTTTTAAATATATGTCAATTGTTCTACTACACTTGGGTACTGACAATATTCTTCTTGTATAGGTATGCAAAGAATTGTTAATTTTAAATAGATCAAAATTACATATGTTAAAAATGTAATTGTATCTGATACATCAGAATTATTAACAAGGTTTGATGTAATTATATGTAAACTATTATTTATTTTTAAACATATTATACATTGTTTTAATATTAATTAAAAAATATTATAAGATGTTGCACAATATCCATGAAGAAGTTTGTATTGTAAGAATAGTGTGTTTAAGAAAAAAAGTGTACCATAAAGATAACTTCATCAGTATTCAAAATTAAGGTCCCTATCTAATCATTCTTTCCATTCAGAATTTTCAAGTTTTCTCGTTGAAAGGTACAAAGCTCACTGTATTACTCAAAGCTTAATCAACTTAATGGATTAAGATATTTATATTCACGAAAGTAACCAAACTGTTAGATGCATGTGTAAAATAGCCTTTGCATTCCCGCTGTTTTACTTTAGCTCAAGCATCAGTGTTTGAATTCAGTCAAAAATGATGGATTAGTAGAGTATTGTAACCAGCATATTTGAGAACAAGTTTTTAGGATACAAAAGTGGTTTGTCTTAGTTATTGCTTGATACCTGGGTAAATAGAAATAATGTAAACCGATATTTAGAAGGATATTTCTAAGACTTGCAAGACCTTTTTTTATGACGTTCTTATTATGCTTGTAAAAAAATTATTCTTAAAGATTAATGATATATCAAATTAGGCAAGGATATTATTTTCAAATTAACACTTTACAATGCTTAAGTTAATGAAAAATTCATAATACTCGCACCACTATTTGTAATTGATTACCGATCCTTTTAACAGATCGTTCTGCCAGTTTGCTTAAGTTTAAATTGAGATTGAAAACCCATTATCACAGTAGATGATTTTTTTTTAAACAATGAGAAAAAGCTAAATTTTCTTCCTTCATTAATTGTACAAATAATTTGTTACATAATAAATTTAAATTTTGCCTTCCAGATGCTTATTTTATTTTGTATTGGTGTACATTTGTATCACTATTTTTTTGTATAAATATTAATTTTATGTGTTGTATGTTTTCACCACTTCTTTTTTATATTTATCAATGTTGTATATTGTAATGTTACTCTAAGGTTTCCCATGATCCTTCGCAACTGCTGGAGCAGTTTATTTTATTAATTGTTAAGTAGCAATACCTTTCATTCTTGAAGTAATTGTATAATGTATAGTTATGTAACGATTTTTTTTTTATATGACTAATATTGATTAAAACCAAAAATCGTTTGCATTAACAGATAGCATTTCTGAAACCATGGTAAAAATATAAAAATAACTCTTTAACCACACAATCACCATACTAGGAATCTCCTATACTTCTATTTCTGCTTCTGCTTGATCGAAATTCAATTTTAATCCCAACTAAGTGTGTGTGACTGTATGTATATAAAGAGGATAATTCATGTGTTGTTACCAGCGCTTTCTGCGCTCATTCTACCAGCGAAAATAAAGAAAAAAGTTCATATAACATGTGTCCAGAAACGCTTCGTTATCGAGTTAGGGCTAGCGACATTTTACCTTGATTCCTCGACAAAGTGTGAAATAAAATTGTCCTGAAATTCTAGGCAGCCAAATTAAGGAGGTAAACTTATTGGTACCGTATGGTTTTTGACCTGAAAAACTGAATAAACAATTCCAGAACATATCTCCAGTAGTTTTCATAATATCTGACGTAAAACAGAAAAATGTGTTGTCTAAAAACACGTTTTTTTACGTTTGTATAGCAAAAACCTTGTTAAATAACTGATAAATTCGTAAAATTTATTATCAAAACTAATAGAGGATTTAATCTGTTGTGAAATAGCCCTATTACAAAGCAAATACAAGTTCAAGAAATTTGATTTTATTACACCTTATAAAAATGAAAGGATTACACATACAAAGCATGTTACCATATGAAAGGTAGAAATAAAATAAATTATTCTGACAGTAAAGTTTATGTATATTTCTCGAATTCATTGTAAAATTGAAAATTTGAGGACTTGTGATTTCGTCAGTTATTTTATGCATTTTCATCAGTGCATTACATGTTCTGCGTTACCGCTGTGAATTTTTGCCGACACAGTGCAGTTTAATCAAGTGTTTGTGTTTGTTTTAATTGGTGTTGTACTGTAACAACGTTTTTGTTATTCATGACTGAGGAATACGCGCCACATAGTATTATCTGGAACCCACCGGGTTGGGTTTAGTGGTGAACTCGTCGTCGCAAATCAGCTGATTTCGAAGTCTAGAGTTCTAAGGTTCAAATCCTAATAAAGACAGTTACTTTTATACTGATTTGAATACTAGATCGTGGATACCGGTGTTCTTTGGTGGTTGGGTTTTAATTAACCACACACATCTCAGGAACAGTCGACCTGAGACTGTACAAGACTATACTTCATTTACATTCATACATATCCTCATTCATCCTTTGAAGTAAAACCTTACGGTGGTTTAGGAGACTAAACAGAAAAAGAAAAAAGTATTTAATTTGGGGTATGTGATGGAAATGCAACTGCTGCTGCTGCAGAATGTTTTCTTAACCGCACGGTTTCAAATCCTATTAGCGGAACATTCTATACACTACAAGAAACGTATCCTCTTCCTAGCGTTCAACAAAGAGAGTCTCCCGTTCGTTTACAACATTACAACTGATTGAATATCAACTGCCGATTGCGCAGGTTCATTTATTTACTGACGAGGCTCAGTTTACTCATCAGTTTACTCATCAGGGACATCATCAGTAACCGTAACGAATACACTTGGGCAGTAGTCAATCCACACACGACAGTTAAACGTAATTTCCAAGACCGATTTAGCGTCAATGTGTGGTTTGATCTAGTTTACTATCAGCTAATTGGACCATCTGTTCTCCCAGGACGTCTTAATTCCGACATTTACTTGGAAATCCTTAAGTAACAATTTCTGCCGCTATCAGAAAATGTTCCATTAGCATCAAGATAACTCGTACTTTCAGCACGATTGTGCGTCTTCCCATATCTCGCGTTCCGTATCACCATACTTAAATGAGCAATTTCCAGAATGACGGATTGGCTGCGGTGGGCCACACTCACGGCCACCAAAATCGCCATGTAACACAGTTGTATTTTTGCATGTGAGGTTGGATGAAAAGTGTTTTGTACAAGAGTAAAGTTCATACACGTGGAGAATTGGTTGCTTGTATTACAGATTCCGCCACACAAATTAAGGAAAGTTGTGCAGAATTGCGGAGAGCGATGCTAGCAGTCTGAAAGCATGCAGACAAATTTATTGAAGTAGAAACACAGATTTTTGGAAATTTACTGTGAACTTTATTAAATATATCAATTTTATATCACATTTTTATTCTTTTAACAGTTGCATGTAAACTCAATTTTCTGTAGTTGATAACATTTAAAAGTTTCCATACTGTAAGTGTTGTTAGTGATAAAATCAAATTTCTTCAACTCTTAACAGCTTATTATTGGACTATTTAACATCATTTTTTTCAGAATTAAATTCTCTACAAGTTTTGATAATACATTTTACGCATTATTAGTCTAACAAAATTTTTATATTACAAACTTAAAATAAAAAAACATGTTTTTAGACAACAGATTTTTCTGTTTTACGTCGAATATTATGGAGACAACTACTGGAGACATGGTTCTGGAACTGTATTATTCAGTATGTTAGGTCAAAAGCCATAAGAAACCGTATAAAATTAATTTGGCTTCCTAGAATTTCAGTGTGGTAATTTCGTTTTTTGGCCAGGAATCGGGACGCAATCTTTAGCCAGTCTTAATTCGCTAACTGAGCGTTTCCGGACTCATATGTATATGAAGTTTTTCATTATTTTCACTACTAGAATGGACTCAAAAAGCGCCGGTAACACTACATGAATAGTTGATAGTATAACAGAATCTTTTATCATTTCTTTTTGAAGGAAAAGTTACGAAAGTCAAAATTTAGGAGACTTGGATGAAGACATTCGGCCGTTGTAGATTTTGTAATGGTTTAGAGTATTTCTATTTGTAAAAAATGCATAATGCATTATCTTTCTAGATTTTATTTTTAATTCAGTTAATTTAACTTATGAAACATCGGTGGATCGGCATAATATCAAATTGAAAATAAAAACACTTCCTGATGAGGTAACTGAAAATTGATCATATCGTTCAATTATAAAAGGTATTTATGATAAAGTTTGTGTAATTCTCTTTAAAGTATCGAATGCACTATATGTCGCGTAATTTGTAATTTTGAAATTTAATTATTTCCATTATAATTAATTTTTTTTAAATATTTAATATGATATACGTAAATTGCAATATACTTAGGTTTATTACTTACTCCGTACAATTGTAGTACAATAAATGAACAGAACAGTGAATAATAAACAAAAAATGATGGAGCCATTTATTACGCGAATAGAACAGTAAAAGCTGACTAAAGGTCAGCTGGAGCAGGTTCGGCTCACTAGTAAACTTCAAATTTCGTGGCTTCAATACTGAAGTCAAAGAAAATCTATTCGTGAACGATCGCGCAGGCTCTCGCATTCTGTTTTATTATTTTATACCGGCTGGTTGTAGGTAAATGTACTTAGTCTATGTTATTGGCAGAAGTTTAAGAATCATATTGACATACAAGTTTATTAAAAAAAAAAAAAAACTTTTCATTTACTTTTCCGTTTCAATCTATGAAGTAATATTTTTTTAATTAAGGGATTCTGCATTTTTGTTTGATTTTCCATTGAACTAGTTTCATTTATTCGGATTTTTAGCATCTGCAGCCCCCCGTTATTGTCTGATCTCTGAAAATTGCATTTATTCACATCTTGTTTTGCCTCGGCAGGCGTGCATACATAAATATATGTACACATACACGTTTGTCAAATATGAAATCGCTCTTCCATAGTCTATTAAAAGAAGATAAATGTGTAGACGTGTGAAATATGTAGTAAATATTAACCTAGATTAAAATATATCAAATTGTTAGACGATAAGATAAACATGCTGTATATGAAGAATTTTTTTTTGGTTATTTATTTTATGTATAATTGTATTTCAGTCATTTTATTAAATATCAAAAGAAAACAAAGTTTTACAATTTCGATTATAGCTTTTTTTTCTTAAATAAACGTGCTTAAGTATAACGTAAATACCGAGTTACCCAAACGAAGAAAAACAAATTAAGATTGACGACATAAAAACAGTGGGCGTGTGCTGTATGAGAAACGCAATAATGTCGAAAGGTTTAAAATAAGATTGTCTTTCATATTAGGTAGTTTTTGATTGAAGCCGTGATTTATTTTTAATGTTTTTAAATGCATATGTTTTTTCATTCATGAGCATCTTTTGTTTTATGCTGTTGGTTGATCATTAGAAACAAGTTATTCTTAGAATTTATGAAATATAACAAAACTTGTTGCGATTAGAAGCGTAGTGAAAGGCTTTAACTATTTATCGTATATATTTATTAAATTGGTTTTAACCTTGATTTTTTTATATCCGTATTTTTATTGACCTTTTATTATTCTATTATAGGATTCTTTTTTTTTTAATGCTTTTGTCGTCGCATTAATTTTCTCACGTATTAGATCTAGTTTTGCTTTTACTATTTTTGTAAATAAATTAATTATCGAGACATATTAACTTCTTTACATCGATTTCAGAGTGAATAATCTATTATATTTTTTTATTGCTGCTATTTTTATAACCGACTTTCAATATTAAACTTTTAATATTACAAACAAAAAATATTCATCTACAATTTTAATTTATTCTATTTTTTAATTATTTAAACTTCCTCAGATCATAAATTAATTAGAATTTTAATTTACTCTAGAATAATTTATTTTTCTTATTTTTATTTAGTGCCCGTAAGTAAATATAAGAAATTATAGTAAATCTTATAAAGCAACAATGATGTGAAAAAGAGGTATCCAGTGTACCTCCCTAGGAAATAAAGTCTGAACAAAACATAAAACCAAAGTACAACGAACCAACATATACGAATTAAAGTACAACGAATAAAACATAACTAAAAAGGGATATCAACAGTTAAATTGTCAATAAAACAGAATAATTTGGTGGTATTAATAATATTGTTATTACTTTTTTCTACGATTTGATTAAATTTATGGCTTACCAAATGTTCAGATTTAACAAGTTCTGTTGCTGTTTTAAGTTGCAGTAACTAAGTTAAAAGTTACAACTATCTGAAAATACTCGTAACAAAAAACGCTTAAATGTTATTTTATCGAGGTATGATTTCATTTCAATCGGTTAATGTTGTCAAGGGATATTATTTTATGGCTTAACGATTGGTAAAAATTCGTACTTTCATTATTCTATTTATAAAGCTCCGAATTCTTTAAATGTGCTGTTCGATAAAATTGATTAAATTTACATTGTGTTATTCGGTAATATTGATTTGACTTAATTGAGCGCTCATCTAATCAGAGATAGCTTAAAATTATTTGTAGTTTTAAATAAGATTCTGTCTTAATTTAAATTACCAAATGTATTTTATAGTTTGAGTTTATTTATTTATTTGAATATATATTATGTTGTTATGTGCTAGTGTAATAGTGCTCTTTGTTTTTAACTGTACGTTAAGTAGAGCGTAATTTGTGGAACGTTATGAAAACCTTTCACGTGTGCTGCTGTGTTTGTGTTTGTACTCTTAGCTGTCAAAGAATAAAAAGTAACCGGTGTTCCAGTTGTGTGAACGTTTTTTTTTTTTAATGTTTTTAATCTAGATTTATGACCTAAGCTTTACCGTAACTTGTAAGAGTAAAGTTACGTACAAGTGTTAATTGCAGTAGTGAAATTATGTAATTAATTTCTGTGTATTTTGTTTTCAACTGAAGCGGATTAGTTGAAAAGTAGTCTTAATATGCATTACCGCATATTTCGCGTGCATCCATGTTTTATTTAATTGTATATCTTATTGCAAAATAGTTACAGGAACGAAATAATTGAAATTCCTTGAAAAATAATTGTAGTTTTGTTACATATATTTTTATTGTGCATTTCTACGTTTTTAATAAAGCGAGCGCTGCTTTTTGACGCTCCTTTAATTTTACATTCCGTAGAAGGATTTAAAATAATACTCATAAAGTTTTATGATAAGTTTAGGCTTTCTATTTGACCAGTTTTTTAGTTTTAGAGTTGCTCGTCGTGTCATTTTTTTCAGAACTTTCACTTTTGTTTGGCCAGTATATACTTACTTGCTTACCCGAAACGATCGATCGAGTGTGTTTATTTGAAATTATATCGGTCGGTCGATTTTGACAGTTAACGACTGCCATTGTAATTCTGGTATCAGATGTAACGATAAGTATCGGGCCGAGTTTGAAATGACATCGTACCGTCTCCCTTTCGTTCGATTGATAGGTATTTGTGTGTAGATGTTTTCAGTATGAAACTTAAGCCGAGTTTTTGAAAGTAGTAAAAAAAACACGCTTCAATTTTTTTTCACTGATAGCGGTTGTCTTTTTTAATGCTGATTTCCAAACGTTGATGTGGATGCGGACGTGGCATCTCGCTGCATTAGTTTGACAAAGAAAGTTCTAACTGACCTTTTTGTCAAAATTGAGTTTTATACGGTATATGACTATACTAGTTGAGCTTAATTCAGAAATACAATTCTTATTATAACATTAAAAACGTATGCAAGAATCATCAATAGAAACTGTTATCAGATATATCGATATTATTTTAAAAAAACACCTTTTTAGACTCGGGGACCGCAAAATTGATATTTCCATATATCCGTATCATAATCATAAATTTGTCTCAAGGTAGTTTTAAATGTTTTCTTTCTTTACTGATGAATTCAAGGTAATCTAGAAACAAACCGATTTTAGTGATAGAAAAACCGAGCGATTGACGAAAGCAGTTTTGTAATTAGGCCAAGTTTTGAATTATTTTTAATTGTTCGTCAAAAGTATTAATTACTTAGAAGGACTTATTAAACTTACTTACTTGTAAATTTACGGTACGTACATTGCAAGTTAAATAAAAGCATGTAATAACGTCACAGTAGGCTACTTACTAAAAAAGTATTCTAATATCTGTTCGTTATAAAAATGAATGGCCGAAACAAATAAACCCACCGGGTTGGTCTAGTGGTGAACGCGTCTTCCCAAATCAGCTGATTTGGAAGTCGAGAGTTCCAGCGTTCAAGTCCTAGTAAAGCCAGTTATTTTTACACGGATTTGAATACTAGATCGTGGATACCGGTGTTCTTTGGTGGTTGGGTTTCAATTAACCACACGTCTCAGGAATGGTTGAACTGAGAATGTACAAGACTACACTTCATTTACACTCATACATATCATCCTCATTCCTCCTCTGAAGAATTATCTAAACGGTAGTTACCGGAGGCTAAACAGGAAAAAGAGAGGTGGCCGAAACAAAAAAAACCAACTCTACAATCGTAAAACATAATACACTACTTACACACTTGTGTGAAAGTAACAACTGCACCGAACCAAAAATTCGTACGCCCTCACAGATTGTGCGAGTATATTTTGTAATTAGTTTCTTTCAAACTGTTGTTTAATTTTAATTTTTTTCAAAAGTTTGTTATTTAAATATCTTTTTTTATTTTTTCCGTCTTGGAAGGGGAGCAGCTGCCCCCCTCTGGATACGACCGTGGTAAAACTTATAAGTGTTAATGTATATTAAATTTAATGTGTTGCATACAAAGTCTGGCACACATCTATCCTTAATAATTATTTTTTAAATACATATTTTTTAAATTCTGTAAAAAAATTGTATTAACTTTAAAAAAGAATTATATTGTTAGGTTTGTGTGTACGTTCCTTATCAATTTCGTGCTTGAATGTATTATGTATTTTTCGTTTGTCAGTTTCTATTACTCTGTTTATACTTTTTTTGTACTGTTATTAAGTTTTTTGCAACAAGAGTGATTTAATTGTGTTTACCGTTCTTCTCACGCCACCTGTAAGTAATGACAATTATCACCCACGTTCTAGATAAAGAGACATATTTAATCGTATCGTTCCCCTCCATATTTAATCGTATCATACAGTAATATAATGTAATGTGCTTTCTGTACATTATTCTTGTCGCGTGTATATTATTTAGGTTACTATGATCGGTGCGAGAGGTTGTGTCATACATTATTTGTTCGTATCCGTTTACCGATACAACGCGGACTGTTTACCATCTTACACCCTTTTATCTTTGTTATTACTGCTTTCAGTTATTATTAAATGAACTGATTTATACTTGGGGCGGTATATTTTTTTCGAAGTGTTTGAAAGGTTTTTAATAATTGTAAAAATCGATTGTGGTCTTTACTTACCGAGCACCTTTGTTAACCTACGCGATTTCATCTCATCGATGAAAATTTTCTTCAGCGATGTAAAAAAATAAAAACTAAAGAAAAGTACCCTATATTTACTAAAGTTTAATCTTGCTCGAATTTTTGCATTCCTGAAACAAAAGAAAATAATAATGCCCTGTTAACAAGTAATCTTTACTCGATTCCAAATTTTGCCTTTACAAAATTTGAGTTTCCGTGTATCGACCGTTTCTATTTTGCAGCTATTTCAATCGGGAATGAAGTGATGTTTGTTGAAAATTCTTTTAATACGCTTCTTGAATTACTATGTAGATAATAAAATAATTACGATCAAATAGTAACAAAAACTAAGCAGTGGGCCCTACACTCATAAAACAATGAGTCGCATAATCATTTTCTTGCGGTGAATCATTTTTAATTTTTTTTATTTTTACTATATTGATTCATCTGTGACAAAATTATGGTGGACTGTGAAATACCATTTTATTTCTTATCTTATCATTACGAACTTACTAGTTCTAACAATTAAAAAAATAACCATTTTTGGCTGAAGTATCTATAACGGCCGATAACTGGCAAAGCATTGGTCCAAAACGCTCAAATGTATCTAATGGTTTCAGAAAAGTGTCTTATTTTTAACATGTACATTTTTTTTTGAGAGCGTTTCTCACGGGACTTAGTAAGATTGGAATAGTAATCAGAAAGAGCCCATTTATTGAATTTTTCTATAACCACTTTCAGCAATGAAATAAAATCCCATAGATTATTAAAAAACAAATTTTTTTACGTTTATCATTACGCTTGAAACGCACTGAAAAAGATACAGTTCGACTAGTATATATATTAACTCTGGTTTTCTTAGCGTAATTTGTTAAATTACTAATTCCGTCATTTTTTATGGATAATTATTTTATTTTATTTATTACATAATTATTTAATCCTATCAATACGCCGGTATACTGTTAAGTAATTTAATAGTTGCTTGTTATTTTATTTCGTAAATTGTTACTTATAATTAATCTATATTCAGCACAGTTGTTTGAGATCATAAAATTTGGTACATGATAGTAATATTTAAAAATTTAAATGTAGATTCGTATTATTATATATTGCTCTCTATTATTTTTTCTTTCTATTGTCACTCTATATTTACTGTTTTGTTTAATAACTGAACATTTTCTTCGTAGAAGTGAATATTCGTGAATTGATTTTTTATGTCTTTTAAATCAAAATAGTGAAATTCCACCCGTTTTTTTTTCATTACCTTTTCGAGGAACGCGGATTGTACGCTTTAGTCGAAACCTCCCATTTCATGACCTGTATTTATTTTTTTACAGATAGTTTTTTTTATTTTTACTCATAAACAGCGATGAATTAACTTTGAAGTAGAGAGAAAAAAAGAATTATTAATTAGAGCCTAATTGTGAAAATGTTAAATGGAATTCGAGTTTAAAATAATCTATAATAGATCTTTCCTGATTATCGGATGACCTGTAACCAGCTGGCGAACCCGCTGTGACTTTTATTGTCAAGAGATGAATGATTATCAAAGAAAGTACGTAGTCTTTTTTCGCTTCATTATATCTTGTTCCCCAAGAACGTAAAATTTTAACCGTATTTATTGTAAAACTGAAACTGTTTGGATCATATTATTAATTAGAATTTTTTATTTATTACTCGATCTGGTGTTTATATTTTGAACGATTCATTTATAATTTATGAATTGCATAATGGTTAAAGAATTATGTGTATTTATGATAAAGATAATACATCTATAATCGACTTATTTATTGTTCGGGCGTAGTTCGTGTCGTAAATTGTTGTTTTGTCATCTCTGCTTCGTGCCCGTCACTCACTCGTTTTACTATGCACAGTTGCGCACTAATCGTGTTGCGGTTGCAATGAAGGGATTCAAAACGTGTAGCGGCAGACCTTTCTATTAACTTTATATAAATCAACTCGTATGCTGTTTGTTACAGGATAATCTATATTTTACGATGAATAAATACTATGTTGATTAATTTACATTACTTCGATTACATCTGTTATTTTTTTGCACCCTGATCGGAGGTCGAATTAATTTTTTTTGGAGCAACTTTTCTTCTGGTGGATAACATTCTGAATTGTTACCTACATAAAAATTAACTACAGATAGCCTATTTCTAAGTGTTTATAATGAAATTTATTTTATGTAATTCGAATCGCTAAAAAATTATTGAACATTAAAAACGTGGCCTTTTTAGTACTATTATTAGCAATGATTTAGTCGAATGAACAATTTTTTTTCAAGAAGATAATTTTAAACGAGTAATCATTTTTACATTTAAAATACAAGGCCAATTTTTTCCACTAATTTGTAATCTACTCGATCGATTTACTTTTTTTTAAAGTCTCCATTAATAGCCGTTTAGTTTCTGCAGCTCATGTAAGTTTCAATGATTCATGAATGGTCCTAGCGTTATTCCGATACCGGATACGGCACTTAGAAGTAAAATACCGAATTTGATATATGGTACGTGGAACTACCAGAAATTTCCATAGTTTTGATTTTATTTAAAAAGAAAATATATTCAGTCTTTTAGAACGCTGTATGATAACGTAATAGTACACGTATCGACCGACAAAGCTACAGTTTATCCGGACGAGACGATGGCACTAGTTCTGTTTATGTTTTGATAGAAAATGTTACTCAGTAGAGTATTTTAGTTACTTTTACTGAATGTATTATGCGGTTAGGTTACGTCTTAATTGTTATTGTACATCACAGGTTACTATTGGGACTATTAGGATAAATAAAATGGTGTTATGTTTGGTTTAGGATTTTTAACTTACAGTATTTTTCTAGTAATTACATTTTACGAGAAAACATTAAATCAAATGTTGTTAATAATAATTTACCTTATTTATAAAAAAAAATTACATCAATAAGAATAAACCTATTTATACAGTGGTAATTAATCCATTCTGCTTCAGAAAATAATCATAAGCACGGTGTAATAATTAGTCGTATAAAAAATTGTATTGTACCTTATTTGTATGTTGACTTATGAACCATGTCGCTGTACTAGTAACTTGTTACGAAGTATTGTAACATGCAACATGTTACTATACTAGTAACATCAGGTTCGTAGAAAAAAGTTTAGTTCTCACAACACCAGGGTTTTCAATAGATTTTGTCATACTTAAAGGGTCACACAAACCCTCTGACGTCAGATAAAAATTGACACGTATACTGTTTTTCGACTTTAGGTCGATATGTTTCTTCATTACAATGCCGTTTCAGTTTATTACCTGTAAATCCTGTCATTATTTTTCATATTTATTTTTGTTGAAAATCGGCTCTTGACAGATCTACTACATCCAAACCTTAATGTATATATGTTTTTTTCGATATTTTTGATAAGTTTATATTATTACATTACTACTTTTTAAATGATAGGAGTTGAAATTAAGAGAGGTTTACAAAAGCAGTCTCGAAAAATCTGCCTCAATGCTATCACATGAGAAGTCTTTAGGTATGAGAAGTCTTTATTATTTATGTATATAAAACACTTAAGTGTTATAAGTGATATGTGTATAGACTTCTAACACGGCTATGAGTGTTTAAGTGTACACTTATAGAGTGCAGACTTATACATAGTGTATACACTTTTATTGTGTTGTTATATATCATAACCTTACTGGTTTGTTCATTTTTATACATATTGGTTGAATACTATAATTTTATAACATATATATATTTTTTTTGTTTTTTCAATAAAAAGCCACTAAATTACTTTGACGTAATATGTCTACTAATGCGAAAGTTTGTTTACAGTAAGTTATTTAAGTAACAGTGTTGTACAAAAATGAGATGATATTTGAATGGAATTGTATGTTAGTATGCAGCACATGTCTTCCATATACAGTTCCAAATTTCGCAACCGGTCTCTTCATTTCTCTTATTTAGATCGGCTGAATTACCAACAAGAACAAGTTTTTGGATCGCTTCAACTTCTGTCGGTCGGTCATTTATTTTTTTTCCTCGCATCTTGTAAGAAATTAGATTTACTTACGTTAACAGTTATTAACTTTTTCTCTTCACCCGATTATAATTTATATGACCTCTTAGGATATGTTTTATGTTGCTTTTAAGGACTAAACTATTTATTACGTCGTTTCTCTAGCTCTTCATGACGAATTATCATATATATTGTATAAAAGAGCTACAGATTTAATTACTACTATTCGTGGTAATTCAGATTACAAGTAGGAAAGCTCTGATCGTTACTGCAGTTACGAATACATAATTCTCACTAGAGTAGAATCATTTAAACAGAAGATAAATCGATGATTTATAAAATATCTAATAATTTATTTTAAAATTAACTAGTTTTATAATGCAGTAAAAAAAAAATTAAGGGTAGAGTTTTGTCTTAACTCCTCATTTGTAGACCTCGTGTATTCTTATAAGAAGAACGTAAAACTGGTGTATTCCTTTAACTGTTTAATATGAGATGCATGTTTTTCTTGAGGATGGCAATCCCATTGTAGAAAATAAACGCCGTCTAACGTTTTCACCTACAAGACGAGAAGCCGGGACAGACACATGTTTTGTTAAAATCCATTTTAAAGTGTTTGTTTTGTAGAACGGGAGAGCCCATTTTGAAAACGGAGACTTCATTTTGAAAACTTTGTAAACAAAATCCATTGCTAATATTTTTGACTGTATATTCTTACTGTATTGACCCTAAAAATATAAAAAGATAATTTTTCATTGTAGAGACCCGATAGAAGCAGGATACTAAATCATTTCCACATTAATCTCGAATCAAAAAAAAAAAAAAACTTTAATGAGTGTAATTTCGAACGCTACTTGTTGAAAGTATTAATGTACATATTATGTTAAAATATAACGTATTGCGAAGAACCGGTATTAAAATACTTCTGTTGCCTTAACAGGCTCTTAGTCTCAATTAGTTTATTAAAATGTTGTTAATTCAATCGCTGCAGGAAGAGAACATAATTGTTATTTTTCCGTTTTTAAATCGAGTGACTGTTAGTTCGTATGAAAGTCAGTTATATGCCAGGCTAAGAGCCGTCCAAGGTGTTACATATAATTACTATACATATAATTACTTTTATTAGCCACGTGCCGGTCGGGTTGACTATAATATTCGACTAGTCCGGAGGCGTGCGAGTGGAATTGAATTGCCTTCTTCCAGCATTTGTTATATAATTAAGTTTGAAAAAGTTTACCGACTACCCAGAATTGTATTTCCGCAAGAAAAAAAACGCTTGGAAGGAATAGTTGTTAAGGCTTCCTTTTACGTACCAGTCTGTCGACTCGACTTTTTTATACCTTACGCCGAAGCAGTTTCAATATAGTTAATCGCTTACACCTCATCTGCTACCTCGTTTATACAGCGTTCTCTAAACTTGCATTTCTAAATTTATTACATTTATTTTAAGATTATATTGTAATCCTAAGTGAAAGTAACTTAACTTTGTGTAATGTAAGATAAAGCCGGATTCAAAAACGTGCGCTTCATCCGGTTATTAAACTCATAAAAATGTATTATATTCCGTTTATTTCTGGTTATTCAGTTACGTTAGATAAAAGTTATAAGGCGTCTTAATATTATTTGGAAAGGAAAAAGACTAGGGTTGTTCATAAGTTTTCACTAAATTTCTTTGAGACCATGTGTCTTAATATCATTTATAACAAAAAAGTCATCCTTCAGAGGAAGTATTCTCGCGTTTTTATTTCCTTGGAACCTTTTAATTTTAGTCTGGAAGTTTCAATATCTAAAAAAAATTATTTCCGTTCTGAGACGGCCGGCAAGTGATTTCATTGCAATCATTTATATGTATATAAACAAACGAGTCCTTTCTGAATAATCTGTTAAAAAGATTATGTAGTATATTTAAAATGAGCATTAAGGTTTTCCATAATCAAGGAAAAAGCAGGAGAATGAATTAATCATACTTTATTGTACCTTTACAGCTTTTTACACATTTGTTTGATAAGAAGGACTAAATGAAGATAATTGTGGTACGGTATACTCTGTTCTAATTAGGTCTAGTATTATCTGAACTAACGAAAACTGAGATGTAGTATACTGTTGATAGTAAATGATTTTATTTGTGCTGATATTAGTAATTATATACATTGGCTTTTTTTATCAAATGAATGTGCGAAGCGATATAGGTACAATTAAATATTCATTCATTCTTCTGCGGAAAACCTTAACGCGCATTTTAAAGTACTGACAGAGTTTTTTTTTTTTTAATACTTGTTACTTGTCATTTTATTTATTATCTCCTGGTATTAATATTAATTGAGTACGGAATTTTAAGTATATTCATGAATACTGTTACATTGTTGG
This sequence comes from Lycorma delicatula, assembly GCF_047948215.1. Lineage (NCBI taxonomy): Eukaryota > Metazoa > Arthropoda > Insecta > Hemiptera > Fulgoridae > Lycorma > Lycorma delicatula. Next base: position 29,235,742 of record NC_134455.1, read on the forward strand.
CCAAAGACCTTCAACGATTTTTTTAACCTATTTCGAATAAAATACTTCGAAATATTAATTTCGAATAATAAGGATGAGTTATTTTTGATGATTTTATCGACGGTTGTATCTGTTATAATATCTTCCGCCTGCTAAACGTGTGTGTGTGTGTGTGTGTGTGTGCGCGCGCATGTATATATGTTTCTTTATGTAAGATAATTTGTTAATTATACAAAATATAATTTATTTAATTACACCGTAATGATCAGCTCCCGTTAATTGTACTTATTTTTCTAATACTGACAATTATATCATTTCAATTATTTATAAATTAACATTTAACGAATACTACATTGCCGCAGTAAACACTATTGCGGTTCATATTTATCTTTGATATCAACATTACCATGTTAGCAAGTACAATATTTACTACTCTGATTATTTGGTTACTCTTGACAGTTTTTAGACCAAGTGATACTATTTGGCTGTATAACGATTTAAATAAATATATTTTTGGACTTAATTACTACTATACAAATAAATTTAATTGTGATAGTACCACTTAAATAGTAAATACATTGTTCACTAACACTTAAAGACAACCGATCATCAACTACAGATGAAAGTTTTATATAAAGTTTGTTTACAATAGCATATGATGAAAAACTGGTTGATGAGAGAAACGATAATTTCTCACAAAGTTTTTTCTCGAGACAATAAAACAATCACTTAAAAACCAATAAAAAATCGCCGATTAAACTAATTTCGATATTAAATTTATATGATTTTGGTACATCTTTTCTTATTTAATCAATAATTTTTATATTTTTCTCAAGAATTCCTGCGACTAGAATATTAACGTGCAATAGAAAATGAAGTTTTAAACAGATTACTTTAAAGAGATGCTTTAAACAGAAATTGAAAGTAAGAAATGCATTTAGAAGACGTATAAACGTTAATGTAATAGTTTTTAAAGGTTAGTGGTATAATTAGCTTTGTGATTATGCTTTTAATTTTTCATAATAAGATATGTTATAAACAGATTATGTTGCATAGATAATTTAGTATGTTAATTATAATTGTTGTATTTTAATCTGAGCTAATAAGATATTTCCGATTTTCATTTTAATATGTAGAATATTATTTTGGGTATATTTATTTATTTAAATTAAATAAATATTCCTGTATCCAAATAGTAATTATAGATTTTTATTATAATAAAAGAAGCCTACGTGATGTTCATTGCAGTCGTAGGAAGACTATCGTAACATTTATTATATGATCGGCCGAGTTGCGCAATTGTAGTGGTATATATCGATACTGGTTCTGTAGTCGGCCGGTAAACCGGCTAGTTATCTTTAAGGTCTTGTAACTCGTATTTATAGCCAGTCAAGAGGTCATCCTTCGCTCTCAGTCGGTTCGGGTGAAAGTCCTTCTGTGTCACCTGTTGCTTTCACTATTGTGTTGTATCTTTAACCCTTAGTTGGCATTCTATAATTTCCATTCGCTTAGTAAGTTTTACTCGTTATTACGTTTACGCTTTACTCGTTATTATGTACGTTCTTAAAAAGAGATCTCTTAGATCGATTAGTTTAAATTTTAGTGATTATTATGAACTCGATTATTCAATTCGGCAAACCGTTTTAATAAACCTTACATCATTCGTATTATTTTTGCCCTTTTGTACATAACTGTCTTATAAATAAAATAGTTCAAATAATCATCGGTAATATTCATACTTAAATTTTCTTTGTAGTATATTATGACCAAATAGTTTTCCCAGTACGATAATCTTTTATTGATAATCTTATCTGTTTGAAGTCTCATTTTACTTCTTTTATTCACGTAGTATATGTAAATGGCCGTTTCATGTCGTCCGTACCGCAAGTAAATTTTCGTCATACATCTTCGTGATCGATGTGATGAATTTGTGCAAAGAGAACGTATCCGCCGACCCAATTCATAAAAAACCGTTTTAAACAAATTTCTTAAACTAATTAATATAGTTAAACCTATTTTGCAGTTTAATTTTAAAAAATCCATAACCTCCACATACAAGTATTTATGTATTATAAATTTTTACGACAAAACCGATGCTTCGGTAACGTAGCCTGCTAAAAATTGTACTATATTTTCATATAAATGAATAAAAAAAATAATTTTCTGAAAATGAATCGTCACTTAAGTACTTTCACATACAAAAAACTTAGAAAAGTGATTAGTTAAATTTAATGGTCATTTCATATTAAAAAATTTATCAGTTCAAATACAGTTTAATGTCAACTGTTCGCACGGTTTAGTCGATAGATATAAAAACCCCATTATCGGCACATTAACTAAAATTTGATTATATTAAAAAATGGAATACATAATTGTACTTAAATCCTTTCTAAGGATGGATAGAGATATCCATCCTTACTTACCATATCCATATTATTACCGATTGTTTATCGCCTATTAGTATTCTGTTTTATGTAAACAAACACGAAGTGAATGTATTTTATTAGGCAGTGTTTTTCTCTTATTTTAACTGAATTATTTATTCTGAGATGTAGTCGGTACGATGACTATAAATCCTTTCTAATTACGAAAGCTGCTGGCTTTATCTTGTCGTTTTTTTTATTCACAGATGATAAATCTTTTTTAAACGTTAAGAATATCGAGATTAATTCGGGAAAAAGTTAAAGGTGCAATATTTTATTGGACAAATTAGAATAGATTAATCTGAAATCTAATAAGATCAGGTGATGTCGACTTACTAGCTCGCACGGATTATCAAAATTTAGAAAACCTTACTTCAATACAGTTTATACTTATCGTTCGGAATATTACCTAAAATCTTTGAAGAGAAGTCGGAGAGTTCTTACTTAAAAAGTATTGCAGTCAAACAGCGCTAGCACGACTACAAGGTAGAACTGAAGCTACAGAAAAAATTTATGAGATAAGCAGCAAAACTTATATGCTTCGAGTAATTTTTTTTTCCATTTTCACAATGTAATTCGTTTATTGTTAGGGTATATTCGTATTTGTAAAAAAATTTCCGAAAAAATGACTTATTTTACGGTTTCCTGTTTTGAGTCCTGTGAACTTCCTATGTGTATTTTAAGTGTAACATCTTAGAAAGTTAAATTTGTGGGAAAATTATTCTGTAGGGATGGTTAATTATTTATTATTACCGATTGTTTATCGCCTATTAGTATTCTGTTTTATGTAAACAAACACGAAGTGAATGTATTTTATTAGGCAGTGTTTTTCTCTTACTTAACTGAATTATTTATTCTGAGATGTAGTCGGTACGATGACTATAAAATGTAAGCGGTGGTTTTGTGTTACGTTTAATTATTAAATTCACGTACAGTATTTATTGTTGGTGTAGAAGACACGGTTACTGCTTGCCTAAACTAAATTATATATCGTGTGGGTAATCTTCCGTTTTACTTTTACCCGTTAGATAATATCTTGACTTCTCCGTTAATATTGAATTTTAATTGTACATATTTATTTATATTTAAAGGAATTCAGTACTATCTATTTAAAAGAACTCGTCAATTTTGCATACATTATTTGCGGAAGACTGGAAGCACATAAAGTAATGCTACCGTCTACAAAAATTCCTGGCTTAGATTAGATTATTCATCATCGGTGATCTTTGAATATTAAGAATATTTTTAGTATGACGTCATACTAAAGTGCATTATAAAGTGTTGTTTCACTGTAATAGAGAAACGACTTTGCATTATACGCAACATTTTTCTTTATTGAAGGTTAGTATGTCATTTTTTTCGGTTGAAATATTAAAAATAGTTTTAAAAACTTACCGTTTTATTATCTGTTAAGGGTTTATTTTATTATCTCTATAAGTTAGCAAAGAAGCCGGTTAACTTGCCTGTAATAGTCGATTTGCCAAACCGTTTGGTGTAATCGACTTAACGTTTAATTCGATATAAGTTCTATATTAATCTTCTCCCAGAATGAATTCTTAGTGTTGATCGATAAAGAAATTTGTATTTTGATAATTTCTGCAGTAGATTAAGGAGTGAATAAATTCTTTCCAAAATATTTTAACTTCTTTATTAGGTGTAATTTTTTTTTTAAATACACGTCTATTTATTAGTGCTAGGGAAATGTGTTAAATTAATTTCACTAAAATAAGCTCTCAACAAAGAAGTATTTAAACGTAAATTCTAATCTATATTGTTACTAAACTTAAAATCTGTATGCATTGATTGTTAACTGTTATGAATTTCTATTCCATAACATCAAATGCTGTCTGATGGAATAGACAGCTGATTTTTATAAAATTGTTGTAAATGTTGGATCTTATAATTTTTGTACATCTGCTCTGAATTAAATTTAGTATGAAGAAGAAATATATGGTATAACATTACCACCGACCAATTACTTAATTCGCCTTATTAATATCTACACTATCGTTTTATAAGGAACAAATTTCGACTTCGGGATGTATTTTTCTTTCTTTGAGCTAATCGGGTTTTTGTTAACACGCTTAGTTTATACTGCCGATGTATAAGCATCGTATAGCGAATTATATTTTTCTTTTCTGTAATATATTTAAAAATTTCATGTACTTTTCCATTATTTTACGTTGCAGTTTGTTTATATTAATATTGTTTTTGCCCCGATCATCACCTAATTTTGTTTCAACGTTTTAATTATCGCTTAGACTATCATACCATGCCAATTTTAGAAACAAGAAGTAGCATCGTGTTTTCATCAGTTAGAAGTTTACGCCCGTTTATAGAGAACTTTATCTGTTTCTCATAAATTAAGATTTTTAAATTCCAAGATATGGAACCGAAATATATGAAGTGCTTCGATTCAACTGTTCATTCGGCTCTACTGATGATATGATAATTGTTGTTTAGATTTTAAATATAGTAGTAGTTGATTGTCGTATACGTAAGGGAAAATGTAATTTTAATTGTTAATCAGCGCAAGTAATAACCAAATAACTAAGATGCTAAAATAAATCGTTAGATAATGGTCGACCGTGTTTAATGGTATATCCAGTTTCGTATCTGAAAGTTTTAGTACGTTATCCCGTCGGGAGCACACGATATATATAGATATAGGTTGTTGCATCAACCGCATCCTTCCTTTTACAATAGGAAAAATATACGGTTATGAGTACGGATTCACCTTAAGAGAATTGCCAAAAACTACTTCGGTAGTTTTTGTGTGATAAACTACCGTTTCGGATATTGTGAGGTACACAGCGGATGTTTTTGAAACGAATCGACTGATATCAGTAGCATGCCTATTTCAAGCGATTTCTTTATTTAAAGAAAATATATCTTCGTTTTTTTTTGCAAGTCGGCTAAAATGTATTGCGAGATTAATTATCTCGATATTAACTATACCTTTTTTTGTTGTTGTAAAAATATGAATTTTCACCTCATTATTACGTAACCCACCTAAAACTGTGACGTACACATTTATTAATATACCGGTTGATCATTTGAAAAGTTATCGCATTTAATATTCAACAGCTATCAGTCCCATCATATTTCTGTTTGCAAACACATATACAGTTCTCGGGGAGGAACCTTTTTAAAATTATTTTCAAAGGGTAATTTAAGAAGTAATATCACGTAATTTTATAGTTATTTTTGTTGAACAGAAACTTAAAAAAGTATTACTCCAAATGGTTTTTCGCACCTATCGAGCGAAGGAGTGGGCGAATTTTAATTTTCTTTTCACAGAAATTTATTTTTTTCGGGATGTCAATTAATGTAATTAAGTGTTACCACAGCCATTTAAGATTTTTGAGTTTTGGGTAGGTGTAGCGGAAATGGTTTACAACCCTTTGAAAATAATTTAAAAAGGTTCCTCTGAGAATGGTATAGATGCCTGAAAGAGAATATGATGGGAGTGATAACTGTTGAATAATAAATGCGGTAACTTTTCGAATAATCACCCCTTATGAGTTAGTTATCTTGATTACCCGCAAGTTCTTATTATAATTGTTTGGTGGATTTCATGGATATTATTTCATTACATTCTTAATAAGTTTATAGTTTATTTCGGAAAATAACTGGAATCGGATTAAGCGGTTTAGTAGTAGGTAAGATTTTACATTTTTAGATGTTATATAATTCCAGGAATTGGTTCTATGATTTTAAAAAAAGGGGTTTGGGCGAACTAGTCATGTATATTATATTAGAACACACGGGATTACGAAGCTAGAAAGTATGCATTTTAATGATTTCATTTTTCGATTGTATCGAGTGAAAGGAAATCTTTTGAGTGTGGTTGAACTGAAGACGTGAATAGAAGTGGTTATGTTGTACACTATCAGCGTGTTATTATTCTTACGTACCGAAAGCTTTTATAAATCTAGAAATAGTAGTTAGGAGACATGTATTTGAGAACATTGCGGATGTAAACATATTGTAAATATTAAATCTTATTTCACTATTGGATCTTGATAATTACGAATGCGATTTTAAGTATAGTTTATTAATTCGATACGTGCTTTCTTTTATTAATTTTTAACAAAAATTAATAAAATTTGACAGTTAATGAAATGAATTGTAACATAACGTATAACTTGACATATAAAAATAAAAAAATAAATGCAACATTAAAGCTAACGTTCATCCGAACAAAGAATGGAGTCCATCCGGACTAAGAGTATGACGTGACCGCCTTGGATCAGATTCGAGCGCCGAATGTTAGTACAAGCAGAACTCTCCGGTGAGCGCTAGCACCCGCTAGATCGCAGCACCGGACGGCTCAAGTGGACGTGACAGTGTTATTAGCTTTCTTTGAACTTTCTTTTTCTGTTAAGCCTCCGGAAACACCGTAAGGTATTACTTCAGAGGACGAATGAGGATAATAGGTATGAATTTAAATGTAGTCTTGTACGGTCTCTGGCCTATCGTTATTATCGCAAGATCTATTCTTTATTTAATCGGTCGATGTGATTGTGAATGTCTTATCCGTTTAAGTTTTGCCGGTTAAATAAATAACAAGTGAATTAATCGTGTTACTCTCGTTAATCGATTACTTTTTTCTTGTTTTATTTTTCAGAACCGAATTTTTTGGACGATTTAGTCAATAAAATAGAGTTCTGTTAGGGTCTGAAAAGTAATTAAGACTCACGGGTGAAATGTTTTAAACATTATTAACCACGAGGTTTTTCAGTTTCGGTTAGATAGCTAAAACCGTTTACCTAATACGAAACATCGGTTTATTGCTGCAGTACATTGAAATATTTTGCATAAAATCTTTTCATAGCAATTTTGCAGCTCCCATCATTGACGAAGCAGTTGGGTAATGGACACGGAAAGATTGTTCTAGAAGCATATTTTTACATTATATTTTGAATTGGTAATTTTACATAGTTTTGCTTATTTTTTTAAAATTTATTCCTTTTTTGAATTTTTAACTTTATAAACTTTCCGTTGAAATGTTAAAGATTATTATCTTGGAAGCAACTTACGTTGCTATTTTATTAGCAACGACTATAAATGCAATAGTTATGAATGCATTCTATGAATTACTATGAATGCATTCATAACTGTATGTATTGATTTGAATAATTTTTTGTTCGTAGTACTCAAGGTTGGTAAAAACATTCTCTCCATTTTCACCGTTGCGTTCATTCTTTTAGCTAAATTTTAATATGGATGCAACTGTAAAGTGCTTGAATGTAGCTTGTATTTTAAGCCTACAAATCAATATTCACGTCTTATTTACTAGTCGTAGGCGTCGTGTTACTGTTCGTATTTCTGCATTACTCAAAAATATTTATATTTTATTTAGTCCCATTTTTATCTTCATCTTTACAAAACTGTATTATTATTTCTTGTCGATTTGATATCTTAACTGCTTTCTGGATTCTAATTCGGTTTTTTACGAGTTCTTGTACGTAATTAATAGTGATTTTCAGTGAGTTAAGAGGTTTTCACATAACCTTTCTGAGAAATTCGTATTAACAAACGCATATTTTATTTTAACCTTTCATTTAAATATTTCGCCGTATTTTCCTTTATGACATTTAGATGTACTGAGTTTTGTTGGAGGAGTAAATGTGGATAGTATAAACAAAGTGTTTTTTCAGCATTATGATTTTTACTTAGTATAGTAATACTGTTTGAGTAGTGACATTTAATTTTTTACTTTTCGAAATTTTCTATATAAATTATGTTGTTTTACTAAGTTTTTCTTCTTGCTTTTACTGTTTTTACTACTCTTTAAGTACATAGTACAATTTTGTATAAATCCATAAATGTCGTAGATTATTATTTTATTATTTAATAATACGTTCTGATTCAGATATTAAAATAATGGTTACTGTTGTATATATGCAGAACGCAAATCTGATATCTTACGGTAATTAATATTATATTTCTATTATCGTTGTCTTATAAGTGTTGGTGTCTAACCATTATGGCGGTGATCATCATGGTCGTCGTCTGTTCGTCCTTGTTATTATCATAACTGGATCTGTTGTAACACTGCGAGACGATTTGTAGAACTATTACAGAACAGTTGTGAAACTTATTGAAAGTTTTATCATCAGTTGTTACGCTTTAAATGACATTTCGTTACGCATTAAATTATGATTATTATTATTATACACTTCACTAATTACTTGAGAAAAAAATTACTCCGTTGTTTATACATTTATAAAATGATGTGTGTGCTTTATTTAGTACTTTTTTCTTTCAACCGGTCAACCGGTTGAAACCTTCAACAAGAACCTCCTCCTCCTCCGGGAGGAGGTTCTTGTTTCAAATAGTGATTCATTAATTTTTCAAAATGTAAAGTCTTACTTGTTACAAGTGGACAGATTTTGACGACGAATCGTTTTTAATTTAGTACAGGAAGTATATTTAGTGGTCCTGTTATAATTTTTTCCGGTTGACTTACGTTAACTACAACGTAAAAAATTACATTTTCTACACCGACGATTTGAAGATTATTTTTATAAAAAAAAGTCACATTTCAGCACTGTGTATACATTTTGTCTCTTGTTAGTCGTTCGACAAGGGTATCTCGAGACTAACCAACATAAAAATTTCTTATAAATAAATTTTATTGATTTAAAAATGTATAATATATATATATATATATATATATACATACAAAATAGTAATTCAAATAAATAAAAAACCTAAACAATTTAATGACAATCAAATTATAAATACCAAAATACAGTCCGATTTACTAAAAACTTAAAATAACTAATATTGCATTGACATGTAGATAACAATAAAAAAATTTTAAGTTCATACAATTCACTTTCTGCGAGTATAATTTTACTGTTAACAAAAGAACTACCCTACACTTTAAGAAAGAATAGCGCATACGGTCACTTTCACTTCTATTTACAAAAAAACTCACCGAACAGCTTATTGTTTTCAATCTCTGCCTAAACCGAATACTCATGACGCCCTCTTCAGTCGTTTTCACCAAACGCTTACTGTTATCGTTTTTATCGTACGTTCCACTGAACTCGGGCTTGAAAAACTACTGAATACGTCCGCTGGTCCCTTGGCAGTATTTATACCTCCTGACCTACAGATCCAGTTTCCCCGACCAGTCCTTTTGATTTTTCAAGCGTAATCATTTTTGTTGTCGTTTTTCTATGAGTACTTTTTCTAGAAAAAAAACCTGTTTGACGTTCCTTCTACATTCCTCTTTCTTTATTTTATATCTCTTTCTTCTTTGTAGAATAAACCCGTTAGACTGGCCCGGTTACAATATATATTATGCGACGCATTCTGATATTCAAAGTGAGAAAATTTTGGGTGTTCAAAATTACTTTGGGTAATTTTGTGTTTTTATTAAGTTACGTGAAACGTTATATTTTTATAAAATCAACTTTTTTGCGGGCCCACCCCTATCTCAAATAAATTAATTAACTAAAGGAACAGAATTAAGAAAATGGTTCCTAAAATTAAAAGATTATACTTCTTCAGGGGTTAATACCTTTTGGATTGTCAATTTGAGGGTCAGTTTAAGGGCTGTGTCAATTTAAGGGTTTGTAAATTATCGATAGTTGTGATTTAATTTTAGTATTGACAACGGTAAACTTACAGAAAATGATGTCTTGTGCTAAATTCCTAACGACAGTATAAGTTTTTCTCACCGTAATTTCAGGCATCAATTCTTCATTAAAATGTTATGTATAAAAAAAAGTCTGAACTCTTATTAAAAAAAAAATCCCTTTAGACACGCCGGAAGGCGTAAATAAATTTCACCGGTGCTAAGTAGGGGATAATAAAGATTTTCACCTTAAAGTTAAGAAAAACTTCAAATTTACTCAATGGTTGCATGTGAAAAAAGTTTCACGTGTGTAGCATACGACAAGCCCCCATTTTCTTACAATTCCGGCAACGTTTTAGTCATCCCTTGCCATAAGGGTTGGTCATATCAAAAATTGTTTCAGAAAAAAGTTTTAGGTAATGTTTAGAGGAGTAGCCGATTCGATATTGTGCCTATTAAGGAAGGTATGATTTTTTGTGTCTTCTAAACTCCATTTTTTCCATCCCCTGGGCCAATGGTTGGTGATATCAAATAATTTTTCTTAGATAAGTTTTACGCCCTTATCCAAAGAATAGTAGGAACTTTAAACGAATTCGGTATTTTACTTAATAAGAAAGTTATAGCGATATTTTGTTTTTTTCGGAAAAGCCCCCCACCCACCATTTCCACCCCCCTGGTCTGATTTTTGCCGTTAACGAACTCAACCGAGATTTTGGGACGAGATTATTTTTAACGAACAATTTGAAAGTGATTGGCGCAAAGTTACTGTAGTTATCGCGTCAACAAAAAAGTGAAATATATATGTATTTCACTACTTTCAAAAGTTAATATAAACTTTTGAACTGATGTTGATTTTGGGGTCTGGAGGATGTGAAACGCGAAGATACGTCGAAATTTTCCGGAAGTCGAATCATGGTACCCATTACAATAGGTAGCTTTCTTATGAAATCTACCTAAAAGAAGAAAGAATTGTGCGATTGCCTCATGTTTTTTGATCTGCTGAAAGGATTTTTAGTAATTCCAAACTTTATAGTCTTTTTCACTTAGATTTCTGCTAGATGTCGAAAAAATGACTTCTTTATTGATACGATTTAGGGTTTAGGTCGTCTAAATCATGAATTTTTATCCAGCTTTTTACATTTAGTTATTAAATCTATATAAACACGTATCTTTAGAAATTTAATGTTTATTTTTTTAATACCGTAGTCCCAGTTTACGTATATTTTCATTAGCTTTCAATTTTTGATATAAATGTAAAGTACGTAGTGTAACGGATGAGATGAATTCCTTCCTACTTTATATTTACTTAAATATTAATTGAGTAATTATTTATGTTTAAAAAGGGTTTGATTTGTTTTTTTTTGCATTATCTCTTCGGTTTTAATTAAACATGTTTGAATGATTGTGTTGTGTTGAACATTCCGTGTGATATAAACGTGGATATTTTTCTCCAGTGATTTTTTGTAGTAGTATCACAGGAGTTAGTATTTCTGAATAATTTGCCTATACCGTAGTGTGTTGTAGTTACGTAATGCTTGCTTTTACCTTATTCCGATTCCTTTAACAAATTCTCTTAGGGTACTTTCCTAGACTAACAACTATTTGCTGCCGCATTTCTAACTACAATTTTTAAATGATTAGGAGAAAGAGATGTCTAGTACACCCTTAAGTAGTAAAATTATAAAATATAAAAAAAATTAAGGATGGGTGTATATACTGTAAAGTGGCACGTGAATTTTGTGACGGAAGAAACAATATTTAGGTCAAGCATACAAATTTGTGTTAAATACATTTTTATTCTGGAATATTCGAATTTTTTATTACGTTAGTTTTCGTATAAAAAAAATGGTAAATTCCTTTTTTTGTTACTCTACATAAATAAAATGTAACATTAAGAGGTATTATCGGTAAAATAAACACCCCTGTTCGTTTTTTTTTAATAAAATCTCTACACGAGAGGTCGCTAAATCAAAAAATATTAAAGCCTTTATAATTCGTTGAGTATCATATGTATTACAGTCATTATGTATAAGAATTTTATACATTAATATTATTTTAAATTGTCGTGACGTCACTTTTTAACGCTCATCTTTTTTTTAAGGTTTTATTTATTACCATTGTAACAAATGAATTTTAACTACTTTTTTTATTAGGATTTCGTATGCGATGAGTCATTGCGTTGATCATTCCTGAAGTAAATATTTTAACACGAATTATGCAGTATAAATGTTTTTTTTTCAAACTAAATAAAACGCAAACTTGTTTTATTAGTAGAACAGTTTAAAATCTTTGTTTTTCCCTTAGTGCATATTTTACATTCTGTAAATAAATAAACTACTGTTATTGGTGTATTCACAGTTGTCTGATATTGTTGTATTGTTGTCCGATATCAGTGTCTGATTTTGTGATTTTTAGCAGAATTTATTCTATTGTATTCGACCATGTAACGTTGATTTTAACGGCTGACATTAAATCAGATGCGACAAATTTCAGTCGTTTGTGAATTAGATGTGATGAATTTTACATTATTTTCACTAAGTTTATTATATCCCGTCGTCTAGTTTACTTTCTTTTTAATGCTAATAGTTTTATATATATATATATATATATATATATATATATATATATATATATATATACGGTTTAGCACCGGCATTATAGTATTCATAATTTCAGGATCAAATTCATGCTACATCTCGTATATTGCGTATTCAGTATCGTCAAAAAACATAATTTTCATCAAAATAAAACAATATCAATATTATTAATTTAAAAATAATGAAATAATTTAACGATCAAAGTAAGAAAAATGTTATTGTTGTATTAGTTGGTTACTTTTCATGATGTTTTTGCTCGGTTTATTTTTTCTTATGCAACCTTTACGAATAAAATCGATATTTCAGACGAATAAACCGTCTAATATAATTTTCTTGAACAATAACGGTAAGACTTCGGATGCATAAATCGTCTCTAAAATGGATTGTTTATTTAAAACAGTTCGAAATTTTTCTATTTAGAGAAGCAATCATGTCCGTTATTATTATTTCTGTTCGTCCGTTGTGTTTTCTGTTTTGTTTAACTTTTGGGTTAGTTATTAAATTCGTTTCGTCTTCCTGAAGTAACATTTAACATGTTACTTATAAAGTAGTAGTAGAAATATGTTAACCGAGACAACCGTATTTTAATGGCAATTTCTTTCATTTCATTACTTACATTCTTTGATTGAATGAAAGCTTTAAAATGACCTTTGAATGAGGTGATAAAGTTTAGTAACAGATAAAGTCAATTCTCATTAAGGTCACTGTAGCATGTTTTTTGCACAGTTTGTTTGATGTGAACACGAAATAGAACCTCTCTTGTTTAATATCGATTTTTTATTTTATATTTTAATTCCTAATATGTTAAAAAAAAAGTCCCGATTGTCAGAAATAAAAAATAATTCAGTAATATTAACAATGACTTATATTGAAAATGAATGAAAACTTTCATTCGTTCGCGAAGAAGCTCTATTCTGTTTTTGTATTCCTTTGCAACAATCATACTACGGTCCGCCTTCTGTATTTTTGAAGTAGTTTATTTTAATAATACCTTTCGTGAGATTTTTATATAGAATTAAGATCGGTGGGTATATTGTTTTGCCGTTTTTGCTTTGTTTGGAAACATTACAATTTTTGTTTCGAAAAGATAATTTTCCTTTCTTCTGTCGATTTCACAGTGACATTTTATGGCATCTCTAAACTAGATTTTAACGGTTTAATAGTCTACTCTGTTTGGTGGGATTGCAAACGGTTTTTCACTTGGACTTTGAACACCGGTGTAGGAGATTTTTTTAAATACTTAGGAATCAAGAAATTCCTTAGAACTTCGCCGGTAAAAGTCTGCAGAACTGGATGGCGCGGTGAAGTCAACGAACTATGTTTACAGTTTTAAACACGACGTAACCTAAAAATGGAACGAAAATAGGGGAAAAATTAAAAAATAAGCATGAAAACATATTTCAGTTCAGTTTGGTTTATAATAAAGAATACTTTCAAAAAATACCTCGATTTTTGTTAGACTTTTTTCCTTCCATTTGATGAACCGCGGGACTCGAATATGTCACTTTTTCCTCAAAAAGTTTGGTTTACGAATCGCGCCACTAGGTAGCAGTACTTGAGAGTACTAGTTAGCGTACAGAAACTTGATAACGTATTTTAAATAATAAAATCTAACGAAAATATACTACTGCTTGCTTTAATAGTAAATGAAAGTATATATTTAATATTTTAATGAAAGTATTGAAAATGAAACAATTTTTTTAATTTCCATTTTTTTAAATAGTGTACAAGAGATTATAGCTGGTAATAAAACACAAAAAATGCCAATAGTTGGAAAGTGTTGTTGCAAATGTGGCAACAAAGATTTGTTACATAAAACAGAAATAAATTAGATAAATTTATTTATTTAATTTAATTTAATTAACTATTTGAACTAATTGATGGAGAAATAAAAAAAAGTTCATTACTGTTTACTGTCCAAACGACCTACCAGTGCAGGCGGTAATAGTTCTGTAGGAAACTCGTTGAGAAAGTTAACAAATACTTTAACTGATGAAAATAAATAAGTTTATCCGTTTAGTCCGCTTACTCAGAAGAATTGACTCTAGTTTTTAGTAACGGCTGTTCATCTGAAGATTAGCGTTAGTCGATCACATCTAAAATCAGTTTTTCAGTTTTAATGTCTGTAATTAGCATATCTGTCAGTTATAAAATCTGTACAGCGGTTATTGCAGCAGTAGCCTCATTTAATTATCTTTTCCGCATTTACTTAAATATTGATTTCAAGAAGCGAGACATTTTAATTGGAGGGGGAAGATCTGACTAATGAAATAGTTTACTTCGAATTAACCATCGTCTGTGATATACCTGTCGGTTTAGTAGTTTAAACGAAAATTATCTGAATTCTCAAAATGTAAGTTATGCAGCTATTTGGAAAATAGTAAATTTAAATTTAGAAAATTTAAATAAATTGAACCCTAGGTTTAAACACTATAAAAAGAATTAGTTTCTAATCACTGGTCCTGCTATTTTTTTAAAATTAATATTACTATTAAAGGTCGAGTCATTTGTGTAACAGTTTTAAATGGGGTACATTATGTACATGTTTTTTGATTAAAAGTTACTGTTTATATTGTGTTTGATTTAGTGTTGCCACATATCGTGTGTGTCGTAAAATACATTAGGTCGAGCCAGTGTACGAGCTTAAAACGTCACGGAGCAGACTGCGTATTCGTATTACTACTCGGCCTGAAAACATCAACTCTGCGTATCAAATCGAAGTATTACTTATTGTCATATTGTACGCGGTAATAAATTGTATTTACATTTACTAATTTTAAATAATACGTAATTAATTCTTTTATAACCTTTATTTGACTAAATTATTTATTTTTAATAATGAACAAAAGCTTACTTGAATTTTCTTCATGCATCTAATTCAGACTTCTAGCAAGTTCACCGTCCTTGCTAAACGAATCACTATCACTGTCACTTTCATTTTCACACGTATAATATAACGTTCTGTTATTTCATTTATCAGTGGTTCCAGTTTTTCACTCTTTTTCAATATTTTTTTCCTTTTTACAACAGGGTTTCCAGTCTCATCTTCATTCATGGAATTAATTTTCTCCGTAGTTAATTTTTCAATATTTATAAAATAAAATGTTGTTTTTTGACTCGCCACATGTCTTTTTACGGCTGACCATACCATCTCGATCGGATTCAAATTAGGATAATATGGTGGGAGTCTAAGAACACGATGCCCATGTATTTTCAAAAGTTCATCCAAGTGATATTTTTGTTCTTCAGTTTTATGTAACTTTACTAATTCATGTAACTGTGGTTTCAGCATTTTTTAACTATACGGAATGTAAGGTTTCTCCAGCCAATCGGTCGTATCTTTTCTTCTGGAATTAGAATTTGGCGCTTTATCAATACCTGTATTGTAATAAGGAGCTTTATCAACAACTACTACTGATATGGTGGAATATTTGGAATCAATTTTTCACGCGCCCACTTCATGAACTTGTCTATTCATTTTATGGTAGTCGCCACTTTTCGAACTGGCTTTCCAAGTTAGTAATGCGTTCGAAATAAAACCGACTTCTCCATCATGAATTACTATTTAATGGCCACTTTTATTAATCGGCACATTAAGTTCCTCAACAATACCATCAGACCACGACTTTGTCGAACAATGCGAACTTAAAACGTACGTTTCATCCGAATAAACAATTGTAGCATTACTTTGTATGTACTTTGCCTACAAATATTCAATTTTCTTCCACCTGATACCGGATTTTTCAATTAAAAGTTTTGTTATTTTCAGTTTTACATTTGAAATCTAACGCTTTCAAAATAACAGCTAAGTTGATTCACTGCCTTTAAGATCAGTAGATGTCTGAAGTTCTTGCCTTATTTTCTTTAAAAATAGGTAATTCATTCTTCTTTGAATGAAATTCATTAACTGTTCTTTTAACTACACCTAAATCAAATTTTTCCAGTCCGCTTACAGGTTTTGAACGTCGTTTATACTTTTTCGGCGTGCTGAAACAACACGTTTGGGATGTTGATTGAAGAATCATGTCTTTTTCTCTTCTGAGTTTTTGAACCTATGTTCTTGATATCCCACAAGCAGCAGCAGTTCTTTCTTCGCATTTATGAATGCCAATTTTATGTTTGTTGTCAGCTAATTTACCTACTTTAAGAGTTTCTTTTTCATAAAATCATAAACATTATTGTCACGTGCGCAACTCCTAAATTTTTTCCTTAACTGTGGATTTAAGTTAAAAATTTATGGATTTAATACACGAACAAAAAAATTGCGAAAAACAGTGAGTAATTATAAAATAATATGACCGCTCAAAAAGGTTATCCGAATAACTTCGCTGAACACGATATAAATTGGACTAAAGTTTATTTCTTTATTTATTACACATATTGTGTGCTACGAATGACGGATTTAAATATAATCGTGACGAAAGACATCATTTCTAATGCATGTATAAATTTTTATAGGCCTGTACATAATGCCAATCAGAGCATTAGTCATTTGATTAAGGAATTTGATGTTGCTTACAAGATTGAGTCATTAAACATCTTTATACATGTAATCAACTCGAGTGGAAAGAATTGAATACACAATAACATAAATGTATTATTTTTAGTCGAAAGATGAAATAAAAATCATAATTACGCGCAAAAGTTTTTTTGAAAACAATATAATATGTCAGCACATGACTTTACAAACTCATAGATTCGCTGGGGCAACTATAATTGATTTATCCGATTTCTATCCCGTACTGCTCACTCACTGCATTGTATGCTTTCTTGTCAATAATTGTGAAGCAAATTTTATATATAATGAATTTTTAATAATTTCCATTTTATGCCATTTCTTGATGAAATCACTCACAATTTAGGATAAACTGAAATACGATCTACATAAAAAAAAGAATTGATTTATCTTTATTCTTTTACATCTTCTAAATTAATAGGCAAGTAAAAATACTAAAAACCGTTTCTTATGTAACGGAATTAGATTCGCTATTAAAATTGTGTTCCAGTTTGTAAAAATAAATTTTATGAGCAACTTTGTTTTTTTTAAACACTTCTTTTGTATGTGTTATATAGATGAGATAATATCGCATTAGAGTTGATAGCATTTTTTCAAACTTTATGGGCTTGATGTACGTTCCCGGAAATTTTTCTTTGACCTTAGTGAGAAAACCTTTTCATTTAGCGAGAGGAGCTTGCAGAAAAAAGTTACCGTATTTCTTATCATTTATGTTGAAATAAAAGTATCCTTCAAGATTAATTATTATCAGTTAGTCATTTTCAACACAACATAAAAATACCGACAGTATTCAAAAAATTAATTGCATGATTTCATGAGAAACGCCTTGGTGAAAACACGCAGCCTAAAAAACTCAGGCACACATTTTTAATACATGGTTTATACGATGAGAACACTGCAATTGTTTCTGATACATTTGTTTATGTATTTTACTGTACAACCACTCACCACTCACGGTAGTTTTATAAAGAAATGACCGCATGTAGTGCACGGAAACGTTATAGAATTGTTTTATATATCACGTAATCATTCATTAAATAAGAAAGCTTTCTGATACTCTTCTCCGTCAGTCTCAGGTGTAATTTTTACTTTCATTATTTGTTTGTTTGTCGTTAATTAACTTAATTAATCATATAAAACAGCTTCAACATTCCATATTTGTTTTATCTTCTTATAAAGATTAGTCGTATTAATAGCGGTAAGTTTTATTATTTCCTTCTGCTGAAAATATGTTGTGTAAGGAAGTGGTGGTTGCGTGCTCGCATGATGGTGTCGTGTGATTTACAAACTATACGGTGACTAAAAAAAATTTGCAGCATATTTTTTTTAATCGACGGAAAATTGGTGCAGAAATACAACCTGCGATTTTAACATCTGATCTTAATTATTTTTTTAATTTGCTCATTTTCTTACTAAATTACGGTAATTTATTATTTATGTTGTTATTGTGTTTACTTATTTACAGACCATAAATAAACTACATTGATAAACTGCATTATATCTTTGTTTTACTCAGAATCGTTTCAACATTTTTACTTCTAGAGAAGCGAGCTGTTGCTGATATTTGCGATCGGTTTTTTTTATAGTCTCAGATATTTGACGTTATTTTAATTGTAGGCTATATGTAGTCAACAGAATTGTATTGTTGTAGCCTCCGTATTACAACGAGTTACTTAAAGATTAAGTCGATAACGATTCATTTAGAGATTTTTCTTTATTGTTTCATAAAACTAAGAAAAGTAAAACAATGTTGATAGCAAACTACCATTTCTTTGTTTAATATGATTCATCACTTTTCTTTGTATGAATGATTTAATAAAATTTATTGTTTCATTCAGTTTTTGTTTTTAGCAGAATCTGTGTTATGTATCACGTTCTTGGTGATAGGGCCGTGTGGGGCGATTCTCCGGTAGCTTTAAAGCGATTAGAAAATTACTGAATTAACTGTTTAATATCGCCAGAAGCAGCTTTAATGAAGCTGATAATTAAAGCGGGGGTAATCATTGTATCGGCAATTAAGCGGATGTAGTTCGGTTTATATTCTTATTTCATATCCTTATTTCCGTTAAATGATTTTGTTAGATATCACTTTGTCGGATCGAGCAAGTCGACAAAACTAGTAGAAATGTAGCCTTAACATTTGTTTAAATACTCAAATTACGACAATTATTTATGTAAGTTTTGTCGGCAGTCTGTTTTGATAGTCACCGGTTTTATCAATTATTATGTTAAGCTTAGAATGAAAAGATTTACATTAGAGGAAAACCAAATCTTTACCCGTTAAAAACAGAATTACTCGGAAGAGTTACATATTATAATGATAATAACAGACCGTCATGGAGAATGCTGTTTCTTGATACCTGTCAATAGACAGATTCACTAAAGAATAATAATGTAGTAGTGGGATGGAAAACGTAAAAGGTTTTCATAAGTTAGTAGTTAACTCGTTAGCTAGTACGAAATGAAAAAATAGATAAATATGAAAACAGTACGGCGTGAAAAGATATTCGTCGATTTATTAAATAAATACTCGTATTAGCTATAAGAAAATTCACTCTAAATAAAGTCGTATCTTAATTTTCTTTTGTAGAACTTCTACTTTGTGTGTCTGATCGTCTTAAATTGTTTAAACAATTATAATAATATAATCAACTGTTCGGTTAACTTTCATTATGCGATTTCGCAAAAGTCGTTACAGTTTTCATTGGTTTTATTCATATTTTTACGTTCTTCATATTATTCTTCCAGTTAGAAAAAATTTCTTGTTAATTTCATTAAGAACGGCGGGGGGAAGAAAAATATTGGTAAGTTTTCTCGAAATGTTCTAAATAAAAACAGTCGATAACTTAATGCGGGGTAAATTTTAGTGCTATAACATTTTTGTTGAAGTATATTGTGAACGAGAAAATTAATAAAACTTATCTGTCGGATTAGGATAATGCCGATGAAGCTTTGCAAGATAAAATATTGCGGAGGGTTGAATCGCAGTGTTTAAATAGTGATTTTATTTTTTGTTGTGTCGTACGTAGATTTTGATAAAACCTTTTACGCAGCCAAACATCAGGATAGGTATTTACCGAAATAATTTGGGAAGGGTTATTATGGAAAGTAAGGAGCATATTTTTAGTATAACCATAAATAATAAAAGGATTTTTTTTATTATCCTTTAATCATTAAAATGTTTATAGTACGCAGTAATTCACCCGCAGGATGTCGACACTTTTTTTAAGATATCTTTCTCCCTCTTTCTCTGTAAGTCTCATTCTATAATTTAAATTCGTTTAGCTAGTACAAATAATCAAACTCGGTTAATTTGCCGTCGAAGTGTGTGCAACATACATAAGTTTTTTTTCACGTTGTAGTGATATTGTATGTCGTCGGTGGATGTATAAAATTACTTATAAACGTGTAATGTCTCCCTACCTTGTTGGTAACTGCTCTTTATTACTATTTTAATTTAAATAGCTTGTTAGATCCCCACTTATACGATAGAAGTATAACTTTCTGCTCTGATTATTCGAATAATTCCAATTATCTGCGGTAGTAGCACATGTGTTAGCGA
Source organism: Lycorma delicatula (assembly GCF_047948215.1). NCBI lineage: Eukaryota > Metazoa > Arthropoda > Insecta > Hemiptera > Fulgoridae > Lycorma > Lycorma delicatula. The sequence continues at coordinate 29,256,413 of NC_134455.1, forward strand.
CTGTAAAAACATGTTCGCATTCTAAGACTTCCTTATAAAACTACCTTCGTTAAGAGATAATACCGTATAGATTATTCATTCTTTTTTATTTTAATGTATGCATTAGTTATATTTATATAATTAAATGGACCGACTGACATGTTATTTATAATTATCAAGATTTTCCCGGACGTTTACTTTCTCAGCAATTTGTTGTTTTTTCGAACAAGTAACAGAATATGTTATTAGTTTGAGGTTGCAAATTATGAACTATATCTACATTATCCAGCCATTTAAAAGGATTTTATTAAAAAACGTAACCCTTTTTATTTCAGTTTAATTATTTCCTTGAAATATATGTATAATTTTTATTTTTATTACGTACGTTAAATGGTTGGACATTAATCCATCTTAACTATTTTTTTGTTATAGGGATCGACATTTTTTAGCAGTCGTGTTTTTTTAATTTTTAATATTTATCTCTTGTTAACAGTGTTAGTTTTTTCTCTGCACTTTGAGGTATTAAATCAGGAATATTTTTTTATTGTGGTATCCCGGTGCGCCCATTCTCAAAGTGTGTGAAAAAACTCATTTATTTCGGAATATTTTTTTATTTATTAAGCGTTTCATCTAAATTAAATTACGAGATGGTGGCGACTTCGGTAATAAAAGTGTAAAAGATTTGCTTCTGCTATTTTCTTTTTTTTTAATTCCAGAAATAATTACCGTTTGTAACATATTTTTGATTCAAAAGTTCATTTCAGTGAATTCATAATCATTTTTCTATTTAAAAAAAATTCTAAGCCTAAATTTTCTACTTGAGCTTTCGCTCATTTTTTTCAGGAAGCGTTTTTCATTCGTATTTTCTTCTTTTGTATTTTGAACTTTTGTCGAGAAGATTCTATTTGTTGAAATTTTTCATTCGATCGGTTGCTCGTATCTTCAACCAACGTTCTTGACTTAAATTTTCCACATGATTTTTTTTTCGCTTTTTCTTCTGTAAATACTCTTCACTTAGATTTGGTAGGTAAACTTTTGTTTTTCTTCAAACGTTATCAAAGAGATTTTAACTATTCCACGATTATTTTTCACTTGCTCTTTTCGTAATATTATTAGCGTAAAAGTTTTTTTTTTTTAATTTGATATATGTACGGCTAAAAACGGAAGCGGCAATGATTTTTTTTACAGAGATAACAAATAATTACGTTTATTTTCAGTTCTTTAGATTTCGATTTTTTTTTATGTCAGTTGTTTTCTTACGGTTTATTAAGTTGGGTAGCTTGTTTTAAATTTAAGCCGATTTAAAAAAAAAAAACGTAATTTAAAGATGACGAACAAATTTTTCTTTTTGGCAGATTAAAAAAAAATTATGAAGTTGGCTAAAAATTACTATCTATAGTTTTGTTTTTTTAAATAAATTAATTACTTAATTTTTACTAATATAAGGATTTTTAAGTAATAAGATATCTGCTCAGGAAATCAGTAATGTCTATTATTGGAAATTACATTAACTAATGTAATTTAATTACTGAATTCCATTATTCATGAAAGCCGTATTTTTTTGTTTTTGCACTACATTAGTATGACCAGAAAATTATCTCTATTGTCTGTATTTCTAGTATACTTTAGAATAATATGTTAAATTTATAACTTCTGTGGAATAGAAATACCCATTTAAAGATTAATCTTTTTAAGTATTATCATTTCGTAACCAAAGTTTTTCAGTTTAACATCTTTTTACACTTATATTTTTTCTGTTGTAAATCTAGTATCTCTTATTTTAAATTTATTTTTCAATGTTTTTTTGTGTCTTAAATAAAAATACTAAAAGTAGAATTTTTTAAATTTAACTTTTTAGAGTTAGTAATTTTAGCATTCCAAGAAAAACCACAACTTACACGAAGTGATATTTTAAAAAGAGATTGTGAAAAAATCTATAACACCGCAATGATTGGTTTGTGGTATATTTTAATCATGCTGCTGACCTCCGATGAATTAAAACTGGATGAGAAGGTAGAAGACAAATTGCATTGATAGATGGGAGAATTAGAAGCTATAGCCTAGAATGGTCAAAGATTAGAATGTTTAAATTTTAAGATTAGTGTTAAGTGTTAAAATTTGAGAACAGTCAAAGTACTGGATGAGTTGTTAAGAAAAAAATTCATATATGACAGATTATTGCTAAGTTGGCATCGGTCGGTAGAGTAGATAAGGCCTTGAAGAGAGTAGTAGAAAGAGTTCTCTTCATTTATTTATGCATTTTTATTTTTTTTATTTTTATGTACATTTTCTATATTACGAACGCGGTTGTCTATAAATAACAAATTACTGAATTTGTTATTTTAGCTTGAAAACAAGAACATCTCTTTAACCACCTCATAAATATATCACCGAATTCAATTCTCGGGCATGATTCATTAATAAAATGTTAGAGTATTTATAATTTAAGGTCAGTTTTCAATTCAATTGTATTTTTTCTTTTTTTTTTACTATTACATTGCGTTCGCATTTATGTAATAAATATATTTAATCCAATAGCTTAGCATAAATTAATATTTGTTAATTCAGTCCGATGACGTTATATGATATCATTGACCGGTTGTAAACTCGGCGGATGAAGAGCCATGAGAATAACTTACTTACTCAGCAGTGGCTCGAACGAAGGAGACATACTGTATTTATAACTTAAATATTTCCTTGACCCGTTTTTAAATTCTCACCTTTCCAAATCGCACGGCAATTTTAAATTGCCGGGAGATGATTCTGTAGCAAAAAAAAAGAAGAAAAGTTCATATAAACATAGGTCAGGAGTTCATTAGCGAGTTTCGGCTCGCGAAACATTTATTCCCCTGCTTTCTCCTCCCTATGTAAAATTAAACCCTACTAAAATTCTTGGGATACAAATCGAGGCGTAAATTTGGTGCTTCCTTATGATTTTTCATCTAAGAAATTGAATGAAAAAAATTGGTCCCAGATCTCTATCTCACTTAGGTTTCAATAAAAACGGGGTAAAACACGAAAACGTTTTGTCGGAAAATACATTTTTTAGGGTTGGAATAAAATAATAAATATGTGTTAATTTACCAATAAAAGAATAAAATGTTTTAGTAATTTAGTACAGAATTTAATTCTTAGATAATTGATGTAAATAACGTCTGTTAAAGTTTGAGAACGTAAACTTTAATTAGAAGCAAAACACACGTGTATTCGCGCGCGCACACACATACACACACACACACAGAGAGAGAGAGAGAGAGAGAGAGAGCTTCTTTTACAATTTATTGAATTTTCATGGAATATCGATTGTTTTACGAAATTTCCGTTTCTGTTTACTGGATTTATTATTTGTGAATGATTTTGTGTTCTAACTAGTAATTATATTTTTTATGGGCGTTGTTTAAAGAATAAATTGGTAAAGTACTATAAACTAATAATACACCTTTAAGTGTATATTTCTTATTGGGAGGTTGTTATGTGCTAGTAAATTTAAGGAATTAAATGTATCAATAAAGTAGAAATGTTGTCATTTAATAATTATTATTATTATTATTATTGAAAGTTTGATGATTATCTTTGTGGGGTACGTACGTATTATCCCGTAACTTTGAAGTATTTTCAAAGTTACGGGATCATTAACATATTAAAAATTAAGCATTATTGCTTATAATTATAGATTAATTAACCAAATTTAACCTACGCTTGCTTCTCTCGCTTTTCGTAAAACAATCGCTTTTCGTAAAACAATCGATTTTCCATGAAAATTCAATAAATTGTAAAATAAGCTCTGTGTGTGTGCGCGCGCGCGGGCGCACACACGTGTGTTTTGTTTCTAATTAAAGTTGACGTTCTCAAATTATAACAGACTTTATTTACATCAATTATCTAAGAATTAAATTACTAAAAAGTTTTATTCTTTATTGGTAAATTAACACATATTTATTATTTTATTCCAAACCTAAAAAATGTATTTTCCGACAAAACGTTTTCGTGTTTAACTACGTTTTTATTGAAACCTAAGTGAGATAGAGACCTGGGCCACTTTTTTTCATTCAATATCTTAGACTCCTGGGGCTTGGTATGTGGTGGTCGTATACCGAAAATAGATCGTTTCAATGTAGGAGCGGGTTTGGTAAATTACATTTTTCTGTGTTGAACAGCTAGAGTTACTTCCATGCTTTAATCTCTCTCGCTATCTCTCTCTCTCTGTGTGTGTGTGTGTGTTTGTGTGTGTGTGTGTTTATCCATAGAATAATAGATTAACCTAGTGAATGCTTAATATTTATATCATTTAATGTTTATATAATAACGTGCTTTGTTTGTGAAGTTATAAAGTCTGTAGGGTGTAGTTGTTTCAGTCTTATTTTTTCCACTGTCAAGGAGATTTATAGATTCTCACTTTTCGTGGTATTATAATTTTCTTTCACATTTTTTGCTGACATAATTTCTTAGTCGTGGGCGTGTTCATAAAGTATCTTTGTGTATTACGGTGTTAGATATGTCTAACTAAGCGACTCGGTTTACGTTGTTAATGTTAAATAATGATGTAATTTTTATTTTAATTAACAATAAAATATTCTTCAAGTGAAAATTGAAAAATAACCCGTACTTATTTTGTCACTCGAGTTAAACCGAACTGTGAGGACTATTATTCAAATACTTCAGGAGCAAGAAAATTTAACTGACGTAAGCTAACATAATTAAATTGATCTCATTACTATGAACTTAATTAATACTTGAAATTAGAATCGCGTATATGTTACGTAATGATTAATTTTATATATTAATTACGTTATTGAAAATAAGTTTTTGCTATGTATTATCTGTTGTAAGATATCTATCTTTTATTAATTTCGTTTTTCTAGGTAAGGTGTACTGCATTAGTTAATTTCGTAAGTTTTTATTTTAATCTCATTTAATCTACGTTGTCGTTTTTTCTGCCCTGTTTCCTGGATTTTTCTTTTTTTTATAGATTACGAGGATTTGAATTGGTACGTTTGAAGGCTGAGATGGATAATATAGTTTTTGTTAATTTATGTTTATTACTTTGTCCCTTTTAATAATAACTGAAAAATGAATCATTTTAATTAAACTAAATAATCTATTCAATAAATTAACTTTTCCCTTGTGAATATTTAACAATATTGCCACAGACTAGAATTTCGTTGCAATGCCGGTCATGCCAAGGAAAAAATTACACTTGCGTATTATTTTTCTTGTCCGTACGCGTGAGATATTATTCGTAGCGTAGTATTTATTGTAAAGGCCTCTCTGTTGAAAGTTTTTATGTATGTCGCAAGTACTTCATATTCATGCGTGTGAAACGAATTGTTATTGAATTTATTTAGAAGGTAATAATTATTGCTACGCCCGTTAAATTGGCTTTATACGAGACAAGACATTGTCTAATATGTAAATAAGTGTATTGTTTAGTGTTATTTATGAAAAGACTCGAAGCCGATGTACTTCTTCTGTCTTTGATTTAGGGATGAAAATATCTGAAAACGCTAGTTTGGTTTTTCTTCGGTATCGTCTGATGCTTTATCATTAACGTTTTTATTAATTTTAACTCTTAATGTTTGCATCATTTACACGAAGTATGTTTATGTTATATAATTAATAAAGACGTTTTGAATTACGTAGAAGGGAACGGTCGATTGATGGAACTGATCTATGGTTGTGGGGCGGGAGAGAAGGCATTTTACATGCCTTAAGGACGTTTTTAAAGTGGCTAGACGAGGAAGAGATTACGTATTAGTGAAAGGAAGATAGAAACAGCTAATGACTGTAAATCAGGAATGAATTAATTGTTTACGACTAGATTTGAATCTAATCCTTTTTCGTCTACATATTTTATTTTTTGTGTACGTGTTTTATTTTTTAATCGTTAATCTGTTTATTTTTTTATTTATTAATTTTTTAGTTCTCTTGTAAAGCAATCGTAGTATCTGTACTACGTTCTTTGAAATAAGTTAGCTTTTTTAAAGCTAAGTGAACTGTTCAGGAACATTGTAGTCTCCTTTTTCTCTCTTTAAAAAAAAATTGTTAAATGTAATTACTATTGTCTATTGATACCTACGTAGTGTAGTGCTACATGCCAAGCCCATCGGATTTTCAGGTATTTTCAGCCGTACAAGGGACACTATCAATCTCTTCACCGCGTAACAGGCTGTATAGTAAACGGTAATTATTCGCAGAAAAAGTTACTCCTTGACGTATCGTATGTTTACATTCAGATCGGTTGAAAAAGGATGTGTTTTATTAAACTGGTTCGTGGTTTTTATTCTATATATTATTGTTCAATCATAAAACGGTATACACGTTTAGTAATGAAAAAAGAGGGATAAAAAATAGCAAATTTTTCAGCGGGAATCGTACTCGAGCCAAGCTTATAGAAATCTATTTGCTGATATAACTGCACCGATTGACGGCTTAAGTTAAGTTCAAATTGCTATAGGTTAATTTCATTTGGGTTGATTAATCCAATAATTGTTGTTGATGCGGCAGAAGAGAAAATTTTAATTTTCTGTAAAAAACAGATAAACATTTCCCTGAGAAAAGAAATGGAAATATTGTATAATCGGTTTCATTAAAACAAGAGAAAATTATCAGAGATCGCTGTTAACTCGATATCTTCAATATTTTTCAACGCTCTCTCCGAATATCAGTCGTATTGTTTGATCCCTCATGTCATGAAATGTCATGTTGGACACTTCATAATTTTCGTTTATTCCTAAGGAGTTCTCTCTACTGGTTAATTTAGTCGTGCTGTTGAAAAACAATAACGGTGTGTATAATTACATTATTGATCGATTGAAGACGAGTATCCACCCCTCCCTTATGGGTACTAAAAGATAGGATCTTAGATCCAAATAAGTTATTACGCGTTAGACAAATAAGTTTTGCTGGGTATTTAGGTATTGGGTTCGATTGATTGAAGCTAATCAGATTTACATAGAGAGTTTAATGCTGATGTCCACATCCGTTTTTTATTTGTTAAAGTTTAATTTCCAAAGACAGAATTTAATTAACGATGCGTTTATCTTTATTGGAATGTGCCGTAGCTGCAATTGTATGTTTATTTTCAATCAGCCGATTAAGTGAACAGCATCTTTTTTCTCGTTTACTCATATTTATGAAGTAACTATCCATTACTTTTGGAGTTATCCCTGAATTTGTAATAAACGAAAAAATACTTTTAGTAATATTTTAAAGATTTCTTACTTAAAATAAGTAATATATTAGAGATTCATAAATATACATATATAGAGCTGAGTCCGCAGTTTTTTGCCATTTGTCAATGTGTAAAGTTTTGTAAAAGCGCACTAGAATGAGTATTTAAATATTTTACTTAATTTTTGCATTGTAACGGAGGCTACACGTAGGACTAAAACATTAATGTTTTATTTAATAATTATAAAATATGATTTTTATATTTTTTTTATGTAAGGTTCAGAATGATTATCACTTAAAAGTTTTTTAATATCTGATTTTTGATCATTGAAATTAAGTATTAGAGATTATTACAAGATTTTATATTTTGTGTTACTTATTTCTACTGTGCGATTAATAATTTTAGTTACTGGTTATTAGTGAACTTTTCAGGAACATTGTAGCCTCCTTATTCACTCTTTAAAAAAAAAAAAAAAGAGTTAAATGTAATTACTATTATAGATAACCTACCTATTTTGTATTAGCTGTTCTCTGGTAAAAAAAACGAATTAAACAAATTCATATGTAGTAATATTGTGATTTTATTCTTTATAACATCCTTATCAGAAATAAACGGTATATATGGTTTTAATGTTTTCTGTCAGATTGAATTTTATTATTTTACTTATTTCACGTTAAGGAATTAATTAAAGTGATTTTTTAAACTTGTTTTGGTAATGAGGTTTTATTTAGAACTGCAAAGATTAATTAATATTAATTGTATAAGTTAATGATAAGCGGCTGTCGACACATCCGTGCAACGTTTCGTTTGGTTGCGATCGTGTTGGCGTCCTTGTGTGTAGAGGCAAGGACGTTCGGGAATCTCTCGACATGAAGTAGGACAGTCGCCGTAGCGGTTTCTATATTTACATTATTATTGCTTCTCTTTGTTGTGTTCTTTTACTGAATGCATTTAATCATAATTTTCTATATTTTCATGGAAAAAAATATGTGGTATATTGTTTTATTTTTTTTTCTACTACAGAAGTAAATATACTTCAGTTAACATTTGTTTTAATTAAATCATGTGTTTTGCCAAATTATTACCCACCTTATAATATTTTTTTGATAATTCCTACAAAAATCTTATGTGAACACAACATGACTTCCGGTGTACGCTTATTAAATTGCATAAACACATTTTTAAAAGTGCATAAACTTTTATTTCACTAATAACTTCTGATTTTTTTCATAGTTTTTTTTTTATTATTATTATTGAATTTTTATTTATTGTAATTTTTTTTTACAATCAGACGTTAATCAATCAATGTATTTAAATTAAAAAAAGCGACGGAGTTAACGACTCAGTGGCTCCACCAACACAGGCAATAGCCAGTCACTACCACTGTTATTGTCTGTGCGACGCGACTGCTGCACTTGCCTCCGGTTACTCGACTAAAAATTATAAAATTAAAAAAGATTGACCGTGAAGATACATACGTGTGTGTGTGTGTGTATGTGTACGTACGAATATTTGTATAAGTAGGGGTTTTCAGATAATGAGGCAAAAACTGTCTTGAACCAATGTCGAATATTCCTCCATCCCTAAATCCAGTTGTCTTAAAACTTTGGAATTTTAAAACTTAGTAAGTACTTTTATCGTATTAAAGCCCAATTTTCTGCGGTCACTATACAAAAAGACAAAAATTAAAAATGCAGAAAACTAATCTTCCCCTTATTTTAATTTGTCCAAAATTGAACGCCATCAATGCCTGATGTATAGAATTTGTATGTGCCATTTTCGAGTTTTTATGTTGAGCCGGTCCGGAGATATTAATCAAAACATAGGTAAACTGAGGTATGTACATACTGCAAACACGTTTCGTAAATTTGGCCAAAGCCAAAGTAAGGCTATAAACTGTTGAATAATTTCGTGCTAGGCGGCAGTATCCGCAGCTTTTCCAAAAAACAAGAATCCTGTAATTCGTCGCCTTGAAACCACACACTGTACGCTATTTTTTGTAGGTGGAGGGGAAATTCAAAGAAAATGTGCGGGTTTTCCACTAGTAAAACCACGCTTCATCTGTGAAAAATACTTCTTCTAAAATGCCAATGTTGCCTTTAATGAAGTTCTTGAACTATTGATAATAATTAAGCCTTTTAGCATAATCAGTATTGGTTGCTGATTATGCTGTATATATATATATATATATATATTATATAGTATCGAATGTAGGTTTTCCTGCATACGATACGGATACCACCATTTTAGGATTCTCACTGCAGTGGGGCTGAACCTAGTGAAATGTAATTTCCCTGGCTTAAATCTTCGCAAAATTTATGAGGAAATCTTGTAATTGCCACTTTAATGCACTGAACGGCCTGCGTATTTAATACTGACATGTGTCTGGCACGTTTCTGATCTAACACCGAACCTGTACACGAATATTTTAACTAACTTTTGAATAACTTTTCAGTGGTGTTTTCTTTTCAAATTTTTCCTTGAACTTTCGCAGACACATAGCATGAGATTCTGCCTCTAAATAAGTTGCTGTCACAGATACACGCTCTTCAATGCTTAACCGTATTTAAAAGAAAGTACACAACCTTGTTCAAAAGCTAATGCTCGACAGAGACTGGCAATACTTAAATGTGTAGGCAATAAACAATCCTCCCTACTGCGGTTACAGTCGCATCAACATCTTTCCGCATTATTTTGCACATCTCACACCAATACATGCATTTTAACAAAAATGTGCATTAAGTATATATTACTGAATGATGGGTTCTGTTTTAAGTTTGTACACCAGTATAAATTGGATTAAAATGTAAAACGCGTATTTTTTTCAAGTGAATTTATTATTTTAGATATTAATTTTGCATATATTTTGGTCCGGCTTTGCTTTCGATTGCTACCCGATTGTGTTAATCTGTTTTCTGAGAAATTAAGACCCAACTCTCATTTCATAACCCTTAATTTTGCGCATGTTAATGACCTTCACTAGGCTGAACAACTAACGTTTGCTCGATCGAGATCAAAGGACTCGATCGACCCAACATCGATAGCTTACACGCGCGTGCCCACCCGTGCAACAGATTTATTCGGTTTTTAGTTATTTACTTTTATTACTGAGAATTTACGTATGATCGATATGGATCATGCACCCTGGCAGGGTGAATAATATTAGGGTATTTGGTAGTAATAATTAATTTTGGTTAAACTGAACAAAATTAATTTTTTAGTAGGTCGATGTATAGCGAATGTATTCTGATTCTATGTAACAGAATGATGTCAGGCTTTCTTATTTGAGGGTTAAGAATTAATTCTTTTTATTCAGGAAATTAGTTCAGTGTTGAGGCAGATTTCAAGTAAATAATAATAATAATTCCTGATTATACATTGAATACAGAGTTAAAGTCTGTGCGCGTAGGGGCATGAATTGATAGGAAAATTGAAAAAAAAAAATAATGTAAAGAATTTCGTTGCAAGTTAGTGAAATTAATCGATCTTTGTTGATATTACTAAGCGATATGAACATTTACGAATGAAAATCGTGTTTTTAATTTTAGAAATAGGATCCTCGGTCATCACGTTTAATGTAAAATGTTACCTGTATAACACTTTTTTCTATTAATTTATCAGCATACTCGTGGTAATAAGATACATCGTAATACCCCTTTAGCATTAAGAAATTAAATAGAAAAAATATTTATTACTAAAAAAATTAGGTCTGTGAGATTTAAACAAAATAAAAATAAAATTGGTTATTCTGGTATGATGATAATAATAAGCAATTTATAAATAATTCCGTAAGTAGAGGAGAAAGGACTGTAGTAACATTGATAAGATTTGATGCTATCTTTTTAATAAACTTTGAATTTCTTAGTATTGTTTTGCGACTACGTAAGTTCATTCGTATTACTCGTTTGTATACACTTTAAAAAAATTAATTAAAGCTGTAAGAGTAATAATCTACTACCGTAGTTGTTGGCCGACATGTTTTACAGAGACTAATAATAAAGTAATACTTTATTATTTCTTATAACTGGCCTGTCGTATTGGTACTACAGTACCAATTCTACTGTAGTTAAAATAAATATTATAGTGTCAGTGAAAGTTGCTGTTTCATTACTAATAATTTCTCGAAATAAATCTCAACCTATAAATTTGATAGTATATCTGATCGGGTTATTTATTTTTTTGATTTATGTATAAAATATTACTTTTTACTTCGATTTGTGATAATAATTTACAGGAATTTTTGATTTACAGCAATTACAATAAAATAGGTTAATAAAAAAAATATACAATACAGTTGAAAAAAAATTATATTCAACTAGAGGAATATGAAAGGAAAAGATCAATGAAAAAACCGAGTAGGTTGTTTATAAAATGGAAGTCTACATGATCTTTGATATTTACTATTTATCAGTCGCTAAACTTTTGTCTTAAACCGTTGTTACAATACCTTCTTTATGAAAATATCCGAAAATTGGAATGGCTTTTTAAAGGTTCATAAGTGAAAGCTGTGTAATTTTATGTTTTCTTTTTTGCCATTTCACGAGACTGTATTTCTAGTTTGATTGTGGGTCTTATTTTTTTGCACATATTTATAATACATACTTGGGTTTTTTATTACATTTTTCTTAGTTTAGTCGATCGCCCATAAACCACGTGACCTTTTTTGTAAAGGTATTTAACCTTCCATCTCGCTGACTGCGTAACCAAACAGACATCCCTTTCCGCTAATTACAGAAAATTCTAAAATTCACTCTTAAACATTTTACCGATGTTTCCTTTATACATGCATAGATATTCGAGGATATAGAAATCATTTGTAAACTAAATGATTTTGAAATTTATTTATTATTAATTTAAATTTTCCATTTTTATTCGCTTAAATTACGAGTAATTATTTAATTGCAGTTGCATCCCAAAAACGTAGCGTTATAACATTTCAACTCATTAAATTTTAATATAAATCGTTAATAATAATTAACGTAGACATTACCGTAAATGTGTACAGGTAAACTTAAATAAAACATTTAAAAGTGTAAGACCAATTTTTATTTCATTAATAGTTGAATGTTATTATTTGCGTTTGTTTTATAAATACATACATGTTATACACATCTTATCTTATTACAGTTCATGCGACTAAAGCCGCTCTAAAATGGATAACTTTTTTAATACAGATACAATATCAGTCGTGCAACAGTGCGTTAAAAGTTAAACAGCCCCTTTCTAATTTTGAAGCTATAAGGATGCTTGAATCCGGTGAATTTATTGATCAGTTATATTCGTCTTTTGGCGAAAATAATATTTTACCTCTTGAGGAAGGGGCGTAACTCAAAATGCTTAAATAGTTCCCATCATGCGGGAGTACATTATACAAAGCTTTCGTCAACGCAAGGAAAATGGTGTAAAGAATAACAATCCCCGTTGTCCCGATTCCAAATGGCGGTGGCGCAAAGAACACGTTTTCATGATTTTCAAAATATTCATAAACCAGTTGAATATTCATTCATTGTAGGTAGGGTGGAGTAATTACTTTGTTGATAATTGGCATTAATTAAGATGGAGAAAAAATTAATTGCAGCGCTATTTTTTGGTCCCCTACATCTAAGTGGGTCTTACTGAATTCCTATATTAAACCGATCGGGAAGGTGAAAGCAGCGTTTTATTAAAGCAGCCGATTTCCGTTTAACATTAATATTAAAAATTCATTGTTTTTGTTTAACCGTACAATCATCATTCGTCTAATCGGTTAACGTACTGTGCTACACTTGATGTAGCACATTTATTCGCGCTGCTATATCGTTGATTTAATTTTAATAGATGACATTCGCAAAGAAAATAATTTCCATGGAAGTTATTATCTTTGCATTTCTTTGTAATTATTAAGCATAGATTTATAACGGGCAATGATAGCCCACTTATTTTTCATACTCTTTTCTAGGAAACCTTGAATGACAACAATAACCGTATGAAGAAATTATTTTGAAACTGTTTAATTTTGAATGATAAGTGGTGTAGCGGAGCCACTGTTCCAGGAGGAAAAGTGCACATTAGAAAAATTGTTTAATTTGTAGATAAATGGAATTAAAAAAACGAATTAATGCACGGTTCTTAATCCAGAACGTTTGTCCATCGCAGCGTGGTAGCTGCATTGTTAGTATTGTTTGTTGATGCTATTGTACACAGTTAATAACCGTGTAAACAAGTTTCTCCGTCTTCCTGTTATTTCAGTTTTAATTTCTCGATAAATTAAACCATATTGATCGTAATTAACATATTTTCTCCCTGGAAAATTTCCAGACAGAATCCCATTAATAAAAGATTTTATTTAATTTTACACTTGAAAACCTTTATTCATCTGTAAAATAATTTTCGGATAAAACCATCTACTGTGTTCGTTGGTGTATCACGGGTGTACCTGACCCGCTTCCTACTTGACGGTAGGAATAATAAAATGGACCAGTAATTCTGCGATATCTATTCCACCTGTTGTTTTTACCCCTTTCAAAGGATTTATTTCAAGGGTAATTAATTAATTGTTAAAAGTCCCTTCCCTTGAATGGTTTATATAATCAATTTTTGGACTACCCTTTTAATCGCAGTTGGGTGTGAGTGTGTGTGAATCTAAATAAAGTATTTTCAATACTGACTCCTACGTCATTGCTGTGCTCATTCACTACCAAAGAATTATCCAGATAAGTTATTCTATCATTGAACTCTTTTACATTATTTTTAGGTCGATATTAGCTAAATTATCATCAAGAAATAAACATAATAGGGGAACTGCCAAAAAATGTATTTAAGTGTTAAAATATTATCTTTATATTTATTTCTTGTTCCCCCATCACTCCAAAAATTTTGATAAATCTACACTTCTAGATTTATCTCTCCATTTGAGACTAGTTAAGACTCCGAAAGAAATTTTTGTCGGTAACTTTTAATACCATTTTCTCTAAATATCATTTTTAGAAATTGTATTGACAATTAATATTGTAAAATGAGTTCAATGACACAATAACTTTGTAACTCTTTGGAAGTGAATGAACCAGTGACGCAGGAGTGACTATTAGAATTACTTGTTTTAGATTCACAAGCGCACGCACACAAAACTGCGATTAAAAGGGTCGTCCATAAATGATTATGTTACTCATCCAAGGGGGGGGGGGGCTTTAACAACAATTAATTAATTTCCCTTGAAATAAATCCTTTGTACGGGGAAAAAACAACAGGTGGGGAACAGTTATTGCAGAATTACTGGTCCATTTTGTTATTTCTACGGTCATGTAGGGAGCCGGTCAGGTACACCCACGATACGCCAACGAACAACAGATGGTTTTATCCGAAAATTATTTTACAGATGAATAAAGATTTCATTTATAAAATTAAATAAAATTTTTCATTAATAATGGGATCTTTCTGGAAAATTTTGTCATTTATTTACTTATGCTAAATTATGTTAGTCAATTAATAATGGTAATTTTGTTTATTATATATATAAGTTTATATATATATATAAATAATAAACAGTATATTTATTATATATATAATAAATTTAACAAAAAAAAATAATAATAAATGCAAAAATTAAAATTGACCATTCAGATATACAGCTATATCAAGAATCCAAACCAATAACAATGAATAATATGAATGTTTCAATTCAAAATGAAATAGAAATTTAAAAATAATTAATTATAATTAAAAATTGACTACAAAACACAAGAAAAAATTGAAAAAAGCTGATGTAAAAAAAAAAAAAACTAATAATACATTACAATGAAATACTTCCAGAAAGTAAGCACCATTTTGTTGTAAAAAAACATAGCATTTTTACAATTTAGATATTACTTTATCTTTAGGCATTGCTGATATAGAGGCATTTATAATATCTTTACTTGAATTTTTGTATTCACCACAATAGAATTTAACATCTAAGTCAGAGTAATCACTTAACCTCCTTCTTCAGCATGTCATAAACATTAAACCACTCTCCAGTTAGAAAATTTTCACGTGACGAAACAAATGGTAATGGTTCCAAATTTCTAATCTAAATTCAGTGAACAGAATATGTAACGCATTTGCAGATTGAGGTCTGGTACTGCTTTACTAATTTTAAACATGTCTTGTTTATTTTGAAACAGTTATATATATATATATATATATATATATATATATATATATAGTTTATTATTTATTTAATATACATATTAAATTAAATTTTAAAAAATCTGATGTGGTCGCCACATAACTTCCTTGTACGGCCTATTAAATTTCATATACACATTTTTTTTTAATGAAAAGTACGTAAAATTTTATTAACTTCAGATATTTTTTCATATTATTTTTTTGTATTGTTACTGAATTATTATTTATCGGAATACTTCTTTAATATTCAGAGGTTAACAATTATTAATAAATCAATATTTTTTAATTAAAAAAAAAAAAGAAGTTAATCAAAAGGCGATTAAATCTGATTTGAACCGATGTGCCTTCCCCTGTTAGATTCAAATATTTAATTAAAATTTTATGTGGCTATAAATCTGGAACCAATGAAAATAAATATCGCTTAGATATATCGTTGAAAAACTCTCATGAGGACTTAATACTGCAGTTAAGAAAAAGTCCATAGTCCACATATTTTTGTATTTTGGGATTCTTTTGGACACTTTTGGTTCATTCGATTGCAATCAACATAGGAGTGCACAACTAGATGTTACAACAATAATCCAAAATTTCAACATCCTACAGCTAATCGTTTTTGAGTTGTGCGAGATATACGTACGTACAGACGTCACTGGTCAAAATGGACATTTCCGTTGAAATCTGAAAACCGCGATCACAATACTTCCTTTACTTCGTACAAGGAAATAAAAAGGGGGAAATAATTTTACTAATATTATTTATATGTACCAAGAGATAAATAAAAATAAATTTGTGAAGGTTGTGTTAAAATGTTTAAAATCTGTGGAAGGGTATTGTCGAGTGAAACTTATAACAACGATTATTATTTATCTTTTAGAACTGTATGTTCACGATGATAAATTTAAACATTACAAACATTTTTACTCTGTTTAAAAATGATTAGTGTTTGTAATAAGAGAAGTTAAGAACAACACCGTAGGAACTTTTAAAACACTAGTACATATCGGACATATAGTTAAGAAGTTAAGGATATTTATCGAATCATATTTTAAAGCATGCATATACTTTTAATTGCGTTGTCATTCATTGTTTAACACTTTTAAAATTATTTATATTGATAACGACATTTCATTTTACTGTGGCTAAAAAGAATTAAATTTAAACAAAAAGAATGAATTATTAAGTTGTTAATTCTGTGTCGAGTTCCTAAAATGTATTGCATAAGAAATATTTTAATCGGTTTGTTTTTGTTTAAGGTTATGAGAACTGTATTTTTACCTTCAGATAAATGTTAAAATATTGCAATTCACGAAGGAATAATGCAATCAGTACGCTTGCTTGAAATAGAGAAAAACACCGAATATGTTCTCTTGATACTCTGATACTTACTGATTTGTGCTGTTTCTCATTTCATGACAAATCATTTTTTCAAAATTATAAAACAAGATCCTATCTTACTATTGTTTCTATCTTGGTTTAAAAGTTTCTATTTTGCTTCATGGGGTCCTGCTCAAAGAGCCTTCTAATAATTTCACGTAGTCACCAATATCGAGAAAGGTTTATTTAATATATACCTTTTAAAGCTTTGATTGTTGATTTTTTTTTATTAGTGGAATTATTATTTGGGTACTAAATTTTTACCTATGATATATTCAAAACATTATTGTTATTTTAATGTTTAATTCTTAATATTTGTAAGTTTAACTTCGATGATGATAATATGAAAATAACAAATTTCTCCTAGTAATTTATAATCGTTTTTCAATCCCTTATCTGCATTTAATAACTTATTAAATAAAATTTTAGGTGAAGTTCTATTCAGTTCTGTTTTATTTTTATTGGTTTTTTGAATTCTTGTTTGTACATTTTTACGAACTACGAGTATAATGTGTTTTTTTTTGTGATGTTGTATGGAGCAAATAAAAGTATATGGAATGAAAAAGTAACGCTTTCTTTGTTTTCTTTCTTTGTTTATTATTATTATTATTATTATGTTATAAATTTATGTGGGTTACGTACAATGAAGTAATTTGTTCCGCATTTTAGAATTACTTTGAAAATGATTCTTGAAGTAATGTTCTTGTTTTGTTTTATAAACAACCGTAATTTACTTTCTTTTACACTTCCATGCTGTTGCTAGAAGGTTTATTCATATGAAACAATCGTATACGCCACAGGATTCTAATAACCGATGCCAGCGAAACTGATAGAAAAGAGTTCACATAAATTTTTATTAATCCCGTTAGTTTACAGTGTCTCGTAGTAGTATTTGCATCCGGGAATTTGATTGTTAGTTTTGCGCTAATACTGTGTATCGGTAAGTAATCTAAACATGAATTCTGTATTAATTACGTAAAATTGATACCTTATTTTTATAAACGCAGATACAGATTTTCTAATTATTCAGAAATGAGTTCATCAATATTTCTTATATTGTACGTGTTTTCTAAAAATTATTTTTTAGGTTAGTGAAGCCAAACGTTTTTATGACATTACAGTTTTTTCGTTTCAATCTTGACAAATCACGGTTGTTTTTTGTTTTGTTCGTGTCTATGTGAGTGCTTTTAGTGTTAACTTTCGTACAGTGAACAGTTCAATAAAACTTTTTCGATACTTAATTTTAATTTGTTTTTTTTTTTAAATAAGTGTTTCGTTGTGGGGTAATAATTTGGTTAGAGTCAGAACAACGTATTGTGAAATGAAAATGCTATCTGCCGTACTCTTACAATTTTATTCATTTTTTATTTATAATATTTTTTAACTATTAGAGCGGATAAGTAGCTTGTAAAAGTTTTTCTCTTTTTTTGTTAAGTATAATGATTCGGATACGGGAGTTATTCACGTTATCATCTTTTTTTCGAAGTGGATTAAATTTGGATTCTTTTTTTTTAATTTTAATTTTTTTGACTTTTTCCTGTGCAGTTTGAGATACTGAATCAGACTAAGACTGTATTATTATTATTATTATTATTATTACTGGTCCTATAAGGGGCGAAAAAAATAATAGTAGTTTTGTAATAATAGGCTTACTCGAAGTCAAGTATTTTTATTGTAAGTTCTCTCGATAATATTTTTGTGGTACATTTATTTTCACATTTCGCAATGAATAGCGTAGCCATATGAAACACATTTTTTGAATGGTTTGAAAACGAAATTGCGGGTGTAGTAGATCGGTCAAAGGTTACCAGTCCTTTCACTTTTAGTAATCACTATAAACGACTAATTTTTTTAAAACTCGTTTTATGTCGGTCGGACTTAAAAAGATTCGAACTTCTAATTTCTACGTTTCCGTTTTTTTCTAAGAAACTTTATCGCTGTTGTTGGGCGGGATATTTATGCTGCGCATAAAAAATGAATTTCAAAAAAAATTATTATGACTATGTACTGTTTCTGAACTAGGTTAACATAAACAGTGACAAGGATTAAAATTAAGAGCACTTTTATGCATTAACTACATGTATTCTTTTTAGATATTAATTTATTTTTTTATTTTGATCGGTTTAATTTAAACATTTTGCTTAAATTACTTCAATTTAGTGAAGATTTTACAACATTCAAATAAATTTTGTACGCATTAGTTTTAGAAGATTTGTTCTTTGCAATGCGATTAATTCGCTTAAAAAAAGGTAGTAGTCCCGTTCTTTACTTGTTTGTTATATTTGGATAAAAAGTGAAAGCAAGTTTTCTTATAAAATAGACAATAAAAAAACTAATACACATTATTTAATAGTTGAACCATTTTAGTTTATTAAGCAATAGTAAAGGTTTTTTTTTTAAAATATTTTCGTTTTTAATAACATTTTATGACTAAAAAACAAAGAATGTTATAGATTTATTTATTTTAGTGGTCAGACTGAACTCAATTTTTTTTCTCGTATGTTTTGTATCTTTTGTATTCAGATTTATTTTTGTTAGAAGGCTAATAGGACTGACTGACTACAATAATAACAGTTTTAATATCTATTTTTTTTCTGTAAAGACCTTCCATTGAAGTTTCTTCGATCAGTGGATATTTCTTCTTAACACATAATTTTTGTAATAATGTTTAGTCGCTAATACAAGATATTTCTGCGGTTTATTTAGAAAATAATAGTAGCAGTTTCCAAGGGCTGTGTATACCGCGATTATTTATTACGTGATTATTATTACCTCTTTCATTAAAATAAGATTTGAGAAATTATCTTTGGTAGAAATTTTCAGTTCGGTTTACGTCGAAGAATTTTTTAAATTATCATTTTTAAAGCAATTAAATCCTCTGATAATATGTAAGGATTTTCTGTTCTTATTTTTATGAAATAATAATGATTTGTCTTTTCATGTAATCGATTTATAAGTTTAAAAATAATAAGAAAGCATTATTATCTCACAAAATGTATTAATAAAATCTTTCATTTATTTTTAATTTAATTTTTTTATATAACCGTATAAAAATCTTTGTTAATGATTGATTGATTGATACAGTAAAAATTTTGAAATTACATTTTATTTTTGAAGTTTTTAATTTTGTAGTAAGAATGTATTATGTGGTAAGTAATGAATGTTTTATTTAGTAAGAATTTTGAAGTTGTATGTAGTGGTGGTAATGAAAGATAAACGTGGAATATCGAGTTGATAAAGTAACTGCCAGGTGCAAAAAAAAATTATTTAACACCCAGACTTAGTGTTTGGTGGTACTTGAAAAAATAATAAAAAATATATAATTATAGAAATATTAAATAAAAAAATTGAAATAAATTTCGATAAAGTACTAGCAGAGTACCTCTTTTTAACTGTTATATATTATATTGATAAATTTATGGTTTATAATTACTAAAAAAGTAAGACTAAATTAAAAAAAAAAACAAAACAGAACGTTACAGAATTCCATCAGCGACATGTTTTATTCTTTATTAATTGTTATAATTTTGTAAAGTTATTTATTAAAAAGGGGGAGGAAAAGTTTGTTTTTAACAAACTGGTGTTTCCGTTTTCCCTCAAAGGA
The DNA here is from genome assembly GCF_047948215.1 of Lycorma delicatula. NCBI lineage: Eukaryota > Metazoa > Arthropoda > Insecta > Hemiptera > Fulgoridae > Lycorma > Lycorma delicatula. The sequence continues at coordinate 29,276,683 of NC_134455.1, forward strand.
ATTATTTTAAGATTTCTTTTACATTATTCTGGTACGGAGATGAAATCTCCTTTTGTGGTTTATTATCTTCTTTTTTTGTAATGTCATTACAGAAGGATGTAATTGTGACATTTTTCACATCAGATTTATGAGGAAATAAACAGTCGTGTTCGGAACGTAAAAATATTACCGTTGTTTTACTGCGTAAGGCAGTTTTTGTACTACCAGGGTTTTATTGTGTTCAAAATAATGCGCGACATGTTTTTATAAGCACAAAGATAAAAAAATTGACGTGCAGTTACAGAATTTGGTTATGTTTGAAGTTAATATTTTCTACAAAAAAATTATATTTTATATTTACGAACTTATCATGATTTATTTAGTTTACTTATAGAATTTAAGGATACGTTCTACGGGATCATTATTTTATGCAAACGTTTATTTGTTTAATTTCATATTTTTAAGAGGTTATAATTTAAATTGTAGTTAATTATCATTAAAAGAAAAAGAAAATACCTGTTTGTAGTAGGAGCAGGGCGGCTATCGCAGTAGTCATCGCATTAACGGTCGAAAGGATGTTGAACGTTATCAGGCTAGGCATGGCCTGACCTTACGTGTATTCACTGGCACTGTTTGCAGCAGACTGCGTTTAGAATCTGCCTTCCTCCTGCAGCCGTCATCGCTGCGACGTGAAAGTTTGTCCTGCCATGCACCACGTCCCATTTGTGAGGTGCTGCTCCCCACGCATCTTGCTTATCCCTCGAAGGTCACTGTCCTGCGGTACTAGCTGATAAAAGCAACAGGTTCATTGCACCTTAAGCCGCAACGATTTTTTTTTCTATTTGTCGTTGATTAAATGCAATTGCAGTTTTGATGTCGTTGGATTTGCATAGTCCACGCGAGGAATAGTATTCGGGATTTCAAAGCCGTTAAAAACGTTTGCTGTTTCAAAGCAAGCTCTGTTTTTTCCTTATATTTTAGGATATTTATAAGTTCTAAAATTTGTCTTTGAGGGCTGTCTTATCTCAGTGATGTTGAACCACTAGTTAGTGGTTACGAATGTCAGAGTTTTGTTTTCTGGAGTCGAAATTACTGTAGACATTTTCTTGAATAAAAAAAAAAAAAAACATTTAAAATCGTTATCTTTTTTAATTTTGTACGTTTGCAGTGCATATACATTATGAGAGGAAAGAGGTAAATATAAGAAATCCATCTGACCATGTTACACTTCCCCAGAAGTAATTTGCATCATAGCTCGACTCATCTTACGTATTGAAATTGAAATGTGTGAGAAAAATTCCTTCCGTAAGAAAAGGTGGTGTTCAAAATACTGTCTTTTAAATAAGACTAGTTTGTATTACTATTTTTAGTCTGTTTTTCATTTCTAACGTATTTGTCATGTCAGGCATTTTAAAATCTGTCAGCGGATTTCAGATTGGGAAATGTAATTCTTTTTAACGTAGATTTTCAATTGCCGTTTTTTGAAATTATCGGATGAGGCAGTTTTGTTAAGTTTCTGAATACTGTGGATGTACAATGGATTTTCATATTGTTGTTGTATTGGCGCTTTATTCTGTTGAATTGATTCTTATATAAATAAAAAGATTTTTTTTTTTTTTGGGGGGGGGGGTTATATTGTAAAGCGTGATTGGAATTCTGTTCCTTTTTACAATTTTTTTTCCTTTGAAGTCTTAAATAATTTATTACCTTTTGTTTATAGATATTTTCTGGGTGAAAATTCTCAAACATTTTAGAAATTTCTCGTTTAAATTGTGATTAATACTTTATATATATATATATATATATATATATATATATATATATATATATTTGGAAGATGGTATAGCTCCCCGTACTTGTACAACCAGGTTCCGCAGAAATCCAATAATCGCTGAAATGGACTGTTTCGCTTTCTCACCTCCTTTATGAAAATATCGCATTATCCGTATTTGAACATTATCCATTAGTGTGGGTGCTTAGGTTCATGAAACTGATTTTTTTATTTCTGAGAAAATGTTAAATCACATTTTTCATAATTATATATCTAAAATAAGTAAGTTATTACATAAGTTAATACTTATTTATTATTTTGTATGCTTTAAGTAACGTAATAGATAAAGTGATTAAACATTCTAAAGTGAATAATTTTCTTTCAGTATTGCAATACAGCGATAATAAACTGTGAATCGAAACAAAAATTCTGTCATTTTAAAATTAATTTATAAAATTTGCTAATAAAGTTATTATGGCGTTTTACATATTTAAATTCGTAGAAAAAATTGATGACTACGGTGCGATTACATCTTTTCTGGGATTATTTTTGATGACACAGTAACACGGCAAAGTCATTCAAAAGTTGTGGTGCCAAGGAATGAGACACTTAATATAATAATAAGGAAACATACAGAAAAATAATAAAAAATATCGGAAAATGTTCTGCGTCACAGAAGAAAGAGAGCGAGGGGGGGTGAAAACGCGACGACAACTTATGGTAAGCTTCAGAAGACTTTTGGAGAGGAGGTTATGTCAAGAGCTCAAGTTTTTCGGTGGCATAAAATTTTTAGTGAAGGCAGAACGAAGATGAAGACCCGCAGTGGACGACCATCAACCTCACGGACAGATGTCAACTTGACCAGGGTGCGTGAAATCGTACACAACAAAAATCTCACACAACAACAGCGAGAAACACGGAAAAATGTGGCAGCCGATCTGTTAGAGCAAACGGAAATCAATCGATCCAGATTTGTTGAGGCGTGTTATCACTGGTGATGAAGGTTGGTTTTTTCAATACGATCCAGAGACAAAACGCCAAAGTTCGCAATGGTGCTCAAAGGGATCACCCAGACCAATAAAAGCTCGCATGTCAAAGTCAAAAGTGAAATACATGCTTGTGTGCTTCTTCGATTCCAAGGGAATTGTTCATAAAGAGTGGATGCCTCCTGGACAAACAGTTAACCAACTGTTTGTTGATTAAGACTTCGTAAACGAGTTCTTCGTGTCCGTGCCAACATTGCTGATAATTGGATTCTGTATCACGATAATGCGCCATCCCATACTGCTCTGTCAGTACAGCAATTTTTAACCTCAAAACAAATTTCAGTACTACCACATCCACCTTATTCACCAGATATCGCTCCGTGCGACTTTTTTCTATTTCCAAGAGTCAAAATGGCGGTCAAGGGACACCATTTTCAAACAACACAAGATGTCTAAAAAGCTATGACGTGGGTCTTGGAGGATAATACAGAAGATGAGTTCCAGAAATTTTACCCTCGATGGCAGAAGCGCTGGAATAAGTGTGTGCAATCAGAGGGGAACTACTTTGAAGGAGACAACACTAAACATGACTAAAACGGTAAGCAACATTTTTTTTCACATCAGTCTCATTACTTTATTGTCGCACCTCGTACAGGATACTAGTAACATATATTTTTACATAACTACATTAAATTAAAACTGGCAAGATATAATTAGGGAAACAACCTAACTTTTCACATTAGAAGAGCACCGAACTATTTTCTATTCTAATTATTACATTCTCGATTATAATTTATAATTCTTCATTCAAGATTATAATTTTAGAGATGATGTAATTATAATCCTACTAATGTTAATAATAATAATTTTGTCGTGTAGATTTACTGATTAATAATCTGTATTTACCGGCATCAAAATTGTGTGTTCATCCTATATAAATATAAATATAACTACACCATTTGAAAAGAAGGTGATCGTTTTTAAAGCTTGTTTTACATTCTGATTAATTACTTGAATTGTATAATTTATATTTGTGAAATGTATGATTTATGTTATTAGTACTGAATGTGTAATTTATGTACGTATTTATTAGTGGAATACTTATGATTAACATTTTATTCCACGATTGTACTGGTAGATTTGAATAACTACAGTGCTTGTGTGGTTTAGTTTTTTTAGAATCATCGTCCTCCTTACTTCAGCTATTGGTTCAATATCTCGTTGAGATAATGTCGTGTACTTAATGTCCGAAAAGTGGGGAAAATAATATTTTTTTTCATATCGCTATTCATTTCATCGTTTAGTCGGAATAAAAGAATTGTGATCGCTTAACAAAAGGCGAGAAATATTTCCGACTATTTATTTATATTCTCAGTAAAAATTGATAATTTAAAATATGTCGTGACTTCGTGAAATTGAACTAGATGCCATACGCCATTCTATTATATGTTTCTGGTTTATTCCCGTGTGCTGCTTTTCCGACTGTATTAAAAAGTTCAAAATTCCATAATCTTCTCGCATTTAATGATAGTTTATAAAAATACATTTATTAGCGATTTTAAATTCGGTTGCGTTCTTTTTACGTTATGGTAAAGTTAATTTTTTATTAAGCTAAATAACGCTTATGCTGATTGCGGAGATTGGAATAAAAAAATGCGACTTTTATCAACGTAGTGTCTCTAATTTATGAATGTACACATTGGTATATGCGCGCGTGGAAGGAGTAATAACGGCGATCGACTGCAGCGAGGGAAATGGTTGTTAATTGCGGAAATGTAAGAATGCTGTAAGCTTACTAATTACAACAAAAATATCTAGTACGTTTGAAACAAGTACGGGTAGTGTGAGAATTCCTTCTGAAGTACAGTTTTTCCAGATTGAGAAAAAGCAATTTTTATCAAGAATTAAATGTTTCTGATGTTAAAAAGTGTTTTAGGCCGTAATACTTGGTCTGATTTTATTTTATTATCTCAGTAGTTCTTTTAATATATTTTTAAGAAAGATCATGTCAGAAAATTATTTACCACAAAGCCGAATGGGGATCAGAAAAAAATATTTTTAACTGAATTGCTGTAAATTGCACAAAAATTAATTTTTCAGGGGCTTTTTTAAAGATAATTTTAAGTAAAAGTAGGTCAAAATCGTACGAATCGCAAAATTTTATTTGACATCAAGGTGGTGTGTCTCTCCTTATCGGCATTATGCTGTGCGCGATCGGTTGAATGAAATTCTCCCCGACCGCTGGATCGGTCGCCGGAGACCAGATGACAGGGCTTGTTTGTCGGGGGCTTCAAGTTCGCGCGATCTGACCCCGTGCGATTTTCTTCTTTGAGCGTTTATAAAAGATCAAGTGTACGTGCCACCGTTACCAGCCGATCTACCCGATTTGAGACACAGGATTGAAGCAGCTGTCGGATCAGTTACTCCAGACTTGCCGATTAAAGTATGGGATGAACTCTCCTATCGGATGGATGTAAACGAATGGTGCTCACATTATATTGAACACTTGTAGGAAAAACTATTTGTGTTGCTCTTTCATTTCATGTATAATTTATCAATATAAGTAAAACTCCGATATTCACATTTTAAAAAGCACGGTATTTAATGTTATGCGGTTTATTGTCGAGAACTATCGCTCACTCGTTTTGTCAAACGGCCTTCAACCATCGTTTGGCAAAACGCGTAGTGAGAACAGTGGAAATAAGATATTCTCGAAAACACGTAGGAACTGTAAAGTGGGGACGTTGAATGAAACAGTTTCGGAGCCGAAACACACCAAAAAGTTGTAGATCTTTTTTTAATTTCATAATCTGTTAGTCGACAAATGAAAATTGTAAGGTCAAGTGGACGATAGCATTGTCTTTTAGCATTTTGTATGGTTGCAAATAAAACGAAATCGTCACAAAAATTGCTATTTGTGTAGACGGACACTAAAGCGTTTCTGCATGTATGGATAGATTAAATGCCTCGTTATTTTTTTTTTTTTTTAAAGTAATTTTAGGTACTTTTTTGGCGGGTAGATGATTTTTTACTACTAATTTTTTTAAATTTCAGATTTTATCTATAAACTATTTTTATATACACTGTAATTTCCACCCTACCTGTTTAAATTAAAATTCTCTTTTCTAATGTTGAATAATATAATAGGCTATGTTGAACGGTCCATTCATAAGTTTTGAAATTACATGTGGTTCAATACGGAAGAGTTAAGTTGCTCTTTTGTAATACAAATTAATATTAGAATATCGTGTTGCAATTATCGTTAGCAATTTTTACTCGTCTGTATTATTATTTCTGATGAATTACGTGTTTCTTACATTTTGTAGCGGTACTGTATAAAATAGAACGTTTGCTGACTACCGATTGTAGATAGATTTTTTTATAGGTTATGCTTATATGTTATGCCTTAAAATTACAGTATATATGAGCAGTGTCAGTGACTGAAACCGATTGTAACTTGTTTAGGATATTTTTTTATATTATTTATTACATCGGTTGAAATTTGTTTCTTCTGAAAGTGAAAATATAGTAGTTGAAAATTAAACATACTTTTAAAACTGTTGTGGACATATTATTACATACTCTGTGTTAATATTGTTAGGTGGAATCCAGAGACGGCTGTAATAACGTGTAGTTGATTATGTATCTTAACAACCGATATTGTAGTTAATGCTATTGCTGTTTCGTGAAAAGAAAGGTGTTGCTGTTTAATTTAGATTTTACGCTTAGTTTCTCCTTATTTCTAGATCCCAGATCATTTATTAAGCGATGGGAAACGTGATGATACTCTTAAACCGACTGGAATCCTAGCAAAAGCGGTGGGGGAAGGGGAATATTTGTTGCAGTAATAGCATGCAAATTGAGTTTCGCTGTTGTAAAGTAGCTAATTGGAAATTACCGTTTAATTTTGTCGATTGTAATTTCATTTTTTTTTTTTTTTAGATTTATACTTCCTTAGTTAACAAGCGTGTATTATTTTTATAATCGACTTCAGAACAGGCCTATGTCCATTCATTAATAAAGTTTAACTACACATTGCGAATTATTATTAGCCGTAGGAATAAAGAACTGGAAAAACCAGTGCACATTTCATACGTATCGTTTTCTAAGGTCATTTCATAAATAACAGTATGTATAAATAAATAAATAAATATATATAATACTTTGATAATCATTTTTTATATTTTTGTACTATAGTTTTTTGCAGTGATTTTTTTTAAATTTATTCTAGACGACGAAGTGTGCAGTCTTCATCTATAGCTTAGTAACAATAAAATGATAGACGTTTATAAATTTGATTTTTGTCCTGGTGTATATTGATGCAAATTCATGTAATTGTCACTTAATGATGTTACGATTTATAATTTCGTTGTATTATTTTTGTTAGGTAGATTTTTAAACATTTAGATGTACGTTACTTTCTTTGATTACCGTAAATTATCGAGTCATTTTATCACCGCGGGAATACGTTTTACTATCTTTGAAGTAATATTTTTGTTTTTTATTCGGAATAGAATTTATTTTGAAGTCTGCATTTCATTTTATGTTTGTAGTTTCATATATTTACAGGGTTATTTTGAAGTTACAGAATCCTTCAAGTATTTAAAATTTTGCTTTGATGTACGTTACTACTAAATCTTTTACCGAAAGCCGGGAAGTGATGATGTAGTGTTTATCTAAAAATTAATGAATAGAAGAATTTTTTACAAGATTGGCCTATTTGAAAAATAATATAATGTAATGGTAAACTTAAAAAACAGTTCCTTGTTTTATCAATGGAGCAGCACATCTCTCAATTCCTGATATGTTCTATAACATATGTAATTGTGTACGGATTTTTTTGTTTTATCGAGTAGTTTTTATAAATTTATTCCTCGGGGTCAGCATACTTAAGTCAGCATATAAGTCGTTTTATAACAATTAGAAATTTTATTGATGGTGACACCCGTAATTGTTTACTACGTGGATTCGTATTATGAGTAGCAAGTTTTAATACACAATTCAAAATCATTTTTTTAACATGAGTCATGATTGTGATTGATATTTCACAAGTTAGTAACTACTCTATGAATTGTAGTTTGTAGACGTTAAATATTATTTATATATTCGTTGGATGATATTTACGTTTGTGCATACTTAAGTTATTTATAGGACGGTTGTGTAAACTACTGGGTTGGTCTAGTGGTGAACGCATCTTCCCAAATCAGCAGCTGATTTGGAAGTCGAGAGTTCCAGCGTTCAAGTTGTAGTAAAGTCGGTTATTTTTACACGGATTTGAATATTAGATCGTGGATACCGGTGTTCTTTGGTGGTTTCAATTAACCACACATCTCAGGAATGGTCCAACTGAGACTGTACAAGACTACACTTCATTTACACTCATATATATCCGGTTACACTCATACATATCATCCTCATTCATCCTCTGAAATATTATCTGGAAGGTAATTACCGGAGGCTAAACACGAAACTGAAAGAAAGAAAAAAAAGGACGATTGTGTAAGCCGGGGTTTTTTTATTAATAAAAAGTTTAGCCTGTTATCGATACAAAAGTGCTAAGAAATTGCTTAATTATATTATACGATGTATAAATAAACTGGTGTACGTATTTTGAAATAGTATATATATATAAATAATAATAATTACATTTTATTGAATGGATTCCACATTTGTTTGTACCACGTGCTGAAAAAAAAGTTAATTTTTTAAAAATTTGTTTCATGTATTTTTTACATATTTGATCTGCTCACAGTAGTGGCACTAACAGGCTATTAAAATTTAAATATAATAATAATAATTAGATTATTTTCTATCAAACATTCTATCGTCAACCTCTTCCTCTTCCGTATTGACTATAAAGCATAGATTGCAGAACGGTGAATTTTTCTTTGATTGTTAGTAATGCTGTCTGTGAAAATAAGTTTAACGTTAAATCGATTTGAAAAATTTTAATTTTGGATTTTATTTTGGTTCGACTTGGTTGAAGATGTTAATCGATTAAAAAATATGATTCTTCTGATATGGAAAATGAAAATTTTTAACCGATCATGTATATGTGTTTTTTGTTTATTGATTTGAAAGAGTTTGTGTTTTGGTATACAGTACTGCATGGTTTATAATTATAATTGTGAACTTATCAGATTATCACAGTGTTTGAAATTATTTACTCTGTTGTGCTGTGTTTTTTTGTCCGCACAAGCCGCGACGTATCTTATCGTTTTTACCCCATTAGAGTAAATCTCTAATGGGGTAAAGGTAAATAGAGTACTCCGAACGTCCTTGAATTCTCGCAATGGGAATTTGAAAAGTCGTGCTGTAGACCGACCTTGGACTTTGGGAGCTGGTATTTTTTATAGAAACAAAATGTTCGGGTTAAATTGCAGGGTTCTCTTGCCATTCACTTTATGTTTATTTTTAAATTCTACTTTATTAATGTTAGAACTTATTTAAACGATTCAGTTTCTTATTAGTATGCTTGAAGGAATAGCTACCAAGAATTTGCACGATTTTCATTCAGTAATTTCTGTGTAATATTCAGCATATTCGTATTATAGTTTTCTTGAAAAAATGGAAAAAATTTTCATATAAGCGCGCATCCGTCACCAACATTTAAGATAAAAGTAGTATAAAAAATTTAGAAAAATGTAGAATTGCTATCTTATTTTATTTTTTAGATAAAAATTTATTGTTCATTGTCGTTTCATTGGTTTTATTATACACTTTAGTGATCATTATTATTTCGTGAAATAGAAAATATAAAGTGATTAAGTTGAGCCTATAGAATATTTTATTTTTTAATAAAACCTATGTCGTTCGAAAAAGAAGTTGTGTGGGTTTTTTTAATATGAGCTTACAGTATTCTATTAATTATTTTTAGGTAAAACGCAACCTTAGACCGAGTAAATACAAAACATTTATTAATTTTGGTTCACGCGACCGCTATATTTTTTCTGTTCCGATTCACTGACAACTTAACACAGAAGTGAAAATAATGATTAGAAAATTTTAATCGTGACCAGAGTCCAGAAATTTAGTCTAATAATTTAGTTTATGGCTGTAGTGGAGTCGACTCGATCGTTAATTCGTGAGACTCAAAACGTGTATAACTATTGAAATGTCATAATTAAATTGTATCACCAGTTTTCTGCTTCATTGCCTCTTTTCATTTGTGCCTGATCAAGCGTTGCTTTGTCTTACCTCCTCCTGTCTTCTCCGTCCTGAGCCGGTCATTTAATCACCAGTTTCTTATTCCGACCCTTTTATAATACTATCTTCCTGTGAATATTTTCATTATCGTTTCTTCTTTTCCATAATTTGGAACTATTTTCTTATTGTTATAAGTTTCCAGTCTTAAGCTTAGACTAAGTTCTCTGTTTTCCCACTGTTTGTAGCTGTATTCTGGTTATGCCCTTCGTATTCTCGGTTTTCACTTTTTTCTTATCTCGTGTTTGGAATTTCCTATTCACTGTTTTCTTCTGTTTCCTTTCGTCTTTAATTTTGTCCGATTGCCAAACCCATATTTATTAGTCGCTTAGTTACGCTTGACATACCTTCTAAACAACACTTAAAAAAGTTGTGACTCATTGCATGAAGACAGTTGGGAATTACGAAATCGGGACTATATACGTACAGTAGCGAACAAATTAATCCGAACAAAGGGAATTTTTGTTCTGTTGTAGAGAAATTCATTCTGTGGCAGACTTTTTGCTATTTGGTATTTCAGGTTATGTTGTTAGTTCATATGAAAACAGAATTTATCGTTTTTGTGCTTTTATAATTCATTTTCAGTTAGTTTTTGGTGACCATGTGAGTTTCTGTTATTATTTTCGTTTCTAGTTAATGCAACGGATATAACCCACGAAAGCGGTCAAAAATTGTTGCTCTGTCCCAACACACATAAATGACTCAGAGGCAGATTGCCAGTGAGTGTAGTGTGGGGTTAGGTACTGTAAATTAAATCGTGAAAAGGTTTAAGGAAATAGGTTCCTCCTCTCTAAAAAGAAAAGGAGAATGTGGACGGAAAAAGAAAACCATGCCTACACAGGATCGGTTACTAATAAGAAAAAGCAAAATTAATCCACGATTGTAAGCTGTTGACCTTAATAGGGACTTGAGAGCCAGTAGGACTAATGTTTCTGATATGACAGTTCGTAGAAGATTGTTGGCAGCGGGAACGATTGCTTGGAAACCTAAAAAGAAGCAGTTACTAACACAGTTTATGAAGACAAAAAGACTTCAGTGGACAAAGGAACATACAGAATGGGCTATTGAGATGTGGAAAAAAGTTATTTTTTCAGACGAGGCTCATTTCTTTGTCCAAGGGGAGAGAGTAGCCTACATTCGTAAGTCAGCCAAAAAGATGTTTTGGGGATGTTTTACACATGAAGGGCCAGGAGCACTTATGCCTGTAGATGGGATGATGAAATCGGACAAATATATTAACATATGCCAAAGAAAAATAGTCCCACATCTGCAGAAGAACCCAGAACTCTTATCCAACAGGACCTTGCACCATGTCAAAGAAAGCATCCCAACCCCGTTGGGGGAAGACACCCACCTTGTGACGTTACCGGTGGCCACACCACCCGCTCCGTTCCGAGCCCTGAGGAGCTTTACCGGAGGTCGTCTTTAGACCCTCTAACTGATAACATCTCACAGTCATCAGCCAGGCTTCGGTCGGAATGCCATCGATGTGAATGCCTCGCCAGACATTTGCATCAGTAAAATACAAATCAAATTTTGCCTTCACATAGACCTCAAACGGACATATTCATATTCAACCTAACATGATTTCCTCAAACTAACTGACCGAAAGCGCGAACCCCGCGCCTAGCCCAGATTTACGTCAAAGAAAGCAGAAGAATTCTTCAAAAACCAAAAAATTCGAGTGCTCTCGTGGCCAGGGAACTCCCCCGATCTAAATCCTATTGAAAATTTATGGGCCGTACTAAAAAGAAGACTAGGGAAAATGAATTGTAGCACAAAAAGTGGCCTTATTAGTTAAGTGATACAGGTTTGGTTTCGAGATGAAGAAATCAAAAATCATTGTTCTACCTTAGTGGAATCAATGCCAAAGAAGATTAATGAGATAATCAAAAACAAATGAGGACACATAAACTATTAAATTTGAGTAAGTTTGGACTATTACATATTTTTCTTTTAAGAATAAAATTTTCTGTTAAAAATGCGTGTTCGGATTAATTTGTTCGCCACTGCAGTAAATACAGCTTACCGTTAAACGGTGTTGAAATAAATCGTAAACAAAAAAGACGATCAAAAACCGTTTACAAAATGAATCTTTTTAAACTCTAACATAAATGGCTGTTAGATTTTAAATATATCATCAGCTAGTGTATATGTAATGTATTTACCCTAATGATTATTTAATACTCGAAATAGCCTTCTAGTGTTAGATTTTTACTTATTCTACGGTTTGTAAATACATTGGAAATGGGAAGTTGCAGCGAGTTCGTGACCGAAACATATGTTAAAAGAGTTTATTTATCTCAAACTGGAGAAAGTCATAACCAGAGAATATTTTTGTTTAAGGAACTGTATTTATATATCCACGTTCTTTTAAAATGCCTTTCGATTTTATCTCTTACGATTTTTTATGTAGAAAGTTTTTACTTAAGTTGTTATTTTATGTAAATTATTTTATAAACTTCATTATTACGTAATTACTCGTATATTATATTTTAAGATGAATCACTTCATTTAAATTTTTCTTCTACGGTAAATAAATTTTACCTCTATTAAACTTTTCTTTTCATTCGATAATTTTACTTTTACATCATCATTTCAGCCGTTGTCGATCTACTGCAGGATGAAGGCCTCTTCAGCTCTTGACTAACTGATACGGTCTTGTGCGATCTTCTGCCAACTCGGTCCAACGTATTTTATAATATCATCAATCTAACGAGCGTTTGTTTTTTTGTCGGCGTTTAACATCCAGTGATATCCATTTAGGTGCTAATTTAATTCATCTGCCTCAGTTCTTGCTACATGGTCTGTCCACCGCCATTTTAATTCTTTAACTTTCAAGATACACGCGACTTTCGTCTGTTCGCTAATCCATTTGCAGGTCTTTCTATCGTGTCTGGTAACTCCAAGCATGCATCTTCCATATTTCTTTGTGCTACTCGCAGCTTCTGTTAAGATTAACGTCCAAGTTTTGCTTCCACAGGTAAGAACTGGCAAGATGCATTAATCGAAAACTTTCTTTTTAAGGTAAAAGGGGAGTGTTTTCTTGAAAAGGGATATTAAGTCTCCCGAATGCCTGCCATCTAAAGCTTACTCGTACAGCTTTGATTGTATCACTTTCAGTTGTCCAAGATGTATGTAATGATCTACCTTTTTGAGTTCTACTCGAGAGACAAAAACCTTTCTGTCTTTGACAGACTTGTTGAACACGGCCTTGCTCTTTTTAAGGTTCATCCGTAGATCATAGGGTTCACCTATCACCTTTAGTTCTATGTATTTCTATAGCTCTTTTGGTTCTTGTGAGAAGAGAACTATATCATCTGCGGACCTCAGATGGTTTAAGTAACTCAGTTCTTGGCTTAGGAGGAACTACTGTATCCGCTTGCCGCAAAGGCCTCGTAACCTAAGTACCAAGGATCATATCCTGTTAACAGCCTTCATAATTCGTCATTAGTATACTATAAAAATACGTAAGACGAGGGATTTGTTTGAGGTTTCCGTGACATGTTGAAGGAATCGACCATAATCCGCCACGTTGATCCATTGTGGGGTGGCTGGTGTTGGATCACATTAGTCTGAGGTCTCCATTTTGACCAGTCCGCCGTGGGTGACCCTTCTTTTTTTTTAATAAGCTCCCGACGGCGTAGCTCAAACTGTCCCTGACTTAACACTCACGCTGACAATCCGGTTCACCGCGCCAAGGTTTGATGCATGGAAGGGTGAAATCCGTATTTAATTCATCGATTAATTTAGGCGTCTTGAAACGGTGTTTCGAGTTTTTGGAATATTTGTTCCGATTTTAATTTATAATGATTCTGCAAATCATCTTAATCATCCTATAAAATTTTTTAAGGAAATGGATTAATTCAAAAACATTCGTTCTTTGAAAATACGTGTGCTGAAGCAAGTCATACGTGGATTGTAATTACCGTATTAAGAACTGTGACTGACAGTTGTTAGGTTTGCGGTTATCCTTCAAATTTATGTGGAGAATTAAGATAATTTGGTCCTGTGTATCAGTTAAAAAGTGAAGATAATTTAATTTTTATTTTTTAATGTCCTAAATTTGCAGATTAAAGTTTCGGGGCTACGAATGGAAAAATTCTCCAAATCTTTCTACGGTTACAAAGTACAGATCTGTACTAACACGAGTCGTTGAGTTGAATTAACTTTTCCTTTAGTTTCATTTTATAATTACATAGTTTCGTATTTTAATTTTATAATTATATTTTATTTTACATTTTTTATTAGTCACTTCTTATCAATTTTTTTGGATAAATATATTTGAAATTTAAATTATTTTTATTGGAAAAAGTTATAAATGAAATTTTTTGGTTTTAATTAATTATAACTCTTTACCTTCTGTTAAACTCTATTTAGGTAGTTCATAAAAATTAGGATGAAATAAAAACATCTGAATGGTATTATATATTAATGGGTTAGACAACTCTATGAAGTTGTTTCAAAAATTTTAGCTTCCAGCGACAGCTTTTTTTTTATTTACGGTAAAATTTCTCTTTTTATTTATGTTCCAGTGTCGTATATTATTATAATTTGCTTTTTTTAAACCTTTATTATTGATGTTTAAAAAAATTGGTGTTTTGAGTAATTTGTATTACGTTCTTTATTATTAGTTTACCTTTTTTTTTTTTTTTTTTTTGATATCTCTGTTTTTAAATAATTAATGTTCTACGCTGTTCTGTTTTGGTAGAAGAGCGGAATTGTTAGCGAGTGAGTTAATCAGGACTTGTTTTTATCAGACTTGTTTAGTCCAGTCCTGTGAATGAGTTTTCGTTGATAACATATAACGTATTAGAATATCCTACAGCTGCTTACAAACAACTGTTTTATTTTTACTGTACTTTCATCTTCAGTCCTGTTTAAGCCGAGAAACGAAAGCTCAAGTTTCTTGCATACCTCAATAAAAGAATACTATCTTGTTTTTTACCGGCACACCTATTATCATTGTTTATTCACTGAGAGATAGTTTCTGTTCATTCATTTTTTTAATTTTAATTTTTGTTGTAAACTCTTTCTTTATAATAATAATAATAATTATTATTATTATTTTGAGATTTATTCAGCTACTGATGGACTGTGCTTACGCTTTTGTTTCGATTTGAATATAATTGAGTCCGATTACAACACCCTACAAGAGTGATTGTAATTACATCACCTTTAAATATTTCCTTTGGTCGTCCTTAACTTGACCTATTACGTTATTTCAATATTTTGAATTCAAATTTTCGATTCCGAATTCATAGAATTTTTTTTTTTTTTGTCTTCAGTCATTTGACTGGTTTTGATGCAGCTCTCCAAGATTCCCTATCTAGTGCTAGTCGTTTCATTTCAGTATACCCTCTACATCCTACATCCCCAACAATTTGTTTTACATACTCCAAACGTGGCCTGCCTACACAATTTTTCCCTTCTACCTGTCCTTCCAATATTAAAGCGACTATTCCAGGATGCCTTAGTATGTGGCCTATAAGTCTGTCTCTTCTTTTAACTATATTTTTCCAAATGCTTCTTTCTTCATCTATTTGCTGCAATACCTCTTCATTTGTCACTTTATCCACCCATCTGATTTTTAACATTCTCCTATAGCACCACATTTGAAAAGCTTCTAATCTTTTCTTCTCAGATACTCCGATTGTCCAAGTTTCACTTCCATATAAAGCGACACTCCAAACATACACTTTCAAAAATCTTTTCCTGACATTTAAATTAATTTTTGATGTAAACAAATTATATTTCTTACTGAAGGCTCGTTTAGCTTGTGCTATTCGGCATTTTATATCGCTCCTGCTTCTTTAGTAATTTTACTTCCCAAATAACAAAATTCTTCTACCTCCATAATCTTTTCTCCTCCTATTTTCACATTTAGTGGTCCATCTTTGTTATTTCTACTACATTTCATTACTTTTGTTTTGTTCTTGTTTATTTTCATGCGATAGTTCTTGCGTAGGACTTCATCTATGCCGTTCATTGTTTCTTCTAAATCCTTTTTACTCTCGGCTAGAATTACTATATCATCAGCAAATCGTAGCATCTTTATCTTTTCACCTTGTACTGTTACTCCGAATCTAAATTGTTCTTTAACATCATTAACTGCTAGTTCCATGTAAAGATTAAAAAGTAACGGAGATAGGGAACATCCTTGTCGGACTCCCTTTCTTATTAGGGCTTCTTTCTTATGTTCTTCAATTGTTATTGTTGCTGTTTGGTTCCTGTACATGTTAGCAATTGTTCTTCTATCTCTGTATTTGAACCCTAATTTTTTTTAAATGCTGAACATTTTATTCCAGTCTACGTTATCGAAAGCCTTTTCTAGGTCTATAAACGCCAAGTATGTTGGTTTGTTTTTCTTTAATCTTCCTTCTACTATTAATCTGAGGCCTAAAATTGCTTCCCTTGTCCCTATACTTTTCCTGAAACCAAATTGGTCTTCTCCTAACACTTCTTCCACTCTCCTCTCAATTCTTCTGTATAAAATTCTAGTTAAGATTTTTGATGCATGACTAGTTAAACTAATTGTTCTGTATTCTTCACATTTATCTGTCCCTGCTTTCTTTGGTATCATAACTATAACACTTTTTTTGAAGTCTGATGGAAATTCCCCATTTTCATAAATATTACACACCAGTTTGTATAATCTATCATAGGATAAATAAATTTATTTCTGTACGGCTTAGCAAATAGATCATAGTATTTATTTTTCGTTCGGTTATTCTTTTTGTATAACTTTTGTATTCGGAAGAAATTATTTCGTCGTTTTCAATAATTGTAATTGTTTCTATAATGATTATTTTTATACTAAATAGAATAAAAGCTTAAAACAAGGTTTTTCATTTTTTCTTCTCAAATAACGGTTAATAAGGTATATTCCAATGCTGGACGAAAAAAGTGGTAGCTTAATTTGGGAGGAAAATAGAAACAATGTATCGGATCTATTTTTATTTGGATGTTTTATTCTGATTTTTTTTAGGTATCAGTTTTTATCTTTATTAAAACTTAAAATTAAGGTTTTACCTTCTAAAATTAATCTGTTTTAGTTTTCTTGAGAAGTGTTTCTGTTATTTCAAGTTAGTTGTTAACTTCCCTTGCAATTAACGTAGCCACCCCAACTTATCGATTAAGAGAGGTTTTGGATCGTAATATTCTTAGTACAATGAATGAAGATAGAAGCATCAGATGAAAACTAGAAACTTGTTTTCCTATTTTTGTTGAAAAAAAGTAGAAAACACATGATGAAAACTTAAAACCCTAGGCGGATCTTTGTAATGTTAAAACGAAATTCATTTTATATTTATTTAATCGAGCGTTTTATATCTTTGCTGGCTGTTAAATGTTTACCTTTGCTATACTATTCCTTATTTTTTCAAGGTTTTGATGTACCTAATATCACTCATATAATTATTAAAAAACGTTTCGTACCTGTTACTTGAAAGTCGGATGGAACATTTCACGCGTACATCTTCAATACCTTTCTCTGATAAAATACCGTGTTAGATAATATAAAATAATTAAATAAATTAAATGTAGAAATTAATTGCGGCTTATTGTTTTATTTTACTATCGTCGTAGCTTATCTATAAAGTACCTTTACGAAATGCTTAAAATGTGTTGTTTAAATCGGTATCAACTATTAATATTATTTTTGTTGTACGTAACGATTGTATGATTTACAGTAATTCATTTCAACGCTGACAGTAAGTGGTTGATATTTGGAATGTAATTCCCTTCATATTCAACCAAAAGTAATTTATTTTACCGACTTTAGTTTCACATAAACAACAACAAAAATAATTATTTTTATTATTATTACGTTTTTATTGATCATTAGACTGACCCCTGTGACCGACATGTAGCTGTAGTACGGTAAACAGTTCAAGGTATGAGTAATCACTTTCTAAAAAATGTAACCTTTCCTTAAATATTCTGTATGAAAAAAATTGATGGTGAATGTATCCTTGTTGTTTTTGGTATTGATGCTTTACTTATTATTTCTTTGTAAGGAAATTCCTAGATAATAACACTGATTGTTTCAAATTTTTATTAGTCGTAAAGCTTAAAATAGTAAGTGTTATTTTTATGATTGTAAAACGTTTCTAACATTCATCTTGTAGAAGTGGTAGTGTCTTAACGTTTTTTCGAAAAGATCTGGAGTTCGATCGCTCAGTAGGCTTAGTTTTCATTCATTAAACCCTGTTTGAAGTTGAAAAAAGTGAAAAGTTACATTTTTCACAATCTTATACAAATAATTGCTGGAAAAACCAGCAGTAATACGTAAATAACGGGAATAATATCGTTTATTTTACTTTCAAAAGAATTAGAAATTTCCAACTCTTCAAAACACGTTCATGAAATTTTTAAAAAAATTGACGCATACTGTATAAAACATTATCTCCACGCAGATCAACGACCCTATCAGGGGATAAGTACCCTACACAAAATTCATAAATCCTATCTAGAAGACTTGATTGTAACATTTTGACTGGATAATGGGGATAAGTACCCTACACACAATTCATAAATCCTTTCTAGAAGACTTGATTATAACATTTTGACTGGATAATTGCGATAAAGGGAAAGCTAGAGCTAAGAACTGTACCGGAAAAAACTATGCGATAGGTAGATAGTTTTTCTGTTATGGTGCCTAACATTGGTTAATATTTCTTAAAAGTGAAAATGAAATATTCTCATCTAAAATGGGAAAAGCACGGAAAATTAACTTTTTGAAATTGATAAAAATCGCGCATGAAGTCCGTTCCCTGTTCAATTATGAGCTTCATACGTAACATATAGAATTCTATTTCATAGATAATGCGTTTACTTATTAAGAAGTTAAAATACTTTATATTGTTTCCTATACATTAAAATTCTTTGGATTGAAATGAAAATCAAATTAAATTTTGTAGCGTTCAGTTAATTTTGGAGGCTACTTTCTCGTTAACTTTTTATCAGTGTAGTAACTTAACATTCTCCCTTTTTCGTTTAATATATAGATATCTTTTTTGTTAACAATTACGATCGTAATTTCTTACCCAAGGTTCTCAAGAGTGCAGTGTTAGAATTCTTGCAAACGTATCCGATTGAACTTGCTTTTGGAATATAATCCCATTACATTTACACTGGGGAGGCGGTTTATGCACGATGTAAGAGTTCGTGTGTCTCGTAATATTAGATATTATATAATTAATATATACAGTAATCGATGAATTGATCGCAACCAGTAAAATGGCCACCGCGATTTCCCGATCTAAACGCTATCAGATTATTGTTTGAAAATATTTCAAGTCTTTGGTTTATTCTTCACTTATCTGTACCCTAGTACTAAGACATCGCATAACAAAATCTGCAACAGCTATTAAGAACATTCCTGACGCATGGATTTTGTCTCGAATGCTTAATTAAAAAAAAATGGCGGCCACATCGAACAGCTATTTAATGTATCTTTAATATAAAGTGTTAGTATCTTTAATCATAAATTACTCTTTCGGTAATAAATGTAATTTTCAGGTAATAATTATTAATGTAATTATTCATATTTTCCTAATTTTTTATTCTGCTTTATATATTTTGAGATCGTTAAAATATGTTCCAACAATTATTTAGTGTTATGAAGCATTTTTTTTATTTAAAATTATAATGTTTTGACGTAGTTTGGTCTTTTTTTATTTTGGATTAAAATCGAATTATTTACATCATTTTCCTCAGAATTAAGCTCTCTACAAACCTTTTCAGTGACTTTTATTCGTTTATTGGCAATTTATCAAAGTTGATTTATTGCCGATCTTAAGAATTGTTTTTTGTATTTCAGTTTTAATCTTTGCTACAGTTTTCTCCGAAATTACAAGAAATAAAGTTTTCAGATCCTTTTTATTCAGATTTTTAAATTAAAGAAAACTATTGACCCTGAATTTCCTCCCGGAACCTAAATTTGGCTCCCAAAAATCAGGGCGAAATTTTATGCTTGCAGTAGCTCGAGAATAAGCATTTCCTGATAAACTCTTTTTGGAACTTTACTGTTTATATTAATATCCCAAATCAAAATGTTGCCGTATAATGTTAACGAATTTTGTAGCATTATTAATGTAATGAAACAGTTGATTATTATCAGCACAAACAAATCGTTACAATATTCGTCCACCAGATAACATCTGTTCATCAAATGAATATAGTACTTTCTTGTTAAAATTCTATAGAGATCACTTGACTTTATATTGGTTGGCAGTGTATTTTTAATTCGTCGGAGTAGGGGAAACCTTTTATAGATACCATGGGGTCTCGAACCCCATGGTAGTGTATGGCTCCATTGCAGGCCTTCCTACTAAAATCTGTCTCCCTCTACAACATCGGGTGCCGGGCTCACCTTACGGTATTATCACAGCATCCCATGTGTCTCGTGTCATTTTACGCTTCCATTTGCTGCCCCCATGCCTTTTTTCCACGGGAGACTCGGGGGAATTGTTCACCCCACGCTTTTTCCGCTATCCTTGTACGTATAACCTTCACCGACCTCGTGGACACCGCGAGTCACGTCCGTTTGGTCCACAGCATAGTTCCCATGTTATCTGGGGAAAGCACGCCGTTCTGTCTAGGATGCTTCGGAATAATCGCACTTCGTTGGCAGTAAATTTACACTTTTACACAAATATCCTTCAACACTGCAGTCTTTATGTGTTCGTTACATAACTGTTTCTTTAATAATATTTGTTTCTGATTATGAATTTGTGTTTAGGGTAGAACGATTAATGTGTAGGAAAAAACATTTTTTACGAAAGGTAGGATTTGAAAATTATAAATACAAAGTAGGTTAATGGTAAGTTATTTGTTTAAATACAAAGTAGGTTAATCATAAGTTATTTGTAAGTTTACAGGAATGTATTTTTGTACTCGCATCAGTATGTATTAATTAGGACTATTTATTTATATTTAATTTACATAGACTCTTAGTTTCTGTATATCACTGGAACAAATTGTGAATCCTGAGGGTTTTCATTTAAGACAAACAGGTTTGCTTTGTACCATTACAGGTTGCCAGTGGAATTCAATAGGTTATTCTTTGCTGTTATATGAAATTTGCGTCTCTGAAACAGATTTATTATTTTTCCGGTAGTGTCTCCGTATTTAATAACTGTAGTGAAAGTAGCATTGATTGCTGTAATAAGCTTTGTATACGATGCGTACATAATAATAAAATAGCATTACAATATTTTATCATAAAAAGTGTTATTTTGTAATCTTCCAGAAAATCAAAATGAAAAACTTTTTTCTTCTATTGCAAATTTTCATTAGTCATGGTGTACTTATCGATCAGATGGATATGCCCGTTCCATTTATTTTACCTTCAGTAAAATCGTGTACATGAAAATTGTGTTAGGTAAACCGAAATTCTGGCAACAGTATTTCTGGAATTTAAAAATATAAATTGATCAGAGCTTAAAATTAACTTTTGCCATTGATCTAGTTAAACATTTTATTATCCTTATGATGTTATTTTCTAATATATCTATTATAAAAAAAATTATTTACTGTTTATATGTAAAAGTAATTGATTTTCAGTTACATATATTTCTGTTTTTACGCATAAACATACATATGAACTCATTCAGAAATATTAAAACATTATAAGCCACTACCCGTTTAATTCCTTTATTCAATTATCGACTTCTATCGCACTTTTTCGTTTAGGGTGGAGTTAGGACTGCCGGAACAAACTGATATCTGAATTCTAATCAATCGAAATCAAAGTTTCAGTGAATACTGATAAATCCATCCAGATTTTTAATATAACCCGACTTTGGTTTAGATAGCCGGGTCATTAGGATATGTGGACACATTCAACATTTTCAGACGTTGAATGCAATTAACTTGTATGTTTAGAAAGGAACAGACCTTAGGCGTTCCTAAGGTTCATAACACTTCCTCCTTGTAATCGCTGAGTCTGGATTTTTGTCCCTTATGAGTATTCGAATAACTGACCGGATGTTTGGAGATAGAACAGCTATTTTCTGCGTTCCGATCAAGATCACAGATCTTTTTGTGTTTGGATCGAGGAGATGCGGTCGGAGTGGATCAAAATCTCCTCAAAAAAAAATCGAGAGTGTCCTTGGAGATTCGGCAGCTTTTCGACTCCAATTTGAGTCAATGTGCATTGTTGGTCTCGGGTCTGGCATTAAAATGTGAGGGACTTCAAGGTGCAACCTTGCGTTGGACTCTGTTGTTTCACGACTGTCCGGCAAGGTGGACCAGGTTATGGAGGGAGTCAGGGGCTTCAAGCCGGTAACGGGTGAACTCCACAACTATAAAACGGGTGGAGGAGAAGGTTAAAAAATAAAAAGCCTGTCTCCTTCGCCGCAGTGGCTGCCGCGCCCTAGCCTCAGCGGGTTAGTCCACCGCTGCCAGTTCAGGCGCCGGCAGCTAAAAGTAAGCGGGCTACCGTTAAGGTGGTTCCGTTGAAACCTAGTCCGGGGGCTTCGTCGTTAGCGACGCAGCTAACCCTGAAGAAGGTCCTGGATCCGCGGAGGGAAAAGATCCAAGTCTCCCGGGTCACTAAAACAAGGGACCACGATGACATCTTGCAAGTCATAAGTGAGCGGCAAGCGAAAGCAGCTGCTGGAGTCCGACGTTCTGACAAGAAACGGGCTGAAGGCTCAGTTGCTGGCCAAACGGAGGCTGCAGATATTGATATACGATATGACAAGGGCGGAGGTAAATCTCAAGTTAATAAAAACAGAAATATTTAATCAGTAAACATAAATCTGTTTAATGATCAAATTATGTATCTTATGCCATATATGGTTTTTTTTTTTTTTTTTTTTACGTAATTGAATTCACAGCACGGTATATGTTTGCGATTATAACATATCTTGTTTTACTTTTTTCTGCCTTTTTAATGAACGCGTATTTTAGGAGAAGCAGCTGACTGAATGAATCAATTAGGCGGCCTTCAAACGTTTATTGATTTAAAAAAAAAATTTCCGTTACGAAACCTCAGGGTAAAATTAATTGATCTTATATAATTATGTGTAGTTTTTTTACAGATCGATTTATATTCATTTCCTGTAATATGTTCACGCACTGTTTCAACCATTTCAACATGCCTTCTTGTTCATTACTACTTAAGCATTCCCTTAAGAGCATTAGTATGTAATATCTAAGTTACTAATACGTTATTTTTTCTTGTTGTACAAACTTACTTTACTTCTGTTTTCGAAAAGCTTGCTATACTTTCCGAAGTTTTTTCTTTTTTTTTATATAAGTACGATTCATTTCGTAATATATGCGTTAGAAGTTATTCAAGTTGTCGCTTTATTTAATTCTTAGCGGTAGCTGCAAATTTACATAACCAATATATGTCATACTAATGGCGTATATTTCTAGAATCTATGGTACAAGTTGCATTAAATTGCCTGTAGTTGCCTGACGGGAGTGATGGCGAAATGTGAAAAATGACGTCATTTTCAGGTCCGTTTGTTAGTCTTGATTAATTTACATTTGTCGGACTAACATTTAATATCGAAGTTATACTCCTCTAGCAGAGTGTAAATTGTAGCTTAGACTTTCTTTTTTCACAAAAAAAAAAAAAGAATCGTTTGCTAACCCTTATTCCGACTGTGATAAAGCATGAAATGTTAAGATTTTTGCAATTGAAATTCACATAAATATTTTAATAATTTTGTATTATTATTTGTTATAATACTACGATTGTTATCTTATCAATATTTGTAATAATAAAAATAATAGTAATAATGTTAATAATAATACATTTCATTGTTTCTATTAAAAAAATTGACATGGAGAAAAAAGGTACAAGGTTTTTCATAAGTTTTAATTGTTTTTATCTTCATGTTATATATATTATCTTCAGATATTTTATCTTCGTCTCTATCATTACCAAACTCATCTTCACTTTCTTATGGAACAAGAACGGAGTAGAATCACCTTCGTACCAAAATGGCTGTAATTCTTCTTTCTTACAGGTTCATCCATAACTTTCGTAATCAAAAAATGTGCAGTTCTTCCTGTTGCACATAGAAGTGACATTAAGTAATTCGAAGTATTTTTTGCATAAATTCTCTGAAGCGTGATGGAATTAGAGTACTATCAAACCTTTAGAAGTTTTTTAAAAAATTTTCCGAAAAAAAGTTCGATGCAAAATGCTTCTGAAATATCAGGTATCGCGCAGCATCAATTTTTTTACAATTTTTTATGCTATACATTAATGAGACGTAATACTGAATGGAATCAATCTTTCCTCGTTTTCAGTGTCTTCTAATGAATTTAACGATGCAAAAACTTGTTGAAATTATTCATTTTACGCCAAGATATGAAATGGTTTGATTTATCTTTTTTTATAAAATGATGCAATGTGTCAACAAAGCGATCAAAATTGTTGAATGCAACATTCGTACACAGCTGACTGTCGATTTTTACATTAGATGGAATGATTTTATTTTCTTCACGAGCACTGTATGCTATAATTCAGTTTCTAGTTCTTCGGCGGCCGTATTACTGTATAACTTACTCTGTGGGACCATATTTGTTTAATATTGTTAGTACTTTTCGACTACTAGCTCTAGTAAGCTAATTGTTCCCTCATTTCGGATAAAAGTTGAACGTCACCGTTCTTATAGCCGTTTTATCCGGAATTTTAATTAATTACAGTCATTGTAAATATATTGCATCATTACTGATGATGATAAATTTATATCAGTAAAGCATAATAAGTGATTCGACTTTCCACTAACGAAACACGTCTTCATTATTCAAAAATTAATTAACGAATTACTTTTTTTTTAACTTTATTTAATTTTTCCAATGCGGTAAATATGAACATTATAGGTTACATGAACACACTAGCGAGTCAACAGATATACGACTGACTAGGCAGGTAAGTGAACTAATAATTGTAGTTAACATAAATAATAATGAAACTTGACTCAAGTATTTATGTGGAATACAATTGCAAAATCTTGACATTTCACGTGTGACGAACTTTATCATGGTCAGAATAATAGTTAGCCACCGATTTGATAAGGCAACCAATTTCTTTTCTTTTTTTTTTTTTTTGTAAAGACGACGGTCTAAGCTTCAATCTGAACTCAAGTTGGAGTATGACTTCGAAAGGTTAAGTAAGTCGTAAAAAAAAAAATCCATCAAGAAATGTCTGAATAAGGCCAGACCACAGATAAGGTCAGGTAACCAACGGTTTTTATAATGTATAAATACAACTCTAAGCATATTAAATTTGACTCCGACATATGTAGGTTAACTAACACTAAAATACGGACCCGGAAGTGACGTAATTTTTTTCACTTGGTCATTCCAAAAAGATTTCGCAACTTTAAAAGCATATGAAAATTTATTATAACTTACAGATTCCGTTAAGGTCTCATTTCATAGAAAAACACATCAAGTTTGTCACCAAACTGGTTCCATATGGCTTCCATTTGTAATGCGACATACATCCCACCTGAAGTCGATTTCATTCCAGACTGTAGCCTGCAAGTCGGGCGTTACCTCTGCAGCTGCGGCGTTAATTCGAAGGCTACTCAACAAGATCAGCAGACAAAGGTGGTACATAAATCCGATTATTACTGAAACCCCACAAGAAAAAATCTACCGGGATCAAATCTGAGAAGCGAGGTGTAACCCACCCACGTGTGAATCTAATATCGAGAAAAACTCGGGTCTTCTAGGCGGCAGTGAGGTGATGCACCTTCTTGCTGATAGTAATGGCGTTCATATTGGTCATCATCGTTTAAATAAGGAATTATACAATTTTGAAGTACGTACAGAAGACGATACCGTTTTCGGTCGCATCCTGGAAGAAGAGCGTGGGCTGACAGCCTTTGTTTGCTGAGGGCACAAAAAAAAAAACATTTACCTAGGGCTATCACGAATGTGCTGCAAAGTTTCATGAGGGTTTACGCTACCCGATATTCGGCAGTTAATGGTGTTCACCTTGCCACTGATGTGAAAAGTTGATTCATCACTAAAAGTTACACGGGCTAAAAATGTATCGTCTGCGATTCTATCCATCATTTCCTCATAAAACTGTAACCAAGCAACTTTGTCGTCATCTGTAATCTGTTAAACCACGTTTAGTTTGGCAGGAGATATGGGTGGGACCTGTACAGCTGTGGTAGATTGATGGACAGGGTTATTCCTGACATCCGGGAGTAGGTGCTCAGGAGACATGGGGAGATAGATTTCTGGACGGTCAAGTGGCTCACGGGTCATGGGTCGTTCGGGAAATACCTATGTTTTATATGGAAAAAACCTACCCCTGGATGTTCATACTGTAGCACGGTTGATTATGTGACCCATACTTTCTTCAACTGTCCAAGGTGGGAGAGGTTTCGACCTATTAGCGAGGGTCTTGACTCACCGGAAGCAGTCGCTCGAATTATGCTGCAGGGCGAGCGCGGGTGGAGAAAATGCCAGGAATGATTTGGGAAAGTTCTTAAATAAAAGGGCTTAGAGGAATGAATGGTAATTGGAGGATGGTGAGGGGATAGCCCGTGCATGGAGGTGGTGGGGGCCTCCGGGTCGCCACCGCTGTCGCCACCGCCACTTCTCGACCACCTGCGGGCTGCTGGGCGTCTGGGCGTAGATTTTTCCTCCTCCTGTGCAAAAAAAAAGTGAAGTTTACGTAAAATGTGCCAAACAGTAGTTTGTGGAATGCCATCTCACGTGACGTATGTCAAGTTGATTTCTTCGGACTCCGTGCAAAGCTTTCTCTGAGTTGTTCTACAGCAGCTTCAGGGAAGCGTGGACATCCTGGTGATTTGTATGTGTAACAGAACATCCTCTATCAAAGAAGGTTTGGTGCCAAAAGTAAACTTATGCCTACTAAGTGGCTCCCTACTGTACTCTCTACGAAAGTTTCGTTGAACTGCAGTTGCTGGCTGCAAATTGTGAAACCAAAACCCATATCGAGCACCTTCCGCACAACGTTTAATAACACTGGCGATAGCGCTGGTGGCCGAATTCGGTACCAATGAATTACGTCAGTCAAAAGTCGATGTGTTTTGCTATGAAGTGTGACCTCAACCGAATCTGTAAGTTATTTAAATAAGTATTTATATGCTTTTAAAGTTGTGAATTCTTTTTGAATCACCCGGTATTGGTTAAGTAAATTTGCAGCCGCTGCTTAGACCTATTAACAAACTCTTAATTTGTTAATCTGAATTTTGTGCAATCCTGGTGTTTCTTACAATATTAAGGTAAAACAACAACTTATTTAAGTTTTTTTTTTTTTAATATTTACATGTACACAGTATTTTTTTGTGAGATGCGCCTTCTTTATTTTAACTAGGAAACCGAATAAAACGTTAAAATAGTTAAATGAAACAAACCTGTAATTTTTTTTAATGTTAAAATTAACTAAAAAAATATTGTCACAATTTCTTTTTTTATTGTTGTTTATTTTTACATTAAATTAAAATATAATAATATTTATTAACCAGGACACTTATTTATTTAATTATTATTATGATCGTAATTTAAAAGATAAAAAATAAAACTATGTGTAAAAAGAACAAGAGAGTAACACTAACTATTTTATTACAAATGTTTGTAAAAAATAAACCTGACAGAAACAATATTATTACGAATATAATCCAACAATTTAACCAGCAGCCTGTAGATTATTACAGCCATCATTCACCTAAAATAAAAATTTTTCTTTAGTATAAAACTATTTTGAAATCAGTCATTTTTTTGTATTCTTCACATTTATCTGCTCCTGCTTTCTTTGGTAACATGGCTATAACACTTTTTTTTGAAGTCTATGGAACTTCCCCTTTTACATAAATATTACACACCAGTTTGTATAATCTATCAATCGCTTCCTCACCTGCACTGCGCAGTAATTCTACAGGTATTCCGTCTATTTAAGTTGCCTTTCTGCCATTCAAATCTTTTAATGCTCTCTTAAATTCAAATCTCAGTATTGTTTCTCCCCTTTCATTCTCATCGACTTCCTCTTCTTTCTCTATAACACCATTTTCTAATTCATTTATTCCGTATAACTTTTCAATATATTCAATCCACCTATCGTATGTGAGATGAGCATATATGGAAGTGAAACTTGGACGATCTGAGTACCTGAGAAGAAACAATTAGAGGCTTTTGAAATGTGGTGTTACAGATGAGTGTTAAAAATCAGATGGGTGAATAAAGTGACAAATGAAGAGGTGTTACGGCAAATCGATGAAGAAAGAAGCATTTGGAAAAATATAGTTAAAAGAAGAGTCAGACTAGGCCACATCTTAAGGCATCCTGGAATAGTCGCTTTGATATTAGAGGGACAGATAGATGGAAAAAATTGTGCAAGCAGGCAACGTGTGGAATATGTCAAATTGTTAGGGATGTAGAATGTAGGGGGTATACCGAAACCCACCGGGTTGGTCTAGTGGTGAGCGCGTCTTCCCAAATCAGCTGATTTGGAAGCCGAGAGTTTCAGTTCAGATATTACTTCAGAGGATGAATGAGGATGATATATGTGAGTGTAAACGAAGTGTAGTCTTGTACATTCTCAGTTCGACCAATCCTGAGATTTGTGGTTAATTGAAACCCAACCACCAAAGAACACCGGTATCCACGATCTAGTATTCAAATCCGTGTAAAAATAACTGGCTTTACTAGGACTTGAACGCTGTAAGCCTCGACTTCCAAATCAGCTGATTTGAGAAGACGCTTTCACCACTAGAGCAACCCGGTGGATTCAGTGTACCTCCTACATCCTACATCCCTAACAATGTGTTTTTACATATTCCAAATGCCTGCACAATTTTTCCCATCTATCTGTCCCTCTAATATCAAATCGACTATTCCAGGATGCCTTAATATGTGACATGTGTCTGTCTTTCCCTTTAACTATATTTTTCCAAATGGTTCATTATTCATCAATTTGCCGCTACACCTCTTCATTGTCACTTTATCCATCCATCTGATTTTTAACATTCTCCTATAGCACCACATTTTAAAAGTTTCTAATCTCTTCTTCTCAGGTACTCCGATCGTCCAAGTTTCACTTCCATATAAAGCTACGCTCCAATCATATACTTTCAAAAATGTTTTCCTGACGTTTAAATTAATTCTTGATGTAAGAAAATTATATTTCTGATTGAAAGCTCGTTTCGCCTGTGCTATTCGGCATTTTCGACTTTCGCTTTGTTGTCTATCTTCATGCGATAGCTCTTGCGTAGGATTTTATCCATGCCATTCATTGTTTTTTCTAAATCTTTTTTACTCTCGACTAGAATTACTATATCATCAGCAAATCTTAACATCTTATCTCTTCACCTTGCGCTGTTACTTCGGATCTAAAATGTTCTTTAACATCATTAACTGCTAGTTCTATGTAAAAATTAAAAAGTAACGGAGGTCGGGAACATCCTTATCGGACTACCTTTTTAATTACGGCTTCTTTATTATATTCTTCGATTATTACTGTTGCAGTTTGGTTCCTGTAAAAGTTAGCAATTGTTCTTCTATCTTTATACTTGAACCCTAATTTGTTAAAATGCTGACCATTTTATTTCATTACGTTATCAAATGGCATTTTCTAAGTCTGTAAATGCCATGTTTATTGGTTTTTTTTCTTTAATCTTTCTTATACTATTAATCTGAGCACTAAAATTGTTTCCCTTGCCCCTATACGTTTCCTGAAACTAAGCTGGTCTTCTCCTAACACTTCCACTCTCCTCTCAATTCTTGTGTACAGAATTCGAAGATTTTTTATGCATGACTAGTTA
The DNA here is from genome assembly GCF_047948215.1 of Lycorma delicatula. Taxonomy (NCBI): domain Eukaryota; kingdom Metazoa; phylum Arthropoda; class Insecta; order Hemiptera; family Fulgoridae; genus Lycorma; species Lycorma delicatula. Next base: position 29,306,394 of record NC_134455.1, read on the forward strand.
AGCTAATTGTTCTGTATTCTTACATTTATCTGCTCCTGCTTTCTTTTTTATCATGACAATAATACTCTTTTTGAAGAAATATTTCAGGTAATTAAAATTTAAATTAACTGAAATTTTTTCTTATTAATTTATCCTGTTAACAATGGTATAAACTGAGTACTGATATACCACAAGAAGTGATAACTAGGTTTCAGTTACATCTATTTAATGCTTATATTTTTTTATCTACTTCGGTCAGATAAATCTGAAAACTATGTGTAACTAGCTTATTTAGTTTTTGGAACAAAGGTCGTAAGAATCTTTGCTTCTTATACCTTCCTGTTTAGATGAAACAAAAATAAATTGAAGATCTTTAACGTTCTTTTAATTCGTACACCTAGTTCTTCAGCAGGTCACTCGAATAAATCACGGTTTATACATTTGTTCTTCGTGGTTTCGTTCAGTTTATGTGAATTAAAAAAAACAAATTGTGTATCTGAACGCATACCTGGTGAAAGAAAATTAAATGTAATATCGTTTAGTTAAAATTTTTTTTTCTTTGCTTGATGAATCAATTCACCACAGAAACTTGTACGTGGGAATATGGAAATAGAATTTTGTATGAATTTAGTGGCAAATGTAAAGCCTGATTGGGATTCGAATTTAGGACCTCTGGATGGAAGGCCGTGACGCAGATCAGTATTAAATACCGATTGATTCTGTTAATAATTAATTTTCGTTGATTTTAACTTCTTTTCATTTATACTCTTATTTCTTTCCCTTACAATTAACTTTTGTATAAAAATATTGTTTTACGCCGGTTTAATTTGTATTAAATTATAATTCATTAAACTTGCACCGTAGTATATACATTTATGTTGGATCGTGAACTCAGCTCTATATGCAGTTGTTCCCAGCTGACACCAAATTAGATAGGACACGATCAGTTGATAGAAATTACTATCTATTGGTATGATGTGTACTCGCGTACTCGCATCTTTTGTGATGGATATGCGCCATGAAGTGCACTCTTACTTCCAAAATTTCCAGGATTCTCAAGGATTTCGAAAATGACCTTATAAAATGGAAAGTTGAGTTATAGCCGAAATTTGTTTTCTTAAACATGCTTAGATCTGTTTTACCTATTTGAAAAATAATATTAATTATTACCTTAATTTGATTTTTTCATTTAATTTTTATTTTAAACTGCAAATGAAAGTTAATTTTAATTGTCAAATTGGACTAATTTTCATTTTAACGATGAACTTTCATAAGTTTTAAATACTAATGAAGTTTCATCAAAATCTACGATCCTGATATCGTAATATCTTAATGTTATTCCGCGTGCGCGCCTATGTGTACATCAACCAGAACCCCTGAAAATAAGGCATTATTTTAGTTTTCAATTCTTGCGGTTACCAAATTTTGCAGTTGTTGACAATTCATGGGACTGCTTGTACGCTATTTACAGTTTAAAAAAATGCTAAACCTTCACAGTAATAAATAATTATATTCTAACGTTTGTAGTTTTTTTTTGGTTGTGAGAGATAAGGTCTGTACATTGTTTTTTCTTTGCGTTGTATTAACCACTGTTATTTAAATACGTTCTTTCTTAATAATTAGGTTCTGATTGTTAAACATTATTTTTTAATTCTCATGGCCGTTTTAAAATTAAATTTTATTGAAGATTAGTTGCAGATTTGTATCTAAGCCGACCGACTGTCATATTCTCATACGTATTTCTTTGTCCCAATTCATTTACGACTGTAATATTAATTTGCTCAACTGATTACTAATTTATTCATTTACTTAGACAAAATACGAAACGACAGGAAGTTTCTAAAGTAACTTTTTTTATTAACAAAATAACTCTAAAATCTCTATCTTTATGTGAAATAAAGAATAATTTTGAAAATTGCTGTGCATTGAAGAACTAAGAATTAAAATAAATATTATAGTATGTTATTATATTATAAGTAAGTATTATAGTATATTATATTATAGTATGTTAAAATAAGTTAAACAATCCGATATATAAAATGAGATAACATCTAGTGTGGATAATCTCTTTTCAGAGCTTCATCCACTGCACTACCTTTATGTTAGGCTCATGAGTTTAGTTACATGTAGCAAATCATGTTGGATGTTTTTGTAACAAACATCGGTACGGTTAGAGTAAGTTGCCTTTTAAATCTAGTAGACTCCAACCTACAGTCTTAAAATTTTTCACGCCTCTTTTATCCTATTTATTTATTTCTATTATTATTTTTTGTTTTAAAATACATGTGTATGAATGTGTGAGGTGGTAGTAATAAAATTAAAAAGAGTCTTTAAGGTACGTACATCTTTACATAAATATGAGACAAGGTTCAGGTTCGATGTACATTACATAAACAAAAGTCAAGGTTCAGGTTCGATGTACATTAAACCGTGCTTTGTCTGCTTTCTCATTTATTAATTCGTCCGTGCTGTTTGTGAGAGAACAGTAATCGCGGTTACGACATCGTCTTTCCAAGTAGAACCAAACCGGTTCAAAACGGATGTTAAAACATCCAACCCCTATGTCTAAGAGTCTGATAAACAAAGACAACTTTTCTGAAATAATGTAAATTTTGGTCCAAATTTATTTTTCCCCCGAGTACTCCTCCTTTTTTTCTTTGTAAACTGAAAAGTTAATACCGAGTTTCTAGTCGGTTTTATGGTGTTAGTGTTTGTGTGATTATTCTTTGTAATTTTGCAATTTCTGAATAATACTAATGTTTGCATTTTTACTTACAGAATTACAGTAATTATACTTATGTTAATTGTAGCATTCGTTCATTAGCTTAACTTTTTTTTTTTTGCCTTTTTACGTTCTTTACTAATATTTGTCGTTTATATTTCATCGGTATAGTTTAATTATTAAAGTAATTTTTACAGATTTTATTTGCGATCAGTAGTCATACGCTGTGCTTTGAAAGGCGGGTCAGCGAATGTATTCACTAATTAAGATACCACCGATCGTTGTCGATATTTGTTGAGAAACATCGCTGAACTTATTCAGTAATAATTATCTTACATCGTGTTACTTTAGGTATGCCCTTAAGAACATATTGCATCAGTAGTGCATGCACCTTCCTTTTCATGTTGACGGATGTAACTAGGACTAACTCGCTCGGTACACGAGTTATTAACTTATTAAATACATTTAGACCGCGGCATTTGATTGTTACATATGAATTTTTGACCCAGTTAAGTTATGTTTATTTAGCTGCTGCGCCTGTGTAGTTAGAATATTTTTAATCGATTTATCTTGAGAATTACCTCGCTCACGTGGATGTTGGCTGAATTCTTAGGTGGAATTAGCAAATAAATAAGCAATCCAAACAGGTAAAATATCAAATGTTAAATTATTGTATACTGATAGTGTATTGCCTTGTTTATCAATTGATGAGATTGATGCAGCTAAAAAAGATTTTTTTAAGTTTTACTATTTTAAAAATATGACAATCACGGTAATATCTTCATTTTTTTTACGGTGATAATCTAATTAACATATTTAACTTAATCGTTAAAATATTCGTATTGTAAAAATGAAATTTAGCCATCACATATTTTGGAATTAATAAAATCCGGTAAAAAACCTACATTTTTTTTGTATCCTTTAAGCTTAATTATAAATAAATATTATCTTTAGGAAGGATTTCATAGCCACAATAGAAGTTGTTTTCGTAGACCTTAGCGTTATCGCAATGGAAATTTCCACCAAGAGACATAATTACTAATTAGAGTTAAGTACTATAAACTCAAAGTATTTATGAAATGGCTCGCCCTCACGATTGAAGTATACGTATTCATACATACATATGGAAACCTCTTCGGTTTGTATAACATCAGCTGTACAACACGTTCATGTTATACTCCCGTTTACCTATATCTGTTTGAGTCCGCAATTATTTTCTTTCTCTCTTTTTCTCACTCTTTTTTTTTTTGAAGTTCCTAAATTGTTTAAATGATAAAGATGTGCCGTAAAATCTGCCAAAAATATAGTTTCGTATAAAAGATGTTTAATAAAATTAGTCAAAACGTTTTGAAATTTTTTTTTTGAAGATTGTTATGAGACAAACGGTTCCAGTAACATGTCAGTTAAAATAATTTTTTTCGGTACGTGTTTTCGTATTTACGTGTTTACGTATAAGTAAAGTGTAATTTGAGTATTTGTAAAATTGCTTCCAGTATTACGGTGAGGAATACTATGAGATTAATTAGCTCGCCCAAATATATCTATTATATCGAAAATACAGAGCACGTATTTTCTTACGTCTCTGTATTTGCACGTTCCATAAGTAAATGAGCAGTATAAATACATGTTAATATATACGCATATATGTACATCCAGTACATGGGTTTTATGTGCACTCTTTATTCAGCTCTTATAAAAGAATTATTTAGTATTTTCTAGTGTTTCTTAATAACAGAGTAGAATTTCAAGTTGCATTTATAAAATTTGTTTTATCTCATGATTCTTTTTCATATTTGTTATTGATTTTAAAAATCTAAAAAATCTTTTTTTTGTACTTTCTTGTTTTAAGCTATTGTTAAAATCCTTACAATCTTCATCGTTTTCAAGTGTTACACGCACATGTGCAATTCGGTTAAATTAAATAATTTATACGATAGGATGAATGTATTAATTATTCCTGTTAGATTAACGGTTTTCTTTTTAGACTGTAAATTTTTCGATCGTATTTTCTTTCTCCGTTTGGTATTTTATTTCTTACTGTTTCGACAAATAAAATATATAGCTTTTTACGTTAATCTCATAACCGTTTTTATCATTAGTGAAATATTAAAATACTGTAAATTAAACTCTGAATGAAAATATTTTAATTGAAATAGACGCCTCTGCTGTTACACGATATAGGAAGAAAAAAGTCTAAAATAAGTAGAGCATAGAACCCATCTTGGTTTACTAGTGGTGTCTGTGTACTATATACGTCATCCATTACATTTTATACCATACAATCACACACTTTTAATTTACTAATACGCTTAAATATAAGTAGTAGTAGAAGAGAGATAGATTGTACGCAGAGATTGCTAGAATATTTTGCCGCTTCGGAACTAATTATTAACTGATGTCTGTTGCCTACTCCGGAATACTCATGAAGTTGATGAAATTGCTTTGTTTTATTACTGGCGAGAAAAATTAATCATTGTTTCATTCTTTATATTTCAACAAAAACTGTTGATTTTTTATTTTTTCTAATCTTTAAAAAATACAACTAATTTTTGCACACACACACACACACACACACACACAAGTATAAATTGTATTGCGATGGAAAACATTCTTACCATTCAATATATTTTCAACTATGCATTTTAGTTCTATTGTTAATCCATATAGATAGTATAATTTAACGAAATAATATTTATTTATGTCGAACAAGTTATTGTATTTGTTAACTGTAATTAATTTATTTATGCAATTTATGTGAAAAATTAAATATTCTAAACTAAAACTCCCGTTCTCGTTTTAACGGTTTACATTCTTCCCGATTTTAGTATGGTCGATCTTTATCCATTAGGATAAAAAATTGTGATTCTTTTTGATGCACTATGAAAAGCCTGTTCATAATCGAACAGAACTTTTTAGCCGAGTCCACCTTGAAGAATTAGCCTTACTTCTCCGTTTGGTGTCGTAATCACCTTAAAATTAATGTCTGATTAGTATAATTTCGTATATAAAGCGTTAGAGAAGTACAAATTTTATCACGTTACTCCCTAAATACAAACTGTGTTAGGTATTTTATAATTATCTTAACTGAAAATATCTGGAAATGTCACAGATCTAGAAACAAAAACATCAAGAACATTTGTCTTAATATAATTTCTTCTGTTTACTAGTTTAAACAACTAACATATGTTAGTTTAACGTAAGTCATAGCCTTTTTTTTTTGTCTTCAGTCATTTGGTTTGATGCAGCTCTCCAAGATTCCCTATCTAGTGCTAGTCGTTTCATTTCAGTATACCCTCTACATCCTACATCCCTAACAATTTGTTTTACATATTCCAAACGTGGCCTGCCAACACAATTTTTCCCTTCTACCTGTCCTTCCAATATTAAAGCGACTATTCCAGGATGCCTTAGTATGTGGCCTATAAGTCTGTCTCTTCTTTTAACTATATTTTTCCAAATGCTTTCTTCTTCATCTATTTGCCGCAATACCTCTTCATTTGTCACTTTATCCACCCATCTGATTTTTAACATTCTTCTATAGCACCGCATTTCAAAAGCTTCTAATCTTTTCTTCTCAGATACTCCGATCGTCCAAGTTTCACTTCCATATAAAGCGGCACTCCAAACATACACTTTCAAAAATCTTTTCCTGACATTTAAATTAATTTTTGATGTAAACAAATTATATTTCTTACTGAAGGCTCGTTTAGCTTGTGCTATTCGGCATTTTATATCGCTCCTGCTTCGTCCATCTTTAGTAATTCTACTTCCCAAATAACAAAATTCTTCTACCTCCATAATCTTTTCTCCTCCTATTTTCACAGTCATAGCCTAGAATTTATTAAATATGATTTTTTTTAGGAGTAAAAGGATTTTATCAGTTTTGGTCACTAAAAATTTAGCGTGATTATGTAATAATAATAATAATAATATGCATGGTATTTTTGATTTTATAAGGCTCATTACGTAAATAATTCGTACTGTTGAAAATATTGGTGTTCTTATCTTGGCTGAGAATAATATAAGAAAATTATTATGAAATGTTTGTTCACATACATTTTTAAAAACATGTTTAGTAGATGCAGTCGTGAACGGATAGTTAATTTTAAATATTTCATAAAACAAGGTGCCGTTAAACACCGCATCGTAATCGCTATTATTTGTTGTAGATTATTTTCTGTTTTCAAAACTGACGTGGGTGCAATAGCCTTAAATAATATTAATTTTTTTTTTTTTTATTTTAAATTTGTTCTTTATTGACAAAGATTTAGATTACTTTTGCTTGCTTATGTGTAGACTGTTTAGTAATATAACAAACTGAATTATCTAAAAATAGATTAAGCGACTTATTACGCGTTTAGTCAACTTTTTGTATTAATTTCGTGTATAATATTAAAACTTCGAAAGAGGAATTAAATTTTTCGTAAGATAACACTTTTTTTGTCATTTTGATTTGAAAGTTTACTCTACAGTCCATTTATGTTTAGTATGAGTACATTAGAACATTAAAAATAAATGTTGATAACGAATTTATAAAAAGTAGTAATCGACGTAAAAAAAATTTGTTAAATCAACCCATATGTAGTTTTTCTTCACTTTCGAGTTTTATTCTTTACTAAATATATCGATATTCATGTTTCCTTTTTGTTTTGTAGAGGAAGTTTCTCTTGTGGTCTAATAATCTTTTCCTGTTATCTGAAATGAAACATTTTTAAAACGATTTCAAGATTTTTTCCTTTTCTTTTGTTTTGGCTTCTTCTTTGCTAAAATATTCTTATATTTCGCGAAAATTCAAGAAAATTGTTTGAAAAAGGTAACAGCAGATCTTAGAATCTTAGCCGCTCTTCAATTCTTTCTGCGTTGTTTCTCTGTATTTGTTTTATGCTTTTCTTTATCAGCAAGTAGAATTATTTTTGTTGTTTGTAAATTGCTTCTTTTCACATAGGTAATTTTATTTTTTGTAGGCCTACCCGTATTTTAACAAAGAAGAAACTAAAAGATGTAATTATTAATTTAAAAACAAGAGTACTAAAGTTAAGATATTTGCTACGGTGAACTTCTTTTTAAATATGATACCGACTTTTTGAAGTCGGCATCAAATTAAGGGTAAGTTCAAGTTACTTTCAATTAGAGTGACTTTAAAAAGTCAAAATTTAAAGAACAAAGAGTAAGTCTTTTTTTACCTCGAGTGATTTTTAAAAGTTGGTGTTTATCTGGAGTGAACAATACGTTTGTCCCTGTGAAGAAGACAACGGGAAACCATTTTTTTCATCCTAGCATGAGATCTATTTATATTTAGAATGGCTGTGCCAATTTCAGCAGTAATTTTTATCATTTTCAGGTAACTTACAAGCTTTCTGGTAATGGCATTCAGCGTACGTACATTTTGTAAAAATGTATGTTAACCTCCGCGCTCACAACTATGTGTATAAATTATTATTCAATATCAGTGTTGCATTTGATATAGTAATCACTTTAAAACCAATATCTGTTTGGTATAATTTCGCACATAAAGCTATAGAGAAGTACAGTTTTATGGCATTACTCTAAAAACAAGGTTTAGAATATATGTAACAGGTAACCGAATACATAAAATACAAAATGTGTTTATGTCTCAGATCTGTATATTAAATAAATATGTATATTTATAAAACTTAAAAAAAACAATTTTGGGGTTTTTATAATTTTGATTTAGATTTTCTTCTGTTACTTCTTATCACTTAACAAAATAGGAAATAACATGATTCGAGAATTTTCGTTACGAAAATTTCATTGTAAAATTCAGATGTTTTCCCTCCCAAAAAAATGTCGTCGTTAATAAAGAGGGTATTAAATTTTTATCCAAAATACAAAGTGAGATTTAATCGACCATAATTGCGAAATTTTTCGTACGCTACAATGTTTCCATTTTCGAACTTATGTGGTAAATTAATAAAATAAAAAAATTACGCCTCACAGATTTATCATCGATTTTGTTGCGTTGTGTGATCATAGTCGACAATTTTTTTAGAATTTTAATGGTAACGGCAGCTTTAGACTATACATGACTTTTCCTTTACATCCTCTAATTTTCCATTGCTTAAAATTGACGCACCTGTTTTCAATAATAATAAAATATAGAGAAGTTTGTACAGTATTCTTCAACTCTATAGAAGACGTAAACGTCATTTTATACCAGTCTTGCTAAAAACGTAACTAATAAAAAAAGCAATTGAACTTTAAAAAAAAAACACTCAATGCAACAAAATCGATGATAAATCTGGTGAGGCGCAATTTTTTTTATGATACGTTTTTAGTAAGACTGGTATAAAATGACGTTTATGTCTTCTATAGAGTTGAAGAATACTGTACAAACCTCTCTATATTTTATTATTATTGAAAACTGGTGCGTCAATTTTAAGCAATGGAAAATTAGAGGATGTGAAGGAAAAGTCATGTATAGTCTAAAGCTGCCGTTACCATTAAATTTCTAAAAAAATTGTCGACGGATATTTATAGAAGTAAGTTGTAAATCTAACTGTCGAAAATTTATTCTAAAAACACGGAATCATAATAATCACTATAATCAAAACCCTACAGTATTGCTGTAGTTTTTTATTAATGTAAGAAAAATGTTAATCACTGGTTCTGTTAATGTCAGACTATAAAGCAATTCAGCTGGTAGTAGATTAATGATTTCCAAGTTGTTGCCTCGTTCTATAGAGATCGGTGCACAGTTCTTGTTATTTTGGTTATTCTGACAGTCGTGAGGACACTAGCGTCACGAAGTCCAGCTGTGCCGGTTGCATAACATTTACGCCGTCTAATATTGTATTGCTTTCATCAAGAAAAAAAACCATTGTCACGATTTATTGAGTTATTAATTCACTAATGTTTTTCCATTGTCCTCATGATTTATTATTGAATTTTATGTTAAAGAAACAGACTAAATCGTAACTTCCCCGTCTTTATTTTCATCCCGACAAAAGTATCTTCCGGCGTAAAATCATAATTTTTTATACAGTTTAAATAATTTTTAATGCATTACATTTTATCGTTAATCTTATGTATCGGTGCTTTAAAACATTTTATTTATTAACTTATTTCTTTTACATCGGAAGTTTATTTGTATTATTCGTTTGCATTCTATTGTGAATTGAGATGAAAGTAATATTTTGTTTCGTTCTTTTGTTTGTTCATATGTAACATATACTTACAATCACTCTGTATACGAAAACCGTAACTGCCTTATTATCTTAACAAACTATTTTGAAGAATATTTTTCTGCAGTTTTCCATTTCTTCTTTCAGTAGTTACATTTTCCGTTTACGAAATGCACATAAAGATAACGTTTTTGTGATTTCGATATTAAAATAGATCCTTATTTTTTCAATTCAGTAATTAGGAAAACATTTTTCAAACTATTTGATTCGTGTCTAGTCGTGTTGTTTGAATAAATTTCTCTAGGTCTACGTATATAATAATATAAATTATTGATTTTTTGATTGAAATTTTTTTTGTGACATTATTAGGTCGTAATTTATGAAAAAAAAAGTTAAAAAAATTGCTACGAATAATTTTTATCGCGTTATAAAATATTAAAAAAATATATTTTGAAACAAGAGTTTGAAGGATTTAAATAGAGTTGAATATAAAGTTAAATACATTGAATTATTGTGGAATTAATATCGTTACTTGTATATTTTCAAACGGATTTCAAAATGTCCGGTTAGATCTGGGTTTTATTTTTATACATTTTCTCCTTGTTTATTTATTTGTTGACCTATTTTGAAACGTAAACGATATGCAGTGTGATTCCAAATTACACGGAAATCTATCGGGAGATGACTCTGAACTCAATAATAAAAAAAATTCATATGTCAGAAAACAGTTCGTTAGCGAGTTTCGGCTCGCGAGACATTTTGCCCTGCTTTATGCCCTCTACGAGAAATTAAACTAAAAAAAAAATTTTTATATGTTTTGGAAGGATGTCCTTCAAATTTATTTTTATAATTTTTAGCATTTGTATGCAAATTATTCTGTTTTTTAAAATCGTATCACTTTTCCAATCCAATGTGTGTTTGTAATTAAAATAAGAACTTCTTAAATTTGTGTTTTAATTTTTTTTTTGTCTTCAGTCATTTGACTAGTTTGATGCAGCTCTCCAAGATTCCCTATCTAGTGCTAGTCGTTTCATTTCAGTATACCCTCTAATCCTACATCCCTAACAATTTGTTTTACATATTCCAAACGTGGCCCGCCTACACAATTTTTCCCTTCTACTTGTCCTTCCAATATTAAAGCGACTATTCCAGGATGCCTTAGTATGTGGCCTATAAGTTTTTCCAAATGCTTCTTTCTTCATCTATTTCTCGCAATACCTCTTCATTTGTCACTTTATCCACCCATTTGATTTTTAACAATCTCCTATAGCACCACATTTCAAAAGCTTCTAATCTTTTCTTCTCAGATACTCCGATCGTCCAAGTTTCACTTCCATATAAAGCGACACTCCAAACATATACTTTCAAAAATCTTTTCCTGACATTTAAATTAATTTTTGATGTAAACAAATTATATTTCTTACTGAAGGCTCGTTTCGCTTGTGCTATTCGGCATTTTATATCGCTCCTGCTTCGTCCATCTTTAGTAATTCTACTTCCCAAATAACAAAATTCTTCTACCTCCATAATCTTTTCTCCTCCTATTTTCACATTCAGCGGTCCATCTTTGTTATTTCTACTACATTTCATTACTTTTGGTTTGTTCTTGTTTATTTTCATGCGATAGTTCTTGCGTAGGACTTCATCTATGCCGTTCATTGTTTCTTCTAAATCCTTTTCACTCTCGGCTAGAATTACTATATCATCAGCAAATCGTAGCATCTTTATCTTTTCACCTTGTACTGTTACTCCGAATCTAAATTGATCTTTAACATCATTAACTGCTAGTTCCATGTAAAGATTAAAAAGTAACGGCGATAGGGAACATCCTTGTCGGACTCCCTTTCTTATTACGGCTTCTTTTAATTTTAATAGACGTTATTTACATTAATTTTCTCAGAATTCAATTCTCTACAATGTTAACTATAAATTTTTATTTATTTATCGGTAAAATAACAAAGTTATTTTATTTCAAACCTAAAAAAGTGTATTTTCTAACAAAACCTTTTCGTGTTTTAACCCGTTTTTCTTTTTCTTTTTCAACCTAAATGAGCAGAGGTCTGGGGCCACTTTTATTCATTGAATTTCTTAGATCAAAAACTATAAGTTGCACCAAATTTACCCCTCGATTTGTACTCCAAGAATTTTAATACGGTTTAATTTCACAGAGGAAGCAGAAAGGAGGCCAGATATTTCGCGAGCCGTTAAACTCGCTAACGAACCGTATTCTGACCTATGTTTGTATGAACTTTTTTTTTATTTTTAGCTGTTGAATCTCCTGAGAGATTTCCGTGCAATTTGATATCACTTATATACATGAACCGCTTGCCTTCCCCGCCTTCACGTGTTCCTCTTGTCTCATAATAGAGAAAATTCGTCGTACTGGGTTAATTTTGTGTAATTTAGACGGAAGTCTAAAGAAAAAACAATACAACATCGAGTAAAAAATAAAATAACAGAAAGTACAGTTTGGGAGAACATTAATTATACAATTTTTTTAATTTTAATCTCGGTGAATAAGATAAGTTATCAAAATTTTCTTCCTGCCCTGTAATTGAAAGCGGGTGCTTGCCGATAGTAAATACTTTAAAACATCAAAAATATATGTTAAGAATTTGTGAAGACACAGTCAAGAGAATTCCACCCTCGGACATCTTATGATATCATGGTTCCTCTTCATAATCAGTGTTATTATTATTGTTATGCGACGTGTTGAGATAATCATAATGGTAGGCAGTGTTTCAAGGTTTTTCTGTTAATAGAGAAATAACACATTTCTCGAGTTATTGAAATTGAAAAAAAAAATTAGTATTTCGAGAAACGCATTACTTGTTAATTATAGAATAATTAACAATATAATATAATAATTGTTTATTATATTGTTAATTATTACTTGTTAAATTAGTCGATGTTTTATGAAAGTAAATGTTTGTTATTAAATTTTTTAATGACGCACAGCAAGTAAAATCAGGCGAAAATCATTTCGGACCGAGATTGTACCGGCGTCCTCCGGCAGGTACTTTTTAAATACTACGGTCATAATATAGTTACATTACTTTACTATTTGTTACATTACTTTCTTTGAACCGAGTGATACCCTATTATTTGAAAAACGAAAGTAAGAATTTATAATAATACGATAGTGTTATGTATTCAATTTTTTAATTTGATGTGTAACGGGTCCAGATTACGAAACTTCATTGGTCTTCAAAACATGGAAATTTAAATATTCATGTTTTAGTACTTATCGTCAAGATCGTGTTTTAAACATAATTATGGTATATGAATTAAAATAATTCTAGAATTACATTTTTAAGGATCCGTTTCATTGTAAGATTCTATATTTTAATAACGGCAGTTAAGTTAACGTAAACCTTTTGGTATTGTTTATCTTGTATTATTTTATACAATTTAGTAACGGTATTTTTATTGTAGCTGTTTTCTTCAATTTCTGTTCTTTAGAACGAACGTTATATAATATTATAATTTTATTCAGAAATATTTTTAATGCAGCACTTTTTTTCTATCTATTATGATACTTGATTTGCACTACTATTCTGTCAGTAGTTTGTCACATCCGGGTTTTATTTGAATTTTTTCTTTGATGGTATTCTTAAAACGTATTATTAAATCGTTTTCGGTCGCGATGTTTTGCGAAACCTTTTTGTATTTGATTTGTTTTATTGTGTTTGTATATATGGAAGTGCAATGAACTTGTATTATTAAATGGACAATACTGAATTAGCGTAGTTATAAGAAAAAGAAAAATGCGTGGTCGACAGTCGTTTGAAATCGTGGATAGTCATGCCAATTATTTTTCTTGGATTCTATTCAGGCTTTTTTTTCACACACATACGCGTATGATAATATGAGTGTATCTTAGAAAGTTTTTACGGTATTGAATGAAGTCGTTTACATTACATTTACGCTCAGTTTAATGCAGTTAATAGCGTTTTATCGAACCACTTCTTACCGGTCTTACCTCACGATCTTACCGGTCGGGAAAGCGATCGAGTATCAGTAAATAATTTTAAATGATAAATTTTTGTCCGGTTTATTAAGTCCGGTTTGTATCGAGCTCCGCTCGAAAATCAGTTTCCTGATCTTGACCTCCACGATGCGATAATTGTCTAAATCAAACGCGTTATTCAAATTCGGTTCCACTTTCTCTTTCTGTTCGTTTACAAATTAATAATACGTGTTATGTTCTTCCCACAGCGAAAGCAGATTCCATTTTCTTTTCTTTCGTTTACGTAATTAAACGACGGTTTAATGCGTTTGGTTTATTTGTATATTACTGTACCTTTTTCGTATTTTACCTCTATTAAAATAACTTTTTTCCTGTTCCCCGTTATTTATTAATTAATAAATTGTTAAATTGCAGCAATTGTTTATTATTAAACTTATTATATCCCCATACGTAATGTTTATTCTTCTAATTTATTATTAAATTAACATAATTAATATATTATGTAATTGCAAGTAGGGTAATAGGATGTAGTGTAATAAAAATGTTATAAGTACACTTTTAATAGGAATTAATTTATTATTTTATAGAAATAAATTTATTACCTTCTAGCTTAAAGTAACCTGCTGGCCGGTCCAAATATTTTGAGCGCTGTTCTTGAAAAATGATCTTAATTCACACGTTTTTCTCTTGTAAGAAGAAAAAAACAGTGGTAAGTTATCCGTTACCATAAAAATAAAAAAAGTCTGATGTGGACACCACATAACTTCCTTGTACGTCTATTAAATTACGTATTGTTATTATTGAATTATTATTATTTATTGTAATTGTTTTTTTACAATCTGAGGTTAATAATTATTAATAAAATCAATGTGTTAAAATAAAAAAAAAAAAGTTAAAAAAAAGGAGATGAAGTCAGATTTGAACCGATGTGCCTTTCCTTTGAAAGATCCAAATATTTCATTAATTAAAATTTTATTTGGCTATAACTCTGAAACCATTGAAAATAAGTACCACTAACTATATATCGTTGAAATGCTCTCGATGATGGTTTATTACTGCAGTTATCAAAAAGTCCAAAATCCAAATTTTTGGGATTTTGGGCTATTTTTGAACACTTTTGATTCAGTCGATTGCAATCAAAAGGGGAGGTGCGCAACTATTAGTTACAACAGTCCTAAATCCAAAATTTCATCATCCTACGTCTAATCGTTTTTGAGTTATGCGAGATACATATGTACGTACAGACATCACGCCGAAACTAGTCAAAATTGGATTCAGGGATGGTCAAAATGGATATTTCCGTTGAAATCTGAAAATCGAAATTTTTCGCTATCACAGTAATTTCTATACTTCGCACAAGGAAGTAGCAATAACTTAGAGAAAGTTACCGCGTTGCTTCTAATCAATTACGATTCGATTTCGTCAGATTTAAAAAATTTCGTACCGGTGTGTTTTCTCTAATTTCTTGATGGAGTTCTAAATTCTCTACAAGTAGTCATGTTTTTTGTTTGGTGAATTAGAAAAAAAACAATCGGATTGTTATTGAAAAATATTATAATTTTATTATTTATGTTACTTTCGATAGAGGATTACTGTATTTGTCGAACTATCATTACGCTAATCGATGATCTTAAAAATCCAGTGAATACTCATTTGATCTAGTGTGAACTAACGCATTTTACTGGTTTCTGTTCTACCTGTTATCGGAAGTACTGTATACGAGATAACATCTGTCCAGAGAGAAAGTGTTTGAAGAAACGGAATTTATACTTTATTATATACTAAAGTTAGGACCATCGATTCCGCTCTTCCATTTAACTATAAATGTCGGAGAAATTTAACATAAAACAGTACGAATAAACAAAATTATCTTCTAGTTCATTGTGAAAGGTTTTGGGTACAATAGACATTTTCGAAGACTTTTCAAACGTTATCTGGTCTTTTATGCTTTTTCCACGTAGCTGTGATTTTGCGAAGCGTATTTTAAATAGGTTAAACCTTATTTGTAAAGAAACCATATCGCTATTTTAAACCGACTGCGCATTTGACTCTGTATCATCGGGGACCTCCTGAGTTTGCGAAGTAGGTATCCAAACGGAATTTTGTTTTGTTGCACGTTTCCATATCATCTACAATGTGGTCGGAAATGTTAATTTTTTCACGATTAAAAGGATACCCATCGTGAATCGTAGTGTTTGTTTTTATTATACATTTTTAACAGGTTTCCCAATATTGTTAGAACCTATAGGATAGTCAAGAAACTTGCAAATTTGATGAAACGTTGTATTAAATTACAAATTAAATCAAATTGTTAATTTTTAAAAAAACTTCAACTTGGAACTTACTCAGAAAACCTAGCGTAAAATGTTTAAGGGATGTAAAGCTTGTGTATTTGTTTTAAAGTCGTTCGTCAGGAATTAATGCGGCCTTTAAGTGCTGTGACCGCATGGTTTTAGATGACTTAACGTCGAAACAGAAATCATTATAAAGAATAACAGGCATCCTCTTACAGCCATACCCATGTAACCTTCACCCAGTCGAATGTACTGTTTTACTTCACCATGCCTAAAATTACCGAAATGCTTTTGATATTCAGTCCTACAAGCGACTCCGTGGCATTTACTGCAAAGAATCTATTCTCAGAGAAAGGACCTCTGTATCTGAAGTTCTTAGATGTCTTACGGCCGTAAGAAAGTAAACATTTTTTTCTTTTTAATTAAATCTGAAACAAATTATTCATTTGAATGTAGAATACATTTTTTATTTTTTATTTTGTAAAAAAGTTATCTAATTTAGTATTTCCTTATAAATTATTTATAATTTTTAAGAAACTGTAGGAACGCTGGTCTAATTATGAAAATTAAAAGAAAATGGGAAAAATATTTTGTTATTTTCAACAAGTGTTATCGAGTGATTTAGTTTTAAATATGTAAAAGTGCGCCCTTTTATTTTAATTTAACTCGAGTTTAGAAGTTAAAAAAGTAAGACGTCATTTAATTTTTTTTTGGTTCTGGCTATTTTATTTTTATTTTAGACTTGCGCATTACTTGGTGAATAATTGGAAAGTTTGAATGCAAGCTATGTTTTCTTTCGTTGTAATTTCTCTTCCTGGTACAACTTTTTTAATGAGTAGATATATTATGTGCTAATAACATTTGTTAAATATGCAGTATGTATTTTTTTATTACTTCATTTTTTTCTGATATTATTGTTTTAAGATTTTATCTTGCAGTAATGTTGTAGTATAATTTGAAGGAAGTTTCTTTTTCTTGAAGTATATTACTTTTCTTTTGAACCTTCATTTTACAATCGGTTTTATAATTTTGTGAATTTTAGTTTGACTTCATTATTATGTAAATGTGAGAATGTAGACTATTCCTTTTTCTGGACTATTAAGGCATAATGTATCGATAAAAAAAATAATTGTGGTAAGCTGGGCTATTATTTTTTTTTTTTTAATTTAGTTCATTAATCACAGATTGTTTCTGTGTAGGATTTATTGTTTTGTATGATTGTTTATAACGATTCAATTAATCGCCAAGAAATCTATTCTATAGCATTCAAAACATTCTTCTGGCTCGTAAATGATTTGACACTATAAGTAAATCCTTGATTGTCAAGGTCAAATCAGAAGTGTAAAAGCAAAACATGCTTCTTTATTCTCTGAACAAAATATATGCTGTATTGAAGCTGTGTATTGACTCAAGCCCCATCAAATACATTGAAGATAATACGTAGATTATACAGTTTGCCTCGGGTATTGCAGGCGGCATATTGCTGTGCACATAGGGTGACGGCTGGCTTTCAGCGCTATTAACTATCCTGAACAACTCTGACAATGTACTGCATACTATGTAAGTGTACGGAGCTTTTCATAAAGAAAATGGCTATCTAACTGTTTCACTCATCTTATCATCTATCTCTCTCGCACGCAATGTGCACAGCTGAGGTAAAGTAGAAAAAGAATGTTACTCCCCTTTCAGCAGAACGGGAATTTTGCATCGATAATGAACGCTCACTTTACAATTCTAGTATCAATTTTTTTTTTTTTTTTTTTTTTATTTTGACAACTTTATTATGATTATATATGGTATCGAACCGTTTCGAGTTATTATCTGAATTTGAGACTTTAACTAGTCTTAGTATTATTTTTTGAATCTTTTATCACTTTTTGAGCAGTCGTTTCCGTCCAGTTCTGTTTTCTTTTTTAACGGTTCTATTATTAGGAAATCGCTACTTTTAGTTCTACTGCTAACAAGAAGTGAATCGGTGGTTTTCAGTGACTACTTTATAATTCTCATGCTTTTGTGTTTGCATAGTTGCACGATACTGTAACTCTACTAATTCGAGAATATGGCTTTGGTGATGTACTTTTTAGAGACCTTTCCAAAGTAAATTTATGAAGCTTACTTTTCACATATTGATGTAATAAATAGCGTGATTTTAGATATACCATGATTTCATCGCTACCATTAAACTCAGGTTATTTTCTAAAAAAAATTTTCTAGGCAGTCTACGAAAGACATAATTTTAAATAAGCTCATTGACTTATCGATCCATTTAAGATTTTAAAAGAATTTTTAATTTACATGAACTGAATAACAGGTTGAAGAGAACAAGAATTTATGAAATTCATTGTAATTTTTAGAAACCGTTGGGAATGTAAGTTAATCATTTTGCACGAATCGAGTTGTATGTGGCTGATACCTTATTATCTTATTATAACAAGGTAACATTTTCAGGTAACACCAATAAATTTGCGCATCTCGTCTGTGTATCGACACACGTTCTAGTTTCTTGTTTAACCTGGAGATTAGTGTTCGGAGATTACAAAAAAAAATTAAAAGTAATTGAGAAATGTTAATTTTTCTAATTAGGTTCCAAAAAATTAGCGTTGCATATTGTATTAGTTAAATTCTTTATCGATAACAATATTGCATCGAATAATATTTCTTGTGTAGATTTTTTTATTCTTTTTAACTGGTTTTTCTGCTTTAATAGAATCTTCAAATGTAAGCCTGGTTATATCGCGTTCTTATAACACGCTGCTTACAATTCACTAATTTATTGTTTGAATGAAACTCTCTTTTACTGTTTAGCTTCCGGAACTACCATTAGGTCTTACTTCAGAGGATGAGTGAGGATGATGTGTATATGAATGTAAATGAAAATAAGTCTTGTACATTCTCAGGTCGACCGTTTCTGAGATGTGTGTGGTTAATTGAAACCCGATTACCAAAGAACACCGGTATCCACATTCTAGTATTCAAATCCGTATAAAAGACTTTCACCATTTACCGAGTTGTTATTCTCTTTCAAAATGTTCGTCCTGCTCATGAGGAGCGCGTAATCAGTAATTTCATTTTTCTCCAACATAAAAGAAGATTAAAGGAGTCTTTTCATCCGGGCTCGGGACCAGCGGTAACGTAACATGAATTCCACAGCCCTTTCGTGACTGCGCTACCTCATCAAAGACTGGCGTGTTTACGGCCGGACCGTCAAATGAATAATCTTCTAAAGAAATTACATTCTTTCAGTTTTTTAATCCATTTAGATATGTGGTTTTTTGTTTAATTAAATCAGCCTCCTCGTTGAAATACTATTTGAAAAGGGTTTCGTTTGATGTCATTTGATAAAGATGAAATGTTTAAGTTTTTGTTAGAGAAATGTTACTGGTGGAAATGGTGGAAATGTGCTGGTTTGAAGTCGTTTTTCGTTGGTTTGGTAAAATTATTTATTTTGTTGCTTATAGAATTTATTTAATTTCAAATTTGTTAGTTTTAAATTAATCGGTTCCATTTACCCTTCTTAATTGTTTTGTTGGTAATGAATTTTCAAATAAAATGTTGTTTTGATTTTTCTTAGATAGAATTTTAATTCGTTATTGTTGTTACTGTTCTTGACCGTGGACTTTTTAGTATCAGTAAATGTCAGTTAAGTCATTCGATATCGATGCATTTTTAAAAATAATGTGACCTTTATCATTCACCTTTCTAAAAAAAAATAAATCTTTTTTCTATAGAATCAGATATTAGTTTATGGTGGTTTACGGTATTATTACGCGAAGTTAGATTTGTATAAAAACTAACGTTGTGGGTGGCAGTTTACTGCTCAGTAATGTCTTCTGTATTTGGTCACGACACTGTAGAGACAGCAGCTGTGTTTCTAGTAGTTTAGTAGTTACTCTGTATTTATTTGTTACTTCAACCTTTGTAACTTTTACTTACACTGAAATTATTATGTTGTTTATTTTACTGTTTTTGGTTTTGGTTTAAATATAATTAAATTAAACTAATTTAATATAGCCTTCGCCGTACAACTTAAAAAATAATTCTTGATGAAAACTGCTATTATGTTAAAGACGATTCTACGGTTTTTCAATATTAATAAACGGTTTGAGATGTAAAAACATTAGCAGTCGCCGAAATCTAGCCAATATTTTTTTTTTATCTGTGAGTATCTTTTACAGTTGTTAAATACAATGTAATATGTCTTGGAGGATATTAGCGACATGTCAGTTCTATGGTGATGATACTGCAAACACTATGTAAGAGTGAATAAGTTAGTCTTGAGGTAAACAGGAAGTCTTGCGAGTTATTCCGAGCCTATATACGAGGGTAGATCCAGAAATAAGGTTCCCATCAATTTTACAAATAGACAGCATTGTTTATTCTCATAGAAATTTACAGCGTTGGAAAGAAGAAACTTTGCTGTATTTTTCTACATAATCGCCATCTTTTTCTACGCATTTTTGTAGACGGTGCTCCAATTTCTGTATCCCAATGTCGTAGAACTCCGCCGCCAACCCGTTGAGGAAGCGTTTCACCTCTTCTTTGATTTCATCGTCGCTTCGGAAGCGTTGGCCACTCAAGTGTTCCTTTAACTTGGGGAACAAGTGGTAATCATTAGGCGCGAGGTCCGGACTCTTAAGGTGGGTGTGGCATGACAGTCCACCCAAAGTGTGTCAAAAGTTCCTGGGTTTGACGGGAGACGCGAGGTCGGGCGTTGTCGTGAAGCAGCGTTACACCGGCTGTCAGTCGTCTTCGCCGGTGGTTCTGGATAACTCGCCTGAGTTTTCTTAGTGTTGCACAATAACTGTCCGAGTTGATTGTTGTCCCAGGTTCATGAAATCGATCAGCAGTATCTCCTTATGATCCCAAAAAAACACTGGCCATGACTTTGCCGACAGAAGGAGTTTGTTTGAACTTCTTTGCGACTGGTGACCCTGAGTGACGCCACTGTTTGGATTTTTGTTTCGTTTCGGGAGTGAATTGAAACACCCACATTTCGTCTACCGTAACAATGGAGTCCAACAATCCTTCCTTATCTTCTTGACACTTTTGAAGAAACTGGCGAGCACAGTCAAGGCGTTTCTCATCTTGTTCTGATGCCAATAGCCGCGGTACCCATCGAGCACAACACTTGTGATACCCCAATTTTTCAGTCAAAGCTCTTTCCACTAGACCGTAAGAACTCCCAGGAATCCGAGCAAAAAATTCACGGACGGTGATCCTCCTGTTTTGAAGCACTTCGCGTTGGACCATCTCGATAACCGCCTCTGAAACTGACGGTCTTCCACTCCGTTCTTCATCGAGGAATTCCTTTCGACCGGCACTAAACTCCCTGCATTACTTTCGGACGTGTTGAACGGACATACACTTGTCGCCATACACCTTGTCTGTCAACTGACGATGAATATCCACGGGTGGAGTCCCTTTGGCGTGCAAAAAGCGAATTACGGAACGAATTCGCACTTGGCGGGATCAACAAGTCCAACCTCCATCTCGGACGGCTGCTGAGCCAAGACTGAGCGGCGCAGCGAAGCGCGGCCGGGTGGAATCGAGAGTTGAGGAACAGCCGCGCACAGCGGTGTTGCCGGATTTCGCCTCGCACTTTTCCGTGCGGCTGGAGCTCTTTGGGAACCTTATTTCTGGATCGATCCTCGTATATATGAAACCCCTGCGTTTGCTTCGAACTCCTAAAATGTTTAATCTTAAATTTATTATATTCTTTATGATTCTTTAACGTGAGTTTAGTGCAAGAATCGCAAAAAGTAAAAATATATACATACTGCAGAAATATTAGTAATACTTCTATTGTAGTATGTGTTTACGCGTATGACGATTACATATCCACCAGTATGTACGGCCTATGTGTGTTCAAAAGCAACTGTAATTGTTAAATAAATTCATTATCGTCTCCATATTTTTCAGTTCTTTTTTTAATTTGAAAAAAATTGAAGTTAAAATAATAAAAATTAAACGTTCGTTATAATGTGTATTAGTTTTACAGGAAAATTATTTTTGGGAGATCGTAAATAATAAAAGATGAAGGTCGGTTTTTAAGTCACACTTCTGTGGTTTTCCGTTTGTAAAGAATATTATTGTTATTAATACGACTTCAGTAAAACTCAGGTAGGAATAAATCATAGAAAGCTTGTCGTTAAAAACAGCTATTCTCTGTAACGTTCAAGTATTTTTACCCTTAAACCGAGTGCCTCAAAAGCTTTTTGTATATTTCGTTAATAAAATTATATTCTTATTAAATATTTACAAATAACTGGAACCGCGTTTTTAAAATTAATATTCGATTCGTCGTTCTACAGTAATCGGAAAGGTTGGTACAATAACCGAATGAACTTTTATTACCCTAAGAAATTCTCCTGCGGAAAAGTAACCGAAATGGAATTTTACTTAGAAAAATTTAAATATTTGATCTTCGTAATTTATGTAATATTATATATTTTGCGTGACTTAATAACAAATAATATACTACGATATTAGAGTAAAAAGTTAAATTAAACTGTCATTTCATCAATGCCTTTTTATATGCTTATTGTTATTTTATTACATTTTTCTGTTTTAGAAAGGAACAATTACAAATAATTTATGAACAGAAGGTTTTGTGTGATGAAAACTAGTACTATTGTGATTCAGATTATTTCTTTTATAAGTAGAAAAAATGTTATTCCTGGATTTGGTTAATGATTTATAAAAAGATTATGTAAACGTATTTAATTCATTTTTTAATGTTGAAGTATGTTGAAGCTTTGTTTAGTATTACGGAGCTAAACCGTTCATCTTTAGAAGAAAATTTTATTAATTAGTGGAATGATATTAATTGTATGTAAGATACTTTTTTGATGTAGTGAATATATTACGATAATAAAATAAATCTATTCACCCGTCCAATTATGGAAGTTGTTGCTGTATTTTGAACAGAGCTTCAGAATTAATCCTCTTTCCAATTATTTATTTTTTTGTGGATTTTGAACAGATTTGTGGGAATGTTTTATTTCAGTTCCCCTGAAATAGAAATTACGTCATTGTATTACATTCCTCTTAAATAGATGTCAGAATACTGTTACCGTCAGGAACCCGCGATTTATATTTATTTGTCCTTAACGTCAGAATCTCAGAATAAAAAAAAAAAAAAATTCTTAATTCTCCTAAAACGGAAAACCAAAAACTGTTTACCTTCAGTAAGAAAATCACTGCCTGTTAAATGCAACCTTGATTAAACGGTAAACAAGCATTGTTTTTAAATTTAAAACGAGCCCGAAATTTCATACAGGATTAATTAATAAATTACAGAATTCTAAATTTTCTTAAGTGGGATTGGCCATTCATACGCGAGGTCTCTAGATAAAGTCAGTCTCAAAGATTTCTGGAAATTCATCTAATATTGTGATAAAATAATAATTTTTGAGGCTGTATTGAGGAGGTTCCTGAGGTACTCATACGTACATTGTACGTATATGAGCGAGCGCACACACACGCGCACACACATACTCTCCTATATATACCTACTATATATCTTTACTCCTTTATTTATAAGTTTGTTTAAAAGTTCAAAATATAAATCATTCTTTCTGTTTACTTGTGTTGAAGTAATAACTTCATTGGTGACGTGTCTTCGATTACACGGGTTTAATTTATATAAATAAATATTCTTTATAAAAATAATTTTCAAGTAAAATTTGAAATCTACAAAACCATTAAAATATCTTCCATCAGATTACACCTTAACGAAAAATTATATCTTCTGAGTAAATTTTAGCCGTTCAAAATATAAAATGTTTGTAGTAATGTTACTAACATACAGATGTTTAATCCATATTTTTTGATTGAGTAATAACGAACAGTGGTAAAACAGTTGGTCATTACCCGGTCAAAGACGTATTGTATGTAGATTACTGCAAACCGTATAATTATTTATTTTTATGTTAAGCATTTCCTCGAACTTCATGTACTCTCAGTTTACCAATAGGTTGTCAATTTCAATAGTTATCAATAATTCTGTTATTATTGTTAATGATTTCTGTTAATATTTACTGTACGCTATATATTTCTGTGTTTAAATAAGTCAGCATGCATATTAACTTTCCATTTCAATGATTCTTTTTTTTGTCGTAGATAATAGTAATTTTAAAATTTGTTAACCTATTTCGTTCAGTAAAGTAGACGACGCTTGCCTGTTTGTTATGTACAAGTGAACGTGATATATTATTGCCAAACGATTTCAACATTTATGTATATTCATTTATATACATACTTGTGATAAATAAGAATTTTCTGAATTTAAATAATTTTTCGTCTCTGTTACTCCATAAATTTTATATTAATTTCGTAAGTATATTGTCCTATTCGTACTATTTATTAACGTATGATGAAACATAATTGCTTTTAAATTAATACGTATCGCATGAGTGTTCATTTGGTCTCAATTTTTTCTTCCGCGATTAATCGGTCTGCGCTGTCCTGATAGTTATTTTTAGATTAGCGATTAATGTATTCACATATATGGGAAATACAATTTAAATCATGAAAATTGTCGTCGTTTAACTGAAGAGGTGATAGATTTGGAATAGTGCGTCTTCTTTGTAATTTCTCTTTTTGCCGCCGTAACGGATCATAAAAAATTTTAATTAGTCTTGTTTCGGATTCACTAGCTTATTGCTAGTTATTTGCAATACATAATCATTAGACGATTACATAATTGCACGATTAGACTTTTATAATTATTACCGTCGCGATTCATTGATCTTATATTAAATCCAATTTGTCGTCACGTTCATTCACATAATAAACCTTAAAGACTAACGGGCTGGTCAGAAGCATATAAATTGAAAACGAAATTTATGTCAGTAGGTAATAGGTATAATATAATAATTTTGTTAATGAAAAGGAGGATTGTTATAATGTATGATGTAATTTAGTTACACTGTTTTTAATAATATAAAAAAAGTAACGAACAAGACCCTTGTCTATTTTTGAGGTTATTTTACCGAAATTCAATATCAAATATTGGAAAACAGCTAGGTATGTATAAATAAAATCTAATGTGGACACCACATGACTTCCTTTTACGCCTATTAAATTACATATACACATTTTTTTTAAATAAAAGTACATAAAATTTCATTTGGCTATAACTCTGGAACCAATAAAAATAAGTACCACTTGTGATATATCGTCAAAAAGCTGTCAATGAGGGCTTATTATTGCAGTTAAGAAAAGTCCAAAACCCAAATATTTTGGATTTTGGTATTTTTTGGACACTTAGTTCAGTCGATTACAATCAAAAGGAGAGGTGCACAACTATATGTCACAACAGCCCTAAATCCAAAATTTCAACATCCTACGGCTAATCGTTTTGTGAGTTATGCGAGATACGTACGTACGTACAGTCGTCACGCCGAAACTAGTCGAAATGAATTCAGGAATGATCAAAATGGATATTTTTTTAAAATCTGAATATCAAAATTTTTCACGATCACAATGCTTCCCTTAGTATGAACAAGGAAGTAAAAAAATTATTTTGAATTGTTTGTTGTAATTTATTTATTTCTTTTTTTTTGTTTTTCCAGGTAAGACAAAAGAAAAACATTATACGTAGCGTTGGTAAGTTGTACTTATTACATTATTGCATTCTCATTAAAAAATAAATACTTATGTTTCTCTTATCGATGTTACGGCAAATGTTTTAAAAATCCTATATTCTTTTTAAAGAAAAATTTCTGGAAAATATAACACTTTTGTGACATTAAAAAAAAAATTATCTGATATCTGACTTTTAAGAGTATCTTTTTTATTAATTTTGGTTACGAATAATGTGTTTGCTATTGAGTTATTTCCTTCTAATATGTTTTAGTAGTAACGTAAGTATCGGAAAATTACAGTAATTTGTTATTGTTTTATAAAAAAATTAAAATCTGATGTGGACATTACATGACTTCCTTGTACGCCTATTAAATTACATATACACATTTTTTTATTATTTTTTTTTTTTTATTGTTAATTATCATTTATCGTAAACATTCTTTTACAAAGAGAGATTAATAATTATTAATAAATCAATATATTGAAATTAAAAAAAGGATTCAAACCGATGTGCCTTCACTTTGTAAGATCCAAATGTTTCATTAATTAAAATTTTATTTGGCTATAACTCTGGAACCAATGAAAATAAGTACAATTTATGATATCGTTGAAAAGCTCTCGATGATGGTTTATTACTGCAGTTATCAAAAATCAATATTTTGGATTTTGGGCTTTTTTGGACACTTTTGATCCAGTCGATTGCAATCAAAAGGAGAGGTGCGCAACTAGATGTTTACAGCAGTCCTAAATACAACATTATAACATCCTAAGTCTAATCGTTTTTGAGTTATGCGAGATACGTACAGACGTCACGCCGAAAGTGGATTCAGGAGTGGTAAAAATGCATATTTCCGTTGAAATCTAAAAACTGAAATTTTTCGCGATCATAATACTACCTTTACTTCGTACAAGGAAATAAAAAGGATTAACTAAAGTTAATCAGAAATAAATATTATGTTATTGACCTATTATACTAGATTTATTTCTGTTTTGCGTATGAAGTTGTGACAACTGATTTCGATTCAGGGTTTTTTTTTTGTGTGAAACTTTTATTAGGCCTGCAAGTAACGTACGTATGGTTATGTTTAACTCTCCGTTGTTCGACTTAGCTGTATTATAGTGATGAACCCTAGTAGCCGGATCTGTCATTTAACCTTGGTTGTGAGGTAAACCTGTGTTTTCTGTTGAACTTTTTTTAACATCGAATCTTCCGTGATTTATCAGCCTCCCCTGCTCGGGTGATTACTTTTAAATGTCAACAGTTGTCGTTGAGAAGCAACAAACGTTCTATTAGTGTTCGTTCGTAGGTCGCTCCAGATCCTTTCTCTGTTATTTAAAGTAATAGCAGTTAATACTACCTCTGCTCTGTCTGACCTCGCTCCGTGTTG
Organism: Lycorma delicatula; assembly: GCF_047948215.1. NCBI lineage: Eukaryota > Metazoa > Arthropoda > Insecta > Hemiptera > Fulgoridae > Lycorma > Lycorma delicatula. Next base: position 29,333,477 of record NC_134455.1, read on the forward strand.
ACCGGTTTCCCAATTCGACCGACCGACTGTATAACCGCTCTGTTCTGTGAGATTTCTGATGCAAACGGGAGAGGGGGTGTGACTTTCAAGGTGATCAGAGGTTTCATTACATTGACCTTCGTGTGATGACGTTATTTAACGGATAGTTTTAATATTATCAAGAGTTGGAATTGTTTAATTTCACTTTGTGGTGTGGATTAAATAAATAATAACAAAATATTTCCCGCTAAAAAAAAAACCTGAGGTATAATCGAGATTAATTTTTTCTTAATTTTTGTATTTGAAATTAATTTTTAATTTATTAAGAGAAAATATTAAAATATAAACTAATAAAAAATCTACTGTTGGTGGTTTCTCTACATTTGTTATTTGGACCGGTGAGTCGTGGATATTAGTATTTCTTATGTCTTTGTCGGGTCAATAGGTACATTAGGAATGAAAAGGAGATGAGAATTCCGCGTTGAGTAGTTAATAGTAATTAGTAAACACCGATTGTTGCAGTGTATGATGTAATTTAGTTATAACGTTTTTAATATAAAAAAAATAAATAAATAACTAACAAGACCTCGATGGAATTTCTTCTCCCACTTTTCTAGATCACATGCGTTAGTCCCGTAGTGAAGATGACGATTTGTAAGTTCTGTCATCTTACAGAAAAACTGCAGATTTACTGAGCAGGTTCTAAGTGTCTGTCAGAGTGCGGAGAAACTGACTAAATGCCTAAATATAATTTTGTCAAAGCAGAGCGCTCCTCGGGAATCAAAAAGAAGAGTTTTAGCGACAACCGTAGTGTCAACAATGATGTATGCCGTGCCGGCATGGAGTTGTGCTCTTACTATTAGCAGAAATAGAGACAGGTTGAAGAGAGCACACAGGGGGATACTACTGGGAGTAGTATCTGCCTATAGAACTGTTTCTTACGAGGCCCTCTGTGTGCTCTCGGGAATGTTACCGATTGACCTTATCGCCAGATATAGAACTGACAGGTTTTTAGGGAGAGCAGAAAATGAAGTCAGGGAAAACATACATAGAATCTGGCAGGAGAGATGGGCGGAGGCTAGAGTGGCTGGATGGACAAGAACCTTAATTCCAGAATTAACAGGATGGATTAACAGGCGGCATGGAGAAACTGGCTATTGTATCACCCAGTTCCTGACGGGACATGGGTGTTTCAACGGTTATCACCATAAGGTGGGAAAAAGGAATGAAACCCACGTGCATGTACTGCGAACAGGACGATGATTCTGAGCATACGTTTTTAGTATGTAATAAATGGGTAAGACTAATACACGACGCGGGTATTCATGGAAAAACGTCGAAGGAGACCATGGATTTCATGCTCAGCAGTAAGGAGAACTGGAGGAAGGTCGCTGATTATATAAAGACAGTACTAAAACAGAAGAATGAAGATGAAAGAAGTATGGGTTTCAAGTATGTTAGGTTGGGTGGACAGCCTCAGCGGTGAGAGCCAGCATGCTTAGGTGTGCTGGTTTCAACCCACCGGGTTGGTCTAGTGGTTAACGCGTCTTCCCAAATCAGCTGATTTGGAAGTCGAAAGTTACAGCGTTCAAGTCCTAGTAAAGCCAGATATTTTTACATGGATTTGAATACTAGATCGTGGATACCGGTGTTCTTTGGTGGTTGGGTTTCAATTAACCACACATCTCAGGAACGGTCGAACTGAGAATGTACAAGACTAACACTTCATTTACACTCATAAATATCATCCTCATTCATCCTCTGAAGAATTATCTAAACGGTAGTTACCGGAGGCTAAACAGGAAAAAGAAGAAGGTGTGCTGGTTTCAATGATCCGCTGAGGACTCCTTGGGGTGTGCTGTAGGGACAAGAGAGTATTATAAAAGATTCCGGGGTCACATCACGAACATATAATGTGGTTCCATAGAGGACATAATAGAGAATAAAAAATCTCAAAAGAGCCAGCGGTAGGCCTGACCTGCCATGCCGGTATATAGCCGGTAGGCGAGGAGGGCCTATTAGAGTAACGGACACTCCCCTGGGTGGCGTAATACCATCAAGTCGGTCCGGCCCAGGGGAGTAGAGAAAAAAAAAAGAAAAAAAAGTTGTGATTGTAGAAACATTATTTTATTGTCCTCGTGTTTCTTTTACTTTATTTTTATTTAAAAATTTATGTTAGGTATTTATTTTATTATCAGATGAAAATCATTTTTAATTATACTTTTATGCCGACGATCAAACCTGTCGCATCTGAATAAAGAATATATTATTTATTGCATGACAAGATTTAAAATTAGAACATATATTAAGTAATTCTGTTAATGGGATTAGAGTATTTATTTCTAAGGAAATATTAAACAAACTTATAATAATCGATTTAAATATACAGTTCTTATTGTTTTTAATGAGGAATACGGTGGTAATTACATTGTCCTTTTGATCTGTTTTCTATCGTATACATAAAAATAGTTGTAAACTTATTTGTTAAAATAAGTCTGTTTTATATATTAAAAAGAACACGTGGGTTTTTTTTTTATAGCCGTTTAGTTTTCCGTGAAGAATTGGAGATTTTCCAAATAAAATCACGTCAAACTAAAAATTAAGTTAAGTCTTTTTGTAAGTCAACACGACCTTGTGATGTTGCATTCGTTCCTATAATGAAGTCGGGGAATGTAAAATAGATAATATTTATGTTATTGAGGTAACCGATCGTTATTTTGCCATATTGATCCCGGATGTGTATATTATATTTATTTATTCGTGATGTGTGTATTATTATTATTATGATTATAATAATAATTATCATTATTATTAGTATATCACGACACGTAATGTACAGTACAGTATACAGTACATTCATACTTAAGTATACATATTCAGGCTATTTAAAATTTAGGCGTATGTTAATAAAACAATTTTTTAGTTTGTCTAAGCTGGATATATTAATTTTCTGTCCGTATTACGCTTGTAGTTTTTTGTTTTTGCATAAAACCGCACTTGAATTAATACAATTATATCGTATTTGTTTGTATATATACAATATTTTTTCTTTTGTTTTAGAGCGATACAGTTAATTTAATTTATTCTTAAGTTCTGATAAATTGTTAATATTTACGTCGAATCGTAATAAGGGCTGCGTATTTTAAATGCCTTCTTCTGCATTGATTCTAGATGTCTATAGTCTTATTATCATTGCTGTACGATCGGGGGACTACACGTGCTGCGTGTATTCATACATAGCGTCTAGATACGTTTTCACCATCCACTACATATTATTACTCGTTCAGAAACACATAATTTTGTCCTTTATTTACTTAAAATAGATTCACTTATTAATATAATGCAGTACAGAATGTTAACAAGTCATGTGTAGATAAGTTTCATTGAATATTATTTGTAAGAAGGCTTTTCCGCCAATGAAAGCCGATTAATTTGTCACGTACTATTCTGTTTGGAAATAAAAAAACGAATAAACTTATCAGTTACTATAATTAAGGCAAGAAATTTTATATGAATCGACGTCAAATAATTAGCTTTTATGTTCGTCTGACGAGTGATTGGGATGTTCCTTTCATGTTAAGAAATTTTATTTGTTCTTAAATATTGAAAAAGTTCAGTATTTTAAATTCCATTTATTTTAATTTGATTTTATTTTAACAAAAAAGTCAGTGTTTGTTTATTTATTTAGTAATTCATCACACGCCATTTCGATTACGCGGAGATAGACACGGTTAGAGTTTTATGATTTTCGTAAAATATCGTTTATTAAAGCTTTTCTATGTAGCTTCTTGTTTGCGACTATATTCTTGATATATCTTATAGAACGCTGACAAGATGAAATATATAGTTTTTTATTTTATTTATTTTCATTATTATTATTTCACTACTTTCTACAAACGTTTAGGTTGAACTCTTCATTAACAATTGTTATTCGAGTCTTTTAATGAAAAGAAAAGTGTTCTCAGTGTAAGGAAACTTGCAATACAATGAATTTTACAGCTTATTTTTTGTAATTCAGTTATATTACTTGTTAGAAGTATTTGTTATCCATTACCTTTATACATCGGCAACAAAAGATAGTTTTTTTTAGTTAATATTACTTAGTATTATATAAATTTCTGAATTTAAACATCGTCACACTAAGATCTTGGTATTTTACTTTTATATTTTTATTACGCTAATATTTCTTACTTCAAATGTTCTAGGTACATGATTTTACGATTAAGTTTATATATTTTTCAGAGGGGCAGAGAAATGTCTGGCTTTTTTATTTTTATTCGAGTATTCGCCGTATTTTTAAGTAAAATTATGGCCTTGCAACAATAGAAGTAGTTATTGGCTAAATAATAGCGCTGTTGACTATTCTGGCTTAGCCTGAATGGTACTTTCGTATTTATTTCGTATGGCTTTCCAAAAATTGTCATAAATTAAATACGATATTTAGTAGTTTAGAAACTTTAAATTAATTACTTTTCATCGTGCTGGTACTCAGGAATATTATCTAGGAAGCAAGTAATTTCCATTTACTAGTGTAAGTTCAAAAATTTATTAAATTACTTCTAAATGTGAAACAGTTATGGCGATTTTTGTACTTATTTCGTGTGTAGGATTGATTGTTAGGTTTGCTTCCAGGATTTAACATAACCGTACTTTTTTTTATCTTTACACGGAAAAAAAACTGGAAAAATTTCAAATCGCAGTTTCATATCAGAGGCAAAAACGTTCGCTGATGATTTTGTCGTTTCTGGTGTAACTAAGAATCTGTTAAATAAAGTAACGCGTGATTTCGATCTTTTACTAATGGAGAAATTAAACATGAGTAAAATTAAAAACCACAAATAAGAGAATATTGAATAATTTAACATTAAGATAAAATATTTAAAACATTAAAGCTGCAGCAATTTATAATTGCGGTTCTAAATTCTCGAAAGATTAATACAACACGAATACATTAGCAAACATTTGGGCGGTTTTCATGTAGAATAGGATTCTGTTTTTATGAAACGTGGATTTAGAAATTTGGAGGAAATTCTTCAGTACGTTAGTATGAAGTATTATCGCTCTATAAACCCCGTCGTGCCGAAAATAGAAATGGGCGATAATACTCACAAAATAAAAAGTGAGACTTTTGATCTTTGGTATTACTTGTCAGTGCTGAAAATTAGAACGGATGAGTACAAAGTGAATCGATTCAAGAATTGAAGAAGAGAAAATTTATTATTAGTAGTAGTAGTATACTTTTTGTAGAGTTAAATCAGGAATGTTAAACATCCAATAAAATAATCGCTGTATAATAGAAAAGGCCAGTATAGTAGGTAAATCATGTACCAATAAATTATTATTTATTATTTTATTCTTTTAAAGAAGTGGTTGAGGCAACTTAAATTAAAAATAAGAACGATGAATACTGACGTAAGAATCGATGAATATTTGTTACAGAACATCGGAAACAATACAGTGAAAAACGTGTCCCTAAAGAAGAGACCTACCGCAATTTTTTTCATGTCTTGCAAATAATGTTACGTGATGTTTTACGGGATTGTTAATTTTTTTTTCTTCAAGGTAATCTGGATAATTAACGTTTAACTTTTTAACCCGTTGCATGCGAAAAGTAATTAAACTGAAACGTAAATCTTATTGGTGATATTATTTTTATTGATTTGTTAATTTGTATATTTATTTTTTGTTATGAATTCTTAGAATTTGCAACTCGATTTGTACTGTTGAATTGTTGTTCAATTTAATGATTACTGCATGTAAGCATTCTTAAGTGTGACTGTATTTTTTTACTAATTCTTTTTTAGTTTTATCTGTACTTTCTGGTGAAAGAAAATAATTTCTTAAATACATTGCACCGTCATGGTTTGAATTGTCTTAACGGATCTTGAACGTTATGTAAATACAACTGTGTGCAAGTTAATTGTATTTGTTACGTTTTATAAAGATCAGTTATGTTTGTTAGGTAAATATGCATTCTTTTATTTTGTTTTGAACTTTTATCGTTTTGTGAAAAGATAGCATCGTTTTCGTACTACTGCGTTGCTACAAAAAAAAGAATCTACTTTTTGGCACAAATAAGATTTAAAATAATTTCATTGCTGGCTTGCAGTTTCTGCTCTCCTTTAAGGATCTTGTTTTGTAGGACCTACCTTTTCCCATCACAATGATCCGCGGTTGATTACCGCTCCGCGAAAATATGTTGGTATCTGATTGCCTCCATTCATAGTCTTATGCTACCCTCTTGTGAAAAAAATTTCAAAAAATTACAGTATATTAAAGAGATTTAACAGATTGGATATTTCTTATGCCTGTAACAACAAAAAAATTGAAACGATACAAAAATTACGATAATTTTATTGCAGAATTTTTTTGCGCATTTCTACCGCGTTTTTTATTAGCGTAATTTTTTTATTTTGCTTTGTGTTTATGAAACATAGTTTACTGATTTTAAAAATAATACTTTCAAGCAAATCGGTTGAAAATTGGGCAAAATATGATGAAAAACCCGTGTCATAAATCACAGATTAGTAACATATGTTAGTATAAATGAAAGAGATTCAGAAAACTACGTTTTATAAAAATTCCCACCACACAAAAGGCTATTCAGATCGACAAAAAACAATTTTTACTGTATAGTGTTATTCATTACGAATCGTTATGTGTTACATGTTTACCGATATCATTTGTCAGAAAAGATATTTATAGACCTCAAATAAAAGTGACGTATTTATGACCACAAATACCTTCTTTTTTTTTGTATGCCGTATTTCATAATTTATGTCTTTCAATACATTGATATGTTGCTAGTAAGATAAGCTATTTTTGTAAATAATAAATAAATTCGTAACCCTCATAGCAATTATAATACACAAGTCACACACACACACAAGCACATTTCTGAGAAAAAAATGGTCATATTCTTTCTAGTCTAAATGAAACATATTACATCGTATAAACATCGTTCAAATTGTATAATAAAACTGATTCCTTTGTGAATACAAAGCAAAATAACGACTTAGATGCCATATAAAATTATTTTGTAACAGCGTTTTAAAACTGACGCCTTACGTAGCCAGTTTAGTGGCTACATGAACTAAAAAGGTTAAAAAATGTTTCGTGGTGCAGAAGTATTTACAACTAAAAACAGAATTGTCTTGAGCATTTTTTATTTTTTTTGTTTATCGTTTTATAATCTTCCTTGTGAAATCTTTTCGCTTCAGCTGTAATAGATAGAAATTATAGGTGCTAAACATGTTTATAATTATTTAATATTTTTTTATTAGTTTGTACTAGAAAAATCCCGAAGCCGATTAATTAATCTTATGTTATTAGCTTATCTTCCTGCTGCCTTTATTCTCGTATAAAAAACTGTTTAAGTAGCACCAGATATATTTTATATCCATGTATTTTATTCATTTAATTAAATTTATAATATGCCGTGGTAATTAAAGACACATTAATTGCGGTAATATCTCTTGAATCGTCGTAATAATTTGTATGGATAATTGCCTTATTACGGCGCGTTGTTTTGTGGAGCACTTTAGTTTTTAATGTTTATTGAAGTGTTACATAACTTGTAATGTAATTGAACACCTTTTATTTTCATAGATTTAATAGCATTCCTCTTCATTCTCATCTAATAAACGAGTACCTTATTTGTTCGTTGTTCATTACCCTAATACTTGACGAGGAAGTAGAATTAACCGATTATAATGAAAGCGTTAAAAATGTTTGAGTCGATCCGAAGGCTAATGATATTTTCAGATTGTTATGAAATTCAGGAATACATTATTTTGGATAATTAAAAATTACTTTTTTAGGAGGAAAGTTCCTTATAATAAATATCTTGCGAATATATTTTTAATTGTTTATACTAATTTAGTTTTTAGTTTTACTTATTATATTACCTTTAATAGCCGTAGCTTTTTTAAGGGACAGATAGATTTGTTTTGTTATACGCTAAGAAAAATTGTAGTATTTATAATTTAACATCCACATCATTTTGGGAAGCCAATGTTAAGACGCTACGCGATACACATTGATATTATAAAGAGCTGTTTGTGTAGTTTGTTGTTTCATGCGCCTGACGATTTTCATATTCGTAGAAAATAAATCGATGCAGTTAATCTCATGACTGTCGCATTAAACAATATATAATCAAGAACAAAAAATCTGAGCGATTATGGGTTCTAAAAAGTACTTATAATTTATTCAAAAATTCGACAATCGATAACCTGCGTAGGTTACCGATTGTAGATAGGATTTGCCGCCCACTTGGGCGGCAAAACTTCGAACCGGTAAATATCCAGACTTGATAAAAATGAAAAAATAAATCGAAAATATCTATATGAAAACATTATTTTCGAAAAAGAAACCTGAATTTTTCTGAGGGACACTCCTTAAAAGATAGCTTTTAAATATTAGTTTGAAATAACTATTTCTCTTGTTACATAATTTAAAAGATCCTGAAAAAAGTCTACTGTTTATGGCAGAAATAATGTAAGAAAATTGAACTCCATAAGAAATTTAGGAGGTATGATCGGATTGGTTAAGTTAAAGCGTTTTGCTAACCGCTGTCTTAGACCGCTTCCATCAAGCGGTCGGTAATAGGATAGATATCGGGCTAGTATTTAAAGAAAAAAATATTTGGTTTTGTGAAGATAAGTAATCGTACAGAAAAATAACAAAAGATAGTAATGATGTTAGAGATTTGTTTCATAATTTCCATACTCTTACCAAAGCGTGGAAAACGCATGAAAAACTAACATAAAAAATTTGAAAAACTACATAAATAATGTAACATGGTAGTTTTCTTGTTCTTAAAACAAATGAAGCATTTGACTGCAAAAAATTAGAAACTTCCAAATGCTTTTCTACAACAATTAAATTGATATTTTATTGTTTATTAATCAAACAGTTGATTTGTTTGATAGTTCGTGTATCAAACAAACTGATACTCTCTGTTACTGATACCGTTAATAATAAATCAGAGAAATATAAGGAAAAGTAAAAGTTGCAAAGAAGTTGAAAAAAGGATAAAAATTGTAAATAATGCAGAAGAAAATGTAAACCATCAAGAACTATAAGTTAAGATGGAATGCGGATGGAGATAAAACCTGTTTCAGGGAAGGTAACTGTATAATTATACGAATCTCTCGGGAAATCACTTCAATTCTTACTTTTCCTAGTAACTATGAATTTCTTCTTTGTTCAGTTTAAGGGTGACTTCTGTTCCTTGAGAGGTCGTCTACAATCTTCGATTATGGCCTAACATACTTGTATTGGAATTACTGAAAATTGAACCGCTCATTGTCCTCACTATATCTAAAGATAACTTTTATACATCGGAGCGATCGTCTGTGTATCTTCCTTCTTTATCTGTTTAGCCTCCGGAACCACCATAAGGTATTCAGAGCCGAACGAGGATAATGTTTATCTCATTCATTATGAGGGATATCTAAAGTATTTCCACTGGGAAATCTCTCTCCTTCAGGTTGGCTAACCGTGTCGTTCATGGCCACGCTAGTAATGTACTCACTGCATTGCTGTCTGCAAGTTGTCGCGTTGTATTATCTTTGATTACGTGTGAGTTATTACGTTATAAAATTAATAGGAAAATCGATGTTGCCTCCGACTGCTGTAATACGTAGCGTCATACGTTTTTTAAACCATTAAAACGTTAAGCCGGCTGAAATTCATAGGCAATTGGTTCCTGTGAATGGTAATAATGTAATGAATGAAAGAGACGTCCGGAAATGGTGTGAAAGGTTTAGAAATAACAGAATCAATATGCATAATGAAAAATGTTCGTGGAGGCTCTCTCGATAATCACAGATTACTTGTTGATGACGAAATGCGTCGATGATGAAATCAGAAAAAAATCCTCGCTTAATGATTTCCGATCTGGCCCTTCTTTTTCATAATGTCTTAAGAGCTGTTATTGGTCTCATTTTTCACGACCATGTAGGTTTCAGAAAGGTTTGTGCACGTTGACTGCACTAACGGAACGTCACAAAAATATCCAAATGGGATCAGGTTTGGAATTTTTGATGCGCTGCACGGAAAAAGGTCGTGAGTTCCTTATTCAATTGTTACCGGCGGTGAAACATGGATTTCACATTACACACCAGAGAGAAAACTGCAGTCAAGTGAATTACGTCATCCTCCATCACTAACCAGACCAACAAGGTCAAGCCACAGCCGTTTGGATGCAAAGTGATGGCCACAGTCTTTCGGGATCGGTTTGGCATACGGCATACTACTGATTGATTTCATGCCACGTGGAACGACTATAAATGCAGAAACCTACTGCGAAACTCTACGTAAGTTACGGCGGGCCATTCAGAATCGGCGACGTGGGCGGCTGACCAACGGCGTCGTCCTGCTGCACGATAATGCGTCCACATGTTGCGAGTCCAACACGACATTTACTGAGAACATTTGGATGGTAAATTTACCATATAATCTGGACAAAGCTCCTGATTCAGTGGCGGCGTGTAGTTAAAATTAGTGGGGATGCTGCTCCAGAAAATGTTTTTCTTGGCCTTTCAAGGCCATGGTTAAAGTTTTCTGTAAAATAAAAGAACCGAAAAAATGATTCAAATAGAATAGCTGGAAGCAGGATAATAATCTAATTCTTCAATTTATCACATTCAAGAATATGGTACACGGTTTTTAAGCACGTTGTGCTTAAAACCCGTATTCGGTTTAACCGAATAAATAAAAAAAATGTCAATACATATAATATTTTGTAGTGTTATAAAATAACTTAATAAAATGACCGCTTAAAAACACTATAGTCCAATGGTTATTAATTTAAATTTCTATGTACACAGAAACAAATACATAATTAGTTCTAACTAATTATCTTCTCTTTCGCCCTTCCAGCATGTTTTTGAACAGATTTGGCAATCAAAGAGCCCTTGCTTTCCGTCATCTTTTGATCACTACTGAGAAAACAACTAAGCCACTTTCATATTCCTTCCACCAACTAAACTAGAAAAGGGAGCGAACAAGAAATGTTCCTTACACATGCGTAGTAAAAAAAAAACTACCTTCCACCAGCACTCCGGGGTCGGCACTGCAGGAACGACAGCGCTCTCTCTCCCTCGCGGCCTCGCGTACAGCTTCCTATGTGCGCATGCGCACAACAGCCAAACACCATGTTGCTGGAACTGTGAAGCGCACAGTTCTACACAAATATTTTTGTATACTTTTCATAAACTGGGGGATGACTACGTCTCAGGTCGATCGTTCCGGAGATGTGTGGTTAATTGAAACCCAACCACCAAAGAAAACAGTTATCCACGATATAGTATTTAAATCCGTATAAAAGTAACTGGCTCTGCTAGGATTTGAACGTTGGAACTCTCGACTTCGAAATCAGCTGATTTGCGAAGACGCGTTCACCACTAGACCAGCTCGGTGGGCCCGTCTGTGTTCCTACATGATATCAACGTTACTAATAATTCTCAAACTTACGGGCTGATTTCTATAATCTTTTCACTTAAATTTTAAGGAAGGTTTCGACTATAAACCTTATAAACATGTGTTAACCAAAATTAGTGTTATATTTTAGTATATTTGTCATATTATTTTGTATCGTTCACCATGTTACTTTCTATGAGAGGTAGCTATGTGGTGTCTGCGAATAAAATTAAGAAAATAGGCTTTTATTTTTTTTTAAATGTATTGTTTTAACGATATTTATGTATGAAAAATAATTAAATATTGCCATGTTGGACCTTTTTTCTTCAAAACGTGTACTGTCTTTAGAGTTAACTTCTTAATGGTTTAAATCTCTTTTCTTTCCCCTCGATTTTTATCCTACCAAATGACAGAAATTGAAACTTTACGATATTCTATACTTTCTTAAAGGTTAGCAGCTACTTGAACGAATCAGTGAAAGCGTTAATTGATCGGTGAACTTGAAACACCTGCCCAGGTATCCTAGCCCTCTTCATTAAAATTTGAAATACTATTCCGAACCGTTCATTTTCAAAAACGCATTCAAATTTGAAGACTAAGTTGTTAAATAAAGATTCGAAAAACCATGATACGTAGGCTGTTCAGATCCTTTGTACTTTACAAAAATTGAAGTATGACATACGAGTAATCTTCTTTTTTTTTCAAAAAGTGTTGTGCTTTTGAAGGTAAGTGTAAATCCAAGATGTGTTGGTCATCATTGGTGCCCCAGACCCGTTCAATTAATTGATGATATGGTGAACCTGGAATTAAGAATATAGTTAAAAATTGCGAAAGTTAATATTTTACAAATAAAAAAACGTATATTAAGCGCAGAAATTATTGAATACGGTAAAATTATTAACACGGCCAACGATTAACTTCGAATTGTCTGAAATTCCCACGACAGCGCCTTTATTTCGTGTTTCTTTTTATACACTACATAGGTGTTGTGCAGGTTGCCTACGGCGATTAATCTTTATCACCTGGTGTGTGCTGCTTCCGCAGTAAAAGTGCTTAACTATTATAATTGTGACTTTAACTAACTATGATAATTGTGATAGTTGAATTCAATTCAAATATTGAAAAAGCGGAGAATACATAAGTCTTGTAGGACTTTTAAACAAGGATAATTTTAACAAGTATGTTAACAGTAATTTTTTGAGATAACATTACAATAACGTAGTAAAAGAAAATAATAAACAAAAATTATTTAACTGAAATGTTAAAAAATATTACTCGGTATTCACAAATATATTTATACATATTATAAAATATGTACGTGGATTCTCTTTAATTGTCTGTTCCGGACCTAAATACATATCTTTAGTGGACGTAAATCCTTGTTGATCTGTTTAAAATGTATTTATTTCTATTAAACAGTTTTTCCAACAAAAAAGCAATAACTTCGTGTTCCCGTTACAAATAGCTTCTTTATTTAATCTACTATGGTTACAAATTTACTCATCTTATTCTGTGTTTTTGCATACGTGCACACGAACGCACGGCTTCATTTATATAAATTTAATATCAGGTTTAATCCAAAAGAAGAGTCGTAAATAAACACATCTTTAAGAAATGTTCACAGAGCTTATTAGCACTCTCTTACAGGTGTGTGTTAGTTTTCAACTAATGTATTCAGTGTTTCGCGAATTTTCTTATACATGGAGAAAAAATGATAAAATATTTTTATTATGAGTAGTAGTGTACAAATAAACTGTTTCTATCAATGCTATAATTTATGAACTATTTTTATATATTTATTTTTCCTTTTTGTTTTTTCCCCCCTATATTTACCATATATATATATATACCATATATTTCTGTTCAAAACAAAAATATCCAGTAAGCTCATCCCATGTATCAGATTTTAGTTAGTTTATTTTTGTTAAACTATAATTAAAATTCTCTGTGAATAATCATTATTATACAGGTTAACCAAACACGCAAAAATTAGCAGAATCTATAATTTTTTCTTAGTATGATAACAATTTCATGTAAGAGTCTGATTAACTGGAAAATCTGTTTGTTTTTAACTGTAGTTTAAGCTGTTTTATCTTTTCTTTTGTCTAACATAGAGTCATATTTTATTATTATAAACCGTTCTGAAGATCTCATTAGTATCCACGATGAAAAAAATAGATAAGACTTAAAAATGACCCTTCCTTTATGGACGAACGGATCAGTACAATAGGCCTACAGTTAATTTTTTTCAGGTTATTTAACGGTGTGAAAATACTTTTTATCAGTTTTATTTATTAATTTTGAGATTGATGTACTGTTATTAACAATGTATTTGAATTTGTACATACTCTATGTATTCTACATGAAATAATTTAATTTGTTTTGCCCTAATAAGTCAATTTAAATGGTGTAAAGTGAGGTGAGAGTTTTAACTAGTACTCTTGTAGCGATTGTTTTGATAGTGTTTAATTTGTTTCTTACACCTATGTATTTTCATTTGGAAGGTATTTTGAATTCCGCATTAACTTAATTACTACTAGTGCAGTAACTAAAAGAAATTAACTGCAATAATTCGTGTATTTGATATTATTTTTTTTAGTATTTGTGGTTTTTAAATACAAACTTGTATTTTTTTTCGGTTTAAAACTGTTTGGGATTAATGCATTCCAGAAAATTAGTTGACCGTTCGTAAATGTTGAATTTCGTTCGTGTTTTTCTGTAGTTTATAGCGATGTTTGTAAGAAGCTCAAGATGACGTATCATCGTAAACGGCTCCACCTCGTTGTTGAGGCATCCAAGGATCTTCTATTTAATGAGCGAAAAGTGTGCACTTCAACAAGACGTTTTTAACAGTTACTCCTAACTTGACGATTACATTTTACTGACTACTGTTGATCGTATATCTCTCTCAAATTTTCCTAGTTTTTTAACCGTGGTTATGGGGTTTTATTTTGAATTTAACTTGTACGGTTTGGTTTGAATTAATTTACATACGGAATTAATTTATCTTATATCTTTCCCGTTGTATTCATTCTATAAGAATGAATGAACAATTATGTCAGTAGCAGTATATCTTGGCGTTCCTTTATTCAGGGACAAGGTAACAAAGACCCGTGAGGTGTTGTTTATCGAGTGCTAGGGCATAAACGAAAGTACATTCTTCTGTCCGCTCTCTCGACCAGGCAAGGAGTGATCTCGGATAAAACTGAGATCTGCGTACTTTGTTAGATGATCTTTTGCCGGACGATGATTTAGCTGTAGAAATTGCTTATCATCGTCGTGTGCAAAACGATGTTTCTTCTCATCGCGTGGATGTTTTGTCTTCAGAAGTTACGATGCGGAGGTGCATGAGATAATCTGTAGCTTTGGCAGAGGTAAAGCTGGCTTTCATGAAATAACGGTGGAGCTTCTTGTTCGTTTAGTGAACGTTAGTGTGGGAATATTCACTAAAGTATTTAACAAAATGTTTGCGGGTTATTTCCAATTTGTTCGAAAAATAGAATAGTTAAATTGTTTAAGGGTGGCGGCAAGGAAGGAACCCACTGGTAGCTCTTCATATCGGCCTCTTACGTTATTGGTAAGGTCTTCGGGAAGGTAGTATATCTGTGTATTAATGAGAGGTTGACATCGCAACGGTTATTGATGGAGAGGATCAGTATGGCTTTCGTCCTGGTAAGGGGTACGGAAGATACTATACGAGTTTTAAGCATTGTCAAGAATAGTAGTACTGGGTATATCTTGGGGATTTTCCCCAAGATATCTGGGGCATTTACAATTTGTAGTGGCCTTCTGCTTTATTCAATTACCGAGACGTAGATGTACCAAAAATGAAATGTAGGTAATGCATAGATACTTTGGGCATCGAGACATTCTGCTTTATGATGCTGGCCACAAAGTGGGGAAGAATAAGGGTTGTTCCCAAGGTAGTGTGCTGGGCCTGTTATTGTGGGTTGTGGAAGTTGATCTTTGTTGCGGCTGTCGCGTTGTCACTTACGCCGATAATGGGTTGCTGCTAGTCGAAGGATGCTTGCGGAATGATGTTGAACTCCGCGCCTCTCGGGCATGCAGGATACTTGAACTGTGGGGCCGTCAACATAAGATGACATTCAGCTCGGATAGAAAACCAAGCTGATGCTGCTGAAGGGCCGTTTGGCTGTGATGCGGCGGGTACGTATTTCAATGTCAGGCCATCGAATTCGATATGTTCAGATTCAGAAGTACCTTGGGGTGCTCCTTGACGAAACGTTTCGTTTTAAGGAGGATCTACAGTCGCAAAGAAGGCCAGTAGTGCCTTCTTTGATATTCGACGTGTGGTTAATCCGGATTGGAGTCGACTTTTAAGACTATGAGTATCCTTTATAAGGGTGTGTGTGTGTGTGTGTGTGTGTGTGTGTGTGTGTGTGTGTGTGTGTGTGAGGCAATTATGTTGTATGGCGCACCTGTTTGGGCGGATAGGCTAAAATTAAAAATTTGTAGGAACATCTTGTTGAGTGTCTAGCGCCTTTTGTTGTTAACGGTGACAGGTGGTTACCGTACAATTTCTCATGAGGCTGTCCTGAGCCTCATGGTGGAGAAAAGTCTATTGATGTTCTTGCGCTTGCTATCTATTTAACAATGATATTTCGCAAAGAAGTTGGGTCAACTAACTTCTGCTAGAATTAGAGAGATTGAGAATGATGAATTTCAATTGTGGCACACTAGGTGGAATGAGACGGCTGATAAGTGTTACACGCATACACTTTTCCCTTATGTGAGGAGTCTGCGGGACGCCTCTTGGATGTCTTGTAACAAGTATATAACTTAGTTTCTTTCGGGCCGTACTGCTTTTAGGGATAGATTGGCTCGTTTCGGCCTGGCTGATTCGGATCTATGTCAATGGTGTGGCACATCAGATGATGCCTTTCATATTTTATATGTCTGTCATCGGTATGATGAAAGACGATTAGAGGTAGTGAGACAGCTTGGGGATATCGGGTGTACTATAGATTTAAACGTTAACTGGAAAATCGGGCCCAACACAGTTATGGAGAACCGCATGAAATATTTGGTTCTTCAGCGAGTAGCGAATGGCGTGTAGGATGACAGAGGAGTAGGAGTTCAAGTTACCCGGGTGGTTAGGAATCGCTTGGGCGTTCTCTTGTCGCCAAGATAGGCGTTCCGTAGTTTTATTTTTGTTCGGTTATTTGGTGAAGTTTGTTTTATTTCGTTGGAAGCGTTATAGTTCAAAATTTAAATATTTTATTTCTACTTAGTTCTGTTCGTTTGAGTAGTTTGTTTTCCGTTTTGTTTTGTGTTTATTGATAATACGTTACACCGGAAAGACATTTCTTGATTGAAATATCAGTCGTGGCATTTACATCGTCGGCATCCTGACGGAGGCCAAGCTGTTAACCGAGAGATATTATTGTGTCTGTGGGTTCAGAAAATTACGTCCGGTAAAGCCCATCAGGGCTAGCTACGGAGCGGGCAGCGTGGCGGCCGTAATCGTCACATGGCGGGATCTGCCCCTTCGGGGTCAAGAGTGGCAGTATGTATTTATTTATTTTGTTTAAATACACCTTAGTTTTATTGTAAAAAGCGCGTTGTATGATTTTACAGAATTAATGTGTTGTAAGTGATTTTTTTCGTACGATGATTATATAGAATAAGATTTTAGAGAAACCAAATAACGTCTACACGGAATATTTTATGAGTTTTGTAAAAACAGTTTTCCAAAAAAGCGGTAATAATAACAGAAAGGCACTAGTAATTATTTTCTTGTTTATTATTATTATTTTGGTTTTAACTCTACACTATTTCAAGAGTATGTACGAGTGTGAAACTGCTCTGTTCTGTTAAATATGCAAGTTCTTTACAAATTCCAATTCAAGTTAATTATTTTTACGTTAAAAACAAAATTACTACGGTGCTTATTTCCAAACAATTTACTATATTTTTTATTATTGTTCGAGGGCCTTGCAAGTAGCGTTTGATATATTTAATCCGTATTATTAAGGAGCTTATTTTTTTGATAATATAAGTTACCAAAATCCACTGAATACTTTAGCAAAGAAGGACCCGAGGATAATTGGCAGTTTTATTATTTATAAGACGATTTATTTATGCAATGAAAAAGATTAGTCTTTAATGTTTTAAAGCCGATCCAGTATTTTTACCACTGATTACCGCACATCTAGTCGAAACCTATGGAATATCCCAGGCAGTCGGGGAATAATAATAATGACCCAAAAAGAGGTGGATAATAAGAAAGGAACGTTCAACTTGGAGGGAACTGGAAACGAAAAAAAAACAGAAATGAAAAATACTAAAGATATTAACTCGAGGGAGTACTTAATAAGTAATATTATTATGTAAAAGAATAAAATGTAGTAATATTCTATATATTACCCTGTTTAACATTTTATATACAGTTACGCTGTAACTTTTTTACCAGTAATTTTGTGTATGTGTGTATAAAATTATCTTATTATGTGATATTATTCAAGGACTACAGTACCGTAAATGAAATAAAAGATAAACTATCTTATTACGATCGGTTGACAATAGTTAGAAAACCTTAACGTAAATGTTTATTTTTTATTGCACCGCTTGTCATTTTATAATTTTATCTTCCGACGTAGGTGGCCCTACTTTCGCTCCACTCGTATTAATAATACACTTTTAATAGTATTTTTTGATTTTGATTCCTTTCATCTCGTCTGCCCCGCTCGATTTATGGTAATAAACCGCAACGAACTGGTCTGTCTGTAAACATTGACAGATTAAGGAACATAATCCATTATCCTAAATTTTCATTCCGGATGTAAAAACTACCCATCACATTATAAAAATAAAATTATTATTATTTCGTGCGCGGGAGAAAGAAATAGAAAAACAGCTGTGGTCAGTTTTCTACTTTAATGCGTAATCAATTCGTATTTAGTGGTTAAATTTGAATTTTTCAAAAGTGCATTTTAAAACATTATTCTTAGGGCCGTTTAGTTTGGTTTTTCTGGTCGGATAATTGCGTCTGGCCGGCTTGTGTAATTTGTTTGCTAAATCGGCTTTAATTGACATTGATCAGTTCTAGTAGAAGAAAAAAAAACGTAACTAATAATGTATTCCCATCGGCCCTACATTAACCCGACTCGTCTGATTTCATCATCTGGAATATGTGGGTGTGTTTTCTATTTCGTGTTTGTCGAACTCGTTCTCGGGTTCTTCAAACAATGAACCTTTTGATGTCGCGATTTGCAACTTATTAAAGTATTTATCATATAATATACCTAAATTTTCTTTAAAATCATTAATATCCATGTCTGTATTAAATTGATTACCTTTCCTTTTAAATTTAAAATCATTACAAGCAAGATTGAAAAGTTGTACACTATTCGAATTTCTTATTTTTTGATAAGCACTTTTATTAATGATGAATTTTTTTTAGCTTATATAATGTACGATTTAAATATCTACATTGAAGACGAATAGCGTAATATCTATACGCATCATTAGCTTGATTTTTATTTAAAATTATAAGGCCATTATCTATTTCATCAAGTGGAAAAAGTGTAGACAAATATGGTGTGGCCATGGTTTAAATCTTTTTACATTACCATTTAATTCATCATTTTGCAACTTACGTTTAAATAAGTCTATTATTTTCGATTTGCAATTCTTGCTTATTTTTTATATATATCTATTTCAATTCCAATTGGTTGATATCGTTTTATATGACATAAAATCTTAAATAAAATACTCTTATGATTTTAAAACATTTAACATAAAAATCTTTTAATAGCCAAGAAACTAAATTTCAAATTAATTTTCCCTTAAATAAGTGCCAAAAATCAGTAAATCTAATGAATACCCTTTAATTTGCTTTATATGTAATACTTTAGTAGCTGGAATTCCATCCACCAAATTTATGAGTATAATATTCTATTAAATCTTTTGATTCTTTATTTTGCAACCAATTTTGAAATAGTTTCCCTCAGTTTTTACATAACTCTCGCGTTAGAAAACTCCATATTAATATCTATAATTAATTTTAAATTACCAGAAATACTATAAGAATAATTATCTTTTATTTTTTCATAACATACATCGCTGAAACTCATTTTTTTAATCTATAAATAATAGAAAAATTTTTAACAACAATAAAATGGATTACACATAGGTCTCCACCATCTTTTTATGACGTCTATTCGCAACAACAGTGTGAAAAGATTAGGCGCTTCTCTTTTCTTCACCATGAATTCATTGAATTTTTTCATGGCCGTATGAAAGTGTGTCTATTATTTTCCAAGATAAATCTTATCATCATAGGGTTATAGCACTTTTTTATATTATTCAAGCGAATAAATTTGATGGTTGAAACTCCGTAATAATTTTGATGTGGAATATGAAACTTTTGCAATTTTTATACATTTCATGATCTAACTCGTTTAAATTATGATTTTTTTATTCACTGTAGCAGAACCTTTTTTAATTTCTTTGGCTTTTTTTTTTCTTTAAATATTATTGATGTCTTCCCCAAATAAAGGAATAACATTTTTGCTCTAAACCCGACAAATTCATAGGTAGGAGCATCCTTCATTTCATCTTTTAATAGACCTAAATCGTATTTATTATAAGCATAAACATTTGGATAATCTCTTTTATTTTAAAAAATCGAAGAGATCTAAACCCTTTTCTATATCTTCATCTTTTCGGTATAATTGAGTATAATAACGAATTTGTATCAGTCATTATTAGTTTTATGTTTTCGTGACCGTATCGTCCTAAACAGTGATTATAATGATAACTATGTAGGATCAAATTTGCTAAATCTGTCACGGTTAAAGCTACATGTATGAGTTTATTTAAATATATATTTTTCTTCAACATTGATATTCCAAGTACATCGTTTCCATAAATATAATAATGTTTATTCTTGGACTCGCGTTTAATCTTTTAAACTTGGATTTGTCATTAATTAAACGCATATTAGCTTTCTTACATGTTCAATCGTTTTTCCATATACACTGTTTATTAATAATCTGTAAACCTTTTTTTTAATCTTGTCTTTAGTATCACACCACGCATTAAAGGTTTTCTTAACATAATCCTTCGACCATGGACATTGATTAAAATTGATGTATTTTCAACAACACCATACCCGGTTAAAGATCAAATTTTAATGTTCTATAATGTATTTGTGTTTATCTTCCAAAGTTGATAATAATTTTTTACATGCTACACGTTTTTCATCATAGGCAAACGGAGAAATCATACTATTTGGAATGGATTTTTTCTCTAGTGCGAGTGGAAAATTTTTGTGCAATTCATGTAGGTGTTCAGAATATTTTTAATCGACTTCTAAAATAAAACCCATTCCAGCATCATATTTCACAACGTGTAGATGATTTTGCAAATAAAATCTATCAACAGGCAACGGTTCTATCATATATTTTTCATAAAGAGATCGCACACCATAATATTTAATTATTTTTATTGGCTTCTTTTCGTCGTTTACTTTCATCATTTTATTACGAAAACATTCAAACATATCTACCAAAAGCATAAAACGTCCAATTTCATATAGAAATCATGATATCCGCTCAATGTATTAATTTTAAAACTTGTATTGAATGATTCATCATCATCGTGTTCAATATCATAGCATAACACATTTACACAAATTTATCAATATCTTTTACGCAAACAGGTTAGTCGATTGCTTTCATGATTTTACGATTTTCAAGTTTTTTATAGAATGAAAGACGAAAATTCCTTTCGCTTTGCGAAAATAGATGGGATAAAATACGCCATAAGAACCATTGTTTTTCTTCATTTTTTATATTACAGCACGTTTCTTAATTAAAGCTTTCGGTAATAGTAAATATGTAATTTTTCCACCATAAAGTGAATCGAATCCTGATACTGAAAGATCCAATTTTAATATTTTATTCATAACCCAACCGCTACCCATTTGAATAAACCTTTCATAATATTCTTTAATTTTATCATTCGCTTCTAAAAACTGTTCATTCAAGTCTGTTTGTTTTTCGCATTGGTTCAGTGCATATAAAGTGCTGCCGAGTAAATTAACTTCACAGAAATTACATTTATCATCTTCCCGTCTCTGTAGCTCAGCAGCGACAACGATATAATATTCAATATTGTTCCCTTTATATTTTTCAGCTTGAAATTTTTTAGCATTAAATACCTTAACTTTCATAGGCATTAAAAATGCATAAATATCTATAACATTTTCATCGTTAACATTCAATATTGTTTAAGAATAGATCCGCGTAAGGTGTATTTTTATCTGGAATCGCAACACCCAACAAGTTAGACAGATATTTTTTTTATTTAGTTTAACTTTTAAATTAAAATACTGTTTAGTTATACTTTGAAAGGCTATTAATAGACGATTCATTTTCAGCGAAAAGTTAAATTTTTTTCGAAGCGACTCTTTTATAAAGAGTTTTCCATTAGAAGTAAATATATGTTTATTATATTTACAATTTAATTGTATACTAAATTCAATAAAACTGTGTTTTTTGTATATTTTTTCAATATCATGTTGTATTTTATCAAAAAATGTAATTAAGTCATATTTGTCTGACAAGATTTTTATAATAGAATACTATATTATTGGGGTCAAATAGATTAGAATTGTTTGGTAAGGTAAATCCTTCAAATTTCATTTTTTTTCTGTAATTAATAATAATTATGTTTAGTAAATGATATTATATTTGTAATAATAAGGTCATTGCTGGATAATTTAATTTTTTATAGTTTTCAATGATAAAAACAAATATATAAAAGCAATGATTGACATCTGACGTCATGTTATAAGAGACGGGATTCCCCATGATGTCAGCAGCAGTCTGTTATATTTAACATATATCCCAAAATATTCGCCAAAATCATTATTTGTTATTTAATATACCTTTCTAGTAATTTTCCCATTCACTTGAAACCCCCTTTTAACTATGTATTTTTCAATAAATGTACTTCTTCACCTTGAAAATTTGACTGAAAACCCACCCTGCTCTAGTGAAAACATACGTGAGGTTCAGACGTCAAAGAAAATATGAATAAAATCATTGAAATGACGTCTGAATGTGTGATTTTTGTATACTACTTACTATAAGTGTTGTTTCAACCATCACCGTGTATAAATAGTTTTTCCGTCCTCCGTGATCAAACGCGTTTTTGTCGGCGGAAAATATATTTTCATGCCATAAAGTAAACTTTTCGTTTTCAAAATTGCATCAAGAGACTGAACAAATTTTGCATATTTTTTTTTGTTGCTCTTGATTGGTTAATAGTGGAAAGGCAAAAAAGAAATATAACAAGTTTTGTTCAACAAGTGTACCCCCACGTCTTTTGGAGTGAAAATAGGAGATCACGACAAAACTTGGGCATCCCACTACGTTTGCTACACATGTGTTGAAGAAGTTTGACTGTAGTCAAAGGATGAACAAGAAGAGTTGAGATTTGAAGTTCTAATGGTGTGGCGAGAGCGACGAAATATCACTAGTGATTGTTACTTTTATTCGACTAAATTTAACAAAATTTAACCTTTCACTTTGTAAAAAGTCCTAATGTAAATAAATCCAATCGACAAAACAACAGCACTATCTATCGGATTTAATTCAAACTACTCTATAAACACAGTAGTCCGTTAAAAATACGAATTTTAATGTTATAACAATACTAAGCTACGACGCAAGTAACTGATATGCGAAAAAGCAACAAAATAAAAAAAAAAATCCTGGAATCCGATCGCAGCACCAACTACCGGGTTTGACAAACCAGAAATTAAAAAAAAAAACTTCTAAAACGCGATCGCAGCGCTGCCTACCGGATCCAATTGTGAACCATACCTTCCCAAGATCAACAACACATAAATAAATTTAAAAAAACATTTTCACTTCAATACGGCACCTTACAAATTTGCATAATGTATATATTTTTTAATTACACTTTAAAACGTTATTTCAATAAATAATAATATAATATAATATATTTCTCAATAAGCACACAGTTCTAAACGCGATCGCAGCGCTGTCTACCGGATCCAATTGTGAACCTTACCATCTCAAGATCAGCAACAACACATAAATAAATAAATTAATTAAAAAAAAAAAAAAATTTTCTATCGGACCAAATTGTGAATCTAAACCATTCTCGAATACCCTTGAACACACACAAAAAATTTCATCAAAATCGGTCCAGCCGTTTAGGAGGAGTTTAGTGACATACACACGCACACAAGAAATATATATATAAAGATGTATTCAGTAAATATTACTTTTCAGTCCGTAATTAATGATTACATTACATTACTTACGTTCATTACTGAACGAAACATTAAGACACCGTAAGGAGTCTGTATGTATGCACAGTCGTAGACATGCATTATGTATGTTGGACTACTCTTCGCCAAAAGTTCTTTAGACTGGATGAATCTGTTTTGTTCAGTCTTAAGTCTGTATATATTTATATATGGGGAATTTATCGTGTTAAAAGTTTCGAAAGTGTGGAGAATTTGGCAAATTTTGCATTTTTGATTTTATTCTTCATAAAAAATGTAGCGTGTAGATATTACATAAACTTTCATGAAAAAATCCCAAAGTGTTTACCATTTCAAAAATTTCACGTATACAATTTCATTTTTTTTTTTATTTATTTTTTTTTTTTAGAATACCTCGATCAGAAGCAGTAGGTTGTAGCTACCTACAACCAATCAGCAATAGATTTAAAACAGTACAATTGGTACAATTTATGTATTATTTGTACAATTGCCTATTATATATGTTTGTGATCTTTTAAGGTTTTTGACCTTTTATTACTTCATCCATAATTCGTAAAGATTTGTAATGAATGTAACCAAAGTCTTAAAAACTACTTAAATCGAGTTGTATTATATGCATTCTACAGCCTCATGAAGAACCAACATTATTGTGAGGATAACATTTTCAAAAAATTCACGTCCAGTAAGAAGTTAAATATCTAAATGTCTAAATCGTTCACTTTTATTTTACGTTGGTAATGAAGCTATTCAATCCTTTGTTTTATTTAATTAATAATAATAATATTTTTAATGAAAAATGTAGCTGTAAGGAAAAATCTTTAAATTATTTGAGAAATCAGTTTTCGAATTGCAACTTCAGTTTCTTGTGCTGGAAAAGTATATTAACTCCATGCCAGCTTTTTCTTATAATTTATTTTAAATAACTGCTGTATGAAAGTTTTCTTATTATACTTAGTTCAAAAATGTAAACATGGTACCAGTTTTATGGATTAGTAATGTGTGCATGTATGTATGTATAAATCTATATATACATATTGTACATAATTGCAGTAAGAAAGAAATGTAAGTGTTTAGCAACAAGATGTTTATAAAAGAAGTACGTATATTTACTACTGAACGGGGTTGATTATTATTGTGACATGCTAATGAAGAGCTCCATGATATATTTTTGACGAATGTATGAAATTAAAAATCATCACGACATAATAATTAATTGACCTCTTAATTTTCCTTATTTCAAAGATAGTGAAAGAGAGGTGATCTTAAAACCTGCTTCGTTCATTCTTGTAGACCTATATTTTTGGATTAAAAAATAATCTAACTATAATGAGTTGTTTAGATAACCATTATGATGAGTTTGCAACTGCAAAAATCTTATTTTTTTAAATCCAGTAAGTATTGTTTTGAGAAATCTTTATAAAATACATTCGACTATAATTTAGAGTAATATTAGAGTCGCTAGATACATTTCTGCATAAAGAGTGCGGACGTCGATGACAACAATGATTGGAGCTAAGTTTCATTGTAAAAAGAATTATAAAAAGAAACAAATTCTCAGTAATAATTATTTTTACTATTTACAAACGAGTTTTCTGTAGTTTATGATCGAGAGAGAAATATAATATAATAGTGCGTAAAATCTGACTGGTATATCCGTTAGAATATGTTTTTATTCTTATAATTTTTTATATTTGCTGTTAATAGATTCTGTTTAGAAACTAACGAATATTTAGGTATTAGATATTTTTTGTACGATTGTGTAATACATATATACACGTTACAGTCGAAGTTGCTTGCATCTCCTCTGAGGATTTCCGAGTAATTGCAACGCTTCGCCTGTTTCATCACTTAACGAGCTACGACTACCATCAGGCTACGCTCAGGAGTGAGATAGACAAAATGTATGTAGACTGTGTTTCAGTACTTTTACGAAACGCTTATGTCAGCTGCCGAGAATAATTAGTTAAACGCGATTTATTTGGATGAGTGATTCTGAGCGCTTACGAATGATTTTTTTTAACCTTTATATACATTTGTCAACACTTAAGTGTACACTTTCCATAATATCCATTTAGTAAATTAACCGTTTAGTAAATTAAAACAATTATAAATTTTAACATCTGTTTCCTTCATTCCTACCGTTCATTGCAAGGCGTGTTTGACCGTTCATTAAGTGTTTGACTTATGTATCAGCCAATTTTTTTATCATAATTTCTCGCCAATTATTTGTTTATTTAAATTATATTCTATTTAAACGTTCCATAACGTTTCTTAAATTCCATCTTCTATATCGTGCAGTACGATTTAGATTTTTAACAAAGCAACAGATTTAATAGCCTCACAATTTAAATATCGGTTATATACGTCCAGAAGATCTCTTTAGAATTAAATGTGGTTATTTCCTCGGTGTTGTATGTGGCGTTGTTACCGATGCTTGTCTAAAAGCGGTTATAAGGCGCTTATGGTATTAGATTACTTGTTTACTTAAATACAATTACGCATTAATTCAAATAAAATATCATTAATCAATCAAGTATTATATCCTTTAAAATTATTTCAGTTATCCGTGGATTTAGTTGTTATGAATTGTGAAATTTCAGACATTTTTCCTGATAACTATATTATACTAAACTTATGAAAGAGAAACTATAGATTATCTTCTGAATTTACGATTTTTTCAAATTATTGAAAAAAGTATTTTGATTCTCTGAAAACTATTTTGATTCTTTTGAAACTAATTAGTAAATTATCAGGTGGATCTCCAATATATGAATATTTTCTTTGCAGAATTTAGATTCTATGTAAACAACTAATTTATATTTTTATATTGTTTCGGGCATAATCATGTTTTGGTTCCAATTTTATTCCGGGGAAACCATTTACTTATTACTTAAAGAAAAGTACAAACAAAATATACATAAATATTTGTGTTTTTAAAAAATGTTGAAGTGCCTCAGATTCCTCGTTGATAATGCTCGTGCAAAATAGGGTGGCTGATGCACCGCTCTTTTCTGTTCACATACAGCAGAACCTAACTTCGTCGTTCATACTTTTATACTTCTTTCTATTACTGTTTTTATTGTTCATATAAACCATCATCTTGGCCATTAAGTATACCGAAATTAGTGAATACCGAAATCCTGCAGGTTAATGTGATAATAATTAACTGTTTTATTGCTAGAAAATTATTAATTTTTTTTTGTTAAGGATGGTTTTTTTAAAAATTGGAGTAGGTTTAAGGAAGACAAACATGAAGTAAATTCTTGAGGTCTTGTTTATAATGAAGGAAATGTAATGATGACTTTATTTGTTTTGTGAACAATTATTATTTTCAACATTTCTGTCTGCTAAAATTGTTACATAATTTTTTTTATCAACCCCAAAAAAGTGGCTGAATTTTATTTTAGCTTCTTAGAACAAAAAGTCAAATTAATTTTTTTTTTTTAACAGAAAGGTTTAATAATAATCACACAGCTTTTACCAACACGCGGTTCATTACATTCTTTCCACACCGGATATTGCCAAAATAAGTTCATTTAGATAAATATATGCTTATTATAGCTTACTAAAAAAATTACTATATAATTTTAAATATTCCTAGAAATATTCTTATTAACAATAATTTTAAGCGAATCATTTTCATGTTTGTGTCTTTAAAGTCACAGTTGATCGTACTGTGGTTGTGTTTACTCGAGGTGGTGAGTGAATGAATTCCCCATCAAGGTTACGTATGTGAATGATAATTGTGAGATAGCTTTTGTTGTGATAATTGATTCCGTTGTAAATGTTTTAAATGAGGATTATCAGATTTTAGCTATGGAACGAGTAAAATTAAATGACGATTTTATTATTAGAGAACAAGATATGAATTATCGGATGATGAATTTTTAAGTGATGATTAACCACGACAATGAAAACTTTACTAAAAATGCAGGTAATGATACATTATTACTGAAAATGATATAGAACTTAATTGGAAAACTCCTCGTTCCAGAATTTGTAGGCCTATTCCACAATGGAAAGGTATATTAGATAATGATTGTACCGAAATACAAGACCCTATCACTTATTTTCGACTTTCTATTTCTTGAGACATTCTTGAAAATATTGTTCAAGCATCAAAATTATACATCCTTAAAAAAAATAATAAACCCTTACAATTCTATAAAAAGTACTTACGAACAATTTATTGGAACATGTTTTTACATAGTAAACTGACTGCCACAAACCAGAATGTGCATGCGAAGTGAAACCAGAATTTCCAAAATAGCTGATGTAATGCCTACAAATTCGTGGGAAAGTATTAACAATCTCCATTTTAATAACATCAGTGTTTCAAAATCGAATGGTAAGTTATATAAATTACGTCCGTTTATTGATAATATTTTAGATAAATTTCGTAATATAATGATGGATGAAAAACTCTCTGAAGATAAGCAAATAATTCCATTTAAAGGAAAATAGTCAATGAAGGTTTACGTACGAAAAAGCCCAAGAAGTGGGGGTATAAATGCTGTATGTTGTTCAATGAGAAGGGAATTCTTTATAATTTTGAATTATAAAGAAATTCCAGTATAAATTTTATACTGGGAAAGCTCAGCATGACCCTTCTTTACCTGACGTGGTTGTTTGCGGAAATGTAGTTCTCCGATTGTCTAAAATTATATCAAGAAACTGAAACCGTACTTTACTTTGACAACTGGTTTACAGGCACCAACCTAGTGATAGCGTTTTGGTAAGTTGGGATAGAGTCATTAGGTACAACCCACCGGGTTGGTCTAGTGGTTAACGCCTTCCCAAATCAGCTGATTTGGAAGTCGAGAGTTCCAGCGTTCAAGTCCTAGTAAAGCCAGCTATTTTTACACGGACTTGAATACTAGATCGTGGATACCGGTGTTCTTTGGTGGTTGGGTTTCAATTAACCACACATCTCAGGTATGGTCGAACTGAGAACGTAAAGACTACACTTCATTCACACTCATACATATCATCTTCATTCATCCTCTGAAGTATTATCTAAACGGTAGTTACCGGAGGCTAAACAGGAAAAAGAAAGGAAGAGTCATTAGGTACAGTTAGATCAAACAGACTGCGTAGTTGTCAGTTTACTTGCGACAAAGATATGAAAAAAAGAGGAAGGGTGCATGCAGTAGAAGAAGGAAACATTGTCAGTCAACGAACACTATCTTAGTGCAGTTAAACGGTATGATAATAAACCAGTTCATTTACTAAGTTGTTTTGTTCGAGCATATCCACTAACTAAAGCGAAACATTTTGACACAGGAAAAAAATAAAATTGAAGTCGACTGCCCTAGCATTGTGTTAGCATATAAGTGTATGGGAGGTGTAGACATATTGAACTCTCTAATTGCTTTGTGTAGAACTGAAATTCGAATTAAAAAATGGTATTTACGTATTTATTTTCATTTAATGGACCAAATAACTGTTAATTCTTTTTTATTATACAAGAGAGACTACTTAGCATTGAATTTAGAAAATAAGAAACATCTCAGCTTATTTGAAATACATTCAAGGCTTGTGCAGCAGAAGCTTTTTGCTATTAGGGAAAATCATTCATAAAAAAAAGGAAGACCTAATGCAAATATTGAATTAAAGTTGGAACAGAAAGCAAAACGAGGACCAGTTCCGATAAAAGAGGTTCGGAGTGATGAGGTTGGTCACTGGCCTAATTTTGCAACTGAGAGAACAAGGTGTAAATTTAAAAAAATCAATTTATTAACTTTATAATTAAAATAATTCGGGCAGTAGAAGGTTAATATTTATGATCAACATAATGATCGATGCGATTTTTTTCAATTATGTTTGGAAATTATGTGGTTGGTCTTCAGGTTATAAAAGTATAGGTGATTTGGGAAAAAAATCTTTATTCATAAAATGGTTTATTTTCTTTAAATTTTATTACTTTTTAATAATTATTTTATTGTACTTTTTTTACAAAATGTTTGTTCATAAGCGTAATGAATGCGCAATTAATTGTAATCTGTACAACTGTGACGGTGATCAGTTAATGTGATTTTAAATAATTTAGAAATACATGTTGACAGTCAATCTATTTGAAGTGACCTAATGGTGATTACTTGACTAATTCAAAAAAAAAACTGAACTTACCCACTTGTTACCTGCATGTCTCAGGACCTTAAAACCAATTTTTTTTTTAATTTTTTATTTAAGCGGTTTACCTGTGGCGGCTATTTTTGTTACGGTGCGCACGCCTATTTTTGTGATTGTAAGGGTTTATGGAAAAAATCATAACTAAAAAACAGGTCCTGGAAGGATGAAACAAAAAGCAATTTAATCACATTTTCTCAAGGTAAAAGATTGGTCCATTGGTTTATTTACTTATCTCTCTTCTTTCTATGAGAAAATTACCAATAAAGTTAAACATGATAAACAGTGAAATTTCACTCTTGGTAATTCTTTCGAGAGGTAGGGATGGCATACACACCGCCAACGATTAGTAGATGAACGCATTGTGACGGGAAATCTTGTGGAGTGGATGTTGGCCTCTGAAAATAACTGGAAATGGTTCGCAAACTTCGCGAGAACAGTTCTCCGTACGAAGGTGGAGGAATATCGACGCCGGGGTTACTAGAGTGCTAAGTGTAGGGAAGGATGGACAGCCCCGTCTCGGAGGACCTGTATGCTTAGGTGTACGGGTTCCTGTGAGGGGACGGGGACTCCATGGGAAAGCCTTCGCGAGGGGTTAAGTTAAGACCGAGACCCGGCCGAGGGTGTTTGTTTTCTGGAGGTGCTTGCGCCCTTGGTGCTGGCACCTTTGGTTTGAGGCAAGGCATAATGACCGAAACCCGGTTCCGGGGGGGGGGACGTAAACAAAACACTGTAAGTTGTGCAAATTTGAGATTTTTATCACCAGCCCCATCAGAGTTATTTGAAGCCAAAATTTGGATTTAAAAAAAAAATTAGTGTTCAAAAATTCATAAAATTTTAGTTGAAAGTATCACCATTAATATTACTTTAAAACTACTAACATATAAAAAAATAATTCAAACTGTGTATGCCATCCCTGCTTCTCGAAAGAAATTACCAAAAATGAAATTTCATCGTTTTTCATGTTCATCTTTATTGGTGGTAATTTTCTCATAGAAAGAAGAGAGATAAGTAAATAAACCAATTGAACAGTCTTTTATCTTGAGAAAATGCGATTAAATTGCTTTTTGTTTCATACTTCCAGAACCAATTGTTTTTTAGTTATGATTTTTTCCGTAAACCCTTACAATCACAAAAATAAGTGTGCGCACCGTAACAAAAATAGCCACCGCAGGTAAACTGCTTAAATAAAAAATTTAAGAAAAGATTAGTTTTAAGGTCCTGAAACATGTAGTATACAAGTGTAGTAAAGTTTAATTTTTTTTTTTGAATTGGTGAAACAGCAAACTTAAGTTTTTTTGGGACAATTCAAATTGTTACCCTGTTAATAATTAATTTACATGTACAAGCAGATAGATGTAGTTAACATGCTAAGCATCATGCATCGTGTATTTTATTTTTTCTCATTCTGTTTTACTCGCTTGTCGTTCTATTTTAATATTATTTTCCTTTGGGAATTAGTTCAAATTCTTTAATCCCCCGTTTTTAAATTTATTGGTTTTATTAGTTAAATTTAAACATATTAATCAGATTAAGGCCTATAACATGATAATTAGGTCGTATAATTATTGTTTTGTTTAGGTGCTATATTACTCTTTTTTTTCCTATTTAAATTCTATTACTACTTTTTTTTATTTTGCATTACTTTTCTTTATATTTTTATTTTATTACAGCGTGTAAGGTTGTAAATAATTTTGTGTATTTTTCTGTTATTTTTAAGAATAAATTGTAAGATATTTAAAAATTGTTTTCTTTCTGTAGAAAGTTCTTGTTATCTTTTTAATGATATTAAATTTGTTCCCATAGTTTTCTATGAATCTTTTCATGATATCTAGTCTATTTGATGCATAAACATTTTAATTTTTTTTCGGAATAAATAAGTAAAGAAAAAAGTTAGGTTTGTACATTTGCTGTGCTTTACTGTTTATTGTTTTATTTCATAAATCAGTTTATTTATTTGATCAGCATGAATGTTTAGACCTTATTACTTACAATAATTGATAATCCTTAAACTAAGTTCATAAATAAATTTAATAAATACGATTTACTTTAGTTCTATAAAATAAAATTGTAATTTTTATAAAGATCGTAACTAAAAGTGTATGAATTTTGAAAAATTAGGTGTTGGCATTAGATCCTTTAAGAATCTCACCTGTAGTTAACGTTTAATTTATTTCTTAAAAGATACATATTACTTAATAATTACTGTTACATTTCCCTGTGTTTACATCAACTACGAATGCGTATTCTACACGCTTTCCGATTTATTTTTGGTCCGCTTCGATAACAGGTTTACTCGTGCGTGTGAAAGGCTAATGCATTCAAGTTATTAAATGGCACTCTGTTTTAATGGCACAGATTTTTAAAGGAAAATGTTATCTAGAAGTTGTTTCGTGATAATTCTATGCGGTCTAGTAGGATTAAGTTTCGGTCGATGGTAAAGACGACCGTTTATTGGATACAGCTGTTTGCTGAGATCGCACCGGACGTTGAACCACCAATCACAGACGAACACGGCCTGACTGAACTGAGTTCCGTTGGGACACAGGAAACTCGCTTGTCGACCGTCTATATCGCAGTAGTGCCACGCTTGACATCTTGTTTCTGTGTCCGCAAAGAAACCCGGATACGGTTGTTCGTCGCAGTAGAAGTCTGTGTAAGGAACCTCTGCTAGAACCGGATAATCTGTACCCGGTCGACCTGAAAAAATATAAAGAAATTATTTTAAAATATTTCACCCGTTTTTAATTTTACTATTATCAAAAAAATAAATAAAATGCCAAGTATAGCTTTTTGTATTATCTTTTGTTATTTTAAGAATTGAGACACAATAATACTAATACTGCTGTTTCTGCAGTCAATAAGTGGTTTATCAGCCAATTTTGCTAATTCTTTCATTTTTACATTTTCGATTTACGGTATTATCGTAATAATGTTTCTTAGTGAAAACTAAAATATTAATGAACAGACAATTTAACTTGCTATAATCATATCATTAGTGGATCATTATAGAAGTTTAATATTTGTTACTCGTTTGCCCTTACACTAAATACTTTGAAAAAAGTTTTTATTAATTTCTTTATTAATTTGCTTAACAGTTAACCGTTGTTATTTTATCAACGAGAATTTTCCGTTGTTTTGAATTTGACCTCGACCACGTTTCCTGTTAACGGAATGTACAAGTAGACTCCAAAGACAAATGGACTATTTGTTTATTTGTATTATATTTTTCTGAAATATACATTACTTTAATTAGTTAATTTTACTGTAGGTTTTTAGAGAAGCCTTATAAAAGCAACCACCCACCTCTTGTTTTCATACGAATTATTGGATTTTTCATTATTTATATGATTTCCTAGAACCGATTTTAATGAGATTTTTAAAATTATAATAATATTGTGTAATTCAGGGGGATAATATTAAACTATTGAGTCATTCTTTCAAGTTTTGACAGGTGAACGTGTGTCGTGCTCTGTGCCGTCTACGGAATGCTAGTCATTGCACCTTGCAGCTCGGTAGTGATTGTACGTTACAATCTAGGCCTCGAATTAAAGAGCATCCGGTTAACTTGTGTTCTGTATTTGTCCTTCTGGTTTTTAACAGTTTTTTTTGCAGTTGTAGTCACAATCGATAAAAAAAATTGTTACGAAATTGAGATTATTCTATTACGAATTGATTAATCGAATTCGGTTTAATTTTTTGTCTTTTAGGATAAAAGACAAAAAATTTTTGTATACATTTGTACATTAAATTTTTTTATACATTTTGTACTTTTTGTATACATTTCTTTTTTGTTGAAAAAATTATGATTTAACTGATATTCATAGATCTACATTTTATTTGTTTTTTGATTGTAACGAATTTTAATCAATCAACATTCTGTAATTTTACGTAATGTAATTTTTATTATCTCTGTATTTAGTTAGAATGACAGTTTTTCTAGTACATAAACATACATTTGCGTTCACTTGTTGTATTTTTGGGGGTTTGTTTAAAGTACATTTGTTATTTGGTGATAAGTAATCTTAAAACCTGTGTTTTTTTTTAAATTACAAAATTCAGTGTTCAATTATCGATGAGGTTCAGTGAGAGTTTTTTTGAGCTTCATGTTATTTATTTTATGTTTCTGTTTAGATGCGTTCAAACTCGAATCTGTAAATTCATTTTAAAATTATGGACGTTCTTTTTATTGAAACGGGAGATTTTAAAAATTTGTTTTATTTTGCGAGTATATCTAATATAACCGCAAAATATGTAATATTTAGGTTTGTTTGGTCACAATAGATACTTCTTTCTCTAACATTTGTTAATAATGAATAGCATTTTGAAGTGTAGGACGAGTGATAGCGTGCCTTTGCGATTTAAGCATTTACAAAAATAGCGAGAGTTTTACGGTTACACAACGGTCGTTTCGACGTCACTTCAGGAATGATAGGAATGTCATCTTTACCATTATGGTCTAGACGCTGGATTTTGAATAAAACTGTTCAGCGATGAACACGAAGCCTTTAGCTAAACAAGTAATGTAGTACCCCTGAAAAAATAAGTTTTCGGTCGTGAGTACTGCAGTCTGCCTGTCGTCATTGATTTGACTTTAAGATCAGTATTTAAAGAATTCTTAAAAAGGATTTATACTTGCATCCGTATAAAATTTTAAAGTAGTGTAGGCTTTAAATGCTGTTGATCGAGTTATGGTGGCCCTCTGCCCTGTTTCAGATGCAGAAGCGTAAGTGTGCACGAAATGAACTAGAAGTGCTCTCATTTCAGCCATCGGACCGTTTCCCTGTGTTATGGCGGCTCGGAGGTTCGTAAGACCTTAACTAAAGGATGCCCTCAGGGCACTGTTCTGAGTCCCAATCTTAGGATCGTAGAATTCGATAAAATGTTGCGTTAAAGGTTGCCATGCGTGGTCGTTTCGTCGTTTATGCTGACGCGCTGCTAGTGATTGAAGGGGATTCGCGTAACGAGGTAGAGTTCCGAGCAGCTCGTGCTTGTGAAACACTTCGACTGTGGAGTTTCCAACATAAGATGATTTTCAGCCCAGCGAAAACCACAATGATGTTGGTTAAGGGCTGATTGGTTGATTTTCGACGAATCCGGGTTCGGATGGTTGGTCTCTCCATTCGGTACGTTACGAATCAAAAATACCTGGGTTTTATCCTTGATGAGAATTTTCGGTTCAAGGAACATCTTCAGTATGTAGAAAAAAAGGCCGCTAATGCTTTTTATGGAATCCGTAGAGTCATTCATCCCGATCAGGGGTTGAATTACCGTACCATGCGTATTCTTTACAAAGGTGTCAGCGAAGCTATTATGCTGTATGCTGCGCCTGTCTGGGCTCACCGCATAGCTTTTTGGTACTGCTGTTATAGGCGGTTGTAGACAGTCTCGCGGGAGGCAGTTTGTGTTATAGCCGGAGTCAAACCAATAGATATCTTGGTTAATGAAGGTAAGGAACGCTACATTTCCAAAGTAAATAACCTATTGACGTCAGAGCGAAAGCAGGAGATTGAAGACCGGGTCCTTGCGTCTTGGCACGTCAGGTAGGACGATTCCCCCACAGGTCGCTACACGCAAGGTATATTTCCTGTAGTGTCTAATTTATGTACGATTAGATTGGTCTCCCCTAATCGGTATATCACCCAGTTTCTCTCCGGGGATGGTGCCTTTCGGGCGAGTTTGGCTAGGTTTCGTTTGTTGGATTCGAGTCAATGTCCGGATTGCGGGAATGATGATACAGTGGACCACGTCCTCTACGTCTGTCCCCGATACGAGGTCGAACGTTCACGAGCTGTTAGAGAACTTGAGGGAATACATTCCTTTCTGAATCTCCGTATTAACTGGATGATCCGCGAGGAGTAGTCTATAGTGGCTGGTTTTCTTCGCGCTTTTGCGGTGTGTAAGTCTGCAGAGGGAGTTTAATTGAGTTACTCGATCGGTAGGATGCCGGGTAGCTAGGGTTCCGGCTTAGGTATTGGATTGGTTGGAGGTAGGCGCATCGGCATCGTGCCACGGTTATATTGGTATTGTTTGTGATTCGATTTGGGGTGCAGGGTGCTTGACCTGTGAGGTCATCAACACAAGACAACGTTTGGCCCGGAAAAGACCACAATGATGCTCCTCAATGTTTGACAGTGAGTCGGCGTATCTGTGTTTCGATGGCAGACCAGCGTAAATACCTTGGTGTGTTTCTTGATGAGAAACTTCAATTTAAGAAGCTGTTATGTTTTGTTTTATAAATTATGTTTTTCTTGTTTGTTTTGTTTTTTTGCAATGTTACTTTATTGTTATTGTTCCATGTAATATATTTTTATGTTTCATGTTGTGTGTTGAACTCACTTTTACTTCCTATGGGTAGATAGTTCAGTTCCTTTGTTTAGTTAAGTCCTTTCAGCCTTACTTTAGAGTCTGTAAGATGTGTTTTGTTTTTAGTTGATTAAATAGTAGTACATCGATGGGGATGTCACTCGTGGCATCTTGATCAAGGGCACTGGAATTTGTCAAAAGCCGAGATTTCGAAGATGACCTCCGGTAAAGCCCACATTAGCTATGAATGGAGGGGGTTATAGGGATATGTTCAAATGGTCGAAAGAATTTTCGGTCTTAAACGGTGCAGAATCTCGTAATCAGTCCAGAAATAGTTAACAAGACGGGCGTACCGCATACTATTGGTTATCCAAATAAGGAATTGATGAATGCGCTCCAACGATTGTTTCCAGACACGAAGATATTTCTCGGTCCGGGAGATTGTCGGATCTCACAGCACGTGTTTTTTTGAGGACCTATTTGAAGATCAAGGTATCCTTCGTTACGCAATTTCCATAATTATTCTGGATGTGTTACATGGTGTCGCAAAACAGAAATTCGACTTGAAGAATTTGTGTATGAAAATGATAATAATCTTCAGTTTGTAATGTTCAGAATTTAGAATGATTTCAGACGTAATAAGTAGCCAATAAAGATTTTTAGATGTATAAATGTTTTTAAAAATGTATCAAATTTTTTAAAACCGCTCACCCACTGTATTTTTAATTTTTTATATTTGTAGGACGCTGAATTTCAATCTTCGGTAATAATTTGCAATGATGTGCAGCTATTAAATATCGTAAATATTGTAGTATTTATTGGAGTAGTAAAAAGAATTGTTTAATTTTATACTGGAACAAAATTTTTCATCTCAGTCGAATTACAATATTTATTGGAATAAGGAATAAACACTATCTAATATATTAGTTTTAAATATATTTGTGTATTGTTTTTATTATAATATATTATATTACTGTGTTGCTGTATTAGCTGAATTAAAAAACATAGTGCTTTATACCGAAATCTATTGATATAATACAATGTTTCTCGACTGTTTTTTAAAAGTAAATTCAGTTTAAAGGAAATATTTACGCGACAAATCATATTGCCGATATACTTTTTTTTATATTTACTCGTTCGTCTTCAGTTCGTATTTTTAAACTTAGATTAATTGAAATATTTACTCTGTATTACTACAAAGCGAATAATGATATAATTATGATATTCAGGCCGATATCACCTTTTCGTATGGAGGATTAATCCTGCTGTCGGTCATGAACAAACCTTGGCCTAATCTGGTCAGTTGAAATAGTACTACCGTCCAGTGATTAATTTAATTAAAACTGGTAATTTAGTCTACGAAGTCCGTTTTTTTTTAAAACTGTCGTGAAAATGAAGCAGATCGTTACGCATATTTGTTCGTAATTATTAAAATGTATTTAATTAATATTTTGGAATAAATTAATTTAATTAAAGGTAAAAAAAGGAAACGTGTACAAGTAGTTTGGAATTCTACATTAATTGGCCAGTCGTTGTTTATTTGCAGTTTTGACGTTATTGAGTATCGTGTGACCATTTTTGAACAGCTGATTATTTTCATTTACTGTTAATTATTTTTGTCACTAAGTGTAACGTTACCCGTTGAGAATATTTATGATTTGTGCGGACCTTTCTTTATTTTCCTTATTCTCCAAGAGTTGACTAAATCTGCTCCCTACGCCTTATTTTACTATTTACATAATTGTGCTGAACGTGTTAGGTGAATCTCCTTCGATACAGAGTAACGCTTATAGTTTCCGTAATGATTGTTTTAATTAATTATACTTTTGATTACTATAGTGATTTCTCTTTTATTAAAAAAAAAACACAAAAACGAATAATGTACACACACACACACACACACACACACACACACACATACACACATACAACTTTGTAAAGAGAGTATATAATAATATTTACTGTAATAAACTTATCCCTCCTTTTTCTTTGTAAGCTTGGTAGAAGCTTTTTATTTTTTACAACGGTTATGTTATTTTCGAGAATGACTTGAGTAATATAATAAATTGCCCATAACTCTACAATGAAGCTTTTTTTTAATAATTTTTTCATATATGAAATTTCTATGTGATTTATTGCAAAAACTAGAAAAAAGGCGGGCCTGGGCCCGCTGCGAAAATGTTACATAGTTTATGGTTCATTACAAATGAATTTCTTAAATGTTTTTGCCAATTGTAACTAAATAACGTTCATGAATTTAGCGTACAACGAAAGCTTCAAAATCCTGAACATTTTTAACTGTTTCTGGATTTGTGATTTTTTTTAACAGTTCTAACCCGAATGATTTCCCTTTTTATTCCCAAAACAGAAATATAATTTTAGATAAATCGTTCGTATCAAGAAGTATAAATCGTTCGAACGAATGAATCGTTCGTGCGCTGCGCGCAGTGCCCGTAGCACCACCATTGGTCCGCTCTGATCCCAAAAGCAGATAAAATAAAAATGTGAGCACATAAACAAATAAACCCGCACACTACAGAAAAGTTTAATCTAGGAGAGTTTTCGGTTTTTACATTTTTTCAGTTATTCTTGGGCGTCCATCTAAGACTTTGATTATGGGTACGCATCAATCAAGACTTCTGCATTTACAGAAACTTGATGAATCATCTTAATGATTATAAAACAGACATTAAAAATGTATTACTGTTTAATTAATTAATTGTAATTAATCTGATTTATTGGTATAATTGAAAAGTATATCTATTTATATGTAAAATATGTCTGAATATTTAAATTAACGTTAATTTGTGAATTATTCAGCTGGATGTGAAGTAAATTACTAACATTTAATATTCTATTAAACATTCTGTGCAGCAGTTACTGCAACAAATCTGTAAATATTAAAACAAGAGGTCAAGAGAAACCGATAAACTGTGTGTGCGTGCAACACACACACCTTTCTATAATCATGATTTTTACGGGTTAGCTATCCTAAACGTATGCATACATTTTTTTTTTCTTTTTGTTAATAGTTACTGTAATTCTTAATACTAGAACATAATCGTACTTCAGATGTGCGTTTTGTTTAAAATTTTGTGATTGATCTACATTTTTTTTTAGCTTCTTTTTGTTAAGATTGTGACCGGTTTCCTTCAAAATCGTTTACCGCATCAGGTATTATATAAACAGCGGCTTCTTGTTATCAGTCGTATTGGATAATTGCAGTTATTCACCAGTCTACTTTTGGCTTGCACCTTTATAATATACTTTGCATATAAAAGTATTGAAAACAAGTTTTACCAGCGCTTTTTTAATTTTAATTTTCTCCGTTAGTAGAAACGAATACTGTATCGTGTTTTTTTCCGATTAATTTTGTCGACTATTATATGCATTCTCATTTTTAGAATACGGCCTTTTATATGCTAAACATTGTTGCCAAATTTCCGACACGATTCTAGACGTGGCGCTCTTTCTTAATTTCTTATTCTTTATTTAAAGAAAAATTTATTTTCTTTTCTTTAATAAAAAAATAGCTTGCGTCGCACTTCTTAAAACGGATTAAAGTAGTGGAAATATCTTGAGATGAAAAGAGAGTGCAGCTGCTCTTAAATGCTAAAACATCGAACGTGATTCGCCGTTTGGAATAACTTATGGGTATGATAATTTATTTTTAATTAAATTTTGTTGAATAGTGTTTTTTTTTTTTTTTTATTAGAAATCGTTTAAAATGGGGTCACGATTAAATACCAGTAAGCGACGTACATGTATATAACACTTTTCTCCTATTGGTGTGAGATTTATTTAGATGGTATTCAAAAATTAATTAAGGAATTTAATTACTCTCGAAAATCTACATTTTTAAGCAAATAAATAGATGGAAATTTCCAACATATATTTCGCTCATTTATGAAAATGATTGATGATTTTATTCTACTTTCTTATTACTCGTTAGCTGTAACGAATTTGGCAAAACAATCTGACGTTAGAGTAAAAACAATAATCGTCTGTGTCGAATAAAAACAGTTTAGGTCACATTTGGAAATTGAAATGACGGAGCTGTCATAAGACGGTTAAATGAAATGAAAGCACCTTAACATTAATGTATCGGAGTATTTTAATTCTTTTATATTTTCTTTACCTACTATTTGAAATTACCTGGAATTGATTTTCCCAACTCTAAGTACTCTAATACTGAGGGACTCAGAAACCCTGGTGGTAGTGAAGTAGGCTTGCCTGTTGGTCGATTTCGTTCCTCTATAGTTTGAACAGGGCTGTTGTCGAGATCAGGAGCTGCCGGTGCTCGGGGACGTTTCCTCCTCAGGCCTTCTTCTACGCCATCTGTAGCACGAGATATCTGTCAAAATCAGACGTTTAATATTCGCTAACACAGTTTATGCTTAAATAACATGAGATTATAAATCATTAACATTAGATTATAAAATCAACCTTTTTGATTAAAATATAATTTCACAAAAAATTTTGTGAAATTTATCCGTTAATCTAGGAATGTGAAGTTGTTATGTCAGTTTAAAATTAAAATTCTCAATTTTCATTCAATTTGCGCTGTAAAGATATTTTTATGTATCTGACGCTCATTTCATTATTTATTTACAATTTTTTAAAATTACTGGACTAGAATTTCTTTTTGGTCAGTATGAAAAAATTGTTCCGATATTATGGAAGATAATCACTTAAGTTATTATTGATCAAAGTGATGCTTACACTTGATCAGTTTTTACATATTAGGTGTGCTGTTGACAGGAAGCGTCATATATTTAAAGCGCTTTGGTCTCCTTGTAGCTGTGAAAGGATATACCGTGTTTTATAATGTAGTTATGCATTATGTATAAATGATATATCAAGGTAATATATACTAAAGATGTAGTAATTAATCTTTCTTCCAACAATAAACCCGTTGTCTTCTTACTTAACAATAATAGTGTTTGTGTTGTTTACATCTCGTATACGCGTCTTCTATATGCTTTTGAAAATCGGTTTCTAAAGAAAATGTTAATAGTGAATGAATTTTGCGTTAAAAGCAGGGTTGAAAGTGCTACCATACTCAGTTAAAAGCAACTTCTACATAGTAAAATTCATAATACTTTATAATTAAATTATGGATGAAAAATTTTGAGTGGAAATGGTATATACTGGTACGTTTATAATAATGTCGGTCGTAAGTAGTTAGCTAATTCATTAAAAATATTATTTTGGTTTTTGTAGACGTGAAAAAAGCGGGTAGTAACCTACTACAAACGAAAAGCGTGTGAGAAATCGAACTCCCTTATTTATTGTGCTTTATATTTTTCATGGATCTTCTTTTGCTTGATATATGGTTTTTATTTAAAAAGGAATTTCATGTTTTTCTGGCTCAAAACCTACTTTTTCCCCGTGTACATTTTTGGGACATTGAATCCAAATCGTAAAATAGTACGTTAGTTATTTTTAAAAAGCTATTAGCTTGGTTTTCAGGATTAAAAAAGTAACAAGTTAAAGTCCTTCATATTATACTTCATTTACATGTAAATATCATCATCGTCTCATTGGGCCGTGGAGGAGTTGCTATTGTTCACTAGTTGAAAAGGTTGCAATGTTCACATTAAGAGATATATATAAATATTACTGAAATCGTTTATCTCATTGAAGAGTAAGTCAGCTTTATTTTCAGCCTTTTATAACTGTTAAATGTTATTAATTAATTTTCAAATCCATCTGTAGATGTATTTATTACTATACGTAAAAAATACGGTCGTGATTTTGTAAAAGTAACCATTAAAAAATAATACACCAAATTTACAGGACTTTTTTTTACATAATTTTAATAAAAATACAGAGACGCGCGATATTTTATGGCCCAGTGGTTCCCAAAGTGTATCTCTCGGCGCCCTGGGGAGCCGTGAAATATTATACAAGTTTCGTAATTTTATTTCCATTTTCAGTTCAGTAGCGTAGAAATTGTTCAATTAAATTTTTCTGTGATCTTTTTTATTCTGTTTAGCCTCCGGGAATCACCGTCAGGTAATTACTTCAGAGAATAAATTAGAATATGTATGAGTGTAAGTGAAGTGTAGTCTTGTACAGTCTCAGGTCGGCCATTTCTGAGATGTGTGATTAATTGAAACCCAACCATCAAAGAACACCGGTATCCACGATCTAGTATTCAAATCCGTATAAAAATAACTGATTTTACTAGGACTTCAACGCTGGAACTCTCGACTTCCAAATCAGCTGATTTGTGACATGCGTTCACCAGTAGACCAAGCCGGTGGGTTTTTTCTCGTGATCTAAAGTGTGTTAACCTAACCTTTGCAAAAGATTATTGACTATTTCTCAGAGCGTACTTGTTAGAATTTGACATAGGACGCCTTGACAAATTCTAGATTTAGCAAGGGTTCCAAGAATCGTAAACGTTTGGAAACTTCAACCTATTTCTAGGCTCGATGACTTCTATGAAGAAATTAATAAAAACACGTAATTAAAACTTATTTTAACAAAAAGCTTTTTCTTCAGTCTCATCAAATTTCCCCTGTTATTTCGTTGACGCAAAA
Source organism: Lycorma delicatula (assembly GCF_047948215.1). Lineage (NCBI taxonomy): Eukaryota > Metazoa > Arthropoda > Insecta > Hemiptera > Fulgoridae > Lycorma > Lycorma delicatula. The sequence continues at coordinate 29,376,152 of NC_134455.1, forward strand.
TAATATTAAATGGAACTGAAAAAACAGAAGGTAGTATAAGATAGGTTTTGATTCGGTGTTCCGTTCTATTTGTGCCGTCGGGTGCTGCTACCTAGCGGGGGCTAGAGGCTCCACGGCAAGCTTGGTCAGGCTATCTGATCACTACGTCTACGTCATAATGCCGCAGAGTGTTGATTATGAAGGAGCGACCTTCTAGCATTCTACGTCAGAATCCGATCCAGAGCGGTCGTATGCACTTTCAGTCCGGATGAACGTGTTTAGTTTATTAGTATAAATTATATGTAATTTAATTTAATTATATATGTAAAGATATGTATCAAGTTCAATTATACATTTCATTAACTGTCCAGACAACCCCGCTCTAAAATCTACCAAAAGTTTCATGGTTCTCACGGGCAGGATCTAACATTTGGTAATTACTACTAATATGATTATTTCCAACGGGTACTTTTACAAAGTTTTTGCGGTTCAAACAGATGTTTTCATGCTGTAGATCTAATACAGTAGACCTGAGAAGGGCAAATTCTATAAAAGTATTATAATTGTATCATTTGTGTAATTTTTTGAATATTATGAGGAAAGTGTATTTTGCCATTGTATATTGTTTAAATTGCATTTGGATTATAATTTTTTTTTAGTAATCTACGACAATTCATAAAATAATATTACGGTGAAGGTCATAATGACAATCGTGTTCTGTGTACTGTACATTGCTTAATTTCGTTTTTCTTCATAGTATTATTTTATCTTCCACTCTCAGTCGGGCCTACACAAGAACCAATTTTAGAAACTGATTGTTTCGTTGATTTTTTTCGTTAATCGTCCCTCTGATTCGCTTTTGTACTTTAAAGCAGTATATTTCTCTAAAACGTTTTACATTTACAAGATATATTTTATTACGAGTAAGTATTTTATTTCCACTTGGGACTGTATCCGGGTTAGTTATGCAAAATAATGTAATCCAGATTAGCATAAATCTTAGTCTTTTGGTAAGAGAGTGCTTTAGGATGTGAAACTGTTCTAATTCCTCAGCCCCGTACAAGGTCGGTTTCATTTATGGAATTAAGGTTTCAGTTTCAGTGTTTATTAATTATTTAGCTTGTTTGTAATTAAAATAAAAGTAATTATAATTATACATATGTACGGGTAAATTGATTTATAAGAGTAAATATTACTGTACGCTGACATCGTTGAATTAACAATGTCCACAAACTGTATAGCAGTGTGCGCGTAGTCGGTCTTTGTTTAGCCGTGCTTAGTAAGACTCGTGCGTTTTACACTCTTTACTTTGGAGCTCATTTCAGATTGATTAAAATTAATACTTATCCAAGCTAGGCTAGTCATTTTTTACAGTTATCACTTTAGAGGGATTGCATCTGACGAATTTATAGGTCTTCGGTGGGGGGGGGGGGGTATATGTAGTTTTGAGATACTTGTGATAAAACCATCAGTTCACTAGCAACTCAACATTTGTTCTGAAACATAAATAATAGTACGATTGAGGATTGACACTCGCATGTTGCTTAGAGGATATTCTCATAACTAACCTCTCTTTTGAGGTCATCGCCTTGAGGATATTGCAGTGTGCACTGCCTGACTACTCGGAATACATTCATTTCGCATGTACCTAGATTACGATTTTTTTTAAAAAGAGGTAGTAGTTGTTGACCTTGTGTAGTCTCGGGAAATAAATAAACAAAGTTCCGGTTGGTCGTTGCTTTTTGTCCTTTTGCCAATAGGATCGTCTTATCTTGTGAAGATTTTTTAATACGTATTTTTCTTTAAACGCGTAATAACCTGTCTTAGATTTATAGAATTTATTTTTACAAAAAACATTCTGTTACTGTTGTAACGTTTTACAGACGATGCTTTAAAAAGCACAAAAAAGATTTCTTCCAGTTTTGCATGTCGGCTTCTAAATAAGCTAGTTCTGTTGAGTTCAGTTTCCGGCAAGATTCTAGCGTTCACCTACAATTTAATTTCATTCATACCTTTTTTTTTAAATATATGTCATAGAACATATAAAATTAAAAACAGAATTGCAGTTTTAAAAAAAAATTGTTTAAGTACGTTAAAAAAAGTCTAAAACAAAGAATCGAAATTTTGGTCACCAATAGTCTCAGTTTTTACTGTATATATATATATATATATATATATATATATAAAATGTGCTGAAATATTGGTTTATAAGAATGAATATCTCTAAAATAATCTTACGGTAACAAATGCATAAATGTAATATCTATTAAATGGTTTATTAAAAAAAGTCTAATTTAAGTAGTTGAGATTTTTACGTAAAAATATAGAAACTTAGTGTAGTCTTTAAAAACTCAATTTACTCGTGAAACTTCTAGAAGCTCGAGGCTTTGGTGTCCAGCCATTAATTTCTTAGTTAATGCACGTATTCATCAAAAAGACTTGTAATTTCAATTTTTGTAAGTTTTTCTGAATGTTTTGACTCAAAACATACCGTATTATTAAAACATATCATTATGCGATACTAGATGCGTAAAATGACAGATTAGAATTCATTTTTTTTTTTTGTATCAAATACCGCTGAAACTAATTTTAACTCGCATACATAACAAGTTCTACTGCCAACCCGATGGTCAAATTGCTGTTTTACTCCTACGCGTTGTTTGAACAGTTATGTTATTCAGTTCCACCCGAAAAAAAAGAAAATATTATTTGAACAGTCCCTATTCCGTCAAGGCTTTGTCTATATTAAAAATGTGATTTCATTTTATTTTGCGCGCACTGCTATCTATTTTTACTTCCTTTTCCTAGGTAAAAGTTGTGAATAATTTTTTGCTAAGGCAAAGTCGGCTGATATATCAAAATTAGTACATTTGCAGAAATTGTTAGCGAAATACCTACTTCTGAATTAATCGTTCGAGGAATATTTGGTCGGTCGATTTCAAACTGTGTGGCTAAATAAAACGATTTAATTTCTTTTTTCATATTAAAGAATGAGTCCATGTGAATTCTGTGTTTTATCTAAGCAACCTGAATATTTGCGGTGCGGGAACATTTCTGATATATTAAATATGTCTTTATATTTGTAGTAAACTCTTGTCGTGTCAATCCCAACAACAATATTATATCAGTGTATATCTGTAAGTGTACACGTAAAACGAACTAAAAACAAAAGGGTGTTACGGCTAAGGAAGCGTTTAATGGAAAGAAACAGCCACTATGTAGTAACACTTTTCAGGTGTTACGTTTCAATGTGCGTTTCTTTGGATGTGAGGTATGGACGCTAATAAAAAAGAGTAAGCAAAACTGGGACAGTTTGAAATGTGAATAGAGAAAATTGGAAAAAATTAAACGGACAGTCTGACTGAAAAATAAGGAAGGTGAACTGGAATTGAAGCTTTACGAATGATTTTTAAGTCAGAACAGAAGAGTAACTGAACGGGACTTATCGTGAGAAGAGAAGGGCCCATTAAATCTGTCCTACAAATCGGTAGGGGATGCAAAATAGAGAAGCCGGAAAATACTAAAAATTATTTCAATCAAAAAGGAAGTAAAAGCTGTCAGGAAGTCTAAACTTTAATTGTTAATAGGGATGGATGTGGTTCAGGGAATCTGCCGGTATTAATCGAATACTCTGCCGATAATCTGCCAATAGTAGTCAATAGACGGATAACTGTTTAACGATGGAGTGTATGTCAACTCTACTGGCTTCATATAACTTCATCGGACATTTAATAACTAATCTAGTTAGTGAAAAGGAGTTCATCAATTGACTAAAATAAAAAAAAAAGATATGCTGTAACTGTCTATTTATTAGTAAATGTGTTTTTAATGATTCTTGAATGCGTATTAGACAGTGATATTATGATAACGACCCTTGAAGTATTGGTCCAAGGTGCAGTTGTATCTTTTAGTATTAAAATGCTTTCAATTTCTGAATTTCTGTTGAAGGCGGCGTCAGTCAATGGAAAGATAAGAAGGTTGCAGGTCGCACCGTCTTACTGAAAATCTTTGTTATTACAACCGAATCTGTTTTAGTTTTTTTCTATTTTTTCGATATTTTTTAAAAAAAATATGTAAATGTATTTAGTTTTTGTATGGCCAGCAATTCTTACTACAAGATACTGTTTTTTAACTATAAATACGGTGTATGAAGTTGTGGAAACTAATATTGAATCGGGTACGAACATACATGAATACTACTAAATAAATCTTCGTAGAAACTATTCTCGGCGCATCAGTAATTCGGTATAATTTCTTTTAGTCTCAAATAAATTTAATTTATTATTAGCTATTTAACGTATTATAATTTTAATAAGCTTTCTTGTAATGATTGTTAATTCAGCGTCTTAATCTCGATTAAATTATTGTGTTTTATTATCAATTCGATTTTCGTAAAATAATAAAGTATATATGTAACCCACCGGGTTGGTCTAGTGGTTAACGCGTCTTCCCAAATCAGCTGATTTGGGAGTCGAGAGTTACAGCGTTCAAGTCCTAGTAAAGCCAGTTATTTTTACACGGATTTGAATACTAGATCGTGGATACCGGTGTTCTTTGGTGGTTGGGTTTCAATTAACCACACATCTCAGGAACGGTCGAACTGAGAATGTACAAGACTACACTTCATTTACACTCATACATATCATCCTCATTCATCCTCTGAAGAATTATCTAAACGGTAGTTACCGGAGGCTAAACAGGAAAAAGAAAGTATATATGTACAAAATAACTTAAGATTTGCGATGTAGTTAATGTGTTTTTATTGAACAAAACAATCAATGAAAACATGGAATAGACAATCAAACCAGTCAAATAATATACTTCATAACTTAAAAGTATTTACCTTCTTATGTGTAAAACCTACTTCACTGATATATTTTTTACTATCATTACTGCCCGTGTAACGTTTAAATCTGTTGCAGGCCGCTGACCTCTTTATGTGCAACTATGTATTTTGTTTGTCAACAGTTAGAGAAATAAAAAAAGCATCATAGTAAGGTGAACTGTATTTTTGAGAGAAAAAAGTCGATTTGCGAATTTTAAACAACTGTTATGTTATAAGGTGGATCGTAATACAAATGATATTCTCAAGAATTTACTAATTTGCCGGGCGTGTTTTTCATTGTTTTTTTCTGTCCACCGTAATTTCGAATGTGTAATTGAATAATACTGATGCGATGATGTAATAATTGTTTTTATGCTTTTCCTTATAAAAATATTTTTGTAGAATTGGCGTCATTTTTTCCATCACTGTGATGTAGCTGGAAGTTTTGTTTTGAGTACGTTATATTCTCTAATCAGCATATGTCTACGGTTACTCTTTTTTATTTTTTTTAGAGTAGATTGTAATATCGGCAAAATATTTAATTAAACGTAATTAAATCACTGTATGAAGCCGTTCGTATCAGTGGATTTTTGGCACGGTGATACGTACATTCCTACCGGCTCACATCCTTTCGGATTGGTGAACAATTCCTTCAGTTTTGGTAAACGTAAAATATTAATGTAATAATAAGTTTATAAAACAATATATCTAATTATATTCGCATTCTTAAAAACTTATCGACGATGATAAAATTAAATTAAGAGGTAGTGGACATAATTGCATTTTATAAATCTGGTTTTGTTTTTAAGCTAAGGCGAATACTTCCTAATTTATTACTTTTCCATATTTCACAGTTCGGTGTGCACTATACGCTTATCGAAGCGGAGTCAAAACTGCGACTTGTTACTGTGTGAATGCTGTTTCTGTCGCTGTGAGCAAGTTTCACAATCTGACCGGCCGCCACTCCTCGGTTTGCCTCTCGTAGAATTATGGTGAACCATAGGTTACCGGATAAATTTCGTCATAGTTACTTTAAATAATTAGACGCACTAAAGTGTTCATTCTTTTGTTTTGTTCTATCAAAAACAGCAGTTCTGTAAGGCAGCAACTGTAACTCTAAACTTGACGTTCTGAACCTTTTGTTCGGTATGATCGTCTTTGATACTCGCAGCGTTCTATAGCCTCTATTTTAACACTATTTTTCTTTAGCTTTTTTTTTTGTTGCTTGCAATGAATTGTTTTTAAAGAAGAATATTTAATAGAAATATTTCAGATCTGCTCACAGAATTTTTTAAATTATTGAACTTACAAATCTTTTATTATTTATTTTATTTAAACTTTTAAAAAACAAAAACTTACTGATGTCTAAGAGAATTAATTCTAATTACGACCTACTGCTTTCTGCCTGTTAACGCATTAATCGGTTCTGGTACGATAACCGGAGCTGCAAAGCGTAAAATTTAGATTCCCGCTTCCGTAAATGAATTACTGCTCCACTTAAATAGGATTATAGCGATTTGCAATTTTGTGTGACATCTCAGCGTGGGCATCTGGAATAGTAGATCGTGTTTAAGAAATTCAGTTAATGAAATTTAACGCGAATTATATTATTTAGAATACTGCACGCAAACCCGGTAACGTACTGAGATTTAACTCCCAAAACGGGCGGTCTCCGTGGCGCGAGTGGTGGTAGCATCTCGGCCTATCATCCGGATGTTCCGGGTTCTAATCCCGGTCAGGCATGGCATTTTCACACGCTACTTATCATTCATCTCATCCTCTGAAGAAATACTTAACGGTGGTTCCAGGGGTTAAAAAACACTTCCAAAAAGCATTACTGAAGATTGCACGGGCTATGATCAACCCCGACACTGCTCTTGTTCACCACGTAGAACTAGAAAAAAATGAATATTCCAATATTAACGTCGTCTAACGCTTGATAACTAAGGTTGCTAATAAACCTTACCACCCCTTTTTTTGCTTTCTGATAATTATAATTCAGTTAATAATGAAGTTCACACCAGTACTTGGAACGTTTTTAGGCGAACGGTAAAAGTATAAAAATATATCTAAACGATGACTTTTAATCGATTTTCTTCTAATCATTATTAGACATCTTTAAAAACTTGAATTTGAGAGTTTTAGTATTTTCCCTCTACCGCGCATGGAATATTAGTTTTGTATAAGACCGATCAGATAATCACATTTGACTTTCGTTTGCGTGTCAGTCTGCAGTTACATCTAATCTACAATATTGATGTATAAAGAAAAGCGCTTAATTTAATTTTCGCTATATTATGGCTTTTATAATTTACACCTGTGATCATGGCTTTTTTTTATATCTTTGAGTGCATGTGCACTTAAATTTAGCCTATTGCGTGTTTGAATGAAACCTTTCAATCTTCTGGAAATTACATTACTTAATGTGTTACTCGTTTTACTGTAAATTATTGTTACATTGCTGCAGAATTTCGCAAATTTACTGAAGCTGTTGTTATTACCTATGATATTGTTATTCATGGCAAACTTTAAATTTGTTGATCATTTTTAACTTAGTGCGTGAAAATATTATTACACCTCTTTATCAGATTTTTTTTTGTATCGGGTTAAGAACACTTTTTTCGAGCAAATTATGTAATTTTTATATTAGAAATGAAGTGAAATTATAAAATTGTTTATTTCAAAATATTTTGCGAGAACGAACGGGTGAATTATAATGTTGTTAATCCACAGTACATTCAGGGTTATAGTGTATAAAATGACATTGTTCCCCCTCCCATCAGGAAACAGTACTATCGTAATCAAGTTACCTATTCTGGTGTAGGCTGTAAAAATATGATTGTGATGATTTGCAATCGTATATATTAACTTACGGTAGTTTTTTTTTAACAATATTTCACTTTATTTTCTATTTTTTCTATCGGAAGGTTTTTTTTTCATTAACTGACAGACCCTTTTGAATAAACGACATTAATTTTAACTTTTATTTTTAATATCCCTGTAGAAATAATAAACCTCTCAAACTCTTAATTAATTGTTCTTAATATTTTTAAATTTCATTTGTTAACCACTATTTCCAGTTTCTGACTGCGAAGATCGTTTGGTAGCCTTGGAGCAACGTACCGATCGACAACTTTGTTGTTATTCGACTCCTGTTGTTGTTAAATCGATAGAAAGACGCTGAGATTTAGGGTAGTTTTCTTAAGTCGTATAATAAAAATCCATATCAGAAGCGAATCATCTAATTAATTTAGATTTATTGACTGGTTCGACTAGGAATATCTATTAAAAATTCAGGAAATAATGAAGTTGACCTTTGATTGTAAAAAAACGACTCCTCTCATTAACGCTTCAAATTATAGCCCTGTTTTCTTTCATAGTATCTTAATTTTTAGGAATAGGTTTGGTATTTCTTGGTTTTGAACTGTAAAAATGTAATTTCCAATCATTTTCTGACATGAAATTCCGGAAAGTTCATTGTTTATTTTTCATAATCGCTAGCGATAGATGAAAAATAACGATACCAGCTTACTCGAAAAATTAGATATAGACCATTAAACAATTTATGAATTTTATATGATTGAAAAACATTTTCGACCATTCGGAAATATCTTTCTGTATCTGCTATAGACAGTTATGAATACTGTTGTGCTTCAGTTAAAAATATGTTTTATTATTACTAAACACCTTGCAACACGTTATGAACTTATGGAATCTGAAATACGTGAACGATTTTATTACCGTATCAGTTTGTGTTCTGACGAATCTTGTCATTCCAATAAATCTGGCATTGTAACCGATGATTACAGATCGTTTTATTTTATTTCTCATCATTTATCAATTTTTAATCTATTATTGCCAGGGGCGAAAGAACATTCCGTTAGTCCGTGCCCCGGCACGGAGTAAGAAAATCGAGGGGTGGAAAATTACCAAAAAAAAGAAAAAAAAATCGCAACGGAGTTCCTGAATTAATTCGAAAATTTTCTGAAAAAAATTCTAAAAAGCAATAAAAGAATATAATTTTACGTACTAATGACCACAAAACTTTTAAGGCACTATTCCAGTAATTAATATCCATATATATATATATATATATATATACACGAGGGTGGGTCAATTATTATTCGCAATTTAGTTATATTTTTGTTTATGTTGGTACTACTGTCGTGTTGCGTAGATGACGCATGCGTGGTTTAATTGTTGTTATATCTGTGCAGGTTTGATGCTGCTAGGTTAGTTCCATTATCGCTGCCCTGCCGTTAACCATGGCTGCTCCGCATTCTGTTTGCACCAAAGAAGAGCAATGTTCAGTGATCCGTTTTTTGTGGTCGGAAGGTGTATAAGGGGCCGAAATTCATCGAAGACTTTCGGTACAGTAAGGGAGCAGTGTGTTGCCGCAACGAAGTGTCTACGAATGGCTTGTGAAAAATTAAAAAATGGTCGCACAAGTGTTACGCACGACGAAGGAGCCGGACGACCGTTTACCGCCACAAATTAGGAAAACATTGAGCGTGCACGTGACATGGTTTTCTTAGACAGACGAGTAACTATCGATGAAGTAGCACATAGTCTGCAAATTAATCAAGGTTCTGCCTACAAAATCATCCACAACAGACTTTGATATCATAAAGTCTGTGCAAGATGGGTCCTAAAACAATTCACACAATTGCATAAACAAACGCGCTTGGACATCTGCCATAAACATTTGGATCGCTATGGTAACGAACGGGACATCTTCTTAGACAGAATCATTACTGGTGACGAAACATGGATCAATCATTACGAGCCGGAGAGTAAACGGCAGAGTATGGAATTGAAACATCCAAATTCGCCCTGGAAAAAAACGTTCGCAGGAAAACTGATGGTTACGGTTTTTTGGGACTCACAAGGCCCAGTACTGGAACATTATGAGGAAAGGGGCACGACAATAAACAGTGCGCGTTACAGTGAGATGCTTTCTGCCAAGCTGAAGCCTGCAGTTCGAAGCAAACGTCGAGGATTGCTGTCGAAAGGTGTTGTGTTGTTGCATGACAGTGCCCGTCCACATACTGCTGCCCACACTGCTGAAACGCTCCAGAAACTCATCTTTGAAATACTGGCATTCTCCGTATAGTCGTGATCTTGCCCCTTCTGATAACTTGTTTGGTCCACTCAAGAGGCATTAAGGGGCCGTCGATTTACCTCGGACTAAACAGTGAAAGAAGCGGTGCATTCCTGGCTCGCAGTTCAACCGAAAACCTTCTTTTATGAGGGTCTCGGGAAGCTTGTGTAACGATGGACCAAGTGCGTTGAAATGCAAGGGGACTATGCTGAAAAATGATGTACATGTAAGTTTCTAATTTGTATTGCAATAAAATTTATAACTACATTGCGGATAATAATTGACTTAACCCTCGTATATATGAAAGGCAATGTCTATGTATCTGTGTGTGTGTGTGTGTATGTGTGTGCGCGCGCGCGGTACAGCGCAGAGACCGCTGCACCTACAGGTACGAAGTTTGGAACGAAGATGGCCCAGGACAGGAGCCGAAACACCTCGAAACGATTTTTCCGATTTTCGAAGTAGATTTTCCGTTATTCAATCATTTATCGATTTTTTCGCCTTTTTCAGCGAAGTTCCGTACTAAAATTGTTGAAAGTCCGGAAGTTGAACAGGTACAGTAAAATTTTTTATACCACCTGAAACGTTATTTAATACCCCCCCACAAAGAAATCAATTTCAAATCTGTATGATAATAAGACGCGTGTCGGTAATTAATTAAAATAGGTCACTTTTTCTGACAACGCTGTTTCCCTAAAGTCTTTTTGTAAATCGCTGAAAAAACGTTACTACCTGCCATACAAAAACGGATTTTTTTCTTCAGAAAATACCCTCAAGAGCTGGCTTTCAGATGAAAGAAATATTATTCAAATTCGACGAGAAGTTCATTTAAAAAAACGTTTTTCGAAGTCGTAAGTTTAAAAAATTACTAGCGTTAAGCATGTTCCGAACGCTCCTAGGAAAACATCTTTCCTCCTTTCTCTGTTCGTCGCAATTGGCTGGTGGGTGTCACATGATTAGAGGGGAAGAGAGAAAGAAGGCATTTGTGCGTTGTGAGGGGGAGGAAAGAACTATTGAATTTTATTTGGCGCTTTTGGGGGGAGAGAAAAAGTTGTTATCTAGCGGGAGGTATGACGTATTTTCGAAATTTTTTAGTGAGTGATTTCATTCGGAGCGGGTGAGTGACTAGTTTCGAATTGCAGTAATTTCTTAATTTGTTTGAAACTTTGGCAACAGAGAGCAAAGCACTTTATTTTGCCAAGCCTTGATCTAAGCGACAAACAAAATACATAATTTGTAGAAAAACAATATATGTTAAATAACCGTAATTTTTGTAAAGTTTATCTTTACACACCTCTCCTGAGGGAAGTCTCTCCAAAGGTAAGATTTTTATCCGTTTTTTGTTTACAATTGTTTAATTGTTTTTAAAAGAATTTGGAATATCCGATTTAAAACAATTAGGATAATGGTTATAGCGAGGTATGATTATAAATTTCACTGTCAAACATGCATTTTGTGTTTTATTAATTTTTTTTATGTTCTGCTTAGCAATTTAAAACAGTTTGGATAACGATTATATAGGGAACAATCTTTTTTTTTACTTTAATTCTGGTATTTTTCTTTTGTTTACTTTATGACATATATTCTGTCCAGGAGATTTTGTTTGAAAGTATTTTCTCTGTGATGAACACCTGTAATAATCGCCAAGGAAATTAACCCCGTTCATTTGCATTGGAATTTTATGAAAGATTCCAATTATTTACTTTCTAATTATGCTGTTAATATTGTTGAATATTTAATTTTTTTTACATTAGTAAATTTTGTTTTTTTTTTTTACTTTGATTTTGGTATTTTGTGTTTGTCAGCTCGAAAACGGATTGATTGATCTGGTTGTCTTTTTAGATATTGAAATTTTGTTTTATATAGAATTTTACCTAACAAACTGTTTTAGTGTTTATCCAAAGCTAAAATGTTCCATATATACAGGACAGGGGGAATAAAAAAGTAAATATGAAAGATTTTTAATTAAAAATAGATTTTCTCTTTAGAGTTGTATCTCGGTGGTTGTTTACTTCCATTATTTCTTTACTTACAAAATGTTAGACGGTAAAAAGAAATTATCTGGTAGCCAGTTCAGGAAACAAAGACTAAAGACGGAAGCATTCTTAAAAAAAACAAGATGATTTGGACAGCGTTGAAGTTGAGATCGTTGAGGACATTGTGTTTTCAACAGAGCAGTCTTTCAATTACTGTGTAGTCTTCTAGCACACAGGTACCTGATCGTGTTGAGCAACAAGAAGACGAAGAGGAAGAAGCGAAAGAGATAGAATATTGATCGCACTTGCAGATGGAGACAGATGAAGATCGTTCTGTCATGTCGTTTTGATTTTGAGTTCTGATCCTGTACTGTAGCCTGAATGTATTTCTGATGCAGAAAGGATTTGTCTTTCGAAAACAGGTCCAGCGTCTCCAATGTACAATTTTGATTTCCCTACTAATAACAGCGAACGTAGGTTCATCTCAAACACTATACAAGATATCTCAGCAACGGAGAAAAAAATTCACAGAAATTGGTTGGTGTATTCTGTAGCCAAAGACCCAGTTTTCTGCTTCTACTGCAAACTTTTTGCAACGGCTACATCTTCTTTAGCAAAAAAAAAAATGCTATAGAGATTGGCAGTATATAGTACAAATCCTCAAAAATCATGAAACTACAAAAAAGTTATGAAGCCTAAAAGTCCTGGCTTAAATTTAGTATTCGTTTAAAAACTTCGCATACAATAGATGTTACTTCTCAAAGATTTTGGTATGCAGAAACCCAGCATTAGAACATCGTTTTTCAACGTGTAGTTTCGATCGTCAAACTTTTAGGAGAGCTGCTTGGCAGTTAAGAGGTAGTAACGAAAATTTGTATGAACATGGTAATGGAATATTTTTAAAGCTAGTCCAACTATTAGCTGAATTTGATTCTTTCATGAAGGAGCATGTAAGGGGGGGCTTTCAACAAAAACATAAAATAATCACATACTTGACTAAAACCATTAAAAATGAGTTCATTCACCTAATTGCACATATGTCGAAAGTCACATATTAGATGAAGTGAAAAATCAAAATGTTACTCAATTATATTAGATTGCATACCTGACTTGAAAAATAGAGCAAATAACCTTTGTATAAGGTATGTGTCGATTGAACAAGAAGACATCAACATTCATGAACATTCTTTGGGCTTCTTCCGACTGAAAGATCAACAAACCAACAACTTTTCGATATCTTACTTCGAGCGCTAGAAAACCTGGGATTACCTTTAGCAAATATGAGAAGACAAGGATACGATAATTGGGCGAATATGAGAAGAGAATATGCGGAGGGTGCAAGCAAAGATTAGAAACATCAACCATCGTGCTTTTTTTATACCACGTGGTAGCCACTCCCTTATTATTATTATTAGAAGAAGCCAACTTCTTTAATATCGTTCAAAAATTGTACTTATATTTTTCTTCATTCACTTTCAGATGGGTCATTTTTTTGAAGCACGATGAAGACTTAACGTTAAAACCTCTCAGCGACACCAAATGGGAAAGTCGAATTGATACTATAAAGCCGCTGAGGTATCAAATCGGTCAAATACATGATGCATTGCTTAGCATTTACGAGAACAAAGATATAGATAGTTTAATAAGAGATGAAGCATCTGGACTGTTTACGCAAATACAACAATACAGATTTCTTTGTTCTGTCGTGATATGGTAATATTGCATTGGCAATAAAATGTTTGGAAAATTCCAATTTTTTTTTCACGAATTTGAGATCGGACAATCACTTTAATGCCATCCTTGTCGATGCTGGCGAAGTGGCATCGGAAATAGATGCAGATAAAACTTTTGAATCAATACCTACACATAGAGTTCGTCAGCGAAAAAACAATTTGATTGTGAAAATCAGGATGAGCCCGTAATCGACGCACAGGAAAAATACAAAATTTAATTCTTTTACCACCTGGTTCACACTGCAATCAATTTTTTTTTTAGAAAAAAACGTTTTCTCAGTTGCAACATCACAACAGTTAGTTCTGTTTTTTATATCATGTATATGAACTAACAGATGTTCTATAATTTTGGCCAATTGCAAAAATTTGGAAACCGTTTTAACAGATGGAGAATCATTGGATATATACAGCCTGGAACTTTGTGATGAAATATCAGTGGTGTGTTCTCTACTGGAAAAAGATTTACCACCTTTGGAAGTTTTGAAATTGATAACAAAAATGAATTTTTCTTCAAACTTGAGCGTTGCTCTAAGAATTTTATGAACTCTTTTAATAAGTGTTGTATCCGGGAACGCAGTTTTTTGAAACTAAAAATAATCAAGAACTATTTGCGAACAACATCTCAAACAAGATTGTCAGACCTCGCCATATTAGGAACTGAGTGTGAACTAAGTAACAGTTTAGATGTTTCTGAAATAATTAGAGAATACTCTTTAACTAAAAGTTTGTAAAAAAATTCGTTTGAATTATATTCCTGTTACTGTTTTTTTTTTTTTTTAAATGAAGTATTTTAAGTGAAAAGTTATAAGTATTTGAGTCTGTTACTGAGTTACACTGTTGTTTTTGGACGTTCGCTAAAAAAATGTAAAAAACGACCATATACCTTTTTTTTGAGAGTGCTTATTTTATTGTTGTTCCATAGGGGCGCAAGTTTTTACTTTTGCACTGAGCGCTTCAAAGGCTAAATCCGATTGATTATCGCTTTAATAAACTGTTACATTATTTTATTTTAGCTGTAACCTAGATGAATGAGGTGGAGTTGTAGCGACCGAGTCGGTAGTGGGATGGGTCAAGGTCGCTCGTGATAAAATCCGCCCTTCTCTACACTCGGTTTAGAAATTTTCTCTCTTTATGCGATTGAACGTTGGTTTTTTTTTCAATTTACTCGTTCTTTATTCAGTCTACGTCCGTTAGCGATTTATGAATTTACTGGAGTTGAATTGTTTAGCTTAAAACCTTAAGAAAATTCATACCTCCGTATTAATTTTCTCTTACGTGCAATTTTTTTTACACTTACACAAAGATAATTTTAGGGTTATTAAAATCGATAATCTGTACGTAAAGTTAAATTTTTTTTTTATTCAATATTGTAATTATATCTCTTGATTATAAAATCGTGAAACCTATTATTTACTTCATAAAACGTTATTTTACTTGGGCCGATTTAAAAGCAAGCGCGAACTATTTCATTATATTTGGTGTATCATTTTTTAAAAGTGTTTGATACTTTAATTTTATTAAATTATTTAAAACTAGTCCCTTTCGGTTAAGTTTTCTTTTTATGTTTAGTGTACAAGCTACAGTCTAAAAACGAACTAGATTTCTATTTTGTAATTCATAGCGCATTAATCCTAAGCTCAAATACTTTACTGAAAAGTAATATTTAATAACCTTGGTTCTTCTGTACTAGAAAGTGGACATTTTGTTGAATCAGTATTTTGTATTTTATTTTTATGTACGTATTAATTTCGTAGTGTAAGAAAAGAGGTAGACAAACTATCAGACACGATTAGGAAATTCAGATTTGCCTTCTACGGATATTTAATGAGAACAGAGAAAACAGACTAACCAAGAAATTATTTGACCAAGGATACAACAGAAAGAGAACTTCCTAGTGACCCAAACTGGTCAAAATATCTAAAGAAGCAAAGATAGAAAACTCCAATAAAAACTCAAAAAATTTGAAGAATTAAAGAAGAAAGAAACAAAAACTGAATGGATCCGCCAAAGGTGAGAAGAAAATTTGCGATGTACAGAACCGTCCTTAGATTTAATTCATTTTTTATGTATATTTACATCTAAATTATGTTATCAAAATGTATGTTATATATTTACGATATATTATGTTCAATTGTATTCAGTGTTTATTTTTCCACTTACGAATAATTGTCGAAAATAGTTACTCCTTTCCGATCACTTCCAGATTAGCGAAACCAACAGTAAATGATTGTTGCTGAACGTACGCTTGAATGGTCTTGAGACCCCTTCTGAAATCCATTTTTTATGTTTATATTGAGAAATCACGTGAGGACTTTGAACAGAACAGCTTTGCTCGGTTTTCGAAGAAATGCATTCATTTGATTTTGTCTATATGATGATAATACATGATATGATTCCCCTTTTTATTGTAATGTCTAGATTCTGGTTTTGATAAATCTTTATTCTGCCGACTGTTTTTTTGCCTTTCAGTTGAGCGGTAAGAACGTGATCTGTAATTCATATCGTTCCAGTGGTATTAGAAAATCTATTAGATTTTCCTTATCGCTGTTTTTGCAGCAAAAGAAAATTTATTATTTTATTATGTGCGTTGATGCTACCAGTCCATCTCGGAGGTGTTCGAACGGTAGAGTTTGCCTTTAATCCGCAAGGTTCTAGGTTCGAAATGCCGATCAAGAAACTTTATTTCTTGATATACTGCCTACTCAAAGTAGAGTCGGCATAACTGTAACCAGGCTTAGCCCTTTAGTTCCTGAAGGGTATATAAAAAAATAAATACGCATGTTTTCCTTGTGGAGATCGGTTCTATTGCTTTTATGCATGACAAACTCAGCATTTATAGGTACAAATTCATAACGAAACGCATAATTTTGTTTTTATTTTTATCATATAAAGATTGTAAGTAAAATTAATGTATTTTTTATTTTTGAAAACGATTGTTATGAAAGCCGATCTTATTATACAGCTAGAATAGTTGTAATTTATTTTTCTATGTTAATTAATTTATTCTTAATCGGGTGACTTGCATAATTTTTTAATTCGTTTAAGAAACGGGCTCATCATGATTTTGCTTTCAACATTCATGAAAGGTGTACATAAATTTAAAAATTAATAAAATCCTCGGCGAACAAAATGATTGTTCTCGATTATTTGTGTTTGTTATTCTTATTCGGTTGCTTATTATTTACATCATGTACTTAAGCTTATTATTATGTTTTATGATTAATAATAACTGAAACCGGTTTCGAGCTCATCGATGTAACTGTACGCACGCTTAATAAATTCCGTTTTGTAAGTGTGCCAAGCTCTTGTATTTGCGATTATTCTTTGTGATATTCCTGATTATGATCGCGTTTCCACTTAATTCCCCTCAAAATTGAATGAATTCCCTATACATTTATTTCTAATTAATATTAATTTTAATATTCTTTGTTTCGATGTTAAGGTTGGTTTTTAATGAATTTCACAATAAAATGTTTTTAATTATTCTAACAATAATTCTAGGTATGCATGTGATGTAAATAATAACATTGGCAGCTTTAGAGGTTTTATTTCTATGAAAGTAAAGATAAATGATGCTAGTTATTGTTGTGCGGTAACCTGTGTATTGTGTGATAACTTAGATTTAAAATTAATGAGTTACTTACTCTTTTTAGGTTGTTAGTAAGTTATATAACCTTCACTCTGTTTTGTGATACACACACACAATACTGTATATATATATATATGCGTGCGCGCACGCACACACTTAGTGTTCAAAAAAATAATATCGGGTTTTTAAACCTATATAATCTCTTATTGATGACGTAGAGTAATGAAGTGAACACCTTTCATGACACGTCAACACGTCCGATAGGGTGGTTCGTTCCTTTCTTTAACCAGACTGTTTAGTAATAAGAGCGACAGCTGCTTCAATCCTGTGCCTTAAATATAAGGCACAGGTAAGGTAGGTAGCGGAGGCACATAAAACAATCCTTTATAAAACGCCTAAGGAAAAAAATCACGTGGGATCAAATCGGGTGATTTTGGAGGCAACGCAAACAAAATCTGTCATCGGGTCCATGCCGACCTATTCAGTGGACGGGGAAACGTCATTAAACCGATCCCGTAAAGAGTTACGCAACTGAGGAGGCGCACCATCTTGTTGCCAAATAAAATTTTCTGGTCCATCTTACAGTTGAGGAAAGAGCAGTGTACACACCGTATTCAGATAAGCAGGTTCTGTTGCGGTTGCTTCAGCGAAAAAGAAAGGCCTGTAAAGTTTCCGTCGGGATATCGTAAGAAAACATTTGATTTTTGTAAGTCCCTTTTGCATTGTAAGAGTTTATGGGGATTTTCTGATCCCCAAATACGGACATTATGGGTGTTTCCCGCTAAGATGAAATGTTGACTTATCACTAAACACAATAGAAAAAGAAAGTCGTTCTTGCTGTGTCACGTGCTGCAAAGTTTCGATCAAGAATTCAGCACTCGCAGGGTAGTCGGTGTCTTCAAATCTTGTAACAAATAGCTGTAACGGTAAGAATGTATGTGCAAGGGTTTCTTTAAAACATTCTATCGCCTACATTGCTAGTTCGAGGCCGGACTTTTTAGGACTATGCAGGGAAGATTCCCTGATTCGTTCTACATTTTCTTCAGACTGGAGACCCTTGGTCGTTTCGGTACTCTTTTTACACAAACCTCGGTCGTTTCAAACTTCAATGAATACTATTGTTAGTTGAAGGATCACAATTAAACTTTCTGTGTAACAGCATTGAACTGTAACTACAAATTTGCATTTAACAAACTACAAAACACAAAAGGTTTTCTGTTCAGGAGTCGCCGTCTTTGCTAGTGGCGCTGTCAAGCAGAAGGATAGAGAATCAATCTACGGCCACGCTTGCAAACTAAAACTATCCTTTTGTTTTTTGATTCTAGCCTTAAATCAGCAACACTGTACACCTCACTCAACAGATACTACAACGGATTAAAACCCCGATATTCTTTCTCGTACCCGGTATATGACAAATATAGGATGTTTGTTATTTAGGATCGTACAGTTATATTGCATGGGATACAATAGAAGTCATTCTTCGTAGATTAACTTTAGAAGGCGAGATTATAATTAATAAAATTATCTACGACATCTTTAAATCTGGAGAAGGAAATTTATAATATATTGTGGAATAAAATATTAAACATTTTAAGAAAATTTGGACTTGTAAATATAGGAAAAGAACAATTTTTTTAAATATCTGTACAAGAATCGGATAACAGTTCAAGAACTTCTTTCGACTCACTTTCTGAAGCGTGGAAAGCTCTGCTCTAAAGCAATTCAGGAAATGAAGAAAAACGTTTTTGAGTGTAATTTTTTTGGAGCAACCAAAGGGTAATTAAAAGAAGTACTTATTGATGTAGATTTATTGCTAATAGAGAAATTCACGCAGGAAATAAATTAGAATAAAACAAAAGCAATGAAATGTTACAGAAAATAGGCTAATGAAAAATTCATTATGATTTTAGGGAATACACTAAAATCATAATTTGATTATCTAGATAGTAATATTATAATAAACGGTCGAAATAATTCAGACATCAAAAGAAGATTGGCAAAAGGAATAAGAGCTTTCATGGAGAAAAGAAATGTGCTAGTATTAAAAATAGATGTAAGTAATAGAAATTGTTGAAAATATTTCTGCAGAATATATTACCGCTTTACGGTAGTGAAACGTGGGCGATATTAAAAAGTTTAAAGTATCACCTTACATGAGGATGATGAAAATTAAGCGGATGGAAAGATCCAAAATGAAGACTACTATAAGACGACTATAAGGAGAGAAATTTGTAATAAGATGGTACAGGACGAAGTAGGTCGGTGGGCCTTGTATTAAGACATCCGGCTGTGGTTAAATTGTGGATCCAGGGACATGGAGAGAGCAAAAACTGTAGAGGAAGATAAAAATTACAATCTACAAATCAGATAATCGAGAACTTAAGACAGAGTTATTACCCCGTGGTATTAGCACAGAACTGATGTAAGAATAACATCAAACCAGTCGACTGACTGATGACTCAAAATTAAGTTACAATAATTAAGATTTAAATTTAGTAGCCATTACAGATTAGCAAATTACGATATCTCATCTAGTTTTTAATAAACGATTGCTGCGTCGTTATGTTTTTATTTTGCTGTGTCTGTTTGCCACATGTGCGTTAACTATGTGAAATTTACGTTTACATAATTATTAATTAGGTTCATACTATTTTTTTAAAATGATTTCCGGCAGTTAGTATGGCTGATGTGCGAAAACGTTTTTTTGTTGGTAAATTAGGCTGTAGGTAATTTATGAAGTCAGATGAATTTTTAGTACAAAATCTCATATTAGCTTAACGTGGGTTCAATCTTTAATGAAAAGTTATGAGAAAATTTTAAAGTATTTATTTTGTAAATCTTTACAAATAGTTTCAAACATTTCTTTTCTAATTTAGTAGCGTTATCCGGGCTCCGTTTTTAATCTTACTGCGACATTAATTAGATGCACAAGCCTATAATAAATCCAAATTAAAAATTATAAATATTTTGTTTGTTATTGTCCAAGCTTCTGCTTAAGATGTCGTAGCGCTTTCAGTCGGTATCTTATATTATTTTTAAGTCTACATCACTGTAATCTGAACTGGGAATTAATTTGTAACAATTATATACTTGAACTAGACATCAGTGAGTATATTTGTGCAAGTTCAAGTTAATAAATTATTTTCTTATGTCGAGTCTAAAACCTAAAAAATATTCATTAAGCGGACTGTAAACCCAAGGGTGATTCATCCGTCGGGTGGATAAATAAAATAAATGCGTAATTCCTCAAAATCTATTATAATAATAATACAAACACTTATTATAATTAACACACAAGTACATAAGAACATAAAATCCAAACGCCTGTCGTTCGAGCAGCGACCTGCCGCCAGCACATCCCGCAGCAGAGAGTAGTACTAGCCAACCTAGCGGCCAAACCCGGAACCAGCAGTAGAAACACGCTGAACATCTTATAGCAGAATATTTTTTTAAGTCGTTATCTCTGACGTTCAAAATGCAGAGTGTCCGGGCTAAGGTATTCAAAAATAATGGCCTATAAAAAACCTGTCGTTGTAATCTCTTAAACGTAGACTCAATCGACAGGAAATATCTTAAAAGATTTATTCTTTATACTTTCAAGGTCAGCGGATTGCACACGTGCCGACTTGCAATGCAATTGTAGTCTGTAGTAATCTGTTCAATTGTAGACCTATAACAGAAGGTTCAGTGATCCTCCTATATCCAAATATTCATCAGTGGGATAAGAATTTAAGAGAGACTGAAAGGTAGGTTACACAAACTGGAAATCATCCAAAAGTTTCATTTAGTAACGAGAATCTGAATCGTGTACGCGATGCATTCTCTGACATTCCTGGAATTAGGCGGACTAGTTACGAACATCAAATTTCTCGTTCCATTGTTCACGACATAGTTCATGTGCAGTTCTGTTTGCAAGCGTACGAGTTACAACTCCTTCATCACGTTAAACCAAACGATCGCCGCCTACGATATCAGTTTCCTGCAGAGGTAAGCACCGTGTCGAAAACAATCCCAATTATGTTGATACTATTTCGGACTCGCCGAAAGTCAATATCTGTTTAGGACTACACAAAAATGGCGTTTTCTTTTTTTTTCACGGAGCCAACTTTGACAGGACACACTTACCTCGACGTGCTTGAGAACTTTTCTGTTTCCCAGATTCCTGCAGGCTTCAGTTCCCAACAACATTGTTTTCCACCACACTTTCATCGAGATGTTACCATGTTCTTGAACATCACTTTCCCCGGATGCTGGATTGGACGAGAAGATCCAACTGCATGGCCACCTAGATCTCCAGGTACCATTCCTTTAAAGGAATGGATTTATTAAAAGTTGTTTATACCAAAGAAACGTTTGATATTTGGACGATTTAAAACAGAGAATTGTTGAAGATGGTCTAAAAACTCCGCAGATGCTCCTGAACATCTTGTAAGAGTTAGATTATCTTCTAGACGTCTGCCAAGTTACGACAGGTGCACACTTTGAACTTGACTAACCTACATTAAAACTTGGTGGGTTGCTGTGTTTATTTAAAAAAAAAAAATATATATATATATATATATATATATATATACTCGTATATTACATTAACTAGTTTTCTTAATATATCACATCCTGTATTTGTAAAAGCGAACAACCTACATTCGCTGTGTAATCATTGTAATCGTAATCTTGTTATTAATCTATTATTTTAATTTTTCACGTATATTCTCAGTACGGTACTTGAGAACCGTATTTGTATATATAATAATGAGGTCTATTAATAATAATTACTTCTTTTTCTCGCTGGGTTTTAAAATTACGTTTCTGTTTTTTCGGCCTTTTTTAATTTCTTTCTTACTTTTAAAAATTTAAAAAGTAGTTTTTTAAAACTAGGTGTAATTTTATATGTCCGACTTAGGCAATTTAAAAAAGGATACATAATTTGTGATTACGTTAATAAGTATTGTATTCACGATGAGACATTCAATTTATTATAAAATTCTTGACTATCTTGTTGATGTCAGTAATTACATTAGGTTTTTTGTGTAATATTTCACAACAGTTTTTTTCTGTTGCTAATAGAAATTATTTATGTTGTATTACAACAACTATTTCAATTTCATTTATTTTTTCTTATTTACATAGTAAAATATTTTTACCACTCGCTTCGTTTTATTTGTATCTACCTATTTTTTTAACGTTAATGCTAATTCAAACATTTATTTAATCTGCGTATTTACTACGATTATTTTGTTTTCAATTTTGTCAGCGCCTTAGTGTTCAATTCGAATTACTTTAACAATTAACGTATTCCAGGCGAACGAGCTTAAAATTATGTGAAATGGGAATTTATCTACAAAGAGTTTTAATTTAGTACTCCCGTGCTGTTGCTGAATATTATTGGTTTAAATATGCGTTAAGTTCTTCATAAATGATAAAAGTCTTAAAACTCCTTAACATTTGTTTTTTTTTTTATGTTTTCACCTAAATGCCGAAAGATTCTCAAACGGTAATGCCTAGGTACTTTTCGTCATCTCGCGAAGAATGTATCGGGTTAGCATTTTCACTTTTTTTTATGCAGATACGCTGCAGTTGTTATGTAACAACCGAAGGGGAAAGCAGTGTAGGTAGCGAAACGGGTAGTACGCGTGTAATTTATTTTTTTGCGGATGTTCTGTCTGTAAGTTATTTAAAAAACTATTTCTTTTAAAAATGTTCCGACAAAAGATCTTATAGCACGTAAGTCGTTTTATATTTGTCATATTTTCTATGGGCATAACATTTTTCATAATTTAAATGTATTTGGTCTTTTAACTTTATACATTTATAGCTATAGATACAAGTAGCGGTAACTTTTAATTAATGAACTCTTGTATCATAACTAGCTTTAATTTTTTCATTAGGGATATGTGTAGCTTTGTATATATTTGTACTTTCATTCAAATTTTTTTTATAAAAAAAATCAAAAAAACTAATTTGACATTCTTACACGTCCATGATTTAAAAATCACCTTAAAATGGTGATACAGAAATCTTTTTTTTTATTAATTATCTCTTAAACTTTCAGTCGTCTTGAAAAAGTTATCCCGAAAAAAGTTTTAGGAAGTGAAATTAAAATGAAAGAGCCTCATCTACCGTAATCGTATACAGTGAAGTTTACCGTACATTGTAACGCGATCGATCGGCGGGAAGTTTGGAAAAATATATTTAGCAGATATTATCGATTAGAAAATTGTTTTCTTTTTGCAAATGAATGTATTTCTTGTCGTGTTTTTTATTATTTTTGGACAAAAAAAAATTATTTAAGAAAGTGAAGCAGTCTCACTCGGTCGATTGAATTTTGGCGAGAAATTAGTACAGTTCAACTAATGATTACATTATATTTAAAGTAGCCGCCTTTAGGAAAGATAATTTGCTTAAGGGAGTGAACATTCTGTTTTTATTTGCGAGTACCCTTTTCGACTATTATTTTGATATACTCTTAATAAATTACTATTGTTTAATAAAAATAATTAGTATTCATGATCGTATCAACTTAATTTACGTTATACTTCTGCTGGTGCACGGCAGTTTTACGCCATAGTTCTAGGCAGAGTGCTTACAGGATAGTTGTTTGTATTATGTAATCTTTAACTATTTAGAGTTTGTAATTTTTTTAAAGGCGAATAGTCTGACGAGTTATAAAAAAAGAACAGAGGAATTGTATTATCAGCTAATACGAAAAACTGTTTTAAACTGCTCAAATTTGAGCAAGCAAAAAAAACGCATAAAAGGTTTATGAAGAAATCCACAGAGAAAACAAAAGTGGAAATTGTTGTAAAACGTATTTTAGCCAAACATATTTTTTTAAAGGAAGAAGTCAAGTAAGTGTAAGTAGTAGTAAGCTCGTTACCGGTTGATTTATCCTAATCTGGTGTAGGCATTCGCATCTAATCACATGAATTACTAAAGTCAGGCTAGTCACAAAAGTGTTTGTTTCTCGATTAACATTTTGTGAGTTCTTGTGAATATATTTCATTTTATTTAAACCGTTTCTTATTTTGTTATGGTTGTATCCAGAAAATGTTACTTCGTCGGAAAGATGTAGCAATTCGATTCGAATTTAAGGAATTCATTTATTTCTTCACTTACAGCATGTAATCTGCGAGATGCTACGTTCTGATGGGATACCTCAGTTATTCTGTTTTCTGTTATTGTCGTTTAATTTCGACTAAAACAAACGAAATAAGAAAGAATTTTGTACATTTAAATTTTATTATATTCGTTCATTCGATTAGAAGTAGATATTAAAAATTAACTTCATTATGTCTTTCTGAATGAATAATCGGGAATAAAATGTATTACAAGGGTTAACTTTCGACGTTTAAGTAAAACGAATTAAACTTCATGTCACGTACCCTAAACAATTAAAAACTTACGAATGATTTGAAGTCGTGCAAATAGTAGTCGGCAAAAGGAAAAAAAAATGTTTTCGTGGCAGTCTTATGTTCGTAGAAATTTATTTAAGAACGAGTATCTTATAGGAAGATATTCATGCTTCGATTTCAGTAATGGGCTTTTTTTCGGGAAAACGAAAAAATTGGTATGGGTTTTTTTTATTTGATGATTTCGATTTGCGATTTGGTTTTCTAAAAATGACGAATCATGATTATATTACGTGTTAAATTTTCCTGATTATTATTCTGTAAAATATTTTTAGTACGAAATAACTGTATTAAACTTTGATAAAAAGAAGGTGTCAATTAATTTTAAAACGTTATTTCAGTGTTTCTTAAATATCTATTTAGTACACACATGTATTAATAGAATTGCGTATCGGTTTACGTACGATTGTTTGCAATCGGTAAACGTTAGTAGGCAGCTTTATCCCTCGCTTTGAATTCTACGTTCTTAATGACATAATATAGTTCCCGATAGGCCTAAGGGTTTCATAACTTTGGCTTTTTGCCTGCGGATAGTTTGTCAGCTGTTTAATACGTTAAACATATTAAACATGACGATCGGTTTACGGGTACCGAATCGTATCACGTCTTCGTTAGCGATGGACTTTATTAACTGCAGTCGCTTTACTTAAATTAAAATATTCGTAGAAGAAATGGTTTTTATAAAATTTTATTTGCCGCTTTACGCGTTCGGTTTAATAATTAGGATATATTGGATTTGTACTTTGATTCATTTTTTAGTTATTATTTTCAGTAGATATTTTAATTTAGCTAAAACACATATGAAAATAGATGGGGATGTAACTTGCAGAATATTTGACGAAACGAGTAAAAAAAAATGCTTGATGAACTTTTACTGAATATTAGGTATTGTTGGTATCGAAAATACGAGGAAGAAGCACGTTTTATACAGATATTAAAGATGCTTTAATTCTTGTTCGTTTGTAGTATTCCTTGTCTACGTTAGACCTTAGATCTTGAGATATCGAGATTATGTTATAAAAATTTGCATTAATAATTTTTGTTTACGAACTAAATCATATATAGTTAATAACTTGAGCTATCGTGTGTATATAATAACATCTTTGATCTGTCAGATGAATGCTTTTACACAAGTTCGGGAGTCTTATTAAGTATTATTATTTTTTTTTTACTATTTTTTCATTGCAGAATTGAATAACATTTAAAAATGCTATTTAAAGATTATGGAATAAAATTTTATCGTATATTAATGTTAATTTTACTTAAAAGTCTAGTCGGTTTTCTTATTTAAGTTTGTTTAGGAGAATAATACTCTGCTAAAAACATCAATTGTAATCGGTAAATCGTCTGTTAAACGATAATTTTCTAATCTTTTGTCTTAAATTCTCTTTATTTTTTTATTTCTAACATGTAAAAGTTTCGTCAGTTAAACGATTTCTTTTATAAATTATGTTCGGATGACAAAAAATTATTTCCGTTTGAGTAGTTCAGCGTAATAAATTAGCGACAGGAAACAAAAAAAGTCACATTTTGTTTTCCACTTCTTTCAGTTTGTTTGTCACCGGTTATACCCCCTTGCTTTCTGCAATACTCGAATATCATAGAAGAAGACGCTTTCTCCTTTAGTGTTTTTCAACGGTGACTCGAATCATTTCTTAATAACACAACCGAGAAAACATTACACTAACGATATGTAATATTTACTAAGCCGAACAAAAAAGAAAAAAGTAGTTGAAGTCATGTTAAGTAACGGATTAGCGTAATTGAAGTACTTCGTAATTACTTTCAGCTACGGTGTAAAATGGAAGAAAAATAATTTGATAAATCTTAAGGTATTTATCATGGTACCGCATGAGATTTATTAATACTTTGTATAAACGGAAAATTAATATTAAATTTATTTTTCGTTTGGCCGTTACAGTATTAAAATCATAGTTTCCTCTTCTTAATTAAATTCATTCCAGTAATGGCATATATTTAAAAGTCGTTTAACCGTACTTAAGTAAAATTTTTATTATTTGCACAAATGTATTTCTTATGCATTTTAAGCGTTAAAATTAATTCACATTACTAAATAATACTCGTATTAAAACATGTGTAGTCATAATAAGGATGTCTAATTGATGCAATTAGATTTTGCATGAAAAAAATTTTTAAATAAAATAATAAAATTTTTAAAAAATTTGTTTATAAAATTTTTAAATTTTATAAATTATAATTTTATAAAAATTTAATTTTGATTTTATCTATCAAACTGGTAATTTTCACTTTGTATCGATTTAACGTTCTTTCTATTAAACATAACCTGTTTCCGATCAAACTACCTGTGTTTTGAATTCTGTTCTTGGAAAAGAAAATTTATTGTAAAATTTGACGTCGCTTTACCTGTTCCCTGCTTATGTCTTGTATAGCAACACGTGTATGACAGTAATAACACATGATATAATTAAATTTATCGAATACGGTATTAAATTAGTTTTATTTAACCTTTAAATTAATGTTTAGAAATATAAAATTAGAGTGCAACTTAATGTAATAAGTAAATATTTTTTTTAATATGATCTTTTTAATTATGATAAATCGTACAGATCGTGTAGGCAGTGGATTTATATACAACATGGATAAACAGAGGAACTGCCCCGGAATTTGTCTGGATGGATTGATGGAAACTGTCGTAAATCTCGGTCGGAACATCGTCATCGAATTGCGCAGTTGATAACGTATTTGTACTTCTCTTGTTTCATTTTAATGGACCGTCGTGAAAAAGTCCGTACAACACCAGCACAACTTAAGGTACTTAAAACTGAAAGCACCACACGATAGTAGCGTCACCCGAACAGTCGTTAACATCGTCGAAACTGCAAAATCAAAGGTTTACCGTACAATCGGGAAGGTGTTTTCCTATACGAAAACGAAATATGAATCGACCGATATTGCAAAAATACTGAATATTCTGCATCTCCATTAATTGTGTATATTTGCGAGTGCTCAAATAATTTACATCAACGCTTTGTTGTTATTTTACATTACATATTTCATATATTCACCGTTAATTTATATTATTTCGTGTATTTATATTTTAATTTATTACTATTAATGTAGACTTTACCGCTTCTGTATTTTATTTTGCAATTAACGACGATGTTAACGACTGTGGGTAACGCTACTATCGTGTCGTGCTTTCAAAGTTTTAAATACCTTGAGTTTTGCTGGTGTCGTTTGAACTTTTTCACGCCGGTCATTAAAATGAAACGAGAAGTACGAGTACGTTATCATTTCTTTTGATTTATGTACGTATTTCATTAGGAAAGAAGAACCGTCAATAAAGCAGAGAAGAAAAAAATATCGACTACAGAATGTATTACAGAATTTTATTTGGAAGTGAAATAAACATTTTAATTTTTATTTACTAAATCTCTTTTTTCAAATAATTTACTTCAAGTACGATAACCTTTTTAAAAGTTTACGACTAAAGCTACGGAAGAAATATTTACGAAATATAAAAAAGTATTATGCCGGTGGAACGATTAGGTATGTGTCAGTTAATAATTAAATCATTTTACAAAAATTAAATCGCTGTAAAAATCGTAACAATCAACGCCTTCTAAAAAAGTTATTATCGTTGACGATAGTAACTTTTTTAGAAGGCGTTTTTATTGGAATCTCTTGGAAGAGTGAATCCAAATTTATAAACATCCGGAATTTAATATCTGGCCTCTGTATAATGAGGTTTATTTATGGATATACAAAGTAGCAGATGTAATTTCATAAAAAATATTTTTACGTAATATACTAGTGCTTTTACGAGTATAATATGCAGATTTCAAATTTTTCCTGAATGTATTTTGATGTATTAATGTATTGTATTTTTAATGTATTTTGTATGTTTTTGATGTAGGTTTTAGCGCTAAGAATTAGCGATATCATCGACAGTTTTTGTTCGTTTATTCCCAAGGCTTCCTTATTTTTTGTGTTTATGCGCAATTTATTATGCATCAGTTTATGCGCATATTTATTGCGTTTCAGATTTATTGCAATTCTTTGTAACTCAGATAAACTTAATTTAAAAAAAATTGTTATCCCTTGTGTCCCCATTTTTTCTCCCCTACACCCCTGGGCCGGACATAAAATGAAGTAAAGCTCATAAAGTGTCCCCGTCATGAATAATTTTATTCATGTCGCTGCACTAAATCGAGTTAAAAGCTGGTAAATGGGATATTACAACTTCTTAGACATCGTATCGGTAGAAATAGAGGCTCTATTTCTGGCTTATAATACATACATTAGTTTAATTTATTACTACTGATCAACAACGGAATCTATATTTTATTAAATACTTTACCCGTAAATGTGTAGTTGATTTTGTCTTGTTAAAAAAAAAAAGTTTAGCTGTTGCATCATATCTGACAGTATTTAAATAATGAAAGCATAGTAATATAGAGCGCGCAAAATATTACGAAATAAGTAACGATGTGTCTTAGAGGACGCTTTACGTTATTTTACTGAAATCCGTTTACTGCTGTAATAAAAAATAGAATGTTTTCAGGTTTAAGATTCATAATCGAGTTCGCTTATTTTTATTAGCAGTTATCACGATTCAGTAGAATTTATTTAATATTTTTATTCTGACTTTTTTCTAAAATCAGAAGATTCACACGTTAGAAATAAAACTGTAAGTCAGCGAAATAAGCCCGCGTTCAAATAAGCAACCGGCGATGTACATTCGTATTTTATGAACGATACACATTTGTGTTAAAAGTATTACTATAAACAATAATTTTTGTTCATAAAAACATAACCGTAATAAAAGAAATGCGATTTAGTCGAATTTAAGAATTCGTCGTCTATTTTCTGTTAATTTAATATCAATTTATTACAAAATAAGTTAGTTTATTAGCTGTTTTTTCCATAAGCTTTTTTTTTTATAAAATGATCATTTCAAAACCCACAAGATGGATAATTATGTAATGCGGTTTTTATCTCTAATAATTTGTTCTACTCAATTTTACTGTAGAATGTCGATGTATTTTGTAAGTCTGTATACTGTAGACGCGTTATGTGTATGTGTTGTATCGGTTTGAATCTTTTAACTCGTATAATTTAAAAAAGAAATGAGAGTAAACTTATTTTATTCTCCGATCACTTTTTTTTTGTCTATGAAATTCATCTTGTTTCGTTTCAGAAAAATTTTTATAAGCCCTATAAGTAAAAATTTTTTTAATAACGTGTTATTATTTAGGATTTAACATTGTTCTAGCTCGGTTTGGAGGTAGATCATTTATCAGTCCTTTGAAAAATGAAAACTTTTATTACGATTTAAAATCGCCACTAGGTATTAAAAAATGAGATTGTGAGTAAAACTTCCGATCAGACTAAAGATCTTTTGCCTTTCTGACGATAAATGGGCTGGAAACGAACACCGCTAATAAAAATAAAACTTATTTTTGCTTATACTTGATGTTCGGTAATAAAAGACATCCGTATTGCATATTTATGGCAATAATAAACTTTAAATGATGCTCTTAAGACCTTTAGACAGCTTATTTAACTGTAATTATGCCGAAATAAAAATATGTCGTAATGTATTTGTGAATTAGAGAAAATAAGGAATCGCAACGCGGCGTTATCCTTAGATTTTCGTCACGTACCCTGACATCTTACGATTAAATCGATGAAGGTATAGAGATTCTTTAATTAAAATGATATTCATATAGTTATTTCATTAAAATATTTACTCCCATCCTGATAAGGAATGTCTCAAAATTCAATATACAGAATAATTATGACCCTTGGAGCATATATTTTATACCGTGAAAATGGGGAATACTATCCCCATTTCTATGTTAGAGTTAACGGAAGTGACGTTTACATTTTAAATGGAGCTACACCCGAAACACAATTTTATTCTCTTTGATGAAATAAAAATATCATCGACCTTTCTTTTTCCTGTTTAGCCTCCGGTAACTACCGTTTAGATAATACTTCAGAGGATGATATGTATGAGTGTAAATGAAGTGTAGTCTTGTACATTCTCAGTTCGACCGTTCCTGAGATGTGTGGTTAATTGAAACCCAACCACCAAAGAACACCGGTATCCACGATCTAGTATTCAAATCCGTGTAAAAATAACTGGCTTTACTAGGACTTGAACGCTGTAACTCTCGACTTTCCAAATCAGCTGATTTGGGAAGACGCGTTAACCACTAGACCAACCCGGTGGGTTAAAATAAAAATATCAGCGTACGAAAATCATTACTCCGATTTAAGTGAAATTATTAAATATAAACATTAATATTCACCGGTGTACCTTCAGGTTTCATTACCGAATGAAAATCTAATGATTTTACTATCATTAGATAGTAAAAATCATTAGTAAAATCACAGCTTTTAGTGTTTTCAGTAAAAAAAAGTCAAATGGGAATAAAAGAACTTGAAATTTCTTTTGGAAGTACATCGGCGAATGCCAGGGTTGAAAGGGCTGCGTTCTGGTTTACAGTTAACCAGTGATTTTTTATAAAATTTCGTTTTGTCAAGGTAATTAAAATGTGCATCACCGGTACAGTTCCAATTTAAAATATGAATTGCTTCCTTCCCTCCTGTAGTTCTCTATATACGTATTTTATTCCAGTTATCTTTATAAACAGCATCTTCACCGGTTTGAAAACTAAATGTACATGCGCGATTTTATTTAACGGAAGTTTAAAAACAAGATTTTTTAATCCCTTAAAGCCGTTTACGAGATTGGGGATCTCGATATCAGAGATTTCATACGTTTCCACAACTCAGTCCTCCTGTATATAAATCATTTAGTAACTTTCGATAAATGTGCTAACGTAATCGGAGATCGACTGCGACTCAGGGTTTATCGTTCGACATCCTGCTTGTTATGTAAAGGAATAAGGAGATAAAATTATTGCGTCGCCACTCGGACTGATTTCACAGAATTTAAAAATCTGTAGCACTCGCGTCGCTCTTGTGCCAAGCATATTTCGCACATGCGGATGGTGCAATATGAATGTTCGGTTTAAATTGTGTTTAATGTTGACCTAATTTTAAAATATTAAAATCACACGTGAATTTATTTTATAATTACATCGATATGTTGTTGGCCTGGTTTCGCGCCGTTATTTTGAAAAATAATGAGTTAGTAAAATTTCAAACCGCGTGTTTGGAGCCCGCTGTGTTGACGTATAAACGGAAAATTATATCGCGGCGAGTGCAAGTGGCGTGAACGTTCACACGGTGTGAAGGTATTTTAATCATATACGGCCGACTTGATTTCACTCCTCGTTATATTTAATATATAAAATAAATCTTCCAACAAGACAGTAGTAAAGCCTCCAAACAGAATAATCTTCAACGGTTTTAGAAAAGGGCTAATAAAATAAGCCCGTGATGTTAAAGTTTGGTTAAAATAAAATTTTCCTACAGCGTTCCTTAAAATAAATTCAGCCGATTTTGAGTCGAACTGGAGTAGTTAGATCGATTTACACGTTTTAATCGTGTTGTAAGAGAATGGATAGTTATTCGGACGTTATGATGATTGTTGTTAAATCTTAATTCGGTTTTGTTTTGCTAAGTAATTTAGAATTGAAAGAATAATAATTAATAATTTTGTATTATACCTACCGCCGTTATGAGCGTACAAAGTTATTACAGTGAAGTATATTAGCAGTTTGTTGTAGTATGTAGGCATCCTGGCTGTATCGGCCTCAGCATGTTATGTTAACCTCTCAGAACAAGGTAAGTTGCCGTAACACTAGCTGATACAAACTGCTTGCCTGCCGTTCCCTTGCCGCTTTCTATTCTACCGGTCGCCGTTCTTCCCCTCCCTCCTGTCACGTCGTAAGTTATTTCAACATATCTGCGCACGCACGCACGCAATCATACACGCACAAAATTAAAAGAGAATCCATTGCTTCGTCCCGTTTTATAGACAAGCCTTGCAAGTGTCATTTTCTTAGAATATCACAACTTCAACACTACATATTAATTTTTATTAGGTTTGCCAATTCATATTTTAAAGCTGAAAAGATTGTTTTATAATAATTTATTTCGTAATTTTGTTTTTTTTAAATATTATTGTGACATGGATAATTCAGTTTATGACTTCAAAAAGGTTTCCCAGTTACAGTTTGTGTTGATTTTTATCTAAATTAGTTCTTCAAAAGAAGATTACATTTTCGTAAATAAGTTCAATTACGAAAGGAATGTACTTAAATTCCCACATTTTAATGAACAAAACTGGATCTGATGTTGAAATAAATTATTGTTACGGTTTTATTTTTACACGACTTCCCCAAAAGGAGTGTAATGTATTTAGGGTGTATATATATATATATATATATATATATATATATATATATAAATATGTTTGTTTCACCGTAACAGCTCAACGGTCGAACCGATTTAGATGTAGGACCCCGCGTTGGAATCCTTAAGTTACCGGGAGTGTCATAGGCTATATAAATATGTATATTTTTATGTAGTAGTGGAGCTTTGCCGGTTGAATTACAAAGTAATGAACTGTGAGCCTCTATCAGTGTTAGTTGGGTTTGACTGACTGATTCAAATCGAAGTCAAGTAAATAATATTACAAAAATAATAGAATTAAATTTTCATTAAATAAAACAAAATAATATTAAATAATTTTTTTTTAAATTCTGTTTTAACAATAATGGGCTTCCCTTGGGGAGACTACGTGCGAGGCTAGAGTGATGAGGTGATCCGAACACCTCGTGCGAGGCTAAACCAATCATCACCATAAACTGGTAACAAACGGGTACCCCTGGAGCGCTATTTTGGGAGGTGCAATGGGGTACTATTGTAATATCTTCACAACCAATCCGATTTTTAAAATTCAAATGGAGTATTTGCTGTATAATACAAAATCACGATGGAACCAAACCAGAACAAAAACTAACTGATTTACTCAGAAAAATCGAATGGCCTGCGCTACGCTGAGACCAGCTTGAGTCCGGCGAGCTCCCACAAACGGTCTTTGTAGAGTTTGACGACAGACGATTAGAGGTTTTCGAGGATTGAGGATCGGATTGAGGATCGAGCCCACTATCGTCGAATTTGATGCTTTAGGGAAATAGGACAAAGTGGAACAGTGTATGCTGCCACTAATATGTTCTGGGCCGTGACTGTGCATAAACTGCAAGGGACTATCCTAGAAAGAGCTGTTGTAGATCTGAGCACTCACATCTTTGCCAAGATCCAGGCCTACGTAGTACTGAGTCGCGTGAGACAATTGGAGAGTTTAGCCATTAGTTTGGATACTAGAAAATTGCTGTGTGATCTGCACGATAAAAAGTCTTTTGAGGAACTCAGTCGCTTGAGAAATCTGTTAGTTTAGATTGGTATACGCCAATTAAATAAATTGGCGGGTTCTGAATAATAATTTTTCTATATTAAAGAGCTCTGAATAGTAATTATTCTATATTAAAGCGCCCCCAGACTGCTTTTAAATATTTTCGTTGGAAAATATTTTCTTACCGATGTAAGACCAAGTGAGTTTAAATCATTAGACAACCTTAAATGCCTGCTGTTTCTACAACATGAAAAGCATATTTAAACAAATTAAAACTGTGTGAAAGTTCAATGATCACCAATTACTTTACTTAATTAAATATTGCATAACGATGATTAGTCTTTTATTTCCGTACCTTGTTTTCTTCTTTTCTTTAGTTAGATTTATTGTTGTTTTTTTTTTTTTTTAGTTAAATTTATTTTTTATTTTTTGGCAGGTGTGTTTTTTTAATTTTTGTAACAGTTTTTATTATGTAATATACAAGGGATATCTACTCTGAATTGCTGTCTGCAAGTTGTCGCGTTGTAGTATCTTTGATTATGTGTGAGTTATTACATTACAAAATGAATAGGAAATTCGATGTTGCCGCGACTGAAATACGTTGAGTCATACCGTTTTTAAACCATCAAAAAGTTGAGCCGGCTGAAATTCATAAGCAGTTGGTTGTTGTGTACGGTGGTAATGTAGTGAATGAATGAAAGAAAGAAACGTGTGAAGAAAATGGCGTGAAAGATTTACAAACAGAATTAATGTGCATGATGAAGAACCTTCGGGGAGGCCCTCGATAATCACCTAGGACTTGTTGAAACGCGTCAATGATGAAATCACAAAAGATCGCCGCTCAACGATTTCTAACCTGGCCCTTCTTTTTCCTGATTTTTCAAGAGCCGTTATTGGTCGCATTGTTCATGACCATGTAGGCTTCAGAAAGGTTTGTGCACGTTGGGTGCCGCACGTCTTAACGAACGTCAAAAAAAATCCGAGTGGGATTTGCTTTGGAATTTTTGATGCGCTACACAGAAAAAGGTGAGGAGTTCCTTAATTCAATTGTTACCGGCGATGAAACGAGGATTTCGTATTACACGCCAGAGAGAAAACGGAAGTCAAGTGAATGGCATCATCCTCAATCATCAATCAGACCAATGAAGGTCAAGCCACAGTCATTTGGACGCAAACAGATGGCCACAGCTTTTTGGGATCGATCGTGCCACGTTCCACGTGGCATGAAATCATGCCACGTGGAACGACTAAATGCGGAAGCCTATTGCGAAACTCTACGTAAGTTATGGCGCGCCATTCAAAATCGGCGGCTGACCGACGGCGACATTTTGCTGCACGATAATACACGTCCACATGTTGCGGGTCCGACAGGAGATTTACTGAGAACATTTGGATGGGAAATTTACGATCACCCACCATATAGTCGAGACTTAGTTCCTTCTGATTTCCATTTGTTTGGGAAATTGAAAAAAAATTTGAGTGGTAAGCAAGTTACGGGTGACAATAAACTTAAAAATGCTGTTAATCAGTGGCTAAATAGGCTGATGGCAGAATACGACGAGAGCATATTGAAGCTAGTGTATCGCTACAATAAAAGTCTTAATTCATGTGACAATTATATAGAGAAGTAGTATAAGATATGTAGTATAAGAGAAATAAAAAAATTTATAAAGTTTTCAGAATAAATTTTTTATAATGAAATGGTCTTTACTTTAGAGATTATCTCTCTTAATAAATGGTCATCACTCATATCCATTTCATTATCAGCATTAATTTCATGTTACAATCGATGCTACTTGTCACTAATATTATATTCTAGGAAAACTATATGTATGTTAAGGGAGGTTTTTATCTGTACCGTGGCTTCTGTCAGGTAAAAGATGCAGAAAGGAAATGGATGCACTATAAGTTAAATGTAGGTTCATATTAAAAAAGACTGTACTTAAGTATTTAATGCCCCCTCAGCTACAGCTTTATTTAAAAACAAAGTAGTAAGTCGGATTTCGGTGGAAAATGAACAGTCTCTTTATTAATTTTAATAAATGGTTATTTATATTTATTTATTTTATAAATATAATTTAACCAAACTTAACCTACGCTCGCTAACCTTGACTAATTAACACCATAACTTTTTGAGTATTTATTTAATAAATTCAGTAATTATTGCAATTATTTATTATTTAAATAATCAAAACACTCTTGTTAATTAGTCAAGGTTAGCGAGCGTAGGTTAAGTTTGGTTAAATTATATTTATAAAATAAATAAATATAAATAACCATTTATTAAAATTAATAAAGAGACGTTTTGAATCTATGTTAAACTCTATATCGGCCCATTTTCCACCGAAATCCGATTGACTACTTTGTTTATAAATAAAGCTGTAGCTGCGGTGGTATTAAAGTACCAAAAAGACTGTTTCTTTTGACAAGAAAATTGACTCTCATCTGATTATGTTGTGTCGTGATATAACTCTGAACCCGGCTAGCCTCATCTCTGCCAGTTTATAGATAAAGAAATTTGTAGTATCCTTCACTGTAATTATAAATATGATTTTTTTAGTTCTGTGAAAAAATATTTATGTTAATTGTTACATTTTAATGTTCAGTTTTGTTTTCTGTCGCAAGAATTACAACCAAAAGGCATTTAAGATGTGATTATGTGCTAGAATCAAAATGTGTGAACCTTGTGATAAACAAGTCAGCATCTTACTGGAGAAGTAAATCCTATCTCTTTCACTGTTTGAATTAAAAATTAGTTTAATATAGGTACTGCATATTATAGAGATTCTTTCATCCATAAAATTTACGTAGTAAAATATACCTTGTAATCCATATGCTTCAGAAGCTGTTAGTTTAAACCTCAGTTTCTTGTAAGATTTATTTAAAGGCTGTTAATTTTACGTTTTCATAGGATGTAAAGTAATGAAGTTTTCTTGTCATTGATAACAATAAATCAAATCAGAAAGGATTTATCATACTCTAGATCTGGTCACTAAAATTATCAGGAATAATTCACTTTCTAATTAGTTAGTAGTATCAGCTTTTATGTTTCACCAGCTTATTAAATGCTGCTGATGGTGAGGTCTTTCCAGCCAACTCTCTACCATTTCTTCTTTCAACCATTTTATTTACTACCCGCAGAGCTCTCAACTTTTGAGAGTTTGAAGTGTACTGCACTGGGTCAAACCTTGTAGTCTTTCTTCTCTTTACAAGATTATACCTGTGTAAACACTCTAAATGCCTACATTGCGTATACATTTCAGTCTGTACAACATAAACACCCTCATTACACAGCACATTGTTTACTTTCAACAATTATATAAGTCATGTGATGTGTTTTAAGACACCTTTAGTAGCATAATAAAGGTATCCTAGTGTTCTATTAATAATGTCATAATAAAATAAAGATCACTCTGTAATGGTCCGTTATTTTTGTTGGTATTGATGGAAAAGTAATTTCAGCTAAAATAATAATACTTAAGTGGTGGGTGGTCCACTCAAAACCATTAAAGTTGTTTTAAAAGGCCCTCAACTTGAATTCATAAAAAAGGTTTAATCGATTAGATTCTGATCGCAGAATAAAAGGAGATGCTTGTTGTAAAAATACATTTGTTATCAGTTGAATTATTGAAGAATGTTTATGGATCACCTAGAGCAATTAAAAACTAGGTTTTGGTATTATTATCCGTGTAGAAATAAAAAGTGATTAAAACAGAGTTGACAGCTTTTAAAACTTAACAGGGACTTCTAATCATTTTCAGAGCCGCGTAAATACTTAACATCAGTCCAAGAGCTATTTTTTGTTTACAAATTTCTAATGAATTATTATGCAATGAGCTTTAAAGCTACAGTATACAAACTTACACATCAGTACATCAAGACGATGTAGAAAAACCAGCTTGCAGCTTATTCTCGTCTTTGCCATGTGTTCCCTTGAAACATGTAAAGACTGGTTACATGTTCATTCATTCTAAATCCTCAACAGTGCTTTAGTTACTATTATAAGGACAATATTGAAAATACAGGCTGAGTAGAAATTGTCCTTACCTCTTTACCAAGAATACAGGAAAATTCAAAGCTGCTACAATTTAAACCAGCATTTTATTTCTTTTACTGCAGTAGATACCAGATGTTCTTGATAAAGGATGTAGATCCTGAGAAGAACTGAAATCTTTTTTTGATTCTTCATTAATAAAGTTGCACCTCTGACTAAAGCAGTACATCTGTGTTTTATTTAATTGTCAAATAAGCCAACTAAAACAACCTAGTCGTATTAGAAAGTATGTTATTCCTTCACCAAAGCCAGCAACTTTGGGTGGGAAAGTCATCAATTAAAAATCTCATTTAAGGGATCTATATCATTAGTGAATCCTAATTCACACTCATTTCTACTCATGTCCTTTCTGTAATCATTCACGTGTATTCCTTTTTTATCATTCACTTGCTATGTTTTGAATTTACAAAATCAGAAATCTGACTTATTCATTAAGATCCTGTCTCCATGTTTAATGATATTTAAGTAGGCATTTTGTCTCTTTGGGCTTAAATTCTTGTTTGGTAGAAACTGTGTTACTGAGAAAGACAGAATTCAGATCTGTTTCTTAATGATGATTCATCTGCGTCTCTTTATCATCCTCTGGCATGTAGACTACTATTGACGTCGTCTCTCTCTATCCCTGATCTTTTGCTCCATCTTTAGTGGTGAGTAAGCCCTGTTCTGTACTGTTACAATCACAAATTTCTTGTATAGATGTAAAATAGCTACCTATGGAAGGACCAAGAAGTTGGATTGTGGAAAAGGCAGAATAGAATAACTTCTTCAAATCATTCATCAGGCTATGGTGAGGTGCTGTTGATGCGAAGAGTCTCATAACCGAATTTATTGATGGTTACATGATGCCATCAGTAACGCTATTATAATATCATCTGGGAAAACCATAGCACATATCCATTCTTTGTTAGAATAACTAAGAAATTACTTAGGAATTGTTGGAAGACTGCAAAACTTCAGTTATAGAGCAACTTCTTAATGTCTCCAAAAGCAGTTTGCTATCAAATATTCTGGGAATAGAAATGTTTGTCTGAAGAGTTATATTGAATTTCTGTAGGTAGACATATGTATGCTTGCTTTTGTTATGTGAAAGAAAGAAACTAAGGTCTATCAGTGGACCAGTTCCAGCATCTCCTTTCTTTGTACTGTTGGAGATGTCATCATGTACACATCTCTAGGTGATATTGCCAATATTTTGGAAAAGTTCAGTTTGGTTTCATGGATTTTCAGAGTTAGAAATCACACACTAAACTAACATGTCCCGGGAAACAGTAGCATTTACCAATCCATGAAACATCTAATAAATTTATGATTTATTTTTTTTATTGAAACATTAAATTTGTATATCATATTTTTCCTAAATCATGGCATGAGACTAATGGAATTCCTTTTTTGAATCGACCAATTTTGTTGGTTGGGAGCAAACATTTCGTACAATTTCCACCAATCTTTTGTCTTTCTTAAATTAAGCTATCGTATTCTTGAATTATCACTTGGATATTATAATTATGTAATCAGTGTTTGGTCTTATAATAGTAAAGGAGATAGATTGGATCAGGATTCAGTAGAAGTTCTTCTTGTCCGTTTTGCTTAATTAATTTACTCTGGTCAATCTCATTCCAATTATTTTTATTAAGTAATATATTTCTGATAGACAAGTATTTCTTTTATATTTTATCATTTAATGTTACTATTTTCAGAAAGTTTTAAACATAAATCAATCAGATTCTGCAGATACTGAGCTTCAAGTGGTAGAAAAAGTTATCTCATCCCATTTTGACTGTCTTCATGCTCTTCTACAGCTGAAGGAAGCAGAGATGTTGAAGGAATTAAATATTTGCAAAATAAAATCAATGGAATCACTTCAAGAAGTTGCTACTGATCTTGAATTATCTGCTAAGGTGAGGAATATGTAGTATTATTATGTCAAAGTAATATTTAGATGGCTTCTATATTATTCATCAGAATTAGTCATAAAAGTGACTGTTTACAGATCTTTAAAGACTGTGTTTTCATTCAGTTGATTGATTGAAATGCCAATTTAATAAATCATTTTGTTGTGAGTCAACCTGATAGTACTGTTACTGAGTTTTTAAATTTTCCTTAAAAAAAAAAATTAAAATTAATAGCATTTTAAAAGGTTATTTAGTAACCTTTTTTAATATGATATTAATTTATCAGTCAGTCAGTCATGCTTTATTTTATATTAGCATGACTGATAGAATCATGAATAATCAGCATGATCTGTTTTTATGTTAATTTATTTTATTATGTTTATGAGTGTATTTAACAGATAAAATGGAAATGGACAATAGTCTTTTCTTATGATTCTTTCCACTAAAATGGTTTTTTTATTTTTATGTTTTTTTGTATTTTTTTTTTTTAGTTAGTCAAAGATCAGCTTGAATTAGGAAAGAATGCTTTACAGATTGAAAATTTGTCATACATAAACGTTGATGATGTTATTAAGAATCTTGAAGAATCTCTTAAAATACCTTGTCACTTGGTTTTCCAGACATCTGAAGATGATGAAGATAGTGAGAAAAAAAACACCAGAGTTTTGTAAGTTTTAATTAGTAACCATAAAAAATATATTTTATTTATAAGGGTCTTTATTTAACATGGTATCAACCATTTTCTGCATTACTTGCAGATTGGTGCTTACATTTTAATTACTTTGACTGATTTACAGTTTTGTTTTTTTTTTAATATCAGTATGGTGGTTGTCAAATGAATGATGGTCTGTTTTGTAATGTTTGAGTTTTCAATAGGATTATTACAATTTTAAAGTAAGTTTGTCATTATTCATATAAAAAATATTAATATATTTATTTCATAAAAAAAAAAAACAGTAAATCTAAAACCAAATCTGTAGGCTGGTTTTATCTCAATAAATGATGTCCTTGTATGCTTATTGGGTTAGAAATAATTAGTCCTGTGATTACTCTCAGCCTCTGAGAACTCATATATCCATCTCTGTGTTTTATTATCTTGAAAGAAGAGAGTATCAAAACATTGAAATGAAATTTTTTATGTTAAAATTTATTGTAAATGTTATTAGTAGGTTTAATAATAATAATAACTAATACACTATTCAGATGCATACATCATCTGTTATAAAGAACATGTATCGGTCGTAAAAAAGCATTTTATTGCTTATAATGAATCCATGGATTTGAAAAGCTTATTATACTGGGTGTATAATGAAGTTCTCCTGGAACTTTAATAACCTATTCTATTCATGAAAATAATGGAAAAAGTTCTTTTAAACATATGTCCTAAAGTGCTTTGTCTGCGAGTTAACATTTAGTGAAAGATTTCGCTTGGTTTTCAGCTACCTCAGTGAAATTTTTAGGATGTTAATTAAATGGCAGAATTAGTGATTTCTTTTGGTTTCTAACGTGAAAAATCGAATAAATTAGGACCCAGAACCATATCTGCAGTAGTTTTTGAGAAATCTGAGTAAAAATCAATAAATTGGATTAAAAAAACCTCATTTTTTGTGTTTGATATGTTAATAACCTTGTTAAATCAGTAATAAATTCACAAAACTTTTAAACAAAACTTGAATTTAATTCTGATCAAAATGGTGTAAGATAAGTTGAATAAAACAAAGAAAAAATTACTACATTAAAATAGTACATTACTACATTTATCAGAAAAGTACTTATTTAATGTAAATGAAAACCAAACTCTTTTTTGATGATGTGAAAAATTTGTAAAAACAAAATTTACTGTTAAAATTGCTATTAAAAAATATAAAAAAATGCAAATTACACAACAGTTATAAAATAAAAATATATAAAAATCACTTAGAGAATATTTTTTTTATTAATGAAGAAGTATAATAAATTATTTAAAAAATTATGATTTCAAAGTTGGCAATAAAATAACAACAGCTGATCAACAATACACAATACTGTGTTAGTGTTTAAATCATTCTGGAAGGTACATTTACTGGTATCTAGTACTGTGAACTATGCTGTTGTGAAGATTTTCAGTGAATTTTAGTTTGAATGTGATAGATTTGTCATTGAAGTAATCCCGTACTGATTTACAACAGAGTTGTATGCTGATATAGTATTCATTTTGAGTGTGTGTAATGGTAATGCTGCAGCTGCTGCAGTAGAATATGAAATAAGTTTTCTGAATTGCAGAATTCCAGATCCCAAAACAATAGGCACAACTTTTTGCAAACTTCAGGAAATGGATTCACTAACTACTATTCATACCAGCTACAAATGATCAGTCCAACATGACACTGTTATTGATGAAATTATTATCAATGCAGTCCAGGTGTCAGTACAGAACATGTTTCTAAGCGGATTAGAGTTTCTCATTCAACGGTTTGGAAGTCAATTAAACAAAGCAAGTTCTATCCTTATCACAAACAGTCAGTACAACGTCTACACACAGGAAATGGTCTGCTTCACTTCGAGTACCTTAACTGGAGGAATACTAATCGACAACTCTACAAGTATGTTTTGTTTATCAACGAGGCAAATTTCACTTGAGATGGTGTCAACAAATTATGCAATGAGCATACATAGCGAAAGGTAAATACACACTAAATGGTGGAAGGCAATTTTCAACACTGATGTAGCATCAATGTATAGTGTAGCTTTCTTCACAATCAGCTCTTTGAACCATTCACATTACCCAGCTGCTTAAATGCTGAGGTCTACTTACATTTTCTTCAATAAGAATTGCCGCAGCTGCTTGAAGATGTTCCTTCAAGTGCTGAGACGCAAAGTATACTTCCAGCACAATGGTGCATCTCCCCACTTCTCTTATGCAATTTTCACTTACTTAAATCATTATTTCCCAGAGAAATAGATTGATCATGGAAGTCCACATTCCTGAGCACCAAGATCGTCTGATCTAACACCTTTAAATTTTTGTGTACGGGGATGGATTAAAAATATTGTATGCAAAACAAAAATATATTCTCGTGAGGAATTTTAATTGTCTGCATTATGGGTGTGGCTTAGCAACTTGCGAACAGGCGTGAAGAACTAAAAAAAGCAACAAAAGGAGTACAGATGCGGGCCAAGAAAAGCTTTGAAAATGGTGGGTTCATTTTTTAACATTTATTATAAACCGGTACATATAATGCAATTTGGCCTATTGTACTGTTTCTAAATACAATTCTAATTTTTTTTAACTTTTCTTACACCATTTTGTTAATTATATTCTCTACAATCCTAGCTTAAAAGTTTTATGTGTTACCCATTTATCAAAGTTATACGTCAAACATAAAAAAAGCAAGATTTTTTACCCCAATTTATTGGTTTACACCCCAAATTTCTCAAAGCTACTGCATGCATATATGTTCTGGGAGCTATTTTATTCAACAAACATAAAAAACTCACGAATTTTTCCCCTTAATTAACATTCTAAAAATTTCAGTACGACCTCATTTCATTGGGGTAGCTGAAATCTGAGAGAAATTCTATACTAGCTGAATTCACAGACAAAGCATTTTAAGACATATTTTTATATACACTTTTTCCATTATTTTCACGAGTAGAATAGGTCCCAGGAGAACTTTGTGGTACAGTCTGTATAAATTGGTACGGTTTATACCAAG
Organism: Lycorma delicatula; assembly: GCF_047948215.1. Lineage (NCBI taxonomy): Eukaryota > Metazoa > Arthropoda > Insecta > Hemiptera > Fulgoridae > Lycorma > Lycorma delicatula. The sequence goes on from NC_134455.1 coordinate 29,419,718, forward strand.
CTTAGTATTTTAGGTTGTGAATAAGGTTTTTTTTTTTTTTTTTTGTTATTAATTACATCACATATTTTCAACAAAAGATTTTTTCTAAATTATGAGTAGTATAAAACTAGCAAAAACTCCATTCAAACCATGGAGAACAATAACCATGGAGAAATGTTTTTTTAAGAATATAAAATATGTTGTTAAAAAATAAATTAGGGTGTGCTTTGTAGTCAAAGGAAGACTGTAAAATAAGTAAAAGTGTTTAATTAAGCTTTCTGGATAATGAAAATTAACCCAGAAAATTAATTTTTTTAAATAAATTTCTGATTAAATTTTTGCAGTTGCTATAAAATGTCTGTGGCCAACCTGCGGTGCACACAGGGTCACAGTGAGTGGCACACAGAGGTTATAGAAATAAAAATGTTTTTGGATTGTCAACTTTGAACAAAAAACTAAAATCTGCTCTAATTTTAAAATATAACCAAAGCAATAATTAATACTCTACATCTACTCTACAATAATTATTTTGTTTCCAATAGAATACACAAGTATTCAGACTACATTTAATATAAACATTCATTAATTGCAACCACTAAAGTTAACATTTACGAGTCGCCAACAGTATCTATAATTTTTATTTCCTTTGAATTATTACATTTGCATTGCTTTACAGTGGCACTAGGCATGTCTGCTAGACAATGCCAGTAATATGGGTGCCCATTAGTTTTGACAACACGCTGTTGTCTTGGGTAACCTGTACAGTTGTCATATGAAGTCAATCTTAGATCAGATTTACGGGTATTAATGTACTAATGTGATCTCTCTCTGTAGTTAGTTCTTAGATGGCACCACTGAAATGATTTATTGAAATAAGAAAGCAAATACAAAAGAGAATGAATAAATGGACTAATTTAAGAATAAGTTAAACCTTGTTCATGTTATATTTATAATTTCGGTATTAACTAAATAAATATAATTCCATTTATTCTTAAATTTGTCTACTTATTCATTCTATTTTGTATTTATTTTCTTATTTCAATATAGCATTTCAATGGTGCCATCTAACAACTAACTAATTAAAGATGTAGATCGCCTACTACATTAATAACAATTTATGTGAATTTAACTCATTTTTGTGCACGTCGTTTAAATTTGTTTCATATTATGCTTTTAAGTAAGCCATCTACTCAAACCAAAAATATGAAGAATTTATTGCTCTTTCTGAATTCGGTAATGCATGGAAGGAATCAAAATACATCAAAACCAGTTTGTTAGATTTGCAGTGCTAGTGTAGTGGTGCCCAAAAGTTTAACTTGTAGCGACATTTCAAGTAAACCATGACAATTTTAATTAAACGTATCGTTACTTGGTTCATCATTGAGGACGGAATTCGTTAACAAAAAAAATCCTTAAGAAGCCAACAAATAGTTTTTCAAAAAAAAGAATGAATTAATGTCAATGGTGGTCAAGCTTCTTATGAAATTTCTTTAATTCTACCATGAAAAAAGAAACCTTACTCCAATGAGGATGAAATTATCAAAACTAGTCTGCAAATCATTACTAATTACGCTTCTGACACGAAAAATTAAAGATATGGTGGAACAAATTACCCTTTCGCAAAATATGGGATGTGATGCATAGATGGCCTGGCTGTGAAAATTAATTAAAAAATTGTGTCTGTATTAGCCTCATGTAAATATTTTTCATTAACTGTTGATGAGAGCACTGATAACACTGATGCTGCTCAATTAAGTATTTTTGTGCGCATTGTATCAATGAAAATTTTGATGTTATTAATAAACTTTTAGACTTGTGGCATTGATAACAGTGAGGCAGACATCTATAATGATAAAATCAGTCATTGAGAACAATAACTTACAGTGGGATAAATTAAATAGCATATACATGGATGGAGTCCCAGCTATGATTGGTAAAAATAAAGGTTATTTATCACTATTTGAAAATATACACTTTAAGTATCACTGCGTACTGCATATGGGAGGTACATTGCACTAAAGATATGAATTTATCTTACAGTATAAATTCATTAAATTTATCTTAGTAAAATAAATATTTTGTTGTAAGAAAATACCACTCTGTCAATCTCCTTGGTGTGATTGACAGTCTTCTGTGAAGAGTGATAACTCTTGGCGTTTTATTCAGAGGTCCTGGGTTCGAATTCTAATCAACATGGCATTTTTCATACTGTACAAAATTCCATTTTCATATTCCATACACAAGCGTCATGCTTATGTAGCTGTATCAGATCAAGCAAAACAAAACTTAATTGTATTATGTGCCACTTACATTACTGAAAATATTTTTTATACATTTACTAATACAATACAAATCCTATAACTGTCTTTTATGATTTTTTTCTACACTTATTTAATTTATAATTTTAGTTTTTATCTGGTATTTTTTGATTTCAGATTTTCTGTGTTAGATGAAAGTATTTTTGATAAAATAAGTAATCATTGTGAAATTACAGTTCCTACTTGTTTTGCAAAATATGTTTTACATTCTGAAAATGATTTACCAAAAGATTATGTAATTGAAGAAATACCTGCTGAAGTCACTAATGATAAGTTTCAAGATGGTTAGTTTACACTTTACCTTTTTTATAATATATTTATTAGATAATTTCACTGTATATTTACAATATCTTGCAAATTAATATGAACACAGGACACTTTTTGTTGTATTTCTGTAAATGGCTACACTGCTTTTACCACACTCATTTTGTGTGTTCTTAGAATAATGCAAGGTCACATTTTTTTTTAATCTAATAATCTGTTTGTATTAAGTAGTTATTTTTCTAGAAATCTAACATATTAAAAAGCTTATGATTGTGGCACAGTTATAGGTACTGTGAGTCTATTTTAAAACTATTTTAGAAACTGGCCTCCTTTTCACTTGAAAAAAGAACAGATTTAGCTTAGAAAAAAAACTAGTTCATAACCGGATCATCATCCTGAGAAAAAGTAAAACTGACTGTACATTGTTAACTTCAACTAAGAATTATTTGACAGGTACTGTTACCTGGCAAATACTTGTGCTACTAAAATAAATTTACCTGTGGTACGGTACTGTTTCATTCAGAATGGTAGCAATCAGATGGAATGATTACTGGCCAGTTAAAAAACGGCTCTTAACAGCTGTAATGTACAAATAAAACCGTACATTGAAACTGAAACAAAGTTTTATATATATTTTATATTTTCTGATGAGTCAACATTTATATTCAGAGGCAAAGAGTTGCATGTCTTAGTTTAAGGCATCAAATGAAATGATGTCAATCAGTTAAATATGCATCAGTTAAATACTTAAATAAAAAGATATTTTGGGTTGTTTTACATTCATGTTCCCAGTTTGTTAATTCAGTGACTGGTGTATTGAAAAGTGATGAATGAAACACAATTAATTAGTGCTCGCAAGGCCAAGTTACTTCTTAATATTAATCAAATTGAAAATCTGTTGACAATTTTTAAAAAAGTGGCAAAAATGAATCATAAAAACTGATCTCGTTAAATCAGAAAAAGTATGGTTTTGTCATGAAAATATCAAAAAAGGATGTTTACAATTTCTGAAAAATGTTGACATTTGACTGTAAACTGTTTAAAGCAAAACATTATTACATATTTATAAATTGTGTAGGTATAGAATTTTTATGTTTAAAATTACATTTGATAATTCTTTTCAGAATCATTTCTGTGCTACTGTATACACATTTTCATTTATTCAGAAATTCGTACTGTTTTGATTAAAATATTCAGAGTGTAGCCTTCATAATATTAAATGCATTAGTAATAATTTGCAATTTTCAAATATATTCAAATTTCTTATTTGCACTTGGAATTTCTTCACTTACTGTTTAGTTTAGTATCCATCACAATTCTGTATCTAAATAACCATCCTGTAATTGCCTTAAAATGTTTACACTGTAATCATTTAGCATAACACTGAGTAGCAGCAGCAGCTGTAACTGTGGTTGCACAAATCAAGACCTTCCACAGCATATTTATACCACATCCAAAAGTTTTGGCATCAGTTGCTTATTTTATTTATTTTTACATTAACTTAGTTTCTTTTCACTGAAAAGTTTAATACTGCTGTTAGGAGTTTTTAACCTTATTAATCTCTAACTTACTTAAATTCTTTGAAGAGAAATAATATTTGTTGTTAGATTTAAGGTACTTATTAGTGTATTAATAAGAACCTCATTATTCTTTTAAACAAAACAGTAGTAGTACATGTTATTAACAGTATGTAATCAAAACTGCATCTGATCTATAAATAACAGTATGAAATGTTTGAAGGAAATTAAGTTTGTTTTAATTATCAGTGTCATTAGTTATGATAATTATTTTAAAAATCTATCACCAGGGGAAGCCCGCAAAGCTCCATTCTCGGTTCCTTGCTGTGGAACCTGGTATTTGACGGATTTTTGGGACTGACATTCCCAGAAGGGGTCATGGCCCAGGCTTTTGCCGATGGCTGTCTCCTGTTAGTTTGGGGTAACTCACGACTGCAGCTAGAAGACTGAGCGCAGGTGGATTTGTCAACCGCAGAGGTCTGGATGGACATTCAAAATTTAAAGATTTCTGTGCCAAAGACGAAGTTCATGCTTCTCAAGGATGCAGAAAAATTATCATACATTCATAACCCCCATATTAAGTATAAAGGCTGTGTAATCAGCCGAGTTCGAGTTCATAAGTACCTAGGTGTTTGTTTCATGAGAAGTTGATATTTAGCAACCATATTAGGCAAGTAATGGCGGATGCCATCTCTGTGATGCACAAGCTTAGGAGGATTTCTCAAAAGGATTATGGGCTGTCAGGCTGTCATTTGTACATGGTGTACCAAGGTGTCTTTGAAAGTATGACCTCTTACGCGTTGTTTATTTCGGCGCATAGGTTGGAAAGAAATCGAGCACTTATTCAAAATTTAAGGACTGCTCAGCGCAGAGCCTTAATTGTATGCACTAAAACAGCCTCCTACGAGGCTACCACTGTATTAGGAAAGACTCTCCTAATCGATTTAGTGGTGAAAGTTTGGGCAGCTATGTGGAAATTGCAAAGAGGCAGGGAGACCGTGGTATTTGGGATGCGGTTTCGAGCCAGTCCTATACTGGAGCAGAATGGTGATCTCAATGCACCGGTTCTAAATTTCAAACAGTTGTCCATCTCCCACCTGCAAAGGAGGTTTTACAGCCTCGCAATGGAAGCATGGCAGCAAGAATGGCACGCCATGACTAAAGGAAGGTCCTTGTATAGATTTATACAGGATCTGGGGGGGATGGTATGCCTCTCCTTCATTTTTAAAGGCAATGGGGGCCCAAGTGTTTTCCAACCATGTAAATTTAAACCAATATTTATTTCAGTTCCACCAGGCAGCTGATGAGCTGTATGTCTGCAGGGAGGTGCAGTCAAACGAACACATGATGTTTGACTACCCAGCTCTTGGGGAGGGGGGCAAGAACTCAGACCACCCTGGAACTTAGAGGTCAAGGGGAAAATTGGCCACTCACAAGCGGCAAGTCAATATGGCAAGAGCCACGTTATCGGACTGTGTGGGAATTCCTTGATGTGGTTACTTTGTTCAACCGACATCAGTAGTTTACCTAAGGGAAAAGACTACTACTGCGCTACTGTAAGAAGCTAACTGAGAGATATGGCTGACTACCAGCCAGATTAAGGCTCCAAGCATTTTAATGGTGGACAGGTACTTGCTGGCATTCAGCGGCCTAGGCGTGGCAGTAAATTGCTGTCTTTGACAAGATGAATTTAATTATTGATAGTCATATATGTTTTAGGAGTTGACGGGCTGCGCCTACCCATTTTAGTGATATATATGACAAGTGGGTGGTGTAAAATGCAAGTGAGTGGTGTATGGTACATGGTACCACGCTTATTCCGCTTATGCTTTTAGATTAGTTCGAAGAGCTAGTTATGACACTGGTCGCTAAACTGTTTGAGGCTCAGTAGCTGTTTGTGGCACAGACATTCGGTCTTACACTTTAGGGCGACCGAATGAGGTGGTGGCAGGAGAAATGCTTAATTTACAATAATCCGTATATTGATTTTATTGTTGTTAGTAACTGATTTTTTGTAGCCCATTTTAAAATGTTGACATTGACTGCAGCAATCTATTACCCCTTCAGCTGAAACTATAACTGTTCTGGATTTATTTATGATACAAGTTTTTATTTTTAGAAAATAAAAAATTTATTACTTTATTAAAAGTTCTGTTATTTAAACTACTAATTAAATAGTAATACTAATTTTTATATAAATACTAATTTCTATATAATGCTTTTAAAAGAAAAAAAAAGATCATACTTAAAAATTGAAAATTAATACTATTAATGCCTTTAAAATGATGTAGGCTACACCAACCATTTTAATGAAAATAATATCAGGGAAAAAGAAAAACCTAATTTATTTATGATGTTAAATTGGAATCTTGGCAAATCTACATTACAGATATTATTTTGAGAGGTCTAGCAAAAATATACAGGCAAGCAAGAGTTACCTAGAACAATGCTTACCTAGAACAAAAAAATATATAGTAAAATGAGACTGGTTCCATAATAATTTTTTTCCATTGTCATAGCATTTCAAATAGAAGATAAATGTTTCGCAGATATAGGTTAAAACTCTGCTACTCATGGATAATGCTCTCATGCATCTTTACAGATATTTTATAGTGATTATGGAAAATTTAAATATATTTAGGTCTGCTAGTGCATCATTGGCATCATATGGCTGCTGGGTCAAGAGGTCATACTTTAGTACACAACTGCAAAAAAGTAAATAGTTATTTGAAGATGAATTGAACTTCAGTGATAGTGTTGGGAAACAGATCCTAAGAAATTTGAAAAAATTATTTTTACAAAAAATGTCCTACTTGACTCTGTGATAACTTTGAAAGATATAAACCATTGACAATCCTAGCAATCATAGATTCATGGGAATGACTTTCAAAAAGAAGGTAATGGTCAAAACTTCTATAAAAATTTAAAAAGTCTACAGAAATATTTTAGAAAATTAAATATTTTAGAAAGTTTTTGTTTTTGTACGTATAAATATATTTGAGAATGGCCAGATGCTTATGAAGTTGAATGCGGAGATGGAATAAGAAATAACTGAAACTGATGATGAAGAAACTGATGGACTATGAAATAGCCATTTCTGCAGATGGGTATTTAAGCAATAAGGTACATGAAGATTATTCTAATAGTGAATAAGTATAAGAAAGGAATAAAGAAAAATAGTAAAAATTTAATTAAATTTTATTTGTTTTAAAAAGTTACTTTCTGTGTTTTATAGTTCTTTATTATCTCTTTAAATTTAATTTAGAAAAGTTTAATTGTGTTTTTATCAGCCGATAAGCTCTCTTCACAAATAATTAGATACAGAATTTTGGTCTGCCAAATTCTGTTTACACATGTTTATTATGAACTTTTTTCATTATTTTAAACAGAGAAATACAGCTGTAAAATTTAACAGCCTTTCTTCTGGAGCACTCACACACTCATTCTGTTGCTCTGTGCATGCACACAATGTATTAATATTACTTATTTGACAGCTGTAATGATTTACTTCATTTCCATGCTTTACCTACGCTTTTAATCTCAACCAATTTTTTTGCATCTGACATCTTCAATTGTTTGCTTTACATATTCTAATTTTTTAATTCCATTTTAATTAAATTTATTTAATCCCCTTCCTCTTCCCCCTTCCTCTTTTCTCTTTTCTTTCTCATCTTCCTTATCCATTTCCTTTTTCTATTTTTCCTTCTCCCCTTTTTTCTTTTTTTCATTTTCCCCTTCTTCCCTTTTACCTTTTTGATTTTTCCCTTTCTCCCTTCTTCCCCGCGCATAAATCGGTCCAGTATTTTTTAGTCTATAGCGAACACACGTATTGGAAATATTGCAATGGAGTCGTAAAATATTTAATATACCATATGTTGCTTTTACATCCAACAGATAGCGCTGTTAACACAAAATTTAGTTTTTATTGAGTTGAACCCCTTAAAATCAAAATTTCGCAAAATCCTTTCTTAGTGCACGCCTACACAAAGGTACCCTAAAATTTCGTCTCTAAATATAATATTTTTGGATGTATGTTGATTATGAGTTAATGTATCAGTCAGGACATTCTCTTTTATAAAGAGATATGCCCCATAATTGTTATTTTTTGTACTGTATATATATTTGGTAATAATGGCAGTTATATTTTTTTTCATCCTCCTGTTGCAAATCATGAAATTTAAAATTGTTTTCCTCACTTTTGAAATTTTGAAAAATATTTTAGAATTTCAAAAATATTACCTGGGTTTAATTGAGCTAGATTCAGATAACCAAGTAGGATGTTAATGAAACATACATGCATGCTAAAGAGAATAAACATTTGGAAAAGCTAGCGTGCCTGCATGCACACACATGATTCAGAATCCAACCAAAACCTAGCATAATACAATTAATAGTACATAACTAAGTTAACCAACAATAGAAGAACTAATAAAAAAACCACAACCAGTATAATTTCATAGAATGATGATAAAATCTATCTAACACATGAAGGTACAACATTTAATACATGTAGGTATATTTTTGTACTACAAGATTGTAATACAAATAACAAGCATAAGAGAATTTATTTGTATTTAATAAAAACTAGGAATAGTGATAATATAAGGTTCAAAAAGATGCCTTCAGTAGCTGAGCTTGTTCAATCAATTCTACAATTTTAGTGGTTTATTTCTTAACCCATTCATTAATAGCTGGTAGAGGAAAATATTTTGGATACTATTTCTAAAAAGTTCAAGCAGTGTTCACCATAATTTTAATTTGGATGTTAATGGTAGATAAGAGAATAAATCGCTCACATGTACACAGGGATTATTGTATGAGAGTTGTTCAATAATTAAACAGACAAATGGTAACAGAAGGAAAACAATAGAATAAACTGAAGTATGTCATTCAAGTTGATGGTTGACCCCTATAACATTGAAAATAATCAACTCTGCTTGAAATGAAAATGATGAAAGCACAGCATGGTGTGATACGATTTTTACTTCCTGAAGGTGTAAAACTAGCTGAAATTTATTTACAGATGTTAAAACAGTACTGTAAAAAGTCTATTAACCATGCAGATTTTTATAAGCGATTGATCTTTGAGTGAATTTTTAAATCTGGTAGAACAAGTTTCACCAATTTTTATCATGGCAGAAGATCAGATGACATTTTAATTAACATTTTATAAAATCGCATTAATAATCTTATTCACAAGGACAGTTGCATAAAAATTTGAGAAATTGCTGAAATTCGTAGTGTGTATATTGGCACTGCACATTCCACTAATCATAACAATCTGAACTACTGCCAAGTTTTTTCAAGTTAGTTCGGAGACAGTTGAATCAAAATCACAAAGACACCTAAATTCATATCTGTACAGAACTTAAACGTTTTTAGTGGAAAGTAATGTATTTTTAGATCACATATTAACTTGTGATGAAATCTGGATTCATCATTTTGGGCCAGAATCCAAACATCAGAGTAGGGAATAGAAACATCCAAATTCACCTATCAGGAAAAAATTCAAAACCTATGTGTCAACAGGTAAACTGATTGTAATCGTTTTGGAACTATTTATTGTGAAGGTAAAAGTTATTACAGTTGTTTGGAAAAACAATGTTCAATCAACAGTTAGTACTACTGTAACATGGTAGAAAATAAAGTGAAACTTGCAGCAACAGGAAAGATTATGGTTCTCTCTCAAAAATTGTAATTCTTCTGCATGATAATGCATGTCCCCATACTGCTCAAAAGACTCTTGAAGTTATTAAACTTAGTAGGTAAGTGTTGGCACATCTACCTTATTCTCTATCTTGCATCATGAGAATTTTTTTTGTTTTATTTTTTAGTCCCTAAAAAAAGAGTTTTTATCTGACACTAAGTTCAGCAACAATGAAAAGGTCAAAAATATAGTACAAGAATATGGTTCAGATACCAAGGTAAACAATTCTTTACTACTGGAATAAGAAAGTTCATAGAAAGATGAGATGAATGCCAAAATAATCATTTTTCTAGTCATTTGTCTGATTAATTATTGAACAATTCTGATAAATTGAACAAAAATATTTTCTGAAACCTCAGAGGATGATTATAAATTTTGATCATTGTTCATAAAACTGCTTAACTCTGAAGTCTGTCCATTGTTTTAATGTTACACACTTTTCTAAAAGTGTATCATAAATCTATGTTTTTTAACTGTTTGCTTTTTTTTTTTTATTTACAGTATCACTGAATTTTAATATGTTGGAAATTTCAAATAGACATGATGATGTTACTAATAGTATAAAAAGCTCATCTTCTGTTACATCTTCTGTTTGTGATGCATCAGAAACTTCTTCAAGACATTCTAAATTGCATTTAGCAGCTGCTGATAGCATCAATTTCAAGAAAGCTGATCGAGATAGTCATAAGAGTTCAAATCCGACATCACAGTTAAAGCAAGGTTTATCACTAGGTTCAGCTGAAAGTATTTCAGTAAACAAATATGCTATACCACAAAAGGGATTTATTTTTACTGATCTTACTGCAGGTATACTTATTGGAATTTATGAAGTTTAAACATGTTTTCTGATAATTATTAGTTATATATGAGTAATAGAACATTCACTTAGAGTCAGATCTTTGTTCATTTAATAATATTAACCTTAAACTCAAATGTTACATTAGTAAAATTAAGAGGGCCTTAAACAAAAATTTACAGCATGCAAAAATAAACAAACTTTTCAAATGTTGCTGATCACTTAATAATTACATACAAATATATAATAATTGTGAATTATGTACAAGTATTAGACAAAAATAATAATAATAATTATAAACTTCAACATTTCAAAAAATTATATTATATTTAGCTAATATAAACATTCACTTATGAATGGATAAATAGCTTTTAAACTATTTAAATATAAAACTCTTGTAATAGTTATAACTACTATTTAATTTTGTTGATCAAGAGTACCAAATCTCTTATCCAATGATTCTACTAGATTACCTGATATTGTATTGCAGTATTTTGTTCTGATATGAATCTATAGATTTGAAAAGTTTATGATATAAATTTGTAGATTATGTTAAGTTTGCTTTTTTGGTATATTCATAAGCGGATTTTAGTAACTACTGATTACAGTAAACTAGACAACATATACAAAAAATAATATAACTTATCACTGCAACTCAGGATACAACAGAGAATGATGCGTCTTCTGTGGGAAGATTATATATATATATATATGAGTTCTGTTCAGAAAATAACCGAACTTTATTGGTTAAGTTATTGATCTCGTTCCTCTTCAAAGTACTCCCCTCCTCTATTCACACTTTTCCCAGCAGTGTTTTCACTTCACAGAGCAGTCCTGCATAGCTTGATTTGAAACAGCCTTTAAGGTGTGACTAATTTGCTTTACTGTCATCAATAATCTCAAAATGGCATCCTTTCATCACTGATTTTAATTTTGGAAGTAAGAAAAAAATTGCCAGGAGCCAGGTCTGTTGAGTAGGGAGGCTGAGGGAGGACAATAATCTGATTTTTGGCACAAAGCTGAGTGTGCGGGTGCATTGTTGTGGTGAAGGAACCATCAATTGTCTTGACTGTGGTCTCTTTTAGAGGATTTTTTCATGTAACCACTGTAAAATGCCTAGATAGTATGCATGTTCTGTATCACCTTGAGGCAAGAATTCAAAATTCACAATTCCATTAAAATCGAAAAACTGGAAGCATCACTTTGACATTGGATGGAGACTGACATGCTTTCTTAGGGGTGGAGATCCTTTGCCAATCCATTGTGATGATTGAACTTTTCTCTTAATGTTGTAGCCATAAACCCAGCTTTTATCTCTTGTTATGATACTTTACATGAATGTTTCATCATTATCGGATTGTTCAAGAAGCTGCCGATAAATGTCTGCTCGATGTTCTTTTTGCTGTTTGGTCATCAAATGAGAAACAAACTTTGCTCCAATTCGATGCATGTTCAATTTTTCATTCAAAGTTCACGGCTTGATCTGGTTGAGATGCTGACTTCTGCAAGTTCTCTGACAGTCAATCGTTGATTTTCTGAACATGGGTGTCATCAGTTGAAGTCGTAGGCCTTCCTGGTTGAGGGTCAGTTTTAAATCATGAAAACCATTTGTAACATTGCGTACGATCCAGAGCATCATCTCTGTAAGTTGTTTCAAAAGTTGAAACATTTCTGTGAAAGTTTACCCCAGTTTCACGCAAAATTTTACATTGTATTGTTGCTCCCAAAAATTGCTACTAATTCTTAAACACATTGCACTCAAATAACGATAACACAAAAACTAAACAAGATATCAACAATCCAAGAACATGTGGTTACAGAGGAGGTTATGCGGAACACAATGCTGCCAATAGGACATCACTAAATATCTCTGTTGGTGCGTAATTAAATTGTTTGGTTACTTTCTTGTAACAGATGTATGTGTGTGTGTGTGTGTGTGTGTGTGTGTGTGTGTGTGTGTGTGTGTGTGTGTGTGTGTGTGTGTGTGTGTGTGTGTGTGTGTGTGTGTGTGTGTGTGTGTGTGTGTGTGTGTGTGTGTGTGTGTGTGTGTGTGTGTGTGTGTGTGTGTGTGTGTGTGTGTGTGTGTGTGTGTGTGTGTGTGTGTGTGTGTGTGTATGGGTCATTCAATAATTAGATAAATGATTTTAGAAAAGTGATTATTTATTTAATGACATTGGTACTTAAAAAATCTTTGAGAGGATCAAACAAAGAATGTGATAAAAAAAATCTTAAATTATGTTATTATGACACTAATATTCTAGGATTATTGCATTGGCCTGAAATTTGCAGCTTTTGAACAGTATTCATTTGGAAAAACAATGACAAATTTTTAATTTGATTGGATCAGTCTCATTTGTAAAATATATTTTACAGATTTATATATGATTATCAGTCTACCAACCATCCTTTAAGCCGATTATTATATGAAGTGATTAATTTTTGTGATAACTGAACCAAAAAAAATTACAATCATTTCAATATTTTTAGATACCTATTACAAAAATAATGACTATTCTGAATTTCTCATTGCTTTCTTCCATAGAAAATAAATTAAAAGCAAAGATATCTAAAACAGGAATATAATAGATAAAAACAATTTTTTTTTTAAATTAAGAGATATTAAAAAAATTAAATCAAGAATATTGCTCTAAAAATTTAAATGTTTGGTACATGAGTTCAGAGGTAATGAAAAAACCATCCACTGATCACACTCACCAGTGCTCACAATACCTCAGGAATTTACAAATTAAACCACTGTAATGGCACATATGAAGCTTGAATTTTTTGTTTTATTCCATTTTGACACTTGAAAATTTCAGGATTCAGTTGTGTTGTATTGGATATGTCGTGGAGCATTGCAACTGACAAAGTGTTGCAACTATCATACAGAGATTATTTATCTGATGTGCTTATTTATACTTTAAATGTATCAGCAATTTAAAAAAAAAAAAATATATATGGCTACAAAGATAGGTTTGAAGTTTCAGTGCTCAGCCTGAAACTTGTGAATCTTGTGTAAAAGTCAAGAATTGTTAGTGACCTGAAAATATATTACAACTGTTGAAACAAACACTTGAGCTACATCCTAGCAGAGGTAACTACTGATATTCTGGTTAACCACTCATCATATGTTCCAGCTTGAAAGTGTTAAAACTCATATATTTGTTTTATTCTATAATTAATTATGGTGAATAAACCATAAACAATGTATATTATAATATTAGTTAATATATTAGAAAATGCATTTGCAGGTACAATGGAGACAGTTTCAGTTTGCCATTTTATGAGTCCATCAGATTTCTACATTCATCGAAAGGGAACTGAGATTGAACTGAGAAAGATGATGTACCAGTTTGATAAAATGCGTTTGAAAAGCAAGAATCATCCTGAAGAAGCTTTGGAAGGTAATTTTATTTTTAATAAACTTAAAATTTCCTTTTGTTATATTCATTACCAGATCTATTTTATTAAAATTTGACCTTTCTAAGATTTACATTATTTCTCTGTACTGTTAAAGTATATTTTTAATTCTATTAATATAATCTCCTAACGATGGGCTCTCACCACTATTATTCATCTGTGCTGTAGAAATGGTAATGAAGGAATGGCTCAAAAAATGCCTCCAAAAGTGAGAATAGGCCGAAAATCAAAACATACTTTTTTTGGTTTCGCCGTTGATTTGGCACTGCTAGCAAATGACATTGACAAAGCTAAATCACAGATATTAGAACTTCAAAACATGGCAAATAAAATTGGTCTCAAAATATCATTTGAAAAGACAGAATTTATGCTCCTAAAACCAACATGACTAAAATAAGTAAACGTAAACGGTAATAAAATCAAAATAGTGACCCAATCTAAATACCTCGGAGAAATAATAACAAACAACTTAACAAAAAAACCTCGATTCAAATAAGAAGAACAAATTAGCTAAAGACCAAAAATAAACCTAGTACAATTACAATAAAATATGCCTATTGGTTAATGCAAAAATGAGATATTATATCACAGTTAAAAAACCAAAAGCCACTTATGCAGCAGAAACACTCTTACTCCTGAACAAACAATCAAAGACAGACAAACTCCAGAAAATCAAAAGAAGAATTGGAAGAGCCTGCATCAATAAAAAATAACAGAAAACAGACAGTGGTGGATTGTGCCCAACATCGTCATGTATAGGAGTTAGAACCCGATACTGATACCATGCATAAGAGGAGACTAGGATTCTTTGGATATATCATGAGGATGCAACATTCAAGACTTCTGAAACAGCTACTACAGTATAACCTCGATCCAAAATACCAAGACAGGATGTAGATGGATCAGAAAAATAAAAGAGGATCTGAAGGAAATTGGCCTTATACCGGAAGACACTATATATAAGATAAAATTAAACAAGAAGATCAAGAACAATAACAGTCGCTTCACACTCACAAGAAAAAACTCACAATACGAACATTTTCAATACTAGAAAGAGCACAAAGATCGGAACGTATGAGAAAGTACTGGGAGGACCACAAGACCCAAACAGTTCCATTGAAGAGACTTTGATAATGGACTGACTAAAGTGATCCTATGCAGTGATAAAAGATAATAATAATAACCTCCTAATACAAGTTATTGAGATAAGACATATATTACCTTAATTTTATCATATTACTTTCAAGATATCCTGCATCCTCAGTCATGATTGAATTAATTTTATTAATGCAGATTTAATAAATATATTAAAAAAATTAACAAAATACTCTATTGTGTTACTAAAATAAAAAAACCTTGTAATGTTTGTTACAGTATTGTAATATTTTAATAAAAACTATATATTAATTTATTATGAGTGCTGATCTGTTGCTGTTTTTATAAGAATGCCTCACTCAAATACTGTCTGGTGGTTTATCAAATTAAAATTCTGTTTGTTTATATGTATATAATATTTTTCTAATATATTTAATTTTTTGTCACTTTTGTTAATTTCTAATATTGCTAAAGTTTTGTCAGTGTCAGAAATAGAATGTTTATTGTTTATTAGATGTACTACCATATTAGATTAACCCAATATATTATTTTTTTAATTTGTATACTATGATTGCTTATTACCATCACAATCATTACATTTAATTTGATAAATTCCACACAGATTGTTTATTTGTGTTTTGATTGTTGTATTTTTATAAATATTATTAATTAAAATAGTAGTATCATATCCATTTTCAACCACTATATGTTTATTTCATTATTTAACTTTTCTCTGCTATTATGTGTGTATTTGATTAATTCACACTATTAGTCATATTTATACAAGGTGCGGCTATTAAATAATTAGACTAATACTGTAAAATATTTTATTCTAAATTTATACTATTTAGTTATTATCCCCTTCAATATACACCCCTTCCTTTATCCCTACAACGTTCCATGCGAATTTTCCATTGTTCAAAACAGTGCTGGAAGTCTTCTGTGAGCTCTTTCATGATGGGTGCCGCTTTTTCTTTCACAGCTTCAATGGTCTTAAATCTTGTTCCTTTTAATGCAGATTTGACCTTGGGGAACAGACAAAAGTCATATGGTGCCAGATCAGGCAGATAAGGCCATTGGTCTAACACTGGGATGTTATACTTTGCTAAAAATGACTGGACAGACAATGAGCCAGTGCATTGTCCTGATGAATTGTTCTTCCACAGTTCGGGTTGTTGTTTTCTTATTTTTTCATGGAGTTGAGCAAAGACCTTGAATAAAAACAAGAATAGTTAACCAACCGACTGATCAGATCAGATTACTAATATTTTTATCCGTTTTTGATGTGGAAGGGCAACCTGGGCGAACATCTTCTCGGCCATCTTGGAAATGCTTAAACCACTCAAAAACCCACGCACATGATAAACATTCATTGCTATATACTTTTTTTAATAAAAGTATATAGCAAAAAACTTTCAGTGCCAGCTTTTCCAAGTTTCATATGAAATTTCAGGACAATTCTTTACTCTAATAAAAACACTTATCATATTTTCCAGCAAAACAAAAAAAAACAGATGCTATCCAAACAAAGGCCAGACTAATATGTCTACAGAAACTGGACTGGCAACAATCGAAAGAGAAGGCTTTACACTACACAGCTGTCGGTCGTGGATTTGACGCATGCATAGTTGTTTTGCAGCAGCATTAGTCTTGTTATTTAATAGTCACACCTCATATAGGTATTAATTTTATGAGACCAAGGGTGATTTGATATGAATTGTTATATTGTTAGAAATAAATTTTCTATATACTGATGTTTCAGTTTGGTTGCCCTTCTTTATTTTGTTATTGACATCTAAATAATGTACTATTCTGTTATTATCTATTTCAACTGAAATGTTCAGCAAAAATGTTCATTATATAAGAATTTAATTTAATATTATTTATAGTTCATTTTTTATTACCAGGTATAATGAGAATGTCTTCAACACACCATCTGCTTGTTAAAACTTTTTGTGTGTGAGAGAGTATGTGTTTATTAGAATCAAATACTCATATAATAACAAAGAAAAGTTAAATAGTGTACTAAACATCATAAAACATATAGTGGTAGAAAATGGATATGATTACTACTTTAATAATATCTGTAAAAAATTAACTATCAACAGAAAATCTTAATTTTATAAACCATCAGACAGTGTTTGAGGGAGACTATCTTAAACAATGATAGCAGTATGTATCAATTGATATGCAATTTTCATTATTTTAGTATTTTTATTTTTTATCTTTATTGCACGCTATTGGAATTATTATTCAATCACCGATAAGCAGTCAATGGAGACAGTTGTGTGTTTCATTCACTCATCCCAGTGCGAGGCTCTCCTGTTATGTTCTGTTGGTACTTGTGTCTCTAACTGCAAATATCCATACCACAAAAAGTCTACTGTTATTTATTTTGCAATTGTCATCGATATCTTCCCAGTTAAAGATGTTGTGTGTTAAATACAAAGTGGTATTTCTCAATAAAAAAAATGAAGCTATTAAATGTAGTGAATGCTAGAATTTGTTCCGTGCTGCTTGTACCAGACTTGAAATTATGGAAAAATTCAAAAGGAAGAATATCAAAACTAAATCAGTGTGCAAGTGTGGTGGGTGTGTTGTATCTGAAGCACAATGTCAATTCAGTAATCAGAATTCAGATTTTAATAAAATTTTGATTTCGCTTTCCGATTTGTGTGATGAACTTACTTCTTTATTCAACAGGAAACTCAAAGATTTCTGCCCAAATCAAAATATTGAATAGAACCTTAAAGAAACAGAAATGCAAGTAAATAAATTATCCATTGAAAACAATGAAGGTGCTAAAAAATGCAATTTTTTATGTCTCGAAATGTCTGACATTCCAGAGACTAAGGGCGAGGACTTAGCAACATCTTGGAATCTGTTGCTCATGCCATTTAAATAGAGTTGAAATATGAAGTGTCTTACTAGCACAGGGTGCCAAATGTGAAGAATTTGAGCTCTATTATCATCAACTTTGTCTCTAGAAAAGTTAAAAATACATGAATCTTGGCTGTGAAGAAGAAAAATGGGTTAAAAACAATTGAAATCAGCCCATGATTGAAGGATAATATTTATATTAATGAATATGTATCTCCTTATTTCAAAACTGTCTTTAGAGCAGTGAGGGATCTCAAGGTGAAGAATAAACTGGCATTCGTATGGATTCGAGATGGGAAAATCTTAATTAGACAGTCAGCAACAGCTCCTGTGAGAAGAATATTCAAAAAAGAAGATCTGCTGGTTTTTGTTGGTTAGTGTAAGCAGTGGATTGTGTGTGCAATGTTTTTTTGTATTATTAGCATAATTGTCTGGCTATATTAAGTGATTTTAGTAATAAATTATGTACTCCGTATCTGAACCATTAGGTTAGCTAATTCTTTTATTACAGTTATTTAAAATTATAAAGTGGACTATATAGTGATAGTAGTAGTAATGGTGTAACAGTGTATGGTGTATCTTATGTGGTATATCTTTGTTATTATTAATATAATATTTTTATCTTTACTATTATAATGATAGTGCTTCATGAACATGATGGCGACAGCTGCACAGTTATTTACCGATTTTATATAATAGATTATTTGATTTTGTTTTTCTTTCTTTTTACTTTTATTATTATGGTTCTTATAAACAATTTTGATAATGAAATTTCTTATACTACTGAGGTTAATGATATCTTTAGCTTTAATCTGGAAAATTATTCTAATGTTAGAAAATTCGTTAATGTATTGCAAATGAACATGCGTAGCTTAAATAGAAATTTTGATGAATTTGCCTAAGTACTTCAAAATGACAATATTAGTTATGATATAATAATTTTAACAGAAACTTAAGTAACTGATCATGACAAATTTAATTATCTAAACAGATACTGTGTATGGATAATGGATAACTTGATGAGCTGTGTATCTGTAACAAATGTAATGGTGTTTGTGTGTTTTTCAATGAAAAACTAAAAGTTAAAAGAATTTAATTTTGAATTACTCAAAGCAAATTCAATCATTTTGACTATTGAGATTCCACAAAGATTCAGGGCTGGCGGTAGACGACTGCCTATGGTGGCAAAATTTAGGAGCAGCAAAACTGCCTGAACTAGAGCCAAAAAAACAAAACTAAATAAAAATTCACAAAAATATATTTTGATTATTTGAATCTAGAAAATAATGTTATTGTGCTAGTTTTGTTTATTGTTTTAAAAGTATATTTAAATTATCTCTGAAAATATAGCGGGTGGCATATTGCTATGCTCATAGGCTGACAGCTGGCTTACTGCACTATTAACTATCCTGAACAACTCTGACAATGTACTGCATACATATATGCATATATAAGTATATGAAGCTATGAGAGATGTTTTCGTAAAGGAATGACTATCTCTGTTCCACCCATTCTATCGGTCTATCTCTCTCACACACAATGTGCACAACTACACGCTGCCCGCTATAGTAGGTACCAGTTTTAGTTTGTAAGTTCATTGTCCATTAGCCTGTTAAAAATGTAAATTTTGTTTTTCAATAAATAAAATTTTTCGTAAATCTGTGTTAGTGTTATTGCCTTAATTAATTTATGTCATTTTTATGGTTAACATGGTTCTTTTATAATTCTGATTTTTTTTTTAAATTAAAGTATTTTTGAAGCTTGGGGGTACAGCATTTTTTGGGTTTGCGTTTGGTGGCAAAAACACTAGGGCTGGTCCTGAAAGATAACTCATATCTGTTGATAGATCACCATCTGCAGTTGTGGATGCATTCCATAACAGTTTGAATGACTCTTTACATAGGGAGAGTGATAGTACTGTCTTAATTAGGAATATGAACATCCATTTAAACTAAAACATAAACAAAGTTTATGGATTTTTCGTTTATCAAATGGCTGCAACTCATATGTAAATAAACCCACAATGGTATAAGAAAATGCCAAATCTTGTATCGATCATAGATTCCTTAAGAATACTAAATTTTATACTGAAGATATATTTTTATCTGATCAATTCTGAAAACTAAGATCTCTGATCATTTTTGCACTGCCCTCCACCTCGGAATGGAAAATAAGGAAAATAACAGTACTAAAGGGCAGTAATTTATTGAAGTACATTATGATATGTTAATACAAAATCTTGCAGTAGAAAAGTGGGAGAATGTTGATGGGTCATGAACAGATGTTGATGATATGCTAAATTCTTTTTTGAATAAACTGACCAATCACATAAAAAATGTAATGCGTAAAAACACAAAACTGTCCTTTAAAAACCTTTCAGTGCCAATTTAAAATCTAAATATAAAAAATACAGAAATGTTTTAGGTGAAGTAATTAAAAAATGAAAACGCAACTATTATAATTTTACAAGCTAAAGGAAATTGTAAAAAGACCTGGGATTTAATAAATGAACTGTTAAATATTAAAAACACAAAAATTATTCTGGAAATAGACCCTGAAATTTTAATGACCATTTTGTTGAAGTAGGTAAGAAAAGTTGTTAAATTTAAATATGTCTGTTATATGCATGACAATCATCAACCAGATGAGGTTATGGCAACTTATATGGTTTTTTTTTCTGTTTCCAACAAATGAAAATGAAATTATCAATAAAATTACTCTTTTCAAAAATAATGCAGCTTCTGGTATTGATGGTTTTAAAAATATACTCTAAAAATCTCTCCATTTATATAGCTAAGCCTATTAAAGAATTAATAAATAAATGTTTTGCCGTAGGTGTTTACCAAATAAATTTAAAATTGCTAATATTATCCCAATGTTCAAGTTGGGAGATAATTATATTACCATCCAATAAGTTTGTTAAAAGATTTATCTAAAGTTGTGGAAAAAATTGTTAAATCACGAGTGACAAAATATTTAAGTAAATTCAACATAATTCATACATAATAAATCATTCACGCATATATTCAATATGGATTTTAACTGAAGAAAAGCATCCAAGATGCGATAAATTACTTATTTGCTCCATATTAAATAACTTATAAAAACTGTAGTAGGTTTTTTAAATCTGGTGAAAGCCTTTGACACCATCCCACATTCAGAGCTGCTACAAAAATTAAATAGTTTGACAATACATGGCTTATTTTATAAATTATTAACAGATTGCAAATACTTAGAATCTACAAAAATACCAGCATAAAGCACTTGACTTAATATGGCCTACCACAGGGATCAGTCTTATTCCCTATCTTAATTTTATTATACATAAATAACTTACTGAAACCAAAAATAAAAAAACTGTGATATAATATCTTTTACTGATGACAATGTCTTGATTTTCACGGGCTCCTCATTGTATGATGTTATAAGATTAGCTGGAGAAGGTGTTAGGGTTGTCAAAGCTGGGTTTGACAAACATCTACTAACCTACTAACTATGCATTCAATAAACTGTAAAAGTTAGCCTTTTACATCTCGGTGTCCCAAACTAGAAAAAATAATTAAAATAAAATATCTTGGTGTCTGGATAAACCCTCACCTTAAATGGCATGTATACATTAACAATATGTGCAAAAGAATTAAACACAATCCTAAAATTCCACCAAATTAGTAAACTAAAAAATAGCAGTATCGCTAGACTTGTGTATTTTATGTATGCCTAGTCGATAATGCAGTGTAGAATTTTTTAATGGGTGGGACAAGAAACATGCACTTTAGTAAATCATATGTGCTTCATAAACACTTAACATATTTATATTGCACTAACAATCTCAGTAGTAATGAATATGAAAAAATCATGAGGATAAACTTCTATCTGGTCTCATTATGGGGAAAAGTCAAATGAGTCCACTAAAAATAAGTGATAAAATAAAAAATGTTTAAAACCCATGAAGCCCTTTTGAGGAAACATATCTGCATCGCCCCTGGTGGCTTGTAACTGTAAAATTAATCTAAGAACCTGCTCTGAGGTGATAACTATGTTATACAGTTAGGTGATATCTATATAATGCAAAGAACTGCAACAAAATCGATCCAGTAGTTTTTGTGGTAAATCGTAACAGACATATACATAGATGCCAGCTTGCGCGTGTGCGTACACATACACACAAAACCACTTTCCCCAAATGCATATACCGTCTCTGTTCACCACCCATTGGTGGCACATTATTTTATATATTAACAAAAATATAAACCTCTTTAATACCAATGATTCATCATATAATCTGAGGCCATCTAATATCACCTTTATAATACCCTGAAATGACGTATTGGTCTGCAGGAGACATTTCATGTATATTTCTGCTAAACTAATAAATCTTATTCCTGCTAAATTTATATATATAGCAGAGTGAACAAAAAACTCCTTAAAGAAATAGATGAGTGGATAATAACAAATAATGTATTTAATTTTTTTTTGTCTTCAGTCATTTGACTGGTTTGATGCAGCTCTCCAAGATTCCCTATCTAGTGCTAGTCGTTTCATTTCGGTATATCCCCTACATCCTGCATCCTTAACAATTTTTTTTACATATTCCAAACGTGGCCTGCCTACACAATTTTTTCCTTCTACCTGTCCTTCCAATATTAAAGCGACTATTCCAGGATATACTAAGGAGTTGATGGCTTATAAGTCTGTCTCTTCTTTTAACTATATTTTTCCAAATGCTTCTTTCTTCATCTATTTGCCGCATACCTCTTCATTTGTCACTTTATCCATCCATCTGATTTTTAAAATTCTCCTATAGCACCACATTTCAAAAGCTCCTAATCTTTTTTTCTCAGATACTCCAATTGTCCAAGTTTCACTTCCATATAAAGCGACACTCCAAACATATACTTTCAAACATCTTTTCCTGACGTTTAAATTAATTTTTGATGTAAACAAATTATATTTCTGGTGAAGGCTCGTTTCGCTTGTGCTATTCAGCATTTTATATCGCTACTGCTTCGCCCATCTTTAGTAATTCTACTTACCAAATAACAAAATTCTTCAACCTCCATAATCTTTCCTCCTCCTATTTTCACATTCAGTGAAATCTTTGTTATTTCTAATACATTTCATTACTTTTGTTTTGATCTTGTTTATTTTCACACGATAGTTCTTGCGTAGGACTTCATCTATGCCATTCATTGTTTCTTCTAAATCCTTTTTACTCTCGGCTAGAATTACTATATCATCAGCAAATCGTAGCATCTTTATCTTTTCACCTTGTACTGTTACTCCGAATCTAAATTGTTCTTTAACATCATTAACTGCTCGTTCCATGTAAAGATTAAAAAGTAACGGGGATAATTATGTACAGGGATATTAGGGGACTCCCTTTCTTATTACAGCTTCTTTCTTATGTTCTTCAATTATTACTGTTGCTGTTTGGTTCCTGTACATGTTAGCAATTGTTCTTCTATCTCTGTATTTGAACCCTAATTTTTTTAAAATGCTGAACATTTTATTCCAGTCTACGTTATCGAATGCCTTTTCTAATTTGTTTATAGTATTTCTTAATTGTCGATAGTTCCTTTTACTTGCTTCATCACTAGCATTCTTATATTTTCTATATTCATCCATCAGGTGCAATATATCGTCTGAAACCCAAGGTTTTCTATCAGTTCTCTTTGTGTCGCCTAAGTTCGCTTCTGCTGATTTAAGAATTTCCTTTTTAACATTCTCCCATTCTTCTTCTGCACTCTCTACCTTATCTTTTTTACTCAGACCTCTTGCGATGTCCTCCTCAAAAATCTTCTTTACCTCCTCTTCCTCAAGCTTCTCTAAATTCCACCGACTCATCTGACACCTTTTCTTCATGTTTTTAAACCCCAATCTACATTTCATTATCACCAAATTATGGTCTTTGCTTAACCATGATATAATCTATCTGATACCTTGCAGTATCGCCTGGCTTTTTCCATGTGTATATTCTTCTATTATGATTTTTAAATTGGGTGTTGGCAATTACTAAATTATACTTTGTGCAAAACTCTATAAGTCGGTCCCCTCTTTCATTCCTTTTGCCCAGCCCGTATTCACCCACTATATTTCCTTCCTTGCCTTTTCCAATGCTTGCATTCCAATCTCCAACTATTATTAAATTTTCATCTCCTTTTACGTGTTTAATTGCTTCATCAATCTCTTCGTATACACACTCTACCTCATCATCATCATGGGCGCTTGTAGGCATATAGACGTTAACAATCGTTGTCGGTTTAGATTTTGATTTTATTCTTATTACAATGATTCTATCGCTATGCGTTTTGAAATACTCTTCTCTCTTCCCTATCTTCTTGTTCATTATGAAACCTACTCCTGCCTGTCCATTATTTGAAGCCGAGTCCTAAAATCACCTTCTTTTTTTTTTTTTACCTATGGGTCTGTATTCAAACAATTTATTCCGCAGAGGATGAGATGAATGTTTTGTAGCGTGTGTGAGAAATGCCATGCCTGACCGGGATTCGAACCCAGGACCTCCGGGTGAAAGGCCGAAACGCTACCACTTCTAAAATCACCTGACCAAAAGTCGCCTTACTCTTCCCACCGAACCTCACTAATTCCTACTACATCCACATTTATCCTATCTATTTCCCTTTTTAAATTTTCTAGCCTACCAACCTTTTTTAAACTTCTAACATTCCACGCTCCGACTTGTAGAATGTTATTTTTTAATTTTCTGGTGACCCCTTTCTTAGTAGTTCGCACCCGGAGATCCAGAGGTTTACCTCTGGAATATTTTACCAAGGAAGGCGCCTCCATCATTGCTGTATGAAAATGCAGAGAGCTACATTTTCTTGGAAAAAAAGTAGCTGTAGTTTTCCATTGCTTTCAGCTGTGCAGTACTCAGAGGACTGAGTGACGTTGATATGGCCGTTTAAAAATTGTCCTGACTCACGCCTTTAACAACTACTAAAAGAGCTGCTGCCCTCTTTCAGGAATCATTCCTTAGTCTGGCTCTCAACAGATAACTCTCCGATGTGGTTGTACCTTCGGCCCAGCTACTCTGTATCACTAAGCACTCAAGCCCCCTCACCAACAGCAAGGTCTCATGATTCATAGAGGAGGAAATAATGTATACAAATCATTATTCTAAACATGTTTTAGCCATTCTGTCTATATGATACATAATTAGTTAATTTTCTAATTCAATGTTTATAATGTTTTGGTTTTTTATATAAAGTGGAGTTAATCATGGAGCTAATCAAAACTAAGAAAGGGAGACCTATAAATAAGGACAAATTTATAATTATAGTCATAATAAAAGGTTAAATCAAATATAAACGGGATTTTATTTTTAAAATAAATTTATTTATTGAAAAAATAAAAGGCAAATATAATTTAGTTTTCTACATAGTTTCCTGCTTTAGAAATACATTTTTTTCTGTAAGAAGGTAGGTTTTTTATCGCAGCATCGTACAATGAAGCTGGTTGCGTCAGGAGCCAATTGCACATGAATCCCTTCCACGCCTTTGTAATCTTCAAATTGTTGCCCACCTAGAGCCTTCTTAAGTGGTCCAAACCAATGAAAATTGCAGGGTATTAGGTCCGGGCTGTAAGGAGGATGATCAAGTTGTGTCCAGTGCATTCTTCTAGTTTTGAGACAGTTAGAGCTGCAGTATAGGGCCTGGCATTGTGGAGGAGGATGGCCTCTCGAGTCGGTTGATCTTGTCTTTTGCAGTGATGTGCACCTTTCACTTCATTCAACAGCACGCAGGATTGATTGTGTGCGTCACTCATGCCAAAAATAAATGAGCAAAGTGCTTCGCCAGTCAAAGTAAACGGTTGAAAGAACCTTGCCAGCTGACAGTCAAGTCTTGGCTTTCACTGGGGCTGCCTCCCCTTCCCCCCGTCACTCAATACTGGCTTGTATTGACTTTCTTTTCTTTTCCTGTTTAGCCTCTGGTAACTTCCGTTAAGATAATTCTTCAGCGGATGAATGAGGATGATGTGTATGAGTGTAGATTAAGTGTAGTCTTGTACATTCTCAGTTCGACCATTCCTGAGATGTGTGGTTAATTGAAACCCAACCACCAAAGAACACCGGTATCCACTATCTAGTATTCAAATCCATGTAAAAATAACTGGCTTTACTAGGACTTGAACGCTGTAACTCTCGACTTCCAAATCAGCTGATTTGGGAAGACGTGTTAACCACTAGACCAACCCGGTGGGTTGGCTTGTTTTGACTGGGGAGTGTAGTAGTGGACCTATGTTTCGTTGCAGGTGACAATCTGACTTAAAAATGTATCACCTTTTGCAAACGTTGCTGTAAGCCTCTGACAGACCTCCAAATGTCTCAACTTCTGATCTGCAGGCAGAAGATGAGGGATTAATCTGGCATACACTGTACAGAACCGTAGGTTGTTTGTGATGATCACTTGACAGCTTCCATAACTTATTCCAACCTTTTCTGCAATTTCGGACACTCACCCATCGATTGTCTACAACAATGTCTCGAACCACATGAATGTTTTTGTTTATAATGCTGTCCGAGGCCAGCGATCATGTTCTTGATTTTTCCACTCATTCTTGACCTTCTTTGAAGTCTTTATGCCAGGCAAACACACGAGTCCTTGACAATGTTTGGTTCCCAAACTTTGCAGTCAATCCCCAGAAAATTTCCATCATTTGAACTCCTTCATGAGGAAGAAATTTTATAATTATGTGTTACACAGTAAAGTAAACCTTTGCTCACACACTGTGAGTGTTACTGATGAATTTGTTGGGAGTGTGGAATGGCCACCTCTCCCCCTCCTAATGACCCCACCCAAGCATACTAGAAGTGTGGGCCCAGTCCAGTCCTACCAATCGTAGATGCTCAGGAAAAAATCTCGTTTATATATGACTTACCCTCATATTAATGCTAAGGTTATTTAGCATTATTTTGTATTATTATTTTATATTGTTACAAAATAGTATTAACAACATAACAGATATAACAATATTTATTTTATTCCAATTTAAACAATATACAAGGTCTGTAATTAAAGTAATGAGACTGGATCAGAAAACATTTTATTTACAATCCAATAGTACATAGACTCTTATCACCTTCAAAATAGGTCCCTTGGGAAGTCGCGCAACGCTTCAAATGATTTTTCCACTCTTCATAGCACTGTTGGAACTCAGAAACCGGAATATCCTTCAGATGGACAGTTAAATATTTTTTATGTTGTCTGCTGTTCGAAAATGGTATCCTTTTACACCTCAAAGGTGTACAGGAACAGGAAAAAGTTGCTGGGACTCTAAGGTGAATAAGGTGGTTGAGGAACTACAGGAATGTTTTTCTTTGCCAAAAACTCATTAATTGAGAGTGCAGTGTGACAAGGTACATTGTCATGATGCAGCATCCAGTTGTTTTTGATGGCTGGTCTCACATGTGCAACTCTACTCCTTAGTCTTTCAAGAATTTCCTGGTTAACATATTGAGAAAAATAAAAGTCTTACAGTCTGCCCTGTAGGCAAAAACAACTTATGGACAATGCCATTACTATCGAAGAAACAAATTAGCAGGGTTTTGTTTTTTGATTTGCTCATTTTTGCTTTTTTGGGACGTGGTGAGTTTGAAGTGTGCCACTCCTGGCTATGGCGTTTTGTTTCTGTGTCATACTCAAATATTCAAGATTCTTCATCAATAATAACTTTTTATAGAAAATCAGGATCAATTTCAATTCGCCTAAAAGATTATGGCACACTTCCACCCTGTTGTTTTTCTATTAGTGAGGTTTTTGGGACGAATTTTGTACAAACTTTTTTTATGTCCAATTTGTTTGTCAAAATTTGATGGATTGTGGTATGGTTCAAATACAATTGTTCTGCAATCATTCTGACAGTTAATCCCCGGTCGTACCATATCAAGTCTCTGATTCGCCCAACACTGTCATAATTTTTTTATATTAATGGTCTTCCAGAGCATGGATTGTCCACAACTGATTGCCGGCCATCTGAAAATGCTTTAAACCGCCTAAAAATTTGGCTCATGACAGAGCGTCATCTCTATATACCCTTTTCAATTTTGAAAAAATTTCAGTAGCATTCTCACCTAGTCTAACAGAACTTGATTGCACAATGTTGCTCATAATTATAATCACTCATTTTTGTAATGCACAACAAATCTTGTTTCATGAAAAGTTGTTTACGTCTCACATGGCAATAGTATACTAAAAATATAAATACCTAATATAAATCAGTTGTTTATATAACAATATGTTTACTAGTAACTTTACAGTGTTGCCACTTCGGCTGCCAAAAAAACTAGTCTCATTACTTTATTTACAGACTTCGTACTAAGCAAAAAAATGTACAACTATAAATATTATTTACATCATATTCATGATTTTTAGTAAATCTAGACTGTTAAATTTTAATGCATGGGTGCTGGTTTCCATTTGTTATAGTATTATGTTAAAATTTTTTTCATTTTTCTAAGATAATAAGATAAATTTTAATTGATCTCAATCTTTAAAATCTTTAGAACTGTTATATAAAGTGGTTCTTACCTGCACGCAGGTTATCCTTTGCAGGTATTATGTTTCCTAATTACCGTATTTATTCGAGTACCCCCCCACACTATTTTTCTTGGAATTGGAGAGAAAAAATAAGGGTGCAGGGCTTACTTGAAACATAGCCTTTAGCCAGGATAATTAATGTAAAGTAAACGTTTTCTTAGAAATACCTAAATTCAATCACATAAATATAGTTACATTAGGCTTTCGTTTATCAATACCGGATGCCGCTTATACAGAATACATCCTTAATTATTAACATCCTGTTCATATTATCAATAGGAACGAAGTTACGGTATTTTTATAAAACCGATTCAGTCTGTATAGGCAGGCTGCATCCGGTTCTAGTGACACTACAGTTACAGTATACCTATCGTCGTCGTCTACCTATCTATCGTCCTACCTATCGTCGTCTTGTCTATTCTCCATAGTTATTGTACTGTGTGTGTACGTGGACGGTTATGTACATTTTATCTGTTGATAAAATGTACATAACCGTCTGTTATGTACATAACCGATAAATTAAACATAATTTATCTTGTAAAGTTTAATACGGTAATTTATTTTAATTATGGAATTAAAATGAGTACAAAAGGACAGCGTCTTTGATCTTTTACAGTAAATGAAAAACTGCACGTTATAGAAGACGCTGATAAAATTGGAAATCGGGCGGCAGGAAGAAAATTTTATGTAGATGAAAGCTGCATTCGAGACTGGCGTAAGAAGAAACAACTTCTGGTGAAAGGCACTGGTGGTAATAAAAGGGCTTTTTGTGGCTTAAAACAAGAAATACACAGACATAGAAAAAAAATTGTATGACTTTGTTATGGTAAAAAGGACATGTGGTTATGCTGTCATGACAGAAATTTGTCAATCATATGCTTGTGAAATCTTTAAATCATTGAATAAAATTGATTTTAAAGCAAGTCGTGGATGGATAACATGATTTTTTGCACGAAATGATTTGTCAATAAGACAAAAGACGATCATTTCTCAACGACTTCCAGACGCTTATGAACAAAAAATATTACATTTTCACAAATACATAATAAATCTTGGAAAAGATAAAGGCTATTTGCCTTCTCAAATAGGAAACGCTGATCAAACCCCCGTATATTTTGAAATGCCATTTGACAAAGCCGTAAACAAAAAAGGTGAAACAAGTGTTACGATTCGTACTGGTGGTAATGAAAAACAAAGGTGTAGTGTTATGCTTTGCATTACTTCTGATGGATCAAAATTACCTCCGTACATTGTTTTTAAAAGAAAAACTCTTCCTACCATACAGGTAAATGGAGTTATTATCAGAGCACAGGAATCAAGTTGGATGGACAAAACCTTAATTTTAGATTGGATCAGGTGTGTATGGCAAAAGTGGTCAGGAGATTTACTTAATAAAAAAAGTACCGGTATGCTAGTAATGGATAGTTATCGGGGGCATACGATTGATAAAGTGAAAGACATTTTAAAAAAGGGTATGACAGACCAAGTAATAATTCCAGGCGGATTAACATCTCTATTGTAATCAATAGATGTCTGTATTAATAAACCATTCAAATCTGCATTAAAACAACTGTACAGTAAATGAATGGCTGATGAAAATTTCTTTCTCATGCCTACAGGAAGAATCAAACGTCCAGATTTGTGTTTGGAAAATAGATGCTTGGGAAGGTATTTCCACGAAATTAGTAAGGAAAAGTTTTAAAAAACGTGGAATATCTAATGAACTTGATGTTAGTGAAGACAATCACCTTTGGCAGAGCGACATGGAGACTACCGGTAACTCTTCTGCAGACATTGACAATGACGGTGAGTAATTAAAAATAAAATCCCATATTAAAAATTGTATTAAAATGATCTTTTTTAACATGATATTTTCTTTTCGTTTTACTGGCCTACTGATTCTGAACTAAACTAGTACTTAACGGTAATTAATTATTAATGTAATATTAATATTGTAATTTAAATGTATTTGTAATTTAAACGAATTAATATTACTTTCTGAATATTTTCATATTTACGTATTTTTTTTATCATATCTGTTGCATTTTAAAATACCGGTATATACTCGATTTTTTTTTTTAGATTTTTGGTCTGGAAAATCTAGGTGCGGGGCTTATTCGGTGGGCGGGGGTTACTCGAATAAATACGGTATATATTGTAAATCTACAATATATATATATATATTTATGATGATTTAATATAAGGGAAATAAAGGTTTCTATTATTTTATTTATTATTATGGAGGATCTCACGAAAGTACTTTCATGATAAAATTAAGGTAAGATATCTTATATTCCGCACTAGACATTTTATTTTAATAGAATTAAAAATATAATGTAATTTAACAGTACAGAGGAATAATATGAATCTTAAAAAGATTAATTTCAGTTAAATAATATATATTATTATTGTTTTTTAATAATAATTTTTTTTTTTGAAAATTCAAATAATTTAATATTGACCTGTGTTAAAATTTAATATTGTATGAGTTATAAATCACCAAAACACTGTCATTAGATAAGTTAAACTTAGCAAATTAATTTCCAATAATCAATTTTCACAGGATCCTGCCTTACATACATACATACATACATATATTCAGTAATAATAATAAGTAACTACCAAAACACAATAACAGAAAAAGCTAAAAAAACAAATACCAATAGACGACTTTTGTGGGATCCTGCATCATCAGTTGGTACATAATTCTAAAATTACATCAAACAAATAATAAAAAACTTAAAATTTAGAAAACATAAACACATTAATAGCCAGGAAATTTATAATAACAACAAAATTCCACTGCCATTACTGGAACGATGTAAAATTTAAAATATCACACATTCTATGTTCATAATCATTGTTGCCAACCATTACAACTCACAATGTCTTTAATTAAAACACTATCCTCAAAGACAATCTGGTGGTTGGTTCATTGTTTCATACTTTTGTTTAAATTTATAAATGCAATATTTTTCAAGTATATTCATTTTTTTTCATTATTACAAATCTTCAACATTTCTAAATCATTTTTATACTTATTAATACTATTCTTACATTGTAACAAATGGTCATCCACATTAGACCCACCTCTTTTCCAGTTTCTGTAAGCAATGTAGTGTTCTGTAATTTTTTTTTTAAAGATTGTTATTTTTACTGATATAAATTTTATTACATTTATTTCATTTAAATTTTATATTCTTAATTTTATATTCCTCTATTTGTATTATTGTTATTCCGTAACTATTTTATATTATGGTTATTTGGTTTATATGGTTTTTTACATTTATTGTTATCATATATCTTAGTAATTTATTTTATTACTTCCTTGAATGAAGTAAAGGAAGTGTTGGGATTGCAAAAAGTTTCAGGTTTCAGATTTCAACGGAAATATCCATTTTGACTAGTTTTGGCGTGATGTCTGTACGTACGTCCGTACATGTATGCGTATGTATAACTCAAAAACAATTAGCCATAGGATGTTGAAATTTTGGATTTAGGACTGTTGTAACATCTAATTGTGTGTGCACCTCCCCTTTCGATTGCAATCTACTGGACCAAAAGTGTCCAAAAAAAGCCCAAAATCCAAAAAATTTGGATTTTGGACTTTTTCTTAACTGCAGTAATAACCCCTCATTGAGATCTTTTCAACAATATGTCATAACTGGTTCTTATCTTCATTGGTTCCAGATTTATAGCCAAATGAAATTTTAATTAATGAAATAATCTTAAAATAGGAAGGCACATTGGTTTGAATCAGACTTAATCTTTTTTTTTTTTTTAATTTAAATATATTGATTTATTAATAATTATCAACCTCTCATTGTAAAAATATTTATAATGAATAATAATAATTCATTCAATAATAACAATAAAAAAAAAAATATGAAAAAATATTAGAGGTTATTAATGAAATTTTTTTTTGTCTTCAGTCATTTGACTGGTTTGATGCAGCTCTCCAAGATTCCCTATCTAGTGCTACTCGTTTCATTTCAGTATACCCTCTACATCCTACATCCCTAACAATTTGTTTTACATATTCCAAACGTGGCCTGCCTACACAATTTTTCCCTTCTACCTGTCCTTCCAAAATTAAAGCGACTATTCCAGGATGCCTTAGTATGTGGCCTATAAGTCTGTCTCTTCTTTTAACTATATTTTTCCAAATGCTTCTTTCTTCATCTATTTGCCGCAATACCTCCTCATTTGTCACTTTATCCACCCATCTGATTTTTAACATTCTCCTATAGCACCACATTTCAAAAGCTTCTAACCTTTTCCTCTCAGATACTCCGATTGTCCAAGTTTCACTTCCATATAAAGCGACGCTCCAAACATACACTTTCAAAAATCTTTTCCTGACATTTAAATTAATTTTTGATGTAAACAACTTATATTTCTTACTGAAGGCTCGTTTAGCTTGTGCTATTCGGCATTTTATATCGCTCCTGCTTCGTCCATCTTTAGTAATTGTACTTCCCAAATAACAAAATTCTTCTACCTCCATAATCTTTTCTCCTCCTATTTTCACATTCAGTGGTCCATCTTTGTTATTTCTACTACATTTCATTACTTTTGTTTTGTTCTTGTTTATTTTCATGCGATAGTTCTTGCGTAGGACTTCATCTATGCCGTTCATTGTTTCTTCTAAATCCTTTTTATTCTCGGCTAGAATTACTATATCATCAGCAAATCGTAGCATCTTTATCTTTTCACCTTGTACTGTTACTCCGAATCTAAATTGTTCTTTAACATCATTAACTGCTAGTTCCATGTAAAGATTAAAAAGTAACGGAGATAGAGAACATCCTTGTCGGACTCCCTTTCTTATTATGGCTTCTTTCTTATGTTCTTCAATTGCTACTGTTGCTGTTTGGTTCCTGTACATGTTAGCAATTGTTCTTCTATCTCTGTATTTGAACCCTAATTTTTTTAAAATGCTGAACATTTTATTCCAGTCTACGTTATCGAATGCCTTTTCTAGGTCTATAAACACCAAGTATGTTGGTTTGTTTTTCTTTAATCTTCCTTCTACTATTAATCTGAGGCCTAAAATTGCTTCCCTTGTCCCTATACTTTTCCTGAAACCAAATTGGTCTTCTCCTAACACTTCCTCCACTCTCCTCTCAATTCTTCTGTATAGAATTCTAGTTAAGATTTTTGATGCATGACTAGTTAAACTAATTGTTCTGTATTCTTCACATTTATCTGCCCCTGATTTCTTTGGTATCATTACTATAACACTTTTTTTGAAGTCTGACGGAAATTCCCCTTTTTCATAAATATTACACACCAGTTTGTATAATCTATCAATCGCCTCCTCCCCTGCACTGCGCAGTAATTCTACAGGTATTCCGTCTATTCCAGGAGCCTTTCTGCCATTTAAATCTTTTAATGCTCTCTTAAATTCAGATCTCAGTATTGTTTCTCCCATTTCATCCTCCTCAACTTCCTCTTCTTCCTCTATAAAACCATTTTCTAATTCATTTCCTCCATATAACTCTTCAATATATTCCACCCATCTATCGACTTTACCTTTCGTATTATATATAGGTGTACCATCTTTGTTTAACACATTATTAGATTTTAATTTATGTACCCAAAAATTTTCCTTAACTTTCCTGTATGCTCCGTCTATTTTACCAATGTTCATTTCTCTTTCCACTTCTGAACACTTTTCTTTAATCCACTCTTCTTTCGCCAGTTTGCACTTCCTGTTTATAGCATTTCTTAATTGCCGATAGTTCCTTTTACTTTCTTCATCACTAGCATTCTTATATTTTCTACGTTCATCCATCAGCTGCAATATATCGTCTGAAACCCAAGGTTTTCTACCAGTTCTCTTTATTCCGCCTAAGTTCGCTTCTGCTGATTTAAGAATTTCCTTTTTAACATTCTCCCATTCTTCTTCTACATTTTCTATCTTATCTTTTTTACTCAGACCTCTAGCGATGTCCTCCTCAAAAATCTTCTTTACCTCCTCTTCCTCAAGCTTCTCTAAATTCCACCGATTCATCTGACACCTTTTCTTCAGGTTTTTAAACCCCAATCTACATTTCATTATCACCAAATTATGGTCGCTATCAATGTCTGCTCCAGGGTAAGTTTTGCAGTCCACGAGTTGATTTCTAAATCTTTGCTTAACCATGATATAATCTATCTGATACCTTGCAGTATCGCCTGACTTTTTCCAAGTGTATATTCTTCTATTATGATTTTTAAATTGGGTGTTGGCAATTACTAAATTATACTTTGTGCAAAACTCTATAAGTCGGTCCCCTCTTTCATTCCTTTTGCCCAGCCCGTATTCACCCACTATATTTCCTTCCTTGCCTTTTCCAATGCTTGCATTCCAATCTCCAACTATTATTAAATTTTCATCTCCTTTTACGTGTTTAATTGCTTCATCAATCTCTTCGTATACACATTCTACCTCATCATCATCATGGGCGCTTGTAGGCATATAGACGTTAACAATCGTTGTCGGTTTAGGTTTTGAATTTATCCTTATTACAATGACTCTATCGCTATGCGTCTTGAGATTAATGAAATAAAATTTTATATACTTTTAATTTTAAAAAAAATGTGTAAATGTAATTTAATAGGTGTACAAGGAAGTCATGTGGTGTCGGTATCAGATTTTTTTTAAAATTATATTCTAGAAATACTATTACTAATTTCTGTGTTATTTTATTGATGTATTTTTGTAAAACTATCTGGATATTACACACTCAGATTTTATAAACTTTTTCTATAATTTTATCATCAAAACCATGAAATACTGCTATTTGTTTTATTTCATCTATTCCTTTTTTGATTTTATTTTTATTGTTTCTTTTTGTATAATGTATAACTCTAAAATCAGGTTTTTATATGTATTAATTTTGTGACTGGGTTATTAGAATTTATGGATTATATTATATGAAATTTATGGGTTATGGATTTTCTAAAAACTGATGTTTCTAAAAAAACTTGAGTTCGACTTCATTTCTCTGGAGTAGCTGAAATCTGAGCAAAAAATTTCACTAGCAGTGACTTGCAAACGAAGCATTACAGGACATATGTTTATAAGAACTTTTTCCATTATTTTCATGAGTAGAATATGTTATGAAAATCCCAGGAGAACTTTGTGTGTTTGTGTGTGTGTGTGTGTGTGTGCATTTTTTGTAGGTGTATATGTATTTATTTCCACCAGCTTAGGTTGAACATAAGATTAAATTAATTCCATTACTGGATTTTATATAATTGTAATTTTCCTGCTGCTGTTACTTTTCTTTTTCTTACTTTGCCCGTCTACATCTTTAAAAAATTTTGATCCATTCCTCATATTGCTTGATTAATTTCAGTCATTTCATATTCATCTTTTTTCATTTTTTAAAAATTATTTTTAAATTAATATTAACATTAAATCCTGTAATGTATTATTACTGACTTCTACAGTCACATTTATTAACACTGGGAAACATTAAAGAATTTTTTTTTTATCTCAGGAAGAAAAATATGTGATTCTGATAGTGTTGTTTCTCCTGAATTTAAATATGATATCGGTTTTTCCTCATCGCACAAGGTTTCCGAGAGACAGGCATTTATAATTTCAAATATTTTAATACTTCCTGCATTCTTAACTACACAATATTCAAACGTTTGACTCACCTAGAAAGTAAGAAATGACAATTTTCTGCTATATTTCGCCTGTTGAGCATTCTTCTTAATGGTCCAGCAATCATCAGCCAGCATATTAAGATTCCATTTGCCTTGATACCTCTTTTCTATAGCTGAAATCTCCTGATGAAAGTGAGCAATGTGCTCATTGCTTACTGCGACATGATTTTCCAGGAAGAAATCTAGGTGCAAGTGCAGGAAGTGGACTTTTAAGGACATATTGCAACCCAAATTTTTATAAGATGTTATAAGATCATCGACAGTATCACTATAATTTTCTGCCTTTCAATTTCCCAAAAAATTATGAGTAACATTTTTGAATGCTTGCCAAGCTGCTTTCTCCAGTGGATTCAATAGTTCCTCAAACTTTTCATCAAGCATTAGAGATCGAATTTGTGGACTCACAAATATTCATTCTTTAATTTTTGCATCACTAATTTTAGTAAACTTCTGTTTTAAGTTCATACAAGGAATATTGTCCATGGCCTTGACAAAATTCTCATTAATCCTAGTTTTAAATGTAGTTTTTTTTAGGATTACACAATGGGTCATGTTTCACATTTTTCTGTTCAGGAATGGGTGATTCGTGTTTAGGCCATTCTTTTCTAATGAAATGGTTTTTTCTGTACCTACTGTCCCATTCACACAAAAAACAATAGTACTTTGTATAACCAAGCTGCAGAACAAGAATAAGTGCAGTTACCTTCAAATCACCACAAATATTCCATTCATACACTGCTTATTGAAGCTTTTCCAGTATAAAGTTTTCGTATGTTTCTTTCTTACTAGCAGAGTGAGCCACAGGTTATGATGGTAATTTATTGCCATTATGCAGAAGTACAGCTTCTAAATAAACTTTAGAGGAATAAATGAACAAGCGCCATTCTGTTGGGTTACGTTCATTACAGAAGAAATGTCATTACAAAACACTAAACCATTTTCTTCAGAAAATTAGTCTTTAAATTCAGAATGATGATTACGATAAGTACATCAATCCCTTGTGTTTTATTATATTTGTGTTCTTTTGAAAAAAATTCCATCCTTTTAGTTAGAAAACAAGCATTTCAGACTGTTGTTTTTTTTTGATAACTTTAAATCTCATATGTGTTCATTAAGATTTTCTTGAGTCAGTAAGTGAGGTTCAGTGCTTTGTTGTTGGTTTCAGTGAGGTTCAACTGCTTTGTTCAAAAGGTTTATCATCAGAATCTGTTTCTTTTTCTTCCTTACTTTCATCAGACTCTGAGCTCTCTTCATCTTTTTCAGGAGGCTTTGGTATAGGCAATTTTTCCTATTGTAAAACTGGTCTCATTGCAGATTGCAAATTAGGGTATACCACTGATTTTTGATTTTGATGTAATCCTTTTAATGTTTGTTAAGCAGAAATAACAGTCAGAAGCGTGATCTTTGGGTTCCCTCTAAATCATAGGGATAGCAAATGGCATGTGGTGTGTGCCATTTTTCAATGCAGGGTAGAAAACGATAAACAACAGATGTGTGGCACCCAGGTCCTTGTTTGGTCCCTGACTTTACACAAAAAACTTCATTACACTTTTTTATTAATGGAGTAAGGTTTCACCTTTGGAACTTGAGTGTCATTTCATCCCATACATAACAATTTTTTTTTCCTTTTCCTGTTTAGCCTCCAGTAATTACCATTCAGATAATACTTCAGAGGATAAATGAGGATGATATGTATGAGTAAGTGAAGTGTAGTCCTGTACAGTCTCACCATTTTGGAGATGTGTGGTTAATTGAAATCCAACCACAAAGAACACCGGTATCCATGATCTAGTATTCAAATCGGTGTAAAAATAACTGACTTTACTAGGACTTGAATGCTGGAACTCTCGACTTCCAGATCAGCTGATTTGGGAAGATGCATTCACCACTAGACCAACCTGGTGGGTTATAACAAAAATTGTTATGATGATTTAAACAAACTCTAGGCATTTTGTAACTAACGACTATTTAAAAGCAGTAAAGTTGTAAATATGTAATACACAATAACTCAGACACACAAAGCACTCAATGATGTGTTTACTGTTTCTCACTACTGTCTCAAATCTGACAATGTTCTGATGAATGTGTGGTATACTAGGTCACGTTCGTACATGTCTATACACGTCAACCTGCACAACAGTAGCAATGCTACCATTTGAGATAGCTCATTTGGATCAATCATATTTACAATGGTGTAGGAACTTTTACTTAACAATGGACCAATGGATGAAAAATGTTTTAGAAATATTTAAAAAAATTAAAATAACAGAAAAGCTATAAAAATGGAGAAATTCCGAATACATATTTAATAACAGGATAAAAAACTGCATTAAGTACACCTGTGTATACTCATGAGACAAAAATCATGTTGACTAGTGTAATTATTGTGATCGAAAGTGTTGAAATTGTCTAGATTGTCTTGACCCAGGGCAAAACAATAATAAACTACTTCAAGTTCTTGAGAAACATGGAATATCTCAAGAGTTTAATTGTCCCCTTTCCCCATTTTCCGTAGTAATAAAAATTGGGAATCATCCTTTATTTTAAATTGTTTTATTTTTTTCTAATGTGATCATATAAATAGAATTTTTACCACTTACAAAAATGTTGAAAGGATGTTTTTTACAGATCCTGACAAAAGGATAAGAAAATTGACCAGTTTAAAAGTATTCTTCGAAATTATTAATTCCTGTCATAATAATTAATGAATGAGAATGAAGTGACTGGAAATTGTGTGTTTGAAAAACTTAAATTTAATAAAATCTATAGTAAGTGCAAAATTATTTTCTTTATTTTTAAGAGTATTGTGTTTCATTATTTCAACACCGTGTAATTTTCAGGTACTATATATCTAGTTCAATATGAAAATGATAAAAAGTGGTACCGTGGGTGTGTTGAAAAGGTTGATAGTCTTGATAAGATTCGCGTCATATTTATAGATTATGGAAATACAGATGTTGTCTCTATTGAAAGGTAAGTCTTGTCATTAAGAATGAGTTATAGATTTATAGTAGCTGTATATTATTTATATTATGAATTATGTGGGTGGTACTAATGTAAACAACAATTTGTTTCTATAAAATTTTATTTACATTAAAATCAAAATAAATAGTCTATTAATCAAAGTTTAATAAATAAAAAGGTATGTGTGTGTGAGTGAATACAAAATTGTGTTATTATCTTTAAAATGTTATCTATAAAAATAATAGTTTTATTTTAACTGTGCCCTTTGGCTGCAGTACATTTTGCGTTAGTTCCATTGAGGAAACCTTTTATTTCACACTCAAAGAAGTCTTATCAGTTACTTCTCCCACCAGCTGCCTGGTTCTTTAATGACATTATTTTTCTTCTCAAAAAATTGCTTCAATAACATTGTAATCAGAGAGAACCAATTCAGAACTGTGGATGAGGTAGAATTTCCCATTTTAGTATATTGAGAGTAGTTATGATTAAAGCATCAGTTAGAGAAAGAACATTATTATTTTTAAAAAATGTAACTGGTTCATGACATACTGAGTTAACTAATTCTTTGAATTGACACCTTTTTTTAGCGTGGAAGTTGGATAATATCCATCAAATACTAGAATATAGTATCCAAGATTTGGGCTAGCGATTAAATTTTTTTATTGAATGGAGAGCTATTATTTTTCCATGTCCTTACTTGCTTTCTATATTTAAAAGTAAAATGGGGGTTCAGTTCTTGTGGGATAGGACTTAAAAAATGTTTCTCCTTTCAAAATGCCAAAGAAAAAGTTGAGTTACAGCCTCTACATATATTGTTTAATTGAGCCATTTTCTCATTTTACATCCAACAACACTATTTGATACATTTTGCTCACAAAATTTTAACTTGACTGACATGTTTACTGATTTTAATTGTATTGACTGACAAAATTAGAGAAGGTATTACAGTATAAAAGGGAAGAAAAACTCTTGTTTATGTTGTAATCACCTTCTTATATTCAAGATAATGTTCAATTTGGTTATTTTGGAAAACATACACTTGTAATACAGTGGTAATTACAAGGTCAGTTTACAATTGAGTTTATTGATGCTCTTTTGTAGGGTGGTAGGAGAGGGATCCTTATTTTAAATTAAAAATTGGAGCTTCCAACTTGGCCCCGTTTCTGAGTGTACACTATTTAGAGATTTTCAAACTGTACAATTAGTTCAATCATATTCTGCAGTCACAGGAGCCAAGCAGTTACCATTCAGTCTCTCACTCAAGAGATCTCTGGTTTGAGTATCTGTGTGGGGTTTTTTAACTTTTATTTTTTACTTATACGTGCACACAGATTTTTCTATTATATATTTGTTGGAATATGGAAAAAAAACTACTTTGAATTTCATTTTTGTCAATTAAATTTTATTTGAATATAACAATTATTAACCTAACAAACAGATTTGTTATAAAACTTTAAAATAATTATTTTTGTTTTCATTTTACCTTAACAGTTTGAAAATATTTATGTTTGTTTTTTATTTTTATAATTATCATCCTATGAACTGTAACAGACCTAGCAAAAATGAAAATAAATTTATTTATTCTAATTTTTCAAGTTTTACAAAAAAATATTTTTCCTGGTGTAACCCCTACTCCCTTCTGTTCATAAAGACCTTTATGTTATGATGTTAAATTCAACTAAAATAATAATTGGCAAGCGTGAAATTATTTTTTTTTTTCCATATTCTTGTAAATGTTATTATTATA
Organism: Lycorma delicatula; assembly: GCF_047948215.1. NCBI lineage: Eukaryota > Metazoa > Arthropoda > Insecta > Hemiptera > Fulgoridae > Lycorma > Lycorma delicatula. The sequence goes on from NC_134455.1 coordinate 29,460,620, forward strand.
AGTGCTCTATAATAATAATAATAATAATAAATTATCTTAGTGTACATGTATAAAAAAAATTTAAAAAAAGACTTCCATCCTTGAATTTAAGACTTCTTGATTATGAGACTGGCATATTTGCTGCTTCGTTGCTACCTCTACAATAACTACAGGAATACAATTAAGCTACTTGAACTGCTTGAAAAAATTTAAATGGTTATAGTTAAAGTTTAAATGGAGTTGGTCAGAAATGGGACTAAATTTTAAGCTGCTATTTTTGATTTAAAGCAGGGACTCCCTTCTTATTGACCTGCAAAAGGACATAAATAAATTCCATTGTGTGCTGACTGCCTTCCCTTGTTTAACTTGCAGATTAAATTTCTTATCGTTCATAAAATTTAATGAAAAGTTTTAGAAGTAATTATTTTATGTGTTTATGATTGAGAATGAATGAATGAATGATCAATAAATAACGATCAATGAATCATTAATATAGAAATTGCTGTCTTAAAACAATGCAATATATACTTGTTTTTTTTGTATTTGTTTAAATGAAGTTAAATTAATTTCTGTGGATAGATCATATTTTCTGTTATACTACTACTCTGGTGATGAATGTTTAATTTTTTTAATATATAAAGTATGATGGAAGCATGATGAAACAACTCAAACTTTTGAATTTATATTTAGTAATTTCCTTTTGATTCATGCAAGTGTGAATCAATTGATAAACTTTTGACTCACTGAAGAAAAGATTAGCAGTAACATTGCCAAACTTTTCTCTCATTTTTAGACTTCAGAAGTATCCCTCTCCTTGTAAGTGAAAATGATTTTTATCTTTACAGTGTTACGTATTTCTTATTTATTAACTTAATTCTTTTTATCTAAAGAGAAACTTTTTAAAAGTTCTGAATTAATTTTTGTTTAATCCAGAAAAATTTTTAAACTCTTCAAATTCAACTTTGTGCTATTTAGTAATTTTTATTTTTACATAAAGTTTGTTAAAAGCAGCTCAAATATAAGAAGTATTTTGTTTATAAAAAGAAATTTATTTACTATCCCTGGGATTATAAATTTCCTTCCTGTCTATAAGTTAACCCATCCTGATATTGATACCATTTAGAAAAATGATAAAACTAGATTCTATTCAGCTAGAAGCTCTGAAGGGATTATGAAAATTTGTTAATTCATATTTTTTGAGATGGATCCATTATTTCAACACTTCTGCAAGGATTGAACTGTTCTTCTAAAGATAATACCATACTAGAGAAAAAATTGTGTGAAAAATTAATTATTAATGTTCAATTAATTATTAATGTTGTGTTTTCTGTTACATTGTTTTCAGTTGGCATTTCTGATGATATTTTTTATGAGCTAACTATATATTCACATTTTTTTTTCTTTTGCCTTCAGTCATTTGACAGGTTTGATGCAGCTCTCCAAGATTCCCTATCTAGTGCTAGACGTTTCATTTTGATATACCTCCTACATCCTACATCCCTAACAATTTATTTTACATATTCCAAACATTGCCTGCCTACACAATTTTTTCCTTCTACCTGTCCCTCCAATATTAAAGCGATTATTCCAGGATGGCTTGATATGTGGCCCTTGTAAGTCTGTCCCTTCTTTTAACTATATTTTTCCAAATGCTTCTTTCTTCATCGATTTTCCGCAACACCTCTTCATTAGTCACTTTATCCACTTTAAAGTCGATAGGTGGGTGGAATATATTGAAGAGTTATACGGAGGAAATGAATTAGAAAATGGTGTTATAGAGGAAGAAGAAGTCAAAGAGGATGAAAGGGGAGAAACAGTACTGAGATCTAAATTTAAGAAAGCATTAAAAGATTTGAATGGCAGAAAGGCTCCTGGAATAGATGGAATACCTGTAGAATTACTGTGCAGTGCAGGTCAGGAAGCTATTGATAGATTATACAAACTGGTGTGTAATATTTATGAAAAAGGGGAAGTTCCGTCAGACTTCAAAAAAAGTGTTATAGTCATGATACCAAAAAAAAGCAGGAACAGGTAAATGTGAAGAATACAGAACAATTAGCTTAACTAGCCATGCATAAAAAATCTTAACTAGAATTCTGTACAGAAGAATTGAGAGGAGAGTGGAGGAAGTGTTAGGAGAAGACCAATCTGGTTTCAGGAAAAGTATTGGGACAAGGGAAGCAATTTTAGCACTCAGATTAATAGTAGAAGGAAGTTTAAAGTAAAACAAACCGACATACATAGCATTTATAGACATAAAAAACGTATTTGATAATGTAGACTGAAATAAAATGTTCAGCATTTTAAAAATTTAGGGTTTAGTATAGAGTTAGAAGAACAATTGCTAACATTTACAGGAATCAAGCTGCAACAGTAATAATCGAAGAATATAAGAGAAAAGCCGAAATAAAAAAGGGAGTCAGACAAGGATGTTTCCTACCCAGCTATATTTTTATCTTTACATAGAACTAGCAGTTAATGATGTTAAAGAACAATTTAGATCCGTAGTAACAATACAAGGTGAAAAGATAAAAATGCTACGATTTGCTAATGATGTAGTAATTCTAGCTGAGAGTAAAAAGGATTTAGAAGGAACAATCAACAGCATGGATGAAGTCCTATGCAAGAACTAACACAGGAAAATAAACAAGAACAAAACGAAAGTAATGAAATGAAGTTGAAATAACGAAGATGGACCACTGAATGTAAAAATAGGAAGAGAAAAGATTATGGAGGTAGAAGAATTTTGTTGTTTGGGAAGTAGAATTACTAAAGATGGATGAAGCAGAAGTGATATAAAATGCCGAATAGCACAGGCGAAATGAGCCTTCAGTCAGAAATATAATTTGTTTACATCAAAAATTAATTTAAATGTCAGGAAAACATTTTTGAAAGTACATATTTAGAGTGTTTTGGTCACCTTACCAAAAGTCGTTTTCCTCTTCCCACTGAACCTCGCTAATTCCTAATACATCTATATTTATTCTATCCATTTCCCTCTTTAAATTTTCTAACCTACCAACCTTTTTTAAACTTCTAACATTCCACACTCCGACTAGTAGAATGTAATTTTTTTATTTTCTGGTGACCCGTTCCTTAGTAGTCCTCACTCGGAGATCCAAATGGGGGAATAGTTTACCTCCAGAATATTTTACCAAGGAAGGCACCTCCATCTTTGTTATATAAAAATGCAGAGAGCTACATTTTCTTAGAAAAAAAAAACAGCTGTATTTTTCCTTTGCTTTCAGCTGCACAGTACATAGAGGATTGAGTAATGTTGATATGGCCATTAAGTTGTCTTGACCTACTCCCTTAACAACTACTGAAAGAGCTGCTGCCCTCTTTCAGGAATCATTCCTTAGTCTGTCTCCCAACAGATACCTCTCCAATTAGGAGTGGATCCAGTTATAAAACAAAATAGGAGTGAGCAGAGAGTGAGCACAAAATCAGAGTAGATGGACCGAAGGTTGCACCTTCGGTCCATCTACTCTGTATCACTGAGTACTCAAGCCCCCCTCACTATCAGCAAGATCTCATGATTCATAAAGGGAGATATTGACATATATTTTCATAAAATTTATCTCCTTCAAAATGTAACAACCTTTGAATGACATCACCACCTCTTCTGATTTAAAAAAAGAATCAATCTTCCTAACACAAGCTGTACCAGTAAATCTCATGATTATAGCTGTCAAATCATTCTTGAGATGTAAAGGAAAATAAACATCAGCATACATAGTTATTTATTTATGTGTGTATGTTTTTTTTTTAAGCTTAAGACATCTTCCACCAAGATTCGCATTAATTCCTCCTATGGCAATTCAATGTAAACTATTTGACTGCTATCCAAATCCTGGTCGGGATTGGTCAACTGAGGCTATTAAAATGATGGCTAGTTTAATTTCTGGGTAAGTTTACATTTTTTAAAATTATTTTTATCAGTTTGTTGAAGGTAAGGGTTTATTATGATTTTTCCTTGCCACTTCATATTATATTGTTGTTTTTTTAAATGATAATCTTGGGTACATAATCCTCTATTTAGATGTCCTTATTTAGAAGGAATTAAATGTTCATTAAAAGTTCCTTGTGTACATATTTAATACTGTTTTTTCAATTTTTCTAATAGTTACTTAAAAAGTTACCTTATGGACCATTGAAGATTAGAAGAAAAAATTAAAATAGTTTGGTTTGAAGTAAAACTATGAAAATCCTTAGTAAAATAAAGTTGAAATATAAAAAGAAAAGTTATTCATAATTTGTATAAAAATCAGGCGCTTGGCTTAGATAAACAATACAAGATGATGAAATCTGTAATTTAGAAAGGGGTTTGAAACGATGTAGTTTATCCCTTTGTTTTTTTTAGACTATGTAGAAGAAGAAATGCAGAAATGAGGGGAACTTAAGAGCAGGTTTTGGACAGAAGTAAAGATCTTAAAATTTGTTGATAACATTTTTCTTTTGACAGAAACCAAAAAATAACTTAAAAGAAATACTGAGTATCATAGATTTATCACATGAAGAGTAACTCAGTTTGAAAATAAATAAAATGAAGGTTCTCAATATTGATAAAAAGAAAGGTAATGTACAAACATTTAAAATGGAGAAATATAACTTTTTCACAATTTAATTTCAGAATTTTGTTATTTATGTAATAAAATAAATGAGAACAACAAAATATGAAAGATATCAAAAGTAGAACTAAACAACCATTGTTTTCATACGTGTTCAACATTGAGTTGATTAATGTGAATAGAAAAAATAAATTTGTGGCAGAATCTTCCAAGAGTAAAATATTAGCACATAACAGGAAGAAGTGGAGAATAGCATCAAATCAAATGGCTGGCGATCCCCCTAAAAAAAATAAAGGTAACATGTACTTTTTCTTCTTTCCTGCATTTAAATCTGTATATTTTAGTAGAATTTTGATGTAGTAAAATTCAAATTTAAAAAACACTAAAATCAGTTGTATATTTCATTTTAATTTTAAATTATATTAGTGGTTAATGTTACCTGTGATAAGTTTCTTACAACTTTTTACTTTTACAGATCCAATCTGACAATGTATGTTATGAGGACAGATGAAGGTTTTAAGTTAGAAATAGATCTGACAAAATTTGATGAAGATTCACCTCTCTCTGTACGAGATGCACTCATATTTCACGAATTAGCTTCATACATCGTCACTAACAGTGTTTCATATGTGCGTACTGAAACCTTTTATTTGTGTTATCACTATTTGAAAGTAATGCTAATTTGCCCAATTAAAAGAACTGACAGTTTTGTAAATTTATTACACATAAAATAAGAGTAGATGTATTCATAAGTAAATGATTTTATGGACTATAAAAAGTTATTTAAAATTTATTGTATAAGTATTTAAAGTTATCAAAATGGCATTTTGATATTATGATGAATTAAGTGCAACCAACTAGAATTGTCATCATTTAAAATATTACCATGAATATAAGTATTTTCTCATTGAAAGGTAAAATATTATTTATTCAATACTTAATCTATTCATACAATGTCATTAGATTTCTGGCCCAGTACAATGTTCTATCAGATTTGTTTCTATAATCGATCATTTCTTTACATACTCTTAAGTTACCTCAGTTCATAACAGAACTTTCTACACAGAAACACAGAGCACTTCTACACATAACACACACAGAAACTGATAGGATTCTTATCCTGAAAAGCTGTTTTGCAAGGCAGTCATGACTCATCATCCTAATGACTATCATGGATTCCTGTTAGGGCTGTCAGGAATTATGTTCTTGCCATTGTAGTGGTAAGACAAGTTGTGTCTATAATGTTTAGTCGTCGTTATTCAGGTTCCTTGCTTCGCCAACAAGTCAGCCTTCTCATTTCCTTCAATTCCAATGTGAGATGGTATGTCTGTTGAAAGTTAACTGAAATATTAACTTTGTCAAATATACCAACAGACTACCTTATTTCAGATATTCTTGATATTATTGGGAGGTGAAACAATAAGATCTCTCAAGAGGGCAGATTTAGAATTTCAAAACAATACTACTTTCTTGGGAATTTCAGATTTGGCCGACAGCTATTTTAAAGCAATGATCTTGTGTAAACTTCTGCGCAATGATTATCAGTAGTATCCCATCGATATTTGATTTCCTCAATGGCTCACCTAAATCCAGCCTAGCTTCAATGTTGAATGTATATAATGGGTATTCTGGAAGTTTGAGACTTTGTATGCTGCAAAGAGAAACAGGCTCCTGCCTTATCTCCTTGACCTGTTGTATAAAAATCTTTTGTGTCTGAAATTTATGCAGAGCATATCTATGCCAGTATAGTCATCAAAAGGCAATCTACTTAATTTCTCATATTGAAAAAATACTAATTGTTCTGTTTCCATTGCCATTGGCAGATTATTCATAGCAGCTTGCAGTGGCAGGATCGGTGTTGTTTCACAGCCCCAGTAGTCACATAGCCTGGTTCTGCACCTGTTCCATCTCAGTCAAGTTTGCTGATGTTAGCACCTCACACCCATACGGCAAGTGAGTTTTAATATAAACATTGTATTTTAAGTTAACATTGATAAAAAGTATCCTCACTGCTTCCCAGCCAATCTTTTAAGTATACTTAGTCCATTCTTTACTTTCTCTGATGTTTTTTCAACATGTTCCTTCCCCTTTGTATCTAGGAACTGAACAAGGTACTTGGGATTACCGCACTTCTGCAATTGTTCACCCTCGTACACCAAATTAATTTCTAGGAGACATTGAATTAGAAAGAATACATTGTAAAAGAGTTTTCTCTGTACTAACTGTCATGCCATTCTCATAGGACCAGTTTGCTAGAGTGGTAAAGGCTGTATTCATTTTGTTACGTTATTTATTTTGCTTTTCAGTAATTAAACCCACATAACAAGGTGGTCAGTATAAAGTGCTGTCCTGATTCCCTTTATTTTCTGTTGGGCAGTTGGCTAGTTGATTATGATGTTGAACATTGCCAACACCAACATTTTTTTCCTGAAAACCCAATAACATACTGTTGTCACCTCATTGTACAGAACTGTTGGTTGAGGATTTTACTAGTGATAATTGGTTAATTAATTATCTTGAGTTAATTAGGGAATTGCAAGTTACTTATCGATGCAACGTCCCTGTTTATCAGATGCGCTTCCTGCGCAGGAGGGTGACCTGGCAGAAAGATTCTCTTTGGCTTTTATTGATGCCACTGAGAATTCAATTCCCTGTACTTCAGGTTGAGAGAGAATTGCCCCAACAGTTCATGAATCATCTCAGGAGAGTGAGTGATCTTGAGCGGCAAGTGGTTTTGGTAAATGACTATCGAATGTAGACGTCTGAATATTTTCATTTGGTGAGGACATCAAGAAGGATTCTTGGCATTCTGTTGTTAGAGAGCGAGGAAATTAAGGATCCTTGGGGAGTTGTATATAGATTTCTAGGCTACAAGCATAAGAAAAATATTCTTTTGTTGTCAGCTCCCTTCGTCCAGCTGGATGTTGTTTCTAATAAAGCTGAAATTTAAAATATTCTATTGAATGATTTATTGCTGGATAATGTGACTAATGAAACCTTGAATCATCTGTGAGTGTGGAAGAAAGTTGCTGCTTTTTACCCTGATTTTTTTATCTGTGGAAATTACAGAGGCATGTCAGGTAATTTGTAGTTCTTTTAGAAATATTCTGGTGCTCCTTGTCTGTTCTGTTGGAATTTGTGTTGGTACTTTTGACTAGAATTTTTAATAGGGTGCTCTTGCTGCCAATTTCCCTGTTTGCGGGAAAAAAGGTGTTCTAAAATTGTTGTTTAAAGGCAGTGAAGAGACCCCCACTCTTAGCTCCTCTTATAGGCCTTTAACAGTTCTGCCAGTTATTGGAAAGGTTTTTGAGGAGGTTTTATATTTTGTATTACTGATAGATTAATTCTAGAAAGTTTTTAATGGATGATCGGTATGGTTTTCAACTAGGCAGGGGCACGAAAGATTCTATTCTTAAGGTTATAAACATTGTTTCATCTAGTGAATCTGATTATGTCTTAGATATCTCTTTGGACATATCAGGTGCTTTTAATAATTTTTGGTGGCCCTCTCCCTATTTCAGTTGCAGAAATGTGATTGTACGCAGAATGAATTGAATGTGCTATATAGTTATTTCAGCAATTGAGATGTTATCTCAGAAGTAGGAAAAACGGTATCTTTGGGTTGTTCGCTGAATAGTGTTTTAGGAACCCTGTTCGGGGTTGTTGAATTCAATTCTTTGATGCATTTGAGGTTAGCCGGTGGATTCTGTGTTATCATGTATGCAGATGATGGGCTTTTGTTGGTTAAAGGAAATTCAAGGAATGAGATTGAATTCAGGACAGCCCAGGTTTGCAAGATACTCCAGTTGTGAAGTTTGCAACATAAGATTGTGTTTAGCCCTGAGAAAACAATGATGCTGTTGCTCAAGGACAGACTAATTATTACACGACAACCTCATGTATCAGTAAGTCATCAAATTAGGTATGTCCCACTGTAGAAGTACCTAGATGTATCTAAGTATGTAGGTGATGAGAATTTTCAATTCAAGGAGCCCTTTCAGTATGCTTATAAAAAGGTTTGTTCTGTTTTCTTCGGTGTTCAGAGAGCAGTTCACCCCGATTGGGAGCTTAATTTCAGATCTGTGCATGTTCTGTATAAGGTTTGTTGAAGCTTTGTTGAGAGCCCAGTGTCTTCTGTTGTTATTTGTGATTGATGCCTATAGAACTGTCTCATGGAGGCGGTTCTTGTTATTTCTGTTATTAAGCCCATTGATATCCCTGTGACTGATTTATGATGCCAAGAACTTAGCAAAATTACCTCTTGGTGCATAAAAGAAATAGATGGCAAAGGTTTCCATATATGTCAGGTAAGGTGGACTGAATCGAACGATAGTTGTTACATGCATGATATTTTTCCTGATGTGAGAAGTATCAGGTAGTTAGGTGGATTTCCCCCAATCAGCATATTACACAGTTTCTTTCTGGACATGGTTCTTATCGAGATAGGTTGGCCAGATTTGGTATGATTAATTCAGACTTTGGTCTGGAGAGTGTAGGGCCATTGATGATGTGTGCCATGTCTTATATGTCTGTACCAAGTATGAAGCTGAACATACCAAAGTAGTTAGAAGGTCAATACTGGTTTTGCTCTGCAAGTTAATTAGAAGACTGAAAGGAAGTGGAATATAGTTGCTGGCTTCCTTAGATTCTTAGCCCTGTGGAGGATGACTGCGGGGATCTGATGTTGTTACAGATGTATAAGTAGAATAGCAACTTGGTTGGCTAGGGGCCTGCCTGGGTGCTTACTTCGCCAAGATAGGCATTTTAGCATTGAGCCCAGGTTAGCTGAGATATTTGTTGTTAGGATGAGAATGGATGTGTGGAGAACTCTGTGATAAAGCTGCAATGTGGGAGGGTGTAGACATTGACCTTGTTCCTGAAACCAGACCAGAGCAGAGAGAAATATGGTTTGTTTTCATTAGAGACTTATTAAATTTGTGAATCTGTTTCTTGATTTTTAAGTAAATCAAGAGGACTTTTGACTGGTTTTCAAAATTGGTACAATTATTGACTTCCTCCATGGAAAATCTGATTTCCATCAGATTAATTAAATAGTGACAGCAGTGTTCACAACACAACCAGCCCAAGATTTTTGCAGAATTCTGCCACTATCATATCACAACCAGGCACCTGTTGTTCTTCAAGGAGCAGATGGCCCCTTCAGCCCCCTGCATGGTGAACTCATCATTGAAGACATCTTGACATTTGTCATTCCTAGCCTCTACAATTTGTTGCTTTATATATTTCTTCTGCCCTTAATTTCTTTTGACAACTGTATGCTTTGAAAAGTATTTTTTAAGCACTTTTGCAAGTTCCCTCTTCTCAAGGACCTTCTAGCCACAGGGTGCTTACAAGATTCTTAACTACCATCCAAGAAAGATATAAATTTTGAGACTTTGCTGGAGTTGTCTCTATAATCTATAATATTCAGAAACTTGGAAAAGCTTTCCTTTTTTGATGTAATTGTTACTGCTTGTTTCGTTACTGCTGCCTTATGCTTCCACTCAACCACATCCCACACCAATTTGGTAATCTCTGCCTTTCTTCCTGGCTTCCTCTCTTTCATTACTGATTCTTGACAAGGGATTCATCCAGAAGGGGTTATAACTGTAGATCTTACCCATGGATACATGCTGTGCAGACATATTCAGTAAAGGCAGCATATTTTTTGGGCATTGTTAGCAGATAGCAGATGTTGCAATGAAAATAAAAATTGTCTGTGGGTAGCATTTCTTCCAAATGTCTTAAAATTTAAATTTAAAATGTCTTAAATTTTTTCCATTTTGTCTTCTTGAAATTACAGCTACTTCTAGTTTCTCTGAGAGGTCCTGTTCCATACCTCCCATCAAGCCATACTTGTGTTGTAACTATCATGCAATGACCACAACCTCCTCCCCCAGTAGTTTTTCTTTCTGCTCTACTATGGACATCTGTGGGGACCAGAGTTAAATCCAGATTTGTTGTTGATCCATTATAGTGCAAGTACATCTATCCATTATAGTGGCATTATATAGTAGGAGCTATACGCTCCTACCTGTTATCTATCAGACTATATCTGTTGATATAGTCTTGAATTGTCTTGCCTACACCATTAGTGACCTGTTATCCAATTCTGGGAAAATGTGCATTGAAATCACTTACAATTAAAGTTTTATTCTCTACATTTATAAAATTAGTATTCGGCATATTGTTTGGTGGGTTGTACTATCTGTATATTTGAAAATGCAGTTTCTTTACCCACAAATCCAATTTAATCATTTCACAAAAATCAATAACATCCATACTTTTAATAATCATAAACTCATTCACCAATCCTCTTCATACACCAACTAGGATATCACTGGCAACTTGATGAGATTTTGGGAGAAGGTGCATCTGGTAGTTACTGAAGATAAAATATTTTAATTTTTTGTCTGTAATGTTAGCTTCTAGTTTTATAAATACAGGAATGTCTTCCTTCTGTAATGTTTTCTGCAGTTCCGTCTTAAAGCAGTACATTCCACCTGTTTTCCACTGTAATACCTTAAATATATCAAATCCTACGCTATTCATTGTTAATGTAGCCCCCTCCTGGACAGTCAAATTGGGGACTGCTTTATGTCTGGCTTGATTACAATCAAGATCTGCCATCATGACTTAATTAATTAAACCATTTAGCATTACCCAGGGTGGACCACAAGGATATGACTTACACTACACCATAAAAGGGAAAATGTATTTTATTACATACTATTAACTACAAGGGTCATTTAAATATAAACTGAATGAACATAGCTTTATTAATATTAGATAAAATTATGAATAAATTACCTTATTTTCCACACAGTTTTCTTCGGTAGAAGTACATTTTCTTCACCAGATAGGTAGCTTCCAAATTCCCTCATCAGAAAAAGATAGTGGCCCCAACAAGCAATTGTGCACATAATGCTCAACTACGGTATAGTCTTCCCCTAAAGGTCCTTTAAGCAAACCAAAAGTTAAGTTTCTTTCACTAGCCAAACTAAAGTTTCCTTCACCAATCCAAACATGTGAAAATCACACAGGACAAGTCTGGATGAAGTGGGTGTCTAGTGAATTTTAGTGAGTTTATCGTGCCTGAGCTGTTACATGTCGCCATGCATTGTCATGGAAATGGAGGATTTTGCAAATGGTTGCTGGCTTTGTTTGTTGCAATAAGTAGCTCTGACGTCATCCAATTACTGGCAGTAGTATGCCACATTTTGTGCAGGAAATAAATCGGCAGCAGACCTTTTAAGTCCCAAAACACAGTTATTAGAACTCTTCCAGCTAAGAAGGGTTTCTTGACCTTGATCAGTGCCCCCTACCCATTTTTCCACCACTCCATACTTGTTCTCTTACTTTCTGGGATATAGTGGTAGACCCATTTTTGTCACAGGTCACAGTGTTGTCAAAAAATTCCACTCTTCTTCTTCCTCAAAGCAATTCAGAGGCTGACAGACGTCTTTCCAGACATCTCTTTGCCTCAATGAGAAGATGTGGAACCACCTCTTTAGGTGTGGAACAACACTTTATGGTATACAAAAGTGTCTGACAACATTGCATGCATACTCCCAACACTTATACCCACGTCTGATGTAATTTCATCTATGGTTATGCAATAGTCACCTTCCACAAGGTCATGAACAGCCTGAATATTGCTATCATTGTTACTAGTTCACAGACAACATTTGTGACTTCCATCCTCCACTGGATCAAGACCACTTCAAAATTTTTTGGCCCAAGTTTTTGATAGGCAGCATATCCAAACTGTGCCTGGAGTTGAGTAAAAATTTCAGAGGATTTGACGTCATCATTGGTGAGATATCAGATTTGTTGACTTTGTGATAATAATTTGTTTTGCAATAGATGATGGTACCTCCTGCTCAGACATTCTGCTATTGACTTGGGAACATGATCTAGAGGCATGGCTGGCCAGTTGCTCCCCTGCAAACATATTCAACTAACTGCCTGCAGTGCACTACCACATTCACTGCTCAGTCTGCACAGAAAAATTCTGGTTTATATTTGAATGATCCTTATATAAAGATTAGTCTGAAAAAGTAGAAGAATAAAAGAAAAAAATTAAATAATACTGAAAAGATTGATTAAATAAGAACGTGTTTAATAGTTAATTTCAGCTTTTTTGTCATTGTGTAGATGTAGATTTTTAATCTTTTTTTTTTTGTCTTCATTCATTTGACTGGTTTGATGCAGCTCTCCAAGATTCCCTATCTAGTGCTAGTCGTTTCATTTCAGTATACCCTCTACATCCTACATCCCTAACAATTTGTTTTACATATTCCAAACGTGGCCTGCCTACACAATTTTTTCCTTCTACCTGTCCTTCCAATATTAAAGCGACTATTCCAAGATGCCTTAGTATGTGGCCCATAAGTCTGTTTCTTCTTTTAACTATATTTTTCCAAATGTTTCTTTCTTCATCTATTTGCCGCAATACCTCTTCATTTGTCACTTTATCCACCCATCTGATTTTTAACATTCTCCTATAGCACCACATTTCAAAAGCTTCTAATCTTTTCTTCCAAATACTCCGATTGTCCAAGTTTCACTTCCATATAAAACGACACTCCAAACATATACTTTCAAAAATCTGTTCCTGACATTTAAATTAATTTTTGATGTAAACAAATTATATTTCTTACAGAAGGCTCATTTAGCTTGTGCTATTCGGCATTTTATATCGCTCCTGCTTCGTCCATCTTTATTAATTCTACTTCCCAAATAACAAAATTCTTCTACCTCCATAATCTTTTCTCCTCCTATTTTCACATTCAGTGGTCCATCTTTCTTATTTCTACTACATTTCATTACTTTTGTTTTGTTCTTGTTTATTTTCATGTGATAGTTCTTGCGTAGGACTTCATCTATGCCGTTCATTGTTTCTTCTAAATCCTTTTTACTCTCGGCTAGAATCACTATATCATCGGCAAATCGTAGCATCTTTATCTTTTCACCTTGTACTGTTACTCCGAATGTAAATTGTTCTTTAACATCATTAACTGCTAGTTCCATGTAAAGATTAAAAAGTAACGGCGATAGGGAACATCCTTGTCGGACTCCCTTTCTTATTAGGGCTTCTTTCTTATGTTCTTCAATTGTTATTGTTGCTGTTTGGTTCCTGTACATGTTAGCAATTGTTCTTCTATCTCTGTATTTGAACCCTAATTTTTTTAAAATGCTGAACATTTTATTCGAGTCTACGTTATTGAATGCCTTTTCTAGGTCTATAAACGCCAAGTATGTTGGTTTGTTTTTCTTTTATCTACCTTCTACTATTAATCTGAGGCCTAAAATTGCTTCCCTTGTCCCTATACTTTTCCTGAAACCAAATTGGTCTTCTCCTAACACTTTTTCCACTCTCCTCTCAATTCTTCTGTATAGAATTCTAGTTAAGATTTTTGATGCATGACTAGTTAAACTAATTGTTCTGTATTCTTCATGTTTATCTGCCCCTGCTTTCTTTGGTATCATGACTATAACACTTTTTTTGAAGTCTGACGGAAATTCCCCTTTTTCATAAGTATTACACACCAGTTTGTTTGTTTAGATTTTTAATCTAAACATTTTTAATTAGGAGATTTTTATTACATTTTAAATTTTCATTTAAGTGAGTTAAAGAAGTCTTTTACAAATAATCAGTCATTAGCCCAAATTCTGGTTTAATCTCACACTGCTTCTATCGGCTAATAAAACTGATTATTAAATACTACTCAGCCAAGTAAATTATATGTTTATATCAAAACCATCAAGACTAGAAAAAAAAACTTATACTATATAATATATAGACTATATATTATATTAGACTATATAAAAAAGTAAAATTATTTCTTAGGTGAATTATAATCTAGTACAAATCTACCTACATAATTGATATAACATACTAATATTTAATATCTTGAGTAATTAAATTTATTCACTTAGAAAAGTTCATAAGAACTCACAGAAACATAATTTATCTTTTACCCAAATATATATTACTTAGAATAAAACTAAATTTAATTATAAATAAATCTTAACAACCCAACCAATCTTAATGGATATTGCTTGTAGTCCCAGTACTTTTAAACATTTTAGGGTAGGTATTTGAGGCATCATGAAGATTTGTGTAACATTTCTTTTGTAATATCTGAATACAAAATCAAAGACATGGCTGAAGGGTAGTGGGGCCTAGTCAACTCTTGAATTTTTAACTTGGCAAAATTTTATTTGCAAAAAACCCCTTTTTATGAAATTTTAATACCTTCAAATCTAGTATTTAATGAAATAAAAACTAAAAAAAAGCCAGATTATTTAGTCAGGTTTAAAATTTTGCCAGGCCTTTTCTAAATTGTATTTCAGAAATATCGAACAAATATATTTGAGGCATGCTGAGGTCTAGACAGAGTAATATTTATATCCAGAAAAAGATATTTTTAAAAGGACAAGCCATTTTGGTGGGATGTTTTACCTGCCAGGTGATCGGAATGTTATACTTGAGTGCAAGTAAGTAACGTTATGTGTAGGTTATGTTATATAAACCACAGGGTTGTTCTAGTGGGTGAATGCATCTTCATTCAGGAAATGTACAGGACTAAACTTCATTTACACTCGTACATATCATCCTCATTCATCCTTTGAAGTAATACCGGAATGGTAATTCCCAGAGGCTAAACAGGAAAAAAGAAGGTTATGTTATATATTTATATATACCAGGTGATACCACATTTATTATTCAGCAGCTATTAGTCCCATCGTATTTCTGTTTGCAGGCATGTATACCGTTCTTGGGAGAGGAACCTTTTTAAAATTATTTTCAAACGGGTGAAACCCACCCACCATTACACCTACCCCAACTCAAAAATTCTTATTGGCAGTGGTAAAATTTATTTACATTAATTAACAACCCCAAAAAAATAATGAATTTTGGTGAAAAGAAAGTTAAAATATGTTCACCCCTTCGCTCAGTAGGTGAAAAAAGCCATTTGGGTAGTACTTTTTTTAAATTTAACAAAAATAACTATAAAATTACATGATATTACTTCCTAAACCATTTGAAATAATCATAATCTGTGGATTAAAACTGAAAATTATTTTTTAAATTACCAACCAAAATTTTGCTCTTAAATGTTTTCTAAATGTTCAAGGTTGAAAACTTTTTTTTTTTAAATGAGATGATGTAGCTTGTCACACCTCATTGGAAGGCCCTTTGAATGACAAGTAATTTGGTACAAATAAAATAAAAATTAGTTCACTGGTGTTGTTTTTATGATTAAAAATGTGTTTTTTTAGGTTATGTTGAAATTCAGAGTTACTGACCAAAGCATTAGGTCTGAAATCATCTATAATATGGGGTTTAGGTTTCTTCAGCATTGAAAAAATGTACCAGTAAACACAGCATTATAGTAACAGTTAAACATATGAAAAACCAATAATAAGGTAGCTACTTCTTTGCTGGTAACATGTTGAAAAATTGTTTTTCAACAATTTATGTTATAACAAGGTGTAGGTTATAATTTTCTACCAATTATTAAGATCTTAGTTTCTATGGTAAATTTTTGCAAATTGTTTTCTTTTATATTGTATGTAATTAATGGCATAAAGTATTTTTAGTATTTATTTCATCATTATGTTTTTTTTTTTTAAATTGTTGTCTTCTTTAGTTAAAATTGGCATTTGGTTTATGTTATTGCTCCACACAATTTATACTTTAATTTTTTGTAAATTTGTGTCACTAAAATGACGACTTACAATTTGGAAGAAAGGACTGAACTAATTTTTACATACAGAGAACAAAATAAATGAGCTAGAAAAACTGCCCAAGCATTTAATGAACAGCATCCATATAAAAATGTTTCACAATTTTACATTGTAAAACTTGTAAAAAAAATTCCAAGAAACAGGATCTGTCATGAATAAGAAAAGTGCAGGGCAAAAGGTTTTAGACAAATTAACTTTGGTTGAAATCTTGAGAAATGTAGTAGCTAATTCTCAAAGTTCAATTTGTAAAATATCCCATGAAACTGGGGTTTTTATGGATGGTTCTGGTTTCACAACAATAAAATTGGATAAATTTTTTGTGTATAAAATTCAACTGCATCAAGAACTGAATGAGAATGATGCTGACAGAAGGATTGAGTTCTGTGAAGAAATGATTTAATTAATAGATGACAATCCAGTGTTTACGAAAACGTATTTGTAGGGATATAACTAAAGAAACTTTAACAAAAATAAGATGTGAATTTCAACAAAGACTATTATTGTTTACAGGAAAATGGGGATCATTTTGAACAATGATTTAAAAATTGATACTTTTATTTTATTGAAGTAAAAAATGCATCATTTATTAAGAACTCTTATTGTTAAAAACCTTCATAACAAAATTAAGTAATGAATGATTTAAGCTTCATTTTTTGATTAACGATTATTCATTTATGAATTAGTTTTTATTTAATTATTTATTCATTAAGTTTATCTGGTAATAGATTTTTCAGCATGTTACCAGCAAAGAAGTAGGTACCTTATTATTGGTTTTTGGTATGTTTAACTGATGTTATAATGCTGTGTTTACTGGTACATTTTTCAGTGCTGAAGAAACCTAAAACCCATATTTTTAGCAAGAACGGATGATTTCAGACCTAATGCTTTGGGTGAGTAACTCTGTATCCCAACATAACCTAAAAAAACACAGTTTTAATTATAAATTTAATACCAGTGAACCAATTTTTATTTGTACCAAATTACTTGTCATTCAAAAGTCCTTCCAATGCAGTAAATACCTACCCTAAAATGTTTAACAGTTCTCCTACCATTAGTTCTTTTCTTTCTCATAATTGTTCAAAAGTCAGATTAATTAGCTTTATTTTACTATATTTGATATTATATTAATTGACTGTTTTGATTTGAAGTTCTGATGAAATAGATGAAGAATTAAAATTCTCTAATGCTAAAATATATATATAATTTTCTTGCCAATCCTGGAACAGCGATTAACATGGTAGAAGAAATCATAGCTGTTACTGGTTTTCTAACACCAAAAATAAGTATAAATTACTAAAAGATATTAAACTGAAATTTCTACTATGTGTGTCATATTAGGAGAGTAAAAAATATTAATGTATTAAAAAATATTAAAATATTAATGTGAAAGGAGCAGACATTAACCCTGGTGCAGACATTGATAGCGACCATAATTTGGTGATAATGAAATGTAGATTGGGGTTTAAAAACCTGAAGAAAAGGTGTCAGATGAATCGGTGGAATTTAGAGAAGCTTGAGGAAGAGGAGGTAAAGAAGATTTTTGAGGAGGACATCGCAAGAGGTCTGAGTAAAAAAGATAAGGTAGAAAATGTAGAAGAAGAATGGGAGAATGTTAAAAAGGAAATTCTTAAATCAGCAGAAGCAAACTTAGGCGGAATAAAGAGAACTGGTAGAAAACCTTGGGTTTCAGACGATATATTGCAGCTGATGGATGAACGTAGAAAATATAAGAATGCTAGTGATGAAGAAAGTAAAAGGAACTATCGGCAATTAAGAAATGCTATAAACAGGAAGTGCAAACTGGTGAAAGAAGAGTGGATTAAAGAAAAGTGTTCAGAAGTGGAAAGAGAAATGAACATTGGTAAAATAGACGGAGCATACAGGAAAGTTAAGGAAAATTTTGGGGTACATAAATTAAAATGTAATAATGTGTTAAACAAAGATGGTACACCAATATATAATACGAAAGGTAAAGTCGATAGATGGGTGCAATATATTGAAGAGTTATACGGAGGAAATGAATTAGAAAATGGTGTTATAGAGGAAGAAGAGGAAGTTGAGGAGGATGAAATGGGAGAAACAATACTGAGATCTGAATTTAAGAGAGCATTAAAAGATTTAAATGGCAGAAAGGCTCCTGGAATAGACGGAATACCTGTAGAATTACTGCACAGTGCAGGTGAGGAAGCGATTGATAGATTATACAAACTGGTGTGTAATATTTATGAAAATGGGGAATTTCCATCAGACTTCAAAGAAAGTGTTATAGTTATGATACCAAAGAAAGCAGGGGCAGATAAACGTGAAGAATACAGAACAATTAGTTTAACTAGTCATGCATCAAAAATCTTAACTAGAATTTTATACAGAAGAATTGAGAGGAGAGTGGAAGAAGTGTTAGGAGAAGACCAATTTGGTTTCAGGAAAAGTATAGGGACAAGGGAAGCAATTTTAGGCCTCAGATTAATAGTAGAAGGAAGATTAAAGAAAAACAAACCAACATACTTGGCGTTTATAGACCTAGAAAAGGCTTTCGATAACGTAGACTGGAATAAAATGTTCAGCATTTAAAAAAAATTAGGGTTCAAATACAGAGATAGAAGAACAATTGCTAACATGTACAGGAACCAAACAGCAACAATAACAATTGAAGAACATAAGAAAGAAGCCGTAATAAGAAAGGGAGTCCGACAAGGATGTTCCCTATCGCCGCTACTTTTTAATCTTTACATGGAACTAGCAGTTAATGATGTTAAAGAACAATTTAGATTCGGAGTAACAGTACAAGGTGAAAAGATAAAGATGCTACGATTTGCTGATGATATAGTAATTCTAGCCGAGAGTAAAAAGGATTTAGAAGAAACAATGAACGGCATAGATGAAGTCCTACGCAAAAACTATCGCATGAAAATAAACAAGAACAAAACAAAAGTAATGAAATGTAGTAGAAATAACAAAGATGGACCACTGAATGTGAAAATAGGCGGAGAAAAGATTATGGAGGTAGAAGAATTTTGTTATTTGGGAAGTAAAATTACTGAAGATAGACGAAGCAGGAGCGATATAAAATGCCGAATAGCACAAGCTAAACGAGCCTTCAGTAAGAAATATAATTTGTTTACATCAAAAATTAATTTAAATGTCAGGAAAAGATTTTTGAAAGTGTATGTTTGGAGTGTCGCTTTATATGGAAGTGAAACTTGGACAATCGGAGTTTGAGAAGAAAAGATTAGAAGCTTTTGAAATGTGGTGCTATAGGAGAATGTTAAAAATCAGATGGGTGGATAAAGTGACAAATGAAGAGGTATTGCGGCAAATAGATGAAGAAAGTAGCATTTGGAAAAATATAGTTAAAAGAAGAGACAGACTTATAGGCCACATACTAAGGCATCCTGGAATAAGTCGCTTTATTATTGGAAGGACAGGTAGAAGGGAAAAATTGTGTAGGCAGGCCACGTTTGGAGTATGTAAAACAAATTGTTAGGGATGTAGGATGTAGTGGGTATACTGAAATGAAACGACTAGCACTAGATAGGGAATCTTGGAGAGCTGCATCAAACCAGTCAAATGACTGAAGACAAAAAAAAAAAAAAAATGTGAAAGATAATTTCATTCCAAAATTCTATTGTAGGAAAATAGATTATAGTGTTGTAGTTAACAGGTTTTATATTTAATTAATAATTTACATCAAAGGTAAAATAATATTTTTGAAGTATAATAATTTATTGGTATGTTTTTTCTTCTGAAGCTAGGTCTGGTGAGTAGAAAGTATGTAGGATGAACATCTTGTTAGTAAGTAAGAAAAATGTATGTGTGTCCACATTACAGATTTGATTTGGACCATGTGGACCACTGTAATGCAGTATCCACATCAAATTTTTTTTTGTCACTAAGGTTTGCTGCACCTTTTGTCTCTTAAGATTTGTTGTGGCATTTGCCTCTTGTATTTATGTTAGATGACTTCTTTTGAGTCACTTCAGATCTTTACAGTAAAATTATCTATTCACTGTTTCAACTGACTGAAGAGACTCTTGCTCCATGATGCTTTCAGAGTTAAAAAGCAAATAAATTTAATCTTAATTTTACTTTGAACCTGCCCAGGTTTCTTTGATCTCAGTGATGTTGAACTCTTCCTCTATAATGACTGCTGCTTCATTTCAGGGTAATAGTCATAAATCCATGATTTGTCACCAGTAATGATGCTGGAGATAAAGCTTGGGTTAGTTTTAGAAAGTTCTTTCAGGTTTGTGCCGATTTGAATACAATACTGTTCTTGTAAATTCCTGAAAAGACTTGGAAGATTTTGTGACAGTGCATTGCATGTTAAGCTCCCATCACAGACTTCACTGACGTAACCATACTTTAGGTCTATAATCTCAAAATTCCAAAACTTTATCATTGACTGTTATCCTTCAGTGTTGAGGATCCTGTAACTTGTGTTATATTTTGAGCTGTGTTTTTGGTTGAAGGTACAGTTTAAAATGATTTAATTAATTAAATCATTCTAAAAAATGTGGAAATTCTTAATATTTAACAATTTAGAACGTTATGTTTTGAAGTGAAAAAAAGAATTGTAACAAATACTATAAACATAATGGAACTATTATTTTCTTTGTTTGTTTTTATTAATGGTATTTTTGTTTATTTTACTTTTGTTTCTTAATACAGAAGGATGATAGAATATGTAAGAAGGATCTTTTCTTCTCTGGCATTGTCTTCAAAGAGGGGCAAACATTTGATGTTGCTGTTACTCATATCATCAATCCATCTAATTTTTTTGTTCAAGTGGTCAGTAATGTCTTTACTCATTGATTATGAATCTTTTAAGTTGCCTTGACATATTCTTACTCATCATAACTTGTGTTACAATTGCAGTTAATTATCAAAATTTACTGCTGAAATATAAGTATATATATTGGACCAAATAACACATTTAGAATCTAGATCAAATCTAGACCAAAAAATTTAATTATATTGCATTGGCAGTGTTCAGTTCATTGTAATAAATATTGTAAATTGTGATAATAATTTATCATAATAAATAATAACTGATAATTTGAATAACTGATGCAAAAGTAAACAAAGTAATGGTATCTTTATTTGCTAATTCTTTTGTTGATGTTAATGTTTATCAACATTGTTACTAGGTAAAATTGTTCTATATTTGTAACTGTTTTCAAAGAATAAGATTGTACATAAAAACCTTAATAACTAGTGATTTTTCTCTTGCCAGCTGTAAGATTCTACAATTTCAAATAAAGTAAAAGCAATTTATGCTTATCAGATTATTGATTTATTGTGCTTGCATTTAATCAATGAAGTATTTTAGCTTGACAAAAATGTTAGATTTTTTATTAAGCTTTGATTTTTCTATTCCTGGATTTAGTGATTATGATTATTTATTGATAAACATAATTAATTTGTTTTGAATTTCTTCATTATTGTTGGTGTATCAAGCACATGTCAGGAAGTGAAATAAATCCAATGAACTGTTAGAGGAAACTGATTGAGAAGTGATTAAAGCATTCCCTTATTAGAAAATGAGAAAAACACCTTTATGAAGATAAAGATTTCTTAAAAGTTTTTTTTTTTAATTTGAATTACTTGATTTTACCACAGTGTCAGTCAGATTTGAAACAATTATTCTCTGTCAGACCGTGGTCTCAGTTGGGTTCAAAATGTTAAACTATGGAAATTCTTTAACCTCAACATATGAACTATAAAGGATATTAAAGGAAATTAACGTCTGGTCCTCATTATTGTGTGGAGGAGTGGGAATAGCGATTCTGTCTTGCACAGTTGATTAGCTTGGTTCAATGCAGTTCTACTAGTGTTACTGGAAATATCACTCGCCTGTTTGCTCCTGTAAAACTGTCATTTGAAATGGCTGCTGTCAGAAAATCCCACTGACTGTGAAGTGCATGGTGTTATCCATTTCCTTCACGCAAAAAACTTGTCAACTGCTGAAATTCATTGTGAACTTTGTACAGTATATTGAGAGAATATTATAAGCAGCAGTACAGTAAGACAATGGTGCCATATGTTTCAGGAAGGTCAAACAAATATTCATAATAATGAAAGAAGTGGTTGACCCTCAATTGTCACAGATGAAATTGTTGCAAGTGTCATGAAAATTTGAGAAAATCCTTGATTCACGTTAACAGAATTATTCAAATTTTTCCTTGCATATCACAAATAGTGCTATATGAAATCATAATGATTAATGATAGATTAGGCTTCCACAAATTTTGTGCTCATTAGATGCCTATTCTTCTTTGACAAACATGCAAAAAAAAGGATGGGGTCAGCACTAATTTTCCTTTTCCATTACCATAATGAGAAAGATGAATTCTGTGACATCATAATGGGCAATGAAACATGGGTTAAATTTTTTAACGTGGAAACAAAAGCTTAGTCAATGCAGTGGGGACACACCAGTTCTCAAAAACCCATAAAGTCCCATCAAAACTTTCTTCATAAAAGATAATGGGATCAGGTTTTTTGGATCATAAAGTGTGATTGATCTTGGTTGATTTTATGGAAAGATACATGACAATTAACGCTGAAACTTATTGTAAGTTGTAGAAGAAATTGAGAAGGGCCATACAAAACAAATAATGTGGCAGACTGAGTTCCGACATAGTTTTTCTTCATGACAACACTTACCGCATAGTGCAGTACGCACTCAGCACCAAATTGACAGTTTCAAATGGGAGTTGTTAAGCCATCCTCCATACAGCCCTGCTTTGTCTCCCAGTGATTATCACCTTTTCCTGACATTGAAGGAATGGTTAGCGATGCAGCACTTTGAAAACTCTGCCACCTGTGAGACAATTCACAGGTGGCAGAGTTTTATGACGATGGTATTCAAAAATTTGTTTTTTAGATATGGTGGCTTAATTTGAACAGTAATTATGTAGAAAAGCAGCTAAAAGTTACAGCTAGAATATGTACATAAGAAATTGGTTTTTTTAATAACAAATATGAAGTTGCTTTCTGAATAATCACCTTACATTAAAACATCCTTAGTTGTCTGCCTTATACATGTTCTTACCTTTTATCTTTCCCTGTAGTTTTTAGTCTGTGCAAGAACTGTTTATAAAAAATTAAAAATAATTAATTAAATTTAAATTAAAAAATTAAGTTAAGTTTAATTAAGTTAATTTGCAAGTATGTATACAAAATTGGAAAAAACAAAATGAAAATTTATATTATAAAAAATGTACATTGTTAAAAATATACAGATTGTTTGAAACCAGATACAATGAACCCTTCAGGGCTTTCAAAAAAGTAGCACAGAACATTATTTGTAGAACATTTATTGAAAAATCTTCACACAAAAAAGTTGTCTTTAGAAAATTTTTATATAAATAAATGAATGAAATATTAGATAGAATTTGAAAGTGGTGATCTGTTTAATTTAGCATCATTAACAAGAGAAACTTTGTAAGGAATATTTGAAAGAATTGATTGAAATATATATATTTTTTTTAAAGTTTAAACAGCTGCTAATGATTATAGCTTAGAAAGTGCTGCAATTGGTTTATTAAAAATTTACTTTATCATTTTGTATTGGTGGCTAGTATTATTATTAATAGTGTAATTATAAACAGAAAACAGAGGTTAAATAATAGTTTATTTATATGAATATAAGTGTTGAATTTTGTAATTTATGGAACAGAAAGTTAATTTTTTTTTAGTGATGAATTATTTCAACACAAAAGCTTACAAAGAAACTTGTACATGGGTATATGAAAATTGAAACTTGTAATATATGGAAAATCCCATGCCTGATCGGGATTCAAACCCAGGATCTCCAGGTAAAGACTAAGACGCTACCTCTATACTATGAAGATGGGCAGAGTGGTATTTCAGTATGTTATATTAAAAAATCAGATACATCAATCAAGTTTTTGTAAACTCTGAAAATTTGTGGGACCCATTGTTTGTAAATTATCTTACTTTGTAATTCTAGGGCCTCTTCTAATTACAGTTTTTTCTTTTTTATTGTTTAACTATTCTTGCTAAGAATCAAGTGAAATCTCATTCAAAAAACCAATTCATGTAAGTATTTTTAGATTCTCTTTAAATGATTTGTTTGTGTTCTTGTACATTTCTTACTGTATCAGATTGTTTTCTGTTTTGTGATAATGAAACCCATTCAGTACAGGTAATCACTGATTTTTTTCTTCACTCTCGGTAGCTGTACCTCCTAACAACTTTTTAATCATTAAATAGTCTGCAAGTCAGTTAACTAGTGATCAAAGGTCCAGTGATGAAAGATCAAATCACACTTGAAATTGACTGTGTCAACTGAAATATGGAACACAGGAACTGTCTTTGTAGTTAGTATGAATACTCTCAGAGAAAGGCAGTTTTACTGATGTCTTTTATACCTCAGTTGCTACATAGCCATTGAGATGCTAGAATAAATAATGTAATGCAGACTGTTAATTTCCCTTTTTCTCTCATGAAACTTCTATTATATATATTCTGTTTACTTATTAGGAAATAGTAATTCACTAGAATACTGTTTACCACATAATCATTTTTTTACAAAAACATGTACCAATTTTTACCCAAAATTCATTATTTATAATGTAAAATTATTCTCTTTAATATCCCTTCTTTTATATTTTTATTACACTTCCAGAAGGAATTTTGTCTTCAAGTATATTTTTTCTTAATCTTATACTTTGAAAGGGAGCTTAGAGGTGCTATCAATCCATACCTAAATTATCAATAGCTTTGAATTCTTGATTATGAATGATGTGAAGGTAATTTAAGTATTGCCAATAAATTCATCCTGTTTACAGAATTATTAAATATTGTTAAATGCCTGTATTCAGCTTACAAAGTTGAACAATTGTCAAAAGACTTTCTTTTGTTTCTCTCCTTCACCATTTCTCCTTGTATATCTTATACTCATCATTGTGTATCTTTGCCATATCCTCCTTCATCCTATTTTTTCCATCAGGCACTCTGTCTGACTTTGACTTTAATTTTGCCTTTACTTCTCTTGGCTACAACATTCTTATATTAACAGTATTCTTAATATATTAAAATTTAAACAATTTGTTCTGCAACATGGTCTCTTATTTTTGTATCATTCTGTTGAACTAAAGAAAATAGTAAGAATATCAACTGCCTAGATTTTACTTTCCTTTCTATACATAGTGATTAATGCTGCAAAACATTAAGCTCTTAATATGTATACAGTTTGCTGAATTCTACTCAAATCAGAAACTGTCAAACTTTGTTTTAATTTTCCCTGGCCTCCCCATCATCTGTTTGTGAATCATTCATATTGAAAACAAATAGGTAATATTTATATGATAAATATATTATATATAAATATATTAAAAATAAATATATTAATTATATAAATTTATATTAATTTTATATAATTATTTATTTATTATTGAAAATCAAATAAAATAATTAAATATTTATTTATTTATTTTTTTAATTTATATTTATTATATAAATAAATATATTATATATATTTATATATAATATTTATATGATAGCACTTCAGTAAGCCATAATGTAGTGTAAATCGAATCTGATGTATATTGATTAATCAAGAATGAATTGACCTGTTCTGTATTCCATTACTCTATAAATACAGTGTTGTAATAATAACGGTCTAATATTTTTTTTTTTCAGTTGAACAAGAATAGCACATTTGTTAAAAAAATTTCACATCAAATGAATGATGTATATAGGAGAGATCTCAAGGACTTAGTTTATTCGCCTTATGTAGGTAAGGATTCAAAAGTATTTTAATAATTACCGAGTTAAATTGCTTTTGATGTTGATGATAAAAATCTTTTGGTGAATTATGTGGGAAATGTCATCATATGATCATAAAAGATCCTATTCTTTAACAGTTAAAATATTCAAAAAGATTAAACTTTTATTTTACAAACTTAAGAAAAACTTAAATTTGCAATGAAAAATATCATTCAGCAATGAATGTTATGTATCTGTATTATGTGTTCATTTTTGTAAAAAACTTTGTATTAATCTTTATTGATGTAGATACCTACAAGAAGAATTGCTCTTATATAGAAGTTGAAGATGAAAGAGAAGAGTACTGTAAATATTGCCCCTTAGGGAAATTGAAATTGAAAAAAATGTTGAATGGCAGGGAACAAGAGTAGTATGGAAGCAATACAGTTGTTATCTTGCCTCTGGACAGAATAATTCTTTTTTTAATTTATAAGGGAAATCAACTGGATGGCTTAATATCACTTATAACCTATAATTAACTAAATGCCGCACTTGAGAAGTCCAAAAGAAATCTGGACTTTTCCTTTTTTTCTGCATGCTAACCAATTTTCAGTTATCTGGAATCTTCATATCTACTACTCTAGATACTGAAATAGTTAATCTTGGTTTAACTGGCCTGGTTAAAAAAGTATGTGAAAGTATTAAGTAGAAACATTATTATTATCATATAAAGAAATAAGTATTTTTTGCAACGCGAGATATTTTATATTTATTTATTTAGCATATGGCACCAAGACACACACAAATTACAATAAAAAATTACAAACATCTAACAAATTAATATAAGCTACTGATTCTGGAGTCGCCATCAGGAATCTTCAGGAGTCCCTTCATAAGCTGTCCTAGGGCAAACTTCTGTGATGTACAGGGTCATTCACGGGAACTGGATGTTTTTAAAATAATCATAAAAAATTGAATATTTACTTTAAAAAAGTTTTATTGGTAATGAAACACTTATTAAATCAAAGCATTTGTTACTTACTCATGAAGGAAAAATTATATCCGGCAAGTGATGTCCATTTTGGGCAATACATTGTTGTAGCCTTTCACGGTAACTGGCCTCAATTCTTTGCAGCATGTCTACATCAATCTGGGTGATGTGATGACGAATTACGATCTTTAGGTTCTCCAATGTACGCGGTTTATTGCTGTACACATGCGATTTCAGAAACCCCCACAGAAAAAAATCACAACTACTCAAGTCGGGGGCCAAGGAATGTCGCCGAATCTGGAAACAATCCGTCCTGGAAACAAGTTACGGAGAACAGCCATCGTTTCCCTCACTGTGTGCGCTGTAGCTCCATCCTGCTGGAATAACACATTTTGAAAATCGATTCCCCGGTTTTGTAACTCAGGGATGAAAAATGTATTCAACATCGCAATGTAACGATCAGCTGTTACAGTTACGGCAGCATCATTTTCTTCAAAAATATATGGTCCAATAACACCTACCTTTCCTATTGCACACCAGACAGTCACCTTTGGGCTATGAAGTGGTCTCTCATGAAGCTGATGTGGGTTTCTTTCTGCCCAATACCGGCAATTCTGCTTGTTGACGAAGACATTCAGATGAAAATGGGCTTTGTCACTCATTTTGTGTTATGCAATATTGTGTTACGAGAAGGGACACTTGCATTTCGATGGATATTAAACTGACGGATTCAGAATCCGTACCTACGGATTCGTCATACGCGTACAGGCGATGGTCTAGCATCCACGGCTCCCATCTCAACGACTAAAATGTAAATGCTATGAACAAAGGAAACGTCAGACACCACCCACGTGCCCCTCCCACAACGAACGCCCGAGTACAACCCACTTCAAAAACATCCGGTTCCCGTAAATGACTCTGTATTTAACAGTTTTATTTTCACCACACTTGCAAAGAGACGTCGGTGTTTTACCCCATTTATACAGGAAAAAGATGCACCTAGCATGCTGAGTTTGTATTCTGTTTAACATTCACCATGACTTACATGCAAGTCAAAACCCGGCGGCTTTTGAGTAATACATAGAATTTGGTTATTCTGCTTTGTGGTCCATTCTTGATGCCAGGCGTCAGTAAGGTTGAATTCTTCCTCTGTGGCAGCAATTGCTATTTTGATAGATGGCTTTCTAGATCAAATATGATCATGATTGACATTGGCAATGCCCTCATGTATTGGTAGGTTTCGATTGTCCATAATCTTCTTGTACTCTCTTATAAGAGCGTACATATGGCGCAGATTTGGGGTTGGTGTGTGGCTCAACGCTGGGATCCATTCCACAGGAGTAGACCTGATAACCCTGGCAATCATTCTCATAGTGTTATTTAATTGAGCATCAATTCTATGATCATAAGGGCTGTTAAGCCACACTGGAGCACAATATTCCACAGCTGAGAAGACAAGGTTCAGAGCCAATGTGCGCAAAGTGGAAGCTGATGCTTCTCATGTTGTTCCACAGAACTTATGAATAATGTTGTTTCTCGTTTTCAATTTCTCTGCAGTTTTCATATGGTACCCCTAAAATGAAAGTGTTCTATCAAGTGTCACACCTAGGTATTATGGTGTCTTATTGTGAAAGAGCCATGTATTCTCGAATGGCATTTTAAGCTCCCTATTAGTGAACTTGTTATTTAGATGGAAGCATGACACTTCTGTTTTGCTAGCATTTGGTTGGAGGCACCCTTCAGAAGTACCTTCCCAGTTTTTCCAGGTCAGCCATCAGGATCTCCTCTGACTCTTTAAATGATCTACATTTTGTTGTTAGCACCCAGTCATTGACGTAGCCATGCTTTTTAGATCTGGTCTCTAGCATGTCTCTGCAACATAGAGGCTGAAAAGGAGAGGCGCAAGTACCAACCCTTGTGGCAGGCCACTCTTGAGTTTCCTTGGTGAGCTTATATCAGATCCCATGATAGCTTGGAACATTCTATCATTCAGTATGTTATTGAGCAGGCGAACTGTTAATTTGCGTGGGATTACACAGAGGACCTTACAAATGCCTTCTCTCCAGACATTGTTGTAAGCAGCTGATAAATCAGTGAATGCAGCAGAGGTTTTAAGATTTCTTTGGAACCCTGTTTCAATGTATGTTGAGAGCGAGAGAACTTGGTCGGTGCAACTTCATTTTGGCCTAAAGCCTGCATATTTAATCGATATAACATCAAATATTCTCTGACAGATTCTGTTGTAGATAAGCCTTTCTAGTAATTTATATGTCACTGATAGCAATGCTATAGGCCTGTAGCTCTTACATAAGTTTACTGGTTTCCCTGGTTTTAAGATTCTACTACTTTTGATTTTTTGAACTTTCTGGGTGTGCTACCAGTCTACATTATGTCAGTAAAAGAATCTGGCCAGCAAAAGTTTTGCATATTTTCCACAGTTTAATGGGAATTCCGGATTGATTGACTCAATCTCTTCAAGTGTTAAAGGGTGACTATACTCAGTCTCCCTCGCCTCTCTCTGGCGTTCTGGTTTCTGAGTTCACATTTTATCTCATTTGTGTGCACCTTGTCTCTTAGTGCTCTGGACGTTACCACTATCTGGGATGCTACAGTGTTTGGGGAGACATTTATTATTTGTCTCTGAATAGGAGCAGCTCCGCTTCCTAATTTTCTTAGTAGAGTCCATGCATGATAACTCGAGGTCTGAATTTTATATTAATGTATAAATATTAATTTTAAAACACAAATGGGATTTATAAATAAAATTTAAATATATCGTAATAAAAATGTAGGTTTTTTAAATCATTTGTACTTTTTCAAAAGAGATCATTCACTTTCTTCTGCTGTTTGGGAAGTAATATGTGCCTTAACAACAGACCAGTTCAATGCAAACTCAGATTACCACCTCCTTAGATAAGAAGATAATATCTATCTATCAACATGTTGAAGAATCAGATTCACAAGTATATATTCTTGTGAATAATTTTGTTATTATGTTGTAAATTTTAACTAATAACATTTTTTTAACTGAAAATTTTAATTTGTAACATTTCCAAAAAGTGTTTCAATTTATCAAATATATTTATTTATGATCAGATCTTGTTAGCACTTTTTGGTTCAGCCAACTTTGAAGCTTATTATGATTTCGGTTTATGCATTTAATTATATACAATAGGTTTATTATATCCAACCATGGACCATGAAAAAAAATTGCTTACCAAAAAAATGGTCAATTCTACACTGCTTGAAAGTAGGCTCCTTATGACTCAACACACATAACTCCACAGTCCTCCCATTGCTGGAAATAATTCTTCTTGAAATAGATACCAGTAATTATGTTATTGCTTTTATCATTAAGTCTTACTGGCAGTGGGATTCTTACAGTAGCATTTTCAGCTTGGGAGACATTCAGAAATGACAGAGCCATATGTGGTGAATAAAGTGCCTTAGATCCAATTGCCACTTTCATGATTCCCTCAAGTCTGGTTTCTTGTGCCAAACTGCATCATGAAGATGATGCAGAACCTCTAGATAGTGATGGTTATTGACAGTTTGGCCTTCAGTTTGTTCAGCATGTTTTGTGATGCAAAACTCTGCAGAAGTCAAAAACACAGTCAGCATCATTTTCATTTTCATTTTGTTCCTTGCTTACCCCATTCTCATTTTTTTTTTTGCCTTGGTGAAAATGTGACTTCAATATGAACATTCTTTAGTTTCTGGGTCATATACACTCAAGATTCATTACCAATCTTAAATCACAGTCTAAGGAAGTTAAGATCACTGTTGAGCCCTTCCAGAATATCCTTTGCCTGTCAAAACGAATCATTTTATACCAAAAGCAACTTTGATCCAGCCACTCTGCACACCCAAAGCCATTTGCAATTTCTTAGAATCACCTGACAATTTTTGATTATCAAATTGTGCATGGTTGTTAATGATAGTTTGATTTTGCTTTGTTAATAGTCTACCATTGTAATGGAGACCCTTAACTGAGGTTCTACCATTTGAAAATAGTTATATCTCTTTAACTTTTATAACCCCCATAACTACATTCCCGGAAAAATCCTTAATCTTACAAATTGCTTTGCTTCAGGTATCAACAAACTTGTGGAAAAATTTGATGGCACCTACTGCCATTAAAAAAAAATAAAAATTGTGACTAGCACCTGTTACTCCAAGACACACAAGCCACTTGATAACAACCGACATACTTTTAATCAAGTTATAGAGCACTCATGTTCTGAATATGCAATGTTGCACTCAAATAATTTTTCAACAAAAAAAAATAGTCACTTTTTGAACAGATTTCATACGTGCTTTGCTATATAGAGTGCGTCAAAAGTATAGAAACCCCTCAACAACTTTAAAACTGTTATAGATAGAATACTGTAACTTTCAGGATAAGGTATCTGTCAACTACTTTACCTTTTGACGACAAATAGAAATTTCAACCCCTTCTTGGGGGGGTGGCCAGAGGTTGTACCTTAAATATTTTAAACGGTAACACCCTTTGTGTGGTACATCATTTTAAAGGTCTCTTTAAGACAAGAAAATGGTAGAAATAAAAGGTTGGTACAATATATTTTCCCAAAATGGCAGCAGGATAAAGTTTTGGATTTTGAAAATTACTAGAGTTAGTATGTTTAAATAATAAAATTCAATTATATTTTATCTAAGGATTTCAGGTATATTTTAGATTTAACAGTGAGATTTTTATGTTCTGTATAATGGGTGGGTGCTTAAACAAATTCTTTTCTTGCTGTTTGTAATGTAAGTTATTTTTAGTGTACAAGGTTGGCTGGTGTGTAATAGATTTATGTTGTGCTAAAATAAAAAAAAGAAATACTTTAAAAAACAGTTGTTTTATATACCTTTCTACTTAGGGTATTCTCACTGCTGGTTCTAGAATTACAAATATGTAGTGTGCAAAATAATTGATATTATTGAAATATCTGTTATCTTTCAGATTTATTTATCTTGCTTTTAAGTAGTTATCTTTATATTACAGGTATGTCTGTGGCTGCATTTGATTTTTTTGATGGCACTTGGCATAGAGCTCAAGTAACTAAACTGCCAGGAAACCGCCAAGTTGAAGTTTTTTTTGTGGACTCAGGAAACACTAAGGTTCTGCCATGGGATAATCTTAGAAAACTACAGAACAGATTTTCACGCATGAGTGCTCAGGTGATTATTGCAGTTTTTGATAAAATGTGATTTTTTTACTACAGTGCAATTTATTCTAAACTTCATTAACGAGTATTAATATACAGGTGTCCCTGGTTTTAAAATGCAACCCATCTGTATCAGTAGGTATATTTAAATAAAAAAGGCAATTTTTTAATAAAAGAAGGCATTTCTTAAAATTAAATATTTTATTTCCAAACTTTCCAGACCTTAAATTCTAGAATAAATGCTGGAAGTGGCCACTATCTTCATGAATACATGCTTCCACCCTTTTCATTGTGTTTCTTGCAAAATTATTTTCAAAGTTTATGGGTTGATAAATAAAACAGCTTGTTCAATATTAACCTTCAACTGTTGAGATAACCCCAAAGAAAAAATCTGGTTCATTCAAATCTGGAGATCTTGGTGGCCATAAGCCACGACCAATAACACAATCACCAAAGAATTTGTTAATGAAATTAGAAGTTGAATGTGCATAGTGTGATGCTACACCATCATGTTGGAATCAGTAGTAACGATCTTCCTCTTTTAAGAGTGTAATGAATTGAAATAAAATATTCTGATATCGTTCTACAGTAATGGTATACTCAAAGAAAAGAGGATCAGTAATTTTTTTTTGTGATTCGCTCACCATATGCCATCCTCTGTGGATGCAATTGTTTTTCATGATATGCGTGGGGATTCTCAGCACTCCAAATCCTACTATTATGATTGTTTACATAGCCATCCAGAAGAAACCATGCCTCGTCTGTGAAAAAATAGAGTCCATAACATGAATTGGTAGAATATTGGTTTCATTGATTGTACAAATCAATGAAACCAATAAAAATATTCTAGCCATTTTTCATTATCTGGATCAAGAAGTTGATAATCTGACTGTTTGAATTCGATATAGTCTTAAGTTCAATTTTTTTGTCACCCAATGAACAGTTGTTGATCTTGGTACATTAATTTTTTGCTGAGGCAGTTAATCGGTCTTTAATTTCAGCAACTGTGTTTGCATTCAACACTTATCAATTTTTTTTGTTCCTTGATATTAACAGAACCCATCTCTAAATTTAGCCACTAATCTCAAAACTGATGTCTTGTTAGATGCTGGTTTATCATGTTACTTACGGCAAAAAGATTCTTGTACTGCAACCACTGATCATGTGCTAAAGTATGACAAGAATAAAAACATATTTGTCTTGTGAAAACACCATCTACTTTCTAACAGTGTACTGAGTGTTACGATCTGTTATGACTATCAGTAGCAGTTAATTGCATTGGCATGATGTTCACTTGTTTGATGATTCCATTCCACTAAAAGGTTGGGGAGTTGGGCAGTCAGTTCAAATATTAATATTATTGTAGGCTGATTGGTGGGTTGCATTTTAAATGGGAAATCCTTTATTAAATTAGGAAACACTTTTATCTCAACCATTTCTCTTTCTATCTGAACACTTTTTTTATTCAGATTAAAAAAATTTAATTAATTTGCACGCAGATTAAGTGCAAATTAGCGATTGTTTCGCTAATTTGCACTTACTGTGTATAGTATTTCTTAATTTTCGATAGTTATCTTCTTCTTCACTAGCATCTTATACTTTCTATACTCATCCATCAGCTGCAAAACATCTTCTGTTATCCAAGGTTTTCTACTAGCTCTGTTTGTTCTGCCTAAGTTCGCTTCTGCTGATTTAAAAATTTAGTTTTTAATATTCTACCATTCTTTATCTTCTACCTTATCTTTTTTACTCAGTCCTCTTGCGACGTTCTCAAAAATCTTCTTTACCTCCATTTCCTCAAGCTTCTCTGAATTCCACATATTCAACTGATACCTTTTCTTCAGGTTTTTAAACCACAATCTACATTTCATTATCACTAAATTATGGCTGCTATCAGTGTCTGTTCCTGGATATGCTTTGCATCTACAAATTGATTTTTAAATCTTTGCTTAACCATGGTATAATTTATTTGATACCTTGCAGTGTTGTTTGGCTTTTTCCATGTGTATGTTCTATTATAATTTTTAAAGTGGCTGTTGGCAATTATTAAATTATACTTCATGCAAAACTCAATAAGTCAGTCCCCTCTTTCATTTCTTTAGCCTAGCCCATATTCACCCACAATATTTCCTTCCTTGCCTTTTCTGATACTTGCATTCCAATCCAACTATTATTAAATTTTCATCCCCTTTTATGTGTTTTAATTGCTTCATCAATTTCTTCGTATACCTCATCATCATCATCATGGGCACACGTAGGCTTATAGATGTTAACAATTGTCTGCTTAGTTTTTGATTTTATCCTTATTACAATGATTCTATCACTAAGCTTTTTGAGTTACTCTACTCTCTGCCCTATCTTCTTGTTAATTACGCAACTTACTCCTGCCTGTCCTTTATTTGATGCTGAGTTAATTATTCTGTAATCACCTGACCAGAAGTCGTTTTCCTCGTCCCACCAAACCTTGCCAATTCCTACTACATCTACACTTAACCTTCCCATTTCTCTTTATATTTTCTAACCTACCAATCTTTTTCAAATTTATAACATTTGATGCTTTGACTTGTAGAATGTATTTTTTCTTCTAGTGACCCATTTCTTAGTAGTCTCCACCCAGAGATTTGAACAGGAGACTAATTTACTTCCAGAAAATTTTACCAAGGAAGGTGCCTCCATCTTTGCTACATGAAAATGCAGAGAGATACATTTTCTTGGAAAAAATACAACTGTAGTTTTCTATTGCTTTCAGCTGTGCAGTATTCAGATGACTGAGTGATATTGATATGGCTGTTTAAGTCTTCCTGACCTACACCCTTAACAACTGCTGAAAGAGTGCTGCCCTGCCCTCTTTCAGGAATCATTTTTTGGTCTGGCTCTCAAACAGATACCACTCTGATATGGTTGCACCTTCCTCCAGCTATTCTGTATCACTGAGCACTCCAGACTTCTCACCATCGGTAAGGTCTCATAATTCATAGAGGAATACCACAAATGTCTTTAATGCGGTGCTTTCCTCCAACCTTCTGTGTCATATGCTGTTGAACTTTTGGTTTCATCTGTCTTTAGGATGGTTTCCCATTCCAAGGGCAAGAGAGTGCCCTGTCTTCTATCGCTTCTGCACCCTTCATAGAGACTGTTGGGATTTGTGGAAGGTGATCCTTATTCCAGGAGATGCTCAGTCCAAGCTTTTTTTAGCCGCTTATATATACTACTATAAGCAATATGTGTAATCGTTGCCCCCTCTTTACCACAGGGAGGTGAAAGTCCAGAATTTCCCTTCCTCAAAATCAGGACCACAAGGCATTAACTGATTTCTCCAGTACTTAGAGTTGATCTATTATTCAGAGGAAATTATTCTTACCTGTTATTGTTTTTCATGTATTTCAACCAGTATATAAATTCCTTTAACCATGGGATCACAAGAGCTCCTCTAGTTTTTTATTTGGCAGCCTGATCATTTTATTAATATCAAAGATATTTTTTTTTTTTTCTAAGTCTAATTGTTTCCTGAATTGTATTAGTATTTAACGATGAAGACCACTGAGTTGGTACAGGGATCAGGATGCTTGGTATAAAACATGACTATTAAATTTTTTTTCATTAATCATAAAATTTTAGTTTAGTAGAATCTATCCACTTTAGTGAATCTCTCTTTTGACAGGTTTCACCTGTGAATGATGTTCATTTTTCTCAGTTTGAGCATATTCCTTCATTTCCTTCCTAATAACTGTAAACATTCCTAATCCTTTTTTTCTTACTCTCTTTCCTTCCACTTTTCCTTCGCTGAAGATGATTTGGAATTGTAGAATATATCTCACCCAAGATGTTTTCCTTTTTCTTAACATCATCAATTTTTCTTTCCTCTATTCTTCTAGTACTAGCCTTAATTGAATGTGAATTTTTTCAATTTTCTTTTCTTTGAATAATAAAATATTCATATTGGGTTTCTTAAAACTGACTATCTTAAAAAAGAGACATACATTAATAAAGACTTACATGTAATGAAGTATAATAATTTAATAATATTAAAAATATTACAATATTTTCACTATTATTAAATCATTGTAATTGTAGTTATAATTATGTATTGTAATTTATTAAATGATAATATTAATTAAATTATTCCAGTTGAGATTGTGTCATGTTATTTAATTTTATTCAGAAGGAAATGAAAACTTGTTTTTTAATTTATAGTAAATCACTTCAAGAATTTTTGTCATAACTTTGTTATTAATGAATGGATTTGAATAAATACGATTCTTTTTTTTTTTTGTCTTAAAATACTTAAAATTTTTTGTAATAAGATAACATTTAAATAAACCAGCAGTTGCAAAGATAATTACAATTAAAAAGTTTACATGGCCACCATTTTGAAACGGGTTGAGAGATCAGGTTGATTATTTTTATACAAGTAAACCTCTAGGTAGCCTAGCAGTAAATGAAATTTCAGCTTTGTAGGATTAACTATTCCTGAGAAATAAATTTTTATGTTAAAAAACAAAAAATGGATAGCTGGTAAACTAAGCATTTCTGGACATATGTTGATAAAGTCTTTTCCTTATTTCAGTGTGCAGGACCATCCCCTGAATTCCTGAAATGGTTTTTGTAAACACCCTATATTTGGTTAAAATAAGTTCATTTTCAAGTTTAATTAAAATAGGTTATGCTAGTCATGTGCAATTCTGTATAAACAGTAGAATGTATACAAACTGAGATGATGGGTATGAGTTAAAATAAACAAACAAATCCATTAAGCAGAATCCTTTTTGTTTTACTTTGTTATAAAACGGAAAAATAATATGAGAATAAAATGCATCTTGCCCATTATTTATGCTTGTAACTTTAGTTATATATTAAAAATCTTGAGTTTAAAACAAACGTTTTTATATATACATGAACATTTTGACTTTTATTTAAATATGGTGAAAAAATACCTTACATTTATTGTAATTTTAATATATATATATATATATGCTGTTATTTTGTAGAAATGTTTATAAGGGAAATTTTATTATCCATAAGTAGTGGAAAGTTTAGAAAAAAAACACAATTAACAGTTTTACAATTTATGATGACTAGGCAATTATTTTGATTGATGACATAATAATATATATATATATATATATATATATATATATATATAATATATATATATTTTAAATTTTATAATATAAATCACCTGGTACAGAATATTGAGATAAGACATACTTATCTTACCTTAATTTTATCATCAAAGTACTAAGCAGGATCCCACGTCCTTAGTCGTGATTGAATTATTTAATTAATTGCTTATTAAAAATTAAAAATACTAAAATAGATTATCTTCATGGTGTAATGTTTGTTACTTATTGCAAAATTAAATTGCTATACATCAGATATGAATAATGTATTGCAGGAAATTATAAATATAATAAATAAGGTATCTAATATAGCAGGTCATCTAATAAACATTCTATTTTTGATATTAACACAAATATTAGAAATTAATATAGATGGCAAAAAATTACATATACTTGAAAAATATATAAATATGAACAAAATTTAAATTTTATAAATCATCAGACAGTGTCTGAAGAAGACAGTCTTACAAAAACCTGCAACAGATCAGCACTTGTGTATATATTAATACACAATTATTCTTTTTAACATTACAGAAATGTAACAAAAATTATACCATGTATGTAGTTTATAGTAGTATTTTTAGTTTTTAATATGCAATTTAATTAAATAATTCAATCATGAATGAGGATGCGGGATCCCACGAAAGTACTTTCATGATAAAATTAAGATAAGATACTCTTATCTCAATATTCTATACTTAGGTGGTTTATATTATTGAATTTAACGTATAGAATTTCTGTTAAATAAACCACCTAGTATAGAATAATGAGATAAGATATAGCTTACCTTAATTTTCATAAAAGTATTTTCACAGATACCACATCTTCAGTCATGATTGAAATAATTTTGTTAATGTTTAATAAAAATTTAAAAAAATAAAAATATTATAATAATGATAATTTTGTATTAATTTATAGCAGCATGAATGCTGCTATCTGTTACATTTTTTACAAGACTGTCTCCCTCAAACACTGATGGTTTATCAAATTTGGTTTGTATCT
The DNA here is from genome assembly GCF_047948215.1 of Lycorma delicatula. Classification (NCBI taxonomy): domain Eukaryota; kingdom Metazoa; phylum Arthropoda; class Insecta; order Hemiptera; family Fulgoridae; genus Lycorma; species Lycorma delicatula. The sequence continues at coordinate 29,498,946 of NC_134455.1, forward strand.
ATATATAAATATTTTTCTAATTTATCTCATTTTCTGCCATCTATTAATTTCTAATATTTCTAAATTTGTGTTTATATAGAAATAAATTGTTTATTGTTTATGAAATGGTCTACCATTTTAGATAAACCTAATTTATTATTTTTGTAATTTCTAATGTTTTTTTTTAAATATTGTAATATTTTTGTTTTTTAAATATTCTATTTTGTGGGTATTGGTTTGTGTGCTGGTGTAAAAATATCCCTGTATTGTAAGTTTTAGTAATGTTTTCAGTGATATTATCAGTGTATAATGTATATATTTTTGCTCTTTATATTATTATTATTATGTACTACTTATAAAATAGTTTTCTTTTGTTATTATATTTTGATAGTTGTTTTTTTTTTTAAATATTATTAATTAAAGTAGTATCATATTCATTTTCAATCGATATGTTTTTTATGATATTTGTTTCATTATTTAACTTTTCTTTGTTATTATGTATTTATTTTACTGTTCTATTAATCACATTTGCCTAAGTGTTAATTTTTTGAGACCAAGGGTGATTTGATTTTTTATGAGTTGTTATATTATTATATGTTTATATTTATTATATGTTTATATTATTATATGTTATATTATTATATGTTGTATGTATTATTATATGTTTATGTTATTATTATATGTTTTATGTTATATTATTATTTTTATGTTATATTATTATTATTATGTTGTTTTATTATTGTATGTTTTCTATATAGCAGTGCTTCAATTTGGTTGTTTATTTTGATATTGACATCTAAATAATTTAATATTCTTTTAGTATCTATTTCAAATTGAATTTTAAATTTCCATTATAAGAATTTAATTCATTTAAAGGTGTTAGATGTTCATTGTAACATCTATTATTGGGTTATGTATAATGAGAATATCATCGCCATGCTGTGTCGATATTACAACTGTATGTATGAGTTATACCATGTATTAATTTACTCTCAAAATTCTGTAAATATATTTCTGACATAATTGCTGATAGTTGAAATCGCATAGGTAAGGTTTTTGTATATAGTATTTGTTATTATTCAAAATAACAAATACATATTTCTTATAATAATGATGATACTTTTAGTTAATTTTGAATCTTGATAAATTTTTAGTTTATTTTTTGTTGTATTTAAGTTAACAATTTTATTTTTTTGATTTAAAAATTTTTAGGGATGATACATCTTACCTCAATATTCTGCACTAGGTAGTTTATTTAATAGAATTTAAATATATATATATTGTATAGGATTAGAAAATGCTATAATGGTATTATAAGGATTGGTGCATTAGAAGATATAGAGCCATTTTTTCAACATTGTCGATTTAAACAGAAAATATTTTTGTGTTAAGTAGATTTATTTTTTTTTTTTAGCATAATATTAAACTAATTTAAGTTTTTTCCAGGCTGTAAGATGTGCATTAAGTGATGTCATTCCTTCTAAAAAAGGCAAATTTTGGCCAGACTGTGCTATCAAAACATTTTTAGAGCTTGTATCTGAAAAGAAGTTGAAAGCCTCTGTGGTAGCTGTTACTCCAGCACATTTAAAAGTTGCCTTATATGAATCTGATGAATTTTATGATAGGTGCATTAATGCCTTATTTGTAAAATGTGGCCAAGCTGAAAGTGTTGGAATAACGTAAGTAGTTGTTTTTTTTTTTTTTTATGAAAAACCACTTTTAAAGTCTGTTGATATAATGATTACTAATTGTAAAGTTTAATGATTTTTTTTTTTTTATTTATCAGTCACATTTCTTACGGAGAACCTTTTTAGAAATAACACCTGTTAAGACATTAACATAAGCATTTGATATTTAAAATAAAAGTACAATTAGAGTGTTACCCATCCTAATCTAAATGCATTGAGCATTATTAAGTTATTTGGTATATTAAATCTTTTGACAGATGGTATTTTGTATTTTTATTTGACAACGTTTTTTCTCGGGATTTTGTTCCCAAGTGAGTTCAGGGTATAAAATGATCAGATCATAAAGGGTTTTGTTTTCAATCTTTTCTAAAATCATACAGTGTATTATTTGTACTCTTACTTTAAGAGGATTGAAGGAAGATACTGAAAAAACGAGTTGTAACAATCATTTTTATGACTTGTATGACAGCAGCTTGCATTGTAAATAATAAATATGAAGCAGAAACAAAGAGCAATAGTTGAGTTATTAACCAAAGAATGATGTTTTTTGCTGGCGCTTGAAAAAAGCGAAGAAATGTGTTTGTTTACAGTTTTTGAGATTAATGTGAAAAGAGCTGTTGCCAATTTTAGACACAAAATAGTGTTGAAGACATTTGTTAGCAGTTTGTAAAGGAAATCAGAATAGAATTGATAACATGATTTTTGCAGACCAGAGAATCACTGTCCTAGAGATTACTGAAGAATTTGGTTTTTATTACTATTTTGACAAGTAGTTTAAAAATGTCTGCCTGTTGGGTTCCTCATAATTTGGAAACTGATTTGTTTATGTTTTTAAAACTTTTAGCAATATTTGGAGATTAGAAGCCATAAGGAAATGTTCAGTGCTGGTTATGAGAAGTATGCTTACTTCTGTGACAGGAATGAAAAATCAGTCCTTCGAGTCTCTATGCTTCACATCCTATAAAGCATTCGTTCTCAAAATGGGCAATAATGCGTACTTGGTGCTGGAGGCCTTCAGGGGGGGCTGGTAGAAGGCCCTCTGAAAATTGGGGGTGTTCAAGCAGTCTAGGAAGGCAATGGTTGATTAAAAAAAAGTCAAAATTTCCTTTTTCTGATATTTCAAACCAAAATTAAATACCTACTACACTAATACAAAAAAATTAAAGGGACACCTATATTTTATGATAAAAAATGATTATATTCAAACTACTTTAATATTGCAACCAAGAGGCTTAGTGAAATGAATAAAAAAGAAAATTAAAGCTTGAATACTCTACTTTTTGACAGTATACTTCAGATTTCAAAAATCATCAAATTAAAAAAAAAGTCAGTGACAAAAAAGTTTTAAAAATGTTAAAGTTTTTCTTTGTGTTTAATCAAGCATATGGGGGAAACAAAGTTTTTTCAGTAAACTGCATTAAAATCATTTAAAGCTTAAGACTTCAGCTTTAATTTCTTTTTTTGTATATCTATGATTTTTCTGGATCAAAATATTCCACTTTAAAGAGAAAAGGCCACTTTTATCTTTAGTTCTGCATATCTCCTGATCTAAGCAATGTATTGATACAAATAAATATGGAAATTAAAGGGATTTGATCTAACTTTAATGACAAATTGTGAGGTCTTTATTGTAGCATTGCAGTTTTTGGCTTTTCTTCATTTTGTGCCAAGGTATTGAAATATTTAAAGATTGAGACTGCAACATATATCACCTGCTCTCAGCTTAACCCAAGATCATGTTACAGTCTTAATCATTAAAGATTTCAGTATCTCAGCACAAAATGAACAAAATCCAAAAACTGCAACGCTACATTAAAGACCTCAGAATTTGTCATTAAAGCTAGATCAAAACCCTTTAATTTTCATATTAAGTTTATGTAGTTTATGAATCGTGTAGCATTTCTCAAACATGTATTAAAATGATTAAGTCATCAATGCTTAAGTCAGTTTTTATATGACTTTAGGTCTGTATCAGTTAACGCATTTGTCCAATCCTGCATGAATTGAAAGGATTATCGATGCTTGTCCTAATTTGCTCATTATGAATTCTGTCACGTGCGGCAATTGCATGCACATGCAAGAGTAATTGCATGTTTATCCTGTCGGTGCATGTTGCATTTCAAACCTACTTAAAGGCAGTAATTGTTTCTTTTTATTAGCATTTTCCTGTGCAATCTGTAGCAGGTTTTTTAAAGTTTACTGTTTTACTGACATATAAGTATATAAGTTTTTTAAAGTTTTACTGACATAATTCTAAAGTCAGAACCATGTCCGAAGCAAAAAAAAAAAGAAACAGCAGTACAGTGTGGAATATATTAAATACGAATTTATAAAAAATCCCACAAATTCATCATTGCCCATGTGTTTTATTTGTCATAAAATTTTTCAAATGAAGCAATGGAGCCTTCTAGGCTACATCTCAATTCCCCCTTCGAGGGAGAAGAACAGCTGCCTTGTGACATGTCTGGTTGCCATACTACCCCCTCCGTTTCTAGCTATTAGTGGCTTAATCGGAGGACATCTTCTTGCCCTCTAACTGATCACATTTCACAGTCATCAATTGGTCTCAATGAAATGCTACCGATGCAGATGCCTCAAAAGACATTCACATCAGTAGATTCTGCCCTAGTCAAGATTTGCCTTCTTAGAAAACATCAGACAACTAACTGCCTACCCACGAAAGATCAAAGTCCCCATGCGCCTAACTCTATACCATTCTAAAACCGTATCCATTCTATTACCATTCTTTACCTAAAACCATATGTACCCACTACCTAAAACCATATTTACCCACTTTACAGTATGATTAATTTAATAATTCATTCCACCTTCCAGACTTATCATTTTAATAAGATGCACTCAGATAAGAAAGACAAAGATGTGGCCTATTTTCAAGACCCGGAAAAGAAGTACGTAGCTCAGCCAACTATATCGAAACTTTTCTCAGTGGCTTCCAAGCAAGACGATGACAGACATTTCATCACTCATTGCCAATATTTAGTTGCAAGAAACCAGAGTGACCATCTGCATATATCACTGCAATATGTTATCAGAAGCAACTCACTAAATGACAGATTAGTCAGCTTTGCATTGCCAATGATGAAGATTTCAACCGCTTGCTGCTTCACACAGAAGTGCACTGATTATCAAAAGGTACTTGTCTGACTCGATTTTACAATCTGTTTGACTCTGTGATAGAGTTCCTGGAAAACAGACACAAAGTTGGGTGACAACCTCATTACATCAAAGAATGATATTGTGTATTTGACAGACCTACATAAATTGTTTATTAATGTTAATCTCCAGTTTCAATGCAACAACTTGAAGTTGATTAAAACAAAAAATGTTGTCGCTGCTTTGGTAGCCAAACTGCTATTACACAAGAGAAATATTGACAGACATGAATTTAGTAACTTCCCTAATTTATCAGCAGTATCCTTCAACAATGACGACTTGCTTATTTACTGCCAATACTTGAGAACCTCCACAGTGATTTCAAAGAACAATTCCAGGGCATTTTAAATATGGACGTACCAGACTGTGTGTTGGATCCTTTTTCAAATGTCATTACAACAGGATCATCCCAGTTAGAAGAACAACTTATAGAACTGACAACAACCAAGAAATAAAATTCAAGAATGGGTACCAAGAATTTTGGCTACAAAAGCCAGTCTCAGAACTGTACACTGGATTATGGTCAATTGTTCAATGATTTCTGATAGCATTCCCATCATTGTATTTGTCTGAACATGGATTTAGTGCTGTAGCAACATTGCTAACCCAAAAAGAGAAATAGGCTGCATTTTACCAAATGTGTCAATTTAGGGCTGATTTTAAGTAAATTCAAGCCTGATAATAACAAACTCATTAAAGCACATCATATTCATCCTTCACATTAATGTAAGTGTAATTTTTCAATTGAAAGCTTTATTTTAATTATTGTTATATTGAATATGCTATCACTGATGTTGCTGGATAACTATATAGATACAATTGTAATTTTTTTGAAAGCAATTTTAATAAAAATATTTTCAAATATGACTAAATATGCATTTTAATTGCTCTCATTTAAAATGTAAGTCTCAACTCATAAATAGGATATCCCATGCTTAGAGACAATTGCAATTGCTGTTTTTAAGAGTGTGTCTAAATTTTTAAGAGTTTAAAAATTTTGGGGGGTGGTAGAAAATTTTTGATTCTCAATGCGGGCGAAAGAGTTTGAGAATCAATGCTGTAAACCAAAAAAATTAAAAAGCTACCAAATAATGCTCGGTACTTTTTAATGAAAATTTGTATAAGAGCTGTTTTGAAAGTAATGATCATTCGGTAACTTTTCTTGTTGAGATTACCACATCTCCCCGCTCAACATTAACATTTCTGTTGACATTGTTTGCTGCAGTTTACAATGCCTAGGTTTCTTTATCGCCTTGTGATCATAAAGATATTCACAGGCAGTAGTTGGTTGGTGTGTAAAGTGTTAGTATGGTGAATGAAAGTGGAGCGAGGTGCTTCTAAGTTGTAAAACAAAGATGTTTGAAAAACGTATTCAGGGTGTCGTTAAAGAAAGATGTTGATAATGAACTAAAAAAATTGAAGTGAAAATGGTTGTGTCAGTCTCAGGTTTTTAATTTATTTTCCCAGATGTTTCTAGAACAGCTCTAAGAAAAATTGTACTGGTTGACAAAACATGGTGTGTTGTTTAATAGTAGTATATGTCTATCTTTTACAGTTATGAGGTGTATTTTTAAGCAGCTACAGATTCAGCTCTAATTAATCTCCTTCTATTCAAAAAGTTAAAACTTTTATTTGGTAGCAATTCATAAGTTAATCAATCTGTGGTTAAATGAAGAGATGAAAAAAATTTAAAAGGGAGAACCTTTTTTTTAGTAGAGGAATGGTGATCCAGTCTTAATTACATAAAGTAAAGTATTATATTATAAGCTAACAATTTTGTAATTTATATTTATGATTTTTTTTTAGATCTACACTAGCTGAATTCCCAAAATATGGTTTTAAAAAAGACAGTTCATTAAATAGATCTTCAGGAAGAAATGATGTAAGTTCTTTTCATTTAACTTCTGTTCTGTTTGTATTTATAGCTTTATTTTATTTTTTAAATTACTAGTTTTTAAAATTTCTTTTATTATTATTGTTAATATTTGAATTTCTAAGCAGACCAAGCAGGATATTTTAATGTGATGTTAAGTAGATATCTACTTAACATCACATTCTAATCCTAATTTTACCAGAACTATCCTCATTGCATCATTATGCGATTCTATTTCCCAATTTATTACCCTATCTTTTTTTACACGCTTTGCCCTTTCAAAATATCAGTTAACGATCTTGCCTAATTGAATTTTTGTGGCAGCAATTGTTGTCTGCTACTGATAATATTACAAAAATTTTTTAAAACTTGCTTTATACTTTTAAATCATACATTAATCAAATGATTATTATACATTGCATGAGTTTAATTAGTAGGTTAATTTGGATTTAAAACCCTGCAGATAAAAAACCCATGGGATTTAAAAACCCATATTGCAGATTTTGCAATTTTTTACACCTTCACCCTTAATTCACTCCCATATGAGAAGGGATGTTTGCAAAAGTAATGGTGGAATATTGTATTGTCATCCAACCTTAGTAACTGCAAAATTTCATCAATCGGCAATGTCAGGAAGTTTGTTAAGGATGCAAGATTTGAGGACAAAATGAAAGAAATTGAAAATTGAAAAAACATTGTGAGTTGAAGTAAAGCAAGTAATAACAATATAGGTTATACATGTTGTCCAGCCAGAAGTTTTCTCATCCTGGTGAAGTAGTTCACCATCTACATTACCTTGCATGATATTTCTGCACCATCTGTATTTATCCATCCCCACAGCCTACGTTCAAAATATATTATAGTTTTCTTTAGTATTATGTAAAATTTTAAGGTTTTTATTGAGATGTTAGAGTATTTCAGAGTTTCAGATTGTTTCTAAGTTACAGACTCTTATCACATAGCTGATTAGTGGCTTTTCTGAAAAAATGAACAAGAGCCAAATCTTTTACAGTAATAACATATCTAGTGTATAATTGCTAGCACTATAATGTATCTTTAAATAGTTTATGAGAAATTTTTTTTTTGTTTAATATTTGCTAAAAAATGTAAACTTTTGTTGTAATGTTATTTTTATATCTAAAAAAATTTTAACAGCATAAAAATAATGTTAGACCTGATATTAAAAAATGTATATTTTATGGTTGGACACATTCTTTTAAATAGTTTTGTTTATCAAAAATAAAAATGATCAAAATGCTGCTATTTTTGTTTATATTTCATTTTCACTTTTACAGTCTTATGTAATTGTGGTGCGTAAGAATCTATACTATTTCACTTATTCAATTCTTCCTTCTTTTTTGCAGACATTCAATGATTTATTATCTACTCTATCCTGATTATTTTAGTTTTTATAGCATTCATTTTCATTCTTTATTCTGTCCTGTTCTCATTTAAGTTTGAAATCATCTGTTGAGTGTCTTGTGCTTTTGTTTATAAGATAAACCATGTCATCTGCAAACCTTACACAATTTATTCTACTTCCTTCTTCTAGTATATTTTCGTTCCTATCTTAAACATATATATTAAACAAGGTTGGTGATAGACAGCAACTACTCTCCTTTTTACATCAAACCACTCAGTTGAAGCATCCGTTATTTGCATAGTCATTTTCTGATTAAGGTCCAATTATTTAATATTAATCTTCTATTTTTCCAATCTGCTCTTTGGTTTCTTAATATTTCCATTATTCTACCTCATTTTACACAATTGAATGCTTTTTCCATATTCATGAAATTTGCATTTATTCCTTTACTTCTTTCTGTGATAGTTGATATTACTCTGATAGCAACCCTTATTCTCCTCGTGATCCTGAATCCAAATTGCTCTTTTGTAGCCATTTTTATTCAAAATTATAGTCAGAATTCACAGATGAATATTTTTTTGAATGGAAAATTAGTCTATTTGCCCCATAATCTTAAAAGTTAACTGCACCATGCTTTTTAGAGGTTTAAATCTTGGTTATTTTAAGAAAGTCTTCTGGCCACATCCCACTATTGTAAATTGTATTACACAGTCACCATTTTTCATAATCCTTATTCATTTGGCCGCTCATCTGTTCCTACTTATTTTCCATTCTTCATACCTTTTATTGTTTGCACAACCCCAGACTTTGTCATTACTGCTCCTACTTCATCCTCTTCCATTTTAACCTGAACTTCTATGGGAAGATCTTGTGATTTGTTGTAGATAAATGTAGTTCCACCATATATTCCTTTCACTTTTAAGTACATCTCTCTCGTTGTATAACATTCCCAATTTTAATAGAAATTCTGTTAGGCCTTATATTCTTTCATTTACCCTATATTATTTCTTTTATTTTGTTAGATATAGGAGGACTGCAAATAAAATAATGAGATTAGCTCAGAAAAACTTTTTATTTACAATCCAATTATATATAGACTCTATCACCTTCGAAATAGTTCCCTTTGGAAGCCACACAACACTTCAAACGGTTATCCCACTCTTCATTGCACTGTCAGAACTCAGAAACCAGAGTATCGTTCAGATGGTCAGTTACATTTTTTTAATGTTTTCTACTATTCCAAAATTCCTTTGAGGTGTTTTTTTAAAGTCGGTAACAGGAAAAAGTCACTCGGACTCAAGTCAGGTGAATAAGGTAGTTGAGGAACTACACGAATGTTTTTCTTTGCCAAAACTCAGTGAGTATGTCAAGGTGCATTGTCATGATACAGCATCCAGTTGTCTTTGATGGCTGGTCTCATGTGGGTAACTTTTTTCCGCAGTCTTTCAAGAATTTCTCGGTAAACATATTGATTTACAGTTTGTCCTGTAGGCAAAAACTCCTTATGGACAATGGCATTGCTATCGAAGAAACAAATTAGCATGGTTTTGATTTTTGATTTACTCATTTTTGGGACGTGGTGAGTTTGAAGTGTGCCACTCCATGCTCTGGCATTTTGTTTCTGAGTTTACTCAAATATCCAAGATTCGTCACCAGTTATAACATTTTTTTAAAAAATCAGGATCAGTTTCAATTTGCCCTAGAAGATCGTAGCACACTTCCACCCTGTTGTTTTTCTGTTCAATAGTAAGGTTTTTTGGGACTAATTTTGCACAAACTTTTTTCATGTCCAATTCGTTTGCTAAATTCTGATGGACTGTGGTACGGTTCAAATTTAATTGTTCTGCAATCATTCTGTCAGTTAATTGCCGATCATTCCGTATCAAGTTTCTGATTCACTCAACATTGTCATCACTTCTTGATGTTAACGATTTTCCAGAGCATTTTCTTTGATTTGAATTAATTATATTTTTCCTTTAGTCATGGAGTTACATAACAGAAAATGGAAAGTGATTTGTTTTTATTTTATAATTATAAAATTATTATGTTCTGCTTCTTCATTATCTTACACATTTATAACTTTCTTCATCATTACAAAGAATCTCCGTATGCATTTAACAGATTTTTTATCATTCTCTCTAGAATACAAATATTCCTAATTTTTCCCTAGTAAATTACAAAAAAAAAGTCCAGTTATGCTGTAAATTATTATATAATCATAATAGAGATGTTAATAAAAGATATATTACTTAGATACAAAATAAAATAATCTTATCTTACAAAATAAAATAATCTTATCTTACAAAATAAACTCTCTAAAAAAACTTTAATTTTTTATTAATCGCAATAAGGTTACATAATTTTTGGATGGACGCAGGGAGAGCAAACAATCTCTTTATAAAACCCATTTAAAGTTGCTCAACTTCTGTCACATCACTTTATACCCCAAATCTCTGCAGCAAAATTCCTACATGGCAACAATGCATTTGTAAAAACTTGATATTTAGCTGGTGATGGTGTCCCATTTTAGTTAAAAAAAAAAAAATACCTGTCCAACAAAAACTCACTTCCCACAGCTTTTCCCTTAAATGTTTCTTAAAACTCTGCTGAGGAGTGAGTCCATTGTCCAGATATTTAAGGTAGTTAACAACCTCATTTAATTTCTCCTTATAATGCTGTTGTTAATTTGTTGAAAATTTCCTATCCTTCCTAAAAACTTAACTTTTTACTTATCTAAGTTGAGAGTTAAATTCTAAATTTCACAGTACTCCTCCATAATTTTAATTGTATTCTGAAGTGTTTTCAGGTCTGATGTAGTAATACAGACGACATCTGCATGTAACAAAGATATTCATATTATCTATCCAAACCCACACCATCCAAAAAATCAGAGAATCATTAATAAACATATATAAAAGCATGTCAGAACACATCCTTACTTTAAACAAGTTTTTGTTTCAAGACTACACATTAATTCATACCAGTTAAAAGTGACGATTGACTGTCATTATATGAACTTTTCAAAATGTCTATAAATTTTGTCAAAACACTAATATTAACTTATAATACAAGAGATTTCTCTCCATCGAATCAAACGCTGTGTAAAAATCACACATGGTCTGAATATCATTTAAATTACAATTAATTTTATAACAGAATTACCCCTCCCCCCATAATTAATTGAGATGCTTTCATCTCTCATATTCATGACAAAAAAAAAACAACCTATCTGTCGATATTTGAAGCCAGACAGTTTTAATACAACAATTTTTTTCTAAAGTTTCTGTCAATATTTAAAAAAACAAATAATATTTTTAAATTTCCTCTTTACCACTTAAATAAGCAGGACTTACAAATTAACTGCACAATTCTTAAGCAGTTTACAAAAAAAAAACACTTATGAATATGTAAAAGGCAAGATAGTAGCATTCATAAGTACTTCAGTGTATTACTGAATCTTAATGTAAACAATTTAAATTTAATGTTTGCCTTTTAAATATTTTTCAATAATGTTGTGATTTTATTGTTGGATATTTGATATTTCAATAGAAAATAACTTTGAAACTAACCTATAACATATTAGAAGAAGAAAAGCACTAAATTCCAAAATGTTAAATCCAAGAAAAAGAATAATGTGTAGGATTGTATAATTTATTACCTGATTAATTCATAATAATAATAATAATAATGATGATGGTAGTGGTGGTGATTGTGGTGGCAGCGGTGGTGGTGCTGGTTGTCAAATTACTAATTAGCTAATTAATGTAAAGTGAAGAAATACTTAATCTGGTTTGATCTAATATCTTTCCAAATAACTGATATATGTACTGGGTACGTAAGCTTATTATTTGTTTATGACAAATATAAAAAGAAAACTTATTACTTAAATATTATGTTAATTTTTTCAATATTTTATTACTAGTTCATATGGTAATTCCAGATGCAAGCAGAACATTTATTTGAAACTGTTAGTATTCATTCAAGAAAGAAATATAGCAAGAGTTTAAGTCGAAGCCTTCAGTCTATAAGTACAGTTAGTAGTCTTGAAGTGAAGTCATCTACTAGTGATGATGGAATGATTAGTACAAGACTTCCTGTTACTGTGAGAAAAGTTATTAATCCTGGCAGCTTTTATGTCTCTTTTAATATACAAATTGATGATATGAAAAAGTAAGTAAAAATTTTCTTAAAATTAAATAAAATATTTTTTAAGATTATTGTAAATGTATGTTGATCGTGTCAAATTATGTGATGAAAACACAGAAACAACAGAGTTAGGAAATTATGAAATTATTTTAATTGATGGTTAGTGTGTTTATTATTAGTGGCCTGAACTTGTGTAGAATTAGCTATAAATTATAGACAAAGACCAATAATTGTACATAATAGTTAGCATCTTGAGTTACAATTAATTGTAATTGGAAGGTTTTAAGTTTGGCTTTAAGTAAATATCTTGTTATAGTAACAAGAACCTGAGCAAGTGGTTTTTTACAACGTATAATTTTACGTTATTGGCTTTTGTGTAGTAGTTTCTAAATGCACAAATTGATAATCACAACTACACATCATTCAGTGATAAGTAAAAATATTAACTTGCCGTTTATAAAATTATTGATGGGTATATGAAGAACAGCTGTCGTCCCTTTGCAGAATTTCCTAGGTAGGCTTATTATTATTCTTCATATTTATTTGCTTATTATGCAGGAGGTGTTGAATCCATTGCCCTTTCTATGTTATCGCTTATTATATTCAGATAAACTAGTCCAAACAGCAATTCAAATCCCTATTTTACAGTAAGACCCATAAATCTAACAGTGCTATGCCACTTCCAATTCTGAATAAAATCATTGCTAAAACACTGTACAATTTTCAGATGTGCAGCATCTGCATTTGGTGTCGAGATCAAGTTTATGTGTGATTTGATTATCTGTATCAACTGGTTCTCTGTTATCATTTGATTTATAAGGACTGAGATAATTACAAACATTTTTTAACAAAACCTTTTACTTGTATTTACATAAACCAACCTTAAGTTACTCTTTAATAGTCACTATGTACATTTAAGCACTAATCATACTGCCCAATACTTTTCCCCATGTCACATTGCTCCACTACCAGTTTATATAGATAAGTAGGCACTCTTTTTTACAGGTCTTCATCACTCTCAAAACACTTGCCTCCAAGTTTGGTGAATGGATTATAGTCACTAGTGGCCAAGTCAGGACTGTAGGCTGATAAAAAATTTCTCACTTAAATTTTCGAGCAATTTGTTTGTTTTCTCACCATGCATTGTCAAGTAGGATCTAACTGCCCAGTACACAATTGGCCCTTATGATTTTGAATTGCTTGATACAAGGACCTTTTTGGTCCCAGAAGACAGTAGCCATAACGTTTTGAGTAGAAACTGTCTGCTTATCTTTTTGATTTGAATGATGAAAGAGAGTTATGTCATTCCATAAACTGTGTTTACTCTCTGACTTAGTATCATAGCATATAAAACCCTGATTTCATTCCTCGTCAGAATATGGTAAGGAATTTATCTCCATTCTTTATGTAATGATTCAAAAATAACAATGATTTGAACACTTTTTCTGTTCATTACTAAGCCTATGAGGCTCCCACCTCATACAGATTTTTTGCACTTGAAATGAACAGTGGCAATTTTATAGATAATTGTGCAAGAAACAAATGAAAAATTTTCAATTATTTTATCATGTTACATGCTTCTCCTGTTTAAACACAATGTATCATATCAACGCAATGTAGCAGATCATCTGTAACAATCGATGGGTGACTAGTTTGTTCCTCATTGCATATGTTCTCTCTCTCTCTTCCCATGCATTAAAATTTCACCATCACCATCACCGTACTGAAGATTCATCCATCACATCTTCATAAACTTCCTTGGTTTGACATAGAATATTGCATGGTCACATTTTTCTTCCAGAAATTAAGAAATTGAATTACTTCAGATGTAATGATTGAATAACCTGTTCTCTAGATATGTCTGGTAAATGTATTAATTTGATTAAATAATGGATTGAATTTGTCCCTAAATGGCAGTATTATTGGTAAATTAGTAAAAAATAGTTGAGTAATTTATTTTTATTTTGTATTACTGTTTTTTTTTTGTTATTTTATTATTAATAATAGTCTCATAAGCGCTATATAAGAAAATGTATCCAAAATTATACCAATTCATGTTACTATTATCTAGTTATTAGCTAGGTATATTAGGTAGTTTTTTATTAAGCAGATTTTTTTAAAACAAGTTTTTGAAAATTAATTCTGTTATTTATCAGTATGTATTCTATTCTCTACTGTGTATGTGTAGCACATTGATTGAGTAAAATCAATAATATTAAGTAAATGAGTAAATTAAACAACAGAAAATGTTTTAACTATACATTCAATATATTTGTTAAATTATCATTATCTTAATTTATTAATTATTCAGTTAGCTAGTGAATGTATTATCTTTATACCTAAGATGTATTTTAAATTCTAATACAAGTAGAACATAAAATGTTTTTTGAATATCTCATAAAAAAAACATAAATGTTGTATAAACTTTAGCCACTTGTGTCTTTTTCATTTAAAATATTCATAGTATAGTAAATTCTAGTATATTATTTTTAAGATTTTTTTTTGTAGTCGTGATTTTATTTTTTTTATTTTTAGATTGTTTGAAGATATGAACATTTACTATAAATTATCAACACCTACCCGGAGTGATATCTGGGAAAAGGGTATGATTTGTGCTGTATTTAAAGAAGATGAAGATCAGTGGTTTAGAGGAATTATTGAAGAAAATCTTCCTGAAGACAAATTTCAAGTATACTGTTATAAAGGATATATTAAAATTAAATGTAGTAAATCTTAGTATTTAAATAATGTTTTAAAGAAAACAGCATCATATTTGCTTAGTATCCAGTAATTTAATTTGTATTAGTGTTTGTCATTTATACAGGGTGATTCAAAGAAATGGGAAATTTAAAAAATTAAATAACGTTAATGAAAAGTTTTTTTTTGAAAATGAATTTTATTTCATGTAATTGTACAATTGTTGCCATTTTAGGATACATACATTTTAGTTTATTTTTTAAAGATGACATCTTGCAGGTGACCTCCTCTTCTACGTAAGCACTCACGAAGTCTCTTCGTTAAATTTTTCATGGTTTGATGTAACATCTCCACTGGAATTTCCGCAATTGCTTCTCGGATCTTTGCCTTCAGTTCTTCCTTTGTAGCAGGTCTACTGTGGAACACTTTGCTTTTAAGGTAACCCACACAAAAAGTAACCGCAAGCTGAGAGATCAGGCGATCTGGAAGGCCATCTAATGTCACCATTTCGTGAAATGACACGTTGTCCAAACAATCGGCGTACAGCTGCCATCGATATTCGTGCAGTATGTGACATTGCTCCGTCTTGTTGAAACCAGGCTGTGTTAAGAATTGGTGGAAATCTCTTTTGTTGTTCCACAACAAAGGTTTCAAGCATGTCTACGTAACGAGCCGACGTCACTGTAATCACAAGACCGCTGTCATTCTCAAAAAAATAAGGGCCTATAACACCGTAAGATGACATAGCACACCACACGGTCACTTTCTGGCTGTGCAACGGACGCTGGTGTAGCTGCGTAGGATTTTCTTGTGCCCAGTATCTGAAATTTTGCTTGTTAACAAATCCACTGAGGTGGAAATGCGCCTCGTCTGACATCCACAGTTCGTGAACAAACTGTTCGTTATCATTTATCTTCTGAAGCATTACATTACAGACTTGTGCTCGCACAACTGCATCGTTCGGTTTCAGTTCCTGGACGATCTGCAACTTGTATGGATGGAATTGCAAGTCCTTCACCAACATTCTTCGAACACTTGAACTATGCAATTGTAATGATGCTGAGAGACGATGGATTGACCGATGTGGACTTCGTGTGACAGCATCTTGTAAAGCTTGAACATTCTGTGGTGTACGGACGGTTCGCTCACGGCCTGGAGGTTTCTTTTTCATTGCCGAACCAGTTTCCTCAAAATTAGATATCCATGTTTTAATTGCATGTGCTGATGGAACACGGTCGTGGCATCCCAGATTAAAATGACGGTGAAATTCTCTACGCGCGCCCTCCACACTGTCATTGTTTTTGTAAAACGCTTTGATAGCAAATGCACGTTGCGCACCGCTCCAAGGATCCATGACAACTAAATGGCAGGTTAGGTTAGAGAGGCTAGCGCCACTTATCAAGTGGTACCAATCACCCACGGCTACCAACCAACTTTCTAAATTTCCCGTTTCTTTGAATCACTCTGTACATACTCAGCGTTCCTTAGAAGGCGGAGGAGTATTTGCAGTATTTTTCATTTTATCTATACAGTATTTTTTTTATCAGGTTTACAATATTTTTTCATTGTTTATATTTAAATAAATAAATAAAATTAAAATATAAAACATGAAATAATTTTTCATTTAAACTGTTTAGAAAACTAATAACAGGACTGTCACAGAAACATACTGTACAACATAAAAAGTTATCTAATACAGTCATACAGTAAAGGCTAATGCTTGATTTTAAATTTAAAAAAGAACATATTTATTTGTATGCATGTGGGTCTTTTTGTTGAAATCTGTTAAAAACACTTTCTTTTTATGGCTATAAACATACTTCTTCAAAAGATGTAAATTTAATAAAATAGTTAAATACTTACGGATTGTTCATTAGTGTGCGGTGTGTGCTGTAGCAATAAAATCCAATTACTACTGTGTATTTGTTTGTATATTATTAAAAACGTCATCTGTGTGTTTTTGTGTTGATGTAGCAGTAGCTAAGTGCAGGCGACACTGACTTCTGAGCATCGCTCTACTTGCGTAATTTTAATTCAAGCTTTCACGAGTTCTAAGTATTGTTTTTACATAAAATCATTCCCTGTTCAAGCAAGTTTTATCAGCTTTATTTATTGTGTTGCCCTTAACGCTCGTTGTAGCAGTAACAGATATTTTCACATTTAATTAGATACTCATTAGAATTTAATTACTGTATTATTTATCGTAAGAAAAGTAACTTACATACATCAAAATTTAATTTACACTTATACATTACACTTTCGCTGCCTATCCTTAAAATAACGATAGAATATGTTAAAATTGGCCCAAACTTGAAAATAAGCTCTGTTAAAAAGAGTTATTATTAATGTGAAAACTTTGTAAATGTAAAAAACACTTGGTATAACGTCATTCAGATTTTATATAAACCGGCAAAAGTACACGAATATTCTAATTTTTTCTGTCTTCCTCTAAAATTGGGGATTCAGGAATAAAAAAATATAGTAGACATAAATAAAGAAGGGAAAATTTCAGAAAATTCAGTCTTAAAAATTTTTACCCTGTAGATAGATTTTTTAATAAAAAGAATATCATCAGTGTTTTGTGCATATACAATCCATGAACTAATTTGAACTCAAAATCCTGTTATAAATGTTGGGCATGATGGCAGATAATCCCCAACAATCCCAAACTAAAAGCCAAAAATCCCTAATTTCATATTCCAACATTTCAATATAAGAGGGACGTTCAGTATTTAAAGAGACAAATTGATGTAGAGAAAAAACGATTTATTCTATGACAATGAAACTTACATTACTTTTCAACATAGTCTTCAGCAACATTTATACACTTGTCCCACCATTCTGTGAGCTTTCTGATTCCTGCAACGAAGAAGTCTTTACCTTGTTATTTGAACCATTCATGTACCGCTTTGTTGTTGTCGAACTTCTTGTTGCATAAAAAATCTTATCTCATGCAAGAGAATCACACCTTTTGATAGAGTACTCTTACGTTATCGCCTTATTGCAGGTCTCACTTTCTGTTGGAGCATGTTAGAATAGTACTCGCTGTTTACAGTACATTGTTCTAAATATTCACTAAAAATTGATCCTTGCAAGTCCCAGAAGACCATCAATATCACTTTACTGGTTGACATATGAGTTTTGAATTTTTTTTTGGTGGGCAAATCCCGATGTTTCCACTCAAGACTTTGCCGTTTGGATTCGGGCTCGAAATGGTGTATCCACATTTCATCACATGTTATTATACAATCTAGAAAGCCATTACTTATTGCTTCAAACTGTTCTTTGAGCTCAGAACAAATGCGAATCTGGATGTCTTTATGGGCTTGAGTCAACTGTCTTGGAACCAATCTTGAACACGTTTTTCGATAATTCAACATGTCATTAATTATTGAATGCGCAGTTCCAACACAAAGTAGCAATTTTGGAAATTTTGACTTGCCCGTCTTCACAATTAAGATCATTTATGCGATTTTGCAGCGCAGTAGTCAAAACTTCAACTGGTATTTCAAAGTGATGGAGATCAGTCACACTTGTTCTGCTGAATTAAACTGTTCCACCCACTAATACATGTTACTGCGATTTAAACACTTTTCACCATACTGTTCCAACATTCTTGAGTAAATTTCCACCTGTTTCACACCTTCTGATAGCAAAAATCCGCTGCATGTTGCTCTTTCAGCATACATGTTTCAAGCATACCTGACCTTCTGAGATTAACAAAATAGGTTATGTTAAGATTAATTATTATCAGACAGGTGATTAAATATGTTTCGAAGGTTGCCAACTAGATCTCAAAAAGATTCATTTTCATTGAATGAACATTGAAATTAATGTTCAGGTGTTACTTCAGAGGATGAATGAGGATGATATGTATGAGTGTAAATGAAGTGCAGTCTTTACAGTCTCGGTTTGACCATTCCTGAGATGTGGGGTTAATTGAAAGCCAACCACCAAAGAACACTGGTATCTATGATCTAGTATTCAAATCCGTATAAAAGTAACTGCCTTTACTAGGACTTGAATGCTGGAACTCTTGATTTCCAAATCAGCTGATTTGGGAAGATGCGTTCACCACTAGACCAACCTGGTGGGTGTCATTGAATGAACCATTTTTTCTCTTCATCAATTTGTCTTATTAATTATTGAATGTCCTGTGTATCCATTAATAGATTTATTAAACACTCTTACTTTTTTCAAAAGTTATTGATAAAATGTTAAAATCTATACTTAAAATAAAATATAGAGAATGAATTTGAAGTTATGTCACCAAAATACATTCCTGTGTAATGTAAATGACACTATTTATGTAATTAAAACCAAACTTACAAATAATTCAAGAACAGAAGATTTTATTTAGTGTAATTACTATCATTCAACCTTGGCTGGTCTAGTGGTGAACGTATCTTTGCAAATCAGCTGATTTGGAAGTTGAGAGTTCCAGCGTTCAAGTCCTACTAAAGGCAGTTACTTTTATATGGATTTGAATACTAGGTAGTGGATACTAATGTTCATTGGTGGTTGGGTTTCAATTAACCACACATCTCAGAAATGGTCGACCTGAGACTACAAGACTACCCTTCACTTTCATTCATACATATCATCCTAATTCATCCTCTGAAGTAATACCTGATGGTAATTCCCAGAGGCTAAACAGGAAAAAAATTTACTGTTATTCAGTATATATTCCATCAACTCGAATTTGATACTAAAATTTATCTCTTTCATTTGTATGGCATTATAATGTGATACACATCTGTCTGAAATTTACTCCATGAATTGGATTTCAAATTAGCATTTTATATAACACAAATACTATTATGGATCATAAATTATTTATTTATAATCCATTCATAAATGACAAATATAAAATAAATGTAATTAAATTAATAATAAAAATAAACCTTGTTATTCTGTTGAAACAAGTTAAAACAGTTTGTTTTTTTCACATTACTGTAAGTTAAAATAATAACATTGAAACTGATATTTATTATAAATCCTTTACCTTTAATATTTAAGAAATTATTAAATATTTGTAGTATTAATTTCATCAACAAATCTATGAAAAATGTGCAAATAAAAGTTTTGTAAAGTATAACTGAAGTGAATAATGATTATATAACTCTTTTTATCTCTCATTTAAGTGATCTTTTTATATGATATCCTAGTAGTATGTTTGAAAACAAATATCTAAAAAAGATGTTAAAATAAAAATATTTTAATAAAAACATTATAAATGACATGAACAGTTAGTTAATTACAGTAAATATGGTATCAAAACACGTGATATGGTTACACTGGAAAAATGAACTGAAAGTTTAAAATAAGGTCTAATGAGGACATGCTTGCATTTAACCTAGTAGTCATTATAAAATGTCAGTGGTAAAAATGGAAAGAAAAAGGATAGAGGCCTTTGAAATATAATGTTATTAGAGAATATTAAAATCTTGCAGTATGAATTGAAGTGGTTTTTTAGATAAACAATTTAAGAGAGAGATTTGTGACAGAATCTTGTAAGAGATTGTTAACACGTATTAACATATAAAATAAAAACAACATAAACAAAGTACAACAAACATTCTAAAATAAAATAAATATGATTTATTTTCATTTATTAATTGCTTTTACATCATAGTTTTTTTATTAATTTAGTCATTGAGGGATATATAAAAAGTTAAAAATGTAGGGAAGACAAAGATGAATTATATAAACAGATAAATCAGGATGTAAGATAGTAAATTATGTGCTAAGCGTAAACACAAACACAGAAAGGAATGGAGAGAAGCATCTGGTAACTTAATAGCATTATTTAAAAAATACATATATGAAATCAAATGAGACACTTATTTAAAAATAAACATACTATCTCTAATGAACAAAGTAACTTAAATTTTTTATATATTAATAATAATAATAATAATAATAATGTATTTAAAACCTTTCCAAAAACTATACTTGTGCAATTATAAGTAAAAATGTATGATCCACCAAATTATTGAAAAGTATGGTTTTGGTAAGTTTGTAGAATTAATAAAATAAGCAGTGTAGTTTTTTATTTCAGTAGAACAAAGAAGTTTAATAAATATGTGAATAGTCTTTTTTATTTTATTTTTTTTACTGATTGTGATATTCTAACTATGTATACATGATACATGTAATTGAATAGAATTTACTAACTGATAGAAGTCTCTTTGATTGTTTACGTAAAATTCAAAATTGAGTTTTAATGATAATTAAAAATGATTCTTAATGCTGATAACAGTAATACTTTACCATTTTCTAGGCTTCCCTGTTGGGTAATTCTCCATTTATTCCTCTCCAAAAAAACATCTTTTAACATGATTCTTCACTTCCCTGTTGGGTAATTCTCCATTTATTCCTCTCCAAAAAAACATCTTTTAACATGATTCTTCACTTCATGGCTTTTTTTTACTTTGCAGTCATATCACCTTCCTAGGTCTCAAACGTAAGTCTTCTACTTTCCTCTTCTGTTTCAAAAAATTACCGCTTCCCATTCTGCACTCTTTTCAGATGTCCTGAGCCATTTCGGTTGCTCTTTCTCAAATCTCTTATTGTATAATAAGCTTTTGACATTCTGGTAAAAATTAAATAATTGTCTTGAACTTTTATACCCAATTCTTTCTCTTACTTGCTATCTTCTGCAAATCTTATCCCTAAATATATAATTTCTCTCATTCATTCCAGTCGAATACAATTAATTACGCATAGGCTTTTACCATCATATAACTGTTCCAGTGCATTATTTTTTCTCTCATAATTTTCATTTCTATCTTCTAGATGTGTACTTACATCTTAGTTCTTTTTGAACCTTTTTTCCTTTTATTCCCAGATGATTGTGCTGAACCTGAACCACTTTTTCTCTTTCAGGTCTAGTGGTTAACGCGTCTTCCCAAATCAGCTGATTTGGAAGCCGAGAGTTCCAGCGTTCAAGTCCTAGTAAAGCCAGTTATTTTTACACGGATTTGAATACTAGATCATGGATACCGGTGTTCTTTGGTGGTTGGGTTTCAATTAACCACACATCTCAGGAATGGTCAAACTGAGAATGTACAAGACTACACTTCATTTACACTCATACATATCATCCTCATTCATCCTCTGAAGAATTATCTAAACGGTAGTTACCGGAGGCTAAACAGGAAAAGAAAGAATGAAGGTTGATTACATAAGAATGCTACCTATTGTAATGGGTACCATGATTTGACTTCTGGAAAATTTTGACATATCTTTGCGTTTCACATTCCCAAACTCCAAAACCACCATCAGCTCAAATTATATAACTATATCTATATATATATTTTTTTTTTCTCACTTTCTTGTGGACACAATAACTGCTGTAATTTTACCCCAATCACTTTCAAATAATTCATAAAATTACTAAGGTTATTTTTCCTTTATTAATTTATAAGTACAGTATGTGGTAAATTTATTTTTATTCATATTTAGAAAAAATAGAAAGGAGTGAGGAAAATCTGATCAGTATTATGCAGCTTGTAGAGTAGTAAATTTCATAGGTGCTTAATTTTATTAAGATGTGTTGCTTAGAACTGTCAGTTACAAAATGCTAACTAGAGAAGTATCGGCAACCACGTGATCATTCATCAAAAGGAAAGTGGGATGAGAGATCCCCTATATGCACGTGATGGATGCATAGTCATCTTTTTTTTATTAAGAAGTTTAATTATAGTAGACTATTGTTTTGATGCCATATTTAATTATTAATTTATTCATCTTTGAATAATTTAAATTAAATATATTATTATCATTCTAAGCAGCCAGTCTTTATATTCAACTTTTACTTATTCATTATTTATATTTTTATTACAATTTTATATTATGAAAAATTGTTCAATTATATGAAATATAACTTTGTTACTGTGGGTTTCTAGTATTGTCATGTTTGCTATACATAAAAATATGTTACCAATATATATTTAATAATTCAGTAACTTATAATTTAACTGTAATTGTTAGAAATGAATCTGTGGGAGAAAATCCTAACAGCAACAGAATGAACCAAGTGTTACACACTACACATTGAGACAAACAACATAGCTTCTTAACACACTTCCCAAGCTGAGCAAGCTATTCAGTTACTGGTGGTAATATTTCACCACCTATTTCCCCAGTTTTGAAACTTTATTTTTGGATAAACCTTTCTTATATCTTTATATTACTCTCAATTGTCACTTTTTTAATTTTATTTTTATCATTTAGTTTCACATTTCCTTATGTTAATAGAATTTGTTTAACATAAGATATATTGATTTTCTATAAAAATTATTTTAAGTCTGGCAAAGTTTTAAGGATAGTTTATTTCAAGTTTTAAAGTGAAAATTGTAAGTGCTTTGAATAAATTAAAATATTTATTGTTAAGTCAGTAATTTAAATATATTTTTTTAATATAATAAAGTTTTTAACATTTGTATTATCTATAGAGATAAAATAAAAAATAATAAAGTGTTAATTATAAAAATATTATAATTAATTACACAATTGGATTAACTAAATTAATATTTAATATTCATTCAATTGGATTGGTGATAAAAATAATATTAAATGGAATATAGACCTATAAATATTTCTTATATCATTAGTTATTAAGTATCTTTTTTAAAGAAAAGTTACAATTTAGCTTAACTTTTGAAAATTTTGCATATTTTTAGCAAATGAAAATTTAACTGTCCTTAAAACATTCATAATAAATCATCTACTATTAAAAAGCAGCTTTATTATTCATAATACTTTTCAAATCATTGTTCTAGGCATAAGCTAGTTAAATTGGGGCAATGGAAGCAAGTATAACTGGGTCTAGTTCTTTCTTTCTGCCATACATTTTTTACTGTCTCTTTATTTTCTTGTTTTACTTGTAGGAAGGAAGGTGGATAAGTGCATTTCTTGATTAATCTTAGGTTTCTTTACTAGTGTTACATCTAGGTCTGATAACAAGAACTCACAGGCTGCTATACAGAAATCCTATAATTTTGTTTACGTACCACTGAATTTGTTGTATAAATTATGGCCATGTATGACTATAATATGAAATATGTGAATAACCAAATGTTTATATCATCTAAGAGAATTAGAAGAATAGGAGTAATAATCTAACATTTTGTCTTTTCCCTTTCATGTATTTATAAAACTCATAAATTATTTCAGTGATTACTATAGTCTTGTCTCATTTATTTTCAGGTTCACTTCCACTCGAAAGTAAAACATCTATTTATGTGTAATTAGTGCTAGAATTATTGAGCCCTATGAGTAGAGCCTAAATTCTATAAAATTAAATTATGAATAAACTAAATTATGTAATATCTCAATACAAAAATGTTTATTTGCTTATAAAGGTTGCCTGCAACAAATTATTTTTTTAAATTTTATTCATAGTAAGGCATCCAAAGTAAGAAAAATTACCAATTGTGCTCTCGATTCTGTAAGATTATTATTAATGAGCCACATATATTTCTCAGCAGTTAAGGTAATACATGAAACACAATAAAGGAAAAATACCTAGTTGTCAAAAATGGCTCATTAAACTTCACGTTTCATTTTGTGTAAATTTTAAAAAAGTTACTGGTTTAATGAATCTAGACGTATATGCAGAAATTACTAGAAATTTTTCAAACTGAAAGAAAGACATGCTTTTTTACAGGTAAACAGGTCTGATGTCTACCAAACCCAAATTAGTTTATGTAAAGGAACATTCAATTGATATCTTCCCTAAAAAATAGAATTATCAGATGGATGAGTAATATGGGAGAGAGAGTGAAAACAATTGAAAAATTGCAGAATCAAGTAAATATGTTTATATTCTTTGTTGAATAAACAAAGTACTTTAGCACTTGTTGTTAAATGTTAAGCACAACTGTTAAATGTTATAGTGGGAGGTATTACAAATTTTATATAAATATAAAAAGATTTATTAAGAGATATAAATTAATTGAAGTATTTAGATATACACAAGGAAAATATGGCTGCCTTAGATAAGCATGTACATTGCTAAGAGATATATGAGCGTATGGTTTTACTATCCTTGAGAAATAATTTCATTAGGTGATATTTAAACAGGAGGTATGGAAGATTAGAGAATAATTCAAAACACTATACAACAGAATAATAAAAATACATAAGTGACATTACAAGATAAGCAAATCTAATTACATATTTTATTAATATTTTCTATATTTTTTATTTAAAATTTGGTATAATATTATTTATTTTTGGAGAAAAATAAATGCGAATTCCCAATATTAATAAAAGCTAATTTAATATTATGGTCATTTTAATATTTCCTATTTAATTGTAATTTAATAATTTTCTATTAAATTGATTTTTGTTGAAGTTAATTATAGTTTTATTTATGCTCGTAAATATTAACTACTGTTTATTATGAACACTGCCAATTAAAAAGAAATTCAGGAAGTTTTAATAATTAAGTTTTAATTTTGTTTCTTTCTTAAATTTTTTTGTTTCTTTCTTCTGTTTATGGTCATTTTATTGAGTTTTCCACATTCTATTATTTTAAAGAAATAGCATAAAAATTATGCTGTTAAAGAATAATTTAAGAGATAATGATTTACTACTCATCATTGATATTACTACATTATAAGTTTTCAAAATTTCAGTGTATTGCTTTACTTGAATATTTTATTAGTATTAGAAGTATGCCACTTTTCTCAAGTAACTTACTAAAATATCTTGTTTAAAATATCTCATTTTAGGTATTGTTAAAGGACATAGCGGATACTGTTGCTGTAAATTCATCATGTCTTGCGACTCTTGTGGATGATTTTTGCAGTGTGAGAGATGGTGCTTTTAAATGTCATTTGGCAGGGATTGTTGCTGCTGGTGGACAAAAAACATGGCCTGGAATTGCCATTGAAGTCTTTGAAGAACACCTTGAGGAAGCTAATAATAAAATTTTCTTCTCTCAGAAAGTAAATATCTGCATACATATTTTTTAGTTTCTTTATCTCACTTAAAAGTTAAAGATTTCTTTTAATGTGCTTAAATTTTTTGAATATTTTTCTTTAACTCTACACATCAGAGTGATTATGAAGAAGCTCAATTGACATACTTAACTTAGCCAACTTAGTTCTCTAAATTAGCGTGTCCAAAAACTTGTTTAAAAACATTTTTGAATTTTTGTAGAATTAACTCTAGGGTGGTGGGCAGAAAAAGTTACAAAAACAATTGGGCTAAGTCTGTTCGACCCTAGAAATAAATTAATTAAAAGTAAAATTAATTAAAAAAAAAATTAGTGCCTACTGAGATATAAGATTTCATAAGATAATATTGATTATTTCATTTTGAAAAGGTTTTAATTGTTTTTAAGAAAATTTAAAAATATATTGGTTTTTATTGTAAGTATTTTGAAAAAAATTATTTATTTAAAAAATAAAAATCGTATTCTAATATCTTAAGTGCATATTTACGAAGGTAACAATGTAAGGTTTAATTTGACTTAGATTAGAAGAGAAATGCATGATAAATAAACAGGATACTTATCGGTAAATTCTTTACTTTTCAAAACATTCTTCATACACACACACACATCAAAAATCTAAACTTCTCCAAAGATATAGTTGCTCTAAAAGTTTTTACCCCAATCCCATCAGTATTCCAAAACTTTAATGTTCATTTTACTTTCATACAGAGCTCCAGCTATGTACAGCAGTCCAAAATAAGCTTTTATTTTTTCATGTCTTTTAGTCTAGCCATATGTGTATCACTTTGGTAATTTTATTTAATGGAGTCAATAAGAATATTTGTAGATTCGATTATTAATCAAGGGTTCACTGAAAAACAGTTACCACAATTCTGGTGTGTGTGTTTGTTCATTGCATGTCTTGCATTCACTGCCAGGTAAATGCTTGGAGATTATGATGTGCCACCTAGTTCTGACATTTGCAGGAAAATGTTTTTCTTCCATTTGATTTTTTATCTCTACCCAAATAGAAGCATAGTGGCATCATACCTGATTCTGCATCAATAGCATGGCCAAAGTGGGTGTGGGAACGCTAGAAATGGAAGGCACTTATGGTTCTGCAGTTTCTATTTTGCCATCACTAAGTTCACATTCACTATTGCTATCATGGTCAGTAAATTGTTTGAATTCTGAATCATCAACTTCACTTAAATCGTCATAAAAATCTGTCCAACTTTAATATTAGAATTTTTTTTATGATATCGCCACATAAGCTTTAAGGTTGTGTGTGGGATATGGAAATGTAGCATATGAAAAATGCCATGCTGACCGAGATTCAAACCCAGGACCTTTGGATGAAAGGCCGAGATGTTACCATTCAATGGCCAGCAATTTTATTTTCAAAGTTTATCAAAACATTGATAGAGGTTATACTAATCACAGTACATTACACAACTGGCTAAAATTGCATATAGAACACTAAAATACTATGTTTTACACAGACTAAAATTAGTAATGAGAATGGTTGGCTAGGTCTGTCACGCCCACAGGCAATTTATTGTTGTTTACTTTGTAATTATTATTTATTGTTATTACTTTTATATAAGTTACACTTGCTATTTACTGTGGATTGTTATTCACAGACTGATGTGATGAGTTGCTGAATTGTGACATTAGAGGCCTCTTGAGGGTGTTTGAAGGTACATGAGAGCTCAATTAAAAATAATAACTTTTAGTAGAAAAATAGTTAAAAATCAAAACTGCTGGGTTTTAGAGACCCGGCTTGACCATTCTAGTGTTAAACTGATTGATTCTTGCATTTAAAACTAAACGGACATATCTGAAGTTTTCAGATGTAACTTTTTTATTAATGTAGATATATTAAGAATTCAATTTATTCATTTTGTTATAAACTTCTTTATTATGTACATGTTTGCAGTTTAATGCAAGTTTAAATTATAAATGGTGGATTGATTCTAGTCTTAATAAATTTATTTACATCTGGCATATTAAATTAACTTTTGTATAGGCTTAAAAAATTGTATACTTTTTAGAATTCATAATTATACAGCTTCATCATTAGTCTCATCAGATTCTTCGAAAATGACAATAATTCTAGTTCACTTTGCAAACAGTCTTAGTTATTATCTTTTAATGTCTATCTTGTTAGCATGTACACAATACCCAAGCTATACTCCAGAATTTATCTCTAAATATTTGGTAAACCAGTTCCACTACTGAAGTCAAAATATGTAGTTGAGAACACAATACGGTAGAATATGTAGATTTTAATAGAGTCCATTTCAGATCAAGAGAGATAGATTATTGCTGTAAACAGGTATCCTTCTTCAGAACAAAGTGATTGATTGGTTGCAATATTAATATAATTTTTAACATGACAGCCTTTCTAGGGCTTTCACAGCTAAAGGCAGATGCAATAAATTATAGTATTCTATTGTACAAAATAACCTTGTTTTATTTAAGAAACCTATTCAGTTATACATTCTATTTTATGTTCACAGCTGAAGACAGAGTATTCCAACCGAGTTTTGTTCCCTAGTTTTTCCATATCAGCTCTGATGTATATTCAGATTACTACCATATTTCTAAGTGTCATGTAAAATCCACAGTTGTTATACACGAGTTTCTTATGTATGTATCAATATACTTGTTTGTATCAAAATATTTTTATATTGTTATTTAACTAATTTTATAAAGTGCTTATGTAAA
This sequence comes from Lycorma delicatula, assembly GCF_047948215.1. Lineage (NCBI taxonomy): Eukaryota > Metazoa > Arthropoda > Insecta > Hemiptera > Fulgoridae > Lycorma > Lycorma delicatula. The sequence goes on from NC_134455.1 coordinate 29,527,544, forward strand.
TGTTGAAAATTTCATATCAGTTTTAAGTAGTTTCAATGTTATTATTACAGTTATTTGCATATATATATTTTTTTTATATATATCTATTTTTAATACATTCCTCTGTTTGTATGGTCTTTACAACCTAATATTACTTTTTCTTTATTCTTTGACATTTGTACAAATTTAAAAATATTTGCTTTTTCAACTTCAATTCATTTTTGGATAATTAAAAATCATCAGTTAATTTACAATATAAGCATTCCACTATTCACGGATTGTGGGCAATAATAATCTGCCAGTTTGTTCAGAAAAAAAAAATTGGAAAGTTGAAGTATTGAAATAACTGAACATATGTTTATTTTATATATATTTCAAGTTTTATCTACTTCTAAGGTTATTAACAGATACTTTATGCAAACAAGTAGCTGTATCATCATTTTAACTTTGGGAATATACACAATTTTTTTTAGTCTTTGTAACTGTGTCATAGTACGAATCTTTCAGTTTCCAGGATGCTTTCTGAGATAGTTGTTTATGTTCCATCAGGTCATAAGGAGTAAGTATTTCCCAGGACCAAAAGCTATACTTTGATGTTCTCTAAAGTAACCAATAGTACAATAGATTTATCATATTTCTGTGATAAACTGTTTGCAGCCTTAAGAGTTTTTGTGTGTTGTAGGGTGAAGTGGATCCTGAGGAAAAGTCATTACCTGCTGAGTTATGGATTAAGCATACCATAGATGGCGGTCCTCTTGAACCTTCGAGACATGAATGGCGTTCAATAAATAAATATCTTATTGATCAGGGATTTGCTCTGCCTGACAAAAGGTAGGTCTTTGTCTTAAAACTGGAAAAAAAAATCTTTGAAGATTTTTTTTTTCAAATTTTAAGAGTGATGAAAATTGAAAATAAAAATGAAAATTACTTTAATCTTGCTGGAAATTCTTAGACTAATGCTAAGATCAGCTGATTCAAAAAAGCATACAAACAACTGCTCAGCCAACCGGTGGTTAATTGTACTACAGTTTTTTTTTTAGCCACATTTCTTTTTAATTATTCAAAAATAAATAAAAGTATTTAACATGAGTATGATGGTAAATTTTACCACAGTGTGGAATTTTTCATAATACTGCTGCAGTTGTGAACAGGTGAAACTGCTTTAGGTTCTAACATCGGTAATGTTTATTAAAGTTTTTAGGAAAGAGTTCAGGTGATGATAATGCAAAACTGTTTTCACCCTCAAAAAAAAAAAAAAAATGGAAGAGTCATTCAGGTGATGGTAATCTGTTATTAGGTGAAGTGATGGCTGCTAGAAACTTACATGAGCAGCTGACCTTAGTTAAAACGTGAAGATTTCTACTTCTGGCTAACTATGTCACTAACCTGTTACTAAATGCTCTGTTTATTGTTGATTTAAATATGGCTTGTACAAAAACCTATGTGATAGATATTTCTGAGTTCAGTTCATTTCCATTCAGTTTGGTACTCATTATATAGTTCTGTACTTGATTCAATACAAAGGGTGCAGCAGAGGAAACGCATGTTTTTCACTATTGAATAACTTCGGTTGTTTTAATTATAGAAAAAAAAGTTTTACATTAAATAATGATATTTTACTGTATTTTTGAAATCAACATACCTTAATTAGGTTCAGAAAATAATGTTAGTAAGATGACATCCTTCTTGTCGGATTCTACACAGCTTCAATTTCTTGATGAATGGAAATTTTCAGGTCTTCGATTGTGTGAGGCTTGTTCACATACACTCTCGATTTCACATAGCCCCAAAAAAAGAAGTCATAAATCGATAGATCAGGAGATCATGGGCCAAGAAACATCACCGAATCGTGAAATGACATGTCCAAGAAATATTTGGCGAACCACTTCAATTGATGCTCTCGCCATGTGAGCTGTGGTACCATTCTGTTGGAAACACATTTCTCTCATGTTCACTCAATGTCTTTCCAGTTATGGACGCAGGAAGTTCTTTTACATATTGATGTAGCACACTCATGTCACTCTAACTTTGGTTCCCCCCTCTTTAAAAAAGTACCAACAATCCCTGTCTTGGAGACACTGCACCACACTGTTACTTTTGAACTGTGGAGAGGTTTTTGGTGTAGTTCACATTGGTTCTTCAACACCAGTACCGACATTTCTGTATGTTAACATAGCCATCTAGATGGAAATGGGTTTCATCACTCATCATTATTAGGGCGTTTGCATCTTCCATAAGAATGGCATTTATTTTGCCATAAAATTCTTTGCGATGCACAAAATCCCTTTCAGTTAGCTGCTGGACGATCATTATTTTTATGGGTGAAATTTAAGATCACCATGTAACCCCAGCGCTTCAGCCTGTCGCCTAGTGGATTGTTTCGAGCTAGCAAGAACTGCCCTTCTCACTCCGTCTACATTTTCCAGAGTTCACACTGAATGGGGAAGGCCAGGTGGTTTTTTCTTCATCACTAATCTAGTACTCTAAATGCCTCAACCCATTAGAGTATGGTGTCTCATTCTAGAACTGTACCTTGACGTTTGACATTAAAATTTTGATGGAAAAGATGTTGAACCGTGACCACAGAATCATTGTTTTTAAAAAAACTGCTTGACAGCAAACACACGATGTTCTACGCTCTATAGCTGCTGAAACTGTATAGTCTGGGCTGTCCACCAGAGGTCACCAAAGATCAATACTCCCACTCGCCGCTGACTATTAGCAGTTTAAAAAACACATGTTTCCTCTGCTCCCCCTGTATAAGCATTGATTGTCTATAGAGTTGTATGTATAAAAAAATGAGATGAATTATTGAACCCTTATGAGACATGTGCGTCAGTAGGTAATCCTGGCTTGTGGCTTGAAAATTCAGTTAATCAACTGTTGTGAACATTCATTATTCCCATCATTCATGAACCATTATCGCTTATTGAAAAATTAGGTACTTAGGTATTATAACGGCACCATGGTGATTAGAAGGTTTTATGTAATATGTCTGTTAATTTATGATGGCTGCTGGAATCTGTTAGGAATAAAGTAGAAACACAAAACTAGAAATTTAATTATTTATTCAAATTAACCTTTTCTATCTTTTTCCTGTTTAGCCTCCGGTAACTACCGTTTAGATAATACTTCAGAGGATGAATGAGGGTGATATGTATGAGTGTGAATGAAGTGTAGTCTTGTACATTCTCAGTTTGACCATACCTGAGATGAGATGTGTGGTTAATTGAAACCCAACCACCAAAGAACACCGGTATCCACGATCTAGTATTCAAGTCCGTGTAAAAATAGCTGGCTTTACTAGGACTTGGAACGCTGGAACTCTCGACTTCCAAATCAGCTGATTTGGGAAGACACATTCACCACTAGACCAACCCGGTGGGTTATTCAAATTAACCTAACCTGCAAAAATCTAACAGCTTCCTCTTCACAACATAGGAAATCCCAAATTCTGAGTACACAGATTTTACTTATATCTTCATCATTAACTTTAACAAATATTTTTATTTTATTGTCTTACTGATAAGAAGGAGAACATAGTTATTTAACTCGCTACCAGTCGCACTGGTTATAACCTCCCAACAATAGTGGCACCGTTATAATACACAAGTACCAAAAATTATGTAAAAATTCAAGTTTACTTTTATTATGTGATTTTGTCTTGCCAACAATTTTTCAAGGTGATCTTTCATTATTGAAATCCAGAAACTAATTTGAATTGTAGATTATGCAATATTTTACTACCTACTCATATAAAATTGCTCAGAGAAAGGCTCAATCAGTTTTAGATCGTCCAGAGATAGTTTCTGATAAAATTTATTTATTTTTTATCACAGAACTTATACATTTAGAAAATTGAAAACAGACATTATATTGGGTCGTTTCATTTTTTTTTCTACTGGCCATTATAGGCATATCAGCCAGTTTTCTTTATTTAAGGATTGCAGAAAGTTTAATAGCTTGTTGTTTATTAAGGTATCAAGTTCAAAAAAACATTATAAATTGACGAATAATTTTACATGAAACATTTTTAAATGGAATATGTATATATTAAGGAAATAGCTCAGAAAATTAATTAAAAATCAAAGTTATAAAAGTGCAAAATCTCAACTTCCGAAAAAAAATTTGGGTGGGAAAATAGACTCTCCTTCAATTTTTTTGTCTGTGTTGGCTTCTTACAAGACTGTTTCTTTTAAAAGTTTGAGATCTTTTAATCATATTATTATTTTTTTTAGATGCCTCTAAATATTGTAATGTATGTAAAAATTGGCTGTGTAATTTGTGTATAGTTAGCTGATTTTAAACTGAAATTTTTGAGTATTTTAAAGTGAAATTGCTTAGAAGGGACAAATCATATAAGTCTCAAATTTTCATGAAACTAACTTTTTATTGAGTAATAAATAAGGTATCAAAATATTATGAAATCACATTTATATTGTGCTGTTAAAATTTAATTAATACAATTAATACTAATAAGCAACAGTTAAGTTAAATAAATTTTCATCAAATGAAAGTAATTCTGTGGGTGCATCCATGTTTACATAAAAACACATACATAAACATATTCTTAGTATTTAGTTTTTTATTTTGCTTTTGGTAACTAAAGTTAATTTCTAATATTTATAAATAACAATGTTATAAATTTTAATATTTTGATATCGTTTGTCACCTGTTTTGTGAAGTTATTAGTTTTTACATTGGCATTATAATTTAATTAGAATGGAACTTCATCAATATGTGTAAGTAATGATTTCTGTACTTTTGATGTTACAGTGACCCATCTATAACTGAACAGCCTATTTCATTGGATTTCAACTCAGACAAATCATCAAACAGTTCAAATTCTTTGGCTAGCAGTACCAATGTATCAGAGTGGGTGAAGAAAAATAATTTGGTAATTATGTTCTAATATTCTTTCTCTTGAATTAAAATTTTTATTGTGACGTTTAATCGATAATTGTTTTAGGTAAAACAATTAAAACAGTTATTAAATTTAAGGTTAACTGGCAATTCTAATGGAGGTAAATGACTTTAACTGCCTCTATGAGGTTTTAACATCAGTAATGTCCAGTGTAATTTGTGGTAGCTACTATATGTGTTTAATGAGGATTACTATTTTTTATCATTCATTTTCTTATAATATACATTATGTAATTGCAAGTTTTTCTCATATTCTTAATGAAAATGTATGATTTACAAATTTTGAGACGCTTTCTTTAAGACAATGCTGGTTTGTGCCTCATAGACCCATAAATCATTCTTATTTTAGAAGAAGCATATACTGACCTTTCAATGTTGAATATACCATAAAGTTTTGTTTGAAAGGTCAGTATATGCTTCTTATAAAATAAGAATGATCATAAGTTTTAATGGATATAAAATTATTTAGAGAGTTAACTAGAAGAATTCTTTTGCTTCTGCTAGAAAGTTATTTGTAATGTAGTTATTTAGTTGCTGAGCCAGTATAAATCTGAATAAAATTACAAAAGTATTACAATAAAATATTTCTTTGTTTGTTCATTATAGAAAAATCTTATGAATAACTTAAGAGTTTTGTTCACCATTCGAAATTACTCAGCCTTTGCTTTGCCGTTTTGTGCAAGCTTTGGGAAGGAAATAGTAGTATGCTTGGACAGTCCCACACGCAAAGTTGCCACTTCATTACACACAAAGAAGTAGATGTCACATTGGCTTCAGAAGGTTTAGATACCTTATTCTAACCACCAGAAATGCTGAATAAGGCATTTCATGTAAATGTAATAGGAGACAAACATCCCAATGGATCAAATATGTCAGATTTAACTAAACAGTCATTTTAATGGATATCACAATATTTTTAATAAATGTTCCATTGCATGCAAAAGGCTATTACTTACTGGAATCCAATTTTTTTATTTATCCATGTTGAACGTAAAATCCTTACGTTCAGTGATATAATGGTCTACTAGTACAGTCAGTAATAATTGTTGGCCCAGTTTCTCAATTCATATTGCACTTTTTGTAAAATTGATTAAGTCATTTTACAGAGCTTTAGGTGCCTCTGCAGATTTAACCAAAGTAATTACATCCTTCATCTAAATAGAACACAGTATTGTCATAATTACTGCTTCATTTTCTTTAACTATGATGTAGGCAGTTAGCAATAGCTAAAAACAGGTGCAGAAATGCCTTATCTAGCTGTAGTTAGGTAAATTCTTTCAGTTTATTTCTGACCTCTGCCCACAAAATCCTTTGAATAAATAAATGAAATATTGTTTGTAAAGGTTTTTATCTAAAACCAATATTTCTCTACATCTGCCCAGTATCACAACCCAAAGCTACTTTTTTTGACAGTATTTAACTATTAACTAGGCCCAGTATAAAATATCTTAATTGTGTAATGGACCATTTCACATTTTTATCAGTGCATCAAAATTTAAAAATTTGTCAGAGTTGCTTCCAATATAGATAGTAAAGCAAGAGTCATAAGATCTTGTTGCGTATAGTTATCCATGAAAACCACTTACTGTTTCTTCAGTGAAGGATTCTTAGCTACTTGACAATTCTGGCAAAAGAAATCTTCTCAAGGTAAATTTATACCTACTTCACAACAATTCGTAGTTATATTTAAGTGGGAATTTAACTACAAATTTTCTTGAATTTCTTCCATGGACACTTGATGTATATGTCGCCAGGAGATGAAAAACAGAGATTTGATCAAATCCCTAAGGTAGATGATTAATTTACGGAAGATGTTAAAATTACAACTCAGGACTCAGGTTTTGTTGAAATAAACAAGTCAGGACTCAAAATGACGAAGGGTAGAAGTTGTCACACTTATTTACTTACTTAGTAAACCATGTATTATTAAATGTAGAGTAGGTAATACAACAATAGTCATTGAGACACAAATTATTTATTTGAAACTAATTGAAAAAAAACAATGAAAAAAAGTATAACTTAATTACTTAACTTATTAATTAAGTTATATAAGTAATTAAGTTATACGTTTTTAAACTATTAATTATAATTACTTAAGTAATTAAGTTATAAGTTTTTTTAAACTATTAATTATTAATTACTTTTTAAGTAATTAAGTTATAAGTTTTACATAGTTTTTTTTTCAATTAGTTTCAAATAAATAATTTGTGTTTCAATGACTATTGTTGTATTACCTACTCTACATTTAATAATGCATGGTTTACTAAATAAATACTTTTAATATCTAAACAATATTATTTCATCTTTTCACTAAAACAGTTAAGGGATTTGATTAAATCACTTACTTTCTTTAGGGAAATCACCCCATAGAGTTGTCATTTTAACATCTTCCATGAATTTATTATCTACATTAGGGATTTGATCAAATCTCCGTTTTCATCATTTCCCTACAACATATAAATTTTTGCAATTAACATCAGCCTTGAATAACTCTAAAGATATTGCTGGCTCTTCAAGTGCGCAGAATTGTTTAATTTGTTGATCTAAGTATGAGTGGATACATAAAGTATTCAGTGTCACATCAGTATATGTGCTTATTAGACAACTACCCCAAATAAACTGTTGCAGCAGAAGTTCCCTGAGGACTATCATACAAATGTTACATTTTGGATCTCACAACTCTATCTAGACTGCAGTATACTTTCACTACAAATCTCACAGAGCTGCCTTTTTTTCAAATCGTCAGTCAACATTACCATTGTCTATTTAATTGTCATGTTATTTTTAAAGTCAATCAGCTTTAGGAGGCTCGCAGCAATACAATTGAATGCAGTCCATATTAAGGGTTATATGATCCAAAATATGGTAAATAAAAAAGAGATGCTGTTTTGCTTCAGACCATCAGCATTTGAATTAATGCTAGTTATTTCTGGGGTTTATTTTCTTATAAAATTAAGATATGATTTATCTTTATAGACAGAATTGAGAATAATGGAGGAAATGGTTTTTACATTTCACAAGAAAAGGTTTGCTGTTTTCTAGATTGTTTATTTGTAAATGTGGGGAAGTCACAGAGATAACATAGCTGGTTTTACTAGTGTTTTTATTTTTGCACATTATTAATTTATATAATATGTAATCTTTATGAACTGATAATTTATTTACAGTGATTTGCATTGCAGATTCCAAATTTGCAATGCAATAGTATCTATAATCCAAAATAATCAGAACAAAGATAATTAAAAAGCTTAGATTTCATTATTTCCTAATTAGTAATGTATGTTTTTTTTCCATGAAAATGAGACTCACTTTATAAATTAAATTATTTAAAAAAAGGAATAATAAAAAAGTGCATATTTACAAAAAATATCCAAATTAGACCGATAAACATAATTTTTGTTTTCTAACATGCGATACATGATTTTAATCATTTTTTTATACTGAAAACGAATGTGAACTCAGAATCTTTCTATCATCCACCATTTTTGAAAAAAAATTTTAATTTTAATTAAAGGATTTTTTTCATTTTTTATTACTTAACTTTGTTTAGATAATTTTTAAGCTATAAATAAACAATACTAGACAAAGAATTAAATCATTTCATAGTCACATATTATGACATCATATCTAATACTGAAGAGTGAGCCTTCATGGACAACATTAATCATGTCTGTGCAGGTCAAAACATGTAGCTGAAAATGCAGCTGCGTTGTTTGTATTAAGCACTGGAAATAGGAATGAATTAATTTTTTTCAGACTTACTGCTGTCTTAAGTTTGTTAACAGTGCAGTATTATAATGCCTTGAAATTGTGTAAATGATGTGGATGCCTTTTGTTATGTAAGTGGTGAGATAAGTTTACCATAAAATCAAATAGAAAAAACATTACACCTTTAATTAAAAAAGCATATCATTTGTACTTACAGTGTAAAATTGGTGATCAGGATAAGACATGGCCTCCTCATATGGTTTTTTTTTTGTCTTCAGTCATTTGACTGGTTTGATGTAGCTCTCCAAGATTCCCTTTCTAGTGCTAGTTGTTTCATTTCAGTATACCCTCTACATCCTACATCCCTAACAGTTTGTTTTACATATTCCAAATGTGGCCTGCCTACACAATTTTTCCCTTCTACCTGTCCTTCCAATATTAAAGCGACTATTCCAGGATGCCTTAGTATGTGGCCTATAAGTCTGTCTCTTCTTTTAACTATATTTTTCCAAATGCTTCTTTCTTCATCTATTTGCCACAATACCTCTTCATTTGTCACTTTATCCACCCATCTGATTTTTAACATTCTCCTATAGCACCACATTTCAAAAGCTTCTAACCTTTTCTTCTCAGATACGCCGATTGTCCAAGTTTCACTTCCATATAAAGCGACACTCCAAACATACACTTATATACACTAATATATATATATATACACTAATTTTTCTGTATATTTAAGAGGATGGCTGAAAGGTATATGGAAGGCTTTGGCATTGGTGTACCTATGGTTTGGTGTGAACCAAAGGATCATGTAACCAATTGTTACTTTTGTTTTTTTAACAAGTGTGTCTGGAATTACTAAAAAATCTAAACATACTGTAAAATATCCTTCATTGCAATCTGCAATCAGGCCTGTACCTCACAGTGAAATTCCAGTTCCTGAACCACCTGTAAATATATGTTTCAAAAGCAGTGATGAAGACTCAGGCAGTACTGAAGAAGGCAACAATGATTTTGATTTTGAATTATCTTCCAATAAGCCACATCTTATATCACAAGTTGAATTAAATGACTTGGTTAGGGATTTAAATTTATCAAAAAATCAAGCTGAATTGTTAGGATCAAGACTGCAAGGTTGGAATTTATTTCAGAAAAATACAAAACTGTCAGGCTTACGAAGCTGACAAAAAGAACTTGCTTAGTACTTTATTGAAGAAAATAATTTGGTTTATTGCACAAATATTGATGAGTTTATGTTGCACTTAAGACAATTTCATAAGCCTGAGAACTGGCACCTTTTCATAGATTCGTCCAAGTATAATTTAAAAGTAGTTCTACTATGCAATGGTAACAAATATCCTTCAATACCAATCGCTTATGGTATTAATTTGAAAAAGACATATGATCTGAAGAAAGACGTTCTTGAAAAATAAATTATTAAAAACAAAGCTGGAACATATGTAGTGATTTGAAAGTTATAGCTATTTTGTTAGGCATGCAGTTAGGCTATACTAAGTTCATGTGTTTTCTTTGCGAATAAGACAGCCAAACTAGGGATAAACATTATCATACCAAAGAGTGGAGGAAACAAGACAACTTAACTCCAAATGGGAATATTATTTATGAGCCATTACTTGAACCCAAAAAAATATTTTTACCACCTCTCCATATCAAGCTAGGACTATGAAAAATTTTGTAAAAGTAATGAAGAAGGTTAGTCTCAGATTTTTGTATATCAGGCAGAAATTTCCGAATGTAAGTGAAGGAAAAATTAAAGAAGGAAGAAGAGAGTTGGTCAAAGTTGATGTATTTAACTTAAATGTTAAATAATGTAGAAAGTGCAGCTTGGGCTTCATTTAAAGACATTTGCAAAAATTCGACAACTACCACAACATTGTTAATCAACTTCTTACTTCATACAGAACTGTGGGATGTAATATGTCTTTGAAAATAGATTTCCTCCACTCACATCTGGATTTTTTCCTGGACAGCCTCGGGGATGTAAGTGACAAACATGATGAATGTTTCCACCAAGACATTTCAGTGATGGAAAGCCACTATTAAAGGAAGTGGAATACTAACATGCTAGCCAATTACTGTTGGGCATTAATTCAGAATGTGCCTGAGGCTATTTATAAAAGAAAAGCACCAGCGAAATCATTCTAACACAAGTATGGCCATGCAAAATTACAAATTTTACAGATTTTAACTATATTTTTCCCTAATTTTTTTTTAAGCGTAATTTATTTAAAACCAAGGGTGATAAAAAAATTGTATGTAAAAATTGTATGCAAAAAAGCAATTCAAGAAATAGTATCGTACTTAGAGAAACATTAAACATTTTTTTTGTCTATCAGTGTTATCTATCCATTGTTTTTATGATAATTTAATTGATAGTTTTGTTACGAATAAAATTGATTGGTAAGTTTGTATAATACATTTCAAATAATGTCGCCTTCAATTGTGGTACTGTAAATATTTTTTTATTTTTTGATATCAAATTTCTTTTTTTATTCCAATAATTAGTCTTTGTACTAAAGAGGTTCGGATTGCAGAGGACCCAAAGGTATTCTTCTTAAACTCATATCTTTTTTTATTGAGTTTTTATCCATGATGACAGCTGGCAGTGAAGATTACTTAAAATAACACACTTTGCAAAATCGAATATATAAGATAATCAAATTTTTTTTCATAATATTTTGCAGCCATCTCTTAAGAAATACATCTCTGGAAACATAAGACTTGAAAATCATGCATTTTAGTCATGAGAATTTATGCATTTATTAAGTTTGGTTCAGTTTATTCATTAAAAATGTTATCTTTTTTAAAACTTTTTTATCTCTTCTTACAAGAGATTGCAATTGTAATTTTTTTTCATGGATTTGCCCTTTTGAATACAAAAAAGTTGTATTATAATAACGTTTCCTTTATAATAAAAAAAAAAAGTCTTTTATCATAAGGCTAATATTTTGATATGTGTAACTGACATTGTATAACTAAAAAGGAAATTATTTTATTATTGGTTTTATTTCTGTTATTATTATTTAATATTTTATTGGTAATAATTTTGTTTATATCACTTAATCAAGGTATGTGAAAAAGTGAATGAACCAGTTAAACAAAGTTCAGCAGTTACAAAGAAGATTATTAAAAGTTCATCGGAATCTGTGAATCTGGAAGAGTCAAAGTTAAAGGACTGGTTACCACCGCAACCTTTAAAGGAATTATCATTTGTTGCTTTTCCAACATATGTTGATCATAGCTGTAATATCTACATTCAGGAACCGTCAAGTAAGTTTAAGAAATTTTTCTGTGTCAATAATTATGATATCTCAAGATATTCTCTTTACTGAAAAGTATGATGATTTTTAGTCAAATATTATACATCTCTTCTTTTGTTAGTACAAATTACTAATTTGTTTAATATTATTAATATATTAAATATGTTTGGTATAAATATGTTTAATATTACTAATTTGTTTAATTGATATACTACCTGTATACGGTAATAATAAATTTGATTTACAAAGTTATGAAGAGTTAGAAAGTGTATTCTAATTTGCTTTTAAAAAAAAATTTGCACAATTTTTCATCAGAGCCTTTATCATTATTTAGGCCTTATTAAAACATAACATAAGCTTTTGTATACCGTCATTATAGAAATCAGCCACCTGCATCATTAGCCAGTTTGTAACTTCATTTTGTACTTTATCTTTGCCATTGTGTCGACCATTGTGGAACTGCTGTTGCTTAGTGTGTACTTCTGCTATAAGAACAATTGTTTTGATCAGTACACAAGTAAAACCCAAGTGTCACCTTCTTTTATAATAAAGTTCAGTACTTCTCCCCTCTCTTCCTATTAACATGTCAGAAATGTTAAAGCACCAGTTTTATTCTGAGCATTCAACATGCCCTAGTTTTTTATAATTTAAATGATGTATGTTAATTTTATAAAGCACAAATAATGAAATTTCAAGAAATTCTAAGGGGAACACAAAAATTACAAGATAAGAAATTATAAGATATGGTCAATTAGAACATCTTACACTTGTTTATTGACTAAGCATTAGGTCATAATTTTTCACTTTGAGCTTCATTATATTTTATCTTCATTAAACATTCCAAAATTTTCCTTTCATGGTGTCATTCATCATATTTTTATTGTACACTTGACAAATGTACAGATGAATTTCATTACACTATATCTTTTACCTGATTTCACAATATTGGGGTGTGTATTGGCTAAAACATACGTTGTGAGTGTAATCATAAACAAATTAAATTTATTGTAGTTTTTTTCATTGTTTGCTATTAAATATAGCAAGATATTGTATATACATAAGAGCAACTGTCAAGTTAACAATACATAAGGTGTATTTTCAAATGGAACTTCCCTAATAAATTTTGTAGGATACTTTGTTACTGAAAACCTTTTGCTATTTAGACGTAGCAAAAAATTTTTTGATCATTTTATTTTAGTTGTCACGTTCAGTTTATGTCTATTTTCTAGCGCTTTATGTTTTAAACAGACTGAAATGCCTGTGTGTATAAAATAATTATTAGTTAAGAGTAATAAATATTATTTTTGTCTTAATAAAGCACAGTTGATATGAGAGATTCAAAAAATGTAAGAAAGTTTCAAGAAGAAATATTTAAGACAAACAGAAAACCTTAAACATAGTTTAAGGCTCTTGACATGTCAAAAAATAAAACTAAAACAAAATGTATCCAATAATTCATTCGGTCTAGGATATCAATCTTCAGGAGAATGCTTAGGACTTGACAGTAGTTACAGTGCTGCTGAGCAGATTTCTTAAATGTTGATTATGTAAAGTGCGTTTTTCATCGATCAGTTGATCTAAAAGAGAAAGGCTGTTCATTTATTTAGCATCATTGATAGCATTTAAAGCGTACAAATTTTTTTTTTCTTTGCTGTAGTAATAGTCTATATTCTCTAGCCTGGCCAAGATTAAGAATTAGTTTATCGGATAGCAGCGCTTCACCTAACATACATTGAAGTAGTATTTCAGATACAAGGTTATTTTAGATGTTAGAAGGAAGTTTTGCTTTATTTCATCATGTGCAAGATGTAAACAGTGATCTCTACATTTCATGTGCCTATGCTGGACACCTTTAGATCTGACACCATTAAAGTTTTAATTCATTCACTCATGAGAACCTTCAGAAAATATTTGAATGGTAGGTAAAATAGATGACCATCAAAGTCATATTAAAGATATGAGATTTAATAAAGAAGTTCACTGGTGGTATAAATGTGTTATCACTTATGGAATTTATTTTGGCATATGTTGTAGACAAGATTAAATGTAAATGTAGTTTTAACATTTCTGCTGCTGTAATAAATGACTCAGAACTGAGAGGCTTTATTTGTGTCGCTATTATACAGAGTGTCCCATATAAAACGCAACCCATCAATCACTCATCCATGAAATTTCAAAAGTCAAGCTTACTCCCCTACTCGTTACTGAAATGGACTCGTCCAACATCTGAACATCGCAGCGACGCAGTAGAACACTACCGATAGTAACAACAATGCAATCATAACGATCAGTGTATTGCTAGAGACAAGATGGTGTTTTCGCTAGATGAACGTGTTTTCATTGTTGAGTTGTACTTCAGTACGAAATCAGTGGTTGCAGTGCAAGATTTGTTTCGCCATTAGTACCCAGATAAACCAGCTCCTAACAAAACATCAGTATTAAGGTTAGTTGCAAAATTTAGAGAGACTGGTTCTGTTTATAACAAGGAACACAAAAGATCTGCGTCAGTGTTGAATACAGATACAGTCACTGAAATCAGAACCGATTACTCGCCTTGCCAAATAAATCGATCAGACGTTTGTCTGCTGAAATTAATTTGTCTAAATCAACTGTTCATCGGGCGACCAAACAATTACAATTACAACCTTATCGCATTCAAACGGTTCATAACTTCTTGAGCCCAACAAAGAAAAATGGCTACAATATTGTCAATGGTTCCGTCGATTTCTGCATGAGGGAATTAATGTTATGGATTCGTTATTTTTCACAGATGAAGCATGGTTTCATTTGGATGGCTATGTAAACAGCCAAAATTTGAATTTGGAGTGCTGAAAATCCCCACGTTTATCACGAAAAACAATTACACCTGCAGAAGTTGGGCATGTGGTGCGCGATATTGCGGAAGAAAATAATCGGTCCTATTTTTTTTGAGTACACCATTAATGCAGAACGATATCAGGATATTTTATTTCAGTTCATTGCACTGTTGGAAGAGGAAGACAGACACTGCAACATAGCTACAAAGACAGCTACAACATGACGGTGCGACATTGCACTACGCAGGTTCAACTTCTGATTTCGTTGAGGAATTCTTTGGTAATCGTGTTATCAGTCGAGGCTTGTGGCCACCAAGATCTCCAGATTTGACTGGCGGATTTTTTTCTATGGGGCTACCTCAAAGAAAAAGCCTACAGCAACAAACCACGAACACTTGAACAATTGAAAGTCAATATTGAACAAGCTGCATTAAATATCCAGCCACAAACTTTGAAAAAAGTTGCAAGAAACACTGTAAAAGAATTGAAGCTTGTATTCAAGAATATGGCGGGCACTTCCAACATCTACTCTAAATGTAAGGTAATGGATGTTAATAATAAAAATTACATTTACATTTACACATGCTTTTTATTATTTCAATACCTACCAATATAAGGTTGGGTTGCGTTTTATATGGGACACCCTGTACTTATACCTTATAATAAAAAACCCATTTTTTAAATTGCATACATAGTTGTTAAATCTATGGCTGTATTAATTAATTTTTATCATGTAGGTTCAGATACTTTGAATGTCATTCAGAATGCTCTTTGGTCACGATTTAAAGATTCAAAACCTATGCCTCATGATCTTTTCTGGTTTCCTGGTCAACTATGTATCGCTCAATACCATATAGACAAGAAATGGTATCGGGCTAAAGTGTTAGAGGTAAGTTTGCATTAAATGTGCTGAAATTACATTTTTTATTAGATTATAATATATTTCATAATGAATATTAATAAAAACTGAATCAATTTTTTTTTTGTTAATCTAACTCATTTTTTTTACTGATTAGTAATTTTTAATTTTCTAAGCAAGATCTGTGGCAGTTGTGATTGTTTGTTGTGTACTGATGTGTTTCATTGAATTTTTACTCATATTAGTAAGTTTTAATTTATAGTTAGTTTCTTATATATTTTTGGTTACTATTTCTTCAATTTTTTAATACTGTATAGTCAGATTGTTAGACAAAAACAAATGATATTTAGTGTGATCTTGCATGTATTTTTTTTTGTCTTCAGTCATTTGACTGGTTTGATGCAGCTCTCCAAGATTCCCATCAAGTGCCAGTCATTTCATTTCGATATACCTTCTACATCCTACATCCCTAACAATTTGTTATATATATATATATATACACACACCAAATGTTGCCTGCGTGCACAACTTATCCCATCTACCAGTCCCCTCCAATTTCAAAGCGACTATTCCAGGATGTCTTAATATGTGGCCTATAAGTCTGTCTCTTTTTTTAACTACATTTTTCCAGATGCTTCTTTTTTCATAAATATGCTGCAACACTACTTCATTTGTCACTTTATCCACATTTTTTATTTTTTTTCACATTCTCCTATAGCACCACATTTTAAAAGCATTTAATCTTTTCTTCTCAGATACTTCGATTGTCCAAGTTTCACTTCCATATAATGCTGTGCTCCAAACATATACTTTCAAAAATATTTTCCTGATGTTTAAATCAATTTTTGATTTATGCATATTTCTGACTGAAAACTTGTTACACCTGTGCTTTTTGGCATTTTATATTGCTCCTGCTTCGTCCATCTTTGGTAATTCTATTTCCCAAATAACAGAATTCTTCTATCTCCATAATCTTTTCTCTTCCTATTTTTATATTCAGTGGTCCATTTACATTATTTCTACATTTCATTACTTTCATTTTGTTCTTGCTTATTTTCATGCAGTAGTTCTTGCATAGGACTTCATCCATGCCATTCATTTTTTCTTCTAAATCTTTTTTACTGTTAGCTAGAATTACTATACCATCAGCAAATCGTAGCATCTTTATCTTTTTACCTTGCACTGTTACTCCAGATCTAAATTGACCTTTAATATCATTAATTGCTTGTTCTATGTAAAGATTAAAAAATAGCTGGGTAGGAAATATCCTTGTCTGACTCCCTTTTTTATTACGGCTTTTCTCTTATATTCTTCGATTATTACTGTTGCAGCTTGATTACTGTAAATGTTAGCAATTGTTCTTCTAACTCTATACTTGAACCCTAAATTTTTAAAATGCTGAACATTTTATTTCAGTATACATTATCAAATACCTTTTTTATGTCTATAAATGCTATGTATGTTGGTTTGTTTTATTTTAAACTTCCTTCTACTATTAATCCTAACACTTCTTCCACTCTCAATTCTTCTGTACAGAATTCTAGTTAGATTTTTGATGTGTGAGTAGTTAAATTAATTGTTCTGTATTCTTATTTACCCGCTCCTGCTTTCTTTGGTATCATGACAGTAACACTTTTTTTGAAGTCTGACAGAACTTCCCCTTTTTTTCTAAATGTTACACACTAGTTTTTATATCTATCGCTTCCTCACTTGCACTGCACAATAATTCTGCAGATATCATTCATCCATCCCAGGAGCCTTTCTGTCATTCAAATCTTTTAATGCTCTGTTAAATTCAGATCTCAGTATTGTACAAGGGTAAATCAAATATAAACAGGATCTTTGTTCCTGAATACCTACAGTTTGTAGGATTGAGCCCGGACTTCTAGTATGCTTGGGTGGGGTCATTAGGAATGAGGAGAGCTGTCCATTCCATACTTCCAACCAATTGGTCAGTAATGCTTACAATTCCAGAAAAAGGTGCACCCCTCCTCTGCGCCATGCATAATTTAAAAATTTGTTGGTTGTGAAGGAGTTCAAGCGATAGAAACTTTTCGGAGATTGACTGCACATTCTCAAGGACTCATTTGGTTGCCTGGCATAAAGAGTTAAGGAAGAATGAGAATGAATGGAAAATCAGGAACACGATCACCGTCCGTGAACCAGAATTACAGATGAAAACACTCGCGCGGTTCGAGACATTCTTGAAGACGATTGACGAAGGAGACTATCTGAAATTGCTGAACATGTCGGAATAAGTTATGGAAGCTTTCAAACAACCTACACAATCACAAATGACCTACAGTTCCATAAAGTGTGTGCCAGATGGGTCCCTTGCCTTTTTACTGCAGATCAGAAGTTAAAACATTTTGAGTTCTATCAGAGGCTTAAGCAAGGTTTATGAAAGAAGGTGATGCATTTTTTAGTCAGATCATCACCCCCGTTGAAACGTGGGTCCACCACTTGACTCCCCAGTCAAAACAAGCCAGTATGGAGTGGTGGAGGAAAGAGGAGGCAGCCCCAGTGAAAGCCAAGACTTGACTGTCAGTTGGTAAGGTTCTTTCAACTGTTTTTTTTCAACCGATGAGGCATTTTGCTCATTGATATTTTACATGAGCTATACACATTCAATGCTGCTTACTATTGCAAGCTGTTAAATGAGGTGTGGGGGCTGCATATTGCTGCAAAAGACAATACCAACTGATTCAAGAGGCTATCCTTCTTCATGACAACGCCAGGCCCCATACTGCAGCTGTAATGGTCTCAAAACTGGAAGAAATGCACTGGACTCAACTTGATCATTCTCCCTACACCCTGGATCTATCGCCCTGCGATTTTCATTTGTTTGGGCCGCTTCAAAACATTGTCCTCCTCTAGGAGTACATGATTTGAAAATGACGAGGGCAGTAGGGATTCATGTGCAATTGGCTCCTGATGCAACCAGCTTCGTTCTGCAATGTCGCAATAAAAAACCTTCTTCTCACTGGGAAAAATTTATTTTTAAAGCAGGAAACTATGTAGAAAAATAAATTATGTTGGCCTTTTAGTTTTTAAGTAAACTAAAAAAATAAATAAAATCCTGTTTATATTTGATTTACCCTCGTATCTCTCTTTTCATCCTCTTCGACTTCCTCTATAACAGCAGTTTCTAATTCATTTCCTCCATATAAATCTTCATTGTATTCTACCCACCTATCGACCTTTCCTTTCGTGTTATAAATCAGTTTACCATCTTTGTTTAACACATATTAGATTTTAATTTATGTACCACAAAATCTTCCTTAACTTTCCTGTATGCTGTGTCTATTTTACCAATGACCACGTGAACACTTTTCTTTAATCCACTCTTCGTTTGTTAGTTTGCACTTCCTGTTTACAGTAGTTCTTAATTGTCGATAGTTCCTTTTACTTTCTTCATTACTAGCATTCATATATTTTCTACCTTCATCCATCAGCTGAATTTATCCTCTGATATCCAAGGTTATCTACCAGTTCTCTTTGTTCCGCCTAAGTTCGTTTCTGCTGATTTCAGAATTTCCTTTTTTAACATTCTTCCAGTCTTCTTATATATTTGTACCTTATCTTTTTTACTCAAACCTCTTGCAATGTCCTCCTCAAAACTCTCTTTTCACCTCCTCTTCTTCAAGCTTCTCTAAATTCCCCAGATTCATCTGACACCTTTTCTTCTGGTTTTTAAACACAAATCTACATTTCATTATCACTAAATTATGGTCGCTATCAATATCTGCTCCAGGGTAGGCTTTGCAGTTTACAAGTTGATTTCCAAATCTTTGCTTAACCATGATATAATCCATCTGATAGCTTGCAGTATCACCAGGCTTTCTTTTCCATGTGTATATTCTTTTGTTATGATTTTTAAACTGGGTGTTAGCAATTATTCAATTATACTTTGTGCAGAACTCAATAGTCTGAGTTCTGCAGTCAGACTATTGACTGTCTGACTGTCAATAGACTGTCAGTCTATTCAGTCATTCTGTCAGTCTTCTCTTTCATTCCTTTTGCCCAGCCTGTACTCACCTACAATATTTCCTTTCTTGCCTTTTCCTGTGCTTGCATTCCAATCTTCAACTATTATTACATTTTTCATCCCCTTTTATCTGTTTAATTACTTCGTCAATTTCTTCGTATACACACACTACCTCATCATCATCATAGGCATTGTAGGCATACAGATGTTAATAATCGTCGGCTTAGGTTTTGATTTTATCCTTATTACAATGATTCTATTGTTAAGCTTTTTTAAATACTTTACTCTCTACCCTATTTTCTTGTTCATTATGAAACCTATTCCCGCCTACCCTTTATTTGACGCTGAGTTAATTATTCTAAAATCACTTGACCAAAAGTTGTTTCCCTTATCCCACTGAACCTCGCTAATTCCTACTACATCTACATTTAATCGATCCATTTCTGTCTTTAAATTTTATAACCTACCAACTTTCTTTATATTTCTAACATCCCACTCTCCGACTCGTAGATTGTTATTTTTTAATTTTCTGGTGACCCCTTCCTTAGTAGTCCCCACCTGGAAATCTGAACGGGGAACTGGATTACCTCTGAAATATTTTACCAAGGAAGGTGCCTCTATCTTTGTTACATGAAAATACAGAGAGTTACATTTTCTTGGAAAAAAAACAGCTGTAGTTTTCCATTGCTTTCAGCTGCACAGTACTCAGAAAATTGAGTGATGTTGATATTGCTGTTTAAGTCCTCCTGACCTACGCCCTTAACAGATACTGAATGAGCTGCTGCCCTCTCTCAGGAATCATTCCTTAGTCTGGCTCTTAACAGATACCTCTCTGATATGGTTGCACCTTCGGTCCAGCTACTATGTTTCACTGAGAACTCAGGTCCCCTCACCATCGGCAAGACCTCATGATTCATAGAAGGAGCTTGCATGTATAGAAAAACAAAAAAAAGTTTTTTAGTAGTATTTATTTAATTAGTGAAATCCCTAAACGATACTTTGGAATGTACGTAAAAATTACTCTTATGAAGGGTTTTTGCTTCTAATTTTGAATCGACTTCTGAATGAATATTTTAGAATCTTTTATAAAATTTTCAGAGGTTATTTTAGAAACTAAAATATATTAATAAAATACATAAGGATAAAAATTAATAATGGATAATAAATAATAATAATAATATTTATAAATTATGAATAATAAATAGAAATTAATCTTATTTCATTATATAGCACATTATATTGATTGATTGTGTTGGCTGTTTTATGTCTTATGTCTAGAAAATTATTTTTCCTGTTGTTGTAGTCAAAGGATTGTTTACTTTCTGTGTTACTACTTTACTTATAGATTTTCCATACAAGTACAGTTGGATAATTGTTAGTATAAATTTGATAAACACACTAGTGATACCCACCAGAAAATAAACATTGTCAATTCATTTTTGTTATTCTGATTATAAACTCTATGTTTATTGTTAAACCAATAAATCAGTTGAAAAGTTATATAATACTGAAGAATTTGAAGTAATTTAAAAATAAATTCTCACTATTTTAAGAAGAAAAGTGATTTGAAACCAAATAGTATTTTAAATACATAAAAAATGAACAGGGTTATCTTTTCCTTTTTCATTGAATAATTTTTTTGAAATAAATTGTTTAATTTTTTTTTTTTATGATTTGTAATTTAGAAAAAATAAAGGAAATTATTTTAAAAAGTACACATTGACAGATTGCTTGTTTCATTTAATTTTGTCACTAAAATAAATATTATTAAAACCAAGTAATACTTACTACTTAAACTAACGTATTTGTTTGAATTATCATTCTATAAGTAGATGTAAAAAAATATTTTGTTCATTAATTTGACTAGAACTTAGAACTTTGACTTATTTTGCCTTAGATATTTCCATATTAATTGTTAATGTATTTTTAATGAAACAGTTTGTAAAAAATTATTTTCTTTACGTGCATTATTATTCTATAATAAATATAAAAGTAAAAAGCACAATTTGTTATATTCTCCAATCAAATCTTCAGTTTTATTCTGTTACGCAGTAAAACTGGTTTAATCAGTACAGAATTGATTATAGAACTTTTCTATTACAGAATAAATTATATTCTTAAGGAACTGAAATACTATATTACACTTTACATACTTAGAAGCACTATGCTTCATATGACTAGTGAGTACACAAAAGTACAAATATCTTGTGCTTTACTTTTTTTGACATTTACTTTAAAAACCGTAGTAACATGATATGAAGTTATAGATTTCTTAGCGTTTTAGTTTGTTTAGACAAATAATTTTTTTGAGCTATACATCAGTTTTCTCTTTCTTGTTACGACTAATTTTACTAGGCAAACAAATTCATTTCAGAATGTGTATGAAATGGAGTGGGTCATAATGCTTTAAAATGTAATAAACATCTCTGTAATTGTTCATTCCAATTTTATCTTATGTCAAGTACAACAGTTTAGCAGAAGAAGTTTGTAATTAGTTTTTATAAATTTTTGAAAACAGTATACACTCATACAAAGAACCAAGCACAGTACACCTTGATCTAAATTAAAAATTTTTTTAATGATATTTGGCTCTGTAGCAATTGTGTAGTCCAAGGGCTATAGTTTTTCTAAATGTTTGCTAATTAAAATACAATCTGTTTGGCAGATAATAATGAAAATTATTGCATTCATGTAATTTTTTCTACTCTTATATCCAATCTTTCAGTTATAGTTTTTTTTAAATCTTAAATGTAACAAAAATTATTGAATGTGAAATTGTATGGAGTAGTTTCAATTACATTGTCAAAAAATTTGTTTTACCATAATTCATCCAGTTTCAGAGTAAAGGTACTCTATAAAAGTTTACCTCCAGTAGATCGTTAGTGCTGTGTTATCTTGAATATTTTCCTAACTGAAAAACTATGATGCGTCTACCCTTTGCTTTGCTTCTGAGATTCTAGCTCCTGATAATTGCTTCAGATCTCATCAAAAGTCTCTACTGTTACCAAAAGTTAATTTCCTTCAGTCAGTTAGTGTTGTTAGATGGTGAATTCCCTATACGTGCAAAGTCTCTTTCTTTATAATTGTTGATAAGCTGCTGAAACTGACTTTGTACATATCTTATTGTGATTCAGTTTATTTATGATTTAATGAACTGTACTGCATAAATTACATTTTTCAGCAGTAGAAACAATTGGTAAATGTAAAAGTAGAAAAAACTATAATTCATCTGTCTCCATGAACAAAATCATCAAACAAGATTCTTGTGCTGGAATTGAATCCTTACTCAGCATCCCTCTTGTAGGTTATCAGTAAGTTATTTGGTCACTTTTTATTTTTGTTTTGCTAGATGATCTTGATGTTTTACACAGATATTTTAATGAAATTGAAATTTGGATGAAATAATTCTGAAAAGATAATACAGGTAAAAAAGATTGCACATTTGTGCAAGGGAAAGTATACAGATTGGTTAAAAAATCTAAAAACATTAGTCTTTTTTTTTTAAGTTTTGTGCCTTAAGGAGAAATTTAAACAAAAAAATAAATTTAAATGAATTGTAAATAATCTGCAAAAAATGTTTTTATTCCAATGTTCCCAAATCCAACAATTTTTTTAGTCAGATGGACTTTTGCGCATATGTATGTTGCCCTGTATTTGGTCTTATAACTCTAGACCCCATTAACTGATTTTCTTCAAACTGGGTTCTACCTTCAGGGAGGAAAGAATATGTTAAATTTTTGTAAAAAATTAGAAAAACAAGTGAAGGTGTTTTGGCAGAAAATTTGAAATCTTCACTGGAGCGGGTTAGCAAAAAATTTTCTTACAAAAGTAGAAGTTTTTTTTTTTATAAAAAACAAACATTTTTATTTAATGATCACCCACTATCCCAAAAATGATTGTATTTTTTCTTTTATATCGCTTCAGAAAAGGACTTAGTAGGAGTTATTTGCATCCATATTTTTTTTACATCAATAAGCCTTCACACCACTATAAAAATTAGTTTTACCTATCCCACTCCATTGGTTTGTAATAACAAAAAATATGTTTTTAATTTTTTTAAATTCTTTTAAATTTTGACTTTATTTAAAATCAATTTTAGTAATATTTAATCATTAAAACAAACTCCCAAATTTTAAAAAAGTCAAAAACATATTTTTCATAATTGTGATGCTAATATATTACATTAAAAATTTTGGTTATTGCTTTACTTTGTGAAGATATTGACTTCAAAACTTAAAATTAAAAAATTTAAATATAATCAAACAAGTAATTCTATATTTAATAAAAAAAAATTAAATAACATCATTAAAATTTACAATACATGTTTGTTTTTTTTTTAATATTGGTGAAGAAATAAGTTAATCTGGCTAATTGAACATTTTGGTTAATATTTTACAACACATTTATATGTTGTATTTTTTTCTTTCTCCCAGTTGTTGAAGTTTAGATTTTTTACCATTTTGGATATTCATAATGCATTTATCATTTAGTATTTTAAAGGTATATATATTTGATTCATCATAACTTTTCTCTACCAGTTTTGTCCAAAACATATAGGTACATAATGGCTATACCAAAGAATCCACAATCATTGGCTTTGCTTTGAACTTTGTGCATTTTTTTTCTTCATATTTTTACCATACACTTTTGATAAATTTTAATTAGATTTTTATAAGGCAGAATTGATTTAAACTGTCATACACATAAAGAATTTCACCATCATAATATGTATTTAACCGATGCTGTGGTAAATTATTTTCTATGTCCATGCTATCAAATTGTATATGATGTGGACATTTTTGAGGTGACTGGTTTTAAATGATAAGGAAACTAGATAAAATATGTTCTTGTGATTCAAACTTTGTAAACCTTTTTTCAATATTTTGAAATATTGATATAGCAATAAGATCAGCATAAAAATGTGGATTAAAAATTTCTGCTAATCTTTTGTTTCATCCAACTTTGTGTCTGCTCTATTGTTCACTACAAAAATATTTTCTAAACAACATTCAGCTTCCGTTTCTGTTAAATTTATCTCATTATTGACTCAATTAAATCTTCGTTTGGTTTATAATTTTCATAATAAATGTCAATTTCTATGGACTGTATGATAATGACTTTTCCATATTATTATATTTCAAATTATTTTCATTATCATTTATTTCATATAGGAAATCTTCATCTGGAAAATCATTTACATTTAGATCTATATCATAAATGATAATGAATTGTCGTTGATTTTTTGGATTATCGTATTTATTGTTAATAAAATTGAAAAAATTACATAGCCGGGAAAGTTATGCAATTCATTGCTGACCTTTTTATTTACACATATAACAGTATAAACAATTTAAAACATTTTTATTGTTTAGTAAACAGTTGAATGATAAATTGATCAACTTTTGCGAATATTAATTATGGATTATTTTCTTAATTATTAACTGAATTGTAATGTACTGCTTTCATTTCATAATGAAGTGTTTGGAGTGCCTTCTGGATATGAATTTGGTCTTTTTTCAGGTTAATGCAGATAACACAGTTACCGTAGAAATGGTGGATTATGGAAATGTTGAAATTTGTAAAGCAGCAGAATTAAGAAAAAATATATGCATGACAAATATACCATTGCAGTGTCATAAATGCTCATTCAAACAGTTACAGCCTGTATGTACCTGTTTATATTATATAATTTATATGTTACATTTTTATGTTACTGATCTATTATTTTATTCTATGACATTTTCCCCTTTCTTACTCACTTGTTTAGCCTTTATTAAACTTTTTATTAACAGATAATCTTAGGTTTTTTGTTAAATTGTATTATATAGTGTTCTTTCTTTCTCGCATTTTATTTTATAAGTGTTATATATTTTTTAAAACATTCTAAGAGAAGAAAAGTGGCAGTTGATAAAGACAAGGTTCTGTAGGGTTGTATTGTAATAGTTCTATGGCCACAAATAAGTTTGATAATGTTGGTCCTGGTATAGCAGTAAACTATCCCTCTGCAGATTGAACGCACTCTTACTCTTCCCTCTCCTTTCCTTTTGCTATATTCTTTCTTCTTTGGGTAAGTTGCTTGGGAATTGGTCACCATACATTTCATTTTCAGTTTCATGCTGGCACTTTCACCATTTCGCAACTTTTTTACTGAAGCTTAGCGGTGGTAGCAACCTGTTATGCTTGTAGAACTATTTAGGACCAGATGGTCAAGTCATCGTACCTACCAGATCGACTACTGTATCTGTTAACCAACATTTCATCGTCAAGTCGCCATATTAACGACACGGACATAGCCGCTCTGCAGCATTCATCCATGGGTTTTGATAAGGTCAAACCAAGTCAAAAACACAGTATTTATAATTTATTTATAAAAAGTTAATCAAAAAATTAAGGTAAAAGTGCAATTAAAAAATTAACATTAGTGAAACATTCAAATGTTCGTGAATATTTCAATAATTAAATATTTCAATGGTTCATAATACAGTTAAATTTTTAAGCAGGTATAAAGATCAACTCTCGATAACGGCTTGGGCAAGGTTCGCCTTTTATTGTGCTGTACAAAACACGCACACACATATCTCAGGAAATCTCTCTATTGTTTGCTGACCTGTAAACAGCAGATGTTAGCAATATCGTATCATATTTACAACCAATCAAGTTCATTCAAACCTCAAGTTATACTTTAACAATATTATTTTATATGACATTTATCTTTTAACCTTATTTTATAATAACTTCGTTTCATTCAAATTTAATATTATTTTCTGTATGATTCCAATAAAAATGGAATTCAAGGATTTACGTAAAAAATGAAGGATTATGAAGAATAATATAGCCAGATTAAAAACATTCATTGAAAACTTTTATCTTAATTCAGGCAATTACGATCTATTTACCATTAAATTTGATAAAGTGTTAGAATACAAAAAACTATTTTTCAATGTTCAGTCTGAAATCGAATTGCACCATGATGTGACTGATAGGACCTTGAAGTCAGAAACACTAATGATAACCTTTTTGACAAACTTAAGTTAAAACATAAAAATTAGAAAATCGTTTCAAAATTTCAGAGGTAACTGATGCAGCTAAAGTGATTAACAAACCTAATCCAATTTCTTTAAAACCTATACAAATAGAGCCCTTACACGGTGATGTGAAGGCTTGGCATAAATTCTATGATCAAATTCTATGTATCAAAATTCATCAATTTTTATCGTCTATTTAATTTTCTGATGTTGAAAATTTTTATACCTTACAAATTTCTTAAGAGGTGATGCTCTTGATGTAATAAAAAATTTATCAGTAACGTCTGAAAATTATGAAACTGCAATACAATTACTTAAGGCTCGTTATGATAACAAAAGGCTAATAGCAGCTAAACATGATTTAGAAATTATTAATTTAAAACCATCAAAAAATGAAAATTCTGAAAATTTATCTAAGTTCATTAACCAAGCTAATTCAGATATTAATGCATTGAAGAATCTAAATATTGACTATTTAGAATTTATTATAATACCGTTAATTACTCAAAACTTAAATTTAAATACTTTAAGAAATTGGGAGCAATCATTAGAAGGTGATGAATTGCCTAAGTTAGAACAACTTATGTTTTTCTTAGAATCTAAACGTAAATTACTTGAATCCACAGACACGATTCAAAGTAATAAAAAACCACAGCCACCTAGTGCAGGATTTAGCGGCAAAAAATATGATTATTCAAAACCTAGTTTTAGTAAAAATGTGTTTCATGTAAAAAATTCTAATAATTTTAAGTGTACATTATGTAAAACTAGCAAACATCAGTTGTATCGATGTGATATTTTCAAGTTATAATGTTAATGAAAGAAAAAACTTTGTATTTCAAGAAAAATTCTGTCTAATTAAACAACATATTGTC
Source organism: Lycorma delicatula (assembly GCF_047948215.1). Taxonomy (NCBI): domain Eukaryota; kingdom Metazoa; phylum Arthropoda; class Insecta; order Hemiptera; family Fulgoridae; genus Lycorma; species Lycorma delicatula. The sequence goes on from NC_134455.1 coordinate 29,554,998, forward strand.
AAAAATTATCCAAGCAATCACCAATGTAAAAAGTGCTCATGGAAGCATCATACACTAATTCATTTAGATAAAATGCTGCAAGATGCAGTAAATAAATCTTCTAAGCTGAATCAAGCTCCTTCAGCCGATAGTTCATATTGTATTTTAAAATTAGAACCTAACAAGTCTGTTTTACTTGCAACTTCAATAGTTAACGTTTAAAATAAAAAGGTAATTTCATCCAAGCTAGTTTTACTTGATTCTGCTTCGATGATTTCATTTTGTACTGAAAGATTTGCCGCCAGACTTGGGCTTCAAATCCAATCTGTTCTCATGCCTATCACAGGTATTAGCAATATCATTAATAAATCTAAGTTAAGTATTGATTTAAATATTAATTCTAGATATGCAGATTTTAATTTTAATTTGAAATGTCATGTAACACCATCCATTACAGGTTTGTTACCCAATCATTTTGTAAATGTAACTGACTGGGAAATTCTTTCTCACCTTTTTTAGCCAATCCTCATTTTAATATTCCTGGGCAAGTCGACATTCTCCCAGAAGCTCAATATTATTTTTTTCTACTTAAGCCTGTTCAATTAACTCATAATTCCAATCATACCATACTTCAAGAAACTCGTCTTGGTTTCATAGTTTCTGGTCAAATCCCTACTAAACCTATCAAGCGGAAAAACAATTCAAATTCAATATCACTTCTTATTAGTAATGAACAGCTTTTCTCTCAATTAGATCATTTTGGAGATCTGAAGAGGTAGAAAATCATTTACCAACCAAGGAGGAATCTTTCTGCGAAAAACGTTTAGTTGAAAATACCTTTCGTGATCAACGAGGCAGATTTGTTGTGTCTCTTCCTCGTAAAGAAAATTGCTGTCAGTCAAGCAATGACTGACAGCAATTTTCTTACGAGCAAGAAAATTGCTCGTAAAGAAAATTGATCAGTCAAGCAGATGCCAAACATCGTTTCAATTTATTACAGCTTAGATTTAAGAAAAATCCTAAACTCAAGGAAGACTACTTCCATTTCATGAAGGAATATCAAGAATTGGATCACATGCAACCTGTAGATTCATTTCAATCCAAGGTTCCATCTGAAACGTTTTATTTGCCTCATCATGCAGTATTTCATGAATCCTCTATCACTACCAAAATAAGAGTAGTATTTGATGGTAGTGCGAAAACTTCAGATTGCCAATCACTCAATTCAATTCTTGCTGTAGGTCGAGTAGTACAACAAAATTTATTTTCAATTATAATACATTTTAGAACTCATGCTATCAGGAGACATTCCTAAAATGTACAGACAAATTCGCATTAATCTTAGAAATTTTTCATTACAAAGAATTCTCTAGTATGATGATACCAACTCCTCAATCATTCCATATAACTTACAGAAAGTTACTTATGGTTGAGCACCGTCAAATTGTCTAGCAACAAGATGTTTGATTGAAATTTCCAGTCAAAATGAAGCCTCTTTTCCTCAATTTTTTCAAGTAATTAAGCAAGATTTTTATGTCGATGATCTGCTCACTGGTTGTGACAACATTGATCAGTTGAAACAATTATACAATGATGTTTCGTTATTGCTTAGCAAATATGGACTTTCACTACATAAATGCCATTCCAACATTCCATATATGTTTGACAATTCTGATTCTTTCATCAAATTAGATAAGGATGAAAATATCTAGACACTTGGATTATTTTGGAATCCTCAAGGCGATGATTTCATTTATCAGTTCGAACAAAGGGATAAGAATACTTCTTACAGCAAGCATTCCATTTTGTCAGTCATTTCTTCATTGTTCGATCCTTTAGGACTGCTTGCTCTTATAATTGTTCCGTTTAAAGTACTCACACAAGAGTTATGGTGCGCCAACCTTCACTGGGATGAAGTTCTTCCTGCTCTGTTAGCAGAAAAATGGAATTTTCCGTTTTCTCAACTCAAATCTTCAAGTAATTTTAAGATTCCTAGATTAGTTAAAATAAGTTTTAGTAAGAGTTATCAATTGCACGGATTTTGTGATGCAAGTAGCCACTCATGTGGTGGCTACTTGGTTTTCATCAGATCTGTTGATAGCAATGAACACATTGAAACCCACTTATTGTGTTCAAAATCTAGAGTTGCTCCAGTCAAGCAGATCTCTATTCCTAGATTAGAGCTGAATGTGGCTCTTCTATTATCTGATCTATTCAATAAAGTTAAGTGTATTTTAGGTATATGGTTTCATTCTATCCACCTTTGGTCAGATTCTCAAGTCGTACTTTACTGGTTGTCATCGCTTCCTAAACGACGGAAGGCATTTTCACAAATAGAGTTTGCAAAATTCAAGAGCTAACTAAGGAATGCTTATGGAAGCACATTCCTTCAAGGGATAACCCCGCAGACATCCTGTCACTTGGTTGCATGCTGGATGCATTAACCTTGTCAAAACTCTGGTGGAATGGTCCGTCTTTTCTGAAGGAAGAGGAGAACGTCTGGCCATCCAATAAATCTGTTATTTCTATGATTCCACCAGATTTGCTCAAGGAAGAGAATTATAGCAAAACTAATGTGTTTTCAGTTGCGCTTCAAGCTACAGAAACATGTGGAACTTTCAAAACCATTTTCTTCGTTCACATGAACACTAAACATATCTTCATATACTCATCGATTCATCCACAATTTGAAAAATAAAAACAGTCGTCGTATGTTGTCAGATCTTTCTCCACAAGAAACCAGTTCCATGTTAGAAATTCTTGTTCACCAAACTCAAGAATTATATTTTGCAAAGGAATTAAATGATTTAAGAAAAAATTCTGCTGTATCCAGGAAAAGCAAATTAATTTCTCTCAACCCATTTTTGGATCTGAATAGTATTATTTGCATTGAAGGTCATTGAATTTTTTCAAAATTGTCTCTAAATGCTAAGCATCCTATGATTTTAAGTCCTCATAGTTAGAACTCAATTGATTATTTATCATGAGCATTTAAGATTATCCCATGGAGGATTATATTTAATTCATTTTTCACTCAGACAAAAATATTGGATCAATTCCAGAATCATAATTCACTCTGTCATACATAAATGTTTAACTTGTTTTCGCTTTAGAGCTCAACCACTGAGTCAGTTACTTGGTCAACTGCCAAAAGAAAGAATCACAATATCCAGACCATACCAGTCAACTGGTTTTGATTATACGGCCCAATACTTATCCGTCATGGTGGGCGGCATACTCGATCTACCAATTCTTCGACTATTAAAGCTTACATTGTATTGTTCGTATGTGTCAACACAAAGGCACTACCCACAAACTCGTGACTGATTTATCAACAGAAAGCTTTATTGCTGCCCTACAAAGATTTATAGGACACCGAGGATTGCCCTCACATTTTTTCTGACAATGGAAAAAACATTTGCGGTGCAAATCGCTCACATCTTCAAGAAATGTATGATTTTCTTAAAACCGATACGGCTAATTTCAAAATTAAATCTTTCTGCACCTGTAACAACATAAAATGGTCCTTCATTCCTCCATACTTTCCTAGTTGGGGTGGTTTAGGGAAGCCACTGTGAAGAGCATGAAGTTTCACCTGCAAAGAGTCATGGGAAATTCTGTTTTCAACTACGAAAAATTATCTACCCTGTTAATCCAAATAGAGGCATGTTTAAATTCAAGACCATTATATTTACCTTCATCTGACACCTCTGATCCCGCTCCACTCACTCCTGGACATTTTCTAATTTTTGCTCCTTATCTTCCTTACCTGACCCTGATTTCTCAGGCATTAACGTAAATAAGCTCGCTAGGTAGCAGTTTACACAAAAATTACTAAGAGATTTTTGGAAGGAATGGTCTAACGACTACTTTCATTCTCTACAACAGAGAAGTGCAAGGTTTCAAATACCAACATTTGCGTTGGTAAACTGGTTATAATTAAGGTAAATAACCTTCCTCAACTCATGTGGAGATTAGGAGTAATAGTTCAAGTGTATCCAGGCAAGGATAGACTCACTGGTGTTATTAGTTTTTAGATGTAAAAACAAATAACACCACTATAAAAAGAACCATTAATAAACTGATTATTATTCAAAATTTAGATGATGGGATGATATGAATCATTCTAAATCCAATCAATGAGTTTTTTCTCTTTTAACATCATTTCATTGTAATTTTTATAAAAATTGTAATTATAATTTGGTGGGCAGTGTGTTACATTTTCATCCCTTCTTGCCATTGGGTGCTGAAACCTAGCAGTGGCTGGGTGCCCACAGCAAACTATGGTCGTCAGAGCATCACGCCATTCTGTGTCACTAGCTGCTCCCTCGAGCACAGTACGTAGCGTCTTAAGCCAGTTTACACTCATACCTGACCCAAGTTGGTCGTGTCTGGATGGACTCTCTCCATTCTTGTTTGGATGAACATTATTTTAAGTTTTATTTAGCTTATGTTTGCTATCTGTAAAGTTACGTTATAAGTTACAAGTATTATGTTACAAAATTATTTTAAACACCAAGACGGCATACAATTAAACAATTCTTCAGTAATCAACAAGGTGTTGTCTTCATTCATCACCTATGAACACACCCTCCCTCTAAAATCTACTGCAACACTGTTGACGAACGGCGTCCCATCGACATCGCAACATCATGTTTTCAATAATATTGTTGACAATTTTCTAGTGTTTTCTACTGTAAATTTTACAGATGTTAGATAATATTATGAAAACCAAATAAATAGAGAAAAGATGCTTTTATATAAAATAACACTGATTTTAAAACAAATTGAATTAGCAGCAGTGTAAATGTATTTATCAAGCAAAGAAAAAATTAATGTACTATAAATAATGAATTCTTATTAAATGGCATTGGTTTGCAGACATTTTTTTAATTCTCATTGTTTACAACAGTACATTTAATGTTACATATACTGCTAAGTAAAATAGATTCCATTTAAAAATGTAAAATAATCTAGAACTACTGAAAATTGTACACAATAATCAAAACCCCAAACACAAGGCAATTTAGCCACAAACTGCACACTCAGTTGTGACAAAGGCTGCATTATTCAGTGAAATTGGAAAAACCAGGAAGTCTGTTATTTCCTCTTTTAAATAATGTCTATCAATTTTATTTTAGTACATATATTTTAAAATAAATCTACAAAATAGGATCAACAAGATTATGTTACTACGAGGGTAAATCAAATATAAACAGAATTATTATTTTTAAACAAAATGTTTTTATTGAAAAATAAAAAGGTAAATATAATTTACTTTTTTACCTAGTTTCCTGCTTTAGAAATACATTTTTCCCAGTGAGAAGGAAGGTTTTTTATTGCAGCATCATAGAATGAAGCTGGTTGCATCAGGAGCCAATTACGTACGAATCCCTCCACTCCCTCATCATCTTCAATTCCATGTTGAATTTGAGGTTGCCATGTGATTGTCATGTCATCACTTATGCTGACAACGTCTGCTACTGATTTTAGGGGATTCGTGTAACGAAGTAGAGTACGGAGCTGCTCATGTTTGCGACACTCCGGCTATGGAGTCTTGAACATAAGATGTTTTCAACCTAGAGAAAACCACAATGATATTGCTTAAGGGCCGATTAGTTGCTTCACGATGAATCCGGGTTTGGGTAACTGGTCTTCCCATTCGGTACATTACAGCTCAAAAGTACCTGGGTGTTATCATTGATGAGAATTTTTGGTTCAAGGAACATCTGTAATATGTAGCAAAAAAGGACACTGATGCTTTTTATAGAATCCATAGAGTCATTCATCCGGATTGAGGGTTGAATTACCATACCATGCGTATTCTTTACAAAGGTGTTAGTGAATCTATTATGCTATATGCTGCATCTGTCTGGGCTCACCACTTAGCTTTTAGGTGTTACGCAGACATTTTACTGCGGGCCCAGCGACTCCTCTTGCTGGCTGTTATAGATGGTTATAGAACAGTCTCGCAGGAGGCAGTCTGTGTTATAGCCAGAGTCAAACCAATGGATATCTTGGCTAATGAGTGTAAGGAACGCTACATTTCCAAGGTAAATAATCTATTGATGTCAGAATGAAACCAGGAGATTGAAGACTTTCATCTTGGCAGATCAGGTGGGACGAATCCCCCACAGTTTGCTACATGCATAGTATTTTCCTATAGTGTCTGATAGGTGCGATTAGATGGGTCTCCCCCAGTCAATATATCACACAGTTACTTTCTGGGCACCCATGTTTTGTTGCAGGTGACAAACCTTGCTGTAAGCCTCTGACAGACCTCCAAATGTCTCAACTTTTGATATGCAGTCAAAAGGCGAGGGACCTATCTGGCACATACTTTATGGAACTGTAGGTCACTTGATAGCTTGTATAACTTATTCCGACCTGTTCAGTAATTTCAGATACTATCACCTGTTGATCGTCTTAAACCATGCAAATATTTTCATCTGTAATGCTGGTCTGAGAACAGCGATTGTGTTCCTGATTTTTTCACTCATTCTCATCCTTTCCTGAACTCTTTATGCCAGGCAAACACACAAGTCCTTGACAATGTTTGGTCCCGGAACTGTGTAGTCAATCTCCGAAAAATTTCCATCGTTTGAACTCGTTCATGAGCAAGAAATTTTATAATTATGCATTGTGCAGTGGAGGGGTGCACCTGTTGTTCGAACATCGTGAGCGTTACTGACGAATTGGTTGGGAGTGTGGAATGGGTGGCTCTCTCCACTCCTAATGATCCCACCCAAGTAAACTAGAAGCGTGGGTCCAATCCTACCAACAATAGATGCTCAGGAACACAAAAATCCCGTTTATATTTGATTTATCCTTGTATTTTAGCTGAAGGTTTTCAATCAATTTCAAAAATGAAATTGGTGAAGAAAAGTTAGACGTAAACCATTTTCAGACTAGCCTAAAATGGCAAATAATTTCCATCCAGTTACCATCCTTTTTATATCAAACAAGGTAAGGTGAAAATAATGATGAATTGCTGACTCTTGTTATTTTGAGAAAACTACTACATCAGAGCAGTATGGATTCCTCAAGGCAAACCTTCTTATAATTAAATAATTGTTCTTAAGGCAGAATTCTCATTTCTACACATGATTTATTGCTGTCTACATGGATAAAGCATTTTTATATGGTTGAAAAGAAGAATATTGAACATTTTTTGTTTAGGGATTCCTCAGTAACTGGAACTTCTATGTTGGAAAAATAGTTTCAGATAACCTTTGTTGGACAACAGTATTCTCAAGATAATTTATTAAGTATACTTTATTGTTATAAAACAGCTGAGCATTTCCTTCATGTTTGAATAAATTAAATTAAAAGGTGGACAAAAATTATGCAATTAAATTTTTAGGTATTCTATTTTGAACAAAGCAAATAATACATTTAAGAGAACTTAGTATTCAATGTTATATATGTTTTAACATATATGTACACATACATATATAATTAATTGAATTATATACCTCATAATAGTCTTGATTATTTGTAGGCACTTATAATTTTCTTAAATTGATATGGCTTTTTGTTGGAGCTAAGAACATAATAATATCAGATATTTATAAATATTCTAATTTAAGTTTTTTTCTTTTAGCATGGCACCGTTGGTATATAATATTATTTACATATAAATAAAATGAAATTCAACCTTACCAACAATTCGTCCGCATTCACTTTTGTAGTACTTTCGGTCATTTGACCATCCTCAGGAAAGGTTACTCATCAATTTGAGATCATTAGAATTAAAGTATGTAGAATGTAAATTTATCAAATGTTAAAATCAGAACAACTGTTATATTATACTTGTCATAGTATAAAGTTAAGCATATCTGTTATGTAAGAGGGTCACAGTTGTTGTAATTTTAACATTTTTTAAATTTACATTCTACATAATTTAATTCTAATAATCTCAAACTGAAGATTAACTTTTCTTGAGGATATTCAAATGACCGAAAGTGCTAGAAAACAGAACGCGAATGAATTGTTGGTAAGATTAAATTTCATTTTATTTATATATTTAAAAAAAATATTCTATTGTTGCTTAATGACCCAAAAAATTAATAGTTGTTATAAAGCAAGAATATCAGATAAGGAATAAGAAAAGAAAAGAAAACCCAACGGTATGAAAATTATTACATACGAGGTGCGACAATAAAGTAATGAATGAGACTGATGTGAAAAAAAATGTTGCTTACCGTTTTAGTCATGTTTACTGTTGTCTCTTTCAAAGTACTTCCCCTCTGATTGCACACACTTATTCCAGCGCTTCTGCCATTGATGGTAACATTTCTGGAACTCATCTTCTGTAATATCCTCCAAGACCCTCGTCACAGCTTTTTGGACATCTTGTGTTGTTTCAAAATGGTGTCCCTTGACCGCCATTTTGACTCTTGGAAATAGAAAAACATTGCATAGAGCGATATCTGGTGAATAAGGTGGCTGTGGTAGTACTGAAATTTGTTTTGAGGTTAAAAATTGCTGTACTGACAGAGGAGTATGGGATGGCGCATTATTGTGATGCAGAATCCAATTATCAGCAATGTTGGCACGGACACGAAGAACTCGTTTACGAAGTCTTTCTAAAATTTCTTTGTAGAAATATTGGTTAACTGTTTGTCCAGGAGGCACCCACTTGTTCTTTATGAACAATTCCCTTGGAATCGAAGAAGCACACAAGCATGCATTTCACTTTTGACTTTGACATGCGAGCTTTTTTTTGGTCTGGGTGATCCCTTTGAGCACCGTTGCGAACTTTGGCCTTTTGTTTCTGGATCGTATTGAAAAAACCAACCTTCATCACCAGTGATAACACGGCTCAACAAATCTGGATTGATTTCCATTTGCTCTAACAGATTGGCTGCCACATTTTTCCGTGTTTCTCGCTGTTGTGTGAGATTTTTGGGGAACATTTTTGCACAAATCTTTCTCATACCAAGATCTTCAGGTAATATTAGACGAACCGTTTCTCGATTGATGTTGAGTTCTTCTGCAATCATTTTCACGGATAATCTTCGATCAGATCGTACGATTTCATGCACCCTAGTGAAGTTGACATCTGTCCGTGAGGTTGATGGTCGTCCACTGCGGTCTTCATCTTCAACATTCGTTCTGCCTTCACTAAAAATTTTATGTCACCGAAAAACTTGAGCTCTTGACATAACCTCCTCTCCAAAAGCCTTCTGAAGCTTACCATAAGTTGTCGCGTTTTCACCCGATTTAACGCAAAAATAAATGGCTTGCCGTTGGGCAATATTTTGCAGTTTCATTTCTGTGACGAGAGACACAAACACGTGTTCACTTATTACAGCACAACTCACGACTGAGCAGTTACATCAATGTGCCGCTTGGACTAGAAGTAGCTTATAGACCAAGGTGCCTACGCAAGCTGCAGGGTTTCCACATCTTGCATAGAAAAATCAGTCTCATTACTTTATTGTCGCACCTCGTATGATACGTAATCATGTATAAAATGACATAATCATGAAATAATATTAGGAAAAAAACTGATACAGGGAAGAATACAAATGAAAGGTAGTGATTGAAGAGCAAGCATCAGATATAAAGAAACTTTAACTGAAATTTTGAATTGAAAAACCTAATGAAATATCCTCTTTAGCCCTATTTTAGACTTTAACAATTTAGGTGTGTAAAATGTGGATGTTATGGAATGAAAAATGTAAGTAAAGTTACTTGAATACACAACATCAGATTAATAAATATTTTTGTCAGAATTACAAAATAATACTCTTTAATTATGGGCACTTATATGCCTCTTTTTAAGTATGACATACTGCAATGTATGCAGCTCAGTTACAATTAAAATCATAAATAATGAGATAAAATAAAGAAAAACAAAGTTCTTGTTTCTGTAAATGATCACTATTACAAAGCTATTTTTCATAACTCTGATTTACTTTTTTTAGATTTCTGAAGATGGTCAGTGGACTATACCAGTATTGGATTTTATACACGCTACCGTTGTAGAGAAGTTCTGTCCAGTGCATGTTAAAGGAACTGTTGGAAACTATAATGTGAGCATAACACTTCATTTTTTTGTTACATGTGAATTCTGTTTTTAATTACTTCTATTATCCTTTTGTAGAGTTCATAAGTGCCTAGGTGTTTTGTTTGATGAGAAGTTGCTGTTTTGCAACCACATTAGGCAAGTAGTGGCGGATGCCGCCTCTGTGGTGCAGAAGCTTAGGAGGATTGCTCGGAAGGATTATGGGCTGTCAGGCTGTCATTTTTATGTGGTGTACCGAGGTGTCCTCAAAAGTATGACTTCTTATGCTGCGTCCATTTGGGCGCATAGGTTGGATAGAAATCTAGCACTTACTCAAAATTTAAGGAGTGTCCAGTGCAGAACCTTAATCGAATGCACTGATGTGTTTAAAGCAACCTCCTATGAGGCTACCACCGTATTGGGAAAGGAAATACCACCGTATTGTCCCATTCGATTTAGTGGTGAAAGTACAGGTGGCCATGTGGAAATTGCAAAGAGGTAGAAAGGCTGAGATATTTGGGATGCGGTTTCGAGCCGGGCCTGTACCAGAATGAAATGGTGATCACAATGCACCGGCTCTAAATTTCGGACAGTTGCCCTTCTCCTGCCTGCGAAGGAGGCTTTACAGCCTCATGATGGAAGTTTGGCAGCAGAAATGGTACACTACGACTAAGGGTAGGTCCTTGTATAGATTTATTACAGGACTTGGTAGGGGGATGGTTCACTCTATTTTTGTTTTTAAGGACAACGGGAGCCCAAGTGCTCTCCAATCACATGAATTTGAACCAATATTTGTTTCGGTTCCACCTGGCAGCTGATGAGCTATGTGTCTGTGTAGAGGTCCAGTCGAACGAACACATGATGTTCGACTGCCCAGCTCTTGGGGGGGTTAGAACCCAGGCCACCCTGGAACTTAGAAGTCAAGGGGAAAATTGGCCACTCATGTGGCGTGAGCTGCATTGTCAGACCATGGGAAGTTCCTTGATGCTATTGCTTTGTTCATCTGGCGTCAGTAGTTCAACGGATATAAGACTCCTACCATTTGCTGTAGGAAGCTACCCTCGAGAAATGGCTGGCCATCGGTCAGATATAGCTCCAAGTGCTATAATATGGTAGACAGGTACTTGCTGGCTTTCAGCGACGTAGGCGTGGCAGCAAATTGCTGTCCTTGACAATAAATTCTAATTTATTGACAAGTCATATATTTTAGTATGTAGATGTGGTCTGCCTACCCATTTTAGTAATGTATGACAAGTGAGTGGTGGGACACACAAGCAAGTGGTGCAAGGCACCATATGTATTCCGCTCATGCAGTTAGGTAAGCTCTAGGAGCTAATTAGGATATTGGTCGCTAAACCATTTTGAGGCACAGTAGGTGTTTGTGGTACAGATATTCGGTCTTATGCTTTAGGGCGACCGAATGGAGTGGTGGTGGGAGAAATGCCAGACAAACCAATTATCCTTCGGTAGTGAAGATAATGTAATCAGTTATAGAGTTAAGTAATCGATAGTGGATAACTTCAAATTTCTGTATGAAGTAGTGTCTAGTTTACTAGAAAAAAGTCTTAAATCCATTGATGTTTCTAATAATATTGAAAATTAACTATACCGTATCAATGTTAAAATTGTTGTAGCTAAACTAATGCATATTTTAATCTGAACAAGAGTTTGAAATTGAGAAAATAATTCTTTCTTTATAAGTCGAGTTTTATGTTCCTGCTAGTGGTTTAAAACAATTTCACGTTTATGTTTCAGCTTGTGAGTCTGAAATGTCCTGGAGGTTTGGATCTCAGTGAGATATTACTTAATATGAACTACGCAAAATATGTAACAGATGAGGTTGTAGATGAGGAGGATCGCAGTGTTATTATTGAAGATGAATGTTGTTCACTTAGGTCATCATCTCCTCCTTCTATCAAAGAGAATGTAAAAAGGGATGAGTCCTTCCATGAAACACCATTAGATAATGATGTCTCTCATAAAGAATTGGATTTTTATAGCTTAGATTTACAATGTGACAATAAGGCAAGACATTTTATTTAATCATATAATTAGTGTATTTAATCTGTCTATTACTAATATATCGTTTAATATGTGTACTGAGTTAGACTTTTTTTTTTTTTAATAAGGGTGGTTCTGCTTGTAGTGCTGTTTAATATTTTTCTTGCTTGTGCCTGAAAGATAGTGCAACTGTTTTTTAAAATTTGTTCATGTTTTTGTCAGTAAAGGGTCAGTTGATACTTGTAGCATTATTTAACCAGATTCTATATTTATTTCATTTTTTTTGACTGCCATTTATTTTAAAATTAAGCACCGATTACAAGAGTGCCAATATATGCAAAATGTTTATCTAAACTTAATTTTAAGTGAATGTATGTGAAACTTGATAAACTTGAAAAATATTTGAAACTTGAAAGATTATTTTCATAACTTTATATCTTACTATGTCACTACTAAAATATCAGTTTTAACATTTTCATCCTTGTTTCTTGTTCTAAATCCACCATTAGATGTTTTACTTGGGTCAGTAAAATATAAACCAGAATTTCTTTTATAGCAACCAAAAATGTGATCACGTGGAGTTAAGAGTATGTGGGCAGGCATTGGACATATTTAGACTTTCTTTCTTTTTCCTGTTTAGCCTCCAGTAACTACCGTTTAGATAATTCTTCAGAGGATGATATGTATGAGTGTAAATGAAGTGTAGTCTTGTACATTCTCAGTTCGACCATTCCTGAGATGCGTGGTTAATTGAAACCCAACCACCAAAGAACACCGGTATCCACGATCTAGTATTCAAATCCATGTAAAAATAACTGGCTTTAATAGGACTTGAACGCTGTAACTCACAACTTCCAAAGCAGCTGATTTGGGAAGACGCGTTAACCACTAGACCAACCCAGTGGGTGGACATATTTAGACTAGCTGTATGGTATTACACATATTTCATGCCATCACTCTGTTAGTCCCTAAGAGAATGATGATTGAGTTACCAGTACCTATTCTCTTTGCTTAGTGTATTATTAAGTTTTTGATAAATGAGAATGTTAAAGAGTGAAATTTTGCAAAGATTATACATACAGTTTGGTATTTAAGACTTCATCTAAGAGGCAAGTTTGGGTCGTATTAATCATTCTCTAGTGGTCATAATGACATTCAAACTTTGACTCATCTGTGTCGACCGAAATCCAACATTACACTAAAAAAAAATTCATGAAGTTCAGGTCTTTTAAAGCTATCATTGAGTAATAAATATTGCCTTAAATTAGTGCAAAAATCTTTTCTATGACAGAAGAACAATTAAAACTCCATACTACTGTTAATTGTTGGACAATCTTAAAGCAATTTATTGCTCCAAAAGATATGATATGCTGATCTGAGTGTGTTGCTTCTTCATGACAGTACTATACCCCATACTGCAACAGTAACTCAAGAAAATTTTAGCAACTCTAATGTGCCACTATGCTAAACATCTTGATTTATCACCAAACGACTACTATTTGTTTGGACTGCTAAAGGAGGTATTAAGAAGACAATGATTTTCCAGTTACAAAGATGGAAAAAATTTGTTTTTAATTGTCTTTGAATATGCTCCAGTACATTTTATTAAAATAGAATCCGAAAACTGATAATTCATTGTAAAAATGTTGATGTAAATGTAAATTGTGTAGAAAAATAATTTTAATACTTCATATATAATAAATAAATAAGTTATTAAAAATTCTAGTTTATACTTGACTGACAAATACTTTGTCAGTCAAGTAGTAGTTGTTCTTAATAGTTCAAGTAGTAGTTGTAGTTGTTGTTCTTAAATTTTAGGTTTTGATAGGAATAGTATGCCCAGTTTCACCTAACACATGACTCTGCCATTAATTTAGTTATTTATAAAATGTCAATTAGAGATGAGTCCATGGACAGACCCGTGAGCAGTTACTGTTCCACTAAGCCCCAATAAGGTAGTGAATACTCAGCTTGTAGAAGACCCCAGCAGGGAGCCATAGATGAACCAATATAGCAGCTGACACAGTTCTAGTGTTACTTAGCAAGGAAGAAGGGATAAAAAATAATGAAATGGGAGTTTAAAGGAAGAAATAATTGACCTACAGAAGGATTTCTTGTGATTGGAGTAGTTTAACATTATACACAAGATGATTGTTGCTCAGAATCAGAGAATGAATCACACCTTGATGATGTTCATTCTCATTAATTTTCTTAATGGTATAACTTTTGATTGATCCTTTCTGATTCTGTTATTGGTTTTATAGAGCATGTAGAAGATATGTCCAAAAAGTAAAGCTGTATAGAGCACAGAACATGATACTTATACATGTTTTTTGACCTCAAAGAGTGCATTAGTTGTAGTCCAGCAGAGATAGTGTGTGTGTTTAAATAGCTTAATAGTTGCTTGTTGCATTTTTATTTTGTGAATAATGACAAAACTTCATATGTTCTGCCATGGTATGAAGGTGACTATATCCACCTTGGTATTCATGTTTACTTAGTTTGGGTAATACCCACACTAAAGCAATTTGTAGGCTTTTGAGAATGAAGTTATGGGGAATTTTACTAATTAAAAACCAGAATAACCATTTTCAGAATGGTCAGACTTTAGTTAAGAATTCAAGTAGGCCATCAACTAGCCAAAATCTAACTGCCATCAATATTATTCTCAGTTTGATCATGGAAAATCATCAGCTAAAATCAAAACTAAACTATAATCTAATTTAACTATAATCAAATTTTAAACTATTACACAGAAGCACAGCTCAAAGTATTGTGTCAGTCATTATTTTAGATTGACGAATATTATTTTTTTTATAACAGATATTGTTAACTGGAATTTTATTAGAGATCATGTATAGCAGGCGGTGTATAGCTGTGCACATTGCGTGCAAGAGAGATAGACTGATAGGATGGGTGGAACAGTTAGATAGTCATTCCTTTACGAAAACATCTCGTATAGCTCCATTTACTTATATGGTATACATTACATTGTCAAAGTTGTTTCGGATAGTTAATAGCGCAGTAAGCCAGCTATCAGCCTATGTGCACAGCAATACATCACCCGCTATGCGAAGTAACAATTGTTTTAATTAGGACTCTAAAGAAGAAAAAGTAGTAGAGGTTATTAAAAGAAGATTTTTGTTCTACTTTTGTGTTTTATTTGTAGGTTTTCTTATATATAAGAAAGTAGATTTTTATTTTTATTTTCATAAGAAAGTAGATTTTATAATAGTAGAAAGAAAATAGTATAGTAGAAAATATAATAGTAGAAAATTTTATAGTAGAAAGTTATTTTTATAAGAAAGTAGATTTTTATTTTTTTTCTATTTGTTGATTGTTATTTTTTTCTTATGAAGAAGAGGAAGTATTGTGAACATGAGAAATTTCAGATTTCAGTGGAAAT
The DNA here is from genome assembly GCF_047948215.1 of Lycorma delicatula. Classification (NCBI taxonomy): domain Eukaryota; kingdom Metazoa; phylum Arthropoda; class Insecta; order Hemiptera; family Fulgoridae; genus Lycorma; species Lycorma delicatula. Next base: position 29,570,396 of record NC_134455.1, read on the forward strand.
ATCAATTTTGACCATCCCTGAATCTGTTTTGACTAGTTTCAGTATGATGTCTGTACGTATCTCACATAACTCAAAAACGATTAGCCATAGGATATTGAAATTTTGAATTTAGGTTTGTTGTAACATCTAGTTGTGTACCTCCCCTTTTGATTGCAATTGACAGAACCAAGTGTCCAAAAAATTTGGATTTTGGACTCTTTCTTAACTGCAGTAATAGTGTCCCTCATTTAGAACTTTTCAACGATATATCATAAGTGGTACTTATTTTCATTCGTTCCAGAGTTATAGCCAAATAAAATTTTAATTAACGGGATATTTGGATCTTAAGGAGAAGGCACATCGGTTTGAATCAGACTTCATCTCCTCTTTTTTTTTCTTTTTTTTTTTTTAATCTAAATATATTGATTTATTAACAATTATTAACCTCTGATTGTAAAATTAGTTTTACAATAAATAATAATAAATAAAAAAATATGCAAAAATATCAGAAATTATTAATGAAATTAAATTTTATGTACTTTCCATCTACAAGAAAAAATGTGTACGTGTAATTTAATAGGTGTACAAGAAAGTCATATAGTGTCCACACCAGATTTTTTATGAAAATATTTCTATATTTTATTTGAACTAAAGGAAATTTTGTTATACTTTCTTATTAAACACTTAAATACAATTGCATTACTAAAATATATCTGTGTCAGAATTATCACTACTGAAACTAAATAAGCTAAAACTGTGTAGATTATGTATGTAGTATGGTTAAGATTCATTAAAAAATTAATAAAAAATAAAAGTTCATCACCAAATGCAGAATAAAATTGTGTACATTTTGATGTGATATGTTTACCACCAGTGGCTTTACCTCCAGAGCTAGATAGTGATTGTATCTTTTCCGCAGTAGTTAAATCAATTTCTAGCATTCAACATAACATACATATTCTGCAAATTTTAATAGAAATCATTTAAGTAAATAACAAAAAAAGCTCTTCAAGCTTATGTGGCAATATCATCAAGCAAAAAAAAATTATAGAAATATTTTTTAATGGCAGTATGATATTAGTATGAATAATTCACATTTACATGTATAAAATAATTTGTCTTAGTGCGATACTTGTGCATCTAAATTATATTTTATACATTTCAATAAATAATATAACAGTAGTTTGACTAGTTTGAATATATTACAAATAATTAGATAGCTACAAGAGAATGCTATTGTCAGCTAAATTGTTCAAAATATTATTTAAACTCTGTATAGAACTATCAGCACATAAATTGGCACAAAAAACTACTAGCATTCAGCAAACATTTGGCACAGTACTAGGCCGACTGAAAACATTATCAGTTTAATATAGATGATGTTTGTTTATAATAAAAAATACATACATTGCTATTTAAGTAAAACTAGTTCAGTATCCCAATTAATATTATTATTTTTTAAAGCACTTTAAATAATTATTTTTTCTACTCACTTTATTGCTGTAGCTTGCAAATTCTGAAGTCACTGTCATTGGTTGATCCTAAAGAGCTTATGTCTGATTCTGAATTCACATTTTTCACAAAATTGTCAATGTGCACCTCATATAAATGTTCATCTTCAATGTATTTTTTTCCCAACATTGACAACATGCTCATAGATACTGCTCCACTCAGCATCACACACTTTATGAAATTCCTCTTCAGCTAACTTTAAGAACGTCCGACATGTTAAAAGTTTTATTTCTTTTAGCTACTTGCCCTTTCATTTGACTCCAAATCATTTCAATGGCATTTAAGTCAACATGATAAGATGTCAACCGTAGAACTGTGTGACCATAATTTTTGAGTGTCATCTATTAGAAATTTCTTTTGATTTTCTTTGTGTAATTTTATATCATATAATTCAGTCTTTATCATAGCAGGAAAACAGATAATTCATTTTTTGGCTAACCATTGTGATACAGTTTGTTATTTAGTACAATGACTGGCAAGTTAGGAATTCACTTTTCCCATAAACATTTCGTGTACTTCTCAGAATCCATTGATTTGTAATAATCTCCTTTCTTATTTAACTCATACATAAGTAAAGCATCGTTAATGAATTATACAGCCAACATGAACAATTATTAATAGTGAGCCCTTGGATACTGGTGTTTTTAGTTCCTCATGAAGGTTTGTTGTGTTTACCCACAATTTTGCTGTCGTTTGACTACTGTGAATGTAGATTTCATCTGTGTATGTCAGTCTTCCTTCTTCATGAACAGCGAAATTTGTCATACAAATCTCATTCTTTGCATTTTAATGTCATGCCATTCTATCAGTATATTCCAGTTGTCTTTTGTTTGTTTATCATCTAAATCCCATTTTATGTAATATTCTTCTTAAAAATCTTTCACTCCCTTTGAAATTAATTTCACTTTCATGGTCTTTTTGTATAATTCTCCTCACAGTAAGAACGTATTTTTCAGTTATATAAAATTTATTTATTAAACACCTCAAAGCATTCATGTTAAATGAATTTAAATTGTCCATAGTACTGGACCAAGTTACACGTTTTCTTGACGAAATGAACACAGATGGCTTCTTAGTTTCATTTGATTTCTCTTCTGCTATAATTCTTTGAACCGCCCATTTTGATACTTATGTTGCTTGAACAACCGTATTCAGGAATTCAATTTTCCTCACCATTCTGGTTCTGGTATTATTTTGTAAAAAAAATTGTAAACATTGAATACAATTTCCCTCGCCTGACTTTGAACAACCAAATTCCTATTCCTATTCCTGTTCCTCCTAACTTGGGAATTTTAAAAGAAAATAACTGTACTGAGATATTGAAAATTTAAATGACTGAATTTATGACAAAGCCTTGAATGAAAACAACACAACAAATAGTGAAAGATAAATCACACAGCTATTCACATCATTAAGTAAAATATACGCAATAAATTTTTCTATAATAACCACTTCTAGAACATAATTCCAAGTGATGTGTGACATATGATTCTTCACAGTGCAGTGATTAGATAAGATTATGATTAGATTAGAGGAAGTAGGCCTAAACACAACATCAATATATAAGTTAGATTAAAACTCAACAATTAGATACATTACAGCAAGTTTATGGAATCTGTTTATTTTATCATATCACAAAAGACATATAGAAAGTGACAATACTTTTAGTTTGCTTGTAAGAGAGGCCAATGCCTGCAAAATGCTAGTTCATAGGCTTTCAGTGCCTGCGCCAACATAGTGCCGATACATTTACATACATACTCATGTAATGAAAAAATGTGATTGTAGTGTAAAAAACACAGAGGCTTGACCTATGCTTCTACATTATATAGTTCTGAATATTGTTTTACAATTTTAATAACTCAAAATTTTTAAAAGGGTACAGATCAGTAATTTAAGGAGTGATAAGTAAATAGAATGAGCTGTCTTGTGAAAAATGGTTTATCTGGATCATTGCAGTAGTTTTTTAATAGTACTGATTAAAGTTAAAGTTACATAACAGAAGACTCAAAAGATAATGCCTTTATCCATTCTCACAGCAAAAAAATTAATAAAAAGTAAAAGTTCATTACTATCAAATGCAGAATAAAATTATGTAAATGTTGATGTAATTTGTTTTAAAATTGTACTGACAGTTTGTATTTTATAAAGTTTCAAGCTGGAGTTTATAATGTTTGTACCAACAGTAGTTGCAAGTTTAATAGTAGCATATAATTAATTATTAAGGATTGGTTACTGTTACTAGTTTGGGAGTAGGCTTAAAATGTTGATATCTTTTAAGGATTGTGAAGATAAAATATCAGCCTAAATTGTTGTAGAGAAAATCTTTTTTTCATAGTAAAAGTTAAACCCATTCATAAACTATTTCCAGAACGTTGACTATGTGTATAAAGAAATTGAGTTGCTTGATGATACTGATGAATTCCTAGCAGAAGTAACTTCAATACTTTCACCAACCAGTGTTATAACTCAGATTTATCACACGAATGAATATGTAAGTAGATCTCACTCCTTTGTAGAATAAATTTATGTAGTCTGTTTTCAGAAATGTTTGTTTTACTTGTTTATAATAATTGTTTTCTTTTTTCACTATTTTTTTCTGCAAGATTAGATACTTATTTTTATGGATCTTTTCTTCATTATTGTAGTCTAATTACTGTATTAGATGTATGTAGAATCCACCTACGTGTTTGGTTAAGATCCTTGGGTAACCAAATGATACGAAACACTTTACATGAAGTTACAATCTATATATATATATATATATATATATACATATATATATATTTTTAATTCAAAATTTTTCATCATAATATAATATGTTCTAGTTTTAACTTGAAATCTACTTATGACTATTTTGCTTGGTTATATTTTGTTTTGTATTCTACAATTTAAAAAATGTTTAGTTCTCTACTACCAAATCAATTAAACCTTGAGTTGTAATGATAATCAAATATGGCCAACCTAGTTTTCCTCTTTATAAAATTCTTCCACAAATTCCTTAACTTTCTTATTTTAATACCTCTTCATGTCATATTTTTAACAACTAATCTGATTTTCAACATCCTTTTGTAAGATCACATTTTCCTTTCTGCTTTTGAAATTGTCGTATTTTGTTACCATCAAGTGCTACAAATATTCATAAGATTGTATTTCTAATACTTAGGTCTGTATTAGCCTACTAGCAGACTTTTTTAACAAAAGCTCTCCTCCTTGCTCTGTCTTTGGCTCTGTTTTTTATAAATCCTTTGTAACAACAGAGCTTTGCAACTTCTATTCAACTATGATCCCCTGTCATAATATTTAACTCCTAACTCCATTTCTCTATTTAGCTTATTATTATCCTTCTTTCCTAATTACCTTTTATTTATTTTTCAAAATGAATTGATCTAGTAGTAAATCCACATTACTTCCTACTAAATCAATTTTTTAGGGGGTTGTTTATTTAGAAGTATCATTAAACAATTATACTCTTCCCTTGAGGAAGAATTTGTATTCTTCCTGGAAATGAATGGTACTGGATTGTTTCAGAACCAATCTAGTATCGGGATTTCCATGGGAAAACGTAGTAATTAATATTCTCCTCACCACAAATCCTCTTCCTTTAAATGGTATTTCAACATTGGTAAAAAAAAATCTTTAGGAATACAGGAAAGAAATAGAAGGTTAAGAAGAAACATTGTTACATTGTTTTATTTTTCACAGCCACAGCAAATTGATAGTGAATTATGTTAGTGCAATGTCAAAAATCATAGTTATATAACAAGCCTGTGGTTCTTTTATTTTTTAAGTCCTTTTAAAAAATAACAGTCCTTTTTAAATCCTTTATTTTATTCTTTTTTTTTTAAGAGAAAAAAAGAATAAATATTTTTTTAAGAAAATGAAAATTAACAATTTTAATTGAAAATTAAAATATTTATTTTAATAAAAAATTATCTTAATCTTCATCTTAAAATAGTAATAACTAAACAAATTTCAGAAATTAAATTTAATCATGTTGCCTTTCACAGTCTTGTTGTTTTCTGATCATGTTTTTTGAAAGTATTACATATTTTTGTTATATACAGTGCACCCTCAATTTACACGTAATTTTTTTATGCGGTTTCACTTATACACTGTCACCTGGTCATTATCATATTTTGTAAAACAGACTAAAATACTGTAGTGCAGTACATATTTCAATTACAAGATTAAATATCCGCACATTTATCCTGTACTAACAGGAAATGCCTATGAGTCATTGTAATGAACAGTGGACTGCTTTCATAATTATTCTTCATTTGCAGTTTATGTTAGCCTACGTGTGCCTATGTACAAAAACTGTGTGTTAAATACATTTTGTTACTGTTATTGAGTGTGTTTTGCAGCTATGCTGATAACACTTTTTTTTTTACTATACTGTTCCTTAACGCACTGTAATCAAAAATGAGTGCTGTGTTAAAGTTCAGCTTTAATTCAAGTGCTGTGTTAAATGCAGTTTTATCACAGGGTGTCTAGTGAAACAGGTAATGAATCTGAAATCTCTACCAATAGTTTATCCAGTTTCAGTTTTAATGCTAGTAAGGGCTGGTTTGAGAGATTTAAAAAAGACACAAACTTCAAGGTGAAAAAGCTTCTGCAGATTTCAAAGCTGCTGAACAATTTTTAGCACAATTTTTAAGTATCATAAAGGAGAAAGATAATGTACCAGAACAGGTTTTCAATGCAGATGAAATAGGTGTGGATTGGAAAAAATTCTAACGCGTACATTTCTTTTTAAAGAACAGAAAACCACACAAGGTCATAAAGCAGCAAAGAATCGTTTTACATTGTTGTTGTGCTTGAATTTGTCTGGAGACTGCTTGATTAAGCCATTGTTAGTTTATAAATCCTTGAATCCTCGCACATTAAGACACAAATTAAAAATAACCTTCCAGTTTTTTAGCGAACTAATAAACATGCTTGGGTGACTGCCGATATGTGTATGGATTGGTTTAGTAACTTTTTAAACCAGAGGTTAAAAAGTACATAGCGACAAAAGTCTTGCATACAAAGTTTTACTTGTTCTAGACAACTGTACAGCCCACCCAGAGGTGCTACTGAAAGAAGCTGATGAAAATATCCAAGTTGAGTTTCTTCCATCCAACACTACTTTTGCAACCCCTTGACAAGATTATAAATGCAACTTTGAAACCATACTACCTTTGTCAAACATTTTTTTAATGTTGTTAGAGACTTGTCCAGTCTCTAACTTTGAACAAATGCTGGCAAAATTACAGAATTGCTGATTGCATTGCAAATGTAAAGAAATTTTTAGACAAGTTACAACAGAAAACAAGCTAAGAACCTAACCTGTATTTCTACATTAAATGCGAGTTTCAATTTACGCAGTTTCATTATACGCAGAAATTTTCTAGAACATAACACCCGGTTAAGTTGAGGGTGTACTGTATAATGATTTTTGTAGGAAATGTTTGATTCTAAAAAAAAAAATTGTTAGCATGATTTTGGCATACGGCTTGACATGATGAGTTTTATTTGCCTTTGGTAAAGGTTATCCACTGAGATAAATGGACTTTATCTCAACATTATTCTCATTGCCTCACATTTCATTAATAGTTATGACTTACTTAATGAATATATTTTCTTCATTTATTTACTTTATCATATCTTAAAGTGATTGTCTTCCTGTTTCTTTATCATCAAAGAATAATAAATTTTTTTAATAGAGAATTAACATAAATATTAATGTATTTTATTCTCCTAAGAATGTATTATAAATTACATGTTCAGTTGGTTGGTCATGGCATGAACTAATAGATTTTTGCAACCATGCAGAATTACTCTGACATTCAGCTTAATTGATAGCGACTGAAGTGCATAAATTTATGACTTGTCACAGGTGAAGGTTGATGTCTATGAGTGTCCTAAATGAGAGTTGTTGTAGACCAGCCTCTCTGTCATTTTTAAATTGCTAAAAAATTCTGAATATCTTAACATTTGTTATTTAATTTGAAGAATCTGTAAAAGTAAAATTTTTTTCTTACAAAATTTCATGTTGGTACACTGTTAAGTAAAAGTTCACAAATAGGTAGGTACATGTCATTGCATCCGAAGGAGTACAGATTGATGGCTGATAATGTTGATACCATGGTGGGATGATTCGAAGGAGTTTGGTGTTCAATATCATTGCTAGATAGAACTGTATCAAAGTAGAGCAATCTGTTTTTCTGCCTTACCCAGCAAGTTCAGAAACTGTTTGAACGAACCATATTAAAAAGGTACAAGAAAATGTTTAAATTAAAGAGAATCAATGAATTGTTATTACATGGGAACAGAATTAATTTTTTACATTTCTCAGAAGAATAACATCAAAATAAATTGTTTAATTTTTAAAAGTACACTAATTATTACTTTTTTTAATAAATGCACATATATACAAGGTGCGACAATAAGGTAATGAGACTGATGTGAAAAAAAATGTTGCTTACCGTTTTAGTCATGTTTACTGTTGTCACCTTTAAAGTAGTTCCCCTCTGATCCCACACACTTAATCCAGCGGTTCTGCCATTGATGGTAACATTTCTGGAACTCATCTTCTGTAATATCCTCCAAGATCCTAGTCACAGCATTTGGACATCTTGTGTTGTTTCAAAATGGTGTCCCTTGACCGCCATTTTGACACTTGGAAATAGAAAAAAGTTGCACGGAGCGATATCTGGTGAATAAGGTGGCTGTGGTAGTACTGAAATTTGTTTTGAGGTTAAAAATTGCTGTACTGACAGAGGAGTATGGGATGGCGCATTATTGTGATGCAGAATCCAATTATCAGCAATGTTGGCATAGACACGAAGAACTTGTTTACGAAGTCTTTCTAAAATTTTTTTGTAGAAATATTGGTTAACTGTTTGTCCAGGAGGCACCCACTTGTTCTTTATGAACAATTCCCTTGGAATCGAAGAAGCACACAAGCATGCATTTCACTTTTGACTTTGACATGCGAGCTTTTTTTGGTCTGGGTGATCCCTTTGAGCACCGTTGCGAACTTTGGCGTTTTGTCTCTGGATCGTATAGAAAAAACCAACCTTCATCACCAGTGATAACACGGCTCAACAAATCTGGATTGATTTCCGTTTGCTCTAACAGATTGGCTGCCACATTTTTCCGTGTTTCTCGCTGTTGTTGTGTGAGATTTTTGGGGACCATTTTTGCACAAATCTTTCTCATACCAAGATCTTCAGTTAATATTAGACGAACCGTTTCTCGATTGATGTTGAGTTCATCTGCAATCATTTTCACGGATAATCTTCGATCAGATCGTACGATTTCATGCACCCTAGTGAAGTTGACATCTGTCCGTGAGGTTGATGGTCGTCCACTGTGGTCTTCATCTTCAACATTCGTTCTGTCTTCACTAAAAATTTTATGCCACCGAAAAACTTGAGCTCTTGACATAACCTCCTCTCCAAAAGCCTTCTGAAGCTTACCATAAGTTGTCGTCGCGTTTTCACCCGATTTAACACAAAAAGAAATGGCATACCGTTGCGTAATATTTTGTGGTTTCATTTCTGTGACGAGAGACACAAACACGTGTTCACTTATTACAGCACAACTCACGACTGAGCAGTTACATCAATGTGCCGCTTGGACTAGAAGTAGCTTATAGACCAAGGTCAAAGATGGTGTGCCTACGCAAACTGCAGGGTTGCCACATCTTACAAAGAAAAATCAGTCTCATTACTTTATTGTCGCACCTCGTATATATATTTATTTATTTATGTACGAGGGTGAATCAAATATAAATGATAATTTTTTTAATAAATTTATTGATTAATTATATACACAATTCATACCTTCATAATTTCTCTATATAGTCTCCTGAACAATCTACACACTTTTACCAAGGATTTGGAAGCTTGAATATTCCTTGTTCATAAAACGTTTGAGGAAGAGTCATCAACCATTTGTGCACATGCTCCTCAACATCTTCATTGTTTTTGTATCGTCCCCTCTAAATGATTCTTTCAAGTGCGCAAAGGTGGGCAAATGTGGACTGTAGGGAGGGTGATCAAGGATTTCCCAGTTCATTTTTTCCAATTTATCGCTTCTCAAAATTGCGGTGTGCAGCCTGGCATTGTCATGGAGAAGGATATCTCTGATGGGTATACCTTATCCTTTGTTTCGGTAGCCAGCTTTTGTTGACTTGCAATAGTAAGCCACATTCATTATTTGTTGACTGTGGAGAAAATCAATGAGTAAATCTGTCCTTGAGTCAAAAAAAAAACCATTGCAAGACTTTTCTGGCTGACAAGACAGATTTTGGTCTTCACTGGGCAGCCCTCATCCTTCCTTCATCACTCCTTACTTGCAGTTTTTGACTCCAGAGTGTAATGATGGACCCATGTCTCATCACATGAAATGATGCACCTCAAAAAATTGTCCCCTTCTTGCCGAAATTGATTTAGAACACTCGCAGATTTCCAATGTAACCTGTTATTGGTTTTCAGTCAACAACCTTGGAACCCATTGAGCACTAATTTTTCTAACGTCAAGAGGATCAGTGATAATGGATTGAGCACTCCCATAGCTGATACCCATTTCTGACATGGTTTCTTCAGCAGTGAACCAGCGATCACCTTCGACAAGCTCTTTGAATGGCTTGTATGTTATCAGCTGTGATATTTGACCTTGGGCATTGATCATGACTTTCGTTTTCTACACTTTTTCGCCCACCCGTAAATTGTCTGGCCCACATATACACTCAGTTCTGGGACAGTGTAGCATCCCCAAACTGTACCTTTAAATGAGTTAAAATTTTAGCAGGTTTAATGCCTTAATTAGTTAAAAACTGTATACATTTTGCAACAGACAACAAAACCTCTTGCTCACTCATGGCTGTACTGACGACAGAACAGAGTGGAGGAGCTAACCAAGCTTGTTCCCCCTACACTGAACATTAACCCTCCACTCCGGCCATCCAGCTCGGAACTTCTTGTTGCATAGAATAGCAAAATTACCAATTAAATTTGATTTACCCTTGTGTGTGTGTGTGTGTGTGTGTGTGTGTGTGTGTGTGTGTGTGTGTGTGTGTGTGTGTGTGTGTGTGCATGTGTGTGTGTGTGTGTGTGTGTGTGTGTGTGTGTTGTGTGTGTGTGTGTGTGTGTGTGGAGTCAAAGTAGTGGACTTAGTGAAATCTTACAACAAAATATATGTATAATTAACAGACATATCCCCACATACACATACATATAATAGAATTAATATGCATAATAGAAAATGTCATATGTACATAAATCGAAAACCACCACATTCTAAAAAAAAATACAGTAATCAAAATTATGAGGCATAATTTTTAAATTACTTCAAAAATTATTTATTGTTTTACATTCCATTTAAATTTCATAAACCTCTACATTTGCCAACTAGAGAAGGAAAATAAACAAAATTTATAAGTTACAAAAAATGTAAAGATTTAATTTATTGGGTTACAGATTTTAATATGGTGTAGATATATAAATTTTGAATAATCCATATTTCCTAAAGTTTCTAACACTTTATTATTAGTTTATTTATGATTACTACTATTATTATTATAATTCTAAGATATGCAATTGAAAGATAAAATAACACTGATCAACAATGATTTTGTTAAATGAGAGTGAATAACTGTTTCTTATAGTATTTTTCTTGGTGATTTCAATTATGAAATCAGAATTTTTCTATCAGGCTTAATTTTTTTGTAACTACCATTCTTATTTTCTGGTAGTATCATCCATTAACTCCCTAAGTATAGCATTTTGTGAACATATTTTATTATATTATTTATTAACTAAATAGCTTTTGTTTATTTATTACAACCCCTTAATTGTTGTCATGTTGATTTGTTAGACATTAGTCATCATATTTATTATTTACACACTAATTAAAATGAACAATAATGTGACTTATTCTTCCTATTTTCATCTTATATATATATATATATATATATATATATATATATATAAGCAATATCCATAATATAAAATGTCATATGTAGATAAATCAAAAACCACCACATTCTAAAAAAAAATACAGTAATCAAAATTGACACAGTAATTGTTAAGTGGATGATATATATATCATCCACTCATTACTTATTTCTGCGTTGTTATATTTACTTGGCACTTTTACTTGGTCTGCAACTTGGATGTACTAAGTTCTGTTGCTTTTTGTGTGAGTGGGACAGCAGAGATAGGAAAAACCATTACATAAAAGAGCAGTGTCCAAAGAGAGAGGTACTGACTGTCTGAGAGAACAATGTCCTAAATGAACAACTTCTTTGAGCACCATAAGGCCAGTAACTACAGAGAACTTGTGAGTGAACTCCTTCAAAACAAAGAACTTCGGTTGGTTAACATGTCACTCAAAATCCATTTCTTATATTCACATTTGGATTTTTTCCTAACAATCTCAATGCTATCAGTGATGAACATGGAGAACGCTTTCACCAGAAGATATCTATAATGGAAACACGATATCAAGCAAGATGGAACTCAAAAATGTTAGCTGACTTGATTAGTTGTTAAAATGTTATATGACTAAATGTTAGTTAGAATCTAAAGAGGAATCTTCATACAGCAAATTACAGCAGAAAATCCAAAAGAAATAGAAACTCAGATTTTATGTGAGTACAAAATGCATGTAATGTATTGTCATATCATGTTAACCATTCATTTTTTGTTTCAAAAGAAATTTCAATTACAAAAAAACAGCTCGATAAAAAAAATCTGTTAATATATATGAAATCAGCATAAAAAATACTGTAAGAATCAATCATCCACTTTCATTAAATAAACAAAAAATTAAATTTCGTTGACTAGTGTAATTATGCTGAATTATGTATTTTTATAATTTGAATTAAGAAAAATCCAAAAAATTCAGACCACGTAGTTGAAATAACTGCTCAGGTGATAGATAAGAAATGAAGGAATTATTTCAAACCATTATAAGATCCAGAATGCTTTGATCATTTTTAAAAATTGTATAAAACTTTTGTCAGTTAGCTAGTTGCACAGAATTTTAAGCTAGTTGTTCTATTATTAAAATTAGCTTTGTTATATTAGTATGAAGTATCTATCTGTAAATTTATTAGCATATCAACCTCTTTTTCTCCTCAAACTGTATTGACATGAGACTTCTCATTGTTGTATATTTTGTCCTTTGGGTTTTAATAAATGTATCAATGAAGACAAAATTAATTTCTAAGTATATATGCAGAGAATGATATTTAATACATTTTGTTTTACAGTTGAAAAGCAAATTTATTAATCTCCAGGAAGAGATGCAAAAGTCAGCACAATTTCAACCAAAGTTAGATAATTTAAAAGTTGGTAAGTACCAGTATGTAGCTGAGTTTTGTGCACTTTGTGTTTATAAATTTCATGCAGGAGTGTGTATGTATGTGTGTGTGTGTGTGTGTGTGTGTGTGTATGTGCATGCGCACATTGTATCGGGTTTCATTGCTGAGGTTTTATACTAAGGCACCGTTTACAGATATCTTCCTCTGTTCTCAGTATATCAGGCGACATATTGTTGTACACACAGGCTTACTTTGCTATTAACTATCCTAACAACTCTGACAATGTATTGCATACTATGTAAGTATACGGAGCTATACAAGATGTTTTCATAAAGGAATGACTATCTAACTGTTCCACCCGTCCTATCAGTCTATTTCTCTTGCACACAATGTGCACAGCTATACACTGCCTGCTATAACCACATGTGTCAGTTTCTGCTGGGTTCCTAGCTACATAACCCAGGCAGTTTACAAATTGATGTAACCATAGTATATTGATACTATATATTAATATTACTAATTTTTACTTTTTAAATAATTAATTAAAAATTTTATCAATATGTAACTTGTGTTAGATTTCTACTTTTTGTAAACAGTTTTTATGAATTACCTTTGTTACTTTATTCCAATAATCATGTAGCTTGCTTATTCAATATAATAAAACTACATAATATTAAGTGGTTTAGGATCCTATTTAGAGGTAAATAAATTTTATTACATTGTAATTTATAACTTGACTTTTTTGGTTATTCAATATCATAACATACACTACATTTTGTCACCTGTTAATGACATTTTGAGTAATTCTGAGTCATCAGTGATGTCGCTTTTACTGAAAATTTTAACAGTTTTGGGACAAATTTTACTGCTTCATATCCAAAACGTTAGTCAAAATTGATTCATATGAGCCACAAGAAATTCCTACCTCTTCAGCAATTTTTCTAATAGTGAGTCTATGATTATTGATCATAATGTCCAACTATTTTGTCATATTCACGGCTTTTTTGAAACCATTTGTATCACTTGCAAATCTCTGATGTTGAGATAATATCCTCACCAAACACCTTCTCTCACTTCATTGCACTTTGTTCCATTATTTTCAAACAAAATAAATCGCCGCTCATAATAAAGTATGTCCTGATTGCTTGGCTGAAAACTTGAACTACGGCTCTAATATGATTGGAAATATTGATATACATTATAAAAAATGCTGCCATTATGTGGAAAAAATATCAATTCAAGTCAAAAAGACAGCATGCAGAATTAAAAGATTCTTATTTTTCTTATCACCTCTCACATGTCTATATATATAATTTTTTATTATTATTGTTTTAAATTACTAGATAAGAAATTTTTGTATCAGTATTGAAGGAGTTTGATATGATATGTTCATGCAAAAATAAAGGTGACAATTTTTCAGGAAAAAGATTCAGTGTGTAATACCAAATAGAGTATTCAGTATTAATAAAGTATTACTGTATATGACAAGTAGAAAACGTGTGTGTATATTTGAAATGAAAAATATTTTAATTTCATTGTGTTTTAGGTCAACCCTGTATTATCCAGTATAGCACTGACCAGAGGTGGTACAGAGGACAGATATTAGATATAAATCCAGATGATGACACTGTTAAAGTTAAATATGTTGATTACGGAAATATGGAAATAATCCCAAAAGGAAAGTAAGTATCTGAGGAAGCCACTTTGTGTTTTTTATCCATCTATTGATTGTTTTTTAAACTAGAAAAGTTATTTGGGAAGCCAACATTTCTTATACTAATATGAAACAGTATATTTCACTCAGTGATGAAGAAAGCAGGAAATTCTTGCTTTGACATACAAGCTGGGCATGGTTGCTTTTTATTTTTGAGAATCACTATTGTATCGTCTTTCACAAATCTCTAATAAAGTTCTTTCTTTTCCTGTGAAAAAATGCATCCCCTCTTTTTATGAATCTGTTGTGTTTCCCATTTATTATGAAAATGGATTGTGATAGTAATATTATAAAATATAACACATTGATAACCATTAAACTCGAACAAGATAAACATTAGAAATGTATTATGAAAGAACTGAGATTGCCTTGCCACTATGATCCTGCTGTAATAATTTTAGACAGTCGTTTATTATTAAAAAAAATTAATTTAACTGTATTATTAAAGCCATCAATAATAAGCAATAAATAATTATCAATAATAAGCTCAATATTTTAAGCTCATCATGGCAATTAAATAAAAATGCAGGTTTTATTCATTAACTATTATATAAAGATTAAAACTTTACTAAATTTGCCATTCTTTCGGTGTGTTTTATTTTAATATTTATTCAGTTCGGAGGAATGAATGATATATGGAGGATTTTATTTTGTAAAGGAATTACCAGTTTAATATTATGTCACTGTGGAAACCGGCTTTAACAGGAAAACTTCCATTCATGCAATCAATAGACTGAAATACATTGTAGAAAATACTTTAATCATGGAGGTATGCTTGAATCTGAGAATATAAATTGTACGTAATTGTCTGTCGTGTTGGTTTGCCTGAAAGTTTTAGATAAACACTTAAATACATAAAAACTAATTCCACCACAATGCCGCCTTAAATCGTTTTACTGCCTGTGGCAGTGTTTCAGTTTGTTAATGTTTGATTCAGTTTTTTTTTTTTTTTTTTTTTTTTTTTTTAGGGCGAAAAACGGTTGAACGTTATCATCGCCCGGAAAATAAATAAATAAAAGTAATTAAAGTTGTTAGATAAAATTAAAACTTAAAACTACTATCACAAAAACAAAATCCAGAATGGGTGTAAAAGACCCATTCTCGGATAACAAAA
This sequence comes from Lycorma delicatula, assembly GCF_047948215.1. Taxonomy (NCBI): domain Eukaryota; kingdom Metazoa; phylum Arthropoda; class Insecta; order Hemiptera; family Fulgoridae; genus Lycorma; species Lycorma delicatula. Next base: position 29,586,032 of record NC_134455.1, read on the forward strand.
ACACTAACATGTAACTTAAAACTACGTTAAAAACTATCACATTAAAAATAAATAAAACTTAAAACTAAAAAAGGAGATAAAACTTAAAACTATTACGTTTAGTCTTACAACTAATATCACAAAAATCTTACAACTAATATCACAGACGAATTTAAAATACAAACAAAAAAATATGAATATATATATATAGAAAAAAGGAAGAAAGAAAAAAAACAAAATTCCGATAGGGAGTGTAAAAGGCTTGCTACTCGGATAACAAAAACAATACATAGGACAATATATACAATTACAAAAGAATACATACTTATTAAATTTTTTGTATAAACCCTATACTACGTAAAAACATCCGGTTTAAAACCTCCTTATCATCACGCAAGATACCACGGATGTTACTAGGTAGTTTAAATTTACGACGCAATGCCGCATAACATATGCAGTCCACGAGTATGTGGTGCACAGTCACGCGGCAGTTGCATCTTGCGCATAGAGGTGGTTATCCTCTTGTAAACAGGTACTCGTGTGTCCTATCCGCAATCGACAGAGAACTACTTCCTCACGCCGGGGTTTTCTGTATGAGGAGTTCCATGGTAATACAGAATCTTTAATCTGACGGAGTTTATTATCAACGGTAGCTGTCCAATTTGAATTCAGTTGAGTGGGATAAAATCATTCAGGAGACTTTGAAAATGAAGCAATTTTCTATCTTTAATGTACATTATTTTATTTCCAAATTAAAAACTTTTGATGCTGTTATTGATAATAATATAGGCAAGTTGTTTTCATTAAAGCTTAAATGAGAAGAGATAAGTGTCAGGAAAATAAGAAAGTAATTAGGTGCAAAACTAAACCTTTAGAGATGCTTGGTTTTATTCCTTTGCCAAATGTTCAGTTTAATAATAGTAGAGAAGATTCCTGACATATACACTTAATTTTTGATATCACTGTTAAAGCATATTTTTGTAATGAAGTTGAAATTTTCAAACTTTCTTAAAAGTATTATAGTAAAATTATACGTAGTTTAAAAATACTTATTGCTTTTTTTGTAAATTATTGTATTTCCAACACTAAAATTTTATCAAAGTTGGATGTTCGATTTTGAGAGGTATCGATTGGCTACATTATCATTTTCAGGATTTTAGATTCTTTTAAAATTTGTTTAGTTTTTATTACAAGTGTTATCATATTGGACAGATCTTATCATTTTTATGGCCTAATTTTCTCCAGTGGATTAAAATTTGTATATTTTATGTTATTGTATTAATAAATATGTAATGTGAATTTCTTTGGAAAATTTTGATTTTATGTATATATTTTAAAATAAAATTTTAATATTGGAGTAATCTTTATAGGCAGGTGTTTGAAGCTCAGTCCCTTTTATATAATTTTATTTAAATCGCTCTGTGCGCTGTTGCATGGCGGTTGGTTAGAACTTTATCAGCAGTATTTAACCTTCTTCCTGATAAGATAGAAGGCTAAAATTTTGCATGCTTGCTTGTTGGCAATGACAATGCAATTCTGCTTACAAAAAATGTATAGGGAAGGATGAAGTGATGGTGGAATTACATAGGATGCTTAATTTTAGCAAGGGAGTGATTTTGTCATGACTTGGCTGACATTTAGTTGCCTAAAATTACAGAAGAGTTGTCACTGCAGTCAGTCGCATCACATCTGTGCAGAGGATTATGAGAAGGGAGATTCGTGTTAATGTGGAAACATCCACACTAGTTTCTACCCTTTTCTTCTTTTTTCTTTTTCCTGTTTAGCCTCCGGTAACTACCGTTTAGATAATTCTTCAGAGGATGATATGTATGAGTGTAAATGAAGTGTAGTCTGGTACATTCTCAGTTCGACCATTCCTGATATGTGTGGTTAATTGAAACCCAACCACCAAAGAACACCGGTATCCACGATCTAGTATTCAAATCCGTATAAAAATAACTGACTTTACTAGGACTTGAACGCTGTAACTCTCGACTTCCAAATCAGCTGATTTGGGAAGACGCGTTAACCACTAGACCAACCTGGTTGGTAATTCTACCCTTTTCTAATCCAACTGATCCTAACCATATAAAAGTTGGTTACCTTTTTGTCCGTGTGTGACCATATCCCAAATGCTGCTTCCAGTGTCAGGGTTTTGGTCACACTAAAATTGGTTGCACAAAGGAACAAGTTGTGTGCATTACAGCTGTACAGGGCACAATGACATCACATGCACTGAGGCAAAAAAATGTATAAATTGTAAAGGTTCACACTCAACAAGGTCTCGAGAACATCCCATTTGTAAAGAAGAAAAAAATCTGTACTGAGCAGAAAGTATCCTTTGGCACGTTGAGAATACTGAAAATCACTCTACATGAGGAATCCTGTACAACCTGGTATTAGTTTTGTAATGGATGTCTCAAACAATGTACAAAAGGAGAATGAATTCACATCATGTAAAGAACTAACCAAATTGGTAGAACCTTTGCCAGAACATGTTAAGTTCCTCATGGCTGCTATTACAGGATTGAGTACTAATAAGAAGTAACTTCTGCCAGAAAAACTGATTAAATCCACTTCCGTTGTTACACCATCATGTAAAGTTCCTGGTGCACCAACTACTCAGCAAACAACTAAGATCCCTGTGAAGGGATTTGTTAAAATATCGCCTGGCATAGCATCTCCGAACACCCAGGCTTTCAAGTCCCCTCCACCATCTTGAGGTTTCTACAAGACTATGGTGGCAGATAAAGTGCCCAAAGAAGCAAAGCACTTCTTAAGCATTATAAAATCCAAATAGTATAAATCCAGATAATCCTAAAGAAAATCGAGATAGTATATAAGTAATCTGCATGCAGTTTTTATATATAATAGTAAAAAGTATTTCTTATGGCTACAAATATTATTCAGTGGAATCTTTGCGGTCTCCATTCTTGCAGTGAGGATTTTGAAATCCTACTAAAGGAAGAAAATCATTTACTACTGTGTTTACAAGAGACTCACCTCCATCCAAAGGATGATGTATCCTTTTGCAGTTATGTCTGCAAAAGATACAACCATCAAACTGAGGGCAGAGGACGTGAAGGTGTGGCTGTTTTCCTGAAGGAAATCATATTAGTCGTGCGCATTCCACTAATGACAAACATCTCTGCAGTCTCAGTGATGATATTGGTGCCATTTAAATGATTATCTGCAATTTATATCTTCCACCAAATTCCAATATCAGTCAGGATGATCTATGCAGTCTATTTTCACAGATCCCTTTACTCAGGCTAATAATTGGCGTTTTCAATGCCAACCATTATTCAAGCCATCATATTCTTCCCAAGGTTGATCCATTGAGGCAGAACTTAGATCTCTGCTTATTGAACAATGGGTCACAGGGATTTGTATCATCTTCATCAGGTACATTTTAATGCATCGATCTGCCTCTTATGTTCAGCAACCCTACTCCCACGTCTTACCAGGTGTGTTTAGAAAAACTTCTTTGGAAGCAGTCACAGACCGGTTATTATTTCTGCCTGTAATAGTGATTTGTCTCCAAGTCAACCATGCAGATAGGTGGTTTGGGAAGCAGGCTGGATCAGACACAAGGATTCCCTTGGCCAATACGTCAAGAGTGGTAGTGCAATCCACCAACTGCCAAGTTTACTCACCAGATACTCAATAGCACAAATGAATTTACTCCTTTAACATCTGGAAAGCCAAGGTGCCCTGCTGTTCCTTGGTGGGATGAAGATTGCAGGAATGCACTAAGGGATCGGGACAGGGCTTTACATAATTTCAGTCAAAGACCTATGACTGAGTTGCTCTGCGCCTTCTGCAATGTGAGGACTGTCTGCCGTTGAGTGTTTCAGTATGCTAAATGGAAATTTGGATGAATTAAGTAGATACCATTTCTCATATAACGTCATCATTGGTTGTTTGGAGAAAGGTTCAGGCCATGTGTGGATCGGTACAGTCACCGCAATTGTTTGGACTGACTAGCAGAAGAATCCTCATTATTGCACCAATTGATGCAGTGAACACGTTTGGAAGGTTGTTTAGCTCAGTTTCACTTACATCATTACTGTCCTGAGGTTGTGAGATATAAGTTGCAGGTAAAAAATATCCTGTTCATTATTAGAGACTTGCAAAATGAAATAAACATACCCTTTTCTTTTAATGAGCTAAGGTATGCCTTGTATAATTCTCATGATAATTCACCCAGAAATTATAATATCAGTATGTTATCACATCTTCCAAATACTGCATTACAACATCTTTTATGTGTCTATTATAGAATATTCTCTGACCAGGTGTTTCCAGATTCTTGGTCAGAAGCATTGGTGACCCCAGTACTGAAATCTGATGAAGATAAATCATGCTCCTCAAGTTATAATCCTATCTCCTTGACCAGTATCCTGTGCAAGGTGATAGAATGAAAAACAAACCGTCATCTAGTGTGGTACCCTCAGAGAAATTCTGTAATTGTCGCACAACAATCAGTGTGGTTTATGCCAAAATAGATTGTCAGTTGATCATGTAGTTGCCCTGGAGGTTGTTATTCAAAGTGCCTTTTTACTTCACCAAAGCCTGGTTACTGTATTTTTCAATTTGCAAAAGGTAAATGACATGGCATGGAAGAAAGGAATCCTAAATACACTTCATAGGGGGTAAAGGGAATCTCCTTGCATTCATCAGGGGGTTTGCTCAATAATTGGTCCTTTTGAGTTGAAGTTGAATTGACAATATCTGAAAGTTTCACACTAGAAAACGGAATACCACAGGGAAGTGTTACTTTGTTTGCCATAGCCATAAATAGTGTAACAAACTGTATGCAAAAACCTTTATGTGTTCATTGTTTGTAGGTGATTTTTCTATTTATTTAGCATTTAGAACTAGTTACTGTTGAGAGACTGCTTCAGAACAGAATAACTCGCTTAGAATCGTGGTGTAAATAGGACACACCTAGACTCACTCATAGATGTTTGATGACTCAAACAGATGCACCGTTTGTGCTCACTGTGAGTGCCAACTAACTGTGCACCACATCCTTGTGATTGTATCTGTTATGCGGCATTGCATTGCAAGTTTAAACTAGGAGCTATATACTAAATATGTTGGGGAACAATGTAAATGATGTTATCAAATGTCTTACAATTAGTAAAAACCATGCATCTCGATTAAAAAATTTGATTATTCATAAGATCTTTATCATCTGTTTACGCCATTAGTAATTATTTGTACGAATCTGTAATCTTTAATACTAATTGGCAGTTTGTAATAATTTGCTGTTGCATAGCAAATTATTAATGTAATGATTACAAAATACAGAATAATACAATGAAAGGGCACCTACATGCTTTTATTATTCATGATATAAAATGTAAAGGAATTTTGTTAATAAATTAACAAAATTTTATATTTGATTTACCCTTGTACAATACTGAGATCTGAATTTAAGAGAGCATTAAAAGATTTGAATGGCAGAAAGGCACCTGGGATAGACAGAATACCTGTAGAATTACTGCACAGTGCAGGTGAGGAAGCGTTGGATAGATTATACAAACTAGTGTGTAATATTTATTAAAAAGGGGAAGTTTTGTCAAACTTCAAAAAGAGTGTTATAGTCATGATACCAAAGAAAGCAGGAACAGATAAATGTGAAGAATATAGATGCATCAAAAATTTTAACTACAATTCTGTACAAGAATTGTGAGGAGAGTGGAAGAAGTGTTAGGAGAAGACCAATTTGGTTTCAGGAAAAGTATAGGGACAATGGAAGCAATTTTAGCACTCAGATTATTAATAGAAGTAAGATTAAAAAAAAACCAACATACTTGGCATTTATAACCTAGAAAAGGCACTTGATAATGTAGATTGGAATAAAATGTTCAGCATTTTAAAAATATTAGGGTTCAAATACAGAGATAGAAGAACAATTGCTAACATTTACAGGAACCAAACAGCAACAGTAATAATTGAAGAACATAAGAAAGAAGCTGTAATAAAAAAGGAAGTCTGACAAGGATGTTCCCTATCCCTGTTACTTTTTAATCTTTACATAGAACTAGTAGTTAATGCTGTTAAAGAACAATTTAGATCCTGAGTAACAGTACAAGATGAAAAGATAATGATGTTATAATTTGCTGATGATATAGTAATTCTAGCTGAGAGTGAAAAAGATTTAGAAGAAATAATGAACAGCATTAATGAAGTCCTATGCAAAAACTACCGCATGAAAATAAACAAGAACAAAACGAAAGTAATGAAATGTAGTAAAAGTAATGAAGACTGACCACTGAATGTAAAAATAGTAAGAGAAAAGATTATGAAGGTAAAAGAATTTGTTATTTGGGAAGTAGAATTACTGAAGATAGACAAAGCAGGAGCGATATAAAATGCTGAATAGCACAGGTGAAATGAGCCTTTAATCAAAAATATAATTTGTTTACATCAAAAATTAATTTAAACGTCAGGAAAACATTTTTGAAAGTATATGTTTAGAGCGTAACTTTATATGGAAGTGAAACTTGAACGATCGGAGTAACTGAGAAGAAAAGATTAGAAGCTTTTGAAATGTGGTGCTATAGGAGAATGTTAAAAATCAGATGGCCGGATAAAGTGACAAATTAAGAGATGTTGCAGCAAATCGATGAAGAAAGAAGCACTTGGAAAAATATAGTTAAAAGAGCAACAGACTTATGGGTCACATGTTAAGGCATCCTGGAATAGTCGCTTTAATATTGGAGGGACTGGTAGAAGGAAAAAATTGTGCAGGCAGGCAACATTTGGAATATGTAAAACAAATTGTTAGGGATGTAGAATGTATACCAAAATGAAACGACTAGCACTAGATAGGGAATCTTGGAGAGCTGCATCAAACCAGTCAAATGACTGAAGACTAAAAATAAATTGCACATTATGTACTGTAATGCTTAGTCGTTAAGTACAATACGACAACAGTGAGGCCTGTGCAGTATAAGTCAAATTAAAGAACTTACCATTGAGCATTGTACTGGAATTACGCAAATGACAACAAGCACACAGCGACTCCCTTTTACGGTACATATAGGTGCCGTACCACAGTGAACGTGAAATAAATATTCCAACATCCTAGAAAATAGACTCTAAATATTATTTATTTTATAAGATAGAATAAATATTACTCAAATCAATTTCAGTATTTCTCTTGATCATTATTGTTTTGAAAACATTTTCCCTATATTTTTAAAGCATATTTTGCTGTGCCAGTTTTATTACAAGTGTAAGAGATATTAACCTTGATTACAAGGTTAAGAGAGCAAATTGCAAGGTTAAGAGGTACAAGCTTAAGTACCTTGATTACAAGTGTAAGAGATATTAACACATTATAAAATTTTCAGTTTATTTTAAATTTATAATTTTGTTGATTATCTGCTGACAACTTGCTATCAATTATATTAAAAAGAACGTTATTATCTCCTTTCTATTAAAATATTGGTGAATTCATACTCTTTTAAAATTTTGAGAATCTTAATCAATCTTATGTTGAATAAGCATATTTCCAGTTTATCATATAAGTTCTAAGGTGCCATTTCTTTTGAGAAAACGAATAAACTATTCCGCTAGCACCAATGTTAGAACTACATACTTTTGCTATGTACCTTAACTTACAATTACTTCTTGGAGTGCTCCTAATGCTAAAATTATTTTTGGTACTCAAAAAAGGTCATGCTGACTTGTCAGCATTCTTTTAACTTTTCAGAGAGAATTTAATCGCAACCAAATTATTTTACAGGCTTAACCAAATTATTTTTACAGGCTTATATGTTATTTAGAGATTAAATGTGCGGTTAAAGTAACTGATGTTAACTTGTTTAAAAAATTGTGTCTTTAATTTATTTATTATAATTTAATTATAATAAACTTTTGCTTTTGGTAATGTAACATGTTATCTGATAAGTTACTTTTTCTTTTGTTTGGGAGGGCCTAATGAAATTTTCATAACTGTGTTTAGTTAATATTATCAAGCCCACTATTTATTGTGTATCTAATTATTAATTGTCTTATCTTCCACTTCAAAAAATTAATTTATTCTGATGCAGAGTATTAGCAATAAAAGAAGAGTGGATGGCTGTACCTAAACAAGGACTGCAGTGCTTCCTGTGGGGTGTTAAACACAATGAAGACTATGACATTAAAACTTGTGTTGAACTTCTTCAAGAAAATATTTTTGTTTCTCCTTTGTTAGTTAAAGTGAAGGTAATAGCGTGTTTCTAATACTATAGGTTCATTTTTATTATATGATTAAATTGATTTTCAAAAGCATAATTAAGTGCTATAAAAGTATTGTGTTAGGTAATAATTATCATATTGTTCATAATACTACGTTTCTCTTATCAATATGATAAGCAGTGTGTCTTTGATTTACAGTAGTAAAAATTTGAACATTCTTATCAAACAAAAGGGAGACTCAGGGTAAGACAAATACATATTGCAGAATCCTGGTTCAAATCTAATTATAAATTTAATAATAATTTGCCATGTGTAAATTCATATGTTTACATAAATTTTTGTTATACAAACTTAATATCATTTAGTATCTGGTATACATAATTAATATTTTAGTATCATTTTACTGATTACCACATGTTTCAAGCAAAGCATTATCCTCACTTTATAATGATTCAAATATTGTAACTTTTACTTTATAGAGAAATTAATAATATTGCAAAAAAGGCTGAAGAGGTATGGCAGTGAGATAGGAAAAAATAATCTCCATTTCATTCCTTAGACAGTAATACACAAATGGAAACTATTACACATGACCTCTTGTAGCTCAAGAAAGATCTGTAATTGCTATTTCCATGTAATTTTGAAAGTAAAAATGCTTAATATTTACAGTAGTATTTAGGTATTATGTTAGTTTCTTCTTCTTAATGTTTTTTTTGTTTTGTGCTATGATAAACACTTATGAAAATAAATAAAAAGATATTTAAAACAATTATATTTTGAGTATTTGGGTGTTCAGAGCCAGCTGGAACACAGCCTGAAGATCCAGATCCAAGCTTTGGATCTAATTAATCATAAAGAACATAAATATATGTCGCCCCAACATTATTAGTATACATACTATAAAGCGTTTACATATTGCGTTTGTGAAAGTACAATTAGACAAAAAAAAAAAATGTATCAAAACTAAAAATGTATGTGCATAACTATACTGTACCCTCTGTTACTCTATTAGTAGTAGTTGTGATTTAGCAATTTCAAAAGAAGGAAAATTCTTAGATTGACTTGTTCACTTGTTTATACAGAATACTAGTATTATCCAGAATGATATTTTAATATCATCATTTAATTTAAATTGACTTTGTCTCACTATCTCTTTGATTCAATAATCTGATACTTTAACTCTGCTAGCACAGTAAAACTTAATACATAAACTATGTTTTAATGTTTGTTATTACTGAAACTCGAATAAGCATCTACACTGCTCTTCTCTGGTCACTCAAAGCATTAGATAACCAATTATTGCTGCTTAGATTAATCTGTTGCAACTTCCAAATCTCTAAAATGTAAATAAAATTCTTTTTAACAAATGAAGCAGTTGGATCGATAATGGGATCTAGAAAGTTCAGAATTAAAAAAAAAAAAAATTTCTATGTTCATGACATAAAACCACTGGGAATTTTTTAACACATGCCAGTCAAATAATTGAAAGAGATTTATCTGTATTTTGTAGCAGTAATTTAAAATCTGTAAAATATTACCCCGCCCCTTTCAATGTGCTGTTTTACAGATAAAGTTAGTATTCCTGTGATTAGAGGAATTCTTTAAAAGAAGACCTAAAAAAAAGTTTGCATCAAAATATATATTGAAATAGTTGCTTTTATCAAACTTCAAAATTTATCTCAAATGAATAATTGCAATTATTTCTTAATAATACATAATGAAACTACTGAGGAAGTGCTTCAACTTTACCTCAAGTGTGTCGAGTCAAATTACTATCTTTGGCAGTTGAGCATCAATTTCTCTTAGCGATGTAATTTTAGATTTTTTTTTATACAATAGTGATCATCAGCAAGTAAGGCCTACTTCATTTTGTACATGATTACAATCTGTACTGTAATATACGAATCCAATATTACTAAAAAAATTTCACATTTATTATGAACTTTATTTAACCTAAGCAAAAAATAAAGTAGGACATATGGGAGACAACTATAACCATGAGCAGCTCTATGTTGGTTTGCTTTGCCTAAATTCATTTATTGAGAGAGTTTAATAAATTCAGTAGCTGGATGAGCGATACCAATAAAGCTACAGAAAAAAATGATCAAAGTATTACCAGAATGCATGTTATATTAATGTTAATTATGCAGCTTGATCCAGGCTCTTTCTGATGATAATTCTTGCAGATGTTCCTTGTGCTTTGAAATTTTGTTAAACCTTATAGATCATACGAGTGAACATTTTTCTTTTATATAAATAATTTGTTTAAATTTTTTCTGCAGTTATGAATTTTTTTTACAGCAACGGGAGCCACTTCTACGAGTTCAGCTATTCAGAGAGGGAGGTACAGAACTGGTATATCAGAAATTAATTGATAACAACATATTTCAAACTATAGAGGAAGTAGATTAATTTTATTTCTTTGTAAAATATGGTGACTGAGGAAAAAATTGTGTAGAAATTTTGAGTTTGATTTTGTTCTGATTGCCGTACTGGATATTTGTAAAAGGATGAAATATACTTGAAGAAAATAACGTAAAGTAATTCGTCGGTAACTGCACCAGTTTTTCCAAACTTGGATTATTTTTATTTTATTAGGAACAAATACCTATTAAAACTTATTTAATTTTTTTCATTAGTAATAAAATACCTGATTAATTTTCAGTAGTAACGTTCCTTGAACTTCAACTATTGACAGTGTTATTTGTTAAGGTGGTATAATTTGTATATAATATTGCTATTCTTAAGATGCATTATTGAATTAAGTATGGGTTAGTTACAATATTGTTTTTTTTTTTGAAAATGTAATGTGCTCTCAGTACATTGTATTTATTTTTGTATTAATTATAATTCAGTCTTATGACTGATTATATATATTTAATAAATAAAACATAGTTTGATTAGATCATTTTTGTAAAGTAGATAATTACTCTTTTCTTCCTAACATATCAATATATACTATCAGTATTTCATAATGTTAATTTAAGTTTATTAGTAACAGTAACTAAGTTTATTTCTGTTGTCTCTTTCTTTTGCTGATTATTAACATTATTTAAATTGATTTTTCATGTATTTATTGCTACTTTTTTTATCAAAACTTACTAAAAATAAAATTTGTTTGTTTATTTGGTGTTTTAATTGTATTGTGTTCTATCAGAATTACTATAACAGTTATTTATTATCTTTATCCAAAAGATGATTCCTATATAAGTTATTCCAAAATTTACTTGTTTATATTCTTGATCCTTAAAATATGTTTCCTGTTACTATCAGAAAGTAGTTAATCTTCTGTAAAGATTAACAAAACAAAAAAAAACATCTATTTAAAGTTCTACCCATTTTAATTTTTTCAATTAGAGCATCATGGGTAAATTTAATTTAAAAAAAATTTTATTAATTTTTATTATTATTATTATTTTAATTTTTATTATTAATTTTACACATTATTGGTCCTTGTCCCCTTCAAAGTACTCCCGTTCCCTGTTCACACACTTTTCTCAGTGACGTTTCCATTTCGTGAAGCAGTCTTGGATAGTTTCATTTGATTGTCTTTAAGGTCTGTGACGAATTTGCTTTAATGTCATCAATAGTCTCAAAATGGTGTTCTTTCATGACTGGTTGTAATTTCGAAAATAAGAAAAAATTGCAATTAGCCAGGTCTGGCAAGTATTTTATTTCTTTCACTTTTACAGAATTAATAATTAATGGAATAATCCTAATACTAATTATAATATTACTTAACTTAATCATGCTTAATTTAAAATTATTTTAAATACAATTTAATATTTGTTACTTAACTTAACGTATATTATTTGTAAAAGATGAAAGATTAGGTGTCTACAAGGGTCTTGCCCGTTTTGTGGCACCATCCCTTTTCTATTAATATTTTTAGTTAGAGTAAGGGGAAAAGTAAACAGTTTTATCTTATATAGGAGGATTAGTTTTGGTTCAATTCATGATTTACTCTGGTGGAAACTCATCTTTTCTGCAGTTAAGTATAGAGAAGATCAATCGTCGTCAAATATTTATGTTTACTAATAAACCTTTCATCCAGTGCTACTCGTTAAGTTATATATGTAAAAAATCTATTACTATGTTAAGACCAATAGTATAAAGCATTATAATTAATTATATATGTAATCATAAATCATGTAATTACATGGAACATACTTTCAGCGTCATCAATATTAATTAGCCATCGTCTTAGTAGCTTTAAGAAAGTGTTTAGGTTCCTACTGTTCTTTATATAATTAGGAAGTATGTTATACATTCTAGGAGCAGTAGCTGAAAAGAACTTCATATAACTAGTTTTATTTGCTCTGGGGACATATACATTCCTTTTACTTCTAAGTTCGTGCTCGGTTATCATACTATCTCTATGACCACTTCTGATAAAGAAAATTTTCATTACTTTATAAACATATAAATAATGTAGCGGTAATATAGACAATTCCCTAAATATTTGCAAAGAATGATCTGTAGTTCTTTTTTTACTTATCATTCTAACAAATCTTTTTTTGATTTTGATTATGGAATCTAAATTTGTAACATAAGTTCCTCCCCGACAGCTGATGCCGTAGTCTAGTCGACTATGCACAATAGCAAAATAAAGTTTTCTCATGGTTATTTTTGGGGATAGTTTGTTTAAAAAATAAAATATCCTAAGGAAGCTTAAACGTTTTTGCTTCAATAGCGCAATATGATTCTTTCAGGTTAGACCACTATCTAACACAATGCCCAAGTATTTACAAATATCATGTTGTTTGATCTCATTACATTGTAAACAGTTTGATTTATTTATCACACATTTTTTACATTTATATTTTATTGTAAGTGGCAGTTTTATTTTCCCCTTTAAGCAGAAGTTGATATAAAAGTAGAGTTGAAGAAACTTGTATCAACTTCTGCTTAAAGGGGAAAATAAAACTGCCACTTACAATAAAATATAAATGTAAAAAATGTGTGATAGAAGTGGATAGCCACTTCTATCCAGGTGTTGTGAACATAACACAAGGCAGTATCATCTGCAAATGCATATACATTACCTTTAAGCGGCGCCGAACAGACACTATTTACATATATTATGAATAGTATGGCTCCCAATACGGATCCTTGTGGGACTCCATATTGTACCCCAGCAAAGTTATTTAAACACCCTTTTATTCTCACGCACTGTCGCCTGTTGATCAAATAGCTCTCAAACCAATCAAATGAAACACCTCTAATGCCACTCATCCACAGAATGCGTAGGACATTGTGGTCTACACAATCAAAAGCTTTTGTTATGTATAAAAATAGACCACTCACACATTTCTTATCATTTATGCCCTGAAATACTTGGGTAGTAAAATTTAAGAGCGCCTTTTCAGTATTGCTCCCAGCCATGAATCCATATTGGTTTTTACTAAAAAAAGAAGTTTTATTGAGGTACGATATTAATCTGTTCTTCATATATTTCTCATAGATTTTAGAGAAGATAGAGAGTAGAGATATTGGTCTATATTGAGTCCGGGAATTTCCCAGATTGGAGGCTTACATTTACAAGAAAGGATAAGATATGTGATATATGATCTACCACTAATTTAACAATTTTTGAGCTTATTCCATCGATACCAGGGGATTTATTGTTTTTGAGATTTTTGATAATATTTTCAATCTCAGCATTAAGGACAGGCTCAACGAACATTGATGACACTTCACATTTTATATTTGCCAGATCATTATTTGTATCATGTAAGTGACTTTTATCAAATAATCGTTAAATATGTTAGCTACTTAAAATGGTTCAGAGATATTTTTATTATTTCCATTATTTAGTTCAATAACTTTATCTTTTCTTTTTTGACCGGTTAAGGAATTAATTACTTCCCACTCCTTTTTAGAATTTCCTTTACATCTGTCAAACATGTTATCTTAGTATTTTTGTTTAGCCGATGTAATCTTAATTTTAAGTTTATTCCTATATGTTTTATAATGTTTAATTAAATGTACGTTATTAGGGTGCGCTATTGTTTTTTTGTATAATGAATTGCTTACCCTGTATGACTAATTGAGTTTTAGGTTCGTTTATAATTTCAGTAAATTTTCTTATGAAAATGTCAAAAGCTGCTGACGCATCGTTATGTATATAAACATCCCGCCAATCTACTTTAGCAATAAGGGAAATGAATTTATTATAATCAATTTTAATAGCATTCATATTATTCTCATTTTTAATAATATTGGAATGTGTCACATTAGAGATATGCGATATCCCGATGCCTATAAGACTATGATCTGTTATCTGCAAATGACTCGCAGTTGAAACTATTCCTGAGATGTGTGGTTAATTGAAGCCCAACCACCAAAGAACACCGGTATTTACGATCTAGTATTCAAATCCGTGTAAAAATAACTGGCTTTACTAGGACTTGAACGCTGGAACTCTCGACTTCCAAATCAGCTGATTTGGGAAGACGCGTTCACCACTAGACCAACCCGATGGGTTAAGTTAAGTTTCCCTAAAAATACTGTTCCGTTTCATTATACAATTACCATCAATCACTACCACGAAAATAAGACTCCGCATTTCACCACTTATCAAACACTAACACACTAATCGCTTCCGATGTTTACTCCTCGAACTCTGAATTAATACTAAATACTAGTCCTAATACTATTAGGACCTAATTTAGGTCCTCACAGACTTTCATTTCTTTACTAAAATAGAATTTTTAAGTAGCACCTTTGGAAGTGATTTTGAAATCAGAAAAGATATCACTTAGTAGCCTACAAAACCACCAGCAGTTTTCTGAGATTTTAGGAGTAGATTTACTATTGATTTTAATTTGATAAATTTAGGCCATGACCATGTAGAAAAATAAAGGAAGTTTTGTTGTAAGAATATATTTTTTAACTAGTACTCTTTTTAATTTATAACAGTCAACATTCTTTATTTTCTGAATTATCCTTTTATCTTCCACATTCAAAAAGGTAATAATACAGTATTCCCTTGCTACCTATTTATTCTTGAACATTACTATAGGCACTTCAACCCAATTAGTGTTGTAATGGATGGTGAATTTTTGTAGGAAGTGAAAAATGCCAAACCTTACTGGGAATCAAGCCCAGCGCCTTATAGGGGATATATTCTTGCAGTCTACTGAGAGTGGCAAAACATACTATGGAAAAGAGTAAATTGTATTTCTTGATGATATAATAAAATAAAATTAATATGATTCTGTGGAAGATAATTAATCAAAATTTTTTTATAAATAGTTATAAAAATAACCAATGCAAATATTTATTGCTTCGAGGTGAACAAACATTGATAAGAAAAATAATGGTGAATCTGTGATTGAAGTAGCCCTTCTACTGTAACATAAATTTGATGAAATGACAAACTATGTAAGACTATTAATGTTTTAACAATAAAAACTAAAAGTTTTTATTAGAAGTTTCAGAGACTTATTTTTGATGTAATTATTTTTCAGCAGACATAAAACATGACTCATAACAAGCAGTTCATGTAGATTGCTAATCAATTACTACCCAAGGCTTGATTGGAATACAGAATAATTGAACCTTCTACTGCATATAACACATTCAGTATTTTAAAATATGCAATCCCAAAGTAATAAACTCTGTAAAGGATAGAAAAACTTGCATAAAATCTTGAATCCATATGTGCTTGTATAGAAAGATAAAAAGGAAAGAGTTAATTGAAAATTACACTGACTTTAAAGAAACAAAAAAGTATTTAATTTATTTGCAAATTTTAATAATAGTATAACCAAATTTTCAAAGTAACAGTAAACCATATAAAATAATTTCACCTGCACAGGAGACATAATTAATGACAAATAGCAAATGAATTTAATTTGTATTTTTTGAAGGCTCTTTTGTAAGAACTGAAGCTGCATCCTTTTACTTGTAATGGAAACATTACTTAGGGAAATTGTGTTAGTGGCTTTTTATAGATTTGATGAAAGCCTTTGAGTGTTAATCAAATGCGCTGGGCAGCTGCACCCGGCGCATCACCATTGGTCCACTCAGCTTCAACAGCAGGTAAAAAAAATGTGAGCACATACAACAAACAAAAAAAAAACCATACACCATCCTTTTTTTATAGTAGTTACAGTTAGATGCAAAATCTCAATGTGACTTAGCCCTAAAAATATTCAACAGAATTCCAGCAGAGTTTAAATGAACTTGTAAATTTTTATTTTTCTTCTCTTGTATCTATTATAAAAAATTTTAAACTGATTTTTAGTTCAAGATAATATGAACTGTAGTATTTCATATGTACAATTAAGATAAATATCGTAATATTTAATTATTACTGTCTTATCTTTTAAATTAACCATTGTTTTTTTATATTACAGTATTTCAATGTTATAATGATTAAAATGAAAAAAAAAACATTATTGAGTATCAGAAAGAATTATAACTGTAGAGTGTATATAACAATGATTAATACTGTTCTTTTGTAAATATTACATAGAATGCAGATTTTTTTCACCTTCCAATAATTAATGGAATAATATAAATATTATAATTTATATATAATTAAATTCTTCTCTACTAAATATCATCTTTTCCTTGCAGTTTTTGGCTTTTTATACTTTTTCTATATATACATCAACTTATGCAGTTTTCTACAAAGTGTTATCTTTCTATCTAAACTCTCTTCTGCTTTAATTATTTCCTCTTAAATTTTCAACTTGCTTAAAACAAGCTTAACGAACAAGCTTAAAAATACTTTTTTTCTAATATATAAAGGCCTGATGATGACAAATTGATATGATTAGTTTATCATGAGTAGAACTTGTTCATTGTTCTATAAAGTAATTAATTGTATCATTCTTTGCAATCCGTAATTATTTCTTCAAATCAATCAAAGCAGTTTTTAGTTGAAAAATGTTTTTCCTTCACTGAAAGAATCCTTAGTTCTCCTTAAAAATACATTTATAACAAGATTGATGTAGGTTAGAGTTAATCTCAATTTAATTAGGTGGTGACTTTCAGTTCTAGCCATCACAATGATATAAAAAAAAGGTTCAGATTTTTAAGTTCTTATCACATCTTTGTCTTCTGTGCCCCAACTAGACTTATTTGTTGTTACTTATTAATTTTGCATCTTAAATATAAGTTTACACTTCATCCCAGATGCAATCAGAATCAATGACACTCCTGTATAATACACATATTTATATGTATATTTTCAAACCATATGTTGGTTTTAAAATATCTGCCTTAAAGGCAAACTTGACATCTTCTTGTTCTACTGGTCTCACACCCATGCATCTCGTCTTTTAAGATGTTTAAAAAGGGTGATCAAAATCTATGTTCATTACTCAGTGAAAAATTCGGTCATCTCCTTTTACATTTGATTAGTTCATTTGTTTCTTCATCTGCTGGAGGTTGCACACAAATCTATACTTTTGTTATAAATGATTTTGAATCTATCCAGGCTAAAATTATTCTCTCCTTGCATTGCTTTTTTACAACATAATCTTTGTCTAGATTCATAATTACTATTCTTACTCCTGTATTAATTCTAATTCTTTATTTCCCTAACTCAAAATCATGTTGATCTTTTCATTTACCCACTAGTTTCTACTTTATTTAGCACACTATTCCAAATTTTTTTCTCTTCATTTCACCATTCAACAAAATATACAATACTAGGTCAACATCCACACAAAATCAAAATTAATGAATAACACAATAGTCTGTTACTATAACGGTTAAAAATAGGAAAAACAGATTAAATTTTAATGTTGATTAACAGTATCTAAAGAGTACAAATAAATAAAACCACTCTATGTATTAGGTATTATTGTCTTTAATAAACGTTAATCCAGATTTAATTTTTATAGTTAATAATAAAATATCTATGATAGTCATTCTGTTTATGTAGATCCACTTTTTGCTTTTTAACTCGTGACAAAATGTTTTGTCTAGCTTTAATTCCTTTAAGGTTGCCCTATTATATATTTGAAATTCAAAATGTAGTATTCTTCCACAATTTACTGCACCAATAATAATTTATAAATGCATTCTATATATTGTGTATCATTGTCTACCAAAGAAACGATACTTAACAACCAATCGTTTTTTTGCTTATGATTTTAAGAGTTTATGAGTAATTTTATAGCGTTGTGATTACATTAACTGAAAACTGTTTTAAAATGTATCAAATGCTGAGCATAGATCCTTTTGAACACAACATTTATCAGCTTTGCCACAAAAAAGAATTCATCTACTATGCACAAACATGTGCATACTTAAAACAAATGTATTATATGAAAAGTATTGTTCAAAGAAACACTGATGAGCGATTTTCTGCAAACATTGACCAAAAAAAAATACAAAGGCCATCAACTGAAAATGTAGCTCTAAATATGAAAGAATGTTATAATCGTCCACAGGAAAGAAAGAGAATCTATCCAGAAGATACATTTTGTGCTCTTTGAACAAAACACAAAAAGGAAGATATCAGCGATATGCAACAAGGTGGAGGAGTATGATGTAGTGTAACACTATATTTCACTCCAGAAGATACATTTTTGCATTATAAAAATATTTCATTTAAATGTATAAGCTCCTACAAATATTGTGTCAGTGCTTCACTACAAATGGTAGGTGAACACTACCACCATTTATGGAGTGTTTACTTAAGTTGACCTCTATTTATGGAGTGTTAACCTCCTACCAGGTTATGGAATTTTAATACTAATAAATCTTGTATTACTTATTAGACTATAAGTTAACATACCAAAATTTATAAATAAAAAAAATTGATGAAAATAATGTCACATCATTAATTCAGATGCAGGAAGAAAGTACATAAATAGTTTTACACAGCAGCATACAAAGAAGTTTCTTTAAATTTTTCATACAGTATTACTGAAAAAACATCAATTTCATGTGTACCACCTCCAATCCAATGCAGATACCAAAATTATAAAATCATGCTGTGTAGAAAATCAGTAACTAATTCTGTGTATGATTTTTATAAATTATGTTAATTTTAACCCTATACAGAAACTATATGTATAAACTATCAGAGCAAGTAGATATTAATGAATATATATCTAAATAGAATGAAAAATTTTACTAAAGAATAAAAGAACTGAAATTTACAATTAAATTGTTAAAAATATTTTATTATGCCAGCTGTAATTATATTTATTAAACATATAAAATTATACCTTTACAAAAATAAAATTAAAAACAAAATTAAGTTTAATGAACAAATATAATGATAGAACTCTTATATTATAAAAAACTTAAAAATATAAATTTTAATTAAAATATGGCATTTAATTAATAATTTTTTTTAATTTTATTTTTTTAAACTAGTATACCAAAACACATTATTTAAAAAATATTTTATATTTTAAGTTATTTAATTAAAACTGAAATTTAAAAATAAAATTCTAGTTTACATAGTTAAAAATTTACACAAATCGTATCAAGTAAGTTTT
Source organism: Lycorma delicatula (assembly GCF_047948215.1). NCBI lineage: Eukaryota > Metazoa > Arthropoda > Insecta > Hemiptera > Fulgoridae > Lycorma > Lycorma delicatula. Next base: position 29,605,681 of record NC_134455.1, read on the forward strand.
GGTAACTTCTTCAATAATGTTTCCCACGCAAAATAAGGATCAATAAAAGTCTTGAGTCCAAGCTTTGATTTATCAAGTCCCCAGTTTGGAATCCTAGATGGAAGTTTTCCTAATGTAATTCCAGTCTTTCTTTTGAATTTTTTACTATTTATCAGCTCTTTAGATATTGTTTTTACAGCATACTTTAAATTTGGTGCCTCCAAGATTACCTAAGCAAAAGTAATACAATAAAAAATGATTAAAAAACACCATAAATAATCATCATAACATTCATCAAATTTATTTAAAAGATCTGATAAATATTGCTCCTGGGTAAGACAGTTTCAATTAGTTTGATGCAGTCAGTCAAAAAGTGTGATATAAATCAAGGATTGTGAACAATGCATTAATATGAAATTTTGTTTCACATTTTTGTAAAAAAAACATGAAGACAAGGAGTAATCACAATGTCTTTCAATATAATAAATCCTAGAGAAATTTTAGTGAAACTGAGCATCAAGAGAGCTTATTATAGTATTTAAGAAACCTGAGAAATGGGTAAACCAGTTTCATCTTCCATTATAACAAAATTCCATGTCATACATCACGGTGTGGCAATTCTCGAGAGTCAATGATCATAAAAGTTAGTTTTTAATCGATTCAGGACATCAAGTCAGCCATGGCAGGGCAACTAAGGACACTCCCAAAAGAGTACTTCCAACACTTCACATAATTAAAAGCTGTTCCTTTAATTATAATCAGAACCACTGAAGGCTGCATTCCAAATATTTCTTTATATAGTTTATGGTGGTAGTATTGCCCCAGCTTAAGCAGGTCATCACATTCGCATTAAATGGTATCTTACAAAGAATAATTTACTGAGGAAGTGTCAACAAGTAATTTTAAAGTTTTATCTAATCTAGATTTCTTGAATAAATGGGTTTATGTTTTAATTTCAACAGAAAGTAACTTTCGATTCATTATTAAAGACACTGATTGATAAAAAACAATTTACCATCTTAAAGCTACTTTTCTACATAATTTCCATCCAGATTAAGGCATTTATCATATCTGTAAACAAGTTTTTGAATACCATCATCATAAAAGATGTGATCTTGTTTGATTTTATGGAAAGAGGCATGACAACAATCAATGCTGAAACTGGCTGCAAGATGTTGAAGAAACTGAGAATAGCCATATAAAACAAATGATGCAGCATGCTGAGTTCAGGCATCATTTTTCTTTATGACAACATTCATCTACATACTGCAGTATGCACTCAATGCCAAATCAACAGTTTCAAATGGGATTTAATTAATCAACCTCCATATAGCCCTGATTTGATTCCCAGTGATATAACCTTTTCCCAAAAATGAAGAAATGATAGCAATACAGCATTTTGAAAATGACAAGGAACTGATAAACAGTACCATCTGGCTTAATTCACAGGTGGCAGAGTTTTATGATGAGATATTCAAAAAATTATTTACAGATATCACAAGTGTCTTAACTTGGACAGAAGTTTTTTAACAAGTTACTTTCTGAATAGCCCTTATACGTAATTAAAAACTAAATAGCTATTCAAATATTATGTAAGCATTTACAGGAAGGGATTTGCACTCTGCTTCTCTTCTCTAACAAGGGCTAAAGATTACATAAGGTAAAAAAGAAAAAGCAAAACTGACAAAAATGTATTGTTAATAAGCATTTAATTAACACTCTTAATAGTATATGTTTTAGAAGTATATGAATATTGTAATGTTCTAAAAAAAGTAAAGAAATGTTACAAGAATAAAGCAGCAATTTTGGTATATTAGTGTAACTTCAAGAAGCCTTCTAACATCTGAACTAGGATGCTTGGTTACCTTAATTTTTTATTAAGGTAACCAAAACGTAATTTGAAACATATTGTTATTAAGTAATATTAATGAGCATGTTTTAGATTAATATAAACAAAAACAACAGTTAAATGTAGAAATCAAATTATATATGAATGCAAATCAATAATTATTCACAATACATTTGTGTTTCTGTTATTTTTTCACACATTTGCAAGATGTTTCTGTCTTAATACTTCTGATATGTCAGACCTACCTGCTGTCAAAATTATAACATTAGCCATGGCCAATCCATTTTCTGTTTGTACCAAAGAAGAACAGCATTCAGTCATATGTTTTTTTGTGTGGACTGAATGTGTACCATTACGGAAATCTATCCCAGACTTTTAGCACCATTACGGAAATCTATCCCAGACCTTTAGCACAATTGTCAGTAGTGAGTGGTTCGAAAAACTAAAAAAGGGCTACTCAATGTTATGCATGAAGAAGAAGCCTTTTATGATTACAAACGATAACACTGAGAATATATGTATGTGTCTTGACCACTAGTACGTTGACATTTACACATCATTTGCTACTATTGATGAAGAGGCATTCTAAAAATCAGTCAATGTTTTCTCTATGAAATCACTTACTAGACTTAACTTTTATGAAGTTTGTACAAGGTGGATCCCAAAATACAAAGGTGAATCAAAAATTATCACAAAGGTAGGTTCAACATGTATATAAATTTTCAACATAGTCACCTCCCTTTGTCAATGTACTTGGTCCAGTAGTCCACAAGCTTGCATAGTCCTTCCAAGAAGAAAGTTTTTGGGTGGTTCTGAAGCCAATTATGCACTGCTACCTTGATGTCTAGTCTGTGGAAGTCTTATGAAAGTCAGAAAGGAAGCAAGATCTGAGCTGAAGGGAGGGAGGGATTCAGTGGCTCAAAATTCAACTTTCTGATGGTTTGAACGAGCCGTGTGCTGGACTCTCTTGGTACCCATCACGCACAGACTTTACGGAAGCCGAGCTCGAGTTATCCACAACAATCAACAATCCTCGTTGTAGATCAGTCTTCTTTGAACATCAGTAATGGTGATGTTCAAAGATGATGCTACCTCACCTATTCATCAGAACCATCTCTAGAGCTTGCTGAATATTGTCCATGGAGGAGGTCGACAGGCATCCTCGCTTTGTGAATCACACTTGTCCAGTCACTTTTAAACTTGTCGATCCATAAAAAACCACTTTTACAGTGCCCCAATTACAGCATTCTGTAGATTGCGTATATTTAAGATTAAAGCATATTGATATTAGCAACCGAGCAAGAGGTATCTTTTCCAGTTACTCCAGAAAATTTAAGAAATTATAAGCAATATGGAATCTTGTATTGCTTATAGTTAGTTCACACACAGGCAGCTACTGTAACATTGTTCATAACCAACTGTTCATATAAACTTAATACTTTAGTTTGGAGTTTATCAAACAAGTCTTAATATTTAGTGCAATTTATAATTTGTACTTTCAGAAAATCTGTAGGAAAGTAAAAAAACAAAACGAGATTACTAAAAGGGATTGATTATTTGAACCCCTAGATAATAAAATTTCCTTTGGTGGGTGGACATGTTCATTCATCTTGGCTGATCTTGAACAAACAAAAAAAAAACAGCAAAAACATGTTCAGAGTTTTTAAAATCCCTCTGACAATATTTCTCTATCCATTGAGAATTTAATTGTTGAGGAACAGCTTCATTAATTCCTTTAATAAGAAATAATAAAAAGGACAGCATATTTTTTTTTATTTATGAATGACCATTGTGGTTTAAGTAATGATGAACCTTTTTATATAAACTTCTAGGAAGCCCATCTCAGAGAAAATGAATTTGAAATTAAGAAATATTATTTTCAGCATGATTAACTGGCTATTGTTAAAGTTCATAAAGAAGCAGTTACCTATTTATCCCTTTCATTTTTTGTATTTGTTTAAAAATAAAAAGATAACATGTGCTGATTTTGTCATGTGTGAGATAGCCACTTCTGAAAAGGTCTATAGTATAAATTGTATAACAGTACTATTATTTATCCAAAATACATTGTAATCTTTCATTATGTGATGGTAATTATAAATTTTATCTCCAATGGTACTAGGATAATAATTTTACAAAAATACTGTCATATAGATGTTGACTAACTGACTTTTCTGTTGATATTTATACACATAAAAATTACCGTTGCAACAATTAAATCACAAGATAGATTATATTATTACATTAATACAAGAATAGAAAAACTTTCTAATCTTAAATTTATTATAATTAAAGAATAATACTGATGATCTAACTAGGAAAAAATATTTTGAAGAAATAATTTTATATAAAAACTTAAAAGGTTGCTGTAGAACCAACACAATTTAAGAGTAAACGCTAGAAAGAAACATCAATGATGTTGCTTATAATTTCTTAAATTTTCTGGAATAACCTCTTGCTTGGTTGCTAATATCAATATGCTTTATTCTTAAATATACGCAATCTACAGAATGCTGTAATTAGGGCACTGCTTTTTTGCATTACACTCAACACCACCTTGTCCCAATCCAATGGATCATGCATATATTTGTTATTTTGTGCTATTAATTTTCTTATGCCCAAATCACTGGAATTCATGTGGATTAAATTATTTACATATGAAATAACTATATTTTATAAATAATATCTGAGAGCATATAAGATGATTCATTTTTTTGCATTATTGTTTTTACTAAAAGCAATCTCTGCATTCTAACTTTTACCATAGCTCTAACAGAAATTTAACAAAGCTCTTACAAGAGAGCTCAGTAAAATAAAGGGCTGAAGGTGTAAGCTGAAAATCAAGTATGATAACACACCACAACTGAAATAAAATTATATACAAAAGAAAATATCAGTAACCTTCATTCTTTCTGGATAATGTGACCATAACCAAAGCAGTGTTAGGCAGCTGCAAAACACAGGTACACTTGATTTGTAGAAATGAAGGCAGTTGGACAGCATGAGCTCACAACCATCATTTGCAACAGTTATCTGAAAAACAAAATTTTTGTATATAATTGATTGCTATTGTAAAATAAAAGTATCTTAAAAATCATCTGCTCAAAGATTCAAATAATAATCAGGAAAAAATAAAATGTCTAATTTTTTAAAAAGTTTCAGATTTTATTTTATTTTTTAAAAATTAATATAATTAAGTGTATGAAATGAGATTAAAAAATTCTAAATCCTAGTGAGGAACTGAATCAGCTCTGAATTCATATTAAGAAAATATTTCTAACATTTATCTTGAAATATTTTTATAGCACAAAGATATATTACAAATAATATTCCAAAAAAATCCTTATTGTAATTATTAGTAATAAGTTTCACTAATAACATAAATGTTGATATTAAATAAGCTTTAACTGTATGCCTAACAAAATTTCTAACTGCAGGCTTAATTCTAAATTACCAACTATACTTTATATAATTTACTTTTTCAATAACAGGTTTCTAAACATCATACGTTTCTTTCATATAATTTCCACAAGATATCTGTACAGAAGGATATTTATTACTATTTGAAATAGAACTGCTTTTAAATTATACTTGGAGGAATCAATGAAAAAGCACCACTCCTTAGATTCATGACTCACCATAATTGTAACATAAGCTCATCAATATTTAAACAGTAAAACAAAGTAATTTTCTTCAACAAAGTATTTAAAAAAAAATTTGTTGGCTTTGGTAGCCCGAGATTTTTATAATCTTTTTAAGTAAATTCCAATCTTGTAAATCTTAAGCCTAAAAACTCAGCTTGATTTTTTGATAACATTAAATCTCTAGCAGTCATTTAGCACAAGACGTGGCTCACGGGATTGTAAGTCAAAGTTTGAATATGATTTCTTCCATAATGTCTGCTCTTTCATAATTATTTTCACAAAACAAGAGTTCAGGAGGAACCTTGGGAACTGAAATGGATTCACTGTGAAATACAGGTCTGAGTATAGGTGGCAAAGAAGGATAGAGTACTACAATGTGTTTGAACTTCTTAGAAATTCCAGACACATTAGTTGAACACAAATAACAATAGGTTAAGTGATCATTGGTTTAGACCAAATCATAGGGACACCAAACGGCAAGACTTTTCATTTCTCTTTTAACAATCTTCTTAGGGTGACTACATATTAACAGTTACTATATATTACATGAAGACCGCATGTCTTATCCTCAACATCAATTTTACAAAGTGCAATTTATAAGAGATTTTAATTAAAATTGTAATGTTTTTCTTATGTGATTTTACATTGACCTACTGCAAATGTAAAATCTGTTCGAATCACACACACTTACAAAGCATTATGAAACTTCAACTGTTCACTTATAGTTATCACACAAACTGAAAAGGTAACTGTAAACTTTTTAAAACTATTAAAAGCAGTAAGCTAACAAAGCCAACAAGCTTTGACTTATATAGACATGATGAATGTTGTTCATGTATGCCCAATAAAGAGGTATATCATGACATGTGATGTTTGTGTTGCAACTTCAGTTATTGTTTCATGGTTAACAACTGATTATAATACAGTTAAATATAATGGTAACCATATAAAGTAAAAAACTTATGTGTACATGCATCATACAATATCAAAAATTTTTAATTTTATAATTTTTCAAAAACATAGGGCGATGGAACAATTCTGACTCTATTCATTTTTAGCATTAAAAACAGATTGGTTTCAAGTCTCACATGTTAAGAAACAAAAATTGTGTTTATTAGTGTTATTAGATCTACTATAATACTTTATAGATATAAAAAAAATTAATAATTTACTGTAATGATATTTTAAAATTTACAAAAATATTATTTAGGTAAACTTACCTGCCATATAATATCTGATGTCTCGTTATGCTTGGTCAGATTAACTAGTACTATAACTATCAAATGTCTTGCCTGTTGATCTCCAACATTGCGATTCAACTTGTACATCAATTCATACAGCTGTTGTACCACTCCTTCTTGTACAAGATCAAAAGAAAGCTGAGGTGATGCAGTTGTTATAATGTCTAGCAATCTAAGATTTTTTAATAACAATTGAAGGTTATTGGCTTTTTTCATCTTTTCAATTAAGTTAATTTTGATATCTGCTAAAGTGTTTCCAGGCATTAGAACTAGTAAACTCATGTTTCTTTTAGTGCCTAATTTTTTTCTTACACAGTATCCTCTCCAAAATGCCTACAAACACCACATGATTTAAATTCATTAGTTTTTAATAAATGAATTGAAAAATGTACTTTTTAAATTTGGCAAAGCAATATCAAGGATATTTTGAAGATTGTTGACTGCTATAACAAATGATTCAGTGTTAGTACCATACATAATTGCAAACACAATTATTTAGTGGAGGCAAATGCATTTTTAATAAATAAATGTCTAACTGCAATACTAAGATAAACTTTGTATTACAATGCAATTCATATTTAAATATTATACCCTTAAATTTTTATTAATTTTCTTGATGAAAGCCAAATTCATTTCTCTATCACATGTGTTAAATTTCACTCTTCATTGATCTTTCAAATATACTTTTAAGATTTAGTTGTGTTAATTAAACTTATTTTTTAAATTGGCAGATTGAAATCCTAAAATGTGTGGAGTAAGCAGATACAAAATCAACCAACCACTCGTGGGAGAAAAATGAAAAGAGTGCTATAGTACTGCCCTGCCAACTTTTATTTTACATACATATAACCCAAGTCAATCACTCTTAACATTTTCCCTGCTGAATACCATTTTATTGTGTTAATAACCAACTGAGGTCAATCACCACTTCCTTGTCTGCTAACTCCTTTCACTATTAGTCACTGTTCTATTGTGTTTATAGAGTACAACAAAAAGTTTATATTTGTGCTCTTTCACAGCGAGTAAAACTAAATACAAGGTAGTTAGTTAATTGGAAATTAAACTGCAAGGATAAAGTGTGATGTTTGCATCCAAGAAGGAAGAACTTTTAGAGGATCTAAACCAAAATGTTGAGATGAAAAAGATTTAATGTATTTTATTGTAGAAAAGTGCAAGTTTGGGTTTAGAACTTCCACTGAAATGAGCTATAATAAATAATGCTAACAAAGTAGTAAACAGAAAATATTTGTAATTTTATTAGAAAAAAAATATCCAGCAGATATTTATTAGAGGTTGGTTGCAACTAACAGTCAATTATGTTTAAGATGTACACATATTACACAACAGTTACCTGAAGAATATAAAGATAGATTGCAACATTTTTTAGACATGTTGACATAAATAAAAACTATTACTTATTTTTAATTCATAAATTGGTAATGCCAATAGTACAAGGTCTGTAAATAAATTAATGAGACTGGTTCAGATAAAACTTTTTATTTACAATCCAATTATACATGGACTCTTATCACCTTTAAAATAGTTCCTTTGGGAAGCCATCCAACACTTCGTATGGTCAGTTACATTTTTTAAAGTGTGCCACTCATGCTCTGGCATTTTGTTTCTGTGTCTACTCAAATATCAAAGATTCATCACCAGTAATTTTTTCGAAAATCAATTTCAATTCCCCTTAGAAAGTGCGGCACACTTCTACCCTGTTGTTTTTCTGTTAGCAGTGAGGTTTTTTGGCACCATTTTTGCACAAATGTTTTTCATGTCCAATTCTTTTGTCAAAATTTGATAGACTATGTTATGGTTCAAATTCAATTGTTCTGTAATCATTCTGACAGTTAATCGCCAGTCGTACTGTATCAAGTCTCTGATTCGCTCAACATTGTCGTCACATTTTGATGTTAACAGTCTTCCAGAGTGTGGATCGTCGCAACTGATTCCCACCATTTGAAAATGCTTTAAACCACCTAAAAACTTAGGCTCATGACAGAGCGTCATCTCCATACACCCTTTTCAGTTTTGGAAATGTTTCAGTAGCATTTTCAAAAAGTTTTAACACAAAACTTGATTGCATAACGTTGCTCATAATTAGTATCACTTATTTTTGTAATCCACAAGAAAAACTCATTTCACAAAAAGTTTGTTTACGTCTCATGTGGCAACAATAGACTAAAAATATTAATACCAAATATAAATCAGCTGTTCATATAACCATATTTTTACTAGTAACTTTACAGTGTTGCCACTTTGGCTGCCAAAAAAAAACTAGTCTCATTACTTTATTTACACCTCGCACAAGGTATTTTGAAGGTCATTCTGACAATAAATACAAAAGGGAATATAAAGCTTATTGATGAATGGCAAGATATAAAGAATTATGTTGCACAATAGTATTATGTATAATGATAAATCACAAACAATTTCTCTCTCTATAGTTTGCAAATAGAAAATAATTCCTGAAGTAATTGCAGAGTCTCAAGAAAAGGGATAAATGGACAGAAAGTTAATATCAGATTAAACAAAATAAGTAAACATCGAACAATTTTATAAAATTCATATAACATGCTGGTAATAAATATTTTTAGAGGGCATTTAACAAATAACCTGAATAAACTTTTAAATAATAGCAAAAATTTACACCAGGAGGTTCAATACCAATATTGCAATCACTGGATGCGTTGTAAATATACATTAAAAAGTTATAAGTGAATTGGATGGCCATGGACAACCATGATTTTATTTCATTAAGAGAAATCAAACAGCTACAAAGTGAATAAATTTGTAACTGGGTCAAAATTGCAAGGGCCCAAAATTAACAATTTAAAATAGTATGGCAACTCAACAATCTAGATGCATCTGAGGATGACTTCAGATTAATTATTTTTGCAAACTTAATCAAAAATAGATCCTTATTTTTAAATATTTCCTCCTAATGATAATTAACAGAAAAAACAAAATTTTTAACAACAATAATTACAATGTCCTACTTATGTATTATTTTTATCACTTAACTTTTAGTAAGTTTTTAAAGTTTCTTTATTTAAACATATGACTAGTTAAAATTATTTTACCAAATGACTGTACACACAATTCACTAAAAGCTTGTAGAGAGTCAGCAGAAACAAAATAAGTAAACATCGTACAATTTTATAAAATTCATATAATATGCTGGTAATAAATATTTTTAGAGGGCATTTAACAAATACATTAACCAAAAACATTATTCAATCAGTCTCTATAATTGAATAATGATTCTCAAAGACTTGCATTATTATTTTTAAAAATAGTAAGTTGCCTTTAACAGGGTTCACACCGAATTTTAAGATTTGTTTTTCCTAACTCTTTCTGACCAGTTTAATGTAAGTATCCTGACTCTCATAATATTATGTTATTGCCATTTACTCCGCGAAATATAGATATTTCACGTTTTTACAGCCTCCACTATTCCCATAGCTGTCCAACTCATGCCTTTTTTATTATTACAATCTATCGCCGAATGGCTTCGACAAAATGTGGCACTTAATAACCTTGTAGTAGCCCTGAAAAGGGCTGTTGTTGTTGTTGTCGATTGGCTTCAATGGCTCGTTGTAACTAATAACCTTATGGTAGCCTTGAGAAGGGCTGTCGAATGGCTTCGACGTCTTGTAATTTATAACCATGTGGTAGCCCTGAAAAGGGCCATTTTTGCGTTAGTTCTGAGAAGAGCTGTTGGGTTCGGAAACTGGTCTCCAGAGAAGTTGGGAAGTTGCATTTCGTCCATTGAAATAAGACCGGGCTTCCACTCAGCAGCAGTTGGGCCCTCACTACAGCGTGGCCAAATAAGGAGCGAGGTAAAATCCCCAGAGCCTTGCAGTGTCAGGTTGGCATCGGTTGTCTTTCGCCGGCACAACCAAGGCGGTTCTCCCTGAGCGATCCCACGCTGGACCAGCTCCTGCTGCTGAATCCACCAGCCAGAGTGATTTAAGCCCAGCAAGCTGGAGCAGGAAGGTACCAGCAGGAGCAGGGAGGGAGCGACTAGCAGCTCCCTTGGTGGGCCGGACAGGCCTGCTGCTTCGGCGTGGATGTTGGCATCTGCCGGGAGGTCCCACGTTGAGGTGGCCAGGGAACTTCTGTCTTCTTCTTGGTCTTCTCCAGGTGGTGGTAGACGATGAATTAAAAATCCACTCTTGTGCATACTCTTTTATTGTAGCCTGAGAGTGGTTAGCCATGATTAATGACATAAGAGCATTTATTTGCTACATGCTGGAATTTTGACACTTTACAACTATCAGGAAACATAATTTTAAAAATTGCATTGATATCTTCACATGAGGTTATTTTTTATAACATTAAGAACCCACATAATTAACCCTTTAGAAAAATCATCTTTATAACAGAAGCAAGTAATTGTGTTGTCATTTTGTGTAAATGAAGTCGAGGATTCAAATGTATCATTTGCTGCTGAAATGCTATTACTCTGACCAGAAGATCCAGGCAAAGAACATACAGCTGTACCACAACCACCGTTCTCACAACTGTTTTAGTCTGCTGAGTTGAAGTACACTGGGAGACAAAAAAGGTTTTCAGTGAAGGCTGGGTATTCCTTATCTTAATTATTTCATTATGCTGCTTTCCTTTAGTGTGCAAAGTCACTGCCTTTTGGCCCATATTGTCTAGTTCAAAATGATTATACACACACCAAAAAAACATAATATACATTTCTACCTCTTCTCAATCAACTGAATTCTAGGTGTAAGTTTATATCTAACCACTGGTCATTAAACAGTCTTTTTAGATGCCATTTAAAAGCAGTTAATTACCTAAAATACAAAAAATTCATGGTAGCTTTAGAGAAATTCCAAGAAAACAGTTTACAACCTTTAAATTTTTTCAGTGGTAACATTTTGTTAAAATTTCACCAGTGAAAACTTTAACTGCGATTCGGAATGTTCCTCCTTTAATATAAAAGAATAATTATGGAAAGTAAATAAGAACAGGACATATTAATGGCTGCTTGATGCATGTAATTGCAATGTGCTGGGTGATGGGGGTCACCAATTCCTGATACCAGGAAAGTATATCAAATATATTTTGGCATTCTTAAAAAATACTTTAACATAATCTTAATTCAGAAAAAAAATTCAATTCTCTAAATTTTTTTGTAATTTTTCCTGACTTTTCCTGCCTGTGGAAACCATGTTTAATATTTTTCATATAGTCTGATAATTGCTAAAATGTTTAACAACCAAGCAATTAGACGAAGACCAAGGTATTGTAAGATTGTTATATCCCAAGTAATTATGGTTATCTTTCAGACTGTAAAAAATTGTAATATTTTATTTTGGGGAATTTAAGAATTTCAAAAATATACAAACTGTATAGCGATATAAACATCTGATTCTAAACTCACAGTACACAAATATTTTTAAATTAACACCTGTATTTTGGAAGCTGCTGCGTTTTTCATTCTTTCCTTTCTTTGATGTGCCAGCCAACGCCTTACAGCACCCTGTAATAAAAAACAAGTAACTACTATACATCAATTATCAATCAATTACATACCCTTCTTTACTAAAAAAATATATACACACTGATGTAATTACATATAATTTAAATCTGAGTACCCAAAGTGGCTCTGTATATAAATATTGAATGAGTTATTTAGTCTGAGATAAGGTATAAAAAAAATAAAATTGTACAAATTTTGAGGATTACAAAGCATAATTTAGATCCTTGCCAGAAACTAAACTTGAGATAAGGTAGTCAAAAGCAAGCATGCTAACTAGTACATCAACTGGCGGCTTAAAACTTTAAAGAAACACAGTAAGAGTTAAACAAAAATTTAACAAATAGTCAAGCAAATATTGCAAATTACCTAAAAAGAACACAAAAAATTAAATCTGACCCTTTGTATTACCTCAAATTTACTGCATTCATCTAATCTCTTCGTGATGGCTTACATGAAATAACTATTAAACATCCTAGAAAGTTAAGTTGAATTTTCAACGTTTCTAAGTTAAAATAACTTGAGTTATATTAATCGGAGATTAGGTCTTATACAGCTAACCCACCGGATTGGTCTAGTGGTTAATGCGTCTTCCCAAATCAGCTGATTTGGAAGTCGAGAGTTACAGCGTTCAAGTCCTAGTAAAGCTAGATATTTTTTCATGGATTTGAATACTAGATCGTGGATACCGGTGTTCTTTGGTAGTTGGGTTTCAATTAACCACACATCTCAGGAATGGTCGAACTGAGAATGTACAAGACTACACTTCATTTACACTCATACATATATCATCCTCATTCATCCTCTGAAGAATTATCTAAAAACGGTAGTTACCGGAGGCTAAACAGGAAAAGAAAGAAAGGTCTTATACAGCTATCTAATATGTTAAAATTTAGTAGTGAAAAATTTTTAAGAGTAATTACGGGAGAGTAAAAAAAAAACATGTAGTGACTTGTTTTTATTGTGTTTTGACTAATAAAACTTATTTACAGTAAAATATATAAAATTATAAATATATTCTTTTGTTTATTACTTATCTGTAAACAATATAATAGAATCATACTATAATCAAGACAGTCTGTATTATATTACAGCAGTTAACAACAGGATAACGTAGTGAATAAGAGGTTGCTTTATTATATGCATAGTTAAAAAACTGTATTAACACATGAACATTTAGACATTTCATAAAGTTAGCTTATCCTGTCAAACAATTTTTATAACTAAAATTTTGATGTTTCAATAATATTCAACAAATTCTATTTTTAAAAAACATTTTGAAATTTGTTATATCACCAGAATTTATCTAAAATTTGGTTGCCAAAGTTCCTAATAATTCTAAACAGTCTAAATTTTTTTGCAGATAGGATCTCATCCATGGAAAAAACAAGAAAAGCTTTTTCTCAGGAAAAAAATATGGAAAAAATGTTGAATTTGCCTTAATGAATTTTCCACAAATATTTAAAAATACACTAATTATGTAAAAATTGAAATCATGAAGCAAAGGGGAAAATCTTACACAAAATCCTTTTTTTTGTAACTGCAGTAGTTGATTTGTAAAAAAAAAAATTATCTTTTGATGAGTGATAGCAAATATATATAGTTTCTTCTGTCTAAACATCAACCTCACCTCCCGTCGTAAATCCTGTTATTCCTGCAAGGCTCTCTGATGACCAACTGTGGACACAACAGTTCTAGTAACTAGTAAGAAAAAATACAATGTTTTTCTTAACTCGCATAACAGTTAAGTGGGGATGGTAAATATCTGGACCAACTGATGGCAATCAAGGGCTCCAATCATGGTACAAGGGTGAGAGAAAGCCAGCAACCTACAACTGAAGATTTAATTATTTTTGGAGCCAAAAGAAGCAACTGGTTCAGATTTCATTGAAGATTTTTAGATTTTGGAATGTATCACTTAAGAGAAAATGGTAGGTTGAAGTGAATTATTCCAACACCGAAACATATATCTTATTAATACTGGGAGTCAATGAGACAAGATGGGAGTAGATTTAATAAACTTGCAGAATGGTGTTATATTTTTGTATTCTGGTCAGCAGGGGGAAGTTGATACTCATATATATGGATAAGATTTTTTGTTGAAACCAGAATGAATTTAATTATGTGAAAGCCTGTTTCTGTTATGATTGATAGGTTAGGGTCTAAATTTAAAAATGCTAGAATATTGCATTTTTATATAATAACAGAACTTGCTGAGAGAAAAGGAAGGGTTAATTTTCACAGCAAATTACAGGATGCATACAGAAAGCTTAGAAAACAGACCTAAAAACTGTTACAAAGATCATAATGCAGAGTAGGGATTTCAACATATATAGGTAGACATAGTCTCAGAACATAAATGAAAATGAGGAAACGTTTGCCAAATTTTGCAAAAATCTAGTTATTGAAGGTGATATAACACCTCCAAAAGCAGAGCTATGCAGATTGCTCCAAACCAAAAGATGTAAAATTAGATTGATTATTGGTTTGAACAGAGAATTCTTAAGTTTTCTACTAGATAGTAATAAGGAAAGAAGCTGATATTACAAAGCAAAACCTAGACTCAAGCTATATGTAGTGCATAGGAAGGTTCAAACTCAGAATAAGCAATACAAGATGCATAAGAAATATATAAGGATATATCCTTACTGAGAAAACTTTGTTTTTAGATTTAGTAAAAGTTTTAAAATTAAATAAAACTGATAATGTGGAAAATTAGTGGTCAAGGATTTAAGGAGGTGCACAAACAGGCAAGTAAGAAAGTATTGTGTATCTTAACAGACAAAGGAAAGACTGATGTAATTAATCATAAGAGAAGATTGAATGAAGAAGCATTAAGATAAAAATGATTGTTTATCAAAATATTCAGGAAGACAAAAACTTCAGAAGCAATACAGCTAGTGTGTTCAGAAACTAATGAAAAGCCTGAGGAGGGATCAGAGAGCATGGACTGAGATGCAATAAGGAGAGAGAATGACCTTAGAGAGTTTTATATAACAAGTAATATTTAAGAATACTAAGAATTTACAATAGAATTTCTAATATCTAAGAATTTAGAATAGACAAATTAATTAAAAATAATGAGGCAAATAATGAAATACCTACTGACAGATGGAACAAAAATGTTCAGTCAAGGTGCAAAAAGTAGTTTGGAAGGACTAAAGCTAGTGTGGATAGACTAGGATCCAAGACGGACTGATGAGATTGATGTTAGTGTGATGAATATTGAAATGAGAATTAGAGTGTACCAATGAAAGATTTAAAGGTACCAGATGTAGCTTGAATAGCTTAGAAATTAAGACATTCACAGGGTCAATATCAATGCAGAAGTTCTGATAAGTCTGATTAGTAAAGTATGGCAGAAGGAGAGTATGCCAGAAGATTGGAAAAGAGGCCTACTTTTTAAGACACCAAAGGAGAGGAAATTTGAGTTAGACTGCAGAAATTGGGAATAATCACATTACTACCTATTGTTGATAAGATTACCGTAAAAATAGTATTGTGGAGGTAAAGTGACCAAAAAAACATTTAAGGAGAAGGTTGGTTTAAGAGCAGTATTTTTCAAACTTGGGGTTGCAAAATTAGCCTAAAACTTTAACCGTAAACAATAATGAAATTACTTTTTAAGAAAAAAAAATCATTTCTTATAACATTTTATAAGTATTTATAAGCATTTATAAGTACACATGTAAAGAAAATAAATTAATGAGACAGTTGCATTTGTTTTTCATTTAATATTTTCTCCATACATGGATCTATGTTAGAAACGCAGAAAAGCAAATTGTTTTCAAGCGATAAAAAATAATTTCTATATTTAATTTTTAGTGCCCGTAGAAGAAAAACTTTTTTCACAGAGTAAGACATGGTGAAAGGGATAATATTTTCAATGCTTCTGTGGCTAAATTTTCATAATCACTTCAATGAGCAAGCCAAAATGTATCTAAATCATCTGATATGAATTGTAGTTGTAATGTTTTAACAAAAGACATTTTGATGAGCGGGTTGCAAATCTCAACTAGTAATGTAGCAGCTGCAACAAGATTTTCACTAAATGAATTCAGTACCCATCTCTTTGAGAAATCATTTTTATCTTCCAGGAAATACTCTGCCCACTGAATTTTTAGTTCAAGTAAATGTATCTTCATGCTATCCAAATTTTTCTCAATATAATCGGAAGTGAGTGGAAAAATAAAAATTTTTGCTTGGGGCTAAGGTGAATAATCCAGATATCATGCTTCTTAATGATAGCATGAACTTTGTCTGTCATTAATAAAATGGTTTTATCACACCACTGTAAATTCACATTCAAGTTTAAATGCATAAATACATCAGCTAAGTAAGCCAACAACAACATATACTCATTCTATAAAAACATTGAGAATGACATTTGTTAATCCTGGAAAAATATCATTAATTTTTCTTGCAATTTTAATAACTGGGTTAACACTTTCCCCAGTGATAACCATCTGACTTCTATATGGAAAAGAGGATTTTTTTCTTTTCAACCATTTCATTGCATAGTTTAGAAAACAGTAATAGTTTCTTCTGTAACAGTCAACTTTTAATAAAATTAACCATTTTTATAGCTTTATAAAGAATTTGCTTGAGATTTTTCGGCATATTTTTTTATGACAAGAGCATATCTGTGAAGGAAGTAGTGCATCCTTTCTGCCCTTGGTATAAGATGATCTTTTTAATTTTCCTGTCACTTCCTTTGCACCATCACTACATATTGCAACACAATTTGTCCAATCTGTTATTGTTTTTAGTAGCTTCATAAAAAACATAGTCCTGTTGCATGGTATTGATTTGCAGAACATATTTTCTTAGATGATCTGTTCCCATTGCATTCATGCGATACGCAGCCATTGACTGCCATGTCTTGACAGCATGTCATCGATTCGCTTTTATAATGTGTTGTTACAAAGCAGAATTTTTTTCTATCTTTTTGCTTCTTCCATGCCTATTAAAACACTCGCAGTATCAATTGCAGCAGGCAATATGAGGTATTCTGCGATTATGTAGGGTTTGGATATTTGCTACTCTTAATGCTATGAGAAGATACTTAAAGTATACTTTTATTAGTACTGTGAATTTTGATGGATTCATGCTTTTATCGAAGAAGTCTTGAAAGCAAACAGCACACAGGCTTTCCATCCAATGAGGTAAAACCATAATTTAAATTACTGCATTGTACAGTCGTGTCTTTTTACCAATCGATTCAATGGATGTAGATGGCTCATTTTGTTTTTTCATAAATTTATCCATTTTGCACAACAATCTAATAGAAAAAAAATAAACAGTTACACTGTATGAAAACACATCTAAAACCTTAATTATTATTATTATTTTCAATGAAATTATGCTTTTATAAACTTAAAGGCATCAGATAGAGATTTAGATAGCTAAATAATTTTAACTTTGTTCCATTGGGTTGTGGATGGAGTATCACAAAATATACATTAAATAATATTTTTTTTTACTTTTTGCAAGTTGTGGAGCTAAAAAGGTTGAGAATCATTATTGACTACAGTGCAGAATGGAGCTCTAGACTGTATAAATTTTTAATATATTTTGAAAGACGTTCTGACTCAGAGAGAATTAATGTGGAACATTATTAGAGTTTGGGTTCCCAATTAAAATTATTAATTTGATTAAGGAAACATGCAGATTATGTGTCCAGTGATGTGTGCTGGACAAATGTCAGATGAATTTTTTGTGTATGGAATTAGACAGAAATGTGTATTTTCCCACTTGCATTTTTAATGGTGATGGATGAAGTTTTAAGAAAAGTGAGTGACTGAAGAAAGTGAGGAATTGGTTGGGGCTAACATATAGATTGAAAGATTTTAATTTCACTGTTTATGGCTTCTATTATATAGTCATAATAAAAATAAAAGCCAAGTAATTTGATTTACAAAGAGAAAGGTAAAGTTTGGTTTAAAGCTCAATGTAAAGAAAACAAATTCTATGCAATTTGAATATTCAAGTTTTAGAGTAATTAAAGTGAATGGTAAAAATATTGAAATGAGACTCACATATCTAGGTAGCACAGTACAGTGCAAAAGTAGTACCAAGAACAGTATTACATATATAAAAAATAAACTAAAGTAGTACTTATACAGTTGTGCGAAGTCTGGAAAGTTTACAACACCTATCATATACAAAGTTTGCACATTTTCAACTCAAATGTTGAACTCTGCTTGTGTAAATTAGACGAGTGCTGGGCATTAGCAAAAACTGTAAAGAGGCTCCAGGTTTTTATTAATAGTCTGAAAAAATAAGAGTAAGGTGGACTGGAAAACTGACAACTGATGAGCTGTTAGCTAGTGGTAAAGAAGAAAAGAGAGAGCAAATTAAAAGGCAACTGGATTGGACATACTTTGACAAAGGATCCAAGTGCAATGAAGAAGAGGGTTTTGGACTGTAATCAACAGGATGCAAGAAAGGCCTTATAATTATGTGAACTATACATTTTTCTTATGTATTAATTTTTAAATGTCGCTGGCACTAAAAAAAAATCATATTCTTTATCTTTAATCTTTAGCAATGAAAAGTGACTTACCACCACTTAAAGTTTATTACTACATAATACTCGGTTGCTCAGGTACTTAACAAATAGATATAGAATTTTTAAGTTTTCCTGAAACATTCAACCATCTTTATTCTTTAATAACCATTCTTTATTCAAATCACATGACCTCACTTAGTATCATATCAAGTAGTTCTTACAACAATGTTTTGTTGATTGCTTGTGCAGGTTAAAGCAATATTATATTTCATTATAAAAAATGCAACTGAAATTATGTAATAAAGTGAGTTTTACTTTTAGAAAATATGTTTAAAAAGTGATTATATCAGTAATACCAAACTCAATTAATTTAAAGAAAAATATTGAATATAGGGCAATTTCATTCCAGATTTTTATTAGAGATCTTTTTTAAAATAACATAACCTTATAAAGTATTTAAAATTAAATAAAAATAGTTATAACTTTTCCCATTTATGTGTGCCTTTACAACTTTCCTATTTTCAAGTAACAGTGCATAAAAAATTTGTACCTATGATCTTTAATAATTAAGTACATAATAAATAACAAATTTCCTTTTTAAATTATTTTTCTCTTTATGAAATAAAAAATTTTAAAGGCTTACTCTGCTTCAGATACATAGTTCAATAATTGTTTCCTCAAATTTATATTATGCATCCCCAACTGTATGGATAGCAAACTGAATCTCAAAAGCATTCTACAGGCAACCCACCTTCCAGATAATGTGTAGGATGGAGTGGCTCTCTCAAGGTAGACAGACTTACATCCATCATTCAATAATGGAAAAGAAGGGGTCAAGAATATGAAAAAAGGTGAGTGGTGAGAAAGGACCATCTTTCAGTTGGGGTAGGTGCACTGGTCACTGAAATTTATTGGAGTGTAGTTGTGATCTTCAACCAGATTCCTCTTTGATATACGAGGTGCTACCCAAAAGTTCGGGGAATTTGAATTTCGCGTGCAAACCATTGCTGATACGACCTGCTGCTGCTAGATATGGCTAACAGTACTCTTTGTGAATCAGTGTTCCAACAGCTGTGACGGTGAGAAGCTGCATTGTTGACTTTCGTGTGGTTGTGTAACGTTGTGTTTTACTGATTCGCGAAGTTCTAAATGGCAGATTTTAAAGACCAAAGAACCTGCATCAAATTTTGCTTCATGCTTAAAAAAACTGGTGCAGAAACCCATCGCATGCTTGTAAAAGCATTTGGGGACAATGCTATGAGTAAAAGTAAAACTTTAAGATGGACGAATGAAAGTCTATGACGTTGAGCGTTCAGGAAGACCATCAACAAGCGCAACATCAGAAAACATCGCAAAAGTGCGTGAAGCTATTGTTGCAGATTGCAGACAAACAATCCATGACGTTTGTACAATCATACAAATGTAATATGGGTCTGTGCAATGCATCTTGTTGGACAATTTGAACATGAGACGCATTGCTGCAAAATTTGTACCGAGACTGTTGAACAGCGACCAGAAACAAAATCACGTAACTGTCTGTGGTGAATTGAAAAATTCAGCAAGAGTTGACTCTAACATCATAACCAGTGATGAGACATGGGTGTATGGGTATGACCCTGAAACTAAGCAGCAGTCGTCACAGTGGAAGTTGCCAAGTTTACCGTGGCCAAAAAAAGCACGCCAAGTTCACAACGACGTGAAGTCCATGATGATTGTTTTTTCGACATCAAAGACATTATCCATAAGGAATTTGTTCCTCTTGGTCAATGGGATGTTCTATTGTGAAGTTTTGAAGCGGTTACGTGAAAGCATTAGGCGCAAACATTCAGATCTGTGGGGTAACAACAGCTGGGTTCTGCACCATGACAACGCGCCTGCGCACACATCGCTAGCCGTTCGGAATTTCTTGGCCTCCAAAAAGATGGTAGTGATTCCCCACCCACCCCATTCACCTGACCTTGCCGCGTGCAACTTTTTTCTCTTTCCGAAAATAAAATTTCAATTGAAAGGCTGTAGTTTTAACACAATTGAGGAGATTCAGGAAGAAACGCAGAACGTGCTTCGAACCCTTACACCTGGAGACTTCCAGGGATGCATGGAATCATGAGAAAAACGCTGGGATCACTGTATCAATGCCCAAGGGGATTACTTTGAAGGAGACAGTGGAAATTATGAGTTAAGGTACGGTATTTTATTTTTATGGTAAAATTCCCTGAACTTTTGGGTAGCACCTCATATTTAATAATTTTGGATTAGTGACTTAATCTTTTCGCAGTCACTTAATCACATGCTCTCTTTTTCTGTTTAGCTTCCAGAACCACTGTAAGGTATTACTTCAAAGGATGAATGTATGCATGAATGTAAAAAGTGTAATTTTGTACAGTCTCAGGTCAGCCATTCCTGAGATGTGTGGTTATCTGAAACCCAATGACCAAAGTACATCCGTGTCTATGATCTAGTATTCAAATCCATACAAAAGTAAACTACCTTTACTAGGATTTGAAACTTAGAACTCTCGACTTCAAAATCAGCTGATTTGCAATGATGAGTTCACCACTAGACCAACCCGGTGAGTTTACTTACCACAAGCTAATATTATTTAAAACACTATTGTGACATTGAAACAATTACATAATTGAAATAAATGAGAATAGAAAAAAATGACTGTTGCAAGTCAAAGTGAGCAAGGGATAATAATCAACCTGCAGAAAAATTTATTTACAGAAATAACAAAAGATGAAAATTAAAAAGATGCAGAAGAAAATTAACTATACAAATATTAATACGCAAATATTCAATGTTATATACTTGAGTTGGCAAATACCTGTATTTTAATGGCAGCTGCATCTTCTTTTGCTCTACTAATTTTTCTACGTGATTCTTCAGCTACCTGTAAAAAGATAACAAGTAAAAATCATGTTACTTTGCAATTTAACTGCTTAAAATGTACAAGCTTATATTAAAATTAAGGGAATCTGAATACATTGCTGCTACTAACATTCAAACTTAAGACCAACATTCAGTCATCTAAGGTAAACCTTAAAGAGATGAAATTATCAGTGCTTATTATATACAGTAAAACCTTCAATTTTCATTAACAGGATACTTCACTTTTACTGTAGTGGTTTTTAAATATATATATATATATTTTTTAATTTTGAGTTTACTGTATATCCTCACATCGTGTACTGTATATTGTACATCTTTAGATCTACTGCCAATGTTACAAGAAATGTAACTATTTTATTATTGAGTAATTTATGGCCTGCTATTCTACAAATAAAAGAAGAAAAACAATTGAAAAAGTTAAGAAAAAGCTATTATGTTATACTTAATATTGTTGAAATAAAATTAATATATATACAAAACATTTATCAAAATTTAATCTTTAACACTTTCAATAAGGAGGTTGTGAACAATCTGAATGAATTCTGCAATATCATTCATGATTTACTTCCTGTTTCAATATTACCATATTCTCACTGTTATGTTCAGATGCCATCCATTCAAATTAGAAAATAAACTACTATGCTTGTAAACTTTTTTAAAATATTAACACAACTGGGTGATTCAATAAGGACTCCACAACTTTAAAAGTATATAAAATTATTGTATCTTACAGATTCAGTTGAGATCTCATTACATAAAAACACACATCAAGTATGTTATCAACATTCACTTTGATTTGATATGGTTTTCACTTGTAATGTGATATAAATCCCACCTGAAGTCGATTTCATTCCAGACTGTAGCCAACAAGTTGGGCGCTACCTCTGCAGCTACAGTGTTAATTTGAACTCTTAGCTCAACAAGATCAGCAGGCAAAGGTGTTACATAAAATCTAAATAATCTTAAATGAAACCCCACAAGAAAAAATCTAGTGGGGTCAAATCTGGGAAGCAAGGTGGCCAAGCAATTGAATCTTCACAACCAATCCACCAACCTGGGAATTGAGTATCAAGAAAATCTCTGACTTCTAGGTGATAGTGAGGCGTGCCCCGTGTCTTGCTGATAATAATGGTGTCCATCTTAGACATCATTGTCTGAGGAATTAGAAAAGTTTGAAGCACATCTCGATAAACAATACCATTTATGGTTGCTTCCTAGAAGAAAAATCTGTCTCAACAAAAGTTTCATGCAAAGAGTAAATTGTACGCCAACTAGAAGGCTCCCTCTCTACAAAAATTTTGTTCAACTGCAGTTGCTGACTACGAATTGTGAAACAAAACAAACACAACCACATTCTGCACCAGTAAATGTATCCATTTTTAACAACACTAATAATAACAGTGCTGGTGGCCAAATTCGGTTCATACATTTTGCTATGAAAGAGATCTCAACAGATTCTGTAAGTTATCTAAATAAATTTTTTTAAAGTCCTTTATGAATCGTTGGGTATTTTAAAGCTTCGTTTTTATGTAACTTTTAATATTATTATTTTTTTTTTTTGAAATCATTATTTATTTTATATAATTTAATCTGTTTTCTGCAGTTTTTACCTTCTACACATTCCTCACTACCAAATTAACTGAATGTGGATGTATAAATTTGACCAGACAAGTTAGTTTTTTAAGATTTTGTGACAAATTTCTGTCCTCTCATATTATTGAACTGTATCAACCAGCCCAATTTACTTTTAATCTATCTTTATTCATTAGTTAATTATTTCAACTTGCTTCCATTTATTTTTTTATTTTTAGTTTTTTTTTTAATAAATTTTATTTACTTACTGACTACCATTTATATAAATATATTAAAACTTAACTCTTTAGACATTTAAGTTGTTCTTAGCACTAAAAGATTATTTAGGCCTACATATTTTTTTAATTTTTATTACCTGTTTTTCCAACTCATTTCTTAGCTTCTTCTTTATTAAGAAATTTCTCCAACTTCTTTGCAGAATAATTGCCGAGGCCTTTAATTGTAAGTATTTAGCTTGTTCTTTTCTGCCAATAACTAAAGCTTTTCTCTGATTTTGAACATATAAAACAGCTGATCTCAATTTCAAAAAGGCTATTCTTTTTTCTTTCATATCCAAGACAGCCCGCCACCATCTCTGAATGTTTACAGAAGCAGTCTTTTTTTCATTATAAATAGCTTGTTCTTTTCTGGCATTAATGGTAGCTATCCTTCTGTTTCCAATAAAAGCTACTGCTAATTTCAGTTTCAAAAAAGCAATTCTTTTTTCCTTCATCAGACGCAAAGCCCGCCATTTTCTTTGAATATATATTGCAGCAGATCTCATTGCAATATATAATACTCTCACTTTTCTAGCATTAATGGTAGCTATCCTTCTGTTTTCAACAAAAGCTACTGCTAATTTCAGTTTCAAATAAGCAATTCTTTTTTCTTTCATCAGACGCAAAGCCCGCCATTTTCTTTGAATATATATTGCAGCAGATCTCATTGTAATATATAACGCTCGAAATTTTCTAGTATTAATAGTAGTTAACCTGTTGTTTTCAATGAAAGCTACAGCTGATTTCAGTTTTAAATAAGCAATTCTTTTTTCCTTCATCTCTTGTAAAGCACGCCATTTTCTCTGAATTTGTATTACAGTAGTCTTTAATAAAATGTAGTGCGCTCGTTCCTTTCTAGCATTAATGGTAGCTATTCTACCGTTTTCAATAACTGAAACAGCTGATTTCAATTTCAAATAAGCACATCTTTCTTTTCTCTTATGAAGAATGGCTCGCCACCTTCTCTGAACATTAATTGTTGTTACCTTGAGTGCAACATAACCATCTCGCTCTTTTCTGGTAATAATAAGAGCTTTCCTTTTTTCTTCAAGAACAGAAACAGCTAATTTTAATCTCAAGTAATTATGCCTTTCTTTTTTCATCAGAAGCACAGCTCTCCACCACCTTTGTAAATATAGTACTGAATTCTTCAATTTTAAGTAATGCATCAGTTCCTTTCTTGTATGAAGTATTGCTTTCCTCCTTTGTTCTACATAAAGAACAGCAAATTTAAGTTTTAAGTAAACAATTCGTTCTTTTTTCATTTTCTGTGTAGCTCTCCAATTTCTTTGTATAAGTATTGCAGCTGTTTTCAATTTAATGTACTCCCTCCTGATATTCTTCATCACTAATAATGATCTCCATTTTCTCTGTATCATTATTACAGTTGTCCGAAGTAATTTATAATCTTTCATTACAGCATTCCTCTTTAATGAGGCTCTGTACCAATCCTGTATTATCTTAACCGAGTTTTTAACTAATTTATAATCCACTTTTTCTTTTTTACATCCACTAAATCTTTTATATGCTCTTTGAATAGTAATGGCGGCTTTTTTCATTGTAAGAAATTCACTTCTTAATTTACGAGCTTCACATACACCTATAAACCACTTACCTATGATGCTAGCAGCTATTTTCATTTTTTTATACGCAATTCTTTGTTTTTTCATATCCAATTTAGCTCTATATTTCTTCTGAATAAATGTAACAGCTAACTTTAACCTCAAGTATTCATTCCTGACTCTTCTACTAACTAAGTGTAATCTGTAATAATGCTGAATGGTGATTGCAGCATCTAATTTTTTCTTTAAATATGCAATTTCTTTTCTACGATTGATTTTTTTTCTATAACTCCTTTGAATAAATATTACAGTAGACTTCATTTTAAGGAATAATTCTCGGTCAGAATTTCTTGAATTCAGTTTGTTTCTAAACCATTTTTGAATTTTACAAGCTGCCATTTTCATCCTCAAAAATTGCAAACGTTGCTTTATCATTTCTCTATTTTGTTTCCAGAATACTTGTATAATAGATGCAGCAACACTGTGAGTAGTTCCTCGTAACTGCCATAACAATGACAATATTTTTTCACGATGTCCATTGACAACATCTTTTTCTGTAACATTATTTTTGATCTCATATCCTGCAATTCTCAAAGCATTTAGTGCTACTTTCATGTTATGCATTTTTTGAAACGAGGATAATGCAGGTGCACGTAACTGTGAATACAAAGCACCTTTTTCACAGGCGACTATAATTTCTATTAATCTTGTTAATCTAATTCCATCCCTTAAATCATTGCGACTCTTTAACATTAAATCAAATTCCTCAAGGTATGTTTGTTTGTGCAGCAGTTTATAACCAAACGTTGATAAATACTTTGTGTTGTCACCTCCTTTAATCAACTGTCTATTGAACTCCAAAAGAACTGCAACACTCTCCTATGGAAAAAACATAGTATATTTTTCAACATAGATTCTATAGGTTCAACATGTAAAACATCCTAATATTTGTTTAATAATAAATTTTATGCTAAAACAATAATTTAATTTTGTTGTACAGAGCTGTAGGTAATTGCTTTTCAGTGAATGTGACCAGATACTGAACTAAGAACATAATTTTTTTATAGAAAATATATATTGTCCAATAACAGCACAGGAAAACAAAAGTTGTCACTTATTACAAATAATTTAAACAAATCCATGGAGCATTTTTATGATATTTATATGAATTGCAGTGAATAGTTTGATGGTATATTTTGCCATGTTTAACTTTTCACATAAACAAATGATAGCAAAAAAATTAAAACATCATATAGATCAGTGTGCCTAAGGTTGTTGTAATTAAAAAAAAATTACAACATTTTTAATTAAACTGCCTCTACAATCATCTATTCAAGTCATAAATTAATAATATAGCACAATTAAAAAAATATTGTTGCTAAACAAAAAATGATATTTTTTAATTACTAATTCCTGGATCTTGAGATTAAATTGTAACTTTCAAAACAAAAGTAAAATTACTATCAGTACATTTGAGTTTGCTTTATATGAGAATATCCATTAACTTAACTAAAATTAAATTTCACCAGTTGAAGCGATCAAATGAAATGATTACAAAAAAGATGAAAAAAATTTGTTTCAACAGGATTCCTATTGAGCCATTGGCTTTGCCAAAAACCAATGTAGACTTTTCTGTAATAAAAAAAAACCTTTTGATATCCTTTACACAGAATATATACTGATATCTTTATTTCCTTTTCTGAAATGTCCCAGCCAGATTGATTTTCTATTCTGTTTTTTTTTTCTTCAGATTAACCTTCTGTCCTTGTTTTCTCATTACAACTTCATTTTTACTCTTGACTACCCAATTAACCTTCTCCGATTACCACTATCCCATTTCCCTGAAGACCTTTTTTCTTTTTCATAGTGACTGTTTCACATTCATACAGAAGCACATCTCAAACATTTGCAAGATGCCTCTTTAAGCACATCACCACTCTGGTACATAACTTTCCTTAAAATCTTTCTTAGGTCAACTAATATTTTTTTACTTTTGCCAACATGGTGCTTAAGTATCCATATTGTTTTGATACTTCCTTTTGCTTTTAAGACATACAATTTATTTCTCTTTGCTAATCTCTTCATCTTCTTCTAGAGCGATTCTTTAATATGCACATTAAATAGGGTTGAAAAATTAGAAGTACCTTTCCCTTACTCCTCTTCCATGGTCAAACCCACTTGGTGCATCATTATTTTTCATAATCATTTTTTGATAAACCCAAGCTGAACAGATTGATATTTTTTCTTCTACACAGTAATCATTTCAGATAAATATATTTCAAATGGATTTTTAATAAATGATTCAATATTTTGATGAAACAAAGGGGCATGATTTTCTTTGTATTGACTTTGTATTCTTCTATGAAATTTATATATTTAATAAAGAAGAAAATGGAAGATGCAAAATGAAAGAAACTCTAAACATGAATGAGTATTTGATCATGTTACTATTTGCATCTCAAATCCTCATTATACATCTGGATATCAGAAGCATATGTTTGTGTAAATACATACTACAATTTCCAATAGATAACTCTATTAATAATCACAATGATAGAAGTAAAATTTTCACATCTATTTAATAAAAATATATTAATAAATAAGTTTCATCTAAAATAAAACAGACATATATGCTATATTTTGTTCAGTTCTGTAAATTATAAAACTACACAAGACATATAAAACTTACTTGGTGACCAGGTAATAATAATGACTACCTATGAAATAAAAAAAATATGTTTAAAATAATTAAATTTTATTTTATTTCTAGCTTTATATATGAGAAAATATAGTCATCAATCAAAAAATAACCTATGAAGTTTTACTTGACAAATCTCAATGTTTCATTCCTGAGGAGTTTTTTATTAAGGAAAAAAACTTCAAAAATTTTCTGGATGGATGTGTACATTCACGTTGCATTGCTTTTCATTAAATATCTTCAGATTGGATGAGCCAATTCTGTTAAAGCAGTCAGTAATGGGCATATATCGTGTTAAAACTTTTGGGTAAATTTCCAAATGATGAGGAAAATTTATGAACCTTTTTTTTTTTTGCTTGATGATATAGCCACCAAATAAGCTTGAAGCTTGTTTGTGGGATATGGGAACACAGTTACTTAGCATATGAAAAAATAAATCACCATGGAGTGATATGAATTTTCCATTTTTTACTTTTTATTTAAATCTACAAGTTATAATAATAATAACAAATCATTTAATTACTTTTAACGACTATTAGACTGGCCTAATAATTTTTTTTTTCATTTTTTAAGTACATAACTTTATTTCTAAAATTTGTTAAACTTCTGTTTTCACCTAACTTTACTAACATAAATTTCTTCAGAATTAAATTCTCTACAAATTTTGTTACAATGTATAGTCTTTTAATTGGAAATTTAATTAACGACAGCAGTTAGCTTACAATAGATTTTATTAATACCCTTTTGTAGGGTGGTAATGCTCTTTAAATCTAGAATTGCAGCTTCAAAATTTGCCCCATTTCCAAGTAAACTCCATTTAAAAATTTTTGAGAGATTCAAGTATCTTATTTGTATATTTGAAGTCACAGGAGCTACAGCTGAGCATTCCAGTCTCATAATCTAGAGGTCTTGGGTTTGAGTGTCCTGATCAATTGGTTTTTAACTTTAATTTTTTTCTTACACATAGACTAACAATAATGATTTTATATAATATAGAGTTTATAATAACATTTGTGAAAATATTTACATATATTTATTTATTCAGCATTCTTGATACCCAATGTATTTGTTTCAGTTTCTGGAGTTTTTTGTATTTTTTTTTTTTTAATTAACAGGGCGGCTGAAAATTAAAATAAATCTGTTAATCAGTTTTTCAAGTTTTATAAAAATCTGTTTGTTTGCTTCATTCCCCACCTGATCCTTATTTACATATCTTCATAAAGATTTTGATGTTAATAACCTGAGGGTAAAATAAAATAATCAGCGAACATGAAATTCATATAGTTTTTCTTTCTAGATCCTTGTAAATATTATTATAAATACTATTACAAAAAATCATTTGCAATAGTGTATATGTGGGAAAAAGATAAAATTAAAAAAAATCAACATGGAGACTTGAACCCAAGATCTCTAGATTATGAGACTGAAATGCTCGTCATTAGTAAGTTAGTTGATTTCCTTGATAATTTTTAAGTAGGACCACCATCTCTATTGTAAGCTCACCACCTATCATTTTAAGTAAATTTACTCAAAATTTAAAAAGCGTGTTTTAAGGAAAAGTAGTTTTTGGACACCAATTGCCTCAAATTTCTGCCCCTCAAACTTTAGTACAACCTCATCTTACTATTAGAGCAAAAATCAGGAAAACGTTTTCTCTAGCTGTAACAAAACACTTCCAGTGCTATAATTAAAAGATTTTTTCCTTTATTTCTACCAGTACAACACACTCTAAAATTAGTTCTGTAGTTCATCACACCTTTCAATTATGCCCCTGAGATTATTTTACATACATTACTTATGGAAACCTTGATTTAATATTATTTTTTCACTAATGAATGGTCGTAATTACTCAACTTTTAAAAGTAGACATAGTTACTTAATTACTGCACTATACATTATAATAGTGTAAAAAAATCACAAAATAAACATAAAACTTACTTTATAACATAGTATAAAAACTTTTACATACAGTAACTTTGAACTATCTAATTATCTATTATTATTTTCTAACTATCTAATTTAATATATTATCTAATCATCAATAATTAATAAAATTAGATGTTTTTTAACTAAGAAGTTCCAGAGCTCTAAGTAAAGAAGATTCAAAATGTAATCTTAACAACTAATTAATTGATATGACCAAATCAGTTAAATGTATTTGATTAATAACATATTACACTGAACAGTCAAATCACAAAGTGTCTTCTAACATCATTTTGATACATAACTAAGTAATGTGTAATCAAAATTCAAAAAGGAAGCACAGTAGCTAATGTACAATAATCTAGGTAGAGACAAATTTTATCTTACCTTGTATGGTGAATTTATGCAGAACAAGCATGGATCATGACGGATTAATTTGTTCTTCTTAGCAATATCAAGAAAGTAAATAATTACTAAAAATTTATACAAGATAAACTTCTTCATATTATCCTGAAAAAAACAGTTTTTTTTTACTTCTGTGTTCTCATATTCTTTTATATAGTTTAATTTTACAGAATTTAATACGATTTTATGAATTACAAGGGTAAAATAAATATAAACCGGAATTTTTGTTTTACAATTTATTGACATATTTGCATTCACAATATTATTTTTCTACATAACTTCCTCTTTTGGGAACACATTTTTCTCAGTGGATAGATAGGTTTCTGATCCTGTTTTTATTAAATGAAGTTGGGCATGACGTCAATTAATTGTACATGAACGCTTCAACAGCAGCATCATCTTCAAATTTCTGTCCTCCAAATGCTTCTTTTAGTGGTCCAAAGAAATGATAATCACAGGGCAATAATGTATGGAGGCTGCTCCAGTATAGTCCACAATAAGGAAGCAACTTTTTCTTGAGTTTGAATCGCAATATGGGGCCAAGCGTTGTCATGAAGCAGAATGACATCTCGGATTGGAAATTGACATCTTTTTTGACAATATGCGAGTTTTACTTTATGTAAAAGTTGGCAGCAGTATGCAGAATTTACTATATGGTGTTCACAGACAAAATCAACAAGCAATACTCCTTTGAAATCAGAAAATACTGAGGTCAGAACCTTTACAGCTGACAGTCGAGTTTTGGCTTTAATGGGTGCAGTTGCTCCCTTTTTTCACCACTCCATACTTGCATGTTTTGATTCAGGGGTGTAATGGTGCTCCCAAGTTTCATCACAAGTCATGATTCAATGCAAAAATAATTCTCTTTCAGCTTGGTAACCACTCAACAACTGCTGGCACACCTCTAGCTAATAGAGCTTCTGACCTTCAGTGAGAAGACAGTCCCATCGTGCTGCCACTTTTTTAAATCCAAGATCACCAGTAATGATTGCCTGAGAACTGCTGTAGCTTATTCTGAACTCAGAAGCAATTTCTGCAATTGTTAATCAACAAACCATGAGAAGGTGACAAACCATGAGAACATTTCCAGTAGTACTTGTCCTTAGGTGATGTTGGTGACCTTCATTTTCAACTAGTTTTCGTCCTTCCAAAAACTGCTTATGTCAATCATACACTTGAGTCTTTTTAAGTGTACTGTGCCGAAAGTCTTCCCAAAATTTTGGATGGCTTCACATCCTCTACCATGAGAAATTTAATAATATGTTGCACAATGTGTGACGATAACTTCTGCTCTGACATTGTGATGCTGACTAGAAAAAAGTAGTGAGCTGGCTTTGAAGAGTGGGATCTCCTCCACACATTCCTACCTACATCACTGAGAAGCCACACTACTCTCCATCAGCCGTGTGTCAATGACAACAAAAATTCCGGTTTATATTTGATTCATCCTCATAACACAAGTACCTCATTTAAAGCAACTAATTGTTCCTGAAATTGATCAAGTTCAATGAAAATGCATAAAACAAGGTCGTTTTCTCAATAATAAAAATTTTACAAGGAAGATAATTACGTCTTCATTCTTTAGTTAAAATGTAAAACTAGAATTTATACATATAAATAATTTAAACAGTAAAATAAATAATTGCTTAAAATATCAAATAAAAAGGCACCAATTGGCCTTTTCCTGAACTTTTAATAATAAGGTACTTGTAAACTAAACACAATTTTAGCTTAATTTTGAACACTTTGTTATTATGAATTCTAATGATCACAAGAATGATTTACACTTGTTAAACTATACAACTATTTCTAATTTTCATATTTATAACTAATAAATTAAGAAGTGATTAAGAATGGTAACAGAATAACAGCACACTGTAATTAGGGGCATTTAATTTAAATTACTGTAATTTGTTCACTCTAAAGAAATATTTAAGAAAAAAGTTAGGAATGTATACATGAAAGCAAGAGAAATATAAAATTCACACTGCATCAAATCTTATAGAATCAAACATGGAAAGCTTGGATTGGTGTACTATAAAACATTAACATTGAAAATAGTAACTGCCAATTTTATTTTCAATAAATAAACAAAATATAAATCTTAAAATGAATAAGAAAAAAAAAAAAATTAAGCTTTTAAAAATATACATCATATGTGAAAGATTTACATCACCCTCTGCAACAACTTCAATAAGATGTCAACTAATCTGATAATTTTTACATAAAGTCCTGATAGATTTTAGAGCGAGGTTGGACTGTTTGTTCATAGGTGATGAATGAAGACAACGCCTTGTTGCTTGTTGAATAATGGTTTAATGAACTGTCGTCTTGACAGTTAATGAAATGAATTGTAACATAATATATAACTACATAAAAATAAAAAATATAAAATGAAATAAAACATTAAAGCTAGTGTTCATCCGAATAAAGAATGGAGTCCATCCGGACTAAGAGTATGACATGACCGCCTTGGATCAGATTCAAGCGCTGAATGAAGTATGAGCGGAACTCTCCGGTGAGTGCTAGTATTCACTAGATTGCAGCACCGGATGGCTCGACGTGGAACGGAACACACCGCCCACCAATTATGATTACCTTAATTATAATTCTGTGATACATTACATGAAATAAAACTTAAGATGCAAACAAAGAGTATTACATAAAATAATTACGTGAACTTTGAAAGTACAAAAATTAAAGTTAACTCAACAAATCTAATATTGATTCAGGCAAAGCTTACAACCAAATTAAACTGAAATAAACAAATACATTAGGAGGACGTTAAATAAATCTCATTGATTACATTAGGAATGGCTTACGTCATTACAAGCATTTAAATTTGGAAAAACAATCAATTTATTAATAGTTATTTTTACTATCGTGTCATTAGTTTTCACAACTAATCTAACTAGTCCATCGTTACCTGGATGCACTTCAACAATTATTCCTAATTTCCACATCAGTGGAGGAAGATTACTTTCTTTAATTATAACTACATTGCCAACACAAATGTTATTATTTGAAATTTTACACTTGTTCCTCTGTTGCAAAAAATGTAAATAATCGATAGACCATGCCTTCCAAAAGTCTTTCAATATTCTTTGTATAAGCTGCCACCTAGTAAGCTTATTTACATTAGTGCCTGGGAAATCAGAATCAGATAAGGAAGTTAATGGAGCAAAGGTTAGAAAATGTCCAGGAGTAAGGGGAGCTGGGGATCAGATGTATGCCACCCACCAGGACAGATAAGTATTGGGCCAACATAATCAACACCAGTTGATTGGAATGGTCTGGAAATTGTGATTCTTTCTTTTAGCAGTTGACCAAGTAATTGAATCTGAGGTTGAGTTCTAAAGCGAAAACAAGTTAAACATTTAAGTACGATGGAGCGAATTATGATTTTGGAATTGATGATCAATATTTCTGCCTAAATGAGGAATGAATTAACTGTAATCCTCCATGGGATAATCTTAAATGTTCATGAGAAATAATCAATTGAGTGGGATGACTATGAGGACTTAAAACTGTAGGATGTTTAGCATTTAAAGATAAGTTTGAAAAACTTAAACAACCTCCGACGCAAATGATACAGCTTTTACTTGATACAGCAGCACTTTTCCTTAAATCACTTAAATCTTTAGTAAAATACAGTTCTTGTGTTTGACAAACGAGAATTTCCAGCGTGGAATTAATTTCTTCCAGAGAAAGATCTGACTATCTACAATTATTTTTATTCTTTAAATTATAAATAAAGCGACGATAATATGAAAATATGTTTAATGTTCGTACAAACAAAGAAAATGGTTTTGAAAGTTCTAAAGTTTCCGTTGTTTGAAGAGCAGCTGAAAACACATTAATTTTGTTAGACTTCTTCTCTTCCTTGAGCGAATCTGGTGGAATCATAGAAATGATAGGCGATTTGGATACCCAGGCGTTCTCCCCTTTCTTCAGAAAAGATGAACCACTCCACCAGAGTTGTGGTGAGGTAAATGCATCTGGCATGCAACCATGTGACAGGATGTCTGCAGGGTTATCTTTTGAAGGAATGTGCTTCCATAAGTATTCCTTAGTTACCTCTTGAATTTTGCAAACTCTATTAGCGACGAATACCTTCCATCAATTAGGAAGCGATGACATCCAGTAAAGTACAACCTGAGAATCCGACTAAAGGTGAATTGAATGAAACCTTATACCTAAAATACACTTCACTTTATTGAATAGATGAGATAATAGAAGAGCCACATTTAGCTCTAACCTAGGAATAGACATTTTCTTGACTGGAGCAACTCTAGATTTTGAACACAATAAGTTAGTTTCAATGTGTTCATTTCTATCAACAGATCTGATGAAAACCAAGTAGCCACCACATGAGTGGCTACTTGCATCACAAAATCCGTGCAATTGATAACTCTTAATAAAACTAATTTTAACTAATCTAGGAATCTTAAAATTACTTGACGACTTGAGCTGAGAATAGAGAGAATTCCATTTTCAGCTAGCAGAGCGGAAAGAACTTCATCCCGTTGAAGGTTAGTGCAGCATAACTCTTATATGAACACTTTAAATGGAACGATTGCAGGAGCAAGTAGACCCAAGAGATCAAACAATTAAAAAATAATTGACAAAACAGAACATTTAGTGTAACAAGTATTATTATCCTTTGGCTTGATTTGATAAATGAAATCATCACCTAGAGGATCCCAAGACAATCCAAGTGTTTTGATATTTTCATCTTTGTCTAATTTCATGAAGGAATCAGAATCATCGATCATACCAGGCACATTTGAATGACATTTATGCAGCGAAAGTCTGTATTTCTTAAGCAATAACGAAATATCATTACATAATTGTTTCAACCGATTGATGTTGTCACAACCAGTGAGCAGATCATCGACATAAAAATCTTGCTTAATTACTTGGCCAGCTTGAGGAAAAGAGGCTTCATTTTGATTGGAAATTTCAATCAAACATCTTGTGGCTAGAAAACTTGAAGGTGCTAAACCATAAGTAATATTGTCAGTAAGTTATATGGAATGATTGATGAGTTGGTATCATCATACAAGAGAATTCTTTGTAATGTAAAATCTCGAGAATTAATGCGAATTTGTCTGTACATTTTCGAAATGTCTCTCGATAGCACGTAGCCGTGAGTTCTAAAAGAATTATAATTGAAAATAAATCTACTTGTACTACTGGACCTGTAGCAAGAATTGAATTGAGTGATTGGCCATTTGAAGTTTTCGCACTACCATCAAATACTACTCTTATTTTGGTAATGGTGGAAGATGAAGAAATGGTGGCAGTACATGACATTTCAAATTTAAATTAAAGTTTTCATACCCAGAATTAATATTTAACACTTAGCTTAGATTTAGTAACAACATTACTAATACCTGTGATCGGCATGAGAACAGGTTTGGTTTCAAGCCCAAGTTTGGCAGCAAACCTTTCAGTACAAAATGAAATCATCGAAGCGGAATCAAGTAAGATTCTAGCTTAGATGAAATTACCTATTACTGTATTAAAATTTTTCAACATCAGAAAATTCTTCTCGATTATGAACTAAACTATTAAAAAGATCATAGAATTAATGCCAAGCCTTCACATCACCGTGTAAGTGCTCTATTTGTATAGGTTTTAAAGAAATTGGATTAGGTTTGTTAATCACTTTAGCTGCATCAGTTACCTCTGAAATTTTGAAACGATTTTCTAATTTTTATGTTTTAACTTAAGTTTATCAAAAAAGTTATCATAAGTGCCTCTGACTTCAAGGTCCTTATTAGTTGCATCTTAGTGCAATTCGATTTCAGATTGAACATCGAAAAATAGCTTTTCGTATTCTAATAGTTATCAAATTTAATGGTAAATAGATCACAATCTCCTGAATTAAAATCAAAGTTTTCAATAAATGTTTTTAATTTGGCTATACTATTCTTCAAATTGCCTTGTTTTTTAATTAAATCCTTGAATTCCATTTTTATTGGAATAATACACAATAATATTAAATTTGAATGAAACAAATTATTATAAAATAAGGTTAAATGATAAATATCATATACAACAATATTGTTACAGTATAGCTTATGCATAAAGTTGAATGAACTGGCTTGGTTGTAAATATGACACGATATTGCTAACATCTGCTGTTTGCAGGTCAGCGAACAATAGAAAGATTGCATGAAATATGTGCGCATGTGTTTTGTACAGAGCGATAAAGTGAAACTTGTCAAAACTGGAGTCGAAGGTTGGTTTCTTATACCTGGCTAGCTTCATAGATACAATTTTGACTGTATTATAAAACACTGAAATATTTAACTATTGAAATGCTCACAAACTTGAATGCTTTACTAATTCTAATTTTTAGTTGCACTTTTAATATACACCTTAATTTTTTGATACACTTTTTATAAATAAATTATAAATATCGTGTTGTTGACTTGATTTGACCTTATCGAAACCCATGGATGAATCCTGTAGATGGGCTAAGTCCGTGTTGTTAATACAGCAACTTGACGATGAAATGTCGGTTAACAGATGCAGTAGTCGATCCGGTAGGTACGATGACTTGACCATCTGGTTCTTGAATCTGAAGATGAATGACCATAAAGAGATGTGGTAAAACCGTCGACTTAACTATCCGGCCTTACCCAGCTATCTGCTTGATTTAACCGGCCCATCCGGCTACCTTATCCGCTTGATTTATCCAGCCAATTAACTATCCAGCCCGGAGGACCATGAAACGATGGTAGATCCGACCAAAAATGGATTGTAACATAACGTATAACTTTACATATAAAAATAAAAAATATAAAATTAAATAAAACATTAAAGCTAACGTTCTAAGAATGGAGTCCATCCGGACTAAGAGTATGACATGACTACCTTGGATCAGATTTGATTATTTATTAAAATTAAATATTATAATTTTTTTTAAATTAAATAACATTATTTTATATTAATAACTCTTATTTAATAAACCTGAAAAAAATAATTATATAACTATATGTTTGTTTAAAAATATAATTATTAAAAAAAAGAAAAGAAAAAACCTGATGGTCTAAATTTTATTTTAAAATTTTATTATTATTTAATTATTCAGTTTCTAAAAACAAATTTAGATATAAATCTATATAAATCTTATTTAATCACTTGCTTATTTTAATTTAATTAAGTTTAAATAGTTCTTTTCTGAATAGTTATTTAATTCGCAGTTGGGGTTTTTTTCTTACATTTGAACCTTTTTATTTTTTCTTATTGTAAATAAACATTTGAAGTTAGGGGTAGCTTCTTTTGTTCACTTCGGGAGAAAGTCCTTTTCTGAGTAGTTATTTAATTCGTGGTTGGGGTATTTTCTGTATTTAGGTCCGTTTATAAAATGGGTTTATTTAAAATTTGATCTTTATTTTTTGATTTGGCTTTAAGTTTATAATGCACGTGAATTTTTGTTAGGTATTTTATTCTTAAGGATTTTAAACTTATTTTCTGTATTAAAATTTTCTAAGTTAATTTTTAATTTAAGTTATATTTCTTAGAACGAAAAAATGTTGTGCCAGCATTTGCGGTTATACATCAGGTTCAAGTTAATTTTTTTTAGATTAGTTTTATTATGTTTTTTATATTTTGTATTTACGTGAAATTTATATAATAATTTTTTTTTTTTTTATATAAGTTTGTGTATAAACCCGGATTAGAAATACCCTGTTATTCTAAATTAAGGTTTATTTCTAAGGTAGTATATTTTATTGATTGAAATTTAATATATCTGGCGGTTTTTAAATCTTTTTAGAGGAACCTGTAATTTAAATGATCAATTTTTTGTACCTTTTTTCTTGTATATCGCTGCCGTTGAATGTAATGAAAATCTATTTTCTTTTTCTTCTTTTAGATTTATGTTAGATCAAGATGCCAGTTATTATGGGTTATATTAATTTTTGTTTTTTTTATTTTTTATTTTTATTAATTTTGAATTTAATAGTAATTTTTTTTAATTAATTTTTTGAATTTTGCTCTTAATTATGTACATATCGCCCGTCACTCTCATAAATTGAGATAAGTCGTAACAAAGTAGATGTACTAGAAAGTGTATCTAGAGATGGATTTTGGTTTTTATTTATTTACAATAAATATTTTTAGCTGTTCAATTCAGTTAGGTCTAAGTTTTTTTTGAGTCTTTATATTTTTTTATTTTATTTTTTTAATTTAATTAATTGTACGGTAAGGGATAATTAAGTTTTAATTTAGAATAATAATTTTTTTTTAGTACCTTTCGTATCAGGGTTAATTAATTTTTTAGATTTTTTCCCCCCGAATAATGAAGATTTACTTTGAACTGTATTTTATTGTTGAATAACTATTTATGAGTTTGGGGTTGTTTTGAAATGAAATTGTTTTTTTTTTTTTATCTGGTAGTTTGATTTAATCAAGAATTTCTTTTTGTTTATTTTTTCATTTTGAAATTTAAAATTAAGGTGTATAAGCTCTTTTTTATAATTTATTTTTTTTTTTATATTTTTGTTGGATTAATGTCTTTTATCATTTAAAGTTTGTTGTAGATTAATTTTTTTTCTTTTTATTAATTTATTTTTTTACTGGATTTAAATTAATTGTTTTATTTTTAATTATTATTAAATTAGTAAATTAAAAAATTTTAAATATGAATTAGGCAAAAAATAATTTTGCCTGTTTATCAAAAACATGTCCTTTAGTTGTTTATTGAAGGTTTGGCCTGCTCAATGATTTTAAATAGCCGCAGTATTTTGACTGTGCTAAGGTATCATAATAATTAGTATTTTAATTGAGGTCTGGAATGAATGGTTTGACAAAAATTATACTTTATTTTTTTAATTTAATTTTAATTTTATTTTTAAGTTAAAAAGCTTAATTGTTGACGAGGGACGATAAGACCCTACAGATCTTTATTTTTTTATAAATTTTTTTTTTAGTTTAGTTTTTCACTTTTTATAAATTTTGTTGGGGTGAGAGGTAAAATTTTAATCTTTTTTTTTTTTTTACATTTATTTATGTTTTTTTGATCTTTTATTTTGATTTTAAGATTTAGATACCTTAGGGAGAGTTCTTATTGATAGATTTGTTTGCAACCTCGATGTAGGATTAAAGATTTCTGTGGGGCAGGTTTCACAGTTTAAGGTCTGTTTGACTTTTAAAATGTTACATGATCTGAGTTTAAGCAGCGTGAGCCAGGTTGGTTTCTATCTTCTTTTTTATAATTCTAATTGGTACGAAAGAATTTTTGGTGATATAATAATTTGTTTACTAATTTGGCAGATTTAAGTGCCTTAACTTTAGAATTTAATTATGTAATTTTACAGTTAGTAAATGTTTATTTTCTGTTCTTTTTTTTATTTATTTTCATTCTTTTGGTTGTTGCTTTTTTTACTTTATTTGAGCGAAGGGTTTTAGGTTATATTCAGTTTTGTAAGGGTCCTAATAAGGTGGGGTTTATTTGGTTTATTACAGCCTTTTAGAGTTGCTTTAAAGTTGTTTAGAAGGGAATTTTATTTTCTTACCTTTAGTAATTATTTGATTTATTTTTTTGTTCCTATTTAAGTCTATCAGTTTCTTTATTATTTTGATTATTATTTCCTTCTGCTTTTAATTGTGTTAGATTTGTTTATGGTTTATTTATTTATTTTTTTTTTTTGTTGTTCTGGGTTAGGTGTTTATTTTATTATAATTACTGATTGATCTTCTATTTCAGTTTACTCTTTACTGGGTTGTATGCGAAGTATTTCTCAGAGTATTTCTTATGAGGTTTTTTTTAATTATTTTTTGTTTTATTTTGTATTGTGAGTCTTTTAATTTATTGATTTTTTTATTTTCAGTTGGATATTTGATTTTTTTTCTTTTCCTTTATTTATAATTTTTCTTTCTTGTATTTTAGCTGAGACTAATCGTTCTCCGTTCAATTTTTCTGAGGGTGAGTCAGAGTTGGTTTCTGGATTTAATGTTGAGTACAGATCTTTTAGTTTTTCTTTACTTTTTTTCTGAGTATAAAAGTATAATATTTATAAGATTTTTATCTTGTTTAATTTTTTTTAGGGTTTATTTTTATTATTTATTTTTTTGTTTGGGTCCGTGGATCTTTTCCTCTTTATCGTTATGATAAATTAATATATTTATGTTGAAGGAGTTATTTACCTGTTACTTTAAATTATATTTTATTTTTTTGGGGTTTTTATATTTTTCATTATTTTAAGGTACTCTTTAAAAGTTAATAGTATATTATACTTTTATATAATTTCAAGTTATATTGCTTAAAGCTTATAAATTTATGTTTTATCTCATAATTTAATCGTTAATGGGTTAATAATGAAGAATGAGAAGTAAATTGTTGTTAAGATTTGTCCTATTAAAATGTATGGTTCTTCAACTGGTCGTGCTCCGATTCATGTAAGTAGAATAAATGTATTTGTTAGTATTCAAAATATTATTTTATTCATTGGGTAAAATGATCTTGTTTGGAATTTTCTTTTTATTGAGAATGGTAATGATATAATAATTATGATTGATGTGATTGATGTAGTGCTACTACTCCTCCTAATTTTCTGGGGATGGAGCGAAGAATTGCATATGCAAATAGAAAATATCATTCTGGTTGAATCTGTGGTTCTTAATGGGTTGACAGGTGTAAAGTTTTCTGGGTCTATTGTAAGAAATGGATTTATGTTAATTATTATTATAAATATTTATTGTTATTGATATTCCTATAATGTCTTTAGTTGTGAAGTAAGGATGAAATGGAATTTTGTCAATGTTATTTTTTATTCCTAGCGGATTTTATGATCCTGATTCATGTAGGAAAATGAGGTGTATTATTACCATTACTGGTAGAATAAAGTTGAATGTGAAGAATCGATTTAAGGTGGGATGATTATCTGCTGCAAATCCCCCCCAGATTCATTGAACAATAATTTCTCTATGTAGGGGTGGCTGAAATTAAATTTGTAATTACTGTTACTCCTCAGAATGACATTTGTCCTCAGGGTAGTACATATCCTATGAATGCTGTAGCCATTAATGTTAATATAATTATTGATACTGATATTCATGTTTTTTTTTTATTTAAATGATCCGTAGTATATTTCTCGTCCTGTATGTATAAAAATTAAAATAAAGAATATTGATGCACTGTTTACGTGAATATTACGAATTATTCATCCGTAATTTACTTCTCGCATAATATGCACAATTCTTTTGAATGCTATGTTGATTCTGGGAGAATAATGTATTGCTAGAAATAGTCCTGAGATAATGTGAATTAATAGGCTTATTCCTAGTAGTGAACCAAAATTTCATCATAGTGAGATATTAGATGGTCTTGGTCGGTCAATTAAGAATGAATTTAATGGATTTGATTTTCGTGTTGGTTTAAACATAAGTTTTTTTAAAGGTCCTTCGAACGTTCTTGCAATGTTGGTCACAGAAATTATTGTGATGATTAAAATTATTATTATTGTAATTGTAATATTTATTTTATACATTCTAAAGAATTTGCTTGTTGATTTTTCTTCTACTAGCTCGGTGGTAATATCTTTTATCTCTTTTATTTTTAATATTGTTTCTATTGTTGGGTCAATTTTATAAATGAAGAATACTGTTACTATTAAAGTTATTCACAATATTATTAATTTTAAATTTGATTTAAATTTTCATTTGATGCAATTCTTGATATATATATATATATATATATATATATATATATATGAATATAATTATTAGACATCCTACTATTGTTAAAAATATAATATAGAGATATCATGAGGATGAGATTAGTGTTGACTGATTTCTACATATTAAGGTGGTTTTCTACATATGAAAGATTATTATTGATCCTAATGATATAGAGTGTTTTAATATAGGCGATAGAATAATATTTGAGATAATTATGTATTTTGTTAAAATTCAGTATTTTAATGTAAAATATTAGTTTTGGATATTAAAGATGATTTTTTCTTTACTGATACTTGTTTAGATACATTTTTTAAATTATGATTTACAAGATCATTGTTGTTTTTTTTTTAACTATCTTAAACATGTTTACTTATGAAAATTATTTATTTTTTTGGTTATTTTTTTTAGATTAATTATGTTTTTATTTATTCGTAAGCATTTTTTGTTGTGTCTTTTGGCTTTAGAATATTTGTTATTACATTCTTTTTTTTATTTTTATTTTAATGGGATATTTTATTTACGATTATTATTTTTCAGTTCTTTACTTGGTTTTATGAGTATGTGATGGTGTACTGTGTTTGTCGTTACTTGTTTTTTTTGATTCACAATTCTAAGAGATTATTTAGATAGTTTATCTTTATGTTAAAATTGATTTATTTTTCATCTTCTTTAATGCTTTTTTGTATATTAAATAATTGATTTATTTATTTAGTGAGTTTATTCTCTTTTTTTTCCATCTTTTGATTTTTTTTGTATTTTTTTATAGATGCATTTTATTGTTATTGATTTTTTTATTTTCATTTCTTTTTTGAGTGTAGATTAATTCCTTTATTTTTATTAATTTTTGGTTGGGGTTATCAGCCTGAACGTTTAAGAGCAGGATTTCTTTTAAATTTTTATACTCTTTTTGGTTCTTTCCCTTTTTTATTTAGAATTTTTTACTTGAATAGTTTTTATGGTAATTTTAATAATTTATTTTTTGATTTTCTTGTTAATAATTATTTAATATTTTATTTTATTTTTTAATTAGTTACTATTATTTGGGTTTCATTTATGGTTACCCAGGGCTCATGTAGAGGCTGGCATTATGTTAAAATTAGGGGGTTATGGTTTTATTCGTTGTAAGTTATATTTTATTTTTTAATGGATTATGGTTATTTTTTTATTAGTATTTCTTTATTTTTATATTAGAATATTTTGTATAGTTCAGAGAGATTTAAAGGTTCTTGTAACTTATTTTTTTGTTTGTCATATAAATTTGGTTATTTGTGGTTTATTTACAATGACTGGTATAGGATTAATTGGGTCTTTGTCTTTTACAATTGCTCATGGAATTGTTTCTTCTGGTCTTTTTTTTTAATTGGTATTATTTATGATCAATTGGGTAGACAGAGATTTTTTTAAATTATTTGCCTTCACTTAGTTTA
The DNA here is from genome assembly GCF_047948215.1 of Lycorma delicatula. Taxonomy (NCBI): domain Eukaryota; kingdom Metazoa; phylum Arthropoda; class Insecta; order Hemiptera; family Fulgoridae; genus Lycorma; species Lycorma delicatula. The sequence goes on from NC_134455.1 coordinate 29,648,850, forward strand.
TTTTGGTTTTTATTTTGTGTTATGAATATGTCTTGCACTCCTAGGTTGAATTTATTTTCTGAAATTTGTTTGTTTATTTCTATTTTAAGATGAAGATTTTTTTCAATTTTTTTTCTTATTTTTTTCTGCTTGTTATAGAATCATGATTTTTTTCTTTAACGCAGCATGGTTTATACTCAAGTGATTTGGTCTTAATTAGTTCTTGTTGTGTTCATAAATTTTATTGTTTCTTCATTGTTTTCCAATTTTTTATATAATATTTGATTTATTTTTATTTTTTTGTTTGCTTATATATTTTAATTAATAATTTTGATTTGAGATATCAAAGATCTTTTTGAGGGTAGGCTGTTTTTTTATTATAATTTTTTTTTTGTATTTATTTATTTGAATATGATATTGTTTTTTTTTTCAGTAGTTATTTTTTTAAATTATTTTTTAATGAATTTCTTGTTTTTGTTATGTGTTTTGTTGTTTTTTTGTATTTTTAATTAGAGGCTATGTCCTATTTTATAATCTTGGGTACATAAGTGGTGATTTAAGTTTAGTTCAGTTTTTTATTTATAAAAAAAAAAATTAAATTTTTTAATTAAATATTATAATTCATATTATAATAAATATTAAAATTAAATATAAAAATCAAAATAGGTTATAACACGACCGCCTTGTATCAGATTTAAGCGCCAAATGAAGTACGAATGGAACTCTCTGGTGAGCGCTAGCACCCACTACCCACTAGATCGCAGCCACTGGATGGCTTGAAGTGGAACAGAACAAGTACTATAAGTATGCGGCTACATAATTTACAAATTATAAAATGCAGCCTCTTGTCTAGTCAGAGCAACAATTCTTCCTCACTGTGCAAGTTCATCTACTGAAAAAATGTTTTTCTCCATCACCACTTCTTTCCAATAAATACTGTACACAACAGTCATTGATACCATTACAAATAAATAAAATGAATTTTTCAATTTTAAAGTTAATAAATCTGCTTCCCAAAAAGATTTCAAAAATAATAATACAGTATAAAGACAGATTAGAATAACTACCCTCTACCAAACAAGGTATGAATAATGAATAAAGCAAATCCTGATCACTATTAAACTAATACTATAATAAATATTACTTAAAAGATTTAGATTCTTTAACTAATCATTCAAAATAATATGTTTATACAAGGGGTGTTCAACTTCTACAAGAGTAGTTCACTCAGTAGATTATACTAAATGCATATTTTTGTTAAAATGCATATATTGGTGGATGGGTACAATAATGTGGAAGGTGTTGGTATAACTGGAGCTGGAGTGGGGAAGACTGTTTATTGCCTGCCAATCTGTGTAGAGCATCAAATTTTGTACAACACTGAGTAATTGCTTTATTGTTTATTAAAATGCAGTTAATGTTGAAGAACATGTATTTGTGATGGAGACTTACTATAAAATCTCATATTATGTGTCAGTGAAAATTCACAGAGAAATTTGAAAATTGTTATTCAGAAGTTAGTTAAAAAAATGTTTGTGAAATAGGTTCGATGTTAGACCAGAAACATGTCTGACACAGGTCAGTTTTAACAACACAGGACATTAAAGTAGCAGTTACAAGATCTCCTCATAAATCCAAGAATAAGCTGGGAAAAGAACATTTCACTAGGTTCAGCCCACAATGCAATAAGAAGAACACTGAAATGCAATCTCCTTACTGCATCAAATGCAGTGAGGAGAATGATTATAATATAATACTATAATTACAATTAGTATTATAATATTAATTTAATAGTACTATCTGTATCAAACAGGTTTTCCATGAGCTAACTAATGCTCATTTTGCTGAAAGGGTTCGTCAGTGGTTCAAGAGCTTCATTAGAGGCAACATTGGATTTAAGATCAAGCATTTTTCACAGATGAAGCATAGTTTCAACTGTCAGAATTACCAGACCTGGGGTACTGAAAACCCTCACATTTTCTTTAAAGCTCTCTTACACCCACAAGAAGTAAGTGTGTGGTGTATGGTTTCAATGTGACAAATAAGTTTTTTTTTAAAAACTGTGGATGCTGCTGTCTACTAAGAAATTATCCAACAGCCTTATTGCAACAGGACAGTGCCATTTCCCATACAGCTCGCTCTACTATGAAGATGCTACAGGATTTTTTCAGTGACCACAAAGATCCCCTGATCTGTCTACTCCAGTCTTCTTTCTGTGGGGTTACTTAAAAGAAATTATTTATAGGTGCAATCCACACACCCTGCAGGAATTGAAGACAAACATTACCAATGCCGTCCAGGATATAGACAGGATACAGCTAACAAGAGTAGCCAGGAACATGGTCAAACACGTTGATAAGTGAATAGAAGTGGATGGACATAATTTTCAACACCTTCTGTAAATTATTATGCACATGTTTGCTAATAAACTATTATTTATAGACTAAATTAATTGATGAAGGTCTCGTTTAAGTTGAATACCTGTTTATTAAGCTATACAAAAACTGTAATTATAATGGCCAAATTGGATACTGCAGTATCCAATTTCAGCAAACGACACCAGCTATTATACATACCACAGTAATTTACACCTAATAATAATTTTAAAAAAGGAAAATGATGTTCATCATGTAATGGAAACTAGTAATGGAAATATTGAATATTTAACTGTATTTCTGCTGTTTGATTGAAGTCATATATTACTGCTATTTGATTTTCGTACATTTAGAAGCTTGCAATAAAATTTGATTTAAGGTCTGTCGTGAAAGTAAAGTGACTAAGTATAGAAAACACACTTTATTTGACAAAATCTTTCAATACACCTAGTATTCTTTAAAGTAAGAACCTTGAGCATCAACACAGTGAGGCCAGTGAGTTTCCCATTGTTTGTAGGCATCTTGAAAGTCCTTTTCTGGAATCTCACTGAGCACCTTCATTGCAGCCCTTTGGACGTCTTCCATGGTGTCGTATCAATATCCTTTCAAGATGCGTTTCATCCCCGGAAATAGGAAGAAGTCATAGGGAGAGAGGTCGGGGATGTGGGGTGGCTGGGGATTCATGGTTATGCCTTTTCCAGTCAAAAACTCCCTGACAGCGAGCAACATGGACTGGCCATTGTTGTAGTGTAGAACCCATGATGTCACAATCTTGACACACGCTCAGGACCTACTGTCTGTCTCTGGAATCCTAACTTTTTGCAATCATACAAACACTTAAACGCCAATCATTATTCAATAAAGCATGCACACAATCAACATTAGCATCTGTAATCGTCATCAATGGGTGCCCGTATCGTTGCTTGTCGTGGACGTCTTTTCGGCCGTCTGTAAAGGCTTTGTGTCATTTGAACACTTGCAATCTTGATCATGTCGAATGTCTCGATAGGGGACTTCCTCAGTTTAACACAAAACTTCACCTTGTATTGTTGTTCCAGAGTTGTCATAACGCAGCGACGAAACAGGAATACACTCTCAAGGTTGTCCACTTGCTTTGATGTTCAAAGCCAACTGAGCTCATAGCATTCTGAAGGTTCCCACCTACCCCTGCCACAGTTTCACGATCAAGCACACATGTGCTCAACGCCATGACTTGCTTCCTTACTTTCAGTACAGATTTCACAACCTTCTATCATCACTGAAGTTTTATTATTGAAAGTATTACTGTATTTTTTAAGTAAAATTCAATAATTAAACTGCTTATCTAGATCTACATGAAAACTTTATTTTCTATTTGACAACGTAAACTAAATAAGAAGGAACACAGCATCAAATATTTCAGTAAATAGTATTACACAAATTGTGTAAAATAATATAATACATAAAATCTAGAATGTAAAAATACTATTTATTTAAATGCATAACTTACTGAGAAAATACATTCGTGCATATCAAGAAAATTCTACAGATTTTTATCAGGGAGAAAATATATAAGTCAGAAGAGAAACAAATGATATTTAAATATGGAAAAGCAGTAATAAATCTGTACTATCATTAACAAAACTGTAAGGCGTAATGGACTTGTAACAAAAAACTAATCATGGAATTTTTTAAAACTATTAAGCCATGTCGTAGCATCAGTATAGAAATAATAAGGAGGAAGTTGAACAAATATATAGGTAGAGATTTGGTACGTATTTACCTCCAAGTGTAAAGACAGTCAGAGCTGCCTAGACAAAATTGGGAAGTTGGATGTCACAAGGAGTGTTCTACCTACACATATTTTCATTACATTGGATGAATTGCAGAAAGAAATATAAACAGAATGTGGCAGGAATATATAGTGATTGTTTAATAGTGATTTTATCTTCTGTAGTTTGTTTAAGAGATGATCTAAGATCTTCTATGCAAGAGGAAGAGGATATAAAAAACTGGGTATGGAATGTGCACTGAAATCATTGAAATGAGTAGATAAAAAACTGAGATGGAATTAGGGAGAAGTGTAAGGTGATAATGCAAGAGAAAGAAAGATAGGGTTCTATGCAGAAACAGAATAACCCAAATGGAAAATAATGAAGAGTGAGGCAAAGGAATGGATGAGAATGATAGAAGAATTGGGAGGAAATATATGTAGAGTATGGTGAACCCGAGATGGAATATAGATTATGGTAGAGTTGAATGCAGATGAAACTACTAAAAATTTCAAGATAACAAAAAAATGATAATAAATAATATAAAAGAAAATTTATTTTAACACCAACCTCAAAATTGGGCATCATAAGGAATGGTACTGTTGGATGAGAATACTTCTGCCTGAGGTACTGATCAGTAAGCAAATGCTTTCGGATAAAATTAGCCAAGCCAGCAGCATCAGAATTAGAATTCAGGCAAATACTCTGACCATAAATAGTTTCTAGAGCAACTCTCAACCACAGAGGGTGATAGCAAAGTAGCAGTTTCAACACTATTTCTTGAAGACCTGAAAATATATTCAAAATAAAAAATAGCATTCCAATCTCAGTAAATATTTCATTCAATAAGATACATGAAAAGAAAAATCTTAGAAGTGACTATTCTCTATTCCTGACACCTCCTTCTCCATTATTAGCTATTAAATTTATGATGTAGGCGTAAAAAATTTAAAAATTAGGAAAAGGTGAAATTAAGCAAATATTTTACCTTTCCTTGATCATTTTAAACCTATTTTGTCTTTTTTAAAAGAGCCTTCTGTATTCACTGTTATATTTGACTGACAAATACATTCATACAAAGGAGGTTTGGTATTCAAACGTTAAAAGGGCATAACAAAAATAAAAGCTGGTTTTACTTATAAACACCTACTTCCTGGATAAATTTAACTGTAGAACAAAACAAACCAAGTAACAACATTTGAAAACTGTCAAATACAAAATTTCACAGATTCACAACAAACTCAATAATTTATTAATCAATTGAGCAATGATTGTAATATATTTTTAATGATTTATAAATTTGTCATTCACTTAAATTTTCTGAGAAAATAAAATGCACATATATATATAAAATTAACAATAAAGCAATTTTTTTCAAATCTAACCAAAAAATTGGCAATTTTCCCACTGATGGATTAACTAGAAAAATGGTTCAAGGTAATAGGCTTTTGCTATTTTAACAGCATAACTATGATTCACTTAACAGAATTACTTAATTCAAAAAAGAACTAATTTTATTTTTACACATTCAGGACACCTGATGCACTTAGCATTAAATCACCTATTCATTACTGTACTACTTTTTGTTAGCAATCTAGTTAATTTATGCTATACAATTACTCAGAAAGGTTTTAACACTGGTACAAAGATGTAACCAATATAAATTTTGACCTCAGTTTAGCTCATAAGGCTTAAATAAATTTATTTGTATTTTATATATTTTATTTTATAAATTTCTTAATACGTCGACGGACGATTTTTTAAATGTCAAAGTTAAATTAATCGGCATGATTCATTACTTATCAAAAATGCTTTCTTAAAATAATAATTAAGATGTATGACATTATGCTTGAAATATGAACAAATGTTTCCTATACAAAGAGCATTACGTTTGTGTCAGTAAACATACTCACACAGACTGTATAATTCAGAGAAATAGTGATGGGGTTAGATCGATGAGACCATCGAAAAGCGTCAGTTATATATTTGATTTCGTCGTGATTAGTCAAACATAGCGAGTATGTTTAAAAAAAACTGTTCAGGAAATTTATAAACTATGATTATATGGAATACAGGTATGAGAATTTAATATCAAAGCCTCCCATAAAAACATTTCATGGATCAATTAGAAGATTGCTAATCCGTCGACTCTTTCAAAATAATGTTAAAAAAAATTATGATTAAAAACATGTTATAATGACAAATTATGTTAAAAATTATAATTAGAATTAATTTTGGATTGGCCAATTCCTTAGTATTATAAATATTAAGAAGATATTTTGTAAAATTCTGATGTGTACAAATAGTTACGTAAAAGTGGTTCTACAAATTCAAGTAGACTAGTTATGGGAGTCCTGAGTCAAATGTGTTTGTCATTTTTTTATTATTTATATAATGTGTATTTACTCATTGCTGTTAGTAATATTCTTTGACGTGTTGAGTATTGTCATTTTTTTAATGTAAAACTCGAGAACAACATAAGCACCATAGTCTTAGTACATTATTTTGCAAATCCCAACAATAGTAAGTTCATTTTATTTACTCATTAAAAATTAAAAAGTTTATTTTTGTGTATAATTTAAATTTGATGTTTTATAAGAAGCACACAAAAAATGGTCTCCAAATAGGGACCATGAAGCTTATAATATGTTGCCCGAACAGGAACCTGAAATTCATTAATCACATAAGAAAAACAAATTATATAAAAAAAAGTGTAAGAATTATGATTTTACAAAAAACTAGCAGTTATATCTAAAGAGAACAAAATAACTACAATAAATATATAAAATAGTATTTTACCCATTTTGGGCATTGCAATAATAACTCATGATTTGAACAATTTTATATATTTTTTTCTTATGTCTGCCAAAGAGAGGCAAATGAACTTAAAAATGAGAATGAAGACTTAAAGAACACAGGAAAATATTCACAGAACAACACAGTAGAGACCAAAATGAAAAGACAGATTGGATCTGGCTCTAATATTGCTCTTGTACTAATAAATTTTCCAAAAAGTAGCCATTCAGTTTGTATTCTACTTGTTAAAGGAGAATGATACATGGTGGATTGTTAAAAAGAACAATGCCCAACGTCAATCAGTGAATTGAGTTACATGGAGGATTTGCAGTTTGGTACATTGTTTTCACTCTCAAAGTTGATGTTGGCAAACAATTGAAACAAAGATTCTGAAGACTAAATTGGCAAGGAGAAAATTTAACATATGTTTGTGAATAAAACAATGTTATATAGTACCATTTACTATTTATTATAATGATTATTTGGTTCAAATAACATGCAATTTCTCTTAATTTTTCTTCAATCTTTTAATTTTTTTTAAATGTATTTATGTTATGTTAAAATTTATTAAGAAAAAAAAAATTATTATTAATCAATTAATTAAACATAATAGATATTTTTATAAAAATGTTATATTTAGCAAAAATATACAATCATAATATATTTCAATATATTGTTCAAAATAAATAAAGCAATTTGCCAGTGACAATTGATGCAAATTATATCACACAGTTCACTATGATGGATTCACCATGGTGATGTGCATGACACAGCACCATGTTAAATGTGTTAATCCCTATTCATCATTGACTATGAACCAATTATTGCCTGAGTAGTAAACTTTAACTATGCTATTTAGGTAGAGTGCAACCTAGACTTGAAATGTTTATACTAAATATTTATCATGCTCTGTTAAAATATTTTATTTTTTGATCAATAAAAAAAAATTCAATTTATCTTTATTTGATTTTTGTTTTAAATCTTTGACATGATTAATTACATATTCTTGTCAAAGTTGCAGCACTTTCCTTTACTGATACCTACATATTTATATGTATATTAAATGACATATTTAGTTGAGAATGTTTGACTGTTGTTTAAACAGAGACAACTTGAAGTATTATTCCTTTTAAAAAACTGCAGTTCACAGTCAGCCATGGGAAAAGGAAATTAAAGGTTTACATTTGATATCACATATTATTTCAACACTTCCATGTGTTTTTATTTTTACCATTAACATATATTACATCATTCTTTTTAATATGTATGTATTTATAAATAAGTTGACAGAATGTTCTGATTCAAACAAAAATCTTTTCCTTTACATTTATAAACCTCCTTATAATCAATATTTTTATACGTTTGTTATTATTTTGTAGCTATATTATTTGTTATAAAAAACACGTTGTTAATTTATATTTAAAATTATATCTATAACTTAGGCGGTAGTGTGATGAACTGCCGATAAGTAAATTAGAATATTTTTATTGTGAATAGTAGTTATAAACTCCTATAGAAAGTCATGGTGTATGCTATTCTGTAATCTCAACAAAACATGTCATTGAGTTTACTTCACGCAGATAAATTTAACTTCATTCTACTCATTGTATTTTGTATATTAATTTAATCTAAACCTAATCTAATCTGATTGTATTTGTGTGAATCTAATCTATCAGTTGTACGTCTGAAGAAATAAATGTCTGAAATAAAACAAATCATTATCAATCAGAACAGCTTCGTTTGTAACCATTCCATACAAACCATTTTGGATTGATCTTTTAATCTCCCAAACTGGTAGCAATTTTGGAATTGTTTTACTTTATTAAAACAATCCATTCAACTTTGAATTTCATTTGATTTCACCCAAAAACAATTGTCTCAACCATTTCCTGTCATCATACAAGTCTGTGCACAACTAATAAAGTTCTCAATACAAACCTCTTACAGAAATATTACTGGTAAAATTATTACTGTAAATGCAATTCAATTATCAGTGAATGCTGTGTCCTTTCGCTTACAAAATAATATATGCTACAGACTTGCAGTTAGAAGGCTACAACACAATCAGGTACAGTGTTTTATTGACTTCTCCTTAACTACCAGTTAACAGAATGGATGGTAAATAGATGTAACAAGATTATAGGCTAGATTGCTTGTGGTAACATTTTAATATAGCAGTAGTTGGTTTATTTTTAACAGCCAGTTGGAAGTCACTTTTGGAGTAGCTTTCACAGACTACTCTATATGACTCTACACTGAATAAAATACTTTTTTTATATGATCAAATATTCAAACTACCCCTGGCCAAGATTAGTTATTGTAATTATCAGTAAAACTATTTACACACTTCAAATACAAGAAATTTATTCAATCTGTTTAATAGAATATTTATTTACCTAGATCCCGATGCAAATCTTTGTCATGCCGAATAGCCACTAATCCTTTATCTACAGCTGTGTGCACTTTCCTTAACACAGTCGCCACATCATTTGAGAGTAAAATAGCAGTTCCTGCTCTCCGCATTGCCTTTAACCGATGCTGCTTCTCAGAATATGATGGTTGACTACGCTTAACGCAGGCTTTACTGAAGCTTAGAATTTGGTTTTTTGAGGGCATCATACTGACTGCATCCAGTTCAAGAGGAGGTGATAACATTGCATTCACCCATTTTAACAAGTCTTTTTCAGTATCATCAATAAATTTAGAATCCATAAAGATGATTAACCTAAAGAGAAAAATATCACTCTCAATTTTAATATTAATACAATTGGAAAAAAAACAAATTGTATTAAATATGCTTAATACAACATATTATGTTATTAACACAAATAAACTATGTTAATACATCTTTCAAATCTTCTCAGTATGGAAAATTGTTAACATTTGGAGAATGTGATCTACTACATACAACTAAAGCAAATGTAAATGATGATGTCTGCTTTAACATTTAATTTAATCTATTAACATGATCAATTGAACAAAGCTAAATACTGTACAAAAGGAGACTAAATTATTAACTAAAATAAAAATAGCACCACTAACTCTGCAGAGAAAAGTAGTGTTTAGGAAGGTGTATACTGTTTGAGGTTACACAAAAAATTACCTACCTACTAATTACGTAAAAGAATGAATTCTTCTTAACACATTGTATACAATGAATAAGTATAACTTGTCCGACCATACTTGCTCATTGAACATACAAGTATACATCATCCTTGTGTTTAAAATTCTATATCTTTCGTTAGGACAACTCCAGGTTGTCTTTCGTTGATCTCAGATGTTCAGAGTTTTATACAGAATTCGTATATCAAGTTGTTTTCGCAATCTATTGAATAATTTTTTAACCATTTCAGTTAAGTGGGATGATATATATTGGATAATAGCGATTGAGAAAATTCTGATTCTGACAAATAAATTAAGGTTGTGTCTATTGTACATGTACAAATTAGTGAATTATGTTTTGGTAGTACTTCTGATGGGAAACTAGATGATGAGAATAGGGACCCGATGTATGAAGACTGGTTATTTATGATCATGATTTGTATTCATCAGATAATGATTATTATGACCACCAGCGTTCAAAAATAAAAAAAGTTGTTTTTGTAATTGAACCTTCGGCAAGTGATATTATTTCTAATGGCTCTACTTCTAGACCTACTAGTGTCACTGTTATACTCCTCTTAGTTTTAATTCTGAAATTCCTTACACTTCTACTGATAATTCTATTTGTACCAAATTAGGTCTAGGCCTACCTTCAACTTCATCAACTCCTATTATTGATAATGTTACACTTCAAAACACTGTAACAACTCTTATAATTTTTTTTTTAAATTATAAAATAGTTTCTAAGAAAATAATGTTCCTATCTACACCTAGTTCTCAAGTGTAAATAATCAGAAGTATGTGAAACAGTAGTATTCAGTGGAAGTAAAACTTTAGACTGGTTTTGTTCTGCATTTTACTAAAAAACTTTTTTATCAAGTGACATAACTTTTTAATCCAAAGTGATATCTAAATGAATTTATTATAATGAAAGGGTATGTTTTTGTGCTTCTAAAAATATGTTATATGCAATATAAATAACTTAAAATAAATATAATAATTACAAAAATACTAAGTGCTTGAAAAGGAAATTTCAAATGATAAACAAACTCTGGGAAGTCACATACATCTTTTTTTATGTAGAAGAAAAATCTGCGTGTGTTTTTCTTTCAGGTGATAAAACTCTTGTAAGGAAATTTTAGAATTATAAGTAGGAATTTTTTTTTAAACCTGTCTAAATTGCCCAGCTACCATAGACCACCACATATGCTGAAAAGTTCAGGGTGTTACAAAAAAAAAATACATCTAAGACAAAGTATGTAATATAACATAAAAAAGTAGTAATTTTTACAATGAATCTTAAAATCTGGATAAAATTCACTGAAATGAAACTAATTTATATAGAAAACTAAAATCTCTTAATATGAGAATTCAAAGTTGTTCTGCTAAGGCTGGATCTCTTTAGGTTTAGAATAAGGACAACCCAAAACTAAAATGAATCTACAGTTTCTGAAATCATTCAGTTAATTATATTAAATGCCAATGGAAACCTAACCATAGCTCTGGTATTAATCGATAATGACTATGTGGACACATGTAAGTCAATAAACCCAATACTAAAAATAATAAATCTGAAAATTTACTAGTTCCTACAACTGTCAACGTACACTCACGATTTCCAATAACGCATTTAAGCTTTCATAAGCTGCCTCCCTCATAGGGTCATTTAACTTAACACTTAGTTTCTAATTAAGTAAATTATCTGACTGAACCAATCCATTAGCAAAATTTGAAGAATGCAAAAGGCAACAAAAAAATAAAACAACTTATTTTTATTTAAAGAAAAATTAACTATAAAACTACACTGTCAAACATCACCCAAGAATATATAATTAAATAAATACTGTATTTATTTAGCTAAATAAAAAATAAATAAAAATTAATTTAAAAAATGTATGTTTTTACACATTAGTTTGACACACAAGAATGCCTGTTGTTCAAATATTAATTAAAAAAGAAATTACAAATTTCCACTGCTGTAAAAATGAAAAAAGTACTAAATTTCAGAACATAGGAGAGTAAACAAACTATAATTTATAAATGGTGAAAAATTGTATGGTAGCAAGTTAGTATCAACACCCCCTTATAAAAAAATTCCCCTGGTAGAATTATTTTATTTTGCATGTAAACACTGTGGTACATTTTCTACCATTTTTAGGGGTAAATTTATATTGTTTCCTGGCAAATCATAATGCATTCATAATTTATAATCAAATTCATAAATTGAATTACTGTCATCTTCACTAAAGTCGAGAATTCTGAATTAATTTTATTGTACTAAATTCTTAATACCACTTTCTTTTAATAATTCATCACACATTTTTAGAGAGAAAATAAAGATATAATACAATGCAAGCACAGAAACAACTCCATACATGAAAATGAAGTTAGTTCAGAGCTGTGTTTTGTTTCATGCTCACTCTTCAGTGTTAGATATGATGTCATAATATGTGACTTAATTCATAATATAATTTAATTCTTTGTCTAGCATGGTTTATTTATAGTTTACAAATTATGTTAACAAAGTTAAACAATAAAAAATGAGCTAACAAAATAAAATATAGGAGATTAAAATGCTAAGTGTAAATTCAAAAATGAAAAAAATCCTTAATTAAAATTAAATTTTTTTTCAAAAATGGTAGATGATAGAAAGAGTTCATATTTATTTTCATTATCAAAAAACAGATTAAATCATGTATCGCATGTTAGGAAATAAAAATTTTGTTTATCAGTGTAATCAATAAAATAATTATTTTATATTTTAAAAACTATTTTAACTAATAAACTTGGATATTTTTATAGTAATTCACTTAATAATAAATAATATTAATATTCCTTTACAGTAAGTGTATGAAATAACATGTCAAAGCTGCAGTAATTAATATTGCTATGGAGACCTGATGTACACAATTGTATCCATTAAATTATTTTGACAGCCAGTAGCGAAAAATAAATTTTTAGTATCTTAAAACTCATTTAAAAGTAATTAATTTGAAATTTACATCAAAAAATTTTTTTTACTAAATATTGTAAAAGTAGGATTGAAAGGGTTAAAGGTATACTTACTCTTTACTGAATGGATTTTTTGAAAGATCAACAATAATTTCAGTAAAATCGAATAATCTTTCACTAATAGAATTATCTTCAGCAAACTTATTTGACTTCAATGATTCTCTGGTATCATTCCTTTTCAAGTTCACAAGATCTAAACTTTTCTGGGCGATTCTGAAGTCAACTGTAACAAAAAAGTAATCTCAATATATAGTGTGCCTGTAAAAATAAAAGGGGTTTTAAATGGTTATATCTTCGAACAAAGCATTGTAGGGATAAACCATATGTTAAATGAAAGAGAAACACTCAAGTTTCTTACCTGTTCAGTAGATTTTGATACATGCTCCATTAGTTGCCCTGCAGATGTGAAAATGATATTCAGTCTCTTGCCATACATGACGGAGAACATCTGGCATGATAGAAGAAACAGTTTCAGTGATCCTGTTTTTTAAATGGTCCAGATTTCAATTTGAATGGAATACACCAGTGTTATTACATAATCCCAAATCCATGGAGGTAAGGTCTGGGGACCATGGGGGCCATGATATCGACTCTTCTCATCCAACCCTTCACTGAGGAAATGTTTCATTGAGAAAATCCTGCACAGTTGCAGAAAAATGTGGAGTAGCTCTGTCTAACTGGAATTCTCTGATATTTAGGACACTGCACTAACATATATCCAGGAAGATGTTCTCCATTATTGTTTTTTCAGCAAAAAAAAGGGGGCTAATAACTCTCGTCTCTTGGAGGTTCAGTACCTCGATATACAAACATTATGCTGTACTTTTCCAGAAACATTTATTGAAAAAATCGTCTTCTTGCTTTAACCTACCCAGAATGTCTACAGCAAAATCAAATTGTTTCACTTTGTCCTATGGATAAAGTGTGAACACAGTGAAACTATCTTTTTAACACATTGCCAACAGTTGTTTAAGAAATGCCTAACTGTCTAGAACACTTCTGCTCTGATTCTTCGGGCTATGCAACAAACTTGTTTGCACTATTCAGTAGACTGCCTGTTTCTTTGAGTTGTTTGTCCAATTGCCAAATAATATTTTCATGTGAGGCATCTTCATTGTACATTTTACGTTTTATCATAGCTTCATCGCATCTGTCTTAATAATGTTGTTTCATATGCATATATCTTGGTGGAACCTTTCTTTTTCCTGTTTAGCCTCCAGGAATTACCATTCAGGTATTACTTCAGAGGATGAATGAGAATGATATGTATGAGTGTAAATGAAGTGTAGTCTTGTACAGTCTCAGTTCGACCAGTCCTGAGATGTGTGGTTAATTGAAACCCAACCATCAAAGTACACCAGTATCCAAGACCTAATATTCAAATAAATCAGTGTAAAAATAACTACCTTTACTAGGATTTGAACGCTGGAACTTTCGACTTCCAAATCAGCTGATTTGGGAAGAGGCATTCACCACTACACCAAGCCGGTGGATTGGAACCTTTCTCTTTGTTCGTCGCTGAAGTCACCCAAGTTTAAAAGGAAAGGTCCAAATGATAATGTAAAAAATGGATTTTCAACAATATTCTGTAGCCTAAATTTCTGTAGTTCACCAAGAGTTCATTTATAAGCTGATCATGATCATTTTCAGCTTTTTTGTTTCCAAGAAAACCAATTACATCTTTGAATGACTTTCATGCTGCTAGTTCTTTAGGATTCAGTTAGCTGTCAAAAATATTTTCACTAATTAATTTTCTTATTTGTGGCCCAATGAATATTCCCTCTTTTAATTTGGCTTCACTTAATAGTGAAAAAACCTCAGCTAAATATTTAAGACAGTCTTCAACTTTACCTAATGGTTTTACAAAATTATTTTATCAGGCCAAGTTTTAGATGTTGAGGTGGTAAAATAATATAATCTGCTTCAACAAGGGCAATATTGACATCTTCCTTTCCTGGAGTAAACTGATTTCTTTTTGGACAGTCTTTAACTGCACAGTGTTTATGTGTAGCCAGACTATCCCACAAACATAAGAAACACATATTTTGTAAAGCCACTTTGGAGACCAAGGAGAAGCCCTATCACTTTCAGGTAAGAAACAATTCACCATGAATGTTCATCATATTCAATAGCTTTTAAAATTTTTGACAAACTTTCAAATGTTTCTTTCATTCCTACAGCATGAGCTACCGCACAGAAGGAACTTATTCGAGTTATGCAACAACACTGCCTTTAAGCTTCTTTTTGATATCATGAATAACATATTCAATATCCAGTACAGACATTAGCACCTAGCAGGAACTAATTAAACCAACTCTTCTAAAGTAGTTCAGTAAATTTTCATTTTGATTTCTATATACTGAAATTTTAGTAACATTATATAATAAATTCCTTTAAGACCTGAACCTAGGAGTTGTTCTGCATATTGTTTCAACAAATACAAGTCACGAATTAGGTCGCTCAGTTCTGCTTGTTTGATGAGGTGAGGTTCTATATTTGATTCTTCTGGAATGTAATTAATTTTTTTGAAGTTGAGGACTCATCGGCTGAGCCTCTTTCCAAGAAGTTGAAGCAAATGAAATCTGTAATCAACACTATGAACTACCAGTCTCATAGCTGAATGAATTGGATATGCAATACTGCTTTTATTGTTTGAATTGAAACCGGTACGACTTGTTAAGCAAAAATAGCAGTCTTCAAAATGGTTAGTAGGCTTTTGCCAAATCATAGGTATGCCAAAAGGCAAAGGCTCTTTTTCCTTTTAACCACCGGGTAAGTTTAATGTAGGACTTGATACATGCTACATGTGGAGCCCAGGATTTATCTCGGTCTCCCAAGGGACAATCAAAATAATGTTAGTAAGTATTTTTCAGCAAATTCGATACTGGTTTTTGTTAACTTTTCATGAATTTTCCGCAAATGTAACAAAAAAATATTGAGAATTTTTACAAGCCCAATTTTTATTCACTGTAAAATTCAAAATGATTTAATGAACAAAAGTAAACTGAAGTATTACAAAAATACTTAATTATAAAAATAATTAAGTTTTAATTTATAAATTTATTTAATTACTTAAAATACTTCAGAAAGTGGTTTCACAATGGAATGCAAATAACACACACACCTTAACAAATCTTGATGTTCAATAACACAATAGCAAAAGTTGTTCTGTCATAAAAATATTTCACTAAATTTAAGGCATCATTTAATAAAACAATGTGTATGATAAAACCACTACCACAACTAAAGAACACAGCACGTCATACAAAGATCTGAACTCATACTGAAAAAAATTTTATCATGTTGAATTACTTGTTACTTGATTAACTGACATATCTGGGCCTGATATGAAATGACATAACTCTATGGTATCAAATATAGGTCTACAACATGCAATACAATATAAATCAGATGTGGATAAGCAAACATACAGATGTATTAACTGATTTGTATTGTTTGTTCCAAGAATGATGGAATAAATAAATTTAAGGGGTTGTAACATAAGAATGTTATATGATGGGTTGTTTCGGAATGCATATTCAGATTCAGCATATAAATACTATATAGAACACCTACTCCCTTTTCAGTTCCAAATTTTATGTTGACCAGAGTTATCATTTAACATAAAAATGTTAATTCTACCAACCTCAATAATGGAGTGGTAGTGTCTCAGTCTTTCATAAGGAAAGTCCTGGGCTTAAATCCTAGTCAGACGTGCGATTTTTCAAATGTGAAAAATTTCTATTCCATATTTCCATGCCCAAGTTTTTAGTTTATGTAGTAAATTAATCATAAAAAATCTTACATGGACACCACATGACTTCCTTGTATGACTGTTAAATTACATACATTTTTTTAAAATGAAAAGTACATAAATTTTATTTCATTAATAACTTCTGATATTTTTTCATATATATATTTTTTTACTACTGAATTATTATTCATCGTAAAAATGTTTTTACAATCACAGGTTAATAATTGTTAATAAATCAATATATTTAAATTTAAAAAAGGAGATAAAGTTGGATTTAAACCGATATGCCTTCCCCTTGTAAGATCCAAATATTTCATTAATTAAAATTTTGTTTGGCTGTAACTCTGTAACCAATGAAAATAAGTACCACTTATGACATATCGTTGAAAAGGTCTCAATAAGGATTACTGCAGTTAAGGAAAAGTCCAAAATCCAAATTTTTCTGGACTTTTAGACTTTTTTGGTCCATTTGATTGGACCCTCATTCAGGAGCTCAGGCCCACTGCTCAATGGCGGCTCATACCCGGGAAGGAAAATCCCGCAGACTGCGCATCAAGAGGATTGTCAGCAGTTAACTCGTTCAGTTTACTCTTTTGTGGTCCGGCCCTTCTTGGCTCATTCAAGACTCATCTCATTGGCCTATGCTTGAGGTTACTCTTGATCCAGCTAAACCTCTCGAGGAGGTCTCAGGGATCTCTCTAGCATCCTCTAGGTCACCGCAAGATTGGGACTTATTAGACAGATATTCTTATCAGAGCTCTTTCGACTCTTGCGTATTACGGCAATCTGTTAACGCGCTCTTGCCCAGTTCCGGTGCCTTCCCGGCTCGTCTCTGCTCTCGTCAATAACGCCGGCTGACCTGGAGGCCGCTCAGCTCTTCTGGGTTCGCTCCATTCAAGCCATCCATTTCGCTGCTGAACTCAACCTTCTTGTTCAAGGCCATAAATTATCAAAATCGAACCCGCTCACCCGCGTTTGTTGATTGGAGTGGGATACTCAGAGTTGGTGGCCGTATCCAGCATGCACTCATCCGGGAAGACTCCAAGCATGCCATCATATTGCCTCATCACGCTCGATTCTCTCATCTGCTTATCCAGGATGCTCATCTTCAGACTCCCAATGGAGGAACCCATCTCACTTTAGCTCAACTTCGTCGTCGCTTCTGAATTCTTGGTGGCCGCACGCCGGTTCGCTCTTTCATCTCTAACTGTGTGTTCTGTGCTCGCTTCAGGGATCAGAGAGCTCAACATCTGATGGGTCAACTTCCTGTTTGCAGGGTGAATCCCCTCGTGCCTTTCTCTCCACAGGAGTTGACTATGCAGATCCAGTTTCTATTAAGGCTTGGAAAGGTCGCGGACATAAGTCCTTCAAGGGCTGTTTGGCCATTTTTGTGCGCATGGTCACCTGGAGCTAGTATGACTACTCCGCCGACGGGTTCATCTCGGCATTCCGGCGGTTCATCTCGCGTCGAGATTGCTGTCAGTCTTTATATTCTGATTGTGGAACCAACTTCGTTGGAGCGGATCAACAACTAAAACGGCTATTTTCTCGCGGGATACTGGAATATGCAGCTCTATCATCTGTGTTACTCAATGATGGCACTCAGTGGTCGTTCAATCCTCCTGGTGATCCCCATTTTGGAGGAAAGTGGGAAGCAGCCGTGAAATCAGTGAAGTTTCACCTTGATCGCACAGTCTGGTACGTTGTGCTCGCGTACGAGGAGCTCAGCACGCTTTTAACACAAATTGAGGCCGTACTCAACTCTCGGCCGCTCGAACCACTCTCAGAGGACCCGAACGATTTTCGTTCACACCAGGTCACTTTCTCATTGGGGAGGCTCCCATTACGATACCAGAACCTTCTCTGCATCAGCTTCCAATCTCTAGACTCACTCGATGGCAGCTCATTCAACAACGTCTACAGTCGTTCTGGAAGGCCTGGTCATCTAGTTATCTTCAGCAGCAGCAGTCCATCTCCAGGTGACATCTCAGTTGGCTCCTTGGTCCTGCTCACAGATGAGCGGTTTCCCCCTTCAAAATGGCCGCTTGCTCGTGTTCTTGCTTTTATTATTATGCAGTTCAGCACAGTCGTCATCAGTACACAACGTCTTTCTAACCAAATCGAAGTTTCGCATTTAATGGTTTGGAGAACACTAAAACAAAACAAGTTTTATCTTATGCTTTGCTTGTAGTTCAACTGGTGAAATACAAAGCAACAACTCTAAAAGTAACCTGATCTAACACCTTTAGATTTTTGTGTTTGAGGATGGATGAAAATATTGTATAAAAAACAAAAATACAATCTTGTAAGGAATTAATTGTTTGCATTATGGATGCAGCTTAACTTAAGGACAGCCCTGAAGAACTAAAAAGAGCAACAAAAGCATGCCAAGAAATATGTTGAAAGTGGTGGGGTCATTTTTGAACATTTGTTATAAACTGGTACGTATAATGCACTTTGCCCCCTAGTGTACTGTTTCTAAATAAAATTAAAATCTTTAAAACTTTTCTTTGTTTTTTCAACTTATAGCATTTTGTTCAGAATTAAATTCTCTACAAGATTTGTTTAAAATGTTATATGCTTATTACCTATTTTACAAAGTTATATACATCAAACATAAAAAACGGGGCTTATTCCCCTCCACCACCAAATTATTGGTTTTCACCCTAGATTTCTCAAAAACTACTAAAGATATGGTTTTGGGATCTATTTACTCAATTTTTCAGGTCAAAACCATAAGAATATAGAAATTCTGCCCCTTAATTAAGGTCCTAAAAATTTCAGTACAAAACCTCATTTCACCAAGGTAACTGAAATCAAAGTGAAATCTTTCACTAGCTCCAACTCACAAACAAGCATTTTAGGACATATGTTTACTTCAACTTTTTCCATTACTATATCACAAGTAGAGTAGTACTGTATAAACAGTATCTCTGAAAAGTTCCTGAACTAAATTAAATAAAAATACAGATTTATAGATAAACAAATTTACTTGCATCAGCCCTCTACATAGAAGCCTTCTCTAGTTATACCATTCTTTGCAGCACCGGAAGAACCTGTAAAAATGTTCTGGAGAAATTCCTTTGTGGGATTGCTCTCAACTGCTGATGCAAGCTCTTTGGATGGCCGGAATGTCGAAAAAGTGGCCTTTCATCTGCAACTTGAGTTTCAGGAACAGAAAATATTCTCCTGGAGCCAAGTCGGGTGAATTGGGTGGGTGGGATACGACAATGATTTAATTTGCGGTGTAAATAACATGTTAAAACTGTTGCCATGTGTGCTGGGGCAATTGTCATGCAATAAGAGTCCAAGTCCCCAGATCCAGGTACTTGAGCCGGATTTGATGAATGCAATGCATCAAGCTTTCATTACTTCCAAACAAACTTGAGGATTAATAGTCTGATTAGTTGGGATAAATTCATGATGCATCAGGTCCAGAACTCAACCAAGCAGCAGATTGATGCTTTGTTTGTGGATCATACATAAAGCCCCAGCTTTCATCCCCAGTTACAATTATTTGCAAAAAATTTGGGTCGTATCGGCAGTTTCAACCAAATCTTCAGCTCAAAAAAGACGCATCAGTTTTTGTTCTTCGGTCAAGAAGTGTGGAACGAAAAGAGAGCACACATTTCAGCAGTTCATTTTTTCCGTTAGAATTGTATGTACTGTGTCTTTACCGTTGTTTAGATTTTCTGTTATAGCCCCAAGGGTAAGATGATGTTCGAACAGGAGTGCATGCACGTTTGCAACATTTTCATCGTGAACAGTTGCTGACGGCCTCCCACTTCGTTTGTCATCATCCAACGATTATCTACCATTTTTAAACTGCTTCCACCACATGTATGTTGTAGTACAAGATGCGGCTTCATCACCGAAAGGAAAGCTTGCTGTATTATAAACTAAGTTTCCACAAAAGATTTTTGAACTCTAACAAAATTTTATCACGCTTCTCTGTTCCTTATCGTCAGCTTGCACAAGGTGATATGATCACAACGTACATGACCAAATATAACTCAAGACTTTTCCGAAAGATGGTGCTACTTGTATCGACTACAGAAATTTAGTTCGGGAACTTTTCAGACCTACTGTGTGTGTGTGAGTGTATATATAAAACATAACTGTAATTTAATTAAGTTTATTTTACTTTTTGATTGAATAGAATTAAATATAATAACAAGAAATATTTCACTTAAAAATATTATCTTTAATTATCTCTTGGTTTAACCAATCAACTATACAAACTTATAAATTAAATTCACTTATAAATCTCTACGCTTCCTCAGATGACAATGCACATACATAAACATATCATACAAAATTCTCTTACATACTAAGAAATTAACTGGTCTACCCATCCTAAATAACAATATTTTATTCCCATCCTTGTAATAGATCCCTCTACTCATACATGACTCATCTTATTTTTAGATAATTATATATATCTCTTTATACAACCTCATTGCTATTTCCTGTGTATTGAAAACTTTACAATACACATATTTTTTTTCAAAAATTACAAACATTATTTTCCTTAAAACTAAATTTACAATATAAATATGATTTTTTAAATTAACATATATGTTGCTTAATCCAGCTATGTGTGTTCTATTGTTGACAGTATTTGTATTTTTCTTGATGAATATCATTTCTAGAGTGGTCCTTTTTTATGTATTTTGTTTGTTGTCTAATACTTTGGTGCTGTTGATATCGAACAAGAGTTTATATTCTATTGTATGTTTTCTGAGCACTGTCACTTCCTTTTTTCTATATTTATGGGATTCTATTTTTTTATTTATTTTTTTTTTTGCTTGGCATTTCACCCACCACCACCCCATTCGGTCGCCCTAAAGTATAAGACTGACGTCTGTATCACAAACAGCTACTAAGCCTTGAAACAGTTTAGCGACCAGTGTCCTAACTAGCTCCTAGAGCTAACTTAAAAGCGTGAGCGGAAAAAGTGTGGTACCATACACCACTCACTTGCATGTCCCACCACCTACATGTCATATATCACTAAAATGGGTAGGCGCACCCCGTCAACTACTAAAACATATGACTACAAATAATTAAATTTATCTCGTCAAAGATAGCAATTTGCTGCCACGGCTAGGCCACTGAATGCCAGCAAGTACCTGGCCACCATTAAAGTGCTTCGAGCTTTAATCTGGCTGGTAGCCAGCAATATCTCTCAGTTAGCTTCCTACACAGAAGCATGGTAGGAGTCTTTTCCCTAGGCAAACTACTGATGTCAGTTGAACAAAGTAACTGCATCAAGGAACTCCCACACGGTCCAAACATTGACTCGCCGCTTGTGAGTGACCAATTTTCCCCTTGACCTCTGAGTTCTGGCCCCCCAAGAGTTGGGGAGTTGAGCATCATGTATTTGTTCGACTAAACTTCCCCATAGACGCACAGCTCATCAGCTGCTAGGTGGAACCAGAACAAATATTGGTTTAAATTTACTTGGTTGAAGAGCACTCAGGCTCCCATTGCCCTTAAAAACGATGGTGGGCATACCAGATCCTGTATAAATCTATACAAGGACCTTCCCTTAGTCGTGACGTGCCATTCTTGCTGCCATGCTTCCATCGCAAGGCTATAAGGCCTCCTCCGCAGGTGGGAGATGGGCAACTGTTTGAAATTTAGCACCGGTATATTGAGATCATTGTTTCGCTCCGCTACAGGCCCAGCTCGAAACCGCATCCCAAATACCTCAGCCTCCCTGCCTCTTCGTAATTTCCACATGGCCATCCAAACTTTCACTAGTAAATAAATTGAGAGAGCCTTTCTCAATACAGTGGTAACCTCGTAGGAGGTTGCTTTAAAAACACCAGTGCATACAATTACACTGGTTTGTTTTACCTCCGGGTCCGCAGTCAAGCAATTCAATCCACAGAGAATGAGATGAATGTTTTGTAGTGTGTGTGAAAAATGCCAAGCCTGACTGGGATTTGAACCCAGGACCTACAAGTGAAAGACCGAGACACTACCACTCGCGCTACGAAGGCCAGCATACAATTACACTTCAAGTGCACTTAGTGCACTGGGGACTTTTTAAATTTTGAATAAGTACTCGATTCCAACCTATGCGCCCAAACAGACACCGCATAAGAGGTCATACTTTCAAAGACACCTCGGTAGACCATGTACAAATGACGGCCCAGCAGCCCGTAATCCTTTCAAGCAATCCTCCTAAGCTTGTGCATCACAAAGACGGCATCCGCCGCTACTTGCCTAATGTGGTTGCTAAACAGCAGCTTCTCATCAGACAAAAAACACCTAGGTACTTATGAATTTGAATTGAGCTTTTTTTAAGGTACTGAGATGTTTGTCCAATGTACACAGTGTTACAATTTTTACACGGAATGCTTATACTACGTTGGCTTGTTGATTTTTTCTATCAGCGATTTTTAATTTAGAAGACATACTATTCAGATTGTTGTAATTTTGATGGGCTATTGCAAAATACTTTTGCAACAATTTTTTAATCTTTTCTGATAGATCTGCAACACATGGTAATGCAACATAATTCTCACTCTTTTTATTTTTATTAGGATGGTTGGCTAATATATTATTATAATGTTTATGAATTTTAAATATTTTATTTATGATATTTTCAGGATAATTATTATTTTTATTAATAGATATTACAAAGAGAGTAAATTTACAAACCCCAAAAATAGACTAGAATATAGAAACAATGAAAAATATCTATTATGTTTGTAATGTTTTTAATGTTCGAGAAAAATATGCGCATTGTAAATAGCAATCAGGTTATATAAAGAGATACATATAATTATCTAAAGATAACATGAGTCATGTATGAGTAGGGAGATCTATTACAACAAAGATGGGGATAAAATATTGTTATCTAGAATGGGTAGACCAGTTAATTTCTTAGTATGCAAGAGAATTTTATATGATGTGTGTATTGTCCCCTGAGGAAGCTTAGAGAATTCTAAGCGTTAATTCTGAAATGTAGTGAATTTAATTTATAAGTTTGTATAGTTGATTAACCCAAGAGATTAATAAAAATAATATTTTTAAGTAAAATATATCATGTTATATTATATATATAAAAAATACCTAAAAACAAAGGTTACTCTGATTGGAGGGGGACATCTCATGGTGACCTTGTTTCAATATTAACACAATTTTTTCAAATGGAATGATCTATTACCCAATGTAAAAAGGTTTTTCATTGGTGGAGTCAAAAAGTTCCAAGGTCATGTGTGACCACATATTCCAATGTAAATATTTTTGCTGTTTTTGTTGGTGGGGTCAAAAATAAGTCATTCCACTTGAAAAAATTGTGTTAACATTGAAATAAAGTCAAATTCAAGATCAAATCCAAGGTCACCATGAGGTGTCCCCCCTCCAGTCTGAGTAACTTTTGTGTAGGTCATTTTTTTGTATTGTGTGTATTTTACAAGCAATATATATATATATATATATATACATACATGCATATATACATACACACACACACACACACACACACACATTTGATTAATTCAAGATAGTCACCACTGGGATCTCAGAAACTTTAAATAAGTTTTATTGGAAACTTTAAATGGGGAACTTCCCTAGATTTTACCTACATTAAAAATACATTACTACCATTTTTTCGCCTTTTTCCCAATATGTTGGCCAACTTCATTATTTAAAATAGAAACTTCTGCTTTAATTGCATTTTTGGGTATAAAATATTATTTTAAGATATTTTTATTGTTAGCTAAATTTCTCTAAATGCAGCCATTAATGGAGCAAAGTGCTGACAATTGTAGATTAACAAAAATAATAAATACGACTTTAATGCTAAATAATTATAAACTGCTTTTTGGATGGTTGAAAAATTTCTTGAATTTAACAGTACTCATTGATGGTTACTGTGTTGACCTTTATTCATTATTGGAAAAAAGTAAAGATTAAAAGAATTTTACCTTGAACAATGTGGTTTCAGATTTATTTATTAGGAAGGAAGAATTGCAACAGAATTTTGCAGTGTCAATTATAACAGATTTTCAAAATGGCACCATAAATGAAAATGCAGGCATTTACTCTCCTGAAAATATCATGAATTTAAATCCTTAAATTTAAGTGCAAGCATCTTTAGAAAAAAAATTATTTTTCTGCTGACGATGATGTAAGAGTAGGTTTTTTGAGTTAATAAGTATGTATACATTATTCAAAACAAAATATGAAATAAGAGGAATTAGGTATATTTAGGCCTATAACTTTTATTACCCACATTAATTTGTTTTCCATTGGAAATGAAATACCATATTTAAATTTGTTACTAAAATACTATTAAAAGGTTACATTTTTCTGTTTTGAAAGAATTCAAAATCCAGTTTTGAAATTTGATGTTGGAAATACCTCAATTTCTTTCTAAACCTGAAAAAATACTGTATTTTTCTACAATATGTTTACAAAATATTTACTTCTATTTAATAAAATAAATGTATTTTGTTTTATTTTATTTTTTTTGGATGTGAAATAGTTATTTCTACAAATTTAAGTTTATAATTTTATTAATTATTCATGTGTGTAAAGCATTATTTGAAATTTATAAGACTGTTGAGTAAATATTAAAATAATAAATCCCAATAAAAATTATAATTAAGAACAAAACATCATTTTAACATGTTAACTCAGATGTGTACCAATTTGGTGTCAGCGTTTGGAACAGCAGTTGCTGTCCAGCGAGATTTCTGCCGTCAATTTAATATCCATCGTAATGCAAGTGTCCCTTCTCGTAACACAATATTGCGATGAGTAAACAACCTTCGAACAAGTGGTTCAATATTGAAAAAAAAACCACCGGGTACCCGACGAACTGCTAGCACTCTGGAGAACATCGAACGAGTAAGGGAAGCCATTGTCAGAAGCCCACGCCGCTCTATTCAGAGGATTCAGCAGCATTTCAAATGAGCACAAGTACGGTAAGACGAATTCTGCATACAGACCTGCATTTCCATCCTTACAAGATAGCCGACGTGCAGCAGTTAAACAAACAAGATTTCACAAAGCGATTACAATTTTGTCGACAAATGCTTACCATTTTTGAAGAAAATGAAAATTTGTTATTGTTAATGAGTGACGAAGCCCATTTTCATCTGAATGGCTTCGTCAACAAACAGAATTGCCAGTATTGGGCAGAAAGAAACCCACATCAGCTTCACGAGAGACCACTTCATAGCCCAAAGGTGACTGTCTGGTGTGCAATAGGAAAAGTTCGGTGTTATTGGACCGTATTTTTTTGAAGAAAATGATGCTGCCATAACTGTAACAGCTGATCGTTACATTGCGATGTTGAATACGTTTTTCATCCCTGAGTTACGAAACCGGGGAATCGATTTTCAAAATATGTTATTCCAGCAGGATGGAGCTACAGTGCACACAGCGAGGGCAACAATGGCTGTTCTCCGTAACTTGTTTCCGGGACGGTACGTTTCCAGATTCGGTGACATTCCTTGGCCCCCGACTTGAGTAGTTGTGATTTTTTTCTGTGGGGGTTTCTGAAATCGCGTGTGTACTGCAATAAACTGCGTACATTGGAGGACCTGCAGATCGCAATTCGTCATCACATCACCCAGATTGATGTAGACATGCTGCAAAGAATCGAGGCCAGTTACCGTGAAAGGCTACAACAATATATTGCCCAAAATGGACATCACTTGCCAGACATAATTTTTTGTTCATGAGTAAGTAACAAATCCTTTGATTTAACAAGTGTTTCATTACCAATAAAACTTTTTTAAAGTATATATTCAATTTTTTATGATTATTTTAAAAGCATCTGGTTCCCGTGAATGACCCTGTAGTATGTCACAATCAGTAGTAAACAATATTGTACTACACAGTAATGATTCTAATAAAAATAGACAGGCTGATGAAATTGATCTAAATGAAAGGTTGAAAAAATGTTTCAGGTGACTTGAAAGATTTACAGCAATGGTAGGCTTTAACCACAAACTCTTCGGAGAAAAGGGATGGCAATAATCCTTTTCATTTTTACAGCCTCTTTATTGGTAATGAAGTATTAGATATGATTGTGTGTGAAACAAATAAGTATGTGGAACAAGAAATAATTATCAATGAAACTGTAACTGATTATGCTCTTTTTTGCTAACTGGAAAACTACTTACAGCTTGCTTATGATCAAGCTGTAAGTAGTTACAGCTTGCTCATTTTCTCGAACATGTTTTGACTCATTTGAAGGCATTACACTTCTCAGATAATTTATTCTGTCGTCAAGCAGATAAGTTACACAAGGTAGCCCCTCCAGTCAATAAAATGAATGAAAAATTTCAATCCATCCTAACATCAGATGAAAAGGTTTGTATTGATAAAGTATGGTACCGTTCCAAGGAAGACTTTAAGCAAATATATATACCTAGTAGAATTTAAGCAAGACCTAGAAGAATTTAAGTAATATATATACCTGGTAAAAGAAATATGTATGACATAAAAGTTTTTAAGCTTTGTATTTCAGGAGGATATACACATAATTTGAAAATGTATAAAGGAAAGGAAGCTACAAGGTGAAACAGTTTCAAAACAGGTTGTGTCATGCATTTTATAGATCCGTTAATAAATCAGGGAAGGATTTTATGCACAGATAATTTTTACACATCTGTTGGCTTAGGTCACTATTTGAATGAACATTCAACCCATTTGATTGCTATGCTTTGGAAAAACAGAAAGCACAATCCCAAAGCTGTTAACACATTCCAATCTAAATAAAGGAGAAATGAGTTTTCATCAGAGTAATACCAGAGTGATTGTCGGGAAATGGAAAGTTGAAAAAGAGATATTATTCCTCACAACTGTTTCCAAGCCTGAGCTGATTGAGACATTAAGTAAAGGAGGACAGGTAAAAAAAGCCAACTGTAGTGCAATACAATAAAATTAAATCTTTCATTGACATTTCTAATCAGATGAGCTCATACTTAAGATGTATTAGAAAAAGTCTAAAATGGTACAGAAAAGTTGCAACAAACCTGCTATTAAACATTGCTGTAGTAAATGCTATGTGCACATATAATAAAACAGTTGAAGGTGAAAACATGAGTATCACAAAATTTCAAGAAGAATTAACACTTGCTAGGAATTAAGCAAGATTACAGGCTTCAGGAAAATCCAAATAACATAATAATTAAATACAAAGTGATACAAATCGATGCCATTTGTTTATAGTTACCTAACAGTGAAATCATATCACCCAGTTGCCAAAACGTATCCTTCATGTGAATTCTACTATATAATCTATATACAGTGGATAAAATATAAGAGATCAGTGCTCTCTACAGGGTTTAGTTTTTTGGACTATCTAGCTTCCTTATATTAATCTCATTCAGTCGAAAGTTTTTTTATAAATATTACTCTTAAAATTTTACACTATACCTGACTTATGGGAAGGTTTCCTGGCAGAAGCAATTATTCTTGGATCACTAATTTTTGATTCTCTATCTTTATGCTCTACGCCGTCAGCTGATGATGGCCTCAGTTGGGTAATTGTAGAGGTTTTGGTACTTCTATCCTTAGTTTGATGAAATACTACAACAATCATTGTAAAATAAAAAAATCACTTCTATAACACCAGTTTGTTTTAAAATAAGGATAATACAAAAATAATACATACACGGTTACAATATAAATGTATGAGGTGTGATCAAAAAATATGGTGAATAAATTTTTATTAAAAAAGTAATAAGGTTACACAGAATTCGATTTAATCTCCTTCAAAGTACTGTCCTTGGCTAGCAATGCACTTATCCCAACGTTGACTCCATGACTGGAGGCATTTCTGGAAGGCGTCTTTCGGAAGGGCTTTCAGCTGCTCGGTCGTGGCCCTCTCAATGTCAGCAATGGTGTCAAAACGTTTTCCTTTAACCACAGTTTTAATTTTTGGGAAGAGCCAAAAGTCGCATGGTGCTAAATCCGGTGAGTATGGCGGATGTGGACAGACAGGAACACTTTTTTCGACCAAAAACTCACGAATGAGAAGCGAGGTGTGACACAGCGCGTTGTCGTTGTGAAGAAGGAAGCCATTGGTCCATTTTTTGGTCGCTTTCTTCGTACGTTGTTTCGCAAACGTTGCAGTACACCCTTATAAAATTCAGAGTTTACAGTTGTTCCCCTTGGAACGAACTCTGATCGCACTATGCCCTCACTATCGAAAAAAAACAATGAGCATGGCCATGATGTTGAATTTTGACTGATGTGCCTTTTTAGGGCAAGGAGATGATTTTTAGGTTTTCCATTGGGAACTCTGCATTTTGGTCTCAGGGTCATAGCCATAGACCCAAATTTCATCTCCACTTACAATTTTGGGCATGAACTCCGGATCTGCATGAAGACAACCCTTCAACTCCGTGCAAATTGACACACGATTTTCCTTCTGTTCATCACTCAAAAGTCTGGGAACAAATTTTGCACTCACTCGTCTCATTTGCAATTCATTAGTTAAAATGCTTTGAACGGATTCGTACGAGATGTTAAGGTCTTCCGATAGCTCTCGAATAGTCATTCGCCTGTTTGAACAAATCATTGTTTCCACTTTTTGCATATTTTCAACTGTTTTTGAGGTTACTGGACGTCCCGCACGCTGCTCGTCTTTAACACACTCGTTTCCAGTTTTAAATCGGTCATACCACTTGTACACAGTCTTCAAAGTTACCACATTATCGCCGTACACTGATTCTAACATTTCGTGAACTTCTTTGGCACTCTTTTGAAACTTAAAACAAAACTTAATGTTAATGCGTTGTTCAAAATCCATGTTGCGCGACAGACACGATAAACACAACCTCACTCTAGCGGCTCTGGCAGCTGACTGGCAAGCTCGAACATGTTACAACTTGTCCTTGCCTGTCTCAGTTAATCACGCTATTGGACAAATTACAACATATGGATGTAGTGCCGGCAGTTGCCGCTTTAAAAATTCATTCACCGTATTTTTTGATCACACCTCGTACATATATGGTTATATTTAGTTAAAAAAAAAAACTTGCACAAAGATATTCAGTGATTATCATTAACAGAAAAAGCACAGTTCTTTGGACAGGCAAAGTTCCTTTAGAAACCATGTACTTGTTCTCATGTGGCTTTTATTCTTTGGAGAAAAAGTAATACTATTACCCCTACATATATCTAAGCTAGTAAACACAAATCATCAATCATTAATATCCTACTCTCATCTGAGTAGAAGTGCCTCGAACCAAGGGATTATTATCAGCAAGAGGTCCACCTGCTTAGAGGGGCCTAAACTCTGGAGGGAGTTGTTTGTCACATACTGCAGTTTTTCCCAGGATAAATCATACTTTCTCGTAAATTACCATTCATCACTTTTTTTTATTCTTTCTTCCTTATTTTTGGCTCTGTTGGTATAGGTCCATGATGAGATCCTATCAGGACCTAATCTTGATGTTATCTAGCAGATGCAGGTGGTAGTTTATGAACTAACCAGGAGGTTCTGCTGTCTGGCAGATAAACAATAGGCCTGTTGGCTGAAGTACCTATCAAGTAAAGTTGTCCTTTTTCTACATTTCCTATAAATTTCTTTTCTTCCTATGATGAAAGTACTATAAACTTTTTATTTAAAGGCATCCATAATAAGAATTCCTGAATTAATCTCAACAACTTTACAAAAATTTCCTCAGTTAAAAGTATATTATTTTGTAAACATGGCAGTTCAACAAACAAAAAGAATAATCTTTTGCATCTTCAATAGATTTCTTCCAAGAAATTAATAACTAAATCTAGATTTTTAATGTTGACATATAATAGATGATAATCATTGACATAATTTTTCTCACTAGACCAACTATATGGCCTTTTTATTATATTATGCAATTAAATTTACAAAATGTAGTTCCCGTTGGCCATTTCTTTTATTCTTTTAAAAAACTGAAAAATAATGAAGCATTAGACGTATGAGATGAATATCTCATACTTGGAGAAATAAAACCAGTGTTCTATTTCATTGAGCTACATCAAAGGTTTTAACAATGAATATGAAATCATTTAAATTTATTTTAATAATCAATGAGACAACCTAAAATGATATCTTTTGTATACTGTGAGCATGAACCTATTATTTTTTAACATTTTCATTCTTTACAGAAGTTGGTAGAATAATGACAATATTTTATTTTTATAATGAAAAATAAAGTTGATATTTCTTTACACATTTTTCTCTACATTGTCTGTTTAGATTAAATAATTCCAAAAAAAAGCATCCACAACTTTTTTTTACTTACGAGGTCTGTAAATAAAGTGATGAGACTGGTCCAGAAAAACTTTTACTTACACTCAAATTATACATGGACTCTATCACCTTCAAAATAGTTCCTTTGGGAAGTCACACAACACTTCAAACGGTTTTCCCACTCTTCATAGCAGTGTTGGAACTTGGAAACCGAAATATCCTTCAGATGGTTGGTTACATTTTTTGAAGTGTCCCACTACTCGCTCTGGTGTTTTGTTTCTGGGTCGTACTCAAATATCCAAGATTCATTACCAGCAATTTTTTTTAGAAATCAGCATCAGTTTCAATTCAACCTAGAAGATCGTGGCACACTTCCATCCTGTTTTTTTTCTGTTAACAATGAGACTTTTGGGACCAATTTTGCACAAACATTTTTCATCACCAATTCTTTTATAAAAATTTGATGGACTGTGGTATGGTTCAAATTCAATTGTTCTGCAATCATTCTGACAGTTAATCGCTGGTTGTACCATATCAAGCCTCTGATTCGCTCAACATTATCATCACTTTTTGACGTTAATGATTTTCTAGAGTATGGATTGTCTGCAAATGATTCCCGGCCGTCGGAAAATGCTTTAAAGCATCTAAAAATTTGGACTCATGACAGAGTGTCATCTCCATACGTCCTTTCCAATTTTGAAAAAACTTCAGTAGCATTCTTACAGAATTTAACACAAAACTTGATTGCACAACATTGTTCATAATTAGTACCACTCATTTTTGTACTGCACAACAAAAACTTCGTTTCATGAAAAGTTTGTTTACATCTCACATGGCAGCAATAACTAAAAATATTAATACCTAAAATAAATCAGCTGTTCATATAACCATATGTTTACTAGTAACTTTACAGTGTTGCCACTTTTGCTGCCAAAAAACTAGTCTCATTAATTTATTTTACAGACCTCATATCCTTCAAAACATGTGCCATGTCAAGTTCTAAATTTAGGCAGTCAGGTTTCACTTCATTCCTCTTTAAACAATTAATGTGAAGGTTTACAATAGTTTAGAGCACGCACTGTGTTATCTGTGGTTACACAAAACACATTTTTAGATTACAGTACAACATTTTCAGAACAAAATATTTCACATTTCCACCTCAAGAATAGGCCATCAATCTACTATATGATCAAGAAATTGAGTCAGACTCTGTGGCATCCCAAAAACAAGGTGATCCACCTACCCTGATAACTCTATATCAAGCATGCTTATTACATCTGATTACTTAGGCTTATTATGTGTACTTATATAACTGATAAGGATCAAACAAACTTCAAGTTCATACCTTATAGATACAAAACTCATAAAATAATTCATAAAAAGTACACAGAAATCACGAATCTGTACTAAAATCGGTGTACGACAAGGCAAATGTATTTTTTTTTTAATTACTATATGCCTACTGTAAAAAAATTGATGTTTTTTTACCTTTTCTAGCAGGAGGACCCATGTGTTTTTTGAAATAAGTAGTATTAGCCTTTTTTGAAGGAGCTGCAAGAACTTCAGGTGAACTAGATTTAGCATCATACTTTAACCTCTTCGGAGGAGATATAATCCACAAACTACAAGATCCTTGTTGAATCACATCCTTGTCTGCTGAATTATCACTTATTTTATAATCACAATTAACTGCTGTAATCTCCTTTGAAGAATTCCAACTTCGTTTCAGTGAAGAATCTTTTGAGTAAACAGAATCTATTTTTACTGGACTTCTAGATAAAGAACTACAAGGAATAGAAGAACCTCCCTGGTTTACTTCAAAAAGATTACAAGATTCTGTAGTTTCAGACATGATTTTTGACAAAATTGGTGTATTAAATTTAAAAATATTGCTTTCTAATGGATTTCTTGCATCTGTTGTTACTGGACTCTTAGATAAAGAAGTACAAGAATCACCTGTAATTTCAGTTAAAGCAAACAATTCTACAGTTTCAGATTTGATTTTTGAAAAAACTGGTGTATTAAAGTTATAAATATCTGTTTCTACTGGATTTCTCTCTTTTTTAATACCACTACTTAAATCAGGTCCAATGATCGTGCAAGATTGAAAAGAATTGCAGTTAATTTCAGTGTTTTGGTGAGGAACAAACTGGGTTTCTGTTTTAATTCCATTCTTCTCTGTTGTACATGAAGACAAAATAGATGTAGCTTCTAAGTCACATGTATTGTTCAATGTGTAGGTAGCATCACAAGAAACTATATGACTAATAACTTGATGATTATCATCAGTAAATACTGGAAGCTTTTCCTCTGAAGCTGATTCTTTTTCTATGTGTTTATAAACTGATGACCTAAATGACATCACACTACTATTTCCATCAGAGGCATTGTACGTTGGATTGCACATATATGCATTGAGATGTTCTTCAAATTTACTAAATGAACTTGGTGAAGCACAATGTAAACTTAAACTATTGTTCAAACTATCTTTATCAAAGCTGTTGGATGGTGAATTTTCACCACCATTTTTCAGTTCTTCTGATACATCTGTTGTCTTTTTCAATAAATTAATAGGGTCCATAGGATGTCCATGTAAGTCCACAAATAACTGCTTAGGAGTTAATGACAATTTTGATGACAATTCAGTTATATGAGGCTTATCTTTAACATACGTATTTTGCAGTTTATTGTTATTTTCTGTTCCTGATTTAACTGAAACATAATCTTTATCAAGGAACTGATTTTTAGAAGCTGCATGAAACTCTGCATGAATTAATAGTTGTTCTGATGGCAATGCTTCTATTATGTTTTCGTTATTTTGTTTTGAGTATGTACCTACAAATTTATTTTCATTATTTTTTTTTTTTTGCAGTGGTGTATATAAACATACAGGCTTATTTTTTTTACCAGAGCCCTCATGTTTAACAGGGCACTGATAAACATTCTTCTCTTGCAGAGGGCGAGTGACTGATTTAATCTGAAAAAGAAATAACATAAGTACAACAAATTTCTGATAAGTAACAAATTTTATCAACTAATCAAATCTGTTATATTAAGGATTTTGATAAATAACTGACAAATTGATATCTCTATAAATGAATAATTAACTGGATTATTTTAGTCTTTGAGTAACTTTAATGCTGCATAATTTTAATTTAGTTTTGGATTTAGGTTTGAAGACACATTAGGACAATGTCTATTAGAAAGGAATTTTCACTCTTGACATCCAAGGGAGAAACAGTGACTTATGCTGCAATTTTACTACGCTGTATTTCAGTTATAATGTTTAGCTAATATAGAGTATACTAAATAGGGGGAAATATGCTAATCAGGTCATGCATGTCAGGGATTTTTCAGATCTTGATATTTCATGACCTCATCTAAGCAAAAAAACACAGTATCAGTATTGAAAAATTTCATAAGGATGTATTTTCATATGCATGTATGTTGGGCCTGTTTTTACTACATATCTCCAAACTGGATGGACTGATGTGGATTAGATTTGGATAATTTCAATATATGGTGTATTTATGCCATTTAATTTTGGTCACAATTGATCAAGAGGAGATATGGACCTCACGGGTCCCATGTCTCAAACTTTTATTAAACGTTTAGGTTAATTTTTTCACATAATTTAAAGCTCCCTTAGGTTGCTAAAATACTTTCTGATAGTGTGTTGGTTTTACTCAAAACCTCACAATAGAGTTTTGGGTTGGCAGTAACTGTATTACAGTTGTTTCTAATAGACACACAGTCAACCCAACAAAAAAGTGGCAGCAAAAGACTGTTTGAGGGTCACCTGCTATCAATCATCCTCTTGGCTGTCATACAACAGGGTTCACGGTCAGATTACTGACAAAAAGCAACTTCAATTGGGATAACATACAAGGTCTGTAAATAAAGTAATGAGACTAGTTTTTTGGCAGCCTGTTTTTTTAAACAGAGCTGAATTATATTCGGTATTAATATTCTTAGTCTACTGTTGCCAAGTGAGACGTAAACAAACTTTTCATGAAATGAGTTTTTGTTATGCGTTACAAAAATGAGTGATACTAATTACGAGCAATGTTGTGCAATCAAGTTTTGTGTTCTTTGAAAATGCTACTGAAACTTTTTCACAATTTAAAAGGGCATATGGAGATGACGTTCTGTCACAAGCCCAAGTTTTGAGGTGGTTTAAAGCATTTTCAGATGCTGCATCATAACAATGCACCTTGTCACACTGCACTCTCAATTAATGAGTTTTTAGTAAAGAAAAACATTCCTGTAGTTCCTCAACCACCTTATTCACCTGACTTGAAACCCTGCGACTCTTTCCTGTTCCAGACTTCAAAAAAACACCTCAAAGGACACCACTTTAGGAACAGTAGAAAACAAAAAAAAACTGTAACCGGCCATCTGAAGGATATTCTGGTTTCTGAGTTCCAACACTGCTATGAAGAGTGAGAAACCCGTTTGAAGAGTTGCATGGTTTCCCAAGGGAACTATTTCGAAGGAGAGAGTCCATGTATAATTGGATTGTAATAAAAAGTTTTTCTGAACCAGTCTCATTAATTTATTTATGGATCTTGTATGTGTGGGTATCACATGGATGTATTTCTCAACTAAAATTGATTACGCCAATACCCCTCAGATAAGGAAATTACAGAATAAATGGAGCAGATTACCATATTACATATTTATTGTTATTTTTACTAATGTACATAACTCATATGTTTTAAGTTCTAACATTGTCAATCATAAATAGTCTCCTATTTTCCTTATCTTAACATCCAACCTAATAAATTAACACATTTGAACAATAATAAATTAATAACCATTCTATGTTTATCTTGACATTCTCTCCCTCAAAAAGAGGTGGGGACAAAAAAACATTTTTTTATCATTTCTGGACTCTTTAAGTCACATTCTTGTATTATCTTTAAAAATCAGTCCAGACACCACACTACTATTTTTCCTCTTCAGAAAATTGTGAAATTTCAATAAAATAAATATCCTGTGAAAAGAACCTTACTTATCAGCTGAAAATTGTTAAGTCTTTAATTTTCATTTGAAAAAAGAAACAATAAAGATAAAGTACAACTAATAAGAAAATTATATCCAAAAATGGTACGTTGACTAAGACATTAGCCAAATATGAAATTTACCTCATTCAACCATTCAAAGAATTAAAAAAAGAAATATTGTAAAAACATTGAAAACCCAATTCTGGACAAAAAATAAATTATCACCTGAAATTAAACGAACATTTGCTCATCTATTAATAACAAATGTAGTGCCATCAACTAAAGAAATGGGTAAAATTCTGGAAAAATAAAGATGACATTAATAATTCTCCTACGAGGGCAAAACCCTCAGTAACCAGAGTTCCATAATTTACCCAGAAAAGCTATACAATTCTTTGCTAACTTTTTGATTCTTGTGCCAATTTTCTGTAATAGGGTTATAAAATAATTCAATAATAAATCAATAAACAAAAACTCTGTTAAATTCTTCACATATATTATTTCACAAATTTAATAAAAAATGCTATTCTGTCTTGATGTATAGAAATAAATACCACAAATGAATGAAGGTATTAATCCGACCAATCCAGACACCAATTTTCACTTCATGTAAAGATTTTTGTGTAATTAATTTTTTACAGAAGCCAGGCTTCATCTGTAAAAACTGTAATATCAAAGACACCTATGGAATTTTACTCAATAAAACATTTACACCATTGACAATAATTTAGTCTTTTGGCATGATCTTCAGTTCTTAAACACATTACTTTGTTGGGGAAAAGTTTCAATTCTTTTCTTACAGCTTTATGTGCAGTAGCAAGTTCGATATCTTGTTGCTGTGCTAACTTACATATTGACTGATCAACTTTCAGCCATAGCATCCAAAATACTGAGTAGTTTCTGTTTGTTTAGTTTAGATGGGCTTCCACTTCAATCAGCATATTGAACAGAACTGTTGTCAAAAATATTTTGATAAGAGTTCGAACTGCAATGCGATGAACAGGAGTATTTGGAAACATTTCAGAAAACTTGTGCTTCACTAAATCAGTATACTTGTCACCTTCACGAGACATGTTCAATGAGAAAAAGCATTCCTTTATTGAAAGAACCAAATATTTCTTTGCAACTATTGATTCCGATAAACAAAATAAGATGAAGCACATTCAATCACAACTCAACAACTGACATCTTGGTTTGTTACTGAAAAATACCCAATGAACCTAAACTAATCTTGAAAGAACAGAATGCACCACATAATTCTAAAGCATACACACATAAACTTTCCGAACATAATGTATAAGCAGCGCACAGTAATACCTCTTGAGACATTTTGGCGCTAAACAAGTTTGATATAGACAATGTTTCTGACCTGGATGTTCCACAACTTGTTCTTGTGTATGGATGGATGTATCGTCTCAATTTGTGCCAATGATCTATATTGCAGAACTTATATCACAACATGTGCTCCAGTATAGACATTTTAGAAATTAAAAAATTATATATATTATGGAGTACTATATGGCAGCAAAACATGAACAAGGAAGCCAAACAATAGAGGCTTTTCCAAAATGATATCACAGAAGAATGTCAAAAATTGTCAGAGTTGACAAAGTTCAAAATAAAGAAATGTTAAAATAAAATGGAGATCAAAGAGCTTGCAGCAAATTTTCACAAAAGAGTAGGTTCGTAGGCTATATGTTAAGACAACCAGGGTTAAATAATTTAGCAATGGAAAAAGTGTAGAAAGTAAAAAGAAATTGAGATTAGAATGCATAAAGCAAGTATTTCATTATACTGTGCAACAAATTTGTTAAAATGAAAATATTATTTGCAGAATAGAAAATAATGAAGAAATGCAGCAGAATAATCTGGTGACTATTTTTCAGGAAAAAATCTTTTTTATTTCTCAACATAATCTCTTTTCAAATTTATTAACTTACTCTAAATTTATCCAGTTTTTCCAACTTTTTAAAATAGGCAAATGTTTT
The DNA here is from genome assembly GCF_047948215.1 of Lycorma delicatula. Taxonomy (NCBI): domain Eukaryota; kingdom Metazoa; phylum Arthropoda; class Insecta; order Hemiptera; family Fulgoridae; genus Lycorma; species Lycorma delicatula. Next base: position 29,686,828 of record NC_134455.1, read on the forward strand.
AACAATTCACTTACATCATTTTCCAGAAAAAACTTTTTTATAAACAGACAATAGTCCAAATGTGTTAAGTCTGATGAGCAGATGGAAGCAGAAGAATCTTGTAGCCTAATTCATATAAATTTTGCTGTTGCAAATCCTATGCTCATTCGCGCTGGAGAAGGATATTCCTTTTGGTCAAGCATGATAATTTTTTCTTCATTTCTCCTCCTACTTTGGAAAACCAGCAAAGATGCATAATACTGCCCAGTTACCCTTCACAGTCAATGAATAAATGCCACAAGAATCCCAAAAAGCAATGGCCACCAGCTTTCCTGCTAATGCAATAGTTTTGACCTTCTTTGAAGCAACTTTCCCAACTGCAAACCACTTTTTTTTAATGTTCCTTGGTTTTATGTTGGCGGTGATTTATCAGAGTTTTAACAGCAATAAAACAATGCAAAAATTTATAAATAAAACAAATACAGCACCAATCTTGCAATTGCATATGCAAATATTTCTGTAAAATGTGAAGCATTTGCTCATTCAAGATGCATATTATCTTAATAATTTCACATAACTTCAATCTTCTATCCTTCATCACCATATCATGGAAATTTTCAATATTCTCTCCAGTTGCATTCTCAATAACGTTTTTACAATGCACAGCATCATTTGTTCTCAACCACTTGCAAATTATTTTCATCGATGGGACTTACCATATTTATCCAGTTTGGCTTTAGTTTTCTGTGCAGTTTCGCATTACAAAATGTAATGTTTGATCACAACATGAAATTCTTTTTCATTTATTTTCATCTCAATCACAATATTTAATGAAACAATTTCCAATATTAGAATTATGGATACATCTAACAAACTTGATCCTAGCAGAGATACAAGAAACTAAGAATATGTAATATAAATCAAAAATGTCAACATCTCTTTAATTCTGCATAGACTTATCAAAACAAATATCCTTCACAAACCGTGAACAAAAATAATATTTTTTTTTTTTTAAATCGGTAAAAATATCATCAATAATATCAATTATAATCATTAACAATTATAATATGAAATATTATAAAAAGAACTAATATCAAAAAAATACCTTAAAATCAAATTCTGTAAAACATAATATATATGTTAATAAAAAATGCAAATATTTTAGAATTTTATCTGAATGTTATAAATACACAAAAGATGAATAAAATAAAAGATAAAAGAGCTGTTTTAATTAAAATAGTTATACAGGATCTATAAAAAATAAACAATATTATTATCATAAAAAAGTAGAATGTATGTAGATTTAAAGTATAAGAAAGATGCTTTCAGTTGAAAGCATCTTTGATCTCAGTTGAAATATTACTTAATAACAGCCAGTAAAAAAATACGGCTTGATAAAAATAACAGCCAGTAAAAAATCATATGATTATCATGAAAACAGCTACATGGATGGACATTTTGAATGCATGTTGTATACAAGCCATACTTCAAGAAAGAATGTGTGTTAAAAGTTTCAAACATCTCACCTCCTTGAGCCTGGGCCTACGTTCAAGTAGACAGTAAGTGAAAAATTTAATATTAAATTAACCTTGTAGTGAAAATAAGTCCATCTCATTCCAGACAGAGCAACTCTTAATAGGTTGCTTAGTAGAATTTTTAGTAGGACCCCTACTTACAGTGTGGATGAAAAGTCTCTTTACATGTTAATCGCATAGTAAAATTAGATATGTAGGTAAACATTGTTATGAATACAAAAAAAAGTATATTTCCAACACCTATGTCTGATTAACATTAACATTTATTGTGAATAACATTGTTACAAAGGTTCAAGATTCATTTATTGGTTTGGAAACAGTTCATTTAGCCGTGTGCACACACACACAGCAAAATGTGGTGGAGTGCCGTCTTGTTGAAGTGTAATGATGTCAGCTATTCCTCTTGTCGTTAATTCTGGAAGCAACCACGTGTTAATCATGTGAAGATAGCTGTGCTGGTTCACAGAACCATCAAAGAAATATGGTCCAAGCAGATGGTCTGCCATTATTCCTGTCCAAATCATAACATGTGGCAAATTGCACTCAATTTCCTCATAAAAGTGCACATTGTCTTTTGCCCAAAAAAAAGGCATTAGTTTTGTGAGCTACGGTAAATCACACACTCATCAGAGATAATGATTTTTTTATCAGCGAACAGCATTTCACATGCATGCACACATTGTTCCAAGTGTCAATTAATTCACTGAGTATGGCTGAGAACATGAAACATTCAATTCTTTCCACATGTGGTCTTGCATAGTCGATCGCAGGGTGCCTAATTCTGCAGACCACTTGCGGGTTGACTTCATCGACAACTGTTCAATTGATTCCACCACAGCAACACAAGTTTCGGTGCGAGTTGTAGGCCTTCCACTATGTGCTGTATCGAGAACACTTCCTGTCAAAAAGGTTTTCTTTGCATGTGAATAACGTTGGTTGTGGCTGTGGCAGTTTCCAAACCACACAGCGAAGTCCCTCAAAATGTATTTGGTATAATTCACGTAAAATTATGCCAGTTAACGGTCCAAAATGCCGCTTCTTATAAGGCCCACTAGCTCATTCATTTCTTTCTTTTACTTCTAAAATATCACAATTTTATTAGTGATTTAAATCACTTGACTGTTTTTGAATGTTGTGTTGAGGGAGGTAACTTCCTTCTATCACTGGTTTGCACAGTACATAGTGTATGGTGACAGAAATGACATCATTTGTGATATCACAAATGACGGAGTTATGACGAAGCAAATGTTTTTATTTTCTTCATTCCGAGTCCGTTATTCATTGTATATGGTGCTGTTATTGTTTGTCTATAATTATTTTTAATCACGGGTCTCTCTGTTACTAACACATCACGTTATCTGGCTAAAAAACCAATGGATCGAATTACTGTGCTTTGTTGCACAAATGTCTGGCAATGACAAAAACTTCTTGTTGTTGGTAAAGCAGGCAAACTAAGATGTTTTAAGTGGGTTAGAGTGGAGAGTTTACCTGTGCACTACTATTTTAATAAAAAAGCCTGGATGATGAGTCTAAGTTTTCGTGATTGACAGTGCTTGGGACGAGATACAGACAAAAATCAAGAAAGATTTGCCTGTTTATTGATAACTGTGCTACCCATCCTAGTGTAGATTTACGAAGCATTGAAATTGAATTTTTGCCATTGAATAAGAGTTTAATTCAACGACTTGACATAGGAATAATAAAAAATTTTAAATCTATTTACTAATAAAGTAAACTACTAATTAAGTAAACTAATAAATTATATTTTACAAGAAATTGAAGGAAACATGTTGACTTCCTCGGCTACAGCTAAAGATGTTACTGCATGTATAAATTTGTGGTAGGTAATTCCGTTCGTAGCCTGTAGTTGGGATGAACTGGAAAGTAGCAATATCAGAAATTGCTTTGCCAAAAGTGGTTTAAAAGTAAATGACATCAATGATACTGAAACAATTGATGCTGATGAAAATGATTATGTGTTTTTTTTTGAAGCACCAGGTTCAAAATTTTGAAGTTTTCAAATATAGACGAAAAAATGTAATGCTATGAAGAGAATGAAACCGGTGATGAAGAAATAATTAAAAACATTAGTGGTACTCAACAACTGGACAAGATTGAAGAAGATGAATAGGAACCCAGTGTCAAACACATACCTACACAAGATGCAAAAAAATTGATTGACGGACTTCAGCAGTTACTTTATACAAGAAGGCAGTGAAGGAAGCCTGCTAGAAGAACTACAAGTCTGTGCAAAATTTGTAGAACACCGAGGATTAAAAGGGGGATGATAAAATAAAATAATTTTTTTCAAAAAGTTTAAACAAATAATAGAAACTTACTGTTTAAAAATAGCAATCATTACTGTATTTTATACCTCTATTTCGTTATCAATCATTTTGTTTTATTTTATTTTTTTTTAATTATGTAAGATTACAAAAACTATACAATAATATATTACACCAGAACAGTAGTTTTTTAATGTATAGGCCTGTTTTTATAAGTAGCTATGTAATGTCAAAGGACAGTAACTGTATGTAATGTATTGTATTTTATTAGACATGTATTGTACAATGGAGTATTTAAATTTTTATTAGGTTGTAATTTATAATATTCTTCATGTAATCTTAATATTAGAAATAAAATTCAGAATAGTAGATTACTAATTTGAATTTAATAATTAGAATACACCCGTATACTGTATTTGTGCATAGCTCCTCATTTTTTGTTAATACTACTTAATAGGACCAGCCGTTTAATAGGGCCATTTAGCCTCAATCCCAAAGTGGTCTGATTATCCAGAAATATATTGTATATGTTATTTTCAAGTATGTTAAACTACAGTTTTGCTATAAATAAACAATAACAATGGTGCAATACAAAAGTATATTAAATGAGTTATTAGACTGTAATAGTATAATTTTCTTTGATGTGGTGTAGTTATTTACGAAAATCATTTCTAAATAGCATGTACACACCAATAATTAATATTCTTTTGAGCTTTGTAGGCTTACAGAACTACAAAATAAAAATATTAAATTGTACAAAAAAATACATAAATAAATTAAGTGTTAGAAATGTGATTAAAAGTAATATAATTACTAAAGTTATAAATATTATTAAATTTATTGTAAAAACAAATTATGAATACTACAGAGATATTAAAATTAAGATGTAAAATTAACTTAATTTATTTAAACATTAGTTCATGTTATATTTTATAAACGTAAAACATTTAATGATTCCATACAAATTAATTTATATAACTCAAATAAATAAATACAGTAGAATAAATAAATAACCAATGAAATAAATAATAATTAAACGACAAATTTAAATAAATAAATAATAGAAAAAGTAAATGAATAAGGTAGAATAAGGAATTAGAACAAAATAATAGTAAATGCAAGTCTGTATTATTATGAGCTCTTACTTTTGTCGCAACCAGTAACACATGTTCCGCATGCTGGATTATAAGAGTGATATAGAGGAGGCATCTAGAGGCAGCTTGTAGGGGGACCCACCTTCAGATTTTACATACACTATAGGGTGATGTTTGGTTTTTTGTGGAAAAAGATTAATTTAACCATTTTAGATATTTAATTTTGATTAAGTAATGTAAATACTGTTACAGTGATACTACTTTGATTTCGTTATCTGAGGTTAGATATGATTATTTTATGTTTTGCTTAATTTTACTGTTTATTTAATCATGTTTTTAATAACTGGTAGAATATTACTGGTTGTAATACTAATAGAGTATTAATAAGTTTATGTTTATTTAAATTATGACAGCCAGCAAGCCAGATTATAAAAATTTATTAAAAAAATATGCCAATGGGAAAAAAACACAAATTGTTAAAGGGTAAAGAGCCAATTTTATCCTGGTTAAAAGGAAATACAGGATCAAGTCTCCAGTGGCCTAATAACTCGCCAAAGATACAAAATAAAATAGACAGTTATCTCATTAAATTTAAAAATTTCTCCTTTTCTTCTGAAAATGGTTTATGAAACCAGTCTTAAAATCCATGCTTAAGTAAACAACTTAAATACTTGCACACATAATATTTAAAGACACAAAATTCATAACTGAGCACCAACAGTTCTAAGAGGAAGAAATTATTTATTCAGCTAGCTGAAGCTTTTGAAAAAAATGTTGTTTTAATCATCATTATGTATTAAGAAAGTTTCATTCACAATATACAGAAAAATATATGATATTATACAGTAAAAATAAAAACGTTCGAGTTATAAACATTTTAATATATAAAATGCACATAAAAACAAAATGAGTATACAATAACAAAAGCTGTGATTAGGTACAGGAAAATTAACTGATTTATTATAAGCTAACATTATAATGCAGAAACTTATTTTAATATATAAAATTATATAGACAGTGAATACTTACCCATACTGTAAATATCTACCTATAATGTAACTTAAAAAATATTTCAAGGTAAAATATATGAATACTGTTAAAAATTTTTATAATAAAAAAACTTAAGACACATTAATAAAAAAAAAATTCTAGGTAAAAAAATATGTGTAATGTTTAAGAACGTTAAGATTATTTTAATAAACAGTAATAACAGTCATATTACTACTACTTTACATATGCTCATGAGTACTTTCATAGTAACTGCTACTTCATCAGATGAGTTTATTAAAAATTAAAATCACTAAAAATCAATAACTTTAAACAGAAGAAGAAAACATATGCCTCCTTCCAGAAATTTAAAAACTCACAAAAATTATATCACAATTAAAATAGCAATAAGGAATAAAAAAAATTTGAGAACTTACTACTGTTTTTACATTAGTTAATTTCTTCTTCGAAGCAATACAATTCCCACTAATTGATATCTGAGAAATTTTTTTATGTAAATTTTTATTAAAAAACTGCTTAACAGGAATATTGAAATGGCAACTGCCTGGTTGAGTAGGGCACCAAGTGACCTGCACTTCAGTAGATTTTCCTGCTGGTACCATCAATCTGGTTTGACTCCAAGTCCATAAGCCAATTTGCTTACCAGACTTATCATTCTCATCCAATTGAAATTCAATCTAAGAAAATAAAAATGTATGTACAAATAATTTTATTAGCAGAAATGTAAAACAAAACTTATTTGTAACAGCAAACTAAGTAGAAAAACAATTTTAGATCAGTATATCAGGTCTGTAAATAAAGTAATAAGACTAGTTCAGAAAAACTTTTTATTTACAATCCAATCATACATGGACTATATCACCTTCAAAATAGTTCCCTTCAGAAGCCACACAACGCTTCAAACGGTTTTCCCACTCTTCATAGCAGTGTTGGAACCCAGAAAACGGAATATCCTTCAGATGGTTGGTTACATTTTTTTAATGTTTTCTACTGTTCCAAAATGGTGTCCTTTGAGGTGTTTTTTTTTAACTTGGGAACAGAAAAAAGTCGCAGGGAATAGGAAAAAGTCAGGTGAATAAGGTGGTTGAGGAATTACAGGAATGTTTTTCTTTACCAAAAACTCATTAACTGAGAGTGCAGTATGACAAGGTTCATTGTCATGATGCAGAATCCAGTTTTCTTTGATGGCTGGTCTCACGCAGGCAACTCTTTTCAGCAGTCTTTCAAGAATTTCTTGATAAACATACTGATTTCAGTCTGTCCTGTAGGCAAAAACTCCTTATGTATAATGCCATTACTATCCAAGAAACAAATTAGGATGGTTTTGATTTTTGATTTGCTCATTTTTGCTTTTTTGGGATGTGGTGAGTTTGAGATGTGCTCTACTCCTTGCTCTGGCGTTTTGTTTCTGGGTCGTACTCAAATATCCAAGATTCATCACCAGCAATAACACTTTTTAGAAAATCAGGACATTTCAATTCACCCTAGAAGAGTGGCACACTTCCACTCTGTTCAACAGTGAGATTTTTTGGAACCAATTTTGCACAAACTTTTTTCATATCAAATTCTTTTGTCAAAATTTGATGGGCCGTGATATGGTTCAAATTCAATTGTTCTGCAATCATTCTGACAGTTAATCGCCAGTCATACTGTATCAAATCTGATTCGCTCAACACTGTCACATTTTGACGTTAATGGTCTTCCAGAGCGTGGACTGTCCACAACTGATTCCCAGCCATTTGAAAATGCTTTAAAACCACCTGAAAACATGGGCTTGTGACAGAACATCATCTCCATACGCACTTTTCAATTTTGAAAATGTTTCAGTAACATTCTCACAGAATTTAACACAAAACTTGATTGTACAATGTTGCTCATGATTAGTTCACTTATTTTTGTAACACACAAATAAAACTTGTTTCACAAAAAGTTTGTTTACATCTCTCATGGCAACAATATACTAAAAATATTAATACCTATTATAAATCAGCTGTTCACATAACCAAATGTTTACTAGTAACTTTACAGTGTTGCCACTTTGGCTGCCAAAAAAAAACTAGTCTCATTACTTTATTTACAGACTTTGTATTTCATGTGTAACACATACGTGTTAGATATTGTTTACAGCAATAATGTTAGATTAGTTCAGATTAAAGCTGATATTACTTTTATTTTTAATTATGCCATGAATTGCTAAGATCAATAATAAAATGTTGGCTAATTTTTTGATAAGAAAATCTCTGACCAATGTAATTACTTAGCATGAAGAAACTGAATAAATTTCAGTTCTACAAATAAAAATAAACAAAAAAGTTCATATAATCACAGATCTGGAAATGCTTCATTTATAAGTTATAGCTTGTGAAAAATTTTGCCCTTAACTCTATCCCAAAGTTAAAACAAGGCCATATTCAAATTCTTGGAATCAAATTAAACAGTAAATTTGATGATTTTATATGTTTCTTGACAAAACAAAAATTGAGTACAAGTCAGAACTGACAAAACAAAAATTGAATACAAGTCAGAACTGTATGCCATATAATTTTTGAAAAAATTATCATAAACTATAAAAAACTGGTGTCACAAAACACAATAATTTTTTTCAAGTTTGTTGTACAATGAACTTCACAATTTTATAACTAAAATTTATCTTGGTTAAATTCCCAGTAAACAAATAATTTGCAGTTTAATTATGAGAAAATCCACGTATCAATTGAATGTAAAGAAGTGTTTAACACAACTATCATTTATTAAAAACAAAACAGACCAACGGATCAGAAAAAATTGTATTTCTTAATATGTTTTTTAAACTATCTCTAAATAATGAATTTTCATTTCTTAATATTTTTAACATAATTCAAAAATATTTAGATAGTGCCATTAACCTATTGTCTTATTTAACTATAATAATTGATCTTGTTTTTAGATATTTTCTGATAATGAAATAATTTTTGTTTCAGTTTAAAATTATAGTACAACCACCCATCCTTAAACTATTTGTTTCTTTGCAAGACACTCTACATATACAGACACATAAACACACTCTCATACCAGAAAAGCAGTATTGCATTAATGAAAATCAGAAAGTTGTTTTGTTTTTAACAAGTCATTAACCTTTGTTAGTTAGTAATATGCATGTGTATACACGCTTGATGGTTCTGCAATTCCTTGTATATCACAGAGAGTATATTTTAAAAATTGAAGGGAAATAAAGATAAATGTCAATAATGTAAGAGCCACTTTAAAGAACCTTGTTTCTGTAGATCACTGAAGTTAAGAAGACTGAAACTAGTTTTATTCATACTAACCCACCAGATTGGTCTAGCGGTGAACGCATCTTCCCAAATCAGCTGATTTCGAAGTTGAGAGTTCCAGCGTTCAAGTCCTACTTGATAGTGAAGTCAGTTATTTTTACACGGATTTGAATATTAGATCGTGGATACCGGTGTTCTTTGGTGGTTGGGTTTCAATTAACCACACATCTCAGGAATGGTCGAACCGAGACTGTACAAGACTACACTTCATTTACACCTATACATATCATTCTCATTCATCCTCTGAAGTACTATCTGAAAAGTAATTACTGGAGGCTAAACAGGAAAAAGAAAAAAAGAAAAGTTTTATTCATACTATTTTTGGCATCTGGCAACACTGGCTAATGATCACAGCACTTTATGCCATTTGAAAACTATTTAAGGAAAAAAATATTTCTAGGGAATGAAGCACAAGGAATAAAAATCTTATTTGGTTGTAACAGAAACTCAAATAAATGAAACTAAAGATTTTTGCCATAAATATTGAATGATTATAAAATGAAACATTACCTCAATAGCTTTCTCTGTTGGATTTATGACTGTGATGACACGACTCAGTGAATTTCCCACTTTTATATCACTGAATAACAATTTTGGTTGAGGATGAAATGGAGCTAATACCAAGTTAGCTTCATCTTTGTCAATCATTTCATCATTCCTTACTTTTTTTTGTGGAGTTACACTCACCTGTAATCAATTTTTTTTTTTTAAATAAAATGAATAAATTTCTTAAATCTACACTCAGATGTTAATAACTACAATTAACTACACGATTTCCACTATCAGCAATGTCAGAAATATATTTACAGGATTTTCAGAGTAAATTAGTGCATGGCATCACTCATACACATAAAATTTTAAGTTGGATGTTAATGTTATTCTCATTATATATAACCCAGTAATAAAGAGTGAACATATACTAAAACAAACAAATAAAATTCTTATAAATGTAATTTAAAATTCACATTTGAAAATAGATAATAATAGAAAATTAAATTATTTAGATGTCAGTATCAAAATAAACAAGGACAACCAAGCTGAAACATCAGTATATATAAACCTACATCTAATAATAATAAAAAATATCAATTCATAAAAATCACATCATCCTTGGTCTTATAAAATTAACACTTACACAAAATCATTAATAAAGCAGTCAAATACTACACACATAATAATGTAAAAAGTTAAATAATGAAATATAAATCATAAAACTTATAGTGGTTGAAAATGAACATACTACTATAATAAGTAATATTTATAAAAAAACAACTATCAAAACACAATAAATACCTTAAAACCAATTCATAATGACGCAATAGTGAAAAATGAAAAAAATATACATAAAGTATTTATACACCAATATCATTGAAAATATTACTAAAACTTACAATAAAGAAATATTTAAACCAGTATACAAACCTAATAACCACATGATAAAATATTTAAAAAACAAAATTAAATGTAATGATTGTGATTTATATAGGAAAAAAATTGATCCTTTAAAACTAGAATTCTTGAACGTTACAGAAATTACAAAAATGATACATTAGGTTTATTTAATAAGGTAGACAACCTAATAAACAATAAATAGTTTATTTTTGATATTAGCACAAATTTAGAAATATTAGAAATAAAAATAACATAAAATAAAATATATTAGAAAAATATTACATATATAAAAAATACAAACAAAATTTTGATTTGATAAATCATCAGAGTATCTGAGGGAGAGAATCTTATAAAAATTACAACAGATAGCAGCACTTGTTAATGTAATTTTCATTATTTTAATATTTCTATTTTTAGATTTGTTATGCAATACTGGATTTATTCCAGTAATGATTGAGGATGCGGGATCCCGCTAAAGTAATTTCATGAAAAATTAAGGTTAAGATATTACCTGCCTCAGTATATAATAAAACACTATGAAAATGGTAAAAACTCAGACTGTTTCCTCTATTAAAATTACTTCTCACTCTCTAAATAACAAATCGGTAAGATAATACAATTCTATATCTCACTTTGCAGTCTTTTATCTCAATCACCCTCAACATAATCAAAAACTTATGAATAATATAATAGAGAAAAATTAGGCAAATATTTAAAAAAAGCAACTCTGACTTAGTTTATGCTGTAGGAAGAAGTGGACCATTAATCATCGGTGAGAAATACAATTAATAAAATATAAAATTTTTACATCATTCTTACCATAAAAGATGTTCCAAATCTTTTTGCCATATTATTTTTGGACTGTATCTGAAACAATAAACAAGAGTAAAATAAAAATCATGGCAATCTGCCATTAAAAGTAGAAGAAAAAAATTAATTAATATTTTTAATGTAACTAAAAATATAATACGATCCTTTTTAAAAAATTCTAATGCTTGACTGCTTTATCTCACTTAACTGGATTTCTGACTGGTTATGGTTTATCTTACACTCTTTGTGCACTGAAAAAGTCTCAATTTTTTTTTTTAATAATGATTGTAGAGAACCAATTCTGTGTTACCTTAATTTAACAACCAAGCCAGCTTTCATAAATGTTTATCTACCACTCTGCACATTATTGATCTCTAGCTCTCCCCCATCCTAGGATATGATTTCTTGACTGCTTATATTAGAGCATCTAATAAGCTAATTTTAATAATACAAAATATATCATTACTATCTGATGCATATCAACAAAATTTCAAATTAACCCAGATTAGGCAGCAGACCTTCCAGAAGGATGTGTAACATGCATTTGTATAAACAGCATTTTCTTGTAACTGATTCATTATCCAACAGGTGGTGAGTGTATAATTTTAAAATATAAAAAAAGCTGTTTCTTCTTACATATTTTTAGTGACCATATGTGTGTGAACATTGATTCTACAGCTGTGTAAAATCCCAGTTACGAAAAAGAAGGCAAGCCTTCCCGACCTTTTAGTAGATGGGTAAGTGTCGTATTATTTATCTTTAATCCTGAATCTAACAAATATATAATCTAAAATGTATCCTTTATACTACTGCATAGTTTTACTGTAAAAAAAGTTATATAGTGCATTCAGTGAGTGTTTGTTTAGAGACTTCCTTCCAGAAGGGCTGCAGCAGGTCATGTAGAAAATAAAATTTGAGTACGCCACTGTTCATTGTTTAGTAAAGGTTTTTTCTAAAATAAAACAAGACATTATAGCAGCAAACCAAAATCAACATCGAATTACAAAGATTTAGTTTGATTCCCGTCATGATTATAATCAGAATTTCTTTTCATAGCGCTGGATTGGGTTTCTTTTACGTCATTTTATTGTTTACTCAGAACATCTGATTGCACTTTATAGGCCATTCTATTACTATAATTATTATTATTGGTATTATTATTTTATTTTAGGAAACCAGTAACTTTGCACGAGACAGATTCAAGTACATCATGGCAAATCTTCTGTCGTGATGTCTGCAATAATGACGAACTTGACAAAAATGACAAATTTGCCAAAGTCAGGCCTCTTTTGGAAGTAATAAATGAGATGTGCAGGGATTTTACTCCTTTCAAGTAAGAACATTCCGTAGAAGAGAGCATGGTTCTATATTTTGGATGTCACAGCATAAAAGTTTATCCGAAATAAGCCTATTAGATATGGATTCAAATTCTGGTGTGGTAGTCCAAGTAATGGGTATTTGTCCTGGCTAGAACCATATCAGGGTTCTGGTACATTGTCAGAAAAATTCTGACTTATGACATATGACATAAATTGAAGGAGTTGCCATACAGAATATACTTTGACAACTTTTTCACTTCATTTCCTCATTTAAGTGACTTGAATAAAAGGAATGTTCAAGCTACAGGAACAAAAGGAAGACCCGAATTAGTTATTGTGATTTACTTGTGGTTGAACTAAAAAAAGAGCCAAGAGCAAATTATCATTACAGGTCTAACAGCTCAGCCAATGTACTTGCCACTGTATGGAATAACACCACAATTTGTGTGGCAAGTAATTTTGACAGCGTACATCCCATTCGTCAGGTTGCACATTACCCTCAGCAAGAGAAAAAGTAAATTTCAGTTTTACAGCCATGTGTAATCAATTACTAAAGATGGACGAAGCAGGAGCGAAATAAAATGCAGAATAGCACAAGCTAAACGAGCCTTCAGTAAGAAATATAATTTGTTTACATCAAAAATTAATTTAAATGTCAGGAAAAGATTTTTGAAAGTGTATGTTTGGAGTGTTGCTTTATATGGAAGTGAAACTTGGACGATCGGAGTATCTAAGAAGAAAAGATTAGAAGCTTTTGAAATGTGGTGCTATAGGAGAATGTTAAAAATCAGATGGGTGGATAAAGTGACAATGAGGAGGTATTGCGGCAAATAGATGAAGAAAGAAGCATTTGGAAAAATATAGTTAAAAGAAAAGACAGACTTATAGGCCACATACTAAGGCATCCTGGAATAGTCGCTTTAATATTGGAAGGACAGGTAGAAGGGAAAAATTGTGTAGGCAGGCCACGTTTGGAATATGAAAAACAAATTGTTGGGGAAGTAGGATGTAGAGGGAATCTGTAGTAGGATCCCACTAGATAGGGAATATCTTGGAGAGCTGCATCAAACCAGTCAAATGACTGAAGACAAAAAAAAAAAGAGTAATCAATCTATAATTATAATTTGCACATGGGTGGCATCGACAGAGCTGATCAAAACATTTCTCTCTATTGAGTTACAATCAAGGGAAAGAAGTGGTATTTTCCAATAATTGCACTCCTGATTGATATTGGAGAACACAATTCCTGCCAGTTATATAGGCAAGATGATGGAAGATTAGACAACCTAGCATTCTGTCTAAAAGTCGCAACTGCAATACTCTAATCAAATTGACAAATTGTATCTCAAAGCGGACGATCATCTTGAACGTCAAAGGTGGAGTCTAGGTTCGATGAAATGGAGCATTATGTGAAAGATTTACCTTCAGAAGTCCACACAGGGAAAAAGAAACAATTACAATGTCGGCTGTGCAAGAAAAGGTGTACAGTGTATAAAGTGTACTGTAGCACTCCATTTGTTGTGTTTCATGGGTTACCATGCAAAATAAAGCCAAAACTTATTTACATATTTTCAAATTACAAAACTATTTTCATATTGGAGAATGTAACAAAATGTAAACTCGTTGCATAGTGTTCAAAACGAAAAAAGATTTAAGTATTTTATGTAGATTTTTATTTTATGCTCATTGTACTGTATTTTATTGTTTGTTTGTGCCAAAACTTCATATTCCACGCTGTAAAAAGTTTAAACTTGTTTAATGTAAGTCCATTGTATTGCATTGTAAATATCAAAAGAATGTAAATAGTGTATATTCAGATATTCAATATACCTGATGGTATATTAGGCTGCATCACTTGAACAAAAGAAAAATTATAATTTGCATGAAATATTAACACTATTGGAAACAATTATCCAAGAAATAACAACATTTTCAAAAAAAAAGTAATTCAGACTTATCTGGGTTAAGAAGAAATCAATTATTACTTATTACGTAACATAACTGTTCTAAAAAAATTATTTTGAATCAATACCCAGTAGCATGCTTATCCAGGTACTAAGAATACTCCTGTGGTGACTACATCTACAAATTCAAGCAAGGAAAAAAATGTAATTTTTTAAAAACCTAAATCATAAATGTTTAAGTAGATAAAATTTAGAAAAACATATATTTAATCCATATGGTACCTCCTAAATTTTTATTTTCCCACCCACAGGACAGGCTATTTTTTTCTTCATTTTCATTTTGTTAATCATACAACTGAGCATAATTCAGAGAGAAATGAATCAAACACCTCATGAACTGGTCTACTTTTTGTCATCAAAAATGGTTTGTCATCAAAAATGGCCGATATATTCAATTGATTGTATGCTTCAGTCAAAATTGAAATTATTACAAAAAAAATTTTAACTTCAATTTTGTTCTCAATATTGTCTCTTAAGTTATAAGTTTGCATGTTACAAGGGATTAGGAGGTCCAAAGATTACAAGAGATGGTGAAACTTTATAATGCTGTATAATCTAAAATAAGGGGATGCGGCCAGAAGGATTTCTTAAAACAAATACAATTCCAATTTCCAAAAAGCATGGTACAACAATCCATCAAGATTAGAGAATAGTTTAATTTTGCTTTCACCAAAGATTCTTCGTAAATTTTTACAGAAGCTGAGAAAAATGAAGCAACTGGTTCGAAAAAAATATGAATTCAGAATGGGGGCAGGATATAATTGAATTAATAACTGACTGACTGATACATAGAGCTGTAAAGAATAAGTGTACGAATTACAGATTTCTAAAAAATACTCAATTGTGGAAAATGAGATAAATTAATGTAAATACTGAGAAGCTTAATTAAAGAATCGTACCTGAATCAGAAAATGGCTATGAAAATATGGATGTTCAAATTGAGTAGACTGATCTTGAAAAAGAAAAAGGCAAGGGTACATACTGCCTATCACCAACTTTGTTTAATATGTATGTAAAATGCTCTCAAAGAAGATGGAAGGAATTGGTTTAGGAAGAAAAATGAATAAATTGTATTTACAGATGAAATGATATGTTTTGTTTTAGGATATTTAAAATTAGAAAACTGATAGAATATAAAATGAAAATCAATGTTACGAAAGCAAACGTAATAAGGAAAAACAAGAGAGGATAAGTCAATGAATATATACAAAATAAAAAAAGAATAAAACTAGTAAAAGAATTTAGGTACTTAAGGGAGCAGGTACCTTGTATCTTAATAATGTTAAATTTGTCAATTTCCTTTTTCTCACCTTGCAGAAAGACTACAGCTTTGAAATTTTTCACCCATTTAAATACAATTTTATTACACCTGCTTTCAGTTTTTCAAACTACTAAACTAAAATTTAAATTTTATATTTTTTTTATGTAATAACATTTTTAAATCAATTTTTTTTTAATTGAAGACTTTATTATCTTAAGACTGAAAAGGATTACATGTCCAAAAAACTGTCCATAGCCATACTAATACACCACACACATCCTCAGAAATTTCATCCCTCCAAGTTTAATGGTTCTTATGAAAAGGGAACAAAGTTAAAAAAAATCTAATTTACAGAAAGCATACATTAAAAAGTGGCCTATCTTGTTTTAGTGCATCCCAGTACCATATGATGGTCATCTGGAGTTCCCTCCTCATTTTCAGCATCTTTTCTTTTCTTAATTACCTATTAGCTTTTTTTATACATGAATGTAGCTTTATTCAGCTTTTTTTACTCTAATTTCATCAATGTCGACTAAACTAATCAAAGTATTCACCCCCAATTCAAAGCTAAGAAATTAAAAAATTTTAACTTTTCCAACAGTACCCTCATTAAATGTAACACTGTCATACACACCTAACCTAAGAGTTTCTAAACTAATAAAAACATTTTTTGGGACCCTACTACAAATAATATTGTTAAAAGATTCATTAGAGTTTTGTATCATACTGTGCAAACACTTACAACAACAAAGGATCTGCCAAATCTTTAAAGGCTCAATAACTTCAGTAATGGCAGGTGCTACAGGTTTTTTATGACAATTTGCACCCAGTATTTTTGCGTTATTGTTGCGACATCGACGGGATGCCGTTGGTCAACAATGTTGCAGTAGATTTTAGAGCATAGGTGGACTGTATGTGTTCATAGGTGATGAATGAAGACACCTTGTTAATTACTGAAGGATTGTTTAATTGTACGCCATGGTGTACAATTAAATTAACGTACAATTAAAATAACGCCTTGGCGGATTAAAAGAATTTTGTAACTTATAACGTAACTTTAAAGATAGCAAACATAAGCTAAATAAAACTTAAAATAATGTTCATCCGAACAAGAATTGAGAGTCCATCTGGAGATGACCGCCTTGGGTCAAGTATGAGTGCAGACTGGTATAAGATGCTATGTACTGTGCTCGAGGGAGCAGCTAGTGATGAGTGATGGGATGTCTGGTGAACATAGTTTGCTGTGGGCACCCTAGCCATGGCTAGGTTTCAGCACCCAATGTCAAGAGGGGGTGAAAACATAACAGTTATTATACATACACCAAGTTTTTCTATCATTATGGCATAGATTGATGGTTAGGTTTTTCAGACATTGAAGTCATGTGGAAAAAAACTGCCACATTTCATTTCTTCAACACTTTTTCACATTTTTTTATTGCAGTACCATAATAATTTTGGATGTTATTAATAATCTTATCAGATAATCTACCACATCCAAAAATTAATTTTCCATCTGATAATTTTTTACTCTTCAAATTTTTTTGTAACTTCCTCAGGTGTGCTCCCATTCTCTTCCGCACATGTCCAATACATTCTAGCTTTTCAATTTCTGTAGCACAATAAGCAGCCAGATCCTTTAATTTTTTGAAAACCTTGCAGTCACCATTACCTAAATATATTTGAACAAATCTCAAATAAAGGAAAATGAGTAACATCAGCATTATGTTCTAAGTAGCAGCTGTGACACATAAAAAAATACGAGTTCTTTATATTTAGAATTCTTTTTTGGGGCATGAGTTAATTCATATAAATATAAACTAACAAAAAATAGCAAAAACTGAAAATGAATTTTTTCAACTAAAATCATTATGTCTGCTTGGCATGTTAATAGAAGATTGAAAAGGTGTAAACAAGATAAAAATAAGATGCATTTAAGAGAAATAAATAGATAGTAAGAAGTCTTGTGAAGTTTATGTTTGGAGTTATTTCAATATGGATGTAAAACTTGGAACAAAGAAAAAGAGAAAGTTGGAATTTGAAGTGAGCAAGGAGGAGAATGTAAAGACTTAAAAGATTAATGGACAGACAAAATGAAAAATTAAAAAGTAATGAGGAAAGTTAACAAGAATAGAAGCTTAATTAGGACAGTTAAGAATAGAAAAAATAATTGGTCAGGGAATACCGTGTGAGGAGGATTAATTAAAACAATGCTAGAAGGAATAACAGTAGAAGGTTCAGAAAAGCAGAGACTAGTGAGGAGTAAAACTTAAATGTGTCTTAACACGACTTAAAAAATTATTCTATTCTCAGTAACATTTTGATATGGCTCAAAATGACCAGGTCTCTCCACCACCTTGATCAATTTTAACCAAAATTGAATGGCATCAATCAACTATAATCATTTATTGTACAAAATTCCAATATTGTATTTTTTATCAGTTATAACTGATAAAAAAACAAAAAAAATATAGGCTTACCCCTCACCCCTGAATGAAACTGACTGAATACAGTGTAAAAAAGTAACTTTGAGTCCAGAAACAACAAAAACATTTTTTTTTTTAAAAGGAGTTTGAATAAAACCAGATCAAAATCTGACACAATCAGCATATATTCCTTTATACCTATAAAATTGAAAATATAAAAACTTATGAAGTACTACCTCACATTTATTATTAAAAGTTACGGGTTTCTTCTGTTCAATTTAAAAAA
This sequence comes from Lycorma delicatula, assembly GCF_047948215.1. Classification (NCBI taxonomy): domain Eukaryota; kingdom Metazoa; phylum Arthropoda; class Insecta; order Hemiptera; family Fulgoridae; genus Lycorma; species Lycorma delicatula. The sequence goes on from NC_134455.1 coordinate 29,705,498, forward strand.
TTACTGATATTCCAGGTTTTCAGATTAGTGGCATCAAATTTATATTCCAAACAGAAACTTTTTATATAGCAAGAAGAAAAATTTTGGAATTTAAACAAATGAAAAGAAAAATAATTGACCTTCAATAAGTATTAAAAAAGATGTCAAAGAACTGTATCAGTATTCATAAAAAAAAACTGTAGAAAATAACACAAAAAATGAATCTGTGGGGGCAACAAATCTTTAAATATGGAAATTTAGCTGATACAAGAAAAAAGTAATGAAAAATTAACACATCACCATAAGTTATTAAAGGATCAGTCATTCAAAAAAAAATGCGTAAAAATTGCCTACTGAGATAAATTGTTACCTTTAGAAAACACTGAAATATACAGTACCAGACATAATAATTTAGATTTTGGTATTATTCCAATTTTAACTGACAAATGGAGAATCAATACAGAATGAGTCATTAGAAAACTTGGTCCTAGGCAATATGGGTGAATAACATTTTTTACAACATAGTTCAACAACATTACAAGCAAGTTATGAGATATTTTTAATATTTACAAATGAAGGATGAGAAGTAATGATAAAATGGCACCAGCTGAAGCTTCGTTTAATAAAACAGTTACAGTAAACTGCTAAAAAAATTGAATGCAGAAAGTAATTAATTATTAGTGACTAACATCCACAACAGTGGATACAATTTAAGACTGTTTTTAAACACTGATGGTCCCAACTTGAGTAAGCACAAAGAAGCTTTTCGTAATAATATTTTATAACATAATATTGCACAGGACTACACACTTGCAGTTTGTTAAAGATTACTGTGTAAGACTGCTTCACTAAAAGAGGTATTGGTTAATCGATCCATTCCCTGTAGGGGTAAAACTTTTTCAAAGCCTTACTCACTAATGCAGTCTCTGAATTGACAACAATAAGATCTTGTCAAATGCCACTTTTTTTCTATGCTTAAAATATTTGTATGAGGTTAGTAATGTGAACTGTATTACTTTTTCTAATAAAATTAGAAATAATATTTTCAATGTTGCTACAAAAAAAAACTAAATAAGTAAAAAACCATAATTCTATGAACAAATGCACAGTACATGAATATTTTTTGATTGTGGACATTCCCCTACATTTCGACAATAAATACCTAAGGGCAAACATTAAAATAACCACTATTGGCTAATAATCATTAAAATTTATCAATAAAAACAATATTTCCTTTATTCTTACAAAATAGTTCAACTTTTATTACATTTTACACATTTTTACAATGGTATAAAACTTAGAAACACACGAAATATCCTGTCCAAACGCTGCTTAATTCATTCAAGTATCACGTTTATAATTAAAATGTTAGAGAAAATTATTTTTTAAAATATGTAAATGTTCTACGAAATACAAAAATTTTGTCAATAACTGCAGTGAATGTCATTCAGTAAACATAAGTAACAATTCAGTCAACTCCGAACATAATTCAAATAAGAATACATAAATGATAAATTCAAATTTTACTTACCAAAGCTGAAATGAGATATATTTCATTTTATTACTGAAAAATCAATATTAATACTTGCTCATTTACTTATTACGTTGTAACTTATATATAAGCCTAAGAGTACTTAAAGATCACGTCTTAGCGTTAACTGGTTAACAGGCAGCATTTTAATTTAACGGAAAATATTACAAACTGATAGAATACAAATGACAGACGTACCAACCATACATTGAAACATTTTTTGGTCAACTTTTCATTTTCAACAAAATAATTTTTTTGATAAATATTTAAAAAAAATAACTACTCCCTAGAAATAAAGAAATTTACATTATAAAAATAAACTGGTACTCTTAGTTACAAGCATACATATAAATTAAGTTTAATTCCAACATTTGGTCATTCAAACGTTGCAGTTCACATTTATTACTTCCTTGTACAAAGTAAAAGCAGTATTGTGATCGCGAATATTTTCGTTGTTTCAGATTTCAACGGAAATATACATTTTGACCATCCCTGAAAAAATTTTGACTAGTTTCGACGTGACGTCTGTACGAACGAATCTCGCATAACTAAAAAACAATTAACGTAGAATGTTGAAATTTTAGATTTAGGAGTGATATAACATCTAGTTTTGCACCTCCCTTTTGATTGTAATCGACTAAACCAAAAGTGTCCGAAAAAGCCCAAAATCCAAAAAAAAAATTGGATTTTGGACTTTTTCTTAACTGCAATAATAAGGCCCTCAGTGAGAGCTTTTCAACAACTTATCATAAGTGGTACTTACTTTTATTGGTTCCAGAGTTACAGCCAAATATAATTTTAATTAATGAAATATTTGGATCTTATAAGGGAAGTTCGCATCAGTTCAAATCAGAGTTCATCTCTTTTTTTAACTTTTTTAATTTAAATATATTAATAATTTTTAATTCGTGATTGGTAAAACAGTTTGTAAAAAAAGAATATAAATTCTGAAATTTTCTACAACGTCCATAAACTTCTGCTTGTATTGCGAAAATGACGTTCTTTTGGTTTTCTGACTTTTTTTTTTAACCTCTGAGACCACCGCTAAGTATTACGACCAGATAAACCTGATTACATATTAGTCATCAATTTGGCCTCTGTCAGGATGCCACTGATGCAGATCCCTCGGCAGACATTTACATCAGTGTATTACACACCCTTCGTATAGTTTCCTTCAACCACAACCACCATAGTAAGGTACCACAGAAAAAGGTAATAGTAACACAGAAAAAAAGAGATTAGGTGTATGGAAAGAATGGAGAAATATAATACTTGTATCCAATTTTGTAATACTCTACTTTAATGTTGGTCATTTCATTATTTACTTATGAAATAATGGTCACCCATAACTATAATACAAGAAATAGAATGTTAAGTTTGTAACCTTACATTATTACATAACTTTAGGTTACATTACATAACTTACATTATTTGAATGTAAGTTATTTTATGTATACTCAAATATCATGGAAAAATTTCATATGACATTGGTACTTTTAATGATAGGACAAATGTTAAAAAAGCACTTTTTACCCTGTTGAAAAATTCATTTTTCTTCCCAATCATATGTAAGTCAGTTTCAGGTTTAGGATTAAATTTAAGTGTACCTTTGACTTGCTCTCTACTTAGAACTGAGCCTCTAACCCAGAATATGTTAGAGGCTCTGAACTACTGAAGTGAAGCAGGTAAACGGATAGGTTACCTGTCTTTAGTTAACATAGTAATTTAACCTCATACTACCTCATGTTAATGAGTCTGATGGTGTTAAAGGATGAAATGCCTTGATTTCCAGATACTGGTAATACCATTCTAATATGTCTCTTAGTTGATGTAGTTGTGAAAAAGAATGATATTGAATGGGTTGTTTGTCAGTTTTCCTATCTCACTTAACTGAAAATCAAAGAAAAAAGTAACAACAGCCTTAAGTGAATTAATACTACACCATACTGCTTCTATTTAGGTGGTTCAAATATTTTACAATCAGCCATCACCAAGATCCATACTAAAGTGACTTATGGTACTATGAGTGTTAATCGTAATTAAAATATCTATGAGAAAACTATATTCTTGAAAAAACTCCTCAGTCGGAGAGTAACCGTGAGTATGACCAAATTCTTGATAACATGAGAGCCAGAAAATGCTTTACTCACTAGAACGTTTGAGTATTCTCTTATTTTCATTCATCTCAACCAGTACCTCAAACATACTGAGCTTTGGTATTTTTTACCTACGAAGAAAGAATCACTAACATTGTACAGTAGCAACAACTTCATCTTTCAGATGGATATCAATTTTTAACACGCTCCAAATTACCATACTTCATTCCCTTTTATAGGTTGAGGGCCTGGAAGGGCATCTGAATTTAAAAGTTCTATCTTCAACATGCCCCCCCCCAAAAAAAGAAGAGATTATGTGAAAAGGAACTTAAAAATTATGTTTGCTTCAGGTAACTGAATGATTCTCAAATGTGCCTTATGGTTTTGCCCAATCTCTTCTATGATTGAGCAAGCCTATGCACGGTGTTCCTCATTAACGCTCACTGATATCGATTGGCGTCTAATAATGTTTTGCAATGACCACAACCAAAATATACATATGAATTGCTTATTTATGAAATACCATAAGTCATTTAGTGCAGATTTTTCAGGAGACAAAAAACTGTAAACAAAAATTTATGTAAAATCTACTGTAGAAACCTTTTTAACCATTTACTTACATACTAAAAAAATTGCTCCTTGGTGTTTTAACATTTTAAATATTGTTGACTAATGGTGTTTCAAAAATAAACACAATAGTTATCATAACATTATATTTTTAAAGAACAAAAATCACTGGATAACAGTTAATTATTTAATTCCTATGTAGTTTATATTTATAGTAAATGTATTTAAATTAGTAATGGTAAGAATCGTGAACGAGTCGTTCCTTCGATTCGATTCTTTATACTGAACGAAAGAATCGAGAATCGGTTTGCAGGAGAAACCGATTCTTAACAATGAAATGGATAGGCGACGGGAAACCAAAATCTTTCTCAATTACCATTCGATTCATACCAATATTTCTTATGCATAGCTTGTAGTGGGGGATCCTCCTACCACACCAAATTCTAGCCTGCGTTTATTTTATTTATTTATTTATTGTTTTCCACACGTGACGCATAACTTATTACATCACCATCACTAATGTTTATTGACATTCGGCAAATTTATTACTTCTGATTATAAAATATTTTCGTTAACTGTACTATTTAACTGAGTTAATCTTAAACTATTAAATTTTATCTTAAGCCCCATAAAAAGTTTTTTGTTTTATCATCAACAACGAATGAGAGCCAAATTTTTTTTTCAACTCATTAAAAGTATTTATATCTTTTTTTTCTTGTTAACCTTCTGAAGAACCGTCAGGAATTACTTCAGAAGGTGAATAATGGTGATATATATGAGTGTAAATGAAATGTAGTCATGTACAGTCTCAGGTCAACCAGTTCTGAAATGTGTGGTAAATTGAAACCCAACCACCAAAGGTCAACGGGATCCACGATCTAGTATTCAAAACCGTATGAAAGTCTTTACTAGGACTTAAACCTTAGAACTCTCGACTTCGAAATCGGCTGATTTGCGTAAACGCGTTCACTACTAGACCAAGTAAAAGTATTTATAACTAGAAAATTTATCTTTAACTAATTTCTCTAAAGCTATAAATGACAAAATGGATAATTAAAAATAATATAGCTTGTACCATACCTTATTTTTGAGCGAGCCATTGATTCCGTCTTTGTTCTTTTTTTATCACATCGATGTTATGATTTTATAATTACTTTGACGTTTTTATTAATACGGGCACAGTTACTTACACAGACACACACAAACATTTTGTTTTTAAAAATTTTTAGTTCTATTATCACAAAAAAATATTAATAAAAATTAATCAAAATAAATAATTAGTTAATACCTTTCAAACAAACTTTATAGTATTTTAAATATTTACATGTAGAAATATAATTTTTTCGAAATTCTTTGATGCAAGTTTATTTCGCCTTTCTGTTATTAACTGTCCCGCTTTTGAAAAAATTCGTTCACATGGAACAGAAGTTGCAGGAATGCAAAGTCTAGTTTGCATTATTTTGAATAATCTTGGATAAATTAACCGCCTTTCTTTCCACCAAGAGAGAGGATTTTGTGTTCTTGAGAGAAGCGGTTCATTTATATATTTATCTAGCTCTAAAATTCCTGCTGCTGTTGGGTTTGAATTGGTATTACTTTTTTAACAAAATCTTCCCATGCAGTTGAAATAGAGGGTTCAATAATTTCTTGTTCGGTTTCAAACCTATCGCCTTGTTCGATCTAAATACTTCGAACTTTCTGTGAAAGTTTTGTGTAAGCATTTTGGTAAAATGCCTCATCTTTAAAGCGAGGATCTAATAGCATGCTTTCAGGCAAAATATTATTATTTTCAACATCTTATATCTATGTTGCAGTTGGTCTAACATCTTGTTACATACTTTAACGATTTCAGAATTTTGAGTAGAAGATTTAGTCTTAAGTACATGTCTTGTCATCGCTCACATTAATAAACAGATTTTTGAAATAGTGGCAGTTTTTTGAGAACTTATTTCAATAGTTATCTCTTCAAACATTTACAATAATTTGCACATTTCAGCTATAACTATCCACTCATCAAATGTAATATTATTAAAAATAGAATTCACCAAAGCGATAATCGAAATTAGTGGTTCTTTTGTTTCTAATAATCTATTAAACATGTGCAGGAGTGAGTTCCATCAGGTAGGCACTTCCTGATTTAATTTTTTTAAATTCATTTGTCGCTGCATGTTTTGCAGTTTGGAACTTCGTTTAAAAAATTTGACAATTGCCTTCGATTTTACCACAATTGTTTTACTTCAGACACTGCTGCTTGGACAATTAAATTAATTGTATGCGCTAAGCAAGGAATATGACGTAGCTGACAATTGCGAATAGCAGCTTTTAAATTTACTGCATTGTCACTAACAACTGCTCCTATTTTGTCAATAATAGCCCATTCATTGAATTTACCATGTGATTCAATGGCAATGTTTTCAGCGGTATGTTGACTACAGATTTCCATACAAGTAATTGGGTTTTTAAATTGCAATCATGGTCAATGAAATGGATAGTTATGACCATATAATTATTATTTGAAACTGATGTCCAACTTTCAGTGGTTATTGCGCATGCTTCTATATTATATGACTTACGAATCTCACAAGAAATACTATCATATAATTGTGGAATTAAACTAGTTGTAATTGTTTTCCGACAAGGAAGCGAATACCCAGGGTTTAACATGTGAACAAACTTCTTGAATTCTTCACCTCAACGACTGAAATAGGTTGATATCCTTTACTTATTAACCTAATTAATTAAATATCTAACGCTCGGTTTTTACTTTGAGGGAAAGGTTTTGTAACAAAGGAAGTAACGGATAACTGTTGTGTTGTTTTTTTTGGACAAAGATATTATTGGATGCACAGAAGGATTAGGCGATTCAACAAGGTCTGTTAATTTAAGGCCTAATTGCTGCGATTCATTTGGTTCAGTTGTAATAGATGTAGTAGGTAAAAAATACCAAAGCTCAGTATGTATGTGAGGTACTGGTTGAGATGAATGAAAATAAGAGAATACTCAAACGTTCTAGTGAGTAAAGCATTTTCTGGCTCTCATGTTATCAAGAATTTGGTCATACTCACGGTATGACCAAATTCAGTCCCGACTGTGTCTCCTCAGTCTCCGACTGAGGAGTTTTTTCAAGAATATAGTTTTCTCATAGATATTTTAATTACGATTAACACTCATAGTACCATAAGTCACTTTAGTATGGATCTTGGTGATGGCTGATTGTAAAATATTTGAACCACCTAAATAGAAGCAGTATGGTGTAGTATTAATTCACTTAAGGCTGTTGTTACTTTTTTCTTTGATTTTCAGTTAAGTGAGATAGGAAAACTGACAAACAACCCATTTAATATCATTCTTTTTCACAACTACATCAACTAAGAGACATATTAGAATGGTATTACCAGTATCTGGAAATCAAGGCATTTCATCCTTTAACACCATCAGACTCATTAACAGGTTGTATGAGGTTAAATTACTATGTTAACTAAAGACAGGTAACCTATCCATTTACCTGCTTCACTTCAGTAGTTCAGAGCCTCTGACATATTCTGGGTTAGAGGGTCAGTTCTAAGTAGAGAGCAAGTCAAAGGTACACTTAAATTTAATCCTAAACCTGAAACTGACTTACATATGATTGGGAAGAAAAATGAATTTTTCAACAGGGTAAAAAGTGCTTTTTTAACATTTGTCCTATCATTAAAAGTACCAATGTCATATGAAATTTTTCCATATTTGAGTATACATAAAATAACTTACATTCAAATAATGTAAGTTATGTAATGTAACCTAAAGTTATGTAATAATGTAAGGTTACAAACTTAACATTCTATTTCTTGTATTATAGTTATGGGTGACCATTATTTCATAAGTAAATAATGAAATGACCAACATTAAAGTAGAGTATTACAAAATTGGATACAAGTATTATATTTCTCCATTCTTTCCATACACCTAATCTCTTTTTTCTGAGTTACTATTACCTTTTTCTGTGGTACCTACTATGGTGGTTGTGGTTGAAGGAAACTATACGAAGGGTGTGTAATACACTGATGTAAATGTCTGCCGAGGGATCTGTATCAGTGGCATCCTGACAGAGGCCAAATTGATGACTAATATGTAATCAGGTTTATCTGGTCTAAGACAACCTTCTGTAAAGCCTCTCAGCGCTGGGAATGGAGGGGGTATTGTGGTGACCTGGATCATCACAAGGAGGGTATCTTCCTCTATGGGGATCAGGATGGTTCTAAACCAGTTACTGGCTGTATCAATTGTACCTATTTCTAACAATTTTTGTAGAAGAGTGTGTACCTATTCATCTGCAGAGAATCTGTAGAAACTGACCTACTGCTTTAACAAAATTTTTTATTACATTAGTCAAAAGAACTGAATTGCACCTTATGATTACGTCAATACACATTCAGTCTTTCTTAGTGTAAGCAATAAAATTAACTGACACTACACAGACAATCAATCATAGCTTTGACAACAACGATGTAGTAGTAAAATTAATTACTTAACAGTAGATGTGGCCAGAGGTTTACTGTGAAGAGAAAGCCTAATAGCAATGTAGTTGACATGTTTCCAAAAATTTGTTAACATCAAAAAACAATTCTTAAATCCAAAATATTTTATTGACAATATCATCACACCAAAAATTATTAGTATGTGCTTAAATAGAAGCATTCTTCCTGACAGTAGAAGCTATAATTAAAATAATTTTTGGGGGTATGTTCTAATGATCTTCAGTATTGATAACATCATAGTGAAGTCATAAATTTAACAGTGTTAGTGTTCAACTATTATTATACGTATTTTTTTTACAAAAGAGAGAATAATTAGTGGGGCAGTGAGGATATACATTAAAACTGGAAGATTTTATTCAATTGTCATGTAAAGTGATAATACATTTTTTGTTATCATATAATGTTGAGACTATGTTGGCATGCAGTAGTATGTTCTTTGATGGTGGTTGTAATGCTATTCAAAATTTAACCCATACTAAGGGGTGTTAATACCCCCTAAACCCTAGAGGTTTTTATTTAAATTACCCTCTTTATTTGTTATACAAATTATCCGCATCTGAGAAAATGGAAACCTTTGGGAATACACAGGAACATATGGGTATAGCCTCTAAAAGTATGGAAGAATCTAGGAAATGCATTTAAAGTCCTAGATTAGGTGAAGGAATAATTCAATCACCTCCCCGTGATAGTGAGGGGATAACAACTGTATATATTAATAATTTTTAATATATATATATATATATATATATATATAAGTGGCTAACAGAGTTACTCCTGTATAAGGTGCTTCCCCATTACAAGTGTTGGGTAAATTACAACAAAAAATGAAACATAGCTCGTTTGCCAAAGTATTGGACTTTATTAACATCATTATTATCTAGTTTAGTTCAGTCTCAAAATGTTCACTCATATACAAACTATAAAATTTACAATATTTAATAATTTACTTTTAAAAGAAAAATTAAATCCACAGGAAAATAATTATGTAACAAAAATCTGAAGACCCATTTCTTTTTGTAATTTTTATTTTAACAGTTAAACTGTATTAGGAGCAATTTAACCTGAAATTAAGCAAAACTAGTAGTCTATTATTAAACATACAACCTGGTGTAAGGCAGTAATGTCTGAAAACAACATAAAAAACTTAAAACACTGATAAAAATGTACACACAAAAAAGTTAAACCACAAAACACAAATGTACGCCAAGACATTTTTTTTTTTCAACCAGCAGAAATTGTTTTTTAGTTTTGATACTTATTAATATTTAAAATAAGATGTTCAATATTTCAGACCTTCTATTAACTATTATCACCACCAAATAAAAAAAAGTAGGTTTTAATTTTAAAAATGAAAAAAAAACAAAAATTCAGATTTTTAAGACTGGAAAATTTCAGACGACACTTAAAGAATAGTGAAATCACGAGAAAGAAAACGAGAACGAGTCGCAGGCAGAACATCTGCACACAGTAGAAGTCTGACCTGCACTGCCGAAGGTGGTGTGATGAGAAGAAGGGGAAGCAAACTAGTCCGTAGACAGAAGAGTGTGTGTGTGTTGACGACAACAGGTAGTGTGCAAGTGTTAGTGCGGGAAAGAAACAGCATAAACAGGAAGTTTGGGAACGATTAGAGAAACGTGGGGAATTCGGGAACGATAAACATAACAAAGATTTTTTTTATAAACAAGCAGACTATTAAAACAATTACGTATAATGACTAATAAAATAGTTTCTGAATACGAACACGTTGAGGAATGACATCATCGCAGATAAAGATAATTAGACTTTTAGAAACTTTGACAACAACATTAAAATTGGAGATAGCAAAACAGTTATGACTAATTTGGCTAAATAGGAATTGTTTTTATGAATCATTAAGACTACAGCAGACAAAATAGAAAATTACGGTGAACTTAACACTACGAGAAGACCTTGAATTTATTGGATTAAAGCTACTTTACGCATTGGCGTAAACAAGTGTCTCCTTAGAGGTGGATGAGCAGTATTAGGTATAGAACACTTTATTGCCCTGGGAGTGGGAAACTGCCCCCAAAAGTGAAGGAACTTCTTCAGGCAGCAATTGGATTAGAATGCAGAAGGCGATGAAAACCACTGTATTAAAGATCCTAGTGATAACACCTTGCATTATGCTATGGTACTGGCTTCTTCAGTTAAATATTCCGTTGTTAAAATAACTTTACATTCGGATCTCCAGAATAAACAACAAAAGAAGTTAAAGGAATGATTGTGAATAGGAACTTGGAATGTCAAGACTTTGTTAAAAGTGGAAAGTTAGAGAATCTCAAGAAGAAGAATATAAATAAAGTAGAAATATCTGGACTAAGTGAAGTAAGATGGCAAGGACAGGGAGAAGTTAATATAGTATATTCAGGAAGAAAGAAAGAAATGAAGTGGTGACAATTATGAGGAATGAAATGTCAAAATGGGTGCAGAAAGTATGTTATATAAATGATAGTTTGTTATTAAAAGATTTAGTTATAGTGCAAGTATAAATGCCAATAATGAATTATGAAGATGATATTGAAGAGATCTATGAAAGGATTAAATATAAAATAAAATCCCAAAAGGACTGTGGAAAGTACTGATGGGAGACTGGAAAGAAATGGTCACAGAAGGTGAAGTGGAAAGTATGGTAGGAAAATTTATCTTTAAGGATAAGGAATGTAAGAGGAACAGATTAGTAGAATTTTACCAACAGAAAAAAATTATTTATAACCAACACTTGGTTCAAATATTGTAAAAGGAGATAAATCTCACTATCAAGTAGATATCTTAGTAGATTAAAGGTATACAATTGCTTTTAAGAAAGTCAGTGGATTACCAGGTGCAGATATCAATCATGTGCTATTTATGATATAACTGAGAATAGCGAAAATGAAGGTAATTAAGAAATAGAACTTAGAAAATTTTGAAGAATCAGAATGAGGAAAACTGTATCCTATTGCATGTAAGTGAAGCATGATGATGACACAGAGGGAAAGGAATTGGATTCAGGCTTTTGAGATATGGGGAATGAACAAGTAAGATGGAAAGATAAAGTGAGGAATGAGAAAGTAATGAACATGATTAAAGAAAAATTAGCACTTATATGGGAAGTACACAAAAAGAAACTAGTTAGGACATATGGTTAGAGCAGTGTTTCTCAACCTGTGGTGTGCATGGTAACACTAAATGGAGGGCATGAGTATATCAAAAAGAAAATATTTAAAAAAATTATTAATTTACTGAAAGGAAAGCAAAACAAAATACATTCTGACATAATGTATTAGGACGTAATGTAAATACACATTTACACTAAATGTATATACACTTATAAATAGGGTTGTATCAGTACTAGACAATGAATTTAATAATTAACCTATTGATACCAAATTAAAAACAATCTTAATTTATTAGTGACTCTCTTTGGCTTGTCTTGCAGAGTAAAGTTTTTCAAAGGAAGGTTTAATGTTAGAAATAGACACTCTTGAGTTCTTTTTTCATATTTATCAAAGATCTATATTTTGTCTTCAAAGCAGCCACTGCAGAAAATTGGTTTCACAAGGTAGGAAACCGAAGGTGTTGAAAATGGTAATAATATACGAAATGCTCTTGTTTTCAGTGCAAAAAACTGCAAAAAAAGTGCAAACAGTCCAAAACAGTGAAAAAAAACAGTTCTTCTAGTGCTGACATACCATCACAAAATCAAACATAGGCAATGAAATGAGCATCTTTATTGCTACCTATTGGCTTATCAAGCTGAATTGAAAACAATTTGTCACGCAACTTCCCAAAAAGCTGATGCTTACATCTTCAGTTATATCACCAATTCGGCAGGCAACAGTATCATTTGAATGAGGTATAGACTGCAGCTGTTTGGCAAAATTATCTGCAAATATAGTTTCTACAATCTGAATCGCAGCAGGCAAAATAAGTTCTTGACAAATGGCGTGAGGCTTGTTTACAACTGGCTATTTTATATGAAACTTAAGAGGCAAGTAAAGCTTTTTCATTCACAAAGTTTTTTTAAAAATTATGTTTGCTTTTCATATTTTTTAAATTTTAATTTGAAGAATTCTCGAGGTTTGTTTTTGTACCCATTATGAAGCATTTCCAAATGTCGTTTAAGTTTATTAGATTTCATGCTGTCAGCTGCCAAAATTTTTGAGCAATTGACACAAAGGGGTCTTTCTTCTTCATTTCCTTCAGTACTGGTAAACCCAAAATTTAAGTATTCTCGAGAATATTTTCTTGATTTTATTTTCAGAACCATGCCATCTGTGCACTTGTTGATGCTTCAGTATTGTCTAATACTTGCTTACACCCACTTAAAAATTAATCCATGATTTTATGTAAATTTACTGCCATAAATATTTAAAACTGTGAAATGCAATTAAGATGCAAATTACAACATACACATTAACAATAGATTTGATAGCAATAGAAGGATCGACTCGACTGAGACTGGCTGGAATTGAATAAGGTGCAGCATTTATACATGTTTGCGTAAATGTTCCAGAATATTCAAGACAAATCGGAACTTTTTGCGAAGCCGTGAGAATGTCCGATATGGTGGATGTAAGACAGAGAGAAATAGAGAAGTATCGATTCTGGTTTTGTAAATGCAGTGGATCAGTATTGCCAAATATCAATAAATTTACTTATTCTTGGGAATTTGTAAAGTTTTTAATTAAGAATGTAGTATAGTTTTTGTGTTAAAATACATTATTATTGGATGAGAGGGGGGTGTGATGAAAATTATGATTGAAAATTGGGTCGGAAATACTGAAAGTTTGAGAAATGTTGGATTAGAGGAATAGGAATTTTAACAACTGCATTGAAAGGGTCAATAGGAAATCAGAAGCAAGGCAGACATAGAATGAAGGTGAAACTTAACACAAAGTGAAGCTTGGAAACTACAAGGGGATGAAGAAGGCTTGAGATACAGCGGTGGTGTAAGGGACATGCCAACAGCCAGAACACGAGATTATGATGATAAAAATAGATACTAAGGGTTGTTAATTTTTAGCAAAATATTAATTTATTTATACAGTAATAACAAGTAACAATACAGTGGCTGTTACCTGGATAATAATACTATGGTAATACTACTGATAACAATAACTATGATGGATGATAATGAATTTTGTAGAAAATGTAATGGCTGAGCAGGACTTGAATCCACAACGTTCATATGAATGGTAGAGATGGCACCACTGAATCAGACAGGCTTGCTAATCATACATACATTTTTAGGATCAATAACGATTAGGTATGGAACCAAAACAAGCAAATGAAAGGTGAAGTATTACTTAGTTATTAGTAATAGATTTTTATAGAAATCATTAAAATAGCTGTTCATAATGTGGTATAAATCTGAATTATGCTTCTTTTATGTCTGGTTCAATATCATATAGAAGTTTTTAACATTTTGATTGTATTTTACATGAAAGCAGTTCATATATTTTTATAAATTATTTGTTAGTTCTTTTTAAACTTTCTTACTTAATTTTTAATATTTTATGTAGAAAGAGATGTTTGTAAAAAACTACTTTTTTCCTTTACCTTCCAATTTCTCCAAGAAAAATCTGCTGACTTAATTTCATGCAAAATATTCTATAGGAAAAACCTAGTAAATCAGTTCATTAGTCTGAGGGCTGATACAACAACCTTAGTACAAATATTTTCATCATGATTAAAATTCTTAAATATCTGCTAAAAACAGAACATAAAATAAAGATTAAAATATGAAGTTTGTTAGACAAGGACTCAAAAAGAAAAAAAAAAGAAAAGAAATACAATATACAAATGCGTAATATATTATAAATCAAAATCAAAGGTTCCTGACAAGAAGTATTTTGAACCTTCTACTTTTATACCTCAGTAAGTTGAAGGGAAACCTACTTTAAAATGTGCAAAAGAATTTCACTTATCAAAATCACTTATTTTGAGAAACAGTAAAAGTAGAAGTTTTGAATTCTAAATAATGCAATTGTACGGTATCGTTGCACTAATCACTAAAATAACATCAAATATAATTTGCTCGGATAAGCTGTAAAAATTTTTTTTCCTGTTTTATAAAAGAAATCCACAGGGTGTAATGTTTAGCATCAGAATTTTAAATTCCTCCAAAATAAAAACTTTAACAAAAGCCAGATTGACCTTCACAAGGTGCACCTGGATATATCTGGAACAAATAGAAGAAATTTGTTCAGTGAACTGAATTTAACCAAACTTCACAACTTTATCTATTATCTAGTCATACTCCACTACCACCTCACTAGATCACATCTGGAATTATAACTTGGGATTTAGTCCCACCACAGATGACCTTCATAGTCAACCATGAAAGGTCTTTTAATGAATACCAATGGCTGAACCAAGCAACACCAGAGTTCTGAGAAGGCATCACTTGATATGAAGGGCTGCCACTTTGAAGATAACATGCGATCGGAAGCCCTGAAATGCCCTAATGCTGCACACATGAACAAGAACAATCCAAAATCAAACTGAAGCAAATCATCTATATTTCCACACATAATGTAAAGTCATTTATGCAAACTGGTAAACTAAAAATAATAACCGACCTAATGAACCAACACAAAATTATCATCATGGGACTGCAGGGAAATAAGAAACATTGACCAGGCGACATGGAATCTCAAGGATATAGGCTCTATAAAGGTATACTTGGAGAGAGAGTGAATAAAATTGTCTCATTGGTTGAAATAGGTTTTTTGTTTAGCCTCAAAATAATAAAGTCTGTATAAGAATTCAAGTCATAATTCCCAAGAATGTAAACAATCAATTTAAAAGCATCTAATAACAAATCTACACCATAATAAATGGCCACGGCTGCACTAATAATAATAACAAATCTCTGAAAGACCATAAAGAAACAAAAAAGTAATGGGACTATTTGACCAAACCATAAATAACATCCCCAAAAATCATATTAAACAACTAATTGGAGACTTCAACTCTCAACTAGCAGAGAAAGAAGATACTGTGACATCATCGGAAAATGGCCTGCTCAAAAGAGAACAAATGAAATTAGACAGGCTCATTGATCTCTGCAGAAACTACAACCTAATCTATAAATCCACATATTTGAAGAGGAATCCTCAAAATCTGGAAACACCCCAAGTACACTAAAGGAGAATGGCAACTAGACCATGTCTTCATGGACAAACACCACCAAAGAGATCTACAATGTAAAAGTCCTCCAAGGAGTAGATACAGGCTCAGTTCACTACGCAATCAAAATTAAATTCACTCCCCAAAGAAAGCAACAAAACCAAGACCCTAAAACTAAAAGAAAAATAAATCTTATCCAACTAATCAGGAATGAAAATTACCAAAATGCAACCAAAAAAATAACAATCATGGATAACCTCGAAGGCCTAGTCAACAACCTTAAACAAACTGCAGAACTTGTCCCCAATAAAACGCTGTAAAAAGCATCAATGGTAGAACAGCGAATGTGATGAAACAGTGGAGAAGGGACATCGAGTATGGCTATTACACCAATTGCAAAAATCATATCCATCCTTCCAAAATCTAGTAAAACAAAGAAAAGAAACTGTAAGGAAAATAAAAAGACAACACCATAAAGACACACTGAAATCAGTAAAAGAAGAATTCAAAACAACACCGTAAAACCTTCAAAAACAACTCCAAAAATGCAACCCCCAACCCTACTAATTATGTATGAGAACCATAATCTGGCCATTAACAGTAAGTAAGCACAGAAATCTTAAGTAGATATTCCGTTTCAGATCAAAACAGGGCAGTGTAAAGGTGATGGACTCTCACCATTACTGTTCAATTGTCCTCTGGAAAGGGTAATGAGGGAATAGTTCAAAAAACATCCCCAAAAATAAAAACAAAATGCTTTGGTTTTGCCAGGGACTTGGCACTGCTAGCAAACATTGACGAAACTAAAATACAGATATTAGAACTTGAAAACATTGCAAATAAAATTGGACTTAAAATATCATTCAAAAAGGCAGAAATTTCCTCCCAAAAACAAACACAATTAAAAGAAGTAAAAATAAATGGTAATAAAGTCAAAATAGTAACCAAATTTAAATACCTCATAGAAATAATAACAAATAACCTAAATAAAAAAAACCTCAACCAAAACAAGAACAAACTAACTAAAGCACAAAAATTAACCTGGTACATCTACAGTAATAAATGTCTATCCATAAATGCAAAAATAAGACACTACAACAAAGTTATAAATCACAAGCCATATATGCAGCAGAAACACTCTTCCACCTGACCAAACAATCAAAGACCGACAGACTCCGGAAAATCAAAAGAATAATAAGAACCTGTACAAACAATAAGTACCAGAAAGATGGGTAGTGGTGGATCATGCCGAAATAAGTTGTGTACAGAGTTAGAACCCATCACTAGTACCATGTGTAAGAGGAGACTGGGATTCTTTGGATATCATGAGGATGCAAGATTTGACACTTCTGAAACAACTGGTAAGCTGGTTAAAGTACAATCTCAACTTGCAAAACACAAAGACAGAATGCAGATGGATCAGAGAAATAAGAGAGGATCTGAAGGTCTTATATCAGAAGACACCACAGACAAGATAAAATTAAACAAACAAATCAAGAACAAAAACACTCACAAGAAAGAAACTCACAACATGAATATTTTCAACACCAGAAAGGGCATGGAGATTGGAAATATGATAAAGTAAAAGGTATGAAAAGAAAACCACATAAAATGAGAAATTTCTAAAATGTAAATTACATTTATTCTGCTCACATTCCCATCTTCCACACAATTTCATTTTTTGGGCATCCATGTTGAAAGGAATATTTTTTTTTATATATAGTTATTACTCGTAACAAAAATTACATCTTAACTAAATTTTTAATAATTCTTTTTAAATAATATTTTAAATTTGAAAAATCATTTTCTCAACACAGCTTAATAAAACAAAACTAATAAATTTGTAAATTTTTATTTTACTTTAAGATTCATTAAATTTTTTCTATTATTTTTATAGTGGTGATTTGATATATTATTTTAATGTCATGAAATGTTTGAAAGATGGTAGAGATGTCTATTTTACTGAGGAAGTGAAGACTTTTACTGCTTCTAGTGAAGCCACTAATTAAATATAATTTACAACCACAATTTTATTTCACTTTTAATCATCATTAATTACTCATATTAACATTAAAAATATGTAAAAGTTACAATAATAATAAAAAGTTTGTTTAGCCATAAAATTTATCGCTGTGTGCTTTTAGCAATTTGTTCCTTAAGAACAAGGATACTCTGACGTTGTTCTGGAGGTAGCATTGAGATCTGTTCATCAGACAACTGCAATACTTGCATTATCAAAGCAGCCTGGAAAAACATAAAATAAAATGATTGAATTAGATGATTAATATTAATAATATTGTTTATTGTGCAATAAGAAATTTTAAAATAGTTTAACAAAAGAGAAAACAAAATAGTTATTTGATTTTCAAAAAATTAATTTAAAAAATCACACCAGCTGCTGATACAAAAAATTTTTTTTCGCATGTACATGTTGCAATCTGTACAATTAGTGAACAATATCAATAAAATAAATATGATTAAAATAAACAAAATAACACTTTTTTTTCTTTTGTTATAATGGATTTTCATTAAGTAATGGCTTCATCCACTGATTATTTAAAAATATTGTGTTAATATTTTTTTAAATTAATTATTTCTAACACTTCATCATAAAGGTCAATTCTAATAAAAACAAATAATTACAAAAGTAACTTTCTACAGCAATTTAATTAAACTTTATACAGTCTCTTGATTAGATTAATCCAATATAAAACATATATATATATATATTTTTTTTTATTGTGCACGTGCACGCGCACACATAACATTAAGTACATCACAGAGATGACTTTAGTACACTTAATTTCTTAACAGTATTGCGATATCACTTAGTACAATATTTACAGTCTGCAAAGTGGAGAATTAGAGCATTTTTTGGAAAATGGAAAATCTAGAAATTCATTAAATACTCTTTAAAAATACGATTAAATACTCTTTTCTGAAAGGCTAAGTGCAAAAAGGAAATTAAAGAAGTAGTTGATATAGCATTGGGAGACTCTTCTCCCTAAAATACAACAATTAAATGCTGGGTTGCAGAGTTTAAAATGGGTTGAACATGCAGTAGTGATGAACCACGAAGTGGATACCCTTTTGAAATGACTACCCCAGAAATGACAGAAAAGAGAAAAGTGCATAAAATTGTTTTGGTAGATCAACAAGTGACAATGAGCGAGTTGGTAGAGTCTATAAGCACATCAACAAAATGAATGCTCAATATTTTGAATGAACATTTGGGCATGAACAAGCTGTGCACTAAATGGGTGCTGCATTTGCTCATACCTGACCAAAAACAGTGCTGAAAAAACATTTCTGCGCAATCCAGAGGAATTTTTACGCCAATTTGAGACAATCTGTGTAACTTGGGTTCATCACTACAATCTCGAGATAAAACAGCAATCAAAACAATGGATTGAAAAAAGTCAACCTGTTCCAAAAAAAGTGAAAACAACTTTTTGTGTGAAAAAGTTATGGCAACTGTTTTTTTGTGATGCATGTGGAATAATTTTCATTGATTATCTTAAGAAGGGTGAAACAATACATGATGAACATTATGTGATCCGATTGAAGTATCTCAGCAATTAATTAAGGAAAAACATCATTTGCAAAAAAATGTTTTTCCATCAAGACAACGCCCCAGATCACACTTCAGTCATTACAATGACAAAAATCAACAAATTATGGCTCAAATTACTCAAACACCTTCCATAATCACCTGAACTGGCTCCCAGTAACTATCATTTGTTTCCTAATCTAAAATAATGGCCTGGAGGGAAGAGCCAACAATGAAGTTACTGTCGCTGAAGATGGTTATTTTAAGGAGTTGGATAAGTAGATGTACCAAATTAGCAAAAAAAACTCTAGTGGAACACTGTGCTAAGTATATGAATAGACCCTAATGGTGATTATGTTGAAATAAAATCAAAATATTCCTTGAAAAATGTTGTTTTCTTATCCAAGCCAGGGACTTTTCACTCTGCCCTTGTATGTAGTGAAAGTTTAAATATCACAGTGCATTAATGTTTTCTACTAACTTAAATAAAGCATCATGGTGGTATATCTTGAAGGATAATTAAATGAACATATTCATCAATTATATCTGTTTTATTTTTGCCTACAAACAGATAAGTATTAGTATTTTACTGCATGAATAAAATTTTGATGTTGAAGAAACGATATCACCACAACCTTCAAAAACAATCTGGTGTGATCATTAAAATGAGTTTTAAAAACAATGATGTAAAACCTAATAATAATTAATTAAAAATGATTTTTATAAATTCTAATCAGCTTTCTTGAAAAGTAAAAGAACTCTACCGTTACAACTTTTGTTAGCAATACCCAGGAGTTATCGACCTTCATGATTATAACTGGACGATATACTATTATACATCCATATTTATTTGAAGTAAATTTTATGTTTTGAAACCATAGTAAAGATATCTATTTTTACTTACTAAGTATTACGTAAAACCACTACAGCATTTTATTGTAATTAACAAATAACAATTATTCGCCTAATTACTTACATTAATTAAGATAAGAATTTTATTATTTGCAAATAATGCCTCAATGTTTGGAAAATTTTGAGGAAATTTAAATCATAAGGTCTATGTCTGCCAACTCATATGTGCATTGCATATAAGTGTATATGTTCATATGAAAAAAGGTGGAAAAAATCTGTAGTTTTCCCTTAAAAAATCTTGATTGAAACAAAAGTGGTTTTCAAATAAATTTTTTTTATTTACAAAATATAATTGCTATTAGATGAAAAAAATCTCATATCTTTTATACAATACAATGTTATACATCATTGCTATCAATTCCATGCAAACTTTCCTCATCATCATTATCTATACTTATATTGCTATCTGACATTTCTGCCTCCAAATCAGTATCATCATTATGAAATATAATCAGCATTATCATCATTACATAATATTTCACTAATACTACAAGGTAATACTGCCAGTAAACCATAGAAATTCATATTTATCATTATTTAAAAGTCATCCGTGTTCTTCCGGTATCAATTGCAATGGCATTCACTTGTGTGATCTTGGCCAGATATTACAAACATAGCCAACTCTTAAAATGTGTTGTTCAAATTCAAAATAGCAAGGAGAAAACTTGTTGTATCAAAATTGTTTAAACGTTTCTTTTTAAACTGCTTATCAATATTTTTTATTTCGCAATTTTTCAATAATAATTTAAATCAAGCTTTACGGTTGCTAGTAAGCAACCGTTAATAATGCATTTTGGTTCTTACTAGTAACCCCATACACATTTGACATTTACTGAGCTCTATAAAAGATTTTTGCATTTCTTCATATTTCTGAAGAAATTTAAATAGATGCAATTTTCCCTTTTTAAAAAAGGATGGATTATAATCACATCCTCCAAAGGCATTATCCTGGAAGTGCTTTGTAGAGAGATTCACCCATTAACTACAAATTTTATTAATATTTATTACATTTCGTTTACCTGAAACTCCATAGATATAATGTTATGAAAATTTCCTAATAGTTAATCAAAATATCTGTATCGGAACATTTTATTGAAATGTTAGAATCATGATCAATTTTACAAAAATGAAAATTATTTTTGTGTTCGCTTCTACGTGTTTCGGACAAGAAAACTCTTCACTGATTGACTGCGTGAGTTGGCCATTAACAACTTTGTATCAATAACACTTATCAAAATTCACAAAAACAGTTTTATCTTTAAGAAATTCAATAAAAGGTGTTGATTATTCCAGTGATTTATTATACAATTAATTAATGCATTTTAGTTCCTTGTATGAACTAAAGGAAGTATGATTGTGAAAAATTATGGTTTTCAGATGTCAACGGAAATATCCATTTTGAACATCCCTGAATCTATTTTGACTAGTTTCAGTATGACATCTGTACGTATGTATCTCGCATAACTCAAAAACAATTAGCCATAGGATGTTAAAATTTTGGATTTAGAGCTGCTCTAACATCTAGTTGAGCACCTCCCCTTTTGATTGCAATTGACTCTGGACCAAAAGGGTCCAAAAAAACCCCAAAATACAGAAAAATTTGAATTTTGGACTTTTTCTTAATTGCAGTAATAAGCCCTCATTGAGAGCTTTTTGATAGTGGTACTTATTTTCATTGGTTCCAGAGTTATAGCCAAACAAAATTTTAATTAATGAAATATTTGGATCTTACAAGGGGAAAGTGGTATATCGGTTCAAATCCAATTTCATCTCCTTTTTCTTTAATTTAAATAAATTGATTTATTAATAATTATTAACCTCTGATTGTAAAAATGTTTTTACAATAAATAATAATTCAATAACAACAATAAAAAAAAAATATGAAAAAATATCAGAAGTTATTAATGAAATAAAATTTTATGTACTTTTCATTTAAACAAATGTATATGTAATTTAACAGGGATATAAGGAAGTCATGTGGTGTCCACATCAGATTTTTTATGATTAATTTACCACATAAACTAAAAACTTGGGCATGGAAATATGGAATAGAAATTTAGTCTTAAGTATTGTAATTATCAGATAAACATGATCATAGTTCACAAAAGATAGCAAATAATAAGTTGAGAGTTGGGTGTGCAATCAAACATTTCTGTACCAGCTGTACTAGCAGCAAAGGATTTGTTAAGGAAGTATTTTCAGCAAAACAGTTTGAAAATCTTAACTGGTAATAAAATAATAATATAGGATGGATCTGACTCAAAAGTTCCTTTACTTTATGAAGTAGATAAAGCTATCAGAGAGTTAAATTATATGAGTAAATTTTAGCAAACGTTGCTGGTTAGGGCAAGCATATACTGCAAGTTTTGATTTTGTGTTTAATGTACAAAGGGATTTGTGTAATGTTTTAAATAATTTAACTGAATATATGAAGACTTTAATAGGTACTTTAAAAGAAATCGTTATACTAAGCAGGGTTTACATTTAAAAATAAAGAGAAAGGAAATTGTCAGTACCAGTTGTTTCATTGTATAAAAAAATACAATTATTTTAAAAACAAAAAAAGTATATTTGTAAATATACTTTTAATATTTATAAATAAACTTACTATATTTATAAATATAAAATTATACTTACACAGTGAATTTTTATCAATTTAAACACAAGGTAACACTGAAAGAATTTTGAATTAATTTAGCTTGAAATTACAGATAACTGTCTGCCTCCAAATTTTCAAAGTTGTCTTTCAATATTCTCATTTATTTCATGGAATATCAATTAAGTACCAATTATAATTATTTTCTAATAATTAATAAAACATAATTAATTGACTATTTAACTGTAAAAGAATAATTAATTATGCATCTTTTATTAACCATCTTAAGTAGTTATAGGTAATGTCTCAGTAACTAAGTAAAATATAAAAAAATTACAAGACTCCAACTCGCTCATCAGAAAATTACTAGTAAATAATACATTTTTTTTACCTTTTCCTGATCAGTTGCACCAGATGGAATACCAGCAGGAAGTCGTGGTTGTTGCTGCATTGAAGCTGGAGGTGCAACTGGCTGTGGAGGTATTGGTGGAGCTACAGGTCGTGGCACAGGAGCTGGAGGTACAGGGACCATACCTGTATAAAAATTACATCAAATCATAAACATAAATTTTAAGTACATTTAAATAATTAATTATTTACTTCACTGGAAAGCTTTAAAATGATTGCATTAGAAAAATGATCAGAAAAAAACAGATTTATACTACCACAATTGTTTCTTAAATTCATGTTAGAGATAACTTTAACCTAATAAAAACTTCTGATAAGTAGGGAACTCACCAGCTCTTGGATCCCTCTGGAATCTATCAGGAGCAATAGGACCTCGAGGATCACGTCCAAAGCTGTAAAAAATTTAAGAGCTATATGAGAAAGTATTAAACGGAAAACACTGCTCACATTTTTAAATAGGGTAACCTTATAAAATGGTGACTCCCACAACTAAAATAATTCAGAGTTTAATCATTTTTGCAATCATTTCCAGTTATTGAAATAATAGACAGCAAAAATACAATTAAATATTACCGATTCATACTGAAATTTAAACTTGCAGAATGCTATAAAACAAATTAATTTCTCTGTGATACCATTAAAGACTGATTGCCAATAATATACTCTGGTTGTATCAGTAAAACGTTTATGCAAATGAATTAAGTATAACACACAATACTAATATACAAAATAAATTTTATGTTTTTGTTAAGTTGTTTAATATACTAAACCACGCAAACAAATGGAGTGTTTCAATTATGTTATTTGAGAACAACCTGACTTTTTTTGCTGCATTGTTTTTGAATTTCTTTTTCACTATTTTTTTCTCCATTTGACTAAAAATAATATTACTAAAATCAGTGTTAATATTCGTAAATTTTAATAAAAATTCAATGTGTTTTTTGTGTGTCATTTAATTACACAGTTTCAATATTTTTTTACAGTTTTCTTTTTCTTCACTAATTATCTTCAGGAGTTCACTAGTTAAATATTTGTCTGTAGTTATTTATTTGCCTATCTGCATGGTGTTCCTGAGTTCATCTTTATCAGATCTAGCCATCCTCAAATAATTTTCTTGTAGATTCACTTTTTCTGTTTTTCCATACATCAATAATTGCATCTATTTCTACCTCTTTCAAACTTGCGATGCAGTCAAAAAATGTTTATTTATATTGTAATTTTTTATGTATGAAAAAACTGTCATTTTTTCATACATCTGTTGGCAATTATGGGTGACTCCTTAATCCATTGTTATTATTATTGATGATTAGCACTATTTGGTATGAATAAAAAAGTACCAAAAAATGATTCAGCCTTGGAAAATAAGTAAGAAAAATGCAAGGATAAATACCACTAGCTGAAACTTAGATAAAACTGATTTTTCTAGATCATCAAAATTGATAATATCGAGTACTTTTCCTAAAATTGAAATTTTTTGTTGCTGTTGGTATTAAGCTATTAATGATCATACTAACTGATTACATCTAAATCACTACCTAGTAATCAATGATAAATTCTGAACATATCAATTTTCTAATACCATGCATAATAATTTTAATACTACTGTAAAAGTACAGTGGCATTAATAAGATGCTTGAATTATGTACAGTTTGATCTACAAAATGCTTATTCACAATTTTTGAACATCTACAATAGGAAAAGGAAGACCAAAGAGCAGATGGACTAATGATTTTGAAAGACAGAGGGAAAACTGTATGAAACTGATCTAAGATCAAAACAAATTGTGAAAAAGTATCAAGGGACTAAATGAAGAAAACACATAATGTAAAAAGTGCTACAAAATGTTTGATTATAACTGACTTGGAATTTGGAACGGGGATTGATATAAAAAATATCAATTCCCTAAAAATTCTAATAAAAAATATTTTTTTTATTAGAATTTAAAATTCTAATTATTAGAGGACATATGCTGCAAACATTAATCAGGTAACCAGTGTTGATTTAATCAGTATTCTGAGTATATATTACTGATAAAAAAAGAAAAAATTCACTATTTACAAGCAAAGCATGAATAATTTTAAGATATACAGTTAACATTCAAAGAATAGAATCATAATTTCTACATATTAAAATTAAATTTCAAACCACTTATCAAATTAGTTTTTTCTTTTGAAAAATCATTCTTTCAAACAAACACAGAGCATGAACTTTAATTAGACAACAAATTAAATTGCTTATGTTGGAAATCAAATGTCCAATACAAAAACATAATAATTACTCTGACTTTTATTTTGTACTTATGGCTGTATACAACAAAATAACCAAAAGTAACTTCCTTTTTTGTGTATTCCTACAAAATAATGAACTTTTAATTATTTACAATTTTAGCAAATTGGATGTCACTGAAATTGTAATAAACATATTTTTGTTGTAATAAATTTTCAAAACATAATTAACTGATAAACATTAAAATTAGTCATAATTACCTTAAATCTTTATAGGTTAGTAATTACACAAGATATATCAATCCAATTATAACTGTCTACTAACATATGTAAATCGTAATTTCTCCATTTTTTTTTAGCCATACTTTGTAACAACCCATGTGACTACTACTGATATTTGATTACTAATTTATTACTTCAGCAATTTATGATTTCCAGATATGTAAATAAGATGCAGGGATCACACTATAATAATGGTTTTTTGTATTAAAAAAAATTATAAAAATTCTAATTAACACACACAATAAGTTAAAAGAACAAGTGAACAATTATCTCTGTGTTTAGAATACCCTTAGTTTTCAATCAATTTATTTACTCTTTGATAATATCAAAACATGTTTAATAATCTTCATTAGTATTATAAGCCAGAGATCAGCTGCTGCTGGATAAACCTCTATAAAATAAAATCTTGCAAAGAAAAAAGAATAGAAAATTCAAGTCTTGGGACTTGTTAGTTGGTAAAACAACATTTCTTAGGCAACTAAATTATAATCTGTATATTTATTTTTATTGTAACAACAGGTCGACTACAGTCACCCTACTTCTTTTATGATGAAAGATGAATTTTGTAGGGAGCGATAAGTGTAAAGTGTGACAGGGATTCAAAATTTTAACTTTATGGTTGAAAAATAGAGGTGTTACCAACTCATATACTTTTGTTAGTTCCATTCTTCATTTTTTTGGCTAGTTTAATTACAAATAAATGAACAAGATGCCTAGGCAACCTACATATGTTCTACTTAACATGCATTACATTTATGTGCAATAAAAAAACCTACACTTTAAATTAATTTAACAAAAAAAAATAATAGCAATATTTAATAACATGTGTTCTATTAACTTTACGGCCTTAGTACTAAAGTATTTAATGCTGTTCTTCTTTTAAAAAACTTTCTAGAAACAAACCTGTCAGCTGATTTCTCCAGAGGCGGTCTGGGAAAATTAAAACAGAATTAGTTGTGCATCAGTTAATTAAATAAACGAAGTCAACAGAAACTTATGGTATTTAATCTTGAGGTATTTATATACTTCAGTATATATTACATAAATATATATATTATATTTTTATATAATGTAAACACAAAGAAACTGAGAAAAAATATAAATTAATATATTAGATGTTCAGTAAAAAAAAAAAAAAAAAAACAACAAAAAATACATTCAGCATAACAGTTTGGTGAAACAGCTACAAAAAATATTCTGATAAGCCTAGTCTCCTGTAACATTCATACATTTCAATTAAAATAAATTGAAAAGCTGCACCAAGGTTTTTCTAAATTTATTATAGCAGTAAATATTATTTCCTAAAAAAAATGGAAAAAAATATTAAGAATAAATCAGTCTTCTGTAACCCGTTAAAACTGTAGGTTGTGTGGCAGTGGTAATATTAGTAAAACAGAAATTAATAATCTAAAATTAATTAATAGTCTCTTAATGGAATTAACACAGTTCAAAAAAGGAATAAATCCATGTTTTCCACAATACTACTTCCATAATCAAAATACACTTTAAATAGATTGAATTAATTGCATTATAAAATATCTGTTCATATAACAATAAAAGCAGTAAACTATATCAAATCCAAATATTCTGATATTTCATAGTAACATATTCTGTATTAAAACATTAAATAAGTTTTACATATATATATACATTTTGTTGGATTTAAGTGTCAAAAAAAAATCTAATCAAATTATAAATTTCAATATTTTCTGTAAAAATAAATATATCAATATAATTTCTTGCATATTACAAACAGTTCTTAAACTTACTGAAATTAAAAGAAAAATCTGGCCAGAAAATTGTAGAAGTCATGAAATACCACTTATTTTGTGACTTTTATTTTTACAGCTCATAAGCAGTAGTTAGTTATTTAATTATCTGACAAACTTTCACAATAATTCCTGAATTACCACAAAATGTTATATAAGCATTACCAATGAATCAGAAAAATATATATATATTAATACACTTTTTATACTGAAATATATTTTAACTAAGTTGAGCTGAAATTTTTTTAATAAAATTTACCGATTCAACGAAAAATGTGAATATATATACAAACTTTGGAGTTAATGCAGAAAATGTTTACCCCTCTAACATTGGATATGTGGTTATATATTACTTGGTTGCAATTTGAAATCAACTTACTATTTTTTTTCTCTCTATAGAAAATACAAAATTATTTTTATTAATAGTAACTTTGCCTTTTGGTTAAAAACTGAATGTTCACTTTCATTACAGATGTAATTCTTAGATAAAAGTTTAAAGTGATCAGCTTTAAACTTATATATATTTATTTTAATAGTTACTATCAATTATTTTCAGTATAATGTAAATGTAAATTTATTTTTGTTATTAGGGATTAATCATTTTGCTTCCATTTTTCTTTTTTTTTAGATTTAAGTAATAAATCTACTGAAAGTAAGTAAGAAGTTGGTAAATTATTTTTTAATGCAGACAACCAGCATAAGCATAAAAAAACATTTCACATTTTCAATCAACAATTTCAGTCAAACAAATAATAAAAAATATATATTTTTACTTACTAAGTTCTATAAAGATAACCTATTATTACTAACATATAAATAATAATAATTACAAATACTATAAATTACTAATAAATCAGTAATTTAAATGATAACACAATTATTGTAAACACTTATGAGGGTCATTCAAATATAAACTGGAATCTATTTACATAGCTTCATTGATATTAGGTAAAATTACAAATTAGTTACCTTATTTTTCTATATAGTTTTCTTCAACAGAAATACATTTATTTCTCCACCTAATAGATAGCTTCCTGATCATCTCATCAAAAAAACAAGATGGCTGCCCAAATAACCAATTGTGCACTGTGGCATCATATTAGAATCTTTCCCCTCCTAAAGCTTCTTTCAGGAAACGAACATATGGAAATCACACCATAACAAGTCTGGACTGTACAATGTATGTTCAAGAGGTATCCAATGAATTTTTGCAAGTCTGAGCTACTGTATGCTGCTGTGCATTGTTGTGGAGAATCAATGATGTGAATCGGTTGCTGTCATTTGTTGCAATAAGCAGCCCTGATGTCATTCAGAGTAGTATGCCGTATTTACAGTCCTTCATTCATGCAGAAAATCAATAAGTATCACACCTTTTGAATCCCAAAACAAAGTACCGAGAACTTTTCCAGCTAATAAGCATTTCTTGGCCTTGGTCGATGCTCCCTCACCACTTTTCTGCACTCCATACTTGTTCTCTTGCTTTCCGAGGTGTACTGGTGGATCCACATTTTATTGTAGGTCACAATATGATCCAAAGAAATGGCTCTACTTTTTTCTTAAAGCGATTCAGAAGCTGCTGACAGATGCCTTTCTGGACATTTCTCTTTGTTCCAGTGAGAAGACATGGAACCTACCTTGTTGATACTTAGCTGCATCCAAGAGTGTCTGATAACAATGAATGCCCACTCTCAACATTTATGTCCAACTCTGATGCAATTTAAGCAATGGTTATGTGGTGGTCATCTTCCACAATGTCACCAACCAATGTTGTCATAATTGATGTTGGTCTATGGACGATGTCTGTGACTTTTTGTTCTTCAGTGCATCACGGCCACTTGAAAATTTTTTTGACCCAATCAAACACTTGAAATCTGGACAGGATAGAATCTCACATCTCCTGCTTAGACATTCTGCTAGTCACAAGGGAATGTGACTGATGAATATGGCTGGTCAATTGCTCCCCTTTACAGATATCCAACTACACAGAGCAGCCCACCATATTTACTACTCTTCCTCAGTCCACACAGCAAAATTTCCGTTATCTCATGAATCATCCCTTGAAGTTATCAGACACAGTTACAAACTTCTTAGAAATTAGCCAATGAAAAACTAAAATTAATTAAATGTAACCATATTTAGGTAACTAAAATAACTGCTATACATTAAACTTAGCCAATAAAAGAGAAAAGTAGTTTTGACGGAGCCCAGTTAACTTGGGTAGGTGAAACTATGCAACTAATTACATGAATGAGTATACTGGATTATGAAACTGATGGGTTGACTAGGGTTGAAGGGTCTTTTTTCATCAGTATACAATTATGCTAGTTTGGATTTATCTCATAATATGGATAGTGTTTAGAAGGTATTTAGTTGACTGTACTTGGATCACGTCTTTTTCCTTAAAAGAGATGGCACATCTTTATCAAATATTTCTGATGAACACAACCAAAGTCTAAATCAATTCATAAGTTTCCATATGTGCATCCTGATCAGAAAGAAAGCTTTCCTTCTAAGTTTAAGAAGGAACTTTTCTTCCAAAAGATGATGCACTTGATCAACCTGAAGGTGAGATTTCATCTCAGTGTGTTGAAAATATTATTCAAAATTAGAGTGAAAAGCCATTTGCCTCTTCAGCTTTGTTTTGTGATTATTTCTCAACACATTCTCCAGGTTATACCTAATCTAAGATTGGGATATAAGACTCAGCTTTACTGATATATAGCTGGTAGTAAGGTCCACCCAAACACAGTTCCACAATTGCCAACTTGCTGAAGTATTAAATATATTTAGAATTTTCTAACGCATCTAGCAAACACATTTTCACTTTTGTTAACTGTAATAATGTTTCATTAAAAATGTTGTGATTCTGCTGCTATTAACATACTCTCTATTATCTGTATTCTAAAATTATAAAGAAAAACTCTTACTGATCAACAGGTGGAGGATAACTATCTCTAAGAGGTGCCATATTAGGTAAAGGAGCACTGGGTGGCATCCTCATATCCTGGTCTCCCATTCTACCCATACGTGGATCAATGGTTGGAAGTGAACGCATATCCATATCTTGAGTACTTACTGAAATAAAAATTGAATTATTATGTAATCAAACATTATTCTTTATAATTAGAAAAATTGGAAAATATAATGTGTAGTAACAAAAAAGAAATTCTAAATAAACAGCATAAGTGCTACATATTATGATCCTATAAATTTCTACCTATGGTACCTTGTTTCACCACTAAAAAACAAAGGAACACACAAGACTTCTTTCTTGTATATATCAATTGCTTATAAATAGCAGTAATTTTTCCATTCCTTCCTCTGTAATACAAATAAATGTTAATCATGCTTCTTAAGTAAGAAAAAAAATGTAGGTGAATTCACCTAAAATAGTCATTAAAATTTAAGTGAAGTGTTTTTGACAAATTTATCTCAATAATGGAAAATCTATACATTGACTATTGTTTTTCTGTTAACACAATTATTCTTGGTACCATAATATTAGGCTGAACATTACCTCCAAATGGTTGAGAAGTTGCAGTAGAATTAAGCTCTCTAGTGACAACTGCAGGAGCCTGAATCGGTCTTGACACAACAGGTGTAACACCAGGTGCTGTGGCAGTTACTGCGGGTGAACTATTCCATTGTGATTCTGATGTAAATTCTGGTCGAACAGGTGGAGCTACTGTTGTACGTATACCACCACTATCAGCAGCTGCAAGAGGTACAGGCACTGGATTTGTTTTATGTAACATTGTCTGTAACAAATCAAAACACACTTGTAATTTATTTATTTTATAACTACAGGCTAATCACCCAATTACATTTACTTATGAAAGATGAATTTTGTAGAAAATGAAAAAGGAATTGTACTAATTAATTAGAATCAACACATAATACTATAATAAACAAAAAATCCTTTCTGTGTGGCAAATGGGTTCTACAGAGGCAAAATTTGTAGGATGGAGATTTTCTAATTACTGCAAAAGGTTAATGATAAAATACAATAACAAATAATAAATAAAACAACAAAACTTTTTTTTTATTGCACATAGGCGCGAATGTTACTAAATATATAATTATTACAAATATGATATTAGTTTTGCTTAATAAAACAATCAAAACTGAATGAGGAAAATGAAATTAGAAATGATTCTAAACAAATGTAAACCTAAATCATGTTTTAGTGAAAAAAAAATCTCCAGAATCAAATAATTTACACCATTCATTGCTAAATATTATTATTTTGTATTATTAACACCACAATAATATTTTTAGAATACTGTAATTGTACAGAAAAGTGACATAGGTGTTTGGTAAGATTCTGAAAAATCACTCACAAATTAAACACTACTACTCCAGGTAAATATGATATATGTTGAAACAAACAAAACTCTTATATGCTTAAATTATTGGGCAGATTAGTAAACTATACGATTAACTTCCATTCTGCTAGAACACACCAATTTTCTTGTACCTATCTATAATAAGCAGTCCATGTAATATCACCTAGCCAGGAGTGCAGTAGTAAAACTGACTAAAAATATATATATATACAAGAGAAAATAAATCAATCTAGTCATCAATACTCAATCCAACCCCTTACTTCATGATGGATGATACATGGTTCCACCTCAGTGTCTACGTTAATTTGCAAAATTTTCAAAATTTGTCAGTCAAAATCCCACAACAAATGTTCGAGCTATCGCTGCATGATGTAAAGATTGGAGTGTGGTGTGCACAGTGAAATTTTCTTCACATAGTGAACTCAGTGCGTTATATTGCCAACATCTTCCAGCCCTTCATAGAGCAACTGATGCCAGATGAATGAGTTCCGTATATTAACAGCAGGACGGTGCAACAGCACACACTTCCTTGGAAGCAGAGCATTCAGTTTTCACAACTGACAGGACTATCTTGAAGGATTTATGGGCTCCATAGCCACCTGATCTATCCACTTGTGATTTTTATTTGTGTGGAAACCTGAGTTACAGCAAGTTGCTATAACTCACTGTGAAAGTGATTCACTGGGCCAAACTGTGCCTGGACCAAGGTGGTCAACGTTCCATAAGAACATTCTGTAAGAGATGAAAGAACCCAAGTAAGTAGGTAATTATGTTTCACTTGCATAATATCACCTTACAGTTCATGTGTTCTTCGCTTGTTTTGGTTCGGTTTATCTTGGGCAACTGTATATAGAATGAGCAGTACTACAAGTTGATTAAATTAAAATGTTCTACAACCACTTAAAAAAAAAACTTAAATGAAACATGTGCTTTGATTGTTAAACAATTATAATCAGTATATACATAGTAAATATTAAAAATTAATAATTATATTTGTGTTTGTTAACTAAAGTAAAGATTTACAACAAATAACAATTTTTGAAGTTTGTGTCAGCCAACTTAAAGCTAAACATAAAGCTACGTAAAGTTAGAACCTCAAGTCAATCAATCAATCAATCAATCTGAGCAAATAAGAACACGTTGAAATGTTGGGCTAATTATATTTAAGGCCTTATTAATAGCAAACAGCTCTGCGAAAATACTGGTGATGCTGTGGAGGCCAAACATGTATTCTGCTGCCTACCACAAAACGGAATTAATGTTTTTAAAGCCATCTGTATAAACTATAACATCATACTATTTATAATATTTTTATAATTGCATGTTTAGGAATTAAATCTAATTTAAGGCATGATTTATTATATTAAAAAGTTTTTATATGCAATTTATTTAATAATCTTTGTAGAATTTATAAAATTAAATGTAATGATTAAATGACATCTATTAAGGAAAAACAAATAGATTTTTTAAAACTATATTTCTTGATAATTATAAAAATTACAAAAATAATAAATTAGGTTTATCTAATATGGCAGACCATCTAATAAACAATTAACATTCTATTTCTGATATTAACACAAATTTAGAAATATTACAAATTAATAAAGATGACATAAAAGTAAATATATTATAATAATATAACATATGAGTATATAAATATAAACAAAATTTCAATTTGTTAAACTATCAGACAGTGTTTGAGGGAGACAATCTCATAAAAACTGTAACAGATTGCAACCCTCGTATAAATTAATATGCAATTTTCATTATTTTTGTACTTTATTTTAAAATTTTTATTATGCAATAACAATATTATTTCAATCATAACTTAGGATGTAGAATCCTGTGAAAGTACTTTAATGGAAAAATTAGGGTAAGATATGTTTTACCTAAATATTCTGTACAAGAAGGTTTATTTTAATAGAATTTAAATATTACATTATTATCAATATAAATTGGTATAGGAACAAGATTTTTATAATAGTTCCATCCAATTTACTGAATTCATCACAAAAGAACAGCTTAGATTCTACTTGAAGTGATTATGCATGAAATCATCCATATAAGAACATCTATAAAAATAAATAGTTTTTCAATTAATCCTAATGAGCTTTGGTTTCATCGTTGTTCTACAGTAGAGAATGTCCTGTAAAACTGGATTTTTACACTTACAATATAAAATTAACAGAAATAAAAATGAAATGACAGATGTGATTATGATAGAAATTATTCACCGATAGAAAAAATTCCATGTAGAAAAAAAAACAGAAAAAATTTTCATGTATAAAAATGTTCATGTTTTTCTGTTCAGATAACATTACAATACACGTAGGTAATTTCATATGAAAAAAATTTTATAGTTGAAAATATAAAATAATGCCTATCTCTAGCATGGTTGCAGCACAATATATATATTACTAAGGATGTCAATTTTCCAGAACAGAAAAAGGTAATTTGAAACTCCTTGGATTTTATTGGAGAATTAACCTGACGTTTAAGTCTCCATGTGGTGCACGTGCATAGGAGAGCTCTCTGAACGTCGCTCGCTGAATGTAGCTCTCTCTCACAGTAAGACCTCTCTGAACTAAATCGGAAGTACTCACGGAAGTGTTACTACTGAGTTTACTGTAAGGATACGGGGAAATCTGTCCTCCCAAATCAACTTTAACCTTTAGGCATGATGGAATAGTCAATCAATCTGATAACTAACCCAGAAGGTAATCTTAAAGGAGATTATCTCAGTGTAATTCCCCACTGTATGCGGTGAAACTAGATCTTCGGATTCTGGGGAACCTAGACCCTCATGCTTGGAAATAATTGAGCTTCCTGGAAAACCTTCAAATGCACTTACTAGACTAAAAACTAAGACAAAACACTTCTTGCAACATTTAACGTCAACACACTTACAGAGACTGGCAAGCTAAAACAACTGACTGACAAACTAGACACAAAAAATATACAAATAAGCACTACAAGAAACTTGGTTTAGTGATGAAGTTCATATGGACTCATGAAATTATTGGACTTACAAAGGAAAACCAGCCATCACAAACAGTGGTGGAGTAACCATTTTAGGAACAGCTTTGCAGTAAAAAAAAATCACAGGAAGCATAATTAATTTTTCATCTGTATCAGAAAGAATACTATCCCCCTGAATTACACAATATTATTATAATTTTAAAAATGTCATTAAAATCAGTACTAGGAAATCATATTAATAATGAAAAATCCAATAATTTGTATGAAAACAAGAGGTGGGTGGTTGCTTTTATAAGGCTTCTCTAAAAACCTACAGTCAAATTAAAACTAATTAAAGTAATGCATATTTCAGAAAAATATAATACAAATAAACAAATAGTCCATTTGTCTTTGGAGTCTACTTGTACATTCAGTTAACAGGAAACGTGGTCGAGGTCAAATTCAAAACAACGGAAAATTCTCGTTGATAAAATACAAACGGTTAACTGTTAATCCAATTAAGAAATTAATAAAAACCTTTTTCAAAGTATTTAGTGTAAGGGCAAACGAGTAACAAATATTAAATTTCTAAAACGATCCACTAATGATATGATTATAGCAAGTTAAAATGTCTGTTCATTAATATTTTAATTTTCACTAAGAAACATTATTACGATAATACCGTATATCGAAAAAATTAGCAAAATTGGCTGATAAACCACTTACTGACTGCAGAAACAGCCGTATTATTGTGTCTCAATTCTTATAATAACAAGATAATTTTTTTTTTTTTTTTTTTTTTTTTGTCTTCAGTCATTTGACTGGTTTGATGCAGCTCTCCAAGATTCCCTATCTAGTGCTAGTCGTTTCATTTCAGTATACCCTCTACATCCTACATCCCTAACAATTTGTTTTACATATTCCAAACGTGGCCTGCCTACACAATTTTTCCCTTCTACCTGTCCTTCCAAAATTAAAGCGACTATTCCAGGATGTCTTAGTATGTGGCCTATAAGTCTGTCTCTTCTTTTAACTATATTTTTCCAAATGCTTCTTTCTTCATCTATTTGCCGCAATACCTCCTCATTTGTCACTTTATCCACCCATCTGATTTTTAACATTCTCCTATAGCACCACATTTCAAAAGCTTCTAACCTTTTCTTCTCAGATACTCCGATTGTCCAAGTTTCACTTCCATATAAAGCGACACTCCAAACATACACTTTCAAAAATCTTTTCCTGACATTTAAATTAATTTTTGATGTAAACAACTTATATTTCTTACTGAAGGCTCGTTTAGCTTGTGCTATTCGGCATTTTATATCGCTCCTGCTTCGTCCATCTTTAGTAATTCTACTTCCCAAATAACAAAATTCTTCTACCTCCATAATCTTTTCTCCTCCTATTTTCACATTCAGTGGTCCATCTTTGTTATTTCTACTACATTTCATTACTTTTGTTTTGTTCTTGTTTATTTTCATGCGATAGTTCTTGCGTAGGACTTCATCTATGCCGTTCATTGTTTCTTCTAAATCCTTTTTATTCTCGGCTAGAATTACTATATCATCAGCAAATCGTAGCATCTTTATCTTTTCACCTTGTACTGTTACTCCGAATCTAAATTGTTCTTTAACATCATTAACTGCTAGTTCCATGTAAAGATTAAAAAGTAACGGAGATAGAGAACATCCTTGTCGGACTCCCTTTCTTATTATGGCTTCTTTCTTATGTTCTTCAATTGCTACTGTTGCTGTTTGGTTCCTGTACATGTTAGCAATTGTTCTTCTATCTCTGTATTTGAACCCTAATTTTTTTAAAATGCTGAACATTTTATTCCAGTCTACGTTATCGAATGCCTTTTCTAGGTCTATAAACGCCAAGTATGTTGGTTTGTTTTTCTTTAATCTTCCTTCTACTATTAATCTGAGGCCTAAAATTGCTTCCCTTGTCCCTATACTTTTCCTGAAACCAAATTGGTCTTCTCCTAACACTTCCTCCACTCTCCTCTCAATTCTTCTGTATAGAATTCTAGTTAAGATTTTTGATGCATGACTAGTTAAACTAATTGTTCTGTATTCTTCACATTTATCTGCCCCTGATTTCTTTGGTATCATTACTATAACACTTTTTTTGAAGTCTGACGGAAATTCCCCTTTTTCGTAAATATTACACACCAGTTTGTATAATCTATCAATCGCCTCCTCCCCTGCACTGCGCAGTAATTCTACAGGTATTCCGTCTATTCCAGGAGCCTTTCTGCCATTTAAATCTTTTAATGCTCTCTTAAATTCAGATCTCAGTATTGTTTCTCCCATTTCATCCTCCTCAACTTCCTCTTCTTCCTCTATAAAACCATTTTCTAATTCATTTCCTCCGTATAACTCTTCAATATATTCCACCCATCTATCGACTTTACCTTTCGTATTATATATAGGTGTACCATCTTTGTTTAACACATTATTAGATTTTAATTTATGTACCCCAAAATTTTCCTTAACTTTCCTGTATGCTCCGTCTATTTTACCAATATTCATTTCTCTTTCCACTTCTGAACACTTTTCTTTAATCCACTCTTCTTTCGCCAGTTTGCACTTCCTGTTTATAGCATTTCTTAATTGCCGATAGTTCCTTTTACTTTCTTTATCACTAGCATTCTTATATTTTCTACGTTCATCCATCAGCTGCAATATATCGTCTGAAACCCAAGGTTTTCTACCAGTTCTCTTTATTCCGCCTAAGTTTGCTTCTGCTGATTTAAGAATTTCCTTTTTAACATTCTCCCATTCTTCTTCTACATTTTCTACCTTATCTTTTTTACTCAGACCTCTTGCGATGTCCTCCTCAAAAATCTTCTTCACCTCCTCTTCCTCAAGCTTCTCTAAATTCCACCGATTCATCTGACACCTTTTCTTCAGGTTTTTAAACCTCAATCTACATTTCATTATCACCAAATTATGGTCGCTATCAATGTCTGCTCCAGGGTAAGTTTTGCAGTCAACGAGTTGATTTCTAAATCTTTGCTTAACCATGATATAATCTATCTGATACCTTGCAGTATCGCCTGGCTTTTTCCAAGTGTATATTCTTCTATTATGATTTTTAAATTGGGTGTTGGCAATTACTAAATTATACTTCGTGCAAAACTCTATAAGTCGGTCCCCTCTTTCATTCCTTTTGCCCAGCCCGTATTCACCCACTATATTTCCTTCCTTGCCTTTTCCAATGCTTGCATTCCAATCTCCAACTATTATTAAATTTTCATCTCCTTTTACGTGTTTAATTGCTTCATCAATCTCTTCGTATACACACTCTACCTCATCATCATCATGGGCGCTTGTAGGCATATAGACGTTAACAATCGTTGTCGGTTTAGGTTTTGATTTTATCCTTATTACAATGATTCTATCGCTATGCGTTTTGAAATACTCCACTCTCCTCCCTATCTTCTTGTTCATCACGAAACCTACTCCTGCCTGCCCATTATTTGACGCTGAGTTAATTACTCTAAAATCACCTGACCAAAAGTCGCCTTCCTCTTCCCACCGAACCTCACTAATTCCTACTATATCCACATTTGTCCTACCCATTTCCTTTTTTAAATTTTCTAGCCTACCAACCTTTTTTAAGCTTCTAACATTCCACGCTCCGACTCGTAGAATGTTATTTTTTAATTTTCTGGTGACCCCTTCCTTAGTAGTCCCCACCCGGAGATCCGAACGGGGGACTATTTTACCTCCGGAATATTTTACCAAGGAAGGCGCCTCCATTATTGGTATGTGAAAATGCAGAGAGCCACATTTTCTTGGAAAAAAAGCAGCTGTAGTTTTCCATTGCTTTCAGCTGCGCAGTACTCAGAGGACTGAGTGATGTTGATATGGCCGTTTAAGTCATTGTGACTTACGCCCCTAACAACTACTGAAAGAGCTGCTGCCCTCTTTCAGGAATCATTCCTTAGTCTGGCTCTCAACAGATACCTCTCCGATATGGTTGCACCTTCGGTCCAGCTACTCTGTATCCCTGAGCACTCAAGCCCCCTCACCAACGGCAAGGTCTCATGATTCATAGAGGAGGAACAAGATAATAGAAAAGCTAAACTTGGCATTTTAATTTTTTTTTTTTTTGATACTAGTTAAATTAAAAACGGGTGAAATTATTTTTAAATAAATTCTTTATATTTTTCAGGTCGACCGGGTACAGATTATCCGGCTCTAGTAGAGGTCCCTTACACAGACTTCTACTGCGACGAACAACCGTAAAGGGGTTTCTTTGCAGACACAGAAACAAACTTGTGTCTCGGGACAGGACGGTGAGGATCCCGAAATGAGCCGATCGCTTGCTCGAGTTCTCCTCACGATCGAGCCACGCGCTTATTTCAAATTCAACTTCTAATTTGTCTCTAATCAAATTAGAGGCCAAAAAGCATATTTAATCTTATAATTTGTTCTCAAAATATGTCGTCTAAGTATTCAATTACATGGTTATATACGAATTTCGTATATATTTTTTTAATTAAATGGTTTAAATAATTATTTTTCAGACAAAAATAAATTTAAAGAATTGATAAAACGACTGCTTTAATTTCGAAAAAAATCTTATTGATTAATATGTTTAAAAAAAAAAAAAAATCGTAATTCTATTAGGCTGAAAAAGTCTTCGCTGTTTTTAATTAGAATTTAATGCTGGGAAACGATAACTTTTCAACGTCCTAATAGATTAATAATTATTAATGAAATAAATAACAAAGTTTTATTGATTTTTGTCCGCCATTTTGAATTTTTAAAAACGAATTTAAAATTCGTAATATACGACTTGAAAAACCCTTGTATAGGGAATTTTATAAAACAACAATGCATTATTTCTTTTTTTGCCCATCATTTTGAATTTTGAAAAACTAATTTAAGATTCGTAATAAGCGAATCAAAAAATCTACTGGTACAAATTTTCGTCGAAAATGGACTATCAGAAAAACGTATTGGGTGAAAGGGTTAATGAAATAATAAAAAAATTAAGATAAAAATAATCGAAATAATACATTTATAATTAATCAAATATTTATTTTTTTATTCAAAAATAATTATAAATAATTTTTTCATAAATAAGTATAACTAAAAATTATGAATAAAAGCCGTCAATTAATTCACGTTCAAGTCGTCATTTCTTTATTAGAAGTTGAATTTGAAATACGCGCGTGGATCGACTGTCAGGAGAACTCGAGCAAGAGATCGGCTCATTTCGGGGAAGTTCGTGGCTCCTCACCTTCATGTCTCGAGACACAAGTCAGAAACAAGATGTCAAGCGTGGCACTACAGCGATATAGACGGTCGACAAGTAACCCACCGGGTTGGTCTAGTGGTTAACGCGTCTTCCCAAATCAGCTGATTTGGAAGTCGAGAGTTACAGCGTTCAAGTCCTAGTAAAGCCAGTTATTTTTACACGGATTTGAATACTAGATCGTGGATACCGGTGTTCTTTGGTGGTTGGTTTCAATTAACCACACGTCTCAGGAATGGTCGAACTGAGAATGTACAAGACTACACTTCATTTACACTCATTCATATCATCCTCTGAAGAATTATCTAAACGGTAGTACCGGAGGCTAAACAGGAAAAAGAAAGACGGTCGACAAGCGAGTTTTCTGTGTCCCAACGGGAACTCAGTTCAGTCTGGCCGTGCTCGTCTGTGATTGGTGGTTCAACGTCCGGTGCGATCTCAGCAAATAGCTGTATCCAATAAACGGCCGTCTTTACCATCG
Organism: Lycorma delicatula; assembly: GCF_047948215.1. Classification (NCBI taxonomy): domain Eukaryota; kingdom Metazoa; phylum Arthropoda; class Insecta; order Hemiptera; family Fulgoridae; genus Lycorma; species Lycorma delicatula. The sequence continues at coordinate 29,746,120 of NC_134455.1, forward strand.
ACCGAAACTTAATCCTACTAGACCGCGTAGAATTATCACGAAACAACTTCTAGATAACATTTTTCTTTAAAGCGTACGAAAAATCTGTGCCATATAATAACTTGAATGCATTAGTCTTTCACACGCACGAATAAACCTGTTATCGAAGCGGACCAAAAATCTAAAAGCGTGCAGAATACGCATTCGTAGTTTATGTAAACACAGGGAAATGTAACAGTAATTATTAAGATGTATCTTTTAAGAAGTTAATTATTCTCATACATGTCGAATACATTTTACTCAAACGTTAACTACAGGTGAGATTCTTAACACGCATGTTCAATAAAAAAAAAAAAAAAATCACGTAAACGATCTAACGCTAATACCTAATTTTTCAAAATACGTACACTTTTAGTTACGATCTTTACAAAAATTACAATTTTATTTTATAGAACTAAAGTAAATCGTATTTATTAATTTTATTTATGAACTTAGTTTAAGGATTATCAATTATTGTAAATAATAAGGCCTAAACATTCATGCTGATCAAATAAATCAACTGATTTATGAAATAAAACAATAAACAGTAAATGTACAAAACCTAACTTTTTCTTTACTTATTTATTCTGAAAAAAAAAAGTTTAAGCATCAAATAGACTAGATAACATGAAGAGATTCATAGAAAACTATGGGAACAAATTTAATAATCATTAAAAAGATAACAAAAATTATTTTCTATGGAAAGAAAACAATTTTAAAAATTTTTATATTTTATTCTTAAAAATAACAGAAAACCAAACAAAATTATTTACAGCGCGTAAACAAAATAAAAAAAAGTAGTAATAGTAGAATTTAAATAGAACAAAAGGAGTAATATAGCGCCTAAACAAAACAATAATTATATAATCTAATTATACCATGTTATAGGCCTTAATCTGATTAATAAGTTTAAATTTAACTAATAAAACCAATAAATTTAAAAACAAGGGAATAAAGAATTTAAGAACTAATTCCCAAAGGAAAATAATATTAAAACAAAACGATAAGCGAGTAAAACAGAATGAGAATAAATAAAATACACAATGCACAGCATTTTAACAACTGCATCTATCTACTTGTACATGTAAATTAAATATTAACAAGGTAACAATTTGAATTGTCCCAAAAAAACTTAAGTTGGCTGTTTCATTAATTAAAAAAAAAATTAAACATACCCCCACTTGCTTTATACATGTTTCAGTACCTTAAAACTAATCTTTTTTTACATTTTTTATTTAATCAGTTTACCTGTGGCGGCTATTTTTGATATGGTGCGCACACCTATTTTTGTGATTGTAAGGGTTTACAATCTAAACACTTACGAGTCAAGGGTTGACTCACTAAATAAGTGCTCCAAGGGGGTTTCTTGTCTTATTTAGCCCCTATGTTGTTGAAATTGACGTTTTCAATATTTTTAAAATAGGTTTTTAAATTATTAATGATAGGTGGTAATTTAATGAAAACTTAACCCATACCAGTAACCTAATACAATTTTGATTCAAAAATGCTTGCAAAACTTACCCAAACTGAGATTTCAATGACAGCCTACATCTTTTTTCAAGAATTCATTTTTATTTTTATATTGGCTTATTTTTGTAAACACTATCGAAGAAAAAATAAATTGTAGCAAAATTTTAATTATTATTCAATGAAATAACCTGTTTTTGCAGCAATTAATAAAGTTTATTTTTTAGTGTGCTTAACAAACAGATGTGGTATCTCTTCTGATAATTCTCTTGAAATTGTATGAAAACGACCCATCATTGTAGTTAGTTCAAGTGATGTCAACTTTCTCGGGACTTTGCAGATCGGTACCCACACTTTGTCTTGTTGAGACTTTATCCAAATGATGTACGTGGTCCAGCTGGGTGGAAAAGATGAACTTATCCACCACCACTGATCGTCATGCACACAAGCAATAGTCTTTTTCATGAAGCGGCAGTGGTACAATACTTGACACAGGATGGTCTTCATTGTCCTTGGAGTCCGAGGTAAATTAACATCTTACAATGCCTTCTGACACAGGAACATACTTGTGGTAGCCTCTAGTACCTAAATTTTGATGGTGATGATACACCCAAAATGCTACTAGCAGCATCCGATTGTTCAATATTGTGATGTGGGGCAATGTACTGCTCTTGGTCTTCACAATCATATAGTTCTCTGCTTTGCTGAGAAAAAATTTTTGAAACAGTTAACGCAAAGAAACTATCCAGAAACTAAATTTACATTTGGAAAAATATGTTCTTTAAGAGCTTTCTCTTATGTTATTTGTCTTAAGTTTTTCTTAACTGTGTTTTTTTTTTTTGATTTCACAAAGGGTCACAAAAAACTGTCCATACAGGCGACTGAATTTTAACAAAATCCTTTTTTCATTATATTTAAAAACACTAGTGACATTTAATTAACATTAACAATTAAGTTGTTGGTTATCAAAACCAAATTCAAAAATTTTAACGACTTCTTTTGGCACTGTATCATACACTGTTTTATGGCACTCTTCATTCACTAGGGGTAACCAGGTCACTGACTAATGTCAAACTGACCAGTCGTAATTGCAAAGCTAAATGATGCAACAAGTATAAATGAGCTTGTTGAAACATCAATTATCCTCATGACTGGAAATGACTTCAAGCGCCTGTTATAACATGAACACTGCAGTTGAATGGTTCAAATAAATTTATTTCAACTACAGCAAAAGAAGACAAGAAACTCCCTTGGAACACTTATGTAGCGAGTCAAAATGGTATTGCTTTTAACAGGTTTTTCATGATTTTTGAGAGGTTATAACGTTTTTATTAGTACAATAAACTAGAAACGTTTTTATTTGTCACAAACATCAACAAAAACACTGTAAGTTGTGCAAATTTATGGTAAAACTACTAACATATACCTACATATAAAAAAATAATTCAAACTGTGTATGCCATTCCTGCCTCTTGAAAGAAATTACCAAAAGTGAAATTTCACCGTTTTTCATGTTCAACTTTATTGGTAATTTTCTAGAGAGATAAAGTAAATAAACCAATAACCAATCTTTTACCTTGAGAAAATGTAATTAAATTGCTTTTTGTTTCATCCTTCCGGGACCAATTGTTTTTTTGTTATGATTTTTAACATAAACCCTTACAATCACAAAAATAGATGTGTGCACTGTAACAAAAATAGCTGCCTCAATGTAACCGCTAAAATAAAAAATTTAAAAAAAAAAAACCGTTTTAAGGTCCTGAGACATATAGGTAAGTGGGGAACTTCAATTTTTTTTTTTGAATTGGTCAAGCAACCACCTTCGGGTCACTTCAAATAGATTGACTGTCCCAACATTTATTTCTAATTTATTTAAAATCACATTAACTGATTACCATCACATTTGTACAGATTACAATTAATTGTACATTCATTATTTTTATGAACAAACATTTTGTAAAAAAAGTACAATAAAAATATTTATTAAAAAACAATAAAATTAAAAGCAAATAAACCATTTTATGAATAAAGATTATTTTGTTTCCCAAATCACCTATACGTTTATAATCTGAAGACCAACTACATAATTTCCCAATCATAATTGAAAAAAATCGCATCGATCATTATGTTGTTCATAAATATTAATCTTCTAGAGCCCGAATTATTTTAATTAAAAAGTTAATAATTGCTCTTTAAAATTTTTTTTAGATATTTTTAAGAATAATATTTTCAAAATTTTTCTTTGGGAAACTGGGAGGAGCTTTGTGTCTTTGCAGCACAATAGGCCATAAAATCTCTCAATCCGTGAGACTATTTTTTGGAGTAGATTTTTAAATTAAACTTAGACAATCAATGAACATACTAAGATTTAATTATTATTCATACAGTAAAATATTTTTTTATTACAAATTATTAATATAAAATAAAAACTTCTAATTAAAAAGAAAAATAATTGCATATAAAAATAAAATAATCAAAAATTAGTCTTGTTTTTAGTTGTACAGTACAGTAAATCTTGCTAACCATTTATGTGGTATGAAATAATGTGAAACAGTTTTTCTGGAGTAAAACACAAATGTACATTACACTTTGAACACGTAACCTTCAGAGCAGCCACACATTTTGGAAACTCACCTTACTCTCTTAGTTGCAAAAGTAGGCCGTGACCAACCTCATTCCGCCAAACCTCTCTTATTGGATCTGGTGCCATCAGTCCTTATTTTGCTTTCTGTTCCAACTTTACTTCAATAATTGTTCTAGGTCTTCCCTTTTTGTTAAATAAATGATATTTCCTGATAGCAAAAAACTTCTGCTGCACAAGCCTTGAATGTGTTTTCAAATAAACTCAGATGTTTCTTTTTTTCTAAATTCAATGCTAAGTAGTCTTGTATAATAAACAAGAATTAACAGTTATGTCATCCATTAAATGAAAATAAATACGTAAATACCATTTTTTAGATCTAATTTCGGTTTTACAAAAACTAATTAGAGAGTCCAATATGTCTACACCTCCCATACACTTATATGCTCTAACACATTGCTAGGGCAGTCGACTTAAATTTTCTTTTTTTCCTTTGAGTCAAAATGTTTCACTTTACTTAGTAGATATGCTCAAACAAAAGCACTTAGTAAATGAACTGGTTTATTATCATACCGTTTAACTGCACTAAGATAGTGTTTTCGTTGATTGACGGTGTTCCTTCTTCCACTGCATGCACCTCTTCCTCTTTTTTTCATATCTTTGTTGCTCGTAAACTGATAACTACACAGTCTGTTTGATCGAACTGTACCTAATAACTCCATCCCAACTTACCACAATGCTATCACCAAATTGGTGTCTATAAACCAGTTGTCAAGAGTAAATTTTACAGTTTCAGTTTCTGGGTATAATTTTAGACAACCAGAGAACTACATTTCTGCAAAAAAACCACGTCAGCTAAAGAAGGGTCATGCTGAGCTTTCCCACTATAAAATTCAAAATTATAAAGGATTCCCTTCTCATCACACATCATACAACATTTATACCCCAACTTCTTGGGTTTTTTGTACGTAAACCTTCATTTTAGGATTACTTCATAAGGACTATTTTCCTTTAGAGGAATTATCTTGAATTATCTCTAAACTCTAAGCTCAGCTTCAGAGAGTTTTTCATCCATCATTATATTACGAAATTTATCTAAAATATTATCAATAAATGGATGTAATTTATATAATTTACCATTCGATTTTGAAATACTGATGTTATTAAAATGGAGATTGTTAATACTATCCCACGAATTTGTAGGCATTCCATCAGCTATTTTGGAAATTCTGGTTTCACTTTGCAAGCACATTCTGGTTTATGGCAATCCGTAAATACTCATGTAAAAGCATGTTCCAATAAATTGTTCGTAGTTTTTTTTTATAAAAATATAAGGGTTTATTTATATTTTTTTTAAGGGCGTATAATTGATCCTTGAACAATATTTTCAAGAATGTTGTCAGAAATAGAATGTCGAAAATAAGTGAAAGGGTTTTGTATTTCGGTACAATCATTACCTAATTGGCCTTTCCATTGTGGAATAGGCCTACAAACTCTGGAACGAGGAGTTTTCCAATTAAGTTCTATATCATTTTCAATAATAATGTTATCATTACCTGCATTTTCAATAAAGTTTTCATTCTCGTGGTTATTATTTTCACGATCATCACTTAAAAATTCATCATCTTATAATTCATATCTAGTTCTCTAATAATAAAATCCTTTATTAATAAAACCTTTAGTTTGGCATCCTCAGTGCTCTTGCCAGTTGGAAAACATACTGGTTGTCGATTAGCAAATGATTAGTGGCCAATCATTAATATGCAAATATAGGACCTTCTCAAAAACCTTGCACGGCAAGAGCCTTTGTGGATGGTAAGAAGAATTAACAGTAGGATCTTTGTCGCCACCCTCAAACAACAAGTCTCCACGCTTCCAACACACTGGAAAGTGGCTGGCAAAGAGCAACCTGTTATATACTCTAATTAGAGGGCCAAGGACTACTGGAAGCGTCAGACAAGGAGCTCCACTATGATACAATCATATCCAGGGGCCTTGTGCTGTGCCATGCTACAGATCACCTTGCGCACTTCCGCCTCAGTGATCTCAGAAGATTGTATGCCGGTCTCAAAAATCGCAACTTCCTGCCTGACATGCCAGTGGTATGAAACTTCATCCACCATAGTGTCATTTGGGAGCAAATCATTCAGCAAAATATTAAGGACATGGTCCTTAACAATTACCACACCTTCGTGGGTTGACAAAGCTGATATAGGAGGGCATCTTTCCTGCGCTTATGTCCAAGCACTCTATATACAATGCCCTAAGGGTCTCTATTCTCTTGCTCCTGAACAAAGGAGCGCCAGGAATTACACTTGGAGGACCTAATGCTATGAAAGTACCTAGCCCTCGTTCTGCGGTAATCTGCAGTTACGGTTACATACCGATCAGGATCAACCTCTCTTTGTGCAGCCTTTCTGAGTCAGTTCACAGACTGCTTCATTGCTGTCAGGTTATGAGACCACCAGCCAGATAAATGTTTCTGGCCAGTGCCTCTAGGAATGGCAGCTTCAGCCGCCGCCGCCACCACCACAGAAGTGAAATTTTCTGCCAGTACATCTAATGGCAGGCCATTAAGGTCTTGAGGAAAAATCTCCAGTATGGACTCCAACAAAGAGGAGAATTTCAGCCAGTCTGCCTTCCTATTAAGGAAGCACCCCCAGTAAACAGGAAAGTGTGCCTCATGGCCATCGTGCAGCTCATCCGCTATTTCAAATAGTATCAACCGATGATCGCTAGAACAGTCGTCAACCACAGACCAGTCAAAGATCCTGCCAGGGATGTCCCTACCAATGGTGATGTCAATATTTGTACCTGAAAACGCCCTTCATCCATTAACCGTACTGATGCAAGTGGCCAACTGGCCACTATTAACAAACCACCCTATTAACAAATGCAACCTCAGGTTTCTTAGAGGACTGGCTGGTTTCATGTCTGCCCCTGACCACCTCAGCATACCTACGTGGTTGCATCAGGGTCAGGGCCGGTTTCTGAGCTACGGTTATTTCTTTAGGCTTCAAGGGAAGATTTTCAAAACCCTTAACGATAGCTGTGAAAGCCGCTTGGAAGAATTTAAACCGAGGCAATAATCTCTTCTTGGTAGCTGCACTAGTACATTTTAGGTTAGCTAAATAAGAAGACAAGCCACCCAGTTCTGCCATAATATCACGGGTCAATGGAGCAGAACTACCAGGCCTGCCCCCGGGTTGTAAAAACTCTTCAATAAGTAGGTTCATACCCTCCTGGGTGGTCATATCCCTATATCTTCTTCTGAACTATCGTTGTTAGAACCAGTGTTTGAGGAGGTCAAAGGAAAAAGCTCCAGCCCCCCTCCTCCAGCTACGCTTCTTACCTGCCTCACTAACATCTGTCATGGTTGGAGATACCCTGACCTAACAGTATATGAACAAAATGCTCACTGTATTCCTTTTATTACAGATATTGGGCACCTGCAGCGAGCCACAGGATCTTCTGTATTCTCCTGTCAATCTTGGCACATCTTCGCCGCTACTGGATCAAATGTGTGAAATCAAAGATCAACACACAGTTACAGATTATGGCCCCTACTCTAAAACAGTGCGAGCAGGACTAAGGGTAAAGGCCCTTTTGCTTATAATAGGGGCTTATGACCAATTGTTGTTGCCATGCTTTTCGCTGTGATGAGGCGGGTGCTGGAACAAATCCTGCGCCAAAATCTCTGAATCCCCATGAATAGGGGATTTTTATGAATCGTCTTAATAAGGGCGCAAAACCATTGTAACAGTTCTCAGAAAGCAAGATTGAAAAAGTGGGAAAGGTACACACTCTACCACCAGCTCAAAAATAGCACTGAAAAAGACTTTATGCAATGCAAATCTCTGCTCGTGAAAAGAGACCAGGCATTTTAATGCTCCAGTAGGAAAAGAAAAGAAATTTAGGAACATAGTTAAAGACTATCCGGCCCACAGAAGAACAAACAAAAAGAGAGAAATACTCATTGCCTTTGTGAAATCTTTACTTAAACTGATGACAACACATGTTAAAAATATGTTAAAGAAGAAGAAGACATGGGTGGCACCTAATACAAAAATAGGAAAATTTCAAATAGACCATGTTGCTATAATTACAAAAAATCAAAAAGAAATAATGAACACCGGAGTTAAAAAAGATTGAACTTAGATTCAGATGACTACTTAACAATAATTAAAGTAAAATTTCAAACCAATAAATCCAAATCCAAACCACTTGAAAAACCCATGGAATAAATACAGAAGTCCTCAGTGATAAAAAAAAGAAGAGTATCTAAAAATAATAAACCAAGCAGAATTAGGAATGAAATCCAAGACAATTTAAATAAAAGCAACAGAGGAATCGCAGAATCTAAAATAAGTACAAGCAGAGATGGTGGAACGCTATATGCAATGAAGCGCTAAATAAAAGGGTGGAAGTAAAAATGGAAATGATGGAACTCCCATAAAACGGAAGAAAATTAGAACAATTTTAAGACACAATGAAAAGACATGGTGAGAACCATCAGAAGAATCAAGAGGCAGCATGACATCGGTAAATTGGAAAAGATGAAAGAAGACTTAAAAGCAGTACAACACTACTACAAGACCTTCAAAGAAGAATTCCAAGGATACCAACCAGTGGGACTGCTTTCAAAAAGGATAGTGGTGAACTAGCCTTAAATAATAAAGAAAACTGTGATATTCTAGCTAAATATTTTCAAAATCTATTTAACTGTGAAACCCCTAAAGTATTATAAAATTTTGAAACTAATAATAAACCCAACCCAGGCTCAGAAGCCCCCACAGAATAGGAGATAGAACTGAACAATAAGGTACTGAAAAACAATAAAGCACCTGGAGAAGATGGAATAATGGTGGAAATGTTGAAATGGGAAGAAGGGAAAATAGTAAAGAAGATGCAACAAATCGGTGAAGAAATTTGGAAAACTGAAAAGATTCTGGAAGAATGGAAAAGCGCCCTCATGCATCCTGTGCACAAGAAAGGAAACAAAACAGACAGTAACAATTATAGGGAAATCTCCCTCACAACATAGTATCAACTATGCACACAACATTCTATCAAAGGCCCTCCGATATAGAATCAATGAACAAACGGATCATTAAATCTGTGAATACCAGAGAGGATTTAGGAAGGGCAGATTGTGTGCCAAACAAATTTTCAACCTTAAGAGTATTACAAGGTTTACAGGGATAATTGGCAAAAATACAGTAGTAACATTTGTGGACTTTTAGAAGGCATATGACTCCACAGATAGGTCAACATTATTTAAAATTTTAGAAGAATTTGGCATAGACAGAAAGACCTGCAAAATTATGGAACAAACTCTAATATGTACAACCTCCAAAGTTAAATTTATGGGCGAAATTTCAGAAGTCTTCAGCATCTAGAAAGGAGTTAGACAAGGGGATAGACTACCACCAATGCTTTTTAAAACTATTCTGGAAAAAATCATCACGGAATGGCAGAAACAACTAGAAAAAGAGAATATTGAAGAAATAAAACTGGGAAAAAGACAACCTAACAATAAATTGCCTGGCATTTGTGAATGCACAGCACGTCTGACATCAACCACAGAAGACTCATGGATAATGATTGAGAAACTACAGGAAACTGCACAAAAAACTGGATTACAAACCTCATTTGAAAAAACGAAATATATGGAATGGAAACACAGGAATGAAAAAAAATCTAGAATCAAGATATGGCAAGATCAATAGGGTCAACAGCTTCAAACTTCAAGTAACTTTGAGAATGGATTCAAGCAAACGGACTGGATAAAATGGCAATACAAATATGGATTAAGAAAATGGAAAAAGCCTATGGAATAATGAATGTACAACAAAAAAAGTATATCCATACAAGTGAAGATAGGACATTACAACACTGTCATTACGCCAGAAGGATTATATGCTGTAGAATGTTTATCCATGAACAGAAAACGGGATATCAAAGAGATCAAAAAGCAGGAACAAAGAATACTATGAAAAATTTTAGGACCTCAGAAGCACAGATGAAGCTCAGAAGCACAACAAATTGGATTAAGGAAATCGGAAGTGATCTGGCAGATATGGGCATCCTTTTTTGTATTTGGGAGAAAAACATTTTTACATTATCATCGCCAGGAAAACAAAAATAAAAATATGAAATGTAATAAAAAAAAAAAAATTAAAAAACAAAATCAAAACGTACACCAAATGAAATTAAAAAACAAAATTAAAACTTACAATTAAAATATGAAATAAAAAAACAAAATAAAAAACTTAAACTACATTAAACACAGATAATAGAAAAAATAAAAAATTAAAATGAAATTCATAACAGTATAAAAATAAAATAAAACAACTCTACTAAAAAGTATCTAAAATACCAACACTTCAAAGAAATAAAAACACTAGCCCAGAATTCGATGAATGTTTCTGGGCAATTTAAATGTGCGATACAAGGCGGCATAATGCATGCAATCCACAAGAATGTGGCGCAGAGTCAAGCGGCAGTTGCATCCTATGCATACTGATGTGTTTACTGCTGACATCAGATATTCATGAGTAGCTCTCGTATGTCCTATCTGCAATTGGCAGAGGACCACTTTCTCAAGACGAATTTTCCTGTATGAGGAATCTGATGGCAACACAAAACCTTTAATGTGCTGGAGTTAGTTATCTACTGTAGCGTCCAGTCATTCTGTCACTCGGTGTTACATAGCTAATAAAGTTGGATGAAGTAACATGGGTAGTGAAGGATGATTGACTACATGCGTCTTCAGCAGCAGAATCTTCATTACCCAGATCCCCTTGTGGCTAGGGATCCAGCAGAAATGCACTTGTGCATTGCGATGGTTCAACTCAGGAACTGCATTGTAAATTTCGTGATGATAGGATGTCTGGAATAAAAATTTACTAAGGCTTGGAGAACACTACACGAGTTGCTACAAATAAGGATATGATGGTACTTAGGGTTAATGACATTCAAAGCCTTATTTATAGCATATAATTCAGCAGTAAAGACACTTGCAATACCAGGTAGATCAAACATATAAGTTTTGTCATTAACAATAAATGCACATCCAATGGTATTCTTCTGCTTTGATCCATCCGTGTATACTACTGCATCTGGGTTTGTCTTGGAGAGAATATAGTGAAACATATGCTGAAAAAAATAGGTGGTGTTGATTCTTTATTATATGTTGTGAGGGCAAACATAAAATTTATAAGGTTGATTCTCCACGAAGGATATGAATACGGATATATTGGAAAAATAGAAGGTGCATCAACATTAAGAAGATGCAGTAAAGGTCAGGTATGAATACCTACAGGTGCAATTTAATGTGGATGGTCCTTATACCTTTGAAAATAAGGATTTCCAAGGATTGTGTCAAAACCTGGGTGATTTGGCCGTCCCTTAAGACGAGTAAAATAAGATAATAAAACTTGGTTCCATCCATCCCAAACTGACGGCTCACTGTAGTCAACAAGGATGATTATGACAGGACTTGATCTAAAGGCACCTGTAGCAAGCTGAAGAAAAACATGATGTACAGCATCCAGCATTTTAAGCATGGTATTATGCGCTGAAGAGTAGGCAACAGAATCATAATCCAAACGAGAACGAACTAAGGAATAGTAAAAATGCAACATACAAGACTGATCAGACCTTAATTGGTATTGCTAAGAACTTACAGCATATCTAACAGCTTGGAACATCTTGTTTTTAATTCTTTGATATATTTGACCCACGGACTATCACAAAATAAACCTAAAAATCTGAAATCAGGAGAGATAGCAATTAGCTCTTCACCGAGAAAGACTTAATAAACGGGTCTCGCAAGTGAGAAAATACTACACATTTTGTTTTCACAGGTGAAAATGCAGAGCCAGTAACCTTGGATCAAGCTTCAAGGCAAGATACAGTGTTCTGCAGTAGTCTCTCTACTGCGGCTATCGAACAGGATGCAATATATACAGCAAAATCATCAACAAATAAAGAACACAAAACAGGCGTCTGCACACATTTAGTAATACAGTTGATGGCTATAGAAAATAAGGTGACACTTAATACACTTCCTTGAGGTACTCCATTCTCCAAGTTGCTACCTGAGAGAGAATCTCCAACACGAACACGAACAGTTCGACCATTTAAGAAACCCCTAATAAAAACAAGCATATTGCCCTTGGCTCCCCATTCTTTGAGGGTGTTTAGGATACCCCATCACCAGGCTGTGTTCAACATCTTTCTGATATCAAAAAGTGGGCATTCTGGAAGAAGAGATAGCTGACAGGAATGTTTTCAGGAAAAAGATAGATAACTGAAAACAATTTAAAGAACAAAAACAGGTAAGTGGAATGGGTTTAAAGTGGACTGACAAATAGAAGGTTAGCAGCAAGCGAATGAAAAAAATCTGGGAAACAAGAAAGATGAAACTCATCAAGCCAAGGTTCATTGCGGCCCAAAAAAGACCTAATGCTTCAAAAAAAAAAAAATAAATAAATATATAAAAATATCACTAACTTAGTCTTGCTGCATAACAATGTCAACAGGATTGAGTGAGTATATATATTTTCTTCATAGTAAATACAATAAAAGTAATTAACATTTTAAAATGTAATAAAATTATTTATCCATTATTGGGTATGCAAAAGAATGTCTATTACTTGTTTTAATGATTTCATCAAGTTTATTTATATCAATAGAATATTCATAATAATTAAACTACTTTTAACAAGAATTTGTATGAACATTTTAATAATAATCAAAACCATAGCTACATAAACAAAAAAAAGGATACCTGGTTATTTTAAACACAGCCCACCCAAATGGTATCGTTTCTGATTTTTTTTTCTGTCTACTTACTGTAGTTCTTTCACTAAGATTAATTCTTTCAGCAGAAGATTTTATAAATTTATTTCAAATGCTGGTTATAATAAGATAATTCTGTTAATATAGGGACAAGCGACACTTTCCTCAGAATAATTGATCAATAAATATGTAGGTAATTTTAAATAATAATACAAATTATAATTTCATAATTCATGTTAATCATTTTTTCATTAAGTCCCTATTTATTGGGAATTTAATTAACAAAAGATAATTTTTCTATTTTCTAATATGATTTATTTCTTCTGTAATTATTTACATTAGTTTTTTAAGAATTTTAAATTTAAATCTTATTAAAATCAAATAATAAAGTCATTATTGTTTTACTTACTACAGCAACGTTAGGGTCAACAATTCTCATTACAACCTGAGCTTGTAGAAGAGCATAAGCTAATTGTGGATTTTGCAATAACATGTTTCTTGCTTCATTGGGATTATTCTGTAAAAAAAGAAAAATACTTGAAATTACTTGTTTATTGAATAAAAAAATTTCTACAGCTATTTTCAAAGAATACAAATAAGACAAACCAGACACTTTCTGTTTATAAACTGAAACTTAGGATGTAAAATACAATTTAGTATTCAAATATTTCACTATTCCATGCTGTAGGATATGCAATACATGACTGAATATGTAAAATTACAGAAAGCTGGGAAAAAAATTTTTATAATCTTCTAACAGGATCCCTCCTCTATGAATCATGAGACCTTGCCGTTGGTGAGGGGGCTTGAGTGCTCAGGGATACAGAGTAGCTGGACCGAAGGTGCAACCATATCGGAGAGGTATCTGTTGAGAGCCAGACTAAGGAATGATTCCTGAAAGAGGGCAGCAGCTCTTTCAGTAGTTGTTAGGGGCGTGAGTCAGGACGACTTAAACGGCCGTATCAACATCACTCAGTCCTCTGAGTACTGCGCAGCTGAAAGCAATGGAAAACTACAGCTGCTTTTTTTTTTCCAAGAAAATGTGGCTCTGCATTTTCACATAACAATAATGGAGGCGCCTTCCTTGGTAAAATATTCCGGAGGTAAAATAGTCCCCCGTTCGGATCTCCGGGTGGGGACTACTAAGGAAGGGGTCACCAGAAAATTAAAAAATAACATTCTACGAGTCGGAGCGTGGAATGTTAGAAGCTTGAAAAAGGTTGGTAGGCTAGAAAATTTAAAAAGGGAAATGGGTAGGACAAATGTGGATATAGTAGGAATTAGTGAGGTTCGGTGGGAAGAGGAAGGCGACTTTTGGTCAGGTGATTTTAGAGTAATTAACTCAGCGTCAAATAATGGGCAGGCAGGAGTAGGTTTCGTGATGAACAAGAAGATAGGGAGGAGAGTGGAGTATTTCAAAACGCATAGCGATAGAATCATTGTAATAAGGATAAAATCAAAACCTAAACCGACAACGATTGTTAACGTTTATATGCCTACAAGCGCCCATGATGATGATGAGGTAGAGTGTGTATACGAAGAGATTGATGAAGCAATTAAACACGTAAAAGGAGATGAAAATTTAATAATAGTTGGAGATTGGAATGCAAGCATTGGAAAAGGCAAGGAAGGAAATATAGTGGGTGAATACGGGCTGGGCAAAAGGAATGAAAGAGGGGACCGACTTATAGAGTTTTGCACAAAGTATAATTTAGTAATTGCCAACACCCAATTTAAAAATCATAATAGAAGAATATACACTTGGAAAAAGCCAGGCGATACTGCAAGGTATCAGATAGATTATATCATGGTTAAGCAAAGATTTAGAAATCAACTCGTTGACTGCAAAACTTACCCTGGAGCAGACATTGATAGCGACCATAATTTGGTGATAATGAAATGTAGATTGCGGTTTAAAAACCTGAAGAAAAGGTGTCAGATGAATCGGTGGAATTTAGAGAAGCTTGAGGAAGAGGAGGTAAAGAAGATTTTTGAGGAGGACATCGCAAGAGGTCTGAGTAAAAAAGATAAGGTAGAAAATGTAGAAGAAGAATGGGAGAATGTTATAAAGGAAATTCTTAAATCAGCAGAAGCAAACTTAGGCGGAATAAAGAGAACTGGTAGAAAACCTTGGGTTTCAGACGATATATTGCAGCTGATGGATGAACGTAGAAAATATAAGAATGCTAGTGATGAAGAAAGTAAAAGGAACTATCGGCAATTAAGAAATGCTATAAACAGGAAGTGCAAACTGGCAAGAGAAGAGTGGATTAAAGAAAAGTGTTCAGAAGTGGAAAGAGAAATGAACATTGGTAAAATAGACGGAGCATACAGGAAAGTTAAGGAAAATTTTGGGGTACATAAATTAAAATGTAATAATGTGTTAAACAAAGATGGTACACCAATATATAATACGAAAGGTAAAGTCGATAGATGGGTGGAATATATTGAAGAGTTATATGGAGGAAATGAATTAGAAAATGGTGTTATAGAGGAAGAAGAGGAAGTTGAGGAGGATGAAATGGGAGAAACAATACTGAGATCTGAATTTAAGAGAGCATTAAAAGATTTAAATGGCAGAAAGGCTCCTGGAATAGACGGAATACCTGTAGAATTACTGCGCAGTGCAGGTGAGGAAGCGATTGATAGATTATACAAACTGGTGTGTAATATTTATGAAAATGGGGAATTTCCATCAGACTTCAAAAAAAGTGTTATAGTTATGATACCAAAGAAAGCAGGGGCAGATAAATGTGAAGAATACAGAACAATTAGTTTAACTAGTCATGCATCAAAAATCTTAACTAGAATTTTATACAGAAGAATTGAGAGGAGAGTGGAAGAAGTGTTAGGAGAAGACCAATTTGGTTTCAGGAAAAGTATAGGGACAAGGGAAGCAATTTTAGGCCTCAGATTAATAGTAGAAGGAAGATTAAAGAAAAACAAACCAACATACTTGGCGTTTATAGACCTAGAAAAGGCTTTCGATAACGTAGACTGGAATAAAATGTTCAGCATTTTAAAAAAATTAGGGTTCAAATACAGAGATAGAAGAACAATTGCTAACATGTACAGGAACCAAACAGCAACAATAACAATTGAAGAACATAAGAAAGAAGCCCTAATAAGAAAGGGAGTCCGACAAGGATGTTCCCTATCGCCGTTACTTTTTAATCTTTACATGGAACTAGCAGTTAATGATGTTAAAGAACAATTTAGATTCGGAGTAACAGTACAAGGTGAAAAGATAAAGATGCTACGATTTGCTGATGATATAGTAATTCTAGCCGAGAGTAAAAAAGATTTAGAAGAAACAATGAACGGCATAGATGAAGTCCTACGCAAAAACTATTGCATGAAAATAAACAAGAACAAAACAAAAGTAATGAAATGTAGTAGAAATAACAATGATGGACCACTGAATGTGAAAATAGGAGGAGAAAAGATTATGGAGGTAGAAGAATTTTGTTATTTGGGAAGTAAAATTACTAAAGATGGACGAAGCAGGAGCGATATAAAATGCCGAATAGCACAAGCTAAACGAGCCTTCAGTAAGAAATATAATTTGTTTACATCAAAAATGAATTTAAATGTCAGGAAAAGATTTTTGAAAGTGTATGTTTGGAGTGTCGCTTTATATGGAAGTGAAACTTGGACAATCGGAGTATCTGAGAAGAAAAGATTAGAAGCTTTTGAAATGTGGTGCTATAGGAGAATGTTAAAAATCAGATGGGTGGATAAAGTGACAAATGAAGAGGTATTGCGGCAAATAGATGAAGAAAGTAGCATTTGGAAAAATATAGTTAAAAGAAGAAACAGACTTATAGGCCACATACTAAGGCATCCTGGAATAGTCGCTTTAATATTGGAAGGACAGGTAGAAGGGAAAAATTGTGTAGGCAGGCCACGTTTGGAGTATGTAAAACAAATTGTTGGGGATGTAGGATGTAGAGGGTATACTGAAATGAAACGACTAGCACTAGATAGGGAATCTTGGAGAGCTGCATCAAACCAGTCAAATGACTGAAGACAAAAAAAAAAAACTAACAGGATAAGTTGATTATTTTAATTTACTTTGAAGATTACATTGACCATGATGCTCTGTAGGGAAATTTTACATAAAATAGGTATTTTCATATTTGGGTACCACATTAATTTTTTTTTTACTTCAACGCAGAAAAGGATATTTTTGTTTTCATCATTAACAAGTGTAATTTAATAATACTAATCTTTTAACTTCACAATTATAACAAAACTTGTTGTAAACCTAATATGAAAACCAAAACTGTACACCAGTATTGGGGCTATCTCTAGTGTTTTTGTAATACAGAGTATTTCTAAATTAGTTATACAAAAGTAATGTTTAATAATGAAAAAAGTAAACAACTTACAGAATTGTTTGATACATAACTGAATACATTACATCTTCAACTTTCAATATAAATATAATTTGAAAGTTTTTTAACACATCTATTAAAAATCCACCTAGAACAGAATACTGAGATAAGATATATCTTACCTTAATTTTCCGATTAAGTACTTTTGTGGGATCCTGCATCCTCAGTCATGATAGAAATAATTCTGTTATTGCATAATAAAAATATAAAAATAAAAGTCTAAAAATAATAATAATTCATATTAATTTACACAAGTGATGCTATCTGTTGCAGTTTTCATAAAAATGTCTCTCTTTCAAACACTGTCTTGATTTATAAATAATTTAATTAACATTAATAAACAATAAACATTATATTGCTGTTATTAACACAAATTTAGGAATATTAGAAATGAAAAAAATTAAATACATTAGGAAAACATTACATATATAAATCAGACGACATTTGAGAGAAACATTCTTATAAAAACTGCAACAGATAGACGCACTCGTGTAAATTAATATGCAATTATCATTATTTTAGTATTTTTATTATGCAATAACAAAATTATTCCAATAATGATTGAGGTTGCAAGATCCCACAAAAGTATTTTCATGAAAAATTAAGGCAAGATATGCCCCCCTCTCACTCTCTCTCTCTCTCTCTCTATATATATATATATATATATATATATATATTATTTTACTGAAATTAATCTTTTTGAAATTCATATTATCCCTCTGTACTGTTAAATTATATTTAAGTTCTATTAAATAAACCACCTAGTAAAGAATATCGAGATAAAAAATCTGCATATTAAAAATTAAAATAACAATATATGATTATAGGCCTACAATCATATTTAATTTTAGAAATTCCACACACATTGTTTATTTTTTTATTATGGCTGCCTAAGGACCACATAACAATTTCATTTCCTTCTTTATTGTTTTCTTGCCTTCCAGTGCTCTTTCATCTTTTTGTTATGCATTTCCTTTCCTCAAACCACCCTGTTCCAGTTCTCTTATTTTTCCAACCTTCGAATCTTTATATTTTTCACACTTTCCTACGAAACACATCTTTTTATGTTATTTCATCCTGTTTTATGTTGTTTATTTCTAGATATTTTTTGATTTCTTGGGTCTAGCTAGTATTTAACTTTCCAAAGGTACTTGAAAATCTGTTTCATTGAAAATCTGCCATCAGTCATCAGTCATTGATTTTATATGTACAAAAAAAAATTAATTTTTTTTTCTCTGTTACTTCTGAAATATTTTCTATTGTTTTATATACTCCTCATTACTTCTTATTTTCCAGCCTTCATTTGTTTTAGTGAGCCCAATATTTTCCTAACAATTTTAATTTACATAATTTATAATTACATGATAGGCATTTAAAAGCATATAAACATTCCGTTTTAATTACAGTGTTATAATACATTATTTTGCATTTTTACTTCGTTGTATGAAGTAAAGGAAGTATTGTAATCGTGAAAAATTTTGGTTTTCAAATTTCAACGGAAATATCCATTTTGACTAGTTTCGGTGTGACATCTGTACGTATGTATGTATCTCGCATAACCCAAAAACGATTAGCCATAGAATGTTGAAATTTTGGATTTAGGACTGTTGTAACATCTAGTTGTGCACCTCCCCTATTGATTGCAATCGACTGGGCCAAAAAAGCTCAAAATCCAAAACATTTAGATTTTCAATTTTTTCTTAAATACAGTAATAAGCCCTGTTGAGAGCTTTTCAATGATATATCATAACTGGTATACTTATTTTCATTGGTTTCACTGTTATAGTCAAATAATATTTTAATTAATGAAATATTTGGATCTTACAAGAGAACGGCACATCAGTTCAAATCCGACTTCATATACATATATTTTTTTTACATTTAAATGTATTGATTTATTAATAATTATTAACCTTTGATTTCAACAAAATTTTTTACAATAAATAATAATTCAAAGAAAATATGAAAAAAAATCAGAAGTTATTAGTGAAATAAAATTTTACATACTTTTCATTTTAATTCAAACATTTTTACAATCACGAGGTTAATAATTATTAATAAACCAATATACTTAAATTCTCCCTCTATGAAAAACCAGACTTTGCTGTTTGTGAGGGGACTTGAGTGCTCTGTGATACAAAGTAGCTGGACCGAAGGTGCAACCATTACGGAGAGGTATCTGTTGAGAGCCAAACTAAGGAATGATTCCTGAAAGAGGGCAACAGCTCTTTCAGTAGTTGTTAAGGGCATAGGTCAGGATGACTTAAACAGCCATATTAACATCACTCAGTCCTCTGAGTACTGCGCAGCTGAAAGCAATGGAAAACTACAGCTGCTTTTTTTCCAAGAAACTGTAGCTCTTTGCATTTTCATATAGCAATGATGGAGGCGCCTTCCTTGGTAAAATATTCCAGAGGTAAACTAGTCCCCCGTTCGGATCTCCGGGTGGGGACTACTAAGGAAGGCGTCACCAGAAAATTAAAAAATAACATTCTACGAGTTGGAGCGTGGAATGTTACAAGTTTAAAAAAGGTTGGTAGGTTAGAAAATTTAAAGAGGGAAACGGATAGGATAAATGTAGATGTACTAGGAATTACTGAGGTTCGGTGGGAAGAGGAAAACGACTTTTGGTCAGGTGATTTTAGAACAATTAACTCAGCTTCAAATAATGGACAGGCAGGAGTAGGTTTCGTAATAAACAAGATAGGGAAGATAGTAGAGTATTTCAAAATGCATAGCGATAGAATCATTGTAATAAGGATAAAATCAAACCCTAAACCAACAACAATTGTTGATGTCTATATGCCTACAAGCGCCCATGATGAAGATGAGGTAGAGTGTGTATACAAAGAAATTGACAAAGCAATTAAACACATAAAAAGAGATGAAAATTTAACAATAGTTGGAGATTGGAATGCAAGCATTGGAAAAGGCAAGGAAGGAAATATATGGGTGAACATAGGCTGCGCAAAAGGAATGAAAGAGGGGACTGACTGACAAAGTATAATTTAGTAATTGCCAACACCCAGTTTAAAAATCATAATAGAAGAATATACACATGGAAAAAGCCAGACGATACTGCAAGGTATCAGATTATATCATGATTAAGCGAAGATTTAGAAATCAACTTGTTGACTGCAAAACTTACCCTGGAGCAGACATTGATAGCAACCATAATTTAGTGATAATGAAATCTAGACTGGGGTTTAAAAGCCTGAAGAAATGGTGTCAGATGAATCGGTGGAATTTAGAGAAGCTTGAGGAAGAGGAGGTAAAGAAGATTTTTGAGGAGGACATCGCAAGGGGTCTGAGTAAAAAAGATAAAGTAGAAAATGTAGAAGAAGAATGGGAGAATGTTAAAAAGGAAATTCTTAAATCAGCAGACGCAAATTTAGGCGGAACTAAGAGAACCGGTACAAAACCTTGGATTTCAGACAATATATTGCAGCTGATGGATGAACGTAGAAAATTTAAGAATGCTAGTTATGAAGAAAGTAATAGGAACTATAGACAATTAAGAAATGCTATAAACAGGAAGTGCAAACAAGCGAAAGAAGAGTGGATCAAAGAAAAGTGTTCAGAAGTGGAAAGAGAAATGAACATTGGTAAAATAGATGAAGCATACAGGAAAGTTACGGAAACTTTTGGGGTACACAAATTAAAATCTAATATGTGTTAAACAAAGATGGTACACTGATTTATAATACGAAAGGCAAAGTCAATAGGTGGGTGGAATATATTGAAGTGTAATACGGAGGAAATGAATTAGAAAATGGTGTTATAGGAAGAAACAATACTGAGATCTGAATTTAAGAGAGCATTAAAAGATTTGAATGGCAGAAAGGCTCCTGGAATAAACGGAATACCTGTAGAATTACTGTGCTGTGCAGGTGAGTTAGCGATTGATAGATTATACAAACTGGTGTGTAATATTTATGAAAAAGGGGAAGTTCCGTCAGACTTCAAAAAGAGTGTTACAGTCATGATACCAAAGAAAGCAGGAGCAGATAAATGAAGAATACAGAACAATTAGCTTAACTAGCCATAAAAAATCAACTAGAATTCTGTATGGAAGAATTGAGAGGAGAATAGAAGAAGTGTTAGGAGAAGAGCAATTTGGTTTCAGGAAAAGTATAGGGACAAGGGAAGCAATTTTAGCACTAAGATTAATAGAAGAAGGAAGATTAAAGGGCATTTATATGCTTAGAAAAGGCATCTGATACTGTAGATGAATAAAATGTTCAGCATTTTAAAAAGTTTAGGATTCAAGTATAGAGATAGAAGAATGATTGCTAACATTTACAGGAACCAAACAGCAACAGTAATAATCGAAGAACATAAGAAAGAAGCCGTAATAAGAAAGGGAGTCCGAAAAGGATGTTCCCTATCCCCGTTACTTTTTAATCTTTACATACAACTAGCAGTTAATGATGTTAAAGAACAATTTAGATTCGGAGTAACAGTACAAGGTTAAAAGATAAAGATGCTACGATTTGCTGATGATATAGTAATTCTAGCTGAGAGTAAAAAGGATTTAGAAGAAACAATGAATGGCATGGATGGAGTCCTATGCAAGAACTACCGCATGAAAATAAACAAGAACAAAACGAAAGTAATGAAATGTAGTAGACATAATGAAGATGGATCACTGAATGTGAAAATTGGAGGAGAAAAGATTACAGAGGTAGAAGAATTTTGTTATTTGGGAAGTAGAATTACTAAAGATGGACAAAGCAGGAGCGACATAAAATGCCAAATAGCACAGGCGAAATGAGCCTTCAGTCAGAAATATAATTTGTTTACATCAAAAATTAACTGTCAGGAAAAGATTTTTGAAAGTATACGTTTGGAGTGTCGCTTTATATGGAAGTGAAGCTTGGACAATCGGAGTATCTGAGAAGAAAAGATTAGAAGCTTTTGAAATGTGGTGCTATAGGAGAATGTTAAAAATCAAATGGGTGGATAAAGTGACAAATGAAGAGGTGTTGCGGCAAACAGATGAAGAAGAAGCATTTGGAAAAATATAGCTAAAAGAAGAGACAGACTTATAGGCCACATATTAAGGCATCCTGGAACAGTCGCTTTAATATTGGAGGGACAGGTAGAAGGGAAAAATTGTATAGGCAGGCAACGTTTGAAATATGTAAAACAAATTGTTAGGGATTTAGGATGTAGGGGGTATACCGAAATGAAACAACTAGCACTAGATAGGGGGAATCTTGGAGAGCTGCATCAAACCAGTCAAATGACTGAAGACAAAAAAAAATTAAATTAAAAAAAAGTTAAAAAAATATATATGTATATGAACTCAGATTCGAACTGATGTGTGCATGGTTATGGATCTGACACATTCTCTCTTACACCAACATATCTACTTGAGTGATGTGAAACAAAATTGATACATAAACTAATATAAAATGTTAAGGAAATTTTTAGAGTAATTTTTCTTGAGTATAATTGAATATTGCGTGTTAGTATTTTGTTATGAAGCATGTAAACAGTGTACTACTCAAACATGCAATATGGTTAAAGTCAGTGTCCCAAAGCCCGTGCCTTCCCCACGTTAGCTATACTAATATGGATCTTAGGTGTCTTATACTGATTTAATTTTTTATAGAAAAAGGTCACCATAGTTATTTTCTTTCAGAATTAGAAATAATTTGCTTATAAAAACAAATTTTTTTTTAAACACTGAAAATCTTAGTATATTAGAATAATTTCATTTCCAAAGCCTATCTTAACATATTCTCAAAAATGATTAGCTGTAGAATACTGAAATTTTGTATTTAGGACTGTTGTACATCTGATTGTGCACCTCCCTTTTTGATTGCAATCAACATTTAGAATAATTGGATGTTATAACCATGTATATTATATCTGATTATTTAATATTAATTGAAAATTATAATTTAGAATCATATTATTTTTGGATTTTTTTAGCAAAATCTTCTCTAATTTATTTTAAAAAAATCATTTTATTTACTTATTTGAGAGAACAATAAAATACAATGTAATGTTGGTACTAACTGTACATTTTTGAATTGTATTTAATTTAAAGTGATTGCTGAAAATTATTTTATTAATTATCACTGACAATTGGATTCAAATAATATTTAAAAAAAAAAATATTTGAATTTACTTTAGTAGCAAAAATTATTTTCATTTATAATAATGATTTGTAAATTATTAATTTCAAAATACTTATTCCTTCCTTCAAATTTATATCTCTATTTAATAAAAATGTAAGCATCTTTCAAATAACATCTTTTTCTTTTTGTTATGGGGAAGTGATGGTTGTGGAAAAAGTATAGTGCACAACTTGACTTGTGACTCATATTACACACTTATGAAAATACAACACTTTTTACACTTGTTAATAATATAATTCTTACAACTCTTGTTACGTAATATACTATTCTATATCAGTATTATTCCTATCTTCATGAGTTGCTGATTTAACAAAATTTTCATATTTCTGGTGTGTCGTATTAATAAGAGTTAGTAATAATTAAACTATTCCATTTGGCTTGCTTGTCATTTCTCCCGCCACCACCCCATTTGGTCGACCTAAAGCATAAGATCGAATGTCTGTGCCACAAATGGCTATTGAGACACAAAACAGTTTAGCGACCGGTATCCTAACTAGCTCCTAGAGCTAACCTAAAAGCTTGAGTGGAATAAGCGTGGTACCATACCTACTCACTTGCGTATCCCATCACCCACTTGTCATATATCACTAAAATGGGTAGGTGCACTACTAAAACATATATGACTATCGATATTTAATGTATCTCATCAAAGACAGCAATTCGCTGCCATGCCTAGGCCGCTGAATACCAGCAAGTACCTGTCCACCATTAAAGCACTTGGAGTCTTAATCTGGCTGGTAGCCAGCCATATCTCTCGATTAGCTTCCTACAGCAGTGCGGTAGAGTCTTTTCCCTTAGGCAAACTACTGATATCGGTTGAACAAAGCAACCACATCAAGGAACTCCCACATAGACAGACAATGTGGCTCTCCCCACATTGACTCGCCACTTGTGAGTGGCCAATTTTCCTCTTGACCTCAAGTTCCAGGGTAACCTGAGTTCTGGCCCTCCCAAGAGTTGGACCGTCGAACATCATGTGTTCATTTGACTGGATCTCCCTGTAGGTGCACAGTTCATCAGCTGCCAGGTGGAACTGAACAAATATTGGTTTAAATTAACATGGTTGGAGAGCACTTGGAGTCCCGTTGCCCTTAAAAACGAAGGAGAGGCATACCATCCCCCGCAGATCCAGTATAAATCTATACAAGTACCTTCCCTTAGTAATGGCATGCCATTCTTACTGCCATGCTTCTATCGTAAGGCTGTAAAGCCTCCTTCACAGGTGGGAGATGGGCAACTGTTCAAAATTTAGAACCAGTGCATTGATGAGATCATCGTTCCGCTCCAGTACAGGCCCGGCTCAAATCCGCATCCCAAATACCTCGGCCTTCCTGCCTCTTTGCAATTTCCACATGGAGCCCAAACTTGCACCACTAAATCATTTGGGAGAGCCTTTCCCAATACAGTGGTAGCCTTGTAGAAAATTATTTTGAAAACACCAGTGCATACAATTAAGGCTCTGCGCTGGGCACTCCTTAAATTTTGAAGATGTGCTCTATTCATATCCGACCTATGCGCCCAAACGGATGCCACGTAAGAGGTCATACTTTTTTTTTTTTTTTTTTTTTTTTTTTTTTTAGGGCGAAAAACGCTTGCGCGTTATCATCGCCCGGAGTCTTTTTTTTTTAATATAAAAAATAAAAGTATTTAAACCTATTCTAAAAGATGAATAAAACTTACGACTAATATCACAGATAAAAACTAATATAAAATCAAGAATAAATAGAATTTTACAAAGTCCAAGATGGGTGTAAAGGGCCCATTCTTGGATAACAAAAGACTAAAAAGATCTAATATAAAACTTAAAACTAAAACAACAAAATGAAATAAAACTTAGAACTAACACAAATTATATAATTAAAACTAGGTTAAAAATAAAAAATTAAAAAATTTGAAATAAAACTTAAAACTAACATCACTAAAATCTTACAACTAATATCACAGACAGTCTTTAAAATATTAAAAATAAAAAAAATAAATAAAAAATAACTATATAAAATTTAACAATTCCGATAGGAGTGTAAAAGGCTCCTAATCGGATAAAATAAAAAAAAAAAAAAAAAAAAAAAAAAAAAACAATAAAAAAAAAATAAAAAACTTATTTAAAAACTCTTCTAGCATTAAAAAATATACGCAACGATATTAAATTTTTTGCATTAAACCAGCGCTACGAAGAAATAAAAACAACCGGGTTAAAATTTTATTATCATTGCACAAGACACCACGGATGTTTCTTGGTAGATTAAATTTACGACGCAACGCCGCATAACATATGCAATCCACAAGTATATGGTGCACAGTCATGGGGCAGTTGCATCGTGTGCATAGGGGTGCTTGTCCTCTTATCATCAGGTAATCGTGTGTGATCCTCGTGTGTCCTATCCGCAATCGACAAAGGACTACTTCCTCACGCCGAGTTTTTCTGTATGAGGTGTCCCATGGTAACACAGAATCTTTGATCTGTCTGAGTTTATTATCAACGGTAGCCGTCCAGTCACCTTGCCACCTTGCTCTTAATAATTGTTTTACATAGTTAATGAAATCAGAAGTAGCAACTCGGGTGGTGAAAGGAGGCTGGTTACATGCTTCTTTGGCAGCGGAATCTGCATGTTCATTACCTGGAATCCCTACGTGGCTAGGGACCCAGCAAAAACTTAATTCTGTGTTACGATTATTCAACTCAGCGATTGCGTTGTAAATTTCAATGACGATAGGATGTTTGGAATAAAAGTTTTTTAAGGCTTGGAGAGCACTACACGAGTCACTGCAAATAAGAATTTTTCTATATTTAGGGTTAATGATGTTTAGAGCCTTATTTATAGCGTATAGTTCAGCGGTAAACACACTTGTAATACCGGGGAGTCCAAACATATAAGTTCTCTCATTAACAACAAATGCACACCCAACTGTATCATTTTGTTTCGATCCATCAGTGTAAACAACCGCGTCTGGTTTCATGTTGGAGAGAACACACTGAAACATTTGCTGAAACACAATAGATGGTGTTGATTGTTTATTGTATGTGGTCAGGTCAAAATTAAAATTTATAAGGCTTATTCTCCACGGAGGATATGAGCAAGGATATATAGGAAAGAATGACGGTTTGTCAACATTTATATGCTGCAGCAGACGCCAGGTACGGATACCTACCGGTGCAGTACGACGTGGATGGTCCTCATACTTTCTTAGATTAGGATTTCTAAAGACTGACTCAAGAGCCGGGTGATTTGGTTGTCTTCTGAGACGAGCAAAATATGATAATAAAAGCTGGTCTCGTCTATCCCAAAGTGATGGTTCACCACAGTCTACCAGTAAGCTTGCGACAGGACTAGATCTAAACGCGCCTGTGGCAAGCCGAAGGAAAGCATGATGTACACTATCCAGCATTTTAAGCACGGTTTGACGAGCTGATGAGTAGGCCACACAACCGTAATCTAACCGGGAGCGAACAAAGGAATAGTAAAAACGTATCATACATGATCTATCGGCTCCCCAGTTGGTGTTAGTAAGGACTCGCATCATATCTAGAATTTTGGAACATTTTGTTTTCAATTCTTTTAAATGTTTGACCCAAGTAAGACGGCTATCAAAAATTAAACCTAAAAACTTAACGTAATTAGAGATAGTAATAGTCTCACCGTTCAAAAAAATTTGCGGAATAGAAGGGTTTCGTAGCCGAGAAAAAACTACACATTTTGTTTTTTCGGATGAAAATGTGAAACCAGTAATCCTGGACCAAGCTTCAAGGTGATATATAGTGTTCTGCAGTAGTCTCTCTGCTGTAGGTGCCGAACGGCTTGCAATGTAGATAGCAAAGTCGTCAGCAAATAGAGAGCATGAGACAGGAGCCTGAACACATTTGGCAATATCATTTATGACTACAGAAAATAAGGTGGCACTTAATACACTACCTTGGGGCACTCCATTCTCCAAGATGACACTATCTGAGAGCGAATCATCCACACGAACACGAGCCGTTCGGTGATTTAAGAATCCCCGGATAAAAGCAAGCATATTGCCCTTGATTCCCCATTTTTGGAGAGTGTTAAGAATACCACGTCGCCAGGCTGTGTCATACGCCTTTTTTATATCAAAGAAGATAGCGACGAGGTGTTGCCGATTGAGGAAAGCGTTTTGTATGGCTGTTTCTAGTGACACTAAATGGTCAATGGAAGATCGTCCTTGTCGAAAACCACACTGTTCTGGAGATAGAAAGCCATGTTTCTCCAAGTACCATGTAAGTCTGCGGTTTATCATTCTCTCCATTATTTTACACAAAACGCTTGTTAATGAAATAGGGCGGTAGCTTGAGGGGTTCGTCTGGTCTTTACCAGGTTTTAGTACTGGTATAATAAATGCTTCTGACCAGCCGGGTGGGAAGACTTGTTCGGAGAATAAACCGTTGAAAATATTCAAAAGTTGTTGTAGTGCCGAATTAGGAAGGTGTGAAAGCATGGAAAGGCGAATGTTGTCCGGTCCAGGGGAAGTGTCCCGTGAATTTTTAAGTGCATGTAACAATTCTTTAAATACGAATGGAGTGTTTAATTCACCAACCGAATCACCAATGTTTAACGATAACTCCTCCATTTGTATCTTGTACCGTTGAAAATCGTTATTATATGATGAGGTGAGAGACACCGAGCGGAAAGATTTTGCTAGACTATTTGCCACTTCCGAGGATGATGAAAGGAGTTCTCCTTCATCAATAAGACCAAGAATAGATTGTTTTGGTGATCCGAAGATTGCACGAATTTTCTTCCATACAGTAGACGTGGAAGTAGTGCGTGAGATAGTGCTCACGTATTTCGTCCATGAATTCCTCTTAGCGTCCAAGAATACTCGACGGCACACCGCTCTAGCCCTGCGGTATAAATTTAGATGTTCTGTTGTGGGCCTACGATTAAATTTACGTAGTGCCTGCCGTCGATTCCTAATAGCATTTTTGCATTCATCGTTCCACCATGGAACGAAAGGACGTCTAGGATTACCCGATGTTTGTGGGATATATCTGTTGGCATTCTTAAGTATCATGGACGTAAAAGAAGAATATTGGTCGAGGATGTTCGCTCCATCGTCATACTGAGATTGGAATGCTTTACAGTATCCGTTCCAATCTGCCTTTTCAACAATCCATCTCCGTGGCATTCTTTTAATCTCGCAATCTACACCGAAACTAATAATAATTGGTCTATGATCACTGCCGTGATAGTCATCACAAATCGACCAATTAAAATGAGGGAGTACATTCGGTGAGCATATGGAAAGATCAAGGTTAGATACAGCACCAGTTGATAAGGACATAAATGTGTGTGATCCATTATTCAGTAGGCAAAGGTCAAAATCTTGTCTCAATCTGTTTATCATATTTCCTCGAGTGGAGCAGAAGGTTGATCCCCAGGAAATATGATGGGCATTGAAGTCTCCTACTATTAACGATGGAGATGGTATTTGTGTAAGGAGATTTGAGACATCTAAAGCACTGAACACAGTGTTCGGTGAGAGATACAGATTGCAGATATGCAATTTGAAGGGAATAGTGACCTTTACTGCAATAGCAGGAATGACAGTGGTTAGTTGAATTCTTGTAGCTGACACCCCATTCTTCATGAAAATCGCTACTCCACCACTCTCCCTACTGTCTACTAGGCAGTCGTATCTCTCGCAGAAGTATCCTCTAAGTGTAATTCGGTCATGTTGTAGAAGGTGAGTTTCCTGGAAACACATGATTAGTGGATCATGTGTGTGCGCCAGTACTCTAATATCTTCAATGCGGGACCGAATACCTCTAACATTCCACTGAATAATGTTCATAAGTGTAAAAAACAAATAAAAAATAAATTTCGGAAACTATATAAAAATTAGTTGTACGTGATTCGGTTTTTCTTTTTTGAATTTTTTATTTTAAAGAACTCCGATGCCCTAGGGTCGGGTGGTTCTTCAACCATATCCTCCAGTATATGAGGTGATGGTGGAGGAGATTTATTTGAATGGGATGCTGTAGTTGACATCCCAGAAGAGATAGTTACGTGGGTTCCCTTTATGGGGAGCTTATTAGGTGGCTTACTGCCAGCTGTGATAGTCGCTATTCGTGGCGGTACGATTTTGGGAATAGGAACTTTCGTATGTATCATACTGTTTGATTCACTAGCTGCGACGGAGGACTTTTTATTCATTTTTGTCAGCTCTGAGATAGTGGCTGTAAGTGAAGCTACTTGATCAGATAGCATCTGAACAAGTTTTTTAAGCTCATTGCAGGATCCGCACTGCTGATTATTAGCATTTGTAGGAATTTGTTTAGTTGTAGCGGTGGCAAAAGATACGTCTGGTTTAACCAGGTTCCGTGAGTTGTTTATCTTTTTATATTCTCTACGTGCAGCCGGAAAAGATAGTTTTTGCTCCGTACAGATTTTGAGAATTGCCTTTTCTTCTTTAAAAGTTGGGCAATCTCGGGAGCGGGCTGTATGTGGACCACTGCAGTTTGCACATTTTTCACTTTCTTCGCAGTTAGTGTCGTTGTGACCTTCTTTACCACATCGAGCACAGATCTCAGTTTTCGTGCAAGATGTTGTAGTATGACCAAAACCTTGGCATCTGAAACATCGCCGTGGGTTGGGTATGAATGGTCGTACCCGAACCGAGAGGTAACCCACTTTAATCTTTTCTGGTGGAACAGGGAGACTGAATGTTAATATAAGAGACGGTGTCGGTTCTTCTGTTCCATTCTGCCGTTTCATTATACGTTTCACTTCAACAACATCTTGGTGGCAAAGCTCGTCAACTATTTCAGAGATATCTATATCTAGAAGGTCTCTACAAAAAATTACACCCCGGCTCGTATTTAGCGTTTTGTGGCATTCTGCGCTTATATTTATGCCACTCATATTACGGAGACGTAAGATAGATCGACTCTGTTCATCGTTGAATGTTTCAACCAGAATCGATCCGTCACGTAATTTCCTGATATTCTTAGGGGAGCCACTTGCACCTGTTAGGGTTTTATTTATAAGGAAGGGTGAAACCTTTTGGAGGGAGCCACCTTCCTGACTATTTCGGAGAACAATGAATCGAATATTTTTAGTGTTCATGTTTAAAGATTTGTAGTTCTCTTCCATAGGACTTTTATCCTCGTCAGATACAGCTGACCGAGGTCTCTTCGCAAGACATAATTTGGTGGTTTTTTCAGATGGACCACCAACCATCATTGTGTTTATTGTTGGAACTGAAATTTTGGTCCCACGAGTACCGGCGAAAAATGGACCACTCCAGCAGAGCGCACGCGTACTGGAGCTAGAGCTAAGTACAACTGGGTTCGCCCTGGTGCCCAGAGGACATCGTTCAAGACTCACTACGTAGAGCCATTCACCCATCGGCACGATTTGTTCCCACCTTGGGTTACAGTTGCGTTTCGTAAGATGTCGCAACACCACCGAGTGTTAATGTAAGAAATATCAGTGTAGGATGTTGTTGTGTAATTGTGTAAGTGTGTATGTTGTAATTTATGTAGTGTTCTTGGTGTAGTATATGTGTATAATGTAAAGTGTTCTGCAGCTCACTGTATAGTGGGAAGAATAGCTGCAGAGGCTAGGCCCGTGGGGACGCCAACCCCCAAAGTCTTAAAGAATAAGACTCCCCGTCGGGGGAGGTCATACTTTTGGAGAACCTCAGTAAACCAAGTACAAATAACAACCCGACTGTGTGTAATTTTTTTGAGCAATCCTTCTAAGCTTGTTCATCACAGAGATGGCATCCATCGTTGCTTGACTAATGTGGTTGCTGAACAGCAACTACTCGTCAAAAAAAACACCTAGGTACTTATGAACTTGAACTCGGCTGAGTTTGAGCTCAACTGTGGTCATGAGTTACCATGAACTAACAGGAATCAAATATTGACGAAAGCCTGGGCCGTGACCCCTTCCGGGAATGTCAATCCCAAAAATCCATTGAATACCAGGTTCCACAGCAAGGGACCGAGAATGGAGCCCTGCGAGCTTCCCCTGGTAACGAACTTTTCCACAACTAGGTGAGCAACCTTAAACAGAGGTGTGTGATTAGACAAGTAGTCACGTACTTTGACTTGGAGGGCTACAGGAACATTGTGGCGTTCCAACTCATAGAGAAGAGAACTCCAGCACATGGAAGAAAATGCTGCCTCTATGTCAATAAAAATTGCAGAAATATATTTACAGTCGACACTTTCCATCTCAGCAAGAGCATTTAAGATGCAATCTTCGGTGCCAACCCCTTTCATAAAGTCATACTGGCCTTGATTTAGAAATGAGGTCATATCGATGCTTTCCCAGAACTGTTCCACAACCAGCCTTCCGAGCAACTTGCCGATTACCAGCAAGATGCTGATGGGCCAATAACTGCTGACCTCACTCGGATCCTTCTCTGATTTTAAGAGCACCCTTACCAAAGCCACCTTCCAACAAGTCGGAAAGAAACCCCAGCTTAGGCACCACAAGAACAGTCTGCCAAGCTGCTCTCTTATGACAGGCAGCAGATGATAAAAAATATCCGTATCAAGTTGGTCAATCCCCAGTGCCTTTCTTTGTGCCATTCGAGAAACCACTCTGTTTATATCTATGGGTTCCATAGCCCATATGCCAGGGAATGGTGTCTTACCCGCTCTAATGCCCACTTCTGCTTCACCCTCTGCAGCATCTGGAAACAGAGTATCCAGAAATGCCTGGTAAGTCGCCATAGATGTTAAAGTGTGGTCACGACCACCAAACCCGCATTGAACACTGGACAACACATGCAATGGCTTTGGCCAGTAACACGACTTCGCAAGCTGCCAAGGATTGCGCTGAAGTCACGCATGGAGTCTTGCCAAAACTTGTGTTTGATTTCCTTGATGGCATGAATGTACTTATTACGAGCGCACCTGCAGATCTACAGACCCTCAGCGTGCACGTCATCAATGATAATCCCGATTAGGGAGTGACGCTGATATCTTCTAGCAGACCTAACTCTTGCGTGCAGCATGCTAAGGTCAGAGGACCACCACTTTTTCCCAGGTTTCCGCCTGCATTTAAGCCAGATGACTCTCCAGAAGCAGCAGTCATGATGGCTCCAGGCATTATCCGATCAGCGGACTGGCCACTACCTAAGGGTACGTCCATTGGCTAAGGCTGCTGTAGGACCCTATTGCAGCCATCAATTCCACCTACTTCCTATGTTCCATGTGCTATCCCAAGCCCTGTAAGGCAGCTGCACACTTGTGCCGCAGCCTGTGCTGATCCAGGCCCCTTAGGTTACAGCGACCCAAATCTGAAGCTCTTGGACTGCCACCATAAGCGATCTCATAGGTTATAAGTCTATGATCACTCACACTGGCCTTGAGCCAGACAGTCCAACTACTTGTACACCTAAGCAGATAGCCTGTCACCAAGGTGATGTCGATATAACTTTCCCCCTGTTTAGAAGAGAAAGTTGACGGTTGTTCTGCCTCATTATGCAAGTAGAGGTTTCTGGCTTCAACGAGCTGTGCAAGACCAGCACTTCTGGGGTCAGTGAGTGATGAACCCCAGGTGGAAGACTTGGTGTTAGTGTCCAAAGCAACCAGCACTCTGATGCCCGTCGTGAGACCGTGCAGAATCTACCCAAACTTTGCCAACAAGTCATCGATTCTCCACCCACTGGAAGTACACCAGTACTTCCAACCTGGTGTACTTCCGACACTAGTATGACATCGAGCATACCCCTCGTGACTCGCACAATGGTGAACCGCTGGTCAGAAAACTGGGGCATCCAGTAGACATTCAACGAGATCGAGCCAACCATGATCGCAGAGAGCATCTGTCCCCAATGAGGTTGAATAACATCAACCCTGTGGAAGCTGACCACCCTATCCCCGACCGTGTATGGCTCCTGACCAAGAGGACCTCGAGGTCGTACTCTTCAAGAATCCCCTATTCCATTTAGTGAACTCCTGTATTCTGGTCAAAGTTTAACCAGTATAAGTTTAAATGAAGTGCAGCAAAAAAGGTATATATGTAATTTAATAGGCATACAAGGAAGTTACATGGTGTCCACATCAGATTTTTTTATAAGCATTTTTTGACAAAGATATTCTTAGTCAGACTATATCCTCTTTGCATTCTATGAATCCTATCAGCTATGGAGGATTTTCCTAGTAATTTTCTTAGATTGTCTCTCCAAATAGATATTTAAATTTCTTCCTTTTCTATGTGACCAAAATTTGTTAAAAATGTTTGTGCACTCTTAATGTTGGTCATGAATTTAATTTTTTTCTATAGAGATTCTTCAACCTATTTTACTAGCTATTTCTTTTAACAGATTAATTTGTGTTGCCATGTTGGTTAGTTTTTCTGAAACTATGGCAAAATCGTCTGCAAATGCTAGGCAGTTTATTTCATTAGATTTATTCTTCCACTCCAATTTTAATGGTAAAATTTTGCATTTTTTTAGTTTATCATTCCAAATTCTTACTATTTTTTCCAACACACAATTAAAGAGAAGTGATGATAAACCGCACCCTGCCTAATGCCTGTTTTTATTTCAAAGGGTTTACAATTTTCTCCCATGAATTTAACTTTTGTGTTTGTGAGAATTTCACATAGATTAGCTAATTTTGCTTTTTAACACCAAATTCTCGAATTATTTTGTCAAAGGTTTCTCTACTAACAGAGTAAAATGCTACTTTAAAATTGACAAATACTACAACTATGTCTTTAGATTTCAGCATTCTGTGCCATATGATTTTAGGAGAAATCAGCAGGATCTGCCCTTTCTGAATCCACCCTGAAATTCACTTATTACTTTATCAACAGTTTCTTCGACTTTGTTCAGTAAAAGTTTAGAAAATGCTTTGTAGCCAACTGGTAAGAGAGATCTCTCTGTAGTTATTAACATCTTGCTTACTGAATTTCTTGTAGAATGGATGTATTAGAACCAAGTCTTTTGTGATCTTTTCTGTTTTCCATATTTCTTCAAAAGGTATTTTGGTTCTAACCATTCTAAAAGTTCAGCTGTTACGGAGTCCTCCCCATTAGATATGTTATTTTTCAATGTTTTAATTAATTTTTTATTTCTTCAGAGGTTGGCGGTAAATCATCTTCTAAGTTTTTAACAATAATAATTAAGAATTCTAACTTACCAATTGGTTCTGGTAAATTTAGAAGTTTATAAAAATATTCTGCAAGCATTTCACAGTTTTCAGAATTACTTAGGACCACTTTACTATTTTTCTTTTTTAAAACAGACCCTTGGTGCTTGGAATCCTTTTAGTTTGTACTTGAAATTATAATAGAAATCTCAAAGAGCTGTGTTCAACAAAGTTTTCCTGCATTTCCACAAGCTGAGATTTTTTTAAAGAGCTCTTTGTTCCTCTTATAATCCTTGCTATTTATTTTCTTTGTTGTTTTACTGTTCATGATGTTCTTTCTTTCCAGAATATTTCCATTTTTTCCATTGTTTTGATTTATCTGCTGAGAAGCTTCACATTTTTCATTCTGCCATACATTTTTTATGATCTTTGCTAAGCTAAACGTTTTTTTAGCAGCACTATTTATTTATAAAAAATTATTAAAAAATGAAAATCCATCTTACCAGCAAATTAAGATTGTCTCAAGATCTTTCAGTTTATTTTAAAACCATCATCAGGAGTTAAAAATATTATAAGTTAAAAAATTAAAACAAAATCGCTGGTTAAAATATTTAGTCATGACTACATACATTCTAACAATATACTAAAAGAATATAAAGCTACTCTGATGGATTGAAATGTAATTAAAAGGAAAACCATGTTATCAGAAATTATATTTTATTTGATTAAATTATTATTCCAATATATTTATATTGAGGGTGTGTTTAAACAATTTATCATCTTTAAAAAATGTTTGTTCATTAATTAAGTTTTTATTATTACTGTAAATGTGATATTTTTCTAAACTGGATGTATTATAATAATTGTAAGAAAGGTCTACGATTTTCATAAAAGTACCAGGATTATATATATGATCATTATCTAATATATGTTTAGCAAAGTTTGAATTCTGGTCTATTGTTTTTAATACCGTTCATGTGTTCTTTTGCAAATAGAGAGAATTTACGACTGATCATACTGACATATATCATATCGCAATCCATTAGGGAAATTATTACATTAGATTAATTTGTTTTTAATTATTAAATTGAACATTAGAGAAATTACAAAAATAATACGTTAGGTTTATCTAATATGACAGACCATCTAATAAACAATAAACATTTTATTTCTGATATTAATACAAATTTAGAAATATTAGATATTAATAACGATGATAAGAAAATTACATATATTAGAAAAATATTTCATATAAATATAAAAAAATTTTAATTTGATAAACCCCCAGACAGAGTTTGAGACAGTCTTATAAAAACTGCAAGAGATAGCAGCATCATATAATAAATTGATAAGCTATTTTCATTATTTTAGTATTTTTTATTTTAATATGCAGTTCAATTAAATATTTCAATCATGACTGATGGTGCAGGTACTACAAAGGTATTTTAATAGTAGATATGTCTTACCTCAATATTCCATACTATATGGTTTATATGTAACGTGTGCATGTATATGTGTGTGTGTGATCTGGTTCACTATCAGGTTGAATAAAATTTTGAAATGGCATTTATATAACTAAATATGTTTTTACAAACAAAATGATCAAAATATATAAGATGGTAAGAATTCAAATCGAAACATTTTTATTCATAGCAGTTCAACAACCACCATTGTTGAATTTTAAATCCAGCTAAAGTTATATTGTAAAAAGAAATTAATTTTACCAAATTAGAAAATAATCACGATACAATGCTTTTTTCACCTAATTTCATGAAATATAAAAAATAAATATTCTGCAAAATTATCTATTTTACCAAATCATAAATAATCATGCAAAATGATTTAAAAATATTTAATAAAGAAAAAAGTATATTATGGACAGAAAAGTATTTTGTGTTATTATCTTAAATAAAATAAAATTTAATAAGCTACTGGGTTAAGTTAATGAACAAAAAAAAAATTGTTCTCATTTATTATATGATATGGGAACACATTTTAATGCATTAATTTATATTTATTATAATGTTTATAATAAACATTCTATTATTAAATATTATTGTATATTTAATTATTAAATATTTATAAAATATTTTATATTTTTTAATGTATTAACACATTTTAATTTATTTTGATAAATACTGTTATACTTAATTTTTTACTAACTGTTATACTTAATTTTTTGTTAACATATTAATATATACTTAACTTTTTAACATATTAAAATAATTTAAAATACAGAATGATCATAAATTTATTCAGTGCATTTTAGGTGGTAATAAAAAATAACAAAGCAATGTACTGATATGCATGTTTTATTATTGAACAGGGCACTTCAAACAATTTTCAGGTGTAATGTTTGGAGATTGAGGTGGCCAGGGAACTGGTCATAATGGACCAATTCCCAGGGTTCTTGCTAACTAAAATCCAACAGTTATGATGGTTAATATACCAAAAAAATGGAAGGTAGCTTTGTCAGAGAAGATTAATTTTTCTAAAAATGCATTTGCTTCATTCATTTTATCAAAAATGTTCATCGCAAAATTGAAACGGCATGGTTTATAATCATATTTAACTGCATGCACTACCTAATTTTGTGTGCAAGAAGTTTTAAGTGTTTCCATTAAATCTTCACAATTGTCAATTGCGATATTCCCAGTTCTAAACTTACATGACAAGTCAATTTATCTAGGCTTCTCTGTAAACTTTCTATTACTCAATCCACAATTTCCTCAGAGGTGGGAGGTCTGCCAGCACCTTTTTTGTGTACTACACTTCCTGCATCCTTAAACTACTGATATGAACATTTAATACAGTCTTTATCAGGAGGACCATGGTCATACTCTAAAAATGTCTATCAACAGTAATAACAGATCCACTTTTATGAATCCGTAGTACACACATTGCTTTCCCCTACATGGTAGCCACTGCTCAACTGATGATCCCCTTCTTTACATTGCACCAGCATGTTAATTCAAGGTCAGTAACTCTAGTACCTGGACTAATGTTTGAAAAAAATCAGCGCAGGCTATACTGATTTGTTTATTTTTTATTACCCTCTAAAATGTGCTGAAAATTTGCACAGAAATGATATAGACTATTGTCATGTTCACACATGGCACTTCTTTAAACACAATTTTCAAGCATGTATAGTACCGAGATTAGTATTTCCGCAGGGTGATAAGACTGGATGTAATGACAATTTTATTACAAGTATAAAGTAGTGATTGTAAACATTCTCTATAAAAATTATGAATTAAAAGATTTTAGTTATAATTCATAATTTACAACCTATACATATTCCATGTATGGGAATGTATCAGATTATACAATGGATAAACAGAGATCTCTTAACAAGTTATAATCTGTAAAATGTATCTAAAAGCAATTGTTGATTCTGACCACAACTTACTTCATTCTTGTAATCAGAGGTAGACTATGTAACGGTTTGGTAGAGATTTTGAAGCTGAATGCTGGGCAATAAACATATGCAGCAGTAGGCATTGATTCTTACTGTTAGCAAAGGAAGATGAATTGAAGGAGAGATGATAGTATGATAAAGTAAGATTACCCAAGAAGAAAAATGGGTACTTTTCAAGAAGATGCCGCCACTGATAAGGCGATCCGTAGTTAGTCGCTGAAGTTGACAGTCTACATGGATATACTATGTAGAAGAGTAAGAGAAAACTTAGGGAGTAAGTTGAAATTTATTATTTCAGAAAGGTGTAATAATGTTACACTTAACATCATACATAATAGAAATTATTAATAAAGATATTATAAAATGTAAACAAACATCCACAACCACAATTAAAAAAAAAACAAAAAAAAAACTGAAAATAACAAAATAATAATTAATAATATGAAAAAATACCTGAACACATAACTTCATCTGTTTCATTAATTCAAACATCTGCTCAGGAGGCAAAGAAGCAACAGCTTTACTGATCGCTTCAGGTGCCTTTTCTGCAGCTACTGGTTCACCATATTGATTATCTACCTGAGGACCCTGCATTAAACCTGAAATTAAAAAGTATAAGTTAAAATAATAAAATGAGAATATATTTATCAACATATAGTAAGAAATGTCAGTAAGTAAAATACCAGGATGGAAAAAAATGTTTATAATTATAAACATTTTAACAAGCTAGCAACATATTACATCTTCCTTCTCTCCCTAATAGCAGGTTTTCAATCCAACCTTTCTGAAATAATAAATTTCAACTTACTCCCTAAATTTTCTCTTACTCTTCTACATAGTATATCCATGTAGACTGTCAACTACAGCGACTGACTAACTACAGATCGCCTTATCAGTGGCAGGCATCTTCTTGAAAAGTACCCATTTATCTTCTTGGGTAATCTTACTTTTCTCTATCATACTATTATCTCTCCTTCAATTCATCTTCCTTTGCTAACAGTAAGAATCAATGCCTGCTGCTGCATATGTTTATTGCCTAGCATTCAGCTTCAAAATCTCTACCAAACCGTTACATAGTCTACCTCTGATTACAAGAATGAAGTTGTGGTCAGAATCAACAATTGCTTTTAGATACGTTTTACAGATCTCAGATTGTTTGATTTACAGATTGTTAAGAGATCTCAGCTTATCCATTGTATAATCTGATACATTCCCATTGTATAATCTGATACATTCCCATACATGGAATATGTATAGGTTGTAAATTATGAATTATAACTAAAATCTTTTAATTCATAATTTTTATAGAGAAATCACAATCACTACTTTATACTTGTAATAAAATTCAA
Organism: Lycorma delicatula; assembly: GCF_047948215.1. Lineage (NCBI taxonomy): Eukaryota > Metazoa > Arthropoda > Insecta > Hemiptera > Fulgoridae > Lycorma > Lycorma delicatula. The sequence continues at coordinate 29,785,375 of NC_134455.1, forward strand.
ACAGCCTAGTTATCTTTCATTTCTTTGACTTAGTCCATACTATTTAACCATTTCTCCATCAAAAGGGGAAATGTGTAGTTAGTACTCTAATACTAACTAAAGGAAACTAAGAGAGCTGACTAAAGTATAAGTAAAAATAATAGTACAATAGATGTCACTGTGGATTACAAGTGTGTAAGGCAATATAGCAATAAAAAAAACAATTTTATTATAAAGAAATCTTTGAATTTCTTTATAGACAAGAAAAGATTCAAAAAAATAAAAGACTTGCATACCTATACTAATTGTGAGCCTATGAACAGTTTTCCTGTATCTCTTATACCTATAAATCATTGACTTACAAATAAATGTACTCAAAAATTATCAGTGAATATAATAAAAAAATAAAATTAGGAAAGCATATAAGTTACAAACATTTTTTCCTAAATACTTAATAACAAAAATGACTAATTAAAACTGAATAACATAAAAATGCATAAATAAATACATACTTTGCATTTCCAGACGAGACTTCTCAGTACATGCATTATCAACTCGTAGCATTCGACCTCCAATTTCATACCCATTTAAATTTCTCATAGCGCTAAGAGCAGTTTCTTGATCCTTATATTCACAGAAACCATATCCTTTTGGCTTTCCAGTCTCACGATCGTATACAAGCCTGTAAAATTTATTCTGAAAGATATAGTTTTGCAACATAAATAAATATAGTTGCAAAAAACAAGTAGATGGTAGCAAGATCATTTTTTGGTACTTTTGAAGAAGTTGCTCGCCACCTATAAGGCGATCTGTAGTTAGTTGTTAGATGGTGCTACTAAAAGGCTATCGCTTAGTTAATAAAGATAAACTTCATATCTGAATACCTAAACAGGATGAAAAATTAAAAATATAATCTAACCAAACTTAACCTATGTTCGCTTCGCTTGCTAACCTTCACTAGCAAGTGAAGTTTAGTAAATGAATGTAGGTTAAGTTTGGCTATATTATATTTATTTATTTTGTTATTTCAATATAGCTTGTCAGTGGCACCATCTAAAAACTAACTGATTAACTACAGCGACTGACTAACTACAGATTGCCTTATCAGTGGTGGGCATCTTCTTGAAAAGTACCCATTTTTCTACTTGGGTATGATAATTTATAATCCTCTAGAAATATGTATTAACATAGATGTATTGTTTGGTGTACAACTATTAAAAACAGTCATCATCAATAGGGTTATTATATCAAATCAATTCTTTCTAATATGTTTATTTGTGTATTTCCCTGATACCTATTTCTTATACCTTATGACATCATGAAACGTTCTGCACCCTTTGGATTCTCCTGGAGCGATTCAAATCTAAATTAAAAATTAAAAAAAAATATACAATAAACTCTGCTTAATAATATTTTCATGGGCCCAATGCAAATTAGTACCTTAGGCAGAAAATCATCTTAGCTTAGAAGCAGCTAAGGCGATTTTAAGATAACACTTCTTAGAGGAAGCATTATTGAGAGCAGGAGAGTGTTAATGTTTAAACATAAGTTACATGAGAAAATATTAATGACAGTAATTATAATTACATGTAAGGATAAGTAAGCATACGTAAATAACCTTTTTTCTGAATTTCACACATTTAATTAAAAACACAAATCAATGAATATATCAGTAATAAAGATCAAAATGTTGCATTACTTACTTTTAAAATAGTCATCAATTATCTTTGCCTAACTGTTTTAAATTATGATTTCAAAATTAAATTCTCTAAAAATTATTTTGTATACAGTATCGTCCAGTAAGTTAGGTACACTGAACACATAATGCCTAACCTCACTAAGAGCTTCACTAATGCGACAGCTGTCATCGATGGTGGCGCAGGCTCATCTTCTTCTTCATCATTACTTTCCTCATTTATCGCATTTTTCATTATTTCTTGCACAGTATATTCCTTACATATTAGTATGTCATCAAGTAATGCGTACTCCGGAAACTGTCTTATACAGGCATCCTCTTCAAGTTTGTTTTCGACATCAGCACTGTCAGCTGCTAGTTCTTCTTCTTTTGGTCACTTTAACTCATTTTTAACAGAACAATTTTTTATAACTTCAGAGGTGATTGCATCCCACGTTGCAGTGATGGAATACATTGCATCCAAAAATGTTACACTGGAAAAAGGTAACCCTTGACTCATAGCACATAAATAAAGTTGGACCAGTCTCTTACAATTCTGACTCTTTCACTACTTTAATTACATGCGCTGCAGATGACATCCCACTGACATCTCACAATTTTTACATTTGGTAGTTGGAGATCTGTTGGATGCACTGTGCAGTTACTGATAAAAAGAATTTTCTAGTTTTGGCTCTGAAACATCACATTCAGCTCTTTACCCTATAAAGCAAAATGTTAAAAAGTCATCCAAGCATGGCATTGATTAGCATAACACCACACAAAAGTGTTTGAACATTTTTAAAACAGCTTAGTGATTTTGCCTTTCCTATGACTAGAACTTTAATTTTCTCAATACTGTTTGTGTTAGTACAAACTAAAACCGTAAGTCTTTCTTTACGTTTTTTTTCCATTGTGATATTTGTCTTTTTTTGTAAACCAAGGACTTAGTCATCACTTTAAAAGAGAGACTGAATATATCTGCATTAAAAACATCTCACAGGCTTAAACAGAGAATATTTTTTGATGACATAGCATCTATTTCCAGTGCTTTTTCCTTTAACAGTGTTCCATTCACTGGCAGGTGTAAGCTACGGACTTGCTTAAATCATTTCAATAATACGTCTTCTAACTGTTCACATTTACTAGTTTTTATCTTCTTTCTTTTTGTTTCACCTAGTATGGCCCTTTTCTGAATTTCTTTTTGTTTTTTAAAATTGTTCTTAATATCGAATCAGGAATGTAACTTCAGTGATTCAAGTTTGACTTTTTACTTTACAATTTTGATCTTAAGTTTTCAAAATTTTTAATTTATAACTGACTGACAACGCTTTTCTTTTAATGCTGCTCATGTTGCTCTACACCAATTTCATAACTGATGCTAAAAAATATGATTATGAAAGAAAAACAAATGATTCAAACAGTTCTTACTCAGCAAAACAACAAGAAGATCACATGTAACATCAGCTTGAATTCACATACAGAACTGAACTGAATTCTATGATTCCTATCTGCTGTTATGATGTGAATGGTTATCTGACTTTGTGTTTAGGGAGAAATTTTGGCAAACTTCCACTGAGTCATATGTTTTTTAAATTCCTAAATGGCCTTACGTAACAAATTTGAATTCATCAGATACAAAACAGAGCGTATTAAGCAGAATAGAGTGTGTATTAAGCAGAAATATATACATGCGTTTTGCCTTATTGCTCTAGGGACTTAGTAAAATCACATTTTAAGCAGAAAATCCTTTTTCAATAAGCATATTAAGCGGAGTTTACTGTATATTACATTTAATAATTTTTAATAAGCTATGCTTGCAATTCACCTCATGACTTGTATTCACATCTACTTCTTCATGCCAAGACATGAAAGTTATATGATGAAATAGATGATCTAATCAAACATGTTTTAAGGAGATAACAACTTTATACTGATGAGGTAAAGCAATGCTATAATAAGAGAGTTACAATAAAGGAAAATAGTTAAAAGATATGGGTTACTTAAAAAAAAAAAGAACTAGGCTTTAATAATTTTGCACTTAGTATAATCTAATGATTGTGAGTAATCTTTCAAAAAATCATTAAAGAAGAAGTTTCATGGGTGAGCTTTGGAGACAAGAGGACTCAGATAAATTATACAATGGTAGGTAGAATTCAAAACCAAATTATAAAATGTAAAACATATGCAAAAGCTGATATAAATTCAGATTACAGTTTAATTGCAATGAAATATATGATGAGCTTTAAGAAAATAAGAAAAAATGGGTACAAAGAAATGGACAGGCTAAATAATACAAGATTACATTCAGTTGAAAATAAATGTCTAAAGTATTAAAGAAGGAAAGGTAATTTTAGATAGAATGGTAACATTTGCTCAAAGCCCATGGATAACAGAAGTTGTATTAGAAGTTTAGGATAAGTGGACAAATTAAAAAATTCTAATGATGAAGATAGGAAACTGAATAAGTGGCTTTTTAAAAATAAAAGGTGATTATTGGAAAGGTAGAAGATGCAACATATAAAAAAGGGGAATAACTAAAATGTATTAGCTTAACAAGTGGGTGGAAAATCATTGTTAGAGAAACAAAAAAGCAACAGATGATAAACAGGAGATAAACAGCCTTTAGGACTGACAAGTTTTGAAGGAAACTGTTATGTTATAATGTTACAAAAAAAGAGATAAGGTAATTAAAAAAAGAAAAGAAAATAACATTAAACTTATAAAAAATTAACTTATGAAAATTAATTAAGAAAGAATTATTATGAAAAAAAAAATCTAACTTCAGAGATTAGATAAATAAAAGCTACATATTATAGTATTTCTTCCTGTTTTATACAAGGCAATGGTACCAAAAGTCTGCACCTTGGTGCCCTGGGGAACCGCAACTTCCGCATAGAAGTGCAGAAAAATATTATACAATTTTATTCCCATTTTCATAGGATGTGACATCTAGTGAAGGTGGTGCATAAGTCTCTGTAAACAGTTATTACAGATGCAACAGTAGTCCCTCAATTGTTTTAGTAGTTCCTCAAATTGTCTGGTAGTTTGTGGTGATGTATAAATAAATGTCAATTTCACAAGGTTTTAGTGTTGAATTAGTTTTTGGTAACAGTATCAACTCAATATTATTGTGATTAAGTCAAGTGAAGTTTTTTCTCATATGCATTTTTACTAATGGATCAGTTCTTACAAAACAGCAATGCAGCACTGTGAGAATGAAAATGAAGAGGGTACATTGTCAACCAGTAGCAAGAGTAAAAATTGAAAATATGATACCTATTTGGGTTTTGGTTTTTACCTTGACAAAAATCAAATGATGAGAGACCACAATGTATTATGTATGTGAAATTTTTGGCACCAAAGTAGATGGTAAGTTGAAATGCTATTAAGAAATCACTCATCCCAGCATAATTAGTAAATCTCATGACTACTTTAGCAGAAAGCTAAACGAATTAAATCAACAGAAAGAGTAGGTTTAAATAAATACCAAGCAATGATTTGCTAGCACCTTTACAATTGTAGAAGAACTCATTTTACTGGCTACTGTAAAATGAGTGAACATTATGACTATGAGTCTGCTGGAAAACTACTTTCAAATATACTTTTGTCCAATATCACAATCAGCTACAGAATACAGCTATCTCATAGTGGAGGACTACAATGATCAATTAATTGAAAAATTGAAATGGAAGGAATTTTACTTGCAGCTAGATGAAGGCATACATAACAATAATGATGCTTACACCTCTTTTTTTGGATTATTAATTAACCAAAAAAGCAGGAAGCTTGTGTATGGGAATAAGAAATTAAATTTTGTAGCTTTTAAAAATGCTATGCCTAAGTGAGATTCAAACCTGGATCCTCTGGATGAAAGGCCAGAGGTAGATAACATCTTGATTTGCTTGTAGAAGATGTTCTCTTCTGTAAAAGTATTACTGTAGGCTCAAGACTTCTTGAGATTCTTGATACTTTTATAATCAAAAACAGTATGGAGAAGACTAAGTTACTGATGGTGCTCGTTCTATATCCGGTTGCTATGGAGGATTGTAGGCTTTATTTGAAGCAAAGCCTCGGAAGCACTGTGGAACCACTGCATAATTCACTCAGAAGTACTCATGTCTAAATATCTGAGTCCAACACTGAACCAAGTCTTAGGATATGTAATGAATGTAGTAAATTAATAAAAACTCAACCACTGAAAACAAAATAGTTAAAAAATTAGGATATGGGACCCAAATACGTGTTTGTTATATACAGTACTTCACGATGGCTTTCTTGTGGTAATATATCTTCTCATATGTTTGAACGGCAATGAGAAATTTATATTTTCCTTAAAGAGGAGGGACATATGTTTACCAAACATTTTCTAAATGAAGACTTTTTGGTAAAAGTAGTATATTTATGAGATGTATTTGAAAGGATGAATGCTCTGAGTCTCTTCCTCCAGGGAAGCAATGTACACATTTTAAAGTCGACTGGGAAAATTTAAGCTTTTGTAAAAAATTAAAGCTATGGAAACGAGAAATAAATTTAGATAAAAGCAAGGGATGTTTTCCCGTGTAGCAACAATTTCTGACCTCCAATTGAAGTTGATTCTCTGAAGGTTTAAAATCCATTTTTGAAGAACACCTATCACAGCTTATTAAATACTATAAGAAATATTTTCAAAATGATTTTGATAAATTGGCATGAATTTAAGATCCATTTAATGCCGCTGCTCCAAATCACTTTAATACTGCAGAAGAGAATCTGATTGGGTTGACTTGTAACAATAGGCTGAAAACAAAATTTCGCAGCATGGAATTAAGTGAATTTTTGATGTCTGCTCCTAAGTGATAAAGCTCAGAGAGTGTTAATTCAATTTGTGCAAATCTGGGCTTTCAGCAGTTCTGTGATAAATTGTAAGTAGTGTACGAAAATCAATTTTGAGAAGTAAATGAGGGGGGCTGTGTCCAGTTTAATTCCACAATTTGAAAAAATGTGCAGCAATCTATAAGCTCATCTTTCCTATTAATTATTACAATTAGTTTAATTTGTTCAATTATATTTTTTGTGATATAAAATGTTTTAATTATTTTTACTTTGCCCTTGCAAAAAATGATTACCTATTTCACACAGCATTTGTTAGAACTTGATATAGGGCACCATGGCAAAATCTGAATTCAGCAAGGGCACTGAAAATCAAAAAGGTTTAGGAAACACTAAGAGAAACATTATTTTATTTAGTGTTCAGTCATGAAATAATGATAAAAAATTTAAAAACAAATTAAATATAAAATACTGTGTACAGCATTACCCCACAAAATAAAATTTAACATCATTACTTAAAGTTTTGTAATTATATATATATATATCTTATTCTTTAACAAAAGAGGTGGTTTAGATATTCTGATATTCTTAATCTTATTTTTTTACAAATATGTTACATTAAATTGTGGATACATTAAAAGGAAGAAAAATACAACTTTTACTATCAATGGCCTGAATTTTGTACCATCATTTAGGGTATAAAAATAAAGAAACCATAGTTTTGCTTTTAGTAATTTTACAACATTTTTAAAATGCTAATTCACAAACAAAATTAACATTACTCCTAGAAGCCAAAAATAAAACCATAGGCATAAGTTGTACTACAGATGATCACTTAGGCTGTACTAACATGAGGTAAATCCTTGTTTATGCCTGGCTTCAAACAGGCCATTTATTAATAAACAACGAAAATCTAAAATGTAAGCAAAACTATTCCAGTAATGAAAAAAATATTTTTATTAATGTCAGCCCTTAGGTAAGACAGTAAATTATCCCATCACATGCAGTCCTTTTATGGGTTGACCATCACCTCAATATAATTTTTTTTTAAATTGCCTTCAAAGCTAATAGGTGGTGTTTAATTTTTTGCTTAATAATTTAAAAATATTATCATGATGTTTAAAAAATGAGTAAGTAATTTCATTATTGAAGTTTCTGGCTACTTTTGTTAAACTCAAAAATTTACATTTTAAAAATGAATATAGTCTTTTTGGACATATCACGGACAAAATAAATATATGCCGATATTTTTTTCAGCTAATGTTAGTCATGAATTGTAAAATACTTACTTAAAAGATAAAACAGGTCCAACTTCATTAAATATATCTTTCAATTTTTCTTCAGTAGCTTCATAAGGTATATTTCCAACTAGAAAAAAAAACATTAATAAAGATTATACACTAGTACATATTTTTTAAGAAGTTAAAAATTTACAACTGCACCAATTACTAAAATTCATTTAATAAATCAAGTCATCAAGAGTGTAGCGCTAAATAAATTATATCAAATACTCCAATTACAGGCTAATATCTTTCTAAATGAAAAGTTAATCTCCATTATAACTAATGAATTCAGGCTTAATTATTGCAGATGCTTTGTAAGGCCCCTATGATGTAAAAAAATTACACTCTTTAAAGATTTTAACATCTAAAAATTGTAATTATAAGAACCTTAAAAATTTCAGTACAAAGTTCTACATAAAAAAAACTTCAAATAATGGCAAAGTTTTGCCATTCACCAAAAAAGTTTTGACTCACCAAAAACAGATCTCATAGATTTATCCAAGAGATTTTGATCAGTCATGATTCTCTCTTCTTAAAATCGATTTAATTAATAAAACTTCTGACCGTTTGTGAAATCCCTTATCAACCTGACACAAACCTGTCAAACAAACGCAAACATAACCTACTGACCGGCAACGGCTGAATTCATTTGCAAAGACATTAACCATTCAACATTTTTATTTTTGCGTCGACTAAAATATATATTTTAAAGAAATACACTTTTAAGAATAATAAAAAATGTGATAATCAAGTTATTTAAGATAAATTAACGTTAAAATACTAAATTAAGCTGGTTCATTCATTAAAAGTTCTGAATTAAAATAAATTCTAAATTTATTTCAGTTGGCACCAATGTTAAGGTCTGTTAGTGTTTTGGAGCCCACGTGCCTTGTAGGTAGTTTGGGTTGAGATAGTCTATTTTTGTGGCAATATTATTTTTTTATTTCGTTATTTAACGAAAAACCTAAGATGGCTAGAACAAGAAAGAAGGTAAAGTGTAATTTATTATACAGCTGTGTTTTGTATGTGAAATTAACAATTGTTAATGTTAATTTCACAACTGTGGGTTGGTCTAGGGGTGAACTTGTCATCGCAAATCAGCTGATTTCGAAGTCGAGAGCACTAAGATTCAAATCCTTGTAAATGCAGGTACATTTATACGGATTTGAATACTAGAGCTGTATATCGCTGTTCTTTGGTAGTTAGATTTCAATTAATCACACAGTAATGGTCGACCTCTTCTTTTTTCCTGTTTAGCTTCGGGAACCACCGTAATGAATTTCGTGAGAGGATGATTGAGGATATGTATGTAAATGAAGTGTCTTGTATAGTCTCAGGTCGACCATTCCCGAGATGTTTGGTTAATTGAGACCCAGCCACCACAAAGAACTCCAGTATCCATGATCAAATCCGTATTAAAGTAACTTTTTTATTTTTCTTGATTAGCCTCTGGTAGTTAACGTTTTTGTAATACTTCAGAGGATGTATGAGGATAATATGCATGCATGTAAATGAAGTATAATCTTGTACAGTCTCAGTTCGACCATTCCTGAAATGTGTGGTTAATTGAAACCCAACCACCAAAGAATACCGATATCCACGATTTAGCATTCAAAACTGACTACTAGGTCTTGAATGCTGGAACGCTCGACTTCCAAATCAGCTTATTTGGGAAGACACGTTCACCACTACACCAACCTGGTGGGTTAGTATTAAAGAAACTGCCTTTACTAGGATTTGAACCTTAAAATTGTCGACATTGAAATCAGCTGATTTGCAGTGATGAGTTCACCAGTAGACCAACCAGGTGGTTTAGGAGTGGTTGACCCGAGACTGATGATTGTATGATTCATACAAGCATTCTGATTTCAACCTCTGAAGTAATACCATACGGTGGTTCCAGAGGCTAGACAGAAAAAGAGAGAGAGAGTTGTGATTGTTAGTTCAGATTTAAATGTCTATTGACAGTTTCATAATATTTTTATGTACAAATCTTTATTGATTTTTGAGAAGCGTTTGAAGTAAATGATTAAATTCAAGTGTGTATGAATTTCCTCTTATATTTGCAGGCTCTTTTTTGAAAAGTTATATTTTTTTCGTTGCTGATGCATGTTTTCAGTGAAGTTCCTTAAGTATAATTATATCGCCAGTAATTTGTTTCTTATTCGTTCTCTTATAATGGTTGGTTGTTGGTCAGCTTAGAAATATTTGTCTCCTGGTACCTGATGCAGTGTTTTATATAGCAGTTGTAAAATTAGATTTTTTTTTAGAGTTGTATATTTTTACCAGACTGTGTTATGTAGAAAATTTACTGATAGTAAAAGATAGAATAGCAGCTGCCACTAAGCACTATGAAAACTAATGTGTGCAATTTCAATTACTATCAGTAAACTGGTTTTGGAAAATGGGATCAACTAATTTCTTCAATTGAATAGCACCTGTCTAATAAGCATTACTCAATTATATCAAAACTTTTCAAGTGGATAAGAATTCTTAGATTATAAACTCATATTTATAAGCAAGAAGGTAACTGAGGGTAACAGTTAAAAAAACACTGTAAAGATATCAAACTTAGTTGACACATCTTGACAATGTAATTTAGCAAATTGCCGATCTCCAAGGCAGAGTGATAGCGTCTTAGCTCAGGGGTCCTGGTTTTGAATCCCAGTCAAGAATGACATTTACAAATGCTACAAAATTCCTTTTCCCAAGTTCAAGCTTCTTTGTAAGTTTGTGTGGTAAATCAGTTTATCAAAAAATAAAATAAATTTCCTTAAAGTGAACTGTATTGAAGTTTTTTCAGTTGTTCTTTAGTTAAGAACTAATACAGTTATGCACTATAACTGTATAAATGTACAATACTATATATATTAACTGGCTCAGCTTGATGGCCTCTACATAGGCATTCTTAAACTGTATTCTTGTATGACTGTGTACCAGTATCAACTGGTAAACAGCACCTTAAAGTTACTGTTCATAACTGCTGTAAGTTGGGCAGGTATATTTAAAATACTGTCATTTAACATATTTATTATTGCAATCCCGTGCATTTGAATATCTGTTTTGATTATTGTATGTATAATACATTTTATTTCGAGGATATTTTTATTTTACTTTTATAAATTTCTAATTAATTTTAGTTATAATTACATTTTTATATAAAGTTTTTTATTTTTATTTAAAAATTGTGTATCATTAAAGTAATAGATCAACTATTAGAAGTATTGTTTTTACGATCTTGCACATTGCAGGTGACATTATAACTGAACAATAATTCTTGACCAAACTCCTTTTTAAATATTTACCTTTGCAATTAGTTTTAAGAATGGAATGGTTAACTGCTGGCAGAAGAGAGACTGCAAAAATGCTGGGCAACAATCATGTTTAATTGTTATAAAATAATATACAGTATACCAACAGATCCTGAGAAAAACACTTCAGTTTATTGAATGGTCCTTAAACATTGACAGAAATTTTATTTTTAACATCAGTGATGAAAAATGCACCCTTACAAACATAATTTTTGCTAAACTTTGCATCTTATTTAATTTACAAGCACATAGTTTTGCAAGAACAGAATCCTCCAAGGAATTCTTTATTCTTGTATTTAATCAAATGTACAAAATAGTTCATTTCCAACAACAAACCGAGTTATTTATTCTTTCTTTTAAAAAATTGTGCTTATATTTCAAGTGGCATGTTTTATATTTTTAATTTTAAAGTAATAATTTTATTTTTATATTATTATTTTTTTAAAAATAAAAGCTAATTTCCGTCAAATGAATTGATTGTTTGAAATGACACTTTACTGAAGGTACTATCTTTTATTTGTACTACCTTTATTACTTTACAGTTAGTGGTTGTTTTTTAATGTACACTAAAAGTTATTTATAAATTGTGAAAAATAAATGAATAATTTGCTTGTAGATTTTTACTTTATATTGGTAATCCTGAAAAGTCTTACAAGACAGAAGTTATATTTTAACATACTACTTGAATACGTAAATCTTATTTTTAAAAGTTATTTACAGTTTTAAAGTTTACACTCATTACTTTCTTTTTAGGGACGCTCAGTCAGAAGGAACAAACAATCAAAACAGAATATTGAACCTGAAGAAGTAAAAAGAGCTCCACATTCATTTGTTATACACAAAGGGGCAGTTGGGCAATACATTCAAGATCTTACTAAAGACTTTCGTAAGGTCATGGAGCCTTTTACTGCATCATCATTAAAGGTATATTAATGTTATTTTGTGTTACTCTATTGTGTTTTGTATTCTTTGAAATATTTGTTTGTAACTTATTGTTAATAATGGATCTGGTGTTATTGAAGTTTATTCTGTGTTACACATAATTGAAGTTTACTAGCAAACTTCAATCAAACTTATTACTACTATTGTAATTTTGTTCCAAATATCCCTATCTCATGATTTTAAGTTGTTATAAAAAGTTTATACAGTTTTATTTTTGTTATAATGATTTCACCAAACGTACTAGTAAAATACTGATTCTGGTATGTGCTACTTTTCAGTACTTTAAAAAAAATCATGGGGTTTATTACTTTTATTGTTGTTGTTGGTTATCAGTTTGTTTGTAGCCTTTTAAAATTGACCTTTTTAGTAATCTGTTCAAAGATAGGGAAGTTTCCTTTCTACATCAACAAAAAAACTGAGAATTACACATATACATTATTTTGCATGGTTTATACAAAAAAAAAATTGGTGATTACAATCATCGTGTTCTGTGAGCCGTCATTTCATATTCTCTCTATTTTTGCAGTTGTAATTGTAGTATTTCTATAGAGTGCTTTGTAATAAGAGTTCTCATAAAAAATTTGTTTTCACAGACACACTTTTGTTCTTCATTGTGGGAAATTATGATTTGTTTAAGAAAATTAGTGTATTTATTAGATAATAAAAAATATTAATAAACTATATCTCATACAATTTGTGTGTTGAGAAATTGCATCTATTACTTTGGGAGGCTATTTTTGTTAGTTTATGAATATGCGGCCATTTTTTAAAATGGAACTTGCAACTGGATATCTTTATTTAGAATAATAAATAAAAATTACATCAGATAATCATCTTCACCTAAAGCCAAATATTTTTAATTAAAACCCTGAAAATTAAAATCATGAATATTGATTTACATTTTTTAAGAATAATTATAAAAAATAAATTTGATTTTAGTGTGAACTTTTTAAGAAACAGGAAGGTGTAAAATTTTAAAACCATTTTTCATTAAAGATTTTGCCTCATGTTCTTAAATCTCCCCATAAGGAATACATTCTTTTCATTAGATATTATTACTTTAAAGTTTTATTTTTATTAAAAAGTATTTTTCTAAGTTTTAGAAACCTTTCTAAAGTTTCATTACTGAAGTTCATTTAATGCTGCTCTTCATTTTTTTGACACAATCTTAAGTAGACCAAAACAAATTAACTGTTTTCAGACATTATTACTACTTTCACCAGTTGTATGTTGTTAAATAATTTTTATTTTGGTACCTAATTAGTATTTATTTTTATATTAACTTTTTATTTCAATTAGCTATCTTAGTAACTGACCTTTTTATTTCATTCTTAAATTAAACATTAAATGTGGATACAGTATAGAATAATATATATTGTGACATGTAGTTGTTTGATTGTAGACAACATTATAATAGTTATATAGTAAAAAAAGAGGCAATATGTTTAATGTATTAATGTCATTAGAAGATATGTATTGTTATTTTTGCTTTACACTCTCCTGGTATTTTTTATTGGCTGCTCTGCAGTAAAGCAGAGCAGATTTCTGAGGTACAAGTGACACCAGCCATAATGGCTTTCTCTGGTGTTCATTAATTAGGTAGTCCCTGGGCTCCATTTTGATGGTTTGGCATGCTGATATGCAACATTTTGTTTTGATAGTGAAAAAGGGAATGGGAAACTTCTCAGTTATAATAGTCTTACTTTCTGTAGTAAACTTGGCATGAAATTTTGTTACTTTAAGAATGTCTATGGCAGTTTCAGGAATAACTTGTATTGCATCTGATCACCTACAATGTTTTTGTCTATACCTAATTTGCATACATGGTAAAAAAGTTTTATTAGAATAAAGGTAGCCTTTTTTCAGGACCAACTTATTGTATACCTTACAGAAGGTTCTTAAGAGACATGGTTAAAACAAAATATAAATAATAAAACAAAACAGAAATTAAAATAAGGAGGTATCAGGAAAGTATATAGAGAGCTTTTGGGAAGGCAGGCAGGAGTTGTTTAAGATTTATGAGGCAGCTAAAAATAGGTACCAAATTTCAGAATAATCACCTGCCATCTTACGAATTATTTGGTAATATGCATGTTACCGAAAGTCCAGAACACTAAACTTAGCAGTACACAAACATCAAAGATGTAGTACGTGTTTTGTTATTTTTTCCCTGGCATTGACTGCTGTGTTCATTAGGCATTAAATAAGGCCAACAGCATGCTAAAAAACTGCATTAAACATTGTTTAACATTTGATCATCTTTGTAAACTGGTTAATTACATGGTTTTCCTTGTTTGCATTATTTCATTTTTATTTTTCAGTAGTTTAGATCTGTATCCTCTTTTTTTTAGTTTTCATCATTAATTTTGTATTATAGTCTTTATTAATGACCCAACCATAGTTTTTTGTTTTCATAAAATTTATCTATCTAAATTTTCATCCCTTCTATTATTAAAATACAGATTATTAAAATGTAGCAGGAATGTGTTTTACATATTCTGTAGAAGTATCTAAACAGTATGATGAAGCGACATTTCAAATTTTTTATAACCACTTGTCATTATCAACAGAATATCAAATTGATATAATATTTGTCAGGATCAGTAAAAATATAAAAAAATGTATTTTGATGTAATTTAATGTGGGTAGTCAAAGATAATGATTATGAATGAGTAAATTATTTTTTTTTAAATTTATAACTTTAGCCATTGATAGCATCTTAAACTTGCAAGGCGTCTCCCTGAAAATAAGCAAATTGTATGATTTAACATAATTAAAAAATAAATGAAACAAACATTGAACATTTACAAAATGTTAGTCCTAAAGGAACAAAATTTGATTAAACAAAACATTCAGAAATAAAAAAGAACATAAACTCATATCAAAGAATATTAAAGTATGTTGAGAATTAAAAATAATTTTAAATACCAGAACTGATCCAATTAATAAATTATTGCAGTTTATGAAAACTTAATTCTTCTGTAAAGAATTAATAAAATAAATAAATAAACTTCTTAGAAATAACGATTCATCAGATTCCTAGTTTTCTGGGTTTTAAGAATTTATAAGGAAAACTTTCATTCTGGTATTTTCTTTTTTTATTATTATTATATCTCTAAATAAATTTGTATCCATAATAAAAATCTAAAGCTTATGTCATATTTAGTATTAGAAGTAACATCGAATTAGTAAAAAATATTAATAGAAAAGGTCAAAATTTTATTCTTATTTATGCGTAGTTCTCGTCCAACAACGCTTCACCCTACACCGATGATGTGCCAAGAACGACACAAAAAAAATGAAAATTTTAAATGGTCTTATAAAATTATGACTACAATGCGGAAATTGTTTGGTTTTTAAATGAAACGCTGAGAAATTTGAATGTTTGAACAAAGAAATTTTATTAACATAATTTATCTTAAAATTAATATTTTTATAATGGGATTCACCCTTTGATGCCAGCTGGACGCATGCTACATTATAAAGAGAAAGTCATCTTCACACACATTCGACTCTTCACCACGTTGTTCATCTCCCGCTGTTAACAGCATACCTGGTCGCCGATCTTAATTTCTTGATACTGCTTCTTCCATGTCCAGAGTGAGAGTGCTAGTGCCCTTCCCACACACTTACTAGCCGGCCGGAGAAACAAAAATAATTACCTTCCCTTTCCAACAAAGTTTCTTACATTACAGATCGCATGCACGAGAACTTCAACATCTTAACAATAATACACATCTACTTAATACTAGTAAAAAACATGTTACTTATGTTAAATGTCATACAATTAAATACAAGTTACAATATCAACAAAAAAATTACTTACATTAAAGCTAATACAATGTCATACAATTAAATACAAGTTGCAATGTCAGCTTTATTTTTTATTCATGAGGTTTGACACGCCTCATTTATGATATTAAGTGTATTTAAAGAAGTACTCAGTAAAAATAATATTAAAAAATCAATTTTCAAATGAAGTAATGTCTTTAGTAAAACAAGTCAAAATTACTTTTAATTCTAACTACTATTTACAAGAGTGAACTCATCTTCGAATAGCCTAAGGTCCGAATTATTTTTGCAGTAAAAAGAAGACATAATATTATTTCAATTTATTAAATCACTAAATTACATTAAATCATTTAATTATTACTAATATTTCTAACTCTTTAAGTAACAATAAAATAAAATGATGCATTATTGTATTAATGACATTTGATATTATATGATGACAAAAGTCAATTTAGAACACAATTTAATACTGAAGAAGCTACATAGTTTAAAAATAATAATACAGTTAGAAAACAATAATAAATTTCATATTTTAGTTATCAGTATAAAAAAAATATACAAATAAATTCAAACAGGTATCTAATGAAAAACAATATTTAATAATAATTAATAAAACAGTAATAATTCAAATTAACATTTTCATACTACTTCAAAAGTAATTTTGTGTAGTATAATTTAATAGAATAGTATAGTAGAATGAATAGCAATGAAAATGGTTATAATATATACCAAAAAAAATTAATTAAATTTATATTTATATTTTTTTTTTTTGTCTTCAGTCATTTGACTGGTTTGATGCAGCTCTCCAAGATTCCCTATCTAGTGCTAGTCGTTTCATTTCAGTATACCCTCTACATCCTACATCCCCAACAATTTGTTTTACATACTCCAAACGTGGCCTGCCTACACAATTTTTCCCTTCTACCTGTCCTTCCAATATTAAAGCGACTATTCCAGGATGCCTTAGTATGTGGCCTATAAGTCTGTCTCTTCTTTTAACTATATTTTTCCAAATGCTTCTTTCTTCATCTATTTGCCGCAATACCTCTTCATTTGTCACTTTATCCACCCATCTGATTTTTAACATTCTCCTATAGCACCACATTTCAAAAGCTTCTAATCTTTTCTTCTCAGATACTCCGATTGTCCAAGTTTCACTTCCATATAAAGCGACACTCCAAACATACACTTTCAAAAATCTTTTCCTGACATTTAAATTAATTTTTGATGTAAACAAATTATATTTCTTACTGAAGGCTCGTTTAGCTTGTGCTATTCGGCATTTTATATCGCTCCTGCTTCGTCCATCTTTAGTAATTTTACTTCCCAAATAACAAAATTCTTCTACCTCCATAATCTTTTCTCCTCCTATTTTCACATTCAGCGGTCCATCTTTGTTATTTCTACTACATTTCATTACTTTTGTTTTGTTCTTGTTTATTTTCATGCGATAGTTCTTGCGTAGGACTTCATCTATGCCGTTCATTGTTTCTTCTAAATCCTTTTTACTCTCGCCTAGAATTACTATATCATCAGCAAATCGTAGCATCTTTATCTTTTCACCTTGTACTGTTACTCCGAATCTAAATTGTTCTTTAACATCATTAACTGCTAGTTCCATGTAAAGATTAAAAAGTAACGGAGATAGGGAACATCCTTGTCGGACTCCCTTTCTTATTAGGGCTTCTTTCTTATGTTCCTCAATTGTTATTGTTGCTGTTTGGTTCCTGTACATGTTAGCAATTGTTCTTCTATCTCTGTATTTGAACCCTAATTTTTTTAAAATGCTGAACATTTTATTCCAGTCTACGTTATCGAAAGCCTTTTCTAGGTCTATAAACGCCAAGTATGTTGGTTTGTTTTTCTTTAATCTTCCTTCTACTATTAATCTGAGGCCTAAAATTGCTTCCCTTGTCCCTATACTTTTCCTGAAACCAAATTGGTCTTTCCCTAACACTTCTTCCACTCTTTTGATCAGATTTATATATAAAAATGAAATTATAAATTTACATTATTAAAAGACAAATAATAATTTTAATATTTTATGGTACCAACATATAAATTTTATAAAAAATATTTAACTGACTATAAAATTACTTTTAAAACTACTAACAAAGAAATAATAAATCTAATTCTAATATTTTCAGCAGAGCTGGTATTGTAGGTATCTAGTGTGAAAACAGGTAATGTTGTATACTTTGTGTGTGAGAGCAAAGTTGCTCTCTAGTTTAAAAAGACAGTGGTTTTGATATGATAAAAATTATTTATAGACAGTACAGTTCTTTACATTCAAATCATCAATAATATATGTTTATTTTTACAGGTTCGCAAGAAGAATTCTGTTAAAGATTTTGTTTCTGTGGCTGGCTTATTGCACGTCTCTCATCTGATCATGTTCACCAGAACTGATGAGTCTGGATATATGAGAATATGTAGATTACCTCGTGGTCCAACACTTACATTTAAAATTTATAATTATTCTTTATCAAGGGATATCTTATCTCAACTTAAAAAACAATATATTATTAGTAAAGAGTACAGGCATTCTCCGTTAGTTGTTTTGAACAGTTTCTCTGGTGAAGGTGCTCATATGAAATTAATGACATCAATGTTTCAGAACATGTTTCCACCAATAAATTTGAGTAAAGTAAGTGTTATTTTGTAAACTTAACCTTTAGTATAGTTGAAAAAATATAGTTGTAAAGTCATAAGTAATCAGAAGTATATTTTATGTTCACCAATGTTTTTTTTACAGAAGGTACTGTGATGTTTTTCTCTTTACTTTACTTTGTCTAAGATATGTGGTTTCACAGATTTCCTTGCATAATTAAACATAGGAAGTAAATTATTCTGTTAACACATTGAAATATCACTGAAACCTGGAGTTTGTATCAGTTTTTAATTGAAACTGAAGTTTTTCAATGATGATAAAATTCTGCATATTATCCATAGATTGTTATAGTTCTCAGATACCATTTTCTATGATCTATCAAAGGTCTTTGATGACTGTATGACCCATATTTTCCTTTTACTTAAACTGATTCATAAATTTACAGTCACTTTTATTAATAGCTTTATTATAGCATTATTTTTACTTTATGTACAATTTAAAAAATTCTTATAATAATTTTATCAAACATTTTAGCCTGTTGGTATGATTATATAATTAATAAAGAACTCACTTACCAACAATTCTTTCAACAACAATTCCATCATCAGGAACTTAAAAATTTTATATTAACTTAATAAAACTAAAACTTCATCATGTAAATTTGTTTATGTAACGTAATATAGTGTAACAGTGGTCATCATAAAATTATGGTGTTTAAAATTATGTTGGGGACTTAACATCCTGTCATTATGAATGTCTCCACCGTTATCAAATATATAATGGTGGAGGTATTCATTATGACAGGACATTAAGTCGACATAATTTTAAACATATGATGACCACTGCTATATTATATTTCTTACATAAACAAATTTAGATGACAATGAAGTTTTATTAAGATTATAACATAAAATTTTTAAGTTCCTGGTGATGGAATTTTATTCTGAAAGCACCTGAACATATATATAAAAGAATTGTTAGTAAGTGGGTTCTTTAATTATTAATTTAAAAAATATTTACTTTGCAATATGTTGGTGTTTTGTTTCATTTGCTTTGCATACATATATATTTATTTATAGACAAGTATACCAGTGGGTGATTCACAAAGTTCATATAAATTTGTGTGAAATGCTTTGTTTTTTACTTCTTATTGAGAAAATTTTTTTTGCCAATTTCTGCTTTTAGTTATTCTGTTTGACCTATTTAAAACAAACCAAGCATGACAGAAAATATTATGATTTTAAATTAGACCAAATTAACTAATAATAATATTACAATCAGTAATTAATATTAATTATTTTGTAAACTTAACCTTTAGTATAGTTGAAAAAATATGGTTGTAAAGTCATAAGTAATCAGACGTATATTTTATGTTCACCAATGTTTTTTTTTACAGAAGGTACTGTGATGTTCTTATTTTTAAAAAAGTGCATTATTTTTACTTTATGTAAAACTTTTTAAATTATAACTTTGGACTTGAAAGATCTAAGTGCCAAAAAGTCGCTTCTTGGTAAAATGAATTTAAAGTTTTATACCTATAAAATTACCCAATTTAAAATTATGTTGAAATGTACAGGCTGTTTGAATTAAAAGATACCCGGGTTAATTATTATTATAAATTATTATAGTTATAATAATTTATAATTTGGAATTGTTAATAGTGAATTAAGTTTAATATTATTAATTTCTTTTTTTGTAAGTCTAATTATAAGAATATGTTTAGTTATGACAAAACAGTTCAGATTGCAGAAAATTAAAGAAAAATATTTTCCTGTCTTTGCAGTATTATGTTTTGACTCTGAGCAATAACTTAAAAATATAAATCTTTTCTTACTGTAGAACAGAAAAAAAATCTTTTTAATGGAATATTATGTTTCATTTCAGAACATTTTTAGGTGGGAAGTAATATAAAAAGTAAAGATAACAAAGTTGAAATAAAGAATATATAATACAAGCTGTACATAGATTGCCATGATCAGCAGGTGGGATCTATCACCAATCACAATAACTATCAAATAGAAGATTTCAATATAAATTCATGTGTACATTAAAGGGGTTGACATAGAAGTTGAATTTCACAAAAAAAAATCCTTTCTTTTTATTTTTGACACTTATCAATTTCAGCTGCAAGTCCTAATTTTAGCTTAAATTATTATATCCAATATTAATAATATTGACGTTTATACAGGTTACATGTGGGAGATGGATGGATTTTAAATAAGCAATTCTCTGTTAATTTAAAATTAAATTATTTGTATTAACATAAAATTAAAGCTCAATACATACCATTTGAATGCAATTATATTCACCATATTTATGAAAAATAATGTCCTCTTGGTGATGTCCATCAGTTTGAATGTAGTTCTCAAGTTTTCTCAAAATCCTTCACAGGATAAATTGTAGCAATTTCTTGAATTGTGGCATTCTTTAACTCGTGCAAATTGCTGGGTTTATGATTGTGGACATGGTTTTTGAGGTACCCCCACAGAAAATAGTCACAGACTGATAAATCGGGAGATCTTGGAGGCCATTGAATATTGCCAAAACATGACATGATGTGTCCAGGAAACATGCATAGAAGAACTGCCATTGAATCGTTTGCAGTGTGTTCTGCAGCACCATCCTGCTGGAACCAAACATTTTTTAAAGTGATTCTTCACCTTTGCATTCTGGTAAAGAATGTTTGAAGCATGTGAGTATATTGAGTCAAATTAACAGTGACAATATCATTTCCTTAAAAAAAAAATACAGTCAGATAATGCCAAAAGAGCTAACAATGCACCAGACTGTCACTTATTGAGAGTCCAGAGGACACTGGTGAATGATGTGTGGATGTTCAGGAACTCAGGTTTTACTGATTTATGGTTCCGTTCAAATGAAGATGAAAATCGCTTGCATTCCGTAAGTAAAGTTGTCGTGTGCAACAAAATCTGTTACTTTTAACTGTTGCACAATAAGAATTTTATATGGGTCTTAATTCTTTATGTAAAATTTATCTAACAGGGTTCATGATTGATTGCTAACTCACTAGCATGTTGTCTAGCTGACCGTCCTGAGCTTCTGACGAGCACTTCCCTTACCCTTGTAATGTTTATTCGTTGCACTGCATCTTGGGCTTTTATGCTTCTTATTCATAATGTTTCCAGTTGATCTTAAATGTTCTACCCATCTGAGGATTGTGTTATGACTCGCAACAGTTCCATGCTGGCCGAGATTGAATTTGATACAAAAGAGTTGCTGTGTAGCTGTAATAGACTCACCACTTCTAACAAAACTGTCATATACGAACATCCAAAGTTGCAAGTTCCACAGCTTTATTGTTACTGAAATGGCATCGTGTGAGGAGTAGATCTATCCCACCTCAACATTCTCCTACCACTGTGCTCTCAGTAGTACACAGTTTATAACCATCTGTCTCCTGTATGTCACCTGGTATTAACACTAAGTTCTATTCCTTTTTTGTTGCTAAATTTTGAGTAAATATTTAAAAAAAAAATTTATGTCATTAAGGTCAATTTAGATACTGTGCGTCGCTGTGTTCTGTTCAGTTACAACCCTGAAACAAAGATGATTGATTTTCGTCACTATGGTATAAGAGTTGTACCTGTTGGCTTATCACGGGGTGTGAAAAAGATACTTCGCAGTAAAGTACCTAATTTGAGCCGGTGTAATGATGTATCAGATTTTATTATGAAGTAAGTAATTTTGTTTAGCTAAGAATGTGTATAATATGTAATGAGTTGAATTTATATAATAATTTTTAATAAATCTTTTACACTCTATTCTGAATTTGTAAAGTAAACCTCCTCTTCAAGCTGTCTTGATTTTCCATTAATGTTAAATGGAAAGAGTTTTTATTATAGTATAAATATTTAACTATAACTTAATTATTTTTCTTAAGTAATCTTTTCTTTTATTTTTCTCCCTTTCCATTATATAACCTTCTAATTTATTGTGTTATATATAATTGGACAGAATAAAACTAATTGAAATAGTAATTATAATGGTTAATAGTAGTAAAAACTATAGTAATAATTTAATTGGAATAGATCTCTTCTAGAGTTGGTTTGTGATAAACTACTATCTCCAGTATCTATAAGGAATTAGACGTTTTAATAATTTATCCATTTTAATTTAATAATTTAATTGGAGTAGATCTCTTCTAGCGTTGGTTTGTGATAAACTACTATCTCCAGTATCTATAAGGAATTAGACGTTTTAATAATTTATCCATTTTATAGTATTGTATTAATTTTTATACATGTACATAGTATTGTTAACAACAATGACAAAACAATAATAATACTGTCAGCTAGGTAACATATAAAAATAACTTGAATTGCTAAAAAAAATTTCTTTAAAAATTTTACTTATTGATTGAAACTTTAATCTCCTTTAAAGAACTCTCCTTGTGACTGAACGCATTTGTTCCAATATTCTTCCCACTGCTGGAAACATTTTTGGTCCCTAAAGAGACATGTAGACTAAGGCCTGCAGCACTTTATTTCTGACTTCCTCCATAGTAAAATGCTTCCCTTAGAATTCTTTTTTGGGAAAAAGAAAAAAGTTGCAAGGAGCAAGATTGGGCGAGTAGGAAAGGTGAATGTCAACAATCATCAGTTTTTTGACAAGTGCTGTTTGGTGTGGAGGGGAATATGAGAGGAGGTATCAAGTGCAGAAACCAATTGCCACTCTCCTTTGTTGCCAGGCATATTCATTGCACACTCCTGCAATCTTCTCAGCTTGTCCAAGTAGAAATGTTGATTCACTGTAGGCCCAGGAGAAATTGGCCATGGCTGGAAGGAGGAGGTTGAGGGAGATCACAGGTGGGGCAGGTGGAGAGGACCAAGTACTTGGGTGTATGGCTGCAGGCAAATAGAAGCTTTGATGAGCATGTCCAGTAGGTTGTCAAGAAGGCTGGAGAGGTCTACGACGGCGCTGGGCAGGCTTATGCCCAGGTCTGGGACTCCCAGAACCTCCATAAGGAGGTTAATCATGTCAGTGACCACCTCAATCGTGTTGTACACTGTGCTCACATGGGGAGAGGTGCTGTGTGTGTGGGGCCAGAAATGGGCTGAAGGCCATGCAGCACAGATTGGCACTGGGTTATGGCGACGTTCAGAACGGTTTTGGGGAAGGCGGTCTGTTTACTGGCAGGATTGCCTCTGGTCAGGTTACTGGTAGGGGAGAGATCTCAGAGGCAAAGGAGTGTGGTGCTGGGGGAAGCCAGGTAGCTTATTGAGGGCTGGTTGAACCAATAGGACATGTCAGAGAAGGATAGGTGGACCTAGAGACTTATTGTGGGAATCCTGCCGTGGCAATGCAGGAAGCATGGGGAGCTGAATTACCATCTTACACAGCTCCTTACTGGCCATGGTGAATGGTGAATTTGGATCATAACTGCACAGGTTCCGCTTACGTGAAGACCATGATGTGGGGAAGTGGACACACTTGAGCACACCTTCTTTGGTTGTAGGAGGTGGGTGCTGCTGCAGAGAGACCTCGGAGAACTTCATCTGATGCCGGATAACATACTGGAGTGCATGCTCAGTGGAGAGAGAGGTACTCAGATCCTTAAGGAAAAAGAGCGACAGGGTCAGAGAACTACCATAGGGTAGGGTGAACAGCCTCTTTCAGGAGAGGTGGAATGCTTTGGCGTTCCACTTGTTGAGTTAATATCCACCTTGGTTAGGGTAATTACTTTATGTATTTACCGCTGGTTCAAATAATAAAAAAATATAGACATTTATCACTTCATAATTAGATATAATCCTTTAATATTTGAATGAATAATACAAGATTATGTATAAGTGTATATAAATGCTTTTAATGATTCCATAAATGAAACTTTGTTGAAGAATATATTTTGTGTGTTGAGTCCATGAAGATTGCTAGAAGAAGCCTGGAAGAAGACTAACTGAATGTAATATGGAGCCGCTGAATCATCAGGAGCTGAATACATATGAAAGGAGCTGAATGAACTGTATGAAGTCGAGTGCAGCAGACAGGAGCCGAGTGTGAACTGATAGAAAGAACTTTACATTTTAAAGTTTTTCTTAAATAAATTTTTAATAACTGAGTCTGAACATACTGCCCGCCAAAAAATAATATGACATGTTATAATAAAATGTTAAAATGAAATGTTACAATACAAATATGAATTAATAATAATGCTTGTTTTGTAATCTATAATTGTACAATGTAGTTAATGAACAAATAATAATATATTCATGAATATAATGTATAATCTAAATTTAAATTAAAAATGCTTATGAGTATGTTAGCAATCTTAATTTATGCAGACCTCTGTCCACCATGATGAATCATAATTGGACAGATTGAAAAGAATTTGGTTGTGGTAGTAAATCACTATAACCGATGTGGCTTTGTTCTTGTTGTGAATTTCTGGATTGTGGTCGTAAATCTTGATAAGGATTAGTTTATTATTACTATCAATATTATTATCATTTGTATTAATGTTAAGATTCATTTCTGGTTCGTTTGATTTCCTTTGTTGTGAATTGAAGGCTTTCGTTGGCATCTGTAGGTTTTTGTAAAATCAAATCATTCTTTTTTAGGGGTTGTAAAGGAGTCTTTGCCTTTCAGATACCATATATGTTTATGCTTCGATTGTGGAATATTCTCTTGAGATAACTTATGTGATCTATTTTGATAAATACTGTCATCTTGTGACAGTTAACATTGTTATTTGAATGATCTAGTTTATTCTTAGAATATTGCGAATATTGTTTATTATTATTGTAAAATTGTTTGATTGATACCTTAGGTTGTGGTTTCTCAGTAATAAAATGTCTTTCAACGTTCGACCCTTGTTGTCTCTTCTGGATTTGTTGATGCCCAGAATAGCATGCATCATGTTTTTTTAACTTTCCTTCAATTATTTTTTTCTTAATTACATTGTGTTAAGATTCATTTATTTGAATTAATTTCTTTATTATATGATTTTTGATTATTTTTAGTATCATTTATTAAATATTGTAATTGCATTCTGTAATACACAAGTGGTGTTATACAATTTTTCACAACTTTTCACAATCTAAAAATAAATCATCATCATCAAATTGCATCTCGCTTCTTGATTGAATGATGTTATATCTGCCTTGCAAATTAAGAAGATTCCTTAATTTAATTTGAAGTCAATTCTGTCTTCTTGTGAGGGATCAGATCTATCAGTAAAGTTGCAAATTCTCATTTTAGTGACCCTCTTTGTCTTATTAATTGTGACAATTCCATAATGATATTAAATAACTTAAGTTAATAATATGAAATGTTAACAAAAGTAACTTAAATATGAAATGAATCAATGATATTATATAAATGATAAAACAATGTAAATTAAATGTAATAATAAATTAAGAGATATGTTACATAAATAATGTTGGTGATCTAGACGCTGTGAGTCCCTTTATACAGTAGATTGTTGAATATGAAGCTTCTTGAATGATGTTTCATGAAATTGTAGATTTTATCTACAGTTGTGGTAGATTAAATGATGAATTCTTCAAAACTGTAGATCATATAAATCCGTGGTTAGAGGACCAAATATATATATGTTGAGGTAATATCTACCTTGGTTAGGGTAAGTACTCTATGTATTTACTGCTGGTTCAGATAATAAATATAGACATTTATCACTACATAATTTGATATGATCCTTTAATATTTGAATGAATAATACAAGATTATGTATAAATACTTCTAATGATTCCATAAATGATATATTGTTAAAGAATATGTTTTGTATGATGAGTCCATGAAGATTGATAGAAGAAGACTAACTGAATGTAGTGCGAAGCCGGCTTATATAGTTAAAGAACTTACAGCTGAATTGTCAGGAGCCGAGTGCATCTGAAAGGAGCTGTGTGAACTATACAGAGCTGAGTGCAGCCAAAAGGAGCCAATTATGAACTGATAGAAAGACCTTTAAATTTTAAAGTTCTTCTTAGATAAATCTTTAATAACATGCACTGAGTCTGAACACCACCTTCGATGAGTGAATGAGGACTTAAGGGATGCATAGGTGGGAAATTGAAAAGACCAAAGTCCCTGTTAGGGGACCACGTTGGGGAAATCCTGTTTAGAGGCAGGCTTATATAAAAGACAGAGTGGCCTGGCTGTCTGGGCTGCTGCATTGGGAATGGCATAGCTGGGCCTAGCGTGACGGTTTGGGTAGCTAGAGGCTAGGGCACCTCTGGGGTCTGCATGATGGGTAGCTAGAGGTTAGGGCACCTCCGGGGTCTGCATGATGCTTGATTGCAGGTCCGGCTCTGGGAGGCAGGGTTAAAAAAAAGAAGAGGTCCAGGAGGAATAAGTTGTTTAAGCACATCAAAAATAGATTAATCTATATAGTTTTCATATTTGATCAAAGTTGCTGTGTTTTAGGGCATATACATATTGAAGTTGGTCCTTCAAATTAAGTTCACATTAACATGAATCTTGTATTATAAACCAAGTTGTAAAACATACGAGGTGCGACAATAAAGTAATGAGACTGATTTTTCTTTGCAAGATGTGGGAACCCTGCAGCTTGCGTAGGCACACCATCTTTGGCCTTGGTCTATAAGCTACTTCTAGTCCAAGCGGCACATTGATGCAACTGCTCAGTCGTGAGTTGTGCTGTAATAAGTGAACATGTGTTTGTGTCTCTTGGACAGACATGAAAACGCAAAATATTGCGCAACGATATGCCATTTCTTTTTGCGTTAAATTGGGTGAAAACGCGACAACTTATGGTAAGCTTCAGAAGGCTTTTGGAGAGGAGGTTATGTCAAGAGCTCAAGTTTTTCGGTGGCATAAAATTTTTAGTGAAGGCAGAACGAATGTTGAAGATGAAGACCACAGTGGATGACCATCAACCTCACAGACAGATGTCAACTTGACCAGGGTGCGTGAAATCGTACGATCGAAGATTATCCGTGGAAATTATTGGAGAAGAAGTCAATATCAATCGAGAAACGGTTCGTCTAATATTAACTGAAGATCTTTGTATGAGAAAAATTTGTGCAAAAAT
This sequence comes from Lycorma delicatula, assembly GCF_047948215.1. Lineage (NCBI taxonomy): Eukaryota > Metazoa > Arthropoda > Insecta > Hemiptera > Fulgoridae > Lycorma > Lycorma delicatula. The sequence goes on from NC_134455.1 coordinate 29,812,808, forward strand.
GGTCCCTAAAAATCTCACACAACAACAGCGAGAAACATGGAAAATGTGGCAGCCGATCTGTTAGAGCAAACGGAAATCAATCCAGATTTGTTGAGCCTTGTTATCACTGGTGATGAAGGTTGGTTTTTTCAATACGATCCAGAGACAAAACGCCAAAGTTCACAACAGTGCTCAAAGGGATCACCCAGACCAAAAAAGCTTGCATGTCAAAGTCAAAAGTGAAATGCTTGCTTGTGTGCTTCTTCGATTCCAAGGGAATTTTTCATAAAGAGTGGGTGCCTCCTGGACAAACAGTTAACCAATATTTCTACAAAAAAATTTTAGAAAGACTTCGTAAACGAGTTCTTCGTGTCCGTGCCAACATTGCTGATAATTGGATTCTGCATCACGATAATGCGCCATCCCATACTGCTCTACAACAAATTTTTAACCTCAAAACAAATTTCAGTACTACCACAGCCACCTTTTCACCAGATATCGCTCCGTGCGACTTTTTTCTATTTACAAGAGTCAAAATGGTGGTCAAGGGACACCATTTTCAAACAACACAAGATGTCCAAAAAGCTGTGACGAGGGTCTTGGAGGATATTACAGAAGATGAGTTCGAGAAATGGCAGAAGCGCTGGAATAAGTGTGTGCAATCAGAGGGGAACTACTTTGAAGGAGACAACACTAAACATGACTAAAACGGTAAGCAACATTTTTTTTCACATCAGACTCATTACTTTATTGTTGCACCTCGTACTTTAATTCTGGAAATTTTATTTAAATTCAGTTTAGTAGACAAGAAGTAAAAATTTAAAATGTAACCAAAGGATGTTATAATTTTAAACCAAACCAAAAGTCACACGATATTAAAAAAAAAATTAGAATTAAACTGCCTGAAATAAATTTCAATAAACTATAACAAACTTACTATTACACATCATTTTTTTAAATGTTCTCAGTCACTTTTTCAGTTCTAAAATTCCACAAGTGGGTGTCTTTATAACTTCATTATAAATTTTTACTATTAACTTTTCGATGTTAAAGTTTTCATCTGTCTTTGTTGAAGTAGTTCATTCTTTTTAAATTGTGTAGCAATTTATATTCATATAATTTGTAGCTTCTTCACAAAAATGTAGAAAAATCATTTGCCATGTTTTTTATAGAGGAACATCTTAAAAAAGAGATGTTGTTATTCTATAATGTATGTGTTATTGGAGTAAAACATTTTAAATGTTGTGAAAGATGTATTGATCTTTGTGTTGGATGATTTTTTGTTTATTAGGTCAGAAGTGTTATCTGATAGTGAGGTTGAAGATGATGCAACTTCACATGTAACTTTACCACAAAAGTTATCTTCTAGAGGAAACATTGCTTCAAGTCAATCTGCAATTAGACTCACTGAATTAGGCCCACGGTTAAATCTACAGGTAATTTTGATGATTTCTAAACTTCAGTTTTTCCTTTATTTCATACTGCTGTTTTTTTAATAACTGGTTTGTAAATTAAGGTGGCTTAAGTCATTTATAAATCCAGTTTCTGAATTCTAAGGAAATTATTGTGTTATTTCTAAGGAACTTTAAATAATGTGAGCACTATTGACCCTGAGAAGAGTTGTATTAAGGTGTTTTATCAAGGTCATACAAGATGGAATCTTTGGTTAAAAAAGTGATTAATCCATGGAAAAATTTTGTTATGAAAAATGTAATTAGTGAAGATTAAATTAAATCTTACTTTAATGTAATTTGACTGAATATGACACTTTTGTTTAAACTAACATATTTTTTTTTTAAGTTGAAAAACTAATAATATTGATAAAATGTACAATTTGGTTGTATAAAACAGATGTGATAATTTTAGTTGTTTAAAAATTACTGGAGTGGATAGAGAGAAAGTCATGGTATTTTACAAGTAATAACATTAAACATCTACAAAATCAAATTGGATAAAGGTAGGAATTTTGAAATTTGATTTTTTTTTTTATTAAAGCATCCGTTATGATGTATTGATGTTTTTTCAGATTGATTGAATGATATCTAAATTTTTCAGCATGCTTTTTTGTAATATGTGTACATTTATGTATGTAATGAATATTTTATAAATAGAGAAGCCTCATTTGAATCCTTAGAATAACATGAATTTTGTTATGTGCTTTTAAAAATAAATTAAAATTCTGGAAGCTTGTAATGGAGTTTTGAAGGAAACATTAATATATAACAGTGATCAGTTCACCACCAAATTTTAGCAGACCTTGCTAGAATGTACTGATTTGGTAGTTTTAATTTCCTGTATGTCTCTTTCAGAATGTTGTTTGTATTATAAATCTATTACCCCTGATTTTTTTGTAAGAAGTTGATAATAATTTATACACAGTTTAGATTAAAAACTTTTCACTTCTCCTATTGTAACAGAAATTAAAAGAAGGAAGTAATATCATTTGTGAATACTATACTATGTTAATTTTTTTACAATAATAACTTAATGAATTTTTCTTTAACTAGCTTTTTGCCCTTCAATGTTGAACCATAATTTAACTCTCTAAACTCATTCTAAGTAAAATTGGTATCATGTAATAGGACATTCAAATTATCAGAATGTATGTTTAGAATCAAAAAATGAATAATAATAATAATAAGAGTAACACTAGTTTCACCATTCACATGCTGCTGATGTTTAAAAAGAAACTTTTTATTCTGGCGACCATGTTTCAGTTTTAAACCCTTAATTGAGATTCAATTTAGGCCTAATAATGACTAACAAATATTTCATGATCACAACACTAGAAATAATAAATAGCTAATGATTAGGTAAATTATTCATTAAAAGTAAGTTGCTGATTACTATTTCATTAATAATTAATAGAATTTAGTTAAAATAGATTAGGAAGGCTAAGTTTGTCACCTGTTTGTGCAATATAACATTTTATGCATTATATAATTTTATAGTATTGATGAATCTTTTGTACTTGCAATCTGCTTTTCTGAAAACCTCAGATGATTGCGATTTAATCTTATACATTCTGTTAACGTTAGCAGAAAACATTAAGAATTAGTGTAATACAAAAATCATAGAAATCCACTTTTAATCCACTTTTACATTCTAAAAAAAATGTAAAAAAAAAAATATGAAAAATAAAATAGTTAATGAAGTAACATTTGTTTAGTTAGTGTATTTATAATTTGGCCAATAGTATTCTATTTTTATTGGGTGAAAGCAATTGGTTTTTTGTAGGTAACAGCTCTGGTAGCATTGGTGAAAGTGTAATAACAATTTTTCAACCTGATGATTTATATATTATGGGCTTTGTAATATTTTGTAGTTCACTATGTAATATACATTTCTTCAAGTCTGACATCCTGATGTGTTAGCTAGCATAATTTTTTTTTTGTAATTTATGTGTGTATTACTAGTGTGTGTCCACCTTGAATTAATGTAATTTTTGCAGTTGATGAAGATGGAAGCAGGCCTGTTAGATGGTGAAGTAATGTTCCATGAACTTATCCATAAAACTGAAGAAGAAAAACAATTAATAAATAAGAAAAGAGAAGAAAGAAGGTAATTCACTACATTTAATTAGGTTTTGTAATGAATATAAAATCGTAATTATAATTTTAATCTATTTGGTTGGTTCTACCTTTGTTATATATTTAGAATATTAATTATAAACATTTTAAAATCATTGCTTGTGTGTATTTTACCACACACGCCTTAAAAAAATATAATTTTAATATTTTTAACAGGAATAAAGAAAAGAATGTGTGCAGGAAAATTAATATCAAAATTGTGAAGGGAATCGACTTCTGTATTCATTATTCAGTTTAGAAAATAAAGGCCACTGTGTGGCCTTCTTTCTCAGGGTTGGTCATCAACGACGTAGTTTTTAAAGAGCCTGAGTCACTTTTTACTGCTTATAGAACTTTGTTTCATCTAAGCTATTATTCTCATCCAAGCCAAAAGTTGGTGTACAGCATTATGTATAATTATTTTATGGATAGTTGGAAGTTTCATAGTTTTTTCAAACCAGTTTTTAACGTGACTGCCATTCATTTCCACCTAAATGACTTTTTCAATTTAAATAATAAGAGGCCATCATTTAAAAAACCTGCTTCATTTCCAATGTGGAATAAAATTAAATAAAAATTAAATATTTTCCTTCACTAGACAATTTTAGGCTCTTGGTGATGGTAATGCCTGCCAAAACTACTACTAGCTCACTGGTTTTACAGAGAGGCATGATGCAACAACCCACATATCTAAATATAAAATACTTTATTACACTGATAAACATAATTTTTGTTTTCTAACATACAATACATGATTTTAATCTGTTTTTTGATGCTGAAAACGAATATGAACTCAGAATTTTTCTATCACGTGCCATTTTAAAAAGAAATTTTAATTAATGGATTTTTTAATTTTTAACATATAGTTAGCATTTTTTATTGTTTAACTTTTTTAACATAATTTGTAAGCTATAAATAAACAATACTTGATAAAGAATTAAATCATAACATTGTCACATATTATGACCACATCCAATAAGGTTTACTACTGAAGACTGAGCCTTTATGGACAAGATTGATCATGTCTGTGCAGGTCAAAATATGTAGCTGAAAACACAGCTGTGTTGTTTGTATTAAGCACTGGATTTAGGAATGAATTAATTTTGTTCAGTCTTATTGCTGTCTTAGTTTGTTAACATTACAGAGTCATAATGCCTCGAAATTGTGTAAATGGTGGATGCCTTTTGTTATGTGTGTGGTGAGTTTACCGTAAAATCAAATAGAAAAAACATTACACTTTTAATTAGAATATCATTTGTACTTTCAGTGTAAAATTGGTGAACAGGATAAATGTGGACTCTTCATATAGTATGCATTAATTGTTCTGTATATTTAAGAGGATGGCTGAAAGATACATGAAAGGATTTGCCATTTGGTGTATCTATGTTTGGCATGAACCAAAGGATCATGTAACTGATTGTTACTTTTGTTTAACAAGTGTGTCTGGAATTTCTAAAGAATCTAAACGTAATGTAAAATATCCTTCATTGCAATTTACAATCAGGCCTGTACCTCACAGTGAAATTATTCCAGTTTCTGAGCCACCTGTGAATGTATGCTTTAAAAGCAGTGATGAAGAATCAGGCAGTACTGAAGAAAACAATGATTTTGATTTTGAATTATCTTCCAATAAGCCACATCTTATATCACAAGATGAATTAAATGACTTGGTTAGGGATTTAAATTTATCAAAAAATCAAGCTGAACCGTTAGGATCAAGACAGAAAGGTTGGAATTTACTTCAAAAAAATACAAAAATTTTGGGCTTTCGAATCCGACAAAAAGAACTTTCTCACTACTTTATTGAAGAAAATAATTTGGTTTATTGCATAAATATTGATAAGCTTATTTTGCACTTAGGACAAGTTCATAAACCTGAGGACTGGTGCCTTTTCATAGATTCATCCAAGTATTGTTTAAAAGTGGTTCTACTACACAACGGTAACAAATATCCTTTGATATCAATCGCTTATAGTATTAATTTGAAAGAGATATACTATATGATAAAAGATGTTCTTGAAAAAATAAATTATAAAAATCACAGCTGGAACATATATGGTGATTTGAAGGTGCCTAACTATTTTGTTAGGCACTATACTAATATAGGCTATACTAAGTACATGTGTTTTCTTTGCGAATGGGAAAGCTGAGCTAGGGATAAACATTATGTTACTAAAGAGTTGAAGAAACGAGAACTCCAAATGGGAAAAATATTATTCATGAGTCCTTAGTTGAACCCAAAAAAAATTTTACCTCCTCACCACATCCATCTAGGACTAATGAAAAAGACAATGATCTCGATCAACACGTTTATGCACTAAAGTTATTGCTTGAATGGTTTCTGAGAGCAAACAATAAGAAGAATGTTATGTTCTCTGATGAGTGTGCAATTTATCAAAGCTTTCTTAACCAAAATGTTTTTTTCTGGGCAAAAGACCCTCACTTTTTTTGTGGAAATTGAACATGATCTGCCTCATATTATGTTTTTGGCGGGGATAAGAGCTGAACATCTCTTTGATCCTTATTTTTTTGATGGTGCAGTTAATCAACACAGTTACGTGAGAATGATCAATGAGTGGTTGCTACCAGCAAAAGGGATCTCTGACATAAGTACATTTCAGCAAGATGATGCTCCAGCAAATTTGGCTTTGTATGTCTACAGAAGTGGGTCAGAAGAGTTGCTAGTTCCATTACTTTGGTCAGCAAGAAACCTTGACCTTACCACACTGACCATAGACTCAAATCAGCTGATTTTGAAGTCGAGAGTTCTAAGGTTCAAATCCTAGAAAAGGCAGTTACTTTTATATGGATTTGAATATTAGATCGTGGATATGAGTGTTTTTGGTGGGTTGCAATAAACCATGCATCTCAGGAATGATCAGTCTGAGGCTGTACAAAGACTACACTTCATTTACATTCATACATATCATTCTCACTCATCCTTTCAAATAATACCTTTACGATGGTAACAGAGGCTAAACAGAAAAAATAGAAAGAAAGACTAATTATGCTATTTATTAATAAAAAATAAAAACACAAAAAAATCATCATTACTATTTTAACCATGCTGAAGTTTTTCTCTTTGTGAATTTCTTATAGCTCTTTATTTTTGTTTTTACTTTATGAAAATATTAAGTATATGGTAGTCAAGAGATATTTAAAAATTACTAATCTGTGGCAGAAAGTTACCATAGGGATTAAGAATGATGTTGTATTACAAATGTAACAGAATCCACTATTAATTTGTAAAAAAAAATATATAACTGAGTTTATAACATATAACGAGCTTTTTATATAACGAGCTTATAAATTATGCATCAGTTTCATTTATTATTTAACATGAAATGTCTGAAATTTGCTAATAGTTTGAATATGCTGGTTGACTTGTGACTATATCAAGTGTCTAAAACTGAAGTGTATTTGCTATGGGTTCCAGTATAGCAGAATACTTGGCAATTAATGCTACCAACAGAATAAATGAAGATATACTTGCCGCTGCTTGCATTTGATAAGTATTCTTTCTTGTTGATCCATTTCCCTCTTCAGCTAAGGTCTCTAATGCATTAACAAATTCAAAGAAGTGTTCCTTAACAATACGAATCCTCTTGTATTTCTCTGACCTCCTAGTCTCATTCAATTTAGGAATGCTAACAATAAGCTTTTCATAAAACAAACTTGTGAAATTTTCTCCTTGATAGTTCCAACACACTTTCAACATTTAAGTTGTTCATGACAAGGTTTAGCTTGTGAGAAGAGCAATGGAAGTATAAGACTTTTTTTTACTTTTTGTCTGAAGGTTACATGCATGTCTACTTTCCCCCAGTGGATCATCCATCGAAACCTATCGCTTTCGCAATACTAACAGAATTAAGTCCTTTAAGCTCTACAAAGCCTAAAAAAAATTGGCTTTTTCATCAAAGAAACATAATACAATAAACAGCTGTTCTTTCCAGAAATATCTGGGTTTCATCAGCCAAAACACTAAACACAAGCTTTTTTTTTAATTATAGTGCTGCACAGATATTTCATTTTGGATGATAGATTATCGGTATGATGTGTTTTTCAGTTCATGCCCAAACTGGTTTTTTAGTTATGAATTACTTACTTTGATGAGTAAATTGCACAAGTCGATAAGTACGCCTTCGTCCAGCCTTTTGCCCCTGAGAGGTCTACATGTGTACTGGAAAAAATTATGCAGGAAACAATTGAGGATAGTACTTTTTTGTTTTTATCTATTAATTTTCTTGAAGATGGTGAAGTTGGATGTCCACTGGAGTGCCTGCCAAGAATGATTTTGCAGATTCCATTGCAGTCTGATGACCCTGGGACTGTACTTGTGCTTTGCAGTAAACATGTATGTCCTTGTACTGAGTGAAAGGTCAGATAGAAAAAGAACTCAAACACCACTCATTGTTCTGGCTGATGATGGAAAGAACACAAAATTTACAGAAAGAACCTTTGAGTCAACTTGATGAAGCTAGCCATCGTGAGTATGCATCCAGCCAGTGATGATAGAACTTCCTCTTCAGGTGTTTGTCATCTGCCACAAAATTGTAGTTCTTTAAAGGTAACCAGACATTTTCATATCAATCGGCAAGTGCTTGCCAGGCTGACAATTTTCAATATCATCTTCATGACAACTGTAGTTTTCAATTTCACTTTCACTGTGTTGCTCACTGGCTTGAAATGTAGAAGGCCCGTTTTAAATTCACTGCAAAAAAAAAGTTAATTTCACCGAACACTGATGTGGACAAAAACCAATGCTGATCTCGCTGCCTTGGTTTGACAAGGAAGATTCTACCTGACATTTTTTTATCAAAATGAGTTTTATATGGTATATGACTATACTAGTTGAACTTAATTAAAAAATATGACTAAAAACTTATGGAAGATCATCAATAGAAAGTTAATCACATATTGTTTAAAAACCACTTTTTTGGACTTAGGAACCCTAAAATGGATATTTCCATATAACCATTTTATGATCATAAATTTTTTATAAGGTTTATAAGATTTTTCATAAATACTTCCCCTTTCTTCCTTTCTTTACTGACGAATTCAGAAGAAACTAAAAGAAAATAAGCTTAGAAATGAGCTAATTTTACTGATAAAAAAAACTTATGCAATTGCCAAAAGAAATATTGGTTCATCAAAAGTATTTGATTGTTCAATAGAATATATGCAATTCTTCTTCAGAAGTATTGATTATGTAGCAGAACTATTTTATGTTGAAAGATCTAAAAGAATCCCTTGTCATAACACTAGGAAAGATACTAAAAAATCAGGAGCAACAAATTTTAAGTTACATGCTTTTAAAGCAATTGCTGCGGTTATGTAAATTAACATACATTGCAAGTAAAATAAAACATGTAATAAACATCACAGTAGGCTACTTACAAAAAAATGTTCAAATATCAATTTGTTATTAATAAAGAGGGTGGCAGGTGGCTGGCACAAAAAAACTTGACAGTTGTAAAAACTTGCATGTACTACTTACACACTTGTGTGAACGTAACAACTGCACTGACTAACCAAAAATGCATGTGCTCTTATATACTTGGTAACTAGCTTCTGGAATATTCCTCTCATGTTGTGAAATCAGATGAGAGTGATTTGAAAATTCTATTCTAGAAAACTCTTGTTGCCACAAGTTGTAACAATGTGTAACAGTAGTTCTTAAATCTTCTTACAGGTTGTGTGAGGGTCTTTTTTATTTAGTTTCTTTAAATGTTAATTTAAAATTTTTCAAAAATTTATTTATATATTTTTTTGTTTTATTTTTTTAAAACTTTTTTCCATCTTGGAAGGGGAAGCAACTGTGCCTCCCCTTTTGAAGACACCCATGATTCAAATGATTACCTGATGACTGTTTACAGATTGTGTTATGGTGATTATTAAAAATGTTAAGCAATATGAGAACAAACCACATCTGATAGCTGGCTTAAAATACAATATGTACAAAGTGTTTTATTGTTACTTGTTTTTGTAAAAACAGGCATATGTCTTAGAAAAACCTGAAGTATTCAGATAAAATTTTCAGTTGGAACTTTTACTTATGAGAAAAATTCTCAATGACTAATATATACCAGGTGTGTAAATATGAAACCGGAATTTTTGTACAGAAAATGCATGTTTATTGTATGAAAATGATAAAAAAATATTTTATTCAAAATATTGTCAATCGCTAGCTATACATTTTTCCCATCTCTCTGACAATTTATGAATGCCACACAAAAAAAACTGTTGCTCTTTTGAGGCAAACCAGTCATTGAGCCATTTTTGTACATTTTCATAAGAAGTGAAATGCTGCTCAGCAAGTGGCGTGTCCCATCGATGCAAATAAATAGTAGTTGAATGGAGCCAAGTCTGATGAGTAAGCCTCATGCAAAAGTATTTCCCAACTGACCGCCTCAATCGTTAACTTGACTTGCTTGTTTCTTTTGCTGTGTGTGTTGGTGCTTTATCATGAAGCAAAATCACCTTGTGTTGCCTTTTTTAATATTCTGGTTGTTTTTTACTATGCTTGATTCAAATCGATCATTTGTTATTGGTACTGTTCATTAACGGTTTTCTTTACGGTTCATTAACGGTTTAAATGAAACATAGCTCGTTTGCCAAAGTATTGGACTTTATTAACAAGAAAAAATGAAAAATAATTATAATGATTGGATAATATTTGCTATTTTCTAGCAAATGCTCGTACAGTAATAAAGCTTATTATAAATATTAGCAAAAAGAAATGAAACTATTACAAAATTCACTATGTACATCAAAAAACAAAATAAACAAAATAAAAACATTAAATCTAAAACAAAATAAACCTTTTGTAAGCAACATTACAAACTTTACATCCCCATTGGTTTTATCTTAGTCAGAAAAATAGCCGTAAAAATCAGAAAGTAGGTAACTGTGGTAATATCTCAATAAATTAAGGGAGAAAGTATTTTTCTGTCAAAAGTAACACCATGGTCAACTAAACACAGGTCTCTTCTTAAGAAAACATAACCGTAAATTAAGGTAGAGAATATTTTCTTTTGTCAATATAGAACTGAATTGTCAGATGCGATGCAGCATATGATTCTAAGCTGAAAATTGTATTACTACAATAATTTAATACAACAATCTAAACACCGACATATCACTATTTTTGGAATTTTAAGTTTTATCCATTACAAATTAATGCAAATACAGTGCATTCTTAAATAAAGAAGCCATTCTTCTTTCATGAAACATAATGTAGGATATTAAAAATTGTTTAGCACAAAATGTAGTATTGCGCAAGCCTACTGATTTTGTACTTTACCTGTGTTAAACAGTCTATTGAATTAATGCAACAAACATGAATTATATTAATTTGGCTAAACCGACTTACAACAGAAATGTAACAACTCCATATAAAATGGGCACGTGAAAAACAATGATTCCATAAAGCATCTTCAATACAAAAACTAAAAAGAAACAATTAACGTTATTTCCTAGGCTAAGGCCTCCGAAATCACCACACTAAACGAGAGAAAGAAAACGAGAACATCTGCATACAGTAGAAGTCTGACCTGCACTGCCGAAGGTGGCGTGATGAGAAGAAGGGGAAGCAAACTAGGCCGTAGACAGAAGAGTGTGTGTGTTGACGACAACAGGTAGTGTGCAAGAAAGTGCGGGAAAGAAACAGCATAAACGGGAAGTTGGGAACGATTAGAGAAATGTGGGGAATTCGGGAACTATAAACATAACAAAGATTTTTTTATAAACAAGCAAACCATTAAACGAATTACGTATGACTAATAAGATAGTTTCTGAATACGAACAAGTTGAGGAATGACATCATCGCAGATAAAGATAATTAGACTTTTAGAAACTTTGACAACAACATTAAAATTGGAGATAACAAAACAGTTATGACTAATTTGGCTAAATAGGAATTGTTTTTATGAATCATTATGACAACAGCAGACAAAATAGAAAATTGCAGTGAACTTGACACTACGAGAAGACCTTGAATTTATTGGATTAAAGCTACTTTACGCTTTGGCATAAACAATGTTTTTTAGTTAACAGTAGGGGAACTGCAATCAAATTTCTGAAAAATTTTTCTCTTGAAATTATTTGAATTTGCTTAATTAATTTTCTTTATTAAATAAAGATATTATTGTTATTATTTATAAATATTAGAAAGAAATTTCAATTTTTTATATTTTGTGTTTGTTCCCTGAATTATTTTCTAAAAGATGATGGAATGTGGATAATTTGATTAAAATGATTATGTAATATTTGCTGTTAATATTATGTAATATTAACTGCAGAATTGACTGTATTTAAACTGTTGTTCTCTGTGCAGTTATTTTTAGTTAAATCACTTTTTTTTTGTAGGAAGCTTAAGGAGAAACGAAGAAAAATTCAAGAAAAGAACAAAGAAAATAAAGAGGCACTTAAACAGGAACTGAAACAGAAATCTCTTGAAGGAATAAAGAAAAAGCAAGCTGAAAATGAAAAACTGTTGAAAAAAACAGTTCACTTTCAGACTTCTTCAGCAACAGGAGAAAACACAAAAACTTCAGCAACAGAAGAAAATGATGTGGAGTGGTATCGTAAAGAAGTTGGAGAGGAACCGGATGATGGTAATTCTTTTTTTTTTCTAAAAATGTTTTTGATTTTGCTTTACTCTGTTGTTTGGTTACATGTATCTAACATTTCAGTCAGTTTATAGGGATGTTAATAAATAAAAATGTATCTATGCTGAGGATTGTCATTTACATAGGAGTATTCATTCTACAACCAATCTGCTCACAGCATTTATAATCATATTTCTTTAAAGTTAATAGTAATCAGAATTTTAACTTCCATATGTTACTTACATATGTTACTCAAAAATATAATACTGCAGTAGATGGCAATTAGGGAGCATGACTTAAATTGAGATGGACGTTGCTACTGTAATGAATCTTAGGGACTCAGATAGTAAACAGACTCCCCAGATAAGCCTCTCAATCTATCAGACTTAAAGGAAACTGTAACACGATTTTTCAGTAAACTTGAATGATTCCGGTAACACTTCTGGTCGATGGTTGAACAACAGCTTTTGGAGGTATCATTGTCTGTATTACAAAGAACAGATTGTTAAACGGACCTGTTACCCTAAGAAAAAAATCCCTTTTAGTTCCTTTTGGATTCTTCTTTTCTTTATTATTTTCTCTTGCTTTCTTCTTAATTGGAAGAAATCCATTATATTGCTCTTGTATATTTTTATCGTAACACAAGTGAAAGTTAAATAGTGTGAAAGTTCTATTATTCACTGTGCAAGTTATGCAAAATCTGTTTATCAGATTATTTTACCAGCTAATAAGATAATAAATGAGTGAGATATGCAAGTTCTCTAAGAATTAATTCAGTGGGAAGAAACCAATTAGTGATTTCATGAAAGTAAAATATTACAAAATGATGAAAATGTTTTAAAACATTGAACTGAAAAATCATTTGAAAAAAAAATCATTTTTTTAAAAATTGCAGTTTTTGGAGATATGTATAGGTAAAAGAGAAGACAAAATGTTTGTAATGTTAGTGAATTTGAAAATAAATTGCATGGTAACAATTTTATGTCTTTATACAAAAATTTCTATATTATAAAAGTGGCGAGAGACTAAATAAATATATGTTCATCATTTTGGAATGAACATATTGGTATGAAGAGGTTAAAAAACATTTCGTAAATAAAATATGAATAGTCCAATTATTGCATATTTTCTGTATTATTTGAAGTGCAGTTTATTCTTAAAGTTTTAGAATTTGAATGGTATGAAAGTTGTAATTCACAAAGATTATATTATAGGATAATGTTACATTATTGGATTATAATATTCCTGTATTATATTATAATTAGTTTAAGCATTAAGGACAGTGAAGCTATTTGAACTTAAAAAATAAATACAGAATTTGATGCCAGTAGAAGTATTTGCAGCACCTTTTTGGGGGTTGAATAGGGTAGAAATTGTAAGAATTTAATTAATTTTAAAGTGTTTTTATTTAACTATGGCTAGTCTAGGTCTAGTGGTGATGAAATTTTTATGGATATTTTCATTTTGTTTGACTATTGATATGATTTTTGTTATAATTAAAATCAGTAGCACTAGAAACAGGAGATAATTAGCCTAATTTATGTTTGTTATAACATGTTTATTTATTTAGCAACTGATAGTGTCATCAATTATATATAAAAATGTTCTTTTTCCCTGAATTTTTTAATAGAATTGGTGGAAACTAATAATTATCAGGAGCTAACGAGGCGTTTAAATATTTGGAGCATGAAAAAGAAAATTAGTTTTTTGTTGTACATTTTGAATTTAACAATTAGATATGGAATAGGAAATTACTGGAATGTTGAGGTTAAAATGTTATGTTAAAATCTACTTAAACCTACTGTAACTATTTCTGCAGTGAAATGCGTAACACTTTGAAACCTGGAACTACTTTGTATATGAGGTTTGTTCAGAAAATAACCAAACATTTTTAATTATGTGCCAACAAAATTAGTGTGGCTGGTAACATTGTTTACAGAGGAGGCAACCTTCTCTGTAACCATATGTTCTTGGATTGTTGATATCTCGTTTAGTTTTTGTGTTATTGTTGTTTGAATGTTTGTGTTAGTAGCGGTTTTTGTAATGTGTGATTAAGTGTAGTAGTGATTTTTGTAATGTGCAATTTTCAGGAGCAACAATACAACATAAAATTCTGCTTGAAATTGGGAAAACCTTTCACAGAAACATTTCAACATTTACAGAGAAACATGTTTACGGAGATGATGTAAACATCATGTGGGTTGTACGTAATGTTATAAATGGTTTTCAGGATTTAAAAGTAGTCATTTATCAAAGATGATCCTTGACCAGGAAGGCCTGGTCATCAGTTGAAGGCCTTCGACTTCAACTGATGACACCCACATTCAGAAAATCAATGATCTGATGCTTATAAATTGCTGATTGACTGTCTGAGAACTTGCAGAAGAGGTTAGCATCTCAATTGAATCATGCCATAATATTGAACATGCAGCAAAGTTTGTTCCTTGTTTAATGACTGAACAGCAGAAAGAACATCTCTGCAACTTTTTGAACAAGCCACTGGTAATGAAACATTCATGTAAAGGTTCATAGTGGGAGATGAAAGCTGGGTTTACGGCTACAAAAGTTCACAGTGGATTGGCAAAGGATCTCCACACCCCAAGAAAGCATGTTAATGTTGATCCAATGTCAAATTGATGCTCTCTGTTTTTTTTTTTGATTTTAATGAAATTGTGCACAAGGTGAAACAGTGAACCATATGTATTATCGTTTTAAAATGGTTACATGAAAAAATCTGCAAGAAAATGCCAGAGTTGTGGTGAGAAATTCATGGTTCCTTCACCATAACAATACGCCTGCCTGCACACTCAGCTTTGTCAATTCATCAGTTTTGTTGTGCCAAAAATCAGACGACTGTCCTCTCTCAGCCTCCCTACTCACCATCTGGTCCCTTGTGATTTTTTCTTATTTTCAAAATTATAATCAGTAATTAAAAGGACGCCATTTTGAGATTGTTGATGACATTAAATCAAATTTGTCATGGACTTTTAAAGGCCATTTCAACTGAAGCTATCCAGGACTGCTTTGTGAAGTGGAAACACCACTGGGGAAAGTACCTGAATAAGGGAAGGAGCATTTGAGAAGAGAGTACTTTGAAGGGGACAAGGACCAATTAATCAGGAGATAAGGACTGTAAAGTTAATAATCAAGATTAAAAAAAATAAACTTCGGTTCAAACAGACCTCGTAGTCGGGTTCTGAAAATGTATTGAAGGATATTTTTAATAAGTAACACAACCATCTGGAGACAACAGTTGTACTTGTTAGTTCGAAGTGATAAAAAAAAACATGCCAGTTGAGTTAATATTGTAACACAATTAATATTACCAAATTTTACAGTAAAAATGAGAGTATTATGGGATAAAATGAAATCTGAAAATATAAAAATACGGTACTGAGTATGTATTGTGCAGCACTTATAACCGTAAACTATAGTAATTGTAGTCTTATAATTGTAGTCCTTTATAACTTAATTGGAAATACAATTACTGTATTTACTGAAGTCTGGCAAGCCATACGTGGTAACACACACACACACACACATACACACAATCGAGAGAGAGAGAGAGAGAGAGAGAGAGAGAGAGAGAGAGAGAGAGAGAGAAACTGTATTTACTGAAGTCTGGCAAGCCATACGTGGTAACACACACACACACATACACACAATCGAGAGAGAGAGAGAGAGAGAAAATATATATACAAGGGATATCTCTAAAGTAAAGACCTCTGGGAAATTTCTCCCCTTAAGGTTGGCGAACCTGTGTCCTTCATGGCCATGCTAGTAATGTACACACTGCGTTGTTGACTAAGTTGTCACATTGTAGTATCTTGATTATGTGTGAGTTATTATGTTATAAAATGAACAGGAAAGTCGATGTTGCTGTCGACTATGAAGTAAGTGGAGTCATACGTTTTTTAAACTATCAAAATGTTAAGTCGGCTGAAATTCATAGGCAATTTGGTTGCTGTGTATGGTAATGTAATGAATGAAAGAAACTCTACTCGTGTCCTTATTTAATGATAAACAAACTTTTCTTCTTACTTATGTAAGGCATATAATAAATATGTTAATCTAGTTGAGTTCAACAGCTGTTTTATAGTATATATTTTGCCTTTATAATATTACTAGCAGACCCAGCAATACTTTGCTATTGCTAGATTTGATTATATATGTAGATTAAATGAACACAATTGAAAGTTTGATAAAACATTAACAAAATGAACATTACAGAACTTCACAAAATTTAACAATCGGTCCTCTATTTTTTTAATCTATAGCAGACACACATATTGGAAACATTGAAAATTTAGTATAGCGTGTGTTGCTTTTATGTCCAACAGGTGTCTTTTTACCTGTCACAGGTGTGACATCTAAGGTATATAAAAACATGCGTGTATTCAAATGCAACGTTGTCAAAATTTCAAAGCAATCGGTGAAGAACTTTTGGAGATTTAAGATTTTGAACAATTTAACATTTACATTTTTATTTATATAGGTTGCTAATTAATTCAGTTCAGTTAAAAGATGTATTAATAGTTAATTCAATTCAATTAAAAATGTAACTTAAATGTGAATTTAAATAAAATAATTATTAAAATATAAATATTGTACATGTACATCATAATAACCTCAACAATGTGTGAAATAAGTTACTAATAATACAATATTAAAATGTATCTAAATCTGTTGTAAAATTACATATAATAAAAATATAATTGATCACATTAACAAGGTATTTACTGAAAGACATTAATGATCTAGCAGCATAAGTTCTAAATACTGGAAGGTGCATTTAGGCACAGTTATTCATTCGAACAGAATGTCTGAAAATGGTGTCAAAGGTTTAGAAACAACAGAATTAATGTGCATGATGAAGAACGTTTGGGGAGGCCCTAGATAATCACTGAAACACATTGATGATGAAATTAGAAAAGATCATTGCTCAACAATTTCTGATCAGGCCCTTTTTCCTGATGTTTCAAGAGCTGTTATTGGTCGCATTGTTCATGAAAGGTTTGCTTCAGAAAGGTTTGTGCATGTTGGGTGCCGCACATCTTAATTCTGGATGGGATCTGCTTTGGTAGATCACTAACTAGACCAACAAAGGGCAAGCCACAGCTATTTGGACCTATACTGATGGCCACAGTCTTTTGGGTTTGGTTTGGCATACTGCTGAAACTCTACGTGAAACTGAAACTCTTCTTGTGAAACTCTACGTAAGTTACGGCGTGCCATTCAAAATTGGCAGTGTGGATGGCTGAGTGACGGTGTCGTCCTGCTGCATTATAATGCATGTCCACATGTTGCGGGTCTGACATGTGGATGGGAAATTTACGATCACCCACCATATAGTCCAGACTTGCTCCTGATTATCATTTTTTCGGGAAATTGAAACAATTTTTGACTGGTAAGCAATTTCTGGGTGATATGAACTCAAAAATGCTGTTAATCAGTGACTAAATGGACGGGTGGCAGAAGAATTCAATGAGGATATATTGAATGAAGCTGGTGTTGGTGTATCACTATGATAAATGTCTTAATTCATGTGGTGATTATAAATATTTTTTAATTCTCTTAAAGTACATACCTTTTACTATTTCTATATAATCAGAATAAATTTCTATAAGTTTTCAGAATAAATTTTTTTACAATGAAACTAGAGATAACCTCTCGTATAGGAGGTGCTCCCCAAAAGTTCGGGGAATTTGGTATGACCTGCTGCCGCTAGATGTGGCAACAGTACTCTTTGTGAATCAGTGTTCCAACAGCTGTGTCGGTGAGAGGCTGCATTGTTGACTTTCGTGCAGTTGTGTTACGTTGTGTTTTACTGCTTTGCCGAAGTTCTAAATGGCAGATTTTAAAGAGCAAAGAACCTCCATAAAATTTTGCAAAAAAAGCTGGTGCAGAAACCCATCGCATGCTTGTGGAAGCATTTGGTGACGATGCTATGAGTAAAATTAAAACTTTTTTGTGGTACAAACGATTCAAAGATGGGCGAACGACAGTCGAAGATGATGAGCGTTAAGGAAGACCATCAACAAGCGCAACACCAGAAAACATCGCGAAAGTGCGAGAGGCTATTGTTGCAGATCGTAGACAAAGAATTCATGATGTTTGTGTAATTGTATAAATGTCATATGGGTCCGTGCAACACATCTTGTAGGACAATTTGAACATGAGATGCATTGCTGCAAAATTTGTACAGAGACTGTTGAACAGTGACCAGAAACAAAATCGTGTAGCTGTCTGAAGTGAATTGAAAAATTCAGCAAGAGATGACCCTACCTTCATCTCCAACATCATAACCGGTGATGAGACATGGGTGTACGGGTATGACCCTGAAACTAAGCAGCAGTCGTCGCAGTGGAAGTTGCCAAGTTCACCGCTGCCAAAAAAAGCACCCCAAGTTCACAGCAACGTGAAGTCCATGATGATTGTTTTTTTTTGACATCAAAGGAATTTGCTACTCTTGGTCAAACTGTCAATGGGATGTTCTGTTGTGAAGTTTTGAAGCGGTTAGGCCCAAACGTTCAGATCTGTGGGGTAACAACAGCTGGGTTCTGCACCATGACAACGCGCCCGCACACACACATTCGTTCGGAATTTCTTGGCTTCCAAAAAGACGGTAGTGATTCCCCACCCACCCAATTCGCCTGACGTTGCCCCATGCGACTTTTTTCTCTTTCCGAAAATAAAATTTGAAAGGCTGTTGTTTTAACAGAATTGAGGAGATTCAGTAAGAAATGCAAAATGTGCTTGCCTTTTTACAACTATGTGTAAGTTCACAGAGCCAACTGTATATTGTATTTATTTATTCTGTTCTGTTTGTTATTAAATATGTATATCTTGTTAAAATGTGTTTTTATATACAAAGTAAACAGTAGAAAAAATTATTGTCTGGTAACAGTTCTTTGCTTGGGGGACATTCTTCTGTCCTTGTTATTTTGAACTACATTATAGTGGGGGTCGTAGTGTATTATTAACTTGAAGAATTATTGCAGCTTTATTTTTAAATCATTCTTGAATAATGGCATATTTTCTTATACTCATATTTGAATACAATATAAGAAGTTGTTTTATTGTCTGTTTTTAAATCATATTGAATTTTCTTATGTTTAAATAATTGTGTTTAAATCATATTGCATTTTCTTATGTTTAAATAGTTGTGTTTTATTATCTTGTAAGATAAGATTTTATATGCAAGTAAGATTTTTTTTGATGGTGCATTTTTGTTTTGTTTTTTACAGGTTTGTTTAATTCAGAAAAAAAGCTGATCAGGAATGTGAAAAGGAAAAATGAAGATGAGGAGTTTATAAAAATAAAAAAACAGAAAATTAAACACTCCAAAGAAATTGAAAGTAATAGAAAAACAAAGGAATATAAAATTAGTAGACCTTTTAGATCTAGTATGAATAAATTTTTAAGTCGAACTAATGGAATGAAAAAGGGAAGACTGGGTAGTAAAGTTACAAAAGGGCAGCGGCATAGATAAATTATGTACAATTCTTTTGTTTCAAATAAAATTGTTTAAATAATAGCGATGTATTTATTATATTTATCTGTTACTACTTAATCTGTAATTATCTTTATCTGTTGCTACTTAATTTTAATCTATCAATTCAAGAATTATGAACCAATAAAAATGAAGCTAATAAACCTAATAAGAATTAATAAATTAAATATTATAAATTAATAAATTAAATATTATAAATTAATATTTGTGAAACACCTGACAGTGTCTCGGGAACTCTTTCCTAAAATAACTGCTGCTCACATTTTGGAAATTGAAGGAAAATTGAAGTAAAATTAAATGCTCGCAGCCAATGCTTATGTACTTTCTTCTTTACATCTACAATTTTCTATTCTCTTTCCTCATGATGTGTTTAGACTAGCTTTTCTATTGTGGGTTTCTTATAATGTTTCTATTCTCGTTTTCCTCTGTAGTCACATTTCAAATGCATCCAGTTTTTGTTCTTTAGAGCAAATAATTCACATGCATACAGAATACATACATCTTCTTTTTGTAAGCTTTACCCATTGTGCACTTCAGCCTTAAGACTTATAGTCCAGTCCTTACCAGTTATAATTCCTACCAGATTCCAAGGATGAACTTATTCTTCAGTTACTCAGGCCTCAGTATGACAAATCTAGCAATGGAGTCATACTTTCACAGAACTAATAATGTGTTACTAATTTTCTTACATCAATGTACTATTATTATCTTTTATGACGACATAGGATCACTTTAGCTAGTCCATTATCAAAGTCTCTTTGATGGGACCGTTTGGGCCTTGTGGTCCTCCCAATACTTTTTCATACGTTCTGATCTTTGTGCTCTTTCTAGTATTGAAAATGTTTGTGTTGTGAGTTTTTTCGTGCGAGTGTGAAACTAGTATTTCTTTTCTTGTTTAATTTTACTTTATCTGTGGTGTCTTCTGGTATAAGGCCAATTTCCTTCAGATCCTTTCTTATTTCTCTGATTCTTCTGCATCCTGTCTTGTTTTTTGAGTCGAGACTGTACTGTACTATACTAGTGTTTTTCAGAGGTCTTGAATCTTGCATCCTAATGATATGTCCAAACAATCCTAGTCTGCTCATATGCATGGTATCACAACTTTGTTGGTAACAATCCACCACTTCCTTCTTTCTGGTACTTTTTATTGATGCAGGTTCTTCAAATTCTTCTTTCAGTTTTCTGGAGTCTGTTTGTCTTTGATTGTTCATTCACATGGAAGAATGTTTCTGATGCATAAGTGGCTTCTGCTCTTATAACTGTTGTAGTGTCTTATTTTTTCATTTATTGATAGGCATAAGTGTACCAGGTTAATTTTTGAGCTTTAGCTAGTTTGTTTCATCTTATTTGGATTGAGGTATTTTTGTTTAGGTTGTTTGTTATTATTTCTCTGAGGTATTTAAACAGCTTACTATTTTGATTTTTATTACTGTTTATATTTACTTCTTTTAATTGTGTTGGTTTTTGGGTCATAATTTCTGTCTTGTCGAATGATATTTTGAGGCCAATTTTATTTGCAATGTTTTTGAAGTTCTGTGCTTCATTGATATCATTTGCTAGCAGTGCTAAATTGTTGGTGTAATTAAGGCAGTTTGTACTGATTTTTCAGCCTATTTTTACTTTTGGGAACATTTTTTGAGCCATTCCCTTATTCCCATCTCTGGAGCGCAGTTGAATAACAGCCAGGGCACCAATAACTGGAACAACCTCACTTTTTTTTTAGCCTGCACACTACACAAATGTTCCCTTCATTGTGAACGATGAGTTAACACATGCTGTGGTACTTTTGAGACAACTGCAGATGGTGATGGTGCATCTGATTTTTCACAGACAATCTACAATAGAAATTGAAAACTTTCTTCTAGGCATGGGATTATCAATATTTTGTTCATAAATACAATTAGCATTGCATATTGCCATATCCACTAAATTGAAAAATATTTTTTCCAAAAACATTGACGCTCTCGATGAGACATGATAAATGGATTTGTATTTTAAATACACTATCCGCATATACGGATTGTAATTGTGAATCAAAACTGGCCTTTTTCTTTTCCATACTAATTTGTTTTTCATTTCAATTAAAGCCTCATAAATTGAAGTATTTTGTTTCCTATTATAATGTTCTTTAAATTTTTTATTAACATGGTTCAAGAAAAGGTTAACTTTATCTACATATCAAAATTTGGATCATTTCTAGAAGGAGCATCAGTTGAATTAAAGTGAAAAAAGTCTGCCTATTAAATCCCATTTTTGAAGAGTATATATTATGAAGAAATGGTATATACTGAGAAGCAGTACTGTCCCAATATGATGTGTAATTTTTTCTAACCGTTAACCCTATGTTAATACACAAGCCTATTAACATCTGTATTGTTTTTACATCTAAATTGACCCATTTATGCATTCTGCTTTGTTTATACCGTTCTTTATTAGTAGCAATACACTTTCTTGCATACGGATTGGTTTCTCTAACCAGATGTACCCAAATATTCTGAGAGAAATATAAATTAAAATACATAATTGGCAAAGAGTTTTGAGATGGGGTGTGGATTTACAGGCCCTGTATTTTAAACAAAAAAAAAATGGTCAGATGGATCTCTTGGAGCCATCTGACTTTGGTTATATTTTTTGCCACAAATTAGGATGTGAAGGAACAGGAATTATAGAAATTGAACTGATGTAGGTTGATTGCCACGATTATTACTAAAATTTGTTACCTCAACTTGTATAAAATTTAAAAAGTCTGATTAATTATATTTTCACTATTTGCAATTGTTACTTAAGCTGGTCTAGAATTTGAAAAGTTAAAGAGTCTGATTATTTGAATTTGTTACCTCAGCATTAGAAGAATTTAATGAATTTGCAGAAATACTATTACTATTCACTGAGATTTTCTAACATTACTGCTATCAGATTCACTTTCAGATACCAGAAAATCAGAATCAATTTTGGGATTATCTACTTCAATTTTAGATTCATCACTGGTCAACATTAACAATTTTTAAATATTATCTTCAGAAATTTTACGATTTTTTGCCATATTAAGTAATATTTATATTCCAGTTATTTAAGGAAAGAACTAAATAAATAAAACTAAACCCACTACAGTAAATTCTCCCCAATACGGAATCTGACGGGACCTAGTAAGAATTCCGTTTTGAAAAGAGGTTTCTGTCTTGTGCAGTTTTTAAAAATTGAGCTAATTTATCGTAAGGTCCTGTGCTATGAATTATACAAATGTAAAATGAAGTTAGACAAGGATAAACATTAGTAGTAATCCAGAAATTATACTGCATGTAGAGAACATAACCTCTAATTTTCAAAAAAAATTTTCAGTTACTCTAAAAGAGGGCGTTTTTTATTTTTACTACTAATTTTTCATTTAAATTACTTTTAATTAGAAGACATATACGTAGCCTAAAAATTAAATAAAATCATTTTCTAAAATAATCAAGTATAGTTTTGTTTTAATAACTTATCTTTGGAACTTTTGTTTTCAATAATTTATATACTTCATTTCAAGCATACACTTCAGTAATACAAGTAAATAGAAAAAATTCACTTAGCCTAAAACACAACATGATCTAACACTAATTCTAAAGTAAAATCGCTTTCTAAAATAGTCAAGTATAGTTTTCTGTTTCATTTACTCTTGGAACTTTCATTTTCAATAATATTTCTAGCGGTTAACATATTCTGTCGCAAATCATCACTGTTTATATGAATCGAATTCTAACTGTGTGATCATACCCAATGCTTCTTTGAAACTGTTAATTTTAGTTTTTTGTGTCCTTCTTCTTCTTCTAAACTTTTGTTAATCTTACTAGTCTCAGAGAAAATAATTTCATCTACAGTCTGAAATCCTTCGGTTATTAAATCACTATCAATACCCACGTAGTATTCAGCATGAACCGATGTTTGACCACTTTCTATACAACAGAAATTCAACTTCACAGAATATTGTTGTACTGCGCAAAGTACATGTAATGGGAACATAATAATTCATTATTGGTTTCCATGCAGAAATCAGCCTCTTTAAAGGCATATTTAACACATTATTTGTAATTTGTTTGTACGATGAAGAGAGCCACCTTAGTGCATCCAGAACAGTTATGTGTCAGTTCTTGAACAGATGCACATGAATCAATATTGGCGACTAGTGACTGCAGAATGTGTTTCCGATAATGGACTTTTACCATTTAACAACCCCCTGATCCATTAATTGAATTACACTAGTTGTGTTTGGAGGAAAGAACACAAGTTTTATATTAGAATAATTTCCATGAGGGTGACACAACACATTATCTAAAGTAGTAGAATATTTCTATTTTCACTAACCATTTTTTCATTTAATTTATATAGCCATTTTTCCATTATGTTAGACATCATCTAAGACTTTTTATTTGTGTACCATTCCAGTGGTAACTGAATGATATTTCTGAAACAGCGAGGCTTCAGATTCACCTATCATCATTGGTTTAAGCAACCTGCCATCCGCAAAACTGCACACTTTGCATTGTTTGCCTCCAATACACTTTTCATTTTTGAAACTGTGATTTGTTTGGTAAAGCTCGAAAAAATAAACCAGTTTCATCGCAGTTACTGATATTTTTCTTTACGTAACCTGCAGTTATTCCTTTAATTTTATATTTCTTTAATTATTTTAAGTTGATTACTATTTTTTTTTTTTAAAGGAACTATCGGCAATTAAGAAATCCTATAAACAGGAAGTGCAAACTGGCGAAAGAAGAGTGGATTAAAGAAAAGTGTTCAGAAGTGGAAAGAGAATTGAACATTGGTAAAATAGACGGAGCATACAGGAAAGTTAAGGAAAATTTTGGGATACATAAATTAAAATCTAATAATGTGTTAAACAAAGATGGTACACCTATATATAATATGAAAGGTAAAGTCGATAGATGGGTGGAATATATTGAAGAGTTATACGGAGGAAATGAATTAGAAAATGGTTTTATAGAGGAAGAAGAGGAAGTTTAGGAGAATGAAATGGGAGAAACAATACTGAGATCTGAATTTAAGAGAGCATTAAAAGATTTAAATGGCAGAAAGGCTCCTGGAATAGACGGAATACCTGTAGAATTACTGCGCAGTGCAGGTGAGGAAGCGATTGATAGATTATACAAACTGGTGTGTAATATTTATGAAAAAGGGGAATTTCCGTCAGACTTCAAAAAAAGTGTTATAGTAATGATACCAAAGAAAGCAGGGGCAGATAAATGTGAAGAATACAGAACAATTAGTTTAACTAGTCATGCATCAAAAATCTTAACTAGAATTCTATACAGAAGAATTGAGAGGAGAGTGGAGGAAGTGTTAGGAGAAGACCAATTTGGTTTCAGGAAAAGTATAGGGACAAGGGAAGCAATTTCAGGCCTCAGATTAATAGTAGAAGGAAGATTAAAGAAAAGTAAACCAACATACTTGGCGTTTATAGACCTAGAAAAGGCATTCGATAATGTAGACTGGATAAGATAAAGATGCTACGATTTGCTGATGATATAGTAATTCTAGCCGAGAATAAAAAGGATTTAGAAGAAACAATGAACGGCATAGATGAAGTCCTACGCAAGAACTATTGCATGAAAATAAACAAGAACAAAACAAAAGCAATGAAATGTAGTAGAAATAACAAAGATGGATCACTGAATGTGAAAATAGGAGGAGAAAAGATTATGGAGGTAGAAGAATTTTGTTATTTGGGAAGTAGAATTACTAAAGATGGACGAAGCAGGAGCGTTATAAAATGCCGAATAGCACAAGCTAAACGAGCCTTTAGTAAGAAATATAAGTTGTTTACATCAAAAATTAATTTAAATGTCAGGAAAAGATTTTTGAAAGTGTATGTTTGGAGTGTCGCTTTATATGGAAGTGAAACTTGGACAATCGGATTATCTGAGAAAAAAAGGTTAGAAGCTTTTGAAATGTGGTGCTATAGGAGAATGTTAAAAATCAGATGGGTGGATAAAGTGACAAATGAGGAGGTATTGCGGCAAATAGATGAAGAAAGAAGCATTTGGAAAAATATAGTTAAAAGAAGAGACAGACTTATAGGCCACATACTAAGGCATCCTGGAATAGTCGCTTTAATATTGGAAGGACAGGTAGAAGGGAAAAATTGTGTAGGCAGGCCACGTTTGGAATATGTAAAACAAATTGTTAGGGATGTAGAATGTAGAGGGTATACTGAAATGAAACGACTAGCACTAGATAGGGAATCTTGGAGAGCTGCATCAAACCAGTCAAATGACTGAAGACAAAAAAAAAAATTACTATTTCTTGTGTCTACATCTTTAGCCTCACCTGAAATTTGATGTAAGAAATAGAATGCCTTGCACAAAATTTTTCTAGCCATCCATTAGAAGCACTAAATGTTGTAACTCCTAACTTAGCTGCAATTTCTCTACCTGTTGTTTCAGGATAGGCCCCGAAATAGGAAGATTTTTTGATCTTGCATGTGTGAACTATTTAAATAAAACTGAATTATTTCTTCATTTTTGCTTTTAGTCTGCCATTTACAATTAGCATTCCTTTCACCCTTTTACCATTCTTCCTTGATTTTATCTTTATTTTTAAAAATGTCGTAAATTTGTGTTTTTTCGCAATTAAACTTTTCACTAAGTTCTTTAATGTTCATTTAAGAAATTAAGTTAATAACCTCTATTTTGTCTTTTAAGTGTAAAGTATTTTTTCTTGGCAAATTTATGATCAAAATTTTTAAAGAAGAAAAACTTGTGTAACTAAAATAAAAATAAGTTACAGAAAGTGTTAGATTAAACTAAAAATAAAGGCACGTATGTACTGTATTTAAACTCCAAATTCTAAACAAAAAACAAACAGAATGCGAAACTATAAGAATTTACTTCTACGACAAAATAAAGACTATACTCCTGCTTACCATGTTAAAGGCACTGAATAAAATTATTTTCAGAACTGTACATGGATTGTTTACATAAGCTGCCACCTGCTATCAAATTTTATTATTTGCCGGAAGTTTGGAGCCAAGAATATGACTCCATATAATTAGATAAACAATAGTTACAGTACTGTATTATTATAATAATAATCATCTCTAATGGATTTATAATTTGCAAATCATGGGAATATACAATCTTTTTTTTAATTTTCTTTCTGTCTTATGGGACAAGATTAATATGTAAAATTAAAATCTATGTTTCCTTTCCGTTGCTGTATTGCGGAATTTTCTGTCTTGAATTGATTAACTTCTATAAAAATATGTTGGGACTTGGGAAACCGTACATTTTGAAAAGGTTTCTGTTTTTTGGATACTAAAATGTGGTATGTATCACATTTTATGATGTTCTGTTTTGTAGAGCTTTCACTGTACTGTACTAGTTCTAATATAACTATAACAAACTAGCTGTACCCTGCCACGCTTCGCTGTGGCACATTGTGGTTGCATGGATGAGATATGAGAAACAAAACAAAGCGTACGTTTCATAGAAGTTTAATTTTGCAATACTTGTGGATATACAATATTTTTTGTTTTTCCACTGTCTGCGTAGATATAAAGGCTATCTGATTTGCCGACTCGGGAACATACAACATAAAGTTGTCCATGTGAGAAGCAATCCGCATCTAAATCTAAACCACACAATTCTAAAGATTGACGTTGAGCTTTATTGATTGTGATTGCAAATCCCAATCGAATTGTGAATTGCAATCTTTTAAATTGAAATGGTGTATCAGTCGGGATCATGGGTATTCGAGGAATGAGGACATCTTCACCTTTGAAAGGCCCCGTTAAAATCGTTGCTTCCACTATGTTATTCATCAATTTCTTAACTGCAAGTCGCGTGCCGTTGCAGAGTTTTGGCTGATTAATATTCCGCAACAGGATAATTGGTACACCTATTTTCAATTTTAATATGTGTGGTGGCATCGCTGACAGATGAAGTGAGTTTAAAAATTCCGTTGGATAATTAACTACTTCATCTGCTTCCACAACGGTGTATATCGACTTATATGTAATTTCCTCACTTTGAATGCTGGATTGAATAACATTATTAAGTTGATAGACATCTTTATTCTTTGAGGCAAGGACAGCTCGTTCACTGAGCCATCGTGATTTCTATGATTAATTTGAATATCAGGAAATACTTTTTTGATCAGTTCTTCTTTCGATGTTACTAAATTACAAAAATTATCAGGAAATGATATTCGTCTCATCGACTGGCAGCTGTCCATTTCCAATGTCCAGTAACTGTCATGAGAATACCTCAGCTGATGGATCATTCTGCAACTGGACACACATATTCGTAGTCAACTGCAATGTACGTACGTGTCGCCACAGTGTTGAATATTTCAGGCAAGCATCTATTTCGTCTGCTGATGTCGATCGAGAAATTACAGGCAATCTTTGCCTAAAATCTCCTGTGAGCAATATCAAAGCATTGCCGAATGGTTGAACGTTTCCATGCAAATCTTGTAACGATCGATCAAGAGCTTCAAGTGATTTTTTATGTGCCATCGTGCGTTCATCCCAAACAATGAGTTTACATTTGCAGATTCAGATCAGCTGTTCTTTGGGTTCATGTTTTAGCTATCCTCACCCTGTCGCGTTCATTCCGTTGAGAACGAACCAAATCTGTTGCTGCAGAACGCGACTGATGTGCTCGCAATCGTGCATCCTCAAGCCTGGCTGCTCGTCTTTCTGCTGGTCTTTCCACATGACGTATCTGGATGGTGCTTAGTCTGTTCCTCTCTTGTACGGATGCCCACTCTTCCTCAGTCATATTCGAAACCCGTCTTCTTGATCCTTCTGTGTGGCGAGTGCGACGGCCCAAATTCGATTTCCTGCAAGGCATTATTTCGGTTTTCATTGGAAGAGAAGGAAGGGATAAGATTATAACCTCTTATGGCTCTCACAGCTCTAGGTTGAAAACCATGACAGAAAGGACAAAAAGTTTAATAACGAAAAATTTTCATTTTGAAAAGGCCAAAAAAATTTATTTAAACTTTTTTCACCTATCTCTTATGGTTCTCATAGCTGCAGCTCGACAACAATGAGACATAGGACAGAAAAGTGGCTAAAAATTAATAATATTAACTAAATACATGAATTTAAATAAATAAGTAAAATATTAGTTAAATTAAATAGTTAAATAATAATTATAAAAAATTAATATTTTTTCTGACCATCTCATATAAAACACAACCTCTACTTACGATGGTGAACGGCGCAGCTCAATCACGACACGATCACATAAAAGTACCTCGATTAAAGTGAATATTTAATTCAGATTGTATATAATAATCTGAATCAGATGCAAGTGGATACGTTTTTTTTTTTTTTTTGGTAATAAACAATATAATTGGGAACAGGTATTGTTTCATATGTGACTGCAGTTGTCGTTAGCTAGTATGGCGAGTGTTCCCCTCGCTTCCGGCAGATGGCGTGGTCACTGGTACACAGCTGATCGTTAAAAAAACTGTTTTCTCACGGTTCCAATCTTTGATGCGGGTTATATATTGTGCTAAAATTTGAGCTCAATCGGTGCAGAACATTTTGAGTTTTTGAAGCGTGCACAAACGAACTCAACATTTTTATATATAAAGAAGAAGATTACAAAAAAATCATTCAGTATACATCACAGACAGTAAAATAAAAACCGAAGTTTGATAAATCACAGCACTTTTATTTATTAGACTGGTATAAAATCACTAAAATAACGCAATATATGTTTCAATAAACATGAAGGAACACTCCTAACCTATCGTCATAAAACAAGACAACCGCAGAACTAAAGCAGTAATAAAGTAGGTATCAATATTATCGACAATAATCAAAAATAAAATCACGCTACCAGATAGTTCATGATTTCTTTTTTCCAGTGATATATAACGTAGCAAATGTTTGTAGCCATGAAAATTCAAAATGAACCTGCTAAGAAGAGTCAATGAGATTGACGTTACCACTTTAGCAAGTAGTTACACATCGATGAGATATGTACTGCCTCTAGGGTTAACAAGGTTTTTGGGGATTGTTATTTATATTGAGGTTGAGTAGATCCTAAAACTTTTCTGTCTTTTTACAGTCTTTTGTGGAGTTATTTTTATGATTAGTGGGTGGATGGGCGTTTAAATTGTTGTATAGAGTTTATTAATTTGAGGCTGACTAAAAAGCCTGTTCCAAACTGTGATTTTTTCATCACTCTTCTCAGGTATACCTTTGTAGAGCCTATATCCTTGAGATTCCATGGCATCCTGGTCAATGTTTATTATTTCCTGCAGATCCATGATGAGAATTTTGTGTTAGTCCATTAGAGCAGTTGTTATTTTTAGTTTACCAGTCTGCATGAGCGAGTTTACATTATGTGTGGAAATGTAGATGATTTGCTGCTTTGGTTTGATTTTAGACTTTGTATTTTTCTTGTTCATGTGTGTAGTATAGGTGGATTTCAATGCTTCTGATTGCATGATATCTTTTAAATATTAGCTCACCAGTTGGTGGAATATTCCTTAAAAGACCTTTCATGATTGACTGTCAAGGGCCCACCTATCGTGGGACTAGGACCAGAGTTTCAACTCTAGATGTGATCTAGAGAGGTGTTAGTGAGGGGTGTTTTGATGATAAATGAAACTGTGAGGATGTTTAGATTCAGTTTACCAGATTAATTTTTCCTATTTGTTTGGATATATACAGGCACATCATGTGGAGGCACAATTGAACTTTTGTTAAAGTTATTTGGAGAAAAGTTACAAATTCTGATCCTAAACATTATTCCCCCCCCCTCAAATATATTATATAATAACTTATTTTTCTAACTTGTTTTTCTTTATCAATGATTATCTACTATTGTTTTTAAATTTCTTTATCCCTCTGTTAAGATGCGTCTTAACACCACATGAAATTCTGAACAATCACATCAATCTTGTGTAAGTATTGTTAAAAAATTAGAAAGACAATTGAATTAATTATTTTTCATTGATTTTTCTATTTGCTTTTTAAAGTATAACATGATAAACATCAACAATTTTTAGTTAGTTGCAGCATGCAACTAACTACAAGCTAGTGTCCACCAATGGTTAATATTTTCATATTAATGAATACTGTTTACACTTTCAGTTCTGTTCCAGTCTATTGTTAAAAGTTGAAAAAGATTCTAAAAATATCATAGACAGATGCTGAAAATACAAATTCACTGATTAAAATTGTTACGTGGAAATATTAATAATAAAAAACTTATTTGTTTTTTTAACTGCAGCCATTAAATGAATTATTGAAATCCTACAAGTTTTATTTTTTAGCTTATGTCTAAATATCGCTTAAATTATAAAAACAAAACAAGTTATGCTACATCTCACATTTCTAAAATAGTACAAATCAAACAGTTTAATGTTCAGTGTAGTTAAACACGATTTAAAAGGGAACTGAAAGCTGATGGAATGACAGAAATCAGACAGTTAAAGGTGGTGATTAGTAAGATATACATACTGCTCATAACGCATTTGAACAGCAGTCTGTGACAAAAAGTGACTTAAACACATACACAGTTATATACCTTAAGCCCCCTTACAAATGCCAATGCTCATGACCTTGTTCTAAATAGAACTTGAGGGGTACTCCCAAGAGGGACTGTTCTAAAATCTGAAAATATATTTAACTACAAACTGCAAGGTAAAACGTGATTCTACATTCAGACTACAACTAAACACATTCTAACCAGTCATTTATAACATAATAAACATTTAACATAATCAACTCTATCCAAGACCAAATAGAAAAAAACAATTTTCATCAGTGATATTAATCCACAAATGATGATTCAGAACCTTTTCTTATAAATAATAATTATAAAGAGACGACCTACCTGGCCTGTGAAGTGGTTAACTTCACAATGAAGATTTATTAAAATTAACAAAAGAAATTAACAAAAGATTTGTTAAAATGTAATTAACAAATCTTTTAGCAATAAAATATTTCCCAATGCCTTTAAAATTTCCATTTTCTTCCCTCCTCCATAAGAAAGGTTCTGCACTAATTTACCAATTGCAGACTAATTTTGTTGTCCATATTTTCTAAAAAGTTAGAAAAGATTATGAAAAATGGACTGAAATACTTGAGAAGCATTGTTTATTGACAAACTTTCAGCGTGGTTTTAGGAAAACATTGCCTACTGAAATAGCAATTTACCAATCTTTGGGAATTATTTTAATATCATAGATAACAAAAGATTCTATTTTAAATTTGTTGTGTTCTTAGCAAGTAAAGTATTCAAATTAGTTTTTCTTGTTTCTTACCGATAAAAAAAAAGAAGAACTACGGCAATAGAGATGCTTACAAATGGTTAAGGTCTTTTGATAAGAAGACGCAATAAACTTTATAGGCCCTCAAATAAAAATATGGAATTCATTATGCCATAGTTAAAAGTTCTTTATCCCTTGCTCTTACAATTTATTAACAATAGTTTCAAGTCTTAAACCAAACATAGTACCCTTCTTCACTGATAGACAAAACTACATTTTTATCTGTAGATATATTTAAAGGACTAGAAATATTGATATTAAAAGTTCAAAAAACTGTTCACTGAATGAATTGCAAACTATCTACTTTTAAGTATATCATCATCAGCTTGAGGCTAATACTTGGGCATACTAATGATGTTCCCTAATTTTGCTAAGTATTGGAGTGACTGAAAAATCCACAGATTTATTCACTTCTGATGTGTGGAAAATTGTCTAATTTTCCACAAAATTCACTATGCTTTTTTAGGGAAAAGTTATAAATTCCATAACAAAAAAATATGACGATTTGTAGAGTGGAGTATCTACAATTTGAAAAAGTGACTGGAACATTTGTGTTAGTAGTCTTAACTAAAAATCAGTAATCAGCTAAAATGAAAACATCAGAAACATGATGTTACAAAAAAAAAAAAAAAAAAAAAAATGAGAATGGACCCTAAGAAAGCCATGAAAGTTATCAATAAAAAATTAGTTCTTCCTCTATTAAAAATAACTATAATAATGCTAAATTAAAGGAAAGAAAGGGTATAGTTGGGTATTCTCACACCTCAAAATAATTAATAAATACTTTATTGAGATCTCAGCAGGATTTTCAACAGTTAATGTTTCATCTTTACATCAAACCTTCAATTTTCAATTGGTACTCTCTGGAACATTCCATGTGATGTGGAACCATTAAATTGTATGTATAAAGTTTACCAGCTGATCAGAATAAAATAGGTCTCATTTATTTTTCCACATTCATGTACCAAGCTGTAGTTCATCTAGTCCCAAAACATGGAGTACAAGGTTAAAGTAAGATTCTGATAAGAAAATCTATATTAAAACTGAAAATGAAAGAAATAATTTTGAAAAAGTAATGAAAGTGAACAGATTTTTATCTAACAAAGCAATTGACAAGTACACAGAGTGTATGAAAAAGGTAGTCTAGTATTTGGGCAGTGCATTCCTAACATCATTGCAAGAAAATGTTTTGTACCAGCATAGGTCTGGATATGCCAAAAATTCTTATGAATCTTTACAAATTTTATTTTGTGATCTGATGCTGACCTCTACTTAAACATAAGTTAGTTTCTATTTTATTTTGATCATAATCCTATTAGTGCAGTTTTCTAATTTTATACGGATGAGCTGTTTCTACACATATAAACTACTCAATTTAATGTACTTTCTGTAATTTGTTAATCTTATTTATATTTACAACTTATACTGAAAACGTGTGCATGCACATACACACACACACATATATATATATATTATATATATAAGATTTCATCATGAATAAAAATGTTAACCGCTCCTGAAAAATTGCCCTGTAGCAGCATTTGCTTAACATAATCACAGCTACAGACCTACCTGTATATGCTCAATTAGTTCAATCACATAAAAGGAGAAAAAATATTAAAAAAGTGTCCCAAAAGTTCCGCACCGTAGGGATTTTACTAAATTTGCTCTATTTTCTAGTTTCAGGACTGAAAGACCGTTGACCACTAAAGAGTGGGAAGAGATTATCTTCCTTTGTGGAAGAGGAGGATTCTCTCATAGACAAGTTGCAGATGAATTTAATGTGAG
Organism: Lycorma delicatula; assembly: GCF_047948215.1. Lineage (NCBI taxonomy): Eukaryota > Metazoa > Arthropoda > Insecta > Hemiptera > Fulgoridae > Lycorma > Lycorma delicatula. The sequence goes on from NC_134455.1 coordinate 29,846,557, forward strand.
GCATCCTCAATGAGGGCCAGTGTCGCACACAACGGTTGGCAGACTGCTAGCAAAGTTTAAGGTGACAGGTAGTGCTGCTGATACTAAAAGATCTGGACATCTGAGCACTTCAGAAGAGGTAGTAGAAGGGGTTTTGGTGAAAGGTATCTGCAAGTCTGAAAAAATCAATTTGCCAAACAAGCTTGGAAGTGGACATTTCTCAGTCAACAGTATGGAGGATCATGCAAAAAAACAAGAATCATCCGTACAAGTTGCAAGTGTTACACCACATGTAAAAGACAATTCTGATAGCCTTATGGAAATGTGCAATTGGTGTTTGACACAGTTGGAGGAGGATCCAGAGTTTTTGTCTAAAGTTATGTTCTCTGACAAAGCCAACTTTTATGTAAATGGAGAGGTGAACTGACATAACTTATTGTATTGGTCCGACAGTCACCCTCACTGGTTTATTGACAGTAAGGAGCAAGGAGCATAGCATTGCAGCATAGCTTGTGAAAAGACTGGATCATTGGTCCCAATTCTTTGATGGAACAAACAGCGAAACTTACTTGGCAATGAATTACTGCCTCTTTTGAATTTGGTTGGTTCTGGAAAACTAGAATGGTTCATGCAGAACGATGCAACCCTGCACTATGGTACACAAGTTAGTGATTGGATAGCTGAACACTTTTCCCAGTGGATCAGTCATAGGGAACTGGTGGAATGGGCTCCATGATCCCCGGATTTAAACCCAATGGATAGTGATATGTGGATTTTTTAAAATCCCAAGTTTACTAGTCAAAATCAGGGACAAAAACCATCTGTGAGAGTGCATCACAACTGTGTGCCAATCTGTATCGCATGACTTGGTAACTTGGTAATCAACATTCTGTGTAACACAGACCGTTTTCAATTATGTTTCAACTTATACAGAAACCATATTTAACAGATATTTTAAATATATTGTATATATCCCTATTGTGCAGGACTTTTGGGACACTTTGTATAAATTTCATTCATTCATATCATTGATAATATAATGTATGGTCCTATGGCACAGTCCATAATAGTTAGTGCATAGATTTTTTCTACGAGTGTAAATGTTTTAAAAATTAAAATTGATTTTACAATACTGTCAATCAAGTTAAATTGTAACAAGAAACTTGGGCAGAGATAAGTTACATCTTTAAAAATTCTTGTTGAAAATAAGCAATGCAGCTGATTTAATAAATGATATAAGAGCAGGCACTTAAAATCTGGATCACATTAGGATATAATTAAAGTATGAGAAGAAGCATCATAAAAAATTATGATACCTTAGATTGCAATGATCAGATTACCTTTTATTATTACACGTACTACATTGTCTTCTTTCTCTGATGAATTCAGCTCACTATTTACTACCCATTTCAAATTTTAATTATATAGAGTGTACTTAAAGGATGAGGTCAAACTCTAGGAACCAATTCTACTTAACATAATTAAGAAAAAAAGTCCAGTGAACATAGGTCTGAAAATGCATATTTTCTCTCTGTCTGCCAATTTGTTTTTTGACAAATTTCAAAATGCCAGTCGTTTCAATTTTTCAATCTTACGTATCTTAGGAATTATTATTTATCAAATTTGTTGTATTATAAAAATTATGAAGCATCTTTTTGAGAACAAAACGATAATTTATTCATAAATTCCGACGACAAACCGATATGGCGGTCATCTTGTTTTTTTATTATAGTGACTCACTTGATAACTAAATCAAATTTCCTGATTAAAATTGCTAAAAATCCAACATTATGTATGTTTAATAATAATCATTATAAGAGCATGTGAAGTTTTGCTTGTTTTCTTATGAGAATCACAAAAAAATGTTCAATGTGACCTCCATTCATTCTTACACACCAGTTTACATGTTTAATGACTGATGTAAACGCTAAAAAATTCCTGGCTGATCCCTGATTGTTTGAAATCTGAAAGATTGGGCGAACACTTCTATCCTTCAATTGATGAACATTGACAATTGGTGTCGAATAAAGAAAGAAACTTTTCATGTCCCCCATAGGTAGTCTAATAGGAACAGTGTAATGGGTTCAGATCTGGGGGAGTGTGCAGGCCAACGAATGGGACCGCCCTGACCAATCCGCCTTCCTTAAAAACGATCAGTTAATCTTTCTCTGTTGCCAATTGCAAAGTGGGCAGGCGCACCATCATGCATGAACCACATGTTCATGTGTTTTGCAAAGGAAATGTGGTTGCGATGATGCTCTGTGGCCTCAACAGCTGGGAGGAGAGTATTGCTTAACTCATTCGAAGCATTCTCAGGACCAAGTAAGGCATCCTGGGTAGTCGAGCTGGGTAAAAATTAGGTAGCAGCCTTCTTAGGCTAGGATAGATAGGAGGACTTAGCCAGAAGTAGTGTGGAAAATGGTTTCACATAATGTGGAAAATGGTCAAGTCCTAGTAGAAAAGGGGTGGTTTTAGTCATTAGTCTGCTGATGGTGGTTGGATAAGACCACCAGTGGGAGCCTGACACTCCATGCGTAAATGAATTTCTACCTCCCTCTCAATAAAATTATTATTATTTTTATTACTTAATGGTCTAAATCAGTAAATAACTGTAGTGGTCTGATCAGTTCTTTATTAACAAGGAGATAAAATATAATGTAATACTGTGTGTTGTATATTCACAAATAATAAAGCAGTTGTAAATATAAAAACAAATACTTAATATGTGATACAAAAATATATTATATAGTTCTAAAGAGTACAAGAAATTTGAAAATTACTAGAAAGAATTATCTTTCCCTTAATTTTATATATTTAATTATTTTGTGCTTACGTCTCTTGTTTATTTAATTCTAATTTAATATTCTTGCTCCTTGTTCATAAAGCCATTCATCATTTGGCCTTGTTAAAATAGCAGTATGTGCCACATTGTCTAGTCTTCCTCTAAGACCAAATATAAAATTTGATAATTTTGGCATTATTGTTTTGTTATCCTCCTTTGTCTGAGTAGAATTGTCTTTCAGAGTATATGTCTGAGTACCAAAGGTATTTCTCATGTGGCTTTTATTTGTCTGAGTTGAATGTGTCTTCCTTTTGCAAATGTTAGCCTGAAAAGTAAATACAGGTATCAATTTTTTAAATTTCTGTTAAGAGAAACAAATTTGGAAGATTATTTGCACTACCTTTCTTTGTAATAGCTTAACGAGGAGGATGGTTAGATAATTATTCCTGGAATATACTTCTCATACCAATCACACTGATTCCTATGGAACTAGTCAATATAATTTTGTGTCTTTACCAATAAGATGGATATTTTGAATTCAAGTGTCATTGATTGTTACTGAAGCCATTAATAAATGTCTCTAAATGTCAACTACATGCAGGGAAAATATACACATTATTGTTTACCTTGGCTGATTTACAGAAACTAGTTTATATACCTGATTTCAACCTTTGGCGTTTATTATTAAATATTATTTTTCACACCCTTCTATTTTCTATGATGAAACTCCTGGAGCAAGAACCAGTCTTCAGGAACCTCTAATAAAAGAACATGAATTTTGTTGTAGTGTGTGTGGATCTAATATGGAAGATTTCTTGCAGCTAACAGAATTATAATTTTTCATATGATTTAATATATATATCCTGTAAATTGTATCTGTTAACTACATTTTGAATCTGAAGATAACTGACATTGACAAATTAAGTAATTATATAGTGAAAGAAAGGGATTTCTAATTACTTCTAAAAAATACACAATTACAAAAAACCATGTACTCTTACCAACTGGACTGCTTTTCTCTTTAATTCCCAAACATCCCATGAATAATTTGGATCAATATAACTTTCAACAGGATGTAGGAGAGTCTGAGTTTCCGCATTCAACTTGGAAGTCAATTTAGACATCTGAGGTGAAAGTCTAAAACACAAGATTTTTAGCATTGCATGAGTACAGCAAACAAAAGTAATAATAAAGTGAAACCCTCTTAAGCAACATCCTGTCCCTGCAAGAAAAATTGTCAATAAAAGGGTTTATTGTTAAAATAAGGTTCATACGCTAAAATCTGATGTGGAGACCAAATGACTCCCTTGTACATCTATTAAATTACATATACAATTTTTGCTGCACTTCATTTAAACTTATTTCATTTGAAAGTGAGATACAATCTTCCAGTTCTTTAATAAAAGTGGACAGTTACCAATTGATAAAATATTAGTTTTTATTAATATAAAATATTTTTACAATTATTAATTCAACAATCTTACTTGAAATATTAGGTTAGAGTAAAAGTCCCTTGATTACTCTTTAAATAAATAGTTTACCAAATAATCAAATAATAAAAACTGTTTATTCTACACTGTAAGGTCAAAATGAATATTTGTAACAAGTAAACTGGAGTTCACTAAATGGAATAATTTAATTATTATTAACTTTTATTTATATGACACAACAGAAACCTGAAATACACACCAGAAATCTTTGCATATTACACACAAGTGAAAAAATTTCAACAATCACTTTAAATTGAATTCAGTTCAAAAATCTGTTTTATTTTCTGTCAAATAATTAAATAAAGTGATTTTTTTAAAAATAAACATTCACTTTTTATAAGTATTTGCTTAGAAAATCCAAAAATAATACGATTCTAAATTATAATTTTCAATTAATATTAAATAATCAGATGTTTCACCAACACTATTACATATACACATTTTTAAAAGTACATGAAATTTTATTTCACTAATAACTTCTGTTTTTTTTTTTTTTTTTTTTTGTTATTATTGAATAATTATTTATTGTAAAACTTTTTTTAAAATCACAGATTATTATTTATTAATAAATCAATATATTTAATTTTAAAAAAAAGTAAAAAAAAATAAATTAAAAAAAAGTTAAAAAAATAGAAAAGGAGATGAAATCTGATTCGAACCGATGTGCCTTCCCCTTATAGATCCAAATATTTTAATTAAAATTTCATTTGGCTATTCTGAAACCAATGAAAATAAGTACCACTTATGGTACATCATTGAAAAGCTCTCAATGAGGGCTTATTACTGAAGTTAAGAACAAGTTCAATGGATTTTGGGCTTAGTTGGACACTTTTGGTTTAGTCGATTGCAATCAAAAGAGAGAAGTGCACGACTAGATGTTTCAACAGTCCTAAATCCAAAATTTCAACATCTTACAGCTAATCATTTTTGAGTTATGCAAGATACATACGTATATATGTACGGACGTATGTACAGACATCATGCCGAAACTTGTCATATGTATAATATATTTTAATGAAATAAATTATACATTCACATTTTTTCTTATTTCAAATTTACAATTTCCCTTCTTCACAATTGTTCAAAACACTATTTTGTAAAAGAATTTCTAATTTGCTTCATAGTTTTTGAATACAGCTACTAACTGAACTGAAATTTTTAATAATTCTCAATAAAAGTTTCTTCATTTTTTCTTTGCTTTATGAAAAATACAGGCTACAGCTCATACTTGGTTTTTTATAACAAAAGTAAACTTTACTATGCATTTATATACACACCAAACAATTTGAATATAGAAATAAATTACAAGATGGAAAAGTAAATGAAGAAGTGATTTAGAAAGGAAGATAATAAAACAGATTTTTTGAGGTATGTTGGTCTTGCCTCAGAGAAAAATTAGCTCCAAAGTACCTCAAATCTAGCAGTTGCACTACTGTAACACTAGATTTATGGTATAAGAAAATCATGCATGTACATGTTGTCTTTTTCTAATTGAGAGGAGGGCAGATTCACTTCTTACATCTGCTTCCACCATTTAGTTATGCACCAAAACATATTGATAGTATGTGCATACCAACTTTTAAAATTATGGATCAGTATTCTGTTAAATGTACCAGTTTAGTATATAAATTTCCTTTATCTTCAATATTTTGTCATCTTTTTTTATTATATCATAAATTATATCATTAAAGAAATATTATTAAATATATCACTATATCATCAATTATTATATTTTAATGAGTCTTTTTTACATGGAATCACCCATAGTGTTAATATAGAGTAAGTGGTTAAAATCATCACGGTTTTAGATCACATACTGTTTGTAAGGGGTAAAATCAAATTCAGTTTATAAAATCCATGTTTAAAAGAAAATAATTAAGAATAATGAAAATTGGATATTTTCTTGATGAATAGGTACTTGATCTATTGTGGAAGATGTTACTTTGATCATTAAAAGTATAATAAAACAGGATGTGATTTCCAGATTCAGAAAGTAGAGATCAACTCAATCCTTCTGATGATCTGAGAATAGTCAGAGATAGAATGAAAATAAATAAAAGTTGAAAAGTACTCAAGAGAATAAAATTAAACTACTTCAGAAACAAACAATACAAGAAAAGTAGAGTAACAATATAAATATAATAGAGATTGTATAAAAACAATCATTTTGAATGACAAACCAAAAATAATTAACTTCAAACTTGATTTAATTCTACATCAGAGAACACATGCACATAATACAACCACACCTTAATGTTCTAGAAAATTAGAAAACACAAGATTAATGAACTAAATGATACACTGATACAATGAATACATTTTGAGCATATTCTACATAAATCTTTTCCTATCTCAAAAACTGCCAGCAATAATATTTGCTGAAACCACAACACAAAACAGCAGCTCTAATGTCACTAAAGGTGTTCACAGTAGTGACTGAAAACATCATTTCCTTGAAAATCATAGCAAAACATGGTAATAAATTAAATAATTAAGATATATTAATGATTTAATTTTGAAACAATACGTTGATAAGTGGCAAGTTTTTAATTAATACTAAGGAAATAAATCTTAATTCCCTGTAGCTTGTTAACATACATCAATAATAAATATTCAAATTTTAAAAGACATCTTCTAAGTAGTAGTTATTTTACTTTCTAGTCATTTTATTTATTTATCTCTTTTAAATTTATCTTCAATCTTCTCTCTACCATTATTTCAAATATTTATTTTTAATTATTAATATGGACATTTTATTTTAGGACAATGCTCCAATTAATGTTAAGCAATTAATGTAAAGATTTCTAAGCAATATTTCCTCTTATCCATGGAGAAGCATATTTACTCATTCCTAACTGATATATATATATATAATAAATAATTATGGACTTATCTGACCAAATATTTATTTGTTTAGTTAAAAGTTTAATGAATACTTTTATTAGTACTTTACCTGCAGTATTATTAGAAAATACAAAATTAATGTTTGCTATTCAACATGTAAAAACAGATAACTCTGAAAATAGAATAGCTACCACAATATGCTTTCTATTTGTATTCCATGAAATCCACAAACCTAATGTTCTTCAACTCAAAATGAAAATTTACCAGCAAATTAAATTTGACAAAAAAAACTTTTATCTTAAACTCTACAGAGATTAAATATAGTTCACCATATCAATCATACAATTATTTTTTTTCTAACCACTGAAAATAAATTATAATCACAGAGCTACTGAGAGAAAATAACTACTTCCGTTTAATAAAAAAAAAAAAAAAAAAAAAAAAAAAATCTAAGTGGCAGATTAAAAAATTATATTAAGATGAGTAACTGTTTTATTACTTACTCACTCATAAATGCATATCTTTCAATCGCATCAGCCATATCCAGTAACACAACTAATTCTGGTTTACCCCTGACCATTGTAATTAATTGATTGAGATACCTAAATTAAACAGAAAAGTTTTTCCATTAAAATCACAGGTTTTTTTAAAAAAAATATATGGTTTTTAACAATGCTACATTTCATACCAATTTATATCAGCTGATAACTAAAACAAAGTAAGAGCAAATGATTTACTTGTTTAATTTCTATAAATTTTTACACCAACATGTACTAACTAGGCAAGGATGACATCTACAGTGTCACATGTTACGTAAGTTTAAGGATTAGCTATAAAGTTTAGACTGTTCAAATTGAACAGAATAAAAACAGGTACGTACTTAGCAATATTTTGGTACTCTCAGGGCAAACTCACATTAACATCCACAAATACAAACAATTTGGAATTTAAAAACATTGTTTAATAAACAAGTCAGTGTTCCATCATAAATGACTACTAATCCTGCCCTACTTTAGTACTTACACATCATGTCTTTCCTGATAGCAGTCTATAATTCTTTCTTAATTTAGTAGAGAAAATTACCACACACACTATCATATTTACAATGTTATAACCATCAAATTTCTCTAATTTTCAGGTTCATAAAAGGGGTAACCAGACTCATGTAGAATATGAAATATTTGAATAAAAAATTCAAATATTCATAATTCAATGAATTTTGCCTTTAGAAACAATTAAAAATAAAATCTTTAAGAAATTCAGGTCTCCTTACACTTAAGGTTTTCTAACCCATAGACCTATAATAAGCAAAAATAGAAATATTTATATCTTCAAATTGCTCTATGTAAAAGCGGGATTTGCTTCCAGAGATACAATAAGAATCTCCAGTGAGAGAAGAATCAGAATCAGACCTCTAGTACGCTCAAATTTACTAAATCCTTTGTCCCCCTTAAATTAACAAACATTAAATGTCTATCAAACCACTCTTTTCCAAAGTGTATCCTTCCTTTAAAGAGAAGTAAAACTCTTAATGGTATTTTATTGGCCACACCATCACATCTCCCAAGTTTTCTAGTCCCTGTAATCTTCTTAATTGGCATAATGAAATTAAAAAAATAATCGAAATGAAATTTTTAACCATGGAAGTAAAAATCATTACTGGAAAATCATGGAAGTAAAAACCATAATGATTTTTACTTCCAAAGGGAAGTAAAAATCATTAATGCTATAAAGTCAGGCGTATTTATTTGCTCCAGGCAATCTAAATCCATGACTTCCATTAAAATAAGACCTCCATTAATAATAGAAACTGAGGTAGTTTTATATTCAAAAGATTATATCTTCAGAAAGTAATCAAGATTGTAATGGAGCAAAATTATACATTATACAAACTCCCACACCTCCAAAGCCCATATTCAAAGAAAAATAATAGAATCAAAGGATTCTGAGACCTTTCTCCAGCTCTTCAGCCTCATAGTATATTTACTTGCAAAAATGATCAATTTTTTTTTTATAAAGATGGAATTGCCCTGTCAGTCATACAGCTATATTTCCTAAAGCAATAAATGTGGTTCAAATCCTGTGTTTGATCAGTGGTCTGATGACATGGTCTGGGGAGGGGGTTAGGATTGAAGATGACGAGATGGTGGGAGAGCTTGGTCGACAGGTTGCGACAAGACTTAACAAGATGAAACATGTTTATTGGGAGCTATCTGCAACAATCATGCACCATGCAACTACTATCAGTATTATTTCAGCCATCAGCATGCGTAAATCGAGTATTTTTCTGTCTGTGATCAAACGCGTTTTTATCAGTGGAAAATATATTTTCAGGCTGTAAAGCAAACGTTCCATTTTAAAAATGGATTCAAGATGCTGCAAAATTTATGTAGATTCTTTTTGTTACATTTGTGATTAGTTAATGGTGGAAAGGCAAAAAAGAAATATAACAAGTTTCGTTCGACAAGTGTACTACATGTATTTTGGAGTGAGAATAGGAGATCAAGACAAAATTTGGGCACCCCACTATGTTTACTGCATATGTGTTGAAGGATTCAGATGGTGGTCAAAAAAGAAAAGAAGAGTTTAGGTTTGCAGTTCCAAAGACAAAAGCACGAGCAGCTCGGAACTCTACCTCGTTACTCGAATCCCCCCTCAATCAGTAGCAGCGCGTCGTCAGCATAAGCGACGACACGACAACCTTAAATGCAACATCGAATCGAATTCTACGATCCAAAGAAGGCAACTCACAACATTGCCCTGAGGGCGTCCTTTACTTAAGGTCTTACGAACCTCCGAGCCGCCGTCACGCAGGGAAACGGCGTGTACACTTGCGCTTCTGCATCTGAAATATGGCAAAGGGCCACCATAAGTTGTCAAATGCCCCGGATATGTCCAGGAAACCCCCGAATACATATTTACATGGACTAGCTTGAGCAGGAGCAGGAACAGCCTGAGCATAAGTTGTTGCTGCTGTAGGCTTGCGGGCGTTTACAATTTCCTTTGCCTCAAGGTAGTTGACTGCACAGCTACTTCATCTTTGTAAACAGGATAGTTTCTGGATCTGGACGAATGCTGTTATCTACAGTTTACTCATGAAGGATGATCCTTACATGGCTCCCCTTCATGAACCTCTTCACCACACACATATATTTGAGGTCCTCTCGCATCGATTAGCGGTGTGGCCAAAACGTTGGTATTTGAAGCACCGCATTGGTTGTGGTACAAAAGCCCTCACATCCAATCTTTGTATTCCTGCCCGTACTTTTTCCGGCAGGGTTAGTCTATTAAAGGTGAGGACATGAGAAGCAGAAGGAACTTCGCCGTTCCTTCTCATGTTCAACCTGCGGCACTCTATCACTCCTTGTGGTGTTAATTCCTCCACTATTTCCAGCTCCGTACAATTCAGCAGATCCCGACAAACGCCAACACCCTTTGATGTATTGGGTGTGCTATGCGGATCGACGTGTACAGAAATTCGCCAATATTCTTCAGTCCTAGGATCTTCTGCGACTGTGCATCATTAGTTGTCTCTATATAAAGTCGATTATATGTTTTCCTGATTTCTTTAACAGGGCCTCCAGCACATTTACTTATTTCTTGAGCAATAAGAAAGGGACTTACTCTCGAGAAATTTCCATCAGCTCTCAAAATTACTAAATTTTAGGCTTGGGTACGTTACTCTTGAATAGAGCTTTCTAAAAACTCTTGACGACATTTTCCATTCTTATCTCAAAGCTCTTTCTCCGTTTCGCCTCAGGTGAAACAGCTGGTTCTAGATGAGGGTGTTTCCGTGACCCTCAGCCACGTTTGATGATTGTTCAGGTTGCATGATATTTTATCCCTTCTGTCGCAAGGCTAGCCTCTGGGGTACACCCCACTCCAGAGCTACCAACACTGGAGGTCTACCGGCTACTCCGGTTAAATAGGTATATGTCCTGGCAAAGAGCGAATGTGCAATTTCTGCACCAGCTCCACGCACCTACACATCTAAATAGCTTTAATAGCTATCTATATGGCAGGAAGAGACGGTCGTCTGAAAGCTGCTAGTATTATGGAGAGCGGGATACCGCAGAACATACTATCTTCCAGTGGCCAAGGTGTGAGGAAGGCAGAATGATGATGCGGATGCGGCTGGGAGAGGTTACCACAGATAATATAGTAGAGGTAATGCTTCATGGTGAGCATAACTAGTCTATAGTCAGTGAGATAATAGGGAACATTATCCGAAAGAAGACCCAGGAAGAAGTGGAAGATGGGCGAGGGGTGTTAGGGTAGGAAGGACAGCCCCGTTCAGGAGGGGTGGGATGCTCCGGCATTCCACCTGCAATGATTGAATGGGGACTCCTGGGGCCCTTAGGTAGGGAAAAGAAAGACAGAGACCTGGTCTGGGACCCCGAATTAGAGGCAGGTGCTTATTAAAAGACTGAGACCCAGTCACTGGAAGGGTGTTCTGTCAGGAACGGCATAGCTGGGTCTTGCATGGCCTCCGAGGGGAGTATAGAATACTGGTACCCTCAAGGCTGTGTTATACAGGATCGTGGATCGGGCCTTGAGGGAAAGGGAGAAAAAAGTACTTGCCACTCTATGAGTCGGTGATAATTGTACATGACTGGTGCCTAATACCCGAGAGTAGAGTGGAAATAGGCATACTGCATCAAAATCCAAGATGGCGGACTGACCGCCAACTTGGACTGACGTCATGAATTCAATATGGCGGTGGTCGGCCACCTTGGATTGTGGCGTCATAGATGCAATAGCCTGTCAGTGTCATCTTGGAATTTCCCTTTTTCCCTGTGGGAATTTCCGTTTCCTCTTAGCGGGATATTTTTAATTCAGCAGGGATACCAACTTGAGTAATATATTGGCTTTGAATATTATTTATAATAATTAATTCAAAGGTTGGTACCTCTGGTGAACAGCTGTTGTGTAGTGATCGGTTTGTATTAAACAAATAATATTTGAAGTGAAAAAAAATTGGTCGGCTAGGACTCGAACCCAGTCATGACAGGTTGCGACTGACTGACGCTTTAAACCAATCGGCTACAGTGGCTCCCTGATGTAACGAGTGAAAAATATTCTATATAAGCTGTGAATTTGAACATCACATAAGTCTGTACACACACATCCACCCACAACAACCACACACACACACACACACACACACATATATATATATATATATAAACACGCACACAGTAGTAGGGAATGAGGGTACAGGCGCAAAATCCAAGATGGCCCGTCCGCCATTTTGGAATTGCCCTTTTCCCTATGGGAATTTCCTCTTTTCCCTGTGATAATTTTCCTTCTTACCCAGTGGAAATTTCCCCTTTTCCCAGTGGTAATTTCCCTTATTTCCTTTGGAAGAAATTCCCTTTTCCCTGTTTCACCGTTAAATTTACATTTTCCCGTTTTTGTTTCGATTTCAGTGAAACGTGTTGCGAAAAATGAAATATATTATCTGTGTGTGTGTGTGTATACAAATTTAGATGTAACTCGAAGATCATCCTGGTCGTCGTGGCCGTTGCACCGGAAGGCGCCACCCACTACTCCAGCACACGGACGACGTGGCTCGTTCACAAGGAGGCTGCGGCGGCTGAGGATGCATGTGTGTTCGCGTGCGTGCGTTAACGTAGCGGCGCAGTGTTTTTGACAGTTAGAGGTGTGGCGTGCGACTGAAGAACAGCTGACGAACATGGCCTAAGGGTGAGCGTCCTATTTTGAACAGCCATTACAGTGGTAGACACATAAGCGCCACACCCTTCCGACCAATCGTGATATAAATAACATGTATCATTGTAACAGAAGAAAAATTTATAGTTTATGCTCTTTTTTTTATTTTATTTAATCGAATAAGAAATAAAAAGTTGAGTTTACGCAGTATTAATAAGTTTATTTAAATGATTGTATAAAAAATAAATTTATATATATAATTTAATTATCTTACATATTTATTTGCAATAAAAAATGATTTATTTAAATTTTTATAGGTCGGAAAAATAATTAGAGGTATAAATACATACCAGGTCGGATTCAAAGCGACCGCACATGCGCATCACGTAGACCGTTACTGCTGCCACCACCATTAAGTATGGACGTACCTTGAGGATGATCCTGGTCGTTGTGGCCGTTGCACTGAAAGACGTCACCCGTTACTCCAGCACCCAGACGTGGCTGCGGCTATGGCTGTGTGATCGCATGCGTGCGTTGTCGTAACGGCGCGGGTTGTTGACAGTGCGAAGTGTGACGCGTGACTGAAGAACAGCTGATGAACATGGCCCAAGGTTGAGATGGCAGCTGCGACACTAGCGCTGCATGCGACCACCAGTAGAATTAGTGATGCAGTACCAGCTGTGTGTGTGTACAGACTGACACCCTACCGATAAATCGCAACATCGGATTCAAAGCGGTCGCACATGCGCAACACAGATACAAGACCTTTGTATCCCCTACAATGCCTACGCATCCGGTCGACCTCGAACATGTTTGAAGAGGAACACTTCCATACACAAACACGACTAGTTTGACGTTGACGCCACATACAACCGTATAAAGTGCCACACCCAAACCGACGTTGAAGCCACGTGTCATTTTACGAGTAACCTTGAACAGTGTTAATCGTGTAGTTATAAGAAACGACCATGCATACTCAGCGCTTTTGATAGCGTATGTAACCGGAAAGGCCACATCCTGTAAATCTACGAAACTTGTCGAGATGTTACTATATGATAATTCCAACAAAGGTTATCGAACGCCGCATTTACAAATTTTTATCAGATGTAGCAACGTCCTTACACGACGAAATCACCAAATCCGATGCGACTATATCAAGATCCATCTTGAAACTGTACGTATTTACTAGTTGCATTTCCGTACCACCCTGGAGGTAGCAACCGCGGCGCGTTGAGATTTTTTTTATACGAGTGAAATCTCTTCCCTAGAGGCCTACTATAAAACACTCGAACTGGTTTTTATATCGTTTTTTTTTTGTTTTTATTTATTGTTTTTCTAGCGAATGATTGTATGTGATCCACAAAGCAAGTTTAATCATAAACTCACCTCGCTTGCCGAGGAAGCCGTGGTATTCGATAACTCTTTCCATGACCGTTGCTCAACTGCGAATGCGAGGTTTAAGATAACTTTCTTAGTCTCCTTTATTATATCACCGTAGACGTGGTGGGGGTAACCCCACCACTTTTTCTTCTACAAATTCATCATCATTATGTTAACGTAGTAACATCATCATGTATATATAACGTTATGGTAACGTTAACGTTATGTTAACGTAGTAACATCATCAGGTATATATAATGTTATGGTAAAGTTAACGTTATGTTAACATAGTAACATTAGTCATCATCATTATCTTCATTACGTACATGCAACTTTATGTTCACTTAACATTAACGTTATGTTAACGTAGTAATATCATGATGATGATATTACTACGTTATGTAGATGTAGCGTTATGTTAACATTATGTATATGTAACATTATGTTAACATAGTAATGATGTAACATTCATTACGGTTTTCTTCAATATCATCATTTAACGTTAGGTAATGATAAACTCGTATTAGCAACGTTAACCACTGCTTTTTCTGAAGGTAACGATGCTGTGATGTTGCTAACAATGTCAGCAGACTTATTTTTTGATGACGATACAGTAGTGTTGTGAAAAATGGGCACCGCTTCCACCGTTGATGAATTACACCATATTAACGGAATGTTAACCGGCGATGGTGCAGAAAAAACATTCTACATCGTATCGGATTCATGCGAAAAGTCTCCTATAATAGTTCGATTTTAAATACCTCCCGCATTACATAACCTTTTTCACTATTCCCGTAAGCGGAGTGTATGTGACGATGGTATCATTATAATAAGACAGTAGGCTGTCATGTGGGCTGGTATATTGTTTTTGGTCTCGAAATCGATACGTACATCTACGGTTTTTGTTTTAGGCGAATCGTTCTGACGGGAACATCCGATTACTATTAACGGTAAACTGGTATTGAAATTTGCCAAACTGTAAGCGGGACTCTCGTCCTCCAGTTTGTTGTAATAACCGGACCGGAAGCTGGCGAACATTTCATACATCATATTCACATCACCCTGTAGATTGCCGTACGGATAGTATTACGAATTCAAATACAGTCGATCATTTACTAATTCGCACATACCGAAAAGTGTCAGTGACTTTGTAGCTTTATCTTTTCTGTCCGTCTGTAAACCGAATATCACGTATCTCGGTTTTCAGTTTGTACACATGTCTTTACCGTCCATGAATGTATGTTTGTTTGTGGTCGAGCCGGATATTCGTGAATTTTTCATGTACGAAAAGCTACCGCTAACGGTTAATCTTGTTCTACTACCTTTAACAATTGCAATCGCATAGTAACGGCAACATGAACATACGGAATTTTCCACGCTACTTTGGTCACTTTCAAATTGGAATCGGGCGCCTCTTTGGAAGACACTAGTGCGTTCACGTCGCTGGAAGATCTAAGCAAACCCAATTCTTGTTTGACGTTCAATATTATGTGTTTGTATCTTCGGCAAAACCCATCAGCATACGCAGCGGCACGTAGAAGCAAAATCTTCCCGTGTTTTAATCCAAATCGAATTCATTTGTATCATCGAACTTCCACTTGAAATTTTCCAAAATATGTTTTTCGCTTTTACGCAACGATAGGATATTCTTTATTGTGGTCGTTATTCCTAACTTTTGTACTACACATCTCCGTTCCGTTTATCTCGTATCGTATCTCCTCGAAGAGAAATGGTATCGCGTTGTTTATTATCCACGATTCTGTTGCTGTTTTATCGCCTGCCTTAGTAGTTATCGTCCCTTCGATCATTAAAAAGCTTTTATGCGGTAACGTGTACACATCCTGTTGGTGTATCGGTATCCGAATTTCATCGTTGTTGAAAGTCGACGAAGCGTACATTAGATGAGTGTGATATTCGTACTGGGTGATCGTTATCGTTTCGCTACTACTACTACTGCTACCATTATTGTATATTATCCCCATCGATCGGTTTTCCTTTTATTTTGGTTTTCTTTGTAAATACAATCTAACCGTTACGGTTTCACCGCGGAAATTTATCAGTTTTTCGTCTTGATCGGTAAACTTTATAGCGATCTCGTGTAAGCTCTTTGTATTTACCGGTAGATATATTATATTCTTCGGCGATTCGATTATTTTGAAACCAGGCGGTACGCTTATCGTAAATTCATGCAATACGTGTCCTTCTGATCCGATCGCATAGGAGCCTCGTATAAGGTTGCATTCGACCTGTACGGTGTTCACGTTGTTAATGGCAACCGGCTTCGACGACTCGTGCCATATACTCGCCGCTAGATTAGTTTTATCAAACCCCAACAGCGGTGCCAAACTATCTCTTGATGATAGATCGATCACAGCTCTGCATTTAAGTTCGCATTTTAACGTATTGTTATTCGGTCGCTTAAGTAAATCTATTTGGTGTTTGTTTTCGGGTTCATCGCTCAACCGTTTAGCGATATCATCCACTTCGTACGATCCGGTCTGTAGTGTCAGCTTAATCATTTTTTGAAATTTATTTGAAACGACAATAATTGTGTTGTTATTCCCTCTTCGACATTCGGAATCGAGTAATAGGTTGTTAGGTTTATCAACGCCAATTCCCAATCGCCATCAGACAAATCCAATGACGGAAAGAATGTAGCGTGTAATAACGACGTATTTCCACTTATGCAGAACATGTAGATGATGATGTTTACTTGTACGCTGACGAACCACGACTGAGAAATTCAAGACAAAAATGTCCGAAGATAACCGTGTTTATATTCTGTTGGCGTTATAATTGAAATTTTTAATCGAATCGAATGGAAAATAACGCATCAATTCGTTAGGTGGACGCAAATTACCGAAACGATCAAAATAGTCCACCATTGGTCCACGTTTTCTATAACATAGTGTGTTCCACAACCGGTACTGCGATCAAGATTGACTATTGCTGACTCGTTAGTCTTCGGTTTTTGGGTAATGCGTCCCACATGAAGACTCCTTGAAAATCGGCTATATTCAGTTTTCTCACGTACCACATCAGTTTTATATTCGATACAAGACGCACTGGTATTCCCTTAATTGGAGACAACAACGTTTTTTTAACACCCATCCTCGATCCGGTCACAGGGAGGGCTTAAGGTACAATCCCTGCCCTACAGTACCGGCTTTTCTTTTCGTCATTTCAACAAGACGTTTTATATTATTCCTTTTTGATTGTCTTCTTCTTCTTACTCTTCCACCGCCAAACTTTGCTCATTTTAGCTTCATCGCGTTTGTAACCGCCAATGCAGTAGCCTTTTCTGCGATACTCGAATCCGTAGCTTTAACTCTTTCCCAAACGCTATCAGCTAATTTACGATCTGCAGCCGCTCTGTTTTTGTTATCGCTGTACGTAGTGTATGCGATATCATGTTCTTTACAAGCTGCGTCTAACTTGTTTACACCGGGATTGTTTCTCTTTAATCGTTTTTCTAAATTCGTTCCCGGTCCGCAGTACTGATATCCAGGAATATGTAACTCTACCGGCAATAAATCGATTCCTTTGTTTATAATTTTACCCACCACCTTTTCGATACCTTTTAATGCTTTTATCACCAATATAAGATCCTAACACCCCTGCAGCTCTTGCTGTTAGACTTGTTAACAGTCCACCGCGTCGTTTAAGACTGGCATTTCGTTTATATCTTCTCACCTTACCCTTTCGAACAGGAGAACGTTTTGACCTCCTCACTCTTGCTATGTTGGACAGACAATGAACCTTTTTACAATCTTCTAAAAACGCAATCTCTTGCGTTAATTATCTTCTTTTCATCGAAAAGGTGTCCGTAAATAGTTGACAGTAACGACGTCTGTTTTTTCAATTGGTTCACTGATATCGCATAATCGCTTTTTTGAAAAGAAAAAAGGCGTTGTTGTCCATCGGTGAAACTGACGGTAAGTATTTATTATTCAAATCACCTTGCTTTACGTACATTTTGTTAACGTAACCAAATGTTGTACCATAGTCATCATAAACAGGTTTTCCAACATTGCACAAACGTCGTTTTTTGATATCGAAATTCCCGTCGGGGGTTTTGTCAAACGTTTCAACAATTCGAGTTGGTGGTTGGGTGGTGACGTGTGCACCTCCAACGCGAGAACGTCCGAATTTTTCGATACTCATTTTCAGACTGTTTAAAATAAAACGTTTCCTCTACCACCCCCTCCTTTATGAATCCATTTTCTTGCAGTTCTTCTATGATCGAAACTATTTCGTTATTATGACCAGTATGACCAGCGCGCCTGGAAGCCACCAATAGACACAGTCTTTCGCAAAGTTCGTTCAGATCGTCCCAGTACACGTAATTTGGTCTAATCGTTTTCTTAGTCTTCATAAGCAGATCTATTCCTGTTATTGGACTTTCATTGTCGTTTTGACTTGCGTATCGCTTCCGAGGAAACAGTCTTTAATAATAGTATTGTACTTGTTAGATTTACTGGAGATTATACCACCGGTACTTTGATTCTTATGCGCTTCTATATATTCCAAGATTTTCTTATAGTGGTGTATATCTTTTTCCGTATAAGCACGGGGTTCATTAAAAAATATCACCTGATACAACCGTCGGTTCCATTATAACTTTTTTTATCGATAACAATTGTATTTCCTTTGAATACAACCACCTTTTTCCCAATCATCCACCGATCGTTAACGTTTTTCACTCCGTACACGTTGTCGATTCTCTAACTTTTATCGGTTAAGGCTACATTCAAGTAATGATTTGCACGAAAACCCGGTGATTTCAATGACCTCGGGTCTACAGGTTTGACAATCTCTTTTTGTGGAGTACTAAACAGTCTTCTCATAACCGTTGGTGAAGATACGCTACCCTCTTCCTTTATATCCATCGCCTCTTCCTCCTCCTCCTTTGGTTCTTTTTTTAATATCATCGTATTTAAACATTTTATTAAAATCACGAAGCGGTTCGACAGTAGATTTAAAACGCTTTTCCATAACTTGCTCAGATTCCGTTATTACTTGCGTAATAGCGCGATGTTTTCTTTTAATCGAATCTCATATTCTATCGATTTTCATTACCATCTTCGCAGACGCCGACGATGAAGACGAATCGACCTCATTCTTGTTCGACGTCATGGTTACGAATGATCGGAAAACGGTCGATAACATCACCATCCTAGTTTGACCGATCTAAAAACTCTGCATGTTGTTTTTTTGGTTCTGTATAAGAAACGTATAACATCGATTAACCAAAACATTCATTCTCACCAGACGTTGATTGGTATTGCACAATTCGCGGTAATATTGCGTCACACCCTGATCAAAAGAGACAATATAAACAACTTTGACATCTTCACCGTTTATCAACTGATCTCTTTTACGCACATATCGAAGCCTACTCGATACCGTCCTGCGTTGATGTCCCTCTCCTATCAACAACCAAAAATCTGTGTCGTTTCTTCCAGGCTACACCGAACAGACTTTTAAACTGATCGAATTTCATATCGGTATTTGCATGATCTTGATGGATGTGACGTAAATTGAGATCGTCCTGTTTGAATACGAGAAGAAGGTTGGCGTTGTCCCGTACGAGGTGCTTGCCTGCGTTGGAATATGTCTGTGTGAGATAAAAGCTATTGACGTTGTTGTAACGACCCATTGCAAAGTACTTGCGAATATTACTTGGCTCTTCGCAGGCTACATCGTCGAAAATCATTATCGAATTCGGTTCCGCTTTGTGGGGCGCCATCACATGATCGTTTTCAGAGTAGGCAAAATAACCGATCTCCGGTATACCAGTCATCACTTGTCCTAGAAATTTATATTTCGGTTGGTACAACGATTTAGAAAACACGTAAATATTTTTGAACCTTAAACCATCGGGTGAAAACAACAAGTTGAATAGAATATCTGTTTTCCGCAATTAGACGGTCAACAGATAATAGATCTAATTGTATTCAGTAGAAGAGGGCCATGACGACGGTCTTTTCTCTCACCACACCCGGCTCCTGTATATTCGTCAAATGTTTGCAGCGTAATATTACCGACCTGTTGACGTTCCAACCTCATGTTGGCGACTGACCAGTTCACCGTATCAAATCCGCCTTATTTATCCAACAGTTGTGTTTTCCGTCGAACCTTGCCACTTTACAAATAATTTATCGCCTTTTCTTCGTAAGACTCTTGACTAAATACACGTTATTTTTAACGTTAGTTTTAGTGAGCTCTTCACCGTAAAATTTACCACTCACCACCTCACCCTTAATATCATTCAGCGTATAGGTACAGGAGCGAGTTTCGGTGTGTACTTTATGAACGGTAAATATTTCATTTGTCCAATTCGGCAAGTATCCTTTAGCGAAGTTTTTTAAATTTGCTTATTCGTACTCGATCGCCAACTTTAAATTTCGGTAATTTAGGCTTTCGATAGAGTACAGTGTTGAGTCGACTTAAAACGACAGATTCGTTTCTCTTATTTACATCTTTAGGTTTCATACCGATAGTGCGATGGGGGGTAACGTTATATTTAACGACCAATTTCTGAAGTAAATCCAACCACTTGTACGTACCCTGTTCGGTAAATTTTCCCCACATTATTGTTTTCAGAGTTCGGTTGAAGCGTTCGACAATCGAAGCTTTTTTAACTGAATATGTAGAATAGTGATTTATATTGTACGAAGCCAGTCACACTTCGCACTGTCAACAACCCGCGCTGGTACGTCAACGCACGCATGCGACCACACAGCCACAGCCGCAGCCGTCTCCTGGTGAACGAGTCACGTCCGGGCGCTGGAGTAGCGGGTGACACCTCTCAGTGCAACGGCCACAACGACCAGGATCATCCTCAAGTACGTCCATACTAACTTAATGGTGGTGGCAGCAGTAACGGTCTACGTGATGCGCATGTGCGGTCGCTTTGAATCCGACCTGGTTTGTATTTATACCTCTAATTATTTTTCCGATCTATAAAAATTTAAATAAATAATTTTTTTATTGCAAATAAATATGTAAGATAATTCTATTATATATAAATTTATTTTTCATACAATCATTTAAATAAACTTATTAATACTGCATAAACTCAACTTTTTATTTCTTATTCGATTAAACAAAATAAAAAAAAGAGCATAAACTATACATTTTTCTTCTGTTACAATGATCACGTTTATATTAGATGTGGGGTGGGGGGCGTTAAGAGGCTTTTTCTTTTTGCTTAACAGATAATAATTAATTGTTGCAAACTTTGTGTTCATCATTAATATTTAATTCCTGGGTGTAAATTTACTACTTTATTTGTAATAATACAAAGTTAGGGTATAGTGTGTGTGTGTGTGTGTGTGTCGCATTACGCTGCTGTCGATCGTGGGAATCTTTTAACACACACACCTAGATATTTTATTTTTTATAAACAATGTCTTAATGCTGAATGAATGTTTACGGGTTATATTAGTGGAAATTTACGTACACACACACACACACACAGAGTGTGAGAGGGAAGGAGAGTTTTGCATTACGATAATTTAGCACATTCCTATGTTTGTGATCAGTGTTAAATTTTATGTAGGCACGTGTCTGCAGCGGTGGTGGTGGTAGCAGTTCACGGTCTACGTGTTGCGCATGCGCAACCGCTGTGATTGGTCGGAAGGGTGTGGCGCTTTCGCGCCTACCACTGTAACGGCTGTTCAAAATAGGACGCTCAACCTTAGGCCATGTTCGTCAGCTGTTCTTCAGTCGCGCGCCACATCTCGAACTGTCAATAACACCACGCCGCTACGTCAACGCACGCACGCGAACATAAATGCATCCTCAGCCGCCGCCGCCTCTTTGTGAACGAGCCAGGTCTTGGTGCTGGAGTAGCGGGTGACGCTTAGAATGTTAGAAGGAAAGGCTAGTAGGGCAATCACTAGTTCTCTCCACAATGGGCTACAGTTTACAAGAGAAAAAGATCTGTAAAAAAAGTGATTTATTTTACCACATTACTTGTTATAAATATGTAGATTTTAACTTTTTTAAATATGATCACCAAAATTGATTATATGTTAAGACAGCAAACAAAATATTGGCACTCAATCTAGAAGCAACACATCCCCAAACAGTATAAGTAAGCTACACATTAATATATAAGTTTGATCAAAGCTAACAGCTGTATTATTTATGTCTAATGTTTTTTCAATTCCTAAGCAAAATAGTCATTCATACTTCTTCACGTGTTAAAATTCTAAAAATTTGGTTCCATGCTGTTAAAAAATTATCCTTTCAGTATACCTCTATCACAAATTAATAATTTTATTGTTTAAAAAAATAAAGTAAGAGTTTTTAACTATTTTTTGAAGAACCAAAAATCTATCATTCCAAAGTGGCAGCTTAGTTTTTTTATCTAATTAAAATATGTACACGTTACTCTTTCTGCTATTTAATTTTATTTTCACTTTTAAGTAATTCTTTATGACAGTTGTCAAAAATTGGTCACAGACTGTCTTGGTGGAGTTTGGCATCTTTTATTTTTTTTTTTTGCATGTACTAAATGGCATGCTAGTACGTAAAATAGAAAACAGTGTTTTAATAAATTTTACCATAAAATATAAAACCAATAATTATATTGATTTCACTTTATATCAAATAATTTTTTTAATTTTTTTTTTGTTGTATTCTCTATTGCAAAGATGCAAAGAAAATACAAAAAAATGCTAATCGTTTGTAAAATAGGAATCGAAAAAATTAATTATACTTGTAGTATCAATATTTATATTTTCAAGATCACATACTTACATTTCTGGATTTCTATCAAACGTGTATGCTGCTTCACATGAAGAAAACCCATAATGAACCATTCCAAAAGTAAGCATTCCTATTTTTGGATTACTTGGAAGAAGTAGTCCATTTCCTACTATTAGTTTTAATGTACAGCAACCACCAAACTGTAAATATTGTTTTTTTTTATAATATATATTAAAAATGAAAATTACTTATTAATCTTTTGTTCATTACACATTACTTTTCAGATTAGTTTTATTATTTCTCAAATATAAAATTAAATCTTACTGACTTAAATTAAAGTTATTGACTGGTTTAGTAGTAGTGCATTATTTTTAATCTGTAGTTTGGTTGATTTTGTTAATGATAACTGAAAATATTTTTGTACAAAATGGATTAGGTATTCTGTTGGCAAAATTAGTAATGTTTTAAAATTAGAAGATACAATACATATTAACCAAGGTCTAAAGATATGAGATAATGCGAATTTATAGTTTTCCTATCAAATTCTGAAATGTGAATGACTGTAAAATGCGTCAAGGAGAGATATAAACATTTATTTTAAATTAAATTATTTTGATACAAGTAATAAATAAAAAATGAAACATAATAAAAATTAAGTATCATAAATATAGATAAAGACGCATAGCGATAGAATCATTGTAATAAGGATAAAATCAAAACCTAAACCGACAACGATTGTTAACGTCTATATGCCTACAAGCGCCCATGATGATGATGATGATGATGAGGTAGAGTGTGTATACGAAGAGATTGATGAAGCAATTAAACACGTAAAAGGAGATGAAAATTTAATAATAGTTGGAGATTGGAATGCAAGCATTGGAAAAGGCAAGAAAGGAAATATAGTGGGTGAATACGGGCTGGGCAAAAGGAATGAAAGAGGGGACCGAATTATAGAGTTTTGCACTAAGTATAATTTAGTAATTGCCAACACCCAATTTAAAAATCATAATAGAAGAATATACACTTGGAAAAAGCAAGGTGATACTGCAAGGTATCAGATAGATTATATCATGGTTAAGCAAAGATTTAGAAATCAAATCGTTGACTGCAAAACTTACCATGGAGCAGACATTGATAGCGACCATAATTTGGTGATAATGAAATGTAGATTGGGGTTTAAAAACCTGAAGAAAAGGTGTCAGATGAATCGGTGGAATTTAGAGAAGCTTGAGGAAGAGGAGATTTTTGAGGAGGACATCGCAAGACGTCTGAGTAAAAAAGATAAGGTAGAAAATGTAGAAGAAGAATGGGAGAATGTTAAAAAGGAAATTCTTAAATCAGCAGAAGCAAACTTAGGCGGAATAAAGAGAACTGGTAGAAAACCTTGGGTTTCAGACAATATATTGCAGCTGATGGATGAACGTAGAAAATATAAGAATGATAGTGATGAAGAAAGTAAAAGGAATTACCGGCAATTAAGAAATGCTATAAACAGGAAGTGCAAACTCGCGAAAGAAGAGTGGATTAGAGAAAAGTGTTCAGAAGTGGAAAGAGAAATGAACATTGGTAAAATAGACGGAGCATACAGGAAAGTTAAGGAAAATTTTGGGGTACATAAATTAAAATCTAATAATGTGTTAAACAAAGATGGTACACCAATATATAATACGAAAGGTAAAGTCGATAGATGGCTGGAATATATTGAAGAGTTATACGGAGGAAATGAATTAGAAAATGGTGTTATAGAGGAAGAAGAGGAAGTTGAGGAGGATGAAATGGGAGAAACAATACTGAGATCTGAATTTAAGAGAGCATTAAAAGATTTAAATGGCAGAAAGGTTCCTGGAATAAACGGAATACCTGTAGAATTACTGGGCTGTGCAGGTGAGGAAGCGATTGATAGATTATACAAACTGGTGTGTAATATTTATGAAAAAGGGGAATTTCCGTCAGACTTCAAAAAAACTGTTATAGTAATGATACCAAAGAAAGCAGGGGCAGATAAATGTGAAGAATACAGAACAATTAGTTTAACTAGTCATGCATCAAAAATCTTAACTAGAATTCTATACAGAAGAATTGAGAGGAGAGTGGAGGAAGTGTTAGGAGAAGACCAATTTGGTTTCAGGAAAAGTATAGGGACAAGGGAAGCAATTTTAAGCCTCAGATTAATAGTAGAAGGAAGATTAAAGAAAAACAAACCAACATACTTGGCGTTTATAGATCTAGAAAAGGCATTCGATAACGTAGACTGGAATAAAATATTCAGCATTTTAAAAAATTAGGGTTCAAATACAGAGATAGAAGAACAATTGCTAACATGTACAGGAACCAAACAGCAACAGTAACAATTGAAGAACATAAGAAAGAAGCCGTAATAAGAAAGGGAGTCCGACAAGGATGTTTCCTATCTCCGTTACTTTTTAATCTTTACATGGAACTAGCAGTTAATGATGTTAAAGAACAATTTAGATTCGGAGTAACAGTACAAGGTGAAAAGATAAAGATGCTACGATTTGCTGATGATATAGTAATTCTAGCTGAGAGTAAAAACGATTTAGAAGAAATAATGAACGGCATAGATGAAGTCCTACGCAAGAACTATCGCATGAAAATAAACAAGAACAAAACAAAAGTAATGAAATGTAGTAGAAATAACAAAGATGGACCACTGAATGTGAAAATAGGAGGAGAAAAGATTATGGAGGTAGAAGAATTTTGTTATTTGGGAAGTAGAATTACTAAAGATGGACGAAGCAGGAGCGATATAAAATGCCGAATAGCACAAGCTAAACGAGCCTTCAGTAAGAAATATAATTTGTTTACATCATAAATTAGTTTAAATGTCAGGAAAAGATTTTTGAAAGTGTATGTTTGGAGTGTCGCTTTATATGGAAGCGAAACTTGGACAATCGGAGTATCTGAGAAGAAAAGATTAGAAGCTTTTGAAATGCGGTGCTATAGGAGAATGTTAAAAATCAGATGGGTGGATAAAGTGACAAATGAAAAGGTATTGCAGCAAATAGATGAAGAAAGAAGCATTTGGAAGAATATAGTTAAAAGAAGAGACAGACTTATAGGCCACATACTAAGGCATCCTGGAATAGTCGCTTTAATATTGGAAGGTCAGGTAGAAGGGAAAAATTGTGTAGGCAGGCCACGTTTGGAATATGTAAAACAAATTGTTAGGGATGTAGGATGTAGAGGGTATACTGAAATGAAACGACTAGCACTAGATAGGGAATCTTGGAGAGCTGCATCAAACCAGTCAAATGACTGAAGACAAAAAAAAAAAATATATAGATAACAAAAATCAGTCTTTGAAAGATAATTTTTAGGACAAACCATGAAGGCAATTCCCTTCTTTGGCGGAATTATTGTGTCGCACAATAATTTTTTAAAAAGATTTTAAGAAATTATATAGGATTAATAAATATATCATAAACTTCAAAAACCAGATATTTAAAAACAAAATTTTTAAATAAAAATTAATGTTCTTTAAATCTTGCCACCCTTTTTTTTACCCTTGCTCACCTGAGCCGAACATACAGTTAAGTAAAACTCGGCTTAGGGAAGCATCCTTAAACTCCCCATCCACCGGCATTTTGCCCCCCCCCCCCGGATGAATCTTTTTTCTCTTTGCCTGCCTCTAATCCCCAGGAGGGTGTAATCAGGGCCGACTATGTCTCCCCCCCCCCCCCAGGGACTGGGCCTCGGTCTTAAATCATGCCAGCTTGTAACCGCCGGGGAAGGGAACCAGGCCCAACTATGTCGTTCCCAGAAGCCCATCCAGCGGCCGGGTCTCAGTCTTTTCGGTCTTTTTTCCCAGTCCTAGTAATCTCCCTTCGAGTCCCCACACGTTCACCGGAATCAGCACACCTGGGCATGCCGGCCCTCGCGGATGGGGCTATCCGCCCTTCCCTACGCTAAAAGTCACGTCTCTAAACAGCGTCCTTAGCACGTAACACTTTCATTGAAAACGTGTCAAAAGCCCTCCAGTTATCCTCTGAGGCCTACATGAAGGATACCAGGTTCTCAGGTTTTAATATTTCAATACCTGCTTGGATTCTCCATAAGTGCCCTTCTCCACACTCAATTATGATGTGCGTCCTCCCCGCTGCAAATCATGCAACAGGGAGAATCACGTCTACCAAATCTGTTGTGGTAATGTTCGAATATTCCGTGCCCGGAAAGCATTTGTGTAGTAAAGAAGTTCATTTCCCCGTGTGTTCTTTTCGTCTAAGAATCTAAATCAGTAATTAATTCATCTCTTAGTCCAAGCAGCGTCATTTCCTATCGTCCACCTTTCTCGCCATGCTTCCCCCACATTTCTCTCCCTCGTTCTTCCCCATACCCTCATAACGAAGCTCACGCTCCCTAATCTGAAGATCGATTGGCAAAACTGAGGCTAACACACACGACAAACTGTATGACATTTTTCTATATCCTGCTATGACGCCCAACAACGTGCACCGATGAACGCTCTGCAGACGTACCTGGTTCCTTCTGACTCTCACTGCTGCACCCCAAACCGGGACAGAATGTAGCAGAACGGAAGTAATAGACGACATTATTAGCCTACTTTTGGATGCCCGTAGGGCCGCCTGGTTAGTGATCAAAATATTCAACGACTTCAAGGTCTTCTCTGCTTTTGAGCAGCTCTCTACTACGTGTTGACTGAACTTGCATACTTTGTCAGTATGTACGCCCAGATACTTAACCTCATTTCTGCTTTGCAATGGCTATCCCCACCATGAGATTTATTCTGCCAATTGACCTTCTTCCCGTTAATGTGATATAAAGGCATTTTTGTGGGGACAACTCTAATCGAGGTTACTCAAGAGAAGAGTTAGGCAAGGTCTACGGCTTCGCAGTGAGGTCCCACCAAAGGAAGACAGACGGACACGCTACCAAATTCCGCTCCCACTTCCATACCCTTCCGGCAGCACGACTGCCTTAACCCGTCACCCCCACATACCACGGTGATGAAAGAGCAATCTTTCTCACCCCTTCAACAGTTCAATCCGCTGTGCGCTTGGGCTTTTTCTTTTTCAGGTGAAACTCCAAGTACTCCAAGGACAGCTAGAAGAAAGCGTGTTTGGCCACACACCACCAGACCCCCCAAACCCTCCGCGGACCATTATATTTTGTAGGGCTAGATCAGCATCTGCATCAAGCCAAAATTTATATATAATAGGGGGGCGTCTTATTCAAAATTGTCACCACCCCGGCGCACGGGCGCTCGAAAACAACCTGCGTTATGTATATCTCTCCTGCCTGCCCTTACGGCGGGCAGACATCTAACCCTTAATAGAGGTATATCGCGCTCAGACTAGTAAATCCCAATCTATTTTCTACTGACTGAGATAGCTTTGGGACGCAACGACCCAGAACAATCCATCCAACCACATTTCCTTAATTCAAACCAAGTTAAATTGAAGTGAATTAAGTAAATGACAAAGTGTAAGCCCAAAAATCGCCAACGACGTACTCTCCTAAAGAGAGGACGCCCACCTAAATAAAGGATTTCAGCCCACTCTAGGCTGAAATGGAGTGCGTCATGGAAGATAAGCTTATTAGCACATCGTTCCATCGGGCCCCTACCGACAAACCCTCCATTGGATCGGAACGCAATCCAAACTTCACAAAACGAATAAACGCCAACCATTATTAATAACCGCCAGTCCATTAGAATCACCCAGCAGCAAAGGACGTAAGTCCGTATACTACGAAAAGTAGGAGGGTATTGCATCCTCCGACATCCTTGCGCGTGCGCGTGCAACTCTTAATTCATGCCTTTGCATCCAATCGCCAACTGTACCTAAAGCCTCGTTGCCTCTTTGTTCTAGCTCAGCCTCCGTTTTGCCGTTGACAAGGATGGCGAGGTCATCGGCGTACGCTACAGCTTCAGTTTCCGTCGGTAAAGGTAGACTTAGCACATTATCTTACACTAGAAGCCAGAGCAGGGGTCCCAAAACCGACCCTACGGTACGAATCTTGCCACCCTACTGGTTTTAATCTTCTTATGGTCATTTCCCATAAAATTTCATGCTCCTCAAGAAAATAAAAACCTCATTGATAGAGGTTAGAAAGGTTTTCTTGAAAAAGAAAAACCTTGAATGACTATCAACTGTAGTGTTGTAGCAACAACTTTTTTCCAAAATAGTGAACATAAGATGGTTTAGATTACGTCACATTTTTTTGTATATATAAATAAGCAATAAATTGAATTTAATAGCAATAAGAAATTGAAGATTTCAGAAGTCATGTTTATAAAGTCATAAATGGTAATTTTTTTTCTAAACAAATAACATATTTTTCAAAGAAAAAAAAAACAAGTTATTATTTTACTTTCAGCAGTTAAGACTCTATCAGTTACCAAATTTGATAAATCTAATTTTTAAGTTAAACCAACTAATAAGGTCATTGATAACTACAGTAACTGTAATTTACATTAAAATTTCCAGACTCTATCAGAGTCAGAACTGGCTTTCACTAACAGCCAGGGTTTTCTAATTGTTTATATATTTTTGCAGTCTAAGTATAATGAATTAAACTATTATCTTACATTAAAATTTCTAGACTGTCAAAGCCAAAACTGGCTTTCACTAACAGCTTGGGCTTCTAATATTTTAATTTTTTTGCAGTCTTAATTATGTCAACAGGTTCATGTAACTTATTTCAACAAAAAAAGAAAACTACACCTAAATAACTTCTTTCATTAATATTTTCTTAACTACAATTAATGTTTCATTTAATCTACAATTTTTTTAATATTAAGCTTAATTTCTTACCAAGATTAAAAAATTGTTAACCTACTTATTATTATAATTATTATTACTTCCATATATTTTTTTTTACCAGCATGATTTGTATATTGTGTATGTGTGTGCGCGCGCACGCGAGATAAACTCTTTCTCTCTATATACAGCATATATATTGTCGCTGATGGCTTCGACGGCACGTGGCATTTACTACCCTTGTGGTGGCCCTGCAAAAAGCAGTTTTTTTAGCGTTAGCTCTGAGAAGACTGCGTGCATCAGCGGAGCGACGGGAAAGCTTAGGGTGAGGTTTGGCGCGCGACTAATGAACGCGGCCTAAGGTCGAACGTTCTGTTTTTGAACCGCCATTAGAGTAGTACGCGCTAAAATTACCACGCCCTACCGGCTATACGCGCGCGCACACAAACAACCTCGAACATCAGTAACTGTGACTTTCACACATCCTACGCCTTATTTATCACAATATATATGTCAAATATAACAATTATCTCAATTTGTGTGTAAATAATTTAAAAACCTACACACGCGCAGCAGAAGCCATCTGTTACAGAAATATATGTCCAAATATAAGAATGAATAAACGTGGGGTTTGGTTAACGGACCCAACCTCTCTCTCCACTCAACACCAACTTCTTTTAATTCCCCCTCCCTTTTCCTCCCAAGAAAACCATCAGTGCTGTTTGAAAGTACATCCTAGTGTAACCATCAAGATATTAAATAAAAATGTAAGTGTAATAATTATTTACATACAAAAAGTTAATATATAAATTCCATTATAGAAATCTGGTATAATATAATACATCATTAATATTAAATAATAATTACTATTATATATACAGAGTGATTCAGGAGGATAGGGCAATACTTTTATAACTCATTCTAGAGGCTAAAAATAAGAAAAAAGTTCATATAAACATAGGTCCGAAAACGCTTCGTTAGCGAGTTATACAGAGTGAAAGATTTCACCCGAGTTTCAGTTCCTCCGGGTAAATTAACGCTGTCTGAAGTTCTGGGAAGGTCAATTAAGGGGCAAATTCAATTGTTTCTTATGGTTTTTGAGCTGGAAAACCGAAAAAATAGGTCAAAGAACTGTATCTCTCTTAGTTTCTAAGATATCCCATGTAAAATGCCAAAAATAGGGTCAAAAAACACATTTTCTTACGTTTGACTTACAATAACGTTGTTAAATTGGCAATAAATCATACATTTGTTAAACATAAATTGTAGAGAATTTAATTATAAGAAGATTGATGTAAATAATGTCAACAGAAAACAAATAAAATTTTAAACCTGTCGACTCTTATTAACAACAAAACAGATTAATTTTTAACAGATTGAAAAAACTTTTTCGTTATTTGCAGTAGAAAATAACTGGAGAAAGAAAGAATACTTACTGTTTTTTTATGATAATGATAAAATGCTACTTACAAGTAGTATTTCATGCGGTTTAATAATTTTCAAAAATGCCACCGTTGTGTTCAATGCACTTTTCAACGCGTTGTACTAGATTTTGTGTTGCCAGTCTAACGGTATCTTTGCGTTCTTTGATTATAGCTGCAGCGTTGAGTATGCGAGCGGTCAGTTAATCGCGTGTCTACTTTTTGCTTGTAAACCTCATTTTTTAACCATCTCCACAAACAATAATCCAACGGAGTGAGGTCTGGGGATCTCGGTGGCCAATTAACCGGCCCTCCACGACCTATCCATTTACCAGCAAACCTTTCATCAAGACAGTGCCTTACTTCATTAGTGAAATGTGTAGGAGCTCCATCAACTTGGTAATATATTGCAATTCGTTTTGCTAAGGGGATATTTTCCAGCAATATAATAAATTCATTACGTAAAAATTCCAGATAATTTCTTCCTGTGACACGATGTTATAGTATGAAAGGACCAATTAATTGGTCATCTATGATACCACACCAAACATTGACTAAAAATCGTTGCTGGGAATTTTTTTCCACTCTAGCATGTGGGTTTTTTCAGACCATCGATACGCATTCCGTGTGTTGTTTATTTCATTACGAGTGAAAGTAGCTTCATCCGGAAATAGTATAAATGGAATTAAATGTTGATTCCTATTAACCCATTGACAAAACTGCAGCCGGCTGACGTAGTCACCAGGCTGGAGATGTTGCACTTTCTGAATAGGAAAAGGATGCAATCCATTATTATTTAATGTTCTCCATGCTCTACTTTGTAAAATATTGAGCCGTGTTGCAATTAATCGTGTGCTCGTTGGCGGACAACGTTGAACCATCTGCAGAATGTTTTCACCTTCATCAGCACGATTTGCTTGTCGTTCAGATGAAATATGAGCGCTGGGAAGTGTACCATTCTTACGAAGATTATTCAAAATTCTAATAAATACTTTACGATTTGGTACAACACGATCAGGATACCTATGTCGATATTCCGTAACCGCTGCCGCAGCACTTCCATTGCAAAATCCATAGATGAAAATCATGTCAGCATATTCGGCATTAGTGAAGATTCGGCATTTTTCAAAACAAAACTAAACAGAATTTCAATTTTTTTAACAGACTTGATTTTTATGCACTGTAAAATGAATACAAAATTACACTTCTTAACAGTTTTATGAAATTTTTACGAAAAGAATTCGACGTAATACTGCAAACACGATTGATCAGCAAAAGGTTATTTAACACATTACCACAATTAATCGACAATAATGAGTAGTATTTAAACAAATTGTGATGAAAAAATTAGTGTTGCCAACTTGTTTTCCGTAGGTCTAAAATTATTGTACCTACTAGACACATCTGTTTTCTTTTTTTGTAACATTTTCTTCTAAGTTTTCGTCGGTTTTGTTAATAAAAGTTGACAAGTTTAAAATTTTATTTGTTTTCTGTTGACATTATTTACATGTATCTTCTTATAATTAATTTCTATACGATTTGTTGTCTAAGTCTGGTAATAAGTTAAATGATTTTGTACATATAACAAATCTTTCAATACAACAGGTTTCGCAGTATTACAACGCTTTCAACACAGCATACATTTCAGCTGCGTATACAGGCTTCCCTTGGAAGTGCTTATGTATGGGGAATGCCATTAGCCATAATGGCGTACCCTACTCTTTCTATTTTCGATCTGTCAGTGTAAATAATTGTGTGATCCGTCACATACACATCAAGAACCGATCTGAACAGAACCCTCAGTTCTATTGGGCAGCATGTTTTCTTGTTATCATTTATGATATGCTGATGAAAGGCTTTTCATCATTCAAGGAGGGGTTTCACACAGTTTGTACGGGAGCACTCTCGGCATTGTAATGTTTATTTTTTTCTTCTCACCACCGCATCAGATTTTCACCTAAACATCGCTCGATACAGAGGTTGTCCTTTTACTCAAACGACGATCTCCCCCCCCCCCCCTACCGGCTGTAAGTTTAACATGACAGGTCGGGTCGCCGATCGGATCTTTTGTTTTTCTTATCCACTCTAATAGGGGAACATCGCGTCTGGTTTCCCCTTACCGGTTCCGAGTCTTTTCTTGTTTATCCCCATCTCTTCGTCAGCACCTGGGGATCCTCACAGCTTAGGGGATCCAGAGTCCCCTTACTTCTTCGCCGCTGCCCATCCAAGCAAGCTTGAACGAACAGCGACTCCATAAGGAGCTATCTGTCACCCTGTCGCCACCCTATCTTTACATGGAATATCCCAGTGACGTACTTGGAAAGAGCCTCAAAATTGTGCACTTCAGAAAGTATGTTTGCAATCAGGTTGTCTACGGTAATGATGTCATTTACGTTATCACACTGTCTCCGTTCCACCGTCCATCTCGGGCGTGAGAAAATCGCATGCTCCGGGGTATCTAGGTGTCCGCAATAGGAGCAATTATCATCGTCAACCCTTCTTCTTGCGTGCAAATAGGTCTGAAAGACACCATGGTCGGTCAGTTCACCAAATACCCTTTCGACTCATGGTTCAATTTCTTTTATGAAACGATACGTCCAGCATTCTTTCATGGAATTACTCCACCTGTTCTGCCAAGTTGTCATCATGCTTCTATACGCCACGTCCTTACTTTCACCCCCTTTTGATTCTCATCCTCATGCTAGATAATTGCTGCACCGGGGGACTCCCACTGTAACAAAGATAGATTACTTGAAACCGACGAATACGCCGCCGTAACCCTTAGAGTTATCCGTTTCTGGACTCCCTCAAGGGGTCGCCCATTCCTATCAACGTCTAAGGCTCTCTCCGAGACCGGTACAGTGTACAGTAAGAAAGAATTTCGTACATGCACATATAATTCTAATTTTGTAGTGGGCATTCTAATTTTTTAGGCATTATTATAATTTTGAAATTAAAATTATTGAAATTTAAATTATTCTAATTTTGTAAGCATTCTAATGTTGTAGTGTTGCGGTAATACAATATCTCGGATGATGGTTGGACGAGTGGGTGTATTGCATCGGTCGTAAACTTCGCTCAACTTTGGCCGTATCATAGATATATAGTTGGTCACGAAGAGTTAAACCTTTTGCTGTGTATTTTAGTAACATCTTTTTCCGTCCGATGTCTAATGGCGTTGTGCCTGTTTTACGATACAGGCTTGCAGAGGTCCGTACTGTGAAGAGGGTTAAACTTCTTTAAGTAAGATTTTCTGGCTGATGAGTACACTACGCACCCATAGTCGATCTTGGACAGTACTATTGCTGTGTGAAGAAGCAGTAGAGCAGTAGAACCTCTCTATCAGAACTCCATTTATATGAGAGAGTAATAAAATTCATAGATGATTTGCAACTAGAAGAAAGATAACCAGATAGAATAAACCATAATTAATCGTTGCATGTTATATGGCCGGATAGAATAGCAGTAGATCAATTACAAACAGCACATGCATTTTCTTACTGACGCTCTTATACTATTAAATTTTATAGTATAAATTATACATTTAAGCTATACAGGTTGAATGAGTCGCCACAAGCAAAGATTTGTTTTCTCGTGAATCGCGCTGCTGTGTGTCGAATTTCTGATATTCAAAACACAACATTGGTATCAAGACGGACGAACGGATGAATATCTAACATATGAAATTTAGCCTTTATTTTTTCAGGAGACTTACGTTTGTTGCACGTTAGATCATGTGACGCGGAGGGAAAGGATTCCCCGTTACGTCGTGTATTTATTTGTCAACGCGCAGTAACTCCTTGTTCATTAAGCTCCACGACCATTTCTTCTTCTGTGCTGTTTCTCAAGTCCCTGCACTAAACTACACCTTGGAGATATTCAGGTATTCCAATGTCTACGTGTCCCATCTTCTTGCATTGAGAAGCCGTGAGAACTGAAGGTGTTTGACGGTCTAAACAAACAGTCCCATGGCAGTCTTCTTTGTTTCCTGAACAGGTCCTCCTCTCCTGCAGCTTCCATGTTCTCACAAAAAATCACGAAAGAACTGATTTTGGAATTGATTCAAAGCTCTTAGGTCGAAACTTAATTCGCTCAGTCTTCAACGGTTCATCGGTAAATTCAACGTTCTTCCTTCTCTTCGCTTGCGAAGACAAAGGCTCTCCTGGACAAGGGTTTTATGTTGACCCTCGGCCGCAGAAAGCGTGAAAGTTGAAAATTACATAAAAAAAAGAATACCGTTCAATGTTTCACTCGGTGCAGGTGGAGAGGCAGTTGGGAATGCCACGGATCACTGCCTGGATAACACGGATCCTGCCTAGGTTCCCCAGTCAGCCGGATCACACACATTTAACCAGGGTTGGGGAGTGAGGTACAGTGCCTGACCTACTATACCAACATCCCAGGGCTCGCACGTAGCAGTAAGGGTACCGATACCCTTATCTATGGGATAATCCCTGCCAAGTGGCCAAAGTGACGTGAATCACGCTGAGCGACAAAAACTTCGACAAAGCAAGCTTAAATTAGCTCACCCGACTTCACTGCTGGAAGAAGAACGAACACTCCCCGTCCATAATCCGTCTAGCGTTGGCGAGAGAACAATCACGGTCTACCTCCCATCTTCATTGCAAACAGTTGGAACCGAGAAGCACAATCCCAACCAGCTCGGGACCACCAATCCCGGACGTGTTCGTAGATGTAATTGTACCGACATAGGGTTGAATTTTGTCAATGGTATTATTATTACTATTACTTTTTTAAAATTAAATATAATTAAAGCGCTATGTAACAAGGGTGTATAGGGTCACTTAAAAATATGCAATCCACGCCTATAGAAATGTGGTAAAACCACATCAAAGCAGATGTGTAAATTACCCACCGTTATTAAAAACGCAACAGTAGAGAAATTCATCATCAATACTGAAACATAAAACAAGAGAAAACACAACAAAAAAAACCAGATAAAAGTACCTTCAATAAGTTATCTTGTTAATGAATTACAATCGCTTCAACAAACCACTTATCCTAAGAAATTTCATCATTTTGTAAATCGAATGCCAAATTTTCGGTTACCTTTAACTTCATTCTGAGGTCTTTATATTACTTGCACTTTTCTATTATATTTCACTGTGAGGTATGAGTCACAGCTTTCACATTTTGGTCTCTAATCTCTTGTTAACATGTAGGACGATTTAAGACTAGTATGACATAGTCGAAGTCTTGAAACAGCAACTTGTTCTCGATGCATCAGAGCTTTCTTGTTTTATTGAAAACCGGGGTTCTCTTAATGTAATTAAGCTTCGTTGTAAGCGCACTCCACTTCCTTGTTCATTCTTTTCTTATGAGCTGTGTGATATAGTTTTTAAGGTCATCAAGTCGAACTAAAGTAATGTCGACTTCCTTATTGTTTACCGCTTGTTTAGCAGGTCTATCAGCTACTTCATCCCAGGAATACCGGCGTGGCCAAGTGTTCATATTACGATGCATTGATTCCCGTTGCCTTCGAGATTCTTAATTCCTGTTAAGAAATCTTTAAAAAGGCATCATGCGTGAACCCTATTCTTAATGCAGTGATTACCACTTAAGAAATCATAGCAGAGAAGCACTCTGTCCTCGATGTAGTGTAAAACAAAGCAATGAGCTAGCTGAACTGTATGCAACATATGGATGTAATTTTTATATTCGGATATCAGTTGTCAAAAAGCGTTTTGAATATAAATGTCGGGGAATCCTAGTTCTATCTTCTTTTTCAATTCGATGCGACCTTTTACCGTTGACATTAACCACTGTGGAGCCTCTCTTTTGAAACCGGCAGAAATTCTGGTAAATCAATACCATAGTTGCCACAGATCTCCAATCTTCTTATTCCAGTAGTTCTGAAAAAGCTAGTTCCTTCCCGATACTCTTCAGCCAAACCATGTTTATAGAAGGAAACGAAGTTTATATGTCTTGGGAAAGCTAAGACATGAGCTGCATATCTTAGTAAGTATCCCTCCTGTAATTCTGTGGCATAACTCCGGCTTCTGAAAAAATACTGTCAATTGGGCTTGTGCGGAAGACTCTTGTAGCAAGCCTGATTCCTGTATTATGGATCACGTAGAGTTTCTTTAGATGAGACTTTTTGGCAAAGCCATAGGCTATTGATCTATAATTTATTATAGATTGGATTATGCTTTGTAAAGTTTTAATAATATTTCTTTATAGGAGCCCCAATTCAAGTTTGGTAGACACTAGATAACATTTAGGACTTTTCTGACACTTCGTTACTAGTTCCGTTTTGTGCACCCTCCATAAAGGGCATCTGTTCAAAGTAAGGTCTAAGAAAAAACTGTTTCTTTATACTCAATAATACTGTTATCCATTGTCAAAAGAGGGCTTCTCAAGCCGATTTTTTTGCGGTGAAGTGCACACAACAAGTCTTCTCAGATGAGAACCGGAATCAATTCATGTTTGCTACTTCGATGAACTTATTAATAACCGGTTGTCGCTTGTATTTCACCATTGCAGTTTGACTGCTGGTATAGAAAATCGCAAAGTCATCCACATAAAAACTTCATCCAATGTTAGATGGTATAAAAATCTATCTTAAACTTGTTTGCTGCAATTGTGAACAAGGTTCCGCCTTGTGAACAAGGCGGAAAAACACCAATCCTTGAGGTTCACCGTTTTCTAAATTCCTGAGTGAAAAATATTCCTAATTCTGAAGAAAAGTGTCTTTTGTTTAAATAACTTTTAATGATAATTAGAAGTCTTCCTCTTAAGTCATATTAAAAGCTTATTATAAATCTTATTATAAAAGCTAAATCTGGCCATGTTGATAATATTGTCTCTAAGACCAGAAGAAATTTAGGACTGCTTCTTTGAATGGCAAGATGATTTCACACGGCAAATACTCTATTGAGATTATACAAAACCATTGTCAGACCTGTGCTGGAGTATTGTTTAACAGAGTGGAATTAATCATGACTGCAATACAAATAAGATAGAAGCAGTCCAGACAACTGCTATCGGCACTGCACTATCAAGGTTTGTGTGAAAGGAGTCCATCATATGAAGAAGATTGTCAAACGTTGGACATCTTCACTTTACAAAAGTGAAGGGTTGCACATAACATAATGTTTATATATAAAATGTTTAACAATTATGCTGATTTGATATTTCAAAGATTGGAATTAGAATCCCAAACATAAATGTGTGAAGAAGGAACTTCTTCATCTATGAAAATACTGGATGGCTGAGTCCAAAAATATGTCCAAGATTTTAATAACATATGTAGATAGAGTGACATCGATATATTTAATTGAAGAATCAATGAGTTCAAGAGGAGGCTGCTTGACGAAATCTTATAAAGAAATTGAATAAAAATTGCACGGAATAAATGAAATTATCTTTCCTGATTTTTACATAGTTAAGGTTAGTAATTTTTTTTGAGAATAATTTTCCTTTTTCTAGAATAGTTTTGTTGCAAATGTCCATTTTCCGAGAGATCAAGTGCAATACTTAAGGTTTTCCAATGTCCTACTGCACTGCTTCTACACGGGTTAGGTCACTCCGCTTCCCTGTTTGGAGTAGGTACTCTTTCGTGGAGGTCGGGATGGCTAAATAGTGATGTGGAGGCCATCCAAAAAAAATAAATTACACTGATAGAAAAAAAAAGTTTTTAATGTTTCTCTAAATGTGATACCATTTCTTGAATTGTTTTTTTGCGTACATTACAGATCTGTAAATACAATTTTTCTATCACCTTTATAGTTTTAAATAAATTACACTTTAAGAAAATTAAGGAAAATAAAGTTAAAATCTGTCAAATTTACAATTTTGCATGGCCATACCTGTGTTAGAATGATTTTGCTGATGCTTTTCTTTTATAAATAGCCACAGGCACATCCTGAATTAATATTCAACAGTAATCGGCTAGCATATTAGTATTCCATTTCTCTTTTTAGCGGCTTTCCATCATCGAAATGCCTTGGTGGAAACATTCACAGTGTTCGTCACTTTCGTCTTCGAGATTTTCCAGGAAAAACTTCAGATGTGAGTGGAGGAAATATATTTTCAAAGACATATTACATCCCATATCTCTGTATGAAGTAAGAAGTTGATTAACAATAATGTGGTAATTGTCGGATTTTTGTTTGCCGAGAAAACTTTTGCAAACATCTTTAAATGAAGCCCAAGCTGCACTTTATACATTATTTAACATCGAGTTAAATACATCATCTTTGACCAACTCTCTTATTTGAGGACTAACAAATATTCCTTCTTTAATTTTTTATTTACTTACATTCGGAAATTTCTGCCTGATGTACAAAAATCCGAGACTATCCTTCTTCATTGCTTTTACAAAATTTTTCATTAGTCCTAGCATGATATGGAGAGAGTAAAAATTTTTTTTGGTTTCAACTAAGGACTCATGAATAATATTTTCTCCATTTAGAGTTAAATTGTCTCGTTTCTTCCACTCTTTGGTAAAATAATGTTTATTCCTAGCTCGGATGTCCCATTTGCAAAGAAACACATATACTTAGTATAGCTTAACTGCATGTCTAACAAAACTGCTATAACTTTTAAATCACCACATATGTTCCAGCTATGTTTTTATTATTTATTTATTCAAGAACGTCTTTCATCACATTGTATGTCTCCTTCAAATTAATACCATAAGCGATTGGTATCGAAGGATATTTGCTACCGTTGTGTAGTAGAACCACTTTTAAACTACACTTGGACAAATCTATGAAAAGGCGCCAGTCCTCAGGTTTACATACTTGTACTAAGTGCAACATAAGCTCATCAATATTTGTGCAAAAACCAATTTATTTTCATCAATAAATTACTGAGAAAGTTCTTTTTGTCGGCTTTGAAAGCCTGAAATGTTTGTATTTTTTTGAAGTAAATTCCAACCTTGCCGTCTTGATGCTAACAATTTAGCTTGATTTTTTGATAAATATAAATCCCTAACCAAGTCATTTAATTCACCTTGCAATATAAGTTGTGGGAAGATAATTCAAAATCAAAATAATTGTTGTCTTCTTCAGTTCTGCCTGATTCTTCAGCGCTGCTTTCGAAACATACACTCACAGGTGGTTCAGGAACTTGAATAATTTCACTGTGAGGTACAGACCTGATTGCAGATTGCAATGAAGGATATTTTACAGTATGTTTAGATTTTTTTTAGAAATTCCAGACACACTTGTTAAACAAAAGTAACAATCGGTAACACGATCCTTTGGTTCCCTTTAAACTATATGTACACCAAATGGCAAAGCCTTCTGTGTACCTTTCAGCCATCCTCTTAAATATATAGAACAATTACTATGTAAGGAGCCTCCACATCTTATCCTGATCACCAATTTTATACTGAAAGTACAAATGATATGCTTTAATTAAAGGTGTAATGATTTTTCTATTTGATTTTACAATAAACTCACCTTACACATAAGAAAAGGCAACCACATAATTTACACAATTTTGAGGCATTATGACACATGACATTATGTTAACAAACTTAAGACAGCAATAAGACTGAACAAAATTAATTCATTCCTAAATCCAGTGCTTAATACAAACAACACAGTTGCGTTTTCAGCTACATGTTTTGACCTGCACAGACATGATTAATCTTGTCCATGAAGGCTCACCTTCATTATTTGATATGATGTCATAATATGTGACTACGATATGATTTAATTCTTTGTTTAGTATTGTTTTTTTATAGCTTAAAAATTATGTTAACAAAGTTAAACAATAAAAAATGAGCTAACAAAATGCAATGTAGCAGGTTAAAATGCTAACTATACATTGAAAAATGAAAAAATCCTTTAATTAAAATTTAAACATTTTTCAAAAATGGTGGGTGATAGAAAGATTCTAAGTTCATATACATCTTTTTGCATCAAAAAACAGAATAAAACCATGGATCACATTTTAGGAAAAAAAAATTATGTTTATCAGTGTTATTATTTTATTATTATTATAAAAGCGGTAATATCTTTCTTCTTTTCAGCCAGAAATTCTGTGTTTGAGTTCTGGTCAGACATGAAATTTTTCACATGCTTTAAAAATTCATATCAACCTTAAGTAACTGAGCATAAGCTAATACAAATAATTAAATATTATGGTATTACAGATATATATTATGATTCTATTATGTTATAATACGATAAAATATTAAAAAACTAGAAAAAGAGGTAAATAAAAAAAAAGTAAATTTATTAAGGAATTACTGAAAAAAAAGATAATATAGAAAAATAATGGATTAATAAACAGAAAAATTTTTGACAGAAATAAAGTGCATAGGCTATTCAAAAAGAATTTGACCCTATTTTTTTTCTTGAAAAGCAGTAAGAGTCAGAGGCAAAGCTTAATGAATTTAGTTGATACTTGCGCTCCATCTGCATGATTTTTTACAAGCTTTATCACTGCCCTGCAGCCTTTGGATACATTTGTATTAAAAACACATTTTCATACTATAATTTTGTACTTAAGACAGAACATTTAAGTAATTCAATAACATCAAGTTTTACCAAAACCTTAGCGATATCAAAGCTGAAAATATGTTAGTTTCAGTTAGCATTATAGGAGTTATACAAATTTTGTGAAATTTTTATAACTACTTCAAAAACTCCTAAACTTCAGTGAAAAGTGATCAACATTGTAATAGTAGACTAGTAACAATTTAAATATTAATATCACTGAAAGAGTTTAGAATTTAATCATAACACCATCATTAACAATAGCAAGAAAAGTTCATCATTTTTTTGTTATGTTGATTGCCACAAAAGGCCAAACCTGTGGAATCAATTTCTGGCCCTTCATATTATTAATTTCCTTAACCACAATCTACAGTGTAAAAGAACAGTATATTTAAAAGTTAGAAGAAATTTTACATATGTACATTTGTGATAACTGTATAATAAAATCATAATATATAATTCTTATTTCATAACTTTTATAA
Organism: Lycorma delicatula; assembly: GCF_047948215.1. Taxonomy (NCBI): domain Eukaryota; kingdom Metazoa; phylum Arthropoda; class Insecta; order Hemiptera; family Fulgoridae; genus Lycorma; species Lycorma delicatula. Next base: position 29,888,541 of record NC_134455.1, read on the forward strand.
ATTACTATTTCATGTTATTGTATAAATTATTTATTTGTCACAGTCCTATTCTGTAAAAATTTCTGCCTTCAGCCAGCAGATTACTAGTAATTTTATATTCTTGAAATGTATATGTGGTCTTATTTAAAATAATACCCACTTACCTTAGGTTCAGCAAATACATAACTTGAGAACTTTTGACTTCTATCTTGCATACTAAAAACACGACAATTTTGTATTTTTGATGGATTAATAGCTGTGCAAGGTGATTTTTGTTCCAATTTTTGGACTTCTTCTGCAGCCTTTGCATCTCTTTTAATTTTATCATCAAGTAATGACTCTAGAAGGTGTGTTCTTTGATTAAATGCCTGATTAACAATGCATTAATATAAATTAAATACATAAATCAAAGATGTATGATATTTACAGAAATAAATAATAAATAGTATTTTTTATGCTTACCGTGGTAATTTTTTTTATTTTAATTTTAAATGCACATGGATGAATAAACTGTGAATATATTCTTGCTATAGAGATAGAAGTGTTAAAAATATTATAAGAAAGGAATAATAACTGGTTTTTTAAGTCCAAGTAAACACTTTTGAAGTAGAACACATCTGATCAATTTAAAATTGATATGAAATAACTTAAAATAAGGTTAAGATAGATTGTCTTAATAAAATGTACAACTCTCTAATGGACTTTATTACTGTAAAAACTTAGCAAAAGTTTATACAATTGGTTCTTGAGTAATAGGTGAGAATACAAAAGAGTATATTAAAGGATAATTAGACAATTCAGTGGCAGTAGCTTTTATAACCTGTAATGAACTCCAAATCCTCTTCACCTTGTGTAAAATAGTTACATGAAAGAATTTCTGATACTGGATGAAAGTTTGGATTCTAAAATGTAAATACATAAAAAGTACTAAAGAAAGTTCCGCTGGCAAGAACCAAAAGTTGATAATACAATGAATTTGGTTACAACTGTTTCAAATGAAACCGACAGAGAGGAAAATGAAGTGTTTTACTCAGTAAAATACATACTAAGACAAACAGATAGTTAAACTTTAATTTTTTTGTTATAGAAATGTAAAGAAATAAGGTTAGTAACAAAATTATTTTATGTAAATAGTTTATATTATCAAAAGTAGGCCCAGTATTACTAATATAACATCTGAAATAAAATATTAATAAACCTGCATTTATAAGTCTGTTTAACAATAAAAAACAGACTTTCTCCATAATTAAAAAAACAATGAAAAAATGACAATAAATAATAAATATAAATCCTCTATAAAAATTAGACAGTTGAAAATGACTAATTAAATGATGAAATTAATGAAATTTAAATAAATAAATTAAAGAAATTTAATGATTTAAATAATAAAATGACAAGAAATACCAAGAACACAAAAAATAAAATCAGGATTTTAATGTTTTATGTCTATTGGATAAGTTTACACATCAAGTAGTCTTTCCTGAATAGTGGTAGGAAGGCTAACCGCAATCTAGCAATGCCAGTTATGATGGCATAACTAGCAATGCCCGTTTTGATGGTGTAGAATGCTTTAAGAAAAGGCTTACATTTGTTTTTATGCCATTTATAGTTGTTACAAAATTTGATGCCTTATAAACTATGCTGTGCATGCCAATCAAAATGTTGCAACATGTAAATGACGTCTTTCATGATCAAATTGTGTTTAACAATGAATCAACATTTCATCTTATTGGAAAAGTTAACTCACATAATGTCCATATCTGGAGATCAGAAAATCCCCTTGAAGTCTTACAATACAAAAGGGACTCCCCAAAATTAAAAGTTCTCTGTGTAATATCAACGGCTTTATAAAGGATCTTGTTTATGTGCTTCTACTACCTACTGATCTACATGATTTGAGGTGCAAGAATGAAACAGCTGTTGCTTCTACTACTCCAGACATGCTGTTTAAAGTACAAGATGAACTCTTCTATCAGTTTGATGTGTGCGACAAAACAAAAATCAAGATGCTCACATTGAAAATATGTAGGGAAAAATTGTAAGAGCTACTTTCATTTTATTTGCAATTCATTACTATAAGAGTTAAGAAATAATAGCTTTAAAACCTTCGTTCTTTTTTGTGCACTTGTATTATTTTTTCAGCTAGTATAGTTCATGCATAGTTAAACAAATTCTAACTGTCATCCAGTCTATACAAATCAACAAATCTGTCACTGATAACCCACAATCCAAAAATATACAAATTAAAACTTCCTTGTGCAGACTGAACAATCATTACACACACACACACACACACACACACACACACACACACACACACACACACACACACACACACACACACACACACACACACACACACACACACACACACACACACACACACACACACACACACACACACACACACACACACACACACACACACACACACACACACACACACACACACACACACACACACACACACACACACACACACACACACACACACACACACACACGAAGATGAATTTCATATTATTTTACCTTGCTTACTGAAAAAATTTCACATGAAAACAACCACCTTTACTAATTATCTCACAGAAGTTGAACAAATATGGAAAGATATTATCCCAATATGCAAATTTACACATTAAATTGTAATGTGTGGTCTCAACATTCTTTGAACAACACAAATTTTTCAAGCACATCTAATTTGATAAAACTACTTCATAAATGAACAAGTAGCAAAAAGGTGCAATTAGAATGTTTTCAAATAAATATAGATGCAGCGAATCTTTTCCACTTTTTAAAAAACCCTTAAGATATTTGTATGTTTTTAGAGTTCTAACAATTTTTATAATAGGTGTAATATAGTAATGTATATAGTATGCATACTATACATACATTAATGCCAAGAATAATTTAAGTAGGAATGATAAATTCGTGTTACCTTAGCTGAAATTGGAACTGTGTAGACATTTTTATTCTTTTGTGTCTCCAAAGGTGTACAATTTGTTACTAATAATATAAAGAAATCAAGAAACTTTAGAGAATACAATACTATGTTATTTATGATTACTAGAAATCGATGAAATTGAAAAGTTATTCTAATCTATTTACTGAAGAAATTGTTAAAAGAAATTACTATTTTAGGATTACAATATTTATAGATTGTTATTGTTATTTTAAATTGCTGGCAGTGTATCTCAGAATTCCTGTTTCACTTTATAAAATGTTATTGTGATGGTTACACTCAACATGAAATTGTCTATAGAGGATACCTAAATTTTCATACAAGTTACACATCTTATGTTATATTGCAAAAATCGTTTTATTGGATTTTCTTTTCATTATTATTACAAATAAAATATGTAATTGTGTGAGAAAATAATAACTAAATAAAAAGTTGTTAAAGGGGTTTTCCTAACCTATTCAAGGTAGTTCAAGGTAGGTGACACTAACAACAGCACCACCAATAAGTCCACTGTTGAAAAGACACATAAACAATTATGACGAAACACAGGTTAATATATTCATGCATCTACAAGTTATTAACTTGTGTTGTTACAGCTCATTTTTACAAAAATACATTTGTATTCTTGTAGGATTCTTAAGCTGTTTGAAACTTGATCATAAGCTACAATAAAAGTTTCAATTAAATTTTGTAAAGAGAAATTTAATCATCTGTGTTCTTTAATTAAAATAAATCACAATTCAGTACGCATTAATGAAAATTATTTGAGCAGACATTTGTATAAACACTAAATAGAGACAATAAAAACAATAAAAAACATGACTGCCAAAAAAAAAAAATATAAATAAATCGAACAAAAAAAGAATGTTTGACTGTGTTTAAAAATTTTTGTTGAAGGACAAAAGTGAGATCTAGTGAAAACTTAATCATTATACAACCTTAAATGCCTGTTATTTCTACAACGTGAAAAATACGGGGGGGGGGGGGGGCAAAAGTAGGTATACAGTTATAATAAGTATTACTTGATTTATTATTTCTTATTTAATTATTACTTAATAAGGTATTTAATTAAGTTACTTAATTACTTACATATTAGTATTTTTCAGCTAATCATGGCTGATAATTTAACCATCAACCAATGGAAGTGGATAGTCAAACAATACTAGAAGACTGAGAACACTGAAATGGTTCGATGAAAATGGGCTATAGAATTTGATACACCTCCAAGTACACTTAACAATTTACAAATTATAAAATAAATTTAATGCAATTAGCTCCATCTAGAAATTAATAATGACAAAAATGTCTGTGTAAAAGTGTGCTGACTGTAGAAACTAGACTGCAGTAATGTGTATATGCTGAAGGCAGCAATTTGAACACCTCACAGATTGTACTTAATTATAATTGTAATTCTAATAATGTCCTCCTAAAGGTACTGGTTTGTTTCATAATAAATAATGCATTATGTATAAAATATTACAGCTACTAACAAAGAGAAATCTAGAACTCTACAACTGTATACCTACTTTTACACCCCCTGGTATATTTAAACAGATTAAAACTCTGAAAGTTGATTGGTCACTCATTATTTTGTTTAATTAAATGCTGCTTAACAATGTTTAGTCCTTTATTCCCCTACCTTGTTTTCTTTTTTTTAGTTCGATTTATTTATTTATTTTTTTGGCTGTCATGTTTTTTAATTTTTCTAATTGTTTCTATTATTTAAAACTTTTTAGTGATCATCGAGCAAAATTCACAATTTGAAAACTTTAGGATAAAAAGCATTTAATATCACCAATTGGTTAAATGCTTCTTGTTCTGAGTCTTCAATGAATGCTAAGTTGTTTGTATTAATAATACCAGTATTATTAAAATTTAAAAAAAATCAAAGAAAGATTAGGTTCAGTCTTTTTAATTATATTAATAGAAACTAAATTTTACCTTAAATTATATTTAGAATATAAAAAAGATAAGACTGTAAATAGGAGAGAGATTAATTTGTTGAGAGTGATTTGGCTGAAATGCTTGGGTTAGGCTTAAAAATTCCACTTTTCTAATTAAAAAATTAACTTCAAAAGGGGTTGCATGTAGTCAGGTCTGTTACAGTTTAAGAGCAGAAGATGAAGGAGCTGACTTTTCTGTCCGGCTAATCTGTTGTTCAATATTCTTATGTATATTTGGCCAACAAACAGACATGGAGTAATCTGTCACAATAATAAATACATATCAACGTATATATTTTTTCTATTGGATTATACATTTTATTTTCATGCACTCCTGAAATCCATTTGCAAGAATAACCAGTATACCACGCCAGGGTTGTAGGAAAAGTGAGAAATCAAGTAGTTTCCTTCTTTACTGAGCCAATATACTGTTACACATCAGCATCCCAAGCCTGTCAAAGTGTAAGTGATATTCTGTTCACTAAAGATAGTCTGAATACTCCCAAAGAGCAATTCTGGGTGGAACAGTAAGTGCAAAGGCAACCAACTGATGTGATCCTTTCTGTAGCAAGCATTAGTAAACGGAGATTAAAATAAAAAAATTCAAAATGCTAGGTAATATTTGTATCAAAAATGTATGTTTCTAATACAGAATATAAAACAAGTCATCACACATAATATAAAGTTACCATACAAATACTATGCCTCAGAAATAAATAAACTGAATCTCCATCTATTCCAGTTAATTGTAAGACAGCAACAGATTAACAATAACTAAATTAGATTAAGTGAATTTCCAGATGTCTAGAGCAATTTTCCTGATTTGTGACCCATGGGCAGCTGTATCTTTCTTTCATATAGAAACTACACTTGTTATCCACACTTCTGAAATCCCAGACCACGTTGTGCTAATTAGAACCCAAAAACAAAATGGTAGCTAATAGACAATGTCAAGGAGCTATTTAAGTTAAAATATTACTGGTCCAGTTGGAAGGGACCCTTTGAACTCCCAATCTGCCACATCAGAAGTCAAGCACTAACCCTCTGCAACACTCCAACATGACAGTGAAAGAATAACATATGGAGCATTGAACAAGAAATAACACATAAAATCAAAAAACAACATAGAGCAAACATTTGCAAACTATTTTATAAAAACATCACAAGTAGACCAGCATTAATAACAAACCTAAATACACTGTATCGACTGTAGATGAAATATAAAAACCATAAAATATACTAAATAAATATAGATGAAATCAAATCTTACATACTTTTCAACCACAACCAACCTTTGTGTTTTATTAACTCCACAAAACAATCAGCACTATCATTAGCCTAAATTATGATGTTAAACAACAGGGCTAGTGTCATTGAAGAAGGTAACTCAACCATTGTAAGGTGTCATTGAAGAAGGTAACTCAACCATTAACTGCAACCAGTGTAAGGTAAATTTAAGAAAGATTTTTAAAAAATTAAAATCATTCAGTTTAAAAAAAAATAGTAATCATTTTGTTTAACTATTTGCTAATATTACTTTGTGTAAAAACTAAAATGTAATTTATTCGATACAAATATTCATACACTTACATGAATGAACTCTTTTAAAGTCTGTAAAATTTTATTGTAGGCACTTAAAAGAATTACTTGATCTTGAAGACAACACCAAATAGCAGAAACGTGCATAAATATAGGCTGGAATAAAAACAAAAAAATTATTTATAGTGTTCACATTATTAAAGCAATACTTCATCATTGTGACTTAAAACTAATGAAGAAACAGGTAAAATATTTTAGTATAAAAAACTTTATAAAGATCTCATGTCACCTTTACAAATCACATTTACCTCAAAGTAATACTATTTTACTTTTTTACATATTACATTTTATGATTTCCACCTAAACCTATGAATTCCTAACAGTACCATTTCCTTTTATCTTGTATACAACCTTTACTCCTTTCTGGCCATTTCTCTTTGCACCTTCTTTTGATCCCTCTAGTATTTTTTTTATCAATTCTTTATAGTCTTCTTCATGAGCACATTTTAAACACCACTAACATTTCACTTTCTTTTTCTGGTCTCATGGTTTCACATTTATGCAAAGTGCTCTCCAAGCATAAAGTTTTACAAGATGCTTCTTCAAATGTAGTTCCATTGTAATATATGGTAACAGTTTTTCTCATTCCTCCATTAAAAAAATTCTTCCTTAACTTTTGTTTTTCATTTATTTATATTATTTTCACTTTTCAATCTTCTATTAACATGGTCACTAAGACCTGTACTGTTTTACAAATTTGTTTTTTCATTTAATTTATGCTTGTTTGCGTAATTCTTCTCCTGTTCATTCACTGGCTTATTTTCTCCTGCACTCAATACTTTTTTTTTAACATTCACTTTTTACCATATTCTATCATAATGTTTTCTAATTTTAAAATCTTTAACTGAATATCAGAATATTCATTCACATATTCTCAAGATATTCATTCAAGACATCCTTTTCCGTTTAGAAATGTTTCATCTGAGAATTATCATTTGAGTATTGTTTCAACCAAGTCAAGTAAAGTTTTTGAAGTATTTTTTCCCATTTTGTTAAAAAATGGATCAGTTTTTACTGAACAGCAATAAATATTGCGAGAGTTAAAATGAAGAGAGCACACTATCAATCAGTGGTAAGAGTAATGAAGAGTAAAAATCAAAAGTATGATGACAACTAATTATTATTATTTAGTCTTTGGTTTTATGTTGAGAGACGTCAATGGTGAAGAGTGGCTACAATGTGTTCTTTGTGTAAAAGTTTTGGCATTAGAATGCATGTAAATTAGGAACCCTTCATTCCAGTGTAGTTAATAAATTTTGTTTATTAAGAAGATAAAAGAGTTAAATCTGCAAAACAGGAGTTTTTATAAGCAGGCATCAATGTAAAACAATGCTTTACTAGAATCTTACAAGGTAGCACGCATAATTTCAAAATGAGAGCAGCCCCATTCAATAACAGAAGAACCTATTATACCAGCAGCTGTAGATGTGGTAAACATTATGATTGGTGATGTTGCTGGGAAGCTGCTCTCCAAAGTGCCTTTGTCCAATAACACTACTAATTGCAGAATACAGCTTATAGCAGAGGATCTCAATGATCAATTAACTGAAAAATTAAAAGGGATGGAATTTGGCTTGCAGTTGGATGAGGTCATAGATAATAATGATGATCTCTTGACTTGCTAAGTATGGTTAATAGATGGCAATAACATTGTAGAAGATCTTCTCCTTTGTAAAAGTATCACTCCAAATGCAAAGGCTCAAAACTTGTTGAAGATCCTTAGAATTTTTATAATACTAAGGAAAACAGTGTTGCAGTGGACTAAATGCATTGATGTCTGTATTTTTGGTGCTCTTCTATGTGTGGTTGATTGCAAGCTTTTATTCAAAGTAAAATTCCTGAAGTACTGTAGACACATGTGTTATTCACAGGGAATCTCTTCAAAATATCTGAGCACTACAATGAACCAGATCTTCGTATATATAATGAATGAAGTAAACTGTAAAAAAAATTCAGTCACTGAAAACAAAATTTTACAAAAAAACTATGTGAAAATAAAGGCTCTCTACAACTATTTTTGTTGTACCAGACTTTGTAATAACTTTCATTGTAATATATTGTCTCCTACTTTTGAACTGCAACAAGAAATTTTGTATTTTTCTTAAACAGGAGGAACCAAATATACAAAATATTTTGTGAATGAAGTGTTTTTGGTAAAACCAGCACATTTATATGACATTTTTATAAACATAAACACTCTGAATCTCAACAGAAAAACAACATGCATCTTTTGATGTCAATTGTGATAATGTTTTTCCTTTATTTTTCCTGTTTAGCCTCCAGTAATTACTGTTCAGGTAATACTTCAGAGGATTAATGAGGATGATATATATGAGTGTAAATGAAGTGTAGTCTTGTACAGTCTCAGTTTGACCATTCCTGAGATGTGTGGTTAATTGAAACCCAACCAGCAAAGAACAACGGTATCAACGATCTAGTATTCAAATCCGTGTAAAAGTAACTAACTTTACTAGGACTTGAATGCTGGAACTCTTGACTTCCAAATCAGCTGATTTGGGAAGACACTAGACCAACCTGGTAGGTTGATCCCATATCCCTAAATTTATCAATTATCACAATAACACTATAGATTAGTAATTGGTGTATATGGAGATCTAATGGGAAACCTATCTTCCACTGTCTGTATGTACTCATTATGCTCACAGAGATCAGATTCAAAGAGAAATGTTGGCTGTTTTAAAATTAACACCATTCTGAGCGCAAACGGAAAGACATGGTCTCAGAAGTTCGAAAGGGGCGATCAAACAGTGAATATAAAAAAACCAGACAATTTTCTTTTTTCAAGGTCACCTACCTAACTGGCTCGAGAAAGCAAACAGTACATAACACAGGATTACCAACCTTTGGAGAAAACATTACTCACAGAGCACAGAATACAATCCCTCAACATATTACACTGTATATATAGGTATGTAAGTTGTTATTTTCCCAATGCTCTCTCTCTCTCTCTCTCTCTCTCTCTATAGATATATATACACTCTCGTATATTGCCAGGGTTCGCTTCATTCAGCTTCCATCCCAGTGTGTTCATTATCATCATGCTTGTGAGAATAATAGTGACAAATAACAACTGTTCAGTTTACAGAAAAAACTACCAGTCTGTAATTTCAAAGAGCAACAGTTTGGTCAGCCCAGGACTTGAAACTGAGTGATCTGAAAGTATGCAGGAGTCAAAATAATCATCCCCAACTCAAAAATTGCAGTTATCTGTTCTTTATATGGGTAAAAAATATTTTGCACAGTTCCTAGCATTACCCGACAACACCACGAGAAGATGACTGTACATCATTTCTCTTTTTTATTTTTTGTTTTCTTTATTTCATCTTTTTTAGTGAAGAGAGTGGTGGCAAGTGGAATTTGGTGTGTACACATACACGTGCACGTGCACACACAGTAAAGGTGGCAATGGTTGTAATGGTTGAGCTGCTGCACCATACAGCATCCCACTTTTAAAGCTACCTTTTTCGATAATTGAAAGAGCTAAGAAAAAAGTAAAGAGACTTTTTTGAGAAAATCTAATTTCAAAAAAAGCAAATGGTTTCCGAATTTGATTTGACCAACTGAGGCCATAATAAAATTAAATACTGACAAGGAAAATAATTTTATTGTTACTACAAGCAATTAAAATGGCCAGCATCTTGATTGACACTGTGAAACTTTCTTAACGGTTACGTTCTTTCCAAGCATAAAAAGTATGTACATGCAAAATTTCAGATCAATCGGTTGAGTAGTTTTTGTGTTAAAGAGTAACAGATTCAGACACCGCTAAATTTATGTACAAGGGTTGTCTGAAAAGTTTTGAGCCTAATATAGCCTAATATATCTGTCAAATTTAGTTTTACTTTTCAACAAAGTTTCCTTTCAATTCAATTCACTTTTTCCAGCAATACTCTAACCTCTTTAACCCTTCCAAATAGTAGCTGGCGTCTTTCTCCGCAAAATAGACGTTTACATATGCGATAACCTCCTCGTCTGATGAAATCTTCTTCAAATGTGGTTTTTTTTTGCAATTTCTGCCTTCTAGCTTGTCAAATAATGATGCGTAATATTTTATCGTTTTTTGTCCTGTTATTGTTTTACCTTTCTGAAGATAATCAATAAACAAAATTCCGTTACTATCCCAACAAACAGTCGCAATCACCTTCCCGATCAGTGGAACAGTCTTCGCTTTTTTCAGAGCAGGTTCACCCTTTCCAGTCCACTGTTTTGACTTGTTTCGTCTCAGGAGTGTAGTGGTGGATCTACGTTTTATCTACAGTAATGAATCGTCACAAAAAATGAGTCAGATTTTTAAACTGCTCCAGCAGGGCCTTGGAAATGTTCAATCGAATCTGTTTTTGGATCAAAGAGAGAAAACGCGGCACCCAATGTGCAGATAGCTTATGTATATCGAATTATTTAGTTAATATATGACAAATATGATTTTTTGATATGCCAATAGCCTCTGCTATCTCTCTAAGCTTAATTTGTCGGTCGTCCGGTACCATTTGCTGAAATGTTTTGATGATATCGGTGGTGGTTGCACTTTTTGGTCGTCCTGAACACTGATCATCAACCAAGCTGGTATGAGCATGTTTAAATTCAGCTGCCCATCTTTTCATGGTGGCAAATGATGGAACAGAGTCCCCATAAACAGCATCCAACTCGGATTTAATTTTGGTAGGTATATTGTGTTTGAATGCAGGTATTTAATCACAGCATGTACTTCGATTTTTTCCATTTTCACAAAAAACACTCACAATGGCTAACTAAAACGATTATCAAACAACAACTGGGCATCCAAAAATGGCTGAAATATTAATGAGTACCTTTCAACACATGTGCGAATACATTCCCTAACTTTTGTTAATGAGTGCTGCCATCTTCCTGTTGAGGCTCAAAACTTTTCAGACAACTTTGTATATATATAAATTTAACGAATAATCATGTAAGTTTGACAAAAAAATTATATATTATATATATATAAAAGCATAACTTCTCTTAATTAAGTTTCTCTTCTAATAAACAAGCTTTTACTTTATTTACATATCAAATTTACACATATAGATATTATTTCTATAATATTACTCGTATTTTGTATATACTTTCCAAATATAAATTTAATAAGCAGTGTTATGCATACATGCTAACAATGTGAATTCGATGGCGAAACTTTACATTAAGTTTACAGTTGAAGTTTTAAGTTTACAGAAAAGTCTGAGTATTGAGCCTTTTCAAAATTTAATTCGTTAATATCTAAAAATGTTAGATGTCCGCGACTTTCACTTTCATATTGTAGCTGGTTATCTCCATTTGCAATTTTACTATTATTAGTATTAATAAGATATATTCCTTGAAGTGTTTTTGTTGTTATTAATTTACAATTTTTATTTTTCCTTTTGCGGGAAAAATTGCCAAAAAATATTGTGTCTCTGGTATCCATTTAATTAAATTTTCATTAACTTCTAAAAAAAACATATTTACAATCATTTGTATTCCTAGACTGAATAATAGACTTTTTAGTTTATCTGTTGATGGAATATTATTTTAAATGAACATAAATATTTAAAGTTCATTTTATTTTCATTTACTATATAAGCCTATAATTTTTTATTTTTCAAATTCTAACTTTTGCTGTTGCAAATATTTGACTTTTGGTACAATTGTCATATATTGCGACTTTTTTAGTTGAAATAGAAATCAATTTATACAAATTATAATCTAATTGTTCTACAATTGGCAACTTAGAAAATACACTATATCCTTAGAACCAATCTAACACTAACTTTTAACAAATTTTCTAATATTTTCTAATCTTGGTTTCAATGGCAGTTGATTAGCCTAATACTTGGAATCTTTTTCTATTTTATTAAATAACTCTCTAGCTAACATAACCTGGAGTGCAGCGTTCCTAATTTACAAAATGTATGAGTACTGGTCATTAATTTGACTTACAATATCACCTGGTTTATGTTTTATTCGTTCTACCAATTTTTCATATTTTTCTCCATCATATGCATTCAAATTACCATTAAAGAATTTAACGACTGAACCAAAGCCATGAACAATTCCTCTTTTATTTCTTATTTTACTACCTAACAAAACAATTTCATTCTTTTACTAACATTTTCCTATGATTAATAAATTAGAAATAATTAGGCTACTAAGCTCTATACTTATGACAATTATCAGTTGCAAAATTTTCTTTTTTACTTGCATTATACAACTGATTATTATTAAAACAATTTAATACATATTTATAAATATTATTAAAATTTTATAAATTACTAAATACTTTATCTAAACTACAGTATAATATTCTATAAATGTATGATAAGACTTTACATTGTCTAATTTGGCTAAATCTAATTCTATCAGGACTATTCTTGAATTGATAGATATACCTCTTATTTCGGCTACTCCCGAATAAATTCCTTTTAGGAACAAGAAGGACCCGCAACAGTTTTTAAATAAGGATTAGTTTCGGTATTGGAGGAATGGTTTTTCTTTTGTACCTGCTTAATCTTTCGACGTCGTTTAATTTTCAACAAATTAATTTTACTTTTTTTATTGTAATGTCTTCTATTTTGCTGTATTGTTTTATTTTAATGTCTTCTAACTTCTATTTTGCTGTTTTTTGTTGTTTATTATTGAACTGATTTTCCTTTATTATATTTATTTTTCGAGTTTGTTTTTGAACAGTCTTGACATAAACATCAGGTAGGATTTGTGGTAAATCTTCTTTGTTTATGTTTATTTTTTCTTGAATCTTTAATTTTGTTTTTTCATTAAGTTACCTTTACATGTTCATAAAATCTTTTCATTACTTTCTTTATGATTTTTAACATAATCTATTACCTGCTGCTCCATATCTACTTCTAATAATGAACTTGGGTTAAAATGTCCATAAAGAATTTCATATGGTGTTAATTTTAAACGGAATCAATAACATATTCTATTTATTTTCAACATTTAATTTTTAAATTCTGGTCAGTTATTAAAAATTCTAATATGTTTGATTAGTGAAGAATGAAATCTTTTACATATTTAATTAGACGGTGGATGAGTGTGCTTAATTTTGTGTATCTGAACTAATTCTTTAATTAAAATGGTATTAGATTTGAAACCATTATCAGAAATAATTGTTTCAGGAATTCCATGATGTGTAAAATAACTTAATAATTTATCAGTTACTTGGGATGCTTGTGATCCTGCAATCAAATATAGTGCATACCTAGAAAAGCTGTTTACAACTGGCAAAAAGTTTTGTTTTTTTAAAGAAATACTGTTGATATGAATTATTTGTAGTGGTTTAGAAGGTGTTGGAGTCAAATTAATTTCTAAATTTAAAGGTATTCTTTTGCAATTTGTTTTTAAACAAATTTCACATTTATTTATATAATTTTGGATATGCGCTCACAATCTAATAAAGATGTCCTAAATACACTACTTCTTTCCTTAAAAATTTTGTTTTATCTAATTGAATTTTGAAGTTAGCGGATCTAAGTCTATCAAAAACATGTTTAAATCTTAAAATAGGTTCTTTGAAACTAGTTGAATAAATAATATTATCAGGGTAAACAATGCATATATCATTTTGAATTCCGCATAGTACATTATTCGTTGGAAGGTTGGTGGAGTGTTTTTCAGTCCAAATAGCATGCTTAAAAAATTTGTAGTACTTAATTCGATGGAGAAAGTGATCTTTTCTAGGGTCCATCTCTACTTCGGCGGCTGAAGTGCTCTCCTTCTCGTTTAAATACCTTCAGGTTTCGGAGGCTTCACTGATGGTCTTTCAAAATTTTTATCTTCTAACATCTTTATGTCCGGCTTCTCAGATCCTTGTATAGGGATTTTTTCGACCTGAACTTTGATTTGCGTTGTATCTGACACAAATTTTCTCTGAGCTTTCGCTTCATTTGGCTTGCCATTAGAACTGGTCGACAGCCCAATCCTTTGTGGAGAAGAAATCTTTGTTTTAGTAACATCAGCTATCTTCTGCAGTGGTTTATTACTCATATCTTAAGTTTCGTTTTCAATTTCTAATTAATGATAAGTTCGACCATCTTGAATAATGCTTGGGCCAGTTCATATATCATGTCTCCTGATTTAAAGGGGACTGCAGGAGCTGCTGAAGTTGCAGCAGCAAACCGAACATACGACGCAGTCTTCGGCGATCTAATTGTCACTATTTTCTTCACATTGTAGCAGACGACCTTCTGTCTTTATTTCTTGGAATGCTATTTCTTGTTTATAAACTGGACAGTTATGCTATCTTACAGAGTGGTATTCGTGGCAATTGATGCATAGAGATGGATCCCTGCATGAGTCATCAGGGTGTAACGGCTCACCACCCACACACAGATTTATTTTCTTATATATCACGCTGCTGTGTGTCCAAATTTCTGGCACACAAAAAACCCCCCACTATGGAGTTGGGATGAATGGACGAACATCCAATCGATGAAAACCAGCTTTTATCTTTCACACTTGGGTCAGTTGAATGCCAGGACATGTGACACGGAGGGTACAGCTTTTCCATTGTGTTGTGTGTTCAATCTTCAAAATGCAACGACTACTTGTGGATGAAGATTTTCAACAACTTCTTCTTCTGTGCAGCTTAGGAAATCCCTGCACACAACAACGCCTTTGGAAGTATTTAAAGTATTACGTGTGATAACTTCAACGCCGATGCCATCTTCTTTGTTTTGAGTAGCGGTGGCGACTAAAGTCTATTTGTTAACCGGGAAGAGGAATGAGTATTATTTCTGAGCATTATAGTAGGAAAGAATGAGCATTATAACAGGGAATTGGCTTGCATGTGTTCATGTGAGGTTGTGTTAGTTGCCAGTCCAGCTGCTGCTATTGGCGCAGAGCGGACCACGTGATGCGCGCCAATGACTCCCCTGCTAAATAAAAAATCCTTTTTTTACTGCTAAATATTAACTAATAATACATTTATTTTATTAATAAAATTAAATAAATAAAATTAATAAATAATAATAAGTAAATAAAAATACAAATATAAAGTATAAATAAAAATAATCTACACTTAGAAATTAAATTAAATAATCTGTAAATTAATTGACAATGGACTGGTTCTAGCGGGAGAAAGTGGTGGAGGGAGCTGTGTGCAGCTGCCTGGCGCACCACCATTGATCCGCTCTGTGCTACCATTTTATTTAGGGTGTATGTATGTATGTTTGTTCCACAGTAGCATCTCAAGGCCGAATCGATTTAGATGAATGACCCAGCGATGGAATCCTCATGTTTCCGGGAGTGTCATAGGATATGTAAATATGTATATAGGTTATATATATGTATGTAGATTTATAAAAATATATGTAGTAGTGGAGATTTGCTGGTTGAGGCACAAACTTTAATGCACTGAATTAATGAATTGTGAAATGTGAGCCTCATATCACCGAGTTCATTGGATTTGAATTGAATGATTCAAATCAATCAAATGAATAAAATTATACAAAATAATAGAATTAAATTTATGTTAAATAAAATAAGATATTAAGTAGATTTAAAAAAATTATGTTAAATAATAATAATGGGCTTTCCGTGGGGACTGTATGTGAGGCTAGACTGGTGAAGTGATGCGAGCACCTCGTGTGAGGCTAGACCAATCTTCAACATCAACTGGTAACAAACGGGGTGCCCCTGAGGTGCTGTTTTGGGAGGTGCAAGGGGTGCTCTTATAATACCTCTGCAAACAATCGTCCACCTTTCAAAATTCAAATGGAGTATTTGTTAATAGGTAAAAGGCTAATTTTTGCATGCATCAAGTACAATCTCGAGCTAACAGATCACGCTTATTTGGAATTGCTGTTATATCTTCGCAACCAATCTTCTGATTTTCAAAATTCAAACGAGGTATTTGCTTTTAATACAAAATCACAAAGGAACCAAACCAGAACAAAAGAAGCAATGTCTGTCAGCAATATATTTTATCAGCAGTCGTGTTTTTTAATTTTTAATGTTTATCCCTTGTTTTAGTTCTGCCATTTTTAAATTTAATATGAAACAATCACGTTTGTCTAAATAACCATTTAATAATAATTGCTTAACATCGGCCCATTTGTAACTATTTCAAGTTACAACTAATACTAAAGCCGGTGATTTTACCTTAGACAAACTTGTTGAAAATAAATATTCGTTTCAGTTTCTGTTTACATATAATTTAGCTGCAAGTAAATCAGTCCAGTATTTTTTTTAGTCTATAGCAGACAAACATATTGGAAGCATTAAAATGCAATTGTAAAATATTTAGTATAGTGTGTGTTGCTTTTACGTCCAACAGATAGCGCTGTTTTTAAAAAAAAACATGTTTTTAGCTGTCACAGGTGTGACATCTTAGGTATAAAATTGGAGGTAAATAAAAACACGCACATATTCAAATGCAACGTTGTGTCAACATTTCAAAGCAATTGGTGAAGAACTTTCGGAAATTTAAGATTTCTAACAAACGAACATTTACATTTTAATTTATAGATTATTTTTCTTCTCACAATAAAACTATTATTTTATACATGATGATTATGATGTTCGTAGACTTATTAATTCTATTTTTCACTGATTTCACCTTTTCATTTTGATTTTTTAAAAATATACTCATTAAAATATACAAAAAAGATTAAATAATTATTTTGAATAATATGCACTTATAGTAGAATTATTTGCTTTAATTCTACTTGAAGACATCCTACCGACTGAACCAGTTTTCTTTTTCTTAATGACTTTTCATTTTTTTTTAATGAACTTATTTTATTTACACGTACAAATATTCTTCATATAATATTATTTTGAATATACCTTCCCAATACAAATTGAATAAACAATATCATGCGTACATGCTAGCAGTGTTCATTTGAGAGAAAAACTTTATATTAGATGTTCCTTCTAACGTAGTCAGTCAGTCTATGACTTTTTTGGATGTACATTCTGACAAATTGAGTGCAATTTCTTAGAATTACTACATTTCCAGTAACAATGCTTACATGTGCTTAATACTATATTCTAACTTTAACAATATCTCTTTCTCTTTCTCTCTCTCTCTCTCTCAGTGTATGTGTGTGTGTGTGTGTGTCTTTCTCACATCATTGTGACTCACTCACTCACTCACTCACTCACTCTCACTGCCTCACTCACTCACTCTCATTCTTGCTCACTCACAACAAAATTAAATAATTATATTATTATATTTATATTATAAACAGCTTACATAGATGTAAGTAGTAGGTATTGCAGTCCTATATCGAACTAAATCCTTCAAATCATTAAGACGACCTGTTAACATTTCAACATTACTGGATACTTCCTGCTCACACTTTTTTACTTCAGAATTTAATTTCCTGTAAATGAATATAAAAATGAAACATTTTATTAATTGGTAATTTTTTTTACTTTGCACTGCTTTCAAAAGCGCTTTTTTGGATATAAGAAAATGTCCAACAAAATAATGCATTACACTTATAACAAGAATGCAGGAAAACATATGTAAGTTATTAAAATGTCCAATTAAAAAAAAAAAAGGGTTAGATTTGTCATTAAAGAAGTATACTTTTAATAATTTTCATTGCTAATTATCACGGGCAGCAATACAAAACTATTAAGTAATAAAAAAACACATTTCTTATTACAGATTTCTTTTTTACAAGTTATAGTTACTTAAATGCAAAAAAGTTCTTATGAGTTAAAAAACAGACTTATAGACCAAGACATATTTTTGGTTGTAAAAAAAAAGATGTAATTGTTGTTATTGGCAAATTATTGTTTGTTCCACTCTGTGTTGAAATAATGCAATTTTTATAAATGCTTGTAATCAAGGAATTACTGAACAGTTTTGCAGTTACATTCTCAGAGTGTAACTTATACAGCTTTTTGCTAGAATCTTAATTTTAATTTAGTTAATAATAATTTTGGTACTGTATTTTCAAAAAAATAGTGTAACTTTAGTCCAATTTAATGTTACATGTTCTGAATTATTGTATTTTTAAGTAAACATTAATATAAATAAATTAATTAAAGTTCAGTACTGCATACATTAACGATTATTTTATTAGTTCATTTATCATAACCTAATCTCTTTTACATTGATAAAGTTGTTTTTCTTGTGTTTACTTAGCCTGTATTTTATTTTAGTTGCAGTGTCTATTTCTTCAAGCAGGTACTTTCACTTCATGAACACTCTCCTTATGTAGACAATATTTAGTTCACTACTAGTGTCCGTATAAGGAAGATTTTACTGTGTGACAGTTACAATTAATTATTATATCAGAAACTAAATAACTATTTAAAAAAAAAATTAAATTATTTTATTTTTAATCCATTTATCTTTTTTATTAATTTAATTAATTAATTTTTTTTTTGTTTTATACGGGCATCGACTTCCAAGATCCTCGTCAAATTGTCTAAGAAAAAAGAATAAAATTACCAGCAGGATCGTCAGGAGTAAAAATGTGAAGGGGCTCTTTCATTTTAATAAAACATGAAAATAAACGTTATATGAAACATTTAATCGAAAAGCAGACATATAATACTTACAGGTGTTAAAGGTCCTGAAATTTACATAAACACAAAGTAAAATAAAATACACAAAATATGTTGGACAATGCATGCAAATTCGAGGGCTCTATGTCTGGATGTGAAGTGCTTTCACATAGGGGATTCTCAGTCAATCGTAACGCGTGAGTAATCCGCTGGAATGTAGGTAAGCAACGAAACGCCGGGTTCGCCACGCCCTGAATAACTCAGAGAATTTCCCCTGAGGCTTTATTTAATGTAAATATACATCTCTTTCCCCATCGATTTAATACATACAGAATGAACAGGATGTTTGCAACAAGGACATTCTTACTGTTATTGTTCGGAATAACAGTTAGTGAGTATATATTCTTTATATACTGTTGGCTGACGAAAATTACTGTAGGATGATCACTGCACTTTTATTTTTTATTTTTCCATAAGAGAGATCCAATCTTGTGGTTAGCGCTGGTAAAAGCCACGAAGTTACTTCTAGTCTAGAAGTTGCTAATGTACTCAGTAAAACAATTCGTGTTTCGTTGTTAATTCACAATATCGTATTCTGGCGGGTCTGCAATACGTAACACGACATTCTTATAATGTGGTCAAAGGATTGTTATCAAATATTTTATGGTTTTATTGGTTACGGTATATACAGAAAGGGCCATATATTTGCTGGATATACAAGTATTATTAGTAAGATCTCTCTTCTATAATGTAATGGCATTATGTAGGCTTCAGACATTAAAGTAGTCTCCGGGCTTTTACGGAAAGTGTCTGTGGCATATCTGATTCCATTGTTATGTAACTAACATCTAATTTTCATAGATGCGACTTTTAAGCAGATGAATGTGCAATACAACCATTATCGAGCTTCGATTGAACCAATGCTTTACATAACTGCAGTAAATTCTCTTTATCTGAGCCCCAGTTGATATTTGATAAACATTTAATAATGTTAGGTCTTTCTTGCATTTAACGCTCAAGTCCTATATATGCAGTCCCCAATTAAGGGATTTAACTAATAGTAGACCATACAACTGTAACCAGTAAACCGTATATTATTCTTGTATTGGATTGGATGACCAAAAGTGATCAAAACAGGACTACGATGAGGAGTTCTCTTCCTATAGAAAAGTAACAGCACGTCGGATTAGGTGAAAATTTTAAATTTTGGAGGGCGTTTATCGCTCGTTGCAATTTATAATTCACCTTAAATTTAGTGTTGCTGGTTTATACAATTGCCAGATCATCGAAGTAAACACTTTTGTATTTTCTGCAGGAATGGCTAATATCAGTTTATTGATGGCGATCGTGAACAATTTACCGCTGAATGACAAGTCTTGTGGTATGCCGTTTTTCAAGTTTTTTGTCAAGTACTCACTGCAAACGCGTACTTGAAAAGTACGGTCGTTCCTATAGGAAAAATATGTGATTTCTTCCACTACCGCGGATACATTCCATCCCGCCATATCTGATTACACAGTTCTAACAACCAGGTTTTGCAGCCGTGCTTTGCTGTCTGATCTTGACGTAGTGTATTTAGTCTGAACCAGAAGCTGTATTGCCAATTTTCTCCAACGCTCTCACAAGTTCTTCTATTTTGAATGGCACATTATATGAAAAATTCATTCTGGTTCCGAAATTTAGCTAATCTCGAGTTTTGTTTTTTGACTTCTAAAAAAGTTATCATAGTTAGCCGTTTTACTGGCTTGTTCGTATTGATTTACCAATAATTCAGCAATTTTATCTGTAATAACTATAAGTTCATCTTCATATTTAAGGCAAGTTTTGGGAGTAAAGTTTGTACGCAAACAACTAGCTTTCACTTTCTTCCAAACGTCTGATCCAGTCGTGTTTCTATTAATGGATGACACGTGTTATTGCCAGGATCGTTTTTTGGAATCTGTCGTCTTTTCGCATACGCCCTTAAAGCCAATCACATTTTATAGTGTTGGACGTTTCTTGAAAAGCGTTATATGCATTTTTCTTCCTTTTTATAGCTTCACTTATTTCATCTTTCCACCACGGAACGGGATTGCTTTTCGAGTTTTCCGGATGTTCTTGGAATATATCTTGATGCCAAGTGAAATATAGCATGGAAACCAGTTTCGTTAACTCAATTGTTTCAGGGAGTTTGGATTAGCAGTGCAGCTCATCCATTCTACCATGTCATACAACCACCTTTTAGAGATGGGATATATTTTTCTTGTAGTTTCAGTTGTAATTTTAACCGGAAAATGATCATTTTCGGGAATATCCTGTAAGACTTTAAAGGAGTATTTCGGTGCAAAAGAAACAAATGTAAAAGTTAAACCTATATAGGACTTCGATCCGTCTTTGGCATTAAAATAAGTTCGTGAATCGTCATAGTCAGAATTTAAATGGAACTTTTCCAATTCTCTTCCACAGGGATCTACTCGATCCAATTTCCAAATAGGATTGTGTGCGTTGAAATCTTCACAGCAGCAAAGTAGGTGTAAGCTTGTTAAGGAACTGGTCTGGATCAATAGAGCAGGAACAGTACTCGCTGCCTGAGTATAACTTGTTATTGCTCTAGGGTTACAGGTTTTTACAATATGCTTCACTTAGATACCTGACTTTCTGCAAGGTTTTAACTTCCTGAGCAGCTACTTCATCTTTGTAAACAGGACCGTTTCTCGATCGACATGAATGCTGTCCTTTGCAGTTGATGCAGATCGAAGAATCCTTGCATAGCTCTCCTTCATGAATATCTTCACCACACACGCATATTTATGGTCTCCTGTATCGAACCGCGGTCTGGTCAAAACGTGGACACCTAAAATATCTGATTGGTTGCGACACATAAGCCCGCGCATCCAATCAGTGCATTCCTCGGCGCACTTTCTCTGGCAGAATTGGTCTGTTACAGGTGTGGACACGAGGCAGAAGATAGAATTTCGCCATTCCGTCTCATGTTTACCCTTCGGCATTCTACTCCACAATTTCTTGTTCAGTACAATAAAGAAGATCTCAACAGACTACAATACCGTTTAAAGTTTTAGGGTTTCATGAAAATCCAATATGACCTATAGCAAAGTCCCCTATTTTTATCGTCAATTTGATGTCGGTCATATTGAAGTAAAAACTAGTAGTATAAAAATGCCAGTTCTAGGACCAGAGTCATCAATGACGGCACTGATAAACTCACTCCTCCCTCTGACGTCACCGACACGTCAGAAAAACGTCACTTCTTCCCTCTGAGCCAAGCTCCCCATCCGACGTCACTCCTTAGACGTTACTCTCCTCTCTAAAATCACTCTTTAGACGTTACTTTATTATATTACCATCCTTGTTTACTATAAATCAACGAATGATTTATCTGTTATTACTTATTATACTGTTATCCTTGTTTACTATAAATTAACAAATTACTTATTTATTAATTTTCCTTTATGTTAAAAACATAGTTACTTATTACATACTACCGTCCTTGTTTTTTATAAAATTAATAGGAATGTAAGATCAATAGACATATAAATACCTATCCTTGTTTACTATAAATTAACAAATTACTTATTTATTAATTTTCCTTTATGTTAAAAACATAGTTATTTATTACATACTACCGTCCTTGTTTTTTATAAAATTAATAGGAATGTAAGATCAATAGACATATAAATACCTATCCTTGTTTACTATAAATTAACAAATTACTTATTTATTAATTTTCCTTTAAGTTAAAAACATAGTTACTTATTACATACTACCGTCCTTGTTTTTTTTATAAAATTAATAGGAATGTAAGATCAATAGACATATAAATACATACTAAAATTTACCGACTTCATATTACGTTCTATCAGTGCAGTGCACAGTGAATCTGCGTTATTGTCAGTTCTTCGACAATTTTTTATTTTCTTAATTCAGGTGAGTAAAATGAATATTAATATTTTTAAGATTAAATGTAATTGAATAAAATTAAATAGATAAGTAAAATTAAATGTAACAAAATAAATAATAAAGTTAAACCGAATTACTTTAGTATTTTAAATAATATCAAGGTTTTGCAAATGTGTAGTAATATGTGTGGGAAAAAATTTAATCGTACAATAAGCTTGAAGAAAGTTAGTATTTACTATTTAGTGGTTTCCATCATTTTAATGATTGTAAAGAATATATTTTTTATTGTACAATGTTAAACAACTGTTAGTACAGCAGTTATTAGTTTATTTTATATTTTCTTTTTCAGACTGGAATAATTAATCATTTTTAAAATACTTAACAAAACAGCGTGTTGTATAGAAGTATACTTATATCTCAAATCTTGTTTAAAAAATTGCAATTGTCACGTACGAGTGTTGTTTTGGTATTTTGGTATATGTTTGTGCTAGGTAAAAAGTCAATTTTATTATGACGACCCCGTGCAAAATAAGCACTGATATTATCTTGCTTCTCTTTTACTACATCGTCAAAAATCATTATTGAATGTGGTTCAATCGCCTCTGGTTCAGGGACTTGATCATTTTCGTTGTATTCATAATAGCTCATTTGGATTCATCATCATTAAATTTGACAACATTCTATAGAGAAGTTAAAGCGATTTTGAGAAAATGTACAAGTTTTGAAAACGTACACCGTTTTCTTGAACTAAAAGATTAAAAACTACATTTGTTTTACCATAATTAGATGGGCCGCACACAATACATCTATTGGTGTTTGGGAATAGAGAACCATGTTTACTTTTGTTTTCAAACGTACATCCACCCAATACATTTACAATAGGGAATTTTGTTGTATTTCCTTCATATCTCTAGAGAAAAATTAAAATTAAAAATTAATACCATTTTAAAATTGTTATAAAAACATCATGTCTATTAAAATTAACTTTGACAAATCAATGGGAAGTTCTTTCTCTACATCATCCTTTCATAACATTTTTCAAAAATAGTCTCACAATCTTTATATTCTATTTTCAAATGTAATGTTTTACAACCATCTGTAAAACAAATCGAATCAATTTTAGATTCTATTTCCTTTCGAATACATCTATCAATATCTACACAGGTTGAATATTTAAATTTAGGTGTTGGATATGTAATTTTATTATTACGAAGCTTCATTTTGGTGTCTATATAAAACTTTAATTTTTTAAATTAAATTAAATTCAAATAGACTATTGGTAATAGCAGGTCTTTTGAATTCTGATTTCACAAAACTTAGTTGGCCCGAATTCGGGTCAAAAGGGTACAAAATTCATTAAATTTAGTAATTTCTGCTACATTTACAATGGCGAATTTTGTTTTTTTTTGTTGTATTTCCTTCATATCTCAAAATTAATAGAATTTTAAAATTATTCTGAAAATATCATGTCTGCCAAAAGTTAATTTTAACAAATTAATGGGAAATTCTTTCCCTAAATTATCCATTTTATAACATTTTTCAAAAATAGTCACACGATCTTCATAATATTCTATTTTCAAATGTAATGTTTTACAATCATCTTCTATAATGGAATATAATTAAAATACAGAATCAATTTTAGATTCTATTTCCTTTCGAATACATCTGTCAATATCTACATATGTTGAATATTTTAATTGATATGTAATTTTATTATTACTTAGCTTCATTTTGGTATCTATTCTGAAAACACCATGTCCTCCAAAAGTTAATTTTGACAAATCAATGGGAAATTCTTTCCCGACATCACGCATTTCATAACATTTTTTAAAAATAGTCTCAATCTTCACAATATTATATTCTTAAATGTAATGTTTCACAATCATCTTCAAAACAAATCGAATCAATTTTAGATTCTATTTTCTAGGTTGAATATTTAAATGATCTGTATTACGAAGCTTCATTTTGGTATCTATATAAAACTTTAATTTTTTAAATTCAAATAGACTATTGGTAATAGCTAAAAAATTGAAAATACACAAAATGCAAAGACACTGTTTTTTTGCAATTTTAAAAATAGAGAATAATTTTACCCCGCATTCACCGCCAAACACGCCGATCGACGTTTCATTTTTTCCGGGTCACCTACGCCAAACACGTCGTTAGACGTTTTAGGACACTGCTTCATATAAACGTTTTTGCTTACTACTGTTGGCAGTCAACATACGTGAAGCTTTGGCTATCGATACATAAAGGTTTAACTTATCGATTTATGCATTTTTTTTCGATAATCGTTCGATAGTTTTTTCTTGATTATAATCGAACTTTTATCTGTCATTTACAAGCTATGAAAATAGCGTCCTCTGCGAAGTATAATCGTAGTATAGGTTTAGATTCACAGCAAATTGAGCAAGTTTTAGACGACATATTTGCAAACGAAGATTCTGGTGATGAAGATATAATGATGAATGAACAAAGTGATAATGAATCAGATAATGATGATGATGTAGTAACGGAAAATAACGTGAGTAATTTTGCTCCTTCAGTTCAACAACATAATTCAGGTAGGCCTTCAACTAATCAAAATATTCCCGAAATTGACTCTGATGAATGGAGCGATACTGATATACCCGGAAATGAACCAGTATATAGTAGACAAGTCAGGCATAACAAACATTCCAGCAAATCCTAGAGACTGTTTTCAGTATTTTACTATGTTTTTCACGCCAGCCTTCTTGTCATTTCTTGTAACTGAAACCAATCGGTATAACGAACAATTTTTGTCATTTGTGGCTAGACCTTTCACCCAACACTGCAGGTTTGATGCCTGGAAACCCGTGACAAATGAAGAGATGAGGAAATTTTTATGACTTTGGATGCTTACAGGCATTATAAAGAAACCTACTCTCGAAATATACTTGAGTTCCTCAGATATTTTTGCCACTCCTATCTTCAATAATACAATGTCCCGTAACAGATTTAGCCTAATTCAAAAATTTTTTATTCAATAATAATTAAAATAGGGATGTTAATGATATGCTGTATAAAGTAAGGCACATACTGGATTTTTTCTGCACCTGTTTCAAGTCAGCTTACGTACCAAGTCAGAGAATTGCTTTATATGAAGGTATGCTCGCGTGAAGAGGTAGACTCGGTTTTAGAATTTACAATCCAGGCAAAATAATAAAATACGGGATCATTTTGAGAATGGTATGTGACAGTATAACTGGATACATTTGTAATTTAGAAGTGTATTGTGGACAGAGTGGACGACTTGTAGATACTGTTATGAACCGGCTGGCACCATCCCAGGCTTAGGTCATATTGTCTACATGGACAATTTTTATAACAGCGTCAAACTAACTCAAATGCTGGAAAGGAGGGGTTTTGGTGTTGTGGGGACCATAAGGAAAAATCGTGGCATTCCTCAAAAAATGCTCTCTGTTGCTGGCACTCTAAAGAAAGGTGAAATGACCTTCAAGCGTAAAGATAAAATCCTTCTGCAGTCTTGGCAAGAGAAACGTGTACTAAATATAGTGTCCAACATTCATTCAGCACAGATGGTAGAAGTTCAAAGCAAAAGAGATCCCAGGAAAAAGATTTTCATACCAGAATGTGTGGCTGATTATAATAAGTTCATGCATGGAGAAGATGACTGCTGATCAGCACCTTTCGTACTACCCCTTCATGTGAAAAACTGATAAATGGACGAAGAAAGTATTCATGTATTTCCTCTTGGCTGCTTTTTGCAATTCACATGCTCTGTATAAGCTTCAGAACCCCAATTCAAAACTTCTGAATTACATGCAACAAATTATAAAGGAAATGCTTGAAACCCAAACAACTACAGAAGATAATGCTATAGATCGAAGTTCTCCTGGACCTTATCATCCCAGCTTGCCAATAAGAGCCCCCAATAAGATTGATCCTGTGCACAGACTAGATGGACAGATGAAAAAACATAAACTTATCCATATCCCAGCTACAAAGAAGAAGGAAAGACCCTCTAGAGACTGCAAGGTCTGCAAATCAAAGAAACTTCGCAGCCCAACTAAGTTTCTCTGCATTTCTTGCAATATCCCTCTACACCCAGGAGATTGTTTTACCAGATATCACACCCTGAAGCATTATTAAAGGTAACTAGAAAATTTCATTCAATTCTGTTCAGTACTTTTAGAGATATTTAGAATTTAAGATATTGTTGTAAAAATACATTAAACTGGCAAAAATGGCTGGCACAGGGAAATGAGATGCCCAACAATGTGCATGGCAGTGAATGTGTTAAAATCACCAAATATAGCAAAATACACAAAATGCCAAGACGCTGTTTTTTTGCAATTTTAAAAATAGAGAATATTTGACCCCGCAGATCTGTAGGGGTAAAATAATTCATATAAGTTGTTTCGAAGGCTACAAATACATTATATTTAGTAATTTCTGGTTAAATTTAAACCTTTCAATTTATCAAACATTTTTGCAATATTGTAAAAAGTTGAAAATATTTTAAAATAATATTTTATTGTTGATGAAAAAATTTTATTTTTTATAGAATAAAATGATTAGGTTAATTGATATTTATTATGAACAAATAAAAGACAATTTTTCATATGCTATATTTGGTGATTTTAAGCTAATTATTGACACAAATACGGGTTTTTTAATGCAACAAAATTATGTCATGATGGGGGGAAACGGTTTGATAACTGGTTTCGTAATAAAGATTCGAAAGAATTATTTACATTTTACAATAATAGAGCGATTTCTTAGATTCGAGGAATCGCCTATACGATTAAAAGTGGTAATAATGATGAAACAACTAAAATTATTACCGGTACATATGTTTATAAAAAATTGTTTTTTAATATTGCTTCGTGGATATCGAAGGATTTTTACGATAAATGTTATGATATATAAGATTTTCTCATTAAAGATTTCAAGTCGTATAATCATGATTTTGCTTAGTTGCATTCAAAATTGGAATATATAGAAAATAACCGAAAACAATTGCAAATTGAAAATAATAAACTTGAACATGTAAATTTAAAACGCAAGTTGCAAATTGACGAATAGAATGGTAATGTAAAGAAAATTAAAACAATAGCCACCCCATAGTTATCATCACTTTATCCGCGCGATGAAAGTGACAATTGTCTTTTAATGTTAGATAAAAATAATAACAAGATTATAAATATTATGCTGTTCGTGTTCAATATAGAATTCTTGATGATAAATTGAATAAACTTAGAAAAATATATCCCCATTTTAAAATTGTCTTTCAAAAATTAAAAGATTCAAACAGTATACGATTCTTTAATCTTGCTACAAAGAATTGAAATTTAAAAGAAAACGTAATAATTTTAATATAAATATGGAAATTGATGAATTAATAGAAAAGATGGAATTGTTGTATGAAAAAGCATTCAATATGTTGAATATTCCAGAAGTACAAGACGAGTAAATTATTGTTTCCATTTCTTTTTTTAGGATGTGTAAATCTGATTTGGCAATTGAGTTGCACAGGCCGGCTAGACGCAATTATCCTACTAGAAAGACGGAATTAAAGGGTCTAGACGACCTAGTGCAAGCGGATATAGTTGAAATGATTCCATATTCGCGATTGAATAAAGGTTATAATTATTTATTGACTATAATTGATTGTTTTACTAAATTTGCATACGGTGTGCCGTTAAAGAATAAGACGGGTAAAGAGGTCGCGTTTGCTTTGGAACTGATATTGAAAAGAGACATAAAATGAAATATTTTCAAACAGATCAGGGAAAGGAATTTTACAATCCACATGTGAAGGCCTTGATGAAAATATTCAATATAAATCATTATTCCACTCATTCAGATAAAAAGGCCACCATTATTGAACGTTTCAATAGAACGTTGAAAACAAAAATGTGGACTAAATTTACAGAATATGGCAACTATACATGGATAGATATTTTGCAATCACTTTTAGACGAATACAATAATTCTGTACATTCGGCTACATTATTTAAGCCAAAAGATGTAAACAAGACAAACGAAGCGCAAGTTTTGGCAAATTTAAATAAAAAATACGATAGAAAAAAGTTGTAAAAATTAAATTTAATATAGGCGACAGTGTTCGTATAAGTAAACATAAAAAAGTATTTGAAAAGGGCTATCTACCAAATTGGACAAATAAAATATTTAAAATACACCCTGTTCATACTGAATACAATCCTGTTACCTATGAACTAATTGTTTCCCGAAAGGAAGTCATAAAAGGGCGTTTTTACCATCACGAACTATAAAAAACCAAACATAAAGATGTATACCAAATTGAGAAAATTTTACGACGCAAAGGCGACAAAGCCTATGCAAAATTGTTGGGTTTTGATAAAACGTACAATTCTTGGATCGATTTGAGCGATGTAGTTTTGTAATGTTTTATTCAATTCATTTTTATGGCGATTCTTTCACTATCGGTGTTGCTCTTTTTATTGACATTATTACTCAATTACTGAGGCTGTGAATAGAAAAAAAAATTTTTTTCATCATCAATAAAATATTAATTTTAAATAATTTTAATTTCTATATCGACCGTAAAAATGTCTAATATTTTCGACAAATAAATAGTTTAAATTATTGCAACAATATTAAAAAAATTAATGAAATGAAGCAAAATAGGTGTTATCGAATTCAAAAAGTAGAGTTTATAAAAACAAAAAATGGTGATTCAATTATTGCTGCAATTGAAGGATTTGGTAAAATATTTTTACCGCAAAGGTTCAATGATCTTACACTGTCAGATTTAAATGAAATTAACAATTCTAAAGACGTTTATATAATATACAAGGGTATGAGAAAAACGGCTAATGGTCATAATTACCATTATGTAGAATTTACATGTGGCAGCATTGATGTTGCATATTAAACTAGTTTCTTTTTTTCAATAAATATTCATCAACTTTTTTCACCACATATGGGAGTGTAACTATAAGGTTTTCCTATACGAATCTTTAGTCGTCATGTGGAGAAAGAGCTTTTTTACATTGATCAATCGAGTATATTTGGTGGTTAAAACTACGTAATGATATCGAGGTGGAATATGAAATGTTTTTATTGAATTAACAGTCTTTATAAAGCTCGTAATTTAAAAGTTTAAATTGCAATCTTTATCGAATATACGAGAACTATTTTTAATTCCCTTGGCCGTATTTTTTTGTTCTAAATCCTCCTGTCTACGCCCCCAAGGCATTGAATACATTTTTGGTCTCAACCCGACAAATTCATAGATTGGCACCCCACCCATTTCATCTTTTAAAAGTCCTATATCCCGACCGTAAATTATTCCATCTTTTTGATGTGTATCAAAATTTTTCTGATTTGTTGGCACTATTGAGTATAATAACGAATCTGTATCCGTCATTAGCAGTTTTATGTTTTCATGGCCATATTTAGGTAAAAAGTGGTTATAATAGTAATCGTACATGATTAATTTTGCCAAATCCGTCACTGTTATACCTACATATATGGGTTTGTTTAAATTTTACTTTTTTCAACATTGTTATTCCAACCACATCGTTTCCATAAATGTAATAATAACTCTCGGGCTGGCGTTTAATTTTTAAAATTTTAATTTATGGTTGATTAATCGCACATCGATTCGCTTTCTTAAATTTTCAATAGTTTTACCATAAACACTGTTGATTAATAGTTTATAGACTTTTTTCAATCGGATCATCTGTGTGGCACCACGCATAGAAATTTTTTCGAAACGTAATTTTTCAACCACGGAGATTGTCTAAAACTAACGGATCTGTATTTTTGTCATCACCATTCCCTGTTGAAGATACAATTTTAACGTTCTATAATGTACAACGTATTTGTATTTATTTTCCAGAGTGCACAATAGTTTTATACACGGTGAACGTTTTTCTCCCGAAAGAAATGGAGAAAGCATATTATTTCCGATGGATTTTCTCTCTGGCGCAAGTGGGTAATCTCTATGTGTTTCGTGTAAGTGTTGAGGGTATGTTAAATCAACTTCCAATATGTAACCAATTTCCTCTTCGTCTTTTACATTTTGCACATTTGTAAACAAATATTCGAGTTCATTTTCATTACACCAACTGAATCCATCTACTGGTAACGGCTGCGTCATACATTGTCCATAACAATGTATGACGCATCGTAATATTTAATAAATTTCGTCGGTTTATTTTCATCATAGTTGTCTATATTGGGATCGTTTGCCAGTGGATAACGGTTGGGAATCATCGATACCCCGCCGCGAATCAAAAGCCTTTTTCAAAAAACAAATACATATCGGGGTTTGTAACAAGTTACAATTCTACTTTTGTCGCCTTGAGTGCTGCAAACCATGATAAATGTGGTGCCGATATATTATGACAAAGATCCAACTTGTTTATGTGAATCATTTTCTCACGAAAATCTTCAAACACAATGACAATTTTTCGATTGCCATTCACACGTTTTATATATACATCATTAGAATTAAATGATTCTTTGTTATCTTTAATATCATAACACAAGAAATTTACACCAATATCTGGGTTTTGTGCTTAAATTTATTAATATCTTTAACACAAACAGGATATTTTATTCCTTTCATGTTTAATCTATTTTCAAAGTGTTTATAGGATGAAACACGATACTTATTATTATTGCTAGGAAATAGATGTGCTAGAATTGACCATAAAAAACATTTTTCATCATCATTTTGTACATTTATTATAGCGTGTATTTTTAATAGAGCTTTCGGTGTTTGTAAATATGTACTATTACCATCAAATAATGAATCGAATTCTGATATTGAAAGATCCAAGCTTAATATTTGATTCATAGCCCATCCATTTCCCATTTGAATAAATCTTTCAAAAGATTCGTTAATTTTTTCATAGGCTTGTAAATACTCTTCATTCAAGACGGTTGGATTTTCACGTACATTTAAAGCAAATCGAGTGCTGCTGTGCAAAGTAACTTTACAAAAATCACATTTATCGACCACGCATTTTTCCAACTCTACAACAACGACTATTATAATATTTAATATTGTCTCCTTTATATTTTTCAACTTGTAATCTTATAGCGTTAAATACCACATCTTTCATATCCATTAAAAATTCATAAATATCTACAAAATTTTTTTCACCAACATTCCACGAGTGTTTTATTGAAGAACCACCTAAAGCTTGTTTTGTATCTGGTATTTGAATATGCAACATCAATTCAGAAACAGATATTTCTTTATTTAGTTTGTTTCATTTCAAAATATTGTTCAATTAAATCATTAAAAGCGCTTTCAATAGACAACTTATTTTGCACGAAGTTTTATTTTTTACAATTTGATTGATTTATAAAGATTTTTTCTACATGTAGTAAATAAATCTTTATTATATTCACACATTAATTCTATTGTAAATGGATTAGAAGTGTATTTTTTATATAATTGTTCAATATCACCATCTATATTATCTAAAAATGTAATTAAATCATTCTTCTCGGACAGATTTTTGTAACAAAATACTAATTTACTAATATAATCAATTCGTTCAAAATTCATAGTCTTATAATGAAAATAATTTTAATAATGATGTGTTATTAATGTTAACTTAAAGTGAGGGGGTGATTACGTATAAAATGGTGGGGGGGGAGAATCGACCAATCAGCGCTCGTGAAAAAAACCTTACATACAAGCACAGGGGGTGGTGGTGGGGGAAATCTTCTTTAATGTGTTGTATAAGTTACTTACTTACTGGAGTAAAGTGATCGGGGGGGGGGGGTGATTACAGGCGAATGTACTATTAATGTATTACTTTTTTATTTTTGAAGAAAAACCAGTCGTGTTTTGGTGTGTTTTTAGTGGTAGATAGACGCTTTCGTGGTGAGAATTTAACTGGTAAGTGGCGGTCGATGTCGTGAAAGAGGCCTGAGGCTCTCGACCAATCAGCGCTCGTGAAAAAAACCTTACGTACAAGCACAGGGGAGGGAGGGATTTTCTTGTATGTAAGGTTTCTATACTACTACAATCATTTATATTTATTAACTTAATCATTTTATTTTACTGTTACAGATCTTGTTGAAAGGTTAAGGTGAAAAGATGTGTTTGGAAAGTTTCTTTCTGGGAGAAGGAAGAAAAAATGATTACAACATCAGAATCACTACTTCTTCGTCAGATGGAGAAATCGTAACATTGGAAGAAGATCTAATTAGCAAGTCCTGGCTTATCGGATACATAACGGGTAGAAGAATTGCATCAACTGATCATTTAATCGTAATTAAAGATAAATTTCCAAGATCTGAATTAAAAGTAATAAGTAAAAGGTCATAATTAAGCACTGAAAATAGTGTGGTCAAACTGAATCTTTGTACGGCAATTTCTTATGAAAAATTACGTTCCGAATTAAATGAATGGTTATATTATTTGATTTTTTATTTTTAAATAAAATCTGTTGACTGTTTAAAATTGTATTAACGCCGAATATGAATGTGATTAGAAATAAAAACATGTGATTGAAATTTTGTTTTTTATTTTCTTAATGTTAAATTAACTACACAATATTTTTAATACCAGTATGTATTCAACCATGAATGTTAAAGAACGTATAGCAAAAAAGCTTCACAAGAAGCTCGCAGAAATTTCCCGACAAGATCTGTCAAGCTTAACGGAATCGATGACTTATACAAAGCCGATTTAGTAGAGATGATTGGTTATTCTAAAGTTAACAAAGGAGAAATATATTCTTATAAATTGTTTTTCAAAATACGCTTTTGCATTTCCTTTGAAGAGTAACAAAGCGGATGATGTAAAGGTCCTTGAGCTGAGCTTTATAAATATAAAATGAAACATTTTCAAACTGATGATTGTAGGGAATGATTTTATTCAAAATTAGAATCTTTACTCCTAAAGTTTAATATCATTCATTATTTGTCATACTCCTCAATAGTTGAGCGGTTCAATAAAACCCTCAAATCTAACATGCAGCGCAAATTTACTGAGCAATGGAATTACCGATGGGTAGGTATATTGGATGATTTAATAAAACGTTATAATACTACGTTATAATACTTATAATACTAGAGGTTTTAAACCTAAAGATGTGATATACAAAAATGAACAGTGCTGTTAAATATATCGAAAGCAGTACGAAAAAACCAACAGTGCTCGGTTGTTAATAAATTTAATGTTGGTGATAAGGTAAGAATAAGTAAATATAAAAAGATATTTGCAAAAGGGTATCTTCCGAATTGGACGAATGAGATATTTACAATCTGTAAGATTAAAACGACACAGCCTGTAACGTATATTCTTAAAGATGGGAAAGGAGAAGCAGTAAATTGGAGTTTTTATGCCGAAGAACTGAGTAAAACTAAGTACGGAAACGTTTACTTGGTAAAAAAAGTATTAAAACGAAAGGGTAATAAAACTAATTGTTCGTTGGTTGGGGTTTGATAAGAAGCAAGATTCGTGGATAGACAAGGACTATATAAAATAAGTAGTATTGTTGAGATATGATTAGTAGTAAATATGAAAACCGAAGAACAGAATCAGAAGTTGACAGTAGTTAACTTCGATCGTTTAACAGGAAATGTAATTGATTTTAATTCGAAAGAGGCATAGTCTTCTTTTTCCCGACAATATTAAGTGTTTGGTCGTAGATCCTTCAAATTCTGGTAAGACCAATGCAGTTTTCAATCTTTTGTTTGATCCTTACGGTTTGAGGTTTAGCCACATATATATATTTTTTCTAAATCATTGTACAAACTGAAATATTTATTTCTTAACAGTTTACTTACTGATGTTGAAGGAATATCCTTATAGCGATAATGATGTTATTGTACCACCTGAAGAGACCGAACCGAATTCAATAATGATATTTGACGATGTAATATGCAAAAAACAAAATAACATAATGAAATGTTTTACCATGGGTCGACACAACAATGATTTCTTTCACACGAGTCAGACGTATAGCAAAATTCCTAAACAATTGGTTCATGATATTGTTAATTTTCTTATGGTTTTTCGTCAGGGCGAAAGAAACCTGAGACACTAATATCACGACCGTGTGACACCAGATATGACGTTTGAAAAATTAAATAAATTACAACGAGGCTTGGAATCGCACAAAAAGTGGATTCTTAGTGATCGATAACGAAAGGGATATTGAAAAGGATCGTTACAGATTTCAATTCGATATCTTTTTAAAATATTTTACAAGTGTTTAATAATGAAAGTTTTCTAAAGCGTTCAAGCTAGCATTAGCGCTAGCGTGCAAGCTTTAAAATGTTGTCCAACTTAAAAAGAGGAAGTCGATGGTGACGGCCAGACGAAACGTAAATGGCTGCCTTAGAGGATCACGAGCGGATCACCGCGAAGATTGCTGAGATCCGAAGGAGTATTAAAAGAAAACAAAGCGAATTGACAAGAGGAAAGATTGAGTCTGAATTAAGACTTCAGCAAGACTTTAAACCTCTCACTGAACCTTTGATTAAACTTACTGAACAAATCGAATCTTAACAGCCGGTAAAAGAGACGCGAAAAACTGCTATAGGGCTTTTCGTTGAAACAGTTAACGACTATCAATCACTGCGACTACTTAAAGCTAAGAAAATCGGAATTATGGACATTGAGGTATTTTCTCACAGTACATTGAACACTTCAAAGGGAGTTGTAGTGTGCAGGGATTTGTTAAACTGCACAGAAGAGTAGAAGATGAAGATGAAAGACGAAAGACGATGATGACGAAGACGATAATATAATAATAAACATTTTTTAAATAAAATAAATGAATGCTATTTATTATTAATTAAAAGTTATGTTAATTGATTCCTCTATTTATTATTATATTAACTTATTTAATTTCTTTTAGTTTGATCTCACAATCAGTCATTTTTTCATTTTTAATTACATAATTAAATTCTTTTTTAATTTATATATTGTAATGTATATTGATTTAATTTATTTAATTATAATATCATTTAAAGAAAAAGATTTTCCATAGTATTAATGGATTCCGGCTTATTTTTAGGGCCACAAATCTTTATTTCCTTCTTTGGCCTATAACTTATGCAGTTTCTGCAAATCATAAACATTCATAAACAAAAAAATTATCAAAATGTATTTTAGAAGAACAAGTTAATAAATAAACTTATTTATTTTTATAACTTATGGCTTTTTCTGATCAAACTGAAGATTTATTTATTTTATCTTCTTAATATACACACCTTACATTAATACATAATATATTTATACTACAAAAAATGTACACTTTTAGTTAAATACCCAATAAAATCATCCATTTGACGTTTAGCGATGAGTAAATCTTTGAAAAACTCAATTATCTCCTTAGATGCTTTAGGAGGTATGCGAAGAACTATATCGATTAATTCAGGATCCTTTGGATTTGGAGTTTCTACATAACAATCGGAGAGAAACTTGCAAAGTAAATCGATTGATTTATTAACTGATGTCTTCTCATTTTTTAGTACTTCCAATGATGCAGCACAAGCCTCTTTAAGTATGGTTGGTACTAAAATGCAAAAGAAAATAAATTTATTAAGAATAAACTTTTTAATCGGTTAATGGATTAGCTATTTCCCGATTATTTACTGCACAACTAGAAAACCAAACCCACGCCAGTAATGCCTTGTTGGAAAAAGAGAATGGGAACAATTAAGATTTAAGTAAACTAGACTTTGTTACACGAAAAAAGCTGTAAAAAGGATATTTAATAAAATTCTAAAACTGGTCACTCTCAATTCATAAATAGTTTTGAGGTTAATTAAGATCTGTATAGTTCCATCTGTGTAGATCTGTATATTTGTATATATCAGTATATAGATCTGTATAGCAATTGGTAGTAAAGAACTGTAGCTGCGGCTGTTTACGCCACTGCGTAAAGTTGCGTTTATTCCAATGAATTCAAAGTTAGGGTTGGGTCTTGTTTTTGTTATAGGCTTGGTAAATTTATTGCTCTCATTCGTATACTTGTCATTTGTATACTTTTATAATAGGTTTGTTTCGGTTTTTTTTCTTTATCGATACTTCTGGCGCCAGTCAGACGGACGGTTTTGTCATCTTAATAGTTTCCGCGTACTCATATCACGCATTATTTATCGCCTTTTTCACACACCCTTTTTCTATCGTTCCCATACTAATCCATGCACACATCTCTTGTTTTTTACACACACTCTCTCCTGTCCACTGCCTAGGTTTGTTTCCCCCTACTTCTCACCACGCCACCCTTTTGGCATTCTAGGTCTGATTTTCAAGTTGTTCGGATGCACAACGGCTGGTCCTCCAGCCTGGAGACCAGCGTGCGATTCTCTCTCTCTCTCGCTTTGTGTGTTCTACTCGTCAGTGTTTTCGTGATTTCACAGTTTTCTATGTTCGCTTTTCCTCTTTTCTCTGATAAGTTCAGTAGATATCCTCTAGTGTTGAAAGTGGTTCGGTTGCTACAAACCAGCTTGCAATTCTCTCTCTCTCGTATAATGTGTTAAATACTTTCGTCGTCTTCATACTCTCATAAACGTTGTGGTATTTCTCTGTCGAAATATTCTATAGTTCTACTCGTCAGTGTTTCGTGATTTCACCGATCTCTATGTTTTGTTTTGTCTCGTTTCTTTGTTAAGTTAATCTTCAAATTCAGTAGATTACGTCTTTGTTGATAGTGGTTCTGTTACTACAATCCAGCCAAGTTTATCGATGCAGAAATCTCTCCAAACTCATTACCACAAATCTGAGGCTCTCCGTATTACTCAATTTCTAAACAAAGTTTTACCTCTGTATTTTTTGATACGCCATTGTAGACTACGCTAAGGATAAACTGTATGTGTTCATGTGTACTTTCATTCACGAGTTCATCTTTTACAAATTTATGTGTGATTAAGGCAATTTAAAATTATTCATCATTTATTATATTTTAACAGTTTTGTTATTAGTAAAATCTGTGAAATACTTAATTAATTGTACATTTTGTATTTGAAATTCAAGATTGGCTTAAACAACCATTTCTTCACTCAAGTGTAGTCATGAAATGTGGCTTAGATATAGGTTATGTTATTACTTTTCATGTGTGACATATTTCATATGTTATTAATGATAACTATTATTAATAATATTCTGGTTGTTTATCAAAAGTCTATGTTCAAAAGTCAGTTACTGAGGGTAAATTATCTTTTTACTTGAAATGTTTTTTAAATACTGACTATCATTTAATCTAATGTAACTTGTTACATTAGATTAAGTCGCAGAGATTAATTCTTATCTATTCATGAACTGAATTCATATTACTTTTCTTAAATTAATCTAAAGAAAATAACTCCTGATGTGAAGTTATGATTTTGAACTTCTTTGTAATTTCATATTTTCAAGAAAGCTGGCTTACTAAAATTAACTCTATTTCTATGATTACTTATTTCAATTTGATTATATTGTAATTAACTCTTTTTTATACTGGAATATTATCGTGGCCTTTTTTTCTACAATAAACTAGAATTGCTAGTTTTAATTATTTAATGATGTTCATAATTCGGAAAAGGCCAGTGGCAATGATAAGAATTACTGCAGTTTATTTTTCTAAGTTAATGACATTTGTTCATTGCTAATTTTTCATTATTACAGAATATGCCAGTAATGCAATAGCTTTCCAGTCATACTATGTTTATTGATGTTATGCTTATAAGTATATGATTGTAAAAAAGGTGTTTCAAGTTCTTTTGTTTTCAGGCTTTGTTTAATTGTAGATTCTGAAAATGATTATTTGAAAAATGTATGTTTATGAATTTATCATTTAATATTATAATTTGTTATGTTAATTTCAGCTGATATTCCTTGTATAATTTCTGTATGGATTTAAGTTATGTTTATTTCATAATTTCATACAAGTTTTTAAGTTTATGATTTAAGAAAAGGTTAAATTGTTTTTTCTCTAATTAAAGTCCAATTTCTTTTGGAAAATACGAGCTGTGTGTAATTTTATTTTTTGTAACTTTACCCAACAACCGCAATGAATCTTGAAGCTCGGACTAGGACAGCTAGTATGGTGTCTGTTATCCAAACTGAAAACATTCAGGTTAGTTTTTACGCTTAGGAGCAAATTGCTTTCTTGTAAACACAACTTACTATTTTATGTTATTATATGGCATTACGGGTTATTTAAAAATATTTTCTAATTCTGCTGTTTTTACTTCATAAATGATTAAGACTTAAAAGAAATGTTATGTTATTATTGGTGGTGGTATAATTTTAAACGTTATAAAATGTAGGCCTATTCTCAACAAAAATAATAATTACTCGTATTTCAGCAGAAAACACTAAATGATAAATGGACTAGCATTATAAATGTCTGACGTAAGTATAAATGTAGTTTACAACCTATCGTGTTTTATTGTAAACATAATCGCGGACAAGCCATGTATTATAACTTAGGAAATGCATATCTTTTTTAGAATCATCAACAAACAATATAGCTGTATTGTTTGCTAGGTACTCATAGTTTCTAAATACAGGCAGGCCAGTGTAAAAGTAAATAATTAATTACCCATAAGCCTACGTTATTGAATGCTTGAATATAATCCAATTAACTAGTCTGGATTTGTTGATCCTGTAAGGACATTTGTGCTAGTTCCGTTTCATTTTATTCGAATTTTGATTGAAATTACATTTTATAATCGGTTGTGTATTTTTAGTGTTTTATAATTATTAGTTAAATTGGGTCTACCGTAAAAAAAAAACAAAATAATTAAACGGCAGGCCCGGGAAATAATAAATAGTGTATATGAGTTTATGAAACAAATCACATTTCCGAAGTCGGAAAAAGAAGATAAACACCTGATTAACATTAAAAAATGTGAAGAAAGAACAGCAGCTGCGTGTGGGGTGTCGCGATCCCAATTCCAAAGAGTGAGAAAAGATAAAAAGCGGTTGCTAGAAACTTAGCCGGAAATCCGGCATAGGCTTCTTTTTCCATACCAATACAATTCAAACTCCGTGAAATGCCTGGAACGGGACTAGATGACTTTGACAAATGGGTAGTGAGACGGACTCTAAACGAATTTCACGAAATCATAAACAACTGCCAACGGTGAAAAAGATAAAGTTATCGCTTAAAGATGCAGTTGGTTATTCAGGAAAAGAGACAAGTTTGAGAAAAATAATAAAATAATTGGGTTTATGTGGAAAAAAACCGAAAATAACTGGATGATTCTCATTGAACGACATGACATATGGTTTAAGCACATTCAATATTCGACAGCCGTAAAAATTTATAACCGAAAATAGGTCAATAGTGTACCTTGACGAGTCATATATATATATATATATATATATATATATATACAGAGTGTCCCATATAAAACGCAACCCATCAATCACTCATCCATGAAATTTCAAAAGTGAAGCTTACTCCCCTACTCGTTACTGAAATGGACTCGTCCAACATCTGAACATTGCGGCGACGCAGTAGAACACTACCAATAGTAACAACAATGCAATCATAACGTTCAGTGTACTGCTAGAGACAAGATGGTGTTTTCGCTAGTGGAACGTGTTTTCATTGTTGAGTCGTACTTCAGTACGAAATCAGTAGTTG
Source organism: Lycorma delicatula (assembly GCF_047948215.1). Lineage (NCBI taxonomy): Eukaryota > Metazoa > Arthropoda > Insecta > Hemiptera > Fulgoridae > Lycorma > Lycorma delicatula. The sequence goes on from NC_134455.1 coordinate 29,929,004, forward strand.
CAGTGCAAGATTTGTTTCGCCATAAGTACCCAGATAAACCAGCTCCTAACAAAACATCAGTATTAAGGTTAATTGCAAAATTTAGAGAGACCGGTTCTGTTAATAACTAGGAACACAAAAGATCTGCGTCTGTGTTGAATACAGATACAGTCGCTGAAATCAAAGACCGATTACTCGCCTCGCCAAATAAATCGATCAGACGTTTGTCTGCTGAAATTAATTTGTCTAAATCAACTGTTCATCGGGCGACCAAACAATTACAATTACGACCTTATCGCATTCAAACGGTTCATCAACTTCTTGAGCCCGACAAAAAAAAACGGCTACAAAATTGTCTACGGTCCGTTGATTTCTGCGTGAGGGAATTAATGTTATGGATTCGTTATTTTTCACAGATGAAGCACGATTTCATTTGGATGGCTACGTAAACAGCCAAAACAGTAGAATTTGGAGTGCTGAAAATCCCCACGTTTATCACGAAAAACAATTACACCCGCAGAAGTTGGGCGTGTGTTGCGCGATATCGCGGAAGAAAATAATCGGTCCTATTACACCATTAATGCAGAACGTTATCAGGATATTTTATTTCAGTTCATTGCACTCTTGGAAGAGGAAGACAGACAGTGCTGGCTACAACATGACGGTGCGACATCGCACTACGTAGGTTCAACTTCTGATTTCGTTGAGAATTCTTTGGTAATCGTGTTATCGGTTGAGGCTTGGGGCCACCAAGATCTCCAGATTTGACTGCGGCGGATGTTTTTCTATGGGGTTACCACAAAGAAAAAGCCTACAGCAACAAACCACGAACACTTGAACTTGAAAGTCAATATTGAACAAGCTGTATTAAATATACAGCCACAAACTTTGAAAAAAGTTGCAAGAAACGCTGTAAAAAGAATTGAAGCTTGTATTCAAGAAGATGGCGGCCACTTCCAACATTTACTCTAAATGTAAGGTAATGGATGTTAATAATAAAAATTACATTTACATTTACACATGCCTTTTTATTATTTCAATACCTACCAATATAAGGTTGGGTTGCGTTTTATATGGGACACCCTATATATATATATATATATATATATATATGTCTTTTCATACTATAAATAAGTTGTGGCGTAGTGATTCATGTAACGGATGAAAAGTTCCTTTCTCAAAAGGCAGCAAACTTATAACGCGCACCGGAGAAGTGGGTTTTATCCCAAACGCCTTACTAACTTGGCAAGCAGGTTTAAAAAGTAGTGATTACAAGGGTCAAATGAAAGCGGAAAATTACTTAAAATGGACAGAAAAGATGTTAAGTCCAAACCTTCCCGATAATTATGTGGTAATTTGACAGCGCACCCTATCACAATGGTGTTTTAGCAAAATCACCAATTTCCAATTCAAGAAAAGAAGGTATGACAAAGTGATCTCAGAAGCCTTCTGTTCTTCATTCTTCCTTGATGCTGAAACCACAGCTATACGAACTGGTAAAACCAAACAGGGAAAAGTTTAATGTCTACGTGTTTGACGCACTTTTACAAAAAAAAGAGGCATGATGTTCTCTGACTACCTTCATACCACCCGGATTTAAATCCTATTGAGATGGTTTGGTCAAAAGTTAAAGGATAATGTATCAAGCCATAACATAACTTTTGGTATAAAAGATGTTCAAAGGCAGGGTGCGAATAAAGTGACCCATATGAATGAAAAAATGGAAGGTGTATTGTGATAAAGTTAAGGGAACAGAAGCTGAACATATGCGACACGAAGACATTATTGATAATACTATGGAATCATTTATTATTTCTTTAAAAGAAAATAGTGAAAATGACAGCAATGACTTCAATGATGATTCTGATGGCAGTAACCTTGGAAATTCTAATATTTTTGCAAAGTGGATGATATTCACCCTCTTTAATTTTATTATGTTCTAACATTTAAAAGTAATTAGTTTCTGCTGTAATTTCAGATTCCATTATTTAGTGTATTTAATTCTTATCTTGCATTAAATTTTCAATATCTTTTTGAAAATAAAATGGAACACCAGCACTCAATGAAGGTAATACATTTTGATTTGCATTTTATACCATTTTATGTGTAGCCTACTATTGTGCAACTTCCAGCTTCAGATAAATGTTTCTGTAATTCTTGTCACGTTTACAATTTTGAAAAATGTATAACATTTTTTTTTCACAGAAAATGGTCAGATATTAATTAAAGATTCTCTTCTGTTAGCCAATTAAATTTGATATATATATAAAATTAATTAAAAAAAAAATAATAATGTTCAAAATATTAGATTGAGGTGATTAAAATTTCAAAAAAAATTGTGTGCTGTGATCCAATACTAACACCACAATACATCTTATGAAGGCCCATTTGCTGTTAGGTAATGAAGCAAGTGTTATGCTAAAAGTATAGCACAGTGATTCATATTGCGGCTGTTGCTGTTGTGGCACCAAGCATCAAGATTTGTTGCATCTCCTGTACATACTTGTATTACGGGTTGAAACTAAAGAAAAACTTGAAGGAAGGAATTCAGACATGTCTGTAAATCCTGGTCTAATATCCGTAATATTCCTGTTAAGCCAGACCCACCGACATTCAGTCAATGGGTTTAGATGATTTTAAAATAGAAAAATATTAAAAGAAAATTCTTGGGAAGGGATCTAAGCATTGACCTTGCATTTTTTATGAATCCATATGGATTTTGCACTGGTGTAACTAACTCAACCTAATTTTTCCTTTACTTTAGATGACAGCTACTAATATTATTTTCAACCCTCAAAATGCATGGTTTCTGACAGTCATTAGCTAATGAAAATGTTTACCCTTGATGTAAACAAGATTTGTACATTTTTTAAAAGAAACTTTTTGAAATATCTTCTTTTTTTAAAAAAAATCACAGCATCTTCAATGTTGGTGGTTGTATAATGCATATCTATAAAAGTAATCTGATCTCTCCAGTGAGATTAAAAGATGAAAATAATAATTGTCAGTGAAATTTTATTGTAATAGAGAATAGTACAGTGAACTTTATTATTCTTTTCAAACCTGTTTCATTCTTTAATTGACAAATTAAGCAATATGATTAACGATATTTACATTATTTTAAGATTACCCCTTTCATCTAGAAGATAATGGGTTCAAATCCCATTCAGGTTTTGTATTTTTCATAAGCTCAAAATTCATCTCTTAAACTGAATAAAATATAACTGTAATTAAACCATTAACCTGCAGTTTCTAAAATAAATAAATGATAAAAATACATAATTTTTGCTACACTTACAATCATCAATTCCATCCTCTTGCCTATGATAATGATAATTAAAAATTCTAATTCCAGAAACAACATGAGCCATTTCCTCTATTTGTCTTTCTTTATCAAATTTACCAAGTGCTAAGAACCGGGGAAATTCATTTATTGGAAAAACACTAGATAGAGCAACTGCAATAAAAAAAAATTATTTGTAAAATAAGTAAACCAAAAAATTTCACTGGAAAAATGAACATGCATTAATGTGAATAAAGTTTTTATATTTTGGTTGTTTTAAATGTTTAAAATAAAAACTAGTTTTTGGATAAATTGAACGCTCAATTACTATTTTCTTAAATAAACTACTATCCAAGCAATTATAAAATGTTTGTATTACTTCATTTAAACATAGCATTTGTATAGTGATATTTAAGTTCACAAAAAGTATATTATTTATAAACATATAACAAATAACATTACACTAAGAAACACTACAATTTAATGCAATGTTTTCCAGTGTAAACAGTTCAGAAACTGCTATTCCGATTCAAAACTGGACAGTTAAAAATTAATTGATTGTCCAGGAATCTTGCTCTGAACCCCCAACAAATTACCAATTACATCCCCTATTTCAAAATATTATATTATTATTTTAAATCTGTTTTCGACAGACAGCAAAAAGACATTTGCTTGTCATGAAGGCATTTTGCAAGCTGCAAGGGCAATTAGGTGATCAATGGAAAATTTTCATTGCTGCAATTTGCACTGTTCTGATACTGTGCTTGTTTTCTTCTCAAAAAGTATAGGCACCCTTCAAGGCATCTTGCTAGTCTGTCATTCACAAATTTCCATCTGTTTCACAAAATAGTTGGCAGAGATATAGAGTGGTATTGGGAATGAATAATTTATCGTTAGCAGACTTCAACATCACAACACTTTCACATCATTTTAGTCTTCAAGAATATTAAAAAATTTAACTAATATTTGGAAAATGGAAAGCATAAATAGATAAATGTCATTTCTATTGAAAGTAACATGCAAAGATTTTATAATACATTGTAATTATTGTACCATAAATGAAATGATCAATGAACTTAATGATTTTCCAACTGAAAGGGTATTTAGCTCATTGCATAATTTTTATCCTCTGTAAACCTGGATTGCAAGAGCTAAAGCAGGAAACTGAATAAAATAAATCCCCCAAAATGTGGGAATCAACTGGAAATTGTGTAACGTTACTATCTAGTCCTGAGGGAGAACATATGGAAATTGGCCTATGTACGGATCTTAGTTTACACCACAGAGAGAGATCATTATTAATTCCTTCAAAGTAAACATTTTGAACCTGAATGATTGCAAACTGCTTTTACACTTGCCTATTGCAAAGAGTCAGTAAAATAAGTAACATGAACCTTCAAATCAACAGCTTTCATGCCATTTTTGTGATCCCAGAATTTACAATCTTTACCCTGGTCCGTCCAATATAGCTACCCTGCATCTTTATCATTTCACAGGCATGCTATTGCATAGCTGTGTGATTGCAAAGGTTTGTGATAGCCAGCAGAGAGGTCTGTGTATGCTGACTATTGAAGATACAGAAATACAACACTACTACAAATGAGTTGACAATATTAGTCCATATACTGACAGAAATATGGGCAAACCATGTAAAAAAACTAGACCTTTCTCTTTTTCTGTTTATCCTTCAGAACCACCATAAGGTATTACTTCACAGGATTAATGAAGGTGATATGTGTGAATACAAATGAAGTGTAATGTTGTACAGTTTCAGGTTGACTGTTCCAAACCCACCGGGTTGGTCTAGTGGTGAACGCGTCTTCCCAAATCAGCTGATTTGGAAGTCGAGAGTTCCAGCGTTCAAGTGCTAGTAAAGTTAGTTATTTTAACACGGATTTGAATACTAGATCGTGGATACCGGTGTTCTTTGGTGGTTGGGTTTTTCAATTAACCTCACATCTCAGGAATGGTCGAACTGAGGATGTACAAGACTACACTTTATTTACACGCATACATATCATCCTCATTCATCCTCTGACGTATTATCTGAAAGGTAGTTATCGGAGGCTAAACAGAAAAAAAGAAAAGAGGTTGACTGTTCCTGAAATGTGTGGTTAATTGAAACCAAACTACCAAAGAACACAGTTATCCATAATCTAGTATTCAAATCTGTATAAAAGTAACTGCCTTTATTAGGATTTGAACCTTAGAACTCTTGACTTCAAAATAAGTCAATTTCTGACAAGTTCACCACTACACCAACCAGGTGGGTTAAAAAAAAAAATAGACCTAAATCCTTACTAACTTCCTAAATGTTTTTGAGTGGAACAAGAATTTGAGTCATAATAAACATGACAATTTAACATTTTCCTGCTATTAAACCTAATGAGGGAACTTGGGAATTACGTGCATCTTTCTAATTCAAAATCCAGGGTAGAGGAAAACACAAATTACACATTTTCAATGAAGAAGGGATGAAAACTCGGCAGAAGGTAAATAAGTAAGAATGTGTATCTGGCCACCTGCAACACTTGTCTTTAAACTAAATACAATTTGCGAACTTCAAACTACATCTGATAATCTATTTTTTATTGTATCTAATCATTTTTAATAATGCATTATTCTGCCTTTCTAGAATAGTTTCCTGCAGACAAATATTAATCAATATTTTAATAGTAATCAATATTTGTAAGTTGATTACACAAGAGCATGCTACCCATTATATGATTTTTTAAAATGTGGTATCCAAGAATCATCATCAAAGCATGATGATTTTTTTTACCCGTTATTTTATAATAACTGAGAATGAATGACATCCTCAGCAGATATTCTCAAGTAAACCAAATACTTAGTTCTCTGCAGCCTTTGATATTTTTAACAAGCAACCAGGAAAAAAGCTTTCTCCTACATAATGTGTAATATATATTACACAAGTATATTTCTTGTATTTGTAAGAAATTTGGATTATGGTTACATATTACTATGACAGATTTAAAGAGGTCTTCTGTGAGAAACACATAAAAAATCTAACAGTTAAATAATACTGCCAAGAGAAGTAATAGTCATTTGAAAAGATACCTGCAAATGTTGGTTCTTCATCAGTAGTAAAGGAGATGTTTCATGTAACTACTATCATTTTAGTAAAAATTATATATTTAACTATAATTGTATATTCTCCTTAGCTGAGTGGTAGTATCTTTGGCCTTTCATCTAGAGGTACCAGATTCCTGGTACGCCACATAATTTACATTTAAGCACAACCTTTGAACTTAGGATAATTAATTCATCAAGAAAAAAAAATTGCTTTTTTGAGAAAAAAAAATCATCTAATGTACATTAGAGTCAGCAAGTCTACTGTAACATATCCCTTTGATATGAACTTAAATTTTTACAGAGAAATAGCTTTGTTATCTTTATATCCAAATATAGCTCTAATATTGCCTCTCTTTGATGGAGACACATGTCTCTATGAATGATGTTAAATAAAGAGAGTGAAAAATAAATCTAGAGCTGAACCAAATGTAATCCCTTTTTCAATATTCAAAAGATACAATGAAAGCCCAACTATTTCTTTCTAAAAAAAGTCAAATTTACAGTAAGGGATTTCCCAAACGAAGGAAACTCTTGAAACTTCAGTTCAAGAGATTGGTGATAAGCGACGATGAAGCGAATATTATGGAAGATGAAAATCATGATTTAGACTTTGAATTACAATCCAGTGAGCCACATTTTGCAACATAAGTTAAGCTAAATGACTTGCTAAGAGAAATAAAATTATAAAAAATAAAGTTGAATTTTTAGGCTCAGGATTGGAAGGTTGGACTTTACTTTAAAAAATACAGAATTCAGGCTATCAAAACCAACAAAGATTTTTTTTAAAACTTAAATAATTACTTAGTTTACTGTACAAATACTGATGAACTTATGTTGCAAGTAAGGCAAGTTCATATACCTAAGGAGTGCGGCACCTTTTCATTGATACCTACAAGTATAGCTTAAAAGCATCCTGAAAACATAAGGGAAGACACTCACCTTGTGATGATCCCAATCACCACACTACCCTCTCTGTTCATAGCCCTGATGGGATTTACCGGAGGTCGTCTTTTAGACCTTAAAATCTGATAACACATCACAGTCATCAGTTTGGCATCTGCCAAACTGATGACCAATGCATCCTGGGGAGACATCAAAAATTGGAACAAAAGAAGAGGCTTACATTACAACATGAGAACTCTCTTCCTGTGAGCTGCATTATTATCTCTCCCTCGCCACTCTTCTATGCTCTGACAATCAGTTGTCTGCTGAAATTGAGGAGTGGTGTTTTGTGCTGTGTATGCATTAGTGATATATTTGATTCCAAAGAAAGTGAATATTGTGAAGTCACACATAAGAATCAGTTCTTTGAAGGAATTGCAGAAATTATTCCGTAAAGCAATACTTAATCGTCTCATCCCAGCCAAACGCAGCATTTAGCGATTGGTGAAGAAATGGCACCAAATGGGTTCTGCTGAAATGCACCAAAGGACAAGGCACCATCCGTTCGGACTCCTGAACTTTGTGCACACGTTTCTGAAGTGATGTTTCATAGTCCTCAAAAGACTACCAAAAATCTACGGCAAAAAATCAGGTGAGTAGAACAACCTGCAGATACGTTCTGAAGAGTTTGAGTTGAAACCATACCACATCACAGTTGTGCAACAATTGAAGGAACCAGACAAGGCAAAATGTAAGACTTTTTGTCGCTGATTGTTGAATATGGTTGATTGGATCCATTAAGTTTATCATATCAGAAAAGGCATTGTTTCATTTATCAGGATACATAAATGTCCAGAACAGCAGGTATTGGGCGTCAGTAAATCTACACCAAATACACAAGGTACCATACATGACCACAGATAGGTGTGTGGGGTGCTGTGCTTGCCACGGGTATTATTGGTCCTGCATTTTTCGAGGTCACAGTCAACAAAGATGTCTACCTGACCATCTGGACGTTGCTAAACAGTTGACAGAAAAAGATCATGAGTATTGCTTCTTCCAGCTGGATGGCGTGACCTATTGCACGTCTGATAGGTCACTTCATCGTCTTCATGAACTGTTTACTGTTGAGCAAACAGTTAGTAGAGGCTTATGGCTACCACTTGTCGACATGTGACTTTTATTTATGTAGAATGTTGAAAGGATGAGTGTATCAAAACAATCCACTCACAATCAATGAACTAAAGAAGAATATCAGGACTTGCATTAGCAGTATTATCCCAACAGAACTGACACAGATATAACTGTGTTTGTTTGTTAAACCGGGTACACCAGTGTTTACCTATTGCTGGAGGCCATTGTCAACATTTATTCTGAAGAATAAAACAGGTATGTTAATTCTTAATATAGATCTTATACAGGTTGCTGTAGATGTTGGCAGGGATACTTTTTCTCACTTTGTATAATAAAAACTTATGATATTATGAAAACTGTTTTCGAAAAAGTAAATTTTAAAAAGCATAGATTGAACATATGTGGAAATTTAATAGTAATTGCTCTTTTGTTAGGGATACAGCTAGGGTATAAAAAATACTGTTGTTTAGAGTAGGACAGGTGTATTTGAAGTACTTACTGATGATAATTGTTTAATAATCGAAATAGTCATATCTAGGTTTAGAATTTGTGTATCTGGAGTATAATCTTGTTTTTCAGATGAAAAAATCTTTCTTTAGATGAAAAACATTATTATGAGTCTCTAGTTAAACCAGAAAAAATATTTTTATGGCTCCTTCATATCAAACTGGGATAAATAAAAGATTTTGTAAAAGCTATGAATAAGTACAGTCAAGATTTTTGCAAATAAGGCAGAAATTCCCAAAAGTAGATGAAGCAGAAATTAAAGAAGGGATTTTTTGTTGGCCCATAAATAAGGAACTGGTCAGAGATGAAATGTTTATCTCTGTGCTGACTGATTTAGAACTCACTGCTGGGACAGCTTTTAAAGATACTTGCAAAAATTTTCTGAGTGTCCATAAATAACAAAACATCGGCTGACCCTGGGTTTGACCTGGCTAGAGAGGACTATGGGTTATATGCTTTCCAGTAGGCAGGCCTGGGGAAATTTGGAGAAGCTAGCTACTAGAATATTGAAGATAAAGTCCTGTGACGGTTGGGATCTCGATCGTGTGTAACCGTGCGTGTGTTTAGTTAGGGAGGGCAGCCTCGATCTGGAGAAGACAGTTTGCCGAGGAGACCGTTCTTGATGAGGGATCGGGGACCCCTTGTAGTAGTTTTTGTATAATGATAATTGGAAGCTGGATGCCTTATATAGGAACACTGCTAAAAAACTGGACAGGAAGTAGGGTACTCTAATGACTTGCTAATAGTAATGGCTTACTAATATAATATAAAATAAAGATCCGACCAGCAGCCCAACCTGCCACACCGGTAGGTGGGAAGGGCTGTTACAGTAGAAAGGACACCTCCTACGCTGTTCTATGCTTAATTGAGGGTCCGGCATAAGGGAGTAAGGAAAAGAAAAAAATAATTTCTTAATAAAAGCCCATCCAGCACCATGTATTCATTTTTAGAGGCATACTGACATTGTTAATAATTATTTCATTAGTTTTCAAAGAAAATTATGGCCCTTTTTCCTACATTTCTTCTACTTTCTTTCTTTTAGCCTATAAAATATTATTTTTCTGGATTTCTTGGATATTATAACATTACAATACATATACTTTAATCACATTTTTTATCCTCTTTGTTTTCTTTAACTACTACTTCATAGATTTTGAAATCTTTCCTGTTACTCATTTTCTTAACATAATATGTACATCGTGCATCATTGGCTTCCAAAATTTGTACAAAGCACAATCAAAGTCATCTGTATGAAGAAGTTGTCGCCATACAATCACGCAAAAACTGTGCAGCAAATACTGGGTAGTACGCTTTTACATTTGTTTTTTGTTGACTGTCATTTTGAATTCTATGAAAGGGCACTATAACTATAAAATGCATCTATCCATTTCTCTGACTTTTTTCCGACTACAACATTCAATACTAATGTAAAATTATATCCATTTATATTGTAAAAATAAACAAAAACATAAATTAGTTATCAGTTTTAAATAAATACCTGTGGCTGAACTTAAAACTGCACGTTGTGTTGGATTTCCTAATCCAGATAATAATGTGACAATGACAACCAATTTATGATACAGATCATCAAGGATTTCTTTATCTTTTACATCTTTATCTGTTAACTCCTTCATGATTGGTTCAGTTAATTTTGTTATAGCATGTCTATGATCATATATAATCTTATCTGTAACAGTAAATTTCTGAACTTCAGATTATTTTCAGTTTTTAATTGTTTTAGGTGATCGGTTCATTTGAACAACCCTTCTCAATAAATTAAGACAACAAAAAAACAAATTTTGTTATTTGCTGAGTCACAGAAAGACAGGGAATCAACCCCTGGTACTCTCTGGTATTTTTTATGAAAGTAAATATTTCATTTAAAAATATAGGTGTAATGAAGTATATTTAATTTTTTTTTTTTTGGACATCAGGTGATAATAATATTTAGTTATTTACCCATTAAAATTCAAAATCTAATCAAACATTCTGTGGAGATTACATCACTTTAGTCACATTTACTTCACAAAAAAGAATAAAAGAAGGTATATTACCTCAGGTGATGTTAATAAATCTTGAAGAAGTTGATTGAAAAGTTAATTTACTATTGAAGATTTGATCTTTATTTGTCACTGGTTTTAATATCATTTTAATGATTAAAGATTTTTTTAACATTTTAAATTTGCATAATTGCTAGTGGATTTACCATTAAGTTGGACCAATACTTTCATACTTTTGCATGAAATGCAAACACAGTTTTGTTAAAGTATTTCTATATTTAATACTTTGTTAAACAAAGTGTTTCTCTTATTATTGTAAATATAAAGGTTATTCTGAGCAATTATTTACAAATTATAAAAAGTTCTGAAAACTAGTATTGAAAAGTTAGAATGAAAAATTATCTTCATTACTGCAGTTAATCTTTTATTGAATAGGAGTTGTCTTGGTGCAATTAGTAAATGATATATTTAGAGACAATGCTTTGGTTATATCGTTTTATAAAGAACGGATTTTTTAAAAGCATATCTCATTTAGTTCTTTTAAAAAATTGGAATTTTAATAAGATCAACAATTAAAGCGCGCAATATAATACCGAAAAATATTCCTCATACAGTACAACATAGATCTAAAGTGTCAATGCAGTATACTAAAGACGAAATAAAACCACAATGAAATACAATATTAAAAAAAATTAATTTAAAACCACAAAATTACCATCTGGCATACGCCAAATGATATAAATGGCGAAACACATTATAGTAAAATCAAATTTTGGAATACAGGGGCACGCCTTAAGAGATAGTAAAGCATTCAAGAACATTGTCATATTGCAACTAAAATATTTCGAATGTTAGACCCTAAATTAAATTTCCGACGCATGCCACATAACAGACACAGTTCGCAAGGAATTGGTGTATCGTTAGCTGGCAGTCCCAGTGAACATAAACGGGTACACTGGTCTGGGTCATGAGAGTCCATGAGTGAGTCTAGTACGACATATAATAATTACCTCCTCACGACGGTTATTCCTACATGAACAATTCCACGGTGAATAGGGGCACAGTATTCTTAACTGGACGAAGTTTATTGTTGATGGTACCCATTGATTCACTTTGCCACTCATCACGAACCTCCTCTTAAGAAAACAAACAAGATCGTCAGAAACAACGCGATTAATGAAAGGAGACTGCAAAGAAGCTACTTTTGCCTCACTATCAGCGCGCTCATTGCCTGAAATTACAATATGGCTGGCAGGCAGCAGAACCTCACACTTGTGTTGAGTCACTTCAGAAATAATAGACTGCATCTCACGCACAACAGGGTGTCTAAAGTACATGTCAGTAATCGCCTGCAAGGCATGTATGGAATCGGAACAGGCAAGTAAGTATCGATATGTTGGGGTATGCATATTTAAGGCCTTATTAATATCATACAGCTCCGCGTTGAAAACTCTGGCAATACTGGAAAGGCCAAATGTGTATGTTCTATTACCAAACACAAAACCACAACAAACAAATTATCCTGTGTTTAGAGCTCTGTATAAATTATAGCATCAGGATTCACGCTATTTACAATATTATAAAATCTTTCTTTTAAGTGGCAGGATTAATGTACTTTTTATGATATCGACAAAGACTAAATCAGTGATTTAGAAGAGAAACGCCAAGGGGGGTAATAACATTGAGTAACCGTAAGAACTGGAGGTGATTGTGTATCTAGAGATAAGAAAAGGCGATGAGCTTTGATGCCTAGCGGGGTAGTAGATCTCGGCCGTTCCTGATATCGATTAGGATGCAGGTTGAAGAACACCATATCAAAGTTTGGATGATTTAACTGCGCTTTAATGCGAGCTACAGAGGAGCACATCATTTGGTTTCGTCTATACCAAAGAGATTTTGTTTGATGAGAAGTTGCTGTTTATCAAACACATTAGGCAAGTAGCGGCGGACGCCGTCTCTGTGATGCACAAACTTAGGAGGATTGCTCGGAAGGACTATGGGTTGTCTGGCCGTCAAATGTACATGGTGTACCGAGATGTCTTGGAAAGTATGATCTCTTACGCAGCGCCCGTTTGGGCGCATAGGTTGCATATGAATAGAGTACTTATTCAAAATTTAAGGAGTGACCAGCGCAGAGCCTTAATTGTATGCATTGGTGTTTTTAAGACAACCTCTTACGAGGCGACCACCGTATTGGGAAAGGCTCTCCCAATCGATTTACTAGTGAAAGTTCGGGTAGCCATGTGAAGATTGAGAAGAGGCCGGGAGGCTGAGCTGTTTGGGATGCGGTTTCGGGCCGGGCCAGTACCGGAACGGAACGGTGATCACAATGCACCAGATCTAAAATTCGTTCATTTGCCCATCTCCCGCCTGCGGAAGAGACTGCAGAGCCTCGCGATGGAAGCTAGAATGGAATACCACGACTAAGGGAAGATCCCTGTACAAGTTTATTCCGGATTTGGGGGATGGTATGGCTCGAGTTCGTTTTTAAGGGAACTATGTTAATTTGAATTTTTATCTGTTTCGGTTCCGCCTGGCAGCTGATGAGCTGTGCGTCTGCGGGGAGGTCCAGTCAAATGAACACCTGATGTTTGACTGCCCTGCTCTTGGGGGAAGCCAGAAACCGGGCCACCCTGGAACTTAGATGTAAAGGGGAAAATTGGCCACTCACAAGCGGCGAGTTAATATGGCGAGAGCCGCATTGTCGGACCGTGTGGGAGTTCCTTGATGCGGTTGCTATGTTCAATCGACATCGGTAGTTTACTTAAGGGAAAGACTCCTAACGCACTGCTGTGGGAAACTAACCTTGAGATATGTGGCTGACCACCAGCCAATTAGGACTCCAAGCACATTAGTATGGTGGACAGGTACTTGCTGGCATTCAGCGACCTAGTCATGGCAAAGAATTGCTTTCTAGACAAAGTAAATTTTAATTTATGAATGTCGTATATATGTTTAGTAGTTGACGGGGTGCGCCTACCCATTTTGGTAAATATATGACAAATGAGCGGTTGGACACAAAGAAAACGTCCTTATTTAACGTCCTTATTTCTTTGTGTGTCGGTATCCTCATCTTCGTAATTCGTGAGACCAAGGAAAGTTTCAGATCCTCTGGCAGGTTCGGAAAGTGATTTCACTCCGACCTCGCCGGTGGTCTACATTAGGAACTTTTAAGCTTTGACTGTATCAAGCGGGGTTGCGTTAACGACAGGTGGCCTTGCTCGGAATAACTAAGTCGAACACTCACCTGTTTTGTGATAGGTGATAGATTCTTTCAAACTGCAGCTGTAGTGCCTGGCAGTGCAGTTGGTGTATTTTTCTTTTTAATAAGCGGCAATGGAGCAATCCGGGGGAGATTGCCTTGAGGAAGCCAAGGACTTGGTTACTGGTGACCCCTTCCTGCAGAGAACGTCACTGGGCAGGTCTCCGCTGAGGCCACGGTCCTCTGATAAGGAGGTCACGGAGGTCTCCATGAGAGGGGAGACCCTACCCTCTCGTGCATCGGTGGATTGCACGAAAAATCTGGCCAATACCTCTACATCGTGCTGCGTGGGGAAGACTTCGGTCGGAACAGTGGAGGGCGAGCCAAGGCTGACAGGCAACTCCCTGCGAAGTCGAGGGTGGCGGAGCACAGCGGTGCGGTGGTCGGATCTGCCCCGAGGACTCCAGGACGAAGCCTCATTTGCAGAGGTCTAGCTCGGAATCTGAAGGGATTGGGAGGATAGAGGGTATGCGGTCCACTTGGGCCAAAATATCCTCCTGGAAGGAATCAAGGATATCGGTCGAGTTTTGACAGTTAGTCGACTCGTGCCTTTCTGAGTGTTCCTTGATGGTTTTTGAGATGGCATTGAAACGCGAGGGCCTCCAGAGCGCTAACCGAGCTTTAGATTCGGTCGTTAATCGACTGTCGAGCAAGGTGAACCAGGTGGTGGAAGGAGTCTAGGACTTCAAACCGGTAACGGGGAGGGTTCGTGGCGAGATCCTCACTTCTTTGAAACAGGTGGAGGAGAAGGTGAAAAAGCTTGCCTCCTTCGCTGCAGTAACAGCCGCATCTGGGCCTAAGCGGGTTAGTCCCCTGCCGCCAATTCAGGCGCCGGCTCCCAAGGTTAAGCGGGCCACCGTCAAGGTGGTCCCAGTAACGCTTGGTCCAGAGGCTTCGTCTGCGATGACGGGGCTGACCCAGGAAAAGATTCTGGACCCGTGGAGAGAAAAGTTCCAGATCTCCCGGGTCACAAAAACAAGGGTTCGTGGAGTGGTCCTGGAGGTCGTAAGTGAGCAGAAGTCGAAGCGGCTGCTGAAGGCCGACGTTTCGAAAAGAACGGGCTGAAAGCTCAGTTGCTGGCACCATAAGTCGGGCTGCACACCGGCTGCTGATGTGTAGTGGGTCGCAGTAGGGGCATAACTCGTTGATACCGCCTGAAGTAGGGAAAAAGCGAGACAGCGCAAAACTCTAAAATTGCAGATGTATGTCATTTAATCTGCAATTTTGCATTAGAGACGCGGTGATGATTTGTGGGCAATCGTGGTAGATGAAAAACCGCTACTACTGCAATAGTGCTGGTTTACACTTCCAGAAAAGTTACTTACCGAAGGGATTTGAAAAACATGCTATCTTGGTCGCCTGTCTGGTGACGGGCAGTAGATCTGAGTCCGAGTGTAGGCGGATGAACCCGAGGCGTTCTCTTGTGTGCACGGACGGCTCCATCAGCGTAGAAGTGGGTCCCGGAGGTCAGTGCTTGGGTGGAGTTGCAGCACTACGACGGGCACTATGCACGGGTGTTCCCCTGTCGGTCTGTGCTGTATGGGCAGCGGGGCGGGAAGAGAGTCGACCAACGCAAGGAGTATCGGTACGGATACAACTCTCGTTAAGATCTAGGTCAGAGGAGCTGGAGGTTGCAAGACCAGTGGTGCTCGGGCGTCCTTCTCTCCCCATTCATGATTCGAGCTATAACCTTGGAAGGAGCAGTTGCTGCCATGTTCTGTGGTAATGAGCGGGGTAGTGGCCGGGCGTGCGCACCCAGATGGCGAACTTTGCGTACGTTGAATTCACCTGTCCTATTCTGGTAGGGGCCCCGTGATGTTAGGCGCGTGTACGGTGCACAATTTTCAGGATAATATAGGGCTGGGTCTGACTTCTCTCACATGCAGCCGTCAGGAATTTCTTCAGTTTAGTGACTCGGCACGGGAAACAGTCGTAGGCTGGATCTCGTGTATGGTAGACCGTCGAATATGCGGTGTCCGGGGAAGACACCGCCTAGAACACCCTCACTGACTCCCTGCGCACGCTTTCTAAAAACCCGTGAGTTCAAGGGCAAAAACATAGGAAGTACGCTTTATAAAGTTTTGTCTTTTACTCGCTCTGCGATCAAATTCCATTCTACTGTATTTTATTTTTCAATATCTATACTGTTGCTAACCCAACTAATTCGTGTGCAGTTATGCTGGTGCGTATCAACGCTATGACCGATATAAACTTAGGTTCGGCGGTTGGTGAACCGGCATCCGGGGCCCCGCCTACTAATAGAGTAGTATAATATGTCCGCATACGGCATCAATTCGACCTTTGTCCCCACATCAGAAAGTTGGAACTTTCAAGGGAGACCACTCCTCCACAATTACGTCCAGTTTTTAGTTAAATTTTCACGCTGAAAGAGTGCATTCACTGCAAAATACATATTAAAACACGGGTTTGAAATGACCTCAAAAATTACAACAAAGAACCAATAATTTTGTCAAGGGGTCAAAGGTCAAAGTGATACTGTATGTGGACGTATTTTTTCACGTGTTTTTCAATACATTAAATAATGATTTCTCATCAAAAAAAAAAATCAGCAATGTTTTACTATTATATTCTCATCGAATCCACTCTTTCATTGTGAAAGTTAATTGCAAACAGGTCGATAAAAAAAAACTGGCTGAGTTTTGAACCAGTTCACTACTACACGCTCTTCAACGTCGCTCTAATCCACTCGGCTATAGCAGCTTCACGTTATATTGATTGAAAATCATCTTTAAGTTGCATGTTATCTTTTATATGTAAATATATATACTGTTTTTGTTAACAGCAATACTGTATGATCACTAAAAGTGTCTATGTTATTATATTGGGTGCGTTTGTTTTTATAACACCAGCATCCTATACATCCTTCAGCACTCCGACCCGGTACGCAACGAAAGAGCGTCCTTGCGGCTCGATAATGCATGTGTAAAACAAATTTGTGCATGGTGTTGCATTTGAATGGATCGCGGAAAGGTCAGTTGTCCTGCTTCAAGAGAAGTATCGTAAAAAACAAATTACGGCGCTTAGGTCATTTATTTTTTTTATAACGCGGCTCACGCTGTGGACAGACGCATTCAAAACAGCGACAGCATGCAATCGTGACTATATATTTGTCATGCAAAATCATTACAATTAATACTGAACATTAAGAAACTTATAAAACGTTACGAAACTTCATAAAATTTAACCTTTCACTTTATAAAAGTCAGAATGTAAATAAATCCAATTGTCAGAACAGCACTACCTATCGGATTTAATTCAAACTACTCTCTAAACAAAGTAAACTGTTAAAAATACGAATTTTAATGTAATAACATTAAGCTACGACGCAAGTAACTGATATGCGAAAAAGCAACAAAATAAAGAAATTTCCTAGAATCCGATCGCACCACCAACTACCGGTTCTGACTGATATGCCAAAAATTAAAAAGAAATTTTAAAACGCGATCGCAGCGCTGCCTACCGGATTTAATTGTGAACCTTAACCTCAACAACAACACATAAATAAATAAATAAATTTAAAAAAAAACATTTTCTATCGGATCAAATTGTGAATCTAAACAATTCTCGAATCCCTTTGAACACACACAAACAATTTCATCAAAATCGGTCCAGCCGTTTAGGAGGAGTTCAGTGACATACACACGCACACAAGAAATATATATATAAAGATATAACTCCTGTCTTTTTTATTTTAATTTTTTTCTTTATATATGTGTATATTAGATTTGAACGTGTATTTTTTTAAATATATATTTTTTACATACATAATATGTTTATTTATATATATTTTTCAATTTATATATTGCTGAAAATTATATTATCTAAATAATGACCTCGTTATTCATAATATAAATAAAATATTACATTATAAAAATTAAACATTATTAATCAGAGAGCAAAAAATAATGAAATTCGAACGCGTTAAATTATCAAACGAATCTAATCCTTCTGATCCTAATATAGTATTCTGTTACAAAAATTTATCTAACGAATACGATTTAATTACATTTTTAGATGACATAGAAAATTATATTGAATGTTTGTATACGGAGTACTCTAGCAATGAAATTAATATTAAATTAAATTGTGAATATATAAAAAAGATTATTTTTAAGGCTTCCCCAAGAGAGATTTTTAAAGATTTCAAGTAGGAAAAAATACAACTTTTTGTTAACAATATATTTATATTGATAGCGCTCTTGTCAATTTGACTGAACAGTATTTTAAATTAAAACACAAACTAAAAAAATACATTTCTGTTTCTGATTTGTTGTTGTATATTGAAATTCCAAATAAAAATTATCAGATGGTTCTTCATTAAAAAAATTGTGGAATGTTAGCGATTTTTTTTTGTTTTTTTTTTGTTGTTGTTTGTGGGCGAAAAACGCCTGGGCGTTATCATCGCCCGGTAGTTATTAGTAAAAGGGTAAAATAACTTCGAAATAATAAACCATACAAGGTGTAAACCTATTATTAATCATATAATAAAAATGTACTAATACAAGCCAAGAAGGCAAAATAAAACCCAAAACTAATACCACAGACAAAGTTGATAAAATATAAAAGTTAAAATAATAGAATAAAGAAAGTATAAAAACTTACCTAACTCCGATGGGTTGTGCAAAAATCCCCTCCCCGGATAGTAAAATTAAATACAGAACCAAAAAATCAAATCGAAAATAAAGGTTAAAATTATTAAAAAACTCTCCTTACAGAAAAACGTATATAAGTATATTAAATCCTTTGCAATAACCCAGTACTATGCAAAAAAAACATCTGTTCCAAAATCCCCCAATCATTGCACAAGATATCACGAATGCTGGGTATATTAAACTGACAACGCAACGCCGCATAATATATACAGTCCATGAGAATGTGGTGTACAGTCATGCGGCAGTTGCATCGTGTGCACAGGGGTGGGTCTTCTCCTGACATTAGATATTCGTGTGTGATCCTCGTATGCCCCACACACACACACACACACACACACTCGTAACACCGGGTAGGCCAAACATATAAGTCTGTTCATTGAAAACAAAAGCACAACCAACGTTACCGTCATTTTTCGACCCATCAGTGTATACCACCACGTCTGGGTTCAACTTGGTGAGGAGAAACTGAAACATCTGCTGGAAAACAATAGATGGCGTTGATCGTTTATCATACGTTGTAAGATCAAACGTAAAATTTACATGGTTTATTCTCCACGGGGGAGTCGAGCACGGACATGATGAAAGCACGAGGGAGTGCCAACATTCATACGCTGCAGCAGACGTCGTGTACGGACACTCACAGGCGCAGTACAACGTGGACGGTCCTCATACTTCCTCAAATTAGGAATTTTAAGAGCTGGGTCAAAAGCTGGGTGATTCGGCTGTCCGCTAAGACGGGCAAAATAAGACAACAAAAGCTGGTCTTGTCTATCCCAAAGTGATGGCTTGCCACGTTCTACAAGTAAGCTTGCGATAGGGCTCGATCTAAACGCACCTGTGGCAAGCCGAAGAAAAGAATGATGCACACCGTCCAGCATCTTAAGTACGGTTTGACGTGCTGAAGAATAGGCGACACAACCATAATCCAAACGAGAACGAACAAGGGAGTAGTAAAAACGTAACATACATAACCGATCGGCGCCCCCCAGTTGGTGTTACTAAGGACCCGCACCATATCCAAAATCCAAAAGTTTGGAACACTTTGTCCTCAATTCTCTTATATGTGTGTGTGATCCAGGTAAGACGGCTATCAAAAAGCAAACCCAGAAACCTGACGTAAGTAGAGACAGCAATAAGCTCTCTGTTCAGAAAAACCCTCGGATTAGAAGGGTTCCATAGCCGAGAAAAGACTACACATTTCGTCTTGTCGGGTGAAAATGTGAAACAAGTATAGTTCCTGACCAAGACTCAAGGCGAAATATAGTGTTCTGTATCAGTCGCTCCGCAGTGGGTGTAGAGCGGCTCGCAACGTAAATAACAAAATCATCAACGAAAAGACAACAAGAGACAGGAGCATTTACACAATCGGTAATGCTGTTTATGGCCACAGAAAACAAGGTGGCACTTAATACACTACCTTGAGGTACCCCATTTTCCGAGACGACACTGTCTGAAAGTGAATCGTCTACACGAACATGAAACGTCCGGTGATTAAAGAATCCCCGGATAAAAGCAAGCATATTGCCAGTGATCCCCCACTTCCTAACTGTGTTAAGAATGCCACGTCACCAGGCCGTGTCGTACGCCTTTTTAATATCGAAGAAGATAGCAACGAGGTGTTGGCGGTTCAGGAAGGCGTTTTGTATGGCTGTCTCCATCGACACCAAATGGTCAATGGAAGATCTCCCATGTCGGAAACCATACTGTTCCGAAGAAAGACAGCCATGTTTCTCCAAGTACCATGCAAGCCTGCGGTTCACCATCCTCTCCATTAATTTACACAATACGCTTGTTAAAGAAATAGGGCGGTAGCTTAAGATCGGTTTTCTCTTTACCAGGCTTTAGTACTGGTATAATACATGCTTCTGACCAGCCGGGCGGAAAGACTTGTCCGGAGAATAAACCATTGTAAATATTCAAAAGATGTTGTAGTGCTGAGTCAGGAAGGTGCGAAAGGATACTAAGGCGAACGTTGTCTGGCCCAGGGGAAGTGTCACGCGAGTTCCTAAGTGCGTGCAACAATTCTTTAAGTAAGAATGGAGTGTTCAATTCACCAACCGAAACACCAATATTCAACGCCAATACTTCCATCTGTGCTTTGTACATCTAAAAGTCGTTACTATATGACGAAGTGAGAGACACCGAGCGGAAAGATTTCGCTAAAGCATTTCTATAGCCGAAGATGATGTAAGGAGTTCCCCCTCATCGACGAGACCGAGAATAGACTGCCCTGGCGACCTGAAAATTGCATGAATTTTTCTCCACACAGTAGACGTGGGAGTAGTACGTGAGATGGAGTTAACATACTTCGTCCAAGAATTCCTCTTAGAGGTCAAGAAGATCCGACGGCACACCGCCCTAGCCCTGCGGTACATATCTAGATGTTCAGTTGTAGGTCTATTATTGAATTTGCGTAGTGCTCGCCGTCGATTCCGAATAGCACACTAGCAATCATCATTCCACCACGGAACGGAAGGACGTTTAGGATTACCCGATGTTTGTGGGACATATCTGCTGGCAGTTTCAAGTATTTTGGACGTAAGAGAGGAAAGCTGCTCAAGGACGTTCGAACCGACGTCACACTGCGATTGGAAGGCCGTACGATATCCATCCCAATCCGCCTTTTTAACAATCCACCTCCGTGGCCTTCTCCGAATCTCGTGGTCCACACCAAAACGAATAGCAATTGGTTTATGGTCGCTGCCATGAAAATCATCACAAACAGACCAATCAAAACGAGGGAGTACAGCCGGCGAGCAGATGGAGAGATCGATATTAGACACAGTACCAGATGATAAAGACATGAATGTATGAGATCCATCATTCAGCAAACACAGGTCCAAGTCCTGTCTCACATTATGTACTATATTTCCCCGAGTGGAGCAGAAAGTCGAGCCCCAAGAAACATGGTGGGCATTGAAGTCTCCTACTATTAATGATGGAGATGGTATTTGTGCGAGGAGATTTGAGATATCCAGAGCACTGAACTCAGTGTTCGGTGAGAGATACAGATTGCAGATATGCAACTTGAAGGGGTCAGAGATCTTCACTGCAACAGCAGAAACGAGAGTGGTCAGTCGAATCCTTGTATCCGATACCTCATCGCTCATAAAAATAGCCACTCCACCACTCTCTCTACCGTCCACCTAAGTCAAATCTCTCACAAAAGTATCCCCTGAGTGCGATTGGGTCATGTGGCAGAAGATGAGTTTCCTGGAAACACATGACAATCGGATCATGCAGCTGCGCCAGTACTACAATATCTTCAATGGGGGACTGTGCACCCCGAACATTCCACTGAATAATGTTCATAAAATTAAAATAAAGTAAAAAAATATAAATATAATAATAACAAATAATAAATATAATAAATAATAAATATACTCAGGAAACCATATAGAATTCAGTTGTACGTGATTCTATTTTTTTTTTGTGTTCTTCAACCTAGAAAACTCCGACGCCTTTGGGTCGGGAGGTTCCTCAACCATATCCTCCAGTATATGGGGTGACGGCGGAAGAGATTTATGAGAACGGGATGTCGCTACTGACATCCCAGAGGGGGTGGTCATGCGGGTCACTTTCGTGGGGACCTTGTTAGTTGGCTTACCGCCATCTGTGGTAGCCTCTGCCCGTACCGGCAGCACGTTGGGAGCTGGAACTTTTGTATGGACCACATTGTTGGATTCAGTTATTGCAACGCAGGACTTTTTACCCACCCTTGTCAGCCCGGAAATAGTGGCTCTCGGCAGCACTTTGGGAGCAGGAACTTTTGTACAGACCACACTGCTGGATTCAGTTATTGCGACGCAGGACTTTTCACTCATCCTTGTCAGCCTGGAAATAGTGGCCGTAAGCGAAGTAACCTGATCAGAAAGCATCTGAACGAGTTTCTTAAGTTCCGTGCAGGATCCGCACTGTGGATTATGAACAGGTGAAGCAGTTTGTTTTGACGCAGCAGTGGCGAAGGACATCAGGTTGAACGAGGTTCTGTGAGTTAACTATCTTCCTTTACTCCCTGCGTGCAGCCGGGAAAGATAGTTTCTGCTCAGTACAGATCTTGAGAATCGCCTTCTCTTCCTTAAAGGTTGGGCAATCTCGGGAGCGAGAAGTATGCGAACCATTGCAGTTCGCACATTTTTCTCTTTCCTCGCAGTTAGCGTCACTGTGGCCTTCGGTAGCACATCGAGCACAGATCTCCGACCTCGAGCAAGATGTTGTAGTGTGACCGTACCTTTGGCACCTGAAACACCGCCGTGGGTTGGGAATGAACTGGCGTACCCGAACGGAGAGGTAACCCACTCTAATCCTCTCTGGAGGAACAGGAAGACTGAACGTCAGTATAAGGGACGGCGTTGGTTCTTCTGTCCCGTTCAGCCGTTTCATCATACGTTTCACCTCTACAACATCTTGAGTACTAAGTTCATCAGCAATTTCCCTCAAATTCATTTCCAGAACGTCACCACAAAAAATCACTACTCGGATGGTATTTAGGGTCTTGTGGCATGCCGTACTTACGATTATGTCGCCCCTATTGGTCAGACGAAACAAAGACCGACTCTGCTCGTCGTTGTATGTCTCCACCAGAATTGTCCCATCACGTAATTTTGGGAAGAAAAGCTGCAGAGGCTAGGCCCGTGGGGACGCCAACCACCAAAGTCTTAAAGAACAAGACTCCCCTTTGGGAAGTGTTAGCGATAAAATCATGTAGATACTTATAAATGTTTAACGATTATGAATGCGAAAGTATTGAATGCTATAAAATATCAAGCTGAAAAATATAAAGGAAACGATATTAAATATTATATAGTTGTTGTTGAGATGAAAATAATGTGTAGATAATCATTGCAATTTCTTTGAAGTCAATCTAAATATCAGCACTCGTTATGTCCTAAATGTTTGCGAAAATCAAGCAAATTTGAACGAACAGTATTTAGAGGCTTATGAAAACATTAACGAACCTTTCGAATGGTTTATTCAAATGGGTAGCGGCTGCATTATGAATTAAGTGTTGAGAATGAATCTTTCAGTATCAGAATTCGATCCACTTTACGGGGAAACAATACATATTCACCATTACCGAAAGCTTTATTTAAGAAATAGGCTGTAATAAATATAAAGAATGATGATCAAAATGTTTCTTATGATGTATTCTAGCTCATCTATTCGACAACCGACGAAATCATCGTGTTTCATTCTATAAAAACTTCGAAAATCATTTAAACATGAAAGGAATAGAATATCCTGTTTAGGTAAAAGATATTGATAAATTTGAATCTCAAAATCCAGATATTAGTGTAAACGTGTTATATTATGATATCAAAAATGTTGATGAATCATTTAATTTTAATAATGGATATGTAAAACTTGTTGGTAATAACAATCGAAAAACAGTGGTGTGGTTGATATCATTAACTGATCTTATATTAAATCGATCTCATTATACTCTAATAAACATGAAAAATGGATATAACAGCTTATTTACATTGATGGGTAATATGAATAAAAGTCATAGAAAATGTGAATATTGTCCCTATTTGTACTGTTTTAAATCTCTTACTAGTGAAACGGAGGCGAAAAAAGTCTCCAAAATACATATTGCAGATTGTAAGCAGGGAAAGATTCAGAGAATTAGAATGCCGAAAGAATGTAGGAGAGAAACGTAGCTATGATAATATAGTATCATTCAGAAATTATTCTTCAACTTTAGGCGCACCTTTTGTTATATATGCAGATTTAGAATCGTTTATCATTCCAAATCATATCGCGAATTCTAAACCTGCTACCAGCAATACAATAAAAGCAGACACTCATAAACCGTCTGGACGCTGTTATGTTATAATAGATGAAAACGGTTGTGTTGTACAGTCAAAATTACACAGAGATAGAACAGATGATGATAAGCTAGTTGAAAAGTTTCTCATTGATTTATGTGAAAAATCAATGAATATTTTGAAAATGAATTAACAATAGAAAAGCGTTTACTATGACTGCAGAAGATCAAGAAAGATTTGAAAGACACTAAATGTGTTATATGTGGTAATGAGTTTTACAGTGATGAGAATCGTGTTAAGTCATCATAGTCATACTGGTGGTAAATTTATTGGTCCCGCACATGAAAACTGCAATTTAAATTGTAAACTCATAAAATTTATTCCAATAGTATTTCATAATTTACGCGGTTACGATTCACATCACATCGTATTAGCGATGAATTGAAAGATAAATTTGAAATTTCTTGCCTCGCAAACAATAATGAAAAGCTTATATTTATAACATTCAAAAATAAAATATCATATCGATTTATAGATTCATATGAATTTCTATCTTATAGCCTTGATGAACTAGTACAAATTTTATTTCATAGTTGTGAATTGTCACATAGCATATATATTCTTTAAAACAAATTATTCACAGTTTCAAAGCGATAACAAAATAAAAAAATAGATATGTTAAAACTGTTAATTCAACAAAAAGACGTTTATCCATATACGTATATTACATCGGTATCTTTTTTCAATGAAACACAACTGCCACCCATAGAAGCATGACGATTTAAAGGGACAACACATCTTCGATTCGGATTATAGGCATGGGAAAAACGTTTGGAATCTTTTTAAAATCAACACGCTCGGTGAATACCACAATTTTTATATGAAATTGGATGTCATATTGTTGGCTGATGTATTTGAAAATTTTCGCAATAAAATGATCGAAATAAATAATTTAGATCCGTGTCACTATATATCGGCAGCACATTTATCTTGGTTCGCTACCCTCAAGGCTGCGAAAGTACAATTAGAACTTCTTACAGATCTAGATATGTATTTGCTTTTTGAAAAAGGCATTCGCGGCGACGTGTCAATGATTCCCAATCGTTACGCTACGGCGAACCATCGGAATTACTAGGAAAGTTTCAATAAAGATAAACCAATAAAATTTATTAAATATTACGATTGCTGATCTTTTTACGGACGATGTATGATGGAACCGTTGCCTGTTGACAAATTCAGATGGTATGATGAAAACGAACTTGAATATTTATTCGTAAATCGTCTGAACAATGTGAAAGATGATGCAGAAACGGGTTATATTTTAGAATTTGATTTAGCATATCCTAAACACTTACATGAAACGCTTAGAGATTATCTACGCGCGCCAGAAAATAAAACCCATTCGAAATAATATGATTTCTTCGTTTGTGATGAAACACGTGTAGCATAAAAAAACTATTGTGTACTTTGGAAGATAAACACAAATACGTTTTACATCTCAGAACGAGAAAATTGTATCTTAAACAGGGTATGGTATTGTTGAAAATACATAGAGCCGTTTGTTTTAATCAATATCCACGGTTGAAAGATTATATTGAAAAAAAAATTTCCATGAGTGGTGTAAAACTAAAAATGAGATTGAGAAAAAGGTTTTTAAACTATTAATCAACAGCATGTATGGAAAAGCTATTGAAAATGTAAGAAAGCGAATCGATATGCCTTTGATCAATGACGAATCCAAGATTAAAAAATTAAACGCTAGTCCAAGAGTTAAACATTATTATATTTACGGAAAGAATGTAGTTGGAATATCAATGTTAAAGAAAAATATATACAGAATGTCCCATATAAAACGCAACCCATCAGTCACTCATCCATGAAATTTCAAAAGTAAAGCTTACTCCCCTACTCGTTATTGAAATGGACTCGTCCAACATCTGAACATCGCGGCGACGCAGTAGAACACTACCGATAGTAACGACAATGCAATCATAACGTTCAGTGTACTGCTAGAGACAAGATGGTGTTTTCGCTAGATGAACGTGTTTTCATTGTTGAGTCGTACTTCAGTACGAAATCAGCGGTTGCAGTGCAAGATTTGTTTCTCCATAAGTACCCAGATAAACCAGCTCCTAACAAAACATCAGTATTAAGGTTAGTCGCAAAATTTAGAGAGACCGGTTCTGTTAATAACAAGGAACACAAAAGATCTGCATCAGTGATGAATACAGATACAGTCGCTGAAATCAAAGACCGATTACTCGCCTCGCCAAATAAATCGATCAGACGTTTGTCTGCTGAAATTAATTTGTCTAAATCAACTGTTCATCGGGCGACCAAACGATTACAATTACGACCTTATCGCATTCAAACGGTTCATCAACTTCTTGAGCCCGACAAAGAAAAACGGCTACAATATTTTCAATGGTTCCGTCGATTTCTGTGTGAGGGAATTAATGTTATGGATTCATTATTTTTCACAGATGAAACACGGTTTCATTTGGATGGCTACGTAAACAGCCAAAACAGTAGAATTTGGAGTGCTGAAAATCCCCACGTTTATCACGAAAAACAATTACACCCGCAGAAGTTGGGCGTGTGGTGCGCGATATCGCGGAAGAAAATAATCGGTCCTATTACACCATTATTGTAGAACGATATCAAGATATTTTATTTCAGTTCATTGCACTCTTGGAAGAGGAAGACAGATAGTGCTGGCTACAACATGACGGTGCGACATCGTACTACGCAGGTTCATTTTGTTGAGGAATTCTTTGGTAATCGTGTTATCGGTCGAGGCTTGAGACCACCAAGATCTCCAGATTTGACTGCGGCGGATTTTTTTCTTTGGGGTTACCTCAAAGAAAAAGCCTACAGCAACAAACCACGAACACTTGAACAATTGAAAGTCAATATTGAACAAGCTGTATTAAATATCCAGCCACAAACTTTGAAAAAAGTTGCAAGAAACGCTGTAAAAAGAATTGAAGCTTGTATTCAAGAAGATGGCGGCCACTTCCAACATTTACTCTAAATGTAAGGTAATGGATGGTAATAATAAAGATTACATTTACATTAACTCATGCCTTTTTATTATTTCAATACCTACCAATATAAGGTTGGGTTGCGTTTTATATGGGACGCCCTGTACTTAAACAAATCCATATATGTGGGCTTAGCAGTAACAGATTTAGCAAAATTAATCATGTATGATTACCACTGCAATCATTTTTTACCTAGGTACGGTCATGAAAACATAAAACCTTTAATGACAGATACAGATTCGTTATTATACTCAATTACACCAACAAAAGATGAACATTTTGATGAATTTTGGGGGGATAGCAAACATTTGAATGAAAGAGATCGAAATGTTTACGCATCGAATAAATACGATATAAGTTGTTTAAAAGACGAAATGAATGGTAAATTAATCTATGGATTTGTTGGGTTAATAGCTAAAATATATTCTTTACTTTCGGGTGCCACCGAATATCATTTACAACAAAAAAAGACAGCCAAGGGGATTAAAAAGGGTTCTCGTATATTCGATAAAGATTATAATTTGAAAATTTTAAATCATGAGACGTATAAAGAGTTGTTTATTCAATAGAAACATTTCATATTCCATCAAATCATCAAATTTACTCCATTGCTCAATGTAAAAAAGCTCTCTCTCCATACGATGATAACAGATTCATATTAGAAAACCACACTTCCATACGGTCATAAAGAAATCGATCAATATGTGGTGAAAAGAAGAAAAAGGTTAGTCTATATCCACTCTGAGTAACACGCACGATTTTTTTTAATTAGACTATTTTTTTTTTGCTTAGTTTAGTTTCATTACAAACTTGATCGTATTTCATTTTTTTCAACTACAACGCAATTAGGCTATGACGTTCTAAATTTACATTTATTACAAAACGAGATCTCTAAAGTGCATACGACTTAATATGTAACATCATTGTTCCGCGTTTAAATTCTACGTCGTGATAATTATGAACGTTCTTCATTTTCTTTGAGCCCTTATATACTATATAAACTTCTTTAGAGTTATTAATTTCATTCAAATCTGATTGTGTAAGATCATTAAATCGTTGCGGTAAAAATATTTTCTCAAAACCTTCAATTGATGCGATTATGGATTCGCCATTCTTTGTTTCTTTAAACTACTTTTTTTCAATTCTATATGGCTTATTACAGTTCATTTCACTAATATTTTTAATATTATAACAATAATTTAAACTATTAAATTTATCAAAAATATCGCACATTTTTATGTATATATGTTAAAAAATAACAACATTTAAAATCAGCATTTTATTGTTGTTAAAAATCATAGTTTTATTTATATAGATATCGAGGTATGTTACGAACAGATGAAAGACAACCTCATAAGATCAAATTCATATCGTATCTTTGGTTATTTTAAGTTAATTATCGATACAAATACGGTTTTTTTTAATGCAACAAAATTATGTCATGATGGTGGGAAACGATTTGATAATTGTTTTCGTAATAGAGAATCAAAAGAATTAATTGAATTTTACAGTAAAGTAGACCTCAGATTCGAGGATCTACTTTCAAGTTGGAAAAAGCCGAAGCAGGAATCAGGAGTGCAGCATTTTATGAGGTTAAGGGTGATAATAAAAAATGAAACAGCTAAAATTATTACTAGGATGTATGTTTTTAAGAAATTATTACTTGATATCGCTTCGTGGTTATCAAAAGAGTTTTACGATAAATGTTACGATATAATAGAAGATTATTTCATCAAAGGCTAAGTCATATCAAAACGATAATGCCCAACTGCAATTGAAAATACGAGAGCTTGAAAGTATCGCTGAAAGATTACGAGACGAAAACGAACGAGTTGTAAAAGAAAAAAATCATCTTATCCATCAAAATGTAAATCATGTATTGCAAAACGGTCAGATAAACAATAAAGTAAAGAAACTTAAAACCATGTCCACATCATATTTGTCCACACTTTCTGCACGTGATGAAAGAGTTAATTGTCTTCTATTTTTCGATATGCATGACCCTGATTCTGAATATAAATATTACGCTATCGGTACTCAATATAAAAAGGTAATATACATAATAAATAAAATTAAAGAAAGATATCCCAATAATGAACTGGTATATAAAAAAGAAAAAGATCCAAATAAATTTAAAAGAAAAGGCAATCGTTTTGATACAACTATGGATATTGATGAATTAAATGAAAAGTTTAATAGTTTATATGATGAACACTTTAAGTATCTGTAATGACGACGCAATACACTATTTAATACTTTTCTTCTTCTATATATAGAACACAATGTCAATTAAAGCCGATTTTGCGAAAGAATTACCCAAACCGGCTAAGTAACTGTTCTACTAGAAAAACGGAATTAAAGGGACTAAACAACCTAATAATACAAGCAGACATAGGCGAAATGTTACCTTATTCTCGAACTAATAATGATTTCAAATACTTGTTGACTGTTATCGATTGTTTTTCTAAATTCGCGTATGCTATACCGTTAAAGAAGAAGACGAGTGTAGAAGTCACGACCGCTTTGGAACCGATATTTGAAAAGCATAAGATGAATCATTTTCAAACGGATCAGGAAAAGGAATTCTATAACCAGCAAGTGAAAGCCCTATTGCAACAATACAACATAAATTAATATTCCATGTTTTCCGATAAAAAAGCAGCCATCGTTGAACGCTTCAACAGAACGTTGACAAAGAAAATGTGGACTAAATTTACAGAACAGGGAAGCTACAAGTGGATTGATATGCTGCAACTCCTAGCTGATGAATACATCGAAACAGTGCACATAGCTACAAAATTTAAACTGAAAGATGTAAATAAGATGAATGAAGCGCAAGTGCTTGCAATTATCTAAACGGTAATTACCGGAGGCTAAACAGGAAAAAAGAGAGAGGATTCTTTATCATAACCAATCTATCAATATGAATTTCATTGAGCCGTTCAAGCGAATTATAAATGAGCTCCCAGTCTTGCTGTAAGTTCGAAGGTGGGATATCGTCCCAATTAAGATTTTGCTTCCATAACCTTTGCATCAATATTTTGCAACGAATTACTGTAGGAGCCAATAGACCAAGTGGATCAAATATGGACGAAATGGTAGCAAGGACATTTCTTTTTGTAAAACTAATTGGTCGAAATTGTTGATATGATGAGGTAATTCCACTAAAAATTTGGAGGTGATCCTGTGCAGGTTGCCATCGAAGGCCCAAGCTGGAGTATTGATTTCCTCAAGTTCCCAAAACATTTGGAGCTGATCATTGATTGAGTTGCACTGTCGAGTGAAAAAACCATGCTGTGGGAATGAAGTTGTTGCCTTCTCATCTTGATTACAAAATTCACCACTTACAATCCAGCCGAGTTGTGTTTTTTGTAAAACAGGGTACAAACCCGGACGTGTTTGTTGTTCCATTAACAATATTTTCATAAAAACCTGTGCCCCAAGCAGCAAGTCGATACGCTGTGGTACATTAAATCCTGGGTCCGCAAGTTCCATGTCAGGAGGGATGTTCCAAGAGTCGCATTTAATTTTACTGGAAGGGAGGTAACCTTTGGAAGTTCATTGCAGTTGATCTTCATAGAAAAATTTGATTTTAAAGAACAGATTTGTACATTAACATTATATTTGGACTCATATGATAAGTTATTGAATGATTCTATTGGGACAGGATTCTTGGATCGTCTAAGTTGCAATTTCTGTACTATATCTTCAGTTATGAAGTTTACCTGTGACCCATTATCCAAAATAGCGTGACACGTAACTTAATTGCCATTTTCATCTTGCACATTAATCAAGGCAGTTGCAAGCAACACTTGTGTTTGATTACCAGGACTAGCATAACAACTTTTTATTGACTGATCCGATTGATTAGGTGATTTATTCTCAGACATTTAATTAGACAATTTTTATATGACCCGTTAAAGGGAATAGCGCTGAGCCGACGTCCTTGTAATTCTACACCATAAACACTATATGATACGTACCCTTCGATCTCCTCTTACAGAGTGTAGCAACTTGCTAGCTGCTAGCAATAGAGCGCCCTGAACTCAAAGAAATGCAGAACATGAACCAAAGCTTTGTAAAAATAAAATTGTCGGTGAAGACTATTATTTTAAACGTTATGATGAGTAAATGGCTTATATAAGCGATAAATACCATTATATTACTTCAACATTTAAGTTTGAATATTCTCTCTTTCTAGATCACGATGAATATAGTCAAATGGAGGTAGAATCTAAAATTAAATCTGTAATTGATTAGTGTACTATAAATGATTTAGATAATGATTGCAAAATATTATATTTGAAGATAGATTATCACAGTCTTCATGAAAGCATCACTGGTTGTCGTCATAGTATAAATATTATTTATACTATGACGATGATATAGAGCCATTTAGAAAAGAATTTCACAATGATTTATCAAAAATTAATCATAAACTTTATGTAATCAC
This sequence comes from Lycorma delicatula, assembly GCF_047948215.1. Classification (NCBI taxonomy): domain Eukaryota; kingdom Metazoa; phylum Arthropoda; class Insecta; order Hemiptera; family Fulgoridae; genus Lycorma; species Lycorma delicatula. The sequence continues at coordinate 29,961,085 of NC_134455.1, forward strand.
CAGAATTGATATGAGTTTCTCTTTAATCATTTATTAGTTTAAATATATTTTTTTATCATTGGAGAGCTATGAAGGAAGTACAATAGAAAACAAAGTTCCCCATCGTGAACGCGATGATGGGTTACGGATTCAAAAAACGAAGTAGCCATAGATCCCTGTTACCAAACACTATTAGATGTATTGTATGCGGTCCATCAAATTGCGGTAAAACAAATATCGTCTTTAAACTTTTAGTTCAACCAAACAGAGTACGTTTTCAGAACTTGTACTTTTTTTCAAACTTCCTTCACCAACCTCTATATAGAATGTTATCGAATTTGATGATGTTAAATACAGAACTCGGTTACTATGAATTTAGTGAAAACGATCAGGTTCCGCAACCGGAACCACATTCAATACTGATGTTCGATAATGTAATAAAAAAAAAACAAGGCAATATCGGGGCTTATTTTGCGAGAGGTCTCATAATAAAATTGATTGTTTTCATCTAGCACAAACATATTTAAAAATACCAAAACAACTCGTACGTGACAATTGTAATTTTCTAATATTTTCTAACACATTTACGATGAACACGTAAAAGTTGACATGTCGTTTGAAGATTTTAAATCTTTATGCGATTATGGTTGGAATGCGAACCGTTACGGTTTTCTAGTTATCGATAAAGAGAGTGATAAAAATAGAGGTCGCTATAGAAATGGTATCGATAAATTTATAATCATCGATTGAATGCAGCGCTGAACGTGAACGTTTTCACGAATAGACTAATTGTTTGAATTTTTTTTTCTATACAGAACAATCTACAAGAAGGAGAAACAAATGATTGAAAATGATAAATTGAATAAAGATTTTAAACGTAAACAGGCTTTCGTGATGGGTTTAGCCGAAGAAGATGCTTTATTTCAAAAACGCTTCCGACCAATAAAAGAAATATCGAATCCCGAAACGAGCTCTAGTTTATGATCCTTGTGGAAGACATGATACAGGTAGATCAAGAAAAATATGGAATTGGAGCAGATCAATGACTCATCCCGTACTGGAAATGATGGTGATATAAAAAAAAAAGAATCAAAATAAATAAAATATAAGTAAACTAAAGTCAATGAATCATCGAAAACAGGTATTCATATGTTCTACCATCTAGATTTGTCTTTTTGAGGATTATGTAGGGATTACAATACCAACACACCTTAATGTATAAAAAGTACGTTGTTTATCAATTTTGTTAAAAAAAATAAATATTTTAATGCAGAAGCTGGAATATTGAACAGCATGGAGAAAGATGTTAATATTATCATTTTCATCAGAAACAATCTTTTTTAAACAATCAGGATTATTGGTTTTCTTTTTTTTCACTTAAGAATATGTTATACATTATTGTAGTTAAATTGTAACTATATTCATAATTATGATCATTTTTATTCAACTGAAAGGCTATTCTTTGTAGATCTTATTATCTTAAATTCTTGACTATAGAAGCTATAGTCAAGAATACGCTTGATATATAATAATGATACGCTTGAAGAATAAGCTATAGTCAATATATATTGACTATAGAAGCTAATCAAACAGAATATGACAACTAAATTATTGGCTACATCATCTGGCGACAATGCAGAAAATTTACAAGCTGTGCATTCTTTTATATACATTTCTTTTTCTGTTTTAAGTTTTGCTAATCCCACTTGTATCAACTGATGATAATTGCTAAATAATGAATGATTATCTAGTAGTACTTATTAAATCTGGAAAGGTAATCTATAAGCCAAGTCATCTAGAATCTGTAAAGATAGACATAATTATGTTGATAACACTTTCAAAGCTTTCACTTCATCCTCAGTCCTTTAATTGATTATCCATATCATATATATATATATATATATATATATATATATATATATATATTGCAACAAGACCAGTGTAACGGACCTGGGTAACGGATTCCTTCCAATTAAGAAGAAAATAATAATGAAAGGAATCCAGCAGGATATTAAAAAGTATCCTTTTCTCAGAATAACAGGTCCGTTTAACAATCTGTTCTTTGTAATACTGTCAATGGCACACCTCCAATAGCTGTTGTTAGAAGGGTTACTGAACCGAAATAGGAATTCATGGGAAAATGTAAGGGCGCGAACGATGAGAATTCTCACAGTTCAACAAGGTTCTAGTTTTGCAGGTCAGTAAATACTCCAGAACCAGCAAGTTAAGGGTCGGTCAGTATTAAGCGAATAGAACTAAGAGGGCGTTATCAGTCAGCGTGTAGTGGCAACGAGTAAAGTGTACGTCACAAGCATTCCATTGTGTGTGGACAGTAGGTGAATGCAGGAAGTTGTTCATCGAGTTATTGGTAGACAATAGTGACAGTATTAAATTCATTAATACTAGGGTAGGGTAGTTTTATTGTAAACAGCAAAGATAAGTGTAGAAAATGGAACTGGATGAAATTTAGACTCGTCTAACCTTATTTTTCTGTTAACGCAATATTAGGAGTTAATATTAGCGGTCATTATAATGTCTATTCAATTCGACTGTATTCTGGTTTTTGTGATTTAACTACATTTAAACAAATCCTGTCATTTGAAATAATATTTTGTATGTAATTTACTATTATTATTAATATTGTTGTTTATTATTATTGTATGTGGTTATTACTATTGTTAGTTGTTTATTATTATTCATTTTTATTATTTCCTATGTTCTTAGAGATATAAATCGTATTTGTATAAACATTTGTATTTGTTAGTCTCTCAATATCCTGGTCGAGGCACGAACACGCGAAAATATATTTATATATATTATATATGTTTTAGTGGAATGTATGTAAATATTCCAACACAACAAAAGCTTTGTTTCAATATACAAAGAACTTTTATTCCATCTTTGGGATAAGAAAATTCTCCACTTGCTTGTTTACGCCGTTTGCGTAAAGTCGTTTTATTCCAATGAATTCAAGGTTATGGTCGAGTCTTGTAGTTTACAGGCTTGGTAATTTTTATTTTTGCATTTTTTGTAAGGCTTATCTACGTGTATTTTTAAAATAGGTTGTTTGGGTTTGTTTTCGATATCATTTCTCTCAGGCTCCAGCTTGACTGACTGTTGCATCATCATATTGGTGTTAGCTTATTTCTATCACGCATTATTTCATTGCTGTTTAGTCTTAATGTATATATTAGGCTTAGTGTTTTTTATTCTCAACCAATTTCAATATTGTCATAGTTCCTAGAAGTCTATTTTATCAGCCTTACGTGACTTTTTAGCGGTCTGCTTGCTTGTAAATTATTTTTTGTTATGTTTTCGTTCTCGAATTCCACACGTTTTCTCTAATCGTTCTCATACTAACACTAAGACACTACTCTTGTTGCTAACACACCCTGTCCTGTTTACTGCCTAGCTGTGGTTTCCCTCTCCTTTCACTCACGCCATCTTTTCGGCAGAGTAGATCAGACCTTCACCATGTCGAGTCGCCTATGACCTTTCGCTCTTCAACTTTGTGCTAATATCTTCATCGCATTCATACTCGCATACACGTTGCGGTATTTCTCTGTCGAAATTATCTTTAGTTCTACCCATCAGTGGTTCGTTATTTCACCGATCTCTATGTTTTGTTTTTGCCTCGTTTCTTTGTCAAGTTTAATCTTCAAATTCTGTATATTACGTCTATGCTGAAAGTGCTTCAATTACAACAAACTGCCAATTCTATCGACGCCGAATCTTCTCTAGCTGCTGATTACATTTCATCGATGCAGAACCTCTCCAAACTCGTTGCTACATTTTTGAGACGCCTCGTCCTGCTCAACCTCTAAAACACGTCTCACCCCTGCATTCCTGATACACCACTGCAGGCTACGCCCAGGATTACTGTATGTATTCATTTACCTTCATTCACGAGTTCGTCTCTTGCTAATATTTGTGTGCTACAGGCAAGTTCAATTTTCATTATTTATTACGTTAAACAGTTATTTTATCATTAAAATTTGTGGAACATTCAGTTCATCATACCTTATGCCTTTCAAATTTCATTTTCAAGTTTAGTTTATAAAACCATTTATTCACTTAAGTGCAATCATGAAAGGTGACTTACCTATTTTGGTGACGAATAATAAAGGTGACGTGCTTTATTATTGCAATTCGTTGTTATGGTAATTAACTCCATAATTTAATCTTGTAACTTGTTGATCGCCGAGATTAATTTTTTTCTACGCATGAACTGTGTTCATAATACTTCTCGTAAATTAACCTAAAGCAAATTACTCCTGATGTGCCGTTATGTTTTAGGACTTCTTTGTAATTTTATATTTTCAAGAAAGCTTACTAGTAAAGGAACTCTATTTTTTATATGTTTATTTATTTTAATTTTATTATTGTAATTAACTCTTTTTGTACTATAATATTATTGTGGCCCTTTTTCTACATTAAACTAGAATTACATGTTTGAATTATTTAATGCTAAGTTTGTTGTTCATAAATCAGGAAAGGCCAGTGCCAATTAAGATTTACTGTAATTTATTTTTCTAAGTTAATGACATTTGTTCATTGCTAATTTTTCAACATTACAGCATTTGTCAGTAATGCAATAGTTTTCCAGTTTTACTGTGTTTATTGATGTTTTGTATTTTTTTAAGTATATTTTTTGTAAATCTCATTTAATATTATTATTACTGATATGCTGATATTTCTTATGTAAAATTAAATTATGTTTATTTCCTACTTTCATTTAATTTAAGGTTATGTTCAATTGTTTTACATAATTAAAGTCCAATTTCTTTTGGAAAATACGAGCTGTGTGTTTTTTGTTAACTTTACTCAACATTCAAAAGGTCATCTAAACAATAGATTATAATTCCCTCAATTTAAGGAATAAATTTTATTTATATAGTAAATGTATAATACTGTATGTAATACAATAAATAATTACAATATGATTATAAATATGTATATATATATATATATATATATATATATATATATTTAATTTGTAGTTATTAAATTGTTTAAAAGGCCATATATATTTACAACTGGTCTTCAAACTAATTTTTCAGATCATTGTTATCCTCTTTGCAGATAACAATACTACACACAAAGACAAACTCTTTCACTGAAACAAAGAATTCTTATTCCATCTCTGGAATAAGAAAATTCTTCAATTGCTATCTATAAGGTCACTTAAATAATGGATTAAAACTGCCTAACTCTTAAGGATAAATAAATAGTGTTATAGTGTACTTTACAGGTCAATGTTACATTCTTTATCTCAGTATAGTACTCTCATTATTTAAATCAGTTTTATTAATACAGGCTATAGTATGAAGTTTGAAAAATATAGCGTGAAGTGAAAAAATTGTTTGTATCAACAGATTGACTTCAATAAATCGAATTGCATGCTTTTGCTTTAAAAAAATTATTTAAACATTATGGATTATCAAGTAATAAACAATTCAACATAACTTGTATAAATCAACATTGAACTAAATTACTTAACTTTTGTTCTGAATAATTAATATGAAAAACTAAAAATAAAATTATATATTACCTCGTGATAAGAAGCTATTTTCAAAATGTGACTGCATTTTTATAGTTAATAAAAATGGAGAAAGTTCATTGAAAAGTTTATTAATGCACATATCAACCAAGTCATCAACTGCTTTGGCACACTGTTCTTTCGTCATAGTCAGGAATTCTTTACCAGGATCAAGTGTTACTAGTTGTAACTAAATTAATCAAATTATTTAGTAAAATATTATATCAACAGAAAACACACAAAAAATTTCACTAAATGAATACCATTAAACTGTATTTAGAATATAAAATTTTGCGCAGTATTAAAATACTTTGATTTCCCTACGTTATATTCTACAAAACCTCCTTGTAAATTAAATATTATTTTAGTAGTTGTTATTCTGATACTGTTTTAAATACACGAGTGAAGACTGCATACCAATCCATAAAAAAACTATTACTAATAATTTATTTTAACGTATCCCGTACATATTAGCGCATTTAAAGAAAAATATACATAAATAAATATTTTTTCATAAAATTATTTTTATTTGTTGTAAGATATTACCTGAGATGTAAAATTCTTGAACTATCTAATGTATTTAATATACCAAATTATTTGTGAATAATTTTTATCAGAGATTAGACTTACCTCTGTCAAATAGAAACAAGGTAATTTTAAGGCGCCTTTAATACATTTTATAATTACCATAAACATTGAATGATAATATTTTATTTCAGTATATATATAAAATATTAATTCCGTTTAATCTGTACACTGATAGACAAAAAATTGTTTAATGTTTCTCTAAGTGCGATACCATTTCTTGAATTGCTTTTTTTGCGTACATTACAGATCTGTAAATACAATTTTCCATCACACTTAGTTTTAAATAAATTACGCTTCAAAAAAATTAAGGGAAAATAAAGTTAAAATCTGTCAAATTTACAATTTTGCATGGCCATACCTGTGTTAGAATGATTTCGCTGATGCTTTTCTTTTCTAAATAGCCTCAGGAATATCCCAAATTAATGTCCAAAAGTAATCGGCTAGCATGTTAGTATTCCATTTCCCTTTATAGCGGCTTTCCATCACCGAAATGTCTTGGTGGAAACGTTCACAGTGTTCTTCACTTACATCTCCGAGGTTGTCCGAGAAAAAATTCAGATGCGAGTGGAAAAAATGTGTTTTCAAAGACATATTACACACCATAGCTCTGTATGAAGTAAGAAGTTGATTAACAATATTGTAGTAATTGTTGAATTTTTGGTTGCCAAGAAAATTTTTGCAAACGTCTTTAAATGAAAACCAAGTTGCACTTTCTACGTTATTTAACACTGAGTTAAATACATCACCTTTGACCAACTCTCTTATTTGAGGACCAGCAAATATTTCTTTTTTTTTCTGAATTTTTATGGGCATCGACTGCTAAGGTCATTAGCCCTCGTCATAATCTTTAAAAGAAACTACTATCATCATCTGGATCGTCATATGTAAGGGTGTAAAGGGCCCTTACATTTTATTTAAAAGCACAAACTACACAAAACATTTAAGACATAAAAGACAAGGACAATCACAAACACTTACGGGGTGTAAAGGGCCCCAATATTAAAATTTGAGATAAGGTTCTCAAAAGACCATGAAATTAAAATTAAAATTAAACTTATCAATACCATTTCTTTCTTTCTTTATATATATACATATATATATATATAAACTACCGCTTAGAGTATCTTTTACCACAGCTTTAAACTTTCATTTTATAGACTTTTAAGAAGTCCACTGGCGTGTAAAAATGCAACTATATTTTCTTCATTTCCATTGTCCAGATCAGCACTAATATTATTTCTAAGACGGAACCTCTTTCTGAGGTCCTCATATATGGTACACTCTTCTATTAGATGCTTGATTGTCAGTGTTTTATTACAAACACCGCACATTGGTCTCACTTCGCCGGTTAACAAATATAAATTTGTTAATCGCGTGTGACCGATTCTAAGTCTGGTCACCGCTACTTGTTCACGGCGAGTCAACTTAAAGTCGCTTTTCCATTTATAAGGAGAAGTTTTTACTGAGTTTAATTTTGTATTTAAACTCCTCCATTCAGCGTTCCACTTGTTTCTTACTATGTTTGTTAGACGGTTTTTAACATCTGCCACTCTTACAGGAAATGCATCCAAATCATCGCAGACTGTTGCCTTTCTGGCAGCTTTGTCTGCGATTTCATTACCTGTAATACCAGCATGCCCCGGAGTCCATACAAATACGCATCGCTGTCCTCGTTGTTTTAGAACGTATAAAATGGACAGGATGTTTGCAATTAGGACATCCTTAAGGTTCTTGTTCCGAATTGCGACAAGTGCACTTAATGAATCGGAACATATTAGCACTCTTTCTTCGCAATAGTGTTCAGTGTAGCGAAGAGCTTGCTGAATTGCAGTGAGTTCTGCCATGTAGACACTAGCCACATCTGGCAGTTTTCAAAAGTGGGCTTCTTCATTTACATATATTGAGCATCCAACACCATGTTCGGTTTTAGAACCGTCAGTATAAATTCTAATATGTTCTTCGTAGCTACTGACGGTTGCCAAAAATTCCTGCTGGATGATCACTGCTGGTTTCTTTTTTATTTCTCCTTCAGAGAGATCCAAACTTGTATTTACCGCTGGCAAGAGCCATGGCAGTATTTCTCTAGTAGAAATTGCCAATGTATCTGGAATGGCAATTTCATATTTATTTCTTAATTCGTGGTACCTAATTACGGCTGGTCTGGAATAGGTAGCACAATGTTCATATACTGCAGCCATAGGATGATTCGTAAACAATTTATTATTTATATGAGCAGGGAAAGCCCATACATTTGCTGCATATCTTAACAAAAGGATCTCTCTTCTATAATGTAGTGGCATTATTCCGGCTTCAGACATCAGACTAGCCGCCGGACTTATGCGGAAAGCACCGGTTGCATATCTTATTCCGCTATTATGAACTACGTCTAACTTTTTTAAATGCGACTTTCTAGCGGATGAATATACGATACATCTGTAGTCTAGTTTAGATTGAGCCAATGCTTTATACAATCTCAATAATGTCTCTTTGTCTGAGCCCCAATTTAAGTTCGATAAACATTTTATAATGTTTAGGCTCTTTTGCATCTATCACTCAAGTCCTGTATATGTAATCCCCATGTAAGGGATTTATCCAATACTAGTCCTAAATATCTTACGCTGTCTTTATATTGTATTGGATTATCATCAATTGTCAACGCAGGACTTTGATGAGGAATTCTCTTCCTACAAAAGTGTACACAGCACGTTTTTTCTGGTGAGAATTGGAATCCGTTATTCCTTGCAACTTCATTTAGAGCATTGATCGCTCGTTGCAATTTGTACCTCACCATAGCAGTCTTGTTGCTGGCATACATAATTGCCAGATCATCAACATAGACGCTTTTGCTGATTTCTACTGGAATGGCTAATATCAATTTATTAATGGCAATGGTAAACAAGGTACCGCTTAACGGCGAACCCTGCGGTATGCCATTTTCCAAGATTCTTTCACATGAATATTCATTGTTGACGCGTACTTGGAAGGTACGGTCATTCATATAGTTGCTGAGCAGTATAGGCAGATTGCCACGAATGCCCCATTCATGTATCTGGAGCATTATACCATGACGCCAGGTCATATCGAAAGCCTTCTGAAGATCAAAGAAGACTCCGACACAATGTTTCCTTTTAATAAAGCTGTTATATATAACGTCCTCTAAGCTAATCATTTGATCAGTGGTAGAATGGTATTGCCGAAAACCTGCTTGATACGGTGATATCAGGTTTTCTTTTTCCAAAACCCAGACGAGTCGATTATTAATAATTTTTTCAAATATTTTTCCCATAGCACACGTTAAAGAAATAGGACGGTAGCTATTGGGATCTGTTAAATTTTTATTTTTATTTGGTACTGGAACAACATGAGCTTTTTTCCACTTCTGCGGGTACGTTCCATCCCGCCATATTTGATTATAAAGTTCTAATAATCTGCGTTTTGCAGTGGTATTCAGCTGCCTGATCATATTATAATGGATTTCATCCGGACCAGCAGCTGTGTTACCTGCTTTTTCCAACGCTTTCACGAATTCCTCCATTTTAAATGGTACATTATATGAGTAATTATACTCAGTTCTAAAATTTAGTAGACCTTCGAGTTCTTCTTTTTTGGTTCGAAAACCTTCCTCGTAGTTGGCCGTTTTGCTGGCCTTCTCGAAGTGATTGGACAATAGCTCTGCTATTTCGTTTGGAGTATCCTTAATTCCATCTTCATCTTGAAGGCTAGTTATGGGAGCAAAATTTTTACGCTCACAAATCGCCTTCACTTTCCTCCAAACATCTGATGCAGTAGTGGTTCTGTCGATGGATGACACGTATTGCTGCCAGGATCGTTTTTTCGAGTCAATCATAAGACGTTTTGCGTACGCCCTGTATTTTTTAAAGGCAACAAGATTTTCTATGCTAGAACGCTTCTTGAAGGCGTTATACGCTCTTTTCTTTCTTTTAATAGCTTCACTTATTTCATCGTTCCACCATGGAACGGGTTTCTTCGTAAGTTTCCCAGATGTTTTGGGAATATATCTCGATGCCGACTCAAGTATTGCATTTGTTATGGCGTCGACATGGTCCCCGATTACTCCAGTTGTTTCTGGGAGTATCGTTCTAGCTGTGAAGCTCGTCCAGTCTGCCTTTTCAAATAACCATCTTTTAGGGATGGGATATATTGTTCTTGTAACATCAGTTACAATTTGCACCGGGAAATGATCGCTTCCATGGAGATCATCTAAGACATGGAAGCTGTACCTCGGTGCTATCGATCCGCTTATAAGTGCAAGATCTATACAGGACGTCGATCCATCTCTGGCATTGAAAATGGTTCCTGATCCGTCGTTTAAAATAATAAGTTCTGAATTCATCAGGAACCCTTCCAGTTCTCTTCCACGGGGATCTACTCGATCCGATCCCCAAAGAGAATTATGAGCGTTAAAGTCACCCACCAGTAAAACAGGTGGGGGAAGCTCGGAAATTAGTCTTGCTATGTCATCCTTATTCCAATCAAAATTCGGCAAGTATATGCTGCAGACAGTGATCTGAAGCGAACGCTTCATTCTAACGGCGACCGCTTGTAGGTTTGTGTTTAGAACAACCGCTTCGGTGGTAGCTCTAGTCGATGTTAATATAGCTACTCCACCTCTAACTCTTACATTTGGCGGTTGATCTCGCCGAAATATATCGAATCCTTTTAATTTAACATTTTCATTTCGGCGGAAATGCGTTTCTTGCAGACATATACAAATCGGGTCTACGTCATGTACCAAGCGTTGGAGCTCATAGATGGTTGAAAAACATCCATTGATGTTCCATTGTACAATCGACTCGCTAATTTTTAATTAAATTATTGTCTGGGTTTGCCTTTCGGCCATCCTTTTTTTCTTTTCTTCTCCATCCTACGAACAGCATCGTGTTCGCGGAGAAGGTCGTCGCCTGTAAGGCTTCCGGTCTCCGTATCGGAGACCACCGAAGCCGCCGACGACGACGGGCATGGATCGGCACCGGTTACAGGCGCCGATTGTGGGGTGGCAACTTGGCCGACCCCAGACACGGGGGTCGCACCGGTCACCGCCAGTGGAGGGGGGGACACTCGTCCCCCCTGTGAAATTTTTTGTGGCCTCTGAGGCTTAGAGGCCACTTCAGTTACAGGAGGCTTGGGAGCCTCCATAACAGACTCTGTAGCTGTCACTTTCTTTTCATCGACTAAAATCTCACTAAGACTGACTTGAATTTCAGGTTTAGTGTCCGTTTTCTTCTGTATTGGAGCGACTTTCTGCTTTGGAGATGTGTCTTCAGGAGGCTGTGCAATTATTCTTGGCTTAAGAGGTTCTTTAGTGCTGAGAGGCTTCATTTTATTTTCAATTATCCTCTCAATTAAGCCAGCCAAGGTAGGTGCGAGTTTGTTAATGATTTCACTCTCATCAACAGCAACTGGAGCAGGAGCAGGAACAGCAGCCGCAGCCTGAGCATAGGTTGTTGTTGCTCTAGGTCTGCGGGCGTTTACGATCTTCTTGGCTTCAAAGTAGCTGACCTTTTGCAGGGTTTTTACTTCCTGCACAGCTACTTCGTCTTTGTATACAGGACAGTTCCTGGATCTACAGGAATGCTGTCCTCTGCAGTTTATACAGGTAGGAGGCTCCTTACACGGCTCTCCTTAATGAACTTCATCACCGCACACGCACATTTGCGGCCTCTCACACCTAACAGCGGTGTGTCCAAAGCGTTGGCATTTAAAGCATCGCATTGGTTGCGGAACAAATGCCCGCACATCCAACCGATGTATGCCCGCTCTTATCTTCTCCGGCAAAGTAGGCCGGTTAAATGTAAGAACATGGGATGCTGAAGGCAGGACTTCGCCATTCCTTCTCATGTTCAACCTCCGACATTCTAATACTCCCTGCGGCGCTAATTCTTCTACAATTTCCTGCTCCGTACAGTTAAGAAGATCCCGACAGACCACAACACCCCTTGAGGTGTTGAGCGTGCCGTGGGGATCAACACGTACAGCTAATCTCCAATTTTTTTAAGACCTAGGATCTTCTGAGACTGTATATCATTTACAGTCTCTACATGAAGTCCCGTGAAAGTTTTCCTAATTTCCTTAACAGGGCCTCCAGCACATTGTGTTATCTCTCGAGCGATGAGGAATGGACTCACCTTCGAGAAATTACCGTCTTCTTTTGTAATAACTAAGTATTTTGGCTTTGGAACGTTGCTTTTGAAGAAAGCTTTTTGTAAGCTTTTCCTAGCCTCAACTTCAATTTTGCGAGATTCTGCGCTCTTTCTCCATTTTGCCTCAGGCGAAACGGCTGGTTCTAGACGAGGGTGTTTACGTGAACCCTCTGCCACGTTTGGTTGTTCAGTTTGCATGAACAGTTGATCCCTGCTGTAGTAAGGCTAGCCGCCGAGGTACACCCCCACTCCAGGGCTACCAACCCTGGAGGTCCATTCCGGTACTCCGGTGGAACCGACATATGTCCTGGCAGAGAGCGGATGCAGTCTCTGCACTGACTCCAGGCCCTTACACACCGAAGCTTTCAGGGCTCCCATGCCCCGAACAACATGGGCACCTTAACTACATGCATGCCATCGCGGGGGCATGTGGACAACGAAAGGTCTCCGTTACACCTGCAAATAACTCTGACCGTGGCCGCCACATCGCCAGCTCTAAAGGCAGTATCAATCCATTTCAATAATCTGTAAATTTCGTATCTGCAGGTGGCCGCGAAATCCAGTCCTCTAATTCGGCCTGCAGTTGAAAATCGGCCGATAAAAGTATATCCGAGAAACAATACTCGGAACCCCGTTAGCCAGCTATATGTAATGTACGTGAGTACAGCTGTTGCCGCCCTGGACGTGGAACGTAGATGTTGTGTTCCGGACGTGGGGATTATCTACCTCAGGGCAATATTCCTTTTTTAATTACATACATGTACTTAGTATAGCCTAACTGCATGCCTAAATAGCTGTAACTTTCAAATCACCAAATATGTTCCAGCTGTGCTAGCTTTTTATTATAATTTATTTTTTCAAAAACTTCTTTCATCACATCGTATGTCTCTTTCAAATTAATACTATAAGCGACTGGTATCAAAGGATGTTTGTTATCGTTGTGTAGTAGAACTACTTTTAAACTATACTTGGACGAATCTATGAAAAGGCGCCAGGTCCTCAGGTTTATGAACTTGTATTAAGTGCAAAATAAGCTCATCAATATTTGTGCAATAAACCAAACTATTTTCATCAATAAAGTACTGAGAATGTTCTTATTGTCAGCTTCGAAAGGCCGAAATTTTTGTATTTTTTTAAAGTAAATTCCAACCTTGCAGTCTTGATCCTAACAGTTCAGCTTGATTTTTTGGTAAATTTAAACTCCTAACCAAGTCATTTAATTCATCTTGCGATATAAGATGTTGCTTATAGGAAGATAATTGAAAATCATTGTTGTTTCCTTCAGTCCTGCCCGATTCTTCATCGCTGCTTTCGAAATATACATTCACAGGTGGCTCAGGTACTGGAATAATTTCACTGTGAGGTTCAAGCCTGTTTGCAGATTGCAATGAAGGTTATTTTACAGTATGTTTGGATTTTTTAGAAATTCCAGACACACTTGTTAAATAAAAGTAACAATCTGTGATCCTTTGGTTCATGTGAAACCATAGGTACACCAAATGACAAAGCCTTCCATGTACCTTTCAGCCATCCTCTTAAATACATAGAACAATTAGTGCATACTATTTGAGGAGCCCACGTCTTATACCGTCACCAATTTTACACTGAAAGAACAAATGATATACTTTGTTAATTAAAGGTGTAATGCTTTTTCTATTTGATTTTACAGTAAACTCACTTTACACATAAGAAAAGGCATCCACACCATTTACACAATTTCGAGGCATTATGACACATGACATTATGTTAAAAAATCAACACGGCAATAAAACTGAACAAAGTAATTTAATTACTAAATACAAGCAACAGAGCTCTGTTTTCAGCTACACATTTTGACCTGCACAGACATAAGATGAAAATAATGATTATCACTTCTTGAAAAACAACTTTATTGTAAATGTTTAGTCATAATAGCAAATCTTGATTGTTATAAGCTCAACTGATACAAAAAAAAACTGTGATTTCCGGCCACAGATCTCCACTGAAAAGTTTCATATATTTTTAGATTCCTTTAATATTCTTTTAGCAAACCTATTTGAGGAAAAATATAACATAAAGAATTGGAAAAAAAATATGTACAATCTAAGAATCGAATATAAATATAAATAGAATCAGTGCAATCTACTTACATACATATACAGAAGAATAATATGAATCTTAAAAACATTAATTTCAGTAAAATAATACACACACACACACATACACACACACACACACACACACACACACACACACACACTATATATATATATATATATATATATATATATATATATATATATATATATATATATATATACACACACAATGTATATTTAAAAATTCTACTCCTTGAATGGAAACTTCTATTTTTTGACGCACAGATGATTTTGATATTACTTTGAATGTGATAATTACTTTTTTTATGCATAAGAACAATAATTTTTTTTAAATGCACATGCTTATTTTGTTATTTAATTTGATCACTAATTTAAAGTAGTCGCTCAATTTTCAATTACTTTTATATTATTATGGCACAATTATTAAAATAAATCATGTAGCACTGAAGTTTTAAAACATCTTCAGCTTGCCACGGAACAAATTTCATTCTACTCTCCCAGAGGTAGAGGTGTTCGAGAAGGCCAGATGTCAGTACAACTCTCTTCTAGTCTGGTTCAAAATTCACTCTAACCAGTTCTTTCTTACGTCAATATAGATTTATTCAAATTTCAGCACACAATAAGAGAGAAGCAACCAGCAGATGATATCAATAGCTGATCCATTATTAACAACCTTTTAATAATAAAAATTAAAAAATAATAATAATAATATAATAGTAAAAATTAAATTTTAAAAATATGATAAACACTTAGGTTTACAGTACTATCATGTGTTTGGGTCACCATCTACTAATTCAAACCCCCCAAAATGACTAACTCTCTCAACTTACACTCTCTGGGGGCAGTAATTCAAACTGCTGATGCAGAACACCGATTTACCCACTAATCATTTTGGCATTATAATAACATCTTTATGCCTTATTTTTTAGTTAATAATTCTAAACTTGTCACATTGAATGAATACCTTTATTTTAACTACTGTAGTTCAAAATAATAATATCATTTAAATTGATGAAATGCACTTACCTTTAAACAGTAGCACCATACATACATTTTCCCAATGGCATAGATCTCAGTCCCACTCACCAATAAATACATGAATTTAATGCATAACACCATTTCTCTTTGGTGATATTTTCTTCGTTTTTAAAGGTGAACATCCAAAGCGCAATTTATTCACAAGTAATAGAAATAAAAAACCAATAACAATAAGTTATGAAGAATTACAATCAAGGAGATTTATCTCTCCAGAAACCAAGTGAAATTTAATTCATCATGCAATTTTGTGTACAAAATTTTATTTAAAATAAATGTTTTATTAATTATGACAAGAAATAGATGTGGTTAACCAAATGAGGGCTCCATTCAGTATGTCAATGTCACAAAGTAACTGACAAAGTAGAAGAATATTTGTGTTAAAAATAAATATAGGGTTAAAATAAAACTGTACTGAGGAGTAAAAGTGAAAAGTGTGTAGAATAATGTAGAAAGTGTAAGAGTGTAAAAGTGTACGAGAGACTGATGTAAGGTTGGCCATTATTTTGTAAGATACCCTCAATCACAATTCACAGGACGAAAATATCTATAGAGTATTATTTCTTACTGGCATGAACTATTTACATCAATCAAGAAGTTATCTTTTTTCACACTAAAGTTGATTGTAAGGTGTAAGAATAAAGTAATTATTTCCAAAAATAATCTCACCAATCGATAAATAAAAGTTTCAGTTGTCTCAATTCCATTTTCCTTACACATGTCAAAAATATGCTTGGCAAGAGTCGTAAAACGCTGTTCAGATTGTAAATATTTCTGCATATTTTTTGATTATTTTTTCCAAATTTTAACTTACTTTTTACCTGTGAAACAAAACAAAATGAATAAAAAAATTACAAATGAATGAAGATGACAAACTAATTTACCTTTTTAGAAATAATCTATCTCAAAATAATTTATGTCAAACATTTTTTTATGACATGATTTTAGACTTCTTTCATCGGACTGAATATATACATATATATAATGTAATTAATAGTTTCATAACAATAATATGTTCATTAATTTGTTTCTTACCCTATTTATTTGTCCCAGACTTTCTTATAATTGTGATTCATTTGAACCACCTAAAACAGAAGAGGCATCAGTCAGAGTTACTTTGGATCTAGGAATATTTATGTTTACTACAAGACAAATCCATGTGGTAAGCAGGAATTGCCACTTATATATCTAATGCTATCAGAACATTAGGTTTTTGTTGTGCTTGGTTACTATAGCCTGATTATAACAGTATACTTGACCCAATGAAAAAGGCTATAGAAAACCTCACTCCTTAATTTCTGAAATAGACCTGACACGGGATACTGATTATTAAGTGACATTTTTTTTTTTGACTGACTTGTAAGCCTTCTATTATGTTACTAACAATTGTTTTTTTTTATAATAGATAATGGAAAAATAAGGGTAGAAATTTTTTGTTTAAAGGGTATGAAAAAATTAAACTTCAATTAGTTCACAATGAAACAGATGAAAGATAATGTATGAATACAATATAACGGAAAAGCCTATATTGAAAAGTTTTTTGTTACAGAAAAGAGAAGCATAAGAAGTCATCAGCAAAAAACAAATCAGTTATGTTATAAATAGCTAACATTTAATACAGTGGGCCTCTATGGCATGAGCGGTAGCGTCTCGGCCTTTCATCGAGAGATCCCAGTTCGAATCCCAGTCAGGCATGGCATTTTCACACATGCTACAAATCATTCATCTCATCTTCTGAAGCAATACCTAATGGTGGTCCTGAAGGTTAAAAAAAAAAAAACATTTAATACAGCTGTAAATACATCAAATCAAACTATCACTTTTAAACTATAGTAGGTATAATATATTTTCTCTAAATATAGTATAACTACTCTGTGGAAAATATCAGGGAAAATAGGAATAGATAATCAGAGAATTAAAAACATTTATGAAAATATTTATGACAGAATACATACATTTTTAATGTGAACACTTTCATACTAAACTACTTTCAGAATAATCATTCTGAATTTGTAAAATATAATCATGATCATATGTATGAATTCATTAATATTTGTGATTAAACACAAAGTTCCAAATCTGTTACAATCAAGTCTTATGTCACAAAGATGTGATGTTAGAATTCAATGGTAAATTTTTGTTATGTTCAAAATTATGTAAGTAAACAGCTTTTCTACTTCATTTTAAGGCTTCATTCACTTCATTCAATTAATCTACCTTACAGAAATAATATCCTTTTAATCAAAACTATTCATTTTTCCAGATATTTTAACCATACATACATTAGATTCCAAAATCCTAAATTAATATACATTAAATAAATTAATTACTTTCATTCAGTACATCTATAAATTTAAATTAATTATCACCAACTTAATTTATTTTAATGTAAATAAATTGACATTAATTAATAGATTCACTTTCTAATAAATTAATCTTAACTAAGATTAAAAATCTAACGTTAGTAATTACAGTAACCACTTTTCACTTTCCTAAAAATTGTTACCTACAATCAGTTTTAATTATATAGACAGAGAACTTTCAGCTACAGTGATTGAATCAAATATCAATAATGATTCATGAATAAAATTTTAAAAAGTTATTTATTCAATGCTTTTTAACAAAACATGTTGCACATTAACATAACTGGAATTATATACTTTATATAAACTATAAACAAATTTTTTGGTTAGTTTGAAAACTTTCTATTTTATAATATTCTGATAAAGAAAGATTTGTTGTTTTTATCATCTACTTTTTTAACTAAACTACATAACAAAGGAAACAGAAAGGTTATGTTATTGCACTTCAACACATGATTCACCCAACACATGGAAAAAAAGAACAGTAAATTATCTGAAACTCAACTGCCATGAGGAATGAAGTAAAGTCATTCTTTAATATTTCTATCTTCACTGATATAGTTATTAATTTTTCACATTTGCTCTTATTCATAACAGGTAAATACAAGTATATTTTTAAAATATTAGAACTACTACACTAAAAATATTAATGAACTATTCTTCTTTTAAATGAAAAAAAATTGTTAGAGAAGATAAGACCTCTCTTAAAATTCCATAAAGGGAGTATGATGCACACTAGTTCTAACTGGATGTGTCTGAAGTAGTAATAATACAGGGGGGGGGGATAATGTACCATGTTAAGATATTGTAAATACTGAGAAGCCAAGTCATTGGTCCGTCCAGTTATCCATCCACACCTAACATGCCAAATGAACATTTCTAACTTGAGTAACATGAACTGATAAAATCAGAACATATTTTTTTCAAGGATTAATTTTATTGTAACTTAAGTGAATCAAGATTGCCAACCACTAGGAACTGTTTTAAATTTTGAAATTATACTGATGAAAAATTAGGATATTTTATTGTATTACCAAGTTTGGCATTTAATGAAATATTTGATGGCACTAAATTCACAATTTTTATTGGTAAGTGTAGAGAATGAGGAATTATTTATTTATTCACATAGTAATAGCAGGGTGACAACCAATAATAATTACTATGATGAATGAAAATGGAGTGTAATTGAGTAAAATGCAGCAAAGTTTAATTTGGTATATTTTGAAAGTAATTTTTTTATTGTACTGTTTCTTTTAGACAATAATCTTGAACATGATACTCATACTTAAATGAGAAAGATGGATTATAGATTGTAGGTTAGAAGATGAAAGATCCTTGCTGGAAAATGAATCCGACTATTTAGTCTAGTAAACAGAATGGTAATGGTTAATTATTAAATAGTTGGATGCTGCCACACATAACAAATCTGGAAATGGTCAAGGTTTTTTCTGCAAGGAAGCCTAAACCTGTTCTTTGATGGCTGTAAGGCTCTTTAGTATCTGGAAAAAAGCAATTTGTTTCATCATTTATTTGAACCAACCAATGCAGGATCATTGATTACTACAAGTAATATCTTGGTTTAAGATTCCTTGAACTCCCAAAAAACAGGAGAGGATAGGCCTGAGAAAGCACTCCTCTGGATGCCTTGTTTGTCTTGTTTCATAGACTTCTTTTGTCAGTTTGGATGGATGGTCCTTTCTCATCACAAACATTTTTCTCATTTTGATCTCTTCTTTCCTGGTCATTTTGCAGATTTACCTAAACGCCCACTGGATTCATGCTAATGATATGTACCTTTTAGAATTTCAGTATCATTAACATTTATTTGGTTTGGTAGGGTCTATATGCCTGTGGAGCCATCCAGGAATTCTGTTCTAAAATATCATCGACTGTGTTTTGTATTGCAAACCATGGTAGGCTTACCAATTTTATTATTTTGGATCCAACCCAGGATATATTTCTGAAATTACTCAAAAGTCGTAACAGTTTATTGAAATATTAAACTTTATTTATTAAGTTGTATTTTTCACTAGACATGACATTTTTTCAGAAATTGGTTGTTTGTTTTAATTACATCATAAAATTCACAACAAGAAAGTTCTCAATTAATTTTAACATTTGGCAGATATTTAACTGGATACTGAAAATCTACCTGTTTCTGCAGAACAAATATTCTCCGTTATTGAAAAACTCTCTCAACTGGAGCAGATGTCCCAGGCAAAGACATTACAAACTCAACCATTTTAGAAATATTGCAACATGAATTATCAGTCTTTTGAAACACCTTAAAACTTGCTTTCCTCTTATCTTCAATAGTATCTGGTACTTTTTCAGAACTTGAACCACAACCTACTCTTTGGTTTTGAATTACCTGGTTTAACAGTGTACGTTCATCAAATAGGTCATCAGTATTTATGGAATCTTTTATAACTGCATTAATAACTTGTTCACTCTCTTCTAAATCAGACGAGGTGATTTCAGTTTGTAAATTTATCCACTGAAACTTACTAACTTTATCAAAACTGGTTTTCCACAACTCTAACTATTTGAAACTAGAATTATAAAAATTGTCTATGCTTGAGAAGAATTTTGTTCCTGAACATCATTATTTTCTTTTAGAAAATAAAGAAGATGACATAAATTTGTGGCTTTTAATTTCCTGAGGTTGACTAATTAATTCAGAGTATGTCTGAAATTTTTTTGTTGATGTGGTAGAATTAGCTTCCAATTTCAGAACTATATTACTAAATAACTGTAGAGTACCATATAAAAATTTGCCTACAAGCGCCCATGATGATGATGATGAGTGTGTATATGAAGAAATTAATGAAGCAATTAAACACATAAAAGGTGATGAAAAGTTAATAATAGTTGGAGATTGGAATGCAAGCATTGGAAACGGTAAGGAAGGAAATATAGTGGGTGAATATGAGCTGGGCAAATGGAATGAAAGAGGGAACCGACTTATAGAGTTTTGCACGAAATACAATTTAGTAATTACCAACAACCAGTTTAAAAATCATAATAGAAGAATATACACATTGAAAAAGCCCGGCGATACTGCAAGGTATCAGATAGATTATATCATGGTTAAGCAAAGATTTATAAATCAACTCGTCGATTGTAAAGCTTACCCTGGAGCAAACATTCATAGCGACCATAATTTAGGGATAATGAAATGTAGA
Source organism: Lycorma delicatula (assembly GCF_047948215.1). Classification (NCBI taxonomy): domain Eukaryota; kingdom Metazoa; phylum Arthropoda; class Insecta; order Hemiptera; family Fulgoridae; genus Lycorma; species Lycorma delicatula. The sequence continues at coordinate 29,982,034 of NC_134455.1, forward strand.
TTGGGGTTTAAAAACCCGAAGAAAAGGTGTCGGATGAATCAGTGGAATTTAGGAAGAGGTGGTAAAGAAAATTTTTGAGGAGAACAGCAAGAGGTCTGAGTAAAAAAGATAAGGTAGAAAATGTAGAAGAGGATGGGAGAATGTTAAAAAGGAAATTCTTAAATCAGCAGAAGCAAAATTAGGTGAAACAAAGAGAACTGGTAGAAAACCTTGGATTTCAGACGATATATTACAGCTGATGGATGAACATAGAAAATATAAGAATGCTAGTGATGAAGAAAATAAAAGCAACTATAGACAATTAAGAAATACTATAAACAGGAAGTGCAAACTAGTGAAAGAAGAGTGTTCAGAAGTGGAAAAAGAAATGACAATTGGTAAAATAGACTAAGCATACAGGAAAGTTAAGGAAAATTTTGGGGTACATAAATTAAAATCTAAAATGTGTTAAATAAAGATGGTACTCCAATTTATAATATGAAAGCCAAAGTCGATAGGTGGGTGGAATATATTGAAGAGTTATATGGAGGAAATGAATTAGAAAATGGTGTTATAGAGGAAATTGAAGAGGATGAAATGGGAGAAACAATACTGAGATCTGAATTTAAGAGAGCATTAAAAGATTTGAATGGCAGAAAGGCTCCTGGAATAGACGGAATACCTATAGAATTACTGTGCAGTGCAGGTAAGGAAGCGATTTATACAAATTGGTATGTAATATTTATGAAAAATGGGAAGTTCCGTCAGACTTCAAAAAAAGTGTTATAATCATGATACCAAAGAAAACAGGAGCAGATAAATGTGAAGAATACAGAACAATTAGTTTAACTAGTCATGCATCAAAAATTTAACTAGAGTTCTATACAGAAGAATTGAGAGGAGAGTAGAAGAAGTGTTAGGAGAAGACCAGTTTGGTTTCAGAAAAAGTATAGGGACAAGGGAAGCAATTTTCGGCCTCAGATTAATAGTAGAAGGAAGCCTAAAGAAAAACAAACCAAATACTTGGCATTTATAGACCTAGAAAAGGAGTTCGATAACATAGACTGGAATAAAATGTTCAGCATTTTAAAAAAATTAGGGTTCAAATACAGAGATAGAAGAACTATTGCTAACATTTACAGGAACCAAACAGCAACAGTAATAATTGAAGAACATAAAAGAAGCCATAATAAGAAAGGGAGTTCGACAAGGATGTTCCCTCTCCCTGTTACTTTTTAATCTTTACATAGAACTAGCAGTTAATGATGTTAAAGAACAATTTAGATCCAGAGTAACAGTACAAAGTGAAAAGATAAAGATGCTATGATTTGCTGATGATATAGTAATTCTAGTTGAGAGTAAAAAGGATTTAGAAGAAACAATGAATGGCATGGATGACGTCCTATGCAAGAACTACCACATGAAAATAAACAAGAACAAAACGAAAGTAATGAAATGTAGTAGAAATAACAAAGATGAACCACTGAATGTGAAAATAGGAGGCGAAAAGATTATGGAGGTAGAAGAATTTTGTTATTTGGGAAGTAGAATTACTAAAGATGGATGAAGCAGGTGCAATATGAAATGCCGAATAGCACAGGCGAAACGAGCCTTCAGTCAGAAATATAATTTGTTTACATCAAAAATTAATTTAAATGTCAGGAAAAGATTTTTGAAAGTATACGTTTGGAGCGCCGCTTTATATGGATGTGAAACTTGGATGATCGGAGTACCTGAGAAGAAAAGATTAGAAGCTTTTGAAATGCAGTGCTATATGGTTGAATGTTAAAAATCAGATGGGTGGATAAAGTGGCAAATGAAGAGGTGTTGCGGCAAGTAGACAAAGAAAGAAGCATTTGGAAAAATATAGCTAAAAGAAGAGACAGTCTTATAGGCCACATGTTAAGGCATCCTGGAATAGTCGCTTTAATATTGGAGGGACAGGTAGAAGGAAAAAATTGTGTAGGCAGGCAATGTTTGGAATATGTAAACAAATTGTTAGTGATGTAGGATGTAGGGGGTATACCGAAATGAAATGATTACCCTAGATAGGGAATCTTGGAGAGCTGCATCAAACCAATCAAATGACTGAAGACAAAAAAAAAATACTTCTGTATCCAGGGGTGAAGAATCACATGCTGTTTGTACTGAATTGTGTACAATGTAGGCTGAACAACCAATTCCTAAAACAGGTCTACCTAAATCACTTTGAACTTTTCTGAATACATTTTCATTCCCCTTTCTCTTCACACCAAAATTGCTGTTAGTGTTATCAGCAGCATAACAAACCAACTTACAAAAGACACTGAGTCAAAATTTGAGCAGTTTCACCTGGCACTTCATCGAAATTTAAAAGTTTAACTTAATTCCAGACTGAAATATCTTACAACAATCGGATCAAGTTTTACTTCACGTCTGTTTGAGCTATCCATCGTTACTGTTACATAATTAATGTTTTCCAAAGAAAGCAACACATTATCAAATATAAATGGCAAAATAAAATTAACAATAATTGTTTCGATTTTGGTTCTAGCAGATGAACATTTTGTATCATATAACAACGTTTTAATCAGCTTAGATGTGCAGTCTGATGTTTTGAAACTCAGTTCTTGTCTAACACTGTGGTATGAAAACGTAGCTTCTTTAGTAGCACACTCCAGATCGCTGTTATTGTTATTCCCATCTTTGGCTTTAACAGGTTGACTGCCATCATTTTATTTATGTCAAGCCACTATTGCTGTGCGATCCAGTTTTGGATTACAAGTATCACGTCATCATTGATATGTGTGTCATTTCTGGGTCATGGATTGTCCTCTTTTGTTTGGACTGTATCTCATTTTAGAATCACAATATAGTAGTATCTTTTATATATTAATCTCATGCAGTTTTTTGCAGAAAAATTTGATGTGTTTAACTTTGAAATATATGAGTTTTTAGCAAAGTTATATGAGTTTTTTAATTACCTATTTTTTCCATATGAGCTCAATGAATTTTTTATTTATCTTGTGAATATTACTTTTTATTCTCTTTTTTTTATTTATTCATTTAAGTTAGCAATTATCATGTTTTTTTGCACCATAACAGCCATATTTCCCTCCAAATATTCATTGTTTACAGTAATATTCAAGTGATGAATAACATGATTATCACACACAATATAACTGATGACGTTATCATTGAGGAAGTTCCCTTTATTCTAGATGAGGATGTAAAAATGCAGTAAATAATCAGGGTGGTAATGTTTTACATTTTGATAATACTGTAAGTCCTGAGGAAACAATTTATGAGAATGTTAGTGTAGTATGATGGACATTGATGAAGTTATTTCAGATTTTGATAACTCAGTTGTAATTGCACCAGTTCAAAACCAAGCAAATGTATTACATTACTATTAACTTGGGGACTTGTTGATGGGAATGTAAATAATATTATTTACAATCCTAACAATGAGTTGACTGGGATAAATTCAGATATTCTAGATTGTTGAATAGATGTTTCACCATCTGTTTTTTATTCATTAATAATTGATGATAGCATTATTGAATTGTTAGTGAGAGAAACTAACCTCTACGCACAACAAAAGATTGCTGACCTGCAACTTTCTAGAAATCCCAGGTTCAATATGTAAATGGATTGACACAGACTTCCACGAAATGAAAAAATTCCTTGGAGTTATGTTGTCGATGAGTTTAGGTCACATGCCTGCAATTGGAGATTAATGGTGTTCTGATGACTTGTATGTCTCCAAGTTATCAAGAATAATAAGCAGAAACCGCCTCAAAATATTAATGAGTAATTTGCACTTTTCTGATTATAACCAGGCTAGATCAGAGGATCGGCTTCACAAACAACCTCAAGTTGATGCTTTCATTGTAAAATTCAAACAATGGATTACTCCAAATGAAAAGATATGCAGATGGTACCTTTTTTAGGGCGTTTGTCATTTCGACAATACATTAAAGGAAAAAGACACAAGTATGGCATTAAGATCTTTATCTGTATCTTGTGGGTAGACAGTAAATATAAAGATATATGCTGGTAAAGAATCTGGCAATATTAAAGATTATTTTTCATCAAGGATAGTTATGTTGTAATGAACAATTAAAAAAAAACTTTGAACATAACATTCATTTTACCAAATCTGATAAAAAATAATAACAGCAAAATGAGCAATTTTAGGCCAAATTTAGCAATCGGTAATTTATATAAATGGTGAGACCAACTTTTGTGTCACATGGCAGTCAATCTATTATTATAATAGGACAATAGTTAATATTATCTTACTATCTTACTTACTTGTAAGGGTATAGGACAGCTATACCCTTATGAAAAACCTTAAATAATTAAAACAATTTTATCTACTATTTGTTAAACTTAAAGCAGAGTTAGGCTTTAAAAAAATCTTTCTCGGTGAACAAAAATTGTTTAAGTAATTATGTTTACTAATAAAGATAGTTTATATATTGCTTTAAATATTAGTTATTTCGAAAAAAAAATGAAAACTGTATACAATTACATATAACAAGAACAGATTATAAATTTACAACATTTTTAAACAGAAAAAAATTTTTTCTGTAGTTTTATAATTATAATTTAGTTAAAAATAATACAATACCCTATCAGTTTTCTCCAATAAGGTAGGTCGATTTGTTCACAAAAAAGAATAACATTCAGAATGTCAACTGACAAACAATTCCTCTTTACTTTTTACAATGAACAATGTTTAATCAATAGTTAACCAACAGAGTTTAAACGCATTCTTTATTACAGTCGTTGAATAGCTGAATTGAGTTTTATGAGAACTCCAACTGTTAAAACTCATGCCTCTTTTTCTTCTTATTCATTTCTAAGGGTAAATTTGTTCATATTCAACTGGCCTATGTTAACAGCTGATATTTTATAGTAAAAATGTTCTAATTTATTGTATTGTTCAGTCTTCATCTACACTTCATACTATCATCATGTATATACTCATCAACTCATACATAGCATATTCGGCAATATAATATTTTATAGTATAAAATTTAAAGATTATATTAAATTATATTTATCATGGCTGAACAATGACTATTATTTATTTGACTTATGAACCAGCGAAATTAAGATATAGAATTAGTACACTTAACCGATATATTAAACCAAGGCGGTTATTGAATCGAACACCAACTATAATTTCTATTAAATAAATATTTAAAAAAAACCGTTTGTGTTAGACTACAAATTTACTAAACCTATTCTAAAAAAGCGCGCACGCTAGCGTGCGCGCGTTTTTAGAACTTTCTGAAAGTCTGCCGGCTAGCATACTTAAATCCGGACGGACGACGATCGAATTCATATGATAGATGAATGGCTACCTTGGAGGAGTGCGAGCGGATTATCACAGAGATTGCAGAGATCCGCAGGAGTATTAAAAGAAAACATACTGAATTAACAAAAGGAATATTCGAGCCTGAGCTGAAGCTTCAACGAGATTTTAAAGCTCTTACCGAACTCTTTATTAAGCTTGCTGATAAAATTAGTTCAGAAGAGGATAACAGAAAGTGGATAAAGAAAGAAATATACCGGAAGACAAGACCGCAACCGGCGATGTTGGGTGAAGAATTGTGGGAGAAAAAGGAGCGGGAGTATCGTGAATTCGAAAAGAGGCTTGATATGGACGCTATGTACGATCAGCTGACCGAAGAAGACAGGATGAAGCATAATAAACGTTCTTTCGCTACTCAAGGAAATAAATGGTCGTTTAGCGAGTTGCATCTGAAGATGGATACGTCTAGCATGCTTCCACTAGGACTGTCTACACCGTCAGATACGGCCGATGATAGGAGTGAGGCGGCGACACAAGACAAAAAGATTAATCCCTTACATGGCTCGTTGTCGTGACGAAAAAGAGGCCGATAAAGAGGCTAGAGGCTGAAATGCCTGAGCCGCGACCGGCAGTCGAACTCAAAAAATCTTACGAGACTAAACTCACAATCGAACAGCTGCTGCATACGCCTGACGGGAGATGAGTACAAGAATGACTGTTAGAAACTGTTAGAACTAGCAATCGGGAAAAGCTGGTGCAGGAGTATATGCTAGATGCCATCAGAGATGTAGAAAACAACATGGACAGCGAGTATAATGTTCTTCAATGGGAACTTACTGAAGATTGGTGATGCGATCAGGTCCTGTCCTGATCATAGACTTTGATCAGGACAGTAATATCCTCATAAGAGAAGTGATATGTACAGCTAGTCGAGAACTATTCGAATTGCTGTTCATAAAAAAATCAAAATTTACACGGAAGAAGATTTGGAAGAATATAGAAGAATTCGGATCGCGACAAACGCGCATAGGAGAAACAACTCCGAACTGGAAAGGGTGAAAACCAATCCTGGATTCAAAAATGTGGAGATAAAATGTGGTGCTGTTAAAAAACGAGGAGAAGATCTGATCCTTCTGCAATGACTTTAAACGATAACCGTTAAGTCGAATACGTTAATTTGATGATCCTAACGAAATCTGCGAGAAGTTAAAACTATTGATTGCATTGAAGAAAACGGACAATACGGCACACGATAATGAAATCATATCGATAATCGAAAAAATGAAAGAACGATAACTAATAAAAGGAGAAAGTGCATTGTACGTGATCCATTTGAAAAGATGCCAATCATCAAGTTAGGTCAGAAAGAATTAAACTCAAGAATCCCGTTTGGAATTAATAATGAAGGTGATATTGACGTCCGCAAAAATATCTGCAATTTGGCTTATGCAGAAAATTATGATGATGCCGTCAATATGGGCGACTGCTTGTATTTCATCGAGCAGTACAGTAACGCAGTTTTTCAGCACGTGAGGAGCGTAAGAATTTTAAAGTTGTGATTTCAAAGCAGCTCGCGCTAAGAACGAAACTCATCCGAACGATGAAGACAATCTGAGATATGCGCGGTTTTTCATTCAACAAAACTTCCACCAAGTTGTCTTCAAAGTCGAAAGTATGATCGGAAGGAAAGTCATCGCCGGATTGGTCAAGACCGGAAAAGATGAAGGAACCCAGACCGTCCGAGAAGAAAGAGTTATGAATTTGGGTGAATCCTCTGAGGAATTTTAGTAGATTTTAAAATAAGGAAGGTGAACAAGTCGAAAATTAATGTTAAAAAAGGACGCGGCTTGATAAGTTCAATCGCTAGTCTTCCGAGTAACGTAGTGGGAACCGAATTTAATCGTGCAGTAGATCTGCTCCCTTTCGGCGCACATATACCAGGATATTAGTACTGAGGTCCCGGAACCAAACTAGAAAAAAGATTACAGAGAGGTGATCCGGGGATAAACCCGCTCGATAAATCCTGTAAAGCGCACGATGTTGTGTATAGCATCTAGAGCGATACTCAACGAAGAGCTCAGGCCGATAAAGAATTAACAGAACGAGCCTGGCAAAGGGTATCCGCACCCGATTCAAGCGTCGCTGAGGGCTGCCTCGTGGGCCGTAACAAACGCTATGAAATTGAAAAACAAATTCAGTGAGAAATTGAAAAACCTTCGGCCAAAGGTACGCGGAAAAAATCATACGAAAAAAGGAAAGGGCGTTTACCTTGAGCCGTGCTGCCTCATAACCGGATGTGGAAAAAAGGGAGGGCGTTTACCTCAAATCGCACCGCCCAAAGATTGGATGGGGCGTAAAAAAGTCAGCCTGCAAGCCGCAAACAGGATTGCAGTCAACAAAAAGGCAAAAAAACGCATTAGAACAACTGCACAAGCTGCTGGTTCATCCTTTGTCTAACGTGGAGCTTTTGCGGTTTGCGCGCAAAGCGAAAATACCTAATTTCAGAGGGGTTTTCATGCGCGACACTGCCGCTTAGAAAAAAAAGCCGAATCGAAAAAAGTGAACCTAGACAGTGTAATCAATCCGAGCAGCCACTGGTTGTGCTATAAAAAACGTGGCTCAAAAACTGTTTATTTCGACAGCTACGGAAATTTGCACCCTCCTAAAGAGTAGAACCGCTATCTCAGATGGGATGGAAAGAAAGTCGTCATCAAGTATAACTCAGACCGCAGACAAAGATTCGATTCAGTTGTCTGCGGACATTGTGTTTGAAGTTGTTATTAGGTTCCGCCTGAGTGGAAAATCGTCCTTGTTATTTGCGGATTTTTTCCCACCGATAAAACTCGGCGATGACGCGTAAGAGATCGGTCTCTTCGATTTCATGTCATACAACAACATCCCGAACATACAAAAGAGGAAAAACGACATCTTTTATTATGGTGACGACAAGACGATATGGCTTACACCGGGAATGGAAAGATCTGAGAGTAAAACTGAAACATGATATGGGCGATTATAAGAACTATGATGAAAACGAAGAGAATTTAATTTCGAACGTGACCGATGATGAAAAATGAAAGAAGCGACAGTTTGCTAAGAATAAACCGTCAGGATGCGTGCTGATGATCACAGTCGATCCCACATCTCTGCATTCGCAAATTTTAATTAACTGCTCTCTATTCGAAATCTTTTGGGATTCAACGAGGTGATCTTGCCCGCCAACACGATGCACATATCATAACTCAGACGCAGATCACTATTTCATCTGTAAACGCAATACGTACAACTTGCAACATCGTACGGGGTTCATTCAAGGGTGGAGAAGAAATTCACATAATCCACGAATTCTTTCCTGGAGTCGGGTGAGAATATAAGATAATCGAAGTGTCTCAGCGTCATTTATCTGCTGGCCAACACCAAGACCATACAGAATATAACTGTGCGCATATGCAGCGAACAATCAGAATTGATAAACTTCTGAGACGGGGAAGTTACTGTGAGGTTGCATCTGAGACGACAAAACGATGGGTCTGATTTTCATCGATGATAGAGAATGTATATCTCCTCTCGAAACCACGATAACTATGAGCAGCCGATAACTCTCGATTGCAATGATAACTATGAGCAGCCAGATAATAAATGTAGCACTGCAAACGCCGTATTTGACGAAACTATTACGGATAAAGAGTATCATACTCATTACACTTATGAAGCTACAACTTTAATAATAGTGATGAGATAAGAATCCCCGTCCAGCGGCAAGACATGTACACGCTTCCGTGCGAAAGTTACCTTCACATCACCGGAACGTACAATGATGTCAACGGCGCAGTTGATCCAACGCTAAAATTATTAATTTTGGAGCTTTTCTCTTCGACGAAATACAATATGAAATAGCGGAACAGGAAATCAACAGAGTGAGGAACGCGAGTGTGACTTCAAAGATGAAAAACGCTCTTTCTCTGAGGAACTCGGAAAAAGATAAAATCTTTACCGCGGGTTGGTCATCGTCCGGAGTCGACGATATACAGTCAAGAAACGATGTATGTATCAACCGCGAATTTGCTTCATTTAGCGTATTATTTCCTATGAGAATGCTCTTGGATATCTTCGAAGATTATAACAGAATACTTTTGAACGTAAAACATGAACTAATTTTGTTCCGGGCTTTCACCGATAATAACGCGGTGGTAGTTCCGGCCGGAAAAACGGTCACATTTAAAATCACGAAAATCGTATGGAAAATGCCGTACGTGAACGTTTCAGATGAAAGAAGGCTACCGCTTCTCAGACTGGTCGATAGGGGATGAATCGATCGCCATGGCGTTCAGAAGATGGAGTATTTACGAATATCCTTTTCTCTTCTTACTAGTAAAGAGACCATTTGGACGGTGAAAATGACGACTTAAACGATAAAACCTTGTTACATAATAACTGCATTTCAAACCTCAAGAAGAGGAGAAGCGACTAAAAGCGCTTCCAATTTCGATTCCATCGAAGTTCAAAACATCCACCTATATTTGAATTCGGTATAATACCCGTAGGAAAACATTCCAGGAGATTCTCTCATGTTTTACTAAATGTTCAAGAACTAAAAAAATTCTCTTATTACAAGAAATCTGAAGGGACGTAGATCTTTCCGAACAAATGTCTTTCATTCCACTGATCTTTATAGACTGTTCAAAACAGAACGATGCTTTGAAAAATGGTGCAGTCGATGTAAAAATCGAGAAATAAACCGTCGCAAATATCCCCGCCGACATGTCTGCATATTGCCTGATGATAAACAATTGTGTAATGCAATATATGCCTTTAACGGTAAGAAGAGTTTCTTAATCAGTATAACTCATTGATAGCTCGCCTCAACATGTTCTTCTTCGTAGCTGATTTTAATTTCTTTCGCATATCCGATACCGATGCGTACATCAAAGAATTAATCATTTCTCTGGTCGGATGCAGATTCGAGCATTTTCTATTTAAACTGCCTTTCGACTACTAAGACTAGAGCTGCAATAAAAAACCTTCAAAAAGAAACTGGTCACAGTTGGAATTCGGGATTCGTTTCATACTGGAAGTTGTCGCTAATTTTCATAGGTTTAGGACCTAAATCTGTAATATACGTAAGAGGTGAAATCAGGAAAAGATTACTGGAACGAACACTAAACGACAATCGGTACACGGTGAAAGACTTCGACAAATACGATTGTCCTCCGATCAATATATTCACCTGTAAAACGGCCAGTGTACTCTTTCGATGGAAAGCACGACTGCGCCATGAAAAGAGCAACATGGTTGCACATTTGGTGGAGCGAGCACAGCAGATTCTATATCATGCTGGAAATGGCGGGAAACGATATGGTAAAAACGGAAAACTTCTGTCTAAAGACTCCCGGACGAGAGCTTCTCCAATTTCATCTCAAGCGATTCATCATCGAGCATTACGAACGGTTCGTCCTCGCAAATGTATAAGAAGATCTCCGCGTCTACCTGTAAAGAATCCGGAGATTAAGATCCTATATCTGTTTCATGAAGATAGTGAACACTGGATTGAACTCGTAAAAACGTAATGCGTTTATATATTACATTTGCGTTAAAATATAAATGTATTTAAATTCTGTAACGTCATTTCTGATGTATTTTTGAAACACCATCATACTATATATACATTAAAATATATTTGTGTTTAAATTGTGTAACGCCATTACTGATGTATTCTAGAAAGATTAATAAATGGATTGTTAAAAGAAACAAGCGTTTTCATTTCTAGATTTAATCACCCCTATCTTCTAAACGAGCCGTACCTAAACGGTGTGGTTGAGTCGAAACGATCATTCTTCGAAGGGAATTGATGATCGCATCCTTTGTTACTGCGACCGACACAGCAGCCGTATTTGATTCAAATCGATTTCTATTATGGGTACCTGAAAGAAGGAGAAAATAACGCGAGCCTTACCGATGAAAAAACGGTAGAAGTAGTCGTGCGGCTGTTTCAAGAATCTTACCAATTTCCCGTAGACAGAAAGCTGAACGACGAAATCAAAGAATATGAACCCTTCGATTTCATCGTTTCAAGGTGCGGCGTGCCGGACCATTAACCATATATGGTTGCTAGAATCGCATGGAGAACTTGAAATGACACTATCAGCGGGGGACACCTGAAAAGCTGCAAATGGCGAGAAAAGCGTTCGCCGGGTGGCCGAAACATACGCCACTGAGTTTTACTCAAGATTTCTACGATTATGACATCCTCATTAGGGATAGGTACGGCATCCACAACTTTGTCAAAAACGATAAGGATCGGTGCCAGTACAGATTTGATGGATTGGGAAATATCTTGGCTCATGCGTTTTTACCTAACATTTGCCTAACACGCCTATAGAGATTCACATTGATGAAGCGGAGACATGGATTTACCATCTTGAAGGAAAAACGGAGGATGGTAAAACTAGTCTGCTGAATACGTTGATGCACGAGATCGGACAAGCCTTGGGCATACACTACTCTTTTAAAAGGGATGCGCTCATGTATTCCTTTCTGAATGGACGGACAAACCTGAGCGAAGACGACACACAAGCAATGCAGTCTCTTTACGGCAGCTTTGAAACGTCCCAACCCCAGTCCGCTGATCGGACAGTGCCTGGAGCCGTCTGTTAAACGCAGGCGGAAACCCGGGAAAAAGTGGTGGTCCTCTAACCTTCGCGTGCTGCGCGCAAGAGTTAGGTCTGCTAAGAGAAGATACCAGCGTCGCCCCCTAACGGAGATTATCGTTGATGACGTGCGCGCTGAGGATCTGCGGATCTACCGGCGCGTCCGTAATGAGTACATTCATTCCATCAAGTTATGGCAAGACTCCATGCGTCAATTGCACTGCAGCCCTTGGTAGCTTGCGAAGTCATGTTACCGGCTAAAGCCATTGCACGTGCTGTCCAGTGTTCGATGCGGGTTTAGTGGTCGTGAACACACTTTAACTTCTGTGGCGACTTACTGGGCGTTCCTGGATACTCTGTTTCCAGATGCTCCGGAGGGTGAAGCTTAAGTCGCCGTTAGGGAGGGTGAGATACCATTCCCTGGCGTACGGGCTCTGGAACCCGTAGATATAGACCTTGATATACACCATACATAGTGTACCAAGTATGGCCTCTTATGCTGCACCCGATTGGGCGCATAGATTTGACAGAAATAGAGCACTTATTCAGAATTTAAGGATTGCCGAGCACAGAGCATTACTAATATGCACTGGTGTTTTCAAAACAACCTTCTACGAGGTTACTACCGTATTGGGAAAGGCTCCTTTTATCGATTTAATGGTGAAAGTTCGGGCAGACATGTGGAAATTGCGAAGAGGCCGGGAGGCCGAGGTATTTGGGATGCGGTTTCAAGCTGGAGCGGAAGTACCAGTACCGGAGCGGAACGGTGATCACCATGCATCGGTTCTAAATTTCGTTCAGTTGCCCATCTCCTGCCAGGAGGAGGCTTTACAGCCTTGCGATGGATGCATGGCAGCAAGGATGGCACGCCACGACTAAGGAAAGGTCCTTGTATAGATTTATACAGGACTTGGGAGGATGGTATGCCTCTCCTTCGTTTATAAGGGCAACGGGTGCCCGGGTGCTCTCCAACCACGCGAACTTGAACCAATATTTGTTTCGGTTTCGTCTGGCAGCTGATGAGCTGTGCGTCTGGGGGGAGGTCAAGTCGAATGAATATACGACTGTCCAGCTCTTGGGGTGTCCAGAACTCAGGTCGCCCTGGAACTTATATGTCAGGGGAAAATTGCCCACTCATAAGCGGCGAGTCAATGTGGCGAGAGCCGCATTGTCGGACCGTGTGGGTGTTCCTTAATGCCGTTTCTTTGTTCAACCGGCATCAGTAGTTTATTTAAGGGAAAGACTCCTACCTCGCTGCTGTGGGAAGCTACCCGAGACTTATCGATGGCCATCAGCCAATTCAAGCGCTTTTATATTGGTGGACGGGTACTTGCTGGCATTCAGCAACCTAGGCGTGACAGCTAATTGCTGTCTTGACGAGATAAATTTAATGTATTGAATGTCATATATATTTTAGTAGTTGACGGGGTGCGCCTACCCATTTTAGAATATATTACAAGTGAGCGATGGGACACGAAACAAGTGGTTTGTTGCAGCATGTGTTTGCTCACGCAATTAGGTTAGTTCTAGAAGGTAGTTGGGACACTGGTCGCTAAACTGATTCGAGGCTCAGTAGTCGTTTGTGACACAGACATTCGGTCTCATATTTTAGGGTGACCGAAGGGAGTGGTGGCGAAAGAAATGCCATGCAAATCAACCTTGACATCCCAACCCCGTAGAGGAAGACTCTCGTCTTGTGAGGATTCCGTGTGTAACTGTCTCATAAATTTGAGGCAAATAAACGATAACATACCACCAAAAATGTTGTTTGCAAAAACGAAATTTATTCCTAGTACCCTTAGTGAACTCAAGTTCAGTTCATACCCTTGATTTGGTTTCAATATGAATTCCTGTCTAGTCTACCAGGGAGAAAAGGACAGACCTCCTACTCCCACTCAGCTCCATCGCAGAGTCCCGCGTGACATTAACTTTCACTTACCACCATCGTTGAGTTGCCGAAACCTCACGGCTCCATTTGAATCAATGCCCGCGGCAGCGCAGTCCCCATCCCGCCGAAAGTGATGCTTGTTCATTCAAAAACTGTTCTCGTCAAAACGACACTGCACATCACGGCTGCATGGTTACCCATATCATCGGCAGTGCAGTCGTCGTTTCGCCGAAAGCTGATATTAACAACAATCTCCATTACTTTTACTAACTAACCGTGGCTCGATGCCAACACGCCTACCTCCGGCCAATCAACTATCCAGGCGGTTCCTACTATACCACCCGGGATCTACTATACCCTTTGAGCCGTCCTCCTCAAGGCAAGGAAACAGAGGAAGCCAGCCACAATATTCCATTCTCTCTAATTCTTCTGTTGACTCGTAGATCAAAGAAGGATTTTACTCTCTCGAACTCCCTAACAATTCTGGTACATTCAGCCTCGTACCTGGGACAAACACAAAGGACATGGTCCACAATATCATCGATTTTACAGTCCAGGCACAAGCTCGAATCGATCAAGCCAAACCTAGTCAAATTATTCCTAAATGCGCCATGTCCCGAAAGGAATTGAGTTGTGTACCGATTGGGGCAGACCCACCTAATTGCTCGGAACTCCCTACATTTGGAAATATACTATGCGTGTATCGACCAGTAGAAGAATCGTTCCAACTAGCTTGCCAAGAGTCAAAACCTTGGTCTTCAATTTCTCGCATACGCCCTGATGTTAGAAGGCCACCATTCTTGGAAATATACCGCTTGCTTCGTTCCGCAGCTAAAATGTCAATGGGTTTTATGCTGGCGATCACAGTGACTGCCTCTCGCGAGACAGTTCTGTAGCCACCGACAACAGCTAACAATAGAAGACGCTGGAATCGCAAAAGAATGTCCCTATAACATTGAAATTGTAAACGATGAGGCCAATCGGGCGCAGCGTACAACATTTTGGTCTCACAAACACCTTTATAAAGAATACGCAATATGCTTTGTAAGAGTACGACAACTCAACCCCCAATCGGGATAAATGACTCTACGGAAGCCGAAGAAGGAATCGATGGCCTTCTTCGCTACAAACTGGAGGTGCTCTTTGAATTGAAGCTTCTCATCAAGGATAATACCCAGATACTTCTGAACGGTAACATACCTAATCGGAAGGCCGTCCATCACAATTCGCGGATGACGGGTTGCGGCTAGATGACCCATCAAGAACATCATAGTGATTTTCTTTGCACTGTAAACCATCTTATGCGGAAGACTCCACAACCTTAATACCTTACATGCCTGTGTCGCTCTGAGCTCTATCTCAGCACCCGAATTGCCCTCGACAGCAGCAGCTCATCGTCGGCATAAACCACGATGCGACAGCCACTGGGCATTCGCAATCGCATGAGAGAATTGAACTGAACAACCCAGATGAGTGGACCAGGAACACTGCCGTGCAGACAACCTTTAGACAGGGTCTTTCCTACTACCAAACTGCCGTCACGAAGGACGGCAGTTTTGTCGCTGAAATAACTCAAGAGTGTCCTAATCTCATTTAGCGTGCACCTACGCTGCTGCAGTTGAAACAAGGCAGAAGGCTACCACAAGTTATTGAACGCCCGGGTATGTCCAAGAAGACACCGAGTACATATTTGCACTCGCTGGACAAAGCCAAATCCATGACCCTAAGAAGCGCGTCCTCTGTGCCCTTGCCGGGGCGGAAACCATACTGGTCGTCCATCAGCAGATAGTTAGAAGTTAACCTACTGTTAATGAGGAGGTACAAGACCTTCTTGAAAACCTTACTTACTACAGATAAGAGCGTCAGAGGAGGTAAGAAGAACTTACAGTGGGATCCTTGTCGTCACCTTTGAAGAGCAATTTCAACATACTACGATTTCAACACGCTGGGAAGTGCCTAGTAAAAAGCAACCTATTGAAAACTCTAGTCAGAAGACCAAGAATCACAGGCAATGTGCGTAAAAGTAGCTCCACTGAGATACCATCATATCCGGGAGCTTTATTTTTAGCCAGGCTACAAATTACTTCAGAAATTACTTCCGCCTCAGTAATTTCTGAAGACAAATTCTCAGAGCGGAAACCTACAACTTCCCTGCGGACACGTCGATGATACGAGGTCTCACCAACCTTGGTATCATCTGGAAGCAGATCCTCCATTAAATGAATCACACGATCTTTATCTATAACAACACCATCCTGGGTCGAGAGAGCTGATAGAAGAATGTCTTTGCCGCTTGTGATCAAGAACTCTATAGTCAACACCCCAAGGGTCTTTATTTCCCTGCTCTTGCACAAAAGAGCGTCAGGAATCACGTTTAGAAGACCTAACCTTATGAAAATACTCGGTCCTCTTCCAGCGATAATCCGCAATCAAGACTGCACGCGGATCAGGATCACCTGCACGTTGTGCGGCTCTCCTGAGCCGGCCTACGACCGCTTCATCGCGGTCAATTCCCGAGTCCAGCTACTCTCTTCCGACCCGTGCTTCTGAGAATGGAATACTCTGCGGCTTCAACCACCGCAGAAGAAAGGTTTTCTGCCAGTTTGTCTAACAGAACCTCGTCCAGACTTCGAGCAAAACCTTCAAGCCTGGCCGTAAGATATTTGAAAACTTTTGCCAATCCGCATGCCTTTACAGGAAGCGCCTATGCTGAACAGCAACATCATCCCTAAAGATATCGCGCAGCCCACCTACCCAATCAAAAATTATTAGCCGGTGATCGCTCTCGCAATCATCGACTATTGACCAATTAAGAATCCTATCGGGGATATCCTTAGCAATGGTAACATCAATATTGGTACCATGAAAGGCCCTCCGCAAACCGACTCCACCGACGAAGGTAGTCAATTCGCCGGCTACATTGAAAACATCACATTGATGCTGCCCGATGAAACCTTCGATCAATTCGCCGTTATCAACCTTGATCCCACTGTGCCAAAGAAGCGATTCGGCATTCGCATCAACTCCTATAAAAATAGGATACGCCGCTATTAACCTAACAATTCTATCCCATCTTTCCAAGTACTGTTCAGTGGGATCCCTGTACTGAAAGTACGAACTAACTACAACCAGGTCCAAACCATCCACGGCAAGCTTAACAACGACGTGATGCGTGTCAGAAGTCTGCCGTAAGAAAACACTATCTATAGACTTCCTGCACATTACGGCGGATTTGCTGTCACCAACGAAAAACTTATTCCAACTTATAAAAACCTGGCAGATCACCCCCAACCTCATACGGGTGTTGCAGAAGAAGCACATCGAGGCTCCGTTTCTCAACAACCTCTTTTATTTCGACTTGGACTGCAGAGGCTCACTGGGCATTAAGTTGATCGAACCTAATTATCAAGAGCGTTGAAATACATCTCAACAGCTCTTAAGTAGCAACCACACTCCTTAACCGAGTGCCTATGACATTTGCGCAACCTTTCACAGTTAACGCAAGACGGAGGCTCCTTCTTAAGCGGACAGTTGCCACGCTTGTGACCTTCCTCGCCACAATGCTCGCAGATCGACGCATATCTTAAACTTAAAACTTAATCAAGTAGTCCAGGTCGCTTCTGCCCTACTCAAACCAGTGGGGCAGAACCATCAGGTCTGTCCTTCGCTTTCCTGAAAGCCTCGACTGTTGACTTAGGTTTAACCCGGATGGACGTCCCTGTGTCTATATCGGAAATCTCGTCTTCAGAAGTCAAAGGCACAGGCTCCGGCTTCCTCTTCCGCCCAGACCTTTTCACTACCGTAAGTTCTTCCATCGCCGGAGATTCCTTAACCTGACTAGCCATGAACTAACTAAATCTCACTTTCTTCCTCCTACCACTGAAATGGGCAAGTCTGACGACTGCCTGCAGCGAGCACGGGCAGCTGGAGACCTAAAATATTCTCTTGTCTCTCTTTATACCTTTTAGCCGCTTTTGGATCAGTTATAAAACAACTTCGGATTACGGCCCTCGTTTTGAAAAGAACCCGAGTAGGACTAGCAGGGAATATTCTCTTACTCGTTACAGGAGCTTACGACCAAAGACGTTGCCACCTTTTCGCCGCGGTGAGGCGGGTACACGTTCACAGAAATCTGTGCCTTCTACACCGCAAATGAGGAGATGATGAGTCTGTGTATGATGCTAAACAACAACCGCAGTATGCAATTAACACGCCTTGAAACTATCGGTTACACACGCTACCGACAGTCAAAAACACTAAGAGCAAACCAAAAGACCACAAAACTCTCTGGAAACGCATCCAAGGGATCAGAGAATCAGCTTCGAAACAACCTCAATTTTGACTACTGTCAGACCCGTGCGACCGACGAAATCTTCACCTTCAACAACCCCAGCGGTCGTTACTTACGTGAGCGCCATAAAAGTTGAGGGTAACGATAAAATCCACTACCTGCTGATCAACGGAAAACTCTACGAGGTATTCAAGAAACAGTCGTGGATTTTAAACATAGCAAAGGGCAGTAAATAGGACACCAAGGACTACTAGACCTACTACTACTACTACTAGACCGTTTTGGAGATCACTGATCGGTTGAAGTTTCTCTCCCTTAGCGCGTTCAAGAGAGTGGACTCGATGTATCAGAGACCAAACGGAGAGAGGTGATAATCGAAGATCAAAAGTTGTACATGTATAACCTTCACACGCAACAGCTGATCGGAGGCTATCCTAGAAACGTATCTTCACACTTCAACATCGCTCAACCTTGTAAGATCAACGGGATCGTAAATACGTATACTGGAAAAACGTATCTCATCTATAACGAAGACTTTGTGGCGGAAATAGATGAATATTCTTTCATCGTGGTCGGAACAGATCTTGTTTCTAATCTGTTTCCTGGATTACCCGCAGACATAGATGGAGTGGTCCGTTTCAACAACGGGCTGCTTTATCTTTTCAGGAATGGAAACTACTACGAGTATAATGAATTCTTCCGAAAAGTGATCAGATTCGGAAAGAAGGAACACGAGCTTTTCCGTTTACTGTGTTACAGCAACACCATCCTAAAACAGTTCATTGATTTCATCACCAAGTTTCACGTTTTTCCTAAGGAGGGGGTAAAGTGATTTTATTATAAATTGGATGGACTGCATCGTTTTTGTTTACTCGATTTTTACAATAATGATGATGGAACAAAACTCGGAATTTGCCAAGCTGTTGAAAAAGCTTAAACTCGCTGCAAGTAATTTCAGTGAAAATTCGTTAGTACTATTGATGAGAAGCGACGGTATCGATCATACCAAGCACTGTCGACCGATCGACCATCCCGATAGTTCAGATATCAAGGAGAAATACACTCGTGAAATAATATAAAATTAATTTTAAAGATGAGAATTGCATTATGCATGAATAGGTTATATACATTAATTGTAATTGATGGTGGTGTTGTTGCGGCACTTGCTAGCGATACACTATGAAAGCATCTCGATCACTTTCTTCTATTTAAAGTATCAGCGGTTTAACGTTAACAAATATTCATTTTATCAATAAATATTATTTTTATAAAACTGACTTTATTTTCTTTTTCCTTAAGAAGATGGATGTGAGAGATGAAAAACACTACTTGAAGCATTTTTACCATTTTTATTCATTTTATATTATATACATTTACAATAATTACACTTGTATTACAATATATGCACTTTATATTATTATCGTTCTAATAGAAAAAAACAATTAAAATTTATTAAACTTATTTTCATATAAAATATCTAATTCCTGTTTTAAACTAACAACTTTCCTCCTTGTATGAAAATGATTAGATTTCCGTTTAAATTGGAATCGATCTTGAATACGGCTAAAAAATTGTATGTTTGGATCTTTTAATTTTTCATACACGATTTCACAAGATATTTTAATTTTAATTTATTTATTGTATTAGATAAATTTAAATATTGAACACGGGTAGCATAATATTTGTAATCATCGTTCGGTTCACGTTTATCTAAAATTACAAGACTATTGGTTTTTCTTTCGACAACTGCACATGGTAGCGTCATAGTTTTAAATTTGTTTACTTAACGTTTAACTGTCCCTTTGTAATATATGATTTAAATTTTGATGTACAAGTCGATTGTTTTCTTTTTCAAATTTTAATTTTTCTTCTTCATCTTGTTTTTTTACTCGTCATTTTTCTGCAATATTTTCATGCTCTTGTATTTTTAATTGTGGCTGAGCATTATTATTTTGATATTTCATAAACTCTTTGATGAAATAATCTTTTATAATTTTATTGCATCTAATATAAAAACTTGGAAATATCCAAGAAGATGTTGCTAGTATTAAATCGTCACACAGGTTCCTCTTCAATTACCACCGATAAATTTAAACATTATTCCACCGGATCGGATCCGAGCGGGTGAGAAATACTGTAATAACTCTTGAGATTGCTGGTTTCGATATTAATTTTTTAATTCTTTCCCTCCATCTTGACATAATCTTGTGGCATTAAAAAAACACGTATTCGTATCGATAATTAGCTTAAAATCACCGAAAATACCATACGAATA
The DNA here is from genome assembly GCF_047948215.1 of Lycorma delicatula. Lineage (NCBI taxonomy): Eukaryota > Metazoa > Arthropoda > Insecta > Hemiptera > Fulgoridae > Lycorma > Lycorma delicatula. Next base: position 30,002,419 of record NC_134455.1, read on the forward strand.
GCTATCTTTAATTTGTCCATAACACACATCGATTATACTCATTGTTATTAATCTAAAATGTACAAAAACTTTTAGCATCAATAAAATGTTAATTTTATATATAGATAATTTTCTATATAAACGTGTCGAAAATCCATGAACTTTGTAATCGAGCAAACGGTATAAATAAATATAAAAACTAGAGAATTATAGCTTAATACGATGTATAAAACTAAAAGATAAATCTGGCTGGATATGTGTTAACTGCTTGATGCTACTCAACAGAATGATAAATTTAATGAATACGTAGTATCTGAAAATAATCCCTTCCACTTTCAATACTTACATAAAATATGCGTCTTTTGATTGAGCTATTTCTTGAAACAAACTTTCCAATTCACCAGCGTATATGACTCAAGAGTTTTTTTGGTCGTTCTAACAACAGTTCAATACCATTCTTTCGTTCACATAATCTTAGTATCTTGACTTAATCTCTGATAAATTCACAAACACAATTGTATACGCAAAGATTATTACTACACTCAAACGGATGATAATTAGTAATGTGAGAAATGAAGTCTTCATCCAGAAAGGCGATGAAAGATTTGTAGCTGAAATGCGAACCCGCACGTTTCACGTTGATTACAATATTAGTGAACGGAGTCTGTTCCATACTTACCGAGTTGCAGTTTTTTAAATTTCTTGTTAAAAATGCTAATTCTCTGTGTTGATGGAATGTTTCTTTAGCTTCTTATATTTTAATCTGGAGCTTTTTAATTTTTTGTTTAAAAGACTTTTGTAGATTGTACAAACAAACCAGAGCTTATACACTTCAAGTACTTGTTCAATATCTTGCGTGCTTGAGCGGAAGAGTAATATCAAAATAAATGTCCCTGGTATCTCATCAAACTTCAGGATTATTTCACTTGAAAAAGTAGTAGTTAAAACCGCTGAAAATTCTTCTTTTCTTAATGACCACTTTGTATGAAAGGAGAAGTAGTCATAAGCATTCTTTAGAACTGCAACTTGACTACTGGCTAATATAAGTAAAAAAAGAGGGTTGCGATGCTTTCAACTGCCCGGTTTCAACCATGCATTTATTTTTATACACAGAATACAAGTCTCTTTAACCCATCGGGTTGATTTGGTGATGAACTCATCATCGTAAATCAACTGATTTCAAAGTTTAGAGTTCTAAGGTTCAAATCCTAGTAAAGGCATTCACTTTTATACGGATTTGAATACTTGATCGTGGATACCAGTGATCTTTGGTGGTTGGGTTTCAATTAACCACACATCTCAGAAATGGTCGACCTGAGACTGAACAAGATTACTCTTCATTTACATTCATACATTTCATCCTCTTTTAATACCTTACTGTGGTCCCGGAGGTTAAACAGAAAAACAGTCATTCTTCATTTTTTGATCGGAGTAATTTTTATGGTACTGGCTTATATTAATTTTTATATTTAAAAAGCTTTTGTTTTAATTCGTATTAAACTACCTATCTGTTCATTTATTTTATACAAGAAAATATACAGTTTTATATTAAGATAAATATACAGAAAAATATCTATTTACTAATATGCATAATCACACGTTTATTTACTTCTAATATATAATTAAATATTTATATTATAGCTTCCTCAAGAACAATTTAATATCAATATACAAAATAATTGTTTATTAGTGTTAAACGTAATCTCTATTCGTTCTTTTTAATATTATTATTTTTGCATGTATTACCACGCTAGGGCGCAGGGTAGCCTGTAGGTTTTTTAGGGTCTTCCTGATGATAGAAAGGCGGGGTGGATTTGCAAAGGAATAGTACTGCGATAGTTAGTACTACAGCACACAAACTGGTAATGTACGAGCAAATCCGTCGAGAATTTCGCGGCACTTACACACAACAGTTATCGACGTCATCAGGCACCAGATAACTTTCAAACCGGAAAACAAGACCGATCGAAAATAATAATTGTTTGAACTTTTTGGATACAAAAGTAATAATTAATTAAATAGTAAAATAGATAACAAAATAAAATTAGAAATACATCGTAAAGAAACATTAAATAACGCAATAATGAGTTACCATTCATTTCATCCATGGTCCCAAAAGATGGCTGTTTTTAATTAATTTTTATATAGAGCCATAAAATACCTCAAACGTGATAAAACTTCCTTAAAGAAAGAAATAGAAATTAAAAATATTGCTGTTGCTAACGGTTATAATGTCAGTACTATAAACAAATTATACAATAAAATTAATATAAATAACAATACAAAATTATTACCTGATATAAAGGATAAAATATACGTAAAAAAATTAATGTACACCTTTTTCAAAAAATTGAAAACAAATGCCTTAACACCTGCATATGCTACTAATAACAAAATAATTAATACATTTATTAATAATAATTTTAATAAAATATCATATAATAATGATTCCAAATTTGATAAACAGGAAGTATACAGTTTCGTTTGTGATGATTGCGACTTGGTATATGTGGGTATATGACCAATCGCAAATTTTCCACACCTGCTAAAGAGCATATAAATAGCATTAAAAATAATAAACCAAAAATAATAATAATCTAACTTTGCCAAACATATAATAGAATATTGTCATACATACAGTCATAATAATTTCATGAAAATAATCTTAGATATTTCTTATAAATATTATAATACTTCTATTTTGAAAAAATATCATATATACTGCAATAATAAAAAATTACTTAATGAACAAACATTTTTTGAAGACGATATATTATTTAAAAACGTACTAAATATAAATATAAAGAAGTAATAATATAATATAATAATTATATCTTTGATAACATGGTTCCTTTTGATTTCATTTTAATCCACCAGAGTATATGTATATTCCTTCAGTATACTAGCAGGACCGAACAGTCATGATTGTTTTAAAATTTTAACTATGATTTTTAAACTTTTGACTTGAATCATTAACTTTAGCTCCTGATGATGGCTTCCAAGTAAGCCGAAAGATCTAGGAACGTGCTAAGGTGGATTACATTATTTGTTAATTTATATATTTAACATATCAGCGGTATCATGTTTGAGAAATTAGAGCATATATCTGTTATACACGTCTTAACGTTTATTCATGTGTAATATATATATATATATATATATATATATATATATATAGATGTTATACATGAATATATTCCTGTACGAATGTAACAGTAAAATTATCCTGTGTTAATAAAGAAAAGATTATATTTGGCTTAATCGATCGGTTTGGATTTAAACGATATTTAAGTTCATATCCGTTCAGATGTTGGTAGCGGAATAGTAGCGTCTAGGTCTTCTATCAAGAAGCCACGGCTTTAAATCCGGTCAAGTACGGTATTTACCATAAATAAAAATCTTCATTTCATATTCACATGCAGAAGATTTGAGCTTATGCGGTGAATTATTCATTAACCAAAACAAAAATAAAGAATTTGAAGTTTTAAACTCTGATTCAAATCTCGAACGGAAATGTTATGTTTATTGAAATAATTTACCAGTACTTTTACAATCAAATACATATTGCAGGTTTTATATCTTCAATAAATATTTTTTTCTTTATATGGTATGACATTTCTGCCGTTTTTATTCCTTGTTGCATCAATAATTCTTTCATTCTTTTAAATTTAAAATTTAGAACTAGATATTCACCTATCGTTCTAGCCACAGCCGCTTTATTTGACGGACTATTACTGAAAAATTTCTTTCGTGCAATTCATTTATTTAAACAATACTTGTGTTGATCACCCATTATGAAGTTTTTATAACTCAACTAAAACACATCTGATTGCTTATAAGATAAACTGACAAATAACATAAAACTTTAGTCCATTTCGATTCACGAACCACTTTTTTTGAAGCTGCTTTCACGGCATTTTTCCCAGTACATTTTCTAAACTGCCATAAATACAAAAATATAAGTAAACTATACAATTATTTTAATAAAAATTAATTGTATTTTAATTAAATTAACTAGGACTATGATACCGGTGCACTATGTCGAATAGTAGCTGCAGTATTCAACTTTGGTTAGAACTAATCAGTTTTATTTTACGTTGTTTTATTTAAATATCAATTTAGAACTACATAGTAGTTTCACTGAATATGTTAATTACAATACAACGATAAAAATGAGGTTGATTATTCGTAATTTCTCTTTATCACGTTTCCCCTTCCAACACTTTCTTTGCAGTCAGATAACCTTGCCATTCGTGTTGGGACAACCGAGTTGTATGTTATGTCAGATTCTTAAAAGTTGACCAGTCACAACTACTGTGTTATTCGTTGATTTAATTTCTTCTTTTTTTTTTTAAATACGATACTCATGAAAGGTAAAAAAATACTGTGTGTCGGTTTAGTATGTGTAGATGTGGTGCAAGTCTGTCCTGCTTTTCCTTTAGAGGATACTGATCAAAGGTAATTTCTTTAAATTATGTATCTATATAAGATTTAAAAAAATTAAATAGTCATACTATTTTAATTGTTATTTTCTTTAACGTCATCCAATATTGACAGAGTAGAAATGAGTTTTTTAACTTCCATACATTAAAATTATGTACATACTGAATAAATTCGATGTAAATATACCTTAAAGATAATTTAGTTGGTAAAAAAGCTTTATACTGAATTCAGATTAATAGGAAAACCTGGAAGTCCGTACCCTACCCCTCCAAAGAGCCTAATTTTTAATTTGTGTGCGAGTCGTGATTGAAGTAAATCAAATTTTTTGTAAAATAATAATAATACCCCACAGGGGAAAAGAAAGCAGTGCAGAATATTCGCCTACAAAAACTGAAAACAGCCTATGGGAAAACCCACATCTACAACAAAAAATGCTTGTCTGTTACACACAAGAATCAGGCACTACAACAGTATTCAAGCCTGAAGCTTTGTGCGCCAGCGAAACCCTCACACTCCACAGAAAGCGGACTTATAATACATCTTGAAAGAAGAACGCAAAAGCTACTCTTTCTCGACCCAGAAAAAGCAGAAGACGACTACAGATTGAAATCGCTGAAAACAACCGAAAAATTATCCAATCTTGCAGCCGACATCCGAAGTAGATTACAATTTTACGGACATATCCACAGACTCCCAGCAACAAGGTTCACCCAGAAAATTCTGATCTACATAGAACGAATGAAAACCGTCCCTTGGATCCAACAAGTCAAAAAAGATCTAGAAAAAGCTCAGAAAAATTGACAGAAAATTTTACAGACGTTTAGAAAGACATTTTACAGACATTTAGAAATAGGAAGCACAGTCAGATAATGAAGTCCCGAAGAGACCAGGTACCAAGTGGACAGAAGAAAGAATGACAATACATGGAGAAAAAATGAGAGCCGCATGGAAACGCAAAAAATTGAATCATAATAGCTTTGCGAGACCCAACAGGATCCAGTTGCATATAATAATAATAATAATTAAACTATAAAATAGAGAAGGAAATTATTTATTTACTAGTTTTTTCTACCTAATTTTTTTAAATTATCCAGCGGGAAGAAGAGTTACATTTTTTAACTACATTGTATTTTTTCCAGCAACAATTAAACAAAAAAAAAATTGTTAAATGAAAAATATAAAAATAGCTTTAAAACTCATAAACAGAGTCCATAAAAAAAGAATTGATTCCGTAAAAATAAATCTTTTAATTATATTTCAAATAAATTTGTTAGAAGATATTTAGATTTTTAGGTAATTTACTGAAAATAAAAACTAAACAAATAAAGTCCTTGCTTTTTTAGCCAAATGTTGTGTTAAAAATAGTTTTTTGTCAGTTTGATGGAAGTAAATATTATATTTGTTTAGAAATATAATTTTTTTTTTTTTAAACAGCACATTCGTAAAATTAAACAGAAAATTCTACATACTTCTTAGTAGCTAAAATTAACAAAGTCCACTTTTACAATGAGAAAAGTCGTTCTGACTTTTCAAATAGGTCCCATGATCTGACGTATATAACGGGAGAATATTAAATAAGCACAATAAACATTTAACAATGATGTCTAGCTTACAGACTAATAAAAATGCTTCGGAGCAAACGATTGTTTGGTCTCTTTTAAAAACAAATGCATTTTATCAACTCACGAAAATCTATCATGAAACAAGATGCCCAAAAATGTTACACTTTTTAATAAACAGATATACTATTTTTATTACTTATTCTCTTTCGGGTAAACACAATTTACAACCAATTTACAATTATGAACTCCTTTCTTTTGGATGAAAAGGAATTAGTTTTTAGTTTGTGAAAAATGTAAAGCCTGACCGGGGGATTAGAACACAGATTCTTCGGAATGAAAGGCAAAGACGGTACCACTCCATCACGGAGATAGGCAATACTATTAATGAAAATACTATTAAAATAATATTTTGCTACATTTTGCAAGACGATATTTCAAAAGTGTACCTCACCGTAAAGCTGTAGGGTTAAGGAGTACGTGGATGTACAAAGGTGCTTCAAGTTGCGCGCATTGCGCCGAGGAAGGTCACAAGCGCGACGATTGTCCGCAGAAAGCCGAGAATTGCGCAGAAAGGCTGCGTAAAGAGTGCAATCATTCGGTCAACAGTAAAGTCTATGGCTTTTACTTACGTGCGGTGGAATTTACTTCAATTCTTTGGATAGTTAGTATCCTTCTTTGAAGCTTGATGTTTGTACGTAGTGTTAGGTGAATTTGTGTTGTGAGTCTCGGGGTTGTTTTTCGCAACGCCCATCTCATAGCTGGATGATCTACCAGGTCATGCGGGTTTTGAGTTTTCTGTCTCATACTGTGGTCCATTTCGTTCTTCGGTGCGGAGGGCTTTTGGTTTTAGGTTTATGCGACGGCAAATCGCTTCTTTGGCAACAGTTAGGTGATGACTGTGGGCACTTCTTGCAAGTCGTTGACCCTGGTTGCAGGGTCGCCTTCGCATCGGACTAGAATGGATCTTTGTTAGTAGCTGCGGTAGTCTCAGCCTTTGACTGAGTGCGTTGGTTTAATAGTTATGAGACCTGGCAGAGTTTTTAATCTCCTTACGGTTTCTACCGCTGCGACTTCACTGCGAATTTTGATTAGTTTACTCGTTACATTTTACTTGTTACAGTCTACATTATGTGTCTATCGTTGCACTACTGGCAATTGTTGAGATTACTTATTTACTTGTATACATGTGTACATATGTGTTTATTTTTATTTATTTGATTGCTTACTTTTATTGATAATTTATTTGTTTATTATTCAATTTTGTGAACTGCAAAGTGGATACAGATACATTCTTGTACTTAAGAACTTTAACAACTTTTCTTATTAACTTTAGTTATTTTATTGTTTATCCTTAAGAATTGATTTAATTATTATGGAAGTTCATTAAGAAAACTGTACCATGTGATTATGATTACTTAAGTAAAATTTACTCATGATTACACTATGGGAACTGATTGTAAAAAACCAGCTGTGGAACAAAAACAATTTTCATATATTAACAGAGTATTAAAATTGTAATGGGAACTAAAATGGAAACTACCCCTGTTGTTTTTTTTAATTTTGTAATTTTGTTTTTTTTTTAAATTGTAATGGGAACTACCCCTGTTTTTTTTAAATTTTTATAAAATAAATTATCAAGTTCATTCTCATCACCAAAGATGTAGAACTATTATATTATTATTCTTTTAAAATATGAAGATATTTCATGTTTTTTATTTGAGTATTTTGTGTTTATTTCTTCTACATTATTATAAACTTAGTTTAGTATTTTAAACTTTATTTCTATTACATTTAATTACTTTCATTTTGTTCTTGTTTATTTTCATGTGGTAGTTCTTGTGTAGGACTTCATCCATGCCAGTCATTTTTTCTTCTAAATCTTTTTTACTCTCGCTTAGAATTACTGTATAATCAGCACATTGTAGCATCGTTATCTTTTCACCTTGCACTGTTACTCCGGATCTAAACTGTTCTTTAACATCATATGAGAATGATGGTCTTTATTTACTTCCTCATCACAAAGATTTTTGTTACAAGTGGTATTCATTTAATTCTTTATAGTTCATTTTTTTCCTTCCATGGTTTTTAATAATCTTGTTTATTAATAATTATTTTATGAGGTTCATTCAAGATAAAATTTCAGGCAGTAACTTGAGAGAAGAGATTTTTAAGAGTCAATTGTTTAATTTTGATTATGAGATTGCTAATCATTAATAACTGTATGTAAATGTAAAAATGGAAATTCAATCTTACCAACAATTCGTCCTCATTCTCTTCTCAAGCACTTTCAGTTATTAACCTTCATTTTTCAAGTTGAGATCATTAGAATTAAAATACTTTATACTTTATTTTTTATTTATTTATACATAAACAATATACCAAATGTCCCATGATTAAAAAACTTAACATTAATAACTGATTATGAAAGTCCTTTACAATGACCTTTAAAATTCAATTAATTTTCCTGTAATTTCTTTAGTTAAAATTTTAGATTAGAGAGCACATAGCTTTTTTCATGCAGACCTACACCTAGATATGTGAAATTTCTTTTTATTTTCAAACATTTGGTTGGTTTGATGCAGCTCTCTGAGATTCCCTATCTAGTGCTAGTATTTTCATTTCGGTATACTTCCTACAACCTACATCCCTAACAACTTGTTTTACATATTCCAAACATTGCCTGTCTGCACAATTTTTCCCCTCTACCTGTCCATCCAATATCAAATTGACTATTCCAGGATGCCTTAAGATGGGGTCACAAGTCTGTCTCGTCTTTTAACTACATTTTTCAAACTTTTTCTTTCTTCATTAATTTGCCACAATACCTCTTCACTTGTCACTTTATCCACCAATCTGATTTTTAACATTCTCCTATAGCACCACATATCAAAAACTTCTAATCTTTTCTAATCAGGTATTCCGATCATCCAAGTTTAACTTCCATATAAAGCTATGCTCCAAACATATACTTTCAAAAATATTTTCCAGATATTTAAATTAATTTTTGTTGTAAGCAAATTATATTTCAGACTGAAAGCTCGTTTCGCCTATGTTATTCATCATTTTATATCGCTCCTGCTTCATCTATCTTTATTAATTCTACTTCAAAAATAACAGAATTCTTTTACCTTCGTAATATTTTCTCATCCTTTATGTATATCCAGTGGTCAACTACTTTATTTCTCTCATTTTGATCTTGTTTATTTTCATGCGGCAGTTCTTGCGTAGGACTTCATCCATGTCATTCATTTTCTCTTCTAAATTTCTTTTACTCTCAGCTAGAATTACTGTATAATCAGCACATCGTAGCATGTTTATATTTCACCCTGCACTGTTACTCTGGATCTAAATGTTCTTTAACATCATTAACAGCTAGATTGTTCTAAGTAAAGATTAAAAAGTAATTGCGATATGGAACATCCTTATCTGACTCCCTTTTTTATTACTGCTTCTTTCTTACACTCTTCGATTATTACTGTTGCAGTTTAGTTCCTGTAAATGTTAGCAATTGTTCCTCCACCTCTATACTTTAAATGTTTTAAAATGCTGAACATTTTATTACAGTCTATGTTATCAAATGCCTTTTTTAGGTCTATAAATGCCTGTATGTTGGTTTGTTTTTCTTTAATCTTCCTTCCACTATTAATGTGAGTGCTGAAATTGCTTCCCTTGTCTCTATAATTTTCCTGAAGCCAAATCTGTCTTCTTCTAATACTTCTTCCACCCTCCTTTGAATTCTTTTGTACAGAAGAATTCAGTTAAAATTTTTGATGTATGAGTAAAGGTAATTGCTCTGTATTATTTTCATTTATCTGTTCCGGCTTTGTTTGGTATCATAACAATAACACACTTTTTGAAGTCCAACAGAACTTTCCCTTTTTGTAAATATTATAAACAAGTTTATATAATTTATCTATTACTTCCTCACCTGCATTACGCAGTAGTTCTGCAGGTATCCCGTCTATTCCAGGAGCCTTTGTGAGATTCAAATCAAATGCTCTATTAAATTCAGATCTCAGTACTGTATATGCCTTTTCATCCTCTTCTTCCTCTAAAACACTAGTTTCCAATTCATTTCCTCTGTACAACTCTTCAATATACTCCACTCACCTATTGACCGTTTTTTTTGTTTTATAAATCGATGTGCAATCTTTATTTAACACATTATTACATTTTAATTTATGCACCATATAAGTTTCCTTAACTTTCGTGTGTTCCACTTTTGAACACTTTTCTTTAATCAACTCTTTTTTTACCAATTTGTACTTTCTGTTTATAGTATTTCTTAACTGTCGATAGGTCCTTTTACCTTCTTCATCACTAGCATTCTTATACTTTCAATACTCATCCATCAGCTGCAATATATCCTCTGATATTCAAGGTTTTCTACCAGTTCTCTTTGTTTTACCTAAGTTCACTTCTGCTGATTTAAGAATTTCCTTTTCAACATACTCCCATTCTTCTTCTATGTTTTCTGCCTTATCTTTTTTACTTAGACTTCTTGATTCCACCACTTGATCAGATTCCACTAATTCATCTGACACCTTTTCTTCAGGTTTTTAAACCCAAATCTACATTTCATTATCAATAACTTATGGTCACTATCAATGTTTGCTACTGGATATACTTTGCAGTCAACGAGTTGATTTCTAAATCTTTGCTTAACCATGATATAATTTAACTGGTACCTTGCAGTATTGCCTGGCTTTTTTCATATGTATATTCTTCTACTATGATTTTTAAACTGGGTGTTGGCAATTACTAAATTTTACTTCATGCAAAACTCAATAAGTCGGTCCCCTCTTTCATTTCTTTTGCCCAGCTCAAATTCACCCACAATATTTCCTTCCTTGCCTTTTCCAATCTCCAGCTATTATTAGATTTTCATTCCCTTTTATGTGTTTAATTGCTTTGTCAATTTCTTTGAGACACTCTAGCTCATCATCATCATCATCATCATGGGCACTTGCAGGCATGAAGGTATATAGACATTAACAATCATTGTCAACATAGTGTTTTGATTTTAAGTTTTAATTTTATCCTGATTACAATGATTCTATCGCTAAGTTTTTTGAAATAGTCTACTCATCCCTATCTTCATTACAAAACCTACACCTGCCTGCCCTTTATTTGACACTGAATTAATTATTCTAAAATCACCTGACCAAAAGTCGTTTTCCTCTTCCCACTGAACCCTGCTAATTCCTATTACATCTATACTTAACCTACCCTTTTCCCTCTTTAAATTTTTTCTAACCTACCAACTCGTAACATTTGATGCTCCGACTCATAGAATGTTTTTTCTTTTAATTTTCTGGTGACCATTTCTTAGTGGTCCACACCCGGAGATCCAAATGGGGGCATAGTTTACCTTCGGAATTACTTACCAAGGAAGGCGCCTCCATCTTTATTACATAAAAATGAAGAGAACTACATTTTTTTAGAAAAAAAAACAAAAGTAGTTTTCCATTATTTTCAGCTGTGCAGCAGTCAGATGATCAAGTGATGTTGATATGGCCGTTTAAGTCCTCCTGACTTATGCCCTTAACAACTATTGTAAGAGCTGCTGCCCTCTTTCAGGAATCTTTCCTAAGTCTGGCTCTCAACAGATACCTCTCTAATATGGTTGCACCTTCGGTCCAGCTTCTCTGTGTCACTGAGCACTCAAGCCCTCACCATTGGTAAGGTCTCTTGATTCATAGAGAGGGTAACTTAATATTTGACTACTGAGTTACAGTTGCTGTTATATAAACACCTCAAAAATTAACCATAAATGAAATTAGATTGAACGTGTAACAATTTATAATTATGCTACACTATTTTTTAATTATCTAATGATAATGCGAAGAATTAAAATTAGTTAACTATTAAAATAATGAAGTAGTCATAGTAATTCACATATGACACACACTGCTTTTCAGAGTATGCTCAATTAACGAGTAGACGCTACACACAATCATCAAATTTTAACTCACCACTGTGACTCATTGGATAAGCTCATTTGAAAAATACACCAATGTAAAATCAATGTAACCATAGGTTATGTCTACCATAAATTGAGTATGACTGACGAACGACTCAACCAATCTTCATTAAATTTTCACATGCTCAACTTCAGTTACAATACTACTGCATATCTAAAGTTCAATAAAATTGATCTAGTGATTTTGGAAATTTCCATTTCTTAAAGGAAATTAGATTTTAATTGAATGGTATTTTCTTACTCCTCATACCTCAAAACATAAAGAAAATTCATTTTCACCCCTCACTTACTATTTGGGGTTGAAAATGGATACCATACTTTTCTTCAAAAAGTTGAAAAAACCCTTCAGAATAACATAAGCTTCTTTTCCATTATATCACTTGTATACATTTACATTGTATACAATTAATTATTAGTAGTAATTGTATTTTATTTTTGGAGTATTTGTAATATATTTTATAAATAGACCCCAAGTTCAAGACTTGAAAAAAATTCATAAAAATAATTACTTGATATATATTACTTTCTGTTTAAAAATAATTAACTTCATATAATTTTGAGACTATATTTTATAATCTTTACTGAGTAATAAATAACAGTAAATTAGTATCTTTATTATATCATATTATATATATTATTAGCATATTTTCTGTACAAAAAATCTGTTGTGGTCATCATGTGACTTCCTTGTATGCCTATTAAATTACATGTGCACATTTTTTGCTGCACTTCATTTAAACTTATTTCATTTGAAAGTGGGATACGATCCTCCAATTCTTTAATAAAGTAGACAGTTACACAATTGCTAAAATATTAGGATAGAGTAAAAGTTTCTTTATTACTCGTATTATTAAATCAGTATTATTCGTGTTTCGTGAGTTGCTGTTTAGCAAAAGTTTCAGATTTCTTGTGTGTCGTATAAATAAAAGTTAATAATAATTAAGCAATTCTGTTTAGTGAACTTCTGTATACTGGATATAAATATTAATTTCAACCTAACGTGTAAAATATTGAGTTTTTATTATTTGATAATTGGGTGAATAATAAAAAATGAAAACGAAACAAGTACAGTAAAAATAAAGATAACATGAAGAAATATATCTCAAAAAACAACAAGAAGATGAATATGAAGGGGAAGAAAGTATTAAGACCAAGGAAAGAATAAAAATATTAAGAGGATGATGAATATAAAGAGAGAGAAAATTTTAAAACTAGAAAACATGTACACAAATTGAGATCAAAAGAATTATATCAAACCGAAGAGCGATTAAATGATTGACAACAAAAAGCAAATAAATGAAATGATGATCAACTCCGACTTGTGGAGAATATTGTCTGACAATATCAGAGAAGTAATAAACTAAAACATAAGAATTTTTTGCAATTTATTAAACGCTGGGCATGTATGCCTCAGTGTATATGTTGTTTTTGTGAGGGTCTATTTATCAGTCACTCTATAGTTAACTTAAATATAGATAAAATTAAACAGAAATTCCAGAATAATTAAATAAAATTAAACTAGAAAATTAAAAAATAATACAATTCTAAATTATAATTTTCAATTAATATTAAATAATCACATGTTTTACCAACTCTATTACATGTACACATATGCAATAATGCCTATTAAATTACATACACCCATTTTAAAAAGTGCATAAAATTTTATTTCACTAATAACTTCTGATATTTGTCATTTTTATTTTATTGTTTTTATATTTTTATTGTTTTTTTTGTCTTCAGTCATTTGACTGGTTTGATGCAGCTCTCCAATATTCCCTATCTAGTGCTAGTCGTTTCATTTCAGTATACCCTCTACATCCTACATCCCTAACAATTTGTTTTACATATTGTTATTATTGAATTATTATTTATTGTATTATTTTTTAAATCACAAGTTAATAATTATTAATAAATCAATATATTTAAATTAAAAAAAAGAAAGGTTAAAAAAAGAGATGAAGTCTGATTCAAACCGATGTGCCTTCCCTTTAAGATCAAAATATTTCATTAATTAAAATTTTAATTTTAATTTTAATTTTGATTGCAATCAAAAAGGAAGGTGCACAACTAGATGTTATTACAGTGCTAAATCCAAAATTTCAGCATTCTATGGCTAATCGTTTTTGAATTATGCAAGATACATATGCACATATGTACTTCCACATACTTTTTTACTTCCTTTACTTCGTACAAGGCAGTAAAAAAAAGCTAAAAAAAAAAGAAAATAGGTGATGATGAAATCTGAAGACAGAAATATATATGATCACAATACTTCCTTTACTTCATGCAAGGAAGTAAAAATGACACACTCCACAAAAAGAATTCTTGAAATCATAATCATTTGTAGGTGAGAGAAATGTTTGTATCTGCTGTTATTTATTTTTTAATATTATGTAAAATATTTACTTTTTAGGTGCATTGAACAACACTGGCAAAGAGGTGGGAATGCTTCAAATAACTGCACTGTTTTGTCTCGCCTAGATGCAGAGTGTGAATTTTTTGGTACAATTAGTGGTGGCCTTTTTTGTGGGTAAGTAGATTCAAAAAGCCCTGTTTCATATTTCTGTTCTGGCCTTTTTTTCTATTGATTTCTGGTTAAAAATAGTGCTAGTGCAATAATATGCAAATTAATCTAAACACAGATGTTATTTAATGAAATACTGTATATAACACTGAATTTCTTTTTAGAATGTGACATATCAGTTGGACTTATCTGCTGTGACTTAAATGGAGAATTAGCTGCAAGTGGAGAATTTACACAGTGTCTAATAGTGTCAGCTGTTAGACACTAACTTCTTGTAGCTGGTCAGAAAGCTCGTCACCTAGCTAAAAAGCAACCTTTACACTAGCAATGTGCACAAAAACAGGCTCTTGTGGGCCATAACACATTCTAACCAGACCAAAGAAGACTGGAAAATGTTGTTTTACAATGAGGCAAAACCACTTTGAGGCAAAACCACCATGAGACAAAGACATAGGTTAGAAAAGCATCAGATGAAAATACATCATAGGCTTATATCCAACAATCAATTAAACATCCCCACAAAAAAATGTTTTAGGCTTGTTTCACATTTGAAAGCCCTCTTCATTACTTCCAGTAGATGGTATGTTGAAAAGTGATATATATATAATATATATATATATATATATATACATATATATATATATATCAAGATTCTGATGGAAAGGGATGTAACACAGTTTCAAAACAAATTCCCATAAGGCAAAGGAGTGTTCCAACAAAATTTAACACCACACCAACCAAAAAATTGCAAAACTTTTCTGAAGAAAAAAATATTAAAGTGCTCCCGTGATCAGGCAGCTGCCTAGACTTAAACCCAATTGAAAACCTTTGGGTAATAGTCAAAAATGAATTGTACCATAAAAACTGGCCCCATTACAGCAATAATATCTGTGTGGTTTCATGATGAAGAAATAAAAAAAATGTGTATTATAACTTGTTGAATTCGATGTCAAATCATGTATATGAAGTGATTAAAAATAAAGGAAGGCGCATTAATCACTAGATATTCACAAATTGTACAGATATGATTTCTTTTTTTCTAAATAAAGTTACTTTCCATTAAATAACATCTATGTTCAGATTAATTTTCATGTTATTGCACTAGCACTACTTTCAATTAAAAATTAATGGAAAATAAAAAAAAATATAAACTTACGAAGATGTAAAGTTTAAAACTCAATTAACTTTTATATATCCCCAAAAAATTACATTCCTGAGAGGTTGGGCAGTCATTATTAGTATTTTCAAATACTATATTGTTAGCTATAAGTTAATATAATGTACATTGTTCTAAAAGAAAGCAATGTTATGTTAACATATAGACTTATGTAGTGATACACAAAATGGAAAAAAATCCAATTTTAGGAAATTTAAAAAAATTTTAAATCAATTTTAAACAAAATAAAGCTAGTGTCCAACTGTTAGTGCCACAACTTCAACGTTTCTACACAACTTGAAACAGAACAAAAACGTAGCATAATACCTGAAGAACAATGTCCTACACCAATTTAGGAAGTAAGATGTAGAATTGCCTTCTTGTCTTCTCTCAGCTATATTACTGGACAGATAGTAGATCTCCATTGGGGAAGACTTACTTTGTGATGACCCCAGTCGCCACACACCCCCTCCATCGCAGCCCCTGATGGGCTTTACCAGACGTTGTCCTTTAGACCCTCTAAAAGACTTGATAACACAACACAGTCATCAGTCCTGCTTCTATCAGGATGCCACTGATCCAAATGCCTCAGCAGACATTTCCATCAATGTATTTATACAACCTACTACAGTATTGCCTTCGTATGGCCTCTTCCAACCACGACAATCTACCATAACTTCATTACAGCAATAATAGCTTGCAAATTTTATGCATAAAAAATGAATTTTACCCAGTTACAAAAGTAGAATCCAATTTTTTTTATAAAGCGGGTTGTAGGGACTTCAAAGAAATGCAGAAAGAATCCAAAATAATGTTAATCATACCATAGTACACACATATACAAAGTGTAACACGGAATTCTCCCGGAACTTTCATAACCTATTATACTCGTCAAAGTAATGGAAAAGGTTCATAGAAACATATGTCCGAATGTGCTTCATTTGGAAATTACAGCTAGTGAAAAATTTCGCTCGGATTTCAGCTACAAAAGTGAAATGAGTTCGTGCTGAAATTTTTAGGACGTTAATTAAGAGGCAGAATTGGTGATATCTTATAGTTAGTTATAGACCTGAAAAAAAAGTAGGTCCGAGAAAAGTATCTGCAGTAGTTTTTGAGAAATCTGGGGGTAAAAACTAATAAAGTAATGTAAAAACCCCTATTTTTTATGTTTGACGTACAATAATTTTGTTAAATGGGTAATAAACACGTAACATTTTTAAACAAAACTTGTAGAGAATTTAATTCTGACAGTACGTCGTAAGATAAGTTGAATAAAACATAGAAAAAGTTACAAAAATTTTTTTTGTTTTAATTTAGAAATAGTACATTACTACATTTGTCTTAAAAGTACTTATTTAATGTAAAAAAAACAAATTATTTTTGGTGATGTGAAAAATTTGTAAAAACAGGTTTCCTGTTAAAAATGTAAAAAGGAATGAAATTACACAATTGTAAAATAGAAAAAAAATTTTTTATTAATGAAAGAAATCCAATAAATTGTACGAAAAATTATTATTACAAAGTTGGCAATAAAACAGCTAATAATGATGATTATTAACAACAGCTAACAATAATGATTAATACTATATTACTAATACTTAATATATATATCTAATACATACACTATATATACTTAATGTAGAATACTGTATTATTAGTGTTTAAATCATTCTGTAAGGTGCATTAAGTAAATCGGGTACAGTGAACTTTGTTGTCATTAGTGAAGGTTTTCTGTGAATTTTCGTTTGAACGTCATCGGTTTGCCATTGAAGTAATGCGGTACTTACTTACAAGAGAGGAATACGCTGATATGGTGTTGATTTTGAGTGTATGTAATGGTAGTGCTACAGCTGCTGTAGTAGAATATGAGATACGTTTTCCAAACCCCAGGATTCCACATCTCAAGGCAATTAACGAGACATTTTGCAATTTTCGGAAACAGGTTCACCGATTAATATCGTAGCAGCGACGAACAAAATGTCCAACACGACGCTGCTGAAATTATTATCGCTGCAGTCCAGGCGTCAGTACACGATGTCTTTCTAAGCGAATCGAGAGTCACATTCAATGGTTTGGAGAATACGTAAGCAACATAAGTTCAACATTATTATAAACAGCCAGTTCAACATCTACACTCAGGGGATTGAACATAACTTTTATTTATCATTATTATTCTCACAAGCATGAGTTTAATGAACACAGAAAGTTCCAGGAAGCAGAGCCCCCTGACTAGACGGGAAGGGCGAGTGACCTGCTAAATAACCCCTGATCGCGATGGAAAACAAAAGTAAAACATATGACGCGGGTGAAGCCATGAGGGAAATGTTAGCTCTCATATATGACATAAATAAGTTTTCTATTAAAAAATAGAAAACCAAATTTTCACCAATGAAAATTTTACATTGGAATGTATGGTCACATATACGACCGTGGAATTTTTTTGAAGGTCATACGGCTAACCATCAGAGAATGTGTTATATAGGTGCATGATTCTTTTCGCAGATATTTACAGTCACTGGTTTCTAAGTTGTGAGAAGAGGATTGGTATCTGTACTATCTTGAATCAGAAAATTGTATTAATCGGATACCTTATGTGATTAACTCCTAAACCATGAACTTCAAGAAGCTGGAAAAAATGAAATATAATCATAAAATGTCATGACTAAATTCAAGTATGTCGACGTGACATTTTTCGCTCTTTCTATTGGTGCTATCGAGAAAGGTAATTTCATTTGAAAAACCTCAATGATCTTCACATCCAAATGGGACCTCAAGGTCCCTGACGGATATCCCCCATCTAACCAAGTAACTTTTGTAAATTCATTTATATACTCTTTCCCATAGTTTGCGAGATAAATGGCTTGGAGTATAAATATTCCAGGAATATTGTATGACCTTCAAAACGTGTAACTCGTATAACACTTTCTCCGTATAACATTATCTCTGATGGTTACCCGTATGACCATCAAAAAAGGTCCAAGGTCATATGTGATACATGACTTAAATGTGAAATTTAAGTTCAAAGTTAAGTGGAAATAGTTCATTCCATTTGAAAAACTCGTGTTAACCTTGAAATAAGATCATGTTCAAGGTCACCATGAGGTGTCTCCCTTCAATCTGAGTAACCTTTGTTCAGGTCATTTTTTTACTGTGCGTATTTTACGAGAAAATCGCCTAGAGAGATTAAAATGAAAACATATATATATATATATATATATATATATATATATATATATATATAAGTGCATAAGAAATTTAATTTCACGAGAAAAATAATTTATCAGCTAAATTTTTAATTGTGATTGTTATTATTATTTTTTTGGCATAAGGAACAAAATATGTGACACAATAGAACTTTTCAATCTGAATCTAAATGAGGAAATAAATTTCTTCAACACCCTTCATTTTTTTTGTCATTCATAGGTAAATTTTGAAAGAAATGTAAGAATGTACTTGCATGCAGGGTACTTTTCAGATTATTTAAAATGTGAAAATGTTATTACTTAAAATTTGAGGGTGATGGAAAAATTCTGATTCCATTTTTGAATTCAACATAAAAATAATTTTTGAATTCAACATTTTTAATTAAATAATAAAATTTTAATTTACTAAAAACTGTATTATTAGTAAAAGCAATAGTAATCCGAAAGCAACAACTGTCCCTAATAACAATTCATCTTCTTTTTTTTGTTTTACTATGATTTGATATTTTTTGTTTTATTCATAATATTTTTTTCAGTTATGTAACAAATGATTTTGAAACACATAACATCCTGGTTGATAATTGCGTTTATCATGATGGTTGTGATTTTCCATTATCGATTGTGATTATAAACTCAGAAAATGGTTCAAGAACTATAATTCACTCAAACAAGAATCTACCTGAATTAACTGTGGAAGATTTTAAAAAACTTGATCTATCATGTTACTCCTGGCTACATTTTGAGGTAAATAACAAACTAACAAGATGTTATATCATTTTTTTTTTACGTCAGAAGTGAGAAA
Source organism: Lycorma delicatula (assembly GCF_047948215.1). NCBI lineage: Eukaryota > Metazoa > Arthropoda > Insecta > Hemiptera > Fulgoridae > Lycorma > Lycorma delicatula. Next base: position 30,022,074 of record NC_134455.1, read on the forward strand.
ATTTGTCTCAACCAAATACCCAGTAGCCCGTACATACTGGGTGTGTGGGGTTCACCGCATGCACAGTGGGACCCACTAAAAGCCCACTCCCTCCAAACAACATGGTGATGGAACCACCTAATGAGGTTTTCATCACCATCATGCATTTTAATGAGCACAGCTGTGTAGCCTTCGAGCCACAGCTTCAGCCGTCCCCCGAGGGCACCCAGCAGCAACGATCTGGTTGAACCCTGTTCAGCCTTCCTGACTAATCCCACATGGGCCAAGAAACCACTCCCAGAGCTCAGCCAAATACCAAGGTATTTGACTTTCCTTAATAAGGCCACCTCCGTGCCTTCAAGCTCAACCGAAAATTGAGGGATCTGTCTCCTTCCTGCTATTGGGATCATAATTGTCTTGCGAGCCGAGATTTCCAGTCCCTTGTCCTTCATCCACTGGACGACACATTGCAGTATTGCAACGTGTTGACCAACTTTCAGGTTCACACAGTTTTTTTATATCCGTCTTCTGCTGCCACATGGTATCAGATAGATTATATCATGGTTAAGCAAAGATTTAGAAATCAACTGCAAAGTATACCCAAGAGCAGACAATGATAGCAACCATAATTTAGTGATAATGAAATGTAGATTGGGGTTAGAAACCTGAAGAAAAGAGGTCAGATGAATTAGTGGATTTTGATCAAGTAGTGGAACCAAAGGTTCTGAGTAAAAAAGATAAGGTAAAAAATATAGAAGAGGATTGGAAGAATGTTGAAAAGGAAATTCTTAAATCACCAGAAGCGAACTTAGGCAAAACAAAGAGAACTGGTAGAAAACCTTGGATATCAGAGGATATATTGCAGCTGATGGATGAGTATTGAAAGTAAAAGAATGGTGAATGATGAAGAAGGTAAAAGAACCTATCGACAGTTAAGAAATACTATAAACAGGAAGTACAAATTAGTAAAAGAAGAGTAGATTAAAGAAAAGTGTTCAGAAGTGGAATACAGGAAAGTTAAGGAGAATTATGTGGTGCATAAATTAAAATGTAATGTGTTAAATAAAGATGGTACCTGATTTATAGTACAAATAAAAGGGTTGATAGATGGGTGGAATATATTGAAGCGTTATACAGAGGAAATGAATTAGAAACTGGTGTTTTAGAGGAAGAAAAAGTATTTGAAGAAGAGGGAGCTAAAAAAGGCATTTGATAATGTAGACTGGAATAAAATGTTCAGCACTTTAAAAGATTTCAAGTGGAGTAGAGGAACAATTGCTAACATTTACAGGAACTAAACTTCAACATTAATAATCGAAGAGTGTAAGAAAGAAGCAGTAGTAAAAAAGGGAGTCAGATAAGGATGTTCCCTACCCCCATTACTTATTAATCTTTATATAGAACTAGCTATTAATGATGTTAAAGAACAGTTTAGATCTGGAATAACAGTGCAAGGTGAAAAGATAAAGATGCTAAGATTTGCTGATGATATAGTAATTCTAGCTTAGAATAAAAAAATATTTAGAAGAAACAATGAATGGCATGGATGAAATCCTATGCAAGAGCTACTGCATGAAAATAGACAACAAAGCGTAAATAATGAAATGTAGTATAAAAAATTTAGATGAACCACTGAATATAAAAATAGGACCAGAAAAGACTTTGAGATAGAAGAATTTTGTTATTTGGCAAGTAGAATTGCTAGTGATGGACGAAGCAAGAGCGATATAAAATGCCAAATAATAAAGGAGAAACAAGCTTTTGGTCAGAAATATAATTTGCTTACATCAAAAATTAATTTAAATATCAGGAAAGCATTTTTAAAAGTATATGTTTGGAGCATAGTTTTATATGGAAGTGAAACTTGGACGATCAGAGTACCTGAGAAGAAATGATTAGAAGCTTTTGAAATGTGGTTCTATAGGAGAATGTTAAAAATCAGATAGGTGGACAAATTGTCAAATGAAGAGGTACTGTGGGAAAGGCCACATCTTAAGGCATCCTGGAATAGTCAGTTTGATGTAGTCCTGGAATAGTCAGTTTCTACCTTATCTTTTTTACTCAGAACTCATGGTTCCACTATTTGATCAAAACCCACTAATTCATCTGACACCTTTTCTTCAGGTTTCTAACCCCAGTCTACATTTCATTATCACTAAATTATGGTTGCTGTCATTGTCTGCTCTTGGATATGCTTTGATGTTGATGTTTGTTGTTTGATGTTGAAACCTAATAGCATATACCTATTAGCAAACCTAAAGTACATTTTACAGTATGTCATGAACATCATCCCTAATCTGCTTAATAGTTTACATTCATTTAACTTTCCTGAAAGTTAGTACAGCGTAATGGACATCCAAAAGCATAGTGCCCATTCCAGCAATTATTATAATTTTTGGCAACCAGTTATAAGTTACATTCGAGTTCACATTTATGTAGCTTAGAATATATCAGTGTACTTACCAATCTATGATTGGGTACAGGTTGTACATTTAGTGCAACATAAATATCCATATTTTAACAAAGAATACTTGTCAAATAGTGATTAACACAAGTCACAGTACGTAGTTACAAACAAATTAAAAACATTTAAAAATTGAAAAATCATCAAAGCTTATCATAGGGTTTTATAAAGAATCATAAAACTTCTAAACTATCATAAAAAATGTTTGCACAAAAGTATGAATACAACACCAAATAATTGAAAAGATAAAAGTATTTTCTGTGACAAAATTAAAACCAACTTTTCACATTAATGTATTAGTCATTTTATCTTTCATATATGAAGTTAGTTAGAATTTTTTCAAAAGTCAATTATAATTCTATGTAATTATAATAAATATGCTAGTTTAACTAAAGCGTGACAAACCACACCTCTAGTACTTATGTACTCACTAAAGATAGTCTCATGCTAGATATTTTTATATCTTTACTATATTTATAATACTAGTAGTGGCACTAGTAATAATAACAGTAAATGCATATAATAAATCAAATTTTTAAAAATAGTCATTTTGTGATGAGTACAGAGATTAAAATAAAAAAATAATTATTGTTCATTTTTTATACATTCATTTACACACAATATTAGCTTTTAAATCTAAAACAAGAGGATATTTAAGTTACATTTACATTATTTCCAAAAGGTTACAATATTGTACTTAACCCACATTTAGAGACTTACTTTTTAGACAATTTTGAAGTATATCAAAATAGAATAAAAATGTGGAATAAAAATTTCAAGTAAATCATTACAACTATTGATAATACATATTTATTGCATTTATCTCTTGGAATGTAATTTAATCATTTCATTTTGTTTCAGACCACTTCCTGCACTGAACCATGTAATTTCATTTTATATAATGCTAAAACAGTAAATATATTTAAGGAAATAAGTATGTAATTATGAAATCACTATAAATAATTGTCCTAACGGAGAAAACCCTTGTAAACAACAAACTTTAATTTTTTGCTAAAGTTAGATGAAATATTTCATAAAGCCTTCCAGTTTTGTCCAAAAATAAATAAGAATTTTAGCAAGATCACAACTGCAGGGATGAGAATAAGTTTAATACTGTGCTTCACCGAGCTGTAATGTATTGCACTTTAATAGTACAGAGTAATTCAAGGGAATGGGAAATCAAATATTCTTATGAAAAAATTGAATTAAATAAATTTATTTATAACATTTAAATAGAAAAAAACATGACATTTATGAATACATACACAAAACCTTTTATTGAAGATCACATTTTGCAGGTGAACTCCAAATTTCATGATTTTACAAAACATTTTAACAGTTGCTGTTATGATCTTGGTTTTTAGTTCTTCTGTCATAGTAGGTCAACTACTATACACTTTCTTATAAAGTGATCCCCCAAGAAGAAATCACACACTGATAAATAAGAATAAGGAGAACAGAAGGCCATGGAATGTAAACATCTCTCAAAATTATGTGCTTACCAAACGACTGGCGTACAACACCCAATATTTGTTATGTATGATGATCCATCTTGCTGAAACCAAGTGTTGTCAATAATTTGTGGAAATATCTGTAGTTTCTGTGCAAGAAAGTCTTTCAGCATGGGGATATTATATCAATCTGATGTAACTGTAGTTGTGAGGCCTTCTTTGTTTTCAAAAAAATAAGGACCTATTATGCCACACAATGACACAATATACTGCACGGTAACCTTGTTGCTCTGTAGTGGGCGTTGTAGCGGTTCAGGATTCTTTTGTAACCAATAATGAAATTTTGTTTATTAACAGAAATGTTATTTTGGGGGCATTGTCTGTCATCCACAGTTGGTTAACAAAAGCATTTTCCTCATTTATCATCAAAATCATTCATCACAGAATTGATGGCGCTTTATGTGATCATTTGGTTTTAGTTCCTGGACGCTCTGCAACTTGTAATGATGGTAAAATCCTGTAACAGTATTGTTTGAATACTTGAACTATGCAGCTGTAAAGTCACTGCATGATAATGAATTGAATGATGTGAGTTTTTTATAACAACAGCTCGAAAATTTTCCATATTGTTTGATACAAACAGTCCGTACACCACCTGAAGATTTGTTTTTCATTAGTGAACCTACTTCCTCAAAATTACGTGTCCATATGTTAATTGTATGTGTGTTCATTCTAGTACATAGTCATATCCTAAATTAAACTGGTGGTAAAATTCTCTTCACGCAGCCTCCACATTTTCATTATTTTTATAAAAGCTGCATTATTTTTAAAATCACTCCATGAATCCATGAACTAAATGGGAAGATGACGAATAGAATGGAACGCAAAGATAACAGGATATATATGTATCTCCCTATTAATTGCAAAGTTTGAAAAAGTCCCTTGCTGCTGTGTGATTTCTATTATTGGGCAGCATTTGTTTATTTGGAGGTTATACACTAAGTATGACGTGAGCTGGCTTCTATTAATCAGTGTTCACTCTGGGCTACCAATGCAAATCTAAAAATTTCCTGTTTGCTGAATTGTTAAGTACTAAAAACAGGAAAGTTGTTGCAAAAACTCAATTATAATTTCTTACTCACAATTGCTTACTAATTTCATCATAAAAGTATAAGATAGGACCTATATATCTCCTGTTGCTAAAATTCTCAACTAACAACTTGCTCAACTTTTCCAAAGATATATGGAGTAAAAGTCCTTGAATACTGATGTGGAGAACAATATTCACTGCTCTGTATTAGCATATTGGTTCTTGTTTCTTCATGATATGAGTATTATGTACAGTTGAAAAGAATACATGAGAGAAGATTTAGGTTATTTGTGGAGAACAATAATTGAAACATAAACTTTTGAGGAAATCAATTAAAAATATCTTTCACTGGTAGTGTTGCCACTGGAAATACTTCAATAGTAATGACAAAAAAAACAAATCAAAATCAAATCTTAACTTAATGTTACATTTATCATTTCTGACACAATGAAAGTTGCAGTTCAGTGGTAAATTTATTAACTGAGTTTCGTCTGTTGCAGATGATTCAACTACTTCTACCAAAACCTTTATTTGATTATCAAGACAATATATTTCATGACAACATAGTAGCTCTACATCAGTCATTAAAATTGGCAAATGAATGATTTGTAGTATGTGTGAAAATGCCATGCCTGACCGCGATTCAAACCCAGGACTTCCAGATGAAAGGCTGAGACGCTACCAGTTGCATATCCATTTGCTTATCTCCTGATTAAATCACCCTTTTTCTAGACACCTAGTCTTTTTTTTAAGAACAGTTTTATCAGCTAGTACATTTGATTGAACTTAACACAGTTTTATATAATGTTACCAATCAGTGCACCAACTCCTTCCAGCAAAATTCACTTTAATTATAGCCTTCTTCTCCTCCTCATTCTTCATATAAGGAACTAATTGAACTACCATCTGCTATATCCTACCCCTATCCCTAACCCTATTATGTACACCCTATCTTGGAATGTGTGCAGCTTGTAACAACAAAATTTGATCACAAAAAAGTTTTTTAAGACTTCATTTTATGCTATTTTCCAGACTAAATAGAAGCATTATACTGCACTGATGGTTAGTCAAAAAGGGCACTTTGTTCTTTTATCTGCCCCAGTTTTCTAATGGCTGTAATAAATGTAAGCATTTGACTTGAGACACTAATTAGGGTTGCCTGCTCTGAATGATATTCATCACATGGTCACTATGGTGAACTTAATGAAGGTACCACTTGTAAAATTGTAACACATTTCATTGGGCTTAGCATTTTTATGTGCATCTGTGTATTTAGCAGATGAAAACTATTTCACTCATCATTTTTCTATGTAAGCCTTGTTTGGTATCCAATTGTTCTTGAGAAGCCAATGCTGATATTAAGTAACTGGTAACTCATTTCGGTCTTGTAATAATAATAATACTGTTAAGGTGATGACAAATATTAATAAAGAAAATATAGTTTATATTTTTTTGTATAAAAACTGATAGTGGTAAAAAAGTATTTTTTGTACTGTGAGTAGCAATTGTAAATGCAGATCTACAAATATACCTGGATCAGTTATGGATATACAAATATATAACTGATCTATATATATGTATATCATCCACCTATGTATATCCACCTGACTATGTTAAACCACAGTACTCTGGAAACACAGGAATGCAAATCCAACTAAAAGAAAGTGTTCTGTGGACTGAATTTGAACACAGGTCTGGCAGCATCACAAAACAGTTAATAGGCTAAATTCTATCAGAGGAAATTGTAACAAGTTGCTGATATTGTTACAGGGTCGAAATATTCAACAAGTTAAGTTGATGATGGAGTATGCTATATCATGGAGAATACAGCATAAAGGTCAATTCAAGATTTCAGTTGAAATTGAGAAGGCACGGTCTGAACAACAGATATTAGCTACTGCTGCTGATGTTGTTTTTGTAGGAAAAGACTATGCTTGTTTTAAAGGATACACATCAATGAAAGACACCATTAAAAAAGTTAAACCTATAACAAAGCCTGGGTAGGTGCTTAAAATATTACACACAGTTAAAATATTATTACCTCAAGAAATTTATTTTAGTTATATTATAAATGGTTACACACAGAACTCAGAACTGTTACATTTTATTTTATTCAGCCCTATGAAATAGAAAAGTAATACTATTTTATAACCAGAAACAACTGAAAACCATTATTTTTTTTATTATTATTATTTTCACACTGAAATTATTGTAAAATAAAAAGATTCAGTACTAGTCATAAAATTTGCTTCTCTCTTTATCCTTATTTTATTTCTCAGCTTCTGAGAAAAGAAGCAATCCACTTCTGTTTAATAAAGCTGATTGCAAATATACAATAACTATTAAGAACTATTCAGTAATTATTATTTTAAAGAACTAGTTTTCTAAATACCTTATAACACACATAAAAACATACGTAGCATAATAAAAAGAACACACACACAAAATTATAATTATAATACTAAAATATAATTATTCATATTATAATTATATAAACAGAATGCATCACGAAGTTTTCCCATGTTTTTCATAATCTATCTACTCGTAAAAATAATGGAAAAAGTTCATATAAACATTTGTCTTAAAATGCTTCGTTTGCGAGTTACGGCTAATGAAAGATTTCGCACAGATTTTAGCTACCCCGTTGAAATGAGGTCAACATATTAAAAAGGTCCGAATTTTTCTAACTTTTCTTTTATTCAATTTATCTTACACCATTTTTTCAGAATAAAAATTCTCTATAAGTTTTATTTAAACGATTTATATGTTTATTACCCATTTAACAAACTCAAAATAAAAAGCAGGGTGTTTTCCAAATTTATTAATCTTCACCCCCAGATTTCTCAAAAACTACTAAAGATACGGTCTGGGAACTATTTTATTTTATTTTTCAGGTCTACCACTACAAGAATTCAGTAAAAATCTGCCCCTTAATTAATGTCTTCAAAATTTCAGTACGAACTCATTTCATTGGGGTAGCTGAAATCCGAGCAAAATCTTTCAGTAGTTGTAACTCTCACTATTCTACTTTTTACAAGTAGAATAGGTTATGAAAATACCGGGAGAACTTCATGATACATTCCATATATAAGAAATAAGCATTTTATTCAGTAATATAAACAATTACATTCAGCTTAATCATATTGAACACAACCTAACCACTTTTGCCAATAACATGGTTAGTCTAAACCATTGGTTCTCAAACTTTTTCGCCCACCACCCACATTGAGAATCAAAACTTTTCTAGCGATCTCCCAAAATTTTTAAACTTACTATCTGTTAAAAATAATAATAGCAATTGCAATTATTGTTTTTAAACGTCGCATTTACTATTTCTGAGTTGAAACTTATGTTTTAAGTGAGAGCAATTGAAATGCATATTTAATTATATTTGGAAGTATTTTATTAAAATTGCTTTCATAAAAATTACAGTTGTACTTATAGTTATATAACAACAATAGCAGTAGTAACATATTCAATATAGCAATACAATAATTAAAACAAAGGCTTCAACTGAAAAATTACACTTATATTAATGTAAGGGTAATGTATGAAAATTAAAGGGTTTTGATCTAGCTTTGCTGACAAATTGTGAGGTGTTTAATGTTGCGTTGCAGTTTTTGAATTTTGTTCATTTTGTGTCGAGATATTGAAATCTTTAATGATTGAGGCTGTAACATGATCTTGCGTTAAGCTGTGAGCGGATGAAACATGTTGCAGTCTCAATCTTTAAAGATTTCAATTCCTCAGCACGAAATGAACAAAAACTGAAAACTGCAAACTACATTAAAGACCTCACAATTTGTCATTAAAGCTAGATCAACTAGATCAAACCCCTTTATTTTTCATATTTATTTGTATCAATACGTTGCTTAGATCAGGAGATATGCAGCATTAAAGACCAAAGTGGCCTTTTCTTTTTAAAGAGAAATATTTCGGTTCAGAAATATTGTAAAATTTCTTTTTATCTACAAAAAAGAAAATAAAGCTAAAGTCTTATGTTTTAAAATGATTTTAGTGCAGTTTACTGAAGAAGTTTCGCTTCCCCCAATGCGCTCGATCAAATACGAAGAAAAGCTTTAAAATTTTTAAAACTTTTTTCTCACTGATCTTTTATCTCTGGTCTTTTCATTGTAATTACACTATATTGCAGGATTTGCACTGTTTGTTTACTATCTTTAATAAATATTTATAATTGTGGGAATTTGCAGCAACAAAATAAAGAGTATAATTAATTTGTTTTGTAATTATCCAATTTTATAATTGTAAGTTATCAATAAAATGTACATGTTTGGCAATGTATAAATGTTTAATTTTAGTAAAAGATATACTTTCATAATAAACATAACTGACTTCAAAACTGTATTAAATTAGAAAATAATAATTTTTCAATTCCTCTTAAAATTTTACATTTTAAGACTCGGTACCAAATAAAAATAAAATTACCAATAGCCTTTAATACTTCATTTGTCCCTTAAATATCAAGACTTAAAAAAGTACTATTTTAAAGATTTCAGTAGATTTTTGAAATTAGTTTTTAAATTTTAATTTACACTTTTTTTCAATTTGGCAACGATTGAAAAAAATGCTGCCCATATGAAAAATTAGCTGCTCACAAAAAACAAGAAACCAACATCTTATTAAAAATAATAAGAAATAGGTGATTACAAGACCAGTTTAAAGTGAATTACCAACTAAAAACTTAATCTCTGGAATGTGGAATACATATTATTCTTTTACCCAAGTCTTTCTCAGTAATTTTCTTGAATTTTTGCAAGAATAACGTTCAATGTTAGAATGACATTGACAGTGCTGGCGCGTAGCTAAAATTAAGGGGGGGGGGGATGGGTGCTGCTCTAGAAAATTTTTTTCTCGGCCTTTTAAAGGCCATGGTTCTGTAAAATAAAAGAAACGAAAAAAATGAATCAAATAGAATAGCTGGAAGCAGGATAATAATCTAATTTTACACTTTATCATATTCAAGAATATGGTACACGCAAGTTAAAAAGAAAAACTACCTTCCACCAGCACGCCATGGTCGGCACTGCGGAAGCGACAGTGCTCTCTCCACTTTGCATCCTCGTGTGCAGCTTCCTATGTGCGCACGCGCACAACAGCCAAACACCAAATTGAGAAGCGCACAGTTCCATAAAAAGATTATTGTATCTTTTTTATAAACTGGGGGATGGCTACAACATTCAGCTTAAGGATTACAAATTGTACAAGTATAAAGAAAGAATTAAAGAAAAAAGCACTCGTTATATGAAATGTTATCGATAATATTAAGTGGAAATAGAGGATACTGTAGTTTCACAGTCCCTATACGCGAGCCGCCTCTGGACATTAGACTACAAACCTACATACTATTACACTACAATAATGTAAAATGCTCTTAAACAATGATGAAACAGCAATAAAAATATCTCCACATCATTTATGAAGACTGTTAATTTTGGTTTTAAAAACTTTTCCTCTAACTTACGTAAAAAACTCTTAAAATGGGACCACAAAAAGAATTTCCTCTGCAGAATAAGAAAATGGCGCAATTGAAAACTTCCTCTTTTTGTTATTAATTTTAACGTCCGCATAGGATCACTTTAGTTAGTTCATTATCCCAGTCACTTCGATGGGACTTTTTGGGTCTTGCGGTTCCCCAAGCACTTTTTCATAGGTTCCAATCTTTGTGCCCTTTCTAGTGTTGAAAATGTTCATCTTGTGAGTTTTTTCTTGAGCGTGAAATGAGTGTTTTTGTTCTGGATTTTCTTTTTTAATTTTATTTTATCTGTGAGTCTTCTGGTGTAAGGCCAATTTCCTTCAGATCCTCTCTTATTTCTCTGACTCATCTGCATCCTGTCTTGATGTTTTTCGAGTAGAGATTGTACTATACTAGCTGTTTCAGGAGTCTTGAATCTTGCATCCTAATGATATGTTAAAAGAATCCCTTACGCACGTTATCAGTGATTGGTTCTAACTCTTTGTACACGACTTTGCTGGGCACAATCCACCACTGCCTTTCTGGTATTTTTTTATGCAGGTTCTTCCAATTCTTCTTTCGAGTTTTTGGAGTCTTTTTTTTTTTTTTATTGTTCGTTCAGTTGGAAGAGTGTTGCTGCTGCATAAGTGGCTTTCCAATTTTATGACTGTGTTGTAGTGTCTTATTTTTGCGTTTATTTATGCTCATTTTTTATCGTAAGTGTACCAGGTAATTTTTGAGCTTTAGTTAGTTTGTTTCTTCTTATCTGTATCGAAATTATTTCGTTTCGGTTGTTTTTTATTATTTCTCCGAGGTATTTAAATTGGGTTACTATTTTGATTTTATTACCGTTTATGTTAACTTCTGTTAATCGTGTTTGTTTTTGGATCATAATTTCTGTCTTTTTGAATAATACTTTGAGGCCAATTTTATTTGCAATGTTTTGAAGTCTTAATAACTATGATTTACTTTCGTTGATGTTATTTGCTAGCAGTGCCAAGTTGTGGGCGAAATCAACACAGTTCATTTTGATTTTTCGGTTTATTTTACTTTTCGGGGCATTTTTTGAGCCATTTCCTCATTACCATATAGAGAACGCAGTTGAATAATAGCGGTGAGAGCCCATCGCCTTCGCACAGTGCTGTTTTCATTTCAAATGATTCTGAGAGCTCGCCTCTGAATTTTACATTCGACTTATTATTTGTAAGGGCCAGATTTTTCGTGTTTATTATGTAAGTCCGAGGTGTCTTAACATTTTTAGTAGGGAGGGATTCTCTGTGGATGCTGTCAGAAACTTTCTTGAAATTTACAAATGTTATCACTATGTCTCTATTTCTTTTCTTGTTGTAATCCATTAATAGCTTGAGACTCATGATCTGATCTGGACAGCTCATCCAGGGTCTGAAACCTCCCTGGTATTCTCCTAGTTCTTTCTCAAGTTGTGAACCGATCCTGTTGACGATGATTCTTGAAAGAATTTTGTATATTGAATCTAGGAGTAAGATTCCCCTGTAATTGTTAGGGTCTGTTTTGACCCCTTTTTTGTGTAGCAGATAGACGAGAGCTGTCGTCCAGGGTACTGATAGTTCTTTGATCCAAATATTCACAAGCAGTTGAAGGACAATTTTTTCTGATTTCCCTGCATGTTTCCAGATCTCTACAAAAGTTTAATTTTCTTCTGCTGCTTTGTAATTTTTCATGTCAACCAGTTCTTGGTAGACTTCTTTTGTTGTGGAAGGGTTGATGTTTTCTGATGGTGTTGTTATTGGGATGTTGGTGTTGAAGTTTAGGAGTTCTGTCGGTTGAAATATTTACCTAGGACTTCTTTGTTGTCTTTATTGTTATGGGCTAGTTTACCATTTTCATTCTTTATTAGTAGGGTTGCGGGTTTGTATTTTTGAAGCTGAATTTTGAAGGTTTTATAGTAGTCTCCTGACTGTGTTTTATTGAATTCTTCTTCTATTGACTTCAGCTTGTCTTATGGTGTTGTCTTTTTATTCTCTTTAGGGTTTGAGTGGTTTCTTTTGTTTGTTTTACTAGATTTTGGAAGAATGTTTCTGATTTTTGGGATTGGTGAAATAGCCATGTTTGATGTCTTTTCTCTACTGTTTCGTCACAATTGCTATCCCACCATTGATGTTTTTTACAGATTTTATTGGGTTTAATTCTTCTGCGATTTGTTTATGGTTACTGTAGATCTCAAAACTTTTCTCTTTCTTTACGTTTTTTGAAGAGTTATTTTTATTATTAATGGGTGCACAGGCGTTTATTATATTGTAGATTTTAGTAGATGCTTTTAGGATGAGTGTTAAGATTCTTGGGGATTGAGACTTGAATTCTTGTATGGAGTTTATTATTTTGAAGCTGACTAAAAAGCCTGTTCCAAACTGTGGGAGATTTTTCATCACTCTCTTCCCAGTTATACCTTTGTAGACCCTATATCCTTGAGATATATAGCATCCTGGTCAATGTTTCTTATTTCCTGCAGACCCATGATGAAAATTTTGTTTTGGTCCATTTGGCCAGTTGTTATTTTTTGTTTACAGTCTGCATGAGCGAGTTCACATTGTACGTGCAAATGTAGGTGATTTGCTTTAGTTTGATTTTTGACTGTATTTTTCTTGTTCGTGTGTGTAGTGTTGGGACATTCCAATGCTTCCAATTGCATGTTATCTTCTACGTGGCAGCCCACCGTGCCTGAATGCTGCCTTCTCTGAATTTTAATGTTGCTTGGTTCAGTTTATGGAGTATTGCTTAAAAAACCTTTCATGATTGTCAAGGGGTGACTGTTGGTGGAACTAGGTCTCGAGTTACAATTCTATATGTTATCTTGTTAATTAATTTACAAGAGATATTTCTAAATAAAGACCGCTGGGAAATTTCTCTTCTTAAGTTGGCGAAGCTGTGTCGTTCATGATCACGCTAGCAATATACACACTGCATTGTTATCTGAAAGTTGTTGCGTTGTAGTATCCTTGATTACGTGTGAGTTATTACGTTATAAAATGAATACGAAAATCGATTTTGCCGCCAACTGTGAAATACGTGTAGTCATACGTTTTTTAAACCATCAAAACGTTAAGCCGGTTGAAATTTATAGGCAGTTGGTTGCTGTGTACGGTGATAATGTAATGAATGAAAGAAACTTCCGAAAATGGTGTGAAAGGTTTGGAAATAACTGTATTAATGTGCATGATGAAGAACGTTCGGGGAAGCCCTCGATAATCACTGAGAACTTGCTGAAACGTTTCGAAGATGAAATCAGAAAAAATCGTCGTTCAACGATTTCCGACCTGGCCCTTCTTTTTCTTGATGTTTCAAGAGCTATTATTGGTCGCATTTTTCATTACCATTTAGGCTTCAGAAAGGTTTGTGCACGTTGGGTGCCACACGTCTTAACGGAACGTCACAAAAAAAAAACTGGATGGGATCTGTTTTGAAATTTTTGAATGCGGTACACAGAAAAAGGTGATGAGTTCCTTAATTCATTGTTATCGGCGATGAAATATGGATTTCGTATTACACGCCAGAGAGAAAATGGCGTCAAGTGAATGGCGTCATCCTCAATCACCAACCAGACCAACAAAGGTCAAGTCACAAACATTTGGACTCAAATTGATGGCCACAGTCTTTTGGGATCGGTTTGGCATACTGCTGATTGATTTTATGCCACGTGGAACGACTATAAATGCAGAAGCCTACTGCGAAACTCTACCTATGTTACAGCGCGCCATTCAAAATAGGCGACGTGGACAGCTGACCGACTGCGTTCACGTCACGATAATGCACGTCAACATGTTGCGGGTCCAACACGAGATTTACTGAGAACATTTGGATGGAAAATTTATGATCACCCACCATAGTCCGGACTTAGCTCCTTATGATTACCATTAGTTTGGGAAATTGAAAGAATTTTGAGTGGTAAGCAATTCGCGGGTGACTATGAACTGAAAAATGCTTTTAATCAGTGGCTAAATGGACTGGCGGCAGAAGAATACAACGAGGGTATATTGAAGCTGGAGTACCGCTAAAATAAATGTCATAATTCATGTGGTGATTACATAGAGAAGTAGTATATGGTATGTAGTTTAAGAGAAATAAAAAATATTTATAAAGTTTTCAGAATAATTTTTTTTACAATGAAATGGTCTTTATTTTAGAGATAACCTCTTGTATAATTTAATCAATTCCTCTGAATGTTAACTAGATCTGTTCTTTACAAACTTTAGATGACGTATACACTCTATATGATCCATTTAATATTACAAATTCATTGAAGAAAAGCTCTCTGTTTCTATATAAATAATGATTTCTCACAAAAATATGATATATTTATTTTAAATTTGATGTTTTGCAGGGCAATGATAATTAGTGCATGGGGAGAGTCTGGAGCAACTGGATTCTCAGATGAGGAGGACTTTGTTTTTACTCCAGCAAACATACAACAGAAGACTGTAGACACATTAGGTGCTGGAGATACATTTTGTGCTGCTGTTATATTTAGCCTTAATGAAGGTTTGTCAACAAATGTTTACTTTATTGTACATTTATTTTTATTTTTAGACACACTAGAAAACAATTAACAGATAAAATTCATGATATTAACATTTGAGATATTTTTTTTTTTATTTGAATTAACATTTGGGGTTTTATGAATAAACAAAACTGAAATAATTAAAATAGTTTTTTTTATGTATGTAGATTGTTTTAGTTTTAGGTAAACAGAGTAAAGCCCAAGATAAAGTTGAGCTCTGGGTCTGAAAAGAGTATTTCATAGAAACTTGTAAAGAGATATTTGCATTCAAATACTACAAAAATAATATTATGCATATAACACATCAAAGAGAGATAGTTCTTGTTACTTTTAATATATTCTGAATCTTTCTTCTGTTAGCCATGATTGCTTTAGAGCTAGATTGCTCTAAGTAACCATGCCCTGATTACTTAGAGCTACATTACTTATAGCTTGTTCTAAGTAATATAGCTTGATTACTACATAATAATCATAGTATTTGCACCAGCTGATTAATGTCATAGTTGTATTATACTTGAAGACCAGGTGTTTTATAGCTGTTTCACAACTATCAAAATAAGTTCACACACACACACACACACACACACACACATTCCTACTTTTTTGTTTGTTTAACCTCAACCACCGTTAGGTATTGCTTCAGAGGATGAGATGAATGATTTGTAGCATGTGTGAAAATGGCATGCCTGACCGGGATTCGAACCTGGGATCTCCAGATGAAAGGCCGACATGCTACCACTCATGCCACTTAAAAAGCATTGTCATCACTGCTATTTATAATCACCTTGTAGTTGGATTCTATATGAACTGCTCACATATACTTTGTTTCATTTACATCGAGATACAAAATAGGAAAAATATTTTCATGCACCAGTATAATCAAAAATAGTTTAAACTTTTATAAAAATTAAATTAAAAAATATTTTATTCAGCAAGCTATCGTAATACCAAACAATTTTTAATATGTGTGTGTGTGTGTGTGTGTGTGTGTGTGTGTGTGTGTGTGTGTGTGTGTGTGTGTGTGTGTGTGTGTGTGTGTGTGTGTGTGTGTGTGTGTGTGTGTGTGTGTGTGTGTGTGTGTGTGTGTGTGTGTGTGTGTGTGTGTGTGTGTGTGTGTGTGTGTGTGTGTGTGTGTGTGTGTGTGTGTGTGTGTGTGTGTGTGTGTGTGTGTGTGTGTGTGTGTGTGTGTGTGTGTGTGTGTGTGTGTGTGATATTAATCACTAGAAAATTACTTTTAAGAAGCTTTTTCTAATTAAACATTTATTGTTCATTAAAAAAAAATTAAAATATTTCTCACCTTATAAAATGTTGTTTTATCCTAGAGAATCTGAACAGACAGCAGGTAGAAGATATCTCTCATATAGATTAATAATATTGTTAATACAATTTGTTATGTTATTAACAATAAGAATTGCTTTAAATTGTGAAATTCTGATAAGGATCTTCAAGAAAATTCACAGCAAATTATGGATTATCTGATCATTAAACTCAATTGTTGGACAATTTTTTTAGTTGGCACTAAAAATTATTTTTTTTTACACTGTCAGCTGCTTTGGGTCATTAAAGAAAGGATTGGTCAGAATATTCATCATAAGATACAATGATATTTTCATAAATATTTTTCAGTGTAATTTCATTTCAAGTATAGACAGCTGTTGAAAAGAATCTAACAAATGAGAATTGCATTTTTTAATAAATTCTAAAGAAGTCACAGAAACTTTGAACTATCATGCCCTCTTACAAACATATTACACCTTACTACGTAAACATATATAAAATATAATGGTACTCAAATTCTGCCAGAAAAGAGACTCAGATGAAAAGTGTAATCTACTAGAGAAATTTGTTAATCTGAATGCAGTTTGATTTTTATAATTCTTTACATTATTTAAAGTGTTTTAGATTATTTTTGCCCATAGTCATTTGAAATAAATTTTTAGATCACCCCAAATATAAGATTATTATTATTAAATATTAAATTTTTACAAACAATATTAAAAACTAACCGTATTCTTATTTCAGTAACATTTACAGAAAGACAAATTTTTCAATTGAACCCTTTTGTAATTTGGGATGGATAATGCCTATTCTCAGTTATTTTTTGCAAGGATTCCATAATTATCTTTTAACATCAGAAAATTTGCATCTTTATTTATTTATTCTATTTTTTATCTTTCTCTTCATCACCTTTATTTAATAAGTAACTAAATATATCAGTAAACAACTTACAACCTGGTTCTTTACTTTAAAGATTCTACCATGAATTTCTCTCTGTAAAGGTTTATTTACAGAATATTTTTGAAGTATTTCAAATAACCAACTCATCAGGGAAAAGGTTGTTTCAGAAAGGGAAAACAATTGCCTTTGTACTTAGGTTCATGAATATGATACAGAAAGCATTTGTTTCAGAGCATTATCATGATAACTAAAATTAAAATTATGATTGAACATGTTTTGCTATAAATTGCTGTGATTTTTTTGTAATTTTGTTCTATTATCATTGATTTTTTTTTAATTCTAATAAATGCTATATTTACTTTAACTCTGCTCAGATACTCAATTCTTAAATTCAAAGTCAAATCTAAAATAAATCAGTACTACAATGAATTAATTTTGTGCCAGTTCTCTCCAAAAATACAATTACCTTTTTCATCACTTTGGCCAATTATAATATTTTCAATAGAAATAGGAAAAGATAATTTATAAATTGGGTACACATTTTACCAAGATGAAAATTATTAAAAAACTATTACAATGTTCAGTATGAATGAAAGTAGCCATAATCAAATATAGAATCACAAAACCAAAGACCAAGGCTATGAAACCATGAGAGTAAGAGATTACAACATTGTAGTAAATAATTTAATAGTGATAAACCAACCAAATGGTAAGTCCAGCCTGTATAGCTCACAAGTACTAATATTACAGTATGTTAAGCTCTAAGTGAACACCATGAGAAACAGAAAGGATTACAAACACCAGATCAGATTTTTGAAAAACATAATTTTTATTATGAAATATTAGACAATCTCATAAAAATTACCACATGTTTAATTTAGCTTTAGTAAAGCTTCATTTTTTTACTACAGTGGAAACTACAAAATGTATTTAGAAAATTTTTCTACAGAAGCATTTACTAATGTAAATATATCTCACTTTTTCAATTGAATAAATTCATAACTGACTCAAAAATTGGAAAATTATCTTCGACCTTCTTTGATATGATATACAGTACAGAGATGTTGAATCATTAGACTTTACAGGAATTTTAACTTCAAACAAGAACTTATTTAGTTAGTTGTTTCGTACCACACAAAAAAAAATGAATTTTTAATAAAAATCTATTTTATGATGACTTCATTATTAATCACCCCAGTTAACAGAATTTATCTGTTGTTCGCAGAAAGAAAATAAGAACGAGGAAGTATAAGAATGGAACTTTGCATTGTATTACTAACAGAGGATATTTTATTTTGCCCACTTTTATTATTTTTACAATTTTATAAATTGTCATGGGGCCCTAAGAATCTTAAATCTGATAAATTTATTCTCCTTCACCCATTCCTTAACATACAAGTTGCCAGTATTTCAGGGGTCAGAGATGTCCTTTGTGATCTATCGAAACCTCTTGGTGTTGCACATAATATTTCTGATGGTCATAAACTTACCACAATCCAGTCTCTCAAACCCTGCTGTTCACTAGATCTCTTGTCAAGTACATGCCGCTTATTCAAGTTTGTAACCTAATTTCATCCATCCATCTCACTCTCATTATGTCTACTGTTATTTTATCAATCTTCACCTCCAGGTTCTGTTTTGTTCAACTATTCTGCATTCTTATTATATATGCATACCATCACAGACCACTCTGGTAACAAATCCTTTCTCCCAGATTTGTTCTTTGTCCATCTCTTCTGCTTATTTCATAATTATATCATTATTTTTCCTAATTTACATTTGTTAAACTTCTTTTTGGCTAATATTAATTGGTTCTTGCAGCTCTGTAATACATGTTTCCTCTGCATAAGTCAATTGGTATGTAATGTATATTGAATAGACACAACGTTGTTCCTTAAGTAAGGAATCATCTTCATTAGGTTTCTGATTGCATTGTAAAACTAGTTCACTTTATCCTATTTAACTCTAGTTTGCATAAATTATCTGAGCATATAGTCACCTAGGTAGTTGAATAACTTCATCTATTTCTGCAAGTTAGACTTTTTGCTTTTACCATTTCTTGACTAACAATTACCGATTTCTTCTGAGTTATTAAAAATATTATTTTTATGTACATCTTTTTTAAATTTTTTCCATATTCAGTGTTAACATGATTTATATAGAAACTGTCATCTTCTTCTTCTATCAGTAGATTTTTATATTAAGTTTTGGCATATTTTTTCAGTTAAACATTAAAAGCTGAAGTTGTTGAAAGATTTGTGAGCACACTTTTTATTATCCAAGACAGAAATGATGATGAGTATAGACACCAATGAGGAGATTCTTTAGAAAGTAAAACTGTGATATAGAAACCATCAAACTAGTAATTAATTAAAACTAATATTGAGTACAATTTGTTAATAGTTAACTGTTCATTTACATTCCCATTAACTTAAATTTTTATTTTAAATCACTAGATCATATGATTAAACTTTTTTCAAGCAAATTTACAAAACTAGCTACTGTCTAAAAATATAGAAATATGATTCCTCAAAGTTTTAGAAGTATTATGTATTCTTTCATTAATTGTGTTGCAGGTGGAATTTTTGTAACATGGTGATAGTTAAGAAACTATTTAATATGTACCTGAATATTCACATTTAATGAGTGTTGCACAATTCATTTAATAAGTTTATTTTTAAATGTCACATGTCAAAAATTCTCATATTGTTAGACCATGTTTAATTAGTTAGTGATTTTTATTTGTGTAATTTGCATTTACACATTGCTGTGTATGCATGTATGTCCTGCTTCTAAGAAGTAATGTTTAAAATCCTAATTCTTGTGTGTATTATACATGTACATGCTCTTTGTACTGGTGGTTGAATGTATTCAATCAAATAAGTCTAGTATTTTATACAAACAAAAAATAACAGTTTTATTCTGGTCACTAAATAATATAGATATGCTATACCCATGTTCCCTTAACCAAGTTGGGTAATCATTAATCAGAGATGAATTATAATTCATTTCAATTTAACAATTAATTAATACTAGACCAATTAACCAATTTAGAAAATTCATTAATATGAACTCAATTCAAAGAATATTACTTTTCAATATGTCTAAATATTTTTTTATAAAGTTCCTGAATTATAAATTAAAATATAAAAATCGAATTAAAACAATAAATACATTTACTTCCTAAATACAAATATCTGTGCTTTTAGAAGATGCAAGCTGTTATATAACTTTTTCATCAGTGGTGTTGCAGGTCTTGCTGTTGATAATGGTGCCTATCTCCATAATGGTTAAAAATGTTCGTTCAGTGTTAACTTAGTCAAACATGTTGTTGGACTGTATACTGAAGAACTTACCATTTCAAGATGGAATCACCAACAACAGTACCACCAGCAACTTCAATGAAAAGGGAGCTATGTAATAGATTCAGAAGATCTTATCAACGCACTGTTCTCCACTGTTGATTATAGTACTTAAAAATACAGGTGAAACCAGTAAGACTAATGTTCAGTTTTAAGGAAACCTCTTACAGAAGTTTTCAGTTAAACCTATACTATTGAACGGATATTATGAGCGTTTTAAACTGCAGGGCCATGTGACAAGACTATTGAATCAACAGAAGTACAAAGTATCATAACAAAAGTTGTAATGTTAAAAGGATCCTCACAACAGAATTTGAATTCTAATTTAAACCTTATGTCTGAAATAAGTTTTCAAGTTCTTTTAACAGCATGATAACATTAAGTTTATTAAAAACTACAAAAGACTCACTTTCATATTGATTCCTTAAATTTATATTTCAAATCAGTGATTAAGTCATTCAGTATTTTAAATATGTTTAAGGATTATTTTGATTTATATTTAAATTCTATTAAATAAATCACCTATTACAGAATATTGGCTTCCTGCATCCTCAGTCATGATTTGAAAGTATTTTCATGACAAATTTCAGATAAGATCAAGATCAAGATTTAAGATTATCTCAGTATTCTGTACTAGATGGTTTATTTAATAGAATTTAAATATTATTTAACAGTACAGAGGAATAATGTGGATCAGAAAAATATGATTTAATATTTATTGTTAACAATTCAGGTTACATTTTAGTTTCTCTGAATATTATTCCTTACAAAATAGCTAATCTTCAATTATTTTAATCTTTCATTCCACTCTCCTTTGTATGTCAATTCTTACATGTTCTTTAAATTAACCTTACATTTTTTGGTAAGTGAATTTATTTTAATCAGTATTAGCCTAAAGTACAAGTTTTTATTTCAGGATATTCATTGAAAGATAGTGTGTGGTTTGGATGTCAAATCGCCGGGGCAAAAGTTGGAATACCTGGTTACACATTCTTAAAACAAGTTAGTGATAAATATGTGAAAGAATTGCTATTAAGATCAAAGGCTGAAAAAGATGAAAAGAATCATTCACCATGAACAAAAGAATGAAAACTATGCAACTATCCTATGAATAAGTTCATCAGATTTCTTAATTAATAGCTATGTTAATTAAATTTTATATGAATCTACAAATATAAGTGTTCCCTGCATCTTCTACTTACATTTTATTTGTCATTTTAATTATTTACCAAAATACTTAGATAATAAAAATATTTTCATTCATATACAATTCAAATATTTTCTTTGCTTATGTATTTCTTCCAAAACCTGTATTTTTTTTAAAGTTAAGAATGTTTTCAATTACATGATTTGGTATTAGTAAGTGAAAACTGTTGATATCACTTAAAAATTTTATTTCTTGAACTTTTTAAATCAATATTATTAGGCTACTCATAATATACTGGAAGTTAATCATTAACTAAGTTAAACCATGTTTCTCAATATTATAATACCTATATCTTCTACATTGTAAAAGAGAATTCTACACTTGAATGGACATTCTCATAGGTATGCATTATAGATAGATTAAATTCTTATACATAGTGAAATAATAACATCATTTTTTCATAATTATTATTACTCTTTATTTTATTCACACAATTGTAATAGGCTGATGCCCAATAGTTACTGTGATAAATGATAATATATTTTATAGTGGGTGAAAATTATTGTCATTATTTTTTTCATTCTTTCTTTCTCCCCTCTCAAATTTTTAAATTATTTTTAATATTGGGCTTAAGATGAATGTTATTAAACCCAATAACTAGAACTATTAGTTAGGTCTATTAATTAAAAACAGTCGATAAACCTAAGAAAGAAATTTCTCTTATTTACTATTGTTTATACATTATATATACACATAGTTTGTTTTAGACACTACTCTGGGCTTGGAACAAAGTATTCTCATTATTATTTAACTGACCTTTAGGAACACAAAGAATGGTACTAAAAAAATTATTAGGCTTATCAAAAAATGACCTTTACAACCCTGACTAACAGAAAGAATTTCAGTGACCTCCAAGATCTAATAATTTTTAAGAGCTCTTATATTTAGTTTTTAAATTATTTACGTATATTATACTTGACTGGAGTATTTTTTGTCAAAATATTGCATTTATTTTTTTCAAAGAATTGTATCAAACACATAAGATTCTTTGAATTTACAGTAATTTCTTACATTCTTAATTCAAATGTAACGAGCACCTCCAAGCTAGTCTAGTGGTTAACTTGTTGTCACAAATCAGTTATTTATCAGCTGATTTTCGAAGTCGAAGGTTCTGAGATTCAAATTCAATTAAAAGTTAGTTACTTTTATACGGATTTGAATATTAGACAGCAGATACCGGTGTACTTTGGCATTGGAATTCAATTAACCACACATCTCAGAAGTAGTTGCTCTGAGTCTGAACAAGACTACACACCATACATATTATCCTCATCTCACTGGGCTGTAGGGAGTTACTTATTGTTCACTCGTTGAACAGATTGCAATGTACACACTAGGAAAATTATTTAAAAATATATATAATAAGCACTTTATGTTTTTATTACACATATCCTAGACACATAACCCATTTTTAAAACAATGCATTTATTGAGATAAAATTAATTTAATTGTATGATATAATAAACTAAAAAAAGAAAATATTAGATTTAAGTAATTTTCCTCACACAACTCACAACAGATGATAAAGATAATTTTTTTATTTTCTTTAAATGAGAAATTCATTTCTTCATGTCTGATGAAACTTCCTTATGAATTTCTGCACTAATGATGAAATTAAATAAATCTATCAATCGACATTTATGTAGACAGGAGTTAGCCCTTTACCCTCAAAAACTAAATGAAGACATGAAAGTAAACAGGCATATGAAACATCCTCCCTCACTTCATTACTTACCTGGTTTTTTTTTATAAATAAAAACTTATAACTCAAGAACAGTTCAAGGAACCTTAATAATGTTTGGCACATATCTACATATACAAAGATGAAGACATTTGTTTACATAAAATTTTTAGAGTACTTGAATATCAATTTACAATAGAGTATAAATGGAAAACTTTCACTGACTCACCTGTTCCTAATTGCATTATTTTCTGGATTGCTAAATACTTGAAAGAGTCAAATTCCTTGTGACAAATTGAAATTAAATTGTAACATAAATGAAAGTCTAAGAACTTTAAAGTGAAAGCTGCAGGGAAAAGTTCTACAATATGATTTTTCAAAGAGAAAGCAAAGTAAAGATATGAAAAACTTATATATAAAATACATATACAATAAACATAGAGAATCACAACAATAACAGCTAAGTTTGAACAGGAACAAATTAAACAATCTTAGTAAAATTAAGCAAATTGTATGACGTTAACTTTGAAGCATTCCGTACTATGGGTAATAGTCACAAAGAAAATACAGCTAATAGTAGAAGAAAGTCATACATAATAAAAGGGATGTTGAATTCAACAACATATTTATAACACAGAATAAAAATGCATACACAAAGTCAAGGTTAGGATTATAAGGCTCTCTCCTACACTTAACCTATTTATAACACTGTGAAAGGAGTATGAGATGGACAGATTAAATGAGGATTACATGTCTTGTCACAATCATTATTATTCAAATGTCTGTGAATAATCCAAAAGAAGGGTGAAAAAGAATAAACATAGATTTCTTAATTCCCATGGATATTTTTAGCATATTGAAGAAGTAAACATTTGACACAGATGTCACTGGCTATGAGTTTTATGAAAACATACTACATGATTTCCCTTTAAAACACCCTGAAGTGGATTAAACTGGAAAAAGAGGTTATAAATTTCAGTTTATAATTAGAAACATTAAACAAAAGTCATCGTGTGAAGGACAATAATACCTTAATATCAGATAGAAAGTCATATGTTACATTAATTGATCAAATTTCAAACTGACTTGTCTACAGAGATTGCATATTGATTTACAATCTATAGAATATTTTCTATAGCTCAAAAGGACAAAGAAATAGTTTAAAAATTCATTAGTTGGGAGAGTAAAGAATTGAATCTTTATTTTGATATTACATTTATCAAAACCCAGTCAACTGTTTTTAAGAAAATAAAAAAATACCATTTCAGAATGTACTGAGATTGGATTGAGATTACAAAAATTCCTCACTTTCCTGATAACTTATACTGCAAGATTAAACTCATTTAATAAGAAGACACCATAATCACAGAGGAATCTTTCTAATTGCAGTCTTCACTATAGAAATTTCAACACTTCCATTTTTGCAAAAAATTCAGGATTTAATCCAGACAGATCCATTTCTAGTCTACGTTATTGATTTAAAAATATAAGCGTTCTCAATGATAGGCTGGTCCATACCTTATAATAAAATGTTTTTAAGAATTTACTTCAAAATTCTTTCAGGCACTTTTGTCACCATTAGTACTGTGAGGCCTGAAAACACTTTGAAATAAGTTCTTGAAAACATTTTATTGTAAAACTGTGTGCAGTTATCATTAAAAACTTTATACTTTACATTAAAGTCATTACTTACCATCAAAAACAAAAACATGTCATATTATTTTTGTCTAATAAGCTAATTTTTTCATGTCTCTGGGTGCATATTATCATTTAAAAAATGTACTCTTAGCTCTTCATGACTGAAAAACTTAAGTTTGTAATTAGAGAAGAAACTGGAATTACTACATTACATCTGAAGAATAAAAAAAAAATTTTTTTCACTACTATTAAATTAAATAGAAAAATTGATCACTTTTTCAAAAGTGCTCATACATTTTCATATCAAACTGAAACCTAATTCATGATCTAAGATAGTTTTTACTATATATAAAAAAGTAAGTAAAAAACTTTAAAGTTTTCTTTTGTAAAGAAAAACGATATTATAATTTCTGCAGTATTACTTTTCTTTTTATTGTACTTTACTTTACTTTACTTTTCTTTTTATTGTACTTCAGATGAGAGCATGAATAGGCATAATAAATAATAATGAAAAATGAATATAACAGTATAAATATATAATAAATATTAAAATAATTAATTGGTATAATAAATAATGATGACAGATGATCATTTAAAAACAAAAAAATATGCTTTCATAAATAAACCATCCTGTGAAAATTTATCATCTATTAAGAAATTCAGAAAATGTTAGATGATGAGTAATTGTACCATTATCATTAATGGGACTACAATTCATGTGATTTCCATTAATGTACAATGTGAGGAGCATATTTCCACACTTTTATCCAGACTTAAAGTTAATTGTTATAATATAAGCAGTTAGGACGAAATGATTCCGGAACCGATTTAAACTTTCTCCATACTTAAAATCTCAATTAAAAAAAAATCAGTTTGCGCCTCCACGTTGGTTCGTCTGGATAACCAGTTAGAAACGTGGAGATTTCTACTGGTGAACTAAATCGGAATCACCTCTCTGGATCACATCCAGAGTTGTAACTCGGGAATTTATTCCCACCCAAGGCTGACTTGCCTTTGAAAGTCAAATATGGAAGGTCTTTTAAGAAAAAATCCACCGTCTGGTAAATACCAGAGAAGGCTGCACTCGGACCCGGTGTGCAGCTGCTTAAAAGATAACAATGAATCGGAGCATTTGGAAACACCCAAAAACAACACAACTTCAAAATTGAGGATAAGACACAAGCAAATAAACTACATTGCCACTCACAACATTAATTCTTCAACTCAACCCGGCAAACTAAAAACTCTAACAGACATAATGGACAAACAAAATATCCTAATCGCAGGACTTCAAGAAATGAGAAACACCGATCGAGAGCCGTTTGAATCTCAGGGTTACAGAATTTACAAAGGAATCCCCGGGAAACGTGTGATGAAGAATTGCCCACAGTTCGGAACAGGATTTGCAATCAATCTTAAAATAATTGACTCAGTCGTAGAATTTAAGTCTTACTCCCCCAGGATTTCAACCTTAACCCTAAAATCAGCCAATAAATTCTACACCATAATAAATGTCCATGTTCCCACCAATGACAAAAACAATCTTAAAAAAGATAGAGAAGAGATGGACAAATTCTGGGAACTTCTTGACCAAACTGCAAACAACATAAATAAGACCCACACGAAGATTTTAATAGGGGACTTTAATGCCCAACTTGGTAAAGAACGAAGATATCGTGATATTATCGGAAAATGGCCTGCCCAAAAGAAAACTAACAAGAACGGCCAAAGACTTGTCGAATTTTGCAGAAACCATAATATGATCTCAAAATCCACCTATTTTATGAGAAAACCAAACAAATTGAAGACTTGGAAACACCCAGATTGGAAAAAAGGAGAATGGCAACTGGATCATGTTTGCATGGACCGGAATTATCACAAGGAGATTTATAATGTAAAAGTCTTGAGAGGAACAGATACTGGATCGGACCATTACTTAATTAAAGTTAAAATAAAATTCACCCCGCATAAAAAGAAAAAATCCCAACCTAAAACCAAAAGAGCTTATGATCCACATAAATTAATAAACAATGCCATCTTTGAAGAAACAACAAAAAAAATCAAATTAACTAATAATTTAAAAGAACTGACATCCCAACTGAAAGAAATAGCTGAAGAACTAGCCCCTATAAACCCAAGAAAAAAACACCAGTGGTGGAATGAAGAATGTGACAAAGCAGTCAAAGACCGACACCGGGCTTGGATCAACCACCAAACCCAGAAAACTGAAGAATCTAACCATGAATTCACCAAACAAAGGAAAATAACTCAGAAAATTATAAGAGGAACCAAACGACAAGCCCAAAAAAACTTGATTCAGCAAATAGAAGAAAGTTCCAAGAAAACTAATTTCCGAGACTATTATAAAATTTTTGGTCAGGCTCTTCAAAGATATGAACCACCCACCCTTATGCTGAGAGGAAAAAAAGGAAATATGGCCCACACCAATAAAGAAAATGCTGAAATTTTGGCAGAAACCTTCAATAGACTCCTCAACTGTGACAACCCCCCAGAGCTTTTTGAGATTGACACTGAAACTCCAGTTAAAACTTCACCAGTAAATATCAACCCGCCAACAATTCAAGAAGTTCTCGCAGCCTTAAATGAAATAAAAAACTACAAAGCAAGCGGAGAAGACCAGCTTTTCGCAGAACTCTGGAAACACTCATCAGTTTATTCAGTCAAAACTTCCCTACATCTATGCCTCGTGAAAATATGGAACGAAGAAAAACTTCCAGAACACTGGACCACAGCCCTCATCCATCCATTACATAAAAAAGGGGATAAAACTAATCCGGAAAACTACAGAGGCATATCTCTCCTGGATTGCACATACAAAATCCTGTCGAGAATCATATACAACCGATGCAAAGACCAACTTGAACTGGAACTTGGGGAATACCAAGGGGGATTTAGGCCATGGAGAGGTTGCCCGGAGCAAATAATATCCCTAAAACTTATGATGGACTTATATAAAAGACAGAAAAAACAACTAATAATCACCTTCGTCGACTTTAAAAGGGCCTATGATTGTATACACCGACCATCCATGCTGAATATTCTGAGAAACCTGGGCCTTCACCCTAAACTCGTAAACATGATAAAATTAACTTTAACCAATACCCAGTCCAGAGTGAAATTCAGAGGTGAACTCTCTCAACCCTTCTACATAAAAACTGGATTGAGGCAAGGAGACGGCCTCTCACCACTCCTTTTTAACTGCGCCCTCGAATTTGTCATGAGAAAATGGTATGAAATAAATCCCAAAAATATAAAAATGGGTACTAAGAAAAACTCCATCACATTAAATTGCCTAGGATTTGCAGATGACCTCGCTCTTTTAGCAAATAATATTCAAGAAGCCAAAACACAAATCATGAGCCTTCAAAACCTAGCACAAAAGATAGGGCTTCATATCTCTTTCGAAAAAACTGAACTAATGGCCATAGATCCTCTGGTAATAGAGCACATTACGGTAAACAATCAGAAAATTAAAATAGTAAAACAATTTAAATATCTAGGGGAAATAATAACTTATAATTTAAATGAAAAAGTGACATGGCAAAACAGGACAAATAAAATGATTAAATCCCAAAAATTAACTTGGTCAACATATAACAAAAAATGCCTTTCTGCTAAAACAAAACTTAAACATTATAAAACTGTAGTACAGCCAGAAGTCACCTATGGAAGCGAGACCGTTTTCAAAATCACTCAGAAAAACCGAATTGAAAAAATTCTGAAAATAGAGAGGAGAATTGTCAGAACGTGTATCAATAAAAAACACCAAAAAGAAGGCCAATGGTGGATTGTGCCAAATGAGGTGGTGTATCGAGAAATAGAGCCTGTTACTGATACTATGCGGAAAAAAAGAATCTCTTTCTTGAGTCATCTCATAAGGACACCGCAAACAAGACTGTCAAGAAATATCATTGAAAAGCTCTGGTTCCAAAAGCTAGAAGTAGGATGGATCAAAGAAATTAGAGAAGATATGAAAGGATTGGGAATTTCCCTGACTGACCTACAGAATAAAACTGGAAAAATTACAAAGCTAAAAGATAAAAGCATTAGATTTAAACAAAAGACAGACAAACGACAAAATACAACGAAGAGGGTGTTTACGGATGAAGAAAAGAAAGCAAGATCTGAACGGATGAAGAAATACTGGGCAGCTCGAAAGAGTAAAATAACACGCTTTTCTCAGAAAAGATCCAACTAAAATTGACTTAAGTGGTCCCATGTTGGCCGTAAAAGCATAATAATAATAATAAGCAGTTAATGTTTTATTTTTTATTTTTTGAATTGATCACAATTTTCTCATTCTGTGAAGTATCTTCTGACACAAACATATTGATAATATCTGTGAAAAGGGTAATTCACAAATTTTAACACTAAGATTGATATGCTGACACCCAAGATGTTGATATCAGACCATAAATGGTCTAATATTTTGAAAAAAATTTATTTTATATTTTTCACTTCATCCAATGAATTGGATCTTAATGTTCTTAAAATGGATACTATTAATAATAGTAGTATCAGAAAATCTGCTGAAGAAAGTGCTGCTCTAAAAGGCCTTTCTAATATATAATTTATTTACTGATTTGACCAGGGAACAAATTTATTCATAAAATTTATGTGATTGAAAAAGTACCATTAGATTTGTAAATGTAATTAATTGTTACCTTTCCAAAGAAAGCAGGAACAGACACAGATGATTTAATTACATACAAACACTTCATTTATAGAAAAGACTAACCAGTATAGTTTACACATTGCTATAACATCACTTGGGAGTTATATAAGAGTTTGAGAAGCTACTTAATTATGTGGAATGAAATAAGGAATTTAAAATTTTAAGGAGTTAACATGTAGAAAGAATTATTTTTTTGTGCAGATAGATCCAAAAGTTGCAAACATCAAAATTAAAGTGTCTATAAATAGTAGTATAGTTGAAAAAGTTATATCAGCTACTGCAAGATAGCACTATGAGTATTAACAACAGCAAACCTAGACGCCATTGTGATGTGATAATCACATGACTCTTGCAGTAGTGTTTTGTTTATTACTTGGTATACACATCAATTTCCCAAGAGCAACGAGTTTGTTGAACATTATTTTTCCAGTCATTCTTATACGTCTGTTGTAGACAAATTTCGTGGGAAATATTTGGATGTGGCAGTGCCAATTTGACCATAACGAGATTAATCACCCATTTTAGAGAATGCAGGTCAGTTGTAGACAAGAAGAGAACCAGGAGCCCGCCCATTTTGACTGATGCTAAACTGGCTGAGGTTAAGAATGTGATGCAGTGTTTGCCTTCAAAAAGCTTGAGGAGACTATCAGTGCACTCTCAGATTTCATATGGAAGTGGTCAGAGGGTGATGAAGAGGTTACACTTTCATGCATATCATGTTCACAATGTGCAAGAATTGAAGAAGCTGGATAAAAAAAAGAATGTAGCGTACTGTACATGGTTTCAGTCATTTGTTGACAACCATGGGAATTGTAGATCTTGACCATGTTTTCTTCACTGATGAGACATGACTTCATCTTAGTGGCTATGTGAACAGTCAGAACACTAGAATTTGGTCAACTGAAAATCCACATGTGTTACATGGATACCCTTTACACTCTCAGAAAATGGAAGTGTGATGTGTTATACAATATGATCAAATAGTGGGCCCCATTTTCTTTGAAACTACAGTGAACAGTGTTGTGTGCCAAGACATCATTACACAATTCACTGCACTTCTTGAAGATGATGAATGTGATTGAGGGTTCCACATCTAATGAAACCGTGCATTTCTTGTGCAAGTTTTGGTGAGTGTATCATCTCTAAAGGATTAGGGATTATTCTCGTTATGGCTTCATGTTCACCCAATCTGATGTTCTGTGATTTCTTCCTGTGGGGTTATCTTAAAGGAAAGATCTATAAAAACATTCCACACACACTGGAGGAACTAAAGATGACCATAACAATGCAGATTAACATTAGTATACAAGTGCCACAAAGTGGCCTCATACACTGTAAAATGAGTTTGTACATGCATTATTGAATAGTGGAGCCATTTTGAGCATATGTTGTGAAAATAAATAAATCTTTAAGTATTATTATTCAATGTCTTATTTTTTTATTACTTTGATGTGCATGACTCTTGGATCTCTCTTTACTTGAACCAAATGTACCTTTAGGATTTTAAAGATACTGTGAAACAGTCAAGAGGAAAAGGATCTGTTAAAGATTTAATATTGACTAAAAGGAAAAATACACGCAATGAAAAAAAAAAGACTAAAATCATTTCATATTTTATGAGTAAAGTAGAAGAAATTCAAATGCATTCAGGGTTTCAGCTTAATAAGGGGAAATCTTCACTGCTTTAGAACTCTTTAATTCCCAAACTTTACAGTGAATACAAAAGTGCTATCAATACTTTCCTACCACAAAAATTTTTACAGTAACAATTTTTTAACAGCTACTTCGTGAAGTGTTGTATTAGATAGAAAATAAATATGCCAAGGTAATGTGTTAATCATTCGGATAACTTATTTTATGTGTGAGAACTTTGTGTTAAATATCAGCAATGCATTTAACTCCACTAGTTAAAAGATTTTATGAACTATGTTTTGGCTGCAAAGCAGGAGATCAAGATAAGAACTAGTCCCCTAATATCTGCTGTTCAGCCTGTGTGAAACATCTTACAGATGGGGTAAGGGTTTGTGGTATATGAGGTTTGCCATTCACATGTGTGACACAAACCTGAGATCATTCATCAGACTCTTTCTCCTGTATTGAAAGTAATTATTAAGAACAAACCCATAATATATATACCCAACAAATAAGTATAAACAGTAAATACAAATAGACAGTAAAGTATTCAAATGTTCCATCTTCTGTGAGGCAGGTACTTAACATTGAGCACTTATTTATATCAGATCCTCCAAGACATCTAACTCTAGAAAATGAATCGAAAGATAATGCAGCTACCAATGGTTAAAAAGAGATGCAGTATCATCCAAGTTTTTGACGCAAGTAACTTTTCATAAAAACCTCATCTGATACTTCAAGAAGAATTAAATGATCTTTTTTGGGATTTGTGTTCTCCAAAAAACAATCCAAGCTTTTGGTTTCCAGACTATAAGGCTGAAATCTCTTTTAGAATGTTCTAAAGTATATATCTTTTGTAACCTGAAGCATTTCTACTCTGAAGAAAATGAATTAGTGTACTGAAACAATATCAGTGCATAGTGGATGTACTTTGTCAAACATGGAGATTGTTCATTAATTCTGCAAAAACGAGTTTGAAGACTGTCCTCTAGAACAGTGAGAATAAATTTCCTAACATCCTATTAGCTTAAACAACTTGAAGGAAGCATAGAAAAACATTAATATAATATCCGTTCTGTAAAAATGTTCCTATATATAATAATAAATGTTAATATATTTTATTTTTAATAAAGTATATAATATATTATATTATTTAATATTGTTGTGTATTCGCGGCTCAATCAGAAATTGAGGGATTGGCAATTGAGAATATTTATATAATTAGAATTTATTGGTTTAAAAAGATAAGTAAAACGAGTCAAATCAATAATAATGACAATAGTAATAATAATAGTATGACAATCATAAAACAAATAATAAAAAGAAAGTATAGTAATTACAACCACAATAACAGTAATAATAATAATCCCCTGGATTAATCCCCCCCACGACCGTGCAATAACAACTATACTTACGTCCGGGGCGGGAAACCATATGGCACTTCGGCACCTACACTTATATCGGCCAACGGGGAAATGTTCTTGCTCCAGAGCTCCCTATGGAGTACGGAACTGGCGGTTCCAAGCTGTACGAGTTGGTTGCGATTGTGCTTCTCGGTTTCGATGTTTGCAGCAAGGGTGGGAAGCATGACCGTGATTTATTTGGCGACGTTGGGCAAAGTGCGGGCGGGGAGCGCCCATCCCTCTTCTCGGTTGTGGAGCCGGGTTGAGGGTGGGCTGCTGTGATCTTGCTCTGCCGAACTCTTGCGCCGTCCAGCGTGAGTCAGTCGCTTCGGCTCTTGGCAGGGATTGTTCCGTGAGTAAGGGTGTCGGAGCCCTTACTGCTACGTGCGAGCCCTAGGATGTCGGTATCGTGGGTCAGACAGTACCTGATTCCCCTGCCAGGGTTAAATTTATGGGAGGCGGCGGACTGGTGGAACCCAGGCAGGATCTATGATCTGGGGCATGCACAACCGTCTCTCCACTCGCACCTTGTGACATGTTGTCTGGCGGAAATATACGCTACGGATTACTCATCATCCATAACATCCGTGGCAGAGGGTCCACGTAAAACCCTCGTTCTGGAGAGCCTCTGTCTTCGCAAGCGAAGAGGAGAAGGGGTGTCGAACCTAGCGATAAAGTAGAGTTTTTAGTTTTAGAAAAGAAGGATAGAACCAAGTTTAGACCTAAGAATGGAGTAGCTATTCCAAAATTTCTAGTTACCAAGAAAAAGGAAGATGATTTTTCTAATATAAACCCCTTCGTGATAGATCGAGGCATCACGGAAGCTGCTGGAGGCTGGAAGCTGCCGGAAGCTGTGGACCGATAAAAGATGAAAGGAAGACTGCAGGTGGACTCTTCGTTGAAACGGTCAACGATTTACAACCTCAAGGTTGTTAAAGGCGAAGAAGATTGGACTATTAGACAAATCTATTAGAAACTATTAGGACTAACAGAAATCACCACACAGAACCTTAAATACGTCAACGGGTGTAGTTGTGTGCAGGGACTTTTTGAACTGCATCGAAGAGGAGTTGTCGATGAACTCAGTGAACAGGGTGTTATAACTTGTCGTCGATTGAATACCCGGCGCAGTGGAGAAGTGCAACCCTCTGCGTCGCACTTATTGACATTCAGCAAGCCAAAAAGCCCAGAAAAGATAAAGGCTGGCTTTCACAGACTAGACGTCCGTCCGTTTGTCGCAACACCATTGCGATGCTTTGGATGTCAACGGTATGGACACACAGCGGCACGTTGCACTGGAAAATAGATCTGTGTTTGTGGTGTAACGCTCCAACTGACGACCCATGCAGGAATCCACCTGTCTGAGTTAATCATTCAGCGAGATCTAAAAGTTGTCCAATATAAAAAGAGTAGCAATCCAAGATATTAAGGCCACTTAAAATGTGAGTTACGTAGAAGCAAAGAAATTGTAAAAAAATAGATCGCTGAAGACAATGTCATATACAAAAGCTCTGTCATCTCCTGCAGCTTCCTTCAATGCAAATGATATGATTGCGGAACTGGCTCCAGAGTTAGCAAGTATGGTTGAACGTATCGTCGTTAACAAACTTAGAAATCATCCAACCAGAGAGGATAGCTTAAAACAAGAGAAGAAAACATCAGCTGTTAAGGAAAAGAGTTCGTCTCCTTTGAGAAATGAACCACTGAAGATGAAGGACAGTGAATGCAATCAAGAAAAAAAGTCGAAATTACTAAAATCCCCATGCAAGGAAGTGACAAGATAGATGTGAAAATCTTAGTAAAGGAATATTTAGAGAAAACAAAAAGGGAGCCCCAAAATCTCGGAGGCTTTTAACAGAGACGACAAGGACTTTGGGCACCCAACATGTTCTAACGGTGAGTGCATCCAGTTTGGATAGTGATGTACTTCTCACCGCGCTACAGGAGCCGGTATCGTCTGATGCTGGCATTAGGAGATCCACCGGGGGAACTGAAGGATCGATCTCAGAGTCTCGATATTTCAGAATTTGACATCGAAGCCTTCAGAAAAATGGCGAAAAGGAATTAAAAAGGGTGACCTAAGGGAAAACCTAGGCGATAGGAATTAAGATGAAGCTCGTTTTATATGCGTTGACAAAGTTTAACGAATGGACAAATATTTTAATTTTTGCGTGACATTATTTTAATTGTTATATGAATATCATAATGTTGTTGTGTATTTCTTGTTGTTTTATTATAAGGGTTCTGTGTGATGTTAAATAGCAAAGGCCCTTTACATCCTTGTCATATTGTATTTCATAGAGACTTTTCAATGTGCGGTTTAATTTTCATTACACCGAATTTTTGTTTTGGTAGTTTTGACCAAATTTCGTAAGAAATGGCTAAAAGGATTTTAAAGTAACAAGAGCCTTTACCGCTTCTCAGTCTCTGACCCCGTACTTCAAATTTGCGTTGGCATTACCGGCTGTGATTTCTGGCAAGAGCAGTGTTCCTACGTTCTCATCGTCAGGGCTGACAACGATCAGTGGCTGTGTCAGTCAACCTGCTTTACTGTGGAGTTTAGGCAACACAGTTGAGTAGTGTGTTTTAGTAGTGCCACTGTCGGCTAAATAAGGGCGTTTCCTTTGTTATTGCATCGTGTCCCCGTTCTTAGGTTTGTGAGGCCAATAATCTTTTCGATCATCTGGCAGGTTAGGGAAGTGATTTCGCTTCGACCTCGCCGGTGGTCTGCTCTAGGAGCTTTTAGCTTTTGACGTTTCGAACGGGACTAGGTGAGAACAGGTGGCCTTGCTTGGGATAGATCACTGCTGGACGGTCCTTTTTGTGATAGATTCTATCACCTAGTAACAGTTCAGACTGTTACTGTAGTGCCTGGGGGTACAGTCCGTGCTTTTGTAGACGTTATGGAGCGATCCGTGGGAGATTGATTGGAGGACCTTGTTGGCATAGCCAAGGATCTGGTTGCCGGCGACCCCTTCTTGCTGAGAAGATCACTCGGAAGGTCTCTGCCGAGACCGCAATCCTCGGAGAAGGAAGTCTCCATAACGGCAGTGCTGCGTCCACGTGCATTGGCGGATTACACTAAAAATCCTGCAGACACCTCTGCTACGAGAAGGCTGCGGTCGGAACTGTGCAGGTAGTGGGCGGCAGTGAAGGGCGCACAAAGGTCGAAGGGCAACTTCCCACGCAGTCGGTGAAAGCAGAATCCGGTGATGTCGAGATCGGCCCGGTGCGGGAGATTCCCCTAGTGAAGCCTGCTGTGAGGCAGGTGAGCTCCGGATCCGACTGTATCGGGCGGATCGACGAGATGCGGTCTGAATGGACCAAAGTCTCCTCAAAGAAAGAGTCGCGGATTGCACTGGAGTTTCGGCAGATGGTCGATTTCTTTGTAAGTGAGTGTATATTGATGGCTGCAGATCTGGCATTAAAATGCGAGGGGTTCCAAGGCGCCAACCTTGCCCTGAACTCAGTCTTTTGCTGTCAGGGAAAGTCGACCAGGTTGTAGAGGGAGTTCGGAGTTCTTTTTTCTCCCCGATGGAGAAGTACATCCGCCTTGTAGCGTGACTGGTCGCTACACCACCCCCTCCGTTTCTAGTTATGAGTGACTTAATCGGAGGACATCTTCTTACCTTCAAACTGATCATATTTCACAGTCATCAGTCCGGCCTCGGGAGATGCCACCGATGCAGATACCCCAAGAGACATCCACATCGGTAAATTCCACCCTCGTCAACTTTGCCTTCAAAGAAGACATCAGACACCTAACTCTACTACGTAGCCCTCGGCAACTAAGCTAAAAGCATACACGCGGAAGATTAACGACCCCGCGCCTATCTCTACAAATTTTACCATCACCTAAACCGAATGTACCCACAAACAATTGCAAATAATATTTATGCTACGACAGCATATTAATCCAGCCAAAATTCAATGCCACGACAGAATACCATAATTAAATTAGTGATTGGATTGCTACCAGCGAGAATAAATGTCCCAGAGGACCTCAGGTCTGATCCGTTCAGGAGCTGTGTATAACCTCTAGTCTCCCACTTCAGCTCCAACTTTTCGGACCGCTTGGATTTATAGCTAGGTTGATCACAACCAACCATTTACTTATTTTTCCCTTAATAAGTGTGCACTCCAATTCAACAAATAGCCATGCTAAAGTTAAATCATACCCGGGAGAGTGAAAACACATTCCCAAGCATGACCCCGATTGTACTTGAACTACTCTAATTGCGATAACAGCTAAAAATCGTCACTTCACCGGATCAGACCCAAACCTCAAGCCTCGCCTGCGCCGTACCTCCGAACTTGGGCTCCGCTTCGTTACGGAATCCATATCGCAGCAGTACGGAGTGAGTCCCAGAAACATTGGGAGTCGTCACAGTCCCGGTATTGCTCGCTGATCAGCACCAAGTCGGCCACCCTATTCTTGGCTAGCTGTAGCAGCAAGCCATTGGCTAGCCGGCTCCTTTTAAGGTTGGCCTGTAGAACGTAGAACATTCTAACGAAGCCTTCTCTTCGCTTGCTCCAGGGCTTTCTGGAAGATCTGACACTCCCTTGTTCCGGGTACGTGGGCCAGCTGTGGGGCGCTCACACTTTTTTCTCGGCAGAGTATGCACCGTGGGAGGGCGGAACACTCCTTAACCTTGTGCTCCCTTATCCCGCACTTCTGGCAGAGCCGGCTCCTGTCAGGCCCCTTACATCCACGAGCCAGATACCCGTACCCATGGCACCTGAAACACCGAGACCTGTGCCCTAGGTCTAATCTGGTAGTACACCCAGCCAATCCTTATTTTGGATTGACTGAGTAGTCTGGAAGCAGCCTTCTCTCCAATCTGTATATTGCTACTCTCTGCCCCCTGGCATTAGCATTGGTAACGCTAACTCGGCAGTTTTACATTCTCCGAGATCTATTCCCAGTGGTGCTTCCACATCCTCCTTCTCTGTGATTGCCATCTAGATCTCGGATCTTCAGAGCCTCCCGCGGTTCCAGCTTGTGGACTACGACTCCTTCTCCGAGTACAGCCTTCAAGGCAGCACTGAAGGTCTGTTTGTCCTTCAGTGCTGATAGTGTTCCCGAATTCAATCAGAACATCTCCCGCTTTATTTTTTCATGCCTGCCTCGGTCTCCTCCAGTTTTTTCCGCTAACTCTGCCTCAGTCTCCTCCAGTTTCACCCCCTTCCAGATTTGACTGAGAGTTTCGGCATAAGTTTTCCTTGGTCTTTTTTATGAGGATTGCTGTTTTACGATTCTTCCTCTTTTTCTTATTTTTCCTTTTGCTGCTGCCTCTGAACGGTCTTTGTTGCTCCTTAGCAAACTCTTTATCTTCAGAGCTCTGGCCCTTCTTTTTTCCACTAGTGTCCACGGTTGCACTTTTGGATGATTTGGGAGTGAAAGGGTGTCCGATTGAGTCTCGTTCGTGGATGGTAGGGGTTCCTTCTTACCATCAGAATTCCTTTTCTTCTTCTTCTTTTTCTCTGTCATGGGCTCTTCCAGGCTGGTAGATATCGCATTTTCCAACGGCTTTGCAGTGCTCGTGGAAGCATCCACAGCCACTCTCGTGCGTTTAATTCTTTTCTTACCCTCGAAATCTTCTTACTTCTCGAAGTAGAAAGCTCAGCAAGTTCATTCTTTATCTCTATGGACACGCTTTTTTGTCTGCCTGTAAAAGTGACCATGTTCTTAATAATTCCCTTGCAACTTTGCAGATGTTCGGCAACGCCTCCTTCCAAGGTGTTTCCAGAAGAAAAATTCATGTCTTGGCTGTTCACCATCGTACCCAAGATATTATTATAAAAGTTTAATTTAGTTACTTTTAACGTCACCGTAATCGCGCCAAACTTAGTTCACTAGAAATTTGCTTCCTCACTGACCTCCTTGCAGAATACTCTCGCGGACTGATTCGCAGAACTCACATCGCAGATTTCATATCGCAAACTCACATTTGCAGACTCTCATCTCGCAGACTTACATCACAAACTCATCTCGCAGACTCCCTCATGGAACTTATTTTTAACTGGTCTTCCACGGAGTATTTATACTCCTAGACCCTTTACCTGCCGGACTGGACCCAATTCGATGCGTGAGAACGATCGACCGAGCCCTTTCGTTCCCATACATTCCTAACCTTGGTCCGGTAACTCTTCTCACGGAACAAACATCTGTTTAGTGTATCAGTTGGTAATATTACAAAAGACGATTGTTAAACAGACCTATTACCATTACTAAAAGGATTTCTTCTAGGCCCTTTCTGGATTCCTCCCATTATTATATTTTCTACTACTATTTCTTAATTGGTAGGAATCCGTTACTAAGGTCCGTTATATCGGTCTAGTTACACTGCTCCCCTCTTTAAAGCTGTTCGTCCCGAACAACTCACTGATACGGCGCCAAGTGTTCCAGATGAACCATCATCTTCTTTTTCTTGAACAGCGCTGATTCCTATAAACCACGTCGTTGACTCTGTTCAGTGCGGCGTAAGGTCCCTCCCAAATGGTCTGGCGTTTCTGAAATCTTCCCGTTGTCTTTCTGACATAATCTCCTTCCCGAAACCCGGACGACTTTGCCCGGAGGTCGTACCTTGCACCTGCTTTGACTTCATCTTCCTGACCGTGTTCTACGCAGCGAGCTGTTTGTTTCTTCCTTTTCGGCGCCTTCTCTTCCAAACTTCTAGGAACTGCCCAGACAGCAGGCTCCTTCCCGTTCGGCTCCTGCCGCTGCACAACTTTTCTTCTTAGTACAACTTTCGCTGCCTGGCCCTGAAGTGCAGTAATCAGGAAAGCAGTCTTCTCCGGTTCCATCCAACCATTCTGAATGGATGCCGCCACGAACTGCTGCTTGAAGACAACCCAAGCAAGATGTACTCTTGTCAAACTTGGGTGGTTTCACCGTAGTGGGACATCCCATCGAAGCGTCTAGTCCTTGGTCCTATGAACTGTTAGCACAAGATTCCCCGGCACTACGATCTACTTCCGTTGCCCGTGTGATATCTCTATAGCTAATATCTCCAATGTTATTTACATTAGTCTCTAATTTACTATTAACTAATTATTCGACTTTACCTACCCTATTCTCTACTAGGCTACCACCTCGTACTAGGATTTGCAACCTCCTACGAGGCTACCACCGTATTGGGAAAGGCTCCTCCAGTCGATTTAGTGGTAAAAGTTTGAGCAGCCATGTGGAAATTGCGGAGAGGCCGAGGCATTTGGAATGCGGTTTCGAGTCGGGCCAGTACCGGAGCGGAACGGTGATCACAATGCACCAGTTCTAAATTCCGTTCAGTTGCCCATCTTCCGCCTGCGGAAGAAGTTTCAGGGCCTCGCGATGGAAGCTGAAATGGGATACCACGACAAAGGGAATATCCTTGTACAAGTTTATACGGGATTTGGCGGATGGTAAGCCTCAAGTTTGTTTTTAAGGGAACCATGTTAATTTGAATTTTTATCTGTTTCGGTTCCGCCTGGCAGCTGATGAACTGTGAGTCTGCGGGGAGGTCCAGTCAAATGAACACCTGTTTCACTGCCCTGCTCTTGGGGGGACCAGAGACCGGGCCATCCTGGAACTTATAGGTCAGGGGGAAAATTAGTCACTCACAAGCGGCGAGTCAATGTGGGGAGAGCCGCATTGTCGGACCGTGTTGGAGTTTCTAGACGGGGTTGCTTTATTCAACCATCATCCGCAGTTTGCCTAAGGGAAAGACTCTTACCGCATTGCCGTGGGAAGCTAACCCTATGTATGGCTGACAATCAGCCAGTTATTATGACTCCAAGCGCTATAAAATGGTGGAGAGGTACATGCTGGAATTCAGCGACCTAGGCGTGGCAGCGAATTGCTGCCTTGACGAAATAAATTTTATTATGGATGTCATATATATTTTTAGTAGTTTACAGGATGCACCTACCCATTTTAGCAAATATATGACAACTGAGCGGTTGGGACACGTAAGCCAGTGGTGTATGTCACCGCGCTTAGTCACGCTGTTAAGTAAGCTCTAGGAGCTATGTTAGATTACTGGTCGCTAAAATGTTCGAGGCTCAGTAGCCGTTTGTGGCACAGACATTCGGTCTTATGTTTCAGGGCGACTGAATCGGGTGGTGGCAGGAGAAATGCCAAGCAAACCAAAACAAAACCCTATTAGAGTCCCTAAACACATCTAAATCAGACTTAGCACTTCCCATCTTTTCTAAATTCTAAACTAAGACTACGGGATTTATCCTCAATGAGACATACGATTACATATTTCCTCTGTTAGTTTATTCATATTCTCTATCATATTCTTTTCAATTCTATTCATATTTTCCCCCATCTGAATTATGAAAGCCATAATGTCCTCCTTAGTAGCATCCTTCTTATTACTAGCAAAATAATATAAAAAAAAATAAATAGAAAAACCTTAGATCTAACATACACAGCTTACTTCCTGGTATTGAAAATTTAATATACATCAATCTTCAAAATAACTCACGAATAAATCGAACAATAAGTAACAAATAAAAAATAAAAATAAAATTTTGACCCAAATAAACCTTAAATTAACATAAATCATAAACAAAAAAAAACTGTTAAAATTTTATAACTCTCAATATCCCACTTCTGACACCACTGTCGCGTGTTCGCGGCCCTATCAGGATATTGAGGGATTGACAATTGAGGATGTTTATACAGTTACAATTTATTGGTTTAAAAACATAAAATCAGACAAAACAATAATAGTGTTAATAGTAGTAATAATAGTACGACAATCATAAAACAAATAATTTAAAAAAATTATAGTAATCACAGCCACAATAATAGTAACAGGCAATAAAAAAATCCCACAATAATAACTACAATAATGGCAGAAACGTAAACAATAATAATATTAACAAACAAATATCATAATGTCAATAATAATAATTATAAAAAAACAGATATTACATACAAAACAGAATTTAAAGTATTCGTCAGGATTTATTAACAGGTAAATAAATAATGAAAACAAGAATTCAGTCCCATTGACAAAAGACATTAGCATGACCGCTAGTCTTA
This sequence comes from Lycorma delicatula, assembly GCF_047948215.1. Lineage (NCBI taxonomy): Eukaryota > Metazoa > Arthropoda > Insecta > Hemiptera > Fulgoridae > Lycorma > Lycorma delicatula. Next base: position 30,063,899 of record NC_134455.1, read on the forward strand.
ATACTTTTAACCAATAGTCCTGAGTAAACAACAATAGTACGATAGATAAGACAAGTATAAAGGTATTTTACTACAAATACCTTTGCTATTCACAAACAAAACTACCCTAACAGTTTATGAATGACATTTAATATATTATCTCTTTCACTTATAGTCTTACAGTAACTCACCGAATCATTCCTTGTTTTCATGACTGGAATTATTTATAACATCACGTCGAACTTAGTTCACTAGAAATTTGCTTCCTTACTGACCTCCTCGCAGAATACTCTTGCTGACTGACGTCTCGCGGACTGATTTGCAGAACTCACATCGCAAACTCTCATCTCACAAACTCTCCTCAGAGAACTGATTTTCCCCAGAGTATTTATACTCCTAGTCTCTTCAGCAGGTGTTCTATTGATATAAAACAGGCGAATTGGGATTTGACCCAATTCGAAGCGTGAGAACGATCAACTGAGTCCTTTCGTTCCCATACGTTCCTAATCTTGGTCTGGTAACTCTTGTCATGGAATGAACATTTGTTTAGTTTGTGAGTGAGCAATATTATAACAGACGATTGTTAAACAACCTGTTACCTTTATTAAAAGGTGTCTTCTAGCTCCTCTCTGGATTCCTCCCATTATCATATTTTCTATTACGTTCTTCTTAATTGATATAAATCCGTTATTCAGGTTTACTATACCGATCTTGTTACAATATTAATATAATTTATCATTAATTAATATTCTGTTGAAAAAAATTCAGTCTTTCAAATATATTTGGACTATATGTTGTAATTTAAAAATTATTGTATCGTCTATGTGTTTCTTCTCAGCTATACTAAAATTTATTGTTTCTTGTGTGAATGGAATAGCAGGGACAAAAAAATGGTTCATCAAGAAGAATGACACAAGTATGAATCTCTTTCATCTGAACAGAAAAATGTTATAGATCTCTCACTACCTTCTTCTGATATGATTCTTCTACTTTTACTGCAAATAAATTTAGGTCTTTTTTTAAAGATTTTGATAAGGTATTGTTGCGTGGGTGCGGTTTATATTATTATAGTTTATTGATTTAAAATGCAAAAATTACAACCAAGCAAAGTAATTATAATAACAATGGTGATAAATACAACAACAATAATAATAAAACAGTCAATCAACAGTAATTACAACAGTCAATACAGTAATTACAACCACAATAATAGTCAGGATAATAGTAATAAACGTTAATAACATGACATCAAACAAAACGTAATCAAAACAGTAAGCATAACATAAAAACAGAGAAAAATACATAACGTAATTAACAAAGATAACAATCAAAATTATTACATGTAAATAACAACACATCAAATAATGATAGTATGTCAATAATAAGTGATAAATACAGATTACACATAAGAGAGTTTAAAATAAATAATCGTTCGGAATTTATTTCAGGTATATAAACAGAAAACTAGTATTCAGACCCATTAACAAAGAAACCGCTAGTTTTAACCCTTTTTAACCACTAGTCTTACATTAACAAACACTCTTATAAAATTCACTTGCAAATCCCTTTTGTTATCTATCTTAACAGTTTATGAATGAAGTCTATTGCATTATTTCTTTCGGATATATATTTATAGTTTTACTGTAACTCACCGATAGTACTTTCTTCGTTACTGAATTACTCGTGGCGTTACCTTAAGCGTATCGAACTGGATACTCTCCTCACTAGACTGACGTTTCGCACCATCGTCTCACAGACTCACACCTGTGACTCTCCACACTGGACCGTTGTCGTACATCTTGCAGAATTCACAGCCTCTCCTCTTAGAACTGCCCTTGCGAGACCGACGTCGTAATGCCTCGCAGACTGGTTTACAGATTTCCGCCGAACTGAATTTTTAGCTGGTCTTACTGGGCTATTTATACTATTAGCCTCTTTACCTGTAGGATCGGACATAAGTCGAAGCATGAGAAGAGTCGACCAAGGCTTTGTTCCCATAAATTCTAAGTCAGGTCTCTTCTCACTGTACAACAGATGTTCATTGTGTGTTAAGGGGTAGTATAACAAAAGACGATTGTAAAATGGACCTATTCTTTACATTATCCCTTTTTGGATTCTTCAATTAATTACATTTTCTATTCCTTTTGTAATGATTTGTAAGAATCCGTTATTCAGGTCCGCTATACCGGTCTTGTTACAGTATGAATAAAAATAATGCTGAGTTTCATTATTTGATGGAAGAATATTCTCTTGTTATTGATGTTATAATCAAGGAAGGAATTTTTTAATTTTTTTGCCTCAAGAAAAGTCTGAAAATTTGAATATCAATTAAGCAAAGTTGAAAAATCAACATGGGGTTTTCAAAAGTGTTCTGAAAAATGTTAGGAAATCATTAAGCCATGAAATTGAGGATGTCTATAGTAATACAAAGATACAGAGTGTAATATATCTCTTAAAATTTGTTTCTTGGGCTCCCAACTGGATTTTTTCTTTGACAATCTTGGTGATGAATATGAGAGCATTTCCACCAAGATATCATTGCTATGAAATAAGGTACCAGGGTTAGTGTAGTGCAAGAGTGCTTGCTGACTACTGCTGAACACCAAGAAGCATGTTCCAGCTGCCCAATACGGAAGGAAAAAATCTAATGTGGAACAACATGACCAGTGGTGGCTCATAACTAAAATTAATGGGAGTGCTGCTCCAAAAAAGTTTTTCTGGACCTTTTCAAGGTCATGGTTAAAATTTTCTGTAAAATAAAAGAGTTGAAAAAAAATGAATCAAATAGAATAGCTGGAACCAGGATAATAATTTAATTCTACACTTTATCACATTCAACTTAATAAACTTAATAATAACTTAATAAAATGCCCACTTAAAAACACTATAGTCCAACAGTGCTTAATTAAAATTTTTGGATACACAGAAACAAATACATAATTATGTTTTGCTAAATACCTTCTTCTCTTTCGCCCTTACAGCGTGTTTTTGGACAGATTTGGCAGTCAAAGAGCCCTTGCTTTCCGTCATCTTTTGATCACTACAGAAAAAACAACTAAACCTGTTTCATATTCTTTTCACCAACTAAACTAGAAAAGGGAGCGAACAAGTAACGTTTCATACACATGCGGAGTAAAAAACAACCTACCTTCCACCAGCATGCCAGGGTCAGCACTGTGGGAGCAACAGTGCTCTCTCTCCCTTGCAGTCTTGCGTACAGCTTCCTATGTGTGCATGCACACAACAAACAAACCCATGGTTCTGGAACTGTGAAGTGCACAGTTCCATACAAAACTTTTTATATCTTTTATATAAACTGTGGGGGATGGCTACTGACATTAAGCTTAAGGATATTGTACCAGTATAAAGAAAGGGTTAAAGAAAAAAGGACTCATTGTATTAAATATTATCAATAGTATCAAGTGGAAATAGGGGGTGATGCAGTTCCACAGTGCCTGTACGCGAGCTGCTACTGCACATGACTTACTTGTACGCCTATTAAATTACATATACACATTTTTTACCTATACACTTCTTTTAAATTTATTTCATTTGAGAGTGAGGTACGATCCTCCAATTCTTTAATAAAGGTGACAACTATACATTTGCATTGTGGTGGACACCATATTGCATCACATTTTTTTGTGGTGTTCGTATCAGCATTTTATATTAGTTTATTTATTAATTTTGTTTCATGTCGCTCAACTAGTTAAGTGGAGTAACTGAGAACATGTCGGATCCATAAACATGCACACATCAGTTCAAATCCAACTTCATATACATATATTTTTTTAACTTTTTTTAAAATTTAAATATGATTTATTAATAATTAACCTCTGTAAAAAATGTTTGAATTAAAATGAAAAGTACATAAAATTTCATTTCACTAATAACTTCTGATTTTTTTCATATTTTTTCAATCAGAGGTTATTAATTATTAATAAATCAAAAAAAAGGAGATGAAGTCTGATTTGAACTGATGTGCCTTCCCCTTCTAAGATCCAAATATTTCATTAATTAAAATTTTATTTGGCTATAACTCTGGAAACAATGAAAATAAGTACCACTTAACAATATATCTTGAAAATCTCTCAATGGAGGGTTTATTACTGCAGTTAAGAAACAGTCAAAAATCCAAATTTTTGGATTTTGGACTTTTTTGGAAACTTTTGGTCTAGTCGATTGCAATCAAAAGGGGAGGTGCAAAATTAGGTTTAACAACAGTCCTAAATCCTAAATTTCAACATCCTACAGCTAACAGTTTTTGAGTTATGCAAGATATGTATATACATCACAGAGAAATAACTCAAAATGGATTCAGGGATGGTCAAAATGGATATTTCCATTGAAATCTGAAAACTGAAATTCTTAGTGATTACAATACTTACTTTACTTCGTACACAGAAGTAAAAACCATCACATTTTAGATAAAATGAGTAACATCATAAAATATGTATCTAAATAAACACATTTCTTTCATATTTAACCTGAATGTCATTAATTAACCTTGAATGATAGATAAATATTCCTTATAGATTTGAATTCTGAGAAATTTCTATTAGGATCAGATGTTTTTTCTCTTAAGCTGAAGAAAGTTTTAAGTTTTTTCACTAGTGCAGAACTTAAAGACCACTGCAGATATTCTATTCTTCCCTGCATATATAGATATATATATCTCTGAATGTAAAATGTAACTATTGTTTATTCACATTTTTAGTTTCTGAGCCCGCAAGAAAGATAGTAACCAGTTTTGATGGTGAGGTAACAACTACTTACCTTGTTCCCTAAAACAGTGAGCAATAGATCTGAACCAATGTTTCTTCTTCTGATTTATTCCCAAGCAACAGCACTTGCACTACAGGAAATCCTCAAAATAAAACCTATTCTGACAGAACCACACCTTAATTTAGATGGTAACTGATCAGAAGTAAGTATTACTGTTCAATAGATACTGAGTTATTTTGGCTTGTGTAGAATTTAAAAGCTGATTAATTAACATAAAGAGAATCACTAAAAGTCTCATCTTCTTTATATATAGTTAGATGGTACTTTAAAACATCACAAATCATCCTAAGCCACTTTAAAAGTATTCTTGCTGAAAAGCTGTAATATCAATCAAAAGAAAGAAATTACAGCTGGAAGTACTAAGGAGTTTTAAATTATGACTTCCATTTACATCCACCCAGAGAAATGGATGCAAATGTGACGAATTTTCAGATCATTAGTGAACATGACTATTTGTAAAAACACCTTTGTCTTATTTGAGCGGTTCAAAAAAAAAATATTCCTACTCTGCAAAGATGGATATGGATCCAACAGCTTTTAAGAATTAATTAAAATATAATTTTTAAAGGTAAAGGTTATAAAATACTTTAATTGTGTCTGATCCAGCATTCACTCTACGAGATATTCAGAAATGTGAACACATTGAATGTTTTGGTGTCATTCAATGTGGCAGTGGTCTTTGAATGATGTTTTGAAGGTTTTTTGCTGTTAATGATGTGTTCAAAGAGCGAGTATGATTTACGTAATGATTTTTCAATAGAACGTATGAAGCAGCTTTTACCTACAAATACAACTTACAAATGTAACTCTCAAAGATATAGAATCATCATTTTGTATTTTCACTGGATTACTGAACATCTCTAAGTTGCACAGACTATTAGTAAATTGCAAATTTCCTAGTGAAAGTAATGGAATATTTTATAACAAATCAGATTACTTTATGAGGCCTCCTAGTAAAAAAAAACCCCACACAAAAACAAAAATTAATTTGCAGTTTTCTTGATGTAGGAAACATGCCTTAGGAATTAGCTAGCTTTAATACTATAAAATAGAAACTTGTTAGAGGTAGAGTGATAGATGATTACTCATCTGCATGCAACAGAAGTCATCCTAAAGATTAGAAAATTTCTATATATTTGTTTTAGGATGAATGAGGTAGAAAAAGAAATTGCTACCCTAAACAATATTCAGTCTGAGAAATCAAAGTTATCATTTCGTTATAAATTCATTTCCATTCAGTAGTTCAGTATGCCCAAAATCCATTAAATAATATTGTTAAAAAAGGGTGAGTTTCCAGTGCCTTAAAACTGCAACCTCTAGGCTAAGGAAAGGAAATCCCTGATAGAAAAACCCTGGCTCTCCAGATTGAGGGTTGGAATAATGTTAACAACCTGATCCTGTAAAAAATCACTTTTGCGAAACCAAAAGGTGCCACAGAATCGGATAGGAACTCTCAAAAGAATAAACTGGATATAAATAATAAAGGAATTTATGGTTGGATATGTAGAACGTGACTTGTATGAACAGGCCTGGCGCCAATACTGATCTGATAAGGGAGCTGGAGAAGTATGGAATAGGGATAGCACTACAGGAGATCAAATGAAGAGGAAATAGTTATGGATCTGACAAATTACACTTTTGAAATTGGTTTTGTGGTTGGAAATGCACATAAAGTTCAGGTGTTAGGATTCAGGTCATTGAATGAAAGATTGTGGGTGTTGAGATTTAAGGAGAGATTCTTTAACAAAAATATGATTGTGTTCACACCCCTATAAATGATACTGATGGCTCTAACAAGGACAACTTTTATGAGAAGTTGGAAGATGTTTACAACAAGGCTCCTAAGCATCATGTGAAAAATCATCCTGGGAGACTTTAATGCTAGGTTGGGAAGTGAGCAGTCTTATAGACCAGTTACTGGATCTCAAAATTTACATGAAAAGTGTAATGAAAATGGTTGGAGATTAGTTGATTTTGCTGGTGGGAAAGACATGATTTTCAGTAGCACCTATTTTCATCATAAGAGAATTCATAGAATGACTTGGGTTGCACCAGACAAGCTGACATGGAATCACATTGATCATGTTGTAATTGATAAATGTCACCAATCAGATGTAATGGATGTTCACAGTTGCTGAGGTGCAGATTTTGATAGTGACCATTACTTGGTTAGTAATGGAGTAAGATGCATACTGAGAATGAGTAATGTGGGGAAATTTACGGGATTGAAGCAAAAAAATTTGATAATGAAAAGCTAATTACGGAGATGTGGTGTTGGTTGAGGGTGGAAGAAGGACTGAAAAGAGGTAGGAGCAGTATAGAGAGGACAACAGGAGAGGAGAAACAGAATAAACAGGGGGATTGTTGTGTCAAGGTGGCAGAATAAACTGTTGGATATAAGAGGATAGATGTGGGAAGTGGTTGAACAGATGAGGAGAGTTTAATGGCACTGGAGGAAAGAAATCTAGTCGGGTCAGGATGTTGAGCTGTAAAACAAGAGTGAGTGTTGGTGTCTACAGGAAAAGATCATATACTAGTAAACTGTGTCTCAGAAAGAAAAGAGCATTTCAAAAATGGCGAGTAGAAGAGAGTATGGTATTTGCTGGAACAAGAAATGCACAGAGATTGTTTTTGAGTGTATGGGAAGGGAAAGCTGGATTTCAGCCTCTACAACCTTTTGTTCGGATAAAAAAGGGAATTTGATAGGAGGGATGGAGCAGATTGTCAGAAGATGGAGAGAGTATTTTTATGAGCTGCTGAATAGTGATGGAGAGGGGGTTAAAGAAGAGGAGGAAATAAATTTTATTGGCCTAGAACCCTTTCAGTAAGACCCTAAGCTGGTTGAAGTGGAAGCAGCTATTATTATACATTTAAAGAACTATAAAGCTCCTGGGAAGGATAAAATTTCTGCTGAACTGATTAAAGCTGGTGGCTCCTAAGTTTTAATCTTACCTGATTAAAGCTAAGTCTAAAACTAGCTAAATTTTTGCATCAGTTGATAGTGCAAGTATGGAAGAAAGAAAAAATGCCGGCTGATTGGAGTTCCAATGTAGAAGAAAGGAGAGAAAACAAACTGCTCAAATTATAGCAGGATACTTTGCTGAATGTAGTGAATAAAGTGTTTACTAAGATTATTGCTTGTAGAATAGTACCCTTGTGGAGGAAATGTTTGGGGAATACCAGTGAGGATTTAGATAGAATAGATCATGTACAGACTAGATAACTGCAATCCATGTGATGCTGGAAAAGAATTATGATTTTAATGTAAACCTTGCACCATCTATATGTTGATTATAAGCAGGCTTTTTATAGTATTAAAAGGAAGAGTTTGTTAAATATAATAATTGAATTTGGAATACCATGCAAGCTTGTATGAGATTGGTTAGGATGATGCTACAAACTACTGATTACAAGGAATGCTGTCCCACAGTTTTCAAGCTAAGGCAGGGGGGGGGGGTAAAGGCTGGGTAATGTGTTATCAAATATGCTTTAATATTGCCCTGAAGAGGGTGGTAAGAAATGTAGTAATTAATCAAGGTGGTAACATCATGAGTAGGAGGCTGCAGATATTGCCAGAAGTAAGAGAGTTTAGCAGGAAGGTTTTCAGCTCAGAAGGGATCGAGAAATTATGAATGTTAACAAAACTAAATACATGCGCTGCAGCAGGAGAGAACATCAAGGAAATCAGTATTTTGTAGAACTGGGAAATGATAAGTTTGAAATGGCACATGAATTTAAGTACCTGGGTGTTCTTTTGACTGAGAAAAATGATACATACATTAATATAAAGGCAAAGATAAGAACTGGAAATCACTGTTATGGATTGAGAAAATTTCTATCATCAAGGGTGATACACTGCATACGTGGGAGAAAAAAGTCTTACAGAGAATATATGTAAAAATGGGAAGTGGAGAATTGTACCAACAGGAATTGCAGGAAATTTTTAATAAGCAGGATATTGTTGGTGAGATTAAGGTGAGAAGGTTGAGTTGGCTGGGACATGTGGAGCGGATGAGTGATGGCACAGATGTGATAGGAGTTTATAAAGGAAACCTTGGGGAGCACAGATCGAGGTAGAGATCAAGGAGGCAATGGATAGAGCCGTGAAGAATGGTTTGGCAAGGATGAACGCTAGAGAATAGAGATGAAAACCAGTGGAGAGGGTGGAGAGGAATGGCACCTTGGTGGAGGCAAAGGCTCTACACAGACTGTAGTGCTAAGTAGTAAATAAGAAAGTAATGTTACATTTTGCTAGTAGTTTGTTATTATTTAAAAATAAATGCCTGAAGGCAGTAAAATCCTAGGGCAATTTAATTTTATTCAGGTACTATATATGGTAAGATGTCAAACTTGTGATGTGAACATCTGTGTGTGGTGCACAAATAAGTAACATTAATTTCAGTTAATTCATTTACCAATATTTACAAACTAACTGAATTGTTATAAAATAGTAAAAACCATAACTCACTTTCTTATTATTCTATGAAATTATAATAATTTTTATTACAGTGATCAGGTAATTTAATCGAATGAAGTTTTATAAAGAGGTTTTGGTTAAAATTGCAACAAAAAAAAACAGGTAAAATTTCCACGATACAGGTATACAGTAATAATTTTCCTTTGTTCATTTTTTGTTGTTTCAAGTATAATTTGGAACCATAGAGGTTCAACTAGGAAGTATGAAAGGTTCTGTATAAATAATCTGAACCTCTTTTTATTATTTAATTATTGCACCTCAAACTCAGTATATTCATGCAGGTCAAAAACTTTTGCCGCACAAATTTGATCATCTAATTTTGCTATGCTGCCGAAATTTGCAGTAGTACAAATAATCATCTGACAGTGATTTAATATTAAGGTGCTTATAAAAATGTTAATTAGTTTAATTAAATAAAACTCATTAATTCACGTTATAACAAAGTTAATTTGACTTCATGGACGTAAGTGTATTTATTATGAGTTAACTTCATTCATTTTTTCAAGCATACGTTTGTTAGGGCATGGACGTCCGCAATTCTACACCGATTGTCTGGTGCAGTGTGCTAAGTAAAACCCATTCGCATTCACTTTACAGTGTCCGTTAGACTTCAGCTTTGTTAATCTTCAGATTTAAATGTATAAAATAATTTCATCCATATTAGTTACATTACTATGCTGGTAACTAAGGAATAACTTTTTGTAATAAATTTTTACGAGCTACGTAACATCTGGGAGGATCTTGTGGTTTTTTTTTTACTGCAGATAGAATGATATTTATGATTTGATAAAAGAAAAAAACAAACAATTTTAGATTAGGAGAGCGGTTAGATTTTATACAATACGAAATTTGTTGTGGGTGTGTCCGTCTGTAAGGCGTTACCCATGAATGAGCTGGCGGCGGGCATTTTGGGCGGCTAGTAATCGATCCAGTCGTATGTTGTTTACTGCGACGTAGTACGGTATTGTGAACTGAGGCCACGCTTGTGCTCCTTCGCATCGGAAGTTAAAGTTTGGCGGTGTTGTCTGATATGATTCGTCATATGATACAGTGGCTTTTATTTAGGTGTTACTTAATTAAATATTTTTTTGTGGTGTAATTTGTTTCCCCCCACTGATTTGATGTAACGGTTGATTTTCTTTCAACGTAGACAGTATAGAATGTCAAGGACTTCTTACTACTGTATAACGAGCTGTTCTTGAATTTTATTTGTGTGGGTTATAAGGTATAAACGGTCATGTTCTGAAGAAACAGATATGAAATATTTATTAACAATTATTAAATAAAGTTCAATGTTCAACGTGATTCATGCATGACGTGAACTCAATTTCGTCGTAATGATATCGAGTTGTGAGCCTTTAGCGCATGCGTACAACTTGTTTACAACAACCTAGAGACTCGACATGTATACACTCACACATGACCTTTTCCAAGATGTGTGCTGATACGTATTGCGTCGCCTCAAAATGTGAATTTTTTTCAAAGGGTTCGTGTTTTGTTGTAGTACGGTTTAATAAGTCGCAAAACAGATTGTGTGGAATGTTTTGATGTTTGTATTTATTGTAGGAAATGTTTTAATTGCGCATTATTTTAAGGTTCTTCGTATCATATTTTTTTTTATGTCTGGATAGAAGTTTATATTTGCGTAGTGTTTGTTTTCCTAGTTAATAATTTCTGTTGTAGAGTTCGAGAGTTATGAATGAAACGATGACCGTGCTTCGTTTGTGCAGGTTTTTAGGGATAAACATTTGCAGGAAATGCCATTCATTGACCTGTAATATTTACGTGTGTAGGTATTGCGCATAAAAAATAATTTGCCCTTGGCGTTTTGTCAACATCGTAACCGAGGACCAATTATTATGTTGAAAAAAGGTTAATATATTATAAATTGTATTGAAGATTTATTATTTTGTGATCGGAATGTGACTAAAATAATAACAGTGTTTCTAATTGAATCGTATGAAGAAGGAGCTGTTGTAGTGTATTGGTATTTCGAGCAGGCAAAGCCTAGTCTCCTGGCCCTGGCATGGAAAATATTTTTGTCTTTGTACAGTGTGATTCAAACTATAATGTCTCATCACATTTGAAAGTTAATGTGTTCAATGTAAGTATTACAGTGTGATTATTTTGTAGTAACCTACATGTTTCTTGTATGTTGTGTTGTTTCTTAATAAGGCGAAGAAAAAATAACCTCGAACATTCTTTCGCATGTATTTATGTTGTGTTTAACACTATGTTAATGATATCTGATTTTTTGTTTTTAACTTGATTGCCATTTATTTTATGTATGTATAAGTGTATGCACGAGCGTACGCGTTTTTGCAAGTTGTGTTTGCTTTCAATTAGATTTAAATAAACATTTAACGTACTTCATTTTTTTAATGAAGTACGTTAACACTCATGATCATTTAAAGAACAGTTAATCAGGTGTTAGGTAACCAACAGCTTGTCATTTAATGAGTTAACATTTCGACTGAATGTTTGTTGCCTGTATTCTTGATTTAATTACTTACCCTGATGCATTCATTTTATTAGTTTTAGATTTTGTACTTTACAGAATTGTTTGTTCTTTCCATACTGAAGTAGCATGCCTTAACATCTTGTTGCTGATTTTATTTGTACATTTTTCTTAAAGAGGTAGTATTCTTAGTTGTATTTTGTTGGAAATGAAAACACTTGTATTACCTTAGAGACTTGATGGCTGATTTATGGCCTGTAGTAGGTGATTATAGTGGGTGATTTTTCATTAAAACATTAAATGCATTTTAACAGTATGTTTTCAGCAAATAAGAAGTATTTTTCATCCACGTAAACTAGTGGTTACTATATGTATGATGTATTTAATGAATGTATGTTACTTATTGCTTAAAATTTTGTTAGCTTGTTCAGAATGTGCTATATGATTAGTTGATTTTGTTTTAGTTATTCAATTAGTAATGAATTTTAAAGATGATTGTGTTGTATGACATATTAACTTGTTTATATTTTATGTCTAGTGTGGTCTGCATATGAAACTGCATTTTTTATTTTGTTTTTAGCAGTAATTCTTATTTCATCAGATTTATTTAGTTAAAAGTTATTACACTTATTTGAAAGTATTTTTATTAAATCATGACATGTTTATAGCAGAATTATATTATTAATTATAATATTTTACTTAAAAACACTCTACAAATAGGTTGGTTACCTTAAAAAACAGAATTTTCAGTGAGGTAAGAACTAATCAGGCTTAGGTTCAAACACAATGAGATAGCTTTATGGAAAAAAAGTTGTGAATTTCAAAAAATAATTTAATACTTTTATTAAGTCCAATGCACATTATATGAGCCATCAAAAATTCTTTGATATCAGTGTGTACTTTAGTGCAATAGTTCTGAATTGGTTCTTTATTATTGTATCTTCTTTTGAGACACCGTACACTTACCAGGATGTATACTTATAAATAATTTTTTTCTCTTATGTTTAACATTCTGATGTTCAAAGGATTATTTTGTTATGTGTGATTAAAAAGTAGGTAAACATTGATTATTAATTCTTTGAGAATGAAACCTCTCCAAGGTCCTTTTTTTAAGTAGCATAGATAATAATCTTGAAAATACTTAGCTCATACGTGAAATATTAGTTTAAAATTATTAGGAAACTGTTATATTGAAAAAGATATGTTATATTGAAAAAAGGCAGATTTCTTGAAAAGGATTATTTAAAAAAAAATTTGTAGTTACACTTAATTCTCCATTTACGTTGATTGTCTGTTTTAGAATATTGCACATAAAATTAAACTGATTTAAATAAAATTTATCAAAGGAGTTTGTAACAAAATTTGAACAATTTTAAATGACTTTCAAAATAGTGGAATTGAACGTTTGGAAGATTCTTTGTGGTTAATTGTTGCTCCTTCATTAATGGAGTAGCCTGTAATACATATTTTAAAAGTGATTTTTTCAAGATAATAAAATATTTTTAAAAAATGGGTTATTGTGGACTCTTAACCAATACTTTTCATGTTAAGAGATAGAAATTGATATTAAAGGCTGGAAATTTAAACAATGGCTTTAACAGTTTGCCAATTTAATAGTTAAGATAACAAATGAAGTGAGCATTAGATTATGTATGCTGATATGCAAGGTTCAGTGCACATAATCGTTAGTTACAGCTTGTAAATGGCGTCATGTAATATGTTTTTGTGTGTGATAAACAAATGTGAAGCAGAAAGTTGTTCTTTTGTTCCAGCCTGCTCAAGGTAGTGAAACATTACTGACCGTTATTAAGAAGTACATTTTGCATGACACAAAAATAGTTATTGACTGTTGGAAATCCTACAATTGTGTATGGCACGAATATATTTATATAATGATCAACTATTTTGTGAGCTTTGTTGACTTTGATGCAGGGGCACATAACAAACTATTGTAAAGACATGGCAAGAGATTTGCAGAATCGTGCCCTGGTATGGCAACAGAAAACATCATTTATGTGGTCATATTGCTGAATTCATTTTTCACAGGTTGCATCCTGAATTTAAGTCATTTGTTCTTACTTTATTTAAAAGCATGCTTTTAAAGCTGTTAACCAGCTATACAATAGAATAATGACACCTCTTGACACTGACTCTCAACTCTGATTAATGACATTTCTGAAGATGACTTTGAAGAAAAATCGATGTTTTTTCTTCATACTTTTGATTTAACTAGTTATTTAAAATATAAACACTATCTTTAGTAACATATCTTAATATGAAAAACATTAGAACTGCGTCCATAATTATATATAATTAATTTAAAAGAAGTGTTAACATAATTTGTTGTACTGATAGTAATTAAATGAGTATAATGTTGCTGCTTTTCAAAAATCTGCCTCTAAATATTGTAAGCAAGTAATATTAGATCTGGATAGATGTAATTTCCTGGGAAGACTCAAGATTAAAAATATTTACCTGAAGATTGTCAAATCAGGGTTCTTAAGAAAGTTAAGTAATGAATACATTCACTTATATTACACTACTGTTTTTTTTTGTTTTTGAATGAATGCTTAAAAAATTGTAAATAATATTAAACAGCTAATAATGACCTAATATCTCTTATTTTGTTTGATTAATAAGAAAGCTGATGCTGCGTTTTATTTAAAAGTGAATGAATAATTCTCAGGTAGAGTTTACTAACAAAAATATGTGATAAATATAATTTGTAGCAAAATATCATGTTGAGTTATGTAAACATATGTAATATCTAAATAAGTTGTAGATAAATATGTGATAATTGATTATGAAGATTGTTTTTTTTTACAAAACTATTTGCTGAAAATCATAAGATTTGGTTGACCTTTAACTTTATTCAGGTCCCCATTCTCCTCTAGAGATGATATGACAATTTCCCTTTAGTCTTCACAAATGGTCTATTGTGTTTACAGCTTATTTTTGTAAAATAACAGTCCATTTAGATAAGTACAGGTTTTTGAGTATATTGGAGAAATGTTCAGGCAGTGTTATTTTATTTAGGTGTGTAGTACGTTATTGAATGTGAAGGTCTCTTACATTTGAAGAATATTCTTTTTTATTCATGTATAACTAAAAAAATATTTGTCATTAACATTTCATTTTCAATGTTTCTTTTCCCATTATGATACAACTTCTAAATACCAACAGTGTTGTTTAACAACAAGGAAATGACATGCAGGGCTTTACAATTTAAAAGATAATTACCAGTGTTGGATGTTAGCCATTGTTATTGTTAACAAACAATATTTATCGTTTAAGTCAATCTTATGAATACCAGATATGGACCACATATTTTTCTGTTCCAAGTGAAAAGACTCATCAGTCATCTCACTGATTTTGCATCTATTTTTTAAGTTGCTTGGTGACACTTCAGTAACCAACAGAAATATTTATGTATAAAGAGCTCATTTGCGCATTTGTTAAGTTACTTAGCCTTGTACTGTATATAAAGAAAGAAATTATATTTTGATTAAATTATAAGAAATTCTATATATATATATATACACATATATTAGTACATCAGAAGTACACAACACTCAACATTTTTACTTTTTTACAGTACAGAGCATTAAAGATAATTTTGTATGTTTTTTGAAATTCTGAGTATTGGAAAATCATTTCACTTACATTTGTCATGTGAATTATGTTACTTAGACAGATTTAAAAGCTACCTACATATGAAAAACTAAAATTTGTTTTAATCAAAAGTAAATGCACTTAGGGTTTTGTACCTGTACGATATGGCATAAAACATCAACTTCATTATGACACCAAGTCCAAGAAAATTTGGATAATTTTATAATAGGTCAACATTTTATTACAAATTGTGTCATTGTATTGATATAAAAGTTTCGTAAGAATATAAAATACAAATGGGATATTTTTCTTTTTAATTCAATAAAAAATTTAAATATATTTCCTTTAATATATATATATTTATGTTTAATATATTTCCTTTTGGTTTTTTTTTTATGAATAGCAGCTGTTATAGGTAGGAAAAGATGCAATATGTTCCATAACCTTTCCAGTTACATCATTTGGTGTTTTGGTGATTAAGAATATGCCTTCCCCTCTGATCAATTTTCATTAATCCTGTTTCTTCATTTTTTTTAATTTACGATGACAGTATTTGAAATGGACAGTGTATTTAGAAATGTGGCTTTACATATTCTTAACAGAATTATCATTTATATGAAAACCATAAATTAAAGATTTCTCTCTTTCCTTATTGCCAGCTTACTTCTGCTTCATTCTTTAGGTTTCACTTGTAAGCAAGATCATATGTATCCCAAGACTTTTGCTAGCAAGACCTTTGCTAGAATCCCAAAATATTTTTAAAATGGTCATTCTGATATCATCAGAGATTTTTTCATTACATTTCATACTGCAACAACAGGATGGTTTAACAGTTCTTGCTGCTACATTCTTTCTTCTTTGACTCATATTCTTCTACTGTCAAATGTTTCAAGTGATGTTCATTACTTTTCCATTTATCAGGGTGTCTTACTCGTTTCCTATCTGTGTAATCTCGGTTTTATTCACAACCTTCCTTTTTCTTTTCTTTTGGGAATTTCCTTCATCATCAGTACCTGTGGAAGAAATTGAATCTGTCATTGGTACATAATCATCTTCTGTAGTGTCATCTACTTAAGTAGATGTTAACTGTAAGTCTTTTTCCAACGCTTTAAAACTTGAAGAAGTTTCATTTCTAGTGTTCGTTGAATCTTCAATTTGGAACACGTCGGTTCTTCAGTTGTGATGTTGTCAGTTGTTGATATATTATCAATTTCATTTTCACTCTGCTGCTTATGAACTGCCAAATTTTCTGTAAATAATAACCATATCTTGATAGAGGTTTAACTTATTAATTACTGAATAATAGAAAAATAAGAAACATCTTGGAACTAAGAATAACCCTCAATATTCTTAATAATAAATGTCCAATATTGATACTACATCATGTTATAGTATTACAATGTTGGTGAATACTTATAAGTGGCATCCCATATAATCTTAAAAAAAGTGTTATTGAAATGCCAAACAATGACAAGAACTTATAACTAAAAATAAAATCTTGACGACATTGCACATACCAGATGGGAAGGCCCACAACTCTTTAATTGTCAAAGCAAGAGCGATCAGCAATAAAGCCAAAAGGGTTAGTCCATTTGAAGTGATCCAAGGGTGGTTGCTTGACCAGTTTAAAAAAAATTGAAACTTACTGTTACCTACATGTCTCAGGACCTTAAAGATATATATATATATTTTTTAAAATTTTTTATTTAAGCAGTTTACCTTAGTGACTGTTTTTATTATGGTGTGCATACCTATTTTTGTGATTGTAAGGGTTTACGGAAAAAATCATTACTAAAAAACTGTTGATCCTGGAATGATGAAACAAAAAGCAATTTTTGCATATTTTCTCAAGGTAAAAAATTGGTCCAGTGGTTTGTTTACCTATCTCTTTTCTTTCTATGAGAAAATTACCAATATAGTTGAACATTAAGAGCAGTGAAATTTTACTTTTGGCAATTTTTTTCAAGAGGCAGGTAGTTTGAATTATTTTTTTTTGTATGTAGGTATATGTTAGTAGTTTTACCATAAATAGTATTAATGGTGATATACTTGCCCCTAATTTATAAAATTTTGAAAACTAATTTTTTTTTTAAATTTAAAAAATTTTGGCTTCAAAAAAAAAAATATTGAAAACATAAACTTCAACAACGTAGGGGCTAAATATAAAAAATGTAAAGTGCAAAGAAGACAAGAAAACCCCCCTTGGAGCACTTATTTAGTGAATCAAAGTGGTATCGATTTTAACAGGTTTTTCATAGTTTTTGAGAGGTTATAACTTTTTTTATTATTACAGTGCACAAGAAACTTTTTTATTTGCCGTAAACATCTACAAAAAAACTACAAGTTGTGTAAATTTTAGATTTTTATCACCAGTCTCATCTGTAAGCCACCATTTTTTGAATTTTGTAAAAAAAATTAGTTTACCCCGAAATGGTTGTGACTCGTTGTCGATTTAATAGCAATTGTTTTGTTTATTATTAAGAACAGGACATAGTGTTGTGTATCACTAAAAAGAATTATAAAAGAAGCATTAAAAAAAGAGTGATTTTCGATAAAATTGCTTATGTCGTGTACCTCCAATGTACTGATATATATATATATATATATATATATAAGAAGATGTTGATTTAAAATAGACATGATTAAAATCCAATATGATAGTCTTAAAATTCATGTCTAAAGAACATTTTATTTATTTTTTATCTCATGTTTATTAGTAATGAATTTTCTCTGATAAACTGTAATCTTGAAAACAAAAGTATTTAATGCTTTCTTCATCTCAGTTTTGGACCTAAAATGTGTATAAAATTAGATAGCATATTTTGATATTGGATACTTAAAAAGTGATAACGGCCTGAAAGTTCAGATAAGATGGACATAATTTGCAATAGGAAAATGCCAATTAAATTAACAAATGCATTAACAATTGAGTAAAATTACAACAATAAAGAGAACTTTGGATAACTACTTTAACTCATTAAAACCATTAACGTACTAAAAAGTACCTGAACATTGAACAACTAAACCTGATGGAGTGTGATAACTCTCTTACATAAGTATCATATTGTTCGTAGGATTAATTAAACCCCAACCCCTCAAGGTTACAGTTGTAGATATTTGAGGAAATCTTGCCAAAACTTAGAAATGTGTACAGCTGGAGCCATCGTATTTACATTCAGTTACTGAAGACTATCTTATATTGGTTTAAGTACATTTTTCACAATTTTTATGCTGATAAACATAATCTATTAGGTGACAATTTTTGGCATTCTTGTGTGGATGCAGATGTCTGAGTATGAAATCTGATGATGCATGTTTAATTTTATTCTTTGACAGTTTCCTCCCTTACTGATTTGTGATGGCATAAAATATGATGGTATAAAGGCACTTCTTATCAAGGGATAAGAGGCTCTATACTGCTAGGGAACATAGGTTCTGAAGTAGAGGCAGTTATGAGGGGAATTTGCTTTGAAACCAAAAGTGTCCCAGGATGTTTATTAGTTCTGAAGTAACCTCTAGAAATAATGACATATTAAAATTTATAAACAAACAAAATCTTAGTTTACTAATCTCATATTGCAAGTTAAAAATTGCTTAAAATGTGGAATTTAGAAACCCCTAATTGCAGATTATGCAACAAACAAATGAGATTGGCTGACATTTATTCCTACTGTGTAAGCAACTCGAAATAGATATGTTATTTTCTTTCCCACTATAGGTTCTGATTTTGTTGCCAGATATTGCATTTTTAACATAGAGGTTTTTGTGCTTCAGTTTAAAAAAATCATTAATATATTTTTTTTAAATGTTCAGTATGTACATGTATATACTACAAAAATAAATCATATATTTACAAAATCATAACATTTAATCATTATTTGTAGTGATCCTTTTGGCTATTTACTGTTACAGTCTATATTTCAAGATTGAAACTTTAGTACAATTCAGGATTGGTTAAATAGTACACCTTTATAAAGTATTTGGTGGGTTTACTCAATAAGTATTGTTTGAAACTGTATCTTCCTAAGAACCATTCCAATTTTTCATTCATTATTAACTCTCATGGTATTAACAATTATCTAAAAAATGTTTCAATATATTTCATTTTGGACATAGTTGCCATTCTATGGCATATTTAACATTGTTATTTTTCTACAAGGTATCCCAAAAGTCCCGCAACATAGGGATATACACAATATATTTACAGTATCTGTTCAATGTGGTTTCCATATAAGTTGAAACATAATTGAAAACGGTCTTCCGTGTTCTGCAGAATGTTGATCACAAACTCATGTATTACAGATTGGCACACAGTTGTGATGTGTTCTTGCAGATGGTTTTTGTCCCTGATCATGACTTTGTAAACTTGGGATTTTACATAACCCCACATGACACTATTCATTGGGTTTAAATCCAGGAATCATGGATCCCATTACACTCATCCCCTGTGACCAATACACTGGGGAAAGTGTTCATCTAGCCAATCACAATCTTGTGTACCATAGTGGGGGATTACACTGCCCTGCATGAGCCATCTGGTTTTCCAGAATCAAGCAAATCCAAATCGGGCAGTAATTCATTTCCTAACAGTGCCAAGTAAGTTTCACTATTAACTGTTCTGTCAAAGAAATAGGACCAATGATCTGGTCTTCCTACAAACCGTGACGCGATCAGCTCCTTGCTCCTTACTGTTGATAAATCAGTGAGGGTTACTGTTGGACCAATACTGTAAGTTATATCAGTTCACCTCACCATTTGCATAAAAATTGGCTTCATCAGAGAATATAACTTTAGACAAAAACTCTGGGTCCTTCTCCAACTTAGTCAAAAACCAGTTGCATATTTCCGTATGGCGATCAGAATCATGTTCTAGCATGTGGTATAATACTTGCAACTTGTATGGATGATACTTGGTTTTATGTAAGATCCTCGATACTGTTGACCGAGAAACGCCCACTTCCAAGCTTGTTTGGCGAATTGATTTTTTTGGACTTGCAGATACCTTTGCCAAAATCCCTTCCACTACCGCTTCTGAAGTGTCTTAAATTTTGCTAGCAGTCTACCAACCATTGTATGCGACTGGTTCTCATTGAGGATGCCTCATATTAAATTCCATCTCTTATCTATGAGAGAATCCTTCTGTTCCACAAAGAAGGATAATCTCTACCTGCTCTTCAGTGGTCAACATCTTTCAGTCCTGTAATTTGAAAACAGAGCAAAATGAATAAAATCCCTATAGTGCAGAACTTTTGGGATACTTGTATTAAATTGCATACTTTACTATTATATCCTTGACAAAAATGTAGATGTTCTATGACATAAATCACAAGTAGTCACTACTTTTTCCACCACACTATTACTTTTCACTTCTTCCATAAAATTGTATTAGGGTGGACTTAATTTTCACTTGATTATATAGATTAGAATCAGATTTTACATAGGAGATCTGTACAAATTTTACTTTCTTTATCCTAGTAAGAATTAAATATATAGTATATTCATTTTTTAAATGTGGGATAAATAATATATTAACTTGACAAATATTTTTTTTTAAAAAGAGAACCGAAGAAGGGTAAAAACAGATTCCCAAAGGTATTCATTGAAACTTTAAAAGAAATATGCAGCCTCAATTAATTGTAACAAATCCGTTACAAATCCAGTCTCTTTTATTTATACAAGTAATACGTATTAAAGAATTTGAAATAAGAAAAAAATACTAACACTAGTCATGCAGCATTACTGACTGCAGAACGCATAAGAGAATGTAATATAAGTACCCATATGGTTTTTACTAGGCACAAATTAGTTGTGTCTTGAACAATAAAATTCATCAGTACAGGGCAAGTGGTGTTACTTGACGATTGCAGCCTACCATGCAAGTATACTGTACATTCTACTAATATTGTCCCACATCATCACAAGTGTTATTAATAATATATCACGGTTATTAATGCAAATTAAACAGAACTGTTACAAATTATTTTTGCTAGTAGTCGTTTTCAATTTCAGTAACTTTCTTGCAACATTTTAACCATATACTAACATCAATAGTGGAAACATTTTTTCCAATGAGGACAATAATATCGCTGCTTTAAAGGTTATTTTGATTCCCACCCACTCTATTATTCCTTAAATGGGTTCTATTGGATTGAAATCCGGGTGATATGGGGTCAGTCTAAGAACTGTACGACCCTCCGCATTTTCATTTTAATTCAACAAATAATCAGTGCATCACAATTTTTGATTTTGGTGATATTTGGTATATGGTAACTTCTCACCTTCTAGTGGCCAAAAAATATTTTTTTTATAGTTTTAAAAAACTTTTTCTTTAGTAATAGACTATCTTCTAACTCTCCAACAGGTTAAAACAGCCATTTTTGTCACTTTTTCCATGAGCTGTAGCATTCATATTTTACGTCATACAGATGGTCAAAAAGGGCTTTTTGGAAAGAATTAAAGATGGAACTTCAGCTTAGTGTACTCAAAATTAATTTTGTTAGATAACTAAATCTTGTAATGTTTACTGAAGTTACGTTTACAAATTTGTGGCAAAATCCAAACTAATTGTTTGGATTGATGGACTAAATACTGACTAACACTAAATTCATTTTGAATTTTTTGAATGCTCCAGCTGTTTCGTAATAAACTTAAAATATTAATTTTTTCCTGGGTTGATGTAACCGTTTTCATTTTATCCTTTATTTTAATGATTAATTTTTCATATTTCCTACCTATATCAGCCTAATTTTGTGGTTCTAAACTGGTTTCTTCTGTAGAATTATTTAAATCAAAGGAATAGTTTAATTTACTGGTAACCGATGCGGCTATTTTTATAACTTCATTTTTTTTAAATTGGTTCCTTTATGTTGCTCGATAATTTTTGAACCTTAATGGGGGAAATGCCAAGTGCTGAACAAGCTTTATTCACTGACTCGACTATAACACATTGAGGCTCAAATATGTCTTGACATTCTGGTTCGCTTTCTGTATCATCTTGTGATTTTTGTATTTTGTTTTAAGTATTACGTACACAGTGCTCTGCCTGGAATTAATTTTAAATTTTGATTGCTTGTTGAAAGTGTCAAAGAGATTTCTCAACACCTGAATGAGATTTCGTGACAGCTAAATGGGTCAGAGCAAGTTTTCCCATTAATATGAAAATATTTATCTAAATATTCGGTTTTATGAAAAGTACAGATATTTTTTGTTTCAGTACTTCCACTTCTTAAAGATATCAATGTTATTTGCTGTTCAATAAACTCTAAAATATTGTGCAATTCTGAAAATCTACTGTAAGTCAATTTGTGACATACTAGTGTGACATAAATCCATTTTTATAAAAGGCAAGGGTTCTTGCAATAACAATACAGTTAATATAAAATATAAAATTACCAATTGCACCTCACTTTGTCTTATCCCAGTTTCTCTAGAGCTAAAATAAAAATTTCTCTAATAAAATAAAAAATATTGGATAAAAGAGAAGTTCACTGCTTATAAAATTACTTTTATTAGCAGTGTGCACTTACTTTAAGTAAGTACTTAACTTTACTTTTATAAACAAATGTACATTACCTAACTACAGTATTAACAATACAAAATATCACATTGAAATCAAAAGTGTAACTGAGCCTTCTACAATGTTTACATTCAGGATTATACAAACATTCATGTCCATGCATGTCTATTCTTGTTCGTGTTTAAACATGAGTTTGTGTACGAGTCATTCTTTTAAGTAACAAACTAACTAGAATATAAGCTATCTCATTATAGATAAATCAAAATATTTTATATAGTAGGCCTATATTATTATCTGAAAAATACTAGCTGTGATTTAAAAATATTAAAAAAATATTTTTTGGCCTTTACAAGGTGGGTAGTTTCACATATCAAGTATCATCAAAATCAAAAATAGTGATGCAGTAAAATTTTTGAAAATTTGTTGAATTAAAATGGAATATTCCAATCAAGAGAATAAGTTACAACTAGATTAGATGCTTGTATTAACTGTAGTAACCCTTTTAATCATTGGTAAAGAAATATTTCTTCTCTTTAGCCAATCCTGCATTTCTGCTGCTTTAAGAGTTCCCACACTTGGAATTTTTTATAATTTGGAAATAGTATGGCACATTATTGAGAACTACTACAGAATTTGGTTTCAATTTTCCCAAAGGTTTTTCAGAAACCCATTGTTTAAAGTTACTGTGGTTCATATTATTGTGGTAGTTGCCTGTTGTCGAGCTAGCGGTGTATATCAATAAGGCATTTGAAACAAACCCGTCTTTTTCTCCTGCATGAATTATGACCCTTTGGAAATTAGTGGATGAAGTCCCTCACTGCTGTTTTCCACAATTTAGCGGATGAGTGCAAAGTTAAAACATAACTTTCATCTAAATATATGATTGGCCTATTTTCTTCCCAAAATTTCTTAATGGCTTTTAAATAGAAAATTCTCTTCATAGCAATATCATGTTTCTCTGTCAACAATTTTCACTTGCTTGTTTTCACCTACTTAAATCCTAAATTGTGAAATTTAGTCCTTAAACATTTCTCCTCCTTGCCAACCGAGATCATTTTCAAGTATATTTTTTAATTTTTTGACAGTAGTACTGCTTTATCTGTAAAGTAAAAATTGTGAACAATTCTTCTGACAGCTGAGGAATTATAATTGTTATTTATTGTAACAGGTTTTTGTCTTTTGTGATTCTTATCTGACGTACAGAAACTTGACAATCCATTTTCATTTGAAAACGTGCTTTCAGCTTCCTTTTTTATATGCATTATTGCACTAACAGGTACACCAGTAGCTTTACTACAACAAAGCCGAATTTGTTACAAGGAAATAAGAAAACTCGTCTGATCTCTTAGATTTATTGAGCATAGCATCTTCTTCCATAAATTTTAACACAATATATGCAATTTCTTTGCTCAGTCCATGCAATTTTTTATTTTTTTACTTTGCTTTTAATTACAGCATTTATTTGTTAATGAAAAATTGTCTCTAAAATAAATTATATTGTTTCATGTGAATGTACTACACTATTAGGCTATGATAAAAAGAAACCACAATCCGTTTTCAAAACCCACATAATTTACTCAACAAAAAGAAAAGGTTATATTCTTAAAAAGATGTAACTTATAAATTTAAATAAAAAGCGCACAAATAAATTTCAATTTTAAATGCAATTGTAAAACAGTAATTAGACAATGATGTCATTATAAATATGATATCTTAATATTATTTTTCTAATAATGATATTTGTGGAACGCACGCATAAACCACCATGCAGTCAACTCTCAACTCATCATTACAGTGACAATCATTAACTTGTAGTGCAGACTCTATATGTGTGTGAAACACCAGGTATTGTAATAAAAGATTGATGAGTCTTTATTTATTATTTTTTTTAACGTTAAAGACAAACTTTCCTTTTTTATCTTGGCTACTGGTAGATACCTTATGCAAACCACCGGGTTGGTCTAGTGGTGAACGTGTCTTCCCAAATCAGCTGATTTGGAAGTCGAGAGTTCCAGCGTTCAAGTCCTAGTAAAGTCAGTTATTTTTACACGGATTTGAATACTAGATCGTGGATACCGGTGTTCTTTGGTGGTTGGGTTTCAATTAACCACACATCTCAGGAATGGTCGAACTGAGAATGTACAAGACTACACTTCATTTACACTCATACATATCATCCTCATTCATCCTCTTAGGTATTATCTAAACGGTAGTTACCGGAGGCGAAAAAGAAAGAAGAAGATACTTTATGCACTATTAAGTACATGGGCCTAATTTAGAGAAATTAGGTTAGGACTGTACAAAAGCCTGTTTCATATTTTTAGGCCAGATGCTTAGGAGTAAATCCACCCCAGATTAAATTAAATTTGTATTCTCATTACATAAGAATTTTTATAATTTTAATGATTATTTATTAAAAAAAAATTCATAATAACAAACTGCATTTTGTTGCTGCAGAGAAAAAAAACAATAGTAGAAACTAGTATTATTGTGATAACTTGCTTGTAGAAGTTGGAAAGGTTCATTTTAAAACTATTGTGAAAAATTATTTAGAATGTTAAATGTGATCATTTATATAAGACCTCCATTTATCAGACTTTTCTGCATGCTGAAATTTTTGTGTGTACCTTTAATCATTACATAGAAATGTTTTTTAAAAATTGAAAAAAATATTGTATATAAAAGTTTTTTTAAGACATCAGTATTGTATTTCCTTTACTAATGATGCTGTTGATAAAAACAATTAATATAAATTAAAACAATTAAAATGTTGAGAAATTATTGTAATAAAATGATCATTGTAACTCCTCCAATAGCACATGTGGTGGTGTTGATTGCATTCTCATACTTTCCAAATCCAAGCTTAGGGTAGTTGCAGATCCAGGTGATGTAAAAATTGAGTTTTATACCATAAAGAATCTTTTATTTTACAGCATTATTCTTGAAAATTATAGTTTATTTTTAAAATATCTGCTGGAGTTTAAGCAATGAAGATACTAATTTTTCATCTGTTTTCGCAGTCAAGTTTAATAAGCCATAACTTTGTTAATAGATTACTGTAGATAAAAGATTAGTGTTAATGTTTATTTAAAGACAAATTTTTATTTATCACTTAAACACTTCTCTAATGATTTAGTGTCAGGGGTCTTTTAAGAAAAATGATTTGGCTTTCATTAAGGATAGAAAATGTTTTGCCCTGAACTATATAACATTATTATTGTACATACATAATTTCAGTTAACAGAATGGAACAATGGTTGCAAACAAAAGAAACATTTCAATTAAAATGGTGATATTTCTGCCTTCTGTTATATAAGAATACAGTTGCTTCAATCTGCTTGGTTTCCCGTGATCCATCCAGGCCAATGCTGGGACAGTTCCTGGAGTTATTATTATTATTATCTGGAGTTGCAACCATACCTATCCATTCCTGTATTTTATTAATTGGATTTTTGTTTTTGACGTATAGATAAATTGAGTGTAGAATTCATAAAAGCTCATTCCTGTTAAGTTTATTATTAATTGATTAATAATAAAGCGATTGCCGTGCTTTGAAATCCAAAAGCTTTAAATTTTAAAACAGTATCCATAATGGATGCTGTGGCCAAGATGATTATAAATACTTTTTCAAAAAAAATATAAGATAAATCACCAATGAAATATTTCCCCACACAGTATCACATTTTTTCTGAATATTGTGGTTTTTAGTATGCTTTGCGATTATTTTTGAGACTTCATTCATTCTTATTTAGGTAGTACTATCACAGTAACAGATATTTCATTTGATTTAATTAAGCAGTTGTTTCAGTTTTCTATGTATAAAGGTTTTGATAGAGTAAGCTACTTCGTGTTATTGTTTCTTTGAAAATAGTTTATTCTGTATTAATATTTAATTACAGTTATTTTCTAAGTTTTAAATTTAAATTGATGGCTTTAAAATGTATAACACAGGCCATATGTGAATATTGTATCTACATTTACATGACCTTGCATCTTCTAGGATCTTTGTAAAGATGAGCATGCAGTGTTATGACAAACTATTTTATAACTGTATTAAAATCATACTGTTTGGTGTATTTTTTAGTGCATAACATTGTATAATAGTTCATTTTTTTGAGAAAGTTCATTTTGCAATAATGCATAATTATTGTTACCCCATCAATCAGATTATATAATAATAATTTATTAATATATTAGTCTGGACAATGAAAAAAAGGCACCTGAGTTACAGCTTTTGTAGCTTTGATACAGTTAAAAATATTATCAAATTGAAGCCCATTTTTTATATTTTATTAAAAACAATAGAAAATGTATCATTTATGTTTTCAAAGACTGAGAAAATGTAGTTTTTCTTTGTCCTTTTTTGGTATATGTAGTTTCTAAGCTCTACAATTCTGACAAACAATTGTATAAAATAGGGATTCTACCTTTGCCCTCATAAAACTTCGATTATTATGGTAATTATGCCAGTGTCTTAAAAATCTGTATTATGTCCGTTTTTTGTAATAGTGTCAAAATAACTTTCTGAAATTGATCAATTTTGAGAGAGAAGTGAAAAGATATGATTGTGTGTAAAATTAAAATCATATTTATCAATAATAATGAAAACTGAGTCCTCTCCATGAGTGTTAACTGTAACATCAATCAATATCAACTGTCAACGTCAATAATCAGCTATTGTTTGGAAACAATAAGTACCTTTTAAAAAATAACAGTTTAATGCTTTGGTATCCTTCAAAAATATTAAAAATATTACCTATGGCTATAAAATATGCTTTCTAATTCCAATAACTGAACAGATTTTTAAGTCGTGTGTTTTTAATGTTAAAGGAGGTGAGGTTTATCTTACCCCATAAACTAAAGTAACATGGCTACTATAGTTTGTGGGGTATTTTCTACAGTAAATTTCTATAGTATTGGAATTATGATTTATTTGGAATTGATATTATAAATTAATTGTACATATGTATATTATGACATATTTGTTTTTTCTCCATTGGACCATCAATGAATAACCAAACTATTTGCCTGTTAATAGTTGTTTTGTCAATAAGATAAAAAAACATGTGTTCATTACTGTGTACAATAATATTATACTGCATTTGAATTAAAGTTTTGTGTTCAGCTATCATTATTTGGTAAAACTGGCTCATTGTTAGCTGTTGTAAACAAATAATTTGAAATTTAAATGTAACAACAAATACAATAATTGAAAATATCAATTAAATTTTTATATTAATTTCAAACAAATATTAAAGCTTCTGTTATGAAATATATAAAAAATCAAAATAGGTATTCATAAAATTATAGCATTGTATCCACCAACTAAAATCAAATATATAATATATGAGTGAAAAATGTGTAGAAATTATTAATACAGAATAAATGAAACTATTGCCTGCATATAAAAAATGGATAATGTTCATATGAAAGCAGTTATTATTTCATCTTCTTTGAAATTACTTTCTTCATGAGTGGACTACACCAGCAATGAAAGGTTTTGAGTAAATTTCTCATTTTATTAATTTCATTTTTTTTTTAATCAGCTATCCAAGTTTATATGTGGTATTTTTTGAAAGTAATAAAATTGTTTTGTACTGTTAAAGATTTATTTCAGTATCATTACTAGAGATGTAATGCCCTCATTTTTTAAATGGAATAATTACAAACATTATTTAAATTTGATGAGAGTAAAGATTAAAAATACATACTTAATTTGGATATTTCCAAGAGATTTTTTTTTATATATAAAAAATTGATCAGTGGTCGTTGATCAGTGGTCGGTGTTGATCACTGGGATGATCTGTTCCTTTTAGTTGAGGATTAAAGAATACATACCTCTTCAGCTGTTATTTGGTTTCATTGAGTATAATATCCTCACTGGATTTCTGTGTACCAAATACAAGTATAAACAGTAACATCTAATCAGTGCTGCATACGAAGGTGAATGAATTTTTATATCACTCAAACATTATAAACTTATCACGATATTTTATTTGTGATTTCCAAGTAATAAACTTAACGTTTTAATTGTTTTGTGGTACAGATATAATTGACAATTGAGAAAGTACATAACTTTCAAAACATAAATTAAAACCTTAACCTTACAAAATATCTCTACTCCATAAAAGAACATAATCCTTTTATAATTGTAGCCTAAATTAGAATCTGTTATTTATATTCATTTATTTTTGAAGAGTATATGACATTTACACTTGTTTCACAATTTTTGGAAATCTAATTGTTTAAATACTCATGTAATCAGCAGTTTTAGAACAATGTCGTTCTGTTTATCTTAGCTTATCAGGCAAATATATTTAAGAAAGGTTTGTTATGGTTCTCTTTAACAAATCTTTTCTTGCTGTTCTAATTGTATTGTAAATTATAGTACTTTTACTTGATTTATGTATTCGAGGGCTGTTCAAAAAGTAATGATAATAATGTCCCTGAAGGAAAATGTGTTGCGAAAGGTGGTAATACTGCACACCTTTGTGTATCCCAATCTTTAGCCATCTATAATGATCAGTTTCAAGTCAGTTGGTGCAGTGAGTGGATGTATGTGATGATTCACATAATGTGTGTTAGATATTCACCATGTCCATGTCCATTTACCATGTCCAGCATGGATAAAAAGTTAGAGCAACATTGTAAGGTGAAATTTTTTGTGAAACTCGGGAAGAACCAAAAAAAGATGCTTATGAATTATTAACTATGGTGTATGGTGAAGATTTTATGAACCAGGTGACCATCTACAAGTGGTATAAAGCATTCGAGGAGGGTAGAGAGAGCATTGCCGACGAGCCACATGAGGGGTGCCCTTCAACGTCTTGCACCAAGGTTGTAAAGAATACAGCTGCCACTATTCTCCACGAAGAATGTCAAATTACTGTTAAGGAACTCGCTGCATGTCTAGGCATTTCAGTTGGCAGTGCATTTTTGATTTTGCACAATGATTTGACCATATGACTTGCAGATGGGTGCCGCACCTGCTCACACCAGAGCAAATGCAACATCGTGTCTGTGTGTCCAAGACTTGTTATTGCAGTTTGGTGTGGAAGCAAACGAAGAAATGAATCATAACCGTAGATGAATTTTGGATGTATCACTATGATCTGGAACTGAAACAACAAAGTTCCCAATAGAAAAGGGTACAGTTGCCACCTCCAAAAGAAGTAAAGATGAGTCGCAGTGCCGGTAAGGTTATGATTGTAATCTTCTTCGATTCTAAGGGTTTTTTGTACCAACATGCTGTCCCTCAAGACCAGACAGTCAGATTATTATAAATCAGTTTTGATCATGATGTTTCATCATTTTAAGAAAAAACGGCTGTACAAAAACAGTAACAAAATTTTACTGCATCATAACAATGCGTGGCCCCATGTCACTCACATTGTAGTTGATTTCTTGAATGCTCGTGGCATTGCAGCTGCACCCCACCCATTGTACAGTCCAGATTTGGCCCCTTGCAACTTCTGGCTGTTCCCTGAAGTCAAGTTTCCATTCAGGGGAATAGAAATTCAAGACGATCATGAGGTCATCAAAACTGTGGAGGCGCACTGCAGGGAGCTCGAGAAAGATGGTCTGGCATTTGTGCTTAAAAAGTGGCAGGAGCGGTGGGAAAAGTATATTACAACCGAAGGGGTTACTTCGAAAAAGTGCATGTAGATTTGGAAGACTGAATAAATATTTTCTTCTGTTGAGTGTTTTTATCATTACTTTTTGAACAGTTTCTGTATATATACTTTGGTTGATTTACATACTTTGTTTGATATAGTTCATGTATTTCTTAATTGTGTGGAATTAATAAATTTAAAATAAACTATTCTTTCTCTTAACACTTAACATTGGTGTGTTACATAACAAAAAAATTTTAAGTATATGTAAAATTAACATTTATTAATATAAAACATTAATAAATGAATGAATGTTATTAATAATAATTAATGAATTGCCAATTCTCATTAAAATATTTACTTAGAGTATTTATGCCTGTATATAAAATGAAACACACGTTCGAGTAAGAAATTACTCTTTTTGTAATATTTGTGATTATTGATTGTCACTTTGCTTTAGCTATTTACTGTTAAATCATTTATAATAGTTGCCTTTATTATACCCAGTAAAGGTAAGCATTATAAATGAAAAATTAGCAACTAGATATCCTGTCACTAATTTTTCCCAGAATGATTCTGTTTCTTTTTTTTATTTATGTACTTTTGATTAATTAAAAACAAAAATTATTGCTAAGTTAGATATTTGTAATCACTGATACAATAAAATATCATAGCAATGTATATGCACATAGAGTTGTGCAACAAATTTTGGTTATGTTTTCACTTTAGTTACTGTGAGAAAATACATTTGATAATGTTACTGCTAATCAAATTTTATCAAAAGATTGATTTTACCCAAGGTGAAACTAACCCAATTACAGTGTATAGGTTTCATAAATTACAGAATTGTTTTACTGGTTTATGTTGATGACCAATTTAATTGTAAACCATCAATAATCCAATTCTAATAGCATTGAGAAAGTGGTTATTAATCATAGAAATCTATGGAATCCATTTTAAATGGATCATGAAATCCACTGAAATTACTGTTTTATTGTGGGATTATCAGTGTTTTTGCTTATAGAGTTCTAATAAATGATTTATACTTGTAGAGTGGCCAAAGTTTTTTTTTGTTCAAGCTGCTTTTCAATTCATATGATTTGAAAGATCTGTTATGTTTTGAAGATCTTGTTGAATTATGATGTTGATGATTCTGACTCATGAAAATGATGAAGTTGAGTATGGACGTTTGAGCTTGACAGGAGCAGTGCCACTTCTTGGTATTTTAATTTCATGATTTGTTTTGAAGTTAGCAGAATATTTTTCATAAAAATGAAATTGCCTTGATAGTATAATTTTACTGTGATTATTTCTTGTGATTAGTTCTGTATTTTCTAATTGCTTTTTACAGTCATAGCGGATTGCTTTTTTGATAGTCATTATTGCACTTAGTTCTGAACCATTGATGCATGATAGTAACATAGTTTGTTTTGGGTAATTTGAGCACACAAAATGCTTTCTCAGTAGTAGTGACAATTTCTTGGTTTGTTTTAAAAGTTAGAACTTTTAAAAACCATCATCTGTAATCATCCCCTTTATTTGCTTAACTGTTAACATATTTGTTATTTATATTTAATAAGTATTGTCTATTTATTTATGTACAACACAATTACAGGCTGTTCCCAGTAACAACTGTCTTCTTTTTTTGGATAAGAACTAATTAATGCTTGTACAAAAAAAAAGTTATTTAATTTGGTTCCTTTTCTTATACTTCAAATTTAAGTGTTGTAAATTGAATAACTTGTTCCTGAAATAAGAATATTAGAGTATCAGAACTCGACATGTTAAAATACTCTATAGGCACAACATGTTATAAATACTCTGTAGAATGTATTTCATTTTATTTAATTCAAATTACCTGAATAGTAGTGAGTTTTAAGTAATTTAGGTGTCGTAGCACTAATTACCTCATATTATCAAGGGCTCCTTTCTTTGCAATTTGCAATTTAAGATGTTCTTCAAACATTTTATAATGTTTGTAAAGCTTAAAAACCATACTTTAATTAAATTAAAAAAAATTGCTGCAATATCTGGAAGTTGGTAATTTTAAATCCAATATGCCTTAAAATATTTTTTGCGTATGTCAATTCTGTTAATCTGTATGTTTTCTGGCCTAAGAGCATTCTTGGTAGATGGGGATGTGCCAGAGGGACTTACACTGAAACTGGGCAATCTTATTTAGTGATCCAAGTATCAAATTTAGACTAAGGACTTTGATAGTTTAAAAGCTATTAATATTTTGTTAAGGATGACACTTTTTTTTATTAAAACTGAAAAAAAAATTGTGTTGGTTTGTGATATTAATATTAATTAATAAAAATGCTGTTAGCTTAAGTGATTGTTTTATTTCTGCTTTCATTTTATAACAAAACTGTGTATTTATTTTTTAATCCATGTCACTAAATTGAGAAAATTAAATAGAGCTGAGTTGCTTGCTGACTCATCAATTTACAAAAGATGGACGTTAAATAAAATTCTGAAAAAATTATTCATGGATTTGTTACTGTAGTTTATAAATAAAAGTAAATCAGAAGATAAGGAGGATTGCTGAAAAAAAATTATGTTGCCATAATTTTCACATTTTAAAGGTTGTTTTTGTTTAACCTTGACACTGAAAGCCATAATTAATCATAGCCTGCTTATTATGTAGTTAATATATTTAATGCAGTCGTATTAAATTTTTAATTAAATTCATTTTTTTTTTCTTTTAATGATGTTTAATGTCCAATGAACTTTCTTATAACGCTTTTTTAATTAAATGTTCTTTTTTTTATTATACTGAAAAGTATTTTGATTGGGAGTTATAAGATTTTTATTAGTATTCTTTGGGAGAGATTCAATAGAAGTAGTTTCTCCTTTTACATACTTTCTTGTAATTTTTTTTTTTTAAGTTTGTGAAGATTTGTTTTTTATGGATGTAATTGCTGTTTAATTGATTAAACAAATTTTTAATCAAATGTTGTCTATTCTGTTCTTGGTTGACCTATAAGTTATTATTTCAGTGTAAATAAAAGTCAATATATATTTTGTGTATTTTAATAATTCATTAGTTTTAAAATGGGAATTTAATAACAAATCTAAATTTCTGTTAACAATGGGAATAAAAATCTCAGTTTTACAACATTGTAAATTTTGTTTAAAATAAATTTTATTTTGTTTTTATGAATGAGATATTTGTCAGTGAGCATTATGCCAGATTGATTTATATTCTTTCTTTTAGATGTTTGTTGTTTATTGCAACAGATTACTAACTAGTTAATAATAATAATTTAGTATTGGCTCACTTGACTATAGCTAGATTGTATTATTTATTAGATACTATTTTTGTTAATGACAGCCCATACTTATGTTTTAATAACCTAAAAACAATATTAAATGTGTATTCTTTTTTACCAGTTAAACTTTTGAACAGCTTATAGATTAGTAATAAAAGTAAATAATTGTTAAACACAAATACTTTTACTGTAAAATCACAACATTTCAATGGAAGGGGAAATATTCTAATCATTTAATATGTGAAGTAAGAGTATAAAGCAGACAGTTGAAGCCATGTTTAATTGACAAGTTCCTGTAGATCGCTGAAGTCAATCAGTAATAGTGGTTTCAGTGGTTGCTGGTAGGGTTTGTTAATGGTGAATAAAAATACTACATTTCAAATGATTCTCTGTATTAGATATATTTATTGCTAATGCTTAGTACAGAAATTAAAAAAAAAAAAAACTTTCTTATGAATTTTATAGAGAGAATTTAATTTTCTTTTATCTCTCTCTAGACTTGGTCAGGTCAGGCTTCTGAGCAGCATTAAAGTAGCGTATGTGAAGGCTAAATGACTTATTCAGTTTAGAAGGTTGATCGTTGAAAGCTAAGCTAAATTATTTTAATTTTAAAGCTGTTGTTCCATGGTTGTATTTCTCGCGTACCAATTGTTATTTGGTTGTAATTAACAATACATCTTGGCCTGATGAATTTAGGATATAACACAGCTAAATATTCTGTGTTGTTTAATGAACAAAGAACAGACATGTAGGATCCAACCAAACAGTGCTACACTATAATACCTTGTGTACTTGTGAATTTATTGGTCTACCATTCAGCACTTGTGTGTGTGTGTGTGTGTGTCATTTAATGTGATTTAAGTTTCTTTACTTATATCGTTAAGTGTTGATGTTATTGCTTCTGTACATTTTTTTTTATTGCCATGGTAGTTCTCAGAAATTGTATATATGGTTCACTTTTAGCCACTATAACCATTTTTGAGTAAGCTTTTTTTTTATCTGGTTGTGAGAAACTAATTTTTTCATGATATGGGCATTTTTATGAACATTAAAAAAAAAAACAAATCTTTTTATGCTTCAGTTTATAAATCTGCTCCTGTTAACAAAGGTTTAAAATTATATTTATCAAGTTTGTTTCAGCTGTTGAGGAAAATAGGAGATCTGTGTTGCCATTTGGTTTATTTTTAAAATTGCTGATAGAATCATTGAGATTAATCATTTTAAAATGTATTGTCAAAAGGATCTCTGACAAGTATTTTAATAGTGCTTAAAATGTTGTTGCTGCAAGATTCCTTACAACTTTTTCATGTAATTTGTCATCTGTTGCATCTCCTGTCTTACCATCTAGCTAACAAATATCTAGATATCAGTTGGAATTTAGTCTCACAGAATGTTTATCTACCTGTTTTGGCAAATTTTTGAAATATTTTTGATGCTAAAAGTATATTAGATCAGTTCTTCTGAAATAGAAAGTAGTATTATGAGTTGTGATGAAGTTAAATTTCTTCACTTATAGGTTTTATTTTAACTGTGTGTGACTATTGTAACTTGCACATGGAAAAATATACATAATTTTTGTCTAAAAAATATGGTATATAGTTGTCTTAATTAATCTATCCACTGATATAAAACAGAAAATTTTTAAATACTGATTTCTGATGGAACCCCTGTGTGTTATTTCATCATATCTCAAGTTTTGGACATAACACTATTTCTTGATAATGTCTGTTATAATCGTCTAGATTATAAGAATTACCTTCTTTTCTTCTTCTTCAAATAATAAGTATAACTTCAAATAATAAGTAGTATAACTTTCTTAAAAAATGACAAATTTTCAAAGAAAATTAGTTCAGTTGATGTAGAATGTCTGGAAGTTTTGAATTATTTTAACATTAATTTTGGTTAGTTTCTTGATGGCAGAATCAAAGATATTAAATTGCCTTCTGTTAGTTAAAAACATATTCCTTTTATTTATTGGCACGCATCTAGTGTGAATAAGAAGATTGATAAAAACACAAAAAATTATAAATTTTTAAAATATAAAATAAATATTTAAACCATATTATTAATTTATAATAGTTTCGTTTTTATTTTCAGGACCAATTTTTATCTATTTGTTTAAAGAATTTCCAGTGATACTACTTTTTTTTTCTTGTTTAGCCTTTGGGAATCACCGTTAGGTATTTCTTCAGAGGATGAATGAGAATGGTATGCATGAGTATTAGTGAAGTTTAGTCTTGTACAGTCACAGGTCAATCATTTCTAAAGTATGTGGTTAATTGAAACCCAACCACCAAAGAACCATAGTATTCATGATCTAGTATTCAAATCCGTATAAAAGTAACTAGGATTTGAACATTGGGACTCTAAACTTTGAAATCAGCTGATTTGCGAAGACGTGTTCACCACTAGACCAACCCGGTTGGTCCAGTGACACTACTTAAATTTATTTTACGTATTGGGACTTGCTGAGTATTGGTTTTTTGTAAATGTTCATAATTTTCAGTTTTTCTCTCAATGATGTATTTGTTGAATGTCAATATTTAATTATTATATGCATCAGGAAGTTTTTTCTCTAATATGTTCTGATGTGAAATAATGAGTAATGTCTGAAAAAATTCTACACCCATTCAATTTGCCATTTTTTTTTTTCATTAAGTTCTTTTTTTTAAATTTTTTCTCTACATTCTGCAGTTATATTTAATTAAAATTTTGCCATTTACACCGAATCGTAACTAACTTTTTTCAACTACATTAAGCTTTTCTCTCTTCTTCCTCCATCTTATGGAAATTTGGGAGTTATTGAACGTTCTTGCAGCTGTTTGATCTTTAATTGGTTTGCTTCATTAATGAAGTGAAATGTTTTCCGTTTTAAAGATATTTTATTATTAATAAAATCATTCCCACTTGAGGCAGCAAAAGGTTATACATATGACATCTTGTTATTTATTCCTCTTCCACAGTTATTTACTTATCATCATGCATGGCGCATGCCAAGATTCTGAGGTAGTACAAGTAAGACTAGTCAAGAATTGCCTGTGGTATATGTGAAAATTTTAAGGTTGTATTAGTAATACTAGTCAAGAATCCCGTTTTCAGAGAACATTGTTGATCATATATACTGCCAGTCTGTTTTAAACAGTGAAGGTGATCTTAATGTTGGTAGACCAACATATTAATCTTAATATTGGTCTTAATACCTGACTCCTGATGGGCTTCACATGCTCATATATGATTAATATATTCAGCTCATAAAGGAATAGCAGGAAACGATTTTACTCCACATTCCTTAGTAAGCCTGGCATGGAATGTTCGTATTACTGGGAATGTCTACCATTTTTATCTGGGGTGTCTTGTATTAGGTTGTCTGCAGTTCATATTATTGTCCACTTTTTAAGTAAATTGGGTTACATCATACCCCCTTCCCACTTGAGTTATATTTTGATATTTTAGATTGACAAAAAATAAAAAACACTAAATGCTTCTAATTTCTGCAATTTATGTTTTTTAAATCATTGTGTACCTGTATTGTCACTGATATTTTTGAGACAAATTATTTGATATTTATTTCCTGAAAATCATCCTTCCGAAATCCTTTGATATAATTCTGTAAAAGGTTTCTGGTATTGGAAGTGCCAATGTTACATAAACAAAACTTTTTGTAAACATTTTCTCTTTTTAATTTGTACAATATATAATGATCGTGATGTTCGTTAAAAATAATATTTCTATTTTATTTGCTTATTTAAGTGTTGCTTTTATTCATCAGTTCATGAAAATTATTTATTTTGAAACCTGATAATGAATACTGCAAAAATAATGGTGCGATTATGCACCTTTGGCCTATGGAGTTATGAATCACACACTAGGCTTACAATATGTTATTCTTATATTACAAATAATAACCTTATAATCCCGTGTTGTACTATTTTCTTATTTGAGTACTAAATTTTTGTTTTGTCTATCATTTTACTATTTTTATAGACGTTGTTATTTATAAAATGTTCAGTTTTTTCTAAGTTTGTCAATAAATTGTTTCTAAGTTTACAATTGGGTGTTTTTTCTCATGATTTATCTATTGCTGGAGAAGTGGTGCCATATTTTGGTAGGAATTCAGCAACAACAATGTTTCAAGGGAAAAGCAATTAGATTTAAGCTTTGGTGTTTGTGTGGTTCAGATGGGTATTTGTTCTGATTTATTCCATATGGAGATGCAAACAAAGGAAAATTTGAATATAATCTTCAGACACAAGTAGTACTAGATTTGTTGAAAGTTGTAACAATCCTATAAGCATAGAAATCCTAGAGCATTCTTTGACAATTTCTTTTCTACAAATGATCTGTTTAATTTACTGAATGAAAAATTTTGTGACTGGCACTGTCAGTGAAAAAAGGGCTTCCTAATTGCCCGTTGAAAAAACAAATTTTGCAGTTGCTAGCTGGATTGATAATGCAGTGGTGGCAGTTTCCAGTAACCACACTGGCATATATCATTATCAAGTACGAAAAGATGCAGCTGAAAAGAAAGAAAAGACACCGTAATTGCTCAGCCATTAATGATAGCAGAATATACTAAAAGTATGGGTGGCATTAATTCCTTTAACAATGCTACTAGAAATTATTGAATTTGAGTGCATGGAAAAAAATGGTGGCGGCCATATTTTATAAATGCTATTGTTTCTGTTATAGTAAATTCATGGAAAATATACAACTTGCAAATAACAGTAAAATCAGTCAAATTGATTTTATGTCTTCTGTTATATTATCACTGATATAGAGTCGAAGAAATAAAAATACTACAGAGCATTGCTGAGAATAAAGAAAAAAGTAAAGATAATTTTCCTTCACCACCAATGGCAACCACAGGTCATCGGTCAAAAATTAGTTTGCCAGAAGATGTTCAATATGATCAGATGTGAAAAAAGCTAGTCAAAGATGTAAGCTATGCCAAAACCATACAATTTTTTGTGTGCATAAGATGAAAAGAGCATTTATATTCAAAATTTTTTCAAAAATTTCATTTGCAGCAAAGAAACTAATTTTTTTTATAAAAAAACAAAATGAAAGTAGTTTATTTGTAACTGTATTATTTTCAGTTTAACAAATTGTAATATAAATTGTTCATAAGTCTTCTTATTCTATTTTTCTGAATGCTTTTTGCCAAAGATTCGTAAATAAACCATTTTTCCTGATCAATAATTGATTTTTTGTTGTTGATATAAAATTATTTCTAGTTTTATATACTTAATAATAGATGAAATAAAGGGTTTATTTAGAAAAAAATTAGAACATTGCAATGCTGAGCGGATTTGATTGGAACCAACTGGACCCGAGCAATTCAAACAAGTCTACGTATTTCTTGAACAGACCTTGTATACCATCCAAAGAGATTACCTTCTCTGTTATAGTTTGGTAAAAGGTTACTGAGTTGCTATTGATTAGTCATCAGCAAAGAAGTAGGAAAGTGATAGTGAAGGAATTAGTTAATTTTGGAAAACTCAATAATAAAGATTAAAATTCTGATTGCTATGTAGTAAGTTCATTTTACCTTCAGCGTCTAGCAAGCAGTAATTTTGTCTGATATTAAAAAACAAGTCATAAGTACAGGATTTTTTTTTTAATATCATGTTTGTTGCTTTGGATCCGATTATTTAATTATTAAATTTGTTTTAGTGTAACATATAAGTAATATGACTTAGTAGCCACTTATCGTATCGGTTGATAGTAACACTCAATATAGATCCCACATCCCCAACCTACCGGGTTGGTCTAGTGGTTAACGCGTCTTCCCAAATCAGCTGATTTGGAAGTCGAGAGTTACAGCGTTCAAGTCCTAGTAAAGCCAGATATTTTTACATGGATTTGAATACTAGATCGTGGACACCGGTGTTCTTTGGTTGTTGGGTTTCAATTAACCACACATCTCAGGAATGGTCGAACTGAGAATGTACAAGGCTACACTTGATTTACACTCATACATATCATCCTCATTCATCCTCTGAAGAATTATCTAAACGGTAGTTACCAGAGGCTAAACAGGAAAAAGAAAGATCCCACATCCCCAAAAAACAACTTTAGTTTAAAATATATTTCAATCTAAATATTTTTTACTGTAAGTACGTATTTGTAATTAAATATTGAAAAACATTTTGAAAACGTTTTTTCTTAATTGTAATAAATCTCTTTTATGTTTTTTGTGTGTGTACGCGCGCGCGCGCGTGTGTTGCATGATTTACTCAAGTACTACTTAATTAACACTGCTGTTATTCTGTTTAAAAACTTATCGGTAAATTATGTACATTGATTTTATTTATTTTT
Source organism: Lycorma delicatula (assembly GCF_047948215.1). NCBI lineage: Eukaryota > Metazoa > Arthropoda > Insecta > Hemiptera > Fulgoridae > Lycorma > Lycorma delicatula. The sequence continues at coordinate 30,103,932 of NC_134455.1, forward strand.
TTTTTTACTGATACTGTGAAATGAAATTTATTTATGTTCATAATTATTATTTAATTTTGATATATTATAGAATATTATAGATACAGTATTGTTATTTTTATTATTGTTAGTTAAATGATAAAAAGTTCATTATCGGTTACTAATTATTTTATTTTTGTTATTTGTTTTTCATTGTTATATATTCTGTAATTATATCGTACAGTCAGTGATATTTTGTTGATAGTTTCATTAGTTAAGCAGTCAAACAGTCATTTGAGGATCTTATGCGAGATAAAATTCCTGTGATGTACTGCAGTTAGAAAATTGATTTTTGCTGTGTTAAAGTGTCTCTGTCTTGTGCAGTGTGTATTTTATTATGTTGTTGGATTAATTTTACTCTTTAATCTTGAATTATATGAAAAATTCCAATGATTTGTTACTATTATTTAATAATTCAACATAGCCATAATAAAGGTGCTTTATGTATTTTATACATATATATATATATATATATATATATGTTACGGTAAATCCCTGAGTACTGGTAAATTCTAACATTTACCAAGTCACTTGGTAAAAGTCTGAAAAAATCTTGAAAACACATTTAATTTGGACTTTTACCAAATTGTTTTGGTCATTGTTGACAATTACCATATTCTGTTGGTAAAAGTTGACAATTCTGTAACGCAGTCACTTCTAAATAGGAAAGAGCATGAATTTAAAAATGCTTTCTCAATTTCGGGATTTCAGTTCAAAAATTGCATTAAAATTAATCGTTTTCCAACTTGAGAATAATCAATTAATAGTTAACTCTTAAATACACAGTCTGGATCTAACACCCGGATTGATTTTTAACCCAATTTATTTTCAGTTTTTGCTGTGGAAAAAAGTTTTGAATCCGAACTGAACGTTTTTCATTAAATACAGTCATTTTGTTCGTTCCAAACCATTCTAAAACTGAAGGAAAGATATAAAAAACCTAAAAAATATAACTAAAAATTCTGTTTTTTAAAATATAGCCTTCTGAAATTTCGAAACTGGGAAGAGCACTTTTAAATTCATACTTTTGAGTGATTTCATTACAGAATTGTCAATTCTTACCAACAGACTATGGTAAATGACCAAAACTATTTTTTTGGTCAATAATGACCAAAACTATTTGGTAAAAGTCCAAAATAAATGTGTTTTAGAGATTTTTTCGGACTTTTACCAAGTGACTTGATAAATGCTAGAATTTACCGGTAAAACTTTAAGATTTACCGGTATTCGGGTTTTTACCGTAACATATATATATATATATACATATATATATATTTATTTACAGTTTGTTTAATTCTGTACTTCTGCCTGCACTCTTTGTATGAAGAAAAAGATTAGAGATATTCACTAGGGATGATAGGTTGGCAGTTGGACTCCAGAATTCTAACTGATTCTTGAAGTTTTTTCGATTCTATTTTATTACCTATGTGATTTACATCTGTTTTTTACATCTGATTTTATTAAATGCTGTAAAATTCTATTAACAAATTTGTGTGTGCTTGTGGTATTTATGTGCTTTCCTGCTTTACATGTGCTAATAAATATGTTAATTAATTATAATTTTTATTAAAAAGATCTTAGTGATATGATTAATGTGTTATTTATATTTTATTGTGATATAAATTGGTACTGTAAGAATGATTGTAATAGAGAGTAAGTTTAATTTTTAGGCAATATATTGTCTTACAAATGCTAAATTACGTTAGATAAAACTTTTAAGCTTACAGATATTTTGTGTGTAGCTAAATTCTTTTCTTCTCTTGTATTAGACATTTCCTGTGTTTTCAATGCATTTAAATTTAAAAATTTGTATTAAAGGCTGTTACTTCATGGATATTGTTCAATGATCAAATTAGTCCCCTCCTTCTGTAAAAAGTAATTAAAAACTATAAATAATATATATCTGAAATCATATAATTTTAATTATAAACTACATAATATATATATAAAAAAAAAATTGAATGATACTTAAAAGTGTGTTATTAACACTTATTACCCCTGACCAGTACTACTAAACAATTTTATGCCTCTAAACTTTACTGATAAAAATCATATATATCTGAACAGATCAAAAGGATGCAGTCCATTTTTATAATGCATAACATTAAAATTAACCAACTTAAACCAAAATATGTAGCATCAAATCATATAAAATAAAATTTGTATATCGAATATTCTTCACAGTAAATCTACATCCCCTAGTATGGCTTATTAAGTTCACTCTATAGAATTTTTCTGATCAACTATTTTTATAAATCCAGATAATTTCACCCAAACATCTGCAAATCTAATTACTATCACCTCATAAACTGTTATCATATAATAAATGAACAAAAAGTTTCTTTATAGTTAACATACATTGTATAATGTACTCGGTTTCTTGCATGTTCAAGTCGTAATATGCTTCAGTGTTAATACCTTGAGTCATATTTCCCACATGAAAGTACATCATGATCATCTTTTGTTATGTTAGAAGCATTCCATTTATTATTTTTTTGTTGAATATTCATTTTCAGGTTTAAAAATTCCATTTTTGCTTACTGAATTATTTAAAACTCAGGTGCCAATCTCAGGTCGCCTTGCCGTTATTGCTGTACTATTTTACTATATTGATATTGAGCATGTTAAAAATGTTTTCCATCTAAAGCCTTTATACCTGTAATGAAAGAGTAGATTTAATTATTTATAAATAAATTTCTGTTAATACATCTAATGTGCATTTTATTCAAATTAAATAAAAGATCGTTTTAGATTAATAAAAAGCATTAATCATTATTTTCTTGCTGGCAGGCCAAAAGTAAGAAATATGCAAGAACCTTTACCAATGAGTCAAATTTTCATTGCAGTAGCTATTTCCTGACAAAACATCACCTTACTAAAGGTATTATTAATTTAGTCAGCAGTATACCACTGTAATTAGTTAGTTTTTGAGATTGCGCCACTGAAATGCTATTGAAATAAGAAAATAAATAAATTCTAACCAAACTTAACCTATACTTGCTAGTCAAGGTTAGTGAGCGTAGGTTAAGTTTGGATAATTTTATTTATTTATTTTCTTATTTCAATATAGCGTTTCAGTGGTGCCATCTTAGTACTAACTAATTGCAGTGGTAGATTGCCTACTACATTAATACCTTACTAAAATTACAGATAACTTGCATACAAAATTCAAACTACATTTTGATAAGAAATTATATTAATTTTTTTTGCATGGTTAAATAGTTATTTTTGTTTGAAAATTAGTATAGATTAGACATTTATTAAAAATTAACATTGACGAAGCAAGAATAGAATTCAGTAAGGAACACTAAAATATTGATTTGTACAATAAATTCTTACACAAATATCATATGCTTTATTAAGTTGAAATATGCACTTGTGCAAGCATTATATGGAAACAGGATTGATGCATTAAGGTTTTAGCATAATCTGAGTTATCAATAACAATTTTGTGACAATTAGTTCTTGTAACAAAAAAACTTGTTCACAGCTCAAAAGTACAAAATCGAATAGCGAAGCATGAGATTACTTAAACTCTTTTGCTGGTGTGTACTTTATTATTATATGTACAATAGTATACTACAGCAATATACAGATGTAAATGTTTGAAATTTATTTTATTATATGCAAGTTTTGAAATTTGTTCACCAACAATATTTCCACAATAGTACACACAATTATAACTTAACATAAAAGTTAAGAATGTTTATTAGAATTACTGTAAATGTAATTAAAAAATATTCTTTACTAAATGAGTCTAGGATCAATTATTTCATTTAGACACTGAAATAGATTTCTTATAATGACCTACAATTACATTTACATTAAATGTAGTACATTTAATTAGCATTATATTTTAATATCTATAGATTTTCATTTTACTTAGTTTTCAATGTGTTAATAAAATAAACATAAACAAAACTAATAATTTTATATATTTTCAAAATTTTATAGATTACTCATATTTTAATAGATTTGTTTAAAGATATATAAACTAGTTGTTTGCTATGACATCAGTCTTGTATATGCATGTGTGATGTCAACTTAATTCTCTGTACTAATTTGTACATGTCTATTTATCTATTCAGTTCTTGAAATGTACATTGTTAAGAATGAATAGGCTTTTATTGGATATTAGTAGCATAACTAATACAATTTATTAATTCAATACTGAGATGTAGACATGATTTTTTTAAATTCACAGTGGTGACAAGATAAACTATTACAGATATGGCAACTTACCTTAATTCTACTATTTGTACAAGGTAAACAATCCATAAATAAAAATTACAAAAATAAAATTTACATGAATTAGTTTTTTCATCTGTACTTCTTGTGTCAGTGCACTTACATATTTAATATGATAAAACACAAATCATCAACTGTTTCTTTTTTTTTTGTCTTCAGTCATTTGACTGGTTTGATGCAGCTCTCCAAGATTCCCTATCTAGTGCTAGTCGTTTCATTTCAGCATACCTCCTACATCCTACATCTATAACAATTTGTTTTACATATTCCAAACGTGGCCTTCCTACACAATTTTTTCCTTCTACCTGTCCTTCCAATATTAAAGCGACTATTCCAGGATGCCTTAGTATGTGGCCCATAAGTCTGTCTCTTCTTTTAGCTATATTTTTCCAAATGCTTCTTTCTTCATCTATTTGCCGCAACACCTCTTCATTTGTCACTTTATCCACCCATCTGATTTTTAACATTCTCCTATAGCACCACATTTCAAAAGCTTCTAATCTTTTCTTCTCAGATACTCTGATTGTCCAAGCTTCACTTCCATATAAAGCAACACTCCAAACATATACTTTCAAAAAACATTTCCCGACATTTAAATTAATTTTTGATGTAAACAAATTATATTTCTGACTGAAGGCTCGTTTTGCTTGTGCTATTCGGCATTTTATATCGCTCCTGCTTTGTCCATCTTTAGTAATTCTACTTCCCAAATAACAAAATTCTTCTACCTCCATAATCTTTTCTCCTCCTATTTTCACATTCATTGGTCCATCTTTGTTATTTCTAATACATTTCATTACTTTTGTTTTTTACTTGTTTATTTTCATGCGATAGTTCTTGCGTAGGACTTCATCTATGCCATTCATTGTTTCTTCTAAATCCTTTTTACTCTCGGCTAGAATTACTATATCATCAGCAAATCGTAGCATCTTTATATTTTCACCTTGTACTGTTACTCCGAATCTAAATTGTTCTTTAACGTCATTAACTGCTAGTTCCATGTAAAGATTAAAAAGTAACGGGAATAGGGAACATCCTTGTCGGACTCCCATTTTATTACGGCTTCTTTCTTATGTTCTTCAATTATTACTGTTGCTGTTTGGTTCCTGTACATGTTAGCAATTGTTCTTCTATCTCTGTATTTAAACCCTAATTTTTTTAAAATGCTGAACATTTTATTCCAGTCTATATTATCGAATGCCTTTTCTAGGTCTATAAACGCCAAGTATGTTGGTTTGTTTTTCTTTAATCTTCCTTCTACTATTAATCTGAGGCCTAAAATAACTTCCCTTGTCCCTATACTTTTCCTGAAACCAAATTGGTCTTCTCCTAACACTTCTTCCACTCACCTCTCAATTATTCTGTATAGAATTCTAGTTAAGTATTTTGATGCGTGACTAGTTAAACTAATTGTTCTGTATTCTTCACATTTATCTGCCCCTGCTTTCTTTGGTCTATAACACTTTTTTTGAAGTCTGACGGAACTTCCCCTTTTTCATAAATATTACACACCAGCTTGTATAATCTATCAATCGCTTCCTCACCTGCACTACGCAGTAATTCTACAGGTATTCCGTCTATTCCAGTAGCCTTTCTGCCATTTAAATCTTTTAATCTCTTAAATCTTTTCTCTCTTAAATTCAGATCTCAGTATTGATTCTCCCATTTCATCCTCAACTTCCACTTCTTCCTCTATAACACCATTTTCTAATTCATTTCCTCCGTATAACTCTTCAATATATTCCACCCATCTATCGACTTTACCTTTAGTATTATATATTGGTGTACCATCATTGTTTAACACATTATTAGATTTTAATTTATGTACCCCAAAATTTTCCTTAAGTTTCCTGTATGCTCCGTCTATTTTACCAATGTTCATTTCTCTTTCCACTTCTGAACACTTTTCTTTAATCCACTCTTCTTTCGCTAGTTTGCACTTCCTGTTTATAGCATTTCTTAATTGTCGATAGTTTCTTTTACTTTCTTCATCACTAGCATTCTTATATTTTCTACTTTCATCCATCAGCTGCAATATATTGTCTGAAACCCAAGGTTTTCTACCAGTTCTCTTTGTTCTCCCTAAGTTCGCTTCTGCTGATTTAATAATTTCCTTTTTAACATTCTCCCATTCTTCTTCTACATTTTCTACTTATTTATTTTACTCAGACCTCTTGCGATGTCCTCCTGAAAATCTTCTTTACCTCCTCTTCCTCAAGCTTCTCTAAATTCCACAGATTCATCTGACGCCTTTTCTTCAGGTTTTTAAACCCCAATCTACATTTCATTATCACCAAATTATGGTCACTATCAATGTCTGCTCCAGGGTAAGTTTTGCAGTCAACGAGTTGATTCCTAAATCTTTGCTTAACCATGATATAATCTATCTGATACCTTGCAGTATCGCCTGGCTTTTTCCAAGTGTATATTCTTCTATTATGATTTTTAAATTGGGTGTTGGCAATTACTAAATTATACTTTGTGCAAAACTCTATAAGTCTGTCCCCTCTTTCATTCCTTTTGCCCAGCCCGTATTCACCTACTATATTTCCTTCCTTGCCTTTTCCAATGGTTGCCAACTATTATTAAATTTTTATCTCCTTTTATGTGTTTAATTGCTTCATCAATCTCTTTGTATACACACTCTACCTCGTCATCATCATGGGCGCTTGTAGGCATATAGACGTTAACAATCGTTGTCGGTTTATGTTTTGATTTTACCCTTATTACAATGATTCTATCGCTATGTGTTTTGAAATATTCTACTCTCTTCCCTATGTTCTTGTTTATTATGAAACCTACTCCTGCCTGCCCATTATTTGAAGCTGAGTTTATTATTCTAAAATCACCTCACCAAAAGTTGCCTTCCTCTTCCCACCGAACCTCACTAATTCCTACTGCATCCATATTTATCCTATCCGTTTCTCTTTTTACATTTTCCAGCCTACCAACCTTTTTTAAACTTCTAACATTCCACGCTCTGTTTTTGTAGAATGTTATTTTTTAATTTTCTGGTGACCCCCTCCTTAGTAGTCCCCACCTGGAGATCGGAACGGGGGACTAGTTTACCTCCGGAATATTTTACCAAGGAAGGCGCCTCCATCATTGCTATATGGAAATGCGGAGAGCTGCATTTTCTTGCAATAATATCATATCTATAATCATATTTTCTTGGAAAAAAAAGTAGCTGTAGTTTTCAATTGCTTTCAGTTGCGCAGTACTCAGAGGACTGAGTGATGTTGATATGGCTGTTTAAGTCGTCCTGACTCACGCTCCTAACAACTACTGAAAGAGCTGCTGCCCTCTTTCAGAAATCATTCTTTAGTCTGGCTCTCAACAGATACCTCTCCGATATGGTTACACCTTCCGTCCAGCTACTCTGTATCACTGAGCACTCAAGCACCCTCACCAACGGCAAGGTCTCATGATTCATAGAGGCGGCAACTGTTTCTAAGAACTGAAATGGATTTAAAATAAAGATTATATTTACAGCTATCATTGGATATGATTTTTATTTCTTATATTTATTAAAATGAACTTAATTAACTAACGTGTTGAAATAGCTATTTCAGGACATTAATTAATCTTTTACTATTTAAAAAAAAATTAATAACATTATTATTATACAAATATAAAAATAAATACAATGAATAATTTATAATAAGAGGTTTGATTAAAAGTAACCAAAATTTTTAATTTTCTTTGAAAGTATATATTCAGTCTTCAAAGTTTATCTTGTACCTTCAACATAATCCCCTTGTGATATACGCTTATGCTAATGAAGCTTCCAGTTTGAAAAATACGGGTGAAACATCTCTTTGGATATTGCCTTGAGCTCGGTGTGTTATTTCACCTTTATCTTATTTGTTATTGACATATTTATCCCTTGAGTATCCTTTTAAGTTTGAGAAATAAGAAAAAGTCACAGGGAACCTTGTCTGGAAAATATGATGGTTACAGCACCACAATGGTGATATGTTTTGCCAAGAACTGTTGGATAAAAAAAAATGGTGTGCTTTGGTACATTTTTGTAGTGTAAAATTTATGAGTTGTTTCTAAAGTCGGGTCGTTTTCTCCACATGCAATTTGCACAAAATTTTTAGGTAATATTTCTTGTTAACTATGACCTTGCAGTAGCAGTTCATTTTGAACAGTTTCATTATAATTGAAAAAAATGGTTAGATCAAATGGTTAAATGTAAAATCAGTTTAGCAGTTTTGGAACAAATCTGGCTACCACCTGTTTCATGTTCAAAATGTTAATAAAAATTAGTTTGCATGAGCTGTATGAAATTAGTATTTCTTCAGCAACCTCTCTAATGGCAATTCTGTGATTAGCAAGCACTATCTCTTGAACTTTTTTTTGACATTTCCATCAATGATGGATTAGATGTACTAGGACGTCTAGACCTCATGTCGTCATCAATGTTTTCCTGAAAGCATTTGTACATTACTAAACTCATTGTGACATTGGATTGTCATCAAAGGCCTTTTTTAACATTTTAAACATTTCACTGCACTTAATTCTGTTTTGAACACAAATTTTCAGGCAATTTTTCTGATCCGACATTTCACCATACAATAAGTCACTGAATTCAGTGAAGTACATCATACTTTTTTACTCTCCAATCACAAACTAAGCATTGCAGCTGGCTGAAAATTAACATGTACATCACTGACAGTACTACCATTGTAAGAAAAAAGGTAACTCAATTAACAAGGTGTAGCGCATGAAATTAAAAACTTCTCATTACCTTTAGATCAGACCTCATATATGTCAATAAAATATGTATATAGTAATATTATATGTGTTAATAATATATAAAATCATAAAAATGCTGATTTTATGAACCGAACATTAATTGACTGAATATAACTATAACTGACCAAAAATTAATACTACTTCACATATAACAAACATTATAGTCATTTTTTTCTACTTTTGTATGTAGCTCTTCTGTATTTAAAAATACAGAAAAATTATTTTTTGAACTTTATGTAATGAAATTGTGAATGTATTTGTTTGAAGAGGTGCAGATCAGTTAGAATTACACATGAATATGAATAATCCTCCCTACTCATGAAAGTACCCAGTGAACGGAGTTCTTTTAATAGGATTGAATTATTTTGTAATAAAAAAATTGTAAAAAAGCAAATAAAGAGAACTACGGTAAATACTTTGTAATTGGTAATATTAATGACTTTACTCTAAAGTATAGAAATGTGAGTATGCCATATACTAATTTATATCACTTAAAAAATTTAGAACTTGTAAGAACCTAAAGAGGGAGGATTTACCTTCCCTTTTTAACTCAAGAATTAACCAATAAAAACGATTGACTTAGTATTAGTTAATATATTTTATGGTCTTAGTTTTTATGTACATCTTGTTACGGTATAAAAAAAAGAAATATTAAAAAAACAAATCTTTGTTCTATTAACTGAATGATTTTACTCTTTGTAACTTTAAAAGGAGGAACTCAAAACTACATTTAAGTAAAGTAGAGTACTACAATGTAAATAAAATGGTTTCAGTGTTCATATAAGGGAATCCTGGAGAGTCATTGGGTAGTAAATATTTTGAGTATTCTTAGAAAAAGCTTTTCTTTGAGTATTATCCACAATGTTAGTATGTAACTGTTAAAATAGCATCTACACTTATTTTTTAACATAAGCTAGAATGGAAATTTAAATATTACATCATGTTTTTACAATTTTTTTTATAAGGACCAGACTTAGTTTTATTTAAAAGAAAATGAGCACCAAAACAAAATCCCATTCTTTAAGTGAATAATAGAAAGCATGTGGTTAAATAAAAAGGTCAATTCACATTCAGTTTCATTTTACGTACGTGATACATAGATGAAGAATTCAGCATGAATGAAACACTTTTATGTTTAAGATTTGTCTAGATTCCAGACTTACATTAAGGTACCACAGTTTAGTCAAATCCTTTTTATTTCTATTCAGTTCTAAAATTTTGAAATTACACCTTATACACATTATTCTCATTCATTGTAACTTAGCATGAAATACATTTTGAAGATGAAAATGAGATATCACACAATTAAGTTACATAGTCTTAACTATTTTAAGAAGATTTTCTAACTAATATTTGTAAATTCCCAATTTTATATGGACATAAGCAATACTGTATTGATTAATGCAAATTCCATAATAAGCAATAACACACATAGGAAGAGAGTTATAAACAAATGATAGATCACTATGTTTAGTTGTGCAGAGGGAAATTAGATTTACTTTCATATACAAGTATTTTTAAATTCCAGACCAGATAATAATTTACTATAACTGATAAATTAATGTGTCATTCTTCATTATAGCCAAATAAAAATACATATTAAAAAATTATTTTAGTACAGAACCCCATGATTATTTCTTATCAAGTAATGTTATAATATAACAAACATTAAATATATACAAACTAGAATTTTGATGAATAATATGCAGTTTTTCTCAACAGACACCATTATCATGTCAAGCTTGATAAGTGGCTGTATGTAATATTTATACCTGTCTGTAAAGAATGTAAACTGAATCTGATGTGAAGTGCAGCACAGTATAAGAGAGTGGGTTTATATGTGCTATATAACAAAACCTTGGGTGTGCAGAAGTGCTTTTGCATAGTCAATCTGAAGCAGTATATTAAACCCCACAAATGTGCAAAAAAACTAACAGGTTCTTTTTTAATAATGGTATAAGTTTATGTGCTGTTATGGCTGTGGGATTTCAGCTCACCCGTAGACTATGCTGCCTCAGTTATCTGAGGTAATTGAAATGGATTGGCTTTTGGATAATCTGGAATAACATTGCTTTGAGCTGTTGAAGATTTGACTGGATTTATTTCTTAATTTTATTTGTTACATATCTAATTTATTAACTTTTAAAACACAAATATTGATCATATTTATTTTAAAGTGAAAAAGTGAATTATAAATGGTTCTTTGTTATGTATATGCCTTAAAACATTAATTGTAACAGAGTGGAAATTGGAAAACCCAATTAACATAAAGATAGAATTTATAAGAAGACTGATTTATAGGTTAAGTAAGGTGATTTTATTGTGTAGACTTTGGAAGAAAAGGAAAAAAATCTATCAAAAAAGGTAAAGAAAAGGTAGAAAAGTAAAGAAGGCAAAGTAAAGTTGCATCAAAGGTGTTATTTTTGTTAAGATCACAATAAATTGATAGTTTTGTATTTATGAATCTTTATGTCTTCTTTAAACAAAATATATAAGTTTTACAATTGAAACAACATGCTATATCTGTTGATTGTGGAATAGTATTAATTTTTAGCCAGACATTTCAGAAAATTTATTTTTCTATCTATATATGAAATACTTTTATATTTTTTGTCAGTTTTTATAAATTGTTATTTACTTATATATTTTATATTTGTATTATAATGTTTTTTTTATTATTTTTTATTTAATAGTGTGTGGTTAATTTCTGTCTTGAAGTACTTATTTCAATAATCCAGTTAATTAGTTCAGCTAAATTTTAATAATCAATGCAAGAAATAAAAATCATATCTAGTTTTCCACAAGAAGTGTTGCGAATCAAAATTTTTCATAAAATTTATTTCAGTTCTTAGAAGCAGATAGTGATTTTTGTTTTATTGTATTGAAAAACGTCAGTGCTATTTTCTTGTGTAATTAAAAGAATTAACGTAAGTTGTCATATCTGTTACTGTTTATTCTGTAATTACTGAATTTGGAAAAGCTTGTCTATGTCTACAAATTAAATTAAGAAATTTTATTGGTTATTCCATTAAAATCCAATAAAAACGTATACATTTTTAACATATGTCCAAAACTGAATAGATAAATAAACATATATAAATTAGTACAGAGAATTCTGCCTTATGTATACTTTATGTTAATTCTTTAAATACATTATTTCTGAAAATATGTTTTTATTAATCACATAGTGATTGCAGTTGTTGAATTGAGTTGTTTTTACATGTTAGAACTGTTTAGTTATATTGTGTGCCTATTATGTCCAGTTACCATGAAGTGTTTTATAAATGTTAATTCTGTTGTGTGTAGTGCTTTCTTAAGTTCTGTGTTTTGTGCTGAAGCATCTCCAGTATCACCAGTCCAGTGTTTGGATATCCTGGATTCTGGTTATAATTGTGTTTTGTTAGTTTGTTGTTTAAGCCCGTCCATTTTGTTTGTAATTTTTAAAGCAATATAATAACTTTCTTTCTAAATATGTTAGCAATTATGTGTAATACTTTTCTATATTTTTTTGTTACGAGTTGATTTTTTTTTTGTTAGGAATTATATCTATCATTGTCTGTGTATGAGTATGTGCATGCATAGGAGGGGGATTACAGTCATTAATGCGCGGGAGCTATTTCATTTTGCCTAGTTCTTCATTATGTATGTTGAGGATGGTCATGAGCTAATTAAAATAAACATAATATGAAATTTATGTATTTTTATTTTAATACTTAAATTGTTATTAAAGGCTAAATCTCCACCTTTTTTATATTGTATTTTACATAAAAGTAATTTCTTAAATTAATATACGTATGTGGTGATCAATCATGAGTATGCATTCTTTACCCATAAATATAAATTCACTGTAAGTTATTCCAATTTCTAAACAGAGGTACGTCAGTTGTTTAAGAAATTCTAGTCTTCAATGTTCATTAATGCTATGTAGGCTTAAGAGAATTATTAGATTTTTAAAATTCCCTTGTAAAAAAAATGTCATATCAAAAGATCTGATAAAAAAAGATTGTAATGTGGTAATTGGTATTCTTGCACTATAGGCTATCATTCCATCCAACTGAAACATTCATCACTTGCATGACAGTACTTCATATTATCATTTTTCTACTGCGTAATGGTTACTGGTATAAAAGGTGAAAATTCTCCACACCTGGTTACAAAAGTTCTGTTTGTTAACATAATCGATTAAAGATAAAAGTGGCTTTCATCAGATATCTAAAAAATTTTCAAGAAATTGTTTCTTTCATCATGTTTGCTTAAAAATGTTCATAAAGCATAATTATCCCATTAAAATAACATATTTTCAATTTCTGGATCATCCTGACCCCGAAGGGAAAGATCCCACCACGTGACGATTCCAGTTGTCATACCATCCCCTTCTGTTCCTATTTAACAGATATAAGCTTAAATGTAGATTCAGTATGTTGCTAAATTTCTGCAATGAATCTGCTACAGCATATTCCCTGTGACACCATTTGCAGAAACAACATTCTCTCTGGAGAAATGAGACTCACTGTTTCTACAATTTCTGGCATTTGCATACCTTTTTTTGGGCCTGGATGCTTGTTATTAAATATTACCTGTAACTTTAAAATATTCGCCCCACATATTCATGCATGAGCTGTTAGCATTGGATAATGATGCCAAAATTCAATCAAAGTGATAAAATCTTAATGATACTATTTTTGGCTTCCTCTACCAATGTACCATTGTAACAAAATGGCATTAACTAAGGAGCAAAATGAGATTGTAGCAGTCTCTAGTTCATGAATAATGGTAGTGAATGATTCAAAATCACCTGTTTAATGCTCCAGGGAGATGAAGTGGGTTTAGGTAGGTATTATTAGGGTATCGCTTAATATCTAAACCTGTAGGTTTAAGTATCTGTGAAAAAACTGGACATTTATGCTGGGTGGTTCTATTAGATAAAGTATTATGGATTAGCACATCAGTTTTTTTAATTTATAAGGGAAAGTCAGTAATAAAGTTAGTTGCAAATTTTAGTTAAAAAAAGTCAGCTGTACTTAAAGAAGTTTACATTAGAAGAGCAGCATATTGAATTTTGTTGGAAAAAGAGCTTCTTGCAAAGGATATTAATGTGGAAATGTTACTTGTTTATGATGTGAAGGATTTGTCATGTATATATATAATGGTGCACAATTGGGTCAATTCTGCTAACAAATTTGAAAGCATTTGATAAAGACAGAATCACAGCACAGCAGATGCAAAAGATGATTTAGTTTAAATGCCAATAACCATAAACAGCATGTCTTAATACTTTTAATGCTGGTTTGAATATTTTGAAATCATTAAAAAATCCAAACTGATTTTTTATCATAATTTAATTTATTAATGTTTAGAAGTATATTTATGAAAAAAAAAAATATATATATATTCACTTGTTTTAAAACAAAATGACATATGATGCGTCTGCAGGCTGGTGATTGAGAAGTGTGTGTTCAGTACCAGTGGTCAAACATGTGGCGATAATCATTTAGTACTCGGTCGGCCATATTATTATTCTTATTCTTTATTATTACCGTATTTATGCTCATTATTATGAATAGTCAAAGCTTATTTACATTGTTATTTGCTATTATGACGTATCTACACATAAAACAAACATTTTATTTTTTAGTATAATTATTATACAGAAACAAACTACACAAAACAAATCAATAATACATAAAATTATAATAGATACATACAATTACTTTTATTATTTATTAATTACATTCAAGATTCTATAAATTTTTTTATACAAATCCTAATTACAGATTACATAGAAAAAAAAAATTAAACCATTCTAATGAAAGTAAATGGGATATATTTCAAAGTTGGTGGCACTGATGCCTACAAAATATTAGAAGGTAAATCTGTAAGTATTTTGTTATCAGCAACAGGAGTCTGTTCATCATCATTTTGTTCGTCAACTAAGTTTTCAAAACAATTGTCGTCGGAATTTTGTTATGTAATTAGTGCCACATTTTCTTAATCATCTTTTCCAGTTTGACAGTCGTAGTCACTAACATCCCCCCACCCATAGTATGCCCACTATCACATTAAAATCTTCATCACTACTATCGTTCTCTAAAAATTTTTTAATTCAAACTCGGACATTACTTTTTTTACCTTTAGTCGTTGGCTCTTCAATTGTGAAGGTCCCGGCATTTCATCATCTGCTGAAATAAGTAATTAAAAAAAAAACTCGAACTAAGCATAAATTTACGTTATTTATGTATCAAATGACATGCCACTAGAATATAAAGAACATGAATGAAGGTCTTACTGCTACAGCAACGTAGAACGTAACGACTGCAGTTAATGCACATGTGGCGCACGTGGGCTGGGGAATGATCCATGAAAGAATTGATGAATTGGGATGGCAAAATCCACATTATCCCAAGTGATTTACCTGTTTGTTATACTAAAAATTCATCTTGGCCAACATTTTGTCAATCATGAAGATGTTGGGTGAAATGCAGATGTGTTTCTGACTGCTGTCCAAAGACATTTATTTAGCAGGGACGTTAATGTAGTGATGGGATAAGTGTATCAATCAATATTTATGGTGGAATTTATGTTGAAAAATAAAAATGGTTTTAAACTTTCTCACTTATTCTAAGACCCATTTTTATTGACTTTCCTTCACATTATGAAAGAGTATTTGTTATCAGATTTAGATAGTGATCTACACAATATACAGTAGAAATGAAGCATTATACATACTGGCTTTGCAATGTTTATATCATTCACCTTACTAAGACTACAAGCCAATGTTTGATATACTCTTCATGAATTACATATCATTTCATTTCAGTGCAGTATTTAAATTCTTGAATGTATTTCACTTAATGCAAAGATTATAGTTATTAACTTAGATTGATGTCTCACCATATCATAAGAAGATAGAAAAAACAAGATGTAAGATGTTCTTACTTGTTTTAGTCTGAGAAATAGAGCAAATGTAGTATTGTAGTTTCTTTCTTATAAGAATAATTAAGTAGTGAAGTAGAGTAATAATTCAAGTTGTGTTAGAGATATGTTCTGCACACATCAGCGTTTCAACATTATGTAAAGAAGTTATTCTTGAGAAAGAAACAAGTTATTCTGTAGTTTTTGATATTAATTTTATTTTTAAAAGTAATTTATAATTAAAATAAATATATCTGGTGCAAGTATAACTCTCAGTCTGTTAATAAATGATTTTTTATTTGTTAGTTATTATCAGTATTGTTTTTTCCTTTAGTATATAAATGTAAACAAATATGATTTAGTATTTTTATACCCTATGACCCGAATCATTAATGAACCTTTTGTAGCCTGTAGTATACAGCATGTTGCTATCCTATTTATGTTGTTAATATTTTATCATACTTTCAGCTTCTCTATGTGCACAGTAGTACTGGTCATTTCATGATTATGTTTTATCATTGAATAAAAGTGGATTAATATTATTTTTTCACTTAGAATTTATTTTATTGTATACATAATTTTCTGAAAATTCAAATATTTCATTAACATACTTACTACTGTGCTAATTAATCTGAAAATAATGATTGTAAAAACAAACTCCATACATAGTAATAGAAAAAAATCTTGTTAGTTTACTTTCACGGAATCCCTTATTGTCATTTGGTACATATTCTATAATTATATGAAAAAATAAAATTAATTGACGATGTAAAATCTAGCAGTCAAAAAATTAGAATAACATATCACTATCAGCTGGAATTATGTAAATTTAAAATGTTATGTAACTGTTTGTAAATATTGTACAAATCGCTGTGTCTTTAATTAAAGTCTCATTTTCAAAAACTATCTGTTGATTAATCATTTTATGTAATATTTTTTGAGTATATTCATTTTTTTATTGTCATTACAAATTTACAAATTATTTTTATAATCAGTGATACTATGTTTATATTGTAGCAGATGGCTGGCCATATTAGTTACACCTCTTTTCTTGTTTTTGTAGGCGTTGTACATTCTATGAATTTTTTTTTAAAGAATCTGTTAGTTTTATCAGTATAGATTTTGTTACATTCATTAATCTTGTATATTGCACTTAAAATTTCTTCATTATTATTTTTTAGATATTTTATAATATGGTTATTTGGTTTGTAAGCTTTTTTATATTATATTTTTATCAACATCAATAATATTTTCTCTTATTTTATTTGTATTGCAAGAAAAAATTGTTAATAAGCACTCTGTTATTTTCTTGTTGTAATTTTGTAAAATTATTATGGTATTTAAATTTTTGTTTTTTAAATCTTTGGAATTCTAACATCAAAACCATAAAACACTGCTATTTGTTTTATTTTATCTTATTTCCTTCCTGAGTTTGCTTTCACTGTTTTTTTTATATTGTATTAAAGCTCTAAAAATCAGGTTTTTATTCGGCCAACCAATTTTTTGGGACCATGGATGATTAGAATTTACATATATTATGGTGCTGTTTGTTATGGTTTTTTTTTTATAAACAGTTGTTTATATAACATTGCTTTTGTTTATTTCAATTTCAGTATCTGAAAAGTTTATTTTTCAAAATGATTAAATGTTCATTATTTATAATTGGATTATATATGACCAGTATATCGTTTACATATCTTATCTATAATATGAGTAGCACTTAGTGTATATTCATTATATCATGAATTTCCAAAATGTTTTATAAAAATCTCAGACTATTGCAGAGATAAGTGATGATCCCATAGGTAAACCTTTTGTTTGTAACATTTGTTCTCATAATCGAAATAGTTCTGAAGACAAAAATTACTTACAATTGTAATGAATGCATTATTTGTAAATTCTGGTGTTTCTTTCAAACTGTTTTTATTTCTATTGTGTTATCAATTGGTATAGTAGGGTACATGTTCGTTATTTCATAACTTATCATTTTAATGTTATAGTTAGTATTAATACAATTTAATTTATTTATGACATTCTTAACTGTTTTAAACATTCTGTATATGTGTGTATATATATATATTCACATATACACACAGGATGTTAAAAAATATAAACAAAAAATAAAACAGGGTGTTATATATATATACAGAGTATTCAACTTAAAAGAGGCATTGTCACTTAGTTTAGTCTGTTAATAATAGTTTATTGGCAAACACATAATAATTTACAGAAGGTGTTGAAAATGATATCTATCCACTTCTGTGCACTTGTCAACAGTTTGACCATGTTCCTGGCCACTCTTGTTAGGAATATCTTGCCTGTATCCTGTAGGGCATTGGTAATGTTTGTCTTCAATTCCTACATGGTGTGTGAATTGCTCACCCTACAGAAAGAAGTCTGGACTAGTCACACCAGGAGATCTGGGTAGCCACATTATGAGTGTGGGGTGAAAATTTTCTGCCCTGACAAAGAAAACAACAGTGTTTTTTGCTCTTATTTTTCAACATATTCTCCACAAAGTAATGCACTTTTCATAATGATGCTCTAATGTAGTTATATTAACTTAATGATGCGATTTCTCAAGCTCCTCAAAATACCTATTTATAGCACTAATAATTTCCTCGTTGCTCTGGAGTTATTGTCTACCAAGCCCACTTTGAGGTTAGGAAATAGGTGATAGTCACTGGGTGCTAAATTTGGTGAATAAGGCAGTTAGGAAAGCAATTGGAACTAAAGTTTGTTGATTTTAGTCATTGCTACAGTTGACGAATGTAATGATGCATTATCATGGTAAAACAAGATTTTTTTCTAGGTGTGTAGTTTTTACTTTGTGCATCAAATGTTGCAATAAGTTTGTGTAGTACTCGCCATTGATTGTTTTATACTTTTCTAGGTAATCAGTAAAGATAATCACTTTTACTTCCCGGAAAACAGTTGCCATAACCTTATTGGGTGTCAAAGTTGTTTTTGCCTTTTTTGGGGTTGGTTCACATGGTCCTGTCCATTTTTATGATCGTTGTTTACTTTCAGGAGTGTAGTGGTGTACCCAAGCCTCATCCACAGTTATGAATCTACACAAAATTCACAGGGTTCTGCTTGTGCAGTGCCAAATTTGCAGTTGAAATATTTTTCCATTGCAACATTTGCTTGAGCATTAACAAACACAACCCATCCCCGTGGTGGGAAGACACTAACCTTGTGACGTTACCGGTTGCCACACCACTCCCTCCGTTCCAAGCCCTGAGGAGCTTTACCGGAGGTCTCTTTAGATCCTCTAACTAATTTACATTTCACAGTCATCAGCCAGGCCTCGGTCGGGATGCCACCGATGTAAATGCCTCGGTAGACATTTGCATCAGTAAATACATATCAAATTTTGCCTTCACATAGGCCTCAAACGGACAACTCCACATTCAACTTAACATGATTCCCTCAAACTAACTAACCGAAACCGCAGAAGCGCAGATCCCGCTCCTAGTACAGATTTGACAACACTGTTCGTTACTGTGAATGCCTCAGAAAACGAACGAGTTTAAAGTTAAATCAATGCTACACTCATACAAATCAAAATTGTGTTTTACGCAACATAGAAATTCATACCTACACCCAAATAAGTCGACCATTTTAAGTCGCCTAACAAGGAAAACGTAACCTCATTCTAGTCCGCGCAGGAGTCGAGAACGAACCCCTCACCACCACCTGGTTCCATCATGGTGTCTCGCGTGGCATTACCTAGTCACGATCAGGACCGCCACACCCCCGGTCGCACAGGTACCATACCCTGGCAGTGCAGCCACCCCCACCAGCAGGAGCCCCAAATCGAATCACAAACAATACCAACATAATCTTAACTGTGGCACAATGCCAATGCGCCTACCACCAACCAATCCAATGCCTAAGCCAGAACCGTAGCCACCCGGGATCCTACCTCGATTAAACTCCCTCTGCAGATCTAAACACCGCAAGGGCGGAAAGAAAACTGCTTGCTATAGACCATTGCTCGCTGGTCATCCAGTTGATACGGAGATCCAGAAAGGAATGTATTTTCTGAAGTTCCCTAACAGCTCATGAACATTCGACCTCGTATCCGGGACAGACATAGAAGACGTGGTCCACCGTATCATCAACCCCGCAGTCCGGGCATTGACTCGAATCTACCAAACGGAACCTAGCCAAACTCGCCTGAAAGGAGGCACCATCCCTGGAGAGAAACTGTGTGATATACCGATTGGGGGAGACCCATCTAATTGCACCTAAATTAGACACTATAGGAAAATACCATGTATGTAGCGACCTGTGAGGATTCGTCCCACCTGACCTGCCAAGACGCAAGGCCCCGGTCTTCAATCTCCTGCTTTAGTTCTGATGTCAACAGGTTATTTACCTTGGAAATGTAGCGTTCCTTATGCTCATTAGCCAAGATATCTATTGGTTTCACCCTGGCTATAACACAGACTGCCTCCCACGAAACAGCCAGCAAGAGGAGTTGCTGGGCCCGCAGCAAAATGTCTGTGCAATTCCTAAAAGCCATGCGGTGAACCCAGGCAGGCGCAGTATACAGCATAATAACTCTGCTGACACCTTTGCATGGTATGGTAATTCAACCCCCAATCAAAATGAATGACTACGGATTCCATAAAAAGCATCAGCGGCCTTTTTTTACCACATACTGAAGATGTTCCTTGAACCAAAAATTTTCATCAAAGATAACACCCAGGTAATTTTCAATCGTAACGTACCGAATGGGGAGACCAGACATCCGAACCCAAAGTGTCAAACCTAGACTAATTGAGGTACTAACCTGAAATTTGGTATACAAAGTAGTGAAGGAGAGTACTATAGAATGCCAGTAAGGAATTAGACCTGCTGGTACAATCTATGTGTCAGGCTGGAAACTTCTCAGCCCACCTCCGTACTTTATAAATGATTCTTTCATCCAAAAAATCCTGTAGCATCTCCACAGTAGAACTAGCTGTATGGCAAGTGGCACTGTTCTGTTGCAACCAGCAGTGATGCTCATCTTCTTGCAGTAAAGCTATGAACTGTTGGATAATTTCTTGGTAGATGGCAGCATTTACATTTTTTTCAAAAACAAGGGTCCTATTATTTGTCATCTTGAAACTGCAAACCTTACACCTATTTTTTGTGGGTGTAGGTGAGATTCAAAGAAAATGTCCAGGATTTTAGAGCCCTGGGTCCAGTAGTTCTGACTATTAACATACTCAACAAGGTGAAATCAGATTTCATTTGTGAAAAACACTTGCCTATGAAATCTAAAATGCCAGTGTCACATCTAATAAAGTTCTAGAAACCATTGACAGTAGTGAACTCTTTAGCATAATCAGCATTAGTTAGCTCATGAAAAACTTGCTTTTGATATGGATAATTTTCAGTATTCTGATCATTGCAGTGTGAACCTAGTGAAATGTTCTTTTTCCAGCTTAGTCTCTGCAAAGATTTATGAGATTTTTAGAACTGTTGCTTTAATGTCCTGTACAACCTGTGTCTGTTAAAATTGACCAAAGTCGGACATTTTTCTGGTCTGATACCGAACTTTAATGAATTAAATTAATGAACTGCGAGCCTTGTTCACATTAGCTTGGTTTGAACCGAATGATTCAAATCAGTCAAATGAATAATATTTTTTTTTTTTGTCTTCAGTCATTTGACTGGTTTGATGCAGCTCTCCAAGATTCCCTATCTAGTGCTAGTCGTTTCATTTCAGTATACCCTCTACATCCTACATCCCTAACAATTTGTTTTACATATTCCAAACGTGGCCTGCCTACACAATTTTTCCCTTCTACCTGTCCTTCCAAAATTAAAGCGACTATTCCAGGATGCCTTAGTATGTGGCCTATAAGTCTGTCTCTTCTTTTAACTATATTTTTCCAAATGCTTCTTTCTTCATCTATTTGCCGCAATACCTCCTCATTTGTCACTTTATCCACCCATCTGATTTTTAACATTCTCCTATAGCACCACATTTCAAAAGCTTCTAATCTTTTCTTCTCAGATACTCCGATTGTCCAAGTTTCACTTCCATATAAAGCGACACTCCAAACATACACTTTCAAAAATCTTTTCCTGACATTTAAATTAATTTTTGATGTAAACAACTTATATTTCTTACTGAAGGCTCGTTTAGCTTGTGCTATTCGGCATTTTATATCGCTCCTGCTTCGTCCATCTTTAGTAATTCTACTTCCCAAATAACAAAATTCTTCTACCACCATAATCTTTTCTCCTCCTATTTTCACATTCAGTGGTCCATCTTTGTTATTTCTACTACATTTCATTACTTTTGTTTTGTTCTTGTTTATTTTCATGCGATAGTTCTTGCGTAGGACTTCATCTATGCCGTTCATTGTTTCTTCTAAATCCTTTTTATTCTCGGCTAGAATTACTATATCATCAGCAAATCGTAGCATCTTTATCTTTTCACCTTGTACTGTTACCCCGAATCTAAATTGTTCTTTAACATCATTAACTGCTAGTTCCATGTAAAGATTAAAAAGTAACGGAGATAGAGAACATCCTTGTCGGACTCCCTTTCTTATTATGGCTTCTTTCTTATGTTCTTCAATTGCTACTGTTGCTGTTTGGTTCCTGTACATGTTAGCAATTGTTCTTCTATCTCTGTATTTGAACCCTAATTTTTTTAAAATGCTGAACATTTTATTCCAGTCTACGTTATCGAATGCCTTTTCTAGGTCTATAAACGCCACTTATGTCGGTTTGTTTTTCTTTAATCTTCCTTCTACTATTAATCTGAGGCCTAAAATTGCTTCCCTTGTCCCTATACTTTTCCTGAAACCAAATTGGTCTTCTCCTAACACTTCCTCCACTCTCCTCTCAATTAATTGAATAATATTACAAAAGTAATAGAATTAAATTTACATTAAATAAAATAACATAATATTAAACAAATTTAATAATTAATCTCTGTTTAATAATAATGGGCCTCCCATGAGGCTAGAACAATCACCATCAACTGGTAACAAACGAGGTTCCCTTGAGGCAGTGTTTTGGGTAGTGCAATGGGATGCTCTTATAATATCTCTGCAACCAATCTTCTGATTTTCAAAATTCAAATGGGGTATGTGCTAATATAATACAAAATCACAATGGAACCAAACCAGAACAAAAATTAACAATTATACTCGAATTAAAACAAATGGCCTGCACTATGCATAGACCACCTTGAGCCCAGTAAGCTCCCGCAAACGGTTTTTGTAAAGTTTGATAACAGTACGATTTGAGGTAATGCTTTTGGCATTGGATTGAGCCCACTATTGTTGAATTTTATGCTTTAGAGGGACAGGACAAAGTGGAACGGTATATACGCTGCCACTAATGTGCTTGGCTGTGATGGTGCATAAACTGTAAGGGACTACCCTAAATAGAATTGCCATAGATCTGAGCACTCACATCTTTACCAAGGGCCAGGCCTACGTAGCTCTGAGTCGCATGAGACAATTGGAGAGTAGCCATTAGTTGTTAGGATTCCAGAAAATTGTTGTGTGGGCTGCATGATAAAAAGTCTCTTCTCAAGGAACTCATTTACTTGAGAAAATTGTGAGCTTAGATTCTTATACGCCAATTAAATAAATAAATTGAAATGTTTACACTTCCTTATTTGGTTCAGTACATTAAATACATTATGTCGTAAGTTTTCAAATCGTGAATTTTTTTCAATGGTCACTAAAAAGTATTAAATAATAAAAATAGTTATAAAAATTAAAAAACACAATTATCAAAACATAAAAAAGAATAAATAAATAAATAATAATAAATAAACTAAAAAAAGAAAACAATGTATGGAAATAAAGAACTAAACATCATTATGCAGTATTTAATTAAATAAAATTATGGGGTTACCAATCAACTTTTAGACAATTTTAATTTGTATAAACATATTTTTCTTGTAAAAACAGCAAGCATTTAAGATTGTGTAATGATTAAGTTCTCACCAGGTCTTAAATCGATAAGAAAATTTTGTCCTTAAAATTTTAAGGGGGCTGTTTAATATAGAACAATTAGTATTCAGAGCCGCCCCTGACTGCATTTAAATTTATTTTTGTTGAAGGATAAAATTTTCTTATCGATGTAAGACATGAAAACTCAGAATCATTAGACAATCTTAAATACCTTCTCTTTCTACATGAAAAATATATTTAAATCAAATTAAATCTCTCTAAAAGTTGATTGGTGACCCGTTGTTTTATTTAATTAAATACTGCATAACAATGTTTAATCCTCTATTTCTATACTTGTTTTTTTTTTTTTTAGTTCAATTTATTGCCATTTTTTTCAGTTCAATTCATTTATTTTTTGGCAGTCATACTTTTAATTTTTATAATTGATTTTTTGTCATGTGTAATTTCTAAAACTGAGAAACTGGTTTTCCACTTTTATTTTAGTAAATATATTTCAGTAAAATGTTTTGACAGAAACACATTTGTATGTTTTTTTGTCTTCAGTTATTTGACTGGTTTGATGCAGCTCTCTAAGATTCTCCATCTAGTGCTAGTTGTTCCATTTCGGTATACACCCCTACATCCTACATCCTGAACAATGTGTTTTACATATTTCAAACGTTGCCTGCCTGCACAGTTTTTTCTTTCTACCTGGACCTCCAATATTAAAGCGACTATTCCAGGATGCCTTAATATGTGGCCTATAAGTCTGTCTCTTCTTTTATCCATATTTTTCCAAATGCTTCTTTCTTCATCTATTTGCGTCAACACCCCCATCTGATTTTTTACATTCTCCTACAGCACCACATTTCAAAAGTTTCTAATTTTTCTTCTCAGGTACTCAGATTGTCCAAGTTTCACTTCCATATAAAGCGACGCTCCAAACATATACTTTCAAAAATCTTTTCCTGACATTTAAATTAATTCTTGATGTAAACAAATTATATTTCTGACTGAAAGCTTGTTTTGCCTATGCTATTTGGCATTTTATATCGCTCCTGCCTCGTCCATCTTTAGTAATTCTACTTCCCAAATAACAAAATTCTTTTACCTCCATAAAATTTTCTCTTCCTGTTTTCACATTCAGTGGTTCTTCTTCATTATTTCTACTACATTTCATTACTTTCGTTTTGTTCTTGTTTATTTTCATGCGGTAGTTCCTGCATCCATGCCATTCATTGTTTCTTCTAAATCCTTTTTACTCTCGGCTAGAATTTCTATATCATCAGCAAATCGTAGCATCTTTATCTTTTCACTTTGTACTGTACTCTGGATCTAAATTGTTCTTTAACATCATTAACTCTAGTTCTATGTAAAGATTAAAAAGTAACGGGGATAGGGAACAAACTTGTCAGACTCCCTTTCTTATTATTACGGCTTCTTTCTTATTTCTTCAATTATTACTGTCGCTGTTTAGTTCCTGTAAATGTTAGCAATAGTTCTTCTATCTGTGTATTTGAACCCTAATTTTTTTTAAATGCTGAACATTTTATTACAGTCTACGTTATCGAATGCCTTTTCTAGGTCTATAAACGCCAAGTATGTTGGTTTGTTTTTCTTTAACCTTTATTCTAATATTAATCTGAAACCTAAAATGGCTTCCCTTGTCCCTATACTTTTTCTGAAACCAAATTGGTCTTCTTCTAATGTGTATGTTATTAAACCCTTTGTTGAGACACATACATATATATATATACATATATATATACATATATATTTATTTATTTATTTTGGATTGAAACAGCTGCCATTAGTTCAGATGCTTAGTATAAAAGTAATCTTGCAATAATTATATTTAGATAATTTGTTTCTAAGAATTGCATGCATGCTACTGCTACAAGAAAGTAAGAAGAAAATGATTGTGTTACTTTATTATGTTAAAAGTAGTGGCATTGTTTAATAGCAATTATGATTTTCATTTTTTCAATGATGTTAACTTTAATCGTATATTTTATGTAATCTGTATGACATCTTATTTCATTATTATGAAATCTGAATTTATACCTCAAAAATTATTTTGAATGGAAACAAGATTTGTTTAATATTTCATTGGTTTTAAGTGTGATAGTCTTTGTTTTTATCACATTTTGTGTGATTTTTCTGTAGACATATTGGTCACTATCCAGTATTAATAGTTATAATTCAACTCCATATTTTTTTGCTTTATTACCAGTGAAGTATACAGGCCTCTCAATAGATTTATATTTTTGGAGTTGTGAAACTATATGTTTCTGGTAACTGTTACTAGCAAAAAATAGATAATTTTTTTTGTAATATCTTAATTAATGAATTATTTATTTTTTAGGCATAGTGTTTGCTGATATGTCGTCAGGGAAGAGTTGGCCATCTCTTGGAGGGGACAGGGAAACGGCACGACATGTTACAAGTGGAGGGGATATAGTAAAAATGGGATACCTGAAAAAACTGAAGGTAAAATTAAAGCAAAGTTTTTAAAGTACCATTGAATTGTCTAAACAGACAGAGACATTAAAAATATTTGCTATAATTGTATATTATCCAAATAATTGCTCATGTTATAGTGTTTAATTAACTTTCCTTCATATCATATTTACAATTTAGAATTATAATTTTATGGCCAATGACCTTATTATGTTTAATAGTTATATTTGTTCATGAGATTATGTATCTGTGGATACAGAAAGTTCAGTAGTGTATTCTTATTTGTGATTGCATGTTTTGTTGTTAGTCTTTGTTTCATATTAATGGAAAAATATCATCATTATTTTACTGTTACTATTATTTTGTTGTTTTTTAACTGTGATTTTTTTAGGAAAAAATTCTATCTAGATTGGGCTGTTGCAAAGAAAAATATGTGGTTAATTTATTGATTCTCTTTTAGCAATATTGAGAGTAAAGATTATGAAAAGTCGGACTCCCAACCTTATGATAATTTAAAACAATTTGTACTGACATTGATAACAAATGAACTGGGATATTTATTTGCAGATAAAATTTCTCAGTAGGAACACTTGGAACCTTGCTAAAGTATAAGAAACCATGTGCAAATTGTTGTAATAAAACTATTTTTGTAATTGATCTAGCATATTTTTTTATGTGAACATGCAATCATAACGAGCTAGAAGCTGTTTCAGTAAAAAGGAGTTTTGTTAATGATGTGAATTTTATTTTTATTCAAATATATATATTAAAATGTTCAGTATTAGTGTACATGTATAGACATGGGTTTTACAGTAGAGTTATTGGGTTCTTGGGTAATACTGTAAAGTGCATCCTTACAATTTGATCGTTCTGTAACAACTAGAACATTTTTGGAGATGGCATTGTTAATTAATGGATGTAATTTGAGGGTAAAGTTTTAAACTGAAGCTTCCTATAATAAACCAGTTCTCATAAATCATAAAAGTTAAACAACACTGCGTGAAGTTTCAGTAAATGCTATTCTCATTTATTAGTGGTTAAAGACCAACCGTCTTAGTCAATGTCACTTATTTCCAGCATTAGTAAAAATTTTAATGTATATCTGTTTATTAAAACATGTTAATAAACATTTTTATTTAATTTGTTTAATATTGTTTGGTTTTTTTTGTATCTAAAAATGATCGTATTGAATTAATAACAAGCAAATTATCTGAACTGTAAAAGAACAGATCTTGCAGAGATTATATTTTTTGTTTTTCAAAGCAGTTTTCCTGAACTAGGATGTTTATTGATATTTTATTTAGTTAGTATAATAAGCGCATTAGTATTAATGTCTGTAATATATGTGATAATTCTTACAATATTATTAGTTATTTTATGTTCATTATTATGCTATTTATTATAGAATATGTGCACTTGTAAATAAAATTATGTCAAAAACTTTCTGTAATATAAAACAAAATTTTTTATAAAGATTATTTCATTTTGAATATTTATTTTTGGACTGTTAATTGAAAAATTCAGATTAATTCATTTATTTATTTATTTTTCATTATTGCATCTTCTGTTGTCATTTGGTTTTGAGGATGCCAAGATTATATATCCGCTTTTACATAAATAGAAGACATAACTGGCATTATTGTGTAATAGTTAGAGTAACTTTTGCATAGTTACTCTTGGTGACTCTTATTATTTATTTAATATTTTGTTGTCAGTATTTAGTTGTAATTACAGGTGAAGGCCTTATTTAATATTTCTGTGTTACTGTTATCTGATATTTTTGATTAGTATCACTTATACATTGTTATCTAAAATATTTGATAACAAAATTATGTGTGTGTGTGTGTGTGTGCACACACACATACACACACACACATACATAAGTTAGTAATCTGCCTCTCTGTTAACTCATGTGTATGTATGTATGGCAGATGTTAGAGGAAAATGTCTGGAAATTGCTTCACAGTACAGAAATGAGTATGGCTAGATGCTAGAAACAGACGGAAATGTGTACAGCTCTGTAGATTCATTTTACAGAAAGTTTGAAATTTCTCTCCACTGTTTTAAATCCAGCTTTTGTTTTTTTAAAAATCGAATTGATCATGTTATAAATACTGTGTTTCATGCAAATTTTGACAAGAGATTCAATGATGGATCCTGTTTTTTCTAATTCTGTTGTTGAGATATCATTAATCAAAATTGCAAACATTGTGCAATCATTAAAATAAGGGTAAAAATGTGTCATGGAAATAAATTTTTTATTTCATCTCATCTTAGATTTTTTTAAGTAATATACTTTTTACAATTACAAATGACAGCAAAATTTTTTATTAAAACCAGCATTCTATTCTATAATGTAACAACAGAGTACACAATTATAGATAATTTGCATTATTATTTTTATTATTATTATTATAAATTTAGATGACGATTGGTGAAGATCAACCAAAATTATTTATTTGAAGCAGTACAAGAAAATAGTTCATGTCAAGATGGTATACAAATTTCTTTTTTTTTTGTCTTCAGTCATTTGACTGGCTTGATGCAGCTGTCCAAGATTCCCTATCTAATGCCAGTCATTTCAGTTTGGTATACCCGCTATACCCTACATCCCTAACAATTTATCTTACATATTCCAAATGATGCCTGCCTGCACAATTTTTCCCATCTAAGCAAAGTATTTTTCTCCAATATCAAAGCAACTATTCCAGGATGCCTTATTATGAGGTCTGTAAATAAAGTAATGAGACTGGTTCAGAAAAACTTTTTATTTGCAATCCAATTATACATGGACTCTTATCACCTTCAAAATAGTTCTCTTGGGAAGCTACACAACGCTTCAAATGGTTTTCCCACTCTTCATAGCAGTGTTGCAATTCAGAAAATCCTTCAGATGGTCGGTTACATATTTTTTTGCTTTCTACTGATCCAAAATGGTGCACTTCGAGGTGCTTTTTAAAGTTAGGAACAGGAAAAAGTAACAGGGACTCAAGTCAGGTGAGTAAGGTGGTTGAGGAACTACAGGAATGTTTTTCTTTGCCAATAACTCATTAATTGAGAGTGTGTAGTGTAACAAGATGCATTGTCATGATACAGCATCCAGTTGTCTTTGATGACTGGTCTCATACGGGCAACTCTTTTCTGTAATCTTTCAAGAAGTTCTCGGTAAACCTATTGATTTACAGATTATCCTGTAGGCAGAAAACCCTTATGGAGAATGCTATTACTGTCGAAGAAACAATTTAGTATGGTTTTGATTTTTGATTGCTCATTTTTGCTTTTTTGGGAGATGGTGAGTTTGAAGTGTGCCACTCCTTGCTCTGATGTTATGTTTCTCGGTCGTATTCAAATATCCAAGATTAATCACATGTTTATCACATGTAATAATGTTTTAGAAAATCAGGATCAGTTTCAATTTGCCCTAGAAGATCGTGGCACACTTCCACCCTGTTGTTTTTCTGTTCAACAGTAAGGTTTATTGGGACCAATTTTTCACTGACCTTTTTCTGTCCAATTTGTTTGTCAAAATTTGATGGACTGTGGTATATGGTTCAAATTCAGTTGATCTGCAGTCATTCTTACAGTTAATTGCTGCCGACAGTACCGTATCAAGTTTCTGATTCGCTCAACATTGCCGTCACTTTTTAATGTTAATGGTCTTCTAGAGAATGGATTGCCCACAAATGATTCCCGGCCATCTGAAGATGCTTTTAACCTCCTAAAACTTGGGCTCATGACAGAGCATCGTCTCCATATGCCCTTTTCAATTCTGAAAAATTTTCAGTAGCATTCTACTGAAGAATGCTACACAAAACTTAGCAAGAGAGTTTAACACAATCATAATTGCACAACGTTGCTCAGAATTAGTATCACTCATTTTTTTAACGCACAACAAAAACTCATTTCACAAAAAATTTATTTACATCTCATGTGGCAACAATAGATTAAAAATATTAATCAGCTGTTCGTGTAACCATATGTTCAATATTAACTTTACAGTGTTGCCACTTTTGCTGCCAAAAGAAAACTAGCCGCATTACTGTATTTACAGACCTTGCATATGGCCTATAATTCTGTCATCCTTTAACAATACATTTCCAAATGCTTCTTTCTTCAGTTTGCCAGAAAATCTCTTTATTTGTTACTTCCACCCATCTGATTTTTAACATTCTTCTATAGCATCATATTTCAAACGTTTCTGACTTTTCTTCTCAGGTACTCCGATCGTCCCAAGTTTCCCTTCCATATAAAGCTGTGCCCCAAACATATACTTTTGAAAATGTTTTCTGGATGTTTAAATTAATTTTTGATATAAGCATATTATATTTCTAGCTGAAAGCTCATTTTGCCTGTGCTATTTGGCATTTTATATCACTCCTGCTTTGCCCATCCTTAGTAATTCTACTTACCAAAAACAAAATTCTTTTGTCTCCATAATCTTATCTCTTCCTATTTTTATATTCAGTGGTCCATCTACATTATTTGTACTACATTTCATTACTTTCGTTTTGTTCTTGTTTATTTTCGTGCGGTAGTTTTTGTGTAGGACTTCAACCATGCTATTCATTGTTTCTTCTAAATCTTTTTTACTCTCAGCTAGAATTACTGTATCATCAGCAAATTGTATTATCTTTATCTTTTCACCTTGTACTGCTACTCGGGATCTAAATTGTTGGTTGGATTGCTAAATTGTTTAGGCTACCATTGGCAATGGTAGCCTAAATTGGCTAATATCCCAGGTTGCAAAATTTTATCATAAGCTTGTTTCATGATATCAGAAGTGTTTGGAATGAAATGGTGAGTGTGTAAACAAGGTAAATAATTAAATAAATTAATTAAAAAATTAATTGTAAGTGTTTGAAAACATTAGTAAACTTTAATTTTTTCAACTGTTCTTATCTTGTTACCAATTGGCCCTTTCTTTAGAACTGGGTCTCATATTTATATATGCTATTATAATTATGCCAATATTTAAACCCTGCTGTTCTGTTCACATTTCTTGTCCTTACATTACTTTCACAATGTATAGTGAATTCAATGTTCTAGGCATGTATTTTCTTGATTTTATGTGTGGTGTAATAAGTTATTTTTCCAATACTTGTACATAAAATCTTCTTTTAGTTAGTGAATTTTTATTCCAGTTTGGGTTGACTGATGTCTAAATAACATATGAATTGTATGCAGATATGTCAAGCATGTAAAAAATTGTCACTGGTCACTAATTAGTTTTGTGTTTGCAAGTATATGTGGCTAAGAATTGGTAAAACTTATCTACATCACCCTTTAGTATTATAATCTAAAATGATTTGTGGTTTTTTTAGGACATATCCCAAAAAGAAATTAAAAATTTTGGGACATATTTTTTTGCTAACACTCCATTGTAGTGTTAGCAAAAAGAAAGAAACAGTAACATAAACGTCCTTATTTGTCATCTGCACTGGCAGTTCTATCCTATTTTTGCTTGCTTCTTAGAAGAAGCTGCCTTAAAGTGCAAGATATAAAAACATTACCTATTGTAACATTGTGACCTCTGAGGTCACCAGTCAAATCCCACACAACTCTTGTTTCCTGATTTTTCTCTTGCTTGCTGCCTGGTTCTTTTCCGTTGTAAACCTGCAATTTCAACATGTAAGAAGTAGTACTGTCTTGTAGTGTTCATTATTTATATCATACTTTGTATGTTTGCTGTATATATATATTGTTTGAAAGGGCAGTGGCCAAAACCAAATACTTGTTCATCAATTGTTACATTTTCATCAGGGTAATATAATTTTGGTTGAACTTCTACCAACTTTTCCTAGACTTCACGCACAGGAGCTAATATTTACTTATTTGTACACTTTGTTTTTGGCGTATCGATCTATTATCAAAGTGTAAAACTCGAGGTATTGAACAAACATTTCAAGGGACATAGTTGCTCAGTATATGGACTTACCAGTACCTAGATTCCATAAGCTTGCTGTTGATTCCCCATGTTTGTGTTGTTTTGGAGGCTCCATCTTCCACTGAAACGCTCCATCTTTAGAAAGTATACTTGTGCTTGCTGCAGAATTTCTTTGCCTTGCTCCACTACCCTCATCAGAGTAATCACTATCTCTGTAGAATTGAATGATTTTCAATCTCTGACCCTTCTTCTTCACTGTTGGAAACTACTATGTTCTCTTGAACTTTGTTCTGTTTCTATTTGATTTGTCATACTCATATTGTACTGTATAAAAGGATGAAATCAGACTGAACAGATTGAATTATTTGCAGCTATATTTATAGTTCCATGCTTATTATGTTTACAAATGACATGTCCAGACATGACAAAAATTTATGTTGAGACTTGCATACTTACAACAGTCACGTAAAATTTGTGAACCAGTTACATAATGCTTGTTTTCTTTTTTTTATGAATTATTTAATTTATTTGAATAGTGTTTCATAATTAATGATTACGTTGTAATAAAGCGTGTCTTATAAGTTTCCATACATATAAAAATAAAGATTTTTTTTTTATGAAAACCATTTTTATTTGTATAGTATGCTCTACTTACTACCATTGTTTTGAAAACACTTTTCAGTGTGTGTCCTCCACTGCTGAAGATCACTGAATAAGCACAGCTGGACTTATGCTCATAATGCATTGGTGATATGTTCCTTGAGATGATTTATATTTTGTTTTATTTCCCGATACACCATGTCCTTTCATAAAAAATTATTTATTTTAACTGTGTATGGAAACTTATGGGACACTCTGTACATGCAAGTTCAGACATGTCAAACTACAGTGCGCTCAGAAAGTTGCTGTGCCCTGGAATTATGGAAGTGTAATGATGAAACTTTCTTAATTATGTCTTTGTATTTTTATTTTATAGAAACGGATATAACTGGAATAGTTTATAAGATGTTGAAAGTGACCTCCTCTAACATTAATGCAACATTGCACGTGTTTTAATTTGTTTTCAAATATTTCAACCAGCCGATGCACTGGAATGTTTTGTTTGTATGCCGTTATTGTGGTTTTTAATTTGTCAATTGTACATTGTCTGTTGCGATATACTGTTTGTTTTGGTGGCCCTCAAGGCTATGAGGCTGTTTTGGTGGCCCTCAAGGTAATCAGGGGAAGTCAGATCAGGCAATTGTGCAGACTAAAAACCCCTCAAAATGATTCATTCACATTTCATAAAAGACATTGACCTGTTAGCTGTGTGTGCTGTGATGCCATTTTGTTGGAACCAACAAAATGGTATTTTGTTGGTTCATCTCCACTTCTGTTAACTAACTAATGAAGTTTGTTTAAACAACTCAATAATGATCACCATTAACTGTATGTTCAATAAAGATTGTACCCATGTGCACGTTCTACTCGCACAGACCCAAACTCCAATTTTCACTTCATGTAAAGATTGTTTGTGTAATTCATGAGGGTTAATTATCAACCACAGTCATGTATTTTGTGAATTAAAATACCCTTCCAGAAGAAACCATGCTTCATCTGTAAAAAAAGTAATCTTGAGGATACCTATAGAATTTTGGTCAATAAAACATTTAAACTTTTGACAATAATTTAGTCTTTTGGCATGATCTGTATGTTTCAGTTTTGGAACAAACATTACTTTGTAACTGAAAAGTTTCAGTTCTTTTCTTAAAGTTTTATGTGAGTAGAAAGTCCGATATCTTGCTGTTGTGCTAACTTATGCATTGACTTTGATGGACCATTGGCCATAGTAGCTTCTGTTTGTTTAGTTCTGGTGGTCTTCCACTTTGATCAGTGTCTTCAACAGAGCCTGTTGCCTGAAATTTTTCAGTAAAAGTTTGAACGCTTTATGGTGAGAAACAGGAGTATTTGGAAACTTTTCAGAAAACTTGTGCTTTACTAAATCAGTATATACTTGTCATCTTCACGAAAGATGTGTTCAACAAGAAAAATGCATTCCTCTACTGAAAGAACCATTATGTTTCTCACAACCATTGATTCCGATCAATTCAACAATTGACATCTTGGTTTATTACTGAGCAGTGCCTAACAAATCCATAGGGCAACCAACCAAATGCTGAAAGAACAGATTGTATCACATAATTCTAAAGCATATTGCGCAGCTACTTTCCGAACGCACTGTACTGTACACATATCCCCAACCCACGTCATCCACAATGACTATGTAATATAATATAAAGTATGTATTGGGTCATATTCATCTATCAGCAGGGTTATGTTTTTGGTTTAAGATTTTAAGTATGTGCAAGTAGCCAGTAGATTTACTTCTAATGAAATAATTTTCTGAAAACATTTTGGTAGATAGAGAATACTAATTAAAGCGCTTCAGATAGTATTTCAAATTAGTAGTTTTAATATTGTACTGTAGAATACAATATTGTGATTTATTTGGTATAAAGTTTACTTTTTGTTTCAGACAATGAAGAAAAAGTTTTTTGTGCTACGTCGTGATTCACCAGATGCTTCTGCCCGACTGGAGTATTATGATACTGAGAAAAAGTTTAAATCTAATCATGCGCCTAAGAGGTAGTACTTATGTAGTTTTTAATTGCTGGCTTAATATGTGTAAATTTATTCATCAGCCTGTTTTGTTGATACTGAATGTACATTAAACCATTAAGACAGTAATTTAATAATGATTGCCTTATGAAAATCACTCACTATTTTAAACAGAGAGTTGAATGTATACCTTTAAAATTGTACCACCTAAATCAAATTATAAGTTAGATTGTGGGAATTTTTAAAATTCACATTTATTTCTAATCATGCTTTGAAAACAATAAAAGTTTTTCTTGTTTTGCTGTTTTATACTTTAAAAATTAATGTATTTAAAATGAAATTCAAAATTTATATAACATACTTCTAGATCTTTTTTCGTTTTTTTTTAACAGGAACACCTTATTTCATATATATATATATATATATATATATATATAAAGCTTCAAAGCTACATATGAGGTTGCATTGGAAAGTTCTCCTGTTATCTTCTATTTAAAATAGTAATCATAACAGTGAAATTATTTTTATAAATAAGATGTTCATGATGTCAGAAAATTGTCGGTAACGTCCTTGTTTCTTCTTGAATGACTGTTTGTTAATGTAATGATGTATAAATTACAAGTTTGCAGTTTAAGATGTTATTATTAAACAACTCACTATTGTAAAATAGTTTGTTTTAGTTCAAATTTTCTTTCCGAGATATTAGTTTTGTTAGAAAAAATGTATGGTAAAACAAAAATAAAAAAAATACATGTTTTATGAATGGTACAACCATTTCAGTTATAATTGTGTTGTTGTTTAAGACGATGTTCATAGTGGGTACCTCTGTATTATAACAAATATTTTCAAGATAGAACTTAAATGATAAAAGGAAATCTCAATGGAGGAAATAGCATCAGAAGTTAGGATACGATTAGAAAGTTAAACAATTCTTCCCAATGAACTAAATATGCATTACTTGTACTAAAAATTTTGTTTTATAGTCAGAAAGAAACACCAGTTACAATGTTAGGAGACCTTGTCATCCTGCTAGAGCATTAGTGGATGCTGTATCTTTGGATACGATTATACTGTCATCACTTGGCACCAGCTGAATTTTATTTTTTTCTTGAGAAAATAAGTTTCTAACTCATTTTTTATATTACCAATTGCAATAATTTCCTGATTTATGACATTATTTATCAATTCTGCCAGTAGTTTAAAAAAAACATTGTTAAAGATTTCACACAGGTTACAATTTCTGTGATGCTGTTTCTTGCCTATAACATAAAAAAAAAATTGTAACAGCTATTTTTTCTATATTTCTCAATGATCAAGTTGAATATTCCATTTTCTGAAAAAAAGTGAGAATTAAAATAGAATAACAAATTACTTCTTTATATACATGTTCATTTAACATTCAGTAATTGGCAACTGCATGGTGTACATGTTGCTTGTCAAAGGCATATATTGGATGTGAAATATCACCTTGTTTTTTTGCAAATAATGTTGTTAGTTATCGTGGCAGGGATACTTGACATACAGTATGATACTTATTATATGCTGTAGATAAATGTGTCCATCTTAACAATAATAATCCTTTTCAAGCAAGGAAGATATGTACAAAAACATTTTTGCAGTTATTTCATGATTTTCAAACTCAGATTTAACCTGTAGTATGATGATGATGATGAGTGTAGATACTTAAAACAATATAAATTCCACTAAAGAATATCATGTAATGCAGTCTTTGCAGAAGTGCTGTTGCGAATGTAAAACTAATAATAATGTTACAGAATGAAATTATTCTTTTAAATTCAGTTTCTTATTTGTACAATCTCTAACTTTAAAATTTTTGTCAAATTCTTTTTTTTTTGTACAGTTTGGGCAATATAGTTTCTATAGACTATACTTGACAAATTAAAAACATAATTTTAAACAGATTAATTTTAGACAATTCAATTTTAAACAATTTTGATAGAATAATTCTAAACATGCTTCACCTATTATTATCTTAAGAATAGTCCTAAATTTAATCAAATAGACCATCACTCAGAATAGCTTGAAGTCAGTTCAACAACTCCAATAAAAAAGGTAATTCTTGGTTTAAAAACTGTTCAGTTGGAAAAATACATCATATTTACAGGTCTGCAAATATTAATTCACAGTAATACCAGATTGGGTTGGCAATCTGTTTTAGTGTAATTTTTTCTGGCTGTTGCATAGTTAAACAACATAAAGCACATTATCAAGGCCCCTAATAAATTACATTAATATTTAAATTAAAAATGTTAAAATAATCAACACATTTTTTAAAAATAATAACAATATGTGACTAATAATTAAATAAAATTAACAGTCTTTTCAACAGAAGTAGTTTTCCTTAATTTTTTTTTATGAACATTATAATTCCTAGAGAAAAATAAATACTTGCTACTTGATATAATTAAAGACTTATCTTTCTGAGAAATCAATTGAAGACTTAAGTTTTTTTTTAAAACTCGCACTGTTTAACTATATTGTAGAACTTCAAAGAATGTGCTAAATAGCATGTAACAACTGTACATATGGATTAATCACATGTAAGTAAATGAAAAATTTTTGCAATTAGGTTATGTTGATTATTTGTTTTAAGTTTTAAAATAAATTCATTCATCTTTATTCATAGGGTTTGTATCTTCTAGCAAGAACAATAATTCACTTAATTGGCAGTTAGTCTGATTAGAAGCACCTAGCATTCTTCTGCAGCTTTAAGCTTACAGAATATGAAATTTGATGTAAAATTATTTGAGCTCTGCTGAAAATGTACTTTTTTGTAATGTTGGACTTAAACAGTACAACAGTATATTTAAAAATTTAACATAATTAAAATAACTCCACATATAAATTAAAAGTTTTGTAAATTGTTTGTGATTGATTGGTTAACAGAAGTGACAACAACTTCTGAATAGTAAAAATGGTGTGGTCCAAATCGAAGGAATCTTGACTATTTTATTTTCATATTCTGCATTTAGAAGGTGAAGGAAGTATAAAAATAATGGTAAGAGTAGATGCCATTATTTATGAATGAAGAAATTACTAATTTTTTTCCAATTTATAGGTAATCATATTTCTTCATTAAAAATGTATTTTTCTTCATTGCTTGAAAAAGTATAACAGAATTTTACTGTATTCATACATTAAATTGAATAGTCTACCCCCATCAAGTCAGTTTTATATAAAAAGGGCTTTCCTTGATACTAATTTATACTATTCATAACACTCCTTCAATCAACAGATATTTAATAGAAATAATCCAAAATTCTATCATATTATATGCAGTCTTTATTCTAAGCAAGAGAAAAAGTTACAAGTTTTAAAAACTGAGTGCAATTCAGTTTGCAATCAAGGGGAGGGGACATAACCTCTTCTAATTTTGAAAACCTTAATGTGCTACAGTCCCACTTTTGAGTATGGCATTGCAAGTCTGACTACTTTATCAAAGTAGTAAGGTTTGATATTCTCTTTTCTCAGAATTTATTTCTCAATATCTTTAATTTTTATCATATGTATTCTTTTCTTACCACCAGCTAATGATAGCCTGTTGATATGTTGTAAAGATGCTTAAAAAAACTCAAGATGACTATAATTTTGTTTATGCTGTGTATAATTTAAACAGTTCATTCAAGGTTTTGACAGCATTCACATTTTTTTTTGTTCTGGTCGTTTCTCGTAACTTCATAAACGTGATATAATATAAAGTACTGAGCCAGATATATGAAAACAAGAAGCACAATTTTACTTTGTGCACTTGTATCCATAATGCCTCCCAAGCAGCACTTTCCTCTAGATTATTAAAATGTCTCTCATTCATTTGTTTATGTATTGCACAAATTTAGTAAAAGACTTTTAGTTGGTCTCAGACATTAACCTCAATAACAGAATCACCATATCATTTTTTCATCTGAAAATATTGGGTTCAAATTCTTGTCTGGCTTGGCATTTCATATGCGACAAAATATTTCCTTTACATAATTCTTTGTCGAGCTTTAAGCATATTAGTAAATTAAAAATCTTATTTTAAACTAATTTCTTACTACATTCAAATAAAATCTGTCAGCTTGCTATTTTAAATATGCTACATTATAATTTCAAATAAAATAGATGAGCATGCTCTTACGTCCTAAAGGAGGTATTCTTTCAGGATAAGAAAATATATTCTTCATTGTTTTCAAATCTGATTTTACTTCTTGAACAGTTATTTTTTCACATTCTTGGCCTAAACGTTTTGGTGATTTATTATTTGTATTTCAAAAAATGTTTCTATCCTCAGTACAATAAAGAACCCCAAAACAGTAATTGTTTGTTATAAACCCTCCCACTTTGTAAGCCTATTGCACTTACAACTATTTTCCTTTTTGTAACATCTTGTTTCCTTTCTCAAACATCTCTGTAGTTCTCTTGACCTTGAACCTACTAACAGATATTTCTTCATTTTTTCTTCAGCTACCATTTTTGTTTTTCTGTAATACCTTTTTAAGCAGATGATTATGTACAATGTACGTATTCAATTTTCAAATTATTTCTGGTCAACTAGTACATACATGTTCTTTTTCTTCATAAATTCATCTAGCAAATCAAACCTCTGTGAGTTTTTTCTTTATAGTATTCTCTCTTCCTTTTCATCTAAGATTATCCAAAAAGTTTAAAAATCATTTACTGTCCATGTAACGTGTTTTTAAAAACTACTATGTACCTCAACTTTTAAGTTATTATATCTTAACTACTATATACCTAGGTCTCTATCATTTGCATTATTTTTGAAGTGTGTTACCATACAAATATGTATTTTTGTAAAATTTACAAAAAAAACAGGTTGATTCATTACTAAACTCTACAGATAGTGCATCAGTCAGGATACATTATCACAGCTCCTTCTCTAGATAAAGTTAATGGGAACACCTGTGAAGAAAAAATGTGAAGCCCAAAGCATAAACCTTCATTCCTGCTCTCCTCTGAGATATACATACATTATTTTAAAAGTAGGTAACAGTTTGTTAATAGTATTACCATTAAATGACCTGATGTTCTCCAGATTGTATCGAGTGAACTTTTATTTGTAAAAGCTATTACTACCAAAGAATATTATGAATTTTCTCTAATCTTGTTTTATCACTTATATTACATGTATTCTGTGTAATCTATTGATTTTATTATTCAAACCCCTCCCTAATTGAGTATTAATTAAAATTTCCAGTCAAGAAAATCCCTTTTCTGTTATATTCAACTTTTTTTTTTGTTGTTAAAACACAAAAAAAAATTCAGTTTCATTGCTACACCATAATGTTACAATACAATGTTAATACATAAAAATTTAATGTTAATACAATAAATTTAACATTCCTAAATGATTCATCTCCATAATTCTTTTATTGGATTCAATTTATTTTTACTAATTAATATGGCAACACCTACTTTTGCAATCTTCAACTCATATTGACTCCACAGAAATTGCATAACATCCTTTTTCCTTTGTTTTAGTGAACTCAAAATTTGTCTTTTAAGCCATCACACACCACAACTTCTGCATGTATTTCTTGTTATTCCAGTATCCATAAGTACATTTTACTTATGATTTTATTTGTCTTAATTTTGAGGCTTCAATAGTAGAATATTTTATCAAAAGATGAATTTTATGGACATGAAAAATTAGTTTGTTGCTCATGTAAATCCTCTCTCTTATTGAATTTAAAACTATGGACGTTACTAATTAAAGAACCCAGTAAAGATCTTATTAATGCTGTTGATATTATATAGACGTAGTTTATTAGTCCAGTGTTTGACGGTAAAAATAGATTATTACCTCAGAATTCTTTCGGACAATATCAATTTTCATGAAAATTTGTAATTAAGCTTATCTAACCCTCTGGTTCAAAAGTTATGTAACCTGATATGCTTTTTGTTTTTTTTTTGGGGGGTGAAAACTACCCCTTGTTAAAAAAATTAAAAATTGAAATCATATTTAAATATGTAGAATAAACATTCTTTTATGTTGTGGAATATAATTTATGATGTTTTACTATGTTTCAACCCTTAGAAACCACCCCTTATAATGAAATTTAAAAATTAGTTTTCAACAGTTTGAAATGTTTTAATGGTGCATTTATAATCAATAAAATCTCTTTACTGTTTATAATATAATTTATGATTTATTTCAATATTTCAACCCTTAATAACCATCCCTTATGAAAAAGATTGTTAAAATTATAGATAGATATAAGTCTTTCGTAGCTCAAAATCATTTAAATGTGTAGAATAAACATTGTTCCATTTACTGAAACATAATTTATGATGTGATTGTTGCAACTTTTAGAATCTACCCTAATGATGAAAAAAAATAGTTTTCAACAGCTTATAATGTTTTAATGGTGCATTTATTTAACTTTTTACAGTTATTAATGTAATTTGTAATCTATTACAACGTTCCAAACCGTACAAACTGGCCTCATGATTAAAATTAACGATCACATTTACTTAACATTCAAAACTAAAGTTATAAAATCAGTAAAGGAGAGAAATAAAAATTTTATGTACGTTATAATAGCATGTTTTATTAATATAACTCTATGGATCATCGCCTACGGTGTGCTCTGTTACTTTTCTTCTCCGACCTTTGCTTTCATTTATATATAAATATGTATGTGTATATGATTCCTTGAGCCCTTCATTTTTGAAATTTTTGAGTTAAACCCTTCACGGCGGCAACCCATCTATGGGCTACCTGTACTTACTGTTACCACATACATGCCTAATTTAATATCAGCGAACGAACATGGTAGCAACTCAGATGTGAGCTGGTTCACATTATACACACACGCTGATACAAGCATCACTACCGCCGTGCAGATGACCGAGCAGTTCTCCCACCTTAGCGACGCTGCAGCCCACCACTCTCACGTTCCAATAAAAGAGCATGCACGAGAGTGGATTTTCAATTCATCGTCACCACCACCTGGAGAAGATCAAGAAGAAGAAGATGGAAGAAGTTCCCTGGCCACCTCAATGTGGGACCTCCCTGTGGATGCCAACATCCCTGCTGAAGCAGCATGCCTGGCCGGCCCGCTGAGGGAGCTGCTGGACGTGGATGTTACCTTCCTGCTCCAACTTCTCGGGCTTCAGTTGCCCTAGTCGGTGGACTCAGCTGCAGTAGCCAGTGTGGGATTGCTTGGGGAGAACCACCTTGGCCACACCAGTGAAGGATGACTGATGCTGACCCGACACTCCGGGGCTACCACGGCCACACTGTAGTGGGGACCTACTACCCGGGCTGCTGAGGGAAAGCCCGGTCTAACTTCAAATTCATTGGACGATCCACAACTCCCTGTCTTTGCCAGAGACCAGCTCTTCTCAGAGCTAATGGAAAAAAATGGCCCTTTTCAGGGCCACCACAAGGTTATGAATTATGAGCCGTTAAAGCCATTCGATGACAACAGCTCTTTATGGGCTACCATAAGGTTAATAATTACAATGAGCTGTTGAAGCCTATCAACGACAAAAACAGCCTTTTTCAGGGCTACCATAAGGTTAGTAAGTGTCACATGCTGTCAAAGCCATTCAGCGACATTACGCTAGAGGGTGGAAACCCATATATGAGTCTCTGAATATGATCAGCTATTTGTCTTTATGTTACATATAAATTCCAAGAGATGGTAGGAGATGTTCTTTCAGTCATTTTGAGGTGGGAATTCCTGATGCAACATGATTGCGAACCATTTTACTTCAGTTAGGTGAATTCAATGACCATGCGTATATAACAAGATGTGTGCAATTTTGTTTTCGTGTTTTTCGCTCGTATTTTAGTAATTTGTTTACAAACTGTTCCTTCCAAAACTTCATCTCAGCATGCTTTGTTTGAATTCAAAAAAAATTTTAGAGACAAAAATTCAGAAGGAAATAAATATGAATATTTATATTATTATTATTATAATAAAACCTTATTATACTATTCCTGCGTAGGTCCACTACTTCTTCAAAATTGTTATTGTTATTATATTACCATCAATGTTACTATTATTATTCAGTGTCTTTTACATGAAAAGAACTCAATGTAAAACATAACTGAAATCATCACCTATAGTTTGCAAATACTAGTGCGTTCAATGAAACTTGTGCCATTTTCACATAAGCTATTTCTCACAATATAATTAAACACTGTTTCTTAACTAGATTAGTGACAGAAATCAGCAAAAACCAAGGTGTATATTGTTTTTATACATGAATGTGTGTTTGAAGTACTTTAAATAGTTTCTGCATGAAATTTTTTTTGAAAATGTCTTACACCAGCAGCCATTACATCACCACCCACAAAGGATTAAAGGGCTTGGGTAAGGTGGTCCTCGCACCCAAATGCAAACTTCTAATGGTGATATCTCAATCAATTTTTATTCTACAGAATAAAAAAAAACCAAAATTTTCAATAAAAAAAAAAAAAAGAAATTTTTGTACTCTATTATTTTTTTACGTATATTCTTTAGTTTTTGAATTATCGTGAAAAAAGAAAGTTTTTAAGAAATTTCAAAGTATTTTTCAAATTTAAATCAACCTTTTTTTCAAATCTATGTATTCTAAATCGGTCAAACTTCTAGAACATATTATTAGTACTTAAATAAAATAAATTTTAAAAG
The DNA here is from genome assembly GCF_047948215.1 of Lycorma delicatula. Lineage (NCBI taxonomy): Eukaryota > Metazoa > Arthropoda > Insecta > Hemiptera > Fulgoridae > Lycorma > Lycorma delicatula. The sequence continues at coordinate 30,147,374 of NC_134455.1, forward strand.
GATTACGTTCAATTCCAATTCTTGTAGTAAAGTCATTTGTTTCATTGCTGAATTTTTCTCCGAAAAAGTGAGACAATCATTTTATTTTCACCGTAACTCCGATAGTTTTCATACTAATGATTTTTACTAAAGCTAATTTTAAAGGTATTTTCAAGTACTTTAAAAAATATCCTGTAAGTTTTCCTCTAAAATTTTCCATTTTTCCGTTATTTAACATTGAAAGGTTCGACTTCAGTTTTCAGTGAACAAAAAATTACCTTCAACGAGGCATAACTTTGTTCATATAAAATCTCCAGAAAAAAAAATTTCTTTGTTATTTTATAAGCTTCATTTTTGCTAATAATAATTTTTTCTATAAAGTTTTTGAATTATTCGTGAAAAATTTTTCAATGGTTGGATGAAAAATCAACATTTTCAATCATGAATAATTCAAAAAATATTGACTACAAAAAACTTTTATAGAACATTTTTGCTTAGAATTTATTCCTCCATTGATTTCTCCGGTTATTTTAAATTAATAATTTCCACCCTCGAGAAGGGGTTGCATCAACCCCCAGGATAAAAGCACACATCAGCACCATATAACCTTTGTTCCTTGAGCTATTCCCTAATTAGTCTAAATTTCACGTGAATCTGTGTCGTCCAAAAGAATTCTGAGCAAAACACCATCAAACACTGGACTATATGTATTCAGTAAGTATATAAACCCAGATTATTTGATGTTTCATACTAAAAAAAAATTTCTTGCTGTTATTGTGTCACATAAACTTTTTACCTTGTTTCTTTTTGTGTTTTATCATGGTAAAATTTACTTTTTTCAAACAGTTTAAAATTTTATTTGCAGCAGAACTTGTTTCTTTTTATGTGGTTAGTTGCCAGACTGATTGGCTATCATTTTTTTTATACTTTGTGTTCATATCGCTATAATGGTGCCATGTGTGTTATTTTATAAATGTAGATGAAGCAATTGTAAATTTTTTGGAATGACAAACCTTAGACACAAAAAGTAAGAAACGAGTTGTTTTACTAAAGAACTATTTTACTTCAGAGATTTTAAACCTAAATACACAAAATTCTCTATAAAAAAAAATCTTCAAAATTGAAACATTACTGTGAATATTATACAAAATTGGATAATTTTCAGAAAAAAATAAACAGCTTGCATAGAAATAAAGATAACTATTTGAAATGTTAGTACAGTTAATCAAATAAGATATAGTGATTTATTTATAGGCTGATTAATTTATTAGCCCATTTGGTGCATGAATTTTTTTAATGGAGAATCATCAGAGGGCCTATTAGGCCCTCCGATGTAAGTATAAGGATATAAAATTAATTGTACTAAGCAGGTAAATTAACTTTACCACTTATATCACTCAAAAAATTTTAAAATAGTATAAAGAAATTAAATTTTAGCATGAGCAAATATAAAAGTGAACAAGTGAAAGGTTAGGTGATGCATTAAACTAGCTTGCCCACTTAACCAAAATACAGCTTCAAATTTGGGTCTGCATATTTTCTGTGTGGGATTATGTAGAAAGATTATCAGTTTCCTAACTGGACATCATAAGGTCAGGAATTGCTTAAAAACTTGTTTCTTCTTTTAAGAAATTCCAATATATTTAGGTTTTGCTAAACATCTCTTGAGATTTATATATTTGGTACATCAAATTAAATAATACGCCTTCTTTCTCTTGGTATCCTCTTTTACAGGTTAAAGTATTGTATGTTACTACAAAGATTACACATAAATATCTGTTAATCTGAGTTATGTAAAGCTTGAATTATCCTACCTTGGATCATATAATGTAAATCTAAATTCAAAAGGTACTAGACACTTGCCTTCACGCTTTCTTTTTCTAGTTAAAAATTTGTGGTGATATGACTGATAATTAAATCAAGAAATTTTTTTTTTATTATTTAGCCAGTACCTTAACATCCATGTGTTTCTCAGTTGTGATTCACACTGCAATCTTTACTCTACTTTACCACCATAAATGGATTTGGGTTGCTACTTTCTGAACTGTTCCTGATATAAAATCATTCAGCAAGTACTATATCCTATTGCAGTTACCGTGAAGATAAGAGATGAATTTTTTATGTGAAAAATGCTAAGCTAAATCATGACTCAAACCCAGAATAGTGCAAATGAAAGGCAAAATACTTTTTTAAGAGTATTATATAAATTTTATGATTCAATCAGTCATGATGCTAATGTTATCTATTATTTGTTAGTAGTACTACTGTGTTTTAATAATTTTGTTAGAATCTTTTTAAATAGAGTAATAATTCAGATGGGTTTCCAATAACAATTGACTTTGCTCATGAAATTTTTTTATTATTTTATATTGACTAGTTTGTGGGATATGGAAATTGGAATTTTGTAGCGTCGGAAGAATACCATGCCTGACTGGGATTTGTACCCTGGACCTCCAGATGAAAGGCCAAGATACTACCACTTTGCCATGGAGATAGCCTACTTTATTTTAACTACCTCTATTTCAGTTTATTTCATTCTTAAGTCAATTTAAATTAATAATCATGAGTGAATTAGTATCTATCAGATATTGATGTTGATAGAAAGTACAATTAGAAAAAAGTTTAGATTTTATTTATAAAAATATAAGCGCACAGTTAATGAAAGGAAAAACTCAGGCATTCAGAAGTAACTTGTATTTATGAAAAGGGTAATGTTTTACTTGGCAATGGGTTGATTTGAAGCTGAATCATAGTTCTAAAGTCACAAACCAAAAATTCATTGATATGTTCTTTTCCCTTACAGTTACTGAACTGAAATTTTCTGTAAACAGGTGGTCTTTTTTAATATATAATGCTATTATTGGCTGTTTTTATTCATAGTATTGTAAGTATTATTATATTTTCAGGAGTATATCGCTGAAGACATGTTTTAATATAAACAAGCGTAATGATACTCGTCAGAAGTGGGTGATAGCTTTATATACAAAAAATGATTGTTTTTGCCTTGTTATGGAAACTGAAGAAGAGGTTGAGGAATGGCTTAAATTGTTACTTACTCTGCAGCATGGTGAGGGTGTCCCTGATGGAGAACAACCTAAACCAACATTCGGTATGTATGGTGTAGTTATGGTCACTTTGTTTTCAAAATTACCCTAAACTTTTATCCTTCTCATCCCTGTTATTAATTAAACTTCTCAGTCATAGTATTTTTCTAATTGTAAGTTTAACTATTGAATAAATTTGGATTTAGCTTTTTATTTTTTACTTAACTGAGTTAAAGGATCAAAAGGTATCTGTACTAATAGTGTGGACTTGACGCATACGTTTGTCTGTATATCCAATCACTCGCATTCATAATTACACCATTTAAAAAATGAGATTATGAAAGCAATTCAGTTCTATATTAAAACATGTACTTGTTATCTTAGTCATTCTGTTGTAGAGGAAGGATTACATTTCTTAAATCATCATGCTTCCCCATCTATAACATAGAAGAATATTAGTATAATTCTGTAGTCGCTGGGGTGCCAGCATGGAGGGTTTGGCAGAGCTAAACATATTTAAAAAAAGAGTATGTGTTTTAGTTGGTGGTTAAGTATTATTACAAATTGGGAGCTCAAAAACAATTCTGTGGTCTGTTCAACCGAAGTAAAATTTATTTATATATTTAATTAAGTTAATAGTGTAAGAAAAGTCATTTCCAAGATGATATAATGTTAAGAAGAAAGAGGATAAAAACAACCATTCCGATGCTAGTACACCACATACCAAGTTGGAAAATGGCTACCATAAGCTAGTTTTTTCTAATCACTCGAAAATCATAAAAACATTTTTTTGGCTGGTTGAAATCACCACAAGCTTGACGCTTGTATGTGGGTTATGGAAATTAAATTTTTTAGTGTATGAAAATTGCCTTGCCTGATTGATTTGAACCTAGGACCTCCAGATGAAAGACCGAGATACAATCACTCCACCTCTGAGATTGGCTTAAAAGGAATATTAATACCTTTAAAATGTCAAACATGAAAAGGTAGTTGTTTTATTGTTAGATTATGTTAAGATTTAAATTCAAGCCACTATTTTCAATCACAGGATTAAAAACTAATTTTTTACTGTTTACAATAGACATCATTATTAATTGTACAGCAAGAAGTCTTCAAGCAAAACTACTTTTTTATCCCAAAACTTTAATGACCACATGGGATTTCCAAGTAGAAAAATCAGCTTGCATTTTTGTGTTTCTGGGGATGAAGAATGTTGCCATTCCATAGGTTGTCATAGATTTCCATTTCAGGTTTTATGTGCAACACCTATATTTTGTCCTCAACACTGTTCAAGAAGTCATCCCCTTGTTCTGTGTACGAAGTTAATCCATGTAATTGTGCTGCCCAATCATTTCATTTGTGACTTTCTATAAGCATCTTAGGCAACCAGTTTCTGAAATTCAATCTCTCAGATACAATTTTGTATAGAAACGAATGAGAAATTTCTGGAAAATGCTAGGAAAGTGATATGATTGGAATCATATTTTTATAATTTGGTAATCAGTTATACACTCCGGATTGTTGGTAATCAAAAATGGTTGCACACTCTGTTTATCATTACACACATTTTATTGCATTCTTCATTAAACATTTGCATCCATCACCGTACAGTAGAATTGCTCATTGAATTTTCTCCATGAACATTACAAATGTGGTATAAATTTCAAACAGTTTAATGTTCCTTACATGCAAGAAATGGATCACAAACTTAAATCCATACATTGTGGATGCCTCAATTTTCTTAAAAATGATGAACACTAAAAAGCATTTAGACCAGAGAACTGATTGAGAGAGGTGTCAATTCTTTCCTAACATATCTGGGTGACTCAACAGACAACATGCATAGAATAGTGATCATAGAGCTGCAGAAGTGACATTTAGAAATAGAACTTGCTTTATAAATATGTTTTGCTAATTTCATTCCAACCCTCAATTGGTACTTCCCAGAATTTAAAAAATATATCTTCAGAAGATTGCTTCTTATATAGTGTTGGTTTATTGTTCACTATTGTTCGTTATAGTGCAGTGTTAAGGATGATTCAATGTTTATTAATCAATCCTGTAGAATCAGTTGTGTTTATGAAATATATAACCGCATTTTTATAACATTACATAATACTCATGTTATTGTGAAGTTTACATTGAGTCTGCCATTTACATTACTTTATCTTTGAATATAACTGATTTCATTTGAGGTTACTTAAATGAAAAATGAGTAAATGTAAATATTTATTACACTGGAACTGAAGTAAAAAAACCAAGAATTTAGTGAAATGTATTAAAATCTAAATATGTAACATTTTTGACAGTATATAAAGGCATTTGTTGTAAGTTCTTTCCAATAATGTCAGCAAAGTTTTGCAACAACCAAAGGAGATCTTCAGATTGATCTTTACAGAGAGAATTATGTTTGTATTTTATATCAGTGCTGCAGGTGTATTAGTGTTTAAACATTTTAACGTGTCATTTTTAACAGTTTACTATCAACCCTAAAAATAATTTCTGTGAATGCACACCAATTTACATAGAGAATAATTTTCTAAGAGGTTGTAGTTAATGTACTGATTACCTGAAAAAGCAATGTTTTTAATAAAAGATCTATGAAAAGAGGAGATATATAAAAACTGCCTTCCTCTCCAAAACCAATTTTGTGTTGATGTGCTCAGACAGTAGATTAAAATTACCTTCATTATTTATCAATAGCTTATGTATTGTTTGTATCATATAAAGTTATTTCTCTTGAGGCAGATCCCTTGAACCATGATTATATCTCCATTATTTTCTGTTTCTAGCATAACTATTGAGTTCTTGATAACTGCAATTTTCTTTTAAATAAGTATAAAGTTTTATGTTGCACTTTTAATTGATTCGTGTAGCATTGTGTTTTAATTAATCCTTTTCCTCTCATTATATGTTCTAGCCAGTTTACTTTTCCATTCTGAATTGTTCCGAGTAAGAAGCTTATATTTTTATTCACTCCCATTATTACTTCATTTTCGTTCTATTAAAATCTTCAGTTCCTTTCATTTACATTTGAAATGTCTTTAGTCCTTATGTTAGTCTTGGTGTAACTGTCCATATTTCACATGCATTGAGAAGTACCCTAAAATATAACACTTCACAATATTATCTTTTTTCAATGTAAGTTATGTTCAATTTTGACCAATGAGTGGAATTATTTTCGGATTAAATCAATTTTTTTTTATTACGTTTTTCATTAAATGTTAAGTATTTTTATTAACATGCTGGAGAAATGAGAGTTATTCCAACTTCAAGAACGCCATTTTAATAGTAGAAAAATAGAGGTTATTGCTATCTTTGCTTTTGGTTATTGCTTATCTTATATCAAAGATATAAGATAATAATCAAAGATAGATAGTTAGATACTCTTACGTCTTTGATATAACAGTAGAATTTAACAATGCTATTCATAATGTATGTTTTAATTAGGTAAAAGAAAAATCCCCATTTTGATTTTAAATGGTACGGTTATCTTTTGTTTATCTTTTATGTAATAATCTTTGTTTTGTATCATCATGTTCATGATAGTAAATGGTTTAACACGCACTAATGATTCCTCATTTGTTAATGCGTCATACTGAACTCTGCCAAGGAATTGACTATTGATTGATATGTAAAATGTATTTATTAGTTTATATTCCTATTATTTGAGTTCAGGCAGCTGGCTTTGGTTAGTTTATCTTGTGATGTCACTCAAAAAAAATTTCTCAATGCTGTTGTTAAAATAGTGTATGGATATCTCACCCCGACAATATTTAACAAATTTTTTAAAGTGCCTATTTCATCCTCGCAGTTTCCATATTTCCTGTGATTATTTAAAGTTTAGCTTTGTTCCTTTTATTTAAAAAAATATTAAAATAATAATACAAAATGTTATTTCAACCATGTTGATCAGATGATAGCCAAAAAAAAAATTAATTAACAAATGGAAAGTGATCGTACTATATACAGTATAGATGGAAAACAAGTTTAGTATTATATTTAATCTTTTTCATTTTACTGAATTTATTATTTTCTTAATAAAAATTTTGTTCAAACATAAGATACTACTTTATAGATTACCATACGATAAATAAACTGAAAAAGAATAGTTCGCCAAGTTATACAAAGTTTTTATGGATGTACAGTTTAGACTTATCAAATACACTTGTTTTCCTGCACTATGCTGAATGTGTTACTGCCAGATTAGTAGTTTTCTGTTGTATATGCTTGACATTAACAGAAAATGTATGTATTAGTAAACAGTTGATTAATAGGTGTGAGTTATTGGGGTTAGCATTCTTGATGGGTCTTCTGTTCACATTAGTTCTTAGAAACTTTTTTTGTGTAGTTTTTGATAACTCTTATATTTTAACACTTAAGAAATGGCATATGGCACATAATGAGAAAAAGTTTTGCACTTTTTCTTTTAAATTTGTCATGATGTTACTTCTATGATAAAACCTCTTTATAATTTTTTTAATTTTTTTACAGAGCATGTATGGCAAGTTACTGTACAGAAGAAAGAATTGGGTCATAGTAGAAATATACTTGGACCTTACCTTCTTTGTTTGACTGATAGAACCCTTTCACTTGTTAAGATGGATCCTGGTTCAGAAAAACCGGATACCATTGAATTTTCGGTAATCTCATTAATTTTATTACTACTTAGTAAAATTTTTAGTTGTAGATGCTTTTGAGAAAAATTATTGAAGTTCATTACACTTAAATTTACATCAAATTAAATTCATATGAGCAAATTATTCCCCTTTTCTTAAAAAAAATGCTTTTAGGCCTAGCATTATTAGAGAATTGGTCAAACATTTTCGGATATAAATGAATGATAATGAATGTCATATACTTATAATAAGTCATGATATCTCATCATTATACATTTTATTCTTGTAAACTGTTTACCAAAATAATAATATCAGTGCTGAAGACATACTACTAACCACTTCTTGTGGGATTGAATACTAAGATGATTGTTCCATGTAAATTCAGAAGTTAGAAACTAAATATTGAATTAGTGCTTACTTTTTTTTAATTCATCTACTGGAAATATAGTTCTACTAGTAAAATACTGTTTTATCATCAGACTTTAATAATTTAATCAGATGCTAATCGATGCAAAATTGTAGAAGCTGCATTATATGCTAATACCTTAAATGCTTATCAAGTAAATCTAAAATTCTTAATTATATTTAAAATATAAATACAAAAATGTAAAGAATGTATAAAGGAAGTCTATGATAATTCTACTTAAAGTGGCAGGGTTCTTGTTAACAAACCACATAATATATTACCATATTTAGTGGTTTGCTTAATTATATCCCAAAACCAACCATTTGTGATAAAAGTCAATACAAAAAAAAAACTAAAATATATTAGTTTTTGATTAAGCCAAGTCAATCCTTTTAATATCAATTTTGGAGTCACTAATTGTGAAAAAATGAAAAATGAAAAGACAGTGCGGCAATTTGTCTCTACTCTAAGCTGAAGCATTACTCACTTGGCAGAGTACAGCACAAGTAACTGGTCCTCTTTCACTATAGCACTAGTTTTCTATACACGATGGACCAGAATAGTTCCGAATTTGGTGTATAATAACATTCAGCATTAAATATAAGACTGTTTCAATGATTTTCTTTTTTTTAATTATTTTACAGTACATATAATTATTCCAGTCCCTCAATCAATTCTGTTTGTTGCATCAGTACCCAAGTATATTGGTGTATATGTGAGACTGATGTATTCAATTCAGTTGCCTCCCAACCCCGTAGGGGAAGACACCCCTATAATGTAACCCTATAATGTAACCGTAATGTTAAAATGGTAATAAGGGTATTGCTCTACAGACAATTATTAGCTGCCTTTAGATAAATAAGAAAATCCCACAACCCTTTGAGAAGCAGACAGATATAGTGGCATATGCCAATGTAATGATTGGGTATGTGCAGAGAGGACAAGCAAAGAAATAATCCCAGAAAGAGAGCAACAGCCCTTTAAGTAGCTGTTCAGAGTATCAACTAATGGTGTTAAATAAACTAATAAATAAATCAACTAATTGAGTTCAAATTTTTAAATAATTTAAAGCTATATATAATACAAATTAGTGAGGTGAAATGGAAATACAAAGAAGATTTTTGATCAGGGCGTAATAAAGTAATTAACACAATAAGTAGAAATGTAGTGGTAGATATGAGTAATTATAATTTAATAAAGTGGCAGAATGTGTAATTATAAGCAACTCGGCAAAAGAATTGTTTTGGTCACAGTAGATTCAAAACCCAAGTCTGCTGTAATAATGCAGGTTTATATGTCAACTTCTTCAGTAGAAGATGAAGTGGGAAAAAATGAATGAAGAAATATCTAATCAAATGCATAAAAGGGAGTGATAATTTATTAGTAATGGGAGACTGTAACGGTATACTAGGAGAGGAGCAAAAAGGGAAAATAATTGGAGATTACAAGACAGAAAAAAAAAATGAAAACAGAATCAGATTTTTACAGTTCTACACTAAGTATAAACTTATGAAACCCTGCTTAAAAATTAAAATAAATTATATATGTGGTTGATTTCAAGAAATACAGGAAGATATCTCATAGATTGCCTAATAGTTTAAAATTTTGAAACCAAATCACAAACTTCAAAATACGCCCAAAAACAGTAATAATTCTGGTTAAAATTTAATTATGAATTGAAATCGAACTTACAATAATTAAAGAGAAAAAGAAAACAATGAGATAGGAACATAAACAGGATAAAGAAGTAAAATCAAAATATTAACAAATTGTAGGTTCAGCCATAACGTTACTACAACAAAGATTGGATTGAAAATGAATGGATGAAGCTAAAAAATGATATAATTAAGACAGAAGCTGATGGATGAGATGTTTGGTAAAAGTAACAGTAGGTAAAAAACCATGATTAATGAGGAACACACTAAAACTAAATAAATGCCAAAAATGTAAAAGATAATGGAAGGAAAATATTGTATTAACATATAAATAGCGAAGGAAGATTGGTTGCAGAATATGATGTAATAAGGTAGAGAAAAATATATTTATTTGAAAAGCAGACACCACATTTAAAAAATTAAATAAAACGTTGGGAAAAGCCAAAATGTTTTTTAACTTTTTATATTTGATTTGTATGTATTAGCATTGAATCCAAAAATAACCTTCATCTTTTTACATTACATCAGGATTTTCACAAATTGGAAATTTCAAAATTTGTAAAAAGTTGAAAAATTCCAAAAATGTGATACTATAAAATAAACATAAACTTTTTTTTTTTGTTTATAAGAAATTAATATAATATATTTTATTTTGCTGTTACAACTATCAACATGTGTAAATCAAGTCTTTCTGTTTTCAAAATGGCTTCAAGAGGCTGCAAAAACTCTGCAGATTCTTTTTGTTACATTTGTATGTAGAAAGGCAAAAAAGAAATATAACAGGTTTTTCGATAAGTGTACCTCATATGTTTTGGAGTGAAAGTAGGAAATGAAGACAAAGCTTGGGCACCCCACTATGTTTGCAACACATGTGCTGAAGGTCTAACCAAATATGCCATCTGTTTTTTGCCTTTTTCTTCATGATTCAGATGTGCCTGTGCCAATTCCACCAGAAAATTTACCGGAAATAGCTGTGCACCAGAGCTTTATTCATAATCTGAACTGAACGATTTGGTTCGAGACTTACATCTGACTAAAGAAAATTCAGAATTGCTTCATTGAAGGTTTATAGAGAAGAACCTGCCTAGCAGCTGACACCTCATTTTCCTGGTTCAGGTACTGAGAAAATGATTTTCTTCCGTATTTTTCAGTAGGAGAATTAGTCTTCTGCCCTAATGTATGTGGACTTTTGATTTGATTTAACATTACATACAAAAGTACCGATTGGAGACCATTCATAGATTCATCCAAAAGAAGCCTCGAAGTTGTCCACAATGGGAATACTTATCTGTCATTACCCGTTGGACATTCTGTTCATTTAAAAGAGGGTTATGATAATTTGGAATTTGTTGTTGATAAAATTAAATACGTGTCATAAGTGAATTATGTGCAGCGATATTATCTATGCTCCCAGGACAGCAAGGAGGATAAACAAAGTTTCCTTGTTTTTTGTGTGAATGGGATAGCAGTGACAGAGAAAATCATTGAATTAGGAAAAATTGGCCAAAAAGAGCTTCATTAGAACCTGAAACCAAAAATGTGCTCCGAAAAGCTGTGTTTGACAATAGAAGAGAAATTTTTAGAAGATCTTGTAAAGAGACAAACAACATTAGTGAGGCATCTACTACAAAACCCAGTTTAAGTTGATTTGGTAATGGGGATATTAAGAAGATAAAATGTGTACAGGTGTAACATAAATGAAGTAAAAATTAAAAGATTAGTATAAAACAGAAAGGAATGAATGAGGAATAGTCAACAGACTAGTTTTATGCTATTCATTTCTGATAGAAAAAATAATAATTTACTTATGGCATTAGTTATTACTTTCTGTTACAATTTTTTTCTTAAGATTACATTCATTTTATACTACACTTATCAATTTAAAAAGCTTATACTGGTCCTTTTATAAATAAACGTATTTGGTAAATTCTTTACTGTATAACAAATCCCTCTTTAATTATATTTTTTACATACATTTTTTTTTTCAGAATACTAATTATACTTTTTTATGTATAATCAGATATATTTGTCCCTCCTGTTAATTTTGAAATTCAATAATTTACTTATGATCGTGGTAAAAAGTTAATATTTTATGTTGTGCTATATAAGAAAGTTAAATTCTATATTTTTTATCTAATAAGGTTTTACATCAGATCAAGAGAGGATCTTTTAGGGTTTTTAGAGAACCAGAGTTTTCTTATCATCATCTGAAAACAGTGAATATTTTCTAATGTCTTCATTATTGGTTTGTTATTGATTTAGACTGCTTAACAAGAAATGCTAATTTGAGTAAATGGGATTTTTCAGTTACAGAGTATCAGACGATGTGGTGATCTTGAGTCATTTTTTTATATGGAGGTGGGTCAGAGCTCAGTCACAGGGGCTGGCAATCTGTGGATGCAGACAGAAGACAATAATATAGCTCAGAACATGCATGCAGCTATAATGAGTGCTTGTCGAAATTGCAAAGATTTAGGCCCTGTGTCAAGAGGACGATCGCATTCTACAAATGAGTCATCACGTCCCATGAATCAGGGTACTCGTTCTACTCATGATGGTCATCCACGATGGACAATTCTCTCTGGTAAAAAGTGAAAAATTTAATATTTAACTCTTGCAAGTTAAAAATTTTATTGAAGATTTACTTTAGGTATTGAAGGCTCTTGTTATGTTTAGTTGCTGCTTTAGGAATGCAGTTTTAAGGATATTATTTTGAATTGTATTTATCAAGTTGTAATTATATATGCACATTTATCATTGTAACCTTTCTTTAACCTTTTGTTTGTTGTCTAAGCTGTATATAGTGAACCTTTTTATTTTAATCTATATATATATATATATATATATATATATTGTTTGATAAATTGCATGACTAATGCCTTTTTCTTTGTAGAGATGTATTTTACTTGCATGTAGGCTGTTTTGTAATGAAATTATAATAATAACTGATGAACTGATAAGTAATTTGTATAGATGATTCTGAATGGCAATGCCTTTATGTGATGATTAAAAATATTTTATTATGTTCCATTAAAGGAATACATGGAAGTAAGTATTCCATTGAAGTAAAAAAACATTAATTGAAATAAATTGTTTAATCCAGGTTTATTGAAGTTAAGGATCAGGTTTTAAAAAAGATCTCTAAAAATGGTTAAAAGCTTAGTCAGGTTTAATTACCGTAATGATTGATTCTGTATGAAATTAAAAATTTTGTGTAAAATGTTATTGATGTCTTTATTTTAATAATTTGTTTTATTCATTTACATTTGTCTTTCTATATATTGCCCCAGTAAATTTACTTGGTAGTAATTTTAACCCTAGTAGGATTAAAAAGACATCATGTTGGAAGAACTAATTGTTAGCCAGGAAACATTTCTAACAAAGTAAATGTTCTTTGGCCAGTGAAATCCCTTCAATTTATGTGTATGTAACTAATTTATTGGAGGGTACATAAAATGTAAGGTAGTAGAAAGATACCTAGATTTATTCTATAATTTAAGTATATTAAATTTCTAATATCAATCGAGAATTAATTTCCTTTTATGAAAACAAATTTTGAATCTGAGATAATTCAAAATTGCATTATAAGTTACCTGACTGTTTAATGTGAGATATTAGCCATCAATTCAAAACCCTCTTGAGATATTAATGCTAGAACTTATATAATATTACTATCAGTACGTAATTCACTTTGTATTATAGGTTTTTCATTTTCTTTTGAGTTAAAATTTCTATTAAAGTCTATGAAGTAATATGGATTTGCAGAGGGAGTATATTGTCATCCAGCATTATTGAGGAGTTGGTCAGTACTCTGTCCTACACCAGAACGTGCTAATCTCATTAGGACTCTTACTACTTCTGCTGTTGTTGCTGCTACCACCATTACCACCACAACTACTACTACTGCTGCTACTAGATCTTTGTTATTGTCATTGTCTTCTACTGCTAGTTATAGCTATACTTCTGTCTCTTCCTCTTGTTCTTCCACTACTATAAATGGCACAGCTTCTGTCTTACATTCGGGTACTATATTCTCTCTGTCTGTTACTAACATTTTTTTTTTCATAGTTCTGTTAATATTTTTCATGTATTGTTAACTTTTTCTATTGTTATATACTAACGCTTCAGAAGCATGTAAAATTAGATTCGTTATATTACTTTCATTTGTTGGGGTAGCCATCATTACCAATGTGTTATGTAACGAATAAGATTATCATTTTTCTTTTTAACTCAGATGTCTTTTTGTTATTATTAAATGTCATAGTTACAGTTAAAGCAGAATTAAAAATTTTCTAAGATTTAATTAAACACAAGTAAATACTGAGTTGTAGGTAGAAATATAAAAATCTCTCACAGCGACCACCTCCATAAAAGACCAGTATTTCTTGGAACGTATATAAATAAATTATTGTTCTCTGAGACAAACACTCCCTAACGCGACAAAGACTATCAGACATTCATTGAAGGCGGCCATTCATTGAAGTAATTCATTGCTTCTTTTTGATATAGAATTAAATGTGGTCACAAATTTAATAGCAGTTTAGGAGAAAATTTTAATTTTAGTACAAAAACTTTCTAGTCATTTACAAAAACAATTTAATTTAAAAAATTAGAAAATGTAGATTTAAAGCACTTACAGAAATATGCTGCTTATTCATTCATTTTTATAGTCGCATATTGCCCAACATTTTTATCATAGCTTACTTTATAGAATGCACTCTTCTAACGTTACCTAGGCAAACAAAAACATTGTTATGTCTGCCGCCAGCCTGTCTCCAGCATACTGAAATGATTCAAATGGTAGCAGACTTCAATGCTGATATTGTCACTATTACATCCAGTTGAGCTATGTGCATAATTGCATGTCTGTTTAACTAACATTGGTGTTTTCATGTGCTTTATAAATTTTAACACTTCAGTTTTTTATTTTAATTTTGTTATTAAAATGTCAGGAAAACCAAAATCAAAACATTACATTTAAAAATGCGATTAAAAGTTACTGAAGATGCTGGCTGTGGATTGTCACCAAGAAAATTAGTAGAAAAGTACAATTGTGGTAAAACATAAATTCAACAAATTTTTAAAGAAAAAGAAAGTTTAAAAAAGGTTTAAAATGTTAATAAAAATACAAAAAAAGGAACTTTTCAACTGTATAATGTGGCTGTATGTTAATGATTTAACTTTGGCTTGGTTTGAAGGTGTCTGTGTACAAAAATTACCTATCAGTAAACTTTTAAAAGAAAACGCAACAAGTTACACAACTTCAAATTGAGACATTTACTATAAACAGTGATTGCTTGGAAAAATTCTACTACTGAAACAATATTATTTTAAAGAAGTTGTGTGGTGAATGTGAATTTGTCAGTGAAAACATAGTGGCAGAGTGATTGTAGCAGTTGTCATCATTAATAAAAGACTATGA
The DNA here is from genome assembly GCF_047948215.1 of Lycorma delicatula. Taxonomy (NCBI): domain Eukaryota; kingdom Metazoa; phylum Arthropoda; class Insecta; order Hemiptera; family Fulgoridae; genus Lycorma; species Lycorma delicatula. The sequence continues at coordinate 30,162,499 of NC_134455.1, forward strand.
TCTCAAGGACATTTACGACATTAATGAAACGACTTTTTTATCGAGCTTTACCCACTAAGTAGTAACTGACATTCAAAGGTCATGTGTATGGTACTAAAAAAATTAAAACAAATAACAATGATGTTGTGTATCAGTGCTGTAAGAGAAAAAGATTCTCCATTAATAATAAGCAATTTGCTGCAGCCAAGATGTTTAAAAAATGTGAGTATGTCTGAGCTGAAAGTAGAATGGTACACACATCAAAAGGCTTGGATGACAGACAAGACTCGATTTTCACTGATTGGTTTGAAAAATTCATTGTAAAATGAAAAAAGTACACAGAAAAGTAATATTAATTTTTTACAATGTCCCATGTTATCTGAAATTGTCATTAAATAATGTCTGTTTATTTTTTTTATCTGCTAACATTAAAAGTAAATCAACTTTAGAATAATTCAGTTGTTTGAACTTCATTATCACTGCGAAATAATGATACTGTTATAGCAGTTATCAACTCAGTTGAAAATGTAGATGACTTGATTCAAAAAATGTCTTTGACATATCTAGTTGAGTATGTAAAGAAAGCATGTTTTAAGAAAGTTGGTATTTATATTGGGTTACCTGAGGAAGAAAATATGATTATGAACTGTAATTCAAACTGAAAATGAAGTCCTAGAACTAGGTCAGCAGATTGGCATTGACATTGATGTTCACTTTAATGAAAGTGATGGGAGAAAGAAATTATGGATGAGCATGCTAATGCTTCTACTTCAAAAGACGCAGAAGATTGTGATGGAAGAAGTTGAAGAAATCCTGGCTTCATATAAATGATGCTTTAAATTGTGACAACAAATTAAAACAATTACTTGATAATAAAATTGTCAACTTGTTTTATGTAGTTCAGATTGTGTTAGGAAAGGAAGTTATTAAACAAAAGACCAATACGCAGACTTCTCTGAGAGAATACTTCAAGTAGTAAGCGTTTTTTTAGTAAACTAAATTTGTGATAAATACTCTCTTTGGTATTTATTGTATTTTTCAGTGCACATTTTATTTGTTTAAAATACAAAAATTAGTTACCCTCCTCATTTACAGTAAATACTGTTATTTACTTTCATATTTGGCTTTTATTTCTGTTTTACAAAATTTATTAATGTGTTCTGAGAAATTGTTTCATCTTTTTATTAATGTCTTTTTCTTTTCCATTATTGGTCATCTACCAAATTATCTGTGTTATTACAATAATATGTATATCATTGACTAAATTTGTATAATTGTAATGAAAGGAATTTCTTCTGTAGTTCCAATTATGTTTTTTTATTAAAAATGTTAATGTCTATAAACCTTGAATGATAATTATTACGGCCACACCAACAGTCATGTTCTCTAAGGTGACCACCTCTTCAAAAGACCAAAATAATCATGAAGTTTTAAGAAATAAAAATAAATTTATTTACTACTGATAATATAGGTTTTGATAAATTGTTAAAAGTTCAGATATTTTAATTATGAGTAAAAAGAATTAAGTTAAAAAGAGTGATTTAATTTTTCTGTCTTAATCCACTAAGATTTTTTTTATACGTACAGTATAATCAGATTTTTCCAGGTATTTTGACATTGCATTGACTTACAGCAGGATAAAATTTGCATAAAACTGCTTAAATTTAGTACTGTAACCTTAGAACTGCAATATATGTCTTTTAACTAGGAAGCTACATATATTGCTAAGTAAAAAGACTGCCAGTTCCTTCTCGGTGTGTGTTTTTTTTTTGGAATTTCATAGATTCAGAAGTCTTATTGCTTATTATTAATTAAACATTTATTAAATTATTTGGTTTCTTTGATAAAATAAGACATTAAAGTTAATTTTGATTATAAGAAAGAATCCTAATTTAATGAATATTAATTTTAGTATCAGGAAGTAGTAATATCTATTTCTCTTGTCTGTCAGATTTGTCCCATGTTATTAAGAAGATTTTTTTTTTTAATGGATTCCTTATACATTGAAGAGAAGACAAGACATTTACCTTGTTTCTAATTCCCATGTCCTTTTTCCTGTTAAAAATTTTACCTGAGTACATTTAAAAGATTATCATAACACTGTGGTCATATTGCATTAGTTAGCGTAGGTGTAAGTCAGGACGACTTAAACGGCCACATCAACATCACTCAGTCCTCTGAGTACTGTGCAGCTGAAAGCAATGGAAAACTGCAGCTGCTTTTTTCCCAAGAAAATGTAGCTCTCTGCATTTTCATATAGCAATAATGCATTTTCATATAGCCTTCCTTGGTAAAATATTTCAGAGGTAAACTAGTCCCCTGTTTGGATCTCCGGGTGGGGACTACTAAGGAAGGGGTCACCAGAAAATTAAAAAATAACATTCTACGAGTCGGAGCATGGAATGTTAGAAGTTTAAAAAAGATTGATAGGTTAGAAAATTTAAAGAGGGAAATGGATAGGTTAAATGTAGGTGTAGTAGAAATTAGTGAGGTTCGGTGGGAAGAGGAAAACGACTTTTGGTCAGGTGATTTTAGAATAATTAACTCAGCTTCAAATAATGGGCAGGCAGGAGTAGGTTTCGTAATGAACAAGAAAATAGGGAAGAGATTAAAGTATTTCAAAATGCATAGCGATAGAATCATTGTAATAAGGATAAAATCAAAATCTAAACGACAATGACTGTTAACGTCTATGTGCCTAGAACCGCCCATGATGATGATGAGGTAGAGTGTGTATATGAAGAAATTGACGAAGCAATTAAACACATAAAAGCAGATGAAAATTTAATAATAGTTAGAGATTGGAATGCAAGCATTGGAAAAGGCAAGGAAGGAAATATAGTGCGTGAATACAGGCTGGGCAAAAGGAATGAAAGAGGGGACCGACTTATAGAGTTTTGCACGAAGTATAATTTAGTAATTGCCAACACCCAGTTTAAAAATCATAATAGAAGAATATACACTTGGAAAAAGCCAGGCGATACTGCAAGGTATCAGATAGATTATATCATGGTTAACCAAAGATTTAGAAATCAACACGTTGACTACAAAACTTACCCTAGAGCAGACATTGATAGTGACCATAATTTAGTGATAGTGAAATGTAGATTGGGTTTTAAAAATCTGAAGAAAAAGTGTCAGATGAATCGGTGGAATTTAGAGAAGCTTGAGGAAGAGGAGGTAAAGAAGATTTTTGAGGACATCGCAAGAGATCTGAGTAAAAAAGATAAGGTACAAAATGTAGAAGAATGGGAGAATGTTAAAAAGGAAATTCTTAAATCAGCAGAAGCGAACTTAGGCGGAACAAAGAGAACTGGTAGAAAATCTGGGTTTCAAACAATATATTGTAGCTGATAGATGAACGTAGAAAGTATAAGAATATTAGTGATGAAGAAAGTAAAAGGAACTATCGACAATTGAGAAATACTATAAGCAGGAAGTGCAAACTACCGAAAGAAGAGTGGTTAAAGAAAAGTGTTCAAAAGTGGAAAGAGGAATGAACATTGGTAAAATAGACAGAGCATACAGGAACGTTATGGAAAATTTTGGCGTACATAAATTAAAATCCAATAACATGTTAAACAAAGATGGTACACCAATTTATAATACGAAAGGTAAAGTTGATTGGTGGGTGGAATATATTGAAGAGTATTGAAGGGAAATGAATTAGAAAATGGTGTTATAGAGGAAGAAGAGTAAGTTGAAGAGGATGAAATGAGAGAAACAATACTGAGATCTGAATTTAAGAGAGCATTAAAAGATTTAAATGGCAGAAAGGCTCCTGGAATAGACGGAATATCTGTAGAATTACTGTGCAGTGCAGGTGAGGAAGCAATTGATAGATTATACAAACTGGTGTGTAATATTTATAATTTATAAAAAGGGGGAAGTTCCATCAGACTTAAAAAAAGTGTTATAGTCATGATACCAAAGAAAGCAGGAGCAGATAAATGTGAAGAATACAGAACAATTAGTTTAACTAGTCATGCATCAAAAATCTTAACTAGAATTCTTTACAGAAGAATTCAGAGGAGAGTGGAAGAAGTGTTGGAGAAGACCAATTTGGTTTCAGGAAAAGTATTAGGGAAAAGTACAAGGGAAGCAATTTTAGGCCTCAGATTAATAGTAGAAGGAAGATTTAAAAAAAACAAACCAACATGCTTGGCATTTATAGACCTAGCAAAGGCATTCAATAACGTAGACTGGAATAAAATGTTCAGCATTTAAAAAAAATTAGGGTTCAAATACAGAGGTAGAAGAACAATTGCTAACATTTACAGGAACCAAACAGCAACAGTAATAATTGAAGACTATAAGAAAGAAGCCGTAATAAGAAAGGGAGTCTGACAAGGATGTTCCCTATCCCCGTTACTTTTTAATCTTTACATAAAACTAGCAGTTAATGATGTTAAAGAACAGTTTAGATTCAAGTACAACAAGGTTAGAGTAACAGTACAAGGTTAAAAGATAAAGATGCTATGATTTGCTGATGATGTAGTAATTCTAGCCGACAGTAAAAAGGATTTAGAAGAAACAATGAATGGCATGGATGAAGTCCTACACAAGAACTACCGTATGAAAATAAACAAGAACAAAACGAAAGTAATGAAATGTAGTAGAAATAACAAAGATGGACCACTGAATGTGGAAATAGGAGGAGAAAAGATTATGGAGGTAGAAGAATTTTGTTATTTGGGAAGTAGAATTACTAAAGATGGATGAAGCAGGAGTGATATAAAATGCTGAATAGCACAGACGAAACGAGTCTTCAGTCAGAAATATAATTTGATTTACATCAAAAATAATTTAAATGTCAGGAAAAGATTTTTGAAAGTATATGTTTGGAGTGGCGCTTTATATGGAAGTGAAACTTGGACAATCGGAGTATCTGAGAAGAAAAGATTAGAAACTTTTGAAATGTGGTGCTATAGGAGAATGTTAAAAATCAGATGGGATAAAGTGACAAATGAAGAGGTGTTGAAACAAATAGATGAAGAAAGAAGCATTTGGAAAAATATGGATGAAAGAAGAGAGACTTATAGGCTACATATTAAGGCATCCTGAAATAGTCTCTTTAATATTGGAGGGACAGGTAGAAAGAAAAAATTGTGTAGGCAGGTAACGTTTGGAATATGTAAAACAAATTGTTAAGGATGTAGGATGTATACCAAAATGAAACGACTGGCACTACATAGGGAATCTTGGAGAGCTGCATCAAACCAGTCAAATGACTGAAGACAAAAAAAAAAAAGCGTAGGTATTGTCAGCATGCCACTGCTATAAATTATTATCCTTTTATCACTGATTTGCCATAACATTTTCAGCTAAAGAAAACTTTTTCACTATCTTAAGTTGTCTTTCTTTCTAACTGTTAGTTAAATTGAGAAAGCATAAATGTAGAACATTGGTCTTATGTGCTTATTAAAACATGAAGAAAGCGAATGCAGCTTAATATTGTATTGACTCAAACTATGTAATAATAAGGTTCTGTGTTGTAACTGAATTTGCCACTTTTACAAATCCTATTTCATCAAAGATATTCATACTCACAAGTTACATCATACCTATAATTATTTTGTTCTTAAAAACACAATACATCAATTGTTTATTAACAAATGCCTAACAATATAGGAATTTTACGTATGTAATGAACAGTTTGATATGGTTAAGGGAACAAGCTTCATTTATTTAGCTAGTTATCATAAATTGTGTGGTAGTGTTTCAATACAATGTGTTCTAGTGTGAGTAATTTTATCAGTTTATCATTGACAAAAAATATTATATACCATATTATCATTGAAATTCTTATAACTATTAGGTTCTCATGCATGTCCACGTTTTGGTAATGTTATATATAAAGCTTTGTCACTCTGTAACAGTTTTTTGACACTACATCACATGCTACTTGATAATGTTCATTGAAATACATTTTTATGAAAATGTGGAATTTGAACAAAAATCAAAATTGCCCACTGAGATTTTAGTATCATAAGTTACAAAAGAATACAAAGCACTTTGTTTAATTTTCTGTGATCAATTAGACTTAAAGTTTTTAAGCTTTTCCTTTTGGATTGGTTCGATTTTTGTTATTTACCACGTTTGAAGTGAAAAAATCACTTCACATAAAACAAGATGTAAAAGTATCTTGTTCTATTTTTTATGAATTTGTTTTTTTACTGTTCTTTGTTAACCAAGTCAAAATCTTGGAAGATAGCTTTTTATACAATCCTGTTTTTAAACAATATTAATTTGATGCCTTTTTTTATCATTTTAATAACCTCTTAATTGCTAAGGTAAAAAATAAATCTTTTGATATAGCATCCACTTCATGTACATGTATCATGTTAGTAATTGTAAGATATACAAAAGATTATGGTATGTAAGTTTATTTTTTCTTCATCGTATGAAGATGCTTACCAAGATTGGGTTACATCCTGTTTTAGAAAATTGAATCATCTTCAGATTTAACACAAACATAAGTTACTTTAGAAGTTTGTAATTTAAATTATTATTACCTTGTTTATCAGTATCCAGGCATTCAGATTCTGAATGATTTTGAACTGGATACAACAGCATTTTGAAATATATACAGTAGAAAAATTTTTATTGTAGTATTTTTTTTATTAAAAAGATATTTCCTACTTACTCAACCATTAATAAATGAAAAACTACAGATTATAGATCATGTGTCAGATGCTGCACATGTTTATATATAAAATAGTAAGCTGTTGAAATTAAAATAGTATAATTAACTCATGAGAAATATAAAAATTGCAGTGCAAATTACGATACTCTATTTTCTATTTGTGTAGGCCCTTTTTTATTAACTTTTTGTAAACATATTTTCTTCAAAATTGTTCCTATTGCAAGTAAAGTTTGAATTTATTATTAATACGTATATTTCAAACTATTTCAGATGTTTCTGTACTACACACTTTGTATTTATTGGCTCTCAAAAGGCTGTATGACATTACCAAATTATCCAGATTGGTCCCATCTAGTATATGATTGTACTGTATTTTTAAATAACCATAACTTTCATAATTGTATATAAAATGCATCTAAATGGATTCACACACACACACAATATCGTGTTCAGTATTTGTGTACAGTTAAGTTGAACAAATCTGTGGAACTACTGTATCTCCCTGTTGTAAACTATAGATTTCACATTAGAGAAAACCTACTTATCAAAATATAAAGAGATCAAGGGAAATTTTTAATTACTGGTGTTTTAATTGATAAAGGTTTGCTGTATCCTCTTATGTTTTATTTTACACAACAATGAGGCTTGTAAATAAGTTAATTTACATAAATATTTACAAATTCATTCACATTTTGAATGAAAATGGAACTGGTTTATTTACATAATATATCTGGGTTGTTTGAACAGTTATAAATCTAATTGATACCTTGTTAATGGTATGAGAATGTTGCATTTTCATTTACTTGAATTTATAGCTTTTTAACTTAGTTCACAAATATTTTTGATGTTTTTTTAGTTCTATTTTATTCTTCAGATTTATTTATAATTAAGAATTCATAATATTCCTTGCAACCTTGTGCTACAGTTGCACTGAAATTACCTTCAACAAATGTTTGTTAGTAATAATAATAATATTACAAAATTATATGTGGCAAATTGTTTGCTTGTTTGATTTTTCTGTTTCAATTAAAAAAAACTCTTGCCAAGTTATGCACAAGAAGACCGACTCTTTTCATTATTTATTCTGTTTCCGTTTGAAAAAGTATCAGCTTATTCTAATATAAAATTTTACCAAGAAAACAAATTAAGAAATAAATAAGAAACAAAAATAAGTAAACAATGAAGAAGAAGATTAAAATAAAACTATGCAGAAATATAAACAATAATAATAAAAAAAATATTCATATTACACTGCGATAAGAAAATCAGCAATAAGTTAATAATTCCAGCGCCCTTACTATTTTACAGTCAGAAACTTCCTGATTTTCAGAATACTACATATGTTCAGTAAACCAGTAGAGACCCTACACACAAGCATCAAATTTCAACTTGCTCACCACTCTGACTCACTGTATAAGTGCATATGAAAAATATACCACTACACAGTCAACATAACCCTCGGATAAAAAATACATACCCAGTCATTATGACCCTCAAAATACATACCGCTTAAATCTACCAATACGCCGAACAATATTGCCAACAATAGGTACTGCAGTAAAGAAACATCAGCATTCTACCATGCTTGTAACTTGCCCTGCTCAAATTTCTTTGTTCTTAAATTGAGCATAGCGTAAGAACTACTCAACCAATCTTCATCAAATTTTCACGTGCACAATTAAAGATACACTACTACAGCATGTCTAAATTTCAGTGAAATTCATCCAGTAGTTTTTTTTTAGCTACAAAAGTTTATACATAGGCTACAAATAAATATATAAGAAAACCACAATTTAAGTGAATGGTATTCTTGTACCCTCAAAGCTCAAAATATTAAAAAAAAAATCATTTTCACTCCCACCATGCACCCAAAAGTCAATATGAATTTTATTCAGCATTTATGTATTTGCTTTGTTTTTTTTTCCTTTCTTTCCTTTCTTGCTTTAATTTGTTTATTTATAATTTATGTATTGTGTATTTGTACATTGTTATTTAGTATTTATTTTATATTTCCGCTATACAACATAATTATTTTCATGCTTGTTAATGTTGATTTGTATTAGTATTTAATATTGTGTAAATGTTTGTGATTGTTGTGATTTTTTTTCAATTATGAAATCTGTAAATATTTGTGCTAGTACTCTTAAGCAGTATTAAATTCAGACAAAATGTTTGTTTCAGTTTCACTGAATCAGTTTTTCTACAGTTCTCGAAGGTTCTTATATTTATATTGAACTATTCTTGTAGCTGGAATTCACCATTTTTAAATACGCATATATATATATATATATATATATATATATATGTATATATTTTTTTCCAAACCTATTGTCATTCTTAGTACCAAAATCATTGATTAGTAATATTAATACTATTTGTAAGTACAGTAATTTATATAATATACTACCATTAGTACAAATGTAAATTTTTCTCCATAGTAAGGGCATTACAGAGTCATAGATTCACCTTACATTTTTTGCCATTTTGCATATATTAGTATGTACTCTCTTCAACTACCATGGTATTAGTACTCTGATTTTTTTAAATTATTAAAAATAGAGATCCATAAATCTGAAAAGGCTATGAGTGTAATACAAAAAATATATTTGTGTTGTTAGATGTAGTGTATTATTATTATTATTATATATACAGTGAAATATTGCTGCCTTTAAACCCAAAGGAACATTAAGAAATCTAAATGGAAAAAGTTTTGAATTACAGAATTAAAGTGCTTAATCTTTCAGGAAAGTCATTAAGTTTTTAGAGATTAGAAGAACATTACTAAAATATTTGTACTGAAATGTTTTTAGTATTTATTTAATGGTAATGCAGCGCAAAATGTTTTTCATTGTTTAAATTAATTTTGCTGTTAAGGCAAAAATTTTAAAACTTTGAAGAACTAGTCTACTTTTCAAGTATGTTTCATTACTGTACTGAATGAAACATACAGTAATGAAACATACAGTTTGATACTGTATGTTCCAAACACTTTACTTTAGGCTTTCATGGAATTGAAATGCCATTGAAACTTATTTTCTATGGGCTTTCCTGTTGGATAGAAACTTCACACCCTTCTTTGTTTTCATCAGTCTCCATTTATTTCAGTTGATCAATTTGCTGTTTTTGTTTTGCCTGTAATCATTATTAATTCTCAATAGCATGGAAAGAAATAGTGATTTTGCTTTTCAGACATATTGTTTCTGTTGCATTTCTTTGAGCAGATATTTTTTTACTTCTTTCTAATCCTGCTTAAAATTGTTAAAAGATTGATGGTTGCATACATTTTATTTTTAAAAGACTCCATTTGGTAACTAACAATAACTTGGTGGAATTGTTTTAGAAGTTTCTTTTGCAAGCGTTGCTTTGCTGTTACGTTTGAATTCTGTTAGATTTTTGTTTTAATAAAAACATAACGTTTACATTTGTTTATCATGCAAAATTTATTCAAATATAAATTAAGAGAACCATATTAGTTGTTAACAGATTTTGTAAAAAGAAAATATTTGATTTTATGAATTATTTATTTAGAAATATTAAATTAGAGTATTTTCTTAGTATTTTTATATACACTTGAATATGACAGTATCAATATTTTTTTTTCCAAAATGTTTAACGGAAATTTCATGTTAACAAAGGTTTCACTAGAAATAGAAACTTCATACTTTCTTCTACATTTCTATAAAAAAAAGCCAGCCAAGATGTTGTTTTTCTTGGCTTTTTATTTTGATTTTAGTGTAAATAAATTTCTTCCTGGTAGCAGAATATAATTTATAAAAACTAATTTTTATACGTGCTGATTTATTTTTTTCTTCTTTGTCTAGTACTTTTCCAGAAATATCTGCTGCATTCAGATGTGTATATGGAAATTCAGATTAAAAATATAGAAAAATGTTTACAATCCCAGTCTCTGATATAATGTATTCTGCTACTTCTACAATCTGTGGCAGATAAATGGAGCATTATGTTGCTGGTTTGGATATATCTATTTATTGTTAATTGTTGTTACTGATAATGCTCATCCTTTCTGCCAATATTGGTAATATTATATATATATATATATATATATATATATATATTGCAGAATATTGTATAAAGAAAAAAGAAACTGTTTTCTTCTTTTCTACCCAACGCTGTGATGTTTATTACATCACATCTTGGCCATCTGTAATTATAAATGTATTCATAATATATTTTGTTAATTTTTGAGTCTTTGACTGATATACACTCTGTAAGAGATAATATCTGTGAATGAAATTTAGTTCAATTTCCAGATTTATTTCGTTTTGGAATTTAATTGAAGTACATGGTAAATTTTGAATTCTAACTAAAAGATATTTTATTACTTATTTAGAAAGCGGTAAATATTTTACTCTATTGTTCATTGTCAGACCAAAACAGTTATTCTTTGGCTTTCTCAAGGTTTGGATTAAAAAATATGACTAATAGGAAATAAAAAGAGATGAAAAAAATCAGAATGCTAGAATGAAAGTGTAATAATTAAAAGTGCGTGAATGAAAATTTCTGAATAGATTATTTTTTATTAATATTTTTAAATGTGGATTAGCTCATCTTTAATAAGGCTCCCCTAATGTATAAATTCAAGTATTCAATTCCATAAGATCAATTAATTATATAAGGACTCTCTCTGAAACCTCAGCAACATACTCAGTTACAGCCTTGATTTTTATTTATAAAATAATTCAATGTGTATATGCATTATTATAAAAGCCTCTTTACCATATTAATAAGAGGAATCCTTATGTAATTTGCTTTTTTTATAGAATTGATTAGTTTTAATAAAATCATTTGGATATAGGTATGTTTGATAAAAAAAAATATGTATATATATATATATATATATATATATATATGTTAGCTGTAAGATTTAAAATATTCAACATCCCCTCCATGAGTGATCATTTTTAATATTCACTTGTTAAAACTGATGGTTTTTTGCTACTTAAGAATACACAATACATTTTAATATTTTAATCCATAGGTGTTCCAAAATATCTTACATACTTATTTCTATTTAGCCATTATATTACCTAAGATAATGAAATAGAATTAACTAATTTTAATAAAATTAAAAAGAGATCAGCTGGTTTTTAGAACTGATTCAATCAGTGGTAAAAATTACATTTTATTTCCCAAATACCATGTTAAAATAAGCATCTTTGATTTTTTAATAATAAAATAAAATAGAATGTTCAAAAATCACCCATAAAAAATATAATTCTGTGACTAGATGCACGTTTCAATTGTTAAACTATTTCTGTGTATTGTTATAGATATGGGAATTAGAAAAATTAAACATAAATAAAATAACATTTGAAAAATAATTAAATTTAAAAGAAATATTTTTAGTAACAACAAAAAGATAGAAGATTATTTCTTGTTAATGCTCTGACTGTAATGTTTATAATATTGGGCAAAACAATATTGTATTATTTAGTAGTTAATAGTTATTTTTTTTTTTGTTTTGCCATTACTTTTCAGTTCTTAAAATCATTTTATTTATTTATTTATTTTTATAAGTCAGAAATTACAGTTTCCTTTTCTGTATAAACCTTACAAATAAATCTTAATTGACTTTAATGAATTTCTGTTTTCATAGTATTTCCAGAATATAAAAATTTGATCGAACATACTTATCAGGTTCAGTTATAAACTTTTTCTAGTTGCAAATTGTACTTTGTCTTTCTTGTAATCATTTAGATTCCCTCTCTCTAACTCCCTTGATAATATACTTCTGATTTTTTAACTTTTCTTTTATTATAACGACACTTTTTTCATCTCTTTTTAAATTTGTGACATTTTTCTCACTAATATGTAGTTGATAATGATAACAACTTAATACTTAAACATTATCTGCACTAGGTAATGGATCTCTCTGCCAGTAATGGTTGCAACACTGGATTAAAAGAGTTTGAAATGAACAAGTATTATTAGTGTCAGGTTATCCAGGAAGTAAGTTCCAAAGATCTATTTATCTTAATGAGATCTCAGAAGTTGCTGCTTCCCTTCATAAAATGATACTACTTAAAAAATAAGCTATGTATTAATGATTTGTTTAAGCCTTGTCATGGAATTGGCCAGGAGAAAGTCATGATGAGATGTAGTGCTGTGACAGCAGCTTGTAGGCATGCATTATCATCAATCAACACAATATCCTGTGTAAATAAGCCACATTGGCTGTTTTTGATCGTACAACACAATTTTTCCATCATTCCACAATATAATTGTCAATAGTGATTGACTGTGCAGCCTAGATGCAAGAATTTTACAAGAAAAGCTTTTTTTGACTCTTATTATGCACAAGATCTTTCAAGTGGATGAAGTCAGCTTGTAGTTTGTCGTTCAGGGCAATTGTGTCCCCATTCCGTATGTTGTTTTGTTTCAGGCGTTGTGTATGACTCATTTTTGTCCGCAGTAGTAATTTGACTTGAATTCATCTCCGTTTTCTGTGTACTGAGTCACAGATTCCACTATGCTGCCCAGCCATTTCATTTGGTGATTTTATATCAGCATCTTAGGCACTCTTTGCACATAATTTCTAAATAATTCAGTTTCTTAGTCACAATTTCATATGGAAGCAAAAGTGAAATTTCTGGAAATGCATGGAAAGAGATGTGATAGTGAACCGTTTATTCTCTTTAATCTTGTCATCTGTTGGCTGTAGCAAATCATCTGTAATCAAGGGTGGTCATATTCTCCATTCATCATTGTTCACGTTAACATCATTAAACAATCACACTTATCATCATATCATGAAATCAGTCATTGTATTTTCTCCATGAATGTCAGTGAATTTTAATTGAAAAACTGATCATAGAAAAATTGTCCTATGCAGGGAGTGTTGTAATTTTGTTAAAGATTATAAACACACATTAAGAAGTTTACAGACTAGACAACTGAATAAGAATATTGTCAATCCTTTCCAAACATATCAGGCGACTTAGCACACATGCATACAGTCGTGATTGTAATGCTGCTGCAGCAACATTTAGAAACTGAATTTTCTTTCTGGATATACCTGTATTATGATTTAACCAATATTTCTTATTTTAAAAATAAACTAAGTACTACAAACACAAACTAGTTTAACAAACGGTAACAACAAACCCAAAATTAATGCCACACTTCAATTACAAATGCTTCACAAAAACTAAATTAAGACAATTTATAGGAAATTAATTAGAATTTGGAGGATTTTTTAAGTATGCTCTGATGTATATCAGAATTCTTATTGTTTTGTCCTATAGAAGCCACCTCAAGACATGTTATTTATATCAGAGGGTGGAAATTAATACACCCTTATTTCTGATAGTATAACACAGTCAAATAATTAAAAGAAAATTGTTTATGCAAATTAAATTAGTAAAGTAATTTTTTATAATCAATAAATCAAGTAGAATATGTATCAAATAATAATTAAATAATCAAGTAGCAGTCATCAAATTGACACTTTTTTAATAAACATTGATTATATCATAGATAATCTATGAAGTGCCTACTGATTTTCAGAAAGTACGCTATTTCTGTATTTATAGAATTAAACATCAGCTTTTGAAGCCAGTTTTAAACTCTTCCTTAACTTATGGGTCTTTTATCTGATCAGCTCTCTAGCTGATCAGATAATTTTGGTGAAGAGGTGACACCAATTCAATATCTAGATGAGTGTAGTAGAAAAAATTCACCTCTTCAATTACTGAAGTGAAGCCTTCATGAGAACTGTAGTATAAGGGTGTGCATTGCCATGCAAAGAGCAACCAATCCATTGAGTTTTCTGCACAGTGTGTTTCACATTGATCTTTGAAGCTTCATTGTTTCACACTGAACTTCTAACATTATTGTTGCTGGTTATTTTACAATAATAATAATAATTCTAAAAACCTTTATTAACAAAACACTTAAGCCATCGTTTTCCGGTTTGATAGTGCCTCCTTGAATTTTCTCCTTGTCATGCATCTCTGTATATCTGAATTTTAAGCAAACTCATAGTGATTTCATTTACAACATTATCCAGCATAATCGTTGATGAACAGGTATTGTTTTAGTGGTTGTAAAATAACCACCATGCCACTCACAATTGGCAGGAGTGACAAAGAGTGATTTCATGTTTCACCATTGGCCGTTGCTTTACCAGCACTATATATACTGCATGGCAGATGTGCATGTAACAAGTTAGATTACTGGTGGCAATATATGCTTCAGTTTTCCTATGCCCAGTAGTTTACTTTTGACCATCAGCTGGAAGCCAGTTTTAGAGTAACCCTCATAAAATGATTACTCTTATATATAATGTAATTATAATAATTCCTTCCATTATATGGAAGGAATTCATGATTATGTCACCATTTAGACTGCTTATGAACCAGTGTTGAACAACAGTATGTATATTGGGATCTAAAACAAGAGCAATTTTTAAAGGGTCATTAATAATTTTAATTGAGTATGACAAAGGATAGAAACCAACAGTAGTTATTTGGATTGCAAAAGCTTAAGAGGTAATCTTGTCTTATATGATAAAACAGAAAATTTTAAAAACAGATTTAACTGTTGCTCTTAGCATATAACAGTTTTGAAAATTAATTTCATTAGCAATTATAACTAATAATTAATTATAATAATAATTATTGTTGTAATTTATATTTTTTGGTTTTGTTTTACTTTTCTCCTTGTCATTTGTTAATTTAAAGGAAATGTATGTTTTATGTAAATAAATAAAATGTTGGGGTTTTTTTAAATTTTTAACATCGCAAAGTTTTGTTTTGACTGTTAAGCATAAAGTGTAAAAAAAAGCTTCTAATATTATGTTTGTCTTAATTTTGTAATTTTCATCTAGATCCTTTATTTGATATATTCGCAAAAAAATAATTTATTGAAACTAACATTGAAATAGTTTACATGATAGGATTTTGGTAATTTTGCTTTATAAATTATTTATATTGAGATAGTATTATAGAAGTAAAGGTTAGTAATCTTATTTTGTTGTATAAATTGTTTTGCTTTGCAGTATTTAATTATTTTATTCTGTATTCTGAGATTTTTTGGAACACCTGCATATTTTTACAGTGGTATTGTGTTGTGTATTGTATTATTGTTTGTGGTTTTGTCTGATCTGGTCAGCAGCTAACAACAGCAACAACAACAACAATAATAACTACAACAACAGCTACAACAACAATGCGATTGGCAGTTGTGGTTCAGGGATCTGTGGTGGAAATGCAGGTGGGGGTGTTGTGGTGGGAATGCACCAACGCACATATTCGTTTCCCCTCTCCCCGATCCCTCCTTCACGAAGGGCAAGCACTGGGACCAGGCCAAATAAGAAACCCACCACATCACATAGTATGTATATCTCAGTATATAATATTGTTTTTCCTTTCTTTAAAATTGAGATTAATTTTTTGTGTACCATAAATTGCAGCATTACTAATTTGAAGTGTGGTAAATACTTTCTTAAAATTACATAAAGATTATTATTACTTATAAGACTTATTGTGAAGGGGAAACAATTAGTAGTTAGAATACTTCATCAAATTGTTTCTAAGGGTTATATAACTCCACTTCAGTTAAGCTGACCCACCGGGTTGGCCTAGTGGTGAACTGGTCATTGCAAATCAGCTGATTTTGAAGTTGAGAGTTCTAAGGTTCAAATCATAGTAAAGGCAGTTACTTTTATATGGATTTGAATACTAAATCATGGATACTGGTGATCTGTGGTGGTTGGGTTTGAATTAACCACACATCTCAGGAATAGTCAACCTGAGACTGTACAAGATTACACTTCATTTACATTCATACATATCATCCTCATTCATCCTCTGAAGTAATATCTTACGCTGGTTCCGGAGGCTAAACAGAAAAAGAGAAAGATGAGCTAATTAGTGATTACTATTTTTATTTCAGAGGTTCGAATATTTAGGAGAAAAAAAGATGTTCCGCTTGAAAGAACATGCAGCATTCACTTTTGATAACCCAGTAGACATAATCATTTTATTTTAAAATGAAAGGTATCATTTGTATCAGATTACACACTGAGTAGTTTAAAAAATTGATTCTTACATGTATATATTCTTTTAGATTTTTTTTTACAGTAAAAGTTTTCTTTGAAAATTTTTAACAGTTTTCAAATATTACAAGACATTGTTATATAATTACTTAATTTTATAAAATGGTAGGTCAGTTTTAATTTTAAAACAGAATTAAATCAATTTTTTAATTTAAAAAAAAAATATTTTTTTTTTTTCTGTCAGTTAACCACTTACAATTTTGGTGTTTTTATATATATATTTTTTTTTTTTTTTTTGAGGGCTAATAACCACTTTATATAGTATATGCTGAGTTTTTGCCGTAGCTTCATTGTACTTTTTTCTCCTTTTTTTTTTTTGGTAGTTTTAGTACTAAAATAACTTATATATTTTTAAAATTACTGTTTTATTGTTGATGTTTAATATGGATTGCTTTCTTGATTTAATTGCACCAAGTTGATTACTTGTTTAAATGTTAAACCACAGGTTTAATGAAAAAAAAAAGAAGTGCGTTGTGGTATATACTTTGTTTATTTATGAAAGTTGTTTTAAATAAAAATAATCTATATCTGATTTTTTTGTATTTGTGTTCTTCGCTCAGCAGTGCTCTGAAAGATTACATGAAAAATATATATTAGCAACTTAAATATTTACTCTTTTTATAACGTTTTGTTCTGCTTCATAGTGGTTGTCAATCAGCATTTCTGTAGCGCGTCATTTAAATCTGACTGAAGGTTTAGTTAATTTTAATCAGTTTTTAATTTCTGTTACTGATGTGTCACTTAAAATCAGTGCTTTAGGGCTGTACAGAGTTCCATAGCTGAATGAAATGTAATCTTTTAGTTGAGCCTATATTGGTGGAGTATGATATTAAAAAGAAAAAAGTATATTTTTGCATTGCTGATATTCATTTTTAAAATCAGATCAAGAAATTCTCATGATCTTCATGTTAGTTGTGTGTTGTAGTTAGTCATAATTTCTAGTTTCAAAAAGTTTAGCTTGTTATTAAGACAGTCACTTACTGTCTTAGATTATTTTTACAGTAGCTATGTAAGTTGATTGAAACATTGTGAATTGCAGGAATGGTTCTGTAAGAGGTACATTACAAATGAAATATAGCAATTTTAGGCTATGAAACAAACATGCTGTTAAAAGCCATTACTGTAATCATTTTTGTTAAGAAATGTAAATTTAAATTCTATTGCCATGGTTGTAAAATTATGACTTATTTAAATATTAGTTATAAATTAAAAATTGTTGTATCACATTAATTAAATAACTGCAATTTACAACTGTTATTTAATGTTTAATTATTATTTGCTAAAAAAAGTAGTTTTAATTTATTATTTTTAATTATCACTTTTATGTAACTTATTGAATTCCTTTTTTAAATCTTTGATCATGAATTTTGAAAACATTAATTTACCTGAACTTAAAATTAATCCAAATGGGAAGGGAGTCAAGTAGTTTAAATAAATTTTTATGTTTTTAATATTTATATCCTGTCATACAAATTAAATACTTTTAAAATATATCAATAAACATTTCTTTATGACAGTTGTTCATACCACCATCTTTTACATATTTATCTTATATCTAGCCGAATTCTGTTGTAATAATATTTCGTTCTGAGTGATATGCATGTAAACTTTATTTTTACTGAATTGGTAGCAGTTCTTCATGTTTTCTTGGTTTAGGATTTGTTCTAGTTCATACTACAAGAAAATATCTCTCCAGCCTTTCACCCACAAGCTTTAAGGGCATAAAGTGTTGAACTATCATTTTTCATAATCAGCATATTTTTCATTCATTTAACTATGTTGTCCAGAAGGTTGTGAAGATTGTTCATTAAAAAATCACTGTATGTTTCTCTTGTCAAACTGCCTTCAACTAAATGAGGCGGCATACTAACTCGACCTCCAAATGCATGTGTGTTTTAGACACAACTATCATTTATGGTAGTTCATGACCACCAGTGATGTACACATTATTCCTGCAAGTAGTATTTACAAAGAAATTTATATTTTACCATTTTTTTATTCCAATATTCAAAATTTTATGGGATGCTAAAGGTCAGTTTCAGTCAGTTCTTGATGCAGAAAATTGTAGGAAGTATGTAGGCATCTTGTTTTCAGTAAAAAAATTTTATTCAGACCTCTTGACTTATCAGAGCTGAGAAAGATGAATTCTCTACTCATTATAATTTTGATTTATTATTCAGTTTATGATGCTAAATTCATAATGAAGCCAATAAAGTGTGTCTATATTTCTATGATGTGTAGTTGGAGAGATACCATGTTTGAAAATAGAGCACGAAAAATGAAAATGTAGTTAGTTATTTGAAATTTGGCATATCTTAAAATCTTTTGCAAATTACATTAAAATTTTGGAATAATGTGATTTTAGGGTTTTTATACAATCAGTCGAGGAAGGATATATAGAATTAGAATTCTAAAACAAACTTTTTTTTAGATTCACCACAAAAATTTTCAGATATAAGTGTGACTATATTCGGATAGTAGAAATTTCTGAAAGTTATCATTTTATCCATTATCCCTTGGTCTAGAGAATTTGAAACTTTGGAAAAAAAATTTAAATCCACACTTCTGTTTGGAAGGGACTTCTGAAACTAACTTCTTTTATGGCTAAAATGAAACCCACCGGTTTGGTCTAGTGGTGAATCCATCTTCCCAAATCAGCTGATTTGGAAGTCGAGAGTTCCAGCATTCAAGTCCTTATAAAGGCAGTTATTTTTATATGGATTTGAATACTAAATCGTGGACACTGGTGTTCTTTGGTGGTTGGACTTCAGTTAACCACACATCTCAGGAATGGTTGAACTGAGACTGTACAAGACTACACTCATGCATATATCATCCTCTGAAGTAATACCTGAATGGTAATTGCCGAAGGCTAAACAGGAAAAAGAAAGGACTAAAATGAATGTTGAATATTTTCTGATGACTTGTTTCAAAAATGGTATGGGGTATAGGATAGGAACTTAAATTTATATGGAGACTTCTCATGAAAATAAACACATTAGACAAGATTTTTAAGAAAATTCAGTTTTAAGGGTCAAATAAAATTTTTTGGAATTTTTTTTTAAGATTTTGAAAAATTTGCCTCTAATAATTAATGTATATAATGAAACCATATGACTGGATTGTTTTGTAGAGAATGTCAGAAATTAACTTCATTGTGCGATTTGTACCCATATTCATAGTTCAGTAATTTACATAGATTTAAATTATAATAATTTTGTACTTTGAACTTTCTGTACTGAATTTTAATTGTATTTCTTGAATTTATAGATTTGTGTGAATGCTTGACAAATATTTTTACATAACTATAATGAATTTTCATTGATTGTTTTCAAAAGGAATTAAAAAAAATGCCCCTACATAAGCTATAGTTTTTACCCCTTTCATTGTAACATATGTTTTTTTTTAATGTATTAAATTATAGTGTATAATAAAATAATCAAAATTTTACAATATTTATCTTGACTTGTCTGTAAAAGTAAAAAGTGTTAATGTAGCTGTTTTCATGTAAAATTTACTTAATACTATTTCATAAATAACTGTTTTTATGATTATAGTTTGTTAAATATTGGATTAAATCTATTTTAGTTTGAAAAGAGAAAGAAATGGGATACAGAATTTTTGAATTTCTCAAATTTATGTAATTCATTTCTGGGGAAATGGGGAATCATACTTTTAAAGAAATCATTGTATAAATTATCAAAATATGAATGTTATTTAAGGTTGCTTATTAGTGCATGCTACAGTCATCATTTGCTGTTGAGTATATTTATTTAGCAAGGCTTTGTTGTTATTATTTTAGGGTTGCTTGATGTGATATTGATAGTTATAGGCTTTTTTTTGCATGCATTATATATTTATTTTAAGTGGCAGTCCTGTTAATCATAATTAAATTTTATTAGAAGAATGTAAGTTTTTGACTACATGAAAATTGTAACTTGTTTTAAAACCTGGTCTATGTGTTATACATCTAATTAAAAACAGCTCTTTCACATGGCTAAATTTTATCTATTGTGTGTGTGTGTGTGTGCACACACTTTTAAAAGAGGAGGTTATGTATTAGATCTATATTTTTTAATGTTTTTTTGCGCATAACTTTTTTCCTATTCATCAGATTGAAATATTTTTCCAATCAGTGCAGCTGCTTTTCACGATGATACCATGATGTTGAAAAACTTTGTTTGCCATCTGACAGATAGCAGCTAGGGATAGTGGGAATCCTGACGTTCTATATGTATGCATCCCATTAGATGATGTTGTATGATCTTCTATAGGGCAGGTAATTGGGTTTCTTCACAAGGTATGCGCGCCATTTATAAAATCATCAAAGATTAAGAATTCTTGTCTTAAACCTTTCAGGCCCAATATATACGTTATATATAATGTACAGCATAGGTAGGGACAGTGGGAATTTGATAATTCTATATACGTACATCACATTACATGGTCTTATGTGGTTTCTTGCAAGGTTGCACAACTAAGCTAAACCATCTAAGCTTCTGACTCGACTTATAGCAACATAAACTTGTTCTTTTGCTAGTACTTTTTTCCCCTAAATCTACTACAGCTGTGTTTAATGTTGTACCTTGCAGTTTGTGCACTTTTACCACCCAACTTAAAATTAAAAGTAAGCATATCAGTAGCTTGAAATACTTACTGGGTGTAATAGGTGTACAACCACCTTGATCTTTCATTTTTGTACCCATTGTTTCATCATTAAATTTCATTAACACAGCTTTCGATAACTCATTCCTTTCTAGTTGGTCCCTTCATAGGGCAGGCCATTTAAATTTCTTTATAATTCCCATAACACCGTTAACTAAACCATCAGATATCAATATATTATGCCTTAACATAACTTTTGAACTCTCTTCCAGTTGAACATTACACAGCAGGCCACCGTTATTGACTTCTACCAGAATAACATTCACAGTTTTTCCCATCTGTTACAGCTTCTTGTGATTCATCACTAACACGTTAATAATATAAACTATATTTGTTTTTGATATCATATCAGTCATATTATGATTAAATTTATAAACCAATTTAATAGTTGGGAATATTTTTACAGCATTTCCTGCTGCAAATTCATCTTTTAAAGGTACTCTCCTTTTGCAAAGCATTTCCAATTGGTCAGTTGCAACTTTGCCAAAACACAGGTTATTTAATAAATCAATGAACTCCATTTCATTTGTTTCTCGTGTTTATTGTTAGCTCACAAAATGAAAACTGATGTCACAAATTTATTGGTGCTTTACACCAAGGAGGTTGAACAAAACACCAATAGCCTTTGACTGAAGGCAGCTGCATTATATCACCAAAAAGCACATTAACTTGTTAATCAGACATAGAAAATTATGAAACAGTTATTTAAAGAAAAAGAATGGAACCCACATCAAAATTTGCTAAAAGGTAAGAAATAATTTCATCCAACTACTCTTAATTAATTACTTAGAGACATTTTTTTTGAATCGGCATCAAAATACATGATCATACTTATGTGGCACTTGATCGGACCTACAGATGGAGCATTTAAATAGATGTAATAATCACAATTGGAAAAGCAATCATAAGTATTTGGACGAAATTATTTCTTATTTTTTAGCGCATTTTGATGTCAGTTCCTTTTTTTAAAAATAAATATTGATATTTTTCATCACTGATCTATGGTAAGATGAAGTGTAAAAAAGTTAATTTTATTAACAAAGAGTACATGTTTTTAATAATATGATTGATTAGCTATTTGTTTAAGTTGACCTAATTACAATGTTAATACAACCTTAAGTTAAACATGTTGGTCAGAATTTGCATATTGTTTCTCGCAATAACCCAGATCATATATAATACTGTCAGTATTATGTACTGATTATTTATGCTAGGTTTTTGTCTTTATCTGTTTTTTGTTTACCGATTCTGGTATTTCATTTTCCTAAGAAATCATAATAAAGATTATTAAAAATTACAAAAATTAGAATTACTACCCATTGTCCAGTTTTCCAAGATCATCTCTTGTCTCTTAAGAGAAGGTATGTATAATCTTTGTTAAATTTATCTGACTGAACTCAGTCTGTTAACCCAACCCTCCAATAACCTCATTCAACCAGTTTTGTGAAATTAAATACACCATCTATTTTTTTTAAAAATTATTATATAAAAACCCCCAAGAAGACAATTTCAAAAATATGTGTTTATTATAGGTTCCATAAAAATATAATTCATGAAAAATAGTAAAATAAAAGCATATTTATTTTGTCTAAATTATATGAAAATAGTCTAATTAATAATGTTGAATTTTAAAGTTGGTTAAATTAATTTATGATAAAAAAAGTTTTAAATTTTATGCAAATTACAATTGAAACCCTAAAATTAAAGTATAAAATATTTGATATAAAAATGATATTGTTCAAAATTATTTATAAAAGTAACTAGAGAATAAAAAGAGATTCCATGTCATTTTGAATGACATTGTGATTTGAAAGAATGCATTTTAAAAACTTAGAAATTTGTAATTAAAAAACAAAAAACAAAGTATCAGTTTTGTCTCTATTGTGAGTGATACCCAATAATACTGTTTACTATTTTTAAATGTTTAATCATTGAAGCCCTAGCCATCATTGTATAAGATCCTGTTATCAGAAATCATATGTCTTCTTCTGCTTTCATCATAAAAAAACATTTCATTTATTCTATGGATAATTTTCCCATATCATGTTGGCTGTCAGTTGTTTTATACAGGTGTTCCACTGGGAAAGACAAAATTTCAAGATGTTAATCTCTCTTTTTTCTGTTTAGCTTCTGGAACCACTGTAAGGTATTACTTCAAGATGCTCCTCTAGAACTAAACATAATTTAAAAATTACGTAATCATAGACCCAGAGATGCTTTGATTTTAAGTTATAGATGCTGAAAGATTTCACTCATTTTCTACTCTGTAAATAATACACAGTACTACAGTTTTTTTGGTCAGTGATTACGGCAAAAAATGAATATTTTTATGTTATTTGACCTAAAAATTGTAAAAAAAAGATTCCCAGAACTATATATCTAATACTTTTTTTAAAGTGATGTAAAACTTGAAAAATTGGAAGTCAACTAATCAAAATTTTAAATTAAAATTAATAAGTAACAAAGAAAAAAAAAACAAATCAAATATTATAAAAAAAGTAGGAAAACAACAATGAACTAAAACATAAAATTCATGGACATAACAAGAACTAATTAAAATTAAATCACTTGAAAATAAACCATAAACACATTTTTTTTAGGTTTAGTGTAATATAACTTAAATTACCAATTAACAGTTAAAACTTAGTAACAAATTTTGTAAAGAATTTAATTCTGAGAAAATTGTGGTAAATAAATCCAATATAAACGGTTGTTATATAATACGGTTGTTTTTAAAAATCAGTTTATTATTTATACAGTATTTTCAGTTGAATTTTATTACTTTGACCAATTCGTTTCCATTATTATTAAATAAATTGAAATTTAACTTAAATGTGATCTATTATACATAATTATGTGCTGGTAGGTAAGGTTATTTATAATGTAATTATTTTTTATTGAAAACTTGAAATTAATCTTTACTATAAGAATTTAATTTTTAATTGTTTTTGTTTATGCTTAAAATTTAAACTAAGTTTTTGTTTTTAAAAACAATTTTGTTTCAATTTAATTGTAACATCTCACTTACTCAATAGGTGTAGTTTACATGTATGGATTTTGCAATGGCAATTTGCTTCAACAGAAGAATGGTTGGTATCTTAATGAAAAGTTCTGGAACTAAAATATTTAATAGATTTTTAAAAAATTTTGAGGTTTAAAAATCTTCTTTCTAGTGTCACTAGAGATAAAATATTTCATCTCAATGTAGATTTGAATATGTTAAAATATTGTTCAGTTAGTTAAAAGTAGTTCCAAAAGTTTACAAAGAATATCCAGGCAACTGAATATTACAAAAGATACAGCAACTTCAGCCAGAAAATTACACGACATAAAACTACAATTTTGTGAATGGATTAATGTGAACTGTTACGTCTTTCATAATTACTATTTTCAGATGAAGCTACTTTTACCCGTGGTGGTATGAACAATACCTCCAATATTTTCATTGGTTATTAGAAAGAGAATCCGCATGAATATAAAGTGAATATATAAAGTAAATATAAAGTTTCAGTATAGATTTTCAAGAAATGTGTGGTGAGGTATGATAGGTAACCAGTTAACTGGCCTTTTCATATTAGAATATCATCTTACAAGATAGTTACCTCAAGTTTTTAGATTATGATTTTTTTTTTGTACTGTAAGATGTTGCTGCCAAAATCAATGAACATGTATTTTCAGCAAAATGGAGCTTCACATTTTACATCATGTAACATAATTTTTAAGCAAACATTTTGCTGAAAACTGGATTAGTTGTGGAAAACTTCTTATTGGGCATTATTTGCTTTGAACTGGTTATTGCTTGAAAAGTGTGGTTTATAAACTCAAAAATAAGCATATGAAATGAATTGATCACTTGAATTTTAAATACTTCTCCTAGAAGAAGAGGTTTTGAGATAAGCAATAGAAGATATTTCTTTGGGTAGGAGTTAAGAAGTGCAGTGATTTTAATTCTGGAATTTTTTACCATTCATTAAAAGTTAATGGTTTACTTTGTGTACCTTCAAGGTAATCAGTTGAATATTTACTAGCTTGTACATTGATAATTTTAGTTTTTTTGTTTGATTATAATTTAGAATTGTTAAAATTTATGCTACATTTTGCTTTAAATTAAAATAAAATTTATTTTCTATTCACTTAATTTACATCAATTTTACCAAAATTAAACTCTGTACAAAGTTTATTTTAGTTTTATTTTATGTTAGTTAGCAATTTAAGTTACATTACCTCAAACCAAAAAATTATGTTTTTTTTTACTTAAATTTTCTAATAAAAATAACAGGTACAATTATGTGAACAGTTTAAAAAAAAAAATAGGCCAAATAACAAAAGCCCACCGAGCTGAACTAGTAATTAACTCGTTGCAAATAAGTTGTTTAACAGCTGATGTTCAGTGTAAAGTTCTGAGATTTAAATCCAAGTAAAAGTTAGTTGCTTTTATATGGATTTGAATACTAGGTAGTGGATACCAATATACTTTGGGAATTGGGTTTAATTAATCACTTGCCTCAGGAATGGTCGGCCTAGGTCTGTACAAGACTACACTTCATTTACTTGTCATACATATCATCCTCATTAAATTAGGCCATGGGGGATTGCTTATTATTCACTAGTTAAAACAGATTGCAACATACACATTAAGGGGAATAAATACACAAATTTTTTACCGTATTTATTATATAAAAGATTTTAATATTGCATGGTAAGCAAAAGTAAGGATGAAATCTTTTGGCAGCTGTAAGCCAAAAATAAAACTGACAAATATGATGGGTTATTTATGATTTTTTTTTAGCTTTAGATTCAGTTCCCTATAAAAATTTTAATTTCTGGTAGAACATCCTGTGACTGGCTGTGTGGTGGATACCAATAATTAGAAAGCAAATATAAAAAATACATTAATTTACATTTTTTTAAATTTTTATACAAAGATTATTTTATCATTTAATATTCAGATGAAAAAATTGTTTAAGATTATCTTTGACCTCAGGAGAGAAGATTTCTTTCCAGTTGGAGAGAAGATTTCTTTCCAGTTTGTTATCCAACTGCTAGCTTATTTGAGTTGAACAATAACTGAATCACCTTGCAAGTTTCTTTGAAAATAGTAATAAATAATCCTGAATGCCTTAGTTAACAGCTTCACTGCCAATGTCTTGAACATGGGAGTCAGTCAGAAGCCAACTTTCTTTTTTGTTGTTTATTTGTTTAAAAAGGATTCAAATGTTATTAATTAAGTACCATTTGCATATATAAGGTAATTAAAATAGAAAAATAAGAAATCAAAAATATCACGCACCGGCACGAGACCGGCACTGCGAAAGGAATTCTCTCTATCAGTGCCAGGTCTCACGCCGGTGCGAGATCATGATTTTACAGACTTTAATTCACATAAATCGTTTATTATTTATATTTTTGTAATCATTTTCAAAACAATAATTATTTATTAATCAACAATCTTCTAAAATCATTTTAAATTTAAATGAAACTCGTAAAAAATTAAATTAACTGACTTATTCTAATAAATTGTGTTCGACGTGGTATGTATCAAAGCACTCTGGACAAAGTCCAGGCTTTTCAAGACAGGTTGCACATTGGTAGGACGTGTCTGTGCGTTTTTTGTTCTTGTGACACTGACGACACATTTTTCGCTGTATCCTGCCTCTTGCAATCGTCTCGGTAATTTTACGAATGTAATGGCGTGACCCGACTGATCTTGATGAGGCGCCTACTTCTGGTTCTGATTTTACTGGCAGCAAAGCATTTATTATGTTTAAACGATAGTCGTATAAGGTCATCTTTCTTTGACCTGAGTATTGGTTATAGATTTTATAAGAGTTTATAAAAAAGAGTTGTAGCGTGTGATTCGGAATTTCCAAATACCATCTAAGGGTTTTCCTCTCGCAGGGGTAACGCAGTTGATCCTGTCTGTACCCATATGAAGCAGTAAACCAAGAAAAATTTTCAATTCTGGGATACTTAGCTCTTTCCAGTCTTTTATTCTGCCCTTTACAGATTCATTTACTGATTTTAATCTTTCAGCTTGAGCATTTGTTTCCGTACAAATCATAGAAAGTAATTCTTGGTCAAAAAAGAAATCAAAATAATTAATTGGTTCATGTCCGTTGACCACACCGGAAAAAGCGTTGATTTTGTTAAAATGCAACTTTTTTATGTCACCTGTACTTGTCCAGTTCGATGTATATCCGCTAGTAGATGGTTCATTCGGCCTCGCATGTGAAGGAGTAGGCCGTAACTTGATATTTACATTGGGAATTGCTCGAACGTCAAGCCCTGATTACGGTCGTCGTCTGACGAATACTCCTCAGAATCACTACCCGGCTGATAGTCATCTTCTTCGTCACAATTTCCAAATAATTCCTCTTCAATATCACTATCTTGTACGTAATCCGGTTCTTTTGTTTTCAACTCAACTTTTGTTTTTTGGCACGTGGCAGACCCTTTCTCGTACTCATATTGCAGGCGCAATAAAAAAAAATTATAAAAAATAACTAAAAACCAATAGTTTGCCAACGAAGTTAGAACGTTCAAGCGCAGTGCAGACACGTTAGCATGTTACTTCACGCGATGCCGGCACCGTACTGGCTCATAAAAAGTTGGTCAGTAGGCATCTCGCGCCAGCACGAGACCGGCCCCTCACCGTACACCCCACGTCGCGAGACCGGCAGCTAAGTTGTTAAGGCAGTTTTTTAAGCGTTAGAATATGGATATTATAATTAGTTTAACCTACCCTACTGTATTTGTTAAATTAACTTGTAAATGTGTACTTCTGGTGGCTGGAGAGTATTAATTTAGATAATACTTTATGTTTAACACTTGAGTTTATTTTTTTTATAATATAAAACATGTGTATATATTATTTGTTATATGTAAAGTGAAGAGAGTAGAAAATAATCAGTTATGTCTGCATGTATCTTCTGTTAATATACTCTAGTAATTGTGAAACAGCTTATAGTAGCATTGGTGATGTTACAAACAAGGAATATCATTACCACCTATTTGAAGGGGGTGTTGGAATACTGTTCATTTACACCTTTGGTAGAATCTTAATTCTGAAGGAAGGAATGGTCTGACCATACCATATAGACCAAATAGTCATTCAGAACTTAGTACTTAACTGACATTAACTGCAGTGAATTTCGAACAAACTTTTAGACTGATTTAAAATTTTATGCTTGCAGATAAATGAATCTGCAATTTTCTTTTTAATTATATTAAATTTATTGGCAGACCTTAATCTTAATATTGTGCTTGCGTCAGAGTGTAATAGTTTTTATTTTAAGTTTTTTACAATTTCATTTTTTTTAAGAAAGCAAGGGAAGAAAGTATGGTACCTTATTTTTCACTATGTTGGTTAGATGGATTGATTTTTTCAAAGGAGTTATGATTGTTATTTTTTTTCTGTTACTGGTTTCAACAGAGATGAAAAATTCAACTATGTTAAATCATATTGGAAAATAACATTTTCCTTGCCAGTGAAACTGATTATATAAAAAGTCTGTGGTTTATGCAGTTACTCTTTTTGATAGAAAAATGCATAGTATATTCCCTACTATGAACAGTCTAATCTTATGCAGTAAATTAATAAAAGAAAAGTTGAAACAGTATCATTTTTTGTAATTTTTTCTGAACTATTATCAAATTGCATATTGTGATTAGATGTCAATAAGTGACATATGAGTAGTAGTTTTAAAAAAAAAAAGGTGATCTGTTCTCTTATTCTTCACCAATCTATAATAAATGTTACATTGACTTTAAGAAGCTTGACTCAAAATAAAAAAAAATCCTCCAATGACTGTAGTAACTCAAAAAAAAAAAGTCTTTATCATTCCATTAAGGTAGCATTTATAAAAAAAAAATAATTTATTTTAGTTATTTCAGTTAAGGAGTACATTTTTTTATCATAATGAATATAAAAAAGATTTATTGGCGAATTTTGTTCAATCTTTTTTAAGAAAGTTAAGTGTGGGTTGCTTTATCTTACGTGTATTATATATAATTTCACTCCTGGGCAAGACTGTAATCTATCCTGATGAGATGCAATTCTTTTTGTGGGTTGATTGATCCCTTTTTTCTTCACCTCATTGCTTATCTCATTTCTTCTTGCTTGGGCTAATATCATGAAAAAGTAGAAACTTTTAGATACTAACGTGGCATACACTTTGTCTGGTAGCGGCTGACAGCGCAGATAATTCTTTTTTGAGGTTAGTGGGATAACAAATCTTATCTTACCTGTGAAGGTATGAAGAAGACCTCAGTTTCTTGACTGGGGTTTTCACAAAAAACCAGACTAGTCACTGTGGTTCAAGTACTTATCAGGTAAAGCCAGCCCTATTTACATTCTCATTCTTAATCAGGAATCAATGATATATTTTTTCAGAACATTACACATCAAACCCCTTGGTCATTAATTATTAATTTTTGTATTTTATAGATCAAACATTTCACAAGTATAAATCATTGATGAATTGTTAACTGTTATCAATTATAATTAACTGATTTGAAGGCAGTCTAAATTAAGAAGCTTTCCACCATGTAGTACTACAGTATTAATTTAAATGTCCTGCTTTAAAAAATGAAATGTGTAAAAGAAATAATATAATCTTTTGACAAAATATAAGATTAGAAGAATTTTAACATTTGTTTAGTTCCTTCTTCAGTCTACCTTAACAAATACATCATGCAGTCATATCTGCTGCTGAGCTAAAGTCCTGTAGCCATAATAATTCATGCCGGGTTTTACAATATCTGATTAGACAACTCATTGTTTAATGTTTATCTAATGATCAAAATCTATTTCTTGCTTCGACCTACATCAAGCACTTCTGTATACATGTGTGGTTTTGTTTGTTTATGCACACAACTCTCCTTGAGTATTGTGTGCTGTGTGGAATATCAAATGAGATTTATTCTATATTTATGGGTACAAATAAAATAATTTTTTAACAAATATCTTTATTCTTTACTTTGAATTCATAACATTTGTAAACTCATTGTTTATTATTATTATTATAGGTTTGTCTGGTGTTCGAGAAAGATGTGATAGTTTACCTACACGTCCTCGTACTACTAGTGAAGGAGCAACACCTCCTATCTCACAACACTCACATCGCCATGTGCTTTTACAGCCCTCTGCTGCTCGCCCTCACTCCATGTACACAAGAACAGTATCTTATTCACCTCCTGTAATTGATTCCAGTCCTGTCAGGTGAGGTAGTAAATTTTCTGGTGTATTTTAACTAAACAAGCAGTATATATGTATGTATAAACAAATGAATTTTTTTTTAATTGCTGAGCTACGGGGGAATATTTTCAATGTGAAGTTAGTACTGCTTTGTAAAGCAAAATCTTACTCATAGTACCTCCTCAACACTTCATTTTGTTGTAATTTGTGTGTTGTACCACTTAATCATTGTTTGTATTATTTTTCAGTTTTTACAATGAGTGATTTACATGAGTAACATAAGTTAAAATTTTGTGTGAAATGCTAAAAAATTTTTGCAGTGACCTTTATGTTAATACAAGCTTACAATGATGATTATTTAAGTCAGACTGTAATAAGTGGTTTAAACAATTTAAAAAATGTACTAGAGGTTATCTCTAAAGTAAAGACTGTTTCATTGTAAAAAAATTTATTCTGAAAACTTTGTAAATATTTTTATTTCTCTTAAACTACACATCTTATACTACTTCTCTATATAATCGCCACATGAATTAAGACATTTATTGTAGTGATACACCAGCTTCAATATATACGTCGTATTCTACCGCCAGCCCATTTGGCCACTGATTAACAGCATTTTTAAGTTTGTCTCCTATGAATTGCTTACCACCCAAAAATTCTTTCAATTTCCCAAACAAATGGTAGAAGGAGCTAAATCCATACTATATGGTAGGTGATCGTAAATTTCCCATTCAAATGTTCTCAGTAAATCGTGTCAGACCCACAACATATGGACATGCATTATTGTGAAAACAGGACGATGACGTCGGTCAGCTGCTTTTAAATGATGTGCTGTAACTTACATAGTTTCACAGTAGGCATCTGTATATATAGTCATTCCATGTGGCGTGAAATCAACTAGCAGTATGCCAAACCAATTCCAAAAGACTGTGTCCATCAGTTTGCGTCTAAATGGCTGTGGCTTGACCTTAGTTGATCTGGTTGGTGATTGAGGATGACAGCATTCACTTGACTACCATTTTCTCTCTGGTGTTTAATACAAAGTAATGTTTCATTGCCGGTAACAATTGAATTACGGAACTCGTCACCTTTTTCTGTGTAGTGCATCAAAAATTCCATTCAGATTTTTTTGTGATGTTCTGTAAAATATGCGGCACCCAACATGCACAAATTGTTCTGAAGCCTAATTGTTCTGATCATGAACAATGTGACCAATAACAGTCCTTGAAACATCAGGAAAAAGAAGGGCCAGGTCGAAAATTGTTGAGCAACGATCTTATCTGATTTCATCATCGACGTGTTTCAACACGTTCTCTATGATTATCAAGGGCCTCCCTGAACATTCTTCATCATGCACATTAATTCTGTTAAACTTTTCATACCATTTTCAGATGTTTCTTTCATTCATTACATTATTATTGTACACAGCAACCAACTGATTTTGATGGTTTAAAAACAGATGACTACTCCATGCATTTCACAATCAGCGGCAACATCGATCTTCCTATTCATTTTATAACATAATAACTCACATGTAATCAAATATACTACAACACTATAACATACAGACAACAATGCAGTGTGTACATTACTAGTTGACCATGAATGATACAGATTCGCCAATCTTAAAGATAGAAATTTCCCAGCAATATTAACTTTTGAGATATTCTTGAACATTAAACGATTGATAAACTGTGTTGAAGAGACCACCAGCATTGGCGGTCAGTATTTCAAAAGTTGAAGAAGTTTGTTTTCTAATTTTAATTTTACTATGCAAGAACTAGCAGATGAATGCAGAACTGTCAAGTTTTAAAGAAAAAGTTTTTCTAGAACATAATAAAAAAAAAATTTGTCAGCAGAAAGAAATGCAGTCTTTGTTGTTACAAGTCATGGCAGTTTTATCACAACAGACCTTAATTCATCATTGTTAATCTGTGAATTTTATCTAAAGATATGACATGTGCTTCCTATAAAATTTCACGTTCAAAAAATATGTTAACTATATATAAAATTATTAGTGCTAAGTTATTCGATTTACAGTGTTCTTTGATTAGAACATGCACTTGTATAGTAGTTAGTGAATAATTTGTGAACAAAGTTGTACACTGATCTGTTAAATTTTAATGTAGTTTTATGTTTTCAGAGTTTGTTAAATTAGAAGAAAAAAATGTGATAAAAAAAGAAAATTTAATGATGAACATTTTGCAACTAAATTAATGTGCAGTTTACAAAAGAGAAAAAACTTAATTTTGTGCTGTTATTTTTTGTATTTATTTATATTGTAGCTCCTTTTATATGGCATGCCATTAACAGTCAAAATTAATATCTTTGCAGCCCAGATTCAAGAGATCTATGTTCTACAGATTCTGCTGGTTCATCGTTATCTATGGAGGGTGAAGGTATGGGAATGGGAGATGGAACCTGGGAGAGCGGCATGGATAGATATGGGCATTCTCTTACACCTGATGAACCAGTCATCTTAGAAGAAAATGTGGATGATTGTGAAAATATGTGGCATCCCAGTAAGCATCTTTTTTTTTTTTTAAAGTAACCTCTTGCTTAGGAATTAAAACTGAAGGTAATTGTGTACCAATGAGATATCTAGGTGACTGACTTACTTCCTACATACAACACATGATATACTGTTCTTTTAGATTGGTTCACTTGTAATAGCATTAATACTATTTTTTCTTTTCTACATATTTATAATCTCCAAATTGCATGTCAACTCTCATCTCTGTAAGACTTTTAAATAAAATACACAAAGATAAAATTTCTTTAATCTTTGCATGGTAAATTTTTTATACAGAGTAGATTTCCATATTTTTGTTTAATGAAGTATATCTTAATTTATATTATATCCAATCAGATTTAATTACATAAAATCAAATTTAATTTTATATGCACTCTGGATATGAAATGGAGCTCTTGCCCAAGCTTACACATAGCAATTTACTTTATTAAGTTCTATCATCTTCTATTTCCTAATTATAGTAATTGAAGCCAACATTGCAACAGACTTTATTTTGTTGTAGTGCCTGTCTACCAAAGAAGGAGTGTAGGATAAAGAGATGGAAGAGCTAGGAGACAATCAACCTATTAGTGATTACAAGCTTGAGATTGTGATATCATCTTTTTTCGCCACCTTACAAGAATAGATTGTTTAATGTCACAAAAATTATTTATAGCAGTTTACTATAGTGCAACAAGTGATACCAAACCATATTACACTAGCTCTCCGATTCTGGTAAATTTTACAAGACATTTACTAGAAAATTCTGTGCCTGTTATTTCACATGTGGAACAACATAACTTTCTGAAACCTTAAAGCACATGATAAATCTATAATTTCATAATTAGTAAATTATAATAGTTACTTAGTTCAGATAATCAGTAATGTTTCTGAATTACTCATTCAATCTATTTTATTATTTATATAACATACATAGTTATAATTTATTTTACTTACTTTTATTATTATAATATACATTTTTGTTATTTTTTAAGTATTAAAGAAAAATTTCATTTTTTAGGTGATGATTATGTAGGACCTGATAAAAATAGTTGTTTGACTATTAGTAATCACCTTTCTCACAAGAATTCTCCTAACCCAAGCAGCAGTGGCTTTAAATCTAGTTCCCCATCACAGGTAATGGTTGAAGTAATGGTTTTATTTTGTTTGAAATGATTATTAGCATAGAAATGTGACTTTATTTTGTGTAAAAGCATTCTTTTTAATTAATTTTCTTTTTTTAGAAGTGGTATAAATGTTGACACATCTTATGTATGTATTGTAGCTTATGTTATACAGCAAACATCATATGTGTTAAAGGAAGTAGGTCTAAATGTTGTATGCAGATATTCAGGCAGTTACAAATTTTTGTGAAATTTTGAGCATAATTTATTTCAGGGCTGGACTAAAGGCAGGGGGTACTAATGAAACGAGTAAATGTCAGTTTTGACATTAATTGCTTATGAGTATGATGAAAAGTAACATATTAAGTTTTTTTTATATAACTGCTTAATTTGATTCTTTTTTATGGAATTGGAGATGTATACACAAAAATTCACAATTTCTGGTAACTAGTTCAGTAGCAATTATGTTACAAAACAACTCTGGATATTTCAACAAAACCAGATTATTTAAATAAATTTCCATTCTACAGATGTAATCCAATTTTAGAAACATTGAAGCACATTGTTTAAGTGGAATTTTGTTTCTCCCCATCAAGTACACCTTATTT
Source organism: Lycorma delicatula (assembly GCF_047948215.1). Classification (NCBI taxonomy): domain Eukaryota; kingdom Metazoa; phylum Arthropoda; class Insecta; order Hemiptera; family Fulgoridae; genus Lycorma; species Lycorma delicatula. The sequence continues at coordinate 30,197,307 of NC_134455.1, forward strand.
TCTTATACAGTATCTATTTTTGTAAATTTTTTAAAACATATGCATGCTTCTTGCTTCATTATTATGAAATAAAAGATTACTTTTTTTATTTTTATTGTTTAATGTATGAGAAGACTCATATTTTATTACAAGTAAAATTTTATCAAATGTTTTGTTACATTTACAGGGCTCACTGGCTGATATTTGCAGTCCTTGTGGTTCATCTCCATTGGAGTCATCTGGTCCATACATGCCAATGAGTCCAGGTATTAAATAATTTTGTTTATTTTTTGTCATTTTGCCTTAATTTTTTATAAATGGATTAATAAAAGATCTAACACCTTCCAGATAAAAGACAAGGGACATTGTCATTTTGTCATAGATGTTAGCAGTTTATTAATTATTAATTTGTGTATATTTGTATATATAAAATGTAGATTTTATATATGCATTTTGGTACTTTTTTCCTGGCACTTTCTTAGTGATTGGCCCTACTTCATTAGATAAGTTAATCATATAAATAGTTATTTTTTTTGTAATACTTTTAAATTAGTGTTTAGGAATATACAGGTCTTATTTGGCTGTTGAAGCATGCAGATGCTGTAACTTATTCTCACTAATAACATTTAAAAATAATCAATTAGAACTTTACTACTTATAAATTCTGAATTTTAAATACAACATTAGTTGTCTAAGTGAAAAATTGTAAAGGAAAAGAATATAGCATAAATAAATACTAAAAACATGGAAAGGTTTGGATAGTTCAACAAAACCAAATTTATAAAATAAATTTCCATTCTACAGATATAATCCACATTTAGAAAGATTGAAGCACTTTTTTAAAGAGTAATTTTGTTCCTCTCCATCAAGGACACCTTATTTTCTTACAAAGTCTATTTTTATACATTTTTTAAAATATAAGAGTTGTGTTCAAAAAGTAACGAGAATTTTTGTTTTATGGAAAGAATTATATTTATTCATCTACATTAATGTTATCCCCTTCAAAATAGTTCCCATTAGATAGTATACACTTATGCCAGCGCTTTTTCCAATTCCTAAAACATTTCTGGAACTCAATTTTTGGAATAGTATTTAGCTGTTTCATCTGTTCGCTTTTAATCTCATCTGTGATTATAAAATGATGGTCCTTTAAGGTTCTCTTTATTTTTGGGAATAGAAAAAAGTCACACAGGGCCATGTCGGGCAAATATGGCGGCTCGGGTATCATTACAGTGTTGTTTTTGGCTAAAAGTTGACGAACAAACAATGAAGTGTGAGCAGGTGCATTATCATAGTGCAAAAGCCATGAATTTTTTCACCACAAATCAGGGTGTTTTTTCAGATTGCTTCACACAAACGACATTGAACTTATAGGTAAAACTCCTTATTCATCGTTTGACCTTGTGGCAACAACTTATGATGCACTATGCTGTTAAAATCGAAGAACACAGTGAGCATAACCTTCACACTTGACCATACTTGTTGAGCTTTTTTCAGTCTTGATGATCCAGAATGCCTCCACTGGGATGATTGAGCCTTAGTATCAACATCATATTCATAAACCCATGTTTCATCACCTGTTATGATACGTTTCATCGTTTTTTTCTTCATTTATTGACTCCTGAGCAACTTCCATTCACTGCTGTTTTTGTTTGAAATTCAACAATCTTGGAAAAAATTATGCTGTCACACGTTTCATACCCAAAACATCCAAAAGATTTCATGGCATGAGCCAATTTATATCCCAACATCATCAGCAACTTCTCTGATTGTGATTCAGCGATCATTCATAATCATTTCTTTCACTTTTTCCACATTTTCATCGGTTGTAGATGTGCTGGGGCGTTCAGAGCACTCAACATCTTCAAGACCTTCTTGGAAACATTTATACCACTCGTAAACGCTTGCTTTACTTTTATAAAACTCACCAAAAGCAATATTTAACATTTTTAAAACATTGCTACACTTTATTCCATTCTTATAGCAAAATTTAATACAAATTCTCTGGTCCATTATTAATAAAAATAAAAAATCACTGATTGTACCAAAACACATGTTATTCTTTTGACAGCTGGCAACAGAGTAAACATCCAATATGGCTAAAAATGTACAGATACTTTTCAGACATGATTACCAATACAATTACGAAAAAGTCCCTAAAATCAGACTATAACATTAGTATAGTATATTGAATTGACTGTAGTATATTATATTGACTATTACATTAGTATAGTTGTTTGCGCTCATACATCACTCAAGTAGTGGGGGTATACACGCAGACTGCTGGTGTATGGTGTATATACACAAGTAATGTGTATGGTGAAACTTCAGTGAGAAACAGCAAAGTGCAACAATGGTGCAGGAACTTTAAAGCAGGACGTACAGATGTTCATGATGCAGGCGGTCAGGGAAGGAAGAGAGTGTCAACCGTAACAAAGCTGTAACACAGAAGCTCCTGCAGCATTTTTGTTGGGAAGTGTTTGATGACCCACCACACAGCCCGGACTTGGCTCCGTCTGATTTTCACCTCTTTGCTTACATGAAACGCTGGCTAGGAGGACAACATTTTGGCACAGACATTGAGCTGCAGACCAGCGTAGAAACATGGCTGAAAACACAGGTGGCTACATTCTATGACGAGGGTATTGGAAAGTTGGTACCACGCTATGACAAATGTCTAAATCGGAGTGGCAACTATGTAGAAAAATAGTGTAACTATGTAAGTACTTGTTACAAATAAAAAAGTTTTTATTTTTACTGTGGTTTTAATTTTGTGACCAATCGGACCTTGAAGAAAAAACCCTTGTAAATTGCAAATCTCCTGAACAGTTTTCTGAACAAAGTCACTGCACTCAAGCTCATACCTGCAAATCCAAACATAAACTGCGTCTTTTGATGGTCTCCTAGTCCAACCCCCACCGACATTCCTGAGAATTACTCAGTCTATGTGAGTGCATGTATGCACACTAACGTAACACTTTCTGTGGGAAAAGTTTTTTCCCATTGTGAGCATGATGCCATACTATGATAAATTTTATTTTTAGCAGGAATGTTGTGCGATAAGAATTCAATCATCAAAAAATAGTTTATTATTTCTAATTATGCTGTGATTATCCACAATCAGTCTTCTCTGAATAAATCCATTTAATTTTGCATTTTTAAAATCATCCATCGATGTAATACAAAATTTATAAAATAAAAAGTATATAATACAAAGTAACCAACTTAATTAAGCCCTATGAGCCTATTTTAGTCAAAATTTATAATGATTACAGGAGAAGTGACACACCTAGACTGTGGACTGACATTCTCATTGAACATGTGAATGCAAAGGTGAGAGAAAATTGTCATTTTACAATTAGCAATCATTCTCTAGAATTTCCAGAAGTTTCAATGACAACATTTTCTTTTGACTGATACTCTTCACTATCATATACTGTGTGCCGAAAATGTTGACATGTGCTCACAAAGATGATCAAAAAATGATATCTGCATGTGTTTTCCCAACTACTTTAACCAGGGGGGATGAATTTCTTCCCATATCATCACTGTAAGGAAACGTAGATTTCTATATCAATGCCTAAGGAGACAAAACAACAATCCATGCAGTGGTGTCATTCTGGTTCATCTAAACCGAAAAAATTCTAACGGACTCAGTCTTGAAGGAAAATCATGGTAACTGTATTCTGGGAATAAGGTGTGTTTTTGATTGATTTCATGGAACGTGGAACATCCATCACATCTTTATCACTTTTTTGTGGTTCACAAGTCTATTGTGAAATACTTTGTAAACTGCATCATGGCATTCAAAACCGATGATGGGGAATGCTGAGATCAAGAATTGTTTTCTTCATAATAATGCATGACTGCATGTAGCTGCATGCACAACAGCAACAATTCAAAGATTTGGATGGGAGATTTTTTATCATTCTCTTTATAGACCTGATCGATCTCATACCCAGTGACTGACCGTCATCTCTTCCCTCCACAGGACTATTAGTAGTGCTACATCTCTGTAGACATTTGTGATAAAATTATTACCAACTATCTATATTATGCTTTCTATATTAAGTAACTTAATATTAAAAAATTTTTTTTTCCATCTTTTGAAAACAATAATAGTAGCTTATTTATTAATATGCTACCATGCCAAATTTATATGCCGTAGAAGCAAAAATTCAAGTATGTATTATTAATCAAACAATAAAAAGTTGATGCACAGGATTTGGATGGATTGCTGGAACAGTGAATTTCTTCTTGTTATTTATGATGTCCTTTTCTGATACACTATCCCCCTCCACTGTACTTTTAGCAGTGTTCACAGCTCTTCAGATATTTCTGATAGAAAGAACTACTGCCATCTATTTTGCACTTTCTAAACCTTGACAAGCAATACTTTCATGAGTTCAGTTTTGTATTACTCAAGACAATATTTATCAGAATTATGTTTCAGTTGTATCAAATTATTCTTTGAAATGTTACCTTAACAGTTATTTACACATTTAAAAAATAGATCATTGGAATATGTTTATATTATAGCAGCATGGTTATTTATTAAAATATATGATAAATAAATTTGTTTCTTTATTTTGGTTAACCAATTTATAAAAAAAAATTTTGTCCAAAGAAAGATGAAGAAGCTTTAATGAAAGCAACAAAAGGATTGAATGAAAAAATCCATCACAAAAAAGTACAAGTTACCATAATTTCAGGGGATTTGGCAAGTTTAGTGAGTAGGAGGCCAGAGCTTCCGTAATGTGTTTTAAATGGTTCCCTTCCTTGTATGGTGATTTAGTCGTTAAGTTACTATCACATCAGCAGATTAAAATCATTTTAAAGTGTTTTTTTTTTAATTTGACAGTTGATAAACCTGCAGTCACAAGCAGTAGCTTTGGTGGATTGCGGCTTGGCATTGGTGGTGGAAGTAGTTCAGTTAATCATAGTCGTGGAAGCAGCCTTGCTGAAGATGGTTATGTACATATGGCACCAGTCCTTCATGATGATGGATATGTTGATATGGATCCTGGAAGTCGTCACCGTCGCAATATACCAGGTATATAATAGTGTGGTGTATTTTTAAAGTTTTTAATTTAAATACAGTTTATTATATTAAATATATCAGTAACTAATGATAAACAAAATTTAAATAATCATTATGAATGTATTACAGTAAATTTTTTTTTAAATTTATTAATTTAAAAATATACATATAATAACTGTTTGATCCCTTCACATGTGTAATATAATATATTAAGCTATTTCTATTAAATAAATTTCTGGTGTCATTTATTGTAAAATATTTTTTCAAATTTTTATTTTTGTCCTAAAAAATCAGCAATATATAAATATGTACACTTATTATATGTTGATTCTGCCTAAATTAATTACTTGAAGTCCAAGTTTATAGCTAGGGATAAGTTGAATGTGGAGACAACTGAATCCAGAGTATAGTTCAGGGCATGCTATTTGATCTTTAAGAAGATCCACTTAACTTCCAGAAGAGCTCTCTTTCTGATAAGTTTCAAATAGCTATAAATGTCACATACTTTTTTCTTTTTTTATGTTACTGTTCTTATCATGTTAAGATTAAATTTATGTTTTTAATGAACCCAAGAAATATTTGATAATTACATTTCACTCTTAAAATATTTCTCACAGTTAATATTATTCTTGTTGTTACTGACTTTAATTGTTGATGCGACTATAAATAAATAAATAAAAGTACTTAAAAAAAAGAATCTTTTGCATTCCTAAGAAAACATTTTATTAGAGTTTTACTGTAATGCTTAACACTTATTTTTCATTTACCACTGCAAAGATATAAAACCAAATTACTTTCTAAATTGTTTTTACCATTAATTATTTCTCATATTTAGGAACATTAATATTTTTTAATAATAAGGTTGGGTGCATGAGCAATATCTATTTATACAATTCGGTATTACTGAGAGTCAGGTTTGTGAGATTGTGCTGAAATTAATACATAATATTCTTAATTCTTTTTTGGTAATTATAATTATCAAGCCTCAAAAAAGAATTGTTTCTTTTCATTCTTTATTGTTGTTTTATCATAATTAGTTATCTTCTGTTGCGCCATAAAGCTTGAATAAATGTGCTGTTTGTCAGGCAGTTAAATATATTTCCTATTACGCAAATGTTACATAACTTGACATTATGTTGTATAAATTATTTGAAGTTAAATTGTTACACACATCCAGTTTATGGACTTAGTTGTAGCCTTCCATCATTGATCAAAATATCCATTAGTGTTGTCTATATTCTAATGAATACTTAGATATTTATTAAAAAAAATAATAAATTGAAAAATAGGTATAACTAAAAACTTTAAAGTTTATTATACTGTCAGTTTATATTATATTACATATAAGTTACTGCTGCAGTGAGAAAAGACATGGACCTCATATTATTAAAAAGTACATCATCTTAAAATACAAAATAAACATTAAGACTTTACGTATTCAGATATAGTACATTATTAAACGAATTAAATAATTTCTTTTTTCTGTATTAAGAGGTATCAACCAGTATCAATTTAACTTCTAATTTCACCTATTTGCAAGAGAACTGCATGTAGTATTATTTACTTTCAGAGATTAACAGGGACCGATCAAATTAGTTTCAGTTATTGGCATTGCATTACTTGCATTTTAATTTTTCAGGATTTTTTTCTGAGATATTCATGATGGTTTAGATTGACCAGGATGTTAATGGATGTTACTATCTTGCTCAGGACCTTTCAAAAGTGTTAAAACTTTCTTTGAGATAAGGTGAAGATGAGGTGAAAATTTTGCTTGTCCAAAGGAAATAACTTATATCAGTTAAAAAACTGTATGATAAATTTAAATATTTACCTTATCATTTCACTTGAAGTACAGGATCTCATGATATTCAATTTTTGATTGTGCAGATCATTATCGGAGTGGTGAATTATCACCAGCAAGCAGTTGTTCAATTATATCGGGAACACCATCAACTGATATAAGATTTTCTGAGTATAATTTAGAGAAGGTGAGCACATTCATTACTCCAAGTGAAGATGAAATTTTACCCAATGAGCGACCTACTCGTGCTTATTCTGTAGGATCTAGACCTACTTTTAATAAAAGGTAACTTTGTCAAGAACTCATCAGTATACATTATGTATGAGAGTTATGAATTTTTTAACTTTATGAATTGTATCAATTTAGAGATATGACATGATCAGAAAAACTTATTTTTTTTTATCTTAAGAATTATTTCTTATTTTTCACATTATTGTGATGCAAAATTAGTAATTTTAAGAAAAGGCCTAATTTCTTTTGTTGTTATTTTGTTAAGTGTTTTGTGATCAACGAAATGGGCAGCATCATGTTATTTATTATATTCTTCCATAACTGATGGTCTCTAGGTTGGTTTTTGTTATTGTCATCGAGTAAAAATATTTTTTGTGTAGTTAGTTTTCACTGTATTACTGCTTAAAAATGATATTAAAAAAAAATGTTTTTATGCCTTAAAACCCCACTTTCGAGAATAGATAGTAGGCAAACTACTGCAATTAGTAATTTATATATATTTACTACTTATTTTTTAAAAAATATTTTATGCAACTGATGAAATTACTTTTGCAAAAGCTGAACCTAAAATAAAAAAAAATCTGAGATTATTGTTTACTCCAGATGTAAATAAAGATTTAAAGATCTGATAGCAAAGTTGTAATACTTTCCTGGCGCTGGTTATTTATTCTTATATAGTGGAAAAATAATTATACATGAAAAAAGTTATCTAAGATCTATTTTTTGGTATGGTGGTAATTTATGATATAGTTTTATTGTTAAATTATCATTATATGTATAAATAAATCAAAAAATGTTTTAGAGATTCAAAAACAATTTTTTTTTCTGCTCCACCACCACCTTCAAAGAAAGTTTTATTTATTTTTCTACATTTACAATGATAAATGAAAGAACTAAAAAAAAAGAATTCCTCTAAAAAATATATAAACAATAAAAAGTAGCCTAAGGTTTCTTTTTTGTATGGGGGTGTTTTCTAAACAAATGAAATTGTATTGTAATATTTTTACTAAAAGCCTATTATTAACTTTTATTTAATATTAAAAGTTTAAATAAACTCAAAAATGTTTTGAAAAATAAAATAAATGACATTTTTGAATGTGATCAGCTTCCCTACCCCCAATATTGCTCCTAAGTATTTTTTGGGGTCACTTTCACTACTACCATACCTAGGAAGACATTAAAAAAAGTTTGTTTAAAAAATATGCAATAAATGGAAAGATAGCTTTTTTTGACTTAAGGGGAGGGGGAATTTTGGGGCAAATCTCTTTTTAAGAATGGTAAGATAAGTATACACATATGTACTGAGCTTAATATAAAGTGGGGTTATGTTTGTAAAAGACTGAGAAAATTGACCCCCACAACCCCCTCCCCCACCCACCCACTGGAGATATTGATGTTAAAATTTTACCAACAAATTGCTCAATATACATGAGTCTCCTTACAAAATTTCATAAAAATCAGTGTATCCAGTCAAAAATGATTGAGCTTTAAACTCACCAACACACGTTCATAAATACAAATGTGTTTATAAAAACTACCCTGTGTACCCTCACGTTTTTTGTTTTTGGAGTTCCTTGGGTCATGAAACATGACAAAATGCAAAAAAAACTTTTATCCTATTTTTTGACTGATTACCATATTTAACTTCTTGCAGTGTAGCTCTAGAGCTATGTTGCCAGGAAATTAAAAATTAAGATATCTTTTCAGATAAGAAGATGCTACATCCTATGAATGAAGTGGTTTTGTATTATTCATAACTTTGTGAAGAAAAAAGAGGGCCATCTAAAATGGTAAATCGATTTACTTCACTGCAAATGACTTTTCTTGGCTAAAACATAAAGGATGTTTAATATAATAAATTTTCTTATTTGTATTTTTTATGAGGTACTAAAAGGATTACTGTTTTCATCATTCTCCACCATTATTGTAATCTTATTAAAGCACATGCTTTTGCACATTATTTCGTACAACTCAACCATTAGCATTATAAGCCATTTTGTAAGTTTACTTGGTATTTCATCATTCCAATCAAAACTCCAACCAATAAGGTTCTTACAAGTTCTAAAAGGTAGAAATCTCTGGTTCTCCTAGTTAGGAGTATGTGGAGATGACCTAGTTGTTTCCATTCAGATGGCTGTACAAGATGTGTTCTTTAATGGACACATTTTTCTCCTACACTATTATTTACATTGCAAAGATACGTTTACAAATTCATCGTACTTTAGTTCATGAATATCTCCGCGCTTCAATTGTTTGCTGGTTAGATGCTTTAATTTCTTTTCAATCTTAATAGATCAAGATAAGATTGGTTTACTGAACATGTTTTAAATCAGCAAATTTTATGTTGTTTAGTTACATTTTTATTTATTTATTTATTTTTTATTTTTTGCAGAAATGATATTATAAATCAGTCAGATTGTCAACAAAGGGTTAGAGCATTCTCTGTTGGTTCTCGTTGCCCAAGAGTTCACTCCGCTCATCTAACTCCTCCACCCCGTCATCCTTTGTCTTCCAGTCACTCATCTGTAGAGCCATCAGAGGATTTGATGGAACTTGATTTTACAAGAAACAGCAAATCACGAAACAGAAATCACTCAAAAAAACCTTCCAGTTCAGAGAGGTTATCAGTACCACCAAGTTCTGTGGCTTCATCTGCTGCATCATCGTATTCTACAGCTGAAGGTAGCTACATGGAAATGTCTCCACGAAGTTCACCAAAACCTTCAGATAACGAGATGGATAACTCACATTTTTGTCCCTCACCTCCAAAAAATAACCGAATATCAAACTTTGTTGGACGCTCCCCTCCAAAGTCTTACGTAGATATGAAGGCAGGTTTTCCATCATCTTCACCACCTGTCATGACCTGGAGTGGTCTGTCATCTGCTCCTTTGTACAATGTTCCTGAGGGAGAATCAGGTTATATGGAAATGACTTCTGGCTGCAGAGGAGAACTGTTGCCTGGCTCTTCACCACCTATTTTGATACATTCGCTTAGGGATGAAAGGCCACGTACACCATCTGATGATTCATATATGGAAATGAATCCTGTTGAAGCAAAGTCAGTTGTAGCCAAAACATATGCTCCAAGAGTTGATTTCTTCCCAGTAAATGAGCAGTTAAAACCTCAAAATTTTCCAAAGACTACTTCTTCTCCACCAATCAAACCTGCGTTGATGTCAACATCAAATATTCTGAAATCAAAAACAAATACAGATGATTATCTAAATATGAGTATAAAAAGGAAACTTTCATTAGTTGAAGATAATAATAGGATAACATCTGGACGAACTAATTCTATTGATTCACCTAAAAAAGCACCTTATGGATATGTTGAAATGACTGTAGGTAATTCAAAACCTATGAGAAAGTCATCATTAGATAATTTTAAGGTTGGAGAACAAGATTATATGAATATGAGTGGTGGAAAGAAAGAACATAAAGGAAGTAGGAAAGAACGTAATAGATACAGTTCTCAACCAATTGCTATTCAGTCAACATCAACAAAAGAACAGACACTGTCAACAAGTCCAGTTTTTACATTCGTTGGTAGAAAACATTCAACTGGTACACCACCTAAAGTTCCATCATATTTGCCACTTGGAAATTTCAGTACATCTCCATCTTCCAGTCCATATTCGTCTCTTCAACGACGGACCAGAAAAACTCCATCACGCAGAGAAAGTAAAGATCTGCCTAGCAGTGGAAGTTCAACTCCTATATTTCCTTTCAGTTTAAATAGTCCAAGCTCACCCATGAAACCAACAGCATTTGGTCAGGCCAATAAAGATAAGGAATGTTATGAGTCTGCTGCGAAATGTCCTGTTGATGCCACAAGTGGTACTGTGCGTATCTCATATTCACCTGCTGATCAATCTGTTGCGTCACTTCAACCTCTGTCTTCATCTGTAAGTTATATTGAACAGAACGAATATGTTAATTATAATCCACTTTCAACAGAGGTGAAGGAATCTTTATACAATGACTATGCTCCAATGAGACCTGTAAATCCATTGGATCCATCTAGAAAAATTTCTGCCCCTCCCATTTTAAATAGTAACTCAAAGTCTAGATCAGTTGATAGAATTGTGGTGGGATTATCTAATTTAACTGTTAGCTCACCTGAAATCAACACAGTTCCTAATAATAATAATAATGATAACAATAATAGCAATTGTAAAAATAATAGGAGTGTCATGGAGACAGTTGCCAGCAGTCATCATGCAATAACCAGTGTAGCTAGTGTAATTTGTGCAGGAACTGTTCCATCTCCATGTGTGTCAGTGACCAAAGATAAGCATAATAATAATAGTGATTCAGAAGTGTTAAATAATGGTAGTACCAATGATATTGTTAGTAACTCTTCTGCCTCTACTGTTATTACTACTGTCAATGCTAATTCTTCTCTTTTTCCATCTTCATTATCCTATGCGGTTCTAAATAGTGCTGTTACTACTACTACTACTACTACTAATGTTGCTCCTCCTGTTACCAACACCAGCAGTGCTACAATCAGTGAAGCATCTGAATCTACTATTGTTAATTGTGTAGCAATGTCTACAACTGATGGTAATGAAGTTGTTAGGACATCTGTTTCTCCTAATAATAATATTTCTCCTGCAACTACTGTCGCTGCTGCTGCATCTTTTTCATCTGCTATCAACAATACTGCTCCGACTTCTGGTACTGTTCCTACTATTACTACTAGTTCAACTACCATCACCACCACCACTGCTGCTGTTTGGTAAGTTTTTCGGGTAATCATATTAAGTTAGATGTATGTAAGTTAAAAATGAAGTAATATGAAATGCAGCGTGATAAAATTTAAAACGCAGATAAATTGCTGACAGAACTCTTGGTAGCAAGGACATTATCTTCTTTTATTCAGTAAATTCATTCATTTTATTGATTAGTATTCAGTGTCAAATCAACCAAGTAGAAAGTAGAAAGCCAAATTGATTGATCAAAACTCAGATCATAGATTTGTTTCCTCCTCAAGATATGTCTAAAGAGAGAGAAAAAATAGTTTTTCAGATGCCAGTTTTATTTTTGATTGATTTGCTGAAAACCAATAATTCTTGAAATAAACAAAATTATGTTAGAAATGGAATTAACTACTATTGATTGATTTATATATGTCTACAGTTATTTTGTGGACTCATTTTTAAAAGTTTAATTTCCTTTGAAATTAATCACATGAGGTAAAATTGAAATTCCACTTTTCAAAAATGTCTAAAACAGTTTTTCTTTTTATTAATAAAGGAACATTCATGTAGAACTTCGGTTTTGGTCAATAGCTAAGTTCTTTTTTATTTTACATATAATATATTTGTGCTTATGTATAAAACATTGTATTTTATTTTTATTGTTTATTTATTTTTTTAACTAAATTAATTTTTTTATTTCACTCAGACTCATCTAAAATTAATTTCTTAGAAATTTGTAATCTCTAAAAATTTATAAGTTTTTTCTTAATTGTGTTGCAGAATTAGCAAATACTATATTCTTAGTAGAATGCGATCCCCTACTATAGTTCCTTACAATGCACAGATAATTTCATCTTTAGCAACTATGTCATAAAGGAATTATTTATGAAAACACAAGTTATTTATATTTCTTATTTGTCTTTTCTTATCCAAAAAATTAAACTTGAAATTTTTATGTTCTTCTGATAATACACATCATACTATTTCTAATATTTATAAAAAAAAATTATTGTTATATAATATATATATATATATATTTATATATATACTTTTGTTACTTCTCTGCATACCATGGAAGTTTATTTTGGTAACTCAACTTTTCCATTGATTAGTTATGGGCTCAAATATAAGTTGCACACTAATGTGAGTTTCAATATTCTTTTGTTTGTGAATAATGTAGTAGTTAGGCAAGAAAATGATACTTTATTAAAGGAATATACAAGCTTCAAAATAAGTGACAAAATTATAGGTAAAAATATTATTCAAAAAAGACTAAAGTAGTGCCGTTGAGAGGCAACTATTAGAAATTTAAATAGAATTAGTAAGAATGATTCAACAGCACATTACATTTTAAACTCTTGGTAACAATATGATAAGTAAATTTAATTGATTAAGACATTTATCAGATGATTCATACAATTCTAAAGAATAAAACAAGTACAGTATTAAAATTTTATAAAACTATGGTGATTGCTGTATTAACATATAATGGAGTGAGGCTTGAGTACTCTGTAAGAGGGAACAAACCAGCATTAAAAATTTGAAATGAGATCCCTGGAGGTGTCACAAGTTGTAATCAAATGAGGAATAATAAAATTCACTGAATTTTCACTATTTTGAGGCTGAAAGAGAAACAAAACATAGTTTGGTGCAGTCACTGAGTGATGAATTTACAGATACATGTAATCATGCAAACAATACAAAAGGTTCTCTTGATTGCAGTAGAAGAAATGTAGTAGTTGAAGGGAGAAGTATGAGGATGTCATATAATCTAAATATTAAAGGATTTCATAGAGTTATGTATGAACTTTCTTATGTTAAATCTTTATTGCAAGGCACTCACAATAAGAATATAACCCTAACTTTTAATATTAAAAGATTTCACTGAATTGTTATGAACTTTCTTGTATTAAATCTTTATTATAAGGCACTCACAGTAAGAATATAACAGCAATTAGCATATAAGTTTATGTAATTATGACTCAAAAAATTAAATTTTCTATAAGCCATAACTGTTGGGTTAAATCGTGAAAACTGAATATTCATTGCTTTCATATTGTAGGAAACTAAAATTTAAACACTGGAGCAGTGTTTCTCAGCCTGGGGATTGCGACCCCTGCAGGGATCACAGTAATATGAAGGGGGTCACAAAATTAGCCTACAGCTATACATGTAAACAATAATGAAAGCATTTTATGTACATTTATAAGTATACATGTAAAGAAAATAAATTAATGAAATGGTTGTGTTTGTTTTTCATTTGACATTTTTTCATACATGGATATGTTAAAAACACTCAAAAGCAAATGTTTTCAAGTGATAAAAGATGGTTCCTATATTTAGTTTTTAGTATAACCATAGATGAAAAAACTTTACACAGGAGTAAGATGTGGTGAAAGGGATTAATATTTTCAATGCTTCTGTGACTAAATTTCCATATTCACTAAATGAGCAAGCCAAAACATATCTAAATCTTCACATGTGAATTATAGTTGTTTAATCAGCAGACATTTTGATGAGCTGGTCATGAATCCTAACTGGTAACTTGACAGCTGCAACATTGTTTTCCTAAATGGATTCAGTACCCATCTCTTTGAAAAATCATTTTTTATCTTCTGGGAAATACTCCGAAAACTGAATTTTTAGCTCATGCAAATGCATCTTCATGCTATTCCAAATTGTGGTGAATAATAGTGTCTTCTTCATCTAAATTTTTTTCAATATATTCAGAAGTGAGTGGAAACATATCACAATTTTTGCTTTAAAGGCACTTACTATGAAAAAATGAACTTTGTTATTAATAAAAAAATTTATTACATCCTTTTAAATTCAAATTCAAGTCTTGAATATTGTTAATATTGACTATCCAAGAACTTTCGGATTTTAACAAGGAGTATATAGTCTTAAATGTGAAAATTGTGATTTGAAATATATTGGTATGACAAATCCTTCATTCTCAATTAGATTTAAAGAACACATCAGTTGCATAAATAAAAGTAATAAAGATTAAGCTAACTTGGCTAAACACATTATAGAGAATGGACGTAATTACAATCCAAACAATTTTTTTGAAATATTGGAATACACTAATAACTTTCATAAAACTATTATATTGGTGAAATTTCAAATATATATATAACTAATAATAAACTTATAAATTAACAAATCAGATTTGATAATATTTTATTCAAGCAAATTATACAATAATTATTAATAGGTTGGCTAACTGATCCAATTTATACTGCATAATAGTTTTAAACATCTTACTGAAGACATTTTTCTTTTAACGTTGACTTATTTTAACTATTGACATTGAACTGTTATGAAGATAATAATTTTAATTTTAATTCCCATTCATAAAAATTTATATGCACAACTATAAAATTAATAATTAATCAGTAATACCTAATGATGGTGAAATAATCCAAAAGTGCTTGGATATTCAATATTCACAATTGTTGATAAGTGGATACTTTATTTTTATATAAATGTTATAATACCAACAGTGCCAGATGTTAAAAAAATTAAATCAACTCTTTTAAATGTGAAAATACATCAACTAATTAAGTCAACCCCAACATATACTCATTATTTGTAAAAATATTGAGAATGGTGTTTGTATATCCTGGAAAAATATTAATTCATCTTACAATTCCAGTAATTGAGTTTACACTTTTCCCTCCTGCGATAAACATCTGATTCCTGTACGGAAAAGAAGAGAGTTTTTCTTTTTGTCCACTTCATTATATAGTTTAGCAAATGGCCTATTCTGTAACAGTTGACAATTAACTAGTTTTACAGCTTTGCAAAGAATTTGTTTGAGATTTTGTGGCAAGAGCATGTCTGTAAAGGAAGCAGTGTGTCCATTTTGCCCCTGGTAAAGGATAATTTTTTGTTTTTTCAGATATCCACTGTTCTTTACTGTTATCAACTTTGCACCATCACCACATATATAGATGGTCAAAATTTTGCCCATCTATGCTATAATACTTAGTAGCTTCATAAAAAACATCAGGAATACTGTTCTTTGCATGACATTTGTATTGATTTGCAAACAAAAACATATTTTCTTTGATTAATATGTCCGTATCACATTCATATCTCGCAAAACAAAAGAACTGAGAAATGTTAGCCACATCTGTTGATTCATCATAGTGAATATTAAAAAATTCACTTGCTGAATTATCTGATTGTGAACATCAGCAACCATGTCATCGATTCGCCTTGATATTATGTCATTAGAAAGCAAAATCTTTTCAACTTTTTTGATTCTTCCACACCTATTAAAACAGTGATTATATCAATTGCACCAGGCAATATGAGATTTTCTGTAACTGTATGTGGTTTGGACAACTTAGCTACTCTTAATGCTATGAAATAAGATGCTTCAAATGTACTTTTATCAATATATGGCTCTACAAATAGAAGCTTGTTGATTTCTCGAAGTATGAAATTTTCTTTCTAAAAATTCTGAGGGTTTGCTTTTATGATCCATATTTAGTTTCCAAGTGTTGAATTAATTTTGATGGCTTCACAAAGCACTGTGGTTTACCATTTATTGAAATAAAACCATAATTTAAGTAACTGTCATTGTACAATCTTGTCTTTTTACCAATCAATTGATTCACTGGATGTAGATGGCTCAGTTCATTTTTTCACAAATTTTTCCATTTTTCATAAGAATCTAATTAAAAAAAAAAGTTACACAATTTAACCGCACACTAAAACACTGAAATCTCAATAATTATTATTATTTTCAATGAAACTACACTTTTAAAAACTTAAATAAAGGCACCAAATGTGTGATTCGCATTCAAAACTAAAGTGACATTCTGCAATCCCTTAGACCTCTTTTTCACTACTGAGAGCATGATGTGTTAAATGTATCGTATGCATATTTGAACATGACTGTCACAGCAAATGTTATGGAAGCAGACCAAATTACATGGAGCGTGTACACAAGTTGTAAGATTTTTTTAGTGGATGATATGTATGAATGTAAATGAAATGTAGTCTCAGGTTGATCATTCCTGAGATGTGTGGTTAATTGAAACCCAACCACCAAAGAACACCAGTATCCATGATGTAGAATTCAAATCTGTAAAGTTGGAACCTGTAAATTGTTTAGGTTTGTACCCTTCATACATGCATGTTCATAACCAATGCTGTTAATGCACCTAGGTTTCATTGGATTGGGGTTGGGGAAGCCGCAAAATATTCATTATATTTTGTATTTATTTTTGGGATAATGGTGCTAAAACAATCGAGAATCACTGCTCTAGAGTTTCTTTATATAATGACGATTGATTTAGTTTTATAAAATTTAAATCTTTATGATGGGCTTTCCACTGTTCTTTAACAGAATTGTTGTTTGTAATCCCCAGAAATGTGTGATAAAAGATGGAACTTATCAGTCTGTCTTGTAATGACAGATTCTTCAACTAGTTGGGTATAAGAGCTCAGTAAATCTCCAACCACAATGGAAGCACAAATATATTAGTTGTATTTTAATTGATGCACAACTGTGTTCTGTCAATTTATTATTTAAATAGAATATATTCTTCCAGAAAGCAAACATTATATGTGTGTGGGTATGCAAACACATGCATGGGTATGGGTCCTTGTAAAAAAAATAATGAAGATGCGCTTGGGACTTAAGATAAAAACCAAGTAAATGGCACAGATGTGCCTTTACTTGTCAATATTAACACACAGTATCTTGTAACTTAAATAAATAAAATTTGTTTAAAAGTAAATAAATAAAATTTAAAAAAAATGAAAAACACAAAAAAACAGTTTCATTAAAGATGCAATGTGTGTCTTACAATTTGTTTCTATATCTTGATTTTTAAGAAGTCATTTTTTGATTTTTTAAGAAGTCAGCATGAAATGAATGATAACAATGCTAAACCCATAATGGGTAATGGGTGTTGCTAACCCAAAATTTAGCACTTAAAAAATCAACATAAAAAGTTATTATTTTTTGGTTTAATCTTTTTAATAATTTTTATTAAATTTTTTTTTTAATTTACTTTATTTAAAAATATATTTTTTTTTATCATAAATTTCACCTAGATAATTTAAGAAAAAAGTTGCTTACAAAAACACAAGCAAGAAATCTGCCTGCATCACGATAAAAAGAAAGAAATCAGAAACATGACATGAGAAAACCATTACCAAGACCACTGTAATTATTTTTTTTACTGCATTTATGTAAAAAAAGGAATACAGAATAACAACATAAAGAGCTAATAACCACATGCTAAGATGAATCTGGTATTTTTTATTTGTAAGATTTCAAAGTTATTTTCACAGTTTGATTATTTTCCTAATGATAACAGGATATATATTATTATATGACTGCAGAGATTAAAATTTTATTACTAGAGTTTTTTTGTTTTTTTTAATGCTATTTGTATCTAAAGGAATTTGCGAACTATAATGTCTTTTATTGTTTATTTATTAAGTTATACTTTAAAATTTTCACGTTAAACAAGCATACAAAGTTGAAGTATTATTAAAAATAGTATGAAAACAGTAAGTGGCAGCATTATAAAAAGTTAAAATAGTTTACATATTAATTCATTTTTTTAATTATTTGTAATCAATTCAATATTGTTTTGTTTATTACAGCAAAGAATTACACTATGCATCACTAGACCTGGCTAGGTCTAGTTCTGTTGAAGAGAGTAGTGGTAGTGCCATTAACAGTAGTAGTAATTGCACTCGTTCGTTGAGAAATCAAAGTTCAACATCATCTGCTTCAACACCAAGCCCCAACATTAATCAGAATCCAACTCCGATGTTGACATATGTTGAAATTGATTTTTCTAAGAGTAGTTCTAATAACACAAATTCAGCAGTGCATTGATATATGATATATTATTATTATTATTTATGTTAATAAGTAAATAGTAAGAATAAAAAATATTTTTCACTGTGAATAGGTCATCTAATCTAGTCTTGGAATTTGGCTTTTCATTGTACTATTCAGTAGTTGACGCATTTTTATAGCCTTTATTAAAAATTATGAAATTATAGTGTTGTTTATTTTACAGACCAAGACTATTTAAAGAAGGCCTGTAACAATACATCCTACTCAGGTGATTAATTTATTGTAAAGAAAAATTATATATAAACAATAATTATATACATGTATACATAATGGGACTTGATCTAGTGCATATATGCATATTGTATGTATTTATTAATTACAGTAGTTGTCTTGCTGTTCTGTTTTTTATCTTGCTGTTATTTATTTGCAGAATTATGTTATTTTATATTTTATGTAACACATGTACAGTAAATATTCATGAGCTGTAAAATAGAGAATTACATTTAAGAAAACCTGTTGTATGTTTTAATGTTTAATATATATTGTTATTTCTATTTTTATCTTATGTAAAATCTGTATATATTAATGATATAGGTATATTTAATTCTTTTCAGTTTTATTAGATAGAATATTATCATGTGAATAATCAGTTCATAATGAATTACCCTCTGCATTCATGATAATTTGTGTAGAATGTTTTCCTTGTATGTTATCTTCACCATCTTACTATATTACTTTCTCTTAGTCTAATAATTCCTCTTGTGCTTGTGTCATTTTTTATAATTAGGTATAAAGTTATCATTTTCGTAGACTAAACATAAGAGGTTGTTATAGAAAAAATAACTTTTATATATATTCTATTAAAAGTTTTGTTATCTTGAATAGTACTACTAAACTTGAAAAACCATGCCTATTGTCTTATAAATGTGCTTATTATATCTTCCTTAAAGATGATAATTTATCTAAATTCACTATGGATAAAGTTTTACAGAAGAAAAAGAGGAAACAAATTAAGATGCAAAAGCTTTTTTAAAATGTTTAATCTTTTATTAGAATTAATGAAGAATTATATTCACAAGTAGTAGAAACATAGTATATTTACCGTAAATTATTATATCGAAAACATAATTTAAATATAAAGGAATTTGAACTCTTATAGAAATTGATTTTGGTTATTAAAAAGAGCAAGAGCAAAAAGATTTTTTTCTTTAATTTGATCTGAAAAAAAGATTAAAAAGTCACTACCAACAATCCTGCATTACCTTAATGTTACATACATGCAAATCTTCTTTCATCTTCTCCAGAAAATTTTCCACGTGTCAGTTTTCCTGTGCAATTTGAATGCAAATGCTTATAAAACAAGTTATCTGAATTTTATCAAACATTCAAGAGAAGGATCAACTTCAGAGGCTCATAGGTAACTCTTGCTAACTGAAAAATTTCAGTCACTTCTTTTAAATTTAATTTAAAACTTCATTTTCTTGTTCTTTGTCTTCATCCTCATGGCTTATTAAATTTGGCCTATCTTTGTATCTTCCAGATCTTCCTCTATTAGTTTGTCATCATCATCTTGTAACACATCAAAGTTATCTGAGGCTTCTATTTCTTTGAAGCCTTTGCCGTCAGTTTTATGTGCCATTGATATAATTTATCACAGTTTCATCAGTACACATAGTAGGAATAGTACTAATTCCTACTATCTTCCGGCCATAATTTTCACCAACAACCATTAATTGTTGATGATTTAATTTTATCAATTTAATTCTTTTAAGTTCATTATCTGTCTGCAATATTGTAATTTTTCCAGCTTTGAATGACTGATACATCTTCCTCCAAATCATGTAACACCCTACTCAGCCATAGATATTATGCTTTGAAAGTAGTTATAATTCCTTGGTTTAAAGGTTGTAACAAAGCTTAGTATTTGGTGGAAGTAATAACTCTTCCATATTGGGATGATTAAGGTTTTCTAGATGTCCAGGCGCATTATCAACTACAAGGATAACTTTAAATGGCAAGGACTTTGATTTCAAATAACATCCAGCTTCTTTTACAAAAAATCAAACCATTCAGCAAAAACATCAATAGTTAGCTTTCCACAAAACAGGCAGGCAATTTTTGTCTTTCCCTTTCAACACCCTTGGATTTAGTGATTTGTAAACAACCAACAGTTTTAACATGTAGCCACTAAGACTGCCACAAAGTAAGACAGTCAGACGATCTTTTGCTACTTTAACTTTAAATCCTGATGCTGACTTTTTGTTTTTTAAAATAAAGGTACAAGAATATATCTTCTTCCAAAATAAGCCAGTCTTATCTGCATTAAAAACGTGATCTGGAGTGTAACTTTTTTGCATTATGAGTTTATAAAACACATTTGTGCAAGAGCTTACTGCTTCACGATCAGCTGATGCTGTTTCTCCTGTAATTTGAACATTATGCAATGAAAATCTTCTTTTTTTTAATTTTCAAACCAGCTTTTACTGGCACAAAACCCAGGTCTCTTTCAGTGATACTGCTTTCACCATCTTGCTGAACAAAATAATCGTATAAATGCTGTGCTTTTTCTCAAATTAAAACCGAACTGACAGGAATCCTTTTTTGAATTTTATCTTCAATCCAAATATTCAAAGCCCTCACATTTTTTCGATGGTATATCTGATGTAACATGCAAATGTAACTTTTGCCTATTGGGAAGTGCTTTCTTTTATGCATATCCGAATGTTTTCTTCCATTTTCTTAATGTACTGAACTGTTGACTCATTTACTATAAAAAAACCTTGCCCCACCACTTTTAAGCCGAGAAGTTTAATTTTTTTAATTAACATGCTTTCATTAAGGCATGACTTTTAATTAAAAGTTTTTTTTATTTTCGGTACATGTGGACATTTTGTATCTTGAAAAAGTAGATATATATTTACTGTATATATAACTACATACTGTACGTGTATCGTGAAAATAATTGATCCTAACCAAAAAAAAGCACAGAACTGAAGAAGCAACACCAGGTAAAAACAGTAACTCACAATGCTCCTTGTTGTTCACAATTTACTGTAGACTGAACAGATACACCCTCTACATTACTTTACCAAGACACTGTATGTTACTGATCTTTCATTTGGACAAGTCCATTTATATTCACGCAGGGGTGCATTGTAACAGGAAATGCGCTTATAGCATCTTCATGTTTTTTGAGTTCTGTCTGTTTTGTAATTAAATATTCCGCCAACATGGCATTTATTACATTGTTATTAAATTTGTGCAATTACTGTAATAACATACATATTTTACATGTACTGTATGTTTAATACAATATTATTTTACTTAAAATATCCTAGTAATACTGTATTGTGTTGTTTGCAAACTGGTAAAACCATGTTATGCATTTACTGTATGTAAATGTTTTTTTTTACAGTTGAAAGAAAGCAACTGCAAATAATTGAAACCGCGAAAGATGAGGGACTCATGTAGATGAATTAACCAGAAATTGGTCTGATGTTTTTTAAAAATTAAAATTTAGAATACTAAAATTTTACTCATTTTAGAATACTAAAATTCTTTGTATTAGTCTCAGTTGTAGGAAAAGCAACTATTCCAATTATTCCCAGCTGCTATTTATTTACTTTCTTCTTCTTATAATTATGTGAATATCCATCAGAAAGTTTTAGTGTAGAAAGTTATTAAACTGTTAATATCTTTAACTAAAAAATCTCAACTGTGAGCAATCATTAAGTTATGCACCCAACATTTATTTAGCTTTGATAATATGTGGGAAATGATTTATTTATTTTTATATTCCTGTGTTTTATATAAAAAAATTGAAGCATGGTACTTGAAAGAAAATAAGCGAGTTATTTATTAAAAATATACTGAAAAACTTTCATTGAATGTTGTAAATATGACAAATTCAGTTATGTTACTGATTTTCTGATGTATGTGTGTGTGTGTGTGTATATATATATATATATATATATATATATATATACATGTTTATTTATATATATTTCATGTATAGATGTGTATATTTCTTTTAATGAAAATGATCATTTCTGTAAATGAAAATGTTTCTTATATGAAAATTTTCATATCTTAAGAAGAGTACTATATAGTATAAATGTGTGCCTCTATCAACACTATTGTAAGAATGATTTGAATTGAATATATTGTTTAATTGAAAATAAAGACCATAAAGAATCTGTTTTAAAAACATTTTGGGGTTATATAAAAGTTACTTTACTTTATTAGGCATTTCACGATTTAATTTTTCTTTGTTTTTAATAAAATCATTATTTAAGGATTAACAAATGTTAATTTATTTGTAATATCAAGTAGCTCAAGAAAATAGTTAAAGAACAAGGAAAAGTTTTAAAAAAATTATTGTTTCAGTTTTTGGATTCTTGTTATTTTTTTTTTTAAATACGTTATAATTTTTTTTTTAATATATGTATTCTCTGTACCAACGCTTGATATTTCCTGATATTACTGATTTGGCTAACACCTGGTACACTGAACATTAAGCAAACTTTTAATTTTGTAATAATCCTTGTTCTTTTCTATACTAATAAAGGAAATTACTGATGTAATTTGCTCAAAATTGAGCAAATTGTTTTTATTAACAAAAGTAAAAAAAAGATTATTGTTGAGAAATGGTAATTGCCATGTTTCAAAGTTGCAGCTTTTCAGTTGAACATTTAAAAATAGATTTTAATGTAAATAATTACCCCCAACTGGATTAACTGTTTTAAGATAATTTTTTTGTTTCTCTCAATTTATAGTTAGCTAATAATATGCTGCTTGGGTTTTTATTAGTAATCAACTTTTATTCAAATAATTTTATGTTAATTAATCCCATATTTTGGATTGTATTAGTAGTTTAAAGCCTGGGTCTAGTTATAGTAACCTGGAGGATTTTTAAGATATTTAAAAAAAAATTACTGTATTTATGTAAACATGTTAAACAGATTTCATGTGGTTTGAAACATCATAAAACAGTTTAAATGAATTTAAAGAGCAAGCAATTTTTTGTTATCAAAAAAGTTATGTCTTGAAAATGTGTTAAAAATATGGGAAAGAATTTATGAGTATGTAAGTATGCTTTTCACACAAAAAATATTTTGACACTAAAATTACCCAGATTTCACACAGTTTTAAAGAACATAAGATAGATAGTGTTAAAAGATGTGTAAAATAAATAATCAATTATTTTATTTTTGAAAAAGTTATGCAGTCTTGAAATTAGGTTCCAAAAAAAATGTTTGACAAAATCTATTTTGGGGTCATGAAAATCAGTCATTTTTAGAGAAAAGATAATAAACAGTAAAACACAAAAACTCTGAAAAATAAAAATATAATATATACACACAAAGGCTGTCCAGAAAGTAACTTAAGTTTTGAAATAAAAACTAGCCAAATAAAAAAAAGAAATTTTATTATATACATTTGAAAGGAACAATCTTAAACTATTTTTCTACATAGTCTTAAATTGAGGCACTTATAACGATGCATAAGCTTTTCAATTCCTTCTGTGTGGGAATCTCCCGCTTTATATTTTGGCACCCATCTTGCACAAAACTTGTAAAACCAAGCTTCCCCGATGCAATTTTATGCTGTAAACTTTGTGAAATTTGGGGGAAATGTAGCAAGAGTTTTGTAATTGTAATGCGGCGATTTTCATCATCAGTCACAAGGCTAGGCCAACCTCTGCAGTCTTGAACATCATGAACATTGATGTGACCATTTTTAAACTGAATGTGTCAGTGCCTCACTCCACCATCACTCATTATTCCATCTCCATACACCTCACAAAGTTACTGATGAATTTCAATTGGTTTTAGGTTTTTTGCCAATAAAAACCTAATCACTGAACGCACCTCACAACTCATAGTATTTTCTATTGAAGTGCACATTTCAATAATTCACAATGAACAAAATAGAAAAATCACAGTCCACACGCTCTAACAGCTTGATACATACTGAGTGTAGAAACATTTGACACCAGGATGGCGGCTCTATCCCCACCCATCTCCATGCTAGGCACAAATGTAAGTTACTTTTTGGACCGCCCTCGTATAATATTACCAGTGAAAAAAAGTAGTTGTTAATATGTCAAAAGTTTAGGCACAAAAGCATTTCTTGCGCAGAGTAAAATTTCACTCATTTTAAAAAATAGAACCTGTAATAATTAATTTGCTAATAAAACATTAACATATAAAAAAAGAAAACAGATTCACAAAGTGGTAATAATACAGCATAAAACATAGAGACAAGAAATGCTAATGTAATATTTTGATCCTTGTTTCTGTAATTGTCCATCAGAGTATAGTAAAAGAAAGATTTAATTGTTGACAATGATCTAAAGAGCAATTTTAACGAACCCAGCAATAGTATACCCTGAAGTTTATTATTGAATTGAATAAGACATCCCAAGCTATTCTTTGGATCAGATCATTCACTCAACTTTTCCAAGTGTTAAATATTTGATAAATGGTGTATTTATTAGAAAGATTTTCTTTTTTTGAATGCACACTTTTAATTTAAGTTTATTATTCTTATTTTCCAAATTTACTATTTGTCTGTACAAATTTATGCAACTTGTGTTTTATAAGATCTTGGTGGACATGTTTCTCTGTGAGATTGAGAAATACTTATGTATTTAAACATTTATACTTAAAAAGGTGTTTAGTCATAAAATTCGTAGTATGTGCCACCGGTAGACCCCCCACACAATTCTGTAAGCTTTCTACACCTTTTTTTCCCCTACATTCCTGGGCCGGACATCCACTTAAGTATACTCGCCCCAGGAACGTGTCCATTAGACTATAAGGGGGCGTCCCCACCTACCGGTTTTACACCCGGCACGGTAGGTCAACCCCCC
Source organism: Lycorma delicatula (assembly GCF_047948215.1). Taxonomy (NCBI): domain Eukaryota; kingdom Metazoa; phylum Arthropoda; class Insecta; order Hemiptera; family Fulgoridae; genus Lycorma; species Lycorma delicatula. Next base: position 30,222,774 of record NC_134455.1, read on the forward strand.
TGGTTCAGGATCTTTTAATGCCTGCCTCTAATCCCCAGCAGAAGAAGATGAGGTCTGGCTATGCTGTCCCGTCCCCCACCAGGAACCGGGTCTTGGTCTTTATGCCTTGCCCCTAACCAGCAGCGCCGTAACGCCCCAGAAACCAACACTACCAGCCAGGTCTCGGTCTTAACATAGTCCCATACACACATTCCCCAGGAGTCCCCACCCCATCACAGAAACCCGCATACCTAAGCATATGGGCCCTCCGAGGCAGGGCTGTCCTCTCTTCTCTACTCTTACACACCTACAAACCCTGGCGTCTAGACTCTTCCTCTTTGATTCTTAGTATGGTTCTTGCAATATTTGCAAACCATTCCCAATTGTTTCATTCATCAGCAGCCATTCAACCAAATTATATTATTAACAATCATTTCATTCCTATATTGAGCCCATTTTTGACATACAAACATTGTATGTTCTGCATCAACGACTTCATGGCAGTAAGTGCATGTGGGCGATGTTCTTATACCAAATCTGTCTAAATAGAAGCCGAAAGAGCCGTGCCCGGTCATAAGCTGCGTTGTATAATAGTCCATATTACCATGTTTTTTCTAACCAGGCGTCCAATTCCGGAATCAGGCGCCTTGTCCACGCATCAACCGATGAGCCAGACCAATCCACCTTCCAGTTGTTCCCCATCACTTCTTCAGCTTCAGTTTTAGTAAGTCCTGCTGCTCTGAATTTTCGACCCTTAATTTGAAGCTCAATTGGCGGTACAGACGCCAGGACACATAGCACATTGTATGATAAGAGTGCGGTATCCCGCCACCACCCCCAGTAGCACAATACGGTGCACACTTCGTAGTTTCTGTCTGTTTCTCTGGATGTTTATTGCTTCCGACCATACCGGGGCTGCATACAGCGCCGATGATATCATAACGGAGGTAATCAATCTCCTAACTGAAGCTCTTGGGTGGGATATTATGATTCGAGAACAGTCCCCTTATTGCTCTGATAGTGGGCCCTACACGCTTGCATATCATGTCAATATGAGTGCTAAATTTTAAACACTTGTTGAGCATCACTCCCAAGTATTTGGTGCACTTCACTTCGGTGATATCCTCCCTACGGATCGCAATATTGATACCGCGAACTCTTCTTTTTCCCGTAAAGAGGATACACCTACACTTAGCAGGGGACACCTCTAACTTATTCCTCTAAGAGACTGATTGGCTTTCGTCTCAATATCTAATTCACGGTCCTCCACGAGAACTGCTACATCATCTGCGTATCCTACAATTGTTACGCCTTGGATAATTCAGTCTATATATTTTATCGTAGAAAATGTTCCAAAGCAGGGGTCCCAACACTGACCCCTGCGGAACACCTCCAAATATCTGAAAAATTACTGTTCCCTCTATTGACCTGATTTCTGTCCATCTATCATTAAGGTAGCAGTTAATTTGATTAATTAAACGTGCTAATGCGCATCCTTTTCAGCGCCTCTACAATCACGGGCCACAGAACAGAACCAAACGCGTTTTTTATATCCAATGGAATCATCAAGCTTTCTACACCTAGCAGCGGAATTCATAACTTCATCTGGATTGAATCCCAGGTACACATTCAAGTTATTTTTAGGTTCCCCTCCTCATGAGTATTTAGTAATGATTTTTAAGAAAAAAAATGAATTAAAAATGTTATCATTATTCAATAACACATTATATCTCAATCACAACATCTGTGCAAATGTTAATGTTCAGTTTCAGTTTTTTTTTAATAGTTTAAGATTTACTTCTCTGATATTTGAAAGAGATTGCTAAGTGTTTTAGACAGATTCATTAAAGAGTAATTATTTTGAATTGAACCACTTTTATATAAATTTTTCTCCATTAATATATACTACAGTCTATAATACAGTATTATGTGTTGAATATTTTTGTTTGCAACACTTAAAAATATTATCAGTATGATTTAATTGCACTAAATATATATATAAAAAGTTGCATTTTATTAGCTGTACTACAATTGTTGAAAGTCAGTATTTGGGTAAAGATTGTCTTTTTCAGCCACTCAAAAAATTGTTCACTTAGTGAAATAGTACTTGTAAATTATATTTCATAATGTTCTTTACTCATGTGTTTTGGTTAAATATTAACCTTTTCATTAGTATTTAATCTCGAGGTATGTACAGTCTGAGAACAAATTTTGTTTTTGTTTTAAATTATAAAAAATTTAATTTTAGGGATTATCTACCTCTTCTTTAAATTTTTTAATTTATTTCTGCCGTACATTAATAGTATTAACTGAATTCTTATGAAATGTTAGAAATCTCTGATGTTGCAATTTTTTTATGAAAAGTATGTGCAATTTTACTTCAAATTAACAAAATTACTTCAATTAACAATTTTACTACAAATAGTTTTTTCATGTGATACTTTTTTTTTGTTTAACCTCTGGGTCCATGATTAGGTATTGCTTCAGAGGATGAGATGAATGATTTGTAGTATGTGTGTAAAAATGTCATACCTGGCTGGGATTCAAACCCGGGACCTCCAGATGAAAGGCCAAGATGCTACCACTCAACGTCACCGAGGCCGGCTTCATGTGTTACTTGCAACACAGAAATCTAACACACTCTTTATAAATAAATAGATTTTTCTTTTGTGGCTGTGTATGTAAGAACATTGTTATATTATATGGCATAATTTCTTTTTTTCATATTTAGGGCCTAAAACTTTCTGTGGAAGAGGATCTCCCACTTTTTAGTTTGCTTCTTACAATATGAATCTAATGAGGCTAACAAATTACTGCCTGCCAGGATGTTCTGGTCACTATTTCTTGCCAGCTTTTTTTCTGCAGAATGTACCATTCTTGTAGATAGATCAAGGAGAGATGTTAAAAAATCTATATTGTTTCAGATATTTTTATTCTGTTACATTACACATTCATCCTGTAGTTCAAAGACATTTGGGTTTTTTTTGGTTCAATAGTTTTTTTATTACATCTTGATAACAATATTAATTTGAATCGAATATTACATGGGTGTACTTTCCTAAATAATGCCACCTCCTTGGTTCACCAAATTTTTCTGTTTGGAGGATCTTTTTTATCAAATTTAATCTTACTACATGCTTTTATGTCTAAAATCAAATAAAATATTTCAGGGCTATATAATCCCAATTATCTAAGAACTGCTTCTAAAAACTCATAAAAAGATTTTAACAAGTTTCATTATAATTTTTCAGTTTTAGATCATCGCTTTTGATCTTCCTGGATTCTTGGTTATAATAAAATGTAACAAGTTAAAATAAGCATGAATCCAGTTTTTGAACATCAAGATGGTGTACTTAAGAAAAATTCTTTGATTCTTTTAATGCTGATAATTTTTCTTTTTCACTTGTAGCATTATCATCATAAGAACCAAATTTAGTTATTCATTTGCTTTTAGTTAACAAAACTTGTTAAGTTCTGCTTACCTGCTAGCCAGCCGTTGACCTGAAATGTTGAAGTACTATTTATTTATGGAATTGATAGTTTATAAAGATTTCGGTATCATGATTCACTCTATTTAAAGCCCTTACTTTCCTCTTTTTAGTGTGTTAGGCAAAAAGGATGTAACAGAAGACTCCATACCAGGTTTGTTCCTCGCATACTCAGCAGCCAGAATATCCAACATTAACAAATCAACATCAAGGTGATAAGATGGTCAAATTCTGAAGGGTTGCCATTTTCAAGTACTTTTAACTTGTGTTTTTCCATTCATCATCCAAATGTGTTTCAGCTTTCTTCTTCTCTTGTTCAGCTTTTGTAGATATCACATTTAAAAGGTGACAGTTATTCATTTATAAATTTTAACTTCCAAATCATACTTGAGAGTAGGCTGGGCTGCCCACCAGGCTGGTTCAATGGTTAACTTGTCACAAATCAGTTGTTTAACAGCTGATATTCAAAGTCAAAGTTTCTAAGGTTCAAATTCTAGTAAAGGTAAGTTGCTTTCATATGGATGTGAATACAAGATAGCAGACACCAGTTTACTGTAATGATTGGGGTTCAATTAACTACACATCTTGGGGATGGTCTGCTGAGTACAAGACTAACCTCATTTACATGTCATCCTCATCTCATTAGGCTTGGGTCATTGTTCACTAGTTGAACAGATTGCAACATACACAGGAAAATAGAAAAAAACATACTGAAGAGACATTAATCTATCTCTATTTTGAGTTGTTTTTCATAGAAAATTGTCTAACTAAATTCTTAATAAATTTTGAGGGGTGTAGATTTTCTTACTTTTTCTCTGTAAATTAAATAGTTAAATTCTTTTTACATTAAATTCAAAAGCTGATTGTTTTGTCAACTTATTCATAATTGAATAAATCTTCCTTAGTTGATATGGAATATTATTGATTTTAATAATATTTTTATAAGCATGTAGAGTAAAATCGAGTATGTATTATTGCAAACTAAATACCGAATTTGATTTATTGTTTTCCTTAATCTCCACAGTTTTTTTATTCCTTTGTTTCCTAAATTTTACCATAAGTCTATTTGTATTGGTTTGAATATTATTTAGAATGATGATCAAGTTCAAGCATCAATAAATCTTTCTGTATGATAGACAAGTCATCCTTTATCTAACCTATTCAAGCAAATAGCATTAATATATGGATATCTCAACAACAGTCATCAGTTGATCCCTACCTATTAAACCCATGTTGAATTTGATTGCGTGTTATCAGTTTAAACTTTTATCTTCAAAATATTTTCAGTAATGCCAACTGAAAATTATGCTAAATTGAAATCACTTTTAACAGTTTTAAATAAAAATAAAGAAAAACTTTCTAGTAGGGACTGATATAAAGACATATGTCTTCAACCAAACCTCAAGACCAAGATCATTATCATAAATGTACGAGACATGTTTTTAAAGTAAGTACTGTTTTGAAATTCCACCACTGCTATGCTGCGGTCGGCATTCCACACATGCACACTGTATACCTGCATCTGTTGGCAATTCAGATGCCATTACGGAAATACTTGATTGTTTACATTTGTTTGTGAGTATTTAAAATGCCTCCTCTGATCGAGAATCCCGTCAACTGTGAAATACTTTTGAAATTTATTTTCTTAGTGCTAAAGGCGTGAAAGCGGCTGAAATTCATCATCAAATTGGTGAAGTGTTGAAGGTAGAAAACATGTGTAATGGAATGGTACGAAAATGGGTTAGAGCTTTTAAAGATGGCCACCAGAATGTTCATAATGAGAAATGGAATGGACGACCTTCTGTCATTACTGAAGATTTGGTACAGGAAGTGAGGAAAAAGTAAGAGAGAACATACGCTTTACGATTTCTTTGCTATCTGAAGAGTTTCATCAAATTTCAAGAAGTGTTATCTATGAAATTGTGACCAAACGCTTAAATTATCGACGATGATTGTGTTAAAGCGACCGTGTTGCAGTGTTTATTAAGTCAGACAGCAGACTTCTATGATGACAATGTTCAAAAGCTGGTTGCACAATACAAGTGCCTTAATATTGGTGGCAGTTATGTAGAAAAGTAGATTAAATACAGGCTTTCAGATAAAAATAAAATTGTTAAGAATAGTGTTCTTATCTCAAAACTGTACTTGCATTAAAAACATGAAAATTTTATTTTTTTGTATCTAACAAGCCCTCAGAAACCTTCCATGTAATTGACTTTACTACTTTTATTGATTTGTGTGAAGTTAGTAGCTGTTTCTATCCTCAATATTTGGATTTTTGTGCAGTCTTAATTTCTTAATCCTTATTCTTTCTCTTCCAGTTACAATCGCAGCCAGTCATTTCCTGGAGTATAATCTTTCTACGTTAATCAATCTTTTGATGAATAAATGTTACAACAGTGAAATTATTGTTTTGATATATGCCCTTTCACAACATAAACAGTGATTACATCTTTAGAATGAAGCCCATTATTAAATGACATATGAAGGAGCTTTTGTTACTTGCTTCTTTCCTAGCACAGGGATTTGCATAAGTATAATGATGTTACTTAAAATTAACTGGTATTTTATATTAAATATATTTATGTCCTACAAACTTGCAACTATCAGTTATCATAGATATTTCAAGAAGTTTAAAATTTATTTTTTACAACTTTAAGATTTTAAATTGCTAACTACTCATCACATTAACTGAAATCTGATATAGGATATCCAGATAAAGAATTTTTCATTTCAGAAAAAAAAAGACAGTAGCAGCATTTGTATCATAATTGATATGATGTTATTTGAAGTAAGGTTTTTTATTTGCTGTGAACACATTTTCAGTTTATATTAATACTTGAGATAATTTTCTTATTTAGAGAGGAAAATGACTGCAACTGCTTCACCTTCAATCAGTTGTTCTGATAATCATGCTTAAACTATTGCTTCTTTGAGAATAGTTATATACCATCCCATTAATAATTTATATACCATCCCATCATATGTCATTATTTAATTTAAAAACAGTTGTTTCTGTCTTCACACATGCATTTTATTCATAGTTACTTAAATTTATATATTTTTTTAAATTGTGAGAGTAATTTAATTGGGATTTAATTTAAATATCAGTATAACATAAAAAATTGTGTAAATTGATAGGAAGAGATATATTCATGATTGGAAGGGACTGCTTATAAGAAATATTGTTAGTGACTGATTTTTGTTTTTTTTTCTGGATGAAAAACGCTTGTGAGTGGTGTAACCTTTTACAGCAAAACATGCAGTGCTTGTGATTAGTGTTAATCAATTCATTTAAGAAAATCCATATTATATATATTTATGTTTTAACTCTCAGGATATAAATAAGAAAAATATTTTTTTTGTGGTAATTTTTTAATATTTACTTTTTATGATATTTTGGTTTAAGTCTATTTTAATTCTGTGATTCAATAGCATTATTCTATGTTTTATTATTATTATTTATTTTATTTATTATTTTAAACGTTTTTATTCATGTTTTACTGTTAAATTCTAAGTTTTTTCTTTAATTATGATTTTTATAAAAACAATTTTTTTATTGCGGCAATATGTAATAATTATGGTGTAGAGCCTGTTTTATCACTGTATCCAGGCAGCTTATATCTAACATGAGTATCTAAATAACAACTGATAGAGTTGAATAATAACATTTGAGTGGTGGTATTGGAACTTTACTTTTTAGGTGGTGGACCTTTACTTTTTTTCAGTTCTATCCAATACTTACACCTACAATTCCAGTTTCAGTATATCTTCTTTTATATAAATCCATAAATTAACTGTTGATAAACCTAATAATAATGAGAGTTATATAAATATTACTTACTCCTCATTGTGTTTCTGTATTTTGCTATGAGACTATCTAATTATTCCATAGCACCTATTTGTTGGTTATGTATGCAACTATTAAGACTGTTGGAATCAACTCTTGCATGGTTTTTTTTTCTATTGTATCATGTTAGTTTTGTTTTAGATTCCTTTAATAAAGGGAAGGTAGCTAGCTACTAATGTAATCACTTTGTTGTCTTTCTGTCCAATAGTGGTTATCTCTACATTACCTAAAGAGATAGAATTCTTAGGAATGTTTACGAGATTATTCATATCTTTTTCAGATTAGTTTGAGCCATGAAATCTGTTTTGTAAATTCCAATGCTGTGAATTTTCCTCCTTTCAAGGTATACCATTATTAGCAATGATGTAAAATCTTGTTCGCAGAATAAATTTAATGATGCCTGTCATTGGGAATATCTAATAAAATATTTAAGCTCATGCCTTATTCAGGTTCCATTTAATTAACTATCAGTCTTGTTTTCCAATACTAGTACAATTATAATTTATTGGAAACCCACTTATACTACTCTAAAATTGTAATTCTGCATATTTGAAATATATTGCTGATATGTTTAAGTAGTACCTGACTTTAGTTTAACTCATCTGCTCATCACTGTAGTGATCTTTCAAGTAGAATTACATCATGCTTTGCATTTCACATTACTTAAAATAGGGCTTATTTTAAAAAACCTGTCATAAATTTATTACTATAACCTTTTATTTTTTGTACTATAACCTGTATGTTAAATTGGCATAAATTGTATCCTTATAATCTCGAGGATTAATAATATTTTTCATACTGTGTGATTGAAAAATCTGTGACCACCAATTAACATTATATCATCTACGTGCTGGAATTTTGTGTGTTTCTATAATTTGGAACAGTAGAAGAAACAGGTAACTTCTACCCCCACCCCCTGAGGTTTGACCCTACTGAATGATTATCAGGTGTATTATCTCTTAAGTGTGAACTCATCCCCAAAGACAAATTCATCCTCACTAACAAAAGGAATTTCAAGAGCATCTGCTAAACCTAAATACTAAGAATACCAATCATCAAGACTGTACTTTAAAAATAACCCTGATCACATAGACATTGTTTATTTATATCTTTAATAATAGGTACAACTTCAAAATTACATAAGGCCTTAGATTAAAAATTATTGCAAGATAACATACTAAACAAAATGTGCACAAAACTTGAAAAGAAATATATGTCATTTAAAAATGTAGTTGAGGGCACTGTACAATAACCAGTAATATAAGATATAAAGTATAAATTAAGATAAAAACTAAAGATAAAAACAAGAATAAGAATTAAATTCAAAGAAATAAAAAATAAATAAGTCTATTATTTTAAAAACAAAAAGAGGATCAAAGAAAAAATAAATTTTGAAATTTCGCTGTTTTTATCTATTGAGTGGTTCTTTTTATGTGGTACATTAGGTAAATATACATAAAAAACTTTTAAACATAATATAAATGGATTATAATCAAAACTTATTAAATAAAAAACAATGGTAACTTAGGGCACATTTGCCTCAGGAGTACAAACCAAAAACTACAAATTTGTTGACCAAAAAATAAATGTTTAATTAGTAATATAAATTAATGTATCGAATGGTAGAATGATTTGTATCTCAACATGAGACTACAATAAACAATAACTTATTTTTGTTGTGGGTAAATGTGATAAAATTGTTATGGATATACTCAGACCCATTATGAAGTGTAGAGTTAAAGGATATTTATTTATCTGCAGAAATTTGACTTCAGGAGCGAATATAGGTTTACCAGTTTGATTATAGAGTTTTACAATACTATTTGTTTTGCCATCAGATTGATGTTCATAACCATGTTCATGTTTTTTTTGCATTCTGGTTGGGGATCAAAAGAATTTTATCTATAGTTCACTTGAAGTGTTGAACCTCATGTGCTCAATGTAAGTACTTGAATCATTATTGATGTTATACACTTATATGAGAAAATCATTCTTCCTTCTCGCAACAAACATATTCATTTTCTTGGTTATCCTGATTTAGTATTCTTTTTTCATTTGGAAAATATATTTTCAACATCTAGAATTTTATAAGGATCTGATGTTCAACAAAATTTGAACAGGTTAAATTTATTCTAACTATTCCAGTTTTAACATGGTTGGTTTGATCAAATTCAGACATTCATTCATTTTCACGAGCAACAGTTCTTTGAAAACCACTCGCTAACTGGTATGGTAAATATGTTTGTTACAATGAAAATAACATTATTATTTAAAGAATCTGGTGTTCATTGCTGCAAATCCATTATACAAGCAGAATATCTGTTTTAAAGACCATTGTAACTGCAAAGTACCATTTGTATTCCCAAATTTTCATTTTCAAGGAAATGAATTAATAGAAGTTAGAACTAATGATTCACCAAACAATAGATATGCACACAAAAAAGACATCTCTCATGTATAGATAAAATAATGGAGTAGTAATTCTTGGACAGAAAATAACAGTATATGAGGTGTGTTCAAAAAGTAATGAGAATATTGAAATTTCATGGGTTGTATTAGCTTGATTCTTAGGATGTTTTCATTGTTGTATTGGTAAACAGGTCTGAAAAGTAACTGTACATTTTTAGCCAAACTGGATATTTAGTCTATTGTCAGCTGTCAAAAGGATAACACATCTTTTGGTATGATCGGTGATTTTTTATTTGTATTAATAATGGATCGGAGAATTTGTTTTAATTTTTGCTGTAAGAATTTTAATAAAGTGTAGCAATGTTTTAAAAATGTTAAATATAGCTTTTGGTGAGTCTTCTATAAGTAAAGCAAGGGTTTACGAGTGGTATAAGTGTTTCCAAGAAGGTCGTGAAGATAACGAGTGCCCTGAACGCCCCAGCACATCAACAACCGATGAAAATATGGAAAAGGTGAAAGAAATGATTATGAATGATCGCTGAATCACAATCAGAGAAGTTGCTGATGATGTTGGGATATAAATTGGCTCATGCCATGAAATCTTTTGGATGTTTTGGGTATGAAACGTGTGACAGCATAATTTTTTCCAAGATTGTTGAATTTCAAACAAAAACAGCAGTGAATGGAAGTTGCTCAGGAGTCACTAAATGAAGTCAAAAACGATGCAGAACTACTGAAACAGTGATGAAACATGGGTTTATGAATAAGATGTTGAAACTAAGGTTCAATCATCCCAGTGGAGGCATTCTGGATCAGCAAGACTGAAAAAAAGCTCAACAAGTATGGTCAAGTGTGAAGGTTATGCTCACTGTGTTCTTAGATTTTAACAGCATAGTGCATCATGAGTTGTTGCCACAAACGATGAATAAGGAGTTTTACCTATAAGTTCAATGTCGTTTGTGTGAAGCAACCTGAAAAAACACCCGGATTTGTGGTGTTTTGCACTACTAAAATTCATGGCTTTTGCACTACAATAATGTGCCTGCTCGCACTTCATTGCTTGTTCGTCAATTTTTAGCCAAAAACAACTCTGTAATGATACCCCAGCCACCATATTCGCCAGACATGGCCCCGCGTGACTTTTTTCTATTCCCAAAAATAAAGAGAACCTTAAAGGGCCATCATTTTACAAGCATAGATGAGATTGAAAGCGAATAGCTGAAAGAGCTAAACACTATTCCAAAATTGAGTTCCAGAAGTGTTGCGGATTGGAAAAAGCACTGCCATAAGTCTATAATATGTAATGAGAACTATTTTGAAGGTGATAACATTAATGTAGACGAATAAATAAAATTCTTCCCAAAACAAAAATTCTCAATTTTTGAACACACCTTGTATTCATGAATTTTAAAGTTTTATTCACATGTAATCATTATCAAATGTAGAAGAGTTTAATGGGATTTTGTTTAATTTGCATAAAAGATAAAGTCCATCGGAAATAATAAATATAAATCTGTCAGTATAATAAAAAAAGATTGAATTTAAAGAACTTTCTATCCAATAGGAGAACTATAATAAAAAGTTGAAAATTACATTAATTAATTATCATAAAAAAAAATAACTATGAAAACTTGTACAGTACCTGCTGATTAAATAATGTAATAATATTGGAAAATACTGATTAGATAAATTAATGAACAGTGTATTTAAAAAATGTATAAAGCCTAACTTCTACTGCATATTTAAATAGTCAAACTTCCATTCTTTTATTAGAGCACACTAGTACCTTTTAAGGGGTGCATTATACACCACATCTAATGGCTGAAGAATATGTTTTTCAGTTGAAGGAAGACATACAAATCTAATCATAAACTGTTTACACATTTTTATTACTGGTATTGAGAAGTGAAAACATAAATTGTCTCCAATAACTACTTTAGGAACCTCTAATTTCCTGGCCCAAGGAACAACAATTATTAAGAACCAGTCCTCCAAACAAGCACCATCAAATCAACCAGACGGTGTGCAATTGTATACAGCATCATGAGGCCCTCCCATGAATCCAGTAATTGTAAAGGCAGTTGGCTATGTATATAGTATACACCAGCAGCGAATTTTCAATGATGTAGCAGTTTTTTTTCATTGAGGATTCTGTTTGTGTACTTGATACCTATTAAAATTAGTTTTTCTATCCTAGGATTGTCAGGTTAATTTTTAACCTGATAAGTTTTTTTGATAATTTTTCAGTATACTTTGCTAAAAACGTACAAACACAATCTGTCACAGAGAAGTTATTTTTAAAGTACAAAACAGTTCCTACCCCCTTAATTATATACCTAATATCTGTAAATGAAAAAGGAAAGCTCCATTCGAATACAACAAGATGATCAATGAAAATTTATTGTTCTTCATCACTGAAGATCTCCCAACTTGTTCAGAATGTTTTTCATTCAGTTTATTATGAAATGTTGATTTTTTTACTGCAAACTTATCTGCAGCTTGCCTGATCAATAACTTAATTTCTTTGATAGCTTCAGTTAATTTCTCAGACTCATAATCTTTGTAGGACCTGCTACCAAGTCTTCAGTTGTGTTTTCTAGTAATATTAAACTTCAGACAGCATGAGGCCCAAAGTTATACCATGGAAAGATTGAAATTTTTTAAGTTAAAATATACTTATATATCTTTTTATATTACTGTAATAAATTACTAGTTAAATGTATAAACATGTACAAGAGTATTACAATTGAATTTATTGGGCAATTACCTGGACAATAGCAACTATCTCTTAAGGTTTTAAAATCACTTTTGCTCTGCACTTCAACAACAAAATTCTTCACCAGATTGATTTCCCTCCAAACATTACATAATGGCCTTGGGTAACATATGGAAAACAAGTAAGTGGTGTCTAAACAGTGACATAATCAAACGTAAAATGAATATTCCCTCAGCCCTACTTACTGTCTAAAGTTAACCATTAGTCCAAAGTATCCTTGTCTTTGCCATATATTCTTCATTGTCAGAAAAGACCACTTTTATTGCTGCACTCATCTAAGATTTATAGTAAAATGAGTTTGTAGTTAAATTAAGTAGTTATTTTATCATGTGTTGGAACTAAGATAAGATGCCTTTACTTCACTTAGAATATACTTGTATTGGCCAATGTCATATTCATTGTAGGCTGTAGAGTGATCATTTATGTACATCTTATTTAATTGAAAGCAGTAAAATCTTTAAAATACAGTTTGAGACTTATATTTAAAAACCATTTTCATGGAGCAAAAAAATTGCTTCTTGAGGATTTTTCAATTATCTTATTTCTGGTAATTTAGCATCACTTACCTTTATATGGGAGATTTCTTTCTTTAGCTGAATATGTTTGACAAACTCTTAACTTTGTTAGGCTATTAATTATTGAGTTTTGAAAGACTTTTTTTTCACCAAATGTTAAAAAAGTTTTATATTTTTACTGTATATTAGCAATAACCATATTACTTTTTCTTTCAAGTTATATTGATTGTTTTTTACCATTTTTTCAATATCTGGAATCTGTCAGGCCAACTTCATGTATATTATTTTTCATGTTTATATTTTTTTTTTATCACAGTACATCACATTTTTCTCTAGTCTGATGTACATGATATGTAAAGTATTGTTTATTTTGTAATTATTACTATCAGTACTGAAAAATTATTCCTACTTTTGTAAAACATCACATTAAGTTTAAAACAATAAAGGAAAAAAATATCATTAATAGTAAAAATAATATAAAAGAAAAATTACAGAAATTCACACACACACACTTTTTTGTTGTTACATATAAAAGAAAGCAAAATACGATTTTGTTTTATTTTACTATCAAAACAAAGTCACTAGTTAAATAAATAAAAAGTTTTAACATTTTCGTATTGTTTTCTTTTAAATTTATTTTCAATTAAAGATTACCATTCTATCTGATATCTATGTATGAAAAATAATATTAACATAATGAAAAGTGAAATAAAATTTAATTTCATAACAGTTATAACAATCTTTGTATCCTCACAGCTCCAAAATATGTAATGTATTGATTTGATAAAAACGTGTTCTAAATGAATAAGAATTTCCTTTTTTACTACCAGAAATAATAATCTATTTAATTAATGTAGTTTTTCTTATGAATACATTATTTATAATTGATTGGTGAGGTAGTGTTACAATGTGTACTATATAGTGATGTTACATAGTAACAGGGAAAAAATTGTTATCCATATGCTGTGATAAACCAGTTTCTGTTAATTGTAATAATAAATTATATAATTATTAAATCTTTTTAAATTATATTTGTAGATTAGACAGAATTTGGCCCACCTGATCCTTTTTCTGTTATGATATTTCGTTGTAACCAGTTTCTCCATTTTAATAAGCCCTGTGTATCAGTTTCTCTCGCTTGTTTTTACTTAATGTTTCTATGTTTATTAGGTCTACAACTGCAGTATAATTCATTTTATTTTACAATATTATGTGTAAAAAATTCCACAATAATACTCTTTTTACTGGTAAAATATTGTGTACCCCACCTTTTCTACCTCATGACTGATCCCTTACAACCTGGTCAGGTTGTAAAACAAATAATTTGTTTTAACCTGAGAAATTATTTTATTGTTTGTCCATGAGGTACCATAAAACGTCAAACAATATAAGATAAGCTTTATTTTGTGATGATAAAAACAGAAATATACAGATTTGCTTTAATTCTTAAACGTGTTTTTTCTATTGTTGTAAATAATATTCTACATGAAGTGCTAAGAGGAAAAGTAAAGTTGCTAAAAGTTCTTTACTAAATTGAACTGGCCTTTTGATTTACATTTGTATTACATATAACTGTAATAAAATAAATAGAAAATATACATGTAGACATACAATAATATATCTAGAATTATAGTTTTAAGCCTTGAGTCTTAAATTTTTTTTTTAGTTAAAAAAAACATATAATTATAGTAATAGTTATTTAAAGTTTACATCAGTAATTTCTTGATATATGTTTTTTCTTACTAAGACTGGTTATTTTATAATAAATATTATCCTAATGCAGAAATGATATTTTTATTATACGCTTTTCTTACATTCAAAACTTAAAAGAATTTTGTTTAACAGCATTGACTTTCTATCTCAACCAAGTGGCAGCTATATATCTGATAGTATTTATTTATTAATTCATGGACATCACTACTAAAAGTAGGTAGTTTAGATAAAACTAATTTTATATCGCTTGCAAAGAAAAGAATCAATTTATTATTAAGCTGGTATTCTTATAACAAAAAATATTTTTGTAATATTAGTTGCTAGATTAATGCAAGATGTATTATCTTGCATTAATTTTCATTTAAATAAATTACATAGGTTACCAAATAGTTCATATTGTGGTTTATTCTTTCTTTATGTAGTAGTCCTTTTCACTATGACATGGTGTCATTCCATCTCCAATTTAAGGGATTTAAAATTAAACTTTCAATGAAAGTAAATGGTTTTCTTTACTGTAACAATAACACGACATGGTTTGAAAACTACTTCACTTTGAATTAATAGTTATTTTACTTTATAAGATTGTTCAGTTATCAAATTAAATAATAGCTCACTTGTAATTGCAGTGTAACCTTTCTGCTTTAGTCACAGAACACTCAAGACTTAAATATTTCTTTATTGATTTATCTTTATTATTGTAATCATTACTGTTTTTATCATTGCTCATATTTTGGCTAAAGAGAAATATAATGATTAATATAATAATTTTTGTAGATGAATTTATTGTATCGTAAAAATAAATATATAATTAATGAGATTCAAAAAGTTGAATTTTGTATTACTTCAGTTAATTAAATTGCAAAGATAAGGCACAAACTGTAGTAATTGATAGTGTGTTTTAAATGAATGTGTAAATATATTAAATAGCTATTTATGTTACTGAAGCAATGTATTGGTTGTATAGAGATTTATGTATTAAATTGTATAACAGGATGCATTGTAATTAAATATTTTTAACATTATTAAAATAATGATTCGATTTAAGAGTTATAAAAATGGTTATTAAATTTATTACGTATTGTCTTTCCTATATCTATTTATTTTTAGTCATTAAAAGTTAAAATTATATGAAAGCAATCTCAATAAGTGTATATATATATATATGCAGTTATGTTATTTGCCTTCAAATATTGTATGACTTAGTCCTTACCAGCCAGAAGACTAAATGTAAATTTACAAATGTTAAACCATTACATCTGAGCTACCAGAATCTCTACATAAATATTATTTTGAAAGGCTATAGTAAAGTTTATTCTTTTTTTTTTCTGAAAACGACATACATTTGGTGAATATTGAGAAAATATTTTGTTAAATATTTACCTTTCCATCTCAAAACTTTGTAAACACACTAAATGAATTTTGGAGAAAAACTGGATGAGAAGCACATTGTGTTAAGACTTGCATTGAATACTTTTCTTGAATGTAGAACTTAAGTAATTAATCCAACAAGTTGAAATGCATAAAACAGGTTACAATATTCATAGCAATTGATGTGACTGGTTTTATATTATAGGTAATAAATGGTTAACCAGAATATGATAGGGTAATTGACTGTTGGATTCTGGATGATGGTAATTTTAAATAAAGTTATCGCTAATTTTGACAAACATGATGTGGTATTATATTAAGAGATAGTAAAATTATACTTCACTGCTGGAAATATAGCCTAGTTAGTTAATTGCTTGAAAAAATTTAATTTTTCAATCATTTTTCACACTCGAAACAATACACAGTTTTATTATAAACGAGACTTAAAGGAAGAAAATTTTTGATCAGGGAGACATCTGCATCAATACTCAGTGTTCAGCATAATACGAGATAAATAAAATATAAACAGGATCTTATTTTTTTTTTTAAATTGCCCTCATCATCTTAAAAATGTTGCCCTCCTAGAGCTTTTGTAAGCAGGGCGATAGGTCTGGGCTGTAGGGAGTTGAGTCCAGTGCATTTCTTCTAGTTTTGAGATCATTAGAGCTGCAGTCGAATCGGTTTTATGGCAATATGCAGTCCTACCTTGTTCAACAGCTTGCAGTAGTGAGCAGCATTTATTGTATGTTGCTCATGCAAAATCAATTTTGACAGGCAATGCCTTGCCTGTCAAAAAAAATGGTTGAAGGAACCTTGCAGGCTGACAGTTAGGTCTTGGCTTTCACTGGGGCTGCCTCTCCTTTCCTCAGCCACACAATGCTGACTTGTTTCAACTGGGGAGTGTAGTGGAGGACCCACGTTTTGTCACAGGTAACAGTCCGACTCAAAAGTGCATCATCTTTCGCAAATGTTGCTGCAAGCCTCTGACAGACCAGTTGAGACCTCTGACAGGTCTCAACTTCTGATCTGCGGTCAAAAGGTGAGGGACCCATCTGGCACACATGGACTGTAGGTCGCTTGACAGCTCCCGTAACTTATTCCAACCTGTTCAGCATTTGATACTCTTACCCATCGATTTGTCTTCAAGAATATCTCAAACCGCATGAATGTTTTCATCTGTAATGCTGGTCCGAGGACAGCGATTGTGTTCCTGATTTTCCACTCGTTCTCATTATTCCTTGAACTCTATGCCAGGCACATGATTCCTTGACAGTGGTCCTCGATCTGTGCAATCAGTCTCCAGAAAATTTCCGTCGCTTGAACTCCTTCACGAGTAAGAAATTTTATAATTATGTATAGCGCAGTGAAGGGGTGCAACTGTTGCTCCGACATCGTGAGCGTTACTGAAGAATTGGTTGGGAGTGTGGAATGGTCAGCTGTTAACACTCCTAATGACCCCATCCAAGCATATTAGAAGCGCGGGCCCAGTCCTACTAACCATATACGCTCAGTGTTGGGTAAAGTTAAGAAAAATAAAAGAACACACAGTTCGTATCTGCCAAAAGAAATTGGACTTTAATTAGAAAGAAAACAACTGAACTTATGTTAAATCATAACCTTAAAAAATTAAAAGAAATTATGTAATAAACATTACTTAATTCTATATAAGAAATATCTGCTGAATCAACATATGAATAATGATATTAAATGAGAAAATACATGAATATACATTTTTCAAATACACATTTTTAAAAATCTACAATTTAACAAAGCCTGAAAATAAGAGAACATAAAACACCTTATTTACAATTATATACTTAGAAAAACATAACATCAATAAACATGGTATGACTGGAAAACTATTGCATTACTGACATATGCTGTAATATTGAAAAATTAGCAATGAACAAATGTCATTACTTAGAAAAATAAACTATAGTATAAATCTTATTATTGGCACTAGCCTTTTCTAATTTATGAACATCAAACTTAGCATTAAATAATTAAAACATGTAATTCTAGTTTAGTGTAGAAAAATTCACGATAATATTCTAGTACAACAAGAGTTATTTACAATAATCAAATTGAAATAAGTAAACATATAGGGTTCATTTTAGTAGTAAGCTTTCTTGAAAATATAAAATTACAAAGAAGTCCAAAAACATAACTTCACATCAGAGTAATTTTCTTTAGATTAATATAAGTAGTAATATGAATTCGGTTCATGAATAGATAAGAATTAATCTCGGCAATTAACAAGTTACAAGATTAAATGATAGTTAATTACAATAAAAACAAATTGTAATAATTATCACGTATTGTTGCACATGAATAACATAACCCTAAATAAGCCACCTATATTAAGTGAATAAATGGTTTTTTAAACCAAACTTAAAATTGAAATGCATAATGTATGATTAACTGCATGTTTCACAAATTTTACTAATAGCGTAACAATAAATAATAATGAAGGATTTGAACATCCCTTAATAACACACGAATATTGGTAAAAAATGAACTCGTGAAATTAAAGTGCACATATACATACGGTTTATCCCTGTCATAGTCTGTAATGGCGAATAAAAAATAACAGAGGTAACTATTTGTGATTAGAAGTTAAAACAAGACGTGGCGTCTCAGATTTCTAGTAATGAGTTTGGAGAGATTCTGCATCGATGAAAACGTTATCAGCAGCTGGAGAAGATTCGGCGTCGATAGAGTTGGCAGTTTGCAGTAATTGAACCACTTTCAACAGAGACGTTATCTAGTGAATTTGAAAATTAACTTATCGAAGAAACGAGGCAAAAACGAACATAGAAATTTGTAGAATCACAATACACTGACGAGTAGAACAAGAGAATATTTAGACAGAGAAATACCACAACGTTTATGAGAGTATGAAGACGACGAAAGTATTAACATTAAGCGAGAGAGAGCCGCAAGCTGGTCCCCGCCCGGGGACCAGCCTGTACATCCAAAGAACATGAAATACTGAACTGGAATGAACAAAGCTGGCGTGGTGAGAAGTAGGGGAAGTGATCAAAGCAATGGACAGAAGAGTGTGTGTGTGTTGACAACAAGAGTAGTGTTCTAAGTGTTAGTATGATAACGATTAGAGAAAACGTGTGGAATTCGGAAACGAAGACAAAACAAAAATAATTTACAAGCAAGCAGACCATTAAAGAATTACGTAAGACTGATAAAATAATTTCTGAATACGCACAAATTGAAGAAATGACATCAGGGCAGACAAAGAAAAATAGACTTCTAGGAACTATGACAATATTAAAATTGGTGAGAACAAAAACACTTAAGAATAATATAATAATAATAATAAATATTTATATATATATATATATATATATATATATATACTAAACAGCAATAAATAATGCGTGATAGAAATAAGCTGACACCAATACGATGATGCAACAGTCAGTCAAGCTGGCGCCGAGAGAAATTGATATCGAAAACAAACCCAAACAACCTATTTTAAAAAATACACTTATGATAAGCCTTACAAATGCAAAATAAATTTACCAAGCCTGTAAACTACAAGACTCTATCATAACCTTGAATTTATTGGAATAAACGCAACTTTACGCAATGGCGTAAACATACTGGGAGGCGAGCGAGCAAAATTAAGAGGAGAAGACCTAAGGGTGAATCTTATTCACAGGAATATTTATCACCAACAGCAAGGTTGGGTTGAGATTTGTTCAATTTTGAACGAGAAGTGAGCTCATGTAGGTATTCTTTGGACCATCGGTTTCAGAAATGTTGAATTTTTTGCTGTAGAAGAGTCCAGCGAAGGCGAAGAGAGATTTGAAACAACGGGTTTTCCGGGAAGTCCAAGGATTGGAAACCCAAGGGCCTTTTTGTAAATTTTGGAAAGGAATTTGAAAATATGAACAATGACAATTAACAGACGAAGTACGTATGAAAATTTATCAACGACAAGAGAAAAACATGGATTTCGACTCAGCAAGAGGAAAACTAGACAATGAGATGGAAGAGCGAGTGATTTGTGTCAAAAGGAGAGTTTTCCAGAGATGAAGATGCGGAGTTTAAAGAATAGATCTGACGAATAGTTTCAGCACAAAGGCGACGAGTGTGAATGCACAAAGGCGAGAGAGAGAATGCACAAAGGCGAGAAAGAGAATGCACATGGGCGACAGATGAGAGAGTCGCAAGCATCCACATATCGTGGCGATTTCAACTGAACCTATACGAGAGAGAGAGAGAGCGCGCGAGTGAGTGACGAACGATCCACATGTCGTGAAAGAAAGTCAGATCTGAACTGGACTGAAGAAGAAGGTGGCAACAAGCTGAAGAGAAATAGGCTTTTCTGGAGTAGACGTGTGTAGAATCAAAGCTGCGGCAAGACCAATTGATGAAGCGACACAAAAATTGAGAAATAACTTGCTTGGAGCTGTCTTAATGCGAGTTTGTCATTTTTTGAATTAAAATTACAATAAATATTTTAAATAGTATAACATTAGATACAATATGATTTCAAGTGTCATTCTTAAATAACAACTTAGTTTATACAACAATAATAATATAAAATCTAAAAGAATTTTTTATCAGAAAATTAATACACAAGATATTTGTTATATTCAACTATCATCAACAATAAGTAATTATATAATTACTGTATAACTCGTAGTTATCAATTACAACTTTCATAACATCATTACTTCCAGTAACAACATGCTTAAAAATAATACAATATAAAGACATTCTAAATTTGACAGAACAATTTAACTTATTTATATAATAGAATAAGTTTAGATAAAAATAATATTTGAAGAGATTTTATGACAAATATTTACAAACTTTAAGAAATATAGCCTGGACATTAGATCCGGAATTAAATATCCGGCCCGGAGGACCAAAAACAACGAGCTATGTTGGGTAAAGTTAACAAAAATAAAAGAACACACAGCTCGTATTTGCCAGAAGAAATTGGACTTTAATTAGAAAGAAAAATGAACATATGTTAAATCATAACCTTAAAAAATTAAAAGAAATTATGAAATAAACATAACTTCTATACAAGAAATATCAGTTGAATCAACATATGAGATATTAAATGAGAAAATACATGAATATACATTTTTCAAATACACATTTTAATAAAGATTTAATATAACATAGGTCTGGAAATGTTATACATGCAGTGCCAAAAACGGCTACTGTGCTTCAAAATCGGTTTAGCGACCCAAATCCTAAAAGCTCCTAGTGAGCTACGTAACGTGCGTGAGCGAATTAAGCAAGGTGCCGTACAGCACCCGCTTAAATGTCCCAATCGCTCACTTGTCAAACATAAAACTAGATCGGGGAGGCGCACCCCTTGTAACAACTTAAACTATACGTCTATAAAATAAAAAGACAGCAATTTTGGCTGCCACGCCTCGGTCGCTGTACGACAGCTAGTACCTGTCCACCATTTAACAGCGCTTGGAGCTGATTTGGCTGATGGCCAGCCCTATTACCAAGGTTGGTTTCCAGCAGCAGAGCTGTAGGAGTCCAATTACATTACATTTAATAATCCCTTAAAATTAACGATGACGGTTGAACATAGCAACCTCATCGAGGAACTCCCACACGGTCCGACAGTGCGGCTCGCGCCACACTGCCTCGCCGCTTGTGAGCGGCCAGGTTTCCCCCTGACCTCTAAGTTCCAGGGTGGCTCGGTCTCTGGCCCCCCCAAGAGCAGGGCAGTCGTACATCATATGTACATTCGACTGGACCTCCCCGCAGACACACAACTCATCAGCCACCAGGCGAAACCGAAACAGATATTGGTTCAGGTTAACATGGTTGGTGAGCACCTGGGCACCCGACGCCCTTAGAAAAGAACTCGAGGCATACCATCCCCCCAGATCCTGTATAAAACTATACAAGGATCTTCCCTTAGTCGTGGTGTGCCATTCAAGCTGCCATGCCTCCATCGCGAGGCTTTGTAGCCTTTTCCGCAGACGGGAGATGGGCAACTGGACGAAATTTTGTTCCGGTGCATTGTGATCACCGTTCCGCTCCGTTCTGGCCCGGCTCGAAACCGCATCCCAAATGCCTCGGCCTCCCGACCTCTTCGCAACTTCCACATGACTGCCCGAATTTTCACCACTAAATCGATTGGGAGAGCCTTTCTCAATACAGTAGTAGCCTCGTAGGAGGTTGTTTTAAATACACCAGTGCATACTATCATGGCTCTGCGCTGGGCACTCCTTAAATTTTGAAGTAGTGCTCTATTCCTTTCCAACCTATGCGCCCAAACTGGCGCCGCGTATGCAATCATACTGCGATCATACGAAGACGCCTCGGTACACCAAGTACATTTGGCGGCCCGACAGCCCGCAGTCTTTCCGAGCAATCCTTCTAAGTTTGTGCATCACAGAGACAGCGTCCGCCGCAACTTGTTTAATATGGTTACTAAAAAGCAACTTATCATCAAACAAAACACCTAGGTACTTATGAACCCTTACTCGGCTGATTACACAGCCTTTATATTTAATGTGGGGGTTTCGACTGCATGATAATTTGTCTGCGCCCTTTAGAAGCATAAACTTCGTTTTGGGCACAGAAATCTTTAAATTTTGCATGTCCATCCAGCCTTCGGCGGTTGACAAGGCCGCCTGCGCTCTGCTTTCTAGCTGTGGTCGTGAATCTCCACGAACCAAAAGGAGACAGTCATCGGCGAAAGCCTGGACCGTGACTCCTTCTGGGAAAGTCAATCCCAGAAATCCGTCAAACACCAGGTTCCACAGCTGGGGACCGAGAACGGAACCCTGCGGGCTTCCCCTGGTGACGGACTTTTCCACAACTAGGTGTGCATCTTTAAACAGAGCCGTTCAGTTAGACAAATAGTCTCTTACCACGGCCTGTGTGGCTTCGGGAACATTGCGGCGTTCCAAAGCATAGATGACAGAACTCCAACACAAGGAAGAAAATGCTGCTTCTATAACCAAAATATTTGCAGTCTGCGGTTTCCACTTCGGTAAGAGCATTTAAGATGCAATCCTCGGTGCCAACCCCTTTCATAAAGCCATACTGGCCTCGATTTAGAATACGGCTCATATCGATGCTTTCTTCGAGCCGTTCCACAACCAGCCTTTCAAGCAACTTGCCGAGGACCGGCATGAGGCTGATGGGTCGATAACTGCCGACCTCACCAGGATCCTTTCCAGGTTTCAGGAGTACCCTTACCAAAGCCACCTTCCAGCAACCCGGAAAGCAGCCCCAGCTTAGGCATCCCGTGAACAGCCTGCTGAGAGGCTCCCTTACGACAGGCAATAAATGATGGAAAATATCCGGGTCAAGTTGGTCAATCCCCGGTGCCTTCTTTAATGCCATTCGAGAAACCACTCAGTCTATATCTTCGGGTTCCACGGTCCGAACGCCAGGGAATGGTGTTTCACCCGCCCTAACGCCGATTTCCGCTTCACCCTCCGGAGAATCTGGAAACAGAGTATCCAGGAACGCCCGGTAAGTCACCACAGATGTTAACGTGTGGTCACGACCACCTAACCCGCATCGAACACTGGACAACACGTGCAATGGCTTTGGCTTGTAACAAGTCTTTGCGAGCTGCCAGGGATCGCGCTGCAATTCGCGCATGGAGTCTTTCCAAAACTTGAGTTTGGCTTCCTTGATGGCGTGAACATATGTGTTACGGGCACGCCGGTAGATCCGAAGACGCTCAGCGTGCACGTGGTTAACGATAATCCCCGTTGGGGGGCAACGCTGGTACCTTATCCGCGCGGACCTCACTCTTGCGCGCAGCACGCTAAGGTCAGAGGACCACCATTTCTTGCCGGGCCTCCGTCTGCCTTCCACAGACGCCCCCCCGGAAAATGGGGTCATGACGGCTCCAGGCACGCTCAGATCAGCGGACTGGCTGCTTGTGACGGGTCCGTCCATTGGCCTAGGCCGCCGTAGGACCTCGTCGCAGCCAGTCTTGATGGCCCGGCCGATTAGCTCCGCCATCAATTCCACCTCCTTCCTAGACTCCATGCTCCACTGCAATCCCTGCAATGCAGCATCGCATACCCGCCTCAGCCTGCGCTGATCCAGGCCCCTTAGGTTGTAGCGACCTGGATTTGGTGCCCTTAGACCGCCTCCGTAAGCAATATCATAGGTTATAAGCCTATGATCGCTCACACTAGCCTCGGGCCAGACAGTCCAACTACCTATCCTCTGAAGCAAGTCACCCGTCACCAAAGTGACGTCGATGTAACTTTATCCCAGTTCGCTGGAGAAAGTTGGTGGCTGCTCCGCATCGTTAATGAGGTAGAGGTTCCTGGCTTCTGCGAACTGTTCGAGACCAGCGCCTCTGGGGTCTGTGAGTGGAGAACCCCAGGCGGTAGACTTGGCGTTAGCATCCAGGGCAACCAACACTCTGGTGCCCGGGAGACTGTCCAGAATCCCGCCCAACTTCGCCAGCAAGTCATCGATACTCCATCCAAGCTGGAAGTATCCCGACACGTGTACGACATCGAGCGTATCCCTCGTGATTCGCACCACGGTGAATCGCTCATCAGACCACTGGGGCATCCACAACACACCCAGAGCGTCTGAGCCCACCACGACCGCAGAGAGCGGCCGTCCCCCACGAGAATGAATAACCTTCACCCCGTGGAAGCCGACCACCCTATCCGCGACCGTGTATGGCTCCTGGACCAAAAGGACCTCGAGGTCGTACTCCTCAAGGAGCCTCATGACCTCGCTCGTGGCCGCCCGGAAATGGTGCAGATTAATCTGCCCCAGGCGTAGGCGTTCGAGTGGGTGGAGGCCGTCCCCAAGGGTTTCTTCCCGTTCAGGCGTCGCCATAGGCTGTGTTCTTTACAGCTTTAGCCCGTGCCATCTCGTACGCCCTACATTGCCTACTCCCGACTCGGTGTCCAGCATCACTGCCTTTCACCTGGGCACAGGCGGCACACTTGGCCGGCGACGATTTGTGCGGGCAGCTGGCTGCCCTGTGCCCCGAAGCGGAACAGTGGCCACACATCTCCTTTTGCGCTCGGCAACGCAGAGCGGTGTGTCCATAGCCCTGACACTTGAAGCAACGGGCTACCTCAATATGGTCGACCACCCTACAGGCAGTCCACCCAAAAAACAGTCTTCCACCAGCCACTAAGACCTGCCGGATCTTAGCCGAGGTCTCGAGTACCCAGTGACTTCTTTGGGAGTCCTTTCTCCCCAACTGCCGGACAACCTTGGCTTCCCGAAGGAAGTCCTCGACAGCCATATCCAAAACAGGATTTTGGCTGTGAATCGCCTTGAGGATTTCGGGCTCCTCTACCCTTGTTGCCCTCGGCATATCATAGACCAATATCTGCGGCCTACGCTCGGCCAGCAGCTGAGCCTTCAGCCCGTTCTTGGCAAGAACCGTGGCCTCCAGCAGTTGTTTAGCCTGCTGCTCATTTACCA
Organism: Lycorma delicatula; assembly: GCF_047948215.1. NCBI lineage: Eukaryota > Metazoa > Arthropoda > Insecta > Hemiptera > Fulgoridae > Lycorma > Lycorma delicatula. The sequence continues at coordinate 30,248,307 of NC_134455.1, forward strand.
CCTTCAGGACCACTCCGTGATCCCTTGTTTTGGTGACCCGGGAAATTTGGAACCTTTCCTTCCTCGGGTCCAGGATCTTCTTGAGGGTTAGCTCCGTCATTGCTGACGAAGCCCCCTGATCAGGTTTAATTGGGACCACCTTAATAGTGGCCCGCTTAATTTTGTTTGCCGGCGCCTGGGCTGGCGGCGGCGGACCTACTCGCCTAGGCGCAGGCGCGGCCGTTACTGCGCCTGCGCCTTCCGAGACCTCCTTATCAGAAGACCGGGGCCGCGGCGGTGACCTACCGATTGACACATCACAGTGTGTTAGTATATAAATATTTAATTTATAAGTTACTGGAATAGAAATCAAGTTTAATATTGTTATATATAGACCTAGTTTTATTGAATTTACTTCTAGTAAGTAACCCCCTGACCCCCGTATTGGACCCCTCCGATTATAGTGAGTGGGGTATCAAGTTAATTGGGATTGAGTTGAGAGTTAGATTTTTAACATTTTATAATTTTATCTGCTTTTGCTGAATTGTGAGATGGCTGACAAATGTTTTAAACCTAAAAAAACACTGGCTCGTTCCCCTGTTAGGATGGAAGTATCGCAGCAGGAATAGTCTGTGAGCCAATTGGAGAGCGTGTCTCCGCAGACTACACCTAGTGTACGGACAGTCCCACTTCCACAAAGAGACAAGAGAAGGGAGGCCCCTGGTGATAAGCCTCAAAAACGTAAACTAGAGGAGATTGAAGCTAGCACAGATAGTGATTCTATCGAGGACACAGACTTTGATCAGTTGATGAAAGAAGTTGGAAATTTAGTGAAATTAGTGCATGGAAGCACTAATACTAAGAAAGAAATTAAAGAATGCGCTTTTAAGATTCTTGAATTAGCTAAAGACTTAGGAACCTCGGTGAGGGCTCTTTATGAGCTCTCACATCCGAAGCAATGTAATGAGATTCCGACTCAGACTGAATTGCCACACCAAAGTCAAGTAGTGGACATAATGGCGGATATAACATCGGACGATTATCTGATACGCCTCCTACATAGGAAAAGGCCTATTGATTTATTGCAGCGTCTTGTACAACTAGAGGAATATCCACAGGAGGGTGACACGTGTCATTTTCATGACATTGTGGAAAATAAAAGCGTTCAAGAATCTAGGAGTTACCAAGCGAAACCAGGTGAAATAAAGCAAGATATCTCTACTATAATGTGTAGTGATGCTTCTACGATTCAATTTACGCTATATACAATATTTTATGACTCATCGGAGCATGAGGAGCCATTACTCAAGACGATATTAGCTGCCTTGAAAAGAGTTGTAAGTAGTTCTGCAGTGCCGACTTTCGTTCTTCCTGGAGGCAAATTCGGGACAAGCTTACGCAAGATTATATTGTACTTGCTTCGTCAACAGGAGGGAAACATTAAGATTTATGTCCGACCAGGAGAAGGACGACAAGAAGTAAAACAGGTCTTAAGAACTACACCCGCGGTAACTGATAGCGGTACTGTTATTGTTAAAGCGCAGGGAAGATCCTACGCGGATTTATTACGGACTGTCAAGTCTTCGGTGTCACAAGAAGAAGTGGGTGATATTTTGTCACTAAAGAAAGGTGTAAATGATGATTTATATATTCGGGTCCAAGGTTCAAAGAAAGCTGCCGAGCTGAAAACGTTATTGAAAACCAAGGCGGCTGATCTTAAAATTGATCTCAGGTCACGTGAAAGCAGGCGGACGGTGGTACATGTTAAGGACATAGCCATGGATACAACAGAAGAAGAAATAACCACTGCGTTATCGCGAGTACTCGGTGAGGACGAAAACTTTAAATTATCGTCAATAAGACAAGCTTACGGTGAAACTAAAAACGTCACCGTAATCACGAACTTCCGGGCCGCAAAAAAATTAACGGAAAGACGGGTTCGCATCGGCTGGGTTCATTGTGGTGAGTACATAAGAGAACCGGAAGAAAGATGTTTTAGATGTTGGTCTTTCGGCCACGTCTCTGCGACCTGCAAGGGTGTGGACCGTTTGCAACTGTGCTACGGGTGTGGAAAAGCGGGTCATCACAGAGCACAATGTAAAGATCTGACAACGTGCATGCTATGTGGTAAGGAGGGCCACAGGACCGGTCGGTGTACTGTTGCAAAATAAGATTGCTACAAATCAATTGCAATAGGAGCCGACAGTCATTGGCTTTATCGTGGGACACCGCTTTGACGGAGCGCTCAGACATCATTTTTGTGTCGGAACCTACTTATGATCTTACTTCTGGAACAGGATAGCTAGTGTATGCGACAACGACAGCAGCTATTGGTTTTCCGGTGTCTGGGATCCCTATAATTAGCAGTGGCAGCAGTGACGGTTTTATATGGGCCGACCTCGGTGAAATCGTGGTATTTTCTTGCTACAATTCTCCAAATGCGGGAATAGATAATTTTGTAGTATTCCTAGAAAATCTTGCAGGAGAGGTTATGAGGCATAGAGGTCGTAAAGTCTTAATCGCTGGAGACTTTAACGCCAAAAGTCCCGAATTTGCGGGAACTGTAAACAGTCTAAGAGGGCGTCACCTGAGTGAGTATGTTAATACACTAGGGCTGACTTGTATAAACGGTGAAGATATGACGTTCCGTAGACGAATGTCGTGTTCGGCAATAGATTTAGCCTTTACAACGAGTACTGATATTAACGACTTCTTTGATTGGAGGATTATTAATAAAGAGAGTTTATCGGACCATCTATTTATACCATTTGAGTCCCGATCCAGGGAAATTCGTGTAATGTCGGGAAGGCTGATCGTCTCCAAAAAAGGATGCTTACGGTTCAGAGACAGAATAATCCTAAGACTTGCTGGCGATATGTCCCCCGAAGACTTTGTGGAACAAGTTCAAGAGGAATGCGGAAAAGCGGGGGTCTTAGTTTATCCCCGGAGGCAGCAACATGCTTACTGGTGGTCGCCTGATTTGGAACAACTACGGAAGGCAGCATGGAAAGCAAGAAGAGCCTACCAAAGATCGGATAGGCAGAATGCTAGATGCTGCGCGTGAGGGATGCTGCGCGTGAGGTATATGTGGATGCAAGGAATGCATATAATGCATCAATTAAAAGGGCTAAAGCCAGTTGCTGGAAGCGACTGTGTCAAGATATAGATGCTGATCCATGGGGCAGGGGTTTTAAAATTGTTACCAACAAGTTAGGGAAGAGATTACCTGCCTTAACAGACGATAAGACCCATCGTGTTGTTAAGGAATTATTTCCTCAGCAAACGGATCCTATTCGGGAAGAGATTGTGGATAATAGCTTTGAACTTCTTGACGCTAGTGAGCTATTAATGGCGGTGAAAAGACTGAAGCTACATAAGGGACTCGGGCCAGATGGCATTCCAGCCGAGATAATCAGAATATTAGCAGAGAGGATGCCTGCAGAGCTTCTTAATATCATGAATAAGATCCTGAGAGATGGTTGTATTCCAATGCAATGGAAAGAGTCCAGGTTGGCCCTTATTAAGAAACCGGGGACCGATGACTTACAAGTAGTATATAGACCTATATGCATGATTAATAACATCTGCAAACTCCTAGAGAGATTGTTCGAATTGCGGCTGAAAAATGCGATTGAAGAACATGGTGGCCTTTCTAACGCACAATTTGGTTTCCGTAAGGGGCGTTCTACGGTGGGTGCTGTTGACAGTTATGCGTCTGGTGGAGGAAGCGGCATCGGGTACTTGGCGCACCAGGAAGATACCAATTGTGATATTGCTTGATGTGAGCAATGCTTTTAATTCGCTGAAATGGGATGCGATCCTACAAGCGTTGAGTGATAAGGATATTCCTGGATACCTAAGAAGAATTATCCAGATTTACCTGCAGGATAGGTTTGTTGTTTGTCACCAGAGTAGATCCTGCTTCCGCTTCAAAGTGACGTGTGGAGTGCCTCAAGGCTCTGTCTTGGGGCCACTCCTTTGGAATCTGGTCTATGACGGAATTCTCGGGCTGAGTTATCCTCTGGGTGTTTTCCCAGTGGCTTTTGCTGACGACCTGGCCTTGGTTGTTACTGGAAAAACTGAAGTAGAGGTATCGGAGAAGGCAAACGCAGCGATACGAATGGCAGAAGTCTGGATGTCCACTAAAGGCTTAAAACTTTGGCATGGTAAAACAAAATACGTAGTCATGACAGGTCGTAGGAGAATATCTGACATCCTAATTCGAGTAGGGGGTAATCTCGTCCAGCAACAGACTTCAGCCAAATATTTAGGGATCTGGCTTGACAAGAGGAGGAGTTTTACGGCACACGTGAATGAAATACGTAAACGAGCTGAATGCACGGTCAAAAATCTTAGCAGATTACTCGGTAATATGACAGGATCCAGAACTGCGAAGCGTAAGATTTACGCTCACGTAGTTAATTCCATCTTACTTTACGGTATAAAAGTCTGGGAAAGAGCTCTGCGTGCCGACAAGAACAGAAGAGCCCTTGAAGGAATTCAACGGCGCATGGGCTTAAGAGTGATATGCGCATATTCTTCAGTCTCCACAGAGGCAGTACTCGTAATTGCAGGAGTTCCTTCGCTTAAACAACTGGCGGAGATGCGAGTGAGTATAGCATGTGGACAACCTTCTAAAGAAGCATATGAAGAGATGCTGCGTAATTGGCAACGTCGTTGGTATGTAGCCAACACGGGACGATGGACACATCGTTTGATACCTTTGATCCGACCATGGATAGAAAGGAAGTTCGGGGACATAAATTATTGGATAACGCAATTTTTTACAGGGCATGGGTCGTTCAGGTCTTATTTATGTGCGAGACTAAGGGTAGATAACAACAACTGTCCTTACTGTGGGGCATATGATTCCCCTGAAGATGTAGTATTTGAATGTAACCGTTGGACTGAAAGCAGGCAATCCTGTGTAAGACGTATAGGGCCATTATCTACGGAGAATGTGGTGGATAAAATGCTACTTAACGAGGATAACTTTAATGTGATCTCGTCGTTTATAACCGCAGTTATAAAGAAGAAAGATGAGGAAGCTCGTCAAAAAGAAACCGCTCGCTGATGACGGCTTGTCGTAGGTGGAATTTCCACCTACGAAATAAAAGAGCTAACCGGTGAACTGACCTGCCGTGCCGGACATACAGCCGGCGGGCGGGGAGGCGAGCTAGAGTAAAGGACACTCCTCTGGCGCGAGTCAAACTTGATTGTAGATCCGTTCCAGAGGAGTAGGTGGGAATATATAAAAAAAAAAAAAAAAAAGGTTTACTAACCGCCGCTGTTCGTTGTCAACCCCGACGACAAGAACGTAGGACACTGCCGCTTGCAAAATCGAATTGCACCGGTTGCATAAAACACAAGCTTTGCAGTACGGGGCCAGAGGCCGAGAAGCGATCTGGCCTTTTTGGAAGGTCGGCTAATGGAGCAGGACCGGCTCGCCTCCGTTGTAGACAGTGCTGTTGCTCGGGTTCTCTCGAGCTCGCATCCTTCGGACTTTGCTTCTGCGGTCCGTCGTCCTCCAAGTCCCCCTCCGCTTAATGTTCCGTCCTCTTCTAAAAAAATTCTGCATCCTCCGGCCGTCTCCGGGAATGTTGCCTTTGTCCGGCCAGCCCGGCCTTCGTCCACGGATCCTCGTGTTGCCTCGCGTGCGACGGTCGCCTCGTTGAAGATGGTCGTTAAGCCACGAGAGGGGGCCATTGGGGTGCGTAGTTTGCGCCAGCTCCCGTGGGGCGACGTTTTAATTGAGGCTGCTGATAAAGCGGGTCTTGACAAACTTGCTGATTGTGCGGCCTTACGGGATGACGGTTTGGTCCTTTCGCGTCCCCGCCCATTGAAGCCAAAAGTGATGATCTACGATGTTCTCGTCGATCTTTCCCGAACGGAGGTTTTGGAGTGTTTGTTCTCCCAAAACGAGTTCGGTCAGCCCTCCCGCGATGAATTTGACGCCGGTTTCAAGGTACTGAACGTGGTTACTTCTCGTGCCGGTGAGACCCATTGGTTGGGGGAGTGTTCCCCCGTGGTTCGTAACTGGCTGCGGCTTCGTGACCGGCTTTTTATTGATTGGAGCTGCTGCAGGATCAGAGACTATGGTGACGTTACTAGGTGTTTCCGCTGCCAGGGGTACGGTCACGTCTCGAAGTACTGTCGGGAGCCTGAGGTTTGCGGGCACTGTGGTGGGCCCCACGACTTGAAGGCCTGTACCTCTCGTGCGGAGTCCTTTCCTTGCCCGGCCTGCTCGCGGTTTGGTAAGTCTTTACGTCATGCGGTCACCAGCCGGGAGTGTCCGGCTTACCAGCGGGCCTTAGAGTTGCGTGTAAAACGTACCGATTATGGCCGGTAATTCTCCTGCCGTCTTTCCCGCTCGTCCGGCTCCCTATTTTATTCCTTGGGTTGCAGGGTCCTGTTCCCTTTGTACCGGTTGGTTTGCTAAACCGGGGGATCTTCTTCGCCACCACGGGTTGTTTCATTCCGATGCGGTAATCGAGTTTACTTGCCGGCGGTGTGGTAAGGGGTTCTCCCGTCCCCATGCCGCCTCTTGTCATTATAGCAAGTGCCCTGGGCCTTCTTCAGTTGAGTTGCTTCATCAGTGTGCTCACTGTTCGCAGGCCTTTGGGAGTTCTCGGGGCCTCACGCAGCATGTGCGTCATTGTCACCCTTCCGTTCGGTTAGCTGAGCGACGCTCCCTTCTGTCTTCGGTTCGACATGCTGGCCGTGGGGTCTGGACTGACGATGAGACGTCCGTATTGGTTGACTTTTTTCGCGGCCCTGCGGTTGAACGTCGGTACACTCCTGACGTGTTGCCTGCTCTTCCCGGTAAGTCCCCCAAGCAGGTTAGGGACAAGGTTGCCCTTCTACGCAGGAGTGGAGTTATCCCCCCTTGCGGTCTCCCTCCGCTTCGCCAGTACCCTCCCCTTGGTCTCCTGGTTCTTCCCTTTCGTCCTCTTTGGATGGGGTTGCCGCCCCTCCCAATTCTTCTCCTGGTGCCGGTTGGTCTGATTGTCCGCGTGACTTTTGGTTGTCCCTTGAGCACGTTCACCCCCTTGCGGTTGACCTAGAGGTTATGTGGGGTGGTGCCGTTGCTTCCCTCCCCCTGGCAGTTTTGATGAGTTTGTGGGGCGGCTTACGGGGGACCTAATTCCTCGCTTCCGTGCGGATCATCCTGTCGTTCGACCCAGTCGGAATTTTCGGCGTTCCGATCCCCGTTCACGGGGTTCTGATACGCGTCGTCGTTATGCGGCGACGCAAAATTTATTTCGGTCGAACCCGTCCAAGCTTGCCGATCTGCTTCGTCGGGACCTGCTTGGTGATCTGTTGCCTGGTCCTGTTGCGCGCCCCCTGCGGCCTCTGTGGCGTCGGGAATCCCCCGGGCCTTGCCGTCTTGCTTTGCCCCCTCCTACTCGTTCTTCTCTCTGCAACCCAGTGACGTCGGGCGAAGTTCGTGCCCGGCTTAAGCGATCCAAAAAGCGGGGTGCCCCGGGTCCGGACGGTCTTCGTCGGGAGATGATATTGGGGGTTGCCGGGCTTAACGACGTTCTGGCGGGGCTTTTTAATTTACTCCTCTACACCGGGTATTACCCCTCTGTCTGGCGTCGCTGTTCCACCAGACTGATCCCCAAGGAGGGTAGGGACCTTTCTACCTTTTCCTTTTTTGACCTTCTGGGGTCAATTGGCGGCCAATTACTGTTGGCAATCTCCTGGCCCGCCTTTATAGTGGCGTTCTTGAGGGGAAACTTCGGTCTTGCGTCTCGCTTTGCTCCTCGCAGCGTGGTTTCGTCCCTGGGAATGGTTGTTTTATTAACTTCCATCTTATGCAGCGTGCTTTGTCGGTGGGCAAGGGGAATCGCCTTTGCTCCGCCATTCTTGATGTCAGTAAAGCCTTTGACAGTGTCTCGCACGCTGCTATTTTTGAGGTCTTGCGCTCCCAAGGGGTTCCTTTTCCCATCTTATTGGCTGTAAGAGAGATGTATCGCGATACGCATATTTCCTTTCAGGACTGTGGTGAGTTTAACCTGTTTTTGAGACGTGGGATTAAACAGGGGGACCCCCTTTCCCCCCTGTTGTTTAACCTTGTGTTGGATGTCTTGTTCCGCCGGTTGGAATCTATAAGTAGGTCGTTTAGGGCGGACGGGGTTTCGTTGCCTGTTCTTGCTTTTGCGGACGACCTGGTTTTGCTGGCTCCCGACCCGCCCTCCCTTCAGGGGCTTCTTGACGAGGCTTTTTGGGCTTCGTTGGTCTGGAGTTGTCTCCCTCTAAAAGCTTTGTTTTTGAGGTTCGTCGGCAGGGTAAATCCTGGGTCGACGTTTCTCTTTCCGTTTTCGTTGATGGTCGGGAGCTTCGGAATGTGTCTGCTGAGGAGGAGGTGCGCTATTTGGGTGCCTTCTTCTCCCTTGCGCATGGGACATCTGGTCCTCGTGCAATCCAGGTTGTTGTCCAGGTGTGTGAGCGGGTTTCGCGTCTCCCATTGAAGCCCCGCCAGAAGCTCGACCTTCTTATCTACTACGTCTTACCGGGTTTCTACTACTGGTTCACGCTTCAGCCTTTGTCGTCTAATAAATTGCGGGCGCTGGATTCTGTTATTCGGCGGTTTATCAAACAGTTTTTCCATCTTCCAGTTTGCGCTTCTAACGGGCTCCTTTACGCGCGGCGCCTTGATGGCGGGTTGGGTGTTCCTCGCCTGGCGGACCTGCTTCGGGCGTCGACCCTTAAAGCCTTTTGCCTCCTGCGGGACACTACCGATGAGGTGGTTCGGCGTGTCTTGCTTGAGCCTGCTCTGCCCAGGTTTGCTGCTGTGGCTCACACCATGGGGCTCTCTTGGCCCGTCTCTGTGGGTGACCTCGATAGGTGGAAGCGTGCCAGGAAGGTCGCCGAGTTTTCTGATTGGGCGGAGCAGGAGTCTCAGGGGCGTGGGATCCACGCCTTTAAAGGTAATCGTGTGGGCAATGCCTGGCTTAGGCGCCCGGTCCTTTTTCCGGGTGAAGAGATTGATCTGTTAAAGATGAGGTGTAACGTGTTTCCCACCTGTTGTTTTTTGCGACGTCTGAATCCGTTTGAGGACGTCGTTTGTCGGCGTTGCTGCTCCGCCAATGAGACCTTGGCCCATGTCCTTGGGAAGTGTCCTGCCGGTTGTGGTGCCCGTATTCGCCGCCATGATGTGGTGGTTGACTTCATTGAGGGGGGGGGGTGCGGGCTGCTGGTCATCATTTTGCCCGTGAACAGCTGTTTTCCTGTGGGTCCACCACTTTGCAGCCTGACCTGGTTGTTAAAGCACCGGGGAAGGCCTTTGTGGTGGACGTCACTGTTCGGTATGAGCAGGGTTCCTTGCGCTAGGGAGAAGGTGGCTAAATATTCTTTCATCTTGCCAGCGGTTGCGTCGGCTTTTGGTGTCTCATCCGTTCAGGTGTTGCCTATTGTTATTGGGGCCCGTGGGGGTTTAATTAGTTCCACGCTCCGCAACCTTTCGTCGCTTGGTTTGGGTGACCCTTCTGAGGTTGAGGCGGTTGTGACTCGGGTGCTTCGCTCCTCTGTAGCGATTTGCCCGGGCGCATTTAGACTGTGGTTAGTGTTCTTGGTTGCCTTTCAGGTTTTTTTTTATGCTTGTTTGTGCTTATTTCTGCTTATTTGCTGTGCTTATTATTTTTTTTTGTAGTTAGTGCTTGTTGTGCTTGTTTCTGCTTAGTTTGTGCTTATTTGCGCTTTTTTGCGTTTATTTGTTACTTTCCCCTATTAGGAGAGTCTACGGCCGACCCGAGCCGGAGATTGGGTACCACGGGGACGAGTTGCCCGGTGCCTTGACTGGCATGCTCGTCATTGGTGTTGGACTCGTGGGGGAAGTGTTTTGCTTGGGCAGTGGATCTCAGTGGATCGTGGATCCCTTCGTGTCGTCATGTTATGGATGCGGGCTGAGAGTCATCTACAACACCCTTCGGGGGAATTCTCCTTACCTTCATATCTCACCCATTTTGGGGTATTGTTGGCAGTACTAACATCTGACTAGCGAAATGCCTCGTCATCAAAATAGTGACGCGCATGAATGGATTAACGAGATTTTCGCTGTCCCTATCTACTGATACTCTGGTCTCCTTTAGTGCGTCCAGAGTACTGTGGTTTATGTCAACTTTTGGTGTTTTGACTGCTGGTCGAGTGTAGACCTTCCAGTGGTATCAAGTCAGCCGATTGAGGATTGCTGCCACAGTTAGCACGAGGTATATTAGACTCATCTTTTTCGCTTTGTTGCGGGAGTGAAAGGAGAAAGTTTTCTGCGACGCGTGTCCGCCTCAACGGGGCTGAAAGGTGGCAACGACTGCTGGTCGTTAGCCCCCGTAACAGAACAGGCCGAGCCTTTAGTCCTTCTGCGCTCTTTTCAGAGCGAGGGCAGTAATTTGTGGTTTTTCGCCGTACAAACCGTATTGCGATCAATCGATCCAGCAGCGGCCAAGAGGCACAAAGAGTGACAGGAGAACGTAAAGGTCTCCAACTGCCCGAACTCGCTGCGGGCAGTCGTCACACAGTGGGCTTGCCCAAAAGCATGGATAGTAAGACAGCGAGATCTTTAGTGAGTCAGGCCGATAGGGGATCTTCGGTCATGACAGGTTTTCAGGGGGTTAAGAAGTCCAGGCGGAAGCGTAAGCCGGAACCCGTTCCGTCCTCATCCTCGTCCAGCGACGAGTCGAGCGCGATGGACACGGAAGCACCCGTCCGGGCTAAGACATCGCCGGCAGTAGATGGTTTCCGCAAGGCAAGGGGCAGACCCGGCAGTTCTGCCCAATTAGCTAAGGGGGTCCAGGATGATCTGGATCACCTTATTGAGTTCTTGACACTCCTGGGTGCCGTCAGCCTTGGAGCAAAGAAAAACATGCTGCCGCGGATACTCCGTGTGAAGTCCGCGGTAGCAGCTTTGTCCGAGGGATTCGAGTCCCTGGCCTCCAGGCCCAAGGAGGTCAGGGCTCCTGCCCCAAAAATAGTGCAGGCCCCATCGGCGCAGCCCAGGCGCTACGCCGATGTGTTGAAAAATAAGCGGGAAGCTAGCAAGGTGGCTAGGAAACCGGAGGAGATTTTCATTAACAAGGCTGAGGGCTCGAAGACCACGAGCACGGAGTTGAATCGCGACTTCCAGGTCGCTCTTCGCAGTGAACGGAAGGAGCTGAGTATCAGGGATATTAAAGAGACCAGCAAGGGTTTAGTTGTGGTTGCTGACAACAAGGAGACTATCCGAGTGATCACGGAGTCTCCCGCGGTAAAGAAGCTTGAGGTCAAGGTAGACCCCAAGTGACTGAGAAGGCCCCGTGTCATAATATATGACCTTGAGCGTAGCCTGCCGGACAAGGAGGTTCTGTCTCTCATTCGAGAGCAGAATACAAACTTGGACGAGGCGACGTTTAAAAGTGAGTGTAGGTTGGTCTTCAAGACCGGGAAGCGTGATGCCCCAAGGTATCACGGGGTATTCGAGTTAGGGGCTGGTCTCTTCCAGAGGTTCGTGTCCGAGGGACGAATTTTTCTGGATTTCGCATCCTGCCGCGTCAAGGAATACCTTGACGTGCAGCGTTGCTTCAAGTGTTGTCGCTATGGCCATAGGGCCAAGTTCTGTAGATACGCGTCGGTCTGCGTGCACTGTGATGATGAGGGCCACAAGCGCGACGACTGTCCGCTTAAGAAAGAGGCTCCGAGTTGTGTCATCTGTAAAAGGTTGCGCAAGAACAGTAGGCAGTCAGTTTCCAGCAGGGAGTGCGGTTGTTATTTGAGAGCAGTTGAGATTTATTTCAACTCTCTTGATGGTTAGATTCGGTCAGCTTAATGCCCAGGGTGCCTACGCGGTCCAAGTAGAGTTAGGTGAAGTTGTCGAACACCGGAGCCTTGATGTTGTCCTTCTACAGCACCCTTAAGTGATTAAGGGTGATCTGCCAGGTTTTTCAGGCTGGAACAAGTTCTATGTTGGTGACAGTAAATCCGCCGTGCTGTGCAGGAAGTCATTAGATAGTGTCTTCATACGGCAGGCCTCTGACACGCATCATGTCGTTGTCAAGCTTGCTGTGGATGGTGTAGACTTGGTTGTTGTTAGTTCGTACTTTCAGTACAGCGACCCCACTGAACTTCATTTGGAAAGATGGGATAATATAATCAGGCTGGTAGCGGGCTATCCTATTCTTATAGGGGATGATGCGAACGCCAAATCGCTTCTTTGGCACAGTGGGATCTCGGATGACAGCGGTGAACTTCTGGAAGGCTTCATTGCGCAGCATCACTTTGATGTATTTACTGTAGCCGGCGAGCTGCCAACCTTCGCCGGCGCAGTTGGATTGCGGGGGGCCTTTGGTGGCACCAACATCGATGTGACCATGGTAAGGACGTCCCTGGTAGGATTCTTAACTGGTCTGCAGTCGATGATTGCGAAAGCGATCATCGACTGATAGTTTTTGATTGGCTGGGTAGGCTGCGCAATGTCTATAAAGCAGACGTTCCTGTTCAGCAGGGACGCTTCCTGCACAGGCGGGCGGATTGGCCCAAGTTTTCTCATACCCTTGCGGCCAAGATGCGGGCTTACACCCGCACCTTGGACGATGCACCCTGAGACGACCTGGCAAAGTCTTTTTCCTCGGCGGTGGTTGAAGCCGCCGAGCTTTCTATCCCCCAGAGCACGGGTCGAGAGAGAGTAGCTGGTTGGTGGACTCGTGACTTAACTGCGGTAAAACAGGCTGTGGGCCGACTCAGGAGAGCCGCACAGCGTGCGCGCGATCCTGATCGACGTACAGTACTGTTTGCGGAGTACCGTCAGAAGAGGACCGAGTACTTCCATAGTATTAGTCTTCCAAGCGGGATTCCTGGCGCTCTTTTGTCCAAGATCAAGGGAATAGAGACCCCTGGGGTGTTGTGTATAGGGTTCTCGGACATAAGCGAAAAAAGAACATTCTTCTGTCGGCTCTCTCGACCCAAGACGGCGTTGTAATAGACAAAGATCGGGTCCTAACTCATCTAATGGACGATCTTCTCCCAGATGATACCGAGGCTGGTGAGACCTCGTATCATCGGCGAGTCCGAAAGGAAGTTGTTGGTTTTAGTTCTGAGGTTGCATCGGCTGAGATCACCGAAGCGGAGGTCCGCCAAGTGATCTGCAGCCTAGCTAGGAATAAGGCCCCCGGATATGATAGTATCACGGTGGAACTCCTTGTTCGCACCCTGCCTGTCATTGTAGGTGTGTTGACTAGGGTTTATAATAGGTTGCTGTTTGCTGGGCACTTCCCAGCGTGCTGGAAACGAGGAATTTTGAAGCTGCTTTTCAAGGGTGGCGACTAGGAGCCCACTGTCAGCTCCTCCTACCGTCCTCTGACGCTCTTGCCTGTAGTTGGTAAAGTCTTCGAGAAGGTCCTGTACCTCCGCATAAATGCTAGGTTAACTTCCAACCATATGCTGATGGACGATCAGTATGGGTTCCGTCCCGGTAAGGGCACAGAGGACGCGATAACTAGGGTTATGAATTTGGCGTCAGGCAGCGAGTGCAAATATGTGCTCGGTGTCTTCTTGGATATATCCGGGGCTTTCAACAACTTGTGGTGGCCCTCAGCCTTGTTACAAAAGCGTGGTTGCACGCGAGATGAAATTAGAACTCTCTCGAGTTATTTCAGCAACAGAACTGTCGTTCTTCGTGACGGCAGTTCTGAAGTAGGAAAGACCCTGTCAAAAGGATGTCCACAGGGCAGGAGAAGACTGCAGCCTTTGTGTCGGTGCGGTTGCGTAAGCTGCGCTATATTCACTCCTTGTCGATGCGACGAGTTGAACGTCTGCAGGGGTTTGTGGACGGCTACAAAGCCGGAGTGAAGGACACTCCTGACGTTCCAAGTGGTGTGGTTGGCAGTAAGCCATTATTCTCTACGGTGGTGAGTCAATCACGACGCCATCATCAGAAGGTTGTGTTGGTAGACAGACCGGCAGAGACGACGCAGGTAGCGTTTAAGGAAGAACTGGTCCGAAAGCTGGGGGCCACAGAAAGAGGCTTAAAAATAGTCAGTGTGAAAGAAAATCAAAAAGGGTTGTGCATCTTGCCACATGACAGCGATACCGAGAAGAAAATAAAAGAGAACGAGCTGTTGCAGCCCTATGTTATGAAGTCGGTGCCATCACAACCTCTGCGGCCACGGATGATACTATATGATGTTCCCAGTAACTTAACAGAAGATCAATTGCTGGAGGCTATTCGGGTACAGAATACCAACTTGGCGCTCGATGAGTTCAAAAAATTATTGAAGGTTGCTTTCCGGACCGGGAAAAAGGAGGGACCATTGGTCCATTATGTTTTGGAATGTGACAAGGCCTTGAGGTCAGTGTTCTTGGAGACAAGCAGAGTCTTCATAGATTATCAATCATGCAAGGTTAGAGACTTTGTGAGAGTTACTCGCTGTTTAAATGTTCAGGCCTGGGCCACATGGCCAAGCAATGTAAGTCGGTGGACTTGTGTACCTATTGTGGTGAGGAGGGCCACAAGAATGCGGATTGTTCGGTCCGGAAGGCGAATGGAAAGCCTACTTGCATCAACTGTCGGAGGCTAAAGAAACCCGATAGCCACAGCTGCCTGAGTCAGGATTGCCCAGCATATAAACGGGCAAGGGAACTACTGATCATGAGAACTGATGTTTAAGGTTGGTCAGATTAATCTCGGCCGATCATACTGTAGTCAGGTGGAGTTGGAGCGATTGGCGGATTTGTTTGGGTTGGATGCCCTATTGGTGCAGGAGCCTAACGTGGTATGTGATAAGGTCACGGGGTTTACGCGTTCTTGGAACGCTATCTATATAGCTGGGGCGGCAATGTCAGCGGTGTTGGTTCGACGGAATCATCAGATCCTTAGGCTGGATGCCGTTTCCTCCTTACATCATGCCTGTGTGAAGGTTTACCTGGTTGATCAGGAATTCATCTTGGTTTCCTCGTACTTCCAATATGCGGATCCGGTGGAAGATCACCTTCAGCATTGGGACACGATACTTCAGGCTTTTCCATCTGAGCCATTGCTGATTGGTGCTGATATAAATGCAAAATCCGGATTGTGGTTTGCACCAGTGACAGATCTTCGAGGTCGTGCTGTGGAGGAATATGTGATGCGACACGGCCTCCTGGTCTTGAATGAGGAAGGTCACCTACCGACATATAGGAGACATATGAGACTATTCCAAGGCACGAACATCGATGTTACGTTGGTTCGAGGCACCTTGGGTGTCCGACGGTGGAGAGTTACAGACGAATCTTCTAGCGACCACCGTTTAATACTGTATGAGGTGGAGACACGGAGTACTCTCGGTACGGCCAGTCGGTTGGCGGAGCCTGGCCGCTACATTTTAGGACGTGCCGCCTGGGCCAAGTACGAATCACGTTTGCAAAAAAGAGGTCTTCAAGCTTGGAGAAGACAGTTCCGAGACCAACATGTAGATGTAGCTGCATTAGAATTTGGGAAAGCAGTGGTGGATGCAGCAGATTCCGCAATACCGAGGTGCACAGGCAGGGAACGGCTTTCCACATGGTGGACCATGGAATTCGCCCAATTACTATTACAAGTACGCCGTGCACGACGCCTGGCCCAGCGAGCCCGTGATCAGGACGAACGAGTTCGTTTATTTACAGCTTACCGGCAGGTGTGTAATAAATACCGGGCTCGGGTGCGCGAGGCACGGCGGCTTTCTTGGAGGCGATTTGTAACAGAACAAGGTCGAAGAGATCCTTGGGGCCTGGTTTACCGCATCACATTCGGAAAACAGAAGAGGGAGCAGGTCTTCTCTGGTCTCAGAACGCCGGATGGAGTGGAATCGAGCTTGGAGGAAGTGCTGCGGTTGCTGCTTGAGGGCATGCTGCCTAACGATAGTTTGGCGGGCGAGACGGCCTACCACGGTCGTGTTCGCCAGGAAGTAGCATCTATGGTGCTTGCAGAGCGCTCGACTTTGATAACGGAGGGAGAGTTGTTGGAAGCGCTATATTCTATGCGCCAGGGCAGGGCCCCTGGGCTGGACGGCATCACAGTTGAGTTACTGAGACGATCAATTTCATGCTAACTAGAAGATCTGCTCTATTTGTGCAACACTGTTTTAAGAGTGTCTCGGTTCCCCGTGTGCTGGAAGCTGGGGAAGCTAGTGGTGCTATACAAAGGCTCGGGGAAGGACCCCGCACAAGTGACATCTTACAGACCACTGACGTTGCTGTCTTCAGTCGGAAAGCGATTTGAGAAGATCTTATATTTTCGGGTATCGACCCGCTTTTTTGAGAATGGGAGCCTCAGCCAGCGGCAGTTTGGGTTCCGCCGTGGCTCCAGTCCGGAAGATGCTATTTGCCATGTTCAGCAGGTGATAGCAGAGACCGACCGGTACCTTTTAGGTATATTCCTCGACATCCGTGGTGCTTTTGACAACCTTTGGTGGCCGTCTGTCCTTTACCAACTGGGCAGACGTGGAGTGACGCAAGAAGAGATGGCATTATTTAAGAGCTTTTTCGAAGACAGACGAGTGGTGCTTCGTCGAGGTCAATTTGTGGGGACCAAAGTGTTGTCTAAGGGGAGCCCCCAGGGCAGTGTTCTCAGCCCACTGTTGTGGTCAGTGGAGTTTGATACGTTGTTGCGGGTGCGATTCCCGCCTGGATGCGGAGTCGTGGCTTACGCAGATGATGCGTTGTTGCTGGTGCCGGGAACTTCCCGTGTCGACTTGGAGCAGAAGACAGAGAGGGCATGCCATCAGCTACTCATTTGGGCGCAGCAACATAAACTGGAATTCAACTATGGAAAGTCCACGGCGATGATGTTGAAAGGTAGGTTTCACCCAGGTAGGCGGCCCGTCGTCCAGCTAGGCGGGCGACGCCTGCAATTTGTAGATTGCCAACGATACTTGGGTGTGCTCTTGGATGATCGAGGTACGTTTAAAGACCATTTTCGGTCGGTCGGAAACAAGGCCTGTGCCGCTTTCAGCAGCTTGCGGCGAGTGTCGGGCACGACATGGGGCCTGGGTTTTGTGGCTTTAAAAATTCTATACAAGGGCCTTTTTGAGTCGATGATGTTGTTTGCCTCAGCTGTGTGGGCACAACGACTAGAGATGCAATATTATCGTACTCTGTTAAACCGGTCTCAGCGCATGGCGCTATTGGCTTTAACGAAGGCGTATCGCACTGTGTCAGGAGAAGCTCTGACGGTGATAGCGGGGGTAAAGCCTTTGGATATCTCGGCCTGGGAGAGAGCAGAGAAATACCGTCTGAAGAGATCTGACTGATCGAGCCGTCGACCAAATGAATATTTTATCGCAGCAGGGAGACCTGTCTGAGAGTTTGAACTCACAAGTAGTAGTCAACGTTCGCGCCGATAATCTTTACAAGTTAATACGACAGCCTCCCGAAAAATTTGAAGCTCCAATGTGCATTGGGAATGAGATAGCAGCTGAAAGTCTGTTAAGTGCGGAGATCCAAAGAATTTTCTCCATGCATGATGTTCTCGTTGACCGAATTCAGGACGATTGACGGCAGATCGAGCAAGAGGTGTCGGCTTTGAGAAGTGACAACGGAGGTGAGATGCCGCAACAGTGAGGCGGCATACCTACGCAATATTTCCAGACGTTCGACGTCGCTGTACGAGTTGCCAGGTACAGCCAGACCATGTAATGACACAGGTGCTCTCAGGACACGGCGATTTCCGAGCAAAGCTTTACTCCTTTCGCTTGGTGACAGATCCAAATTGCTCAGAGTGTGGTCAGCCAGAGACGGTATCTCACGTCTTGTATGATTGTGTGCGGTACGCTTTTGCCAGAGACAGGTTGCTCCGTGACCCTCAACGGCTCGAGTTGAATTTCGACATTCCGGCTCTGCTATTTTCAAAGGCCGGTCTGGAAGTATTTGAGCGTTTTATAAGGAGCATCTTTTTAAATAGGTAGCTCGGACAGCCCGGCTGGTATGGCTCGCCCGGGTCATGCCTCCTGTTTGAGCCGGCCGGGACTCCGCATAGGGTAGGGCGGCCCACGGTTGAAGAACATCGGAAGAGATTGTGAGCAGAGCATGCAAGGGTTTCACGGATCGTCAGAGCTAGGACGTTTGAAGCTGTTTGGACGGCGATCACGTTGAAAGAAACGACCGGGTTGGCATTTGTGTGCCGGTCCGAGAATTTCCCGATGAGGCCGGAGGGAGACCGAGGATGGCTGAGGGGGGACATCTTAGCCTGGCGAATGCCTCTATGGCATAAACGTTCCGAGGGCTTTAGAGGACTGCAGGCGAAGGCTTCGGCCTAGGAACTGCAGGGGTGGTGGGCTACCGGAATAGCCCAAGGTGGGTGCCTCTTAAACAAAATTAAAGATGTCCCTATCTACTCCCCTTGGGGGACGGTCGAGCTTACGTGAATTACGTATTTGCGTTATTTCTAATTCTAGTGTCAATCGTGATTTTGAGGCTCTGTGGTCCAGATGTGACCAAGAAGCCCTGTGCTCACGCACAGGGCTTCTTGGTCACATCTGGGTCTCTGCTTTTGGGCATGCACACGTCTAAATTTTTGTTTTGGCTTACAGTGTTTGTTTAGAATGACTGTCCTGGTGGTTCCTTGTTGTGGACCAGGGAGCCCGGGGTGTGTTGCAGTAGGGGCACACCTCGCGGAATCCACCTTAAGTCGCGTTGCGGTTAAGCGGTGGTTGTTGACCTTGCATGCTCTGTTGTGCTCTCAGTGGTGTTTGTGCGGCGACAACATCAGATCCTGAGGTTGGATGCCGTTTCTTCTTTACATCATGCCTGTGCTAAAATTTGTCTGTTTGGCTGCGAATTCATCTTGATATCATCCTACTTCCAGTATGCTGATCCTGTGGAGGACCATTTACGACGCTGGGATGAGATCCTTCGAGCATTCCCTGCCGGACCGATGCTGATTGGCGCAGACGTAGACGCAAAGTCTGGACTATGGCATGCGCCAGTATGGCATTCAGCCTCGTAGATCAGTCGATCTACGAGGCCGAATGGTGGAGGAGTATGTGATGCAGAACGGCTTATTGGTTCAGAATGGAGGCGGTCAGCTGCCGACTTATAGAGGGCATACACGGCAGTTCCAGGGCACAAATATAGATATCACACTGACCCGAGGTGCCTTGGACGTCTACCGATGGAGAGTCTCTGACGAGTCTTCCAGTGACCATCGCTTAATTATGTTCGAGGTGGGAACACAGAACACAGATCTTGGAGCGGCACGTCGGTTGGCAGAGCCCGGACGCTACATATTGGGGCATGCCGACTGGACTAAATATGGGTCACGTCTGCAGAGAGGTCTTCAAGACTGGAGAAGGCGATTCCGAGACCTTGATGTAGACGTGGCTGCCTTGGAGTTTGGTAGAGTAGTGGTGGCGGCAGCAGACGCAGCAATACCAAGAAGCACAGGCCGGGAACGGCTTTCCACATGGTGGACTGCGGAGTTCACCCAGTTAAGGTTACAAGTACGCCGTGCACGACGCCTAGCCCAACGGGCACGTGATCAAGATGAGCGGTTACGCCTGTTTGCTAATTACAGACAGGCGTGTAATAGATACCGAGCCAGGGTGCGTGAGGCACGACAAGATTCATGGAGGCAATTTGTGACCGAACAAGGGCGGAGAGATCCTTGTGGTCTGGTTTACCGGATAACGTTTGGAAAAGAGAAGAGAGAGCAAGTCTTCTCTGGTTTACGGACACCTGCTGGTATAGAGACTAACTTAGAGGAGGTTCTACGGCGGTTGCTCGAGGGCTTACTGCCTGACGACACCTTAGAAGGCGAAACGGGCTATCATGGTCGGATCCGTCGGGAGCTAGCCTCATTGGTTCTTACGGACCGATCAAACTTAATATCTGAAGATGAGCTGTTGGAGGCGTTAAGTTCAATGCGCCGGGGCAGGGCCCCCGGACTCGATGGTATCACGGTGGATCTGCTACAGCGATCGATCCCGTACTTTTTGGAGGACCTCCTCTATTTAAACAACGCAGTCTTAAGGGCGTCCAAACTCCCCGTGTGTTGGAAGTTGGGGAGGCTTGTTGTCTTGTATAAAGGTTCGGGGAAAGACCCCGCACAAGTGAAGTCTTATCGACCGCTGACGTTGCTGTCTTCCGTTGGGAAGTTGTTTGAAAGAATAATTTATTTCCGGGTCTCGGCCCTTTTTTTGATCAATGGTAGCCTCAGTAGTTTACAGTTTGGCTTCCGCCGTGGTTCGAGCGCGGAGGATGCTGTTTGTCACGTCCAACGACAAATAGCAGAGGCCGACCGGTACCTTTTAGGTACATTCCTCGACATCCGTGGTGCTTTTGATAACCTTTGGTGGCCGTCTGTCCTTTACCAACTGGGCAGACGTGGATTAACAATGGAAGAGATGGCCTTGTTCAGGAGTTTCTTCGAGAACCGGCAAGTGGTACTTCGCCGAGGTCAGTTTGAACAAACCAAAGTGTTGTCTAAAGGGAGCCCCCAGGGCAGTGTCCTCAGTCCACTGTTATGGTCCGTGGAATTTGACACGTTGTTACGGGTGCGATTCCCGCCTGGATGTGGAGTCGTGGCTTACGCAGATGATGCGTTTGTGCTGGTGCCGGGAACTTCCCGTGTCGACTTGGAGCAGAAGACAGAGAGGGCATGCCATCAGCTACTCATTTGGGCGCAGCAACATAAACTGGAATTCAACTATGGAAAGTCCTTCTCGTGTGGAGATAGAGGAAAGCCGCGAGAGCATGCCATCAATTACTCGTATGGGCACAACAACATAAGCTCCAGTTTAACCATGAAAAATCCACGGCGATGATATTGAAGGGTAGGTTTCACCCTTGTCGGAGGCCCGTCGTCCACCTTGGCGGGCATCGATTACAATTTGTGGACTGCCAGCGTTACTTGGGTGTGCTCTTGGATGATCGAGGAACTTTTAAAGACCACTTCCGGTCGGTCGGTGACTGGGCCTGCGCCGCATTTAACAGCTTGCGGCGAGCATCAGGTTCGAGATGGGGCCTAGATTTCAGAGCTTTAAAGATCTTATATATGGGCTTATTTGAATCGATAATGCTGTATGCCTCTTCAGTATGGGCACAGCGGTTAGAGCTGCAGTATTATCGCAGACCATTAAACCGGTCTCAGCGCTTGGCGCTATTGGCACTAACAAAGGCGTATCGCACGGTGTCAGGAGAGGCATTGACTGTGATTGCGGGAGTAAAGCCATTGGACATCACGGCTTGGGAGAGGACCGAGAAATACCGATTAAAGAAGTCCGGAGATTTTACACCTGAACGAGCAAGAGGTGTCGAGCTTGCTGGTTATGAGAGATGGCAGAGAAGGTGGGATGCCGCCCCCCTACGCCATATTTCCTGATGTTAGACGCCGGTGTGTGAGTTGTTAAGTTCAACTGACTCATGAAATGACTCAGGTTCTCTCGGGACACGGAGACTTCCAAGCGAAGCTTTACTCCTTCCGTTTGGTGGCTGACCCAAATTGTCAGGAGTGTGGGCAGACGGAAGAGTCTGGGCAGCAAAGCGAGACGCAAGACCGAAGTTTCCCCTCAAGAACACCACTATAAAGGCGGGCCAGGAAATTGCCCACAGTTATTGGCCGCCAATTGACTCCAGAAAAAAGGTCCCTACCCTCCTTGGGGATCAGACTGGTGGAACAGCGACGCCAGGCAGACGGGTAATACCCGGTGTAAAGGAGTAAATTAAAAAGCCACGCCAGAACGTCGTTAAGTCCGGTAACTCCCAGCAACATCTCCCGACGAAGACCGTCCGGACCCGGGGCACCCCGCTTCTTGGACCACTTAAGCCGGGCACGAACTTCACCCGACGTCACTGGATTGCAAAGAGAAGAACGAGTAGGAGGGGGCAAAGAAGACGCCCCACAAACTCATCAATCCAGCCAGGAGGGGGGATAGCAACGGCACCCCACATAACCTATAGGTCAACCGCAAGGGGGTGAACGTGCTCAAGGGACAACCAGAAGTCACGCGGACAGCTGGACCAACCGGCAAGAGGAGAAGGATCGGGAGGGGCGGCAACCCCATCCAAAGAGGACGAAAGGTAAGAATCAGGAGACCCAGGGGAGCGTAATGGTGAAGCGGAGGGTGGCCGCAAGGGGGGAATAACGCCACTCCTGCGTAGAAGGGCAACCTTATCCCTAACCTGCTTGGGGAACTTGCCGGGAAGAGCAGGCAACACGTCAGAAGTGTACCGACGCCCTAACGCAGCGCCACGAAAAAATCAACTAATACGGACGTTTCATCGTCAGTCCAGATCCCACGGCCAGCATGTCGACCCCAGGATGGAAGGGAGCGCCGCTCAGCCAACCGAATGGAAGGGTGACAATGACGCACATGCTGCGTGAGGCCCCGAGAACTCCCAAAGGCCCGCGAACAGTGAGCACACTGATGAAGCAACTCAACTGAAGAAGGCCCAGGGCACTTGCTATAATGACAAGTGGCGGCATGGGGACGGGAGAACCCCTTACCACACCGCCGGCAAGTAAACTGGATTACCACATCGGAATGAAACAACCCGTGATGACGAAAAAGATCCCCCGGCCTGGTAAACCAACCCGTACAAAGGGAACAGGACTCAGTAACCCACTGAATAAAATAGGGGACCGGACGAGTGGGAGAGACGGCAGGAAAATTACCGGCCATAATCCGTACGCTTAACACGCAACCCTAAGGCCCGCTGGTAAGCCGGACACTCCCGGCTGGTGACCGCATGTCGCAAAGACTTACCAAACCGCGATCAGGCCGGGCAAGGAAAGGATTCCGCATGAGAGGTACAGGCCTTCAAGTCATGGGGCTCACCACAGTGCCCGTAAACCTCAGGCTCCCGACAAAACGTCGAAACGTGACGTCGAAACGTGACGTTACACCTAGTAACGTCACCATAGTCTCTGATCCTGCAGCAGCTCCAATCAATAAAAAGCCGGTCACGAAGCCGCAGCCAGTTACGAACCACGGGGGAACACTCCCCCAACCAATGGGTCTCACCGGCACGAGAAGTAACCACGTTCAGTACCTTGAAACCGGCGTCAAATTCATCGCGGGAGGGCTGACCGAACTCGTTTTGGGAGAACAAACACTCCAAAACCTCCGTTCGGGAAAGATCGACGAGAACATCGTAGATCATCACTTTTGGCTTCAATGGGCGGGGACGCGAAAGGACCAAACCGTCATCCCGTAAGGCCGCACAATCAGCAAGTTTGTCAAGACCCGCTTTATCAGCAGCCTCAATTAAAACGTCGCCCCACGGGAGCTGGCGCAAACTACGCACCCCAATGGCCCCCTCTCGTGGCTTAACGACCATCTTCAACGAGGCGACCGTTGCGCGAGAGGCAACACGAGGATCTGTGGACGAAGGTCGGGCTGGCCGGACAAAAGCAACATTCCCGGAAACGGTTGGAGGTCGCATAATAGAAGTGGACGGAACATTAAGCGGAGGGGGACTTGGAGGACGACGGACAGCAGAAGCAAAATCCGAGGGAGGAGAGCTCGAGAGAACCCGAGCAACAGCACCGTCCACAACGGAGGCGAGCCGGTCCTGCTCCATCAGCCGGCCTTCTAAAAAGGCCTTACCAGCGGCACACTCAACAATTGCGTCATTAAAGTCCCGCAGGAGACCCTCGAAATATTGCACAGTGCCACCGCGGTCACGACCTCCTCTACGTCGGACCCAGTCGCCCATAGCCGCATGACAGCTCCGCAGAAGAGATAACCCACGGTCCAAAGAAGCAGAAGGGCACTGCTCGGGTCTAGAGGGCTCAGAAGGAGGGACAACCGAAGGAGCAGCAGCAGGGACAACAGGAGGAATAGAGGAATCTGAAGAAGGAGAAGACAAAGGAGGAAACTCAGTTATATCGGGACGTACACGGACAGTCGACCGCAAAACTGGCGGAGAGCGCCGAAGGGTACCCCGAGCCGAACGATCAGCACTAGGAGGCAACGAAGAGGGCCCAACAGAGGGGGCAGAAGTAGGCGGAGCCTGGACATCCGCAGCAGTCACAACGGGACAAGCTTCCTCTACATCTGACTCGGAGCCCGAGCCACCACCACGCAGGCGGAGAGGAACAGGAGAACGAAGGGATGAAGCCGAAGAAGAACCGGAAACTAACTCAGAGGGCAAAGGGGGGAACCAGAAAGGAGACGCCGCAGATAACCACAGCGTCCCTCAAACTCCCCCAAAAGTCGCCTGCAATCAGCGAAAAACACGCCAGGGTCTGGCGTTCCCCCAGAAAAGGAGGTCATAGCAATAATAGAACCCCAGAAAGTACAAAAAAAGAAAAACAAACAAAAATAAATATAACAGAAAGCGTAAACAAAGTATCCCTGGCAACCAAGGTAACAACCCTTAGCAACCAAGGAAAACAAAAACTAACAACAAATCCTGATTAAACAAAAAAATAAATAAAATCAAACGAAACTAAACTCAACAAAACAAAGGAAAAGAAATAATACACAAAAACACGGAAAAAATAAAACCACACAAACGAGTAGTAAAGAAAATGGGGGGCTAACCTCAAACAGGTTAGGCTAAAGCCCAACACAAAAAAAAGGAAAAAAATCAAACTAAAACACTAGGAAACAAACAATAACAATAAAAACTAACACAAACAGTACACTACAAACACAAAATTAACACAAATAAACTACAAAATACACTGAAAACAGCAAATTAGTATGCACTAAAAAAAGCACGTGTGAGCTCGACCACTATTAAGAGAGTCATAGTTACTCCCGCCGTTTACCCGCGCTGTATATTCTCCCAGAATGAGCCCGGTCGACCCTCTTGCGGTGAATTTGAATCTGGTTTTAAGATACTGAAGGTGGTCACTTCCCATGCTGGTGAGACCCATTGGTTGGGGGAGTGTTCCCCCGTTGTTCGTAACTGGCTGGGGCTTCGTGACCGGCTCTTTATTGATTGGAGCTGTTGCAGAGTCAGGGACTATGGTGACGTTACTAGGTGCTTTCGTTGCCAGGGTTACGGTCATGTTTCGAAGTATTGTCGTGAGCCCGAGGTTTGCGGTCACTGTGGTGGGCCCCATGAGGAAGGCCTGTACTTCTCGAGCTGACTCTTTCCCTTGCCCTGCCTGTTCCCGATTTGGTAGGTCCTTGCAGCATGCGGTCACCAGCCGGGAATGTCCGGCCTATCAGCGGACCTTAGAGGTGCGTGTGAAGCGTACAGATTATGGCCGATAGTTTTCCTGCCGCCTCTCCCACACGTCCGGTCTCCTATTTTATTCCGTGGGTTGCTGGGTCCTGTTCCCTTTGTACGGGTTGGTTTACCAGGCCGGGGGATCTTTTTCGTCATCACGGGTTGTTTCATTCCGATGTTGTAATCGAGTTTACTTGCCGGCGGTGTGGTAAGGGGTTTTCCCGTCCCCATGCCGCCTCTTGCCATTATAGCAAGTGCCCTGGCCCCTCTTCAGTCGAGTTGCTTCACCAGTGTGCTCACTGTTTGCCGGCTTTTGGGAGTTCTCGGGGCCTCACGCAGCATGTGCGTCATTGTCACCCTTCCGTTCGGTTGGCTGAGCGACGCTCTCTTTCATCTTCGGGTCGACGTGCTGGTCGTGGGGTCTGGACTGACGATGAAACATCGGTGTTAAATCGATTTTTTTCATGGCGCTGCGGTTGGGGGTTTGTACACTTCTGACGTTTAATTTGAACTTTCCAAATTTGAACTCTCCTCTTTGCTAATTGTGTCAGAAGAATAATTGTGCAAGCAAGAATAATAAAATTGATGATATTGTTCAACCCTAACCTTCATTTAGTAATCCTCTTTAAACATAGAAAGTGGATGGGTAATAGTAATTCTGGCAAAACTTTGAACAGATTGACATAAGACCTAAACTTTTCTAATTATGTCAGAAGTAAAGAAACTTTCTACAGATTGTAATGGAGAGTAGTCTTATTGCAGTGGTATTTGATATAAAGTTATTTATTATGATGATTCATGAAAATTTATTCCTTCTTTTCTAAAGATTACATCATAGCTTACTCCAACAACACAGTTATTTTATGCATCTGAAAATTTCTTTTAAGGTGGTTTTGCTGACAGGTGGAAACAAGTAATTTAGAATTGGGCCGTTTGCCATGAATTCACACAAGCTTTCCTATTGTGTTCCTTGTGGTGATGTGGCTTGTCCAGAACCCATTCTTTGGGTTTGGAGTGTTTACTGAATGGATGTCTGTTGTAAGAGCCATCACTTAAAAAACGAATGGTAAAATTACATTTAAAATTGACAAAACTTATCCACTTTCTACAATGAAGTAAAATTATGAGATTCAAAAATGCATTATTAAAAGCAAGACTTTTAAAATTATACAATAAAAGCATAAAAAAACAGTTAACAAAAAGGTCTTTGACTTATTCAAACAGGTTCTTTAATCAAATAAATATTTTCAAAATATATGTGGAGGGTGATGATGATAAGCCCCTTTTTTAGAATTTTCTTATCATTTTTACAAGAATTACAAAACAAACCTTTTGATAATCATTGTATAGAACATTATTTTAATGGTTTTTGCTGTTAATCTGACTCCAGGGAGATGTACTTCTTGCAGCCATTTTAAAACTACTACTCTTTAACATAGGAAATAAGTTTGGAGGCATAAATGCTTTATTTATTCTAATTTAATTTATTTCTTTAGTAAATTAATTTTATTTTACTACTTATTTACACCTGTGTGTTTTGATAATATTCATTCATTTATTTAACTCATTTCTATTACCTAATTATTCAAAATAAACAATCATCATTACATCGATTTTTTACTTTAACTGATATTAAAAAA
Organism: Lycorma delicatula; assembly: GCF_047948215.1. Lineage (NCBI taxonomy): Eukaryota > Metazoa > Arthropoda > Insecta > Hemiptera > Fulgoridae > Lycorma > Lycorma delicatula. The sequence goes on from NC_134455.1 coordinate 30,275,033, forward strand.
ATGTTTTCACATATATTAATATTTTTTTTTATATTAATATTTTAGCATTATTCATTATATTTTCTGTCTTTAAAGTTAATGTGTGGGATTAAGGTTTTAATCAGTTCACAGAGTAATGAATATTACTGGTATTTTAAAAATCTAAACTAAGTTTTGCATGAGAGTTAATGTTTTGACTAGTGATGGACCATGGCTGTTCAGCAGTTTCATTTCACAGCCCAGGTTGTAAGCAGAAAGTTAGCTTAAAAGCGGACTAAACTTACTTGGATTGACACCATGTCCTAATTTCCACCCTTTTTTAGCATGTAAGATGAAAATATCTCAAAATCTTGGACCTCTAGCAAGATGGGAATCATCTTGAAAATCTATCAATGCAAATTCATTGATAGAGGGAATACAGTGTTTGTTGGACACTGGCAATTTCCATAATGTTTGTAAGTTGTAAAGTTTTGTTCAAGTTATATATATTACCCACATTATTTTTAATAATATGGTAGTTATTGTTTGGGATATTCTTACTTTTGTAGGTTTTATTATATTAAACATTTTTTGAGGAATTAAAAAGTTATAAGTTTAGTATAAAATTAAGTATAAAGTAAATATAAATTAAATAAATAATTATACGAATTATAACAGCAATTAGAATTATAATTAAATTAAGTGTAAAGTGACTATAAAATTTTGTGAGGAATTACAAAGAATTGTAAGTTTAGTATGCATTATCTCCTTCTTAGAATGAACAGAGTACACATTCTTTCAAAATGCCCATAGCCTCTGCTATCTTTAACCATAATTCATCGTGTGTCCAGTACCATTTGGTGAACTTTTTTGATGATATCGGTGATGGTTACAGGTTTTGGCCATCCCAAACGCTTATCAACCATGTTTAAATTCAGGCTGCCCATATTTTCACAATGGCAAATGATGGGACAGAGTCCCAGTAAACAGCATCCAACTCGGTTTTAATTTGTGTAGGCGTATTGCCTTTCAAATGCAAGAATTAAATCACGACACGATATTGATTTTTTCCATTTTCACAAAAATACTCACAATGACTTACTCAAATGATTATCAAACAACTGAGCATCCAAAATGGCTGAAGTTTTAGGAGTACCTTTCAATACATGCACGAATTGACAAGTGCTGCCATCTTCATCTTGAGGCTCAAAACTCTTTTCAGACAACCCTCATAGTTTAACTTGGCTAAATTTCAACTTAGAAATTTGATGAAAACAAACTCCCTCTAGTTAATAAAATTTGGCACAGATAAAGCCATAAGTTCAGCTAGTATAGCTGGAGTACAAATAATATGTTCTTTATCCAGAACATACAGAAATTATTAGTAAAAAAATGTACAATAGAGGATCTAAATTTTTTTTTTTTTTTTTTAAACAGCTTTTTTGTAGTTCATATTTTGAACAAAACTATAAGTAAAAATTAAATTTTTAAATATTAATGTACTTAAGATCTTTCTGATTAATAAAATCCAATACAATAAATTATCTTAAAGTGTGAATTTACTCACACTTATTTACCAGTTTAAAGTGCAAAACACTTGAAACAAATGATAAGAATTAACATGCATCTCATATTCAGTTGTCTATACCACCATGAAAAAGTTGCAGGTCTTGCAACCTTTTACAAGGAAGGAGTTAACATTTGCCAAATGAGTTTTCATCTCATAGACGCCAGTACAATAAAACCTCGTTAATTTGGATTTCACTTATTACAGACTGTGACACGTGCAGTAACATTTTTTCTATTTATTAAGGTTTTAAACATCTACGATGCAATTATTGCAATAAAGACCGTAGTTTTAGAAAAATATATGAACTCAAGTGCAGTAGGAAAATAATTATATAAATACAGTAGTCCTTATAATAAAATCTTAGTTCGTACCTTATTGTGAAATGGATGCTGGATTTGCCAGGTACAATGAAATACAGTATAGTCTTACATAGAATACATAAATAATGCCTACCGTGGATTTTCTAGATTAGCAGTTAAAAACCAGTTTGATCCAAGTTCTAGTTGGCCGTCACGCATTAGGAATGTTAACATTCTCTGGCTTGTTATTATACAGTACCGAACGTAGTTGTTTGTTAGTTTATGTTGAAGTCTATTTTATATATTAACAGAACAGTTTATAATTTTTTAATCTGTATTGTTCATTTTCATAATTTCCTATGATTGTTAACTGTTGGTTTTCTTTGTTTTCATAAATTAAAATTTTAATGCCATTTATTAAGCCAGAAGTTAGTCAAAAATGAAAACACACTTCTCTTTCGTTGCAACAAATGTTACAGTTGATTAAAAAACTTGAACAAGGTAGCTAGTGTTTGTAGTAAATATGGAATTGCTACACAGATGGTATCAGACATAAAGAAGAAAAAACAACTTGTGTTATGCTCTAAAATTTGACTTGATTCTAATAAAATACCTGATATCAGGCGCATGGGTTCTCTCCTACTATAAGATTACAGAAATTATATATTAAAAGCAGAACATGATGCTACCCATGAAGGTATCGAAGCTTGGTTGTAGGCCAATGAGGATGATCCTGATTACAAAAATTTAACCAAGGAAGAAATTGCAGAACGTGTAAGGTGAGACTCAAAGTTGTGAGGGTGAAGATGATGATAATGATAGTCACAGAAAATAACTTGGAAAAACAAGAGCATACAAATTATGTGATTACTTAATGGAAAAAAGTAAAAATTAAGAAATCGTTGCATATTACAAACACTTGCAACATCTTTAACTTTTGGTTTGGAATGAAATGTGCTACGTACAGTAAAAAATAAGCAGTTTTTTAAATTGCCTTCTGGGATTAAATCTGCTGATTGCACATCTCATGCTTCCAAACCTGAGTCATGTTCTAACAATCTGCATAAAAACTAATTTCAGCAGAAAGTATGCGAGTGATCAAAGGTTTTTTTTTTACAGAGTAATTTATTTATTTAAACATTTGTTTTTTACTAAATTTTTAAAGAGTACTGTATATCGTAATTTTATTTTTGTTATTGTTCTGAACACTTTATTTATTAATAAATTATTTTTTTAACGTACTGTATTGTGGTACACAATTTTTAAGCCAAATAAATAAAAATGTCTAATACTGTAACTAAACAACATAATGTAACTATTGTATTATATTCTAAAACACAATAAGTGTATTTCACAATAAAGTTTGAGTTTTTAATCCATAATTCTCAAATATTCGTGTTAATCCAGACTTTAGTTACTCTGGACAACCTTGAGCCCCATTAAGTCCAGATTAATGAGGTTTTTCTATACATTACTGAAGTAATATATGAGCAGTAAAAATAAAGCAACGACCTGTAGCGTCCAAGAAAATAATTATCCACAAATCGAGTTTAGTCAACTGTGAACAAACAAAAATGATCGATATTTTCCATTCTTATGATTAACGGCAGCAATTTTTCAAACTCTTCTAATTATAATATTTCCTCTTTATATTTATATCAAATTAAAAATTTATTCAAACAAAAATTATGTATTTCTTCTAGTATATGTTTGCATCAGACAAAATCAAAATACAGCAATTCTTTAAATTATATTGTCTCAAGAGTTTATAATCCTAGTTGTAGCTTGAACGCTCATGTCATAGAGGTCATTTTATGATCAGATGGGCTAACAAATTTTGAACCTAATGCCCAGTGAAACAGACCTACAAATTACCTTTCAAAAGAGCAGATTTTATAGAAAATTTCTGAACAAGTGCATAGTTGTTCTAAGATAATACTTAGACTCCACCAAAAAAAAACTTTTAAACAAGCAGTAAAAATATATGTTTAAAATTGACTTTACATTTGGACAAAGATATTTTAACCTCACACCTAGCTTTAATATTAAGTATGAAAATTTTCACCAGGTATTATGAAATAATTTTTAAGAACAAATAACTTTACAACAAAATACATAAATTTATTGAATTTTCAAAAATTTAATAAGAATAAAAAATATATATATTTATTGTCTTGTATTTAAAAAAAATTACACAGTCCCTAAAACCAATAAAATTTATAAATAAAATATATAATAAATAATTAATTTACATACAAAAAAGTAAAAACTGAAACAATTATTTACAAATAAATAATTTAACACTATAAAAAAATAAAATTCACAATTATTGTGGAATGAATCTTGTTGCACTATTATTTTTTAATAAATGATAATACACACCGCACCCAACTGTAAGAAATAAATTGCATTTATTTAAAAAATGAAGTTGAAATGTGATTTTTCAAAGCCTTATGTTTTCATTTTTGTCTTTATTATTAGTAACATTATCATATAGTGCCTTCTGAGCAAACCTTGGTAATGTAAATGCAGCCTTATGGATATCAGATGAGTAGTATCGTAATTTCATGTCATTCATTTCAGTGTCATTAAATATCCTCCTCGGTTCTTTAAAATTTATATCCTTAAAAATAAAAAGATTAAAATTAAAAAAAAAAAATTGAGTTTTATATCATTTTAAACCTAGAATCATGTTCTGTCTTTCTTGAAATGTTCAGTTTGTTTGAAGAAAGCCTAGAGCCATACACAAATTATTCAATTTTTCATCTGTTTTGTGTAGTAGTACAATTTCAACAGTTCACAACTTCATTCCAAATACTTAAATTGTTCCAATACGAGGTCTGTAAATAAAGTAATGAGACTAGTTTTTCTTGGCAGCTAAAGTGGAAACACAGTAAAGTTACTAGTAAACATGTGGTTATATGAACAGCTGATTTATATTAGGTATTAATATTTTTAGTTTATTGTTACCACGTGAGACATAAACAAACTTTTTGTGAAACAAGTTTTTGTTGGGCGTTACAAAAATGAGCGATACTAATTATGAGCAACATTGTGCGATCAAGTTTTGTGATAAACTGGTGAGAATGCTACTGAAACTTTTTCAAAATTGAAAAGGGTATGGAGATGACATCCTTGGGATCTGTCATGAGCCCAACTTTTTAGGTGGTTTAAAGCATTTTCAGATGGCCGGGAATCAGTTGTGAACGATCCATACTCTGGAAGACCATTAACATCAAAAAGTGACGACAATATTGAGTGAATCAGAGACTTGATACAGTATGACCAGCGATTAACTGTCAGAATGATTGCAGAACAATTGAATTTGGACCATATTACAGTCCATAAAATTTTGACAAACAAATTGGACATGAAAAAGTTTGTGCAAAATTGATCCCAATAAACCTCACTGTTGAACAGAAAAACAATAGGGTGGGAGTGTGCTGATCTTCTACGGCGAATTGAAACTGATCCTGATTTTCTAAAAAAAATGTTATTACTGGTGATGAATCTTGGATATCTGAGTATGACCCAGAAACAAAACGTCAGAGGAAGGAGTGGTCAAACTCACCACATCCCAAAAAAAAGCAAAAATGAGCAAATCAAAAATAAAAACCATGCTAATTTGTTTTTTCAATACTAATGGCATTGTCCATAAGGGGTTTTTGTCTACAGGACAGACTGTAAAGCAATATGTTTACCGAGAAATTCTTGAAAGACTGTGGAAAAGAGTTGCCCATGTGAGACCAAACATCAAAGACAACTGGATGCTGCATCATGACAATGCACCTTGTCACACTGCACTCTCAATTAATGAGGTTTTGGTAAAGAAAAACATTCCTGTAGTTCCTCAACCACCTTATTCACCTGACTTGAGTCCTTGCCACTTTTTCTTGTTCCCGACTTCAAAAAAACACCTCAAGGACACCGATTAGGAACAGTAGGAACATAAAAAAAATGTAACCGACCATCTAAAGGATATTCCAGTTTCTGAGTTCCAACACTATTACAAAGAGTGGGGAAAACCGTTTGAAGTGTTCTTAAGGGAACTATTTCGAAGGTAATAGAGCCCATGTATAACCAGACTGTAGATAAAACGTTTTTCTGAACCAGTCTCATTAGTTTATTTGCAGACCTAATATATAAGAGCTATTTTAGAAAAATAAGTTATTGTGGCTCTCAGTAAAAGTGCCATTACTACTGAAAATTAAGAGCATTACTGGGGATAATGGTAAATTAAAATAATCATCAATGAGTCTGAAAATCACAAAGGCCGTACAAAGCTGCTTATCAGATTAGGTCAAATGTCTGACATGCTGGTGGGTTTTCTTTATAACTTGAGAATGTTGGTTATCACTAATTTCTACCAAACTATTAAAAAGTGATTCTTTCTGGAAAGGTAATGATAAAAAGGGTGAATTAAATACTTTTTAAGTTGCTACAACACAATTATGCTCTTAATACACTGATTTTTATGGGGGGAAAATGACTGCTTCCTAACCACACTCTGTATTATCCAACCTTGTACCTACAAACATTATTTCCAAATTTAAAATTATTTTCAAGGAGTAGATTTTTTGAATACTTTATATAACTCCAACATTGAGTTTCAAATAACTGCTTCCATAAGTGCAAGTGACACAAAAAAGGTTTTTAACAAAATAAAATAATACTTGAGACTATATCAGAATTTTTTGAACAGACCTCATTTTGTTGTTTACAAATTTCATAAAATATCTTCAAAAAAAAAGTGCTATATAAAAAAGATTAAAAGTTTTGGAGTGTTTTCTATTTCATGATTATTTTAAAAACGACTTATTATCTTTATTACAGTCAGTGGGCACATTTGATTAAAAATAATTTCCATGTTACACTTCTGTCCAGTTCATGCAATGACAGTTTATCTTTTAGTTTTTTTTTCCAATTTCACCTCTTACTGTAAGGTCACTGGTCTATCACACAAATGATCTCATCATTGTCTATTAAGTTCAGTATCATGTAATTTGTTTTTAATTATTGTTATTTAACTGTACTTTCTCAATACATGTTCATAAGATTGTTCAATAATTAAGGTTTTTTAATAAATGATAATACACACCGCACCCAACTGTAAGAAATAAAATACATTCTTTTATTTAAATAAATACATTCAGGAGCTATATAAAAGAAGTATTTAAAAGAGAATTTTCTCTCTCGAAAATGAACTAAAATTGTAAACTTCAGTTCATAAAAATTATTGGTTTATATTAACCTTTTCTGTAAATAAAATAATTAAAGATTGGATGTTTTTTAAACAAAATTTTTAATCTTCTACTTAAACAAGGGATAAAGTGTACCAAAGTATTTTTAAACAAAATCATCCAGCAGCCATACTGTGATGTCAATAGTTTTTTATTATATACCTACAAAAAAACACTAAGCCCACTTAAAAAAAATCAGATCACTGTTACTATTGCTGCTCTGGGTGCCGCAGATCCCTGGCTCAAATCCAACTGTAGATGTAATTATTTATATATGCTTTATTCAAAAGGATTTCATTAACTGCATTCTCTCAGAATAGTCAGTCTAAAACTAGTAAAGACAAACTACCAAAATGTAATTTGGGTGTACAGCTTGTTGAACTCAAATAAAAATATCTAATGATATGAAATTAAATATGGTTTCTATAAATTATATTTAATAAAAACATAAAACAATGAATGTATGTTTTGCATTTATATCAACTCTTGAAAAAGACAATTGTATACTTCCATATTAACATTTTTATAAAAAGAAAGAATCAAGTTTCATAACAGAAACTTGTTAAGAAATTTTAATATAAAATCCATAACAAACTTACAGCATCTAAACTACCAAGTACAAAACCAATTTGGCCTGAAGGATAAGAAGGAACACAAGTATATGCATAAGCATGTGTTTTAAAAACATTTTTGCAGTGTGACATTACATCTATAACTTCCCTGAGGTTAAACCACACAGTACCAGCCTGAGAACAAACTATTCCATTGGGCTTCAGTGCCTCCCTCATCAACTCAAAATAAGTTTGTTGAAACAAAGATACTGCTGGTCCTGAAATAAATATTAAATAACTATAATTAAAGAATACTATAAAAAAGCAAAAACATAAGTAAATAACTAAATTAAATATTTAAAAAATGTACAAGTTGTTGCTAACATAAAAATAAAATTCATTGAAACAATGCAACTTCAACCTAAAACTGATGTAAATGTTATTTTACACATATCATTTACATAAAAATAATCTGTGATTTGGGGTTACTGCTTGTTGAACTCAAGTTGTTCATACAAGGTAAAGACATTTTTTATAAATGACTAAAAATGAAAGCAATACTGTTTTTCTAATAATAAAATAATTTTTCTTGAAAAAAAAAATATCTAATACTTTTACCAATAATTTAAAAAAAAAAAACAATCTATAAACATTTTTGGGAAATGTCAATAATTAAATAATATTTTAAAATTACAAATAAAGTCATCACTTCATAACAAATTAAAAAGGATGCAATCAGATAACAATTATCAGTAACTTTTTAATGCTATATAGTAAAATCTTGTTATTCGCAGGGGGGGTTAGAGATCATAAAAATGCCATAAATACAGAAAACTGCAAATATAGAACGAAACTAATGAGCATTTAAGAAAGAATAGATTTAGCTAATAGTTCTAGATTTAGCTTCTCTAAAATGAAAAATATCATGTGTACTTACTTAGGGTGATGTTATTGATGAGACAGCAACATTAATTTTAAGCAGTGGTTTAGTATAATACATAAATACACTACACAAAAAATATTTAACAAAATACAGTTCATTTCCTAATTTACTCGTAAGCACTTACCAAACTATTTGATTTAAAAACTCATCACAGTGAGTACAGTATGTACTGTATTAGAAAACGGTATTACATGTTCGATTTCCTTAAAATGTCAAGAAAACAGTACTACGTACACTAAAACTAAAATTACTGTAAAAGAAATTTACAAAACTAACCTACAGTATTCTGGATTGCATTTAAAGAAATTTGTAATTTTTCCTTGTCTCAATCTTGTTTTTAAATGCGTGTGAAGGTCTGTGTATTCTTGCATGGCATCTTCAATTTTGCACTTAAAGATTAAGCTTCTATTCAAAGACTGATCAGCATCTATAAAAAACCTGGGTAAGATCATCGGATAGTTTAATGCCTCTGGTAAGCATTTTGACATTTAACTGTTTTCCAGGGATTGTCTCTTCACCTTCAAACTCTACCTATGCCATTAAATCTTCCAGATCTTGTTCATTAAGTTCTTGGTGTTGTCATCTACATCATCGAACCCATTTTTCCCTATTGAACGAGCTATTGCGTTCACACTTTCAGTGATATTTACTGGAGTCTCGATGTTACTAGTACCTTCCAGCATATCTGTTTGAAGCAGCTTCTCTAGTAAGACATAGTTGACTGTTTCAGTTCATCTAATGACTTGAAGCACATAATGCAATCAGCAATATTGAATTTCTTCTAACATGTTGTAACATTCAATTCAGAATTGGAATCCATCATATTTAATAATTTTAAATGATCTTCTGATGTAATATAATTTAAACAATTAAATAATTCCCTGATCCACTGGTTGCAATAAAGTAATAGTGTTTGGTAGGAGAAAAACTACTTTTATTTTGGGATGAGCTGTTTGGATTTCCTAAGGATGACTGGGAGAATTGTCTAAGACTAAAACAGACATAAAATCAATTTTTTAATCTTAGACATTTTTCAACTTCAGGTACAAAACCAGTTATTGAACCAGTCCATGAAAAGTGAAGCTGTAATCCATGCTTTTTTTACTGGATTGCCAAAAACTGGAAACAGCGTCTTATTTTTTAACATGTGCGGGTTTTGGGACCTGTAAATCATTAGCAGTTTAACTAAACAATCATCGGCTGCATTTGTAGAAAGCAAAATTGTTACTCTCTCTTTTGCTAGCTTGAAACCCGGTGCTGATTGTTCATTTTTTGAAATGAAGGTCCTATTAGGCATTTGTTTCCAAAACAGGCCTGTCTCATACGTGTTAAAAATCTGTTTTTTTTTGGGGGGGGGGGGCAAAAACACTGGCATTATATCATCGCTTGGAATAAAATTTTATAAAAGAAAACAAATAGTAAAAAAAAAAACTGCCTTAAAGACAAAAAACTAATATTACAGCTGAAAAAAATTATTTTTAAAAACACTTAAAACTAAATTACAGCTGCAAAATATAAAATTAAAAATATGCTTAAAACTAAAAACGTACAATTTAACTAAAATAAAAAGAGTTTAAAAAATACAAGAAGGGTGTAAAGAGTCCCTAGCTGTATAAGGGGAAGACTAGAAAAGAACTAATAACATAAAATACCACTAAAAAAATTTAAAACTAATATCACTAAAAAATAAATAAAACAACTACTATCACAGATAAAAAACTTCAAAATAAATAAAAATAACTATATATATATATATATATATAAAAATGAAATAAATATAACAAACTCCAAGAAGAACGTAAAAGGCTTCTTCTCGGATAACAAAAGAAAATATAAATTTAAAATCAAACACATAACAGTAAAAAAATACATACCACTATTAAAAGGAACGTAAATTATTAATAAATCAAAATATAAAAAGACCTGGTCCAAAACTTCCTTATCATTGTCCAGGATTTGATGAATGTTCCTGGGAAATTTAAATTTACGATGCAATGCCACATAACAAATGCAATCCAAAAGAAAGTGGCACACAGTCAAGCGGCAGTTGCATTGTATGCATTTCGGTGCATTTACTTCTAACATTAGATATCTGTGTGTGATTCTAGTATGACCTAACTGCAATCGACATAGAACTACTTCCTCTCGACTGAGTTTTCTAAAAGACAAGTCCCATGGCAACACAGTGTTTTTTTTAATGTATCGAAGTTTATTATCCACTGTGGCAGTCCAGTCACCCTGCCACTTTGTTGAAGAGCATGTTTTACACAATTGCTAAAATCCCATGTAGTAACACGATTGGTGAAAGAAGATTGACTGACTACATGCGTCCCTAGCAGCAGAATCTGCGTGTTCATTGCCCACAATTCCTACATGGCTAGGGATCCAGCAGAAACTCAGTTGTGTTCCGATGGTTCAATTTGGCGATTGCGTTATAAATTTCAATGACCAACAGATGTCTAGAGTAAAAATCTTCCAAAGCTTGAGTGCACAAAACAAGTCACTACAAATAAGGATATGATGATATTTAAAGCCTTATTGATGGCGTACAGTTCTGCAGTAAATATACTTGTAACATTAGGTAGACCAAACATATAGATTCTGCTATTAAGAATAAATGCACATCCAACGGTATCATTCTGTTTTGATCCACCTGTGTATACTATTGCGTCTGGGTTTATTCTGGAGAGGTTATAGTGAAAATTTTGCTGAAAGACGATAGGTGGGAAAAATTTGGAGGTATGTCTACGTTTAAAAGCTGTAGTAACCATTGGATATATACAACCATAGGTACAGTCAGTGGATTGTGGATGGTCCTCATATCTTTGTAAATTAGGATTCACAAGAACTGCAGTAAAAGCCGGGTGATTCAGTTGGCCTTTAAAATGGGCAGAGTAAGATGCTGAAAGATGGTCACGTCTATCCCAAAGTGATGGTTCATGCACTCAACAAGTATGTTAATGATAGGGCTTGATCTAAAAGCCCCAGCAAGATGGAGCAAGCAGTAGCAAGGCAGAAGCGTGATGTACAGCATCTAACATTTTCAGCGTGGAATCATGCGCTGAAGAGTAGGCAATACAACCGTAATCTAAGCGGGAATGAACTAAAGAATAATAAAATCGCAACATACATGACCTATTGGCTCCCCAATTTGTGTTGCTAAGAACTTGCAGCATATCTAAAATTTTGGAACTTTTTTTTTTAGTTCTTTGATGTTTGACCCATGTAAGATGGTTGTCAAAAATCAAACCTAAAAACTTGATATCAGGAGTGTTAGAAATTTGCTCTCCTTTGAGAAAAACTTGCTGAGTAGATGGGTCCCGCAAGCAAGAAGAGACTACAATTTTGTTTTCTCAGGTGAAAATGTGAAGCTGATCACCTTGGACCAAGCTTCAAGGTGAGATAACGTGTTCTGTAGTAGTCTCTCTGCTGTGGCTACTGAACAGGACGTACTATATATGGCAAAATCATCAGCAAACAACGAACATGAAACAGGTGGTTGCACACAATCAGTAATACTGTTGATGGGTATAGCAAACAAGGTGGCACTTAATACACTTGAGGGACTCCATTTTCTAAAGTGATGCTACCCAATAGAGAATCTCCTATACGAACACGGAAAGTTTGGTCATTTAAGAAACCTCTGATAAAAACCAGCATGTTGCCCTTTACTCCTCATTCTTTGAGGGTATTTAGGATACCACATCACCAGGCCGTGTCGAACGTCCTTGTGATATCAAAGAAGATAGCGACGAGGTGCTGGTGTAGCAGGAAAGCGTTTTGAATAGCTATTTCCAGTGACTAAATGGTCAATGGATGATTGTTCTTATCGGAAACCACACTGCTCTGGAGATAAAAGGCCATTTCTCTCTAAGTACCATGTAAGCCTTCAGTTCACTATTCTCTCCATTACTTTGCATAAGACGCTTGTCTTATTGTCAGGCTTTATTTGACGCTTTGTCTTTATCAGGCTTAAGCACTGATTTAACAATGGCTTCTGACCAGATCAAATGAAAAACTTTTGAGGAGAATAAACCATTATAAATACACAATAGGTGCTGTAGTGCTGAATTTGGAAGATGTGAGATCATACTGAGATGAATGTTGTCAGGTCCAGGGGAGGTGTCTCGTAAGTTAAATGGAGTGTTTAATTCACCAACCGAATCACTAATATTGAACGGTAGTACTTCCGTCTGTACTTTCTACCTCTGAAATTCGATACTGTATGATGAGGTGAGAGACACCAAATGGAAAGAATCTGCCAAGTTACTTGCCACTGCAGAAGGAGATGTAAGGGGTTCTTCTTCATGAATGTCTGAGAATGGATTGTTTTGGTGATCCGCAAATTGTAAGATCTTCTTCCACACAGCAGACGTGGGAGTAGTAGGTGAGATGGTGTCAATGTATTTCCTCCTAGCGTCCAAGAATACTTGATGACATACCACTCTAGCCTTATGGTATAAATATAAGTGTTCATTTGTAGGTCTGCAGTTAAATTTGTGCAGTGCCTGTTGTCAATTGCTAATAGCGTTTTAGTAATCATTCTACCAAGGAACAGAAAGATGTCTTGAGTTTCCCAGTGTCTGTGGGATATATCTATTAGCATTATAAAATATCAGAGATGTAAAAGATGAAAGTTCGTCAAGGGCATCTGCACCACTGTCATACTGTGATGGGAAGGCTTTATGGTAACCGTTCCAATCTACCTTTTCAACAATCCATCTCTATGGCTTTTTATTTGTTTTGCGGTCGACACCAGTGTTTATAATACTTGGCCTGTGGTCACTGCAGTGAAGGTCACAAGCAGAGCAATTAAGAAAAGGGAGTAAATCTGGTGAACATAAGGAGAGATCAATGTTTGACAGTGTACAAAATGATGAAGACAAATGTGTATGACTCATCATTCAGAAGACAAAGGTCTTGTCTGACTGTTTATCATATTTCCTCCAGTGGAGCAGAAATATGAGCCCAGGAAATATGGTGGGCATTGAAGTCTCCTACTATTAATGACGGCAATGGACTTTGTGTGAGGAGATTTGATATTTCTAGAGCATTGGACTCGGAGTTTGGCGACAGATACAAATTGCAGATATGCAATTTAAATGGGACTGAAATTTTTACTGTAAAGCAGGAATGAGGGTAGCTAGTGGTAGCCTTGTAGCCAACACCTCATTCCACATGAAAATAGCAACACCACCACTCTCTCTACTATCTACAAGACAATCGTATCTCTCACACGTATGGCTTCTGAGAGATTTCTCATCTTGCTGTAATAGATGTGTTTCTTGGACATTATTAATGGTTCATGTGAACGCATCAACACTAACATCTTCAATGCGAGACCGAAGACCACTAACATTTCACTGAGTAATTTTCATAAGTAAAGGCAGTAACAAATAAATTCAGGAAAATGTATAAACGTTAGTTGTATATGATCTGGTTTTTATTTTTTGTATTTTTGATTTTAAAGAACTTCGATGCCCTGGGGTTGGGTGGTTCTTCAACTATATCCTCCAGTATATGAGGTGATTTAGTAGAATGAGATGCTGCAGATGACATCCCAGAGGGAGTATTTACATGGGTTCCCTTAACAGGGAGCTTACTGCCAGCTGTGATTACTCCTGCCCATCCAAGTAACATTTTGGGAACAGAAACTTTCATACGGATCCCACTGTTTGATTCACTAACTGCAACGAAAGACTTTTTGTTCATCTTTGTCAGCTCTGAAATAGTAGCTGTTAGTGATGCAACTTGATCAGATAACATCTGAACAAGTTTTTTAGCTCATTGCAGGATCCACATGGCTGATTACTTAAATTTGCAGGGCTTGTTTTGGTCTGGTTTAACTAGGTTCCTTGAAATTATTTTTTTATATTTTCTGCGTGTTGCTGTAAAAGATAGTTTCTGCTAGGTAGAGATACTGAGAATTGCATTTTTTTCCTTAAAAGTTGGGCAATCTTGGGAGGGAGTTGTATGTGAACCACTGCAATTGGCACATTTTTCATCTTCTTAATATCAGTTAATATCATTGTGGCCTTCCTTAGCATATTTACCACAGATCTGTTTTCGAACAAGCTGTTGTAGTGTGACCATACTCTTGGCATTTAAAACCTCATCGAGGGTTGGGAATGAAAAGTTGTACTCGAACTGAAGGATAACCAATTTTATTTTTTCTGGTGGGACTGGAAGATTGAAAGTCAGTATAAGAGGTGGTGTTAGTTCTTATTTCCATTCTACCTTCTCATTATACGCTTCACTTCTACAACATCTTGGGCACAAAGCTATTTTAGTGACATCTATATCCATAAGATCTGGGCAAAAAATTACCTCGCGACTCATATTTAGGGTTTTGTGGCATTACGCACTTATATTACGGAGATGTAAGATATTTCAACTCTACTCATCACTGAATGTTTCAATCAGAATTGATGTCATGTAATTTTCTGATGTTCTTCGGGAAACCACTTACACCTGTTATAACTTTGTTTATCAAGAAAGGCGAAACCTTTTGGAGGGAGCCACCTTCCTGATTATTTCAGAGAACAACGAATCAAATATTTTTAAATTTCATATCTGATGATTTGCAATTTTCTTCTGTAGGACTTTATCCTCGTCAGACAAAGCTGACCAAGGCCTCTTCACAAAACTACATTTTTTTTGTGGTTTTTTTCAGACGGACCACCAATTATCATAATATTTATATTTGGAACTGAAATTTTTGTCCCACGAGTACCGGTGATAAAACGGACCACTCCAGCAGAGCGCACGCATAATGGAGCTAGAGCTAAATACAACTAGGTTTGCCCTGGTGCCCAGAGGACACTGTTTGAGACTCATTACTTAGAGCCATTCACCCATTGGCACGATAGTTCCCACCTTGGGTTACAGTTGTGTTTTGTAAGATGTCGCATCACAGAGTGTAAATGCACGAAAAATCAGTGTAGGATGTTGTTATGTAGTGTAAGGATATATGTTGTAATTTGCGTAGTGTTCTTGGTGTAGTATGTGTATAGTGGAAAGTGTGTAGTGCAGAGGCTAGGCCTGTGGAGATGCCAACCGCCAAGGTCTTAAAGAATAGACTCCCCATTGGGGAAAAATCTGCTCTGTCTTGTATTTATTATCCTGAATGACTTTTAAAGATTTTGCTGGGTAAATTTCTGCAGCTAATTTATCTGCTGATGCAGCTTCCCCTACAATTTTTATGTTGTGTAAACATTGCCTGACTTTAAATTTATTAAATCAGCCTTCTGAACCTTGTAACGGTAACAGCATCATTTTGGCTCAGTCCTTGATTAAAATGATCTCTTAGCTTATTCACAAATAATAGGTCCACTTATTGCAACCTGTTTTTGATTCTGATGTTTGATCCAAATACTTAGTGCAGTTTCCATCTTCTAAATAGGAGGATGCTTAACTATTTTAACACTTTGAGATAATGAAGCGGCTGCTGAGATCCTAATTTGTTGTTCAGATTTCTTAATGTACCAAACGGCTGATTCATTTATTGCAAACCTTTGAGCAACAGAAGCTACTGATTCATCTTCTTTAAGCCTATCAAGGATCTCTAACATAATAAAATAACTTTTTTTACCCTTTTTCTTTCATTGCTACTGGTTAAAGATATTTACAGTAATTCAATCCCCTTATACTATAAAAAATAATTTAAATTAAAAGAAATAAATTTTATTATAGTTCAAAAACTCAAACCACGCAAAAATACAAAGTAGGCCTACTATTCTGTTCATACAGTAAAACAGATTAATGAACATACTCGGAAAGATCAACTGCACTGTATTAAATAAAAACACTTTCTACATATTTATAACACGCACATAGTAATAATTGTTACGTGACCGATTCTTCTGCTCAGCTAAATTACTTTACAGTACATACTGAAATCTGAAACTTTACATGTGCAATGTTGAAAATTTGTTTACTTATGTAGGCAAGTCATATCCTATTGTCACTGAAAAGCAAATATGATGGAGAAATTTCTCTACTTTATCTTTAAAAATAAATACAGAACTGTACAGTACTGTACGTACACTACTGCAGTGTATATTCGTACTGTATTAAATTATTTTTTAATGTCACTACATAATGTAATGTATGTGTGATTCATATCCTGACTGAATAATTACAAATGCATTGTTCTTTGAGTTCTTGGCCTGAAGTTAATAACTTCTTAACTTCTCTTTGAGTACACAAAATAAACAGTAATCTGAAGAAGGGAGATTAAGACTACGCAGAGAATGAGCTATTTCTCTACTTTTGTGTTTGTGTGGATGGGTTACAGTGTTGATGCACGAGGACCCTCGTACTCCTGAGCCTGAAGGCCCCCCGCAGGACTGAGAGTGCTTCATTGTGGCCCGGCCCCAGTGGGGAGAAGTGGTGAGATAGAAATTTTAGTCGGTAGGGTGCAGGTATACATACACTCTTAACAACATCTAGTGGGACATATGCGAGTCTGACACTGGCCCATTTATGGGGCAAGCATAAATGGCTTTTCTCAGACTCATCAACAAAAAAAAAGGTCACAATGCATGCAAATACAGAAAAAGTTAGCCGCAAATATAGAAGACATCACAAAATATTGCACCACGAATATGGGAAGTGCAAATAAAGAGATTTCACTGAATCTCAAGGAAAATTTTTTCCTTGAAATTATATGTGTTTTTAAATTACTATAAATTTTATTATTATTTGGAAAGTAAAGATACAAGGCCAGACAGAGTGGAAGTCATCCTCCTGCTGTCTTAATCACATTATCAGTACGCATTTAACTTCATTATTACAATTGTATGAACATTTTTTCATACAAATCATTCAATTTTATAAATGATACTGGCTTGGTGTGAGGTGTGCCAATATACATACATATACAAAACTAATTTAAACATAGAATCGTTTTTATTTTATTATCAATATTATTAAAAATGAATTAACTTATCAAGAGAAATGTCATTTAAAAAACTTCTATAGACTGAAAGATATCTCTAAATTCTGTTTTATAATTCTATCACATAAACACACACCCAAGGACAAGTCAAAATTTATGTGCAATTCAATAAATAACACCAGTGTATAAAATTTTTCAACATACTTTTCAGTTTACTTGCGATTCTTTATTCTCTCAGAAAACTCCTTAGGCTGAACATCAAGCCTTACATGAACAATTTCTTTCAGTTCTTGGTCTGAAGTTAATAACCTCTTAATGTCTCTTTGAATACACAAAATAAATGGTAATCTGAAGCAGGGAGATTAAGACTACACAGAAAATGAGCTATACCACAACCTTCATTTTCTAGAGCAATTTAACACTGTCATACAACAGCACATCTTATGATAATTTCCATCAGCATTTGCTTTGAATTGCAGGCTTTAAACTGTCAAAAAGCATCTCACTGTAATAAGTACAGTTTATTGTTGGGCTGCTTCCTGATAACACTCAGGCAGTTTGTCTTTTAAGTATAAGACCAATTAAACTGATTAGGGATTTTGCTATCATTGACCTAACTAATGAATCTGATACACTATTTTGTATATTGATTTAAAAAATGGGTCAATTCACAATTAAAGATAGTTTTCTCCAGTTTGAAAAAAAAAAAAAAATGTTCTTTTTAGAAATCTAAGTGACAAATTTAATCTAAATCTGTAACTGTAAATATATATTTTCAATATTTTAATGAATAGTTAAACCTATTGACGCATCCATACCAACAGGATCAGAAGAATCTGTAATAATAACATCAAATTCTTTTTTATGCTCAGACATAAATACAAAACCATCACCAACAACCAATTTTAATTTGGGATGAGAAAGCCCTTGGCCCATGAAAGGAAGATATTTTTTTGAAACTTCCAATACTTTAGCATCAATTTCTACTTGTGTAACTTCTTCAACATCAGGATGCTTAGCTACCTCTCGTGCAACACCTCCATCTCCTCCTCCGACAATTAATACCTACAACATAATTTATGTTTAATTAATATAAAATTCCTTTAAATTAAAGAAAAACTTAAAATACATTCATGTTATGATAACTGTAACGAATTTGTTTGAATCATTATGTTTTTCATTCATTAATACTATTAGCATTATCTAAAATAATATTATTAAAAAAAAAAAGAAGAAAACCTTATTATAAAACTAACAGTTCTACAACATTCTTATAAAAATATTTTTTATGAAACAATGCAGACTAAGAGGTTTATAATAAATATTATTTTAATTAATTTTAAGCAATTTGAAAAGCAATTTTATTAAAACGCACAATAAAGAATATTAGTAATTCTTGCAACTGATGATTACACTAAAATTATTTTTCTGAGAGTAATCAATATAAAAATGACAGATACCATTAATTAATTACATTCCTTAAACCAATAACCCATAACAATCTTCTATATGTAATTTTTTTCTCCCACTGAGTAAAAAAGTATTTTTTTAAAGATTTATTTATAGAAATTAAAGTATAATCTGAAAACAGAAACTGAAGTAAAGCAGGATTGCACAGTTTTCACAGTTTTAATAAAATCTGATTACAAACAATGTATTACATGCATAGAATTTATAATGCACATATATATATATATATATTTTACTAGATATATGTTAGAAATACTTTGAACAAGGTAACATATTTCATCAGTTGCAAGATACATATTCTATCTTAACGATCTATAAAATTTTCATTTACCTTACAATTAATGGCATTTTAATTAGTCGAGTATATATTGTAAAAAAACAAAAAGCAAATGCAGACTATTTAATGCAGTAAACAAAGTTTAAAATAACTGTTGATTAACTAAATCAAAGCAATAAATCTAAGAAACATGTGAAAGTGGTCATAACTTTGGATAGAAATTATCTTATATTCAACTGTAAAGAATCCTAATGAGTATTTTCTACACATGAGATGTTAATTTGATACAATGATAGTTCTAAAAGTTATCCTTATTTAAAAGTGTAAGGGCTATTCTGTAAGTCACATAAATCTTATAAACTGATTTGTAAAGCCTTTTTATTTAATCTTGGGCTTTTCCTACATAAGGCATTCTGATACTGCCTCCACTGTGATCAATATAAATTTATTTTTTCCTTTGAAAATTTCATCAAAGAAGCTTGTTACAGATTTTTCAACATATTCTTTGTCAGCTCTTTCTTTTTTCCGCTAAGTTTTTCCATCCATACTTATGTAATAATTTTATTTCCTCAAATTCTTTTTATAGTTTTTATATAAATTACCTGTTTCCAGTAATTTTTCTCTATTTTACAAAGTTTTTCTTTCATCTGATCTTCCCTTGCTGCTTGGAATTTTCTGTTTATTTTGTTGATAAATGCACAAATTTTAGTAACTGAAGTTTAAACTAAACTCATAACATTCTAAACTTTCTACCTTTTTAAAAATCTGATGTGGACACCACATGACTTCTCTGTATGCCTGCCTATTAATTACATTTTTTTCCACTTTTTGTTATTATTGAATTATTTATTGTAAAACTTTTTAAAATCAGAGGTTAATAATTATTAATAAATCAATATATTTAAATTACAAAAAAAAAAAAAGGTTAAAAAAATGAAGTTGGATTTGAACGTGATTTGAGCGCAACGTGCCTTCCCCTTGTAAGATCCAAATATTTCATCAATTAAAATTTTATTGGGCTATAAGTCTGGATCCAATGAAAATAAGTACTACTTATCATATATTGTTGAAAAGCTCTCAATGAGGGCTTATTACTGCAATTAAGAAAAAGTGCAAAATCAAATTTTTTTTATTTTGGGCTTTTTTGGACCAGTCAATTGCAATCAAAAAGGGAGGTGCACAACTAGATGTTACAACAGTACTAAATCCAAAATTTCAACATTCTACAGCTATCGTTTTTGAGTTATGCGAGATACATACATATGTACAGACGTCATGCCAGAACTAGTCAAAATGGATATTTCCAGTGAAATCTGAAAACTGAAAGTTTTCGTGATTACAATACTTCCTGTACTTCATACAAGGAAGAAAAAAATAAAAGAAACCGATAAATGTAACACTGTATATTAAAACTAAAAAAAGGAAGAAAGTGTTAGGCACATTATGAGGTAGAGAAGTAATACATGAACGGTTTAAATAATTATTATATAGATTGTTTATTTTATACAAATCTGTTCTTCAGAACTTCAGCTCATGAATCTTTGTTTTCATGAATTCTCACAAAAACAACCCAATTGTAATAACAGGTGAATTCATCATAAGTAATAAAATACAAGACATTCTTCCCATTCTTATTTATTATGAAGAACATATTTTCAGAGTCACTTCCACTGTTAGTTCCTTTGTTATACAATGCTGGATTTTAAAATTTATATGTATATCATAATTATAAATAATTAATAGTTTATAAAACATATTCTAATTTTCTTTACTGTATTTTTTCCCACCAAACAACCAGATTATAAACATTTAAAACTTACAACAGAAAAAGGATAAATATAATCAGTGTAGTATATATAAAATAAAAATGTGATCAGCATGAATATATTTATGTATATAAAACACCAGGCTATTTAAACCAAGATATTTAAAGCATGTGCAGGCATACAAAAAAAAAGAAAAAATCTGTAGTTGATTAGCAAGAAACAAATAAGAGAGAGAATGTGGAAATAATAAAAATAGAAGGGAAAAAAATTATTAAAAATACATATATGTATTATTCTACGTAATACGTAGAAATTACATACAAATTTTTAGAATAAGTCAAGCCAAACTATTCACAGACACAACATATAAAGGATATTTTATAAAAATTAGTGGAGAATAGATAATGAAACTACTGAACTGGCTACACTGTTCATAATAAAAAATGATGAACATTAATCAGTTACACAGAAGAAAGATAATTTAAAAAAACATTATTAATGAAAGGATTCGATAAAGAAGGTATTCTAAAAAAGCCTTCTCTTAATAAAAGGTAATAACTCTGTATCTTACTTTTTTTTTACAGCTTAAGATGAAGTCATTAATTTCAATGTTGTTTAAATAATAAAGGAAGAAAATTCATAATAAATGTTTAACAAAATAAAGATATAACCTTAGAATAGTAACTTACAATAGCATAATATAACATACAATAGTTCTACTGTTACTAAGTAATCAGTATTGATAACAATAATAGCAATTACAGTTCAACAAATGAATCTGCAGGTATGAACAAGAACCAAATATTATACATAATGTAACATTTTTATTTGTGATGTGCTATAAATATTTATACAATTAAAGAACAGAAAATGACAATCATTAACTATATAAGTTTTAACCAAAGCTTTACAAGTGACTGTTACCTTTTTAGGTGATGGATGACTACATAATGGAAGAAATGAAATCATCTCCTGGTAAGAGAATTCATCACTTTCTGTGCATTGAATGATCCCATCCAAAATAAGAACTCTTCCGTATGCCTTGCTAGAAAAGAAAATTTAATATTATTAATGTGTACAAAATAAAATAATGTATCAGTATAAGAATTTTTAAATTGAAATTATTTATTAAAAGTAATTTTTATTACTTTTAAACTATACTTTATAACTTCAGGTATGCTTTAAGAAGTATTTTAATGAAAAAGGTGAGATGCATCAAATGATAAATGAAAAAATTCCAGAACTTATGCAAGAATCAAACCAAAAGTGAGGCTCCCACCCATGGAACCCCAGCTAACCATGGCTCATTTTACTTGGTTACAGATAGTTTTTTAACTAACTGAGCTAAATTCAGACAGAAGAAATTTTTAAAAATTATTAAAAAAATAAAAATTTGTTTTGGCAAGTTGTTTAATGAATATTTTAAATATGTATGATTCTTATAATCTTTTCAAAACTGAGACTCTTTAATTTTAATCCACTTAATTTTTCTCTGTTTGTATTAATTTTATAATTTTTTTTTTATTAAGGAACATTTTAATTCTTTGTCACACCTGAATAATCGCTTTCAAAAACCTTATGTAGATTCCTTTTATATCATTCATATGCTCATGTAAAATATTCAGGTCAAATATATTCACGCTCCTTTGATTTGTCACTGCATCAACATGCTGCCCTTCTTCTACAAACATCCAATTCAAAGAACCTCTGGTCTGTAATGGGAATTTCAAGCACTTGCACACTACTTAATAAAAGAGCCACAAGCAATAAATTGCAGTTATGACTCCCACCAGTACTAGACATCAGAACTATGTTTTCTCCATTATTTACAGTCTTTAGCTGGTGGAATGCACAGGAACCTGCTTCATTAGAGTCCTCTATGGTTATCTCTTTATGTCAGCAGTAACAGGTGACATAATTGTTGCCTAAATTTAAAAGTATGAATTTATACACAGTCTTTTTTAATAGAGGGCTTATGGATTCATGGAAGGTAGTAGACAACATTTAAGTCAAACTAAAAAAAGATCTGACCCTTTTTCGCAGTTTTCTTAGCTTGAACTCTACATGTTCAAGTTAACTTTATTATGTGAATTCATTTTGTGATTCTTTATTATTTTCCTTTTTTTTCATCAGACCTTTTTATGTTTGCACAACAATAATCATACATTTGTTTGCTGCATAATATCCTACATTAAAGCCCACTTTAATGTAGGATATTTAACAGATATTTTCAAATAAATTCCTTAAAGCCATTTCTTCTTTACTTCATTATTGTTTATTTTACACTAATTAAAATATAACTCACACATAATCAATACTGTCAGATCTCCATTTAGATACTATGGGAAATATATTATTGTGTTGCTCAATTCACTCTTTTTCTTTAGGATTTATTATACTATGCAGTTCATGCTTAGCAGGTTTGACATTTTCTATAAAGCTTTTTTATTTCTCTTCTCTATTGTTTTTCTTATTACCATCTCACTCATACTCAGTATAGCTTTAAAAAAAATCAATGGTACATCTGGAGGAGATTATCATCTTTATACAAATGATATACTTATCACAATCTTCTGCCTAGAGTTGACACTACTCTGGGTTTTCCTCATTACCAGTTTAAAAACTATAACAGAAGTTTAATACCTCTAAATTATTAAGTTTCCTGTTTTCCAGAATGAATAAAAGTTTTTTTCTATTGCCTTCTTCAATAAAATATTTAATTTTCTGGTAGAAACAATTCCAACAATCTTTTTACTGAAGGGCCCTAAGAAAATGGAAATTTTCATCTGCTAATTGATAAGGTTGTCAAATTTCAATAACATAATTTTGCAAAACATAACTTTGAAACAGGTTGTAATTTAAAAAAGCAACTAATATATTATAAATTAAATACGACAATACTCTTTTATCGCTTTTTTCAGACTGTATAAACTAGTTCCAGGAGAGGTGTATAGTTGTATGACAGATGAGCTGCATTTCGTATATTCTTACAAATCTGAATATTTGTAATATTTTATAACTCAAGAAAAAAGTCATTTAAAAAAATAAAACTTGACTTTTTCAGATAATTTATTAATAATTTTCTTGAGAACTTTTTATATCAAAGTATCACAAATATCTAATTACAATTATTATTATTAATGAATAAAAACATTATTACTAGGCATCAGATATTTCCATGAGAAGCATGATATTTCAGGCTCTTATACAAATAACTGAATATGTCAAAGAGAATACAAAATCTGGCACAAAGTTCTCTTAATGCTGAAATAATTTCCACTTTTAGAAGCTGGACATTTATAGTATATAAATTATATTCAAACAAATAGATTTCACTTTGCTTGCTATATAATAATGTTGAAACTAACACATCATACATTTTTTAAAATAATTTCTGTGATAATAAAAACTTACAAATTAACAAGGCTATCAATAAAAATTTTAAAAAAATTACAAAATATTTATATTAATTATTTTACACAAACAATTTAATTACATGGGAAAAATTTAAAATCAATATTAAAATATCATAATCCATTCTTGAGGTAAACATTTTTGCTTATAAAACAAATATGTATGTTTTATTTTAATTCTCTTTATTTTTTTACATTAAATTTTAATTTAAAAGTTGGAATTATTAATAATAATAAATTTTTTTTAATTGAAGTGTTAAATTATTAATCAATTACAATAATTATTAAAAAATAGATTATCAAATAACCATATCTTGTAATTATAATTTATGTACCAATTGTATTGATAAGTATCTGACAGAAAACTAAGAGATTCAAGCCTTGCACTTACATGAATTTTTTTTAATCAATGTGAAGAATATACTGCCAAATAATGGATAATCTATTTTTACAGGTTCAGTGTAAAATGTATAAATAAACTTTTTAGCAAAACTCTGGGATTCAATTAAAAAACTTCAACCTAAGTATATGGTTTATGTTTGATACTGAGATATCATTTGGTATTTCTTTACATCTCAAGAGAGAGGAGTAAAGAACAATGTTAACAATAATCTGACAATATATCCATCATTTATTTTAACAAAGCACTTTTGTAAACATTTCAAAGTTAGATGAGAAATTTATTAACTGGAAAATTATCATAAAAAACTTCAATTTTTTGAGAATCTGATTTTTAGGTTTTTTTAAAAAATCCTCTCAATAAGATCATTCCGGCTGTAAAAGTCTGAAACCAATACAGGAGCTTCAGAGAAGTCTTTCTGGTGCTATGTTGGAAATGGACCCAGAGATCAAGCCACTTAGGTTATTTGATTTGCACACACTCAAATTAACTTATAAACACACAGCACTTATCCACTTAATGTAGTCCCTTATAAACTGATTTTCAATGACTACTAAAATACAAAGCTACAATCAGGTTGTGAAAATTTGAAATTATGTTCAAAATTTTTCTCAACAGATCTTTATATCTTAGGAATAGTAGATAATCCAAATCGTTACTCATCCAACCTCTTAAAATGAATTAATCCTACTCTGATCTGTTAGTAAGTTTCTTGGCAATCTTCATTGAAAAAAACCCAAACTAATTCAAAGTAAATGAATATACTGAAAAAAAGTATTATTTTTCACAGAAATTATATCCATGAATCAGAAACAATCAACATGAAAAGCATAAATCAGCAATACTGATCTACAATGATAAAAAATGTCCCAACACAATGTTTGATGAAATTACGTAATTTAGATGGAAACAAAGAAATTAAAAAGAAATTGTAAAACTGATTTAAAAAATAATTTTTCACCACTGTTAATCAGAGAAATGTAGTTCTATTAATGGTAATTGTAATTCTCACAACACAAATTACCTCTTTAAAACCCATAATGCAATTAGAGCAGAACATGAGGGTATAAGAGGATGTATCCTACAGAAAAAACTCTGATTTTTCAATAAATATTACTTTTTTTTTAAAGTGAACATAGGTACAGAACTTTGTTAATTCATGATGCTTACATCAAAAATTGATTTTATTATACATAAATAGGATTTACTGTAAATTATATTTCTTTTTAACACTTATGTACCCGATTACAGATTCAAGAGGTAATTTAAAATTGAATAACTGCGCATAAGAGCCCATAATATAAATACAATTATATGGTATATTACAGAAAATGTACGAGTTGAAATTCTTCCAATACCCACCAACACTTTTAATTTTTCTCAATGCAATGATTCTGAAAATCTAAATCTGAAGACCATTGTGATCAATAGTTTATGGTGGCAGAGAAGGTTAGTCTATCTATGCAGATCTAGATGTTCAAGGCCAAGTCTGACTAGAAATATGTTAACACTCTTTAATTCTGTCCACCAGCCATCATTTTATGTTGGTTTCAAATTAACAACACATTCTCATATCCCTGCAATACAGGAATGTAAAAAAGTTACAGGTACGAACTAAATAAACAACAGATACAACTGTCTACGCGGTCCAATTAAAAAAAGTTGCACAAATAAATAACTCAACTTTTTATTTTGATCAGAACATTAACGATACATTACATCAGGAATGGATACAATTAATTATTTAGAATATAAACACATGCAATAATCTTAAGGTAAATGCATTAAATATGAAAAATAACTAAAAAATAATTCACAATTCAGAAGGTGTAAATAAAAATTATTTGACCATCATATATTAGTACACATTGAACAAAAAATTCTGGATTTAAAAAAAAAAAAGTTAATTGGTATTATTTAAAAATTCCATAGTTTGTAAATGGTTCGGTAATTTATTAAAAATGCCAATGAAAGCATAAGGCCCTTCCTTGTAAGTTCTGTTACCTAGTTTGGTAAAGGTGGATGTTGTTATATTTTAAGAATAAGTGTCTTTTTAGTAAAGATTTTAAATTAAGCAAATAAAAATACCTAGAATTTTTTTTGCTTGATATCGCCACATAAGCTTGAAGCTTATGCATGGGATATGGAAATAGAATTTTGTAGCGTAAAAAAAATGTCATGCCAAAATATTTATTCCAAAGCATCTAAAAACTTTTGGAAAAATAAAATAATTATATTTCTTTCTACTATGGAAACATTGATAAACACACAATAGGTAACAAAGGGTTTTTAATGCAATATATTTAAACTTACAATAACCTATTTCTTTGAAATAGGAAAAATCTGTTTTGTTAGCAAAAATACAATAACAAAATTACAAACTTATAATTTGCATGTGTTAAAAGTGATTCATCTGACACAGATGCCAAACTTATGTTAAATTCAAGTTTATTAAGACAGTGATTAAAAAAAGAAAAATTATTGTAATAGAAACAACAATAAAAAGACTACTTCAGTAGCAATAAACCTTAAGTAAAGAAGAAATAATTTTTTTATACTATCTGTATTTGGAAATTATACTTTCTAATTTATTAGCAAAGAGTACATTTCTAATACAAATAATTACTTTTTCCAAAATAAATATTTAAAATCTAGTATGTGTGAAATATTAAGTAATTATCTACCAGTAAAAACCTTCTGAATTTTTTTATTAAGTAAATTTTTGAATGCGGATAGAAGAATATGATGATTCTTACATCAATTTTAATACTCTAAAAGTCTAGCTATGGTTCCTTAAAACTAATGTTAGAATATATTGTAAAGCTATTCTTCTGTTTATTGCAATTTACTACATACAAGTGTACTGCTGTTTATGTTTCCATATATAAACATTCTTGTTAGATTTATTTGTATGGATTTTGTTTGTTTTTTCAGTAAAAGATAAAATTATCATGATATTACTGACTCTTATGCAATTACTTGGGCAAACAGAGCAAATGTATCTCCAATTTTACTTGTTTTCCTGTATAAAAATTTATCAAAGAATTAACCAATTAGAAGATACAACCAGCCAAAACGCTCATAAATGCGTAACATATTTCACCATTAATTATTTGAATAAAACTTCTTAAATCTTTTAACAGTACGTAGTATTTTATAGAATGAAATTATGATACATTTTAATTTCTTTTGCAGTTAAAATAGGGGGGAGACCTCAACATTTTACTACCACTTAAAATAAAAGTGTGGGAAGAGAATTTAATGGAGAAAATAAATAAATTTACTATGTTGCAGCACTTGCTGAAGCCTGAAACTGTCAGGTAGAAGGATCAGTATTATAATGTAATTACTTGCAATTATAATTTAATAAGTACTTTTTATTACCTTCTTACCCAGTCATGTTCCAGGTGTATGAAGGCATGTAAAAAAACTTTTTACACAATTCTGTTTTTCTTCTTTACATTAGGAATTTTTATTAGGTTTTATCTTATATAAAAACTAATACAACTGATTTCATTCAATTGTCACATATAACTTTTGTATTTGGTTTAAGATTATGGTTGTTCCACTTACAATCTTAGTGTTAAAATAAGATTATTATTTTTATTTCACAATGACACATACATATGCATTGCTTTGTCCATAAGTATAATTCACTGTGCAGTTAGAGTATGATGGTAACAATCTTCTCACACTATAAACTAGATAAAACTAAAAGTTTACAACACTTGCAGTCAGGCAATTTGTAGATCTCTTGCCCTAGAAGTATCACAGTACTCTGATAAAAGTGTCCTTTCTATTACAACTAGAAAACTTTGACCAGCTGGTTAAATTTATTACTCAACACTGAAATGAAAGTATTAGTTACACTAAAGGCAAGCTGTTATTATGCAGTAATGCTAACCTTTCACTAAATAGGAAAAGAAACCTTTCACTGATGAAGAGCAACTGCACAAAAAAGGGTCAAATATGACTAGGGACATGGCCCAGCAATGAATGATTGTAGAAC
Organism: Lycorma delicatula; assembly: GCF_047948215.1. Classification (NCBI taxonomy): domain Eukaryota; kingdom Metazoa; phylum Arthropoda; class Insecta; order Hemiptera; family Fulgoridae; genus Lycorma; species Lycorma delicatula. Next base: position 30,303,828 of record NC_134455.1, read on the forward strand.
CACTTAAAATGCATTTTTAATCTTCTCTGTCCCTGATAAAATCTATAACATATTCACTAAAATTGGGGGGGCATTACAATAATCAATATATATATGTAGTCAATGAATGACCTGTGCATATGAAACTGACACAATCTCATTCAGCAGGGTGTATAGGAGAATATAAGAAGTCATCACAAACTATATAGTAAAAAAAAGAAAAGAAGCATTATCATTATGAAATAAAAACTCAAAAGATGTGTACATTTAATTTGAGAATTAAAAAAAGCTGTTACAGAAAATGTTTTCTCTTTGAAATACACCATAAAACTGGAATATTTAGCTTTCAGTTTCTAATTTTTCACTGCTTTATTTCATGATAATGAAGAAATTAAATATCACCAGCTGCGCACCATGTTCCTGAAAATGATATAATATGGACTCTTAACTTCAAATTCATTTACATTGGCCTACCCAAGTTGGTATAAAATTTTATGGTGTAGGTTATTACTGAAACTCAGGTATGTGGAACTTGACAGTAAGTGCATGTGTAAGAATGTATTTAAGACTGTATAAATACCAAACCTAAAATTTAGTTTAAGATCATTTTAGAAGATTTTACAACCTCCATTATAGAAAATTGTATTAAAATACGCAATTTTTATTTAAACAAAAATTATTTAAAACCTCAACTACATCGAAATTCAATTACTGCCACAACCAACTACATTGTAAATTTGGCATGAAATTGCTAAGAATAAAAATGGTCGAAAATGATAGATATTGTTAAGACAGTTTCCTATGGGTTTCATTAAAAAATTACAGAAAAAATTAATTTATACTACAATACTGTAATTAATTACAGAATTTATTCACTTAATAAATTTCATCAACAAATATAACTAAAAGGTTTTTCAGGAAACAAAAAAAGTTAAACAAGTGGAATCATAATTTTTAATTTTTTTTTGTGTATGAAATGAAATAAAATAAAATACTTGTTATATTAATCAAAACTACTGTTATTGATCAGAAATTTATTGCTACTCACACATAAGACAATTAATATATTATAAAATATACAGATTAGAATAAAACAATTATTGAACAAGAATTAAAAATTGATAAAAATAAATTAAAATGTACCACTTCAGAAAATTACGTACAGTGAATACTTGACATTTTTTTTTATTATAGAATATACTTTTTTTTAAAAATACTTAAAATCTTATCAAAATTTTAATCATAAATATGCTTTACTGATAACTATTTATCTAATATGTTCACCTACACTTAACAAATTTAAGCTCTTAGAATACTAACTTTTAATTCCATCTATCATAAAAAAATAAATTACTTATAAAGTTCTCTTCTTGATTTCTTAATTTTTTGTGCACGTGATATGGTGTGTGTGTACATGTTATGGAAGTTGAATATGATATAGTAAAGATTATTAATTAATGTAGAATAGGCTGTTAATAAACTGACTTCCACGTTTAAAAATAAAGACATAAATTCATCAGCCAAGGATTCTTAATATTTCAATTTCATACATTTGTTAAAATAATCCATCTATTTATAAAAGCCTAATTAATTTATATAAGGTCCAATCAAATATTATTTGATTACACACATCAATATTATTTATTTTAAAGATAAATAAAATCTATAAAAATGAAGCAAACTTTTTTGTAATCTCTTACTTCATAAACAATATTTTAACAACTAACGAAAGTACATTCAATTTCAGTTTCTTCTTCCTTATTAAATATTACAAATAAAATTATTTTAATTTTTATAGTTTATAAAATACCTTCTGTTACTTGACATTGTTAATGACATATATACAATCTGCCATATAAAGTAATTGTTACACCGATTACCCTTCTTTCCAGGTAAGGTGGCCATTCTCAATTTTCTGATACATTTTCTTTGTAGTAATATTTTTTAATTATTTAAAATAAATTCTTTTAATAGCTAATTTGTCAAAAAGTCTTTGTGTAGTTCTTTCTCTAATGTTTCTCTGGTAAAACATGAATCTTCCTCACTGGCCAATCTTTCTTAGCTTCTATCTTTACATTCATTAGAAAAGAAAAAGAGAACTTTTTTTGGGAAGTAATCTTATAAGAAAGTATAAGTTTAGAACAATTAAATATTGTTTTCATACTCTTTTAATTGTTTAAGTCTATTTTGTCCCAAATTTTGAATCTTTAGTTATAAAAAAAATTTTGTTTAGTAACCCTCCAGAGGATTGCATACATTCATACATTTTCTTCTTCTTAATCTTAGTTGAAAAAATATAAATTGTAGACTTTTACGAGGGTGGATCAATAAGTACATATAAGATACAGTTTGAAGACAGATGGCGTTGCTGAGGAAAGTTGGCATTATACTACAATCAATCAAAAGGCACCATACAAAATTTCAGACTGATTCATAGGTTAGTTTTTATTTGACAGCCATTTGCATTAAACATATTTGGTGTTTTTCAATACAATGGAAAAATAACAATATCGATCCATAATTTGTTTTTTATTTTTGAATGGAAAAATGTCTGAAGAAATAAAAGTGAAGTGTACCACCATTCTCTTAATCATCCATGACAAATGTGAGGTATTGGTTTAATGAATTTAAATGTGGCCATATATCTGTTTCTGATGAGGAGTGCCCAGGTTGCCCAGCAGACATGGTTACTGAAGAAGAAATCATTGAAAAGGTCCATGACATGATTCTTGCTGAATGAAAGTGTGCAAACTAGCAGAGGTTGTAGGTGAGTTGTATGGAATGGCAATAATCATTTTACATGATAAGTTAAGAATGAGAAAGCTGTCGACCCAATGGGTGTTGGGATTGCTCACTTTGGACAACAAGCAGATACGTCGTCTGTCAACTTCAATGCAGTGTTTGGACCTCTTTAAGCAAAATCAGCAGGATTTTTTACGTAGAGTCATCACTGTTGATGAAACCTGGATCCATTACTATATGCCCGAGACCAAATGACAATCAAAACAATAGTTTTTTTCAGGCGAATCTGCTCCAAAGAAGGCCAAGATGGTCCTGTTGGCCGGAAAAGTCACGGTTATGATTTTTCAAGATGTGAAGGGAATAATTCTCATAGACTTTCTGGAAAAAGGAATTACAATCACGGGTCACTACTACAGTGAATTATTGGACCTATTCAATGAGCAATTGAAACAGAAACGTTCCCACTTGGCAAAGAAAAAAGTGCTGCTTCATCACAACACACCAGCTCACTCATCTGGAATCATCGCAGTCGAATTACATGAATTGTGCAACGAATTGCTGCCACATCCACCGTAGTACCGCTCAACCTCCCTGTGACCTCTTTTTGTTCCCTAACATGAAAACGTGGCTCATGGGGAAAAAAAAATTCAGCTAAAACAAATCAGTCATTGTCAAGATAGAAGCCTATTTTGAAGAGTTTGACAAATTTTAGAGGGTTTAAAAAATGGCAGGGACCGTTGGAAATGTGTATCCTCCTAAAGGAGATTATTTTGAAAATTAAAAAAAGATTTTTCTAAAAAACTTGCATTCTCATTCTTAACACGGGTACTTATTGATCCACCCTCATAGCTTCTGAAGTTAAATTCTAATTGCAATAGAATTTTTGGATTCTAGACTGGTTCTCTAATAAAACTTAGCCTGAACATAGTGCATTATGATGACTGAGGAACTTCTTTTTCTAATACAGTCTTACTTTCTGCCAATCTTGAACAAGTCTTCTAATAATGCACTTAGGTACCATTATTAATGTTTTTATTGTTTGCAAAATAACCATCTTTTAATGAAGAATCCATATTTCAGATATTTTACAATACTCATTGAAATATTAAAACAACTATCAAAGTAAAATGAGATTAATAAATAAAAAATCAAATGTAACATAAATAAATGTTTTATTCTGACCTGGTACATAATAGTGTATTATACAGATCAGAAATGGGTAGATATACTACTCCAAAGGCAAAAAAAGGAAAGAGCCAAAGTACTGCACTGAATTTTATGAAACCAGTTCCTTCTTACGACTGGTATAAGTGAATATTGGTATTTTTTAAGAATAAATAACTATTCTTTTAGCAAAGATTAGATATTCATAAATACAAGGATAAGTTAAAACTTTTAATTTTCTACATAATTCATACATAAGAGCAATAATCAATGATTTGACAACTATTTTTCTATCTTGAAAACTTTTTGAGAAAGCTCAAAGAGGTGATATTATACTTTAAACAGTAATATGAATAAGCACAACAAATATTTAATAACAAGGTAATTTTTAAACAAGGTGCTTCAAAACAAAACAGTACAGTTTGATTTTGCTTTAAATAAAACCATATTTAACATCTTAAGGGAAATTGTTATCTAATAAAACACACAGAAATTTTGTTTCACAGACAACAAAAATAGTTTCATTATCACCCAATGGGTGCCAACAAAATGATCAGGAATGTTATATCTACTTGTGAAGCACACTTCAAAGGTTTTATCTGTGTAAAGTTAGATGCTATAATCCAGTATGGTCAACAGTACTAGTCTCTGGCTAACAGTGGTTGTGAAAGAACGTGCTTTCTAGTGTACCTGAATAACATTTCCAATGTTACCAACATACCGTTAGGACACCCAGTCCAGTGAGTGACAGCGTTGTATCTTTTGTTTGACCTTCTGATCAAACCGGATAAGTTTTAGCATAGATTACTTTTATTTTGTTTTAAATAAGTTCTTTTTTTTTACTAGTTTCTAACAATTAGTTAAATATGTAATTTTATTTTTAGGATTACAACAAAGTAATTCTCTTACTTTTGAATTATTTTATAGATTAAGTAAATCATTTTTACTTAAATTTTATTTAGTTGTTCACTGATACAGACTTTTCCAGGTTTAACCACTGCCTTGTATTAGCAATTTACACTAATGTAAGCCGTTATCCACTTAATTTTTATTTTTTTAAATTAAGTTAATTTATTCTCTTTGTGAATTTAAACTTATACTATTGTTAAAATTTAAATTTATATATTTATTTTTTAATTTAACTAATGGCAACTAATCACCCACCACCTCCTCATTCTTCCTCTCCGGAAAATTCTGGCGGTGAGTTTCTAACCTCGGATGCCTGGAAGAAGGCCGAGGTGATGGTAGTCGTGGACATTGAGTCCATGGAGCCAAACACAACTGAGGGCGGTCCGGAAATGGCAGCTGCCACCATGGAAGTTACAGGAGAAACTTCCTCACAACCTCTGGTAGAGAAAATCCCACCCACAATGTTGGACTGCCCTAGGGAGTGGCCCATGTCGACGAGAGCCATATCCCCCTTAGTCCACAGGCGCCTGGCTTTCAGGAGAGGGAGCTTAAAAGTCATGGTCTGGGATATCTCCTTTGGGGCCATCTGCAAAGAAGTGGGAGTGGAGTTCTCACTAGACTATGATGCAGTGTCAGTGAAAAAGCTGACCACAAGGGATATTATCCCTAGATGCCTTTTGGTACCTAAAAGAACGCTAGACACCATGGGCATCAATGACCTGGACAGTATGTTCATATGCTATCACTGTTACTTTACATTATGTTTTACTGTAAAATAACAGTGATGGCATTCGTGTCACGAGGGGGTGCCCCTAAATGCCAAAAGTTCGGCCACTTGTCGAACTATTGTCGCAGGGTACATTTCTCGTCAAATATAGTGGGGACCACAATACGATGTCTTGCCTCAAGTCGCGAGAAGAGCCCGCAATGTGTGCGAATTGCAAGGGGCCTCACCCGGCAAATTATAGGGGTTGCCCTTATTATAAGGAGCATTTGACCCGACAGAAAGGCATCCCACAAAAGTCCGTGATCACTGACGGGCGTAGTTGGGCGCGGGTCGCCAGGGGGATACTAAAACCTCAGCCGCAAAAGATTCAGCCCGCGGCTACCCCGGGGGTGGGAAAGGAGGCGCCACCTTCTCCCACACCACAAAAGCCCCAACGGGTTGTGACGACCGAGAAGGTCCACGGCCGCAAAACCGACCAAAACCAAAATTAAGACTACCCCACAGACGACAAAAGAGCCAAAACTTGGGAAAACCACAGCGGGTGATCGCCAAGACTCAAAATGCGGCAAAACTCGCAAGAGCTACCGAGGTCCCGCACCCACCAAAGGTGGCGTCAAAAACAGTCAGTCGCCCCGGCGGGAAAAAGCCAGAAGCCGCGACCTCGAAGGAGAGCGCCGGGAACAACTTTCTGTCGAGGATGTCAGTAAAGGATATCTTGCCAGAAATTTTGGCTGTATTGCCCCGCCTGTTACAGGCGAAATCTATTAAGGACCTACTCCAGTCCTTGATTGAATGCCTCATGACGTTACTCACCCAGTATGGCTAGGCAAATTTTGCGACTGCTGAAGTGGGACGCGCGTTCCGTAGAAAGCAAGATGGCAGAGCTATGGCATCTAGCCGATGACTTACAAATTGATGTAAAACTGTTAGCGGCAGAACTGCTATCTTAGTCCACAGACGAATCACGCATATGCGGGTTGAGGTCCACATCGATGTCATGGAACAGACCTGCATACGCGTGCAACATCTAGGCGCAGTATACAGACTGGTCTCGGCATATAACAGGCCGAACTCAGCTGTACCCAGCGCTGACCTAGATGCCGTGCAGGAAAATTGAGATGATACCTTCATACTCATGGGCGATTACAATTCTAAGCACACGTTCTGGAATAGCAACGTAATAAATGCTAATGGCAGGTTGTTATGCGAAGGGTCCGCAGGCTAGTCATCACAGTCCCTTGAAAGTAGAAAGTTCCATGAGGCTCTCTAACGGGATTTTACGCCGGTAGATCCAGAACTCCTGACCACACCGGAGGACGACGACGACACGGTCGATCGCGTCACATCGTCCATAAACGAGACTCTGCCTTACAGCATTATGGAGAAGGCCACACGGCCCCTCCGTAACGATCTCCCACCTCACATCTCCGAGGCAATCTTGGAAAAGCGCAGGCTGAGGAGGAAATCGCTTCACCGTGTCCCCCGACGACAAGGAGGCATTTTACAGACAAACGGACAGGGTGAAAGTATTGCTGAAAAACATCTTGAAGAATCTTGGAGAGGTTACCTCGTCTCGATGTCGGACGACATCTCTTCGGTATTCAGATTGAATAAACGGCTAGGCGAAGGAAAGAAGCCTCGCCACTCTGTGGTGGGACAACGAGGTTTCTTGACTTATTCCGAGACGGACCGGGAATAGGTCTTTGCGGACACACTGGAGGTACAGTTCACTCCAAACCCCGCCGGCCCGAACAACGACCATGCAACCGAGATGGAGTCTTTCCTCGCAGACTACTTCGCTTAGGTAGAGGATGCCTCCCGCGAAATAGACCGCGTCACTGAAGCAGAAGTGACCGCGGCTATCAAAGCCACAAGCTCCAATAAGTCCCTAGGAGTGAACGGGATCAAAGCCCGAGCATACCGGAACGTTCCCATGTTTCCCCCGCTATCACAGCGACCATGCCATCCTTTTGACGTCCATTTAGGGTATTTTCCAGAATGCTGGAAAACGGCGAAGGTGATATGTCTGCCCAAGCCGGGGAAAAGTCTACATTCCCCCCGGAATTACATGCCAATCTGCTTACTACCTGCATTGTCAAAGTTGTCTTCGGCAATGCTTGGAGCCGGAGGTTCGGTCTGAGCAGGGTGGGTTCAGAGAAGGCCACTCGACGACCCTCCAACAAGTTCGAGTGGGATAGCCGTGTCGGAGGCTTGAACAGGAAAGCAGTGACGGCGGCCGTTTTCTTTGATGAGGCTAAAGCCTTCGATAAACTTTGGCATGACGGCCTACTATATAAACTTGCTCGCACCACGGTCTCTGGCCGCCATGCCAAGCTAATAAGGTCTTACCTACTGGGAAGGCAGTTCGCGTTGGGGGATCCTTATCAATTACTGAAGCGATAACCACTGGGGTTATCATTTTAGGACTCCCCAGGGGGCAGTCCTTTCCCCGATTCTGTACCCTCCATATACAAACGATATGCCGTTGTCGGAAGGCGTCAACCACTACTTTATACGCCGATGATACGGCATATTACTACACATCCCGAAATGTGGATTACGCGGTCGAGAGACTTCAACAGCAGCTGGATTTAGTGGAGCCATGGCTTGATATGTGGAGAATCAGGGTCAACGGGGAAACGTCCGTGGCCGAGCTATTCACATGCAGCGACGCGCTTCGGCCAGACAGCTGGAAATCTCAGGGGAAAAATACCCTTTAAGACAAAAGTTGTATCTGGGAGTGGTCCTGGATAAACGGCTTACCTTACGGGAACATGTAAAATATATGACCCAGAGGGCAAAGGCCGCCAGGGCTTTCCTATACCCAATGCTTAATCGAGCCAGCCCCATTCCGCTGGCGACCAAGATACTCATATACAGACTCTACGTCTTGCCAATTCTGACATACGCCTACCCAGCATGGAGAGCTCTGTTGCGCTCTACGTTCTCGGAAAAGCTGAAGGCCGTCCACAACGTGGCGATGCTGACGATTTTCGGAACGCCGTGGTTTGTCAGAAACGCCACACTTCGCTACGACGCGGACGTAAAAACCGAGTCGGAAGTGGGCGTAGCAGAGACGCGCGAACTGTTCGGGAAAGCGGCCGTATCAGAGTACAGCCATCTCAGGAACATTGCCGAGAGGACCCTACACCACAAGGTGTGAGGAAAAGGCCTCACGCCGTGTTTGATGAACCACCTTGAAAAGGGTTTGTGTATGATAAACCAATCCAGAAATCTCTAAATAAGGTGAGCCAACAGGGAACTCCCACAAATGATTGTGGGTCTTTTTTTTTTTTTAAAAAAAAGGGGGTCATTAAAAAGAGATGTGCACGTCAAGTTGTTACAGCTCATAAATGTATGGCATACGATTTTTTTTGACCAAAATTAAATCAATTTTATTTACTCCGTTTCAGTATCATACAATACTAATGAATTAGAAAATATAATATAACACCCTAACTAGTACTTAAGAAATAATTAAACATTTAATTGTGTTGTATTTTATTTAAATTAAATGTAAAATAAATACATGAACCAATATTAATTTACTCTACCCCATTATAACATCCTATAATAGTATAGATAGAGTTAAAATCGAATGTCCTAACGAGTGCTTAATAATAATTGAACATACGGTTTTGTTGTACTATGCTCTGAAGGTGTCCTCAACAGGAAATATAGACAAGACATTGCTACCTGACTGGGCCCTTTTAATTGTCTATGGTCAAGTTAGTGGAAGTCTTCAGTTAAATAAACAAAATAAACTATCTTTTAAACCTTTTATTCAAAATCCATTGACTTGGTATTATGTTGATCCCAACCTAATTTAATATTTACTATTACTAACGGAAATATATCTTACGTGACCAGTGTTAACTACCAGTAGACCAATTAATTATTCAAAATGATGATTTAAATAAATTGTTAATTTTCAAATTTTATTGTAAACATCTGAATCTCAGCCCATACTATCCTAATTAATATTTTTCAACATTAGGGATTTTTTTTTTGCATGCGCACGTGAGTGGGAACAATAAGAGCAATTTTGCCATGCTTAAAAAAAAAAAATTAAATTTTATATGTAGGTAGGTTGAAACATGAGAGGTTTGTCATACTGTCCTGTATGAGGTATGTTATATCTTTCATGCAGTATAGAACATGCCTCCTTTTTATCTCTGTTTCAGGTGAACCAGCACAATGATGGTGTCCATGCGATCTCCCCAAACTCTTCCTGAACACATGTGTGTCTGAAAGCTTCCTCCAAACACTAGGGCCGCCACAGAATGCAAATTCCTGTTTGACCAAAAGGTTCTAGCACCGAAAGGACTTCAGAGGACAGACTGAAGGAAATAGTGCTGGAAGTACAAAGCACATACGTGCTTAGTCTCCTCATATCAGTACCAGTCAGTTGTTTCTCATTGGTCTAAGGGATCAGAACACAAATATGAAATCCGTCCCAAAATAAAGTGAAACAAATAAAATCTATAACCACCACAAAACAGATAACCCACCAGATAAAATAGAAAGAAACATCACCAAGGGACATTTGTCCAGGTTCTGCAATTAGTAGGGAGAAAACTCCCGCTATCCTTGTGTTCCGTTCCAACAGTACTATAAGTTTAGAAAGGTAACATGAAAATAGCTGTACTCTCAGAAATGTATATTAACCATGGTTGTACTAGTACTAGTGAGTTAGCTAGCCCCTATTAAGGTTACATCTCTGAACTAAACTAACCAATACTCTAATTAACCAAGTACTCAATGTGCTCATCAGTACAATCATCCTGATAATTCAATCTTGATAACATATTCAATTTTTTCTATACAATTTTTATTATCATAAGAAATCACACTCACCCATTTATACAGGTGTTCACCTTAAAAGAGGCCATCACTTAATTTAGTCCATAAATAATAGTTTACAAAATAATTTACAGAAGGTGTTGAAAATTGTGTCCATGCACTTGTCAACTTATCCGGCTATGTTTCTGCCTACTCTTATTAGCTGTATCCAATCCATTTCTTGGATGACATTGATAATGTTTGTCTCCAATTTCTGCTTAGTGTGTGGATACCTCCTATATAAGCAATTTCTTTTAAGTAACCCCACAAAGAGAAGAATGGACTAGTTAGATCAGGAGATCTAGGTGATCACAATCTTTTACAAATGATTCTTCTACTAAAAAAATCCTATAGCATCTCCGTAGTAGAGCGGCTCTATGGCAAGTACCGATGTCCTGTTGCAACCAGCAGTCATGCTCATCTTCTTGCAGTAAGGCTATGAACTGCTAGATAATTTCTCAGCAGATGGCAGGATCCACAGCTTTTTCAAAAAACAAGAGTCCTATTATTTGTTGCCTTGAAACCACACACAATACGCTTACGTTTTGTGAGTGTAGAGGAGATTCAAAGAAAATGTGGAAGTTTTCAGTACCCAGGTTTGGTAGTTCTGACTATTAACATACCCACCAAGGTAAAACCAGGCTTCATCTTTGAAAATCTCTTGATTTAAAATGCCAATGTTGCCTCTAATGAAATTCTTAAAATATTTACAGTAGTGAACTTTAGCACAATCAGTATTTAGCTCATGGAAAAACTTCATTTGATACAGATAACATTTCAGTATTCTCCTCCCTGCAGCGTGGGCTGAACCTAGTGAAATGTTCTTTTCTCAGCTAAGTCTCTGCAAAAATTTCTGGTCTCACACAGAACTTGTTTTACAAAATTTTTTTACTAACTACTGAATAATAATTTTCACTGTGCTTCCTTTTCAAATTTCTCCCTGAACTTTTGCTGACATACAATATGAGATTTTTCCTCTAAATAAGTCTCCATCAAGACACAATCAACAATAAACTGCATTTTAATAGGCAGTAAACAGTCCTCCCCACTCCAGCACCAGTTGTACCAACCTCTTTCACATTATTTTACCCATCTCACAACAATATATGCATTTACAAAAAAAAAAAAGCATTTAATATAAACTACAGAGTAATGGGGCCTCTTTTAAGTTGAACATCTGCATATACAGGTGATTCAAAGAAACGGGAACTTTTGAAAGTTGTGTTGGTAGCCATGGGCGATTGGTACCACTTGATAAGTGGCGCCAGCCTCTCTAACCTAACCTGCCATTTAGTTGTCATGGATCCTTGGAGTGGTGCACAACATGCATTTGCTATCTAAGCGTTTTACAAAAACAATGACATTGTGGAGGGAGCGCGTAGAGAATTTTGCCATCATTTTAATTTGGGACGGCACGACCGTGTTCCATCAGCACATACAATTAAAACAGGGATATCTAATTTTGTGGAAACTGGTTTGGCAATGAAAAAGAAACCTCCAGGCCGTGAGCGAACACAGAATATTCAAGCTTTACAAGATGCTGTCACACGAAGTCCACATCAGTCAATCCGTCGTCTCTCAGCATCTTTACAATTGCATAGTTCAAGTGTTCGAAGAATGTTAGTGAAGGACTTGCAATTCCATCCATATAAGTTGCAGATCGTCCAGGAACTGAAACCGAACGATGCAGTTGTGCGAGCACAATTCTGCAATAAAAGCATCATAAAAACCACTAATTCTATTTGTATATGAACTAAGAACAAAACCTGAAACAACAAAAAGCAAGTAGTCTGCCACAGAATTAAAATTTCCTACAACAGAACAAAAATTCTCTTTGTTCGGATTAATTTTTTCACTACTGTACCTATTGGATTTCATTCAAACTACTCTCTAAACACAGGAGTCGGTTCAAATACCCCTAACTTTCTTTCTATTGATCAGATCGAGGATTTCAACAGCTTTAAATCTTCTTCAGACAACATGGACTATTTTGCAAAAACCAGTGTATAAAGCGGTCCAATTTTAGGTTATGGAGGACACACATAAGAACATTGCCTTTTATATATATATATATATATATATGTACATATAGAAAAAAGTCTGTATGTTTAGTAAATATCTTGACACCGGCGCCACCTAGTGGGAATAGTTTTTGCAAAAATTTTTCTTTTTACGTAACTAATATATATTCTGAATATGAGCCAAATTGGTCCATAAATATAATTTTTCCAAATATCTCAATCCCAGTGCCATCTAGCAAGTCCATTTTTTTAGAGATATTTCTTTCCATGTAACACATATGATGAGTATGAGCCAAATTGCATCATAAACAAAATTTTTCAAAATATCTTGAACCCAGCGCCACTAAGTGGGTCCAAACTAATTCAGAAACCTTCATGAGCATGCGCACAGCACAACTCACCAAAGTTTCATCGCAATCGGATAAATGGTATAGGAACGCATACGGGACAAACAAACAAATATTAATTTTTATACTTCGAGATATAATTCACATAATGTCACTGGCGCTGAATCTACTAGAAAAAACAATAAAAAAAGTTTATATAAACATGAAACGCTATGTTAGCGAGTTGTGGCTAGTGAAAGATTTCCCCCCATTTCTGGGCAGAGTGAAAAAAAACCATACCGAAATTCTAGGAACCCAAACTAATGAATAAACTTGAAGGTTTCATATGGTTTTTGGACCTGACAAATTGAATAATGGTTCCAGAACCAGATCTCCAATAGCTTTCATAATATCTTATGTAAAACAGAAAAATTTGTTGTCTAAAAACACTTTTTTTTTACGTTTAAAATACAAAAACTTTGTTAAATGAGTGATAAATGTATAAAATGTATTATTAAAACTTGAGAAGAAATTTTGAGAATATTGATGTAAAATAGGCCTATGAAACCAAATAAAAGTACAAGAAATTTGATTTTATTACTAACAATTACCATATGAAACTTTTTAAATATTATCAACTACTAGAAAGATAAGTTAACGTACAACTGATGCAATGTTACAAAAATAAAAATGTAATTATACAATACACTTTTCAACCAACCACACACGCAAAACTCTGTGTCACATGTATTGGTGACTACGAGGGAGGCCCATCGCAGCTAATTCATCACTCTGGAAATTGCTCATTTAAGTATGCTGATAAAACATGTGAGAAGTACCATGCTGAAAATACACAGAGTACCTTGATGCTAGTAGAACAGCTTCTAATAACAGCAGCAATTGTTCCTTAAGGAATTCCAAGTAAATGTCTGTATTTAGACATCCTAGGAAAATGAACGGTCCAATTAGTTGATCATAAACTGATGCTAAATTAATGTTGGAAATTACATCCTACTGCTGCATTGGACTGACCTCTACCCAAGTGTATTCGTTGCAAAGGTGCCATCCTAAATAAAGTGAGCCTTGTCAGTAAATAAAATGAACCTGTGCAACTGGCAGTCCATATTTAACCAGATGCAATATTGCAAATGAAGAGGAAGATCCCTCGGTTGAAGATTTTGTGCTTGCTGATTATAGTAAGGATACAGCTTGTTATAACTTTTTTTTTAACCTCCGGATCCACCGTTAGGCATTCTTCAGAGGATGAGATGAATGATTTGTAGCGTGTGTGAAAATTCCATGCCTGACTGAGATTCGAACCCTGGACCTCCGGATCAAAGGCCGAGACGCTACCACTTGTGCCATGGAGGCCGGCAGCTTGTTGTTATAGTGTCCTTCACCACACTACAGACTAGGAAACTCTGAACTGCCAGAAAAGGTGTCATGTAATAACACCTGGACTGCACTGAGTAGCCTAAAAATGGTTTCATCAATATTGGTATCATGATGGGCAGAACTGTCGTGGTGAGTACTAATGGTGGGAAGTGTACTTGTTTCTAGTAACATATAGAATGTTCCATTAACTGTTTTAGGATTTGGAACTGTGATAAGGAAAATGTCTTTGATATTCTGCTGCAGAAATTGCATTACAATCACACACCCCCAAATTAAATAACATGTTGGCATATTCAAAAATCATAAATAAAAAAAGGCCTTGTTGCAGTTTGACACAAAGTAAAACAAACACATACAAAATTAAACAACACTGTACTGGTAACAGTTCACAGCAGTAACACAGAACATGCAATGCACTGATAAAATCGCATAAAATGAATTGTTGGCTTGCTGATTTCTGTTTCACCAACTTACAAAATCATAATTTCTCAAATGTTCAATTTGACAGTGAATTCGAGAAAGTATATAAACTTTATTGTCTGAATAACATTAGTACTGTTTTTTTCTTTTAATTATTTTTATTTTGAACAACACTATTTTTTATATCATTGCACTTTGTAGAAAAACAAACATCGCTATCCCTTTATTTTCATACGGTAAGTGTTAGTAATAAAATCAGATTTCTTGAACTGTACCTGATTTTTATTAGGCTATTTTATGCATTTATTAGTCACTTAACAAAGTTTTTGCATTATAAATGTAAAAAGAAATGTGTTTTCAGATAACAGTTTTTTTTTTTATTTTACATCAGATATTATGAAAATTACTGGATATCTGTTTCTGAAACCTGTTTTATCCAATCTTCCAGGTAAGAAACCATCAAATTTACTCCTTAATTTGGGTTACTAGAATTTCAGTGTGGTTTTGCTTCACTCTTTGTCCAGGAATCAGGGAAATCTTTCACTACCCATAACTCATTAACAGAGATTTTCCAGACCCATATTTACATGCTCTTTTCATTATTTTTGCTATAAAAATGACCTCAGAAAGCGCCATTAACACTACTGAAATATCCTGTACGTATATATATATATAAATCAGTGAAAAGTTGGTAATCACAATTGTTTGAATGTATGGATATTTTCAGTATGATTAACTAACGGTACACAGATATAGAGCAACCTAACAAGATTATTTTTAACAATTCCCACAAAATTGTTATCACTCCTACATTACTGTTGTTACAAAGAGCCAATAGCAAAATCAAATGTTCATACAAAAATGGCCCAAAAATATGTTGTTTTTCAATAACTTTTCTACTGACAAAGGTTACAAAGTTAATGAACTAAAATAAAAAAAATACTGTATAAACATTACACAAAGCACAAATGTGAAATAAAACTTCTCTTTTACAAAATGATGATGATGATGATTGATGATTGTGGTGATCATAATAATAATAATAACAATAACCCAGGGGGGGATCCTGTCCCCTTACTGGGTGCGTCCTCAAGGTGGCGGATAGAGGAAGGCCCTGTAGATATACAGGGTAGGTGGAGTTCTTCAAAGGCCCACCTGCAGACCATAACAGGTACTTTAAATCCAACACGTCTGTTTCCCATGTTAGGGACGGCTGTTTCTAGAGGCCTTGCCCGCAGGAGCTTATCCTGTTACCCATTTGTTTTGAAAATTAATGGAGTACAACGATGTGAATAAATACCGGGGCGGTAGGGTGTTGCAGGCTGACACTCATCGGAGCCATCGTGATGTTCAGTCTGGGGTGAGGAGTGCTGTAGAATCCCGGGGTAGGAAGCGGTTTAAATGGACAGATGAACATAATGCCTTCCTTGAAATGGAATCAGACATGAAACCGTATAGTGTTCCGCTGCACCAAGCAATGGTTGAGAAGTTCCCTGACCTATGATGTAAGTCTGTCCAAAACATCCTGGATCAGTGCAGATCCCTTTTTAAGTCTAATAGGGTTCCTGCGGATGTAGTGGCGTTAATCTGAGCTTATGTTTCTAGGGAGTTAGGGTTGTTGTCCAGCCCATCTTCAGATGAAAGCGCTGTAGAAGAAGCGATAAGAGCCGACAATCCCCTCTCCGATCAATTTGCAGAGAACGAGATGCTGTATGGTGGTATGGATCCTCCGTACCACCATCCGTCATGGATCCTCCATGAACCTCCGTTCATGCAAAACAGCTGCTGAATCTCCGGAAATACTTCCTAGAGAAGAGCCAATCCAGCTAGCTCCACGGGGTTATAGTAAAAAGTGATAGTAGTCTAACCCCACTGCGCCTCAGTGATGAGAAATTCCAGCCCCTTGAGGATACCTTCTCCGAGATCAGTGTGATGGATAGGTGGCATTCGAGGGAGTTGCATGGAAGGTACTATGCGATGCTTATGGATGAAGCAGTTGATCGAGATGCATCTGTGGCCTGGCTGGAGTATGCCGAATTGTTAGCTAGGACGGAGGGCCTTGTATTTGCTATACAGGATAGGGTCGTCAGCACACTCAGCTACAGAAAGCATGTCGTTAAGGATCCTGCTGTAACCATTGATCTGTGCTGTCTTTGTGGATCGACCAACGAGCCCATCGAGGTGTCAGTTTTTAGCTCCAAGGGAATATAGTGTCCGACATAACAACGTGGCGAAGAAACTTCATCAGAGACTCGCTTTGGACCTAGGTCTCCTTGCCGTTTCAGTCCCATATTTTAAGTATGCTCCTCAGTCTGTATTAGAGGACGATCAGTATAAACTGTACTACGATCGTACTGTTCTGACAGACAGGGCAGTGGAGCATAATAGGCCAGACATTGTTCTGACCTAGAAGCAGAAGATCACCTTCCTGATTGATGTCACAATCCCATTGTTCACCAACATAGTGAAGAAGTACACGGAAAAACTAGTGAAGTATAGGGATCTTGCAGATCAAGTCAGGGAGATTTGGGATCAGGAGAGCGTAATGTTAGTCCCGGTGGTTTTGGGCGCGATGGGAGAGATTCCACGTTCTCTGCATGACTCATTAAGATCCGTTGAAGCACCAGCAAATCTGTTCCGACCAATGCAGAAGGCTGTGTTGCTGGATACATGCCGCTTGGTCCATCAGCATATCACAAGCTCGAGTGATAAGATAACGCGTGTTATTGAAGGGACGATCAGGTGGGGCTGGGGACGGTGGCCGTTAACATCTGGCAGTTCATAAATTTTCATGTTAAGTATTTTGTCTCATTCATATATCTCACCCATAGTATTCAATAGTTCATGTTACCATATACAATGCATGTCAGAACAATAGTTATAGCTCCTGCGCCTTGCCTTTGGGCCGGCCAGGATGCTTTTTACTGGGCTTACCCCAGAGAATAATAATAAATAATAATAATAATAATTGATTCTGAAGGTGTTAATTGGTTTAGAATTGCTAACTTGTTTAAATCATTTCTAATAATGGCCAAAGAGGCACAGCTGTAAAGTAATTAATTTTTTTGCAATAAACAAGATGTTACAACATACTTTTTACTAAACTGTATAATAAGAAAGTCCAGCTGAATCAGTTAGATATCATTCACTTTGGACTAATTAATTTAAAAATAAATAAAAAACATCAGAAATAATAAATTACAAGCGGTTTGTTTAAACATTACTTACGATTGTAGTACAGTTATATCCTGAAAATCAGATTTTTC
Organism: Lycorma delicatula; assembly: GCF_047948215.1. Classification (NCBI taxonomy): domain Eukaryota; kingdom Metazoa; phylum Arthropoda; class Insecta; order Hemiptera; family Fulgoridae; genus Lycorma; species Lycorma delicatula. The sequence continues at coordinate 30,321,619 of NC_134455.1, forward strand.
AGAATGTAAAACACTATCAACTTGAAGTGATAAACATGTACCTGGCCACAATGAGCTTGTTTCACTAAACCACCCTTCTTTCAAACCATTCATTTCACAGTAATAAATCTGAAAATAATGATAAACATACATCTATCAGTAAATTGTGGATTTTTTAACCATTTTATGAATTTTAAAATTTGAGAGGTACGCTCTTAGCCACTTCAGATATTTGTTTTGTGATTTTTAAATCTATAGTCTATAATGGCTTCAGCAATTCAGAAATAGATAATACTCACCTTCACTAGAAATGCAACTGATCCTACAGCAATAAAAATGGCAATATACCTCATACAATATTGTTCATTGTGATAAAGAGCATCACATGTTCTCCAAGTAAATTACAGAAATAAGAATGATTTACTTTGTTCATAGTGCATGAATTTATTCTTGCATTTGGTAGCTGCTCACAATTTAAAATATTCGCAAGACTGACAAAATTTCAAGAATAGTTTTTGATGAAATCCTGAAACTGCATGCCAGGTACGCCTGCAATTCCTTCATACAGCCTTCACTCATCAAACAAATAGGTGACTCTAGATTGATGCTGGCAGTAACTACTCTATCACAATACCAAATACAGAGAAATTTAGAATAAATTAATACCAAAGTAAGAGCAACCCACACAAATATCTAGCATATAAAATATTGGAAAATCAGTTGGTTACATATTGCCATAAAATTTTTATAATGAAAAAAGATTATTTTCATCAATATTTTAATACAGTAGTAGAATTTCTGTACAAAAAGATTAAACTGAATTTAATCTTATAAAACTGCATTCATGCTATTATAATTTTTGGTAAAGGCACAACAGTTATCATTTTTACTGAGTATACAAAAGAAAGGATTTGGTTATTAATGAGGAAATCTTTCACTGGAGAGCTTGAATAAATATATACCAATGTGCATTAAAGGGGGAATGAATGATGAGGAGGGATGAATTGGTCTGTTTGACTATGTATGGATTGATTTGATTTCTATTTATGGATTGTATGAAAAGATTTTGTGAAAATAATTATTTAAATATGAGTATAAATAGAAGTGATATTACTTTGATCTTTAGAGCTGGGGGGGGGGGGGGGTGTCTGAATATCACTGAAACACTTACAATCATGTTTGCATGGAAAAACATGTCAATTGAAATTTGTTGTTATGGTGTTTTCAGAATTAAAACAATCAACTCTGAATGCTTCGGAGAGCAATTTGGCCAGCATATGGTAAAACTGACCATGTTAGCCTAAGTACAACAGAAATGGATTCAGATATTATAACTGTAGCAAATAAAATTGTTCAAGAAGATTTAGAAGAACTTACAATTGAAAATGTTGCTGAATTGACTGCTGATGACCCTCTAATGACTCCTCTTAATGTGAAGGAAGTTTTAGATATTAACTAAGAGGATCACATAAGTTTCAAGGAAAATAACAACTAAGAAGAAAGAAGTCCAATCACAGCGAAGACCTGCAACTCTAATAAACTTGAAAATAATTTTCTAACAAATGGTCAATTTTAGAATGAACTACGCAATTTCAACGAGATTTGACTGCTTGTAAGGCTTATAAAATCAATAACTAAACTTTTGTTTAAAGAGAGTGCACCTGTAAATTTTGTCCAAAACAGTACACATCCCTGGATATCTCGAGTAATTTCATACCAAATGTACATAAATGGGTGTGTTTATTGTCTGGTAATGAGACTGAATAAATTTTATTTTTTGATATCCTGGATTGATTTTCATACATGAAACTTGTCTTCCCTTTTTTTTTACACAGTGTTTTATAAAAAGTATCCCCACTGTGTAAAAACAGAATCAGGTGTATTACTTTTTTCTGGCTATCATTTTTGATTTGCTAATACTGTTTATTATTTAATATGATAGAGTGAACATGAGGGAGCTACTTTTCAAGATATTTATATTACTTTAGGCTTAGATATTTATGCTTACTTGAGGCATAATCTAACTATTTAGTAATTATTTGCCTTCTTTTCTGGAAGCAACATTATTTTATTGTACACCAGCTGATAGAGTGATCATATTATTGCATTTCTTAGCGAGGTTCATTTTAATTTATTCTTATCTGTATGGTTAATTGCTACTTTATTTGTTTGTAACTTATTATCGACTCTTGACAGACGACCTGGAAAGGTCATGTCTATACAGTTAAGATTTAAGTATTTTAATTTATGTAATATATTTATATTCAATAAAGGCAATAATATTATATTATAAATATAAATTAGGTGATTAATGAATAGCAAAATTATGATGTTATTAATAGAGCTGCAATGTACATTACTTTGGTTGTGCTTTTTAAAAATACTATATACTATGTGATTTCATAATAGTTACATGAATTTTTTTATAATACAATAATAATCAGTTCAAGAAAACACAATCCATCTTAGTCATCTTCTTGATAAAACATGTTATACACACTCAAATATGAAATAGAACATAAAAAAAGGTAAGATTAAATAGCAGAATGATAGTTCTTAAAAAAAAATATATATATATATATAACGATATGATATGAACTGATATCACAACAATTAACAACCATGCTCATGGAACATAGCTGTAAGTGTGCTGTAATTACTATGTAATTTACATAGTAGCATGTAAATTAATCAGAATATAGGGAAATTTTTTATTTACTTCTAAGTTGTGGTTACACTATTTGACCACACAAATTCTTTAAGTTGTCTGCGTAATGTGAGGTTATTGCTAGCAATTCTTATGTTATAAAGTGTTTTGTGAAAGTTTATTTCACTTTTTATTATCAAATCATACTTTTATATTTGACATTGGCTGTAAAATGAACTCACATTCAGAGAAAACAATAAACTCCACTTGTACTTCAAGTGCTTAAATAAGAAAGACCCTGACAGATGGTGTGGGCATCATCTGAGTAATGTACCACTTTCTTTAGGGACACTGCATTGCCTCCACTAAGAAAGGAAAGAGACTGGAAAGTCTATACCAATTCCAACTCACAGCTTACAACACCATACAATAAATATATTAATATGCAAAAACATTAGCAAAGAACAACCACCCAAAGATTCTATACGGAAACAAATCATATATTTATTTCTTTATTAAAGAAAATTTTAAGAAGGAGAAATGATTGCAATCTTTTTACTTTTTTATTTTTTTTCTACAACCTCCTATGGTTTTTCTTATCCACTTCATAATTTAAGGTCTAGTTTCCAGTTTTCAACAGCAAAACCTAAAATGATTTATTGATAATTCAGTCTTGCTGAGTGTTAATACTACTTCTCACAATGAATGTCATTTGTGGTCAAGATAATTTAATTTATACTAAAGTTAATTTCCTTCAATTCTGATCATTCCAAGTGGATATCTAATCACATAATTTTCGTTTTTGTTATTACAAATTATTTTTATATTAATAATTTTTTAAAGTAACTTTGCCCACACTTCCTAAATATTTTTTCACTATCACTTTAGCCTCCTTCAAAGCTCAGTTAGGCCAATAAAGGGTCCATCCTACGACATTCTAAAAAAAAAAAAATAACTTTTTTCTTGTAAAGTATCATAATTATTGGTTATTAATAAATTAACTATTTGATGAATAATAAAATATATTAAATGTATTTTGTTATTACAATAAAAATTTAACTATCAACTGAAGAAATGCTTAATGTATTTTTATTTCTATTTTAGATCCGAAAGAGAAAACTAATATTACTCATAGAATGAATGAGTAACTTATTTCTTAAAAACATTTTCATATTATGTTACTGTACAGTAGGGATACTGTTTACTGAATTGAACATGTAATTCATAATAATATGATTCATACAATGTGTTATTGTTTAGAAATTTAATCCATTTGGTTAAAAGAGCAAGTTTAAATTCTTTATGATTGCTTTTGTAATATTATGAATACTATTTTGTGTATTGGTAAAATAGTTATTACCATGTTTGTTACATTTTTACATTCAAAATATGTTACAGCTAAACTTTATGATTTTGCTGATTTTTGGTGCAATTATATGCTGCAACAGGCTAGAGGTTACAATTTTTTATTTGCTGTATAATCTTTATTCTAATTTCAAAATTAATGAATGCAGTATCGTACATAAAAAAAAAAATCAGTAAACATAAGTTATATAAAGTAAAAGAGGGCAAAGCATGTCTACCAGTATGTTTCTTACAGTACAGCTGAAATTGTAGGAACAATAAGCAAAAGATCAACATCCAGCTTTCTGGAGAGCCAACATCAAAGTTTGGTATATTTTTTTAATATCTTCTATATCATAAAAGGTATCCTTTTTAAAAATAGACTTTGGGTGCTTTTATTGACAGAATTAAAAATATATTTCAAATAAGTTTTGTTCAAGTAGCAAGCTATTCTTAAAAAAAAGTCCCTTAAACAATCTGTTATTGTAGTGAAATTGACTTTTTTTCTGTATTAAACAAATGTGAATAATGAAAAAACTGACCTAACCATAGAGAAGCCGCAATACAACATACAAAAGAAAGACTCAAAGTCCTTGCAGGCAGTAGCATCCTGCCCAAAATCTGTTCTTAAGTATTGTCATTTTACACTCATTTAGAACAACAAACTATTTATTGATGATTGCAGTGATCAATGATTCTTCTATTAAATTACCATAAATCAATAAATGAAAATAAATATAATGGTTTTAAATTGATGTATATTTAAAAATATGTATAAATATAATATATATTATTTATAATGTAAAACAGAATTTTAATTCTGATAAAATATAATTATTGGGAAATTTAATTTCATACATTTAGAAGTAATAATCACGTTGTGGAAAGTAAACTGTCTGAAACTGTTCATCACAAAACTATGAAAAGATTAAATGACTGGAAATAATTTCCATGTTAAGTGCTGAATGATGATCACAACAAAAATAAAGTGGTTGTTCCGCAAGGGTATGGTAAATACAATGATGATAAAATTTTGGCAAAGAAAAAAGGATGGAGAGCAGCTTCAAACTATAGCATTTTTTCTTGATGTTTCAATTTTTCTAAGAAAATGTCATTGTTAAAATAATTATAAATGATTCTACCTAAATTACATAGCAAATAATTAAGTTACATTCTCATATCTTATTTTTTTATGTTTACAAAGAACACACTTAGGACTGAGCTCTTTTCATAACTGTAAAACGTTATACCCAAAAATTTGTTTGATGTTTCAATTTTTCTAAGAAAATGTCATTGTTCAAATAATTATAAATGATTCTACCTAAATTACATAGCAAATAATTAAGTTACATTCTCATATCTTATTTTTTTATGTTTACAAAGAACACACTTAGGACTGAGCTCTTTTCATAACTGTAAAACGTTATACCCAAAAATTTGTTACAAGTTATTCTAATAATAACAGTTTTCACAAGCTATTATTATCATGAAAAAAATCCTAAAAATTCAAAATTATCCTACCATGTCTAATAAAATATTCTCTAAAATAGCTTAAATTAAGATAAATAATAAATAGTAAACTATCCTCTTTTTTATTATTTTGTGTATATTCAATCTTAATTAAATAATTAATATATTCCTTAATACCAGCATATATTGTACATTTTGCACAGTAACACAGTTATTGCTCTTGTCATTCAGTGTATTACCCATCTGTCATGGAGTAATTTAATATCGCATTATACAAATTTCAGACCAAATCTGAGTATTGACAAAAGACTCAATGAATATTGTTAATTCTTTATATAAGACTATTTTACATTAATACATATATATATTTTTTTTATTTCGCTACATATTAGTCATATGTTAAAATGTAAAACATTTAAATTTTCGTGAAGCTGTGGTTTAAGTTTTCATACATCAACTTAGTTGATAAATTCCGAAATTTGAGTGTACTGTAATGGTATGCAGAAACTAAATTTTATTCTTAACATTTTACTAAGAAAACAAACTTTTAAAAAGCTTGTGCTAAAATCTGAAAGGATTGTTTTCTCATTAAAGTAAATATACAGTTCGTATATTAAAGAATAGTACCTAAAATTGAGACCAATTTTTCATAACAATGCAAAAGAAAAATATTAAATTTATCGGTAGCAAAAGAAAATTATTTATAAATATTTCATTAAGAATTAAAAATATGTTTGAATCAACTGGAAAGGTAAAATGTAGAATGAAGAATTAAATTAAAACGTGGCCTGCGATGTTTTAAACTAAACACTAGTCGTCTGAATACAAAAAAAAATCATGTTTACATTAACTATAAAGACAATTTAAATATTAACAAATACAAAATCTTCAGAGGTCTAAACTTTATAACCTTAAAAAAATAATATTTCTTCTAACAATAAAATCAAACCTACCCTTCTTCAATATGCAACTTCTGGCCTCTGTCAACAAGTGTCTTCCCAAAAAGGCACGCTACAACCGCTTATGATCACAAGCAACAATCCAACCTCATCAAACTCCTACAACCGTCAGGGTTGATGCACAAATGCAACGTGTCTGTTATATAAATCAAAGTATCCAGTGGTGGAAACATAATAAACGAAAAAAATCAGGATGTAATAAAATAAACATGTCATGCATTTTTTAATATATGACTATTATTCTCGAAAGTTACAATATCAAAGCCAATAAAAATACTTTCTTTGTTCAATAAATTTAATGTGAAGCATTTTACCTACATTATATTTTAGCCATATGAACCTGTCTTCATTGTAACATCTGGCGGATACACTTCGGAATTGAACACATGGTTTTAGGGTTACCATTTTAAAAGTGTTGTGTGTTTTGGCAATTGTCAGTCTAATTTTCCAATTGTTATAAATTATTTTGACTTCTTAAATTTTAAAATGAATCCAGAAAGTAAAGAGAGGCTCTCTATTGTTTTAGGCATTTTGAAATTTGTGTGTCATGTCGGATATATGCCTCTTGTTCTTTATCTTGGTAAGTTGAGAAATAACGTTAAACGTCTTAAATGATGCTGTATGTTTTATATTGTGGATGTCTAATTATGCATTGCAATATTTTAATATTTTAAAAAGCACCCATGCTACATAAGCATGGGTGCTTTTTTTATACTTGGACGTATTGTGTAGCGATTAAATAACCAAATGTGACGCTGACAATGTAGCTTTAACGCGCTGCAATTTACTTGCCGTTGTTTTCTTTTTATAGGGGATATTCTCTCATATTTCATGAAAGCCAGTCATAGTGTATATTATTTACTCCAAGTTCTATTACGGACAAGCTTGTTAGTACTTTATTTATCACTAAATCGTCAAATTCTTAAATTAGATTGTAATGATTGTTTATTAGAAGAAATAAGTCTAAAAAATTGGAGGAACATAGCAGTTTAAAGGTCGTTCCATACTATATCCTGTACAAAATTAAAATGTTGCTGGTAATTATTTTTTTGTAAAACCTTTTTAACAGAGGTTATTTTGTTTTTATTTTGGATATTTATTTTGAGCGGCCATTTTGTGTAGGTACGTTGCCAATCTTTGTATTCTGATGTTTGTAGAAACTTCTCTGTTATTAAAGATATTTAGATCTAATAAAATCAAATTAATTGCATAAAAGGTAGTGTATCTAAATCAAAGGTTATTCAGGTTTTTATTGAGGTAATATCTAAAAAAAAAAATTGAAAATCTAAGTTATAAAAACAAAATTTAAGTTTAAAGTAAATATTTTTTAGGGGAAAATGACTCGTTATAGTTTTGATAGAAGCATTGTATCAGATCATATCCAGAAAAAGTTCTTGGGAATCTTGCAGTTTCTTTATTAAATATTTTTATTTTCTTATCGTCTACTATATTAAAACTGAACTAATTCAGAAAGGAACACATCTTAAAATTCTTTAGGTAATTCTTCCTAATTACTCTATAAACTTCAAATTTTTATTAATCATAGTAGGTATGTGTAGGATAAGAATCTAGGTTTGGTCAGATGATGACTCGTGCAAGGTCAAAATCTGCATTTTTCTTATCAGTACTGTAGTCAATAAGTTATCAGTTGTGTGAGTTATCAAGACCTGTTAAGATCTGTTCTGTAGAGATAGATTAGAGATAAATTATCAAGGTATGGCAATACTTGTTGAAATGGAAATGCAATAGAACACATGTACCTTGTACATGTGGTATGTATGAAGGATCAACTTATGAATAGCGCCATCAATCATCTTCAATGACCCACTTTGATGACTGTTAGGTTAGTTTATAGAGTTTACAGTTTATTCCTCTTTTCAGTTTATTCCTCACAAAATTCTAACCATAATTTAACATTTACTCTAATCTCTGTATAGAATGGATTGGCATCTGAACAGGTTGCCATAACTCAAAAAACTGATTGCAAATTAACTAGAGTAGTGATAACGCGGTGCAGACATTGAATTTACACAACTCACCCGTTGCCCAGACCTGCCTTCCAACAATTAGATCTTGTGTTTTCTTGATCTAAGCATATGTACTATGGTATTTTAAGTATGAAAAAAATTTGATCAAAGTTGATTAATTGCTCAGAATTATCAAAATTCAAATTTTCACAAAAACAACTTTGTGTAATATAAGTCCTTAAAATTTAATTAACAGATATGAGAGCTGCCTAACTTTGAAATTATGATTAAATCACTTTTACATTGTGCTGCTAAATTTTGATTATTAAACTATATCAATCATGTAAAAATAAAACAATCTTTTTTTTTTTTTGTCTTCAGTCATTTGACTGGTGTGATGCAGCTCTCCAAGATTCCCTATCTAGTGCTAGTCGTTTCATTTCACTATACCCTCTACATCCTACATCCCTAACAATTTGTTTTACATATTCCAAACATGGCCTGCCTACACAATTTTTCCCTTAAAGCGACTATTCCAGGATGCCTTAGTATGTGGCCTATAAGTCTATAAAACAATCAGTATTTTCAATTAGCTAAATGTGACGACTCTGACAAGCAATAAATACATTTTATCAGAATCTAAGTTTGGGTGATCTGAAATTAATTGACCCCTTATTGTCAGAAAAAAATAAATCAAAAAAGTTTTAAAATATTGATTTATGTGTCAGGATATTACTAAATCAATTGTTTTATGTCTTGAAAAACAACGAAGTAATGCCTATATAATAAATCAGGCACTCATATTTTTAATGTTTAAAATGAATTGCTCATAAATAACACCACCTCTAATATAAGTTAACTGAGTAGATTGTTGAGGTTCATATTTTCTTCCTTTTTTTTTGAGCTCTGTAGTTGACAGAATTTTTTCAAGTTGTTCATAATTTTATAAATTTATGTCCACCTTGGTTGTGGTTTAATTTATTCTGTTTTTTTTTAATCCATTTCCTGAAAATTTGCATTAGGAGTCCTACAGTTACAGAATTTTGTTAATTTTTTTAGCAATGAACAGTTTGGTTATTTACTCTTAAAAAAAAGTGTAAATTAATAAATTTGTGTTTGTTTTCAGTGAGAGTCTTAACTTAGTAAATTTTAAAATACTTTTAGAACGATTTTAAGGTTTTATTTCTTATATGACCCCTTCTGCTGTGACTTAAATTTTCATTTATAAGTCAATACAGGATTACTTTTCAAGAACATCTATAGTTAGTTGTCATAGTTGTTAGATGGTGCTAGTGATAAGGAGAAAATAAATAAATTAAAATTATAAAATTCTATATTTTACATAATTAAAATTATCTAATTTTATATAATAAATGAATGTAAATATATTCTAACCAAACTTAACCTATGCTCGTTTTGCTCGCTAACCTTGACTAGTGAGCGAAGTGAATGTAAGTTAAGTTTGGTTTGATTATATTTATACTTTAGATTTATTTATTATATATATTTGGTTATTTATATAAACTTATTATACAATGTGCCTTCAATTTATGTGGGTGTTGCGTTCTGGAAAATTTCTGTATATAATGAAATCTCGTAAGTTGAGATTGACTAGTGAGCGAAGTGAATGTAAGTTAAGTTTGGTTTGATTATATTTATACTTTAGATTTATTTATTATATATATTTGGTTATTTATATAAACTTATTATACAATGTGCCTTCAATTTATGTGGGTGTTACGTTCTGGAAAATTTCTGTGTATAATGAAATCTCGTAAGTTGAGATTGACTAGTGAGCGAAGTGAATGTAAGTTAAGTTTGGTTTGATTATATTTATACTTTAGATTTATTTATTATATATATTTGGTTATTTATATAAACTTATTATACAATGTGCCTTCAATTTATGTGGGTGTTACGTTCTGGAAAATTTCTGTGTATAATGAAATCTCGTAAGTTGAGAGACTCGCATTTTATGGAGAAATACAGGTTAGGTTCTTGTTAACTTATACAGGAATCAATCTGTTTGAAGTAACTCAATGGTGGTTATTTGACCAATTAAAAAAAAATTGAAACTTGTTTCCCACATCTTTCAGGACCTTAAAACTAATTTTTTTAAATCTTTTATTTAAGTAGATTACCAGTTGCGGCCATTTTTGATACGGTGTGCACACCTATTTTTGTGATTGTAAGGATTTACAAAAAAAATCATAACTAAAAAAATATTGGACCTGTAAGGATAAAACAAAAAGCAATTTATTCATATCTTATCAAGTAAAAGATTGGTCCAGTGGTTTATACACTTCTTTCTCTTTCTATGAGAAAATTACCAATAAATTTGAACATGAAAAACTGAGAATTTCATTTTGGTAATTTTTTTCAAGAGACAGGAATGGCATACACAGTTTGAATTATTTTTTTATATGTATGTATATGTTAGTAGTTTTACCATAAATAATATTAATGTTGATATACAAGTTCTGAAAATAAAGTAATGAAACTGGTTCAGGAAAACTTTTTATTTACAATCCATTTATACATGGACTCACCTTTGAAATAGTTCCCTTGGGAAGCCACACAGTGCTTCAAATGGTTTTCCCACTCTTCATAGCAGTATTGGAACTCAGAAACTGGAATATCCTTCAGATGGTCGGTTAAATTTTTTTTAATGTTTTCTACTGTTTCAAAAAGGTGTTCTTTTTGGAACACCTTTTTGTCAGGAACAGAAACAAGTTGCAGGTATTCAAGTCAGGTAAATAAGGTGGTTGAAGAACTACAGGAATGTTTTTTTTTCCAAAAACTCATTAATTGAGAGTGGAGTTGACAAGGTGTACTGTCATCATGCAGCATCCAGTTGTCTTTGTTGATGTCTACTATCACGTGGGCAACTCTTCCACAGTCTTTCAAGAATTTCTTTGTAAACATATTGATTTACAGTCTGTCCTGTAGGCAAAAACAACTTATGGATAATGCTATTACTGTCAAAACAAATTAGCATGGTTTTTATTTTTTTTTTGGGACATGGTGAGTTTGAAGTTTCCCCACTCCTTGCTCTGGTTTTTTTGTTTCTGGGTCATACACAAATATCCAAGATTAATCACCAGTAATAACATTTTTTAGAAATTAGGATCAGTTTCAATTCGTGGCACACTTCCACCCTGCTTTTCTTCTCAACAATGAGATTTTTTGGGACCAATTTTGCACAAACATTTTTCATGTTAAATTTTTTTATCAAAGTTTAATGAACTATGGTAAGGTTCAAATTCAATTGTTCTGCAATCATTCTGACAGTTAATCACTGGCCGTACTGTATCAAGTCTCTGATTTGCTCAACATTTTTTTGTCACTTTTTGATGTTAATGGTCTTCCAGAGTGTGGATCATTCACAACTGATTCCCGGCCATCTGAAAATGCTTTAAACCACCTAAAAACTTGGGCTGCACTTTTCAATATTGAAAAAGTTTCAGTAACATTCTCAGAGCATTCATCACAAAATTTGATTGAACAACATTGCTAATAATTAGTATCACTCATTTTTGTAATGCACATAAAAAAACTCATTTCATGAAAAGTTTGTTTACGTCTTATTAATACCTAATATAAATCAGCTGTTCATATAACCTTATTTTTACTAATAATTTTACAGTGTTGCCACTTAGCCAAAAAAAAACTAGTCTCATTACTTTATTTACAGACTTCGTACTTGCCACTAAAGTTTTATGAATCTTTGAAAACTAATTTTTTTTTTAAATTCAAATTTTCACTTCAAATAACTCTGATGGGTTTGGTGATAAAAATCTCAAATTTTCACAATTTACAATGTTTTGTAGATGTTTATGGCAAATAAAAAAGTTTCTAGTGTATTGTACTAATAAAAAGTTATAACCTCTCAAAAATAATGAAAAACCTGTTAAAAGCGATACCATTTTGACTCACTAAATAAGTGTTCCAAGGGGATTTCTTGTCTTCTTGGTATAAAAATATAAAATATTTTTTATACTTATTACTATACTTGTTTAAACCAGTCAACTGCAGTGTTCATGTTATAACGCGCTTGAAGTTATTTCCAGTCGTCAGGAAAATTTCATGTTGCAACATGCTCATTTATGCTTGCTACATCATTTAGCTTTGCAGTTACAGACCGGTCAGTCTGACATTATTCAGTGATTTGTTCACATTTTGAGTGTCTCAAATTTCATCCTGTGTTTGGAAATGTTTATTAAATAAAGTTGTACTTAATATTATATTTGAAAATTTTAAAATAAATTGAATTTTTACATTATTTTCAAGTAATTTCTCATAAAACAATGGAAGCACAATGTTCCATAGGAATTTATGTGAATGAAGAGTGTTATAAAACAGTACCAAAAGAACTCATTAAAATTTGTGAATTTAGTGATTGAAACCAGCAACTTATTATTTACCTGTTAATTCAGATATCACTAGTGTTTGTAAATATCATGAAAAAAAAGCTTTTTCCAAAATTAAGTCACCTGTATGGATAGTTCTGTTGTGACCCTTTGAGAACTCATAAGAATAAATAAGGTATCTGAAAAATTAAAAAAGAATCTTGAATTGTGTTTTGATTCAAAAGTTTCTGAAAATGAAAATACAGCTCAATCTTCCTCACATGAATATGATGATCTTATTTTAAAACTAAAAAAAAAGTGTTCTTCCTTCTAAAGAAGATAAGGTTAAAATTATCAGTTTACTTCACAATCTTGGACCAGATCAGTGTCAGTGTGCATAAACAAAAGCTCCTTGTTCTGATAAACTTAAATGAATTGTATGTCTCCTTTAAAAGTGAAAACCCTGAGGAAAAAATTGGAAGATCAAAGTTCTTCAAATTCTGTCTTAAATGGTGTATCATGGGCTGGTGCATCCAGGACTCATACAGTTTGTGCCTGCCCCCACCACCAGAACATCAACTCATGATTGATGATCCCAAACTTAATGTTGATTATAAGGACATGGTAAACATCTTTGTTCGTGACAAGGATAACTGTAGCTGTATGATGAATGTGTACATTGTCCAGGTAAGCAGGTAGTGTTTGACATGCTCAACTTTTCCTAAGAGTATGATACAATAATGTACAAACTGTGGGTAACAGCTGATAGGGCAGAGATGATCACTGTTCGTCAGATCAAAGATGAGTTTTTACAATCATTAGTGGAAAAATTGGAAAAGCTGAAAACTTACCCTTTTGTATCATTATCACAAGCTCAGTTTTTCAAGAAGAAAAAATCAGAATTAAGTGAATGAAGAATGTTTGGTGTTTGTAGACTTTGCAGAAAAATCTTCATTTCTTGTTTAAGGTGAGGTACAAAAGCTTCCATTGGGTCAACAGCCAAGCCACAGTTCACCCTTTTGTGTTCCATTTCAAGGAAAATGATGTATTACAACATAAAACTTGTCTGTATTTTAATTGATCACTTGAAGCACGATACAGCAAGATTTTATTGCTTTCAAAAACTTTTAACAGACCATATCAAGGAAATACATCAGGACATTAAAAAATTCATCTATTTTACTGATGGTGCTTCAAGTCAGTAAAAAATTAAAAAGAATTTTGCTAATTTGTGCAGTCACAAAAAAGACTGACCTTGAAGCCAAATGGCATTTCCTTTGATCATCCCATGGGAAAATGCCTGTGTGTGTGCGCGTGCGCATCTGTGATTGTGCTTTTAAAAAACTGTTTTGACTGCTTTGAAAGAGTTGTTTGTACTAGAAGCTACTATAAGTATGTTCTTGTGTTAGAAGACATTGTAAGGTGTTACTTTATTTTTCCACCCAACTGGGTGGATAATTTCAAAAGTCTCAACAAGATAAAGTGTGGCTATCAATCTGCAAAGTCCTGAGAAAGTTGACTTCACTTAAACTAACTACAGTGGACGGGTTGTTCTAACACAATTTCAAGAAAATTTTCAGAAGGGATATCACAACTATTGGTTAATCACACTAAATAATAAACTTTCATTGGTACAAAAACAGGCTATTTCATTTGAAGAATAATTAAAATTTTGCTACAATTTATTTTTTATTTTTTTTGATAGTGTTTACAGAAATAAACCAATATTAAAATAAAAATGAGTTCTTGAAAAAGGATGTAGGCTACTCATTGAAATCTCAGTACTGTAGATGACTTACCAATAATGATTTTAAAAATATTGATAGTCATCAACTTCAACAACACAGGAGCTGAATATAAAAAATGTAAAGTGCAAAGAAGACAAGAAACCCCCTTGAAGACTTCAGTCAAAATGATATAACTTTTAACAGGTTTTTCATGATTTTGAGAGGTTATAACCTTTTTATTAATACAATACACAAGAAATTTTTAATTTGCCATAAACTTCTACAAAAACACTAAATTTTGCAGATTTGAAGTTAATGAGAAAATTACCAATAAAGTTGGAACATGAAAAACTGTGAAATTTAACTTTTAATAATTTTTTAATTATACACAGTTTGAATTATTTGTTATATGTAAGTATATATTAGCAGTGTGTGGTTGTATGTTTTCCATACACCCTTACAACTACAAAAATAGGTATGCGCACTGTAACAAAAATGGCTCTCATAGGCAAACTGCTTCTTTTTTTTAAGTAGTTTTAAGGTCCTGAAACATATAGGAAACAAGGTGGATAAGTTTCAGTTTTTTTGAATTGGTCAAGCAACCAGCTTGTGTTTCTTTGGGACACTTCAATTGGATTGACCCACAGTAAATTACTGTACTTTATTTTATTATTTCAGTATCATTGTATTATTTTAATGATATTACAGTACAATGTTCATAACTACGACAACTGACTAACTACAGATCAACTGCAGGGCATCTTGAAAAGTAGCAATACAGCATGTATTAAGTTTTAAATTAACAAAAATCTATTTCTTAAATTTTTACTTATAAAAGTTAATACAGCATTAATGCTGTATTGTACATTTAGTTCATTTTTAAATGAACAAAAATTTATTACTTATAAATTTACCATATTTATTCGAGTACCTCCCGCCTCTGAATAACCTCGATTTTCCGGACCGAAAATCTAAAAACAAAATTGAGTATATACTGGTATTTTAAAGTGCAACAGATATGATAAAAAAATACATAAATACGAAAATATTCAGAAAGTAAAGCATTTAACTCTTTCATTTAAATTACAATATTAATAATTAATTACCATAAGTACTAGTTTAGTTCATAATCAGTAGGCCAGTAAAACGAAAAGAAAGTATGTTGAAAAGGATAATTTCAACACACTTTTTAATATGGGATTTTATTTTTAATTAATCACTGTCAATGTCTGTAGAAGAGTTACTGGTCGTCTCCACATCGCTCTGCCAAAGGTGATCGATCGTCTCCACTACCATCAAGTTCATTAGGTATTCCGCATTTTTTAAAACTTTTCCGTACTAATTCTGTGGAAATACCTTCCCAAGCATCTTTTATCCAAACACAAATCTGGTTAAAATCTGGGTGTTTGATTTTTCCTGTAGGCGTGAGAAAGAAATTTTCATCAGCCATCCATTTACTGTACAGTTGTTTTAATGCAGATTTGAACATTTTATTAATGCAGACATCTAGTGGTTGCAATAGAGATGTCAATCCACTTGGAATTATTACTTGGTCTGTCATACCCTTTCTTAAAATGTCTTTCACTTTATCAGTCGTATGCCCCCGATTACTATCCATTACTAGCATACCGGTATTTTTTTTATTAAGTAAATCTTCTGATTGCTTTTGCCATACACACCTGATCCAATCTAAAATTAAGGTTTTGTCCATCCAACCTGATTCCTATGCTCTGATAGTAACTCCATTTACCTGTATGGTAGAAAGAGCTTTACTTTTAAAAACAATGTACTTGAATAAATACGGTAACTGAAAATATATTTAAAAGATCCTTATTTATGAACATTATTAAGAAAATAACAAAATTTTATTTTAGTACTTAGAAAACCAATTTGGTTTAGAAAATTATACAATTAGAGAACTATTAAAACAAGTATGCAAGATGAAATGAATCTGTCAAGAAATGCAAATGCTACAAGTGTTGGTTGCATCAAATCAATGTATCAGTGGTTGTAAATCAAATAAGACTAATGTTTATATTTGATTTCTTGAGATTATTCTACTAGAATTCATTTCAGAAATTAAATTTTACCAAGATTAGAATTTCCGATCAAAAATTAATTGTAAAAGTTTTATTTTCCTTAACTTTGTTCTTAAAATTGTACCTAAAATTCATTTATGTCAAAATGAATTCATCACAATTCATAAGTTAAAAAAAAAGTGTTAGTGTGAAATTGTATAATCTTGAAGTTTTTTATATTTATAACAAATGGTAAAAACTATTTCTTCCAAGTGGGGTCAGAGTACTTCATGAAGTTTATATTGACATGTTTTAGACAGACTAAAGAGAAATCATGCTGCAATTTTCCAAAAAATTAGTTAGGTTGTTCTTGCATGATCTGAGGACAAATAAGTAAATTGAGAACCATTAAAGAGTTACTTATTAAGGTAGCTTTTTATATTAAGAATATAAAGGTTGTTAAAGTTAGTGGGTTTGTGATTTATAGCTATGAGGTGGTTGGAAAATATTTATTGAATCTTAGTTTAAAGCTACATCCTGTTTAACCAATTAGAACCTTATGCAGTTGGACAGTTCAATTATGTTCCTGGTATAGCAGTTTGTTTTGTTTATTTTTCAGTAGACTACATTTTATTCCAATTTATAAAATTACAGAACTTTTTTTTCTAAATCTTTATGTAAGATTTATCTAGCCAATAATGAACACGTCTATATGTCAATTTAAAGGTGGCATATTGAAATGTGACTAAGGACACAATTCTTTATATGGTCATATAGATAAACTTAGCTGCTAGAATTGGACTAAGAAAATGCTGCTAGAATTGGACTAATGTATAGAAAAAACATAAGTAAATTATGCAGTATTGAAAGATAGTTTTTTTTATATAAATAATAATTGTTAATAAAAAAGTTTTAATAACCAAAGGGATTATAATTACCATGAATGTGTGTTTCTGTTAAAGTGCGTCTGTTAAAAACCAATTTATCAGACAGCCTGAAAGAGTTTTTATTCCAATAAATTATGTTATTTACTTTTTTTTTTTTTTTTTGTAGAATTGAGACTTGTTTCCTTGTAGAATTGAAGCAAGCAAATCTCAGTTCATTATGAAATTACAACACAAAATGTCATGCAGAATTGAGATTTATCTTATATAATTTGGTTTAGGACCCATAAAATTGCATCTATCCAATTTTACTCATTTGTTACAACCATTAGATTGTTTTTTATCTTAAAAAGGAAAAAAGTGACTATAATATGAATTAAGTGATTGAATTTTACCTGAAAATATCTTTGTAAAGTGTATTTTATTTTTTTTATCCAGTCAGAAAATTTTGTTGGTTGAAGTTTCTGAGAAATAAAGGAACATGTGCAGTGTAGGTTAGATCAACGATAGACTTCAGTAACTTGTACCTTGAGAAGACGGCTGAAATAATTGTAATAAAATGCTTGCATTAAAAAAATTGTCATAAATTATATCAAAATTATCATAAATTGTAAATGGGATTGTCATCATGTGAGAAACCCAAGCATTGTAATACAAAAATTAGCAACATCTTTATCAATATTTAAAATTTAGAATATATACTCTTGAAATTGCATAAAATTAAACCAAAAACCAGGAAGGTACTTAATTAGGATAAAAAAAATATGCAACATTGGGAAATCCCTTGCTCTGCACTCAGTTTGTCTTGTACATTTAGTAATATTGATATACATAATGGCATGATATATGTTATATTAAAAATGATGAAATCTCCCTTCTGGTGACCAGACATTGGCCACTGAGGGCTAGTACATAGCAAATTCTATTAAATTAAAAATTGTACACATGTAATTGCAATTGTTGAATAAGATCATAACAACTGTTACTGAAAATGGGATTAGCTTGAACAAGTTTATGTTGCTTTTTCTGAACCACCAAAATTTATGGTATTCTTTTAGCACAATATCAAATCAGTTTTCTCTATTGATGTTGTTTATCTTATTTAAAAAATAACAGGAAAATATCAAAATTTTTTGGCTTGCACAACTAAAAATGTTTCAACAGTAATTTTTGTTCTAATGGTTTATTATTACACGATTGAAATGTCAAAGAGATTTAAAATTTACTTACAACAAATTTATTTTGTGTATTATAAAAATTTTGCTTATTACTTACTATATTAATATGTCTGTATTATAATTAGTGCACTTTTAACTTACTTTATAGTATAATGGGTTATTTTATGACACACAGACAATTGTTCATTTCACACTAGTAATATACACATTGAATCCTTCTTGTGGTGAGAGATTTAAAAAAAATGAACTCATTTGTTATTAATGTTTGAATAATCTGTACCATTTAAGTGAGTTTTCTTTCAAATTCATTTGGTAAGACAAGTGAAGGAAGTGTCTGCAAAATAATTTATTAGATACTCTGCTGCGTAAGTCTTATATAGAAAAGAGAAAAAAATTGTAGCATCAGTTGAATAAAAGTATATAAAATTGTTAGTGCTCTATTGTTGTATAAATATAATTTGGTATTTAAAGATCCTCTTTTATATTATTTTAAGTGAAGTATATTCAATAAATAATGGCATCATTATTCACCATTATGAATAATTTTCTAAAATTATTAGAATTATATCACCACAATCTTATTTTACAAGTGAGTGATGTCCCTTCATTACAGTAGAAACTCAATAATTTGTCATCATGTCCAGAACCAGATAGGTGACGAATTACAGAAATTGACAAATTATAGAAAATTCTGGGAAAAATAACTAACCACATTTTGAAGTATTTTTATTATAATTTTAATTGATTTTTAAAGAAATTTAATAACAGTTTATTAAAACTACAAAAACTTAAATACAGTTGTAGGTATAAAACTTTTGTAAGACATTATTAATTTTGTATAAGTTTAAAAACCAACAATCTTATGTATTACTTAGCTTAGTTTAAATCTAGAAAGAATTTTAAAAATAAACCGTTTAAGAACTATGTGGTCTTTCTTTGAACTATTCTCATGTCCCTTTGTGATTGCTAAGTTGTGCACTTGCTGCATTCCGATTAATTTCAAGATTTCTACCTCGTTTTGCTGCTTGTACCGTTTGTGATGGATGCACTTTGTTTACATTTCCTCTACTTAACAATGGATCATCTGAGAATATAAAATACCATCTTCTTCGTTTTTATCATCATAATCATCATCAGCTTCTTGATTGTTTACGTCATTTTCGTTATGTGTTCTGCTACCTTATTGTCATTCAAAATTTTGTATCCCAAATCCAAGCTATCCATATTCAGCCAGTCATTTACATCCCCCTGTTCTGTTTGAAAAATATTGTTGCATATTTGATAAATCTCTTCCAGCAATTGTTGTTACTTTTCATCGCTATTACTTTCATTTACCGCATCTGATGGGCAAATTTTGTTCCAACTTTGAGACAGTACTTGATTTGAGACATTATGCCACGTGTCGATAATGTTGAAAATTGCAGATTTGTTTATGCATTCTTTCCAAATGCTTCCAGATTAGAATCCGTATCATGAGAAACATAATTTTGAGAAAAATATTTTTTGGTTGTGATTGATCCCTGATCCATTGGCTGAATCAGAGAAGGTTGTATTTGCAGAAAGGAAAACACATTTTATACCTACCTCTGAATTCTGATATGAGTGAGAATGATCTGTCCAGTCTGTTTTCCCAGATTTCTTTATCCTGCTTAATAATTGGCAATTTTAATGCCAATCACCATTTATGGAGCTCATCATCATGTTAATCGTGAACTTTCACAGGATCAGGGTCATCAGGATTCATGATAAATCCTGATTGTAGAGTTTATACAGATGGCTCTAAACACAATAATTCTGTTTTTTGTAGATGGCAATAGAACATATAGTTTGGCCTTCCCAGCATTGCCAGTGTGTTCGTTGCAGAACTTTATGCTATTAATATGGCCTTAATGTACTTAGCTCAACATTCAAATTGTTCTTGTCTGTTCAGATTTCATGAGTTGCATTGCAGGCAATTAGTAACATGTACTCCAGACACCCTATTGTCTGTGATTGTAGTCTGTTATCTTTGAAATGACTTAGCATAACAAAACCCTGAGCTTCTGTTGGATCCCTAGTCATATTGTAATTTCAGGCAAAGAGTGCACTGATTGTGTGGCAAAAGAGGCTTGTTTGCAGCCCCATTCATTCACTAATTGTGTTTTGAACGATTTTGTTTCTTTTCTGAAGATGGTGTTTCGTGATGAGTGGCAAAGTAAATGGAATGCTACCATCAACAATAAACTTTCTCCAGTTAAAAACACTCTGTTATCGTGGGCTCTTCAAGTAGGAATAACCATCATGAGGAAGTTATTGTTTACCGTTTGCAAATAGGGGTCACAAGGCTCTCACAGATATCTGGTGACTCAGACTTATGCACCCATTTGTCTTCGCTGTGACTGCCAACTAATGGTGCACTAAATCCTTGTGGACTGTTATGCAGGATTGTGTTGGATGTTTAAACTAGGGTCTAACATACGAAATATAGGCAATAATACATTGATGTTGTACAATATCTTAAAATTTCTTAAGGCTGTGCATCTGGATTGAAATATTTAATTAAAATTATCATGTGTCTGGGTAGTGGTGATAATGACACCTCGTTGTGTGCCCAGGAAAAACTTTTCAATACTCTGCTGCTGAATATGATGCTGCTTAAATTTTCCTAGTCATCCTCTGCTGTTCTTAAATTCAGGATTTCCATTCATTTTTATATTCATCTGTAATTTTTTTAAAATTAAAATTGGCCCCCGAGAGGAATACCTTAAACTTTTGTTTTTGTATGAACCATAAGTACATTCCTTCATCTTAGTCTGTGTTTACTGCTGATGTAAGTCTACGATAGTTAGTTACATTACAGTTTGTAACTTTCACGTATGACATGAAAACTTTGATTTTGTTGTCTACATTCTTCTTTGTTGTTTATTGATGTTCATGGAATTTTGTAAATTTCAGCAAGTTTGCTAGCGATCTCACTTTTTCTAATATGCTGTAATATTTTGAATTTCAATGGTAGATTCATTGGTTTGTAAGTAGATGCTTTTGAAAGCAATTGCATGAAATAACACTATCAATTGATCTGAATACAGTACAGACATTACTACAGAATTAAAGAAACTTACTGAAACAAGAATCAAGATGAAATTATCTGCCAATGAACAGAAGAGTATACACACTACACTTTGATCTTAGCCAAAAGGCCGAGAAGCAATAGAGTATACATACTGAAGGCACAACAGCTTCAATTAATTTACTACATTACACATCTATATACATGTAAAGGTGCTTCAAATGTGTAGATAAAAATATCAGCCCTGTGGTAGTAGCTATGTTTTTCCGAGAATCGACATTTTTAAATGTTTATTTATTTATTTATTTTTTTACTTATGTTACTGTATTAACGTTGGTTTTAGGCTACTTACAGTAATCTGTTTATTTCTTTATTTTATTAACATTGCTTTTATTATATAACTTATTTATTATATAAATTATAATTATAGAACATGATGAATTATCGAGCTTCTATTGTATTTAATTTTTTGTCTTCAGTCATTTGACTGGTTTGATGCAGCTCTCCAAGATTCCCCATCTAGTGCTAGTCGTTTATTTCAGTATACCCTCTACATCCTACATTCCCTAACAATCCTACATGTAACAAATTGTTACATATTCCAAACGTGGCCTGCCTACACAATTTTTTCCTTCTACCTGTCCTTCCCATATTAAAGCGACTATTCCAGGATGCCTTAGTATGTGGCCTATAAGTCAGTTTCTTCTTTTAACTATATTTTTCCAAATGCTTCTTTCTTCATCTATTTGCCGCAATACCTCTTCATTTGTCACTTTATCCACCCATCTGATTTTTAACATTCTCCTATAGCACCATATTCCAAAAGCTTCTAATCTTTTCTTCTCAGATACTCCGATTGTCCAAGCTTCACTTCCATATAAAGCGATAATCCAAACATATACTTTCAAAAATTTTTTCCTGACATTTAAATTAATTCTTGATGTAAACAAGTTATATTTCTGACTGAAGGCTCGTTTCGCTTCTGCTATTCGGCATTTTATATCGCTCCTGCTTCGTTCATCTTTAGTAATTCTACTTCCCAAATAACAAAATTCTTCTACCTCCATAATCTTTTCTCCTCCTATTTTCACATTCAGTGGTCCATCTTTGTTATTTCTAATACATTTCATTACTTTTGTTTTGTACTTGTTTATTTTCATGCGATAGTTCTTGCGTAGGAGTTCATCTATGCCATTCATTGTTTCTTCTAAATCCTTTTTACTCTCTGCTAGAATTACTATATCATCAGCAAATTGTAGCATCCTTATCTTTTCACCTTGTACTGTTTCTCTGAATCTAAATTGTTCTTTAACATCATTAACTGCTAGTTCCATGTAAAGATTAAAAAGTAATGGGGATAGGGAACATCCTTGTCGGACTCACTTTCTTATTACGGAATCTCTCTTATGTTCGTCAATTATTACTGTTGCTGTTTGGCTCCTGTACATGTTAGCAATTGTTCTTCTATCTCTGTATTTCAACCCTAATTTTTTAAAATGCTGAACATTTTATTCCAGTCTACGTTATCGAATGCCTTTTCTAGGTCAAGTATGTTGGTATGTTTTTCTTTAATCTTTCTTCTACTATTAATCTGAGGCATAAAATTGCTTTCCTCCTCAAAAGTCTTCTTTACCTCCTCTTCCTCAAGCTTCTCTAAATTCCACAGATTCATCTGACACCTTTTCTTCAGGTTTTTAAACCCCAATCTACATTTCATTATCATCAAATTATGGTCGCTATCAATGTCTGCTCCAGGGTAAGTTCTGCAGTCAACGAGTTGATTTCTAAATCTTTGCTTAACCATGATATAATCTATCTGATACCTTGCAGTATCGCCTGGCTTTTTCCAAGTGTATATTCTTCTATTATGATTTTTAAATTGGGTGTTGGCAATTACTAAATTATACTTCGTGCAAAACTCTATAAGTCGGTCCCCTCTTTGGTTCCTTTCGCTCAGCCCGTATTCACCCACTATATTTCCTTCCTTGCCTTTTCCAATGCATGCATTCCAATCTCCAACTATTATTAAATTTTCATCTCCTTTTAATTGCTTCATCAATCTCTTCGTATACACACTCTACCCCATCTTCATCATGGGCGCTTGTAGGCATGTAGACGTTAACAATCGTTGGTTTAGGTTTTGATTTTATCCTTATTACAATGATTCTATCGCTATGCATTTTGAAATACTCTACTCTCTTTCCTATCTTCTTGTTCATTATGAAACCTACTCCTGCCTGCCCATTATTTGAAGCTGAGTTAATTATTCTAAAATCACCTTACCAAAAGTTGCCTTCCTCTTCCCACCGAACCTCACTAATTCCTACTACATCTACATTTGTCCTATCCATTTCCCTTTTAAATTTTCTAGCCTACCAACCTTTTTTAAACTTTCCACGCTCCGACTCTTAGAATATTATTTTTTAATTTTCTGGTGACCCCCTCCTTAGTAGTCCCCACCCGGAGATCCGAACGGGGGACTAGTTTACCTCCGGAATATCTTACCAAGGAAGGCGCCTCCATCATTGTTATATGAAAATGCAGAGAGCCACATTTTCTTGGAAAAAAAGCAGCTGTAGTTTTCCATTGCTTTCAGCTGCGCAGTCCTCAGAGGACTGAGTGATATTGATGTGGCCGTTTAAGTCGTCCTGACTCACGTCCCTAACAACTACTGAAAGAGCTGCTGCTGCCCTCTTTCAGGAATCATTCCTTAGTCTGGCTCTCAACAGATATCTCTCCGATATGGTTGCACCTTCGGTCCAGCTACTCTGTATCACTGAGCACTCAAGCCCCCTCACCAACGGCAAGGTCTCATGATTCATAGAGGAGGGTATTTAATGTAAACATACATTTTTAAATTATACTCTCAGTGTATAATTTAGAAATTTTGATATCTTTTTTTTTGCAGGTTTTACTCAAGGTCCAGACCCCGGTCAACCACCATTTACAGTTTTTAGGTAATTTTTTCTCCAAAATTAAGTTCTTTTAATTATAAATTTATTATAATTGTGTATGTGCATCATGTGTTAGTATTACAGTTGGTATCTACTGAAGCATGTCTTATGTAAAAATATTAATAATTCTTTGTATTTATGAAACTTAGCAGCCAGTAGGCTAGTTGCAGTAAGTTACTTCTATGAAGAATTTAAGTAATAGTAACATATGCCATGAAAGATTAAGCTTATGTTTAAACTATTACTGTCTTATCTCAAAATAATAAAAATGTAGATGAAATCATCCTTATTTCTAAGTGAAATAGGATGTAATATCATCCTTAGTTTTATTGAATTTTTATTTTTTTGTTTTAATTTAATTTTTATTGTAAGTTATTTTTTTATAAAAACAGGTTGAAATAAAAATTTGGAAATTTTATGTGTTCGTGTTATCTATTCAGAGCATTGTTTAAGATATGCAAAGTTTTTGATGGTTATTTTAAAAATCAGCAGCAGCACATCTTTGGTGTGCATTTTATATTTTAATTAATTTTCAAAACAAAAATGGCATTGATTTGCGTTTTGAATCCTTAGTTAATAGTCTACTCTTACAGATATTCATTGATAAGGATTTCTTATATAAATTCCATAACTACCAGGAACTACTTTTACTGTGGACATCACAGTTTCATTAATATTGGTAATAACCTGACTGAAAGAAAGGTAATGGAAATTAAAATATTACTGCTCTTTATTACAGTAATGGATTCCACACCTGGGTGATTGATTAGTTTAGCGAGTGAGTGAACTGACCAGTCGTCTAAAGGTGATTGGAAAGTCACAAATTGTTAAAAAGATGGCTATGCAGTAACCCCAGTTAAAAGTTATTGGCTATACAATCTTCCATTGAATACGATGTAATTCCAATCAGGTGAGATGGGATGTGGTAGAACTAATGACCTTGGTTGGTGGCAGTCATTGGTTTTGTCTGAGCAAGAGTTTGATTTTCATAGCTGTAGTTTTCCAAGCCCGAGTATTGTATTCTGTAAAAAAATGTTGAATCTTTAAAAGTGAAAGATAAGACATTTCCTTATACAGTCAATATACAGTCAGTAGCATAAATGTTTCAGATTAAAGAAAAGAAATATGATGTGTTTCTTTTGGCTAAAAAAATGTAGCCAAATTTATTTCAGTGTTTGTCAAAACATACTACACAAATTTTGTGCAAAGTATCTGCAGTGTATGGTGTATCCATGATTGCAGATAACATTTGTTTCCAAAATACAGATGGTAAATGGTAGAATGCAAAATAGTTTCAATCACATCATTTATACTTTAGTTCCAATAATGAAAACAAATGATTGTTACAAATAAAAATTTTATATGTGCATACCATGCAGTTCCCCCCCCCCCCTCTATTTTGTTTTATGATCCCAAGTATACCATTTATTTTTTGTTAGTATTGCACTACTAATGGCCTGTCCTAAAGATTGGCATCTCTATGAATCATTTAACATGAATATATACATTTCAAAAATAATTTAGAATGCTGGAAACTTGTAGGTGGAGTTGTTGAGCAGCCTGCTCATTCCAATATAAATAAGGTAGTAATGTTTCCAATAGTATGCACTGGGTTTAACTTGGTTTTTAACACTTGACTTATTGTATAGTACTTTTAAAGATGTACTACTGTACATTTACTTTTTGCTGAACACTTTACAATATTAAAAGTAACTTTTTCATTATTGGTTCTTATCTTTTTATTATTAGATCATCACTTCAAGATTTAGAAGGCTGAGTACCACAGAGAAATGTTCCTTTCCTTTCTTACTGTTAATGATCTGAAAGTGTTGAAACATTCATTGTTATCTTCTTTCTAAATGAAAATGACACAACTGTATCAATACCTGAAGATAATTATTTAAAAGGACTTAAAAATTCTATATTTTCAGTTCAGAAAACTGTTCATGAGATGAATTGTAACCATTTAACTTTAATAGATAAAATTGTTGGATTGTGCTTTTCAAATAGATGTAACATTGTTCATTCACATGGATAGAATTCCCAGTAATGATAACAATAGTATTTCTACTGCCCATAACATAAAATTTTTGGATATTCTATTAGATGAAAAATTCTGTTGGGATGATCAAATTGATTTCATTTGCAATAAAATCAGATTCTACTGTTTTGCTTTAAAGTTTTTAATAAAACAATAAGCATCATTATTTTTAAATATTTATTTTGCTTATTTATGTTCCCACATGAAGTATAACATCTACTGTTAAGGGGCCTTTAAAGGTCAGAGTTTTCAAGATCATAATTTAAAAAAAAGCAAAAACATCTTTTAAGCAGAATTTTTAAAGGCATTTGTAATATGTAAAAATGAACAAGTTAAAAGGTGTTTTACCAAATATAAATATCTGATAATCATTTTCAGAGTTACTGATCTTTAAACTTAACCAACCACACGTAATATTTTTGGGATAGTTCTTTTAATTACTTTTTTAAGAAAAATTAATTTTTACTACGAATGCTATAAGTTTACTCCTGTGGAAGCTTTTTAAATAAGATAAAGATTAAAAAAATAGTCATGCTCCTTATTATTTAGTTTTATAAAAGATAAAATTTATCATGAAAAATATAGTTAACATAACCTTAAACCAATCAAAGAAATATACCTGCCTTAAACAAAATTTAACTTTCTCCTAAATCAGTAAATTAACATTTTTTCATTGGTTGTAATTGACTTTTCTTTACAAATGTACCAAGGTTTGGTACCGACTGACAAAAATCAAAGGAAAGTAGTTTTAATATGTATTAGTGCATTAAAATTATATTAGTTTTATTATATTAAAATTACAACCATTAATTAGTCTTCTATTAAAATTATGTTTCTTTGAGTAATACTATGAAATTATTAATTATTGTTTTTTTTTTCAGTCTTCTTTGGCAATAATTATGGTGATGTGATAAATTTTGAGAAGAACTAACTAATTTACTGTAAAATAAACTACTCATCCTAGTTCAAGGATTATGATTTTGTAGTTATTACTTTTTGTATTATTTACTTTCCACTCAAATTTAATGATTTGTAGTTATTATGTTAAATTGAAATAATATTTGAATGTAAATAAAATTTCTGTTGTGAAAGAATAAGACATTTTTATTTAGCTAATGTTTTACAGCTTTCAGTAAATGAGAGACCAGTGATATTAAGTTATCATTTAAAACTGTAAGCAAAACAAGATTACCACGTGCAATAAAAATTCAGTAAGAATGTTCATCAGATGTTTTTATGTTGGACTAATTTTAAAATTACACATTAAGTAAGCTTTGAAAAAAGTTAATTACGTATATGAAAATCAAATCTAATTGAACTTTGTAAAAGAATTAATCAAATGACAAGAAATGCTGGAAACTTAGAATGGAAGTTTCTATGGAGCAAGGACAAAATCAAGCCAAAGTTCATTTAGCTGAGATCACAGTTTAGGAAACTATTGTGATTTATAAATAATGATTATAGTCATTTAAAATCTCATAAACATCTTTTATACACTAGATAAAACATCTCAATTTATTGCTGTTGAATTTTTAGTAGTATACACAGATAAAAAAAAAATGCACACGTTGTTCATTAATTTTTTGGGGAAAATTTCTGTTTAAGAACAATTATCTGTTAATAGTATTATCCTCATATTGATATCTTTAAAAATAGTGAACGAAAATAAATTAAAGACAGTAAAAAAGGTAAACCATATTTTTAAAAAAATCCATCCAGCAGTTTGAAACATCAGGATCAGGTTTGCAGATGTCAAAATCAATTTTTTAATTTTATTTAAATATTTTAAATGAAATACCTTAAATGGTGTTAGCATCTTGTCTACTGGGAAAATCTGTATTCTATGAGACAATATATTCTATAAGACAACTTATCAACAATTTGTTTAAAATTAATTTAGGACTTAGATTTTGAGTGTAATTCATACATGGAATGGAGATGACAGTGTTCACTTCATCTAAGATTAATACAGTTTCTACAAAAAAAAAAAGAAAAAAAACAATATGATACTTCATATATTTAGATGTCTTATTAGACTAGCATTCATTGATCATGAAATCAAGATAATTTATTTATTTTATTTAATAAGCTTTTTTCCTACATAAAAGAACTGAATAAAATGTAACACTGAATGTTATTTCTTTGCTGTAAAAAGCCTTTTTTTCTTTATGTATAACAAGTCTACTTAGCCCAAGTACTTCACAGCTTACATCTTGAAGTATTATGTAATGTTATTACAAAGTAACAGTAACAGTTTTGTTAATAGCATCTCCAAACTGAGGTCCAATTATAAAAAAATGAGATTTTTGAAGAAAAAAATAGTTGTACTATTTATTCATCCTTAACAGTAAAAAAAAGAGAAGTTGTAACATTTTGCTAATTTGTCAGGTCATTTGCAACATATTTTTACTTTGCAATATTGTATTTAGTTAAATGGTTTCATGAATTCTGTATTTTCCAACTATAATTTTCTATCAAATTATGGTTTGAATATCAAAGCCTTTACTAGGAAAAACAGTTATAATGTTACATATGTTACACAAAATGTGTATCTAATTTTTTTTAATTTCTTTACCTTTTATGCTGGATGGGTAGAATTAGTAAAAAGAAAATCCTATGGTTTTATTCTTAATGGTAACATTTCATTTATTTAGAATTACAAGTATAAATTTAAGAAGGAATGATAATAAAAATAATGATAAAATAAATTTCACCTGAAGGCTATTTTATTCACCTTGGCTCTTATTTTTACAGTTATTAGTGTTATATTCTGCCCAAATTCAAGGCAACACCTCATTTGTTGTATTGTTAACACAATAAGGATCAAAATGCAGTAACATATCAAAATAATATTATTGTCTACTGTATGAATACAGTTGATCATTTCTATTTATATTTGTTGGAATGTGTGAAGTTATTCAATGAAGTGTCAAATCTTTAAAAATTATATCTTTGATTGTTTAGTCCTTTTTTCTTCTAAACAGAAATTCAATTGTATACCCTTTCTTTTGAAAACAAATAAAAAAATAAAATAATTTTCTAGCAATCCCTCAATCAGAGATTGTGGAAGATGTGATAAACAGAAATAATCACTAATTTTTTAACATTCATGATAAAATTTTTGATAGCTTAACAATAATAATAAAAAACGTTATTTAAAATTATTTAATAAAATTTAAATTTATTTATATCATTAAAATGAAAAAGATACATAATTTTATCAATAAAAAATATAATTTACATAAATGAGGTGTGTTCAAAAAGTTACAAGAATTTTTGTTTTTTGGAAAGAATTTTATTTATTCATCTACATTAATATTATCCCCTTCAAAATAGTCCCATTAGATATTATACACATATGCCAGTGCTTTTTCCAATCTCCAAAACACTTCTGGTATTCTATCTTTGGAATAGTGTTTAGCTCATTCAGATATTTGCTTTTAATCTCATCTATGCTTGTAAAACGACAACCCTTTAAGCTTCTCTTTATTTCTGGGAATAGAAAAAGTCACACGGGGCCATGTTTGGCGAATATGACCGCGGGTATCATTACAGTGTTGTTTTTGCTAAAAATTGACGAACAAGCAGTGAAGTGTGAGCAGGCGCATTATTGTGATGCAAAAGCCAAATTGTTTTGCCACAAATCCGAGCTTTTTTTCGGATTGTTTCATGCAAACAGTGTTGAACTTGTAGGTAATACCTCTTGTTGATTGTTGATTGTTTGACCTAGTGGCAAGATCTCATGATGCACCATGCTACTAAAGTAGAAGAACACTGAGAGTTCTAACCTTCACATTCGACCGAACTTGTCGAGCTTTTATCAGTCTTATTGATCCAGAATGCCTCCACTGGGACGATTGAGCCTTAGTTTTGACATCATATCTGTAAACCCATGTTTCATCACCTGTTATGAAAGTTTAAGTAGTTCTGCATCGTTGTTGGCTTCATTTAGTGACTCCTGATAAAAACTGCTGTTTTTGTTCGAAATTCAACAGTATTGGAACAAATTTTGCTGTTACACATTTCATACCCAAAACATCCAAGAACATTTCATGGCATGACCCAGTTGATATCCCAACAGCATCAGTGACTTCTCTGATTGTGATTTGGCGATCATTCATAATAATTTCTTTCATTTTTTCCATGTTTTCATCAGTTGTTGATGTGTCTGGGTTGCTCGTCATCTTCAACAAGATGACGAGCTTTTTGGAAACACTTACACCACTTTTAAACACTTGCTTTACTCATAGCAGACTCACCAAAAGCAATATTTAACATTTTTAAAACATTGCTACTCTTTATTCCATTCTTATAACAAAATTTCATATAAATTCTCTGATCCAATATTTATACTTGAAACAAATCGCCAATTGTGCCAAAACACGTGTTATCCTTTTGACAGCTGACAACAGACTAAATATCCAATATGGTTAAAAATGTACAGATACTTTTCAAACATGTTTACCAATACAACAAAAAAAACCCGAGAATCAGACTAATACAACCCACAAAATAACAAAATTCTCATTACTTTTTGAACACACCTCCTATTACAGTGTGAACAAATAAACATAATTACAAACAAAACAAAAAAGATTAATTTTAATTCAAAAGGCCATGCAAACACAATTTTCATGTATTGAATGTGTATTGATGTATTAAATTGTTCAAAGTATATTTTTAAAAATATAATTGATTATATCTGTTTACCCATAGTTTCTATGGGTCATATATTTGTACTCTTATATACTAATAGTTTTTATCAACGGTAAACACTAGCATTCATTGATTGACTTTCAGATTTATTGCTTTGCAATAATTTCATTAAAAAGTAGGTAAACTTGAATTTGAGAACTTGCAATTTCTTTAAGTTATTCAAAAATCTAAAGCAATGGTAAGTTTATGCATTTTGATGGAAATGTTCATTAAGTTTTAAGCAGTTATGTACAATAACCAAAATAGTGAATGGTATAGAACATAGGCTTCTTGTTTTTCATCTTAAATTAAAAAAATGGTTAGTGTACTATTAATTTAGTTTTCAGTTTGTCAATAAAATCATTTAACGATTTAACAATACAATAATATTAATCTCCATGACAAGTGATAGCATCTCACCTTTTCATCCGGACATTCCAGGTTTGAATCCTGGATGAAAGGGATTCCAACCTGGCACTGCAAAATTCCATTCCCATATCCCATGCACAAGCTTCTAGCTTGTGGCAATAACATCAAGCAAAAAAAAATAAAATGCAAATATTTTTCTAAGTAAATTAATATTTTCATAATATAAATCTTGTTTTCTTTTGTCATTTTATTGTACAAATTCAAAATTCGGTTTGTTACCGATGTCTAGTGTTTATTACAGTTTGGAATTGAAGAACATAAATTGCTTCAGCTGGATAAACATATTTAGGCCAACCACAAAGGGGAAATCTAAGGTGAGTAATATCTGGAGATTAGTCTGCTTAAGGGGCCTTGAGTCCCCATCTAAGTACTTCTCCACTCTAAATCCATAAAGCAATCATTTTTACATATTGAATAGAATAAGCACATACCATTTTTTTAAAGAAAAAAAATGACAACACCAATGATACAAAACAATTTTGGCAAATTATTCAGTACATTGAATAAAAGAATTGTTTCAATTTTTTATTTCTATTATAAAATATGTTTCACAAAATTAATAAATGCAAGTGTAAATTATTTATAAATATTTAGTTTCTGACTCAGACTTGCACGACAAACATAATAATGCACAATATTTCTTTTAAATATGAAAGATTTTTTTTACTGCTAGTTAACAAAATCATCCCCATTGTATCAAATAAAATTATGAACTGAAACTGACTGGAAAATGAGCTTGTCAGAATTTTAAGATAACAACCAAAACTGATTATTCAATTCTTCATTATTTGCCCAAATTTTAGAATTTTTTAAATGCTTCAAATCCTATTAAAGTAATTTAAAGTTCTCTAATGCATATTTGCTGACCAATATTTAAAAAAAAAAGTAAAAAATAAAATGAAAGTGAAGTAACATGGTTCCCACAGGTAGGAAATATTAACTTAGGAAAAATCAGGAATTTTTAGAAAAAATTTCAGAGAATTGCATTTTTGTTACAGATTTAAGATTATGAATAAAGTATTTTTTAAATAATGCCAAAATATATTTGATATTCTTTCCCAGGATCGGGAAGTGGTGATCTCATCGCCCACATTGCAACTACACACATCAAGCAGTCATTAACATGTCCTATTCTTTCATTTCCTAATTATCCTTTTATATAATTGAGGAATATTCCAAATTGCATTCAATTTTTTTCACTTTTGAAATATAATAAAAAGTTACAACTGAAAAATATAAAAATTGTTAACTGTTTTCTTGGAATTTCTCTTAAATCACAATGAATTTATTTATTTTTGTACATTTATTGTTTTTAAATAGAAAAAGACTGTTTAATGACCGACCTGTGGTTAGATATAAACTTACATCCAGAATTCAGTCTGTTCAGAAGAGATATGTATCATGCTTTTTGTGATGTGTGTAAAAACCATTTTGGATTGGGTAGTATGGGCCAAAAGGCAGTAACTTAAAGGAAAGCAGCATAATGAAATAATTAAGATAAGGGATTCTCAGCCATCTCTGAAAAAGTTTTGTATCTTTCATTAGTACTTCAATTCAGCAGACTAAAACTCTGATCAACAGTTGTGAGAATGGTGGTTGTGATATATCTGTGTTCTTTGCCTGGATCTTCTGGTCAGAGTAATAGCATTTCAGCAGTAAATGATACATTTGAATCTTCGACTTCATTTATGCAGAATGACAACACAATTACTTCTTTTTGTTACAAAGATGCTGTTTCTATGACAGGAATTTATGTGGGTTCTCAATGTTTTACAAAATAAATTAAATGTGAAGATGTAACTTTTAAAATTATGTTTCCAGATAGTTGTGTAGTGTCAAAATTTCAGCTTGCAGTTACTAAATGCTTTTATGTCATTAAAACCTTGCACTACTTTGATGGCATTCTGCAAATATGTTAGAATAATAATGGCAAAATATTTTTCAAGTAGATGATGTTAATAATATTTTCTATACAAAATAAGGTGTTCTATTCTGTTTTTTATCAGTATTATTTTTAGTGACAGTGATTTTAGTTTTCCTTTTAAGTTGTGATCATATGCATATTCTTTGTTAAATTGAAATTGTGTTTTTTAGCATTTCTATGTAAACCAAGTTATTAAATTTTATTTTGCAAAATAACATAGACTAGTTTTTGTGAAAAATTTTTAGCAATCTTAGGCGTAAGCCAATTATTTTTAAAGATTGTTTTAGTTAGTTTTTATTTCTTATCTGTGTTACTTTTAGTTAGCATGATGTTCATCTTTATGCAAGAAACTTATTAAATATTGTTATTATTTTTTACTTTGCAATGTAATCTACTGAAAAAATTTATCACAAAAGATATCCTAATTTTAAATGTATATTGTAAAAAAATCATTAAAAAATAAACTTTAAAAATGAATGTAAAAATAAATAATAATAAAAAGCGTGAGTTTGGCAGATTTGGGGATGGTGGAGACTGCAAAAAAATAAAATATCTACATACATTTTGTGGAGTAAATGGTAATAGTGTAGCATTATGACAGTCAGGAAATTTTTAGTAAATTTATGAATCAGGAAGAACAAACCTTAATTCAATGGGAATCCTGAATAACTTGTTTTTGTATAGAATACGTTTTATAATACAAATAACATGATTTTATACGGAAATAAAATGTTTTTATTTAATGTAATGAAATCCTAAGCTACGTGAAAAATGATAATGAAACTATGTTTTCCTTTCCCAGCTGTAGCATTATATGCTGCTATAACAGGAATGTTTGAAAATTGAAAAAAATATATACAAAAAATTGTCTTTTAAGATTTGTGCCTTAAGGAGACATTTTTTTGTCTGATTTGTATATGTATGTAATTCTTTAAGGCGACACAAGCAAAAAAATCTTTCCAGAAAAGCATCTATATTTTTTTCATAAATAGACTTTAAAACCACCATAAAAATTTTTTGTCTACCCTACTTTAACAGTATTCGATAACAATTTAAAAAATGTAAATCCTTCTTGCAATTCAACTGTTGCATTTAAAATGTGAAAATCTTAATTTTTATATATTTGATAGCTCTCATTCTAGTATTAAATGAAAAAAAAAATTTTTCCCCACCTTTGTAGAAAATTACAACTTCATTTATTTAGAATTATGGCTATCGTTGTATTTTTTAAATGGTTAGCAGTTTTGAGGGCATTTGTGCCCTAAACAAATTACTAAACTGAATTAGTTTAGTAAGTTTTGAGTCTCATTCAGTCTCTCAGACATATCGTTGAACACTGGGTTATGATTCCATTTAGATCCCTCAAATTCAATGCTTTCTTATGACGAGTTGATTGTAGGTAACCAAAGGGACTAGTTAGGCTGCTTAACCCAGGAAATTTTCTCCATATATTTTTTCTACATACTGACAAACTTTACAGATATTTCACCTTCTTTATGAAGTTTATATATGTTACAAATTATTCTTGATGAATTTTATAACTTGACTAGAGATATTTTTCATATTAATAAATTTTCAAATATCTATTATTTCACTTGATCACATTGATTTCAATTTCAAATTGGATGATTTTGTATAATACGAGGGTTATTTTTTTTTAAGGTCCGATCGGTCGTGAAATAAAAACCCGTGCAAAAATCGGATGAACCTTTGCGCATATGTGTTGTGCAGTGTCTCTAGTATGGCCTTCAATCACACCGCGTCACTTCGTTTAGTTCTGAACACCCAACTAGCACGTAAACATGTCTACAACAATAGCATCTCCTGCCAAGTGTGAAGTGCGTGCAGTAATTCGATTTCTTCAGGCTGAGGGGTGTAATGCAGCTGAAATTCATCGATGAATAAGTAATGTGTACGGTGAAACTTCAATGAGCGACAGCAAAGTGCGACAATGGTGCAGGAACTTTAAAGCAGGATGTACGGATGTTCATGATGCAGATGGTCAGGGAAGGAAGCGAGTGTCAACCGATGATCTTGTTGTGCGAGTGGATGAGGCAGTTCGAGAAAATCGTCGGTTCACAATTTCTGTATTGAGTGATTTGTTTCCTGAAATTTCAAGGTCAGCTCTCTACACCATTGTGAATGAGAAAGTTCAGTACTGCAAACTGTGTGCGAGATGGGTTCCCAAGATGCTGTCCGACCATCACAAAACAATGAGAATGGACGCCTCCCTAACGTTTCTCCAGCGCTACCACAATGAAGGAGAAGAAT
Organism: Lycorma delicatula; assembly: GCF_047948215.1. Classification (NCBI taxonomy): domain Eukaryota; kingdom Metazoa; phylum Arthropoda; class Insecta; order Hemiptera; family Fulgoridae; genus Lycorma; species Lycorma delicatula. Next base: position 30,357,504 of record NC_134455.1, read on the forward strand.
TTTTCAACAAAATTGTTACAGGGGATGAGACATGGGTCCATTTCGAAACTGAAGAAACAAAAGAACAATCCAAACAGTGGATGCATTCTCATTCTCCCAGTAAACCAAAGAAGTTCAAGCGAACCTTCTCCAACAGAAGATGTATGGCTACTGTGTTCTGGGACCGGAATGGGGTTCTCTTGGTGGAATTCATGGAACATGGCACGACCATCACTGTAGCTTCATACTTCGTGACTCTTCCAACATCTACGAAGGGCAATTCAGAATAAGCGGAGAGGAATGTTGTCATCAGGCATTGTCTTTCTCCATGACAATGCTCAGCCGCACACTGCAGCTGTAACAAAGAAGCTCCTGCAGCGTTTTCATTGGGAAGTGTTTGATCACCCACCATTCAGCCCGGACTTGGCTTCATCTGATTTTCACCTCTTTGCTCACATGAAATGCTGGTTAGGAGGAAAACATTTTGGCACAGACATCAAGCTGCAACCAGTGTAGAAACATGGCTGAAAACATAGGTGGCTCTGTTCTATGACAAGGGTATTGGAAAGTTGGTACCATGCTACGACAAATGTCTAAATCGGAGTGGCGACTATGTAGAGAAATAGCGTAACTATGTAAGTACTTGTTACAAATAAAAAATTTTTCATTTTCACTGTGGTTTTAATTTCGTGACCAATTGGACCTTGAAAAATAACCCTTGTAGGTTATTGGTTTGTTATGGTGCATGGAAGTTTACTTGCTTTTATTTAGTTGGTGTTCATTTAGGCAGTTTAATGATAAAATGAGTAAAGTGGAAGAATTATATATTTTATTGAATGGAGATTCAGACTGTAAAAGTATTTCTTCCTTTTAATCGAATGAAAATCTTGAATTCGAGCCTAGTAGCTCTTCTAGTGAATCTGAAAGTGTAGACAGTAAGTACATGCATTCAGTCTAATATTCATCACAGTATTATTGCAAAAAATGCAGTTTTAAGCCATGAACTCCAAGTTCTAACAATTCAAGTAATGATGTAATTATAAATGATTCTGAATGCTCACCAAATTTATCAATTTTTTATACTGATAAATCAGGTGTACATGTCACACCAGATTTATCCAGAGTAATTCGTCTTTAAGTTATCAGTCAAATAACCTTTCACTGTCTTTACCAGATTTTCATATTAATGATAGTCCTGACAGACAAGGTGTGGCAGAGTTACCTGCTTGTTCAAACTTGTCTACTGAAGAAGATATGGATATTTTATCATGTGTTAATGAAATTCATAGCGATGCAACAAATAATAGTGCCACTGAACTGAATTTCTCACCTACTGAACGGTGGGGTCCTGTAAATAGAAACAACCTTAATAAATTTCAGTTTAATCCAAATAACAATTTGACTTATCAATCGTGATTTATTGATACAGTAATTGATGGCAGTCCTTATGATTTTTATTCATTAATGGTTGAAGATGAAGTTATCAATTTTCTTATTGTGACAAACAAATATGCTAATTCCAGAAAAACTGTTCCAAAAATAAAAAAAATTTGCTCGTGTTAAAAGATGGACTGATAACACACCAGAAAGAATGAGAAAAGATTGAGAGTAATAATGTTAATGGGCCTTTACAAAAAAAGTTAAATTTATTGGAGCAAAAAAAAGATTCACAGGAATTACCTTCCACAAATAATGAGTTCATGTTTTGAGCTTCTGTTTTTTAAGTTTCATTGTAGAGACAATGACAGAAAACAAGCTGGAAACAGACTGTACAAAGTACAAGTTAAACTGTTTCAAAATTTAAAATATGGTATGTTCCTAAGGAGATATGTATTTATGAATCAATCGTACCATTTAGAGGCTGTCTAATTTTTTGTCAATTCAATAAGTCGAAGAAGCACAAATATGAAATTAAAATATATAAAGCATGTACCAAAGATTTTTACGTATTGAGCTATGATATATATGCTGGTAAGGAGACAGAAAAAAACATGCTGCTGCAAACATTGTTATGAAACTCAGAACCATATTTAAATTTTAGTTGCATATTAGGTAACAGATGACTGATATATGAGCATAGATTTGGCAGAAAAATTAATTGAAGGATGTATTCATACTGTGGGAACTCTGATAAGTAGTAGGATAGACAATCCTGTGAATGTTGTACAGATATTATTGAAAAAAGTATTTAGATTGCAAAGTAGTGCAAATCTGATTGTCTTGAAGTGGAAGGCTCCCCAAAAAAGTGGTACAATGAACTTTTTAGTACTATCAACAAAGCATGGGGAAAAAATGTTTATTGTCATTAAGCCTTTGGGGGGGGGGGGGGGGGTAATGAAAAATCCTGAAATTGTTATAGAATCATTTATAGACCAGGCAGGTCAAATGGCAGCATATTCTCATTACCTGTGCCGCTCAGTTAAATTGTACAGAAAGGTAGCCTTCGATATCATAATTGAAACGTGTGTTGTAAATGCATACTCATTGTTAAAGATGCCACTCACAGAAAAATTACGATTGGAGAATTCAGAGAGGAGTTAATAGAAGCATTGTTTAATATCCAGCCTGATAAACATGTAAATTTTGGTGAATGTGCAATACAGAATAAGTTATTCTTCATAATTATAGAAAAAATAATTGTAATCCACGTGACAAGTATAGATGAGGGGTACAGGTGACTCAAAACCACAGTTTATTTAAGATCAATTTTAGTGAATATTTTAATCATTAAAAACCCTGTGATGCATGAACCCCCAAATTTTCAAAAAGTTGAAAACATTTTTCAAAATTGTGATGCTAATATATTAACCCTTGTAGGACCAAGGGTACACTTTATACATGATGGACCAAGGGGGGTCGTCAGAGGCCCTGTATGAAAATAGTATAAGGTATCGTAACTGTTTTTTTTTCATCTAAATATTAATCTATTTGAACATTACAAGTTAAAAATTGAAAATACATCAGACTTATTAAAAAAAATATTTAAAAAAAATTTATTCAGTCGCTTTCATAATTGGTTTCACAATTTTGGCAAATTACTTTTTTTTTCAGTGATTTCCACACACATGCTTGTAACATTGCTTACAAATTGTTTTTGATTTTCCCAAATTGTTATATTTCAATTTCTTCAAAGCTACTTCCCGGTCACACATGTGGTAATTTTTTTTCTTTCTGGAACAGCTTCCAAAGCACTAATTACTGTTACTAAGATCAGTTATTTTTAGTTTGTATAACTTGAAGTTTCACCAGTTCTAAGGTCGTTGCAAAAACCTCCAGTTATGATTTTTATGCCAATTAGGGAAGTTTTCAACTAAAAGAGTGTATGAATTTATGCTCACGATGTCAAGAGTATAAAACACCTTCTTGTTCCTCTGTTTACAAAATAATTTTTAGCCATCTGGTCAATCGAATCAACACCTCTTTTTGTACTATTGTACAACAATACGATATCGCATTTATTCTTGTTATCATCACTCACTTTGCTGTCATGATGTTGCATAGAGGGCACTAGAAGATTATGCTTACGCTTTTCCTTGACTATGTATGAAACTAGAGTACATTTCTGAAAAGCTATCAGTAAAAGCAAACGGAAAAATGTACAGGTCTATTTTGTACTTCCTTCAATTCAGTAGGAATGTGTTTTCTATTTAATTACAAACTTCCGACAAGGTTACTCGTGATACAATTTTTCAGTAAGATCCACAAATGTATCATATTTATCGATCGTGCCATTTCTGCCAGATTTAGCAATTAGTTCGACAAGTGCTGTAGTACATTTTCCCAAGTCAGACACTCTAATGGATAACACCATATTCAAAACATACTGGCTTTCTGAATTGCAAAGCACTTTTATTAATATGCCATATTTTCCAGGCTTGTCTTTCATTAATATTTTAAATGGGTATTGATTTCAAAACAAAGAAAGCATTTCATCTATTGTAGTGTTCAATCAGGTGAAAGGTACTTTGAAAATAAGCTGTTTATTGTGTAAAAAACAGCTCTCATTGGCAGAAACTTATCTACAGCTTGATGCTCTAATCTTGTTTCTTTATCAACAAACCTTATGATTTTGATTATTTCTCTGAATCTATTTAGACTCATTACAGCAAAAAAAAAATGTTTCTCCTTACAGCTTCTTCATTAGAATGAGTCACAATTTTACTTCAAATATTTGGTGTGAAAAAATTTTGAAATATTTCTTTTGCAGAATCACCCCTACCTTCTGGTTTTAGGTTGTACTTTTCACAAACAATATTTACAGTTTGTCTTCTTTGATAATGTTGAAGGCAACTAACATAAGATCTTGGGATTTTCCCTTTACATAATTAAATAGTTCTGATAGACTGAAAAGATGCACCTTGTACATTTCCCAAAGACTGGTTTGATTGTTTTGACAAAATTGCCGGTTCAGGTTTTAAATCAAGAGTTTTCCGTTTCACTAACCATATCACTTTCATAAAAAAACTGCATAATTGTAATCTTTCTCTTCATCAAGTATTTTGTCAATTTCACTCGAATGTTCTACTAAATTACAAAACAAGGTAACACAACCTTAACTATTTTAGTAAAAAGTTGTAGAAATAAATTAAACTTGTACGAATAAATGTAATGGCCGACAGCAAGAAATTGTTGTGTTCCAAGTACTGCCAACAGTTGTGCAGAAAAATAAAACTAAATTAGAGATTTATCCAGAAAAGATGTGTAAATAACTACTTATTACTTCCAGAAAAATTAATTTTTTTGCAGAATTTATTAATTTCTTCAGTTTGTTATGAAATTTAGAAAAAAAATTATAGGTTTTGTAGAGGGTCTGAGAGGGCATTTTTAGTAATTAGTTGGTAATAAATAAATTTAAACTGCATGAAGTAATCAATATAATTTTTAAGTTGGTTTAACATAAAAAAATGCATATTTCGAAAGCATGGGCCTGACAGCTCCCCCCTTGGTCTTACAAAGTTACTATTAAATATGTTGGCAATTTCTTTATTTTATGGAGCATCTTGGCTTCAAAAAGTATTTAAATATAATCAAACAAGTAATTTTATATTTAATGAAAATGATTCTTTTAAAATAATAGTAAAATTTATTACTATATATATATATATATATATATTAATAAGTGTATTATGAAACCATAACTGGAAGCTGGTTAATTGAACATTAACTGTTTTATCATAAATATACAAATAGAGCTTAAAATGATTAAACTGACAAAATGAATTGCTGCCTTTTTTTCTAATCAGGGAAATTAAAATGAAAGTTCTAAATGAGGGCTGGTGCTCCACTACAGCAATATCATGGTGTTTTGAAGTTTAAAAAATCATGACCTTATAAAATTTTGTTAGGAATTAGTAAGGGATAAAAGTCCTAATTGAAAGAGTTTGTACTTAAGGTAAAACTGCCAAATTATGCTTTATTACAAATACTTCTTTTTCTTCTAAAAATTATGTTATTAATTCTAATTCTAGAAACTCCAAATAAATCTAGATAGCCCAGAAAATATTAGAGAACAAGATATGCTATTTAAGTTTACCACAGCTTTGTTAAACTGCCAATAAACAAATAAAAATATGTAGACAATATAATTTCAAGAAAAGTTATATATATAAAATCAAAATGAACAAGTACAAGTTTCAAAACATGGCAAAGAAATTTTACAATTTTAAACAGAATAAAAATTTTGCCAAAAATAGTTGAAAGATTTTAACTATTATCCTGAAAATATATATTAAAACATTACATTAAACAAATTATGTTAATAACAATCTTGAATACTTTTGGTTGGTGTATCAACTATCGATACACAAGTGGCCACTTTTTTGTTGAATAGTGTCACAATCAATCCATTAATAGCATATCAACTCTTCCAATGTATACAAACCTATCTCCAATTACGTACATAGTAGAATAAAGTATTTAAAAAATGTTTAACATAAAACTGGTTGAAAAAATTCACATACAATATATAAAACTTTTATATATGTTATTAGTTATTACCAATTAAACCCTTCCAGTCACTGTGCTAGATATAGCACATTAATTTATTTCCTGCTTTTACTTTGAATGAAATTTACTACTAGTCACATTGTTCCTAGAACTAAGTGATATATATCCAATACATCCTGCACTGGTCGAATTAATAAATATTTGTAGAAAACGTTCAGTATCAAAGTTGACACCAAAGCTATAAATTTTCCATTTTTTAGGAATTTTTCTATTATTTTATCTTTTAAAAAAATCTCAAATCATTTAAAATCTAGATTTAAAAAAAAATATAGGTAAAACACCAATAATTTTATAACTGCATTTCAAGTTTCGTACTAGATCTAGTACATAGCGACTAACCACCTGCTTTAGTTAACACAACCTATTAATACCTTAGTTAACCTTGCTTTACATGCCTATGAAGTTGTTTCATGTCTCATCATTAGCCGGGTTTAAATAGTTTTATTTTTTGTTTAATCATAGTTGTTTTACGTCTCATTGTTAACTGGGTTTTAAATAGTTTTTTTTTTGTTTAATCGTAGTTATCCCAAAATAATTAAATAGTTTATTAACTTTAAGGTGTTAGTTTTCCTGTGTATACTTTAGTGTTGTGGTAAATTATACAAGATAGTTTCTTGTAGAAGAAAAATTAAAAATAGATTGTAGTAAACTTTTAGATTTGACTGAAAATTGTTTTTTTATCTGAAATTGATGTGGTGGTGATGGAGATGAATTACAAGATTTTAGTACTCTTCAAAGTGTTGTATATATTAGTCTTTATTATTTTGAATAATATTTAACATTAATGTAGAATTAGATTGTAGAATCTTAGTTATTTTTATTTAAGCCCCTTCAGTCGACATATTTCAGTCACAAATCCCCTAACAGTTACTATGGCTACTACTTGCTCCTTCTTTCAGATGAAAGCCCAGAAGACATTCCTGATGTTCTACTTCAGAATTACCTGCAATTTCAGTAGTTCTGAATACATCTCAAAATTACTTTGGCAGGGAACCATTATCGTCTAGTGGAAGTCAGCCTGTCCCTGGTTGTAGTACACATTCTGAAGTTAACTTTGTTAAACCCAAAACATGCAGTGCTAGGAACAGTATTCCTATTGAACTACTGGCAGTAAGTACATGTGCAACTGCAAAAGATATTCAAAAAGCTTATTTCAGTTTAGAAAATTTAACATCAAAAGCAAAAATAAAATAGAAAAATTGTGTATATGAAAAACCACCCTCACGATTATTTGAAATTGAACTCAATGAATTTGTAGATTTACCAATGACTACCCAGTTTTTTAAAAGTATTTTAATGATTTGTTACAATGTATCGTTTACTGCACCAACTTGTACACCACATATATTATCAATTTTCCAAAGACAGTACATGAAATAGTGTTACCCTTGAGTCAGAATGTATTGGAAACCAAGTTTTCAGATTCTTCTGTTCTACAAGATATCATTAAATAATTAAGTTGTGTAATAATTTTCGTTTATTTGATACTATGGCCAAGAATCCTGAAACAGCTGACAGGTTTTGTAAGGTCAGACCTGTTTTTAATGCCCTTCGAAGAAGAGTTAACAAGCTTTGGCTAAAAGAGAATCTTAAGTATTAACAAACAAATGGTGCCTTTTAAAGGCAAACTGTGAAAACCAATTCATTAAGAATAAACCAGTCAAATGGGATGTACAAATATTTGTATCATGTGGTAAAAGCAGAACCATGTATGACTTTGTGATTTATCAAGGGTCAACTACAGAGTTTAAAACTGAATATGCACAATTTGGATTGGGGCTGCAGTAGTTATGCATTATGTGAACATATTACAACTCCCTATTGTAAATAATTTTTTTTGTTATTTCTTTAGTAGTTATCATGTTTCAATGGCTGAATAACAGAAAACATATATGCTGTTGGGACAGTTCACATAGGCAGATTTAAAAGAGATCCTTTTGAAACAGATAAATGAATTAAACAAGTAACTTAAGGGCTCATTCAAGAAGTGATCAGTACAGATAATAATATTCTAAATGGTACAATAACTCATTTGTGTTCATAGGGGCAGGAACTAAAGATGTGTGTGAAAGATATGATAAAACAAGTAAACAGTATCAATGTTCAAAGGCGAGAACTGGTACACTTATATAATAAAAGCATGGGAGGTGTTGATAAATATGATTTTCTAACTGCTATTTACAGGTATTCTATTCGTTCAAAGAAATGGACAATGCACATGTCCACTCATGCATTAGATATGGGAACTAAAAATTTATGCTTGAGTGCAATGTGAACGTACATTTGGGATTGAAAAAAAAATATTATGGATCTTGTTCATTTCCAACAGTATATTGCAGAAGCATTTGTACTTAGTGGTAAAAATGCCCCCAAAAAACGAGGTTGTCCTTTACAGGAAAACAAGTCCTATTCAGATACATTGCAGACATGCTGCTGTGATAAGGTCAAAAGAAGATGTGCGCTTTGATTGAATAGATCACTTACAATGTTACAGTGATCAAAAAAGTCAGCCACATAAAAATGCTGGATGGAGTGGTAAAACATATTCATTTTGTGCCAATTGTGCAATTCCACTTTGTATTTCAAGAGACAGAAACTGTTTTGCCAAATTTTATGTATAATAAAAGAACCTACCTTACTTTGTACATTTTTTGTGCAAGGTGCTAATGAACATTAAAAATAAATTTGTATTTTTATATTAAATTCAATATTAATGTGTGTGTAATATGTATTGATTGAATTGATTAAATTAGTAGAAATATTACATCTGTTACAGGATTTTTGTGTTCATACTTTTTCCCTAGTAGTTATTAAAATTTTTCCAGTTTGTGGTCATGATGTTCTATAAACAGGAAGATTCTAGAAATGGATCTGGATAGGCCAAATATTTTTTTCTATTCAAAAAATCATAAACGTGCAAAATTTCAGTTTTTTGTTGCAAAAACTGAAAAGGTTATAAGTAAAATATTTTTCAGATAATTTATTATGTATTAAAGTGATTTTCTTTTTTCTTTTTAATGATGATGTCCATTTGTTTATTGGTAATTTAACAAAGTTAATTTATGGAAAACGTAAAAGAAACCTTTATCCAACTTAAAATTTATTCTTAATTTCTAATTATCAGAAATCTTTTTGTTGTATTAATTTACTTTATTTATTGTCCCAAAATATCAGCAATCAAAGTACTGTTGTGCAATTTTGAATTGCTTAATAATTTTCTTAAAAAGAATTCTTTTGTGTAGTTAATACATGAGCAGGTTTCTTATAGTACACAAAATTATAAGTTATTGTTCTTAATGTTCAACTAGAAATGTGTGCTGGTACCATGTTAACTGAAACAACAGTCTATGAGGCGGGTACTTACATTTTGTCCCCCTTTGATTAATTTCTTGATGTTTTTTCCCAACTAAACTAGCTTTTTTAGTTTTTAGAAAAAATAAAAACCAAATATAAATGTAATTTTATTGACAAAAATGTAAAACACGAAGTAAGCAATATAATAAATTTACCTGAATGCAAAAACAATGATACTCAATTGTGAATTATTTTTAAGTATGTCAAAATGAACTGCGTCTATGAATAACTGAATAAAATAATATAAAAAACTTAGAATTAGAAAAATAAGAAACCAACAAATTAATCTTTATGAAAATTTTGATATGTTACAGAAAAAACATAATCATGTACACCTCAACTAGACTCAAAATGTGCTTCAAAATTATTTGCTACATTTCAGTCTTTGAAACATTATAATAAAATGTAAATTTTAGGCTGTTAAAACTTAAAGTTTATTTACACACTTGTTGCACAGTTTTTTTGAATACTCAAGACAGTTAGGAACTTCACACAAAACACTTATTTGCTTTTTCGTGTATGGAGAGTAATGACAGGTTTTCCTTTTATGATACCTGTTAGATCTAGTATTATTTACAGTTTTTTTTCCAAATTCTGTTTGGCCAAGTGAATTAGAAATTATATTTTTCAGATCACCTGACACACTTAGAATGAATCTTTCCATATGTTTTTTGCCTGAACTTGTGGCTAATGTTTTCATAAAATCAAATCACTTTATTTTTGAATAAGAAGTATACAAAATATTGCTCTTCATGCAGTTCAGCGACATAATGTAACGACTTGTTGAATAATTTGAACACTAGGTCAAGTGTATCAATGCCTGACTTAGTTGGATTATAATATGAAATCATTTCTGGCTTACTGGACTTTTCGTATTTAAGTATTTCAAGTTGTGCATTGATGACAGTAAATTACTGCTTTCGCTATTTTTGGTACAAAAGAAAGCAGAGTGAGACCATCATTTGAAAATCTATAAACGCTGAACCAACTACTCTTCTTTTTCTCAGGGAGAAATTCTGGTGGAATCTCTTTTTTGTTTTCATTGTACAACACATGTGAATTCTCTTTTATTCAGTTCGTTTGCTAGTTCAATAGACGTAAACCAGTTATCACAAGTAATGTTTCTATTTGTACCAATAATTGGTTTCATGAGATGGATAATAGGCTGTGTTGGTATTTGAATTTTTTGTTCTTTTGATAAAGTTGTACCATCACTTTTTTTACCTACTTAATATATATACATAGAAAAGATAAGAACTATGAGGCAAGGTAATTTTATGCTATATTTTGCTTTTCCTTTTCTTGTTCTATACAAGTGGCCAATTCATCAAATCTCAGGGCTAGCAGCAAAATCTTGCATCTTTTGACAGACATTATAGCCAAAAATAAATGCGATCAGTGCTGTCTGTAGAAAAAGTGAATACAATAATTCTCTTTCTGATTTGAATATAGTAGTGTAAATAAGAAGGGCTATAAGTTCTTCTATTTCTGTAATGTCAGTTTCTTTATAATTTGGATTTTTTGAATTTTGTAATTTTTCACACATGTTCTAACTTTTTATTAGTGTTATTGACTATTTCTAAAATATCATCTGTAAAATATTAGCACCATACCTCTTCAGGTGTAGAATTATTTCCTAAATGAATCTATTGATCTTCTGCCCTAGAAATCTTTATTTTTATTTTTTTTTCAGGAGTTTTTCCTTTTTGTTTTGGTCCAATGGAATTCCATGTACAGCCCTTTTTCCAAAATATTTTTTATTTTATACATTTTTTATTTCTCAATGTGAAAAATTGTCTTTAAGCTCCTTCACTGTCAACAACATTTATCTGAGCATAATCGTTCATCTGATTAACATCTTTGGTTTAGTCACCCAAGTACTGTTCATTTTCAGATGAAAGCTCAGATTCAGATAATCAATCTACGATTCTCAGGAATGTAAGATTCATCTGAGGATATTTTTTCATTACTAAAATCTGGCTCGCTATCAACAATGTAACTCAATATATTTTGTTCTTTCAGACACAAGATTACTGCAAGCCATAATTAGCAAAAAAATCACAACAATATATAAGATGAAATAAAAAATCACGAACACAAATTTAAAGTTACTCCATGCTTACTGAAACACCCTTACGTACACACACAACACAAAACAAGCGTCTAAGTGTTGGACAAAAAGAACGTATCACGACAGAAACATCTGACTGGTAAACAGCATCATAATAAATGTAAAACAAAAAATTAAGACCACACTGGATATGAGCAAGCATTAGTCATATTTAATGAAGGAATACTGAGATGTACAATGTGATATGATAAATAGTATTTGATTATAATAAATATAATTAACACGTAACTGACTGACAGGCTGTTGTTTCTGGTTGAAGGTTAAAATACAAAAAAAAATTTACCCAACACCACAAATAAGTAATTTTAATTGCCTTGCTAGATTCTGTAATATATTCCAAATAAGAAACATTATTTCAGTTCAGAAACAACAGATTGTCAATGTAAGGGAAAAAATTAATATAACATAATTGAAACACTATCTACATTACAGTTAAGTACATCAGTGTTGATACTTGCTTATCTGTTGTATATTGAACATCTTACATGTGCAGAGTTTATGAGCATTGTATAAAAAATTTTGAGCCTAGGATAGAAAGACGTATTTTTTCGGTCAAATATAGTTTTATTTTTTAACAAAATCTCCTTTCAAGTCGAAACACTTTTTCCAGCAATGCTCTAACCTCTTTAACCCTTCAGAACAGTAGCTAGCATCTTTCTGTGCAAAAACCTTCTCGCCCAATGAAAATATATCTTTCCTCCAAGTGTAAATTAAGTTAGGAAACGAGAAAAAGTCGCTTGGGGTCAGATCTGGTGAATATGATGAATGGTCAACCAAAGAACAATTTGTGAATTTTAGCCATGGCAACTGGCCATTGTCCTGATGGAAAAGCACTTTTCTCTTCTTCAAATGTGGTTTTTTTTTGCAATTTCTGCCTTCAGCTTGTCAAGTAATGATGCGCAATACTATCCCGTTATTGTTTTACATTTTTGAAGATAATCGATAAACAAAATTCTGTTACTATCCCAAAACAGAGTTGCCATCACCTTCCTGGCCAATGGAACTATCTTTGCCTTTGTCAGAGCAGGTTCACCCGTTGCAGTCCACTGTTTTGACTGTTGTTTCATCTCAGGAGTGTAGTGGTGGATCCACATTTCATCTATAGTTATGAATTGATGCAAAAAATCTGACTTAGTTTTGCTTAAACTGCTCCAGCAGGGCCTTGGAAATGTTAATTCAAATGTATTTTTGGTCCAAAGTGAGCAAACGTGGCACCCAATGGGCAGATAGCTTACGCATTTAAATTCTTTCATTAATATATGACAAAAATGTTCTTACGTATAGCCTCTGCTACCTTAATTGTCAGTCGTCCAGTAACATTTGTGAACTTTTTCAATGATATCAATAATGGTTGCAATTGGGGGCCGTCCCAAACACTTATCAGCAACCAAGCTGGTATAACCATAATTAAATTCAGCTGCCCATCTTTTCATGGTGGCAAATGATGGAACAGAGTCCCCACAAACAGAATTCAACTTTATTTTAATTTGCGTAGGCGTATTGCCTTTCAAATGCAAGTATCTAATCATGGTAAAATATGTGATTTTTTCATTTTCACAAAAACACTCACAATGACTTACTCAAACTACTGAACAACAACTGAGCATCCAAATTGGCTGAAATTTTAGTGAGTACCATTCAACACATGTGCAAATGTATTCCCTAACATTTGTTGATGAGTGCTGCTATCTTCATGTTAAAGCTCAAAACTTTTCAGGACAACCCTTGCAATAGAAAAATATTTTATTAGCTTTGTATAATAAACATTGTTATTACAATGTAAAAATAAAAAAAAATTATAAATATAACACAAGAGTGTGTGAATGTGATTTCCGTGGCAGAGTGGTAACACCTCAGCCTTTCATCTGGAGGTTCCACGTTGGAATCCTGTTCAGACATTTTTCATACTCTACAAAATACCATTTCCACATTCCTACACATAAGCTTTCAAATATTGGATAATATTAGATCAGAGATAAAAATGTTATACGAATATGCCTTATTCTAGAAAAATATAGCTACTCTACTACTTATTACTTAACTACTTTAAAGCGAATTAAACATTATTTAAAATGTCCTGAAGATATTTAATAAAAATTAAATTCACAAATTATACATTCAACTGTAAATTAAATTATTTCAGATTATTAAGAAATTAAAGAAAAGTATTCAGGTTTAACAAGAAATTTCATAGTCAAAACAAATTTATTTGGAAAATATTATACAAAGTTTTACTGCTATTTCTAATTTGTTATCTACATTAACTGATAAATAAAACTATTACTGCTAGCATGGATGTCACATTCACTTACAATATATGAATGTAATATAAACTATACTGCAATTCTGAAGCAGAATCACAGAAAAATTAACATGATCTCAATTAAAGGTTAATTCTTAACTGTAAAAATAAAATTACTATACTAAAAATCATATAACAAATCAAGTAATTTATTAAAATTAGCACTCTGCAATTAATTTATATGTATTACTATTTAATGAAACCTAAGATAATTTTTAAGATTTTTACAATAGTGGCTCCAATTTTAACTAGTAAGGTCATCGAAAAGTGCTGCAGCATTAAAAAAAAAACCACATCTCCCTATGTAACATGTCAGTCAACCACTGACATGTTACATAGGATTGCAATTACATAGGATAATGTAACATTGCATGTTACATAGGATTACAATTACGTGGGTTCACACAACCTGTGAACCCACGTAATTGTAGGATATGGGGATCTTAGCAATCCAATGAAAGTATTGAGTATGTTAGAGATTTCCCAAAAATAAACATGTGGTGCGGTTTTATGTGATTGGGATCACATAAACATGTGGGATCATGTGATTGGCCCATTCTTTATTTCATGAGTCTGCCAGCACAGAGAATGTTTATTTAGATGTGCTACAACTGTACGTTTTCCCGCAAGTTGACCAAATTGAACAAGAAAGTAATATTTAAACAAGATGGTTCACCCCCGCACTTTAGTCGAAATCCCTAAGTGCACTCCCAAAGAAAGATTCCCGAATTGCTGGATTGGAAGGGGCCAGTCCTGTGTTTTGGCCTGTGAGAAGCCCAGATTTGAAACCTCTAGACCTTTTTCTATGGGGATACATTAAAAACATTGCCTACAGTGAAAAAATCAGGGATGTATAACATTTAAGACAATGAATCACCGCCACAGTTACGCCTGTGATGATCCAATAGACCTGGGCAGAAGTCAATTATTGTCTGGATGTTTGCAGAGTGACCAACAGAACTGAATACTCATTTTATTATCTCATCTCTAGTAGTTTCTGATGATTTTTTCAAACTGCTGCAACCTTTTTTGATGACCTTACTTAATAATAGATATGTTAAGTAAGACTTAATATTAGATATGTTTTATTATTAAGTAAAAACAAATTATTGAATTTGAGGTAAAATCATATTTATTATTATGCTGACAGTACTAACTTTGTTTTACTCACATAAACTGAAAATTAATCCTGATGAATGAAATTATGACATCTCATGAGTTCATATATACTGTTATATTTGTATGATATGAACAAAGTTTTAAATCATATAATTAACCAGAATTTTAACAATAAACAAGGTTATATTATCTATTCTAAGCAAATATTTTTTCTTCCCGTCTTTTCTTAGCAACTAGTACAGTTCCGGGTTTGTGTTGTGCATCTGGATGATTAAGAAGTTCTGGAGGGCATGTTGATATTGGACTTCCTAAAATGGTTTGCTTTAAATCATAGAACAAACAAGAATCCTCTTTAGTCAAAAATGATATAGCTATACCATGTTTTCCAGCACGGCCAGTACGACCAATTCTATGCGTGTAATCTGAAAAATAAAACATTAATTTAGAATATGCAGCTAAAGACTGATTTCATGACTTTATTTATAATAAATGTTACAGGCAAATATGTGATATAAAATAATGCATGCAAGCCTGCACACTTGTGTGTGTTATTTTTCAATTTTCGAGGAAGTGTACTGTTATCAACCAAATAAAGCACAACACAAATTTAATTTGGACAATCCACTGTTCTACTCAAAGAAGATAAAGAAAGGGAAGAAAATCTATATAGATAATTTAATTTTGAATAATTTTGTCATATTCAATGAGGTGTAATGAAAAAATAATGAAAATTTTAATTTCTATCAAAATTAATTTACTTATACTTCTATACTGAAGTAGTTACCCAGACACACTTAATGCTAAAGTTTCTTCCAATCCTCAAAACATCTGTGGAAAGTATTTTTTGGGTTGCTTAATGATTTTTTTTTTGTATTATCTATTATCACAAATTGTTGCCCTTAATCAGTGGGAACAAGAAAAAGTTTCAGGGTGCCACATCTGAAATATACGGAGACTGCAAGATCAGTATGGTGTTTTTCTGGTTAGATAATCTTGATATAATAGTGAAGTGTGTGCATTATCATGGTGTAAAATCCACAAATCTACCACATCTGTGATCATTTTCTTCAGACTGTATCATGTAAACAGCATAAAACTGGTTGTGATTCTGTTTTTTGACCATACAAGTGTTAGTAAGAATTCATAATAGATGATGCTATTAAAAAACAGTAAGGAGAACCTTATAACATTTTATTGAATTTGGCATTTTTTTTAATCTTGGTTTTCAGGAAGCTTCCATTGGGATAGTTATGATACTGAAACAAAAGTCTACTTTTGTTTCAATATCATAACCATGCACCCATGTTTTGTAACCAGTTATGATACTTTTAAGTAATACAGAGTCAACAGTGATGTTAGTTAATAATTGTTCTGTAATGTTTTTGTGATGTTACTTATGCTGAAAATTTAACAGTTTTGGAACAAATTTTTCTGTTATTAGTTTCATATCAAAAGAGTGATTCAATGGTTATTAGTCACAGTGTCTTTTATTTTGCCAATATTTTATCTTTAGTTAAAGTGTTACAAAGTGAGACCTTTTTGTTGTCTTCATAGATTTCTTGTAATGATGTTTTGTAACCAGTTATGATACTTTTAAGTAATACAGAGTCAACAGTGATGTTAGTTAATAATTGTTCTGTAATGTTTTTGTGATGTTACTTATGCTGAAAATTTAACAGTTTTGGAACAAATTTTTCTGTTATTAGTTTCATATCAAAAGAGTGATTCAATGGTTATTAGTCACAGTGTCTTTTATTTTGCCAATATTTTATCTTTAGTTAAAGTGTTACAAAGTGAGACCTTTTTGTTGTCTTCATAGATTTCTTGAAACTTTTAGTACCTTTCATAAATCCTTGGTAATGGAATAAACATCTTCACTGAAAGCCTTCTGTAACATCTTCACCATTTTGTGACAAACACTTTGATACACTTTTCATTTTTAATGCCTAACATTTTATTCTTTTTTCCATCATTTAAAAAAAACAAAAAAACAATAAAATATGTCCTAATTACTTGGCTGCCAAATTTGAACTATGTCATTACTATGTCTGAAAATATTGATATACATTATAGTGTTGCTACTCGATAGGAAAAAGATGAACTCTGTCAAAAAACATACCATGCAGAATTCTCAAGATTAAAACATATAATTTTTCAAATAAATTATTAATGAACAAGAAAAGACATGAAGGTAAAAAAGAGGCAAGTAAAGAATCTGGTTCCCATTTTTGAAAGAAGATTGTATAGCCAATTTTCACTAAAATTTACACAGCAGTTCAAAACTTTCTTTGGATAAACATATACAAATAGAATATCCTTACATATCAAAGTTGCTAGATACCTCCTTTCTTTATTACTAAATAAAAAAGGATTAAGAAAAAGGTTTCCATGATGATATACCGGGAAGCCAGCTTCTCTTTTGAGTAAAAACAGCTAATAACATTTTGTACATTAAATTTTCCTTTGTAAAACAGGTTTTTCCTTTGTTCATTAAATTTGAAACAAATTCAGTGGAAATCATAATTACATTTTGTTGTAGGAATTAGTGAGGTTTGGTGGGAAGAGGAAAACGGCTTTGGTCAGGTGATTTTAGAATAATTAACTTAGCTTCAAATAATGGGGAGGCAGGAGTAGGTTTCGTAATGTACAAGAAGAGAGGGAAGAGAGTAAAGTATTTAAAAATGCATAGCGATAGAATCATTGTAATAAGGATAAAATCGAAACCTAAACCGACAACAATTGTTAACATCTATATGCCTACAAGCGCCCATGATGATGATGAGGTAGAGTGTGTATACAAAGAAATTGATGAAGCAATTAAACACATAAAAGGGGATGAACATTTAATAATAGTTGGATATTGGAATGCAAGCGCTGGAAAAGGCAAGGAAGCAAATATAGTGGGTGAATAAGGGCTGGGCAAAAGGAATGAAAGAGGGTACTGACTTATAGAGTTTTGCACGAAGTATAATTTAGTAATTGTCTACAAACAGTTTAAGAATCATAATAGAAGAATATACACATGGAAAACGTCAGGTGATACTTCAAGATATCAGATAGCTTATATCATTATTAAGCAAAGATTTAGAAATCAACTTGTCGACTGCAAAATTTACCCTGGAGCAGACATTGACAGCGACCATAATTTAATGATAATGAATGTAGATTGGGGTTTAAAAACCTGAAGAAAAGGTGTCAGATGAATCGGTGGAATTTAGAGGAGGTAAAGAAGATTTTTGAGGAGGACATCGCAAGAGGTCTGAGTACAAAAGATAAGGTAGAAAATGTAGAAGAAGAATGGGAGAATGTTAAAAAGGAAATTCTTAAATCAGCAGAAGCGAATTTAGGTGGAACAAAGAGAAGTGGTAGAAAACCTTGGATTTCAGATGATATATTGCAGCTGAAGGATGAACGTATAAAATATAAGAATGCTAGTGATGAAGAAAGTAAAAGGCACTATCGACAATTAAGAAATGCTATAAACAGGAAGTGCAAACTAGCAAAAGAAGAGTGGATTAAAGAAAAGTGTTCAGAATTGGAAAGAGAAATGAACATTGGTAAAATAGATGGAGCATACAGGAAAGTTAAGGAAAATTTTGGGGTACGTAAATTAAAATCTAATAATGTGTTAAATAAAGATGGTATACAGATTTATAATACGAAAGGCAAAGTCAATAGGTAGGTGGAATATATTTAAGTGTAATATGGAGGAAATGAATTAGAAAATGGTGTTAAAGAGGAAGTCGAAGAGGATGGAAGGGGAGAAACAATTCTGAGATCTGAATTTAAGAGAGCATTAAAAGATTTGAATGGCAGAAAGGCTCCTGGAATAAACGGAATACCTGTAGAATTACTGTGCAGTGCAGGTGAGGAAGCGATTGATAGATTATACAAACTGGTGTGTAATATTTATGCAAAAGGGTAAGTTCCGTCAGACTTCAAAAAGAGTGTTGTAGTCATGATACCAAAGAAAGCAGGAGCAGATAAATGTGAAGAATACAGAACAATTAGCTTAACTAGACTTCAAAAATCTTAACTAAAATTCTGTATGGAAGAATTGAGAGGAGAATAGAAGAAGTGTTAGGAGAAGACCAATTTTGTTTCAGGAAAATTATAGGGACAAGGGAAGCAATTTTAGCACTCAGATTAATAGTAGAAGGAAGATTAAAGGGCATTTATATGCTTAGAAAAGGCATCTGATGCTGTAGATGAATAAAATGTTCAGTATTTTAAAAAGTTTAGGATTCAAGTATAGAGATAGAAGAATGATTGCTAACATTTACAGGAACCAAACAGCAACAGTAGTAATTGAAGAACATAAGCCGTAATAAGAAAGGGAGACCGACAAGGATGTTCGCTATCCCCATTACTTTTTAATGTTTACATAGAACCAGCAGTTAATGATGTTAAAGAACAACTTAGATCCGGAGTAACAGTACAACATGAAAAGATAAAGATGCTACGATTTGCTGATAATATAGTAATTATAGCTGAGAGTAAAAAAGATTTAGAAGGAACAATGAATTGTATGGATGAAGTCCTACGCAAGAACTACCGCATGAAAATAAATAAGAACAAAATGAAAGTAATGAAATGTAGTAGAAATAACGAAGATGGACCACTGAATGTAAAAAGGAAGAGAAAAGATTATAAGATTATTATAAGATTTTGTTACTTGGGAAGCAGAATTACTAAAGATGGACGAAGCAGGAGCGATATAAAATGCCGAATAGCACAGGCGAAATGAACCTTCAGTCAGAAATATAATTTGTTTACATCAAAATTGAATTTAAATGTCAGGAACACATTTTTGAAAGTATAAGTTTGGAGCATAGCTTTATATGGAAGTGAAACTTGGACGATCAGAGTACCTGAGAAGAAAAGATTACAAGTTTTTGAAATGTGGTGCTATAGGAGAATGTTAAAAATTAGATGAGTGGATAAAGTGATAAATGAAGCGGTGTTGCAGCAAATTGATGAAGAAAGAAGCATTTGGAAAAATATAGTTAAAAGAAGTGACAGATTTATAGGCCACACATTAAAGCATCCTGGAATAGTTGCTTTAATATTGGAGGGACAGGTAGAAGGAAAAAATTGTGCAGACAGGCAACGTTTGGAATATGTAAAACAAATTGTTAGGGATGTAGGATATCAGGATTATATCGAAATGAAACGACTAGCATAGGGAATCTTGGAGAGCTGCATCAAACTAGTCAAATAACTGAAGACAAAAAAAATGACATTTTTGTAATAATAAATATTAGCATGTTAGTATTAACCATTATAGTTCCAGACAACAATGATGTTGCAGGTTTAAGTTCAGTTGAAAGTGAATGTGGTTTCAACTGGAATTGAATGATTGTGTTATCAACGTTCTTTAGTTATTAAACTTTAATGAACAACAAGGTAACAGGAACAATTGATTCCTAATCCTGGGACATGCTGAAAAAACTTTTACTGTAAATTAATGTGAATCAATATAAATTGTTAATAAATTTTGATCAACTAAAATTCACCAAACTTGAATAAATTATAAAATATTTTTATTGAATAAAAATATTTTCTTCACCAAATGAAGAAAATATAAATATAAATAGAAACCACAGTTAAAAGATAGATTTTCTTCATGTGTAATCATTTCCAATGCTCCTATTTAGACATGAATTGCTTTCCGCAACTAATAAATTAACACTAAGCTATAATGGATATGTCTTTTTACAGCAGAACTTTTTTATAACCTATAAATGTTAAACTTTTGTTATGTTATTAATGAAATAATAAATTTAATTCTGTTAAGCTAAGTAATTTATTTGATCGTCTAATATTCATTAGTAATTTATGTTAAATATTTCTTCTCAATAGCACTATAAACTTCGATTATCAAGCAATATAAACTTCGAAAATCAAGCTTTATTTACTTTGTGTAGAAAAAGTAATCAATCGTTTACTTACATTTAGAATAAGTTAACAGAATTTTTTTTTCATAAAAATTTTTTATAAAATTTTAACTGAATAAGGTATTGATTTGAAATTCAAATGCAAATACAGTTGTAGATTGAGAACAACAAATCCTTTTATAAATAACAAAGATGTTCTGCTGTCACATTAACTCATTACTTAATCATTTAAGTGTTAAATAAGTGAGCAATAAATGAAAACTTACCTTCTATAGTCTTTGCCATGTCATAGTTTATGACCATAGATACATCCTTAATATCAATACCACGACCAGCGACATCTGTTGCTACCAAGATATCCTTAGAGCCTGATTTAAGACTAGCAAGAGCATACTCTCTCTGTTCTTGACCTTTACCTCCATGAAGTGTACATGCATTATACTTAAAAAAAAAAAGAAGATTAATATTAACACATATAACAATTAACAATGAAATAATTCTAATTCACCAATCTGTATAAAATACTAATAATATATATATATATATGTCGGAACGTAAGATATTAAGATGTAGTTATAAACTCCAGTAACAATAATGCTACGTAAATATACAGAATAGGATGAATTTTTTTCGTATATAAGAAGTACAAAAATGTATAAGAATGTTTACAAACGAAGATTACACTTTATTAAAAGAATTATGAATTGGATACAACTGTGATCATAAAAAAGGGTGAATTAGTTTCTATGCAGAAGACATTTTGACTGAAAATTAGCTGAGCTCACAATTCCTAGTCACAGTCTGATGTATTTAATCTATCATTTCATTCATCTCATCTTCTACATTTAAGTATGTGAATCTCACTTTCCTTACTTACATATTCTTGTCATAACAGAAAAAATAAAATAAAATTAGAACAGAGCTTAATAATCAACTTTGGACAACAATAATAAACTTATTAAGAGGAAAGATGAAAAGGATCAAAACAAATTTTTCTGAAATAAATTCAAATGAAATTAATTTGGCTTACTTTTTTAAAAAATAATAATTGCAAATGTTATTGTTTTGGTTAACAAAGATGTGCTAGCAAATGACTATGATGATTAAGGGATAATTACTTAAGTAAAAATTGAGACTTTTTGGAAATCTGATCTTATTCAATGGATTTCAGTACTATTATGGTGGATGAGTCTTACCTTTCATACACATCTATGGAATTCCTAAAATTGAAATCCCATCATCATAGATGAAATAAATTAGTAGCAAAAAGGCTAAATAATAACTTACATCTACAACTACATCTTATTTTGTTTATGCTAATTAAATTCTCAACCATTACCTATAAAACTTGAATTAAAATGTACATAAATACTTACACCAAGCTTTTCAAGACCTCTAGCAAGAACATCAGCTCCTTTCTTTTGGTTGACAAATATAATAACAGGTGGTTCGACACCACGACTCAATATCTCCATCAATTTACGACGTTTATCCTGTTCTGTTACCATGTACACAATTTGTTCAGTTCGTTCAGTTGGTTTTCCAATGGAACCAATATACACAACAGCAGGACGACGTAAATAAGTTCTAGCAAGCCTTTCAACAGCAGGTGGCATAGTAGCTGTAAACATGACAGTCTAAAACAAATAAAATGGATTAGTGAATAATGAATATAAGTGTAATAGTAATGAATGACATACAAAACAAGGTTGGAAATTATAAATAAATTTTTCAACTCAACAAACATATTGATTATTCTAACATGAAAAATATTTTCTAAAAACAAGATTAGGTTAACAAGATTTTTTTGAATTTAAACTTTTTCACTCTGTTTTTGGATAAGTATATAGCTTGAGTGTGTTATTCATTAATCACATTTAATGTTTGAAATTATTTTCTGATTTGTTGACATCTGTGTTTTTATTACAATTGAATAAGTACATAGTGAATAGTACAATTACGATTTGTTTTGGAGTTTTAGTTTATTTTTAAGTCAATTAAGTCATCATGCTACATTAGTCAGCAACATAATTTACATTTCCTTAAACCCCCAAGTGGTCGAAAAATCATATATTCTCTTTTAAAATGCTACATCACAGAAGAAATATTTTAAATAACATTCTAAATTTATAAGTATTGTTTGTTTAATCTATAATAGATAAATATTTAATTACAATAACCTCATTTAATGTGTTATTCAAAAATATAAAACAAGTTTTAAATTAAATTTTACATTTCTACTTTTAGTTACGTACTTTTTTGGTATGCTAAAGGTTCACGTTTCCCCCCTTTTGACCACTTTAATTTGAATACTGTCATCTATGTTGAGAAGATATGAACATTCATAAAATTAAAATGGATAAAATATAGTTAGTATGTGTATACCATACAGCAATACTGTCCTAAATGATGAGAGATTTGATATTAAGGTAACATATTAATGTAAAAATTTACTGAAACTCTAGTTTTGGACTGAAACTGATTTTACAAATAATTAAGAAAAACAGATTAAGATTCAGAAAAAATAAGCTCAGAGAACTGATAACAGGAATCTGGCAATGGAAAATCCATTCTGGAATGACTGAAAAGAACCTAATATAGACTAATATATTTTATCCGGTTTTCAATATATTTAATGACTTTGGAAACTGTGAGGCTTATGTGTGAGTACTGAAATAAAAATTATATTAAGTGGCAAAAATAATTCCAAAAATGATGTAAGAAAAATCAATTTAATATTAAAAAACATTAAAAATTAATTAAAAAAAAGCTAAATTATAAAAAAAAATGGTCTTCAAATGTAAAACTACATTTTTATGATGTTATATCAGATGATATTAGCATTATCATCTGAAGAAAATCCTTCTATAAAATATAAGGAAGTAAGGTTTTAACTATTAAAATTATTTTCAACAGTAAATAACTACTGAACATTAATAAAATATCAACTAAAAAATAAACAAAATGCTTAATAAAAACTATGTAAAAAATAACCACTAATTGTAACCATAATGAAAATCCACTGTTTAAACATTTTCTACACAATATATTACTTAGATATCTGTCCTAAGGTAAGCCCCCTTGCAACATGTTACCCCATCCATTCATCTTAGTCTTCTCTTTTTGACGCTTTTAACTGATCTATCACTGTTCTAGTCAATCCTTTTCCTCTTACAAAATTTTCAACTTAATTAGCTTTCCTGTCTGAATTTTGTGATTAAGCTTCCATTTTTGTTCACTCTTCTCATCACTTTTTCATTTTCCACTATGTCTGTTTTGTGTTCCCAATCCATCCTACCCAAACTCCTGTTTTCCTACATTTTAAATGTGTTCAGCCTTTTTTTTTCCTTTTATCTTAGAGTCTATGTTTCACTTCCACACAGAAGTACACTCCGAACATAGAACTTCACAATACATTTCCTAAAGTCTAACTCTATTTTACTATAATATCTGTTTCTTTCTATTAAATGCTTTCACACCCA
Source organism: Lycorma delicatula (assembly GCF_047948215.1). Lineage (NCBI taxonomy): Eukaryota > Metazoa > Arthropoda > Insecta > Hemiptera > Fulgoridae > Lycorma > Lycorma delicatula. The sequence continues at coordinate 30,381,774 of NC_134455.1, forward strand.
CTGCCACTTTAGAGTTTATTTTATATTCACGTTTGAGATTTTGTGTTAACATTGTCACCATAGCACATATACTGTTTTGTTTGTTCTTATCTAATTTTATTTCTTCTGAGTATATAATGATTAGCATCTGGCCTCCTACCTTAATTACTTTTACTTTATTAATGTTCATTTTCATACTATATTCTTACAATTTTTAAATCTCTTTAAATATCCTGTGCTCCATCTAAAAAAAAAAACCTTGTCATTTGTAAAGCAAATACAATTTATTTTCCTTCCTCCAGCCCCAACTAATAGATGTATATCTTCATATCACATCAACAAACTTACACTTATTTCTCTGTCTCTTTCTATATACCTCTTACCAATTCTTATTAGCCCATCTGCAACCCTTGTATATCTTCCACATTGGTCATCTAACATATAACATTTGCTCCTGTTTAATGAATTACTCTTCTGTTCAGAATTAGAAGAATCTCTGCTGAATGCAAAATTAAATTGCCCTGTGATCTTTATTGCAGTTTACTATATCATGCTTTATAAGGATTGGAGGATTGTTTTAATAACGCTTCTGGCCATATCCCACTGCTTAAATATCATTACTTAATTTCACCACCTCTATGATCAACATAATTAAGAGATTTAATTGATTCTGTTTGCAGCTTATTTATCATCCTTTCAATTTTATTTTAATTTTTAAATCCTTACTTTTTTTATAATAAGCTCTGATTTCAGGATTGCTATTTCATCTTCTACTTCATCCTAATTTTCTATAGGTAAGCAGGAAGTCCCTTTACACACTAGTTATGAAATTATTAGCATAGGTGTAGCTTACCTTCTATGGATCTAAACTGTCTGTGTGGGTTCCACTATGCTCAAAGCAAAGTGTGCATCTTCATGTCCAGTTTTTCATCCACAACAGCAAATTGGGGTGATTAGTTCAAATGCTAATGGAACAGCATCTTGGAGCTGCTCATTGTTGACATATCTGCAGTTTCGCAGATATATCAACACTGAAAAGAAGATTTCTTCTTTTACAAAATCCCACAGTGCATTGCCAGTTATGGTGACATCAGGGCTTCTTGCTGGCCAAGGCAATGGAGCCAGTAACTCCATTGGAAAAATTTCATTGAGACGTCTACAGACATTCCAAGCAAAATGTGCTGGAGCATCGTCTTGCTGAAATGCAATGATGTCAGTGAATCCTTTTGTCATTAATTATGGAAACAATAATCCCTTGCCAATCATTCTCAGACAGCTATGTTGATTAATGAGCTATCATAAAAACAAGGATCAAGGAAATGCAAATCATAACATGCTGCTACTTCTGGATCACATAACAATTATTTATTCTAAATCAGTTGGGCCTATTATATCTATTATTAAAAAATGAATTTTATGATTTTATTTTAAAAAAAAGATTAAAGATACTATGTTCTTTCTGAAATAGCAGATTAAGAAACCAACACATCGTTTGAACAAACTAATTTTGATTTAGCTGATTTATTAACTGTTTCAATGACGTAGAGATGACATAGTAATGATAGTCACAATAATTATTTGTAAATTATTTTGCTAAGTTTTCAATAATGTATTTCTCAGCTAAGTTTTCAGTAATGCTGAGTTCATTTTTTATATGAATAATCTAAGTCTATTTTTTTTTCAATAAGATTTGAAATTATGAATGTAGTATTATATTCCAATAAGAATATTTTACAAATGTTTATCAGTAATATTACTAACTACTATGCTAACTAGCAGAATCTAAACATAAAATCGCACATATATTTATGAATGAAATTCATAAAACACGCAGGGATAAAAAAATTATTTATATGTTTAAAATGAACACTCACTTGTCTATATTTTTTCTTTGAGTTATAATTTGCTAAAAGTTTTACTTCATCTTCGGCATCTTCAGTATCTGGCTTTAAATTTGTCACAGGCATATAATCTAAAATTTTCTGAACATCTGCAAGAAAAAAAATTACCATGTAACATTAACTTGAGTTGAATAAAGCAGATAAAAATAATGAAAATCTGTCAAGGATCAGTCGAAATGTTACACAGTAGAATTTAATAGATTTTTACACTGCACTCAGAATTACTTCATACAAACCACAAACACAATTACAAGCTTTTCAAGTTATACAGTACACTGGGTTTTACTGAAATAATGCAAGAATTAACCATCCTGTTCTTACATTTCTTCTGTATTGTATTTGTTCAATAATCTAACTACTTTTCCCTTCTCTTAATTAAGCTAAGTTTATTCTACAGTACAATTAAGTGACACTGGAAAGACAAGGGCTATTTGGAAAGTAACTTCATATTTATTATTAAAAAATCATCAATTGATAAAAAAAAACAATTTACTATACACACCTTATAGCTTTAATTTTTAGCTACTTTTCTACATAATTGCCATCCAAATTGTCATATCTATAATAACATTTTTGAATTAAAATCCTGACATCTGTGAATTAAGCCAGGTAGTAACAACATTTTTCAATTCTTTATCAATTTCAAAACACTGTGTTGATTTGGTTGATTTTATGGAGAGGCAAGAAAATTAATGCTGAAACTTACTGCGAGATGTTGAAGAGATCAAGAAGGGCAATACAAAACTAACGACATGACAGGGTGAGTTCAGCTTAATTCATAGGCAGCAGAGTTTTATGTTTAGGGTATTCAAAAACTTGTGTTACAGATATGACAAGTGCCTTAATTTGGATGGCAACTATATAGAAAAGTAGCTAAAAGATATGTATAATAAACTGTTTTCTGAGTGTTTTTTTTTTTTTTTAATAAGTTGGTGTTTTTTTTATATAGTTGAAAATAAACTTATATTTTGCAACTACATAAAAAAAAAATTGCATTATAATTTTATTCAAAATTTTACTGATAAAATAATTTAACCCATAAAAATCAGGCTGAAGTAAGTTAACAATAGTAACTCAGTACATAGTGGGAACTAGATTCTGCTTTAAACAATAAGATACTTGGTGTAAGCTCAGAGATTAGATGAAGCATTCCAAACATGACAAATACAATAAATTAAATACAATAAATAATACCAGCAACACCGCAGGTTGTAACTTTAATGAAGTTTTGTACAAAAGTATATTTTAACATTTCTAATATTTTGTGAGATAACAAGTATGCTTACTTAAAATGAACACTATAAAAGCAAAACAAAGACTAATTATCTATGTAGTTAAAACTACTGTTATATGTAAAGAGTTTACTTATATTTTTGAAGAAATACAAATAAATTCTTTACTTTCTTGATGAAATACATATTTCTATTTTATATGCTTCTATTTATATGGTACGAGGCTGTCCTTTATGTTTTGAAATAAAAAAAGAACTTTTATTATAAACATTTGAAAAGGATAATCTTAAAACTATTTTTTTACATAGTCACTATTTAATAAACTGAGGTACTTATAATAATGCACAAGCTTTTCAATTCCTTCTCTGTAGAAATCTGCTGCCTTAGATTTTTGGCACCCATTTTGCACAAAACTTGTCATAACCAAGTTTCCTCAATACAATTTCATACAGTAAACTTCAAGAAATTTGGGAGAAATAAAGCGAGAGTTCCGTAATTGTAATGCAGCTATTTTCACGAATTTTATCATTGATTTTCATCGTCAGTTCATCAGTCACAAGGCTAGGCCGACCACTGCGGTCCTCATCATGAACATTGGTGCAGCCATTTTTAAACTGAATGCACCACTGCCTCACTCCACCGTCACTCATTATTCCATCTCCATACACCTCACAAAGTTGCTGATGAATTTAAATTAGTTTGAGATTTTTTGCCAGTAAAAACCTAGTCACTGAACGCACCTTACAACTCGTGGGATTTCTTATTGAAGTGCACATTTCATTGACATATTACATCAACAATTTGTTTTAAAGGTTCTTCATTACTTCTTATACCTAACTAGTGTTGTTAAAGTGATCCACAGGTTAAGTAGAAACTAGTTTTTTAAAATACGCTAGTTACATAAAAAATAAAAACTGCAACTTAGTGGTTTGTTTTGAACGAAAACATAGCAATAAAATTTTTAAAAAAATATATTTTTGACCTTTTTCTCAAACAACAGACAATTCAACGGTGTTGTACTTGATATTTACCTAGTATTTTTTTTTTTTTTTATTAAATAGTAAATATACATAAAATATAAGTGAATACTTTTTTTATGTAACTATTACATTACTTTTTTTTACATCCTAAATTCTGTTGTAACTAATTTATTAAAAATAAAATAAAATGACACATATCCAATAAATAAATTCTTATTCAAAAAAGATCATTAACATTTTTCATATTCAAAATCATTTTATGAGCTACTTAGTAACTTTAGATTCAATCATATATAAAGAATACAGAATACAAATATAAATAAACAGTTTTTATGCTCTGGTATAAAGTTTACTTTTTAGGACATGAGTGGTTTCAATTTTAAACTATTCTAAATAATGTTAGCATTAAATCCTTCATTTCTAACATGCAGAAAGTATGGCAATAATTCCTTATCTATGGTGTTGTAACATCTACTCTCTTCTTAATCTATGGTATTGGTAATACTGTAAATCAAACTCAATATGTATACTGATATTTCATTACCTAGGATTTTACTACATCATAAACTGATGCAACCATTTCATTATACTACACTATAATTTCATAATTTATGGTAAATTGCTAGAACTTATCCTCTATGGTTAATACAGGTTTACTGTACTTTATTTCATGTATAATTCAAGCAAAAAAGTAGAGTTCATTATGATGATACCTTCAAAAAAAGCCACTGAGATACCTTTAAATGATGTTCATATTATAAATGGAAATTGGTGCTAACAAATGATAAGCAGAATTATTGTCAATTATTGAAAAATACACTCTTACTATAAACTTGACATTTTATTCATAAATATATACAAAGCTCTACGAATATAAATCCATTTAGCTTTGTACATATTTATTTGTGTATACCTAGATATGTATACTTTTATATTTTATTATTAAACCACATTTTATCACAGAAATCAGTAAATATACTTTGAACTAATTACTTACCTGGCTCAAAACCCATATCTATCATACGATCAGCTTCATCCAAAACTATGTATGTACACTGGTTTAAGACTAGATATCTGTTTTCAAGGACATCAATAAGACGACCAGGTGTAGCTATTACAATCTGTTAAGAACAAAATGACACACACTTAACTAAATATTTACTAAATCTAATATAGTACAATCTCAAAATATACTATGCTTGAATTACAAGAGTTCATTATATGTAACTGTAAATTGTAACATCAGGGTTTTAGTTAAGTTCTGTTCTACTCAAACTAACTTTTGTGCAGATATGATTAACTGACTTTGTCTTATCATCAATGGATGCTTTAAAACTTGTATTTAATTATGTTAAATAAAAAAAGATTAGTAATAAAGAATGATTAGAATAAAACATAACATGTTTCAATGCAATTAATTTGATTTGTTTTTCTTAAAAACTAGGGAGAAAATACAAAAATTTATTAAAATATTGATAAAAAAAGTAATAACAGTTTTTTAATCTTGGAGAAAATAATCACTTACACAATTGTCTACAACAATAAGAAGCCAACATTTACCTATGACAAATGAATAGTTGTTAAAAACTGCTTTAAATATCATACTAATTTCAAGGTTTTTTTTTATATAAAACATGTTAATACTGAATATTTTTGTTAATATGTTTATTTTGTATATTATTACAATTTAAATGTTATATTGACTAGATTAATCACATTTTAACAGTTTTCTTTACCTAATATATTTAATTATTTCAGACATTGATGATTTATTAAATTCAATTAAAAAATTTTAAACTGAAAATTAAAGAAACCTAATTTGAAAGCAAATGAAATCTTTTCCAGCTCCTATTATCACGTATTTTAATAACAATGTACAATAATAGAAAAGTTAAGAATTGCATAAAATTTAACCTTCAAGTTGTGTAAAAATGTTTATTTCTACAAATTATTATTATTACAAAATTTGTGATGCGTATAGATTTGTAATAATTATCTGATTGATAAACTTTGCCAGAATCACAGGATGATTCCTGTTAATATAGCAAACTGCAAAGCAGAAATAATTTCAACAACAAAGTCTGACTATTTTATGTAAATTTTTCTGTAATTATTTATCTATAATAAAATCACTAATAATAATTGTTTCTAATAATAATAATTGTTTTTAATAATAATTGTATAATTGTTTCAAAACAAGATAAAAGTAAAACCATCACAAATTGTGCTAAAATTACTATAAATGTTAGTACTAAATGGAAGGACATTACTATAGTATTTTTACTAAAAACAGGATAACAATAAAACTTTGTAGACAATTATAATTTTACACATAATAGAACTGATCCTGACTTTTACAGAGAAGTGAGAAAGATTCTGAATACATATTTTCAATATTTATCTCTGCACAGCACTTCCAAGATTATACGTTTTTTGTCAAACATCTGCACATTCTTGTTGTAGTTAAGAAAGATTAACTGAAAATTTAGTATAAAATAATGAGATTAGAATAAAAATTATAATTTTGTTTAAAATGCTGCTGAAATTAATAATTGTAAAAAACTAATTATGAACATCCTACAACAGAAAGTTCAATATAGACCTAACAAAAGATAAAGAACATCTCTGACATAATGTTTTATAAATCTATGAAACCATGGATTCAAAAAGGCTTATCATACAGGTATAATACCAGCCCCAAAATATTATTTATGATAGTCGCTTGTATCATAAATATAGCACTACTGTTAACATGTTTCTGTTACTACATGTACATGTTTCTGTTACTAATCGTTTCTATTTTGTCAGTAGAACACTATTCATGCTTCACTATAATATTTTTCCAAAATGCCTTACTCTGTGCAGAATCTTGGATGTACATAAAGATCCTTTGGAAACATGTGAATATTTTCTGAAAACTTTCCTAATCCATTCTAGCATTTAATACTTAATAAAACTCATGGAAAACAACAGTCAATTACAAATCCCAAAAGAAATAGGCTGTACTCTAGAGGCTTCTGTCAATATTCAATGAAAAATTAACACGATTCCAAAAGTTTTCACAAGAAAAAGGTGATAAATATACATTGTTCCACAACATTTTCATTATTTAAATTTAAGAATATATCATGTAACATCAATACAACAACTTGAACAAGGCAAACTGAAACCTCTTAATCTCTAACTGGCTTCTCAATAAAATAGCTAATACTGAATTACACCCAGTGCTGTACTTTGTGGCTAACAAAGCATGATTTCATCTTTCTGGGCATTTCAATTTACAGAACACCAAGCGTCAGTCCACAGATAACCCAGTAACGGTTTGAGAAACCAGTTCATGATAAGGAAATTGGGGTATGGCATGCTGGGGCTGGTAATCATATCATGAAGTGAATGGTTTTTGATATGACTGTCAGTACAGAAGTGTACCTCAAAATTTTCAAAGAATTTTACATTCAATTAACTGATGGTTAATTTGATTACAGCTTCTTTTGAAAAGATACTCAAAAACAAAGAATAGAATTATTTTTATTTTCAGTTGAAGAACTTGTTCCGTTATTCTTTGTTTCTTTGTGAGACAACCTATATATACAGTAAAACTTCCCAGTATCAAACATGGTTAAGGAACAACAATTTATTCATTATTAGAGGCATCCACTAATCAAAAAAATGTGAATACAGTATTATAATGGTTTATTGTACAGAAAAAAAAACACTTTGAATAAAACAACAGTATTGTGTATTTATTTCACATAAATTAAAATTAAAAAGAAAAAATTAGTTGCTAATTAAAACAAACTTTGTAAAATCCAAGTTTTAATTGGTTTTTCTCAAAATAAAATACTGTTCTTTATGTTCATATTTGAATAAAAAAATAATACTGTATTTTTGTAACTGACCAATAAAATTATTACTGTACTATTCTAAAATGAAATAAAAATAATTAAGCTAAAAAAAATTAATCAAAAACGCTATAATACACAAGAATATTAATGAAGACACATATAAAAAAAATAATGTAAAAGACAAAGTAAAACCTAAACATGAATATGATACAATTTATTTATACTATTACTGAATGGCTTTGATGGCACATGGTACCTTTTAACCTTATGGTAGCCCTGAGAAGGGCTGTTGTTGCCATCGATTGGCTTTAACAGTTCGTTGTAATTTATTACCTTATGGTAGCCCTGAAAAGGGCCGTTTTTTGCGTTAGCTTTGAGAAGAGCTGTTGGATCTGGAAGCTGGTCTCCAGCAAAGTAGACTTGGCTATAGTCGGGGAGTTGTGGCTTGTCCATTGAATTCAGACTGGGCTTCCCCTCAGCGGCAGTGAGTTCCCACTACAGCATGGCAATGATGGCCTCCTGAGCTCTGCAATGCCGGGTTGGTGTCAGTCGTCTTTCACCAGCATGGCCAAGGCGATTCTCCCCAAGTAATCCCAGGTGAGGTGGAGCGGGAAGGAAGCATCAGTGTCCAGCGGCAGGTCAACAAGGCCTGCTGCTCTGGTGTGGATGTTGGCATCCACCAGGAATTTCCATGTTAATTTGGCTAGGGAACTTCTGCTGTCTTCTTCTTGGTCTTCTCCAGGTGGTGGTCGACAATGAATTAAAAATTCACTCTCGTGCACGCTCTTTTATTGGAGCCTGAGAGTGGTGGGGCCGCAGCGCTGCTATGGTGGGAGAACTGCGTGATAATCTGCGCAGCGGGAGTGGTGTGCTTGTGGAAGTGCATATGGGTACTGTGCTCACGCTGACATCTGAGCTGCTACTGTTGCCGTCCGCCGATATTAAGTTTGGTATATATGTGGTAACAATATGCAGATAATTTAAAATAGCTGTCTATTTTATTTTGATTAAGTCCTGGTATATATTTATTTCAATAAGCGACTGCACTTCTGATATTAAAATAACACGTCCCTAATCATGCAAGATTTTTTTATTTGAAAACCACTCAATTTCTAATGGAACCGAACGATCATGCCACAGACTTATTTTTGTGCAATAAAGATATCTAGAATAACAGTTAAAACTAGAGTTACTGTTAAATACCCTGATATTCCTTCTGCCATGCGGCCAGTGCCAGACAGCTAAGAGCTTCCAATTCCAGTACTACCAAAAACATGGAAATAAGATGAAGATGAAAATGTTGAATCTTGTGCTGAGTTATCAGGCAATGAAGAAACAGATCCAAACTTTTTAGATATATTGAACCCCAGTTACTTAATCAGTCAGAATTAAATGATCTGGTTCGTGATCTAAATTTATTAAAGAATCAAGCAGAAATATTGGCATCAAGACTGAAAGGATGGCATATTTTACAACCAAACACTAAAATAACTGCTTTCCATGACAGACAGTCAGAATTTGAACATTTCTTCTCTCAATATGAAAACTTAGCATACTGTAATGATATGAACTCTTTACTGGAAGCTCTGGGACATATGTACCATCCTGATGAATGACAACTTTTTAATGACTCATCAGTGCTTAGTTTTTTGAAAGCTATTCTACTTCACATTGGAAATAAATGCCCATCAATACCATTAGCATACACTGTTCACATGAAGGAATGTTATGAAACTTGTATTGATCAGGATTCAGTATGAGAAATATTTATGGCATATTTGTGGAGATCTGAAAATAGTAGCGCTTTTACTTGGACTGCAACTTGGATACACTTAGTTTTGTTGCTTTTTGTGTGAGTGTGACAGCAGGGATAGGAAAACCATTATATAAAAGAGCAGTGGAGAAAGTTTAAGCTACTGACTGTAGGAGAGAAGAATGTTGTCAGTCAGGTATTAATAAAACCAGAAAAAGTTCTGGTTTTAAATCTTCTACCACTACACATTAAGCTAGGTTTATTGAAAAATGTTGTTAAAGCAATGGATTGTAATGATGCAGGGTTTCTGTTTTTAAAAACAGATTCTCTAATATAAGTGATGATAAAGTAAAGGAAGGTATATTTGTTGGACCACAAATAAGAAAACTAATGAGTGATTCGGTGTTTGAATGTTTGAAGAATGCTTGAATGACTTCGAGGTAGGTGCATGGATATCATTCTAAAATGTGATAAACAACTTTCTTGGAAACCGTAAGGCCAATAACTACAGAGAACTTGTGAATAAACCCCTTCAAAACTACAAAGAACTTGGGTGTAACATGTCACTCAAAATTCACTTCTTACATTTACATTTGGATTTTTTTCCTAACAATCTTGGCGCTATCGGTGATGAACATGGAGAATGCTTTCATCAGAAGATATCTTACAATGGAAACTAGATACCAGGGAAAATGGAACCCAAAAATGTTAGCTAACTAGTGTTAGAATCTAATGAGGGATCTACCTACAGCAGAAAATCCAAAAGAAATAGATTTTAGGTGGGTTCAAAATACGTGTAATGTATTGTCATATTACGCTCACCATACATTTTTTGTTTCAAAGGAAATTTCAATTACAAAAAAAAATGGGCCAGATAGAAAAAATCCATTAACATATATATGAAATCAGCATAAAAAATACTATAAGAAACAGCCACTCACTCTCATTTAACAAACAAAAAATTAAATTTTGTTGACCAGTGTTTTAGTGGTTTTTCAAATTCACCTGGCATTCACACCCAACATAACTGTCAGTTTTTCTTTTAACCGATTTTTTGCCAGTGGTGCGTAAACGCACCTTTTTCTAAAATAATTTTTTTATAAATTTCTAAATAATTTTCTTCACTTTTTACAATTTGGCCTTATTTTGTTAAGTTCTTTGATCACCCTAACATAAGTTATAATTGATTACGTTTTTTATTTTTTAAGTTTAGCTGCATTCAAACTTACTGTAATTTAACATTCCGTGTAACTGCTTCATTTTATAATATATTTGGATAGCAGAGTGGTTGTTATAAATAATATTATTATTTTAATTATATCTCTAGGTTTTGTTTTTTATTGTCAATTGATAAAAATAACTTGTTTTTAAAAATCATTATAAATAGCAGTCGTTAAAGATAATGGTGCGATGACGCACCTTTGGCATAATAAGTGATGACTCGAGCTAAGCATACATCGTAATAGGTTATGTTGGAATATTCTCACAGTCTTGTGTTGCATTGTTTTGCTTAAACATCGTTGTAGTTTTGTTTAGTCTAACATTTTATTGAATTGATACAGCGTTTCCTTTTGTTATTAAATTTTTATTACGTATTCGGTATTAATTTTATAATTCATAGAAATTTACTCAAGAAATATCTCAAACAATATTACATTGTCTTTTAGTATAGTGTTTATTTACTATGTACATGCATTAGTTTTACAAGAGTCGAGTTGATTTCATTATAATTTAAGTATTTTTTAAAATGTGAAATTTTGAAAAACCGCTGACACTTCACGAATTGCAGTCCATTTTAGATAAAGATGAAGATAACAACATATCGCAAGCAACTGCTATTGACGCTACTTATATTCCACCTAAAGTTGATGAACTTTAAGATTGATGAACAAGAACTTTAAAGTTGTTTAAACTTTAAAGTTGATGAACAAGAAGATTTTGATGACAATTTGCTAATCGATACCCCTTCTACAGCAACAACTGATATAGCAGGTACGTTTGAGATTCATGTACATTCAGAAAAAGACATTGATGCTGAAATATCAAATTGCAAGGATAAACCAAAAATCTAAAACTAAACCCAAAACAAACATTCCAAAATGGGAAAAAATTGAACCAATTTATAAAGAATTGCTAATTTCAGTAGAACATAAACAAATAGAAATTTTAGAAAATAAACTGGCAGGAAAATCACCCCCTTGAAATATTTTTCTTTATTTTGATAATGATTTGCTGAATATGATTTTAGAGTTCAGTATAAAATATGCACATGACAACAATCGGCATAATTTTTTTTTAAATAGTGCGTTACTAAAAAGATTTATTGCAATTTCGATACTGACTGGCTATCATACGTTACCTCAAACAGAAATGTATTGGAGTAAGGATGAAGATAAGGTAGTTGAAATAGTCAGAAATTCAATGAGCCGTAACACCTTTAGAGCAATAAAAAGGAACCTGCACCTTTCCAATAACAAATTGCTTGATAAGAACGATAAATTTGCAAAAATTCGGCCATTTTTTGATGAAATAAACAAACCTAATTTACAGTTTGGCCTTTTTTCTCATAATTTATCTATTGATGAAGAAATGGTGCCATATTTTGGTAGGCATTCAGCAAAATTGTTTATAAGGTGAAAACCAATCAGATTTGGATTCAAGCTTTGGTGTTTCTGTAGTTCTGATGGGTATTTGTACCAATTATACCATACGGAGGTGCTAAAAAAGAAAAACCTGAATATGGTCTGGGGACACAAGTAGTACTCGATCTGTTAAATGTTGTATTCCATCCCAACGAGCATAGAATTTATTTTGACAATTTTTTTTTGACATATGATCTATTTAAATTACTCAATGAAAAAGGATATTTCGCTACCGGCAATGTCAGAGAAAATAGGCTTCCTAATTGCCCACTAAAGCGTTCAAAAGTATTGCAGAAGATGGATAGAGGTACTTTCGATTTTGCATTTGATAAAAAAACTAGTTTTGCAGTAGCTAGATGGAATGATAATGTAGTGGTGACAGTTGCCAGTAATCACAATGGAATTTACCTATTAGCAAGTACAAAAAGGTATAGCAGAAAAGAAGGAAAAGATATAACTATTAGTCAGCCATTAATGGTAGCACAATACATGAAATTCATGGGTCGCGTGGATTCTCATGACAATGGCATTGGAAACTATAGAATAAAAGTGCGTGTAAAAAAGTGGTGGTGGCCATTGTTTACTAATGCTATAGATTCTGTTATAGTAAATTCGTGGAAACTATATCGGCTTGTAAACCATGATAAAATCAGTCAAATTGACTTTAGGTTGTACCTTGTATTATTGTTGATCAAAAGTGAGGAAATAAAAATACCACAGTGCATCGCTGAAATTCGGGGAGATAATGTTCCTTCTCCATCATTGGGAACCAAATGTCGGCCTTCAAAAAATAGTTTGCCGGAAAATATTCGTTTGGACAAAGTAGGGCATGTTATTTCCGTACATGCAAATAAAGCTAGAAGACGATGTAAGCTGTGCAAAAACCACACAATATTTTTGTGTATAAGATATAAAGTCCACCTGCACTCAAAATGTTTCAAAGAATTTCATTCACTGCAAAGAAAATAAATCCATAATAAACTAAAAACAATTTAATGTAGTATATTCATAGTTGTTTTTTCTAGTTTTATAAATAGTTTGGTTTCTTTTTATGTTTTTACAAAGTTACATTTTATATTATGCTTTTGGCCAAAGGTGCGTAAACAAACCATTTTATTACTAAGCCATTACTGAATTTTTTGTTGATATTAAAATATTTCTAGCTTTATATACTTCCAAATAGATGAAATAAAGTAATTAATAAAAAAAAAGTAGTGTTTATTTAATTCTGGCAATTAATGGGTTAATATCTTCCCCTGTATATTTTTTCTCTATCAAACACATTGCTTCACTAGGCAAGCCTGGAAAAAGGATCAGTCTATCAGCCTATGTAAAGAATAAAACGTACGTATTGAAAATGTGCAAGAAAAAATATAATACTATACCAACAAAAATATAACACATGTTTTATATACAGTATATACTTGTACAGCAACTGATACTGAACATGCTGGATGATGAATTGACTGAAATCTAACATCAAAATCTAGGCAGAAAGTGATTCAATTCACAACAAATAAATTTACTCATACTGAGTAGAAAATAAAAAAATAAAATGACAACTTTTATTCCTGCTGTTCGTTTTTCAGAACTGATTAAACAATTTTTATAGATAAATTCATTGTCCACATCCAATATTTAGAAGGTCCATTACTGAGAAGTATTTTATCCATTAATACCACTATAAAACTCCTGGGGAATTTAAAAGAGTCTGGTATTGAGTCCATTATTGGAAACAGTCTGTTAATGGAATTTTCACTTTGCACACACACACACACACACACACACACACACACACACACACACACACACACACACACACACACACACACACACACATACACACACCCACATACAAAATAGAATATCAATAATTCAAAGAAATTGGACCTAGGCCAGCTGAAATGTTCAATTTGTCCAGATTTTGTTTTAATAAACCATAAGGTGTATTTATGTATTTTTTGAAAAAACTTCCTACTTAAGAATTCAAATTTGATAAGTTATAAAAAAATGTTGGTAATTACTGTACAGTAAGCTAGACCAAAAACCTTTATAAAAGGGGTTGATTAAAAAAAAAAAAAAATATATATATATATATATATATATATATATTAATATATTTAATATTAATTCCAAAACTTGCAATTTTAATTGTTACACATTCTGTCGGATGGAACAAGCATGTATTACTACCATACTTGTAAAAAAATAATATTACCATATATCACAGGGCATATATGTTTGAAAAATTAATATATTATTACATATGCAACATTTACAGGCAAATACTGCAAAACTTACCTCACAGCCCATTCTCAGTCTGAAACCTTGCTCTTCTCTAGACAAACCACCGACTACAACTACGGTTCTAATGCCTAATGGCTGACCAAACTTATTTGTTTCTTCTTCAATTTGTTGAGCCAGCTCACGAGTTGGTGCTAATATTATAGCATATGGTCCCTAGAAAAAAAAAATTTAATATAAAAAACGACTAAATTACATAAACATACTTATGTTATTTATATATATAGTAAATTTATATATAGAGTAAATGCGCTCACAAGTGCATGTGATTTAAATATTTTAAACATAGTATACCTTCTATTTTATTGAATATTCTTAAAAAAAGGATAGTTGAACAGATCCTACAATTGAAAGATATTCTTTGATCCTCAAATAACCTTTAGTCTTGAATTTTAGTAATAATTCAAAAATGTGATCATGCATAACAATAATAAAGAAGCAATATTTCATGTATTAAAAATAAACAAGATAATAATATAACCTTTTCTTAGTCTAAATACAGGGGCTTTTTAAACTAATCATGCACCTCTTTTCCTGTGACTCCTACGATTTTTAAAACATTTGTGGAACTTTTTCAGATGTCTCCCAGGATTTCTGGGTATGTCAAAAATATGTTTGATCAGTATTTCTGAATTGTAACAGCAGATAATTTTTCTTTTATATCCATGTAAATGCTATTTATCTGTATAATTTTTGGTTCATAAAAAACTACTTAATTCTGAAAATTAGGGTATTTTCAACATCCACAACCCTAAAATTCACTATGAGATGCAATGTTTGGGCAAGAGCATTTTTTTTTTTGTTAGCATAAATTAGAGAAGAATTTTCCCATTTTGAACTGACGCTGAGCTACTCTATTCTCTTCTTTTTTTTTGGCACATATTTAACTTATAATTAAAATTATGCCATATAATTTTATTAAACCATTTTTATTTAACTACTATATACAAAATTATTTTTTATTTAACTACTCAACACAAAAATTATAAAATGAAAAATCAACATAATCTAAAATTTAGACAATCTTTTAGAATGCATCTAGCTTAATTCTTTAAAGCCTGATAATAAGCTAGTGTATGTTATTTTGGCAGAGTAGCAACCAATATTTAAGTGCCAATTCCTTATTGGTATCTATTAGAGAAAGAAAGGATTGTTATGTGATAACTCAATTAAAAAGCTTACATTAATCTACCATCCAATGGATGTAGTGTTAGTTACATACACCATAACAGGTGAACACAGATTTTGCCATTGATTTAACTTTATATTTCCATTCTACTCCCCTTTATTTTTCCCATCTTCACATTTTTCTAATTCTAAATCTTTGTAATTACCTAATACATTTACTAAGAAATGTCTAACTTTAATGAAGTACAGTTGTAAATTTTGGCATCTGAAAGGAAGTTAATTACATACATTATTACCTTAGACTCATCAAATTAGATTAAGAGTTCTGATATTATAAAGTAATATAATAAAATATTATAAATCATATATATATATATATGGAGATTTTATAATTACCTGATCAGCATCTTCCATACGATCAATTTTTGGCAATGACTGAATCCACATTAGTAGAGGAATCAAGAAAGCTAATGTTTTACCAGATCCAGTCTCAGCTACACCAATAATATCGCGGTTCTACAAAAAAAGAAATCCATAAAAATAACACATAAAAATTAGTTGAAAAATTACTTTCAACAAAGATTTTTGGAGCCTTTAAAATCCTCCATAAAGATATGGATACTACTGATATCTTTAAGAAAAGCTCAACGCTATAAGAAAGCTAAATAAGAAATACTTTAAACATTAAATCTTACAAATTCTTATTTTATGAAGAACTGAATAATTTTTTTGTGTATAATTTTTTTGTTACTTTATACTTTTAATTATGTGTTATTGTTTATTTGTACTTTTTGTTTTAGGAATTGACAAGGGCTAATGATCTTGATAATCGATGCCCAATGACAAAAAATAAAAAAATAATAATAATTGTGCCTATGTATTTTGGCACATGGGAGCCCTGAAAATCTCATTGTGTAGGGGCCTGGAGTCAGTGCAGAGACTGCGCATCCACTCTTTGCCAAGACATATGCCGGTTCCACGAGAGTACTGGAACGGACCTCCAGGGTTGGTAGCTCTGGAGTGGGGGTGTATCCTGGCGGCTAGCCTTACAGCAGAAGGGATTAAAAGACATGCAAATTGAATAAAAAACAAATGTGGCAGAGGATTCACGTAAACACTCTCATTTAGAACTTCGCCTGAGGCGAAACGGAGAAAGATTGCAGAATCTCGTCGAATAAAAGTTGAGGCTAGAAAGAGCTTGCAAAAAGGTTTTTTCAAGAGCGATGTTCCGAAGCCAAAATATTTAGTTATTATGAAGGAAGATGGTGATTTCTCAAGGGTGAGTCCTTTTCTCATTGCTCGAGAAAGGTGCTGGAGGCCCTGTTAAGGAAATAAAGGAAACCCTTTAATGGACTTCATATGGATACTATAAATGATGCTGTCTCAGAAGATCCTAGGGCTCAAAAAGATTTCAGATTTTATTGTACACGTCGATCCCCATGGTACGCTCAACACCTCAAGGGGTGTTGTGGTCTGTCAGGATCTTCTAAATTGTATGGAGCAAGAAATTGCTGAAGAATTGGCACCTCATGGAGTATTAGAGTGTCGCAGATTGAACATGAGAAGGAACGACGAAGTCCTACTTTTAGCCTCTCATGTCCTCACTTTTAACCAGCCAACTTTGCCGGAGAAGGTAAGAGCAGGAATTCATCGACTGGATGTGCGGGCATTTGTGCCACAGCCTATGAGATGCTTCAAGTGCCAACGCTTTGACCACACCGCTCTTAGGTGTGAAAGACCGAAAATATGCATGTACGGTGATGAGGTGCATGAAGGACAGCCATGTAAGGTGCCTCCTACATCCGGTCAATTGCAAAGGACAGCATTCATGTAGATCCAGAAACTGTAATGTCTACAAAGATGAAGTAACTGTGCAGGAAGTAAGAAGCCTGTAGAAAGTCAGCTACCTTGAAGCTAAAAAGATAATAAAGGCCCGTAAACCTAGAGCAACAACTTATGCTCAGGCTGCGGCTGCTGTTCCTCTCCTGCTCCAGTTGCTGTTGATGAAAGTCAGCTTATTAGTAAACTTGCGCCCACTTTGGCTAGCATGATTGAAAGGATTATAGAAAACAAAATGAAGCCTTTCAGTAGTAAAGGACCTGTCAAGCCAAAGATATTAGTACAGCCTCCTGAAGATATATCTTCGAAACTGAAAATTGCTCTTGTACAGAAGAAAACAGACGCCAAGCCAGAAGGCCACGTCTGTCTTAGCGAGATACTTATTGATGACAAGAAGAAAGTGATTGCTACAGAGTCTGTTATGGAGGCTCCCAAACCTCCTGCAACTGAGGTGGCCTCTAAACCACAGAGGCCACAAAAAACCACACTGGGGGGGGGCAAGTGTCCCCTTTCCAGGGGCGGTGACTGGTGCGATTCCCGTGTTGGGGGTCGGCCAGGTTTCCGCCTCACAATCGACGCCGATCCATTTCCGTCATCGTCTGCGGCTTCGGTGGTCTCCGATTAGGAGGCCAGGAGCTATACGGGCAACGACATTCTCCGTGAACACGAAGCTGTTCGTAATATGGAGAAAAAAAGGGTGACCGAAAGGTAAACTAAGGCCATAAGTTAATTTAAAATTAGCGAGTCGATTGTACAGTGGAACATTAATGGATGTTTTTCAAACATCCATGTGTCCAACGCTTGGTACATAATGTAGACCCAATTTGTATATGTCTGCAAGACATATGCGATACTTGACTCGTCATCAAGATATATTCCCAATACATCTGGGTAACTTATGAAGCGACCATGGTGTCGCTTCGTTCATAGCTTATTTCATCGTTCCGTGGTGGAACGATGAAGTAAGTGAAGCTATAAAAAGAAAGAAAAGAGCGTACAACGCCTTTAAGAAACGTCCACTATAGATAATCTAATTCCCTTTAAAAAATACTGGGCGTATGCAAAACGACTTATGATAGATTCAAAGAAATGATCCTGGCAGCAATATGTGTCATCCATTGGTAGAACTACTACTGCATCAGACGTTTGGAGGAAAGTGAAGGAGATTTGTGAGCGTAAAAACTCTGCTCCCATAACTAGCCTTCAAGATGAAGATGAATTAAGGATACTCCAAACGAAATTCCAGAGTTATTATCCAATCACTTCGAGAAGGCTAGCAAAACGGCTAACTACGATGAAGATTTTCAGAAGAAAAAACAGAACTTGAAGGTCTACTAAATTTCAGAACTGAGTATAATTACTCATAAAATGTACCCTTTAAAATGGAAGAATTTGTGAAAGCGTTGGAGAAAGCAGGCAACACAGCTGCTGGTCTGGATGAAATCCATTATAACATGATCAGGCAGCTGAATACCACTGCAAAATGCAGATTACTAGAACTATATAATCAGATATGGCAGGATGGAATGTACCTGCAGCAATGGAAAAAAGCACATATTGTTCCAGTACCAAAGAAAAATAAAAATTTAACAGATCCCAACAGCTACCATCCTATTTCTTTGACATGCGCTATGGGAAAAATACTTAAAAAAATGATTAATAATCGACTTGTTTGGCTTTTAGAAAAAGAACCTGATATCATCATATCAAGCAGGTTTTGACAATACCATTCTACCACTGATCAAATGATCAACTTAGAGTACATTATATACAATAGTTTTATTACATGGAAACACTGTGTCGGAGTCTTCTTTGATCTTCAGAAGGCTTTTGATATG
Organism: Lycorma delicatula; assembly: GCF_047948215.1. Classification (NCBI taxonomy): domain Eukaryota; kingdom Metazoa; phylum Arthropoda; class Insecta; order Hemiptera; family Fulgoridae; genus Lycorma; species Lycorma delicatula. Next base: position 30,401,215 of record NC_134455.1, read on the forward strand.
ACCTAGCGACATGGAATAATGCTCCAGATACATGAATGGGCGAATTTTTAGGACTGGTATTGGATAAATCCCTTACATGGGGATTACATATACAGGACTTGAGTGATAGATGCTAAAAAGCCCTAAACATTATCAAATGTTTATCGAACATTAATTGGGGCTCAGATATGGAAATATTATTGAAATTATATAAGGCATTGGTTCAATCGAAACTAGACTATGGATGTATTGTATATTCATCCGCTAGGAAGTCGCATTTAAGAAAGTTAGACGTAATTCATAATAGCAGAATAAGATATGCGACAGGCGCTTTCTGCACAAGTCCGGCGACTAGTCTAATGTCCGAAGCCGGAATAATGCCACTACATTATAGAAGAGAGATCCTTTTTCTAAGTTATGCAGCTAACATATGGGCTTTTTCTGCTCATACAAATAACAAACATTTTAACAACCATCCTTTGGCTGCATTATATGAACATTGTGCAACCTATTCCAGACCAGCCGGAATTAGGTACCACGAATTAACAAGAAAATACGAAATTGCTATTCCAGAGACATTAGCAATTTCTACAAAAGAAATACCGCCTTGGCTTTTGCCAGTGGTAAATACAAGGTTGGATCTCTCTCAGGAAGAAATAAAAAAGAAGCCAGCAGTGATCATCCAACGGGAATTTTTATCAACCGTCAATAGCTACGAAGAACATATTAGAATTTATACTGACGGTTCTAAAATCAAACATGGTCTTGGATGCTCCATTTATGTAAATGGAGAAGTCTTCTTTTGGAAACTGCCAGATATGGCCAGTGTCTATACGGCAGAACTTACTACCATACAGCAAGCTCTTCGGTACATAGAGCACTATTGGGAAAAGAGAGTGCTAATATGTTCCAAGTCTCTAAGTGCACTTGTTGCAATTCGGAGCAAGAACATTAAGGATGTCCTTATTGCAAACATCCTGTCCATTTTGTACATTCTAAATCAACGAAGACAGCGATGCGTATTTGTGTGGACTCCAGGATATGCTGGTATTGCAGGTAATGAAAGCGCAGATGAAGCTGTCAGAAAGACAACAGTCTGCGATAACTTGGATGCACTTCCTGTAAGGGTGGCAGATGTTAAAAACTGTCTAACTAACATAATAAGAAACAAGTGGAATACTGATTGGAGGAGTTTAAATACAAAATTAAACTTGGTCAAAACTTTGTATAAATGGAAAAGCGATGTGAAGTTGACGCTGAGAACAAGTGGCTGTGACCAGACTTAGAATCGGTCACACGAGAATAACAAATTCATATTTTTTAACTAGCGAAGAAAGACCAATGCGTTGTGTTTGTAATAAAACACTTACAATTAAGCATCTAATGGAAGAGTGTACAAGAGTGTACCACATATGAGGACCTCAGAAAGAGGTTCCGGCTAAGAAATGATATTGCTACTGATTTGGAAAATGGAAATGAAGAAAAAATAGATAAATAATAAATAAATAAATAGATAAAGAATAGATTGTTTGTTTATTTACTTGCCAGTGGACTGTTTAAAAGACTGTAAAAATGAAAATTTAAAGCTGTGTTAAACAAACTCTAAGGGGTAGTTTTTATATATATAAAAGGGAGTCTTGAAGCGTGGCACATATAGTGATGGGAGGTAGCCCTCTTGCCTAGGCTGCCCGGGCTCACCTGCATGCAAGAGCAGGGAGTCGGGGTGTTTCCAATGATGGCATGGGGGACCCTCCATGCCATCATCTCCACGCCCTCAGCTCACTCCAAGAGTGGGCTGAGGGCGTGAGGCTATGGGTATCCGCAATATATGCCTGCAGCCAAGTAGGTCAGGACCGGGAAGGGCAGCCTGCCTGCCAAGGGACTTTTTGGCCGTCCTGAACAGGTGGTCAGATTGCTCTTATGATGCTGGGAGGACCCCGATGGGTTACGTCCTACAGGACTGTTTATTGGAATAGTCAACTGCCACGGCATCCTGGGGCGACTGATATGCTGCTTTACGCCAGTTCTGATAGCCCCGAGGGTGTTTAAAAAATAAGTGAGACAGGTAGAAGGAGATAATGGTATTGTAAAGACTTATATTTTCCATTTATGTACTTTGTATTATTTTCTCAAATTTTAAGATTGGGGTCCTTTACATCCCCCATAAGTGTTGTTTACTGCTGTGGATTAATGTTTTGTGTTTTTTGTGCTTTTAAATAAAAATGTAAGGGCCCTTTACACATGATGATCCTGATGGTGATACTAACTTCTTTTTAAGAATGTGACGAGGGCTATTACCTTAGCAATCCATGACCGTAAAAAAAAAAAAAAAATTGGTAATAATAATAATAATATACGGTAAACACAATTTAGAAACTGGGCATAATTATAACCATAAAGAATATATTAAAATATTACTAATACACTAGCATATTAGAAAAATTTTGCATATAGTTGAGTAACAGTAAATTGATGAACAACCAAGTCAAATTTGATAATGATATTCTATGTAAACAAATTATACAATAATTATTAATTAATAGGTTGGTACTATTTCATTTATATTTCATAATAATCGTAAACATCTTACGGACATGACGTTACATTCTTATTGATGTATAAATTATTTTATTATTTGATGATCAACTATTATGAACATAAAAATTTTAATTTAAAGTTAATTATAATTATACATAGAAAATTTATATACATAATATTAAATTAAGAAATCCAATAAAATCCCTGATGATTGAGAAGCGACTACGAAAGCTTTAGGACAGAAATATTGAAAATTGTTGGCAAGTGGAAATATTAATTTATACAAAATGACTTAACTGCCTCAAATAATATTTATAGATTTTATATTATTTTCTTATTACTTAAATTCATTGTGTATATATATATATATATATATATATATTTGTCGTGAATGATTTATAATTTTTATCAATTACTCCGTTTACTAACTTTTTTGTTGTTTATGTCTACACTATATCACCGAGATTCAAATGTATTAATAAATCCCATTAGTAACAGTAGAAGAGGCTATATTTAAATATTTACTGTTACTATTACGATTTTTTTTCTGGGTGAAAAACATTTTCGTGTTATCATCACCCAGGAAACAAAAATATGAATTATAAAAATAAAATATAAAATCTAATAAGACGACAACAACAACAAAATTAAAACTCAAACTAAAATACTAAAAACAAAGACAAAATAAAAAACTAAAATGTTAAAAAAAATATATACAACTACCATACAAAAAAGAACATTTTAAGAACATAATTAAAAAGTATGTAAAATACTAATACTTCAGAGAAATAAAAATACCCAATCCAAAACTTCTTCATTATTGCCCAGAATTTGATGAAAATTCCTGGGCAATTTAAATTTATGATGCAAGGCCGCATAACATATGCAATCCACAAGGATCTGGCGCACAGTCAAGCGACCCTTGCACTGTATGCATATCCGCACACTTTCTGCTGACATCAGGTACCCGTGAGTAGCTGTCCTATCTGCAATCTGCAAAAGACCACTTCCTTTCGGCGAATTTTCCTGTGGGAGGGCAACACAGTATCTTTGATATAGTGAAGTTTGTTGTCAACTGTGGCAATCCAGTCATCTTGCCACCTCATGTGAAGTGCGTGTTTGACATGGTTAATAAAGTCAGATGTAGTAACAAGGGTAATGATGGACGGTTGACTACATGTGACTTTAGCAGTGGAATCTGCACGTTCATTCGACATGCTTTCGACATGCATTTGACATGCTTTCGATTTAATGCAAAAACCCAGGTTCAATAGCTTGGTCAGTTACCATCTTCCAAATAATTCTTTCCCAATCATTCTCTGTTTGCGCAGTAGATTACGATGGTCCAATTATGATTTGTTATGGTGGTCTGAAACCTTAATTAAATCTTATATTGTGATCTTTATATGTCTCACTACCAATGTTATTTACTTAGAATTAGTTTCTAATCTAACTTTACAGGTGTTCATTGCAGCCTTTAAAAGATTTATATCACATAGGGTATCTACTCAAGTCTTTTCTAATAACAGTTCTAACTTCCGTCGTGTCAAAAATATCCTACATAATTTATTTCAAATTTTAAATTAAATTAAAGAAAAATTAAAGTCAGACATTCAAGCATTCTCACCTATACAAGGTATAAAGCTGGTTATTCGTTCTTCCCTCTTCTCCCATTTTGGTAGTTTATTGGAGAGCACAATCAAGAGCGTCAAATATCACATGCATTGTGTAATAGGACAAACAATCAGCAATCTTGAGGAATTATGTAGTTTTAACCCAAATTGAAGCCTACCACAATTCCTATCCTATTTTTTGCTATTTCCACAGACCACAGAGATCCAGAACCTCTATCACCAGGACACTTTCTCATTAGATGTCCACTCACTTCTTTGCCTGAATCCAGTTACTAAAAAACTGAAATTACCTACTTAGGTCACTGGAAACTACTCCAAATATTTGTGCAATCTATTTGGAGATGGTCTAATAACTATTTACATTATCTTCGGCAACACAATAAATGGAGTTTTCCTTCCCATAACCTCTGCGTTGGAGACAGTATTAATCACCAACGAAAATTCTTTACCCATGTATTGGAAACATGGAATTGTCACCCAGGTTTATTCAGGTTCTGACAACCTAGTAGGTTGTTGATTTATACATGGTTAATGATTAATTAAGAAGACCTGAGCACAAATTATACCCGTTACCAATATATAATGATAAGTTTAATTATTTATATACTTTATTATTTTTACAATTTCATTTGATTTGTCTCATAATATGATTGTTAATATGCTCATAAATATTGTATTACTATTTATAACCTAATCTGCATATTTATATTAATTTATTTGTGATTTCACATTCATATTGCTCTTACACTCCTAAACAATCTATGGACTAGTTACTATACTATATACATGCACACTTGCATACAACATATAAATACATACATACACATATATACAACATATACATATAAATTATAAGTTTATTTATTGATTTATTATTAAGGTGCAATAAGACACTGCAGACTATTTATGAGGTACAGATTACCCAAGATTTATTTATTTATTTACATGAGATATAAGTACACATAAATTGTCAATGGCATGAGTTATATACTGGCCATTGGATACATCTTCCCAGTAGACCCACGAAAAACACTTTAGAAGAAATCCTAGATCTATATAATTGTAGGTACAACTAATTTGTCATTGGTGTGAGTTATATTTTCGCCAATGGATTCATCTTCCCATTAGATGCACGAACAACACTCAATGGAATGTTCATATCATGGATTTTGATCAATTTATATATTATCTTACAAATATACACATAAAATATGCTTTGTAAACCAAGTTAAGATATCAATGAGCTTTATAACTACTATTAATTACATAATTATATGATTACTATTAATACTGTGTGAATACAGTTTCAAACTACTTATGTAATACTTGTATAAATAATATATTTAAATAACATTTCTGTCATGTTATTTAATATCATACTTATATAAATAATGGTATAATTGAATACTTATCAATTCATTAAACTATTATCTATTTAAGTGATATGCATAATTAAACTCTTGTTTGTTATTATTTGTTAAGATACATGTTTATATTATTTACTTATTACAATTGTAATATTATTAATTACATGATCATCAATATACAAATCAATGATTATTATTATTATTATTATTATTATTATTATTATTTTCATGTTATTGTTTGTAATACTTTCACTTTTGTATATTGTAATAAAAATCCGATTTTTTTTTTGACGGGCAGTTATGTTAAGACTCATTTCTCCTGTTCTTCTTATTAATTATAAATACATAGACTATCTCGTTCTTCTTATTTATTTGTAAAAGTAAATAAATTTGTTTATATTCAGCTAGTCTATTTTACCAGCTGATATTTTATATTTATTATTTTTCTAATTATTAATGTATTGTTCAGTTTAGATTTACACTTCATTCTGTCATCATACATTACCATCAACTCTGTAATATTCATATAATATAAAACTAAAAATAAATATTAAAGATTTAATGATCATTACAACATTTTAAAAATTATATTTAACCATGAACCATGGCATAATGACGTTTATTAGAAATATGAATCGGCGAATTTAAGATATAGAATAAATACACCCAACTGAGGTATTACACCAAGGCGGTTAGTTATTCGACAACTACCCCTCAATTATAAGTTGCTTCTTAAGAATAAATTTGCTTTAGTTTACACAATATATATATATATATATATATATGTATGTACATATGTAACCATGTTACTTATTTGGTGGCAAGAATTAAAAACTTAGTAAAGACATACAACTCGTATAAATAAGTAAATGAATTATCTGATATGCAATAAACAAAGTCAGTACTCACTTGTAATCCAATTGGTATGGCTTGCCTTTGAATTGGTGTGGCATCTTTATAGCCAACTTTATCAATAATTTCCAAAATTTCTGCAGGAATTCCAGACTCTTTCCAGCTTCTAATTGGATCTGGTATTCTGCCCCCTGAAATAAATAACATGATGTTAGAGGTTTGATGATTTGGGCAAGTGTCTAAAGGGTCCCCTGATCTTATGGGGATCGGCTGGATGCAATGAAGCCACGATCACTCCACTGGCTGGGGTCCTGGGGGCTTCCCCCATTTCCGAGCTAAAGCTGATGGCATGTAAGTATGCATATGGTAAGTCTGAGAGTTGAGAGAGTTGTTGGTGTGCATGTGTCTATGCACGAGTGGTGTATATGTGCTGGTTTGTTTGGTTCAAGCGTGTTTAGTATTGTTTTATGCTGGTTTTTTTAGTTATGTGTGGATCTGTTTTTGTGTATGTGCCTTGCTATTTGCTTTGTTGTCTGAATGTGTGTGTGGGCGCTTATCCCCCTTCTGAAGTAATGCTTTACCAGCTATTCCCAGGAAGAGCGGGTCGCCAGGGATGGAGGTTTAGTCGATAGTGCATAGGAATACAGACACCTTTTTACTATCTTGCAGAACCTGTTAGCAAGTCTGACATTGCTTCGGCGCCTGTAAATGGGGTTCCTTCACCTCTTAAAAAAGATGTTTGATGATTGATATCCTATAACGCAAATACTTGAATTTCTATTTTTAAGAATACCCAAGCATCACTACAAAGAAATAGAGAAACTAAACAGAATAATAGGAAACATCTTAGCTTTAACAGTAATGGTTTGAATTCTTATTGGAACTAAGTAGATCTTAAATATTTACTAATGATTTCAATTTACTAATATTTACTAATTGATTTCAATTAATAAAAATGAATTAATAATAAAAACCTTGGTAAGTGGATTTTCCAGATCATTAATTTTGTTATTAAATAAATCAAGTATGTAATTAAAATAACTAATTAGTTCAAAATTAACGGTCAACAATGTATTACTTTCTCTACTCAAACTATTTTTTTTTTAAATGGCATTATCTATATTACATCTAGTCATTATCATTAATGATAATGGCAACAGCATAAACCTGAACTGAAACAACGTACTGATACTCCTCTACATTACCTGACACTTTCTGTATCAAGTTTGACAGTAACTAGCCTATGATCATATAGTACAGTGAGTTGCTGAATAAAGTTTAAATTTTAAACTCTACAAGCGCTTCTCTTCTTACTGAGTACCCTATACCTACCAATACGTACAATAACTATGCTTGGCCTGAGCCTGATACTTTTTCAAGTTGATATTTTTCCTGTTGTAATGGTAATGGGCTGTATCATGTTATGCGCTATCAGGCTGGTCTACTACCATCTGTTGATACTTTCAAGTAGCATACAAATTCAATAATGTCCCGCTCCTACAAATACAAGCCACAGACTGAACTACTTTTACTTTACTTACATTCATACATGAATATGAGTTTCATTAACACACTCATTTACTTGATATATCAATTAAAAAATAATTTACACAGAAATAAATAAAATTTAATTTTAGTTACCTTTACTATATGCATCCTCTCAGTCAATTCTCTCAGACAGGTAATAACCCTTGCGTTGAATATTATGGTAAAATTAAAGCAAGATACCATTTCTTACATGATGCCAAAATATATTAAAAGTCCAGTTTATTAAATTAAATAAATTAGTTTAAATAAATTATTTATTTACAATTATAGTATATTTAAAGTGTAATTTATACTTCTTGCTTGAATATAAATTACATATTTTATTACAAATTATATTTCAAAATATAATTTTGAAATTATTGTTAATTATATAAAATTTTTTATTTTTATTTTTTTACTTTTCATTGATATTGAAGAAAACTAACTCTTTTACTTTATCCGATAACAAGTTTAAATGGCGATTGGATAAAATAATACCAGTTTTAAAGAATAAGCTCTCACATGGCACAGAAGTAGCTAGAGTTACAAATTTCTCTAAAACAATTGTTTTTATAAGTGGGTAATTATGATTATTTTTTTCCACCATTTTAAAGGATCCTCTTCTCTAGTTAATGGCTCATCCAAGTAGCATTGGATTTCAATGATTGCACGAGAATGAGATGTTCTTGAAATTCTGCTGCTTTTTTATCAAATAGATTCCAGACAGTAGAAGACTTTGTTTTTGCAGATTTTTCATCAACGGTGAAAAATCTGCAAAAACGGTTTTTTTTATTTGTTTCTGAATGGATTCTACGATTGAAATTTATTGGCTAGTAAACTTATTACTAGTATTTGGCTTCTTCAGCAGTACTTTAAGTAGAATAACCAACAAAAATGTAGTTATTAAAAAGTGTGTTGCTGTTTTCCAAATCTAGCCACTGAATACTTCCTGAAATAACGTCTACTACTCATAATTTTAGTTACTTCTTCGGTGGCCATAATATGTCAATCAGCTGTGCCGCTATTTTCGAATCTTTTATATCCAGTACAGTACTTATTGATCAACAAGGGCAAGGGCTGATCTGACTGGTTGTTCCAGCTCCATGAACCGCTCTAAAGTATAAACATACTTTATGTATGTTGAAAAAACGCTGCTCGTAGCGTTTTTTCAAATTAGTGGGTGATGATTTATACAACAATGTCATTTTACATAAGTTACACACCACCATTTCATTTTGTGGAGTAAAAAAAAATTACACAGGTTTTGTTATCGGTTTTCCTGTTCATATTGTACAAGTTCATGAAACAGACTAACAAGTTAAAATGTTATAGAATTAAACTCCTTTAAAAAATTAAAATTATTTTCAGAATAAATACAGCCTACTGTACCATTTAAATTACTTTATGAAATTCAATTTTATCATAACCCTGACGACTTTAAATGTCTAGGTTAATTGTCAGAGTGAGAAGAAAACAAACTACTTAATGAAATAAACGCTCTCGTACACTGACAATATAATAAAAAGCACATACTGATAAGAATTCGTACTCACATGACACTAACTGGTCGAAAAGAAAGACTAAACTGAACTAAAGGAAACTGTTTTATTTATAGTTACATTTAGTATTGTTTATTTTCGCTAAGAAATAATGAAGGAAAATTCATAGGAAAAATATTGTGTAAAAAATGAAAGAAAATTATACGATGGATCATAACAAATGAGTTTCAGAAATCGTTATTACTGTTTACAATACAAAATAATTAAGAGACACCATATGTCGGGCTAAGCTGTAAGCTGATGCTGAATGCTTGTGATCTTGTGATAGTGGTGAGATCCTAGTAACCCTAGAACCGACCCAATATGTGCGCACATTACACTGGAAGGCAGTTGATACAGTTTCAAGCACAATGCAAAATAGTAACAATTGTAGCCCATGTTTTTTTATTCTGATTGCATTTAATGTCAGTTACAAAAAGTATCAGGTACTTTTCAGTATTGTATCAACCTGTATCACATACACAAAAATCCTATAACTATCCATTTCTACAACAGCATGTAGTAATACACTTGCCAAAATCAGCAAAACTACAAGAATCCACTTATTAAATACCTTTGTCCACTGGCATTTTATCTTACTACACTAATTTTAATTTCTAGGATGTTGCACCCTGAGAAGTACCAGTTATTATAGAACCATCAAGTTGTAGAAAGGTAGTAGTAACAAACTGAAAAAAATTCTGATTTGCTTCATCGAGAAGTTTGGCTTTTCTGTGACTTACAAGAGAAACTGTACCCATGGACAGCCTTTGCAGAAAGACTGCAATAAGAAAATGAGCTGCAAGAGAGAAAAGAATCCCCCCTCACTGGCTACTAGAAAGTAGCAGTACAACACTATTGATAGAGTCACAGTAACAACTGTTAAATTTCCCATGGTATTTAATTAAGGAAAAAGAGATAAAGAATAAGAAAGGAGGAAAAAATCTCCTTTAGAAAGGCAAAAAAAAATTATTCACTACTCATTCATTCAAATAATTGGAAACTTTTCTTTCACAGTAATTCAATTTGTTAATGGGTTTCATTAGCAACAATGCTATTGCTAACTCCTCTGAGGAAGGAACTATATACTTAGCTCCAAAAAGACCTTATATATGTTAGGTGCATAATAAGGCTGTTTGTGAACTGATATGAGAAACCAAGTTACTCCTTTTTAACATGTCAATTATTCTCTAAACAAGCATTTTTGTCAGGTTTATTAAGGAAAACAAATGAAATTTTCTACTGCCTTTTTTTTACTAAGTCACATATACAGCTGTGTATATCAAACTACCAAAATACAAATGATATTCAGGCCTACAAGTGATATCTTCGCTCAATTCATTGCAGTAACTGGTTATATAGTGAATGTCATTAGTCCAGAGGAAATAACTTTACATAATGTAAAATTAGATCTTAAATCATACATTTGGCCTTAAAAGCTGTTTGTGAGAGTACAGTATCAAATTATCCTTTAAGGTTAAAAACAGGAGTAAATGTTTGACTGGCTGTTAACACAAAAACTAAGCAATTCTTGATCTATGTTTGCAAGATTTTTTTAAATTATTTCAATTCAGAGAATAAATCTATAAAGTTTGTCAGTAATAACTGGGAAATTCTGCCTACACTGTCAAAATTTACTTAATAGGGAAAAGACTTTATTGCACACTATTTCATGTTATTTTACAGGAGTCAATGATTATCGTTTTTAATATGAACAACTAAATTATTATTATTGTTTATAATAAATAAACACGGTAACAATCTAAATTTTGGTTAAAACATATGTCTTTACATTACATAACATACCTTTGATAGTGATATTATAATCCTCACGGAAGATACGCCAGTCACGTTCTGTCATTTCATCAAGTGCTTTTTCAGACCAATGTCGATCATCCCAACGTTGCTTTTCTTCCTTCTTCTTAACTTTCTTTAATCGCACTCTAGAACAGAAAAAACCATTAAAGCTATTTAATGTCTACTTGTTTGCTTTAATTTCTTTTTTTGATATCAGTTATTTGACAAATTTGATGTATTTTTTTTCTCTATTGCTTAGTGTTACACTAAAATTTAATTTCAACATACTGATTACATTTTAATTTTATTATATACCATACATATTCAAAGCTTTATTTACTTCTACAAATTTTTACTTTTTATTATTAAATTAACTAAATCTGAGTGTCTAAGCACTACCACCACATAAATTGTCATTCAACTAGCTGTACATATGATAAATTCATATGTTTAATGAAACAAGTGCCTCACTTGGAATTTTCATCCAAAAACTTAAATAAATTTATGGTGCACTTAAAAAATATCTGATAATAATGTGCATGAGAATATGGAATGAAGATTTGACTTTATTTAACTGCGATAGGGTAACCAAATTATAATAACATTTTTTTTTCATACATTTTATATACAAGTCACGAAAAATATGATCTAAAACAAAAATACGAGGGTTATTTTTTTTTCAAGGTCCTATCGATCACGAAATTAAAACCACAGTGCAAATAAAAAATTTTTTATTTGTAACAAGTACTTACATAGTTACTCTATTTCTCTACATAGTTGCCACTTCGATTTAGACATTTGTTGTAGCGTGGTACCAACTTTCCAACACCCTCATCATAGAATGGAGCCGCCTGTGTTTTCAGCCATGTTTCTACGCTGGTCTGCAGCTCGATGTCTGTGCCAAAATTTTGTCCTCCTAGCCAGCATTTCATGTGAGCAAAGAGGTGAAAATTGGATGGAGCCAAGTCCAGGCTGTATGGTGGGTGATCAAACACTTCCCAACGGAAACGCTGCAGGAGCTTCTTTGTTACAGCTGCAGTGTGCAGCCAAGCATTGTCATGGAAAAAGACTTAAGTCTCTCACTCACAATGGTGTAGAGAGCTGACCTTGAAATTTCAGGAAACAAATCACTCAATACAGAAATTGTGAACTGATGATTTTCTTGAATTGCCTCATCCACTCACTCAACAAGATCATCGGTTGACACTTGCTTCCTTCCCTGACTGCCTGCATCATGAACATCTGCACGACCTGCTTTAAAGTTCCTGCACCGTTGTCGCACTTTGCTGTCACTCATTGAAGTTTCACCGTACACATTACTTATTCATTGATGAATTTCAGCTGCATTACACCCCTCAGCCTGAAGAAATCGAATTACAGTACACACTTCATACTTGGCGGGAGATGCTATTGATGTAGACATGTTTACGTGTTAGCTGCGTGTTCAGAACTAAACGAAGTGACGCGTCATGATTGAAGGCCATACTAGAGATGCTGCGTGACACATATGTGCAAAGGTTCATCCGTTTTTTGCGCAGGTTTTTATTTTGGGCCTTGAAAAAAAAATAACCCTCGTATAATCTGTATATGTGGGACATAAAAAATCTTATAATGTAACAATATCTTTATGGTTCGTTTTTAAGTTTTGTATTCACATACAAAGAGAAAATTTAAGTGACTAATTTGATACAACTGAAATCAATTTTACTTCCTTGTAGGAAGTAAAATAAGTAATGCAATCGAAAAAAATTTCAGTTCTCAAATTTCAACTGAAATATCCATTTGACCATCCCTGAATCCATTTTGACTACTTTCGGTGTGATGTCTTTACGTACGTATATATGCATCTCACATAATTCAAAAACAATCAGTTGTAACATATAGTTGTGCACCTCCCCTTTTGATTGCAATCAAGTGGATCAGAAGTGTCTAAAAAACCCAAATTCCAAAAAATGTGGATTTTGAACTTTTTCTTAACTGCAATAATATGCCACCAATGAGAGCTTTTCAATGATATATCATAAGTGGTACTTAATTTCATTGGATCCAGAATTACAGCCAAATGAAATTTTAATTAATGAAATATTTGCATCTTACAAGAGTAAGGCACATCAGTTCGAATCAGACTTCATATACTTTTTTTTAAATTTAAATATATGGATTTATTAATAATTAACTTTCAATTATACAATTTTTTACAATAAATAATAATAATTCAATAATAAAATTTTTAAAAAAATCAGAAGTTATTAGTGAAATAAAATTTTATGTACTTTTCATTTTAATCAAACTTTTTTAGAGGTTAATAATTAATAATATAAATCAATGTATTTAAATTAAAAAAAATATATGTGTATGAAGTCGGATTCAAAGCGGTGTGTGCATGGTTACAGATCTGACATGTTCTCACTTATGCCACATAACTACTTGTGTGACATGAAACAAAATTAATTAACATTTCACTTGTGTAAATGGATTACATATTTGCTTCATGTATGAGTTTTATTATAAAACTGAAGAGTTTTATTGACAAATCATGAATGAACAATATGAAAGGAAGTTAAATCATTTTCTGAATAACATGCATAAAAAGTAGAATGTAGATAAACAATGTTTCTTTTTAAAAACTTTGGTACTCAAAAAGTTTCAGGAAACAAAATGCTTATACTGAAAACAACTGAATCAAACTTTTCCCCTTTAAATATCGTTTGCTTGCATGAAGATATTAAAACAGAATTATTCAATGTTTTAACAAAGAAAAGCATTGGGGCCAAATATGTAAACAAAAAACTAATCTAATTTAATCAACCAAACAAAAAAAAATATTTTTCTGTTATTTGTTTTCATTACAAAGTAATATATGTGACCATGAATTGTATGTAAAACATATTTAGAAATGAGATCATCATATACTTTCAAAATTATTACGTAAATAAATAAGAAATTCCAAATTTACTGCATTACATCGAGAAGTGAAAAAATTATTTTACTGCGAGATTAATCTTTATATTGCAGATAAAATATAATGACAAATAAAATACGTTTCCTTCTAATATATGAATTTTAAGATAAAAAATAATGAAATAAATGAAAAAGAAATTAATGAAATTACTAATAACTTTTTTCGGAATGTTAGGAATAACATTCCGAAAAAATTCATTCTGAACATTTTTAACAATGTATATGTTATTAAATATGAATTTATTCCTATAGCATTTGATTTCATTTGTATGCTGTTCAATCTTACAGGAGTGCCAGCCAATCCGTATTTGATCTTTCCTAGTAGCATCTTAGCGCCACTAGCCGGAAGAAAAACCATCGCTTACTGGATCTCTCCATAAGCTGGTCTTAGTGGTGACACCGGGACCGGAACATCATTTCAACTTCTCTCTTGATTGCAGTTTCCACTTCTTCCGCAGTCGTGTCTACATCTAAACCTTTGACATGAAAAATTGTCCTACGTAAGTCTTGGGATCGTTCATCTACTATTGCGTTTTCTACTTGGGATCCTAGACGCTTAACTACATCATCTCTTTTGTTTGAGGACTCTCTCACTCTAATTTCCATAGTATCCGCACGTCCTTTCATAACTGCTAAAATATCATCTGCTACGCCTCGTATGTATGTCCTCGCCTATAGTACCTTTAACTTGTTTTAATAAATCTGCGTAGCTGACTCCTGCTTTACGTATTGTAACCACCGATGTTGCTGGCCCTTGGATAATTTTCTTTCTGGGTTCTCTATCAGTAGAGAATAGGGGCCACTGCGTGTCTGATGGGTCATTCTTTCTGATCCAATACTCCAGTATCTTACTGAACTTTTCTTCAATACTGTCACCCGGGACGAAAAACGATAATCGATCATTATCTGCAGGCCTTAGTTTTTATAAAGCCCCTTCACAATCTGAGTAATCATCTCCTTGGAGTTCTCATCCATTAAACTGTAAAAACAGTACACTTATCCTCATCTAAATCCTCCGGATAAAATATCGCAGTGTTACACGAGTCTTTCAGTACCGTTCCTCCTGGTATATTCGTCATCTTCCCAAGCCACCGTCCAATTCCTGTCATAAGCTTCTGAACTGTATCCATATAAGGGTTCTTATTATGCTGACCTTTCGGCACAATAAAAACCCGAGAACTGTCTTCATTTATGGTCAATGAACCTCTTGCAATGGACACTTTCTTATATACCTCTCTTGGCCAACGGGACTCGATGATCTCTTCTAATACTTTATTATCGCCCGCGGATAAAATTTTCTCAATTCTTTCTTGACTCTTCATTTTAGTTTTTAAGCCTTTCTCCACGAAGTCCTCTGATTCAGTCTGTGTCTCCATAGTCTTCATCAGTTTCGGGTGCGATTGTTTGTACAATGCCCTCACCGTTGTGTCAACGACTTTTGCCATCTCCAAGATTAGATCAGAACATGATTTAATTTATTTTTTGGTGTTAGGGTTTCTTCTAATAAGTTTCAACAAATGGTAGATTTCCTCCATTAGGTGATCCACGTCGGCCCCCTCTGTTGCATCACCTTCGTTACTTTTTCCAAGTGCCTCTACTTTCCTCTTGGGTGGTGTTGTTATAGATAAAGATCATGTCCTCACTCTTCTGATGAACGACCTCCTTCCAGGTGATACTGAGGTTGGTGAAACCTCTTATCATCGACGCGTCTAAAGAGAGGGTGTAGGTTTTCGTTCTGAGAATTTGTCTTCTGAGATTACTGAGGTGGAAGTCCGCCAAGTAATTTGTAGCCTGGCTAGGAACAAAGCCCCCAGATATGATTGTATCACACTGAAATTCCTTGTTCACATGTTGCCAATGATTCTTGGTCCCTTAACTAGGGTTTTTAATAAGATGCTCTTTGCTGGATACTTCCCAGCATTTTGGAAACGTGGTGAGTTGAAACTGCTCTTCAAAGGTGACGACATAGAATCCCACTGTAAGTTCCTTTTACCATCCTCTCACGCTCTTGCCTGTAGTAGGTTTTTGAGAAGGTGTTGCTTTACATCAATAGTAGGCTAACATCTAACCATATGTTGATGGACGACCAGTATGGTTTCCACCCTGGCAAGGGCAAAGAGGATTTGGTTTCGACCAGCCAGTGCAAATATGTACTCTGCATTTTTGGACATATCCGGGGCCTTCAACAACTTGTGGTGGCCCTCTGCCTTGTTTCAGTTGTAGCAGCGTGGTTTTACGCAAAATGAGATTGAGACTCTCTCCAGCTATTTCAGCAACAAAACCGTCATCCTTCGTGATGGCGGCTCGGAAGTAGGAAAGACCCTGTCAAAAGGTTGTTCACAGGGCAGTGTTTTAGATCCACTCGTCTGGGTAGTTGAGTTCGACTCTCTCATACGGTTGCAGATGCCCAGTGGCTGCCACATCGTGGCTTATGCTGACGATGGACTGGTGCTGGTTGAGGGTAACGTGTGTGCCTAGATAGAACTTAAGAGCGACACTGGCATGTAAGGTACTAAGGTTGTGGAGTCTTCAGCATAAGATGGTTTTCAGTGCAGAGGAAAATCACTATGATGTTTCTTAAAGGTTGTCAAATTTTTATCAGTAATGATAAGTAATGGTTCTTGTACAAATAGATAAGAAGTATGTAATAATGTTAAATGCTTTTCCACTACTACCATTATAAAAGAAAAAACTAATAGATATTGAAAAGCCAAAGGTAATTTTAGACTATGTATTGCATATGGGTGGAGTTGATAGGGCCGACTGCTCTATTTCGAGTTATAGTTTTAGTGCAAAAAGTTTACAATGGTGGAGGAAACTTTATTTTTGATTGTTAGAGGTATTAGTTGTCAACAGTTTCATTCTGTATAATGAGTATCTCACTAGTTGAGACAACCAATAACATATATAAAAATCAAAGAATGTTGATTACTGGTTTGGTTAATGATGTCAGGAACACAAACTACTGTAAGAGAGGTTGACCTTCAACAAAAGATGAAGAATGGTTTAATGGCAATCTTCACATTATAAATAAAATACCTGATAACAAACACAAGGATTGTTCAGTGTGCTCCAATCATTCAGTCAAAGGTGGTAGAAGAGACATTGTATTTTGCTGTGAACATGTCCCAGAAATCATTTTACACCTAGAAAATTGTTTCAAGAAATATCACACTGAGAAAAATTATCGTAATTGACATGCAAGTCCTATTTTTTTGTGATTAAATGAAGGTTTTTGTAAAAAAAATTGAATTTTTTTTTTTATATAAGCAATTTAATATTTTTATTTATTGGCACAAATGTATTATATCTGAAAAGGAATACATTGAAGGTGACAAAATCAATATTGCTGAATAAATAAAGATTTTTTGAGAAAAATTAAAATTCCTTGTTATTTTTTATCAAACTTTTTATGTTGCTAATAACCAATTGTTAGAAATCTCTGCACAGTAAAGCAGTCCTTTGGTTGTGTTCTTGAGATTCACGGGGTGGCTTTTCAGTCTAATATTTATAATTTAAGAGGGCATTATAAAATAAATGTAAGTTTGATTAAGATATAGTACTGATCATTTGTCTTACCTAAATCTTTTCAAATGCAAATATACTTTTCGTTGAAGGTCTTGGTATATATTAACATCAACCTGTTTCAAATATGTTAATGCAATTTGAAGCTAATCATTTTTTTAAAACTATTATAAGAGTTAACCCCTCTGTCAAAAATTCATCAATAAATTTAAACAAAAGTTTACTACTACTGATAAGCAAGCTTGTAAAAATAGTTAACTGCAAAGTAACTAGTACTTCCGAGCCGGTTTTCTAACCTAGAAATAGACTTTAGTTAATTTGAAAACTTTCCAGGTATGGATAAAGTGTCAAGGAAACTTAATGAAAAGTTTCAGCTATAGCTTTGTCTTTAAACAAGAAATATAGCCTTACATTGAAACTCCTGTCATAGCAGTTTCATAAAAATCACTAACTAATTTACTAATTTTAAGGTTTATAGAGAAATCATGGTTTTAACTTCTGCAGTAAAAACATATAACATTGGCCATAATTTCATGTAACTAACTTCAAAAAATTTTCCCTCATCTAAAAATTGAAATATTAAAGTAAATTAACACTTGAACACATCTCATAGCTATCAATTAAAAACAATGTATGTTGTTATATTAAAATATATAGTATTAAAGTTCTTATTAAGAACTACCAAAATAAAGTCTCTGATAATAAACTATGATATAAATTTATGTTTATGAAAAATTACATAAATTTTTTAATGAATTATGTGTGTCACTCACTTAGGTGTTTACAATAGTACACTATACTTATCAACAACCTTTTATTATTAAGTAAGTTATTGCTACTTTCAGTTTAACAAATCATTGACTACATAATTGTTATTATAAAAAATAATTCTAGTTTTGTTTATGGTAATGCTAACAAAGGTATGTAAGCAATTTATTAACTTGGAAGTGGGTACGGTGGAGAACATATGATTTCATAACAGTGAAAGAAGACATGTGAGTGACAATACCTATACACAGTTTTTGTTTATAAAAACAAATGCAGAATTAAAATAGAAAACAATTTCATCTTTTTCTTTTTTCTGAAATTTACTCATTGCACCATAATTATCAATTACAATTTTCTCAAAATATAAAATTTAGTAATAAAAACACTATCTATACCAATATAAATAACTTGCACTTCATGTTAACTTACTTTTCTTGTTCCTTTTCAGCTTCAGTTCTTCGCTTCTCTAACAGCTCACCATAGAATTTTGACTGATCTCTTTTTTGTGCCTTGATATCAATTCCAGCAACATTTCCTCGACCAAAAAACTGAACCTATATAAAGAAAATTTATATTTTATGTAAAAAAACATTTTAAATAAAATGAGCTCAAAGATTAAGAAAAATGGCCTAAAACCAACTTTCTTTCTTTTGTTTTACTAGATTACATAATCAGATAATGTTAAATTACTTCTTTAAGAAGAAATTTATCAAGTATAGTACCCAGACTTCACTAGCCTGAAGTTATTGATAAATCAGTTTTTCTAATCAATCTATTCAGCTACAAATTAAAAAGTTCTGTAATAATGCGATCTATACAAAATTATTTTCTACATTTTTATGGTTTCATTGACTTCATTTTTACTCAAGAGAATATTCATAAAATCTTATTTTTATCAGTACTGCGTGATTCTGTTTGAACATGTTTTATAACTGCAAACATGAAATATACAAAAAAACAAAGGTATCTGAATAGAGGGAAACTACACTTTCAGAATTTTTTGGTTTAATGTAGCATTTCTTAAGTCAGGTTAAGGTAGAAGGGATTTTGTATACTCATTTTGTTTTATTACATTGAGATAACTATAAATGTTTTGCTAAAATTAAAATATAAACTATTTGTAATACAATATATGTTACTGAACAACTTGAAATTATGGATACTTTTTGTTTTGAAAATTCAATTTTTTTAATATGTAAAATACTGTTTAATAAAAATTTACTAAAAGGTAGATTAATTTATTTTATTATTCCCCACAAAAATTACTGCAATAAATCAATGTGTTGACCAAATAATTCATTAAAGCATACTAATTTTACATATAGTAAATATATGGTACAACACTTTTTTTCATACACCAAAAAGGAAGTATTTTGATGGCGAAAAATTTCAGTTTCCAGATTTCAACAGAAATATCTATTTTGACCATTTCATATCATGAATCCATTTTAACTAGTTTCAGTGTGATGTCTGTGTTCAGATTCGTTTTGTTTGTCCTCTTGCTAAATGTAAACATCTCCTGTCATCTTCTTCTTTCTCCTTATTTGTTAATGAACCAGCTGATCTTAATTACTGTTGGAATTATATGATTCTATCTTCCTTTAAGATGTATTAGCAACAACATTACTAAATTTTTATTGTTCTAACCAGACATATTTAATATATATTTAACATGCGAATACGTGTAAACTTAACTAAAAAGCATAAATTATTCTAACTCATGCAATGTTTAATTAATGAAGTGTAAATTTTGAAAATAAATATAGGAAGAGATTATTAATAATTGGTTATCTGGCATTACTTAATGTATATAGTTTAAACAATCAACGAATTGCTCCGCGACTGAAATTGTAGTACATTATTTTTGGTCCTTTGGGCTGGATCATTAAAAAATACAGATAAGATTGGATAATTAAATATTTATGTGAAATATGTGCATCACTGGAGCTTGGCAAATTCAATCTTTATTGATGATCTTCAATAATAATAATAAACTTATGAATGAATAAAAATATTATTTTGGAGTTTCTTCACTACATTGAAACTGGGTTTGTAATTTATGTTAACACCATTATCTATATAACATTATTTGTGTAATCTAGTTTTACTCTGTTTTTTGCCATATTAGTTACTGTAATCATTACAGATAATGAACAATTATTAAGACAAAGAAAATCAATTAAGGCTTCCATTACAACAATTGAACATTCGCAGATAAATCTGATGCATCACAAGATAACAGCTATACTTTGCAAGTCAAATTACAAAATCTGCTTGATTTATACCGCAAATATGATTCCATTTAGATAAAATTAGAAATGGACGTTGATGATGATAGTTTGTCTTTAGATTGAGAACAAGTTGAGGAAAATTTATGCAACATTTATTAAATAGCCAGCATAGAGTAAATAATCAAGAACATTCTGTAGACACAGCTATTAAACAATTACAACTGCAACTTATCAATTTACCATTGTTTAAAGGTGACATTCTTGAATGGCCTCACTTTTTAAATATATTTAATGATTTAATCCACACTCGAAAAGATTTAAAAATTACATTATTTACATTTGTCATTAAGAGACGAATTCTTAACCATTGTCAAAAATCTTCCATTAAACAATGAAAAATAATTTTTTTAAAAAGAGAATCATTAGATCTATCTAAATTCATTAATAACATTTCTTCATTTCCCATCTCACTTGAAGCAATGCAACTTCTAGTTAACATATTCAAATTCATTGTAATTCAATTTCTAACAACAAGGCTAGATTATAGTACTGCCAGATTGTGGAAGGAAAGATTATCAAACAAGGGCTGTCCAAACTTTCAAGAGTTCCTAGAATTTCTTGAGACCAGATGACATATCTGGAAAATCTTAGTTTAACTACTTCAAACTCACAATTCAGTATTGGAAATGTTGGACAACAATACAACAATGCATTTAAATCTCATCGCAAATATCCTACTTCAAACATTAACAAGATTCATTAACAACATAATGTTATTATTCTAAAACAGATTTAATCATTGTTTATTTTGTAATCTCAATCATCAATTACAAAAATGCAAAGAATTTTTAAATTTATCATAGGATGAATGAAGAGACTTTTTAGAACATAATAATTGTTGTCTTATATGTTTTCACAAAGGTCATAGTAATAATCAATATTACTCAAATAACTTATGTGATTTATGTTAAAAAAGGCAAAACACACTCATTCATACTGATAAAATTAATGGCTCTAAATTAAGTACCGATAAATTAAATAATAATGACTACAAAAATGTAATTTTGTCTGCTGCTGTATGTAATGTGGATGACGTTTTTCATCATTCTCATTTGCATAGAACTCTATTTAAGACTCAGGCAGTCAATTAAATTTTTGCACATATAAGTTTACTTGCAAATTGGGACTACAACTCAATGAAGAAGATTTGCCTATTTCAGGCATATAAAATCCATTGGTCATATCTGATTATAGTGTAGTAATTACATTGCATTCACGATACAAAAACTTTTCATTCATTGATCATTCAACTGTACTTGAAAATTTTTGGAAAATTCATGAAACTGATTCTGATGTTTCAGCTAATGAAACTTCTACATGTGAATCACACTTCCAACTTAATACCACTAGCAACAATCAAGGCTGATTTATTGTCTCATTACCATGTACATCTGATAAACTCTGACACAGTGATTCTTTCATTAATGCTAAAAATAGGTTCTTATATCTGGAAAGAAAATTATGCAACAATTCTAATCTTAAAAGAGAATATTCTGCCTTGCAAGAACACTTAAGATTAGATCATAAGTCATTACTTAATTCTGACAATTTATTAACTAATGAAGCAGATGTATATTACTTTACCTCACCACCCTATATTTAAGCCCACAAGTTTAACTACTAAAATGCAAGTTGTCTTTGATGGCTCAGCTAAAACCTCTAATGGTTTATCTCTTAATGATACACTATTAATTGGGCCTGTTATCCAACAGGATTTATTCTCAATAATATTTAGATTTAGAATTCATAACATGTCATTACATTGGACATAGTGAAAATGTATCGTGAAATACTAGTTAAACCTTATGGCACTAATTTACAATGCATTTTGTGGCATGAATCTCCAGAAAAACTACTACAACATTTTGAACTTCGAACTATAACACATGGAACTGCTTCTGCTCCATACTTAGCCACTAGATGCCTAATTCAAATATCAAATAAAAACCACATAGTTTTCTCATTAACATGCAATGCTATTAGAAACAATTTTTATGTTGATTATTATATTTCAGGCTCTGACCATAGTTGGATTAAGCTATCCAACTAAAGGTTGATGTTTCTAATCTACTCCAATGTTATGGTTTTCCATTTCATCAATGGTTCTCTAATAATCATAATATTGCTACTCCTGAGCATAACTGTTCTATTCGTTTAGCCCAGGAACATGAGTTACATATCTTAAGCATTTTATGGAACAATTCTAGACACATTATCATTTCAAATTACTCAATCTATTGATACTAAAATTTGTACTAAAAGAATTATTCTCCCTATTATTGCAAGAGTATTTGACTCATTAGGTCTTATTGTTCCTATTTTTTTCTATCACAGATGTTTTATGTAATCTTTATGGCAACTTAAAATTAATTGGGATGATTACCCACAACGAATTGGATATCAATGGTATAAATTATACAATCAAGTGCACTTGAATTAATTAAGTTAAGTCATTCAATTAAATTCAACAATGGCACTGAGATTACCTCAATTCAAATACACATACATATTGATGAAATACATTTGTATTCTCAACAATAGCACTGTCCTGGATTCATGGCCATCTGTCTGCGTGGAAGGTATTTATAAGTAATAAAATTACTGAAATTCAAATGGATACCTCAAATGCTAAATGGCACTATATTAAGTCTTTGGAAAATCCAGCTGATGTATTGTCTAGGGGTTGTAATCCAAGTAAATTAAATGATATGTCACTTTGGTAGCTCCTTGGCTCTTACAATTTTCATCTTATGGCCCAAATAAGTTAAAAAATTAATTTTATGATTATAGTAAGGATCCAGAATGTCTTATAGAAAAACGTAAAAATATATCGACATTTTTACTACACACTGTTTTAGTTGACTATATACAACAATTTTCATCTTTATATAAGCTAATTCCTACATTTAGCTTTTGTTTCTGATTTATGCACAATCTTAAATTAAATCGGTTCAAACGAATCACTGGTCACTTAACTACAAGGGAATTAAATCAGACCCTTAATTTTTTCATAAAGATCTCAACATGTATACTTTAGTGATGAAATAAATAAACTTAAAAACAATCAAATTATTTCTGATCAAAGTAAAATCATTTCACTTGACCAATTTCTGGATGACTTAGGACCACTATGAGTGGGAGGTAGATTACAACACTTTATTATATTATCAAGCTAAACATCCTATTATAATACACTCAAAGGCAAATATAACTTAATTAATTATTACTGCTGAGCATTTACATCTTTTACATTCCGGCATACAATTGACGCACCATTCATTACACCAAAAATACTGGATCTTAAATGCTAATACAAGCCTTTCATCAATCATTAATAAATGTTTGAATCATTTTGTTTTAATAAAAAAAATCAAATTCAACAACTAGGTCAGTTATCATCTTTCAGAGTAATACGTTCTCGTCCATTTTCTGTCTGTGCAATAGACTATGGAGGTCCACATACACTTTGTGATGGCAGGCAGTAGTCCAAAGCCTTTAAGTAAATCTTATATTGCACTTTTATATGCCTCAGTACCAAGATAATTCATTTAGAATTAGTCTCTGATTTGACTACACAATCATTCATAGCAACACTCAAGAGTTTTATTTCACGAAGAGGTATTCCTACCCAAATCTTTTCCAATAACGGTTCCAACTTCTGTTTGCCAAAAATATTTTGTATGACTTATTTAAATTCTTAAATTCGGAAAATTTAAAATCAAACATTCAAGTCTTTTCATCCAAATAAAACATATCATGGCCATTTATTTCACCTTCTTCGCCCCATTTTGGTGGCTTATGGGAGAGCGCAATTAAAAGTGTAAAATATCATCTACGTTGTGTAGTAGGACAAACAATTTTGAACTTTGAAGAATTGTGTATGGTTTTAACACAGGTCTGTGTTAAAGAATTTATTTAAAGAATTAAGACAGGCCTGTCTTAATTCTTGTCCCATTTTTACTGTTTTAACAGATCATAGGGACCCAGAACCACTTTCGCCTGGACATTTCCTTATCAGTTGTCCACTTATGTCTTTACCTGAACTCTATTACAAAGTAATTGAAATTAACTGCCTAGGTCGTTGGCATTTACTCCAGAAATTCATCCAATCCATCTGAAAACTATGGTCTAAGGACTTCATTAACTCCAGCAGAGAAATAAATGGTATTTCCCTTCGCGTAATCTGTCTATTGAAGACTAAGTATTAATCTCTACGGAGAACTAATATCACCAATGCAATGGAAATTCAGAATTATCACTAAAGTTTATTCAGGTCCTGAACAATTAGTTCGAGTCATCGATTTAAAGACTGCTAATGGTCAACTCCGAAGACTTTGCATAAGTTGTGTTTGCTGCCAGCTGCTACAATTAATTGAATATTGTTTATTTAAAAAAAAACCTTTCACATATTACTAATTGAGAATATTTCTAAAATAATAATTTTATTGATTGTATTATACTTTTTCATTGCAATTCATTTATTGTGTTTTATTAATATGCTTTCAATTGTGATTTATGTTATAGTCATGTTAGATATTGTTACAATGTAATATTCTGTAATTATATCAATATATGTATATCTTACTCATGTGCTCTTAAACTTCTAACACTCTACTCTTCGGACTAATTATTATACTACATTTACATGTACATATATACTACACACAGGCACACTCACTATATATTAGATGCAATAAGTCATCATTGTTTACACTTTCTAGCCAATGATACCAATGATAATTCGGGTCATTGGACACATCTTGCAACAGGTGCGTCAGGAACAACATATTTAAAGAAATCCTAATCGCTACAAGATTAAACGTACAAGTTTGCAAGAATTTATATATTTACACATATTATAACAAAGTTATTAATTAATATTATGCTAGTAACTTCAGTAAAATCCTCTTCACGGATCGCAATATTCACACCGCGAAGTCTCCGTCTACCCGTGAAGAGGATACACCTACTTTTGGTAGGAGACACCTCCATATTATTTCTTGCTAGCCACTCGTCTACCAATCTAAGGGAGAGATTAGCCTTTGCCTCCACAGCGTCTAGCTCCCGATCTTCAACCAGTACAGCAACGTCGTCGGTATATGCTACGATAGTAACGCCGTCTGGGTAATTAAGCCGAAACACGAAATCATAAAAGAGGTTCCAAAGCAGGGGTCCCAATATGGATCCCTGTGGGACACCACCAAAAATCTGGTACCTCTCCGTCCCCTCAACCGTGTTGATCTCTGTCCATCTGTCACTGAGATAACAATTTATTTGATTAATCAAATAGTCACTTATATTCATTCCTCTCAACGCTGCCATTATAGCCGACCACAGAACGGACCCAAACGCTTTCTTTATATCAAGCTGTATCATTAGCGGTATCCTTCTCGTCCGCCAAGTGCCCTGTCGGACCTCTGTTGCCCATCACACCACCCTATTTATTGCGTCTACCGTCGAGCGACCCTTACGGAAACCATATTGCTCATCGTGCAGGCTGTTGTTTCTTTCTAATTCTTCTTGTAGCCTGATTGCTACAAGCCTTTCCACGACTTTGCCCATGTTGTTTATTAAGCTTATTGGACGGTAGTCGTTGGTGCCAAGACTAGCAGCTGATTTAGGTAGAATGGGTTCAGGGAGTGAAGGTTGCTCTGAGAAAAAAGGAATGAGTACAGAGAATCAATATTAAGGATATAGACACCCTTACCACCAAGGAAGAGGTAGCTACAGTGGTAACTGAGATAATCGAGTTGGATGAGGGGAGAAAACAGGCCATTAAACTGAAACCTGCTCAGTCAAACATCCAAGTGCCACTCTGGCAGTTCCTGGTGGAAAGGCTGAGAAGTTAATACAGAAGGGGTGCCTGCAGATAGGACTGATGTCCTGCAGGGTGGCCCTGGCTTTGGAGCAAGAGAGGTGTTACTAATGCTGGGACCTTGGCCATAATGTTGCCTTGTGTAAGGGCCCAGATAGGTAAAAACAATGTTTCCAATATGACAAGGAAGATCACATTAAGGCAGGATGCCAAGAAAGAGTTGTTTGCAGAAGATGTGGCGTGGAGGGCCATTTTAAGCACAGCAGATAATGTGCCAAAAATGATCATGCAATTCAATGTAAACAGGAGTAGATGCTCCCATGACCTCTTATGGGTTTTAGAAGATAGGCTGGGGGAGATATAATGGCAGTTGCTGAGCTAAACTGGGTTGTGGTTTTTAAGGGTGGCTGGAGCAGGGATCTCAGAGATTGTGCTGTGATATTGGTGGCAAGACCGGGGTTAGCTGTCACCTGACAGGGTTGGGGGATGGCTTTGTATGGGGTGGAAGGTGGTTTTTAGTTGCTATGCCTCTCCCAACAGTAGCATAAAGCATTACAGAAGATTTCTGGATGATTTGGCGATGGCAGAGAGGGGTCACACAGGCACTGTAATTGTGCTAAGTGATTTTAATGCCAAGAGCCCAGAAATAGGAGGAGTGACCCTCAATGAGAGAGGGAGACTGCTGACAGAGATGATGGCATCGCTAAACATGGTATGCATCAACATGCAGGGAGTACCTACCTTCTTGAGAGGAGCATTGGAATCCGTCCTCGACCTGGCATTCATTTCTGATGTAATGGCAGAAGCTGGGCGATGGCAGGTTCTCGATGAGGAGACGCTCAGCAACCATCAATGTATTGAGGAGGTCGTTGAGCTTCGGGATAAAATGTCAGGAAGAATGGGATAGGCCATGCCTACTCAGGCCCTCAAACATCCAGCATTTACAGATGACCTTCATAGAGAAATTGGCACCGGCACAACAAGAGGACGGGGAGGAAGTTAATATTGATAATGTCATCCAGGACGCATGTACTTTGGCTCTGAATAGAAGAATGGTGTGGACGTGTCTGAAGCAGATCTACTAGTGGCCTGAGGAGATTGCTGAGCTGCGGAGGATCTGCGTCTGCAAGAGGCATATCCTCACTAGGTTACAAAGAATGGATCAAGAAGCATCCGAGAGAGCTATGGTAGAATGGAGAAATTCTACAAGGAGCCTCCAAAGGGCTATTAATACAGTTAAGCGGGATAGATGGAGGGAGGTCTGCGCCCAGTTAGATGAGAATCTCTGAAGCATGGCATATAAGCTGGTGACAAAGAGGGTGGGAAGGTCATTTTCCAGACTTCCCGAGATGTACCTCCGGGAAACATTGGCAGTTTTTTTTCTAAGAAATGTGGCTCCAAGATGGAGGGAGCTGGTGACTTTGGAATTCCATGTGTCACTTTGGAGGAGCTGTGAAACACAGTTTCTTGATTCCACCCAAAGAGGAGCCCAGGTGTGGATGTCATGCTTGTAGAGGTGGTGAAGGTGTTGATGGAGGCCTCTCCATCCACCTTTTTGGGTCTTCAATGACTGTCTATTTAAAGAAAGTATTTCGACACCATGGAGGTGGCGAGGGTGGTCCTCCTGTCTAAAAACAGTTGGAGGAGAGAGTGGCCCAGCAATATACAGACCGGTTTGCTTGCCTGGTAGCCTGGGTAAGATGTTTGAAATTATATTGGTGAACAGGCTGCAGGAGGAGCTGCGGAGTTCAGAAAGCTTCTCTGATAAACAATATGGCTTTCAAAAGAGCAGAAGTGCATTGGAAACTATCCAAAGAGTGATGGAGGTGGTGGAGGGGGCAGCCTGGAGGTCCAGGCATGTAAGTAAGATTCCCCTGCTGGTTCTCCTGGATGTCGCCAATGCCTTCAACACGGTGAGACAGGAGGCCATTTTGCAGCAGTTGGAGGGAAGAGGTATCTCACCGTACCTGCTGAGGATGGTACGACAGTACCTCAGATGAAAGGAACTGAGAATTATGTCTGAAGAAGGGGAGGAGATCATTGTACCCATGCAGCATGGAGTGTCACAGGGATCAATCCTGGGCCCCATTTCGTGGAACGTGGTGTATGAAAACCTTCTTTGGAAGGAGTGACTGCCTGAAGTGGAGTTGGTGGAGACAGCGAAGGAACTGCATAAGGTGGTGAGGATTGCAACAGGGACAGTTGAAAAAAAGACCTGGGTTCAGGGGCAGGGACTACAACTGGAAGCCAAGGAGACAAAAATCATATCAATGACAGGGAGACAGTGTATACCCTCATTTTCTATCAAAGTGGATGGGGAGGAGATTGCCCTGAAGGATGGGGCCAAGTACCTGGGAGTATGATTTCACAGGACAAGGGGCTTTGCCTTTCATGTGCAGCAGGTGGCCATGAAGGTGGAGGGAATGTCCTCAGCACTGATGAGGCTGATGGCCAATGTCGGGGGTCCCAGGGCATCTAAATGCAGGATGTTAGTGTCTACGGTGGTGTCGGCCATCTTGTATGTGGTGCCAGTATGGTGGGAGGCCTTCAGGATAGGGAGAAATGCCTGGAGGCTGAACAGTGTATATAGTAAGTTGGCAGTCAGGGTGGTCCAACTATTCAGGACAGTGTCACTGAATGCTTCACTAATGATGGTGGGAATGCCATCATTGGAGGCTTTCCTTGCAGTCAAGGAAAGAAGGGACAGGACCACAGAAGGCAAAGAGGAAGCGAGAAGCCACATGTTTACTGAATGGCAGGAGAGCTGGAGGAATGCAAAAGGACATTGGAGCTATATTTTTATACCAGAGGTAGCTGCAGGGGTCAGTAGACCACATGGGGAGGTGGACTTCTGGACAGCTCAGTGGCTAATTGATCACGGGTCGTTTGGGGTATATATCCGCAGGATTGGAGGGAGGCGTACAGATCAATGTCAGTATTGCAAAAAAACAGACATAGTGGAGCACATCATTTTTGTGTGTCCAGGTGGAAGGAAGAATTGCCATGTGACAGTTTGGACTTGCCAGGGAGAGTCATGCAGTAGATACTCTCATCCGGTAAGGGTTGGACCATATGTGCTCAGTGGTTTAGAGGAGTGGTCCACCAGAAACTACTGGAGGAAGTATATGAGGGGGACAACAAGGATGTCGGTTGAGGGTGGTGCTGGGCACCAGCTTTGGAGGTGCGGGGTAGGAGTGTCTCGGCATTGTCATCACCAATGGCTCCTGTAGGATGTGTTCCTGCCTGAGGCCGGCATAGCTGTATGGGGTTAAGAAGAATCCACTTGTATATTGTATATATTGAGTTGTAAATATAATGTGAATGTGATGGGTAAATATTTGTATGAATATAAAGTGTGCCTGTGATGCACGTGGTACAGAGGTTGTATCTTCAAGTCAGTTCCAGCACCATGTTCTGTGAGGGATTGGTTTTTTTAGTAGATCCTACTGCAGTAGGTGATGAATCCCACACACCCAGTATGTACAGGCTGCTGGGCGTTTGGTTTAGGCAAATTTTTCCACTTCCAACGTAAAACAACAAAAAAACAAACAAAAAAAGATGTCTAATTCAAATAGCTAATGAAAATGAGAATCATTTTCCACCAGGATATACGACCATTGGAAATGATTTTTATGTTTATTCCCGTCCTATCTTCATTATTTCAGCAAATAATAGAGATCCAGAACCTCTATCTTCAGGGTAGAGATTACTTAGAAGTAAAGTAAGTTGGTCTTTTTTTAACCTTGAACATACTTTGGCAAATATTATAATACAGAAGATGATATGTATGACAAGTAGATTAAAAAAATGCTACATCTTTGGTGGGAATTAAACCTGATATAAAAATTCAAAGACATTAATAATAAATTGGAGTAAAGCTAATATAACAAAAACTCCTTTCGGTATGCTGGAAGGCAGAAGTAGATTTCACTGGGGAAAAATATGGGGAGGCGAACTTGTATTGTATGAGCTCGTATCAAACACTACTTTTCATGTTTTATGGATACTACGTTTTCTCATTAGACCACAAGCTATTGCTGAATTTATTAAGACTTCCTTTTGAATTTTCCTGAACTGTTTGACAACATAACTATTTGAGGTTTAGTGGGAGATTCTAGGTTTGTCTCTACAATGTTTTAAGAAAGTTTAATTTAAAAACATGTATAACTGTAACAACAGTGATATTGAGATGATTTGAAAGTACAATAGGCCTACATTACCCACATAAAATACTGTCACTTGCAAAAATTAAAATATACACAGTACTAAGTCACAGCAGTTTAAATGTGTTCACTTCAAATTCACTCAATACGACAATGGTTTTATATATAAACAAGTTTCACACGTTCAGCAACTGGAAAGCCTCTTCTTACAATTCCAACAATATTTCGGTCATCCCCTGCTGTAAGGGTTAGTAGTAATATCAAAAATCATTTCAGAAAAAATTTTTATGTACTATTTAGAGGTCTAATGACTACTTTAAACAGATTTGATCCTATGCCTATTAAGGGAGCTATAAATTTTTTTTGGGAACTTTAAACGAATCTAATATTTTACTTAATAAGAAAGTTACAGCGATTTATTTTTTTGGAAAAGTCCCCATTTCTAGCCTCATGGTCCGATTTTGCCCATTAACGAACTCGAGTGAGATTTTTGGTCGTTATACTTTATGTAACAATTTGAAAATGATTGGCATAAAATTACGGCAGTTATTGTGTCCACAAGAAAGTGAAAAAAAAAAAAAAAATATATATATATATATATATATACAAATATATTTTTGAGAAATCTTCAGTAATGTGACATTGGCTGGCCAGGTTACATAGTATAAATTTTCTATTTATTTTATTTTACTTTAAAATTTTTTAATTATGATGTCATACTTATATATATGCAGTTATTTAATTTAATTGACTTCATATGTTTTTGTATATATGATTATAATCTTTTAATTTTAATTTAAAAAAAAAAGAAAAAAAAAGTATATGGGTCTTGTAAGTATTGACTTTAGAAAAATCATTAATATATAAATGTATATATAAATCTTTGGACTGACAGTGGTTTTGGGGTCTGGGGGATGTGAAACGTGAAGATATGTTGAAATTTTCTTGAAGCCAAATCATGGTACCCATTACAATAGGTACTTTCTTTTTATGAAATCTACCTAAAAAGGGCCTGAAAATACCAATGCAAATTATGATTTAAAAAACCATTAACTAAATATAGATAAATAATCTATGATGAAAATGAGGCAGGATATTACAACTAAATATACTCACTAAACAACTGTATTGTTTACATGGCACATTCATATTATTATTAATTCATATTATTAAACTAACCTGATGTCGTTCTTTATACAGAGGATTATAATCGACTGATGTATCCTCCGATGCATCCCAATCAAATACAAACTTTCTGTCATTCAACCTTCTAACTCTTCTTTTCTTTTTAATTATTCCCAAGTACCTTTCTTTAATAGCTTCACTCTCCTTTTCTTTATCTTTAGAAACTTCTTTTTCTTCTGCATTTCTTTCTCTGACTCTCCTGCAATACCCATAAATAATTCCTTTTATACAGCCTTAAAGTTTTATACCAATACACAGAAACGAAAATAAGTGTCTAGCCTATCTATGCATGATTCTCAGTATGGAAGCTGGAAATGGTGATAGTATACATTTAAAAATTTAATTGAAAAGTCAATAGTGTTTGTACTTCTGCTACATAAGTTCATA
Organism: Lycorma delicatula; assembly: GCF_047948215.1. Classification (NCBI taxonomy): domain Eukaryota; kingdom Metazoa; phylum Arthropoda; class Insecta; order Hemiptera; family Fulgoridae; genus Lycorma; species Lycorma delicatula. The sequence goes on from NC_134455.1 coordinate 30,433,542, forward strand.
TAAATATATGTTAAACAAAGTTCTAATTTATCTAAATTACCCCCTTCACTCACCATTTAAAATAAACTTTATTGCAGAGTGACTTACTGTATGTCGTCAGGTTAGGGAGCTTACGTCAGTGGTTTTAAAATCACTACTGGTATTTTAATTTTACTATCTATATGTAATTTAAAACAATATGTTATACGAGGGTTATTTTTTTTCAGGGTCCGATCGGTCACAAAATTAAAACCACAGTGAAAATAAATAAATTTTATTTGTAACAAGTACTTACATAGTTACTCTATTTCTCTACATAGTCGCCACTCCGATTTAGACATTTGTCATAGCGTGGTACCAACTTTCCAATACCCTCATCATAGAATGGAGCCGCCTGTGTTTTTGGCCATGTTTCTACACTGGTGTGCAGCTCGATGTATGTGCCAAAATTTTGTCCTCCTAGCCAGCATTTCATGTGAGCAAAGAGGTGAAAATCAGATGGAGCCAAGTCCGGGCTGAATGGTGGGTGATCAAACACTTCCCAATGAAAACGCTGCAGGAACTTCTTTGTTACAGCTGCAGTGTGCGGCTGAGCATTGTCATGGAGAAAGACAATGCCTGATGACAACATTCCTCTCCACTTATTCTGAATTGCCCTTCATAGACGTTGAAGAGTCACACACTATGAGGCTGCAGTGATGGTCGTGAAACATGAATTCCACCAAGAGAACTCCATTCCTGTCCCAGAACACAGTAGCCATACACTTTCTATTGGAAAAGGTTCGCTTGAACTTCTTTGGTTTACTGGAAGAATGAGAATACATCCACTGTTTGGATTGTTCTTTTGTTTCTTCAGTTGAAATGGACCCATGTCTCGTCCTCTGTGACAATGTTGTTCAAAAAATCTTCTCCTTCATTGTGGTAGCGCTGCAGAAATGTTAGGGAGGTGTCCATTCTCATTGTTTTGTGATGGTCGGACAGCATCTTGGGAACCCATCTCGCACACAGTTTGTGGTACTGAAGTCTCTCACTCACAATGGTGAAGACAGCTGACCTTGAAATTTCAGGAAATGAATCATTCAATACAGAAATTGTGAACCGACGATTTTCTCGAATTGCCTTATCCACTCGCTCAACGAGATCACCAGTTGACACTCGCTTCCTTCCCTGACTGCCTGCATCATGAACATCTGTACATCCTGCTTTAAAGTTCCTGCACCATCGTCGCATTTTGCTGTCACTCATTGAAGTTTCACCATACACATTACTTATTTGTCAATGAATTTCAGCTGCATTACACCCCTCAGACTGAAGAAATCGAATTACTGTACGCACTTCACATTTGGTGGGATGGTATTGTTGTAGACATGTTTACGTGCTTACATGTTCAGAACTAAATGAAGTGACATGGCGTGATTGAAGGCCATACTAGAGAGACTCTGCGCAACATATATGTGCAAAGGTTCTTCCGTTTTTTGTGCGGGTTTTTATTTTGCGACCGATTGAACCTTGAAAAAAATAACCCTCGTATAATTTAATTTAAAGTGCAGAAATAGCAATTTTAAAAACCAATAAATAACTGTTCCTATTTGTTGAATAAATCTCTATTTTGAGTTACATGTTTCCTATTGCATTTTTCATTAAGTGGAATATACTACAGGGAATCACTATGTCATGCCCTCAGAAATGCAGATGTTTAGGACTAAAAGTGATATTGGTAGAACTATTTTTACCAAATGGTAAAGACAGGGAAGTAGCTCCTTGCTCCAAGTACCTTCATTAAACAGTGAAGATCACTACTTGGAGGAAGGAGCAACTCTAGTGTTATAGTTGCTCAGATGCTTTACATATCTGAGTGTGTTTGAGTATTCTGTATGCATATTTCCAACTTTATAGATCTTCTCTAAGTATTCTGAGAAAGGTTTTTCTAGTAACTGTACAGAACATACCAAAATATGACATAACTTCTGATTAGTATATTCTTAAACTAAGCTGCTTATTTTAAAGTTTTTACTACCAAGATCAGTGAGGTTAACACTGGCACTAGAAAACTTAACATTTGTTCAAATTAACATTTTACTGTGAAATATTATTTTATTAAAAAATCAGCAAAGTTTTACATCATTTCTATGCACTTTTTCATAATTCCTTGCAACCATTCAGTAAGATATCATGTAATGCAAGTCATAAGTACATGAAGGATCTTTTCAACAAACATATTCTTTCCATAACCTTTCTTCAATGTAACTATCTGAGAGCATTTTAATGTACAAATATATACCTCATTAGAAGAACAATACCAAAAAAATCATGCAAATTGGGCAGATTCAAGCGCACTGAGCTAAACAGAATAAAAATGTAATGTTATATTAATGATTTAGTAGTAGTAGTAAGGAGCTCTTGTAGTAATACAATGAAAAACAGTTTACTAAAAAAAAATTACATTATTAAAATCATTTTGCTTTGGAGGTTTTTAACATACTAAGCATACATACTACCTACATAACTAATACGTACATACATACATACAAAGCTTCAACAGAATCATTATTAAATATTTTTTCTGGTTACATATATTCCAATCCAAAATATCATATTAAGTCTAAGAACACATTCAACAAGTCAGAATACATTTTCAAGATACAAAGATTAATAATCAAATTAAGACAGTATTTATTTAATTAAATAAGGGAAGGTGAATATTTTAATTGGCCAAAACATGGTTTATAGTCAAATTAAGTGAATATTATTAAAATTAATAATTCTTGCCTGTAATCTTCATTTCTTCTTGAATCTTCTAATGCTTTAGCATTTGCTTCTCTAGCAAAATCCTCTCTCCTTCTTCTCTCTTCATCCATTTTTCGTCTGATTGTTTCCACTTCTTCTTGCCGTTTTCTAAGTGCTTCAGCAGCACGTTCTTCTTTAGTCAAAAATTTTGGCTAACAGAAACAGGAACATTTTTTTTTGTTACAAAAACAGTATACAAAATAGATATTAAAGAATATATTAATTACATGGAATAGAAAAAATGACAATTATATTTTTCAGACAATAATATTTCTTGAATGAATCTAATGTTTTTCTACTGTTAATAGTGCAGCTAAATATTTTTATACAAAAATAATTATACTATGCCAGGCTTCATTATACCAAACTTGACTTTATTAGTCCAGACTCAACAGGATTTAATTTTATAGTACACACAGTCTCAATAATTAATCAAGAAAATACATCACTCATTTTTTTGACACTGCAAGACCCTTTTCCCGGTTGTGCTATGGCTGTGTGATTCACTGATATGCAAAAACCTAGATCAAGAAGCACTTCAAAAGCTACAATCAAAACAAGTACTGTACAACAAGAAAAAAATGATACAGGAAAAATTATAGTATGAAAAAATGTTCCATTATACTGGCAATAAAATTTAGTTAAAAACTAAGAAAATTAAGTTTTTACATCTAAGTAGTGCCCTACTGTTATTAGATGTACTTAATTAAAACACTGCAGAATGATTTCCAGCGTTGGAATGAGATGATGTGTTGAGATCTGCTTCTTAATCATTGGGAATTTTTTATGCACTTTTATTTTTAATATGTTTCTAATTTGTTTTATTTTCATACATTTTTATTTTATCATCATATTAACTTGAGACATTGTGGAACCTAAATTAAATGAAATTTTTATGTAAATAGCTTACCTTAGTTGGATAGATAACATGCATCAGTGAGATACATAACACATGTTATAAATAAATCATTAAATGATCACACTGATTTAACAGATACAAACTATTTTGTAAGTAGTGCGCAAATTTAAGAAAATATAACTCCAGTATTGTTTCATGGATTTAATCAACAGAGCCAGACATGAGCACCTCAACCTAAAGTGATTTTTGTGCAATTTTCATGTTCAGATTCTTCTAGGTTAGTTATGTGTCTTAACATAGATGTAAAAGACTGGTCTATCCAATCAAAACCTATGCCAGGAAGAGAAGGCATCCAAAATTGAATTTCTTGTATTTTGAAACTTTTCACACTTCCAAGAGTAATCAATTCTTTATAGTCTTGAGTATAGTATATTTAGAGTCTTGTCTAAATAACAATAATATTTTAATTTCCTGACAAACCAAGATCAGTCAACAGAATAACAATATTTATCACCAGCTGTGAAAACTTACCTAAAGCTGCTTCTAAAGTTAGTCAATAACTTAATGTAGATTGCAGCTCTGACCATTAAAATACAAAGCATCTATATAAAATATCAGATAGTTCCTCAGATTATATAATAAATTCTTTTATTTTACTTAACAGTAATTTTGAATAGTTGCAGATTACTTCAATAAATCCCCTTTATTGTGTTGTCAGACCTCATGACTTTTCAGAATGCTTCCTACAGCCTGAAATGAAGTCTAAATAATCATTTAATCATTAATCACAAAGTCTGAATAATCTTCATTGGAATGATCATTCTTCAAATTGCCAGAAAAATTCCAAAAGCAATCATTCTTGCCTCTGCTAAAATGCTAACATCCAAAGTAATTAAATCAATCAAATGTAATTACATTCTATATGTACGAAGAAGTCAAGAAGTCAAGTTTTTGGGGATTATCATAATTATCTGAGTACGCCTCATACATTCCTTCATTTAGTTCCTAAGATTTATCTACATGAGGTTTAACCATATGTTTTGTTTTTTCACTAAATGAACACACACAATAGTGGACTGTATAACATTTTTATTGTAATGAATACTAAGACAATATAATACTATGTAACATTTAAATATTCAAGATATTGTAACATTTTAACACTATGAATGCTTAAGACAGCACACACATCCGTCTTTCACAATATCTCACCACGCACTGAAACTACGCACAAAAGAATCCCCACTACCTCACACTCACACATCAACATACATCAGAACGCAACAAACATGCGAATGATACCAAACATACCCCCCACCTTGAAGGGCCACCTTCAAATGAACAAAAAAATGTAATGGACATGCATGCAAGTTATAAAATTTGTATGGTAGTCTATTCTTGAAGTGGTAATTGACAGAGTCTAGTAACAGCTCTTTTAAGAACACCATTTGCAGTTCTAACTGTTGCAACCCTGACACATCCATCCTTCCCTGGATGAAGTTGGAGTATGCGTCCCATGTTCCATCTAAGTGGGGGTAAGTTATCCTCCTAAATTATGACCAGGTCGCCAACTAACAATTTTTTAGATGGAGATTGCCACTTTACTCATTGATGTTGATTGTAGATCTGGCTCTACGGGAGAAGTTATTACATCACCAATTAAGAAGTGTCCAGGAGTTAATGGAAATAAATCATTTGGATCACTGGATAAAGGAGAAATAGGACGGGAGTTTAAACATGCTTCTATCATTGTTAGTATAGTGTACATTTCTTCATATGTGAGGGTAGCATTGCCTACGATTCTTCTTAGGTGGAATTTTAGGGACTTCACAGCAGCTTCCCATAATCCACCGAAATGGGGTGCTCGTGGAGGTATAAAGTTCCATGTAATGTTGTCTTGAGCTAGTCACCTTTCTAATTTCTCCTTGTGATCATTGCTGTTAATTAAAGTTCTAAGACCCTCAAGTTCCTTGTTGGCACCAATGAAATTGGTGGCATTGTCCAAAAACAATTAAGACACCTTTCCCCGTCTTGACATAAATCTTTTAAGAGCTCCAAGGAATGACTCTGTTGTTAAATCTCCTACTAACTCTAAATGTACAGCCTTTGTTACCATACAGACAAAAACTGCAATATACGTCTTGTCTGGAGTAATTCCTCTCCTTCTGCTTGCTCGTACCATAACCATCAACTTCTCCTTTTTCCATTCTCTGTTGAGCTCTGCATTGTTTTGATTCAATTCTGGCTGAGGCCAATTATCTTTATTTTTGGAAAGCCAAGTTGAACCCTTCCACCACATTACAACATCAGCAATTTTGCCTGGGCTTAGCCCTCGTGAAACATAATCTGCTGGATTATCTTCACTTCTCACATGTCTCCATTCACAATGACCGGTTAATTCACTGATTTGAGCCACTCTAACTGCTACAAAGGTTTTCCACTGCTTAGATGAAGATTTTATCCATGCTAAAGCCACTGTCTGACCAGAGAAAACACTTAGGTGTTGAAGTCAATTTGAGTGCTGAAATTACCCTTGTGACCAGCTGAGATAACAGGACTGCTCCACACAATTCCAGTCGTGGTAAGGACACTTGTCTTATAGGTGCCACATGTGATTTTGCACAAATTAATTCGGTGGAGATAGTGCCATCAGCTAACTCACATCGCAAATAAATGCATGCACCATAAGCCACAGTAGAAGCGTCACAAAACCCATGGATCTGTATCTTTGTCGCATTGGCTGCACAAACCTTACAAGGTATATGCAACAATTCGAGTAATGATAATTCGGATACAAAATTGTTCCAAGATAATTGCAGTTGATCTGATAGTGGATCATCCCATCCAACCTTCAGCTCCCAAAGTCGCTGCATGAAAGCCTTTGCCTTCAGTATTACTGGTGCTAACAGCCCCAATGGATCAAACAACGAAGCTATTCTTCCAAGCACATTTCTTTTGGTAATTAATCGCTGATGATTGATGATTAATCGCACATGAAATTGTCACCTTTTGCATCCCACATGACACCTAACATCTTAATAGGCTGAGATTCATCTGCCCATGGACCAATGCAATGCTGTTGTTTATGCTTCTCGGGTATATTATCTAACAGTTGTGGATGATTTCCACACCATTTCCTTAAATGAAATCCTGCACCTTGTAGCATTGTGATAAGTTCTATCTTGAATCCTTCTTGCCTCTTCTACTGAATCCGCACCTGAGAGCAGATCATCCACATAAAAATCAGATTGAAGGACTTGTGATGCCCTTGGATATTTTCTCTTTTCAATTGTTACCAATTGTTGTAAGCACCTGGTTGCCAAATATGGAGCCGCTGCTGTTCCATATGTGACGGTCATTAGTTGATACGTTTGTATCGGTTCATTTGAATCTACTCACCACACAATTCTTTGAAAATCAACATCATTTTCACTCACTTATCTGCCGATACATTTTCTCTATGCCGGATGTGAAGACAAATTGATGCTTCCTGAATCTCAGTAATATGTCAAATAATTCATCCTGCACTGTTGGTCCCACCAACAAGATGTCGTTTAATGAGACTCCACTTGAAGTCTTGCAGCTTCCATCGAAAACAACGCGGAGTTTGGTGGTTGAACTCGGTTCATTTATTACAGCGTGATGGGGGGTAAATAAAATGACGAAACGAGCTGTTGATTTTCTGCACCTTCAGACAACAATCTCATAGGACCTAACTTCACATAATCCTTCATGAATTCACTATATTTTTTCTTTAGTTCAACATTATGATTGAATCGTCGTTCTAAAGCTTTCAATCGACGCACTGCTGTTTCTCGAGAGTTGCTTAACTTTTCTGGAGTTTCAATTGGCAAGCTTACAACAAATCTGCCATCTGCATCACGACTGACTGTTCTCACAAAATGGTTTTCACATTCAATTTCAGCATTTGATCGTGAACGATTGACAGTGTGATCAATCTCTTCTACCTTCCAAAATTGTTGCAACTGTTTATCAACTCTTTCTTCAACAGACAGATTACAACATACTGCTGCACCAGCCACCTGATTTGCCTTGATCTTTCCTGACAGGATCCACCCGAACACGGTATTTTGAAATACTAATGCTGTTCCAGTCGGTTTGATTCTTTCATCACATAATAGATTGAAGAAATGTTCTGCTCCAATAAGGAGATCAATGTCAGATGACTTATGAAATTATGGGTCGGCTAATTGCAAATTTGATGGAATTTTAATCTCATTTTTAACAATTGAAAATACTGGAATTGGTTGTGTTATTGATTTTAAAACTATGCAATCAATAGTTGTTGAAAAAGGAGTTACCCGCGATTTAATTTTACATTGAGTACACTGTGTCATTTGTGTGGTAGAACAAGCCATGCCACTTACTGCAATATTACTCCTACTCTGTGTCAACCCTAATATTTTTACCAATTTTTCACTAATAAAATTGTTTTGGCTCCCTGAATCTAAAAGAACTCTACATAAATGAGGAGCACCTTGTTTGTCAACAACTCCCACTGCTGCTGTGGATAATAGCACAGCAAGAATTTACTTGTTTTGAATTCCAATGAGCCACAATTGTAGGCTGAACCTTGTCATTGGTTGCCTCACCCCCTTGTATATCGCCACTTGAGTGGTTACCTGACATTTTTACCTTACCAAGTATCTGTGACTGCGGAAAGTGCAATAAAGTGTTGTGCTTTTTCCCACAGGTCTTACAGCAACTAGAAGTGCATTCAGTACTCCTATGCTTGCTTGATAAACAATTGAAACACAGTTTCAATCTTTTCACCTCTTTTTCCCTAGCTGACGCTGATAAAGATAAGAACTTCACACGAATAAATAGGATGGAATTTTTCACACAATGCACATTTGTTTAAAGAGGATACATAATTAACTGATAAATCTTTATTCTTATTTGATGACTTAAATCTACCATGATTGAAACTAGGCGTAATCTGAGAACGTTTCACTATGGTTCTATCTTCCATTGCTCCTAACACCTGACATTTTTGTTCCAAAAAATTTATTAACTCAGCTAATGTAGGAATCTCATTGCTTCTATTTGATGCCTCCCACTCACAAAAAGTTGTATTGTCTAGCTGTTTAGTCATTAAATGAATCATTACAGTATCCCAGTGCTTAATGGGTTGGCCTAAACCTTGAAGTGCCCTAATATGTTTTTGGGTATTATCTATTAGGTGTCAAATACTATTTGCAGTCGCTTTCTCAATTGTTTCTTGGTTAAACAAAGCTTTCATGTGTTTATTGACTAAGTATCGTTTGTTTTCGTATCTGGATTTTAAAAGCTCCCACGCTATTTTATAATTGTCCGATGTCCCTTCTAAAGCTAAAAGTATCGATGATGCTTCACCTTTTAATGCAGATTTAAGATACTGAAATTTTTGCACCTCTGAGAGTAAAACATTTTCATCAATAACTGATGAAAACGTACTTGAAAAAGAGGCCCACTCATCGTATTGACCATGGAAAATTGGAAGGTTAATTGGAGGCAGTTTTACCAGGCATTATGCCTGCACACATTCACTAAAAGATTGTGTACTCAATTTAACTGAATTTTGATCTATAAACAATTGAACATCTTCAACTAATCTGAAATATCTGTTTTCTAAATTCTCCCGTTCCTGTTCAGCACCTTCTGAATCAAGGGATTCAATTTTTGTTTGAATAATCTCGAAGTCTTGCAACACGTTTTTAAATATATCAAATCTTAATTGTAATTGCCCTAATTCCTTTTTGTTGGCCTTGTTAACAAAAAAAGTGACCTTGGCCTTGAGTGTTCCACGATCCCTTTTTAATTGCACCAGATTTGACATTTTTTATTTTTTACGCACACTATACTAACCAGGAAAGAAAACAATCAGGAATGTGAATTAAATAGAATGCGAAAATGAATATAAAGTAAGAATTAAAATGATAACATGGTATAATAAATAAATTGGTGATGAAAACAACTTATAATTAGCTACTTATCTCTCCGACTGCTAACTGATAAGCCTGCACGCCATCTCCAAGTCTGCATACCAATCACATTACTACAGCCGATTACGCATCGACAGACGACAGACAACGCGAACCCACGTCTTGTTGTTATGACTTGAATAAAAAAACACGTAATGATTTGCTCCTTGACCGTGCTCACTCTGGATAATTATGATTTCACTATATTCACTGTTTCAGATATCCGGCCCGGAGGGCCAAAAAATGTTTTGTTTTTTCACTAAATGAACACACACAATAGTGGACTGTATAACATTTTTATTGTAATGAATACTAAGACAATATAATACTATGTAACATTTAAATATTCATGATATTGTAACATTTTAACACTATGAATGCTTAAGACGGCACACACATCCATCTTTCACAATATCTCACCACGCACTGAAACTATGCACAAAAGAATCCCCACTACCTCACACTCACACATCAACATACATCAGCACGCAACAAACATGCGAACGATACCAAACACCATATTTTCCTTGCACATGGATTCATCTAGAATGTAGATTGCAAGTCAGTTTTCTACCTAATTTGACAACCAGGTATTTTGCTTGTCTCAACAATCCTCAAGACATAATAGAAGTTTTATTAAAGCATCAAATTTTCATTTAAAGAAATTGATTGTGAGACCCCAATCTCCACACTACACAATAGTAATTTCACATCATCTCTGCAAATATAACAAGAATCTTCAAAAACAATCATTTCGTACACCTAGGACTAAAGTATTACTTGGTTTGATTTCTTGATGCTATTAAATTTCATGATTAGATAGGTTCAATCAAAACATTCCGATACTGTACTACTGTATGAACAACTTAAAAGCCAAACCGAGCTGGATGAAATTGTAGTTATGTGAATATCTCTTTTAATGCTGCTACTACTAGCACCAGTATTGATTTTATATGTTACTATTCTTGTCTACTGTCAGTTAAAAACTGATTGTGGTTTAGTGAAGTACAGTTTTGTTCTTTGCAGTTGTGTTTTCTAAAAGCACCTTATTTGATTAAGGAAAAGGTTGCTATAGTGGAAGCTATGGATTTTTTTCAAGAAGCAAATATTCAGAAAAAAGTTATGAATGCCAGTATCTCAGTACTGGCAGAGTACTGGGAGTAGTATATAAGATTTGGTTAAAAGATGAGCACAATTCTTCATTTTTAATTTGAAACTGTATCGTGTAACAACTGTGAAACAAATTAGTTATTGTGACCTGCTTCTCAAAAGCATTGTTGATGGACAGATAGACGTTTGATGCTTTTATTTCAAGTATGAAAAGGCTAGGTTTCATTTATCTAGAGGTGTTACTTTTTTTCAGCATCTACTTCACGATGAGAAAATTAGTGTATGGAATGCTGTTTCTGATAATTGTATAGTAGGGCCAATATTTTTTGAATGGACTGTCAATACATAAGTATATCCTATAATTTTCAAAGAATTCTGCACATTCAGTTAACAGATCATGAAAAAAAGCACAGCTTCTTCCAACAACATGGAGCAATGTGTCACATATCAAATGATTCATTACCACACATTGTTGCAGCTTTTATGGAAGAATCAACTGTCTCTCTGTTTCTCAGTATGAAATTTTTTCCTTTGTGACTATTTGAAGGATAAAGTTTATGAAATAAATTGTCATACAACTGATGAACAGAAGGAACATTCAACAAGAAATCAATGAGACTGACAATAACATTTTGTGTTAGGTGCTTCTCAAATTGATTACTCAAACACAAAAGTGCATCGCTGCACAGACATGCTCACTTGTTTAACATTTTTTGAAAAAAATATAAACTTTTGGTAGTCTATATGCAGGACTTAATTTAATTTACATTTACATTTTTTCATTCCATTCATAAGACCTAATATGTAACAACTGTGTTTGTCAGTTAAGCTGCTCATCCGAGTTCCAAATTAGAGAAAGCAAATATGCTGAATGTCCATCAGGAGCAAACATAATCATCTTGAGTATGAACTATAAACAGCATTTTTATCTACACAACTCTTTATGAAATTTTGTTAACACATACACTTGCATGTTTTTGCTTTTAGGATGAAATTCAAAACTTGGAACAGAAAATAAGATTCAAATTCGATATTAAACTTGGAAGATCAACAATACATACAACAGAAATACAGCAGGCTTACAATAATTAATGAAGATGGTATTTATGTTTCAACAGAGGAAGAACTTCATTGTAGAATGATGAGAGATCAGCATTACCTTGTTGGTTTTTATTTTTAGATTCATTGAATTATATACCCGAGAACTCAACCCCGAGGAAGATACTGTAACAGAACTCTGCAACAGATTATAGGCTTGAATTTTACACTTTGCCATTTTTCATATGTTACATTCTGAGGCAGGTCATATGGTATTAAAAACAGACTGCGGTCCAAGAGAAATCAGGAGCTTAATTATAAGTACACACCTGCGGTTCATATGAAAGTTTTTCCACTACTACATCAATATAATTATGAATCTCTCGTGTCTTGTACTCATCAAATTTAACATTTAATTGTGATTTCTTTTTATTCCTAAAGATAGAATTCAAAGGTGAAAGGTTTTGGTACTTTGATGATATGGGCATAAATCACAGATGTAAACTGATATGCTTGAAGAATGGGATTTCCAAAGAGTGTTTCAAGCATGGTCTGAGCTGTTGGTTGTGCATCTATATACAGACTATTTCTTCCTTGGTGACAACAACTATATTTAAAACACACCAATTTTTCTTTATTGTAAGTATAGTTTTGAAATACTCTGACTGACTTTTTTTAAATCCCAATTGAAACTTAACCTTCCCATGTTATAAGAACTCCTTAAGAAATGAAACAATATAATTGGATATTAAAATTCTGTTATCATCCTGTGCTATAAATTATGAATATACTTCCTTATTTTATATTACCATATGGATTGTTTATAAAATCATGTAAGCCATGTGTAAAACAATACTTATTTAATTACATGATACAGAAAGCTAGGCAGATTATATTTTTATTTTTTTCCCCACTCACATAATAGAATAAATATTCAAAATGTTTATTCTAAGTGTTGGTGCAGGCTTCAAACTCATTTCTTCATACTCAGTGAAACTTGCTTAAGAGTTGCTGTCTAAAACGTACAGTCTATTGTTGAAAACAGTACCTTTCAGATGACCCCAAAATTAAAATTTGATCCAGGGGCATTGGAAATCGTAATCCATGGGAAATAACATGGTCACTGAAAAATTCATGTAACAACTTCACAGTCAAATTGGCAGTGAGGTATGTAGTTGTAACCAAGATTCAATCCTCAGTTTCAAGCAAGGCTACAGAATTTTTAACAATTTCTGAATAACATTCTACAGTTAATGTTTCTGTGAACTTTGACACAATGTTTCCTAAGTAACTATTCTGGAGAATGTAACTGATAAATGATGTTCAAACTGGCATCATATAACACTGACTGATGATCATTATATTTACAATCAGCTTGAAATCTGGAACTCAATAAAAAAATAGCCATTTGGTACTAGACTAAGGAAAAATTAATCAAAAACAAATTTGGCATTCAGAATGTTTTTAATTAAACCTTTAATGTAATTAATTTTATGATTAATAAGCCAGGTGATTAATGTTAATGTAATGTTCACGTTAAACAAATATACAATACGATTGTGAAAACGACATGCTGGTTGTACTACTGTAAAACTACTGACAGACAGAGGAATGACAATTGTATGATCAATTCATTTTGAACTTGTCTGGTATAGTCTCATCAAAATATCTGCCTCCTCAGGAACTCTGTAACAATAAACTTACTAGTGTAGAGAATTGGCTTCTGTTTTGAGTTGTATGACTTTATGGATGCACAGTTTTAAAGTAAACAAGATTTAAATTTCTCTATATATTCGATACATAATCATGCATCATGAATTATGTATTATCTAATAATTGTATCCTCCTCTATGAATCATGAGACCTTGCCGTTGGTGAGGGGGCTTGAGTGCTCAGGGATACAGAGTAGCTGGACCGAAGGTGCAACCATATCGGAGAGGTATCTGTTGAGAGCCAGACTAAGGAATGATTCCTGAAAGAGGGCAGCAGCTCTTTCAGTAGTTGTTAGGGGCGTGAGTCACAATGACTTAAACGGCCATATCAACATCACTCAGTCCTCTGAGTACTGCGCAGCTGAAAGCAATGGAAAACTACAGCTGTTTTTTTTTCCAAGAAAATGTGGCTCTCTGCATTTTCACTTAACAATGGAGGCGCCTTCCTTGGTAAAATATTCCAGAGGTAAAATAGTCCCCCGTTCGGATCTCCGGGTGGGGACTACTAAGGAAGGGGTCACCAGAAAAGTAAAAAATAACATTCTACGAGTTGGAGCGTGGAATGTTAGAAGCTTAAAAAAGGTTGGTAGGGTAGAAAATTTAAAAACGGAAATGCATAGGGTAAAGGTGGATATAGTACGAATTAGTGAGGTTCGGTGGGAAGAGGAAGGCGACTTTTGGGCAGGTGACTTTAGAGTAATTAACTCAGCGTCAAATAATGGGCAGGCAGGAGTAGGTTTCGTGATGAACAAGAAGATAGGGAGGAGAGTGGAGTATTTCAAGACGCATATAGCATTTTAAACCGACAACGATTGTTAACGTCTATATGCCTACAAGCGCCCATGATGATGATGAGGTAGTGTGTATACGAAGAGATTGATGAAGCAATTAAACACATAAAAGGAGATGAAAATTTAATAATAGTTGGAGATTGGAATGCAAGCATTGGAAAAGGCAAGGAAGGAAATATAGTGGGTGAATACGGGCTGGGCAAAAGGAATGAAAGAGGGGACCGACTTATAGAGTTTTGCACGAAGTATAATTTAGTAATTGCCAACACCCAATTTAAAAATCATAATAGAAGAATATACACTTGGAAAAAGCCAGGCAATACTGCAAGGTATCAGATAGATTATATCATGGTTAAGCAAAGATTTAGAAATCAACTCGTTGACTGCAAAACTTACCCTGGAGCAGACATTGATAGCGACCATAATTTGGTGATAATGAAATGTAGATTGGGGTTTAAAAACCTGAAGAAAAGGTGTCAGATGAATCGGTGGAATTTAGAGAAGCTTGAGGAAGAGGAGATTTTTGAGGAGGACATCGCAAGAGGTCTGAGTAAAAAAGATAAGGTAGAAAATGTAGAAGAAGAATGGGAGAATGTTAAAAAGGAAATTCTTAAATCAGCAGAAGCAAACTTAGGCGGAATAAAGAGAACTAGTAGAAAACCTTGGGTTTCAGACGATATATTGCAGCTGATGGATGAACGTAGAAAATATAAGAATGCTAGTGATGAAGAAAGTAAAAGGAACTATCGGCAATTAAGAAATGCTATAAACAGGAAGTGCAAACTGGCGAAAGAAGAGTGGATTAAAGAAAAGTGTTCAGAAGTGGAAAGAGAAATGAACATTCTTAAAATAGACGGAGCATACAGGAAAGTTAAGGAAAATTTTGGGGTACATAAATTAAACTCTAATAATGTGTTAAACAAAGATGGTACACCAATATATAATACGAAAGGTAAAGTCGATAGATGGGTGGAATATATTGAAGAGTTATACGGAGGAAATGAATTAGAAAATGGTGTTATAGAGGAAGAAGAGGAAGTTGAGGAGGATGAAATGGGAGAAACAATACTGAGATCTGAATTTAAGAGAGCATTAAAAGATTTAAATGGCAGAAAGGCTCCTGGAATAGACGGAATACCTGTAGAATTACTGCGCAGTGCAGGTGAGGAAGCAATTGATAGATTATACAAACTGGTGTGTAATATTTATGAAAAAGGGGAATTTCCATCAGACTTCAAAAAAAGTGTTATACTAATGATACCAAAGAAAGCAGGGGCAGATAAATGTGAAGAATACAGAACAATTAGTTTAACTAGTCATACATCAAAAATCTTAACTAGAATTCTATACAGAAGAATTGAGAGGAGAGTGGAAGAAGTGTTAGGAGAAGACCAATTTGGTTTCAGGAAAAGTATAGGGACACGGGAAGCAATTTTAGGCCTCAGATTAATAGTAGAAGGAAGATTAAAGAAAAACAAACCAACATACTTGGCGTTTATAGACCTTGAAAAGGCATTCGATAACGTAGACTGGAATAAAATGTTCAGCATTTTAAAAAAATAGGGTTCAAATACAGAGATAGAACAATTGCTAACATGTACAGGAACCAAACAGCAAAGCAACAGTAACAATTGAAGAACATAAGAAAGAAGCCGTAATAAGAAAGGGAGTCCGACAAGGATGTTCCCTATCGCCGTTACTTTTTAATCTTTACATGGAACTAGCAGTTAATAATGTTAAAGAACAATCTAGATTCGGAGTAACAGTACAAGGTGAAAAGATAAAGATGCTACGATTTGCTGATGATATAGTAATTCTAGCCGAGAGTAAAAAGGATTTAGAAGAAACAATGAACGGCATAGATGAAGTCCTACGGAAGAACTATCGCTTGAAAATAAACAAGAACAAAACAAAAGTAATGAAATGTAGTAGAAATAACAAAGATGGACCACTGAATGTGAAAATAGGAGGAGAAAAGATTATGGAGGTAGAAGAATTTTGTTATTTGGGAAGTAGAATTACTAAAGATGGACGAAGCAGGAGCGATATAAAATGCCGAATAGCACAAGCTAAACGAGCCTTCAGTAAGAAATATAATTTTTTTACATCAAAATTTAATTTAAATGTCAGGAAAAGATTTTTGAAAGTGTATGTTTGGAGTGTCGCTTTATATGGAAGTGAAACTTGGACGATCGGAGTATCTGAGAAGAAAAGATTAGAAGCTTTTGAAATGTAGTGCTATAGGAGAATGTTAAAAATCAGATGGGTGGATAAAGTGACAAATGAAGAGGTATGGCGGCAAATAGATGAAGAAAGAAGCATTTGGAAAATATAGTTAAAAGAAGAAACAGACTTATAGGCCACATACTAAGGTATCCTGGAATAGTCGCTTTAATATTGGAAGGACAGGTAGAAGGGAAAAATTGTGTAGGCAGGCCACGTTTGGAATATGTAAAACAAATTGTTGGGGATGTAGGATGTGGAGGGTATACTGAAATGAAACGACTAGCACTAGATAGGGAATCTTTCAGAGCTGCATCAAACCAGTCAAATGACTGAAGACAAAAAAAAAATAATTGTATTGTTCAAAATAATTTAAATAACTTGTATTAAATGACTCCATTGTATTTAAAGTTCTAATAATGAAAAAAAGTAATTCCTATTTTTTTTTACTATAATTTTTTGTTAAAATGAAACATTTTTAATATAATTTCTGAATGCCTTCAAAAATAAATAAAAAATAGACTTACTTTACTACGAGCTGCTTCTTCTGCTTGTTTTTTTGCCAGTAATTCCTCCAGTGACAATGGCTCTTTTTTTGTAGGTTTTTCAGGTTCTTCTTCAATTACTTCTTCATTTTTAACAGTACTTTCTTCCTCTTTTTTTAGTTCAGGAGTTTTTTCTCGCCTTAAACAAAACATAATGAAATAGGTTTTCTATTTCATAATGAAATAGGCATATCAAAAAAAAAAAAAAAAAAATCTAATGCTACATAATAAAACAAGCTATTACATCACCTATTTCTTTGGCATTATTAAAATCAAATTCATTATTCTACAAACAAATACCTATGTATAATGAACTGAAATGCTCATATACAATGTCTTCACTATATAACCCAAAACAGCCTTTAAATTTCTGTTGCCACCACATAAGAGGTTTACTCTTATGGATTCAATAATGTATATTGTGATTGTATGCATAATGTGTATTAGTAAGAAAGGTATTTTATACCATAGCCATTGAATTTATTAAATTAAAATTTTTAATTTTATTCAAGTCTCCTAACTCATTTTATTGGTTAAATAAGATTTAAATGAAAATGATCAAAATTTCAGCGATGCATAACACATTCTGTAGGCAGTTTTTTTCTTTATTAATGACTAATTGTTCATAACAATGAATAATGATTAGAACAGGTGAAAGTCAAATCTGATATTCACAGAGTCACAACAGTATTTACAGTAACAGTAACACAACTAGTACAGTTATCTTCTTTTTATTGTTAATAAAACACTTAACCACCTCTAATTACCCCTCCCTCTATTCATAGTTCAAGCTTTCTTACAGGAATTCTATAGTAGAAATGTTACTTTAAATTTACATTCAAAATCCTAATTAATGTAATCAAAGTCAGCAAACAGAGAATCACTGTACAAATTGCAGAAAAAATTCTAAAATTAATTATTTTGATATATTTAAAATATTTGATTTTTACACAAAAAAAAACCGTAACATAATGCTTAAAAATATAAAATCACAAAAAGGATTTAATTTATGGAATTTATATAATTTTATAAATTATACACAGGAGTGCAATTTACATTACTGATACGTGAATAAAAACTTACTGAGGAGATCCTTTTTTATCCTTATGTCTATCTTTTTCTCTTTCTCTATCCCTTTCTCGACTCCTACTCCTAGATCTTGCTTTATCTTTCTTATGATCTTTCCTCCTCTCTTTCGAACGACTCCGAGATCTTCTCCTATCTCGTTCTCTGTCCCGGTCTCTCTCTCTATCTCTCCTTTCTCTATCTCTATCTCTGTCCCTTTCTCGACTTCGACTGCGTCTTCCACCTTTCTTATCATTTCCCATAATTAAATAAGGAAAAAAATTCCTGAAAAAATATAATTTAAAGTAATACATATTCTTATAAAATAAACCTGAAAATATGTAAATAATTTATTATAATAAATGTAAAATCTATTATGTCATTAAAAATAATAATTATTATAATATTCCAAAAATTCTACAACAAGCAGTGATGAAGCAATAGGATGCTTGAAGACTGAGCAAAATTTTTTACCAAGTATCCTATCTAGAATTGTTACAGATTTAATGTATGTGATTAATAGCAGTTAAGCACTCATTCAATATTCCAAGGATAAAAAGGTGATCCTACATGAGCAGAAGACAGTTGGTATTGATTAATGTATGAAATCTGAGCTAAATACACAAAACCTAAAAAACTTAGGTGTAGGTATTTGTCAGCACTGGAAAGATTGCTTCAACTGATACTGGCATTAGGTAACAAGTAATGCAAGAATATGCTTTGAAAAAAGCATAAAACTTTAAAAACCATAAAAAGCAAAAAAAACAAAACTTTCAGTTACATTATCTTTATAGCTGCCTTTTTTCTGAGGTGATATGAGTCCCTTCTTGGATAACAAATAAAAATAATTAAATGAAAAGAAAACCAAACACATTAAAATAACTCTTCAACACTACAACAAAAATGTATATTACAATTTTAAATTTTGTGTAAAATATAATACTTTGTAAAAATAGCAACACCCATTCTAAATCTTCCTTATTATTGTACAAATTAAATTTCCACTTATCAACAACTTAAAAAGTGTAAATCCCAGTACTTTCGGAGCTGTAACTTCATATTCAAGGATTTTCTAAAAGATTTTAATTTAAATTTAAATCAATAATCGTTTTTAAATTAAACTGTTATGTTCATAATAGTCAGTCGCCAAGAATAAAATTAATTCATACTTCAATAAGACAGTAATGTCATGTTTGTAAGATGTTTGGGACTATTGTCTTTCCTTACTATTGCCCAGAATTTGATGAATGTTTTCTGCAATTTAAATTTATAATGCAATGCCGCATAACATATGCAATTCACAAGTATGTATATTCACAGTATGTATAAGTATATTCACAGTCAAGCAGCAATTGCATCATATGCATAGTGGTGTGTTTCTGCTAAGATGAGGTACCCATGTGTGACTCCATGTCCTAACTGCAATCGACAGAGGACTACTTCCTCACGATGAGTTTTTCTGCATGAGGAGTCCCATGGCAACACAGAATCTTTAATATGTCGGTGTTTTTTATCAACGGTAGCCATCCAGTCACCTTGCCATTTTGCTTGAAGAGACTGTTTTATACAATTAATAGTCAGAAGCAGCAACATGAGTGGTGAAAGGAGGTTGATTTCATGCATCTTTAGCAGCGTAATCCGCACATTCATTACCTGGAATTCCCACATGGCTAGGAATCCAGCAAAAACTCACTTGTGCGTTGCAATGATTTCAACTCAGCGATTGCGTTATAGATTTCTGTGACCAAAGGATGTCTAGAGTAAAAATCCTCTAAAGCTTGGAGTGTATACTACTGCATCTGGGTTTATCTAGGAGAGAATATAGTGAAATATTTGTTGGAAGACAGTAGATGGTGTTGATTCTTTACTGTATATCGTAAGGTCAAACATAAAATTTATAAGGTTGATTCCCCATGGAGGATATGAGCACAGATATATTGGGAAAATGGGTGTGTCAACATTCATAAGGTGCAGTAGATGTTGGGTATGAATACCTACAGGTGCAGTACAACATGGATGGTCCTTATATCATTGTAAATTAGGATTCCCAAGGACTGAGTCAAAAGCCAGGTGATTTGGCTGTCCTTTGAGTTGGACAAAATAAGATGCTAAACGCTGGTTCCATCTATCCCAAAGTGATGCTCACCGCAGTCAACAAGTAAGCTTGTGACAGGGCTTAATTTACATGCATCTGCAGCAAGCTGAAGGAAAGTATGATGTACAGCATCCAGCATTTTAAGCATGGTATGATGCGCTGAAGAGTAGGCGACACAAACATAATCTAAATGGGAATGAGCTAAGGAATAATAAAAACATATGATATATGATCGATCGGCTCCCCAATTGGTGTTGCTAAGAACTCGCATCATATCTGAAAGTTTGGAACATTTTGTTTTTAATTCTTTGATGTGTTTGACCCAAGTAAAGTGGCTATCCAAAAATAAACCTAAAAACTTTGACATCAGGAGAGACATCTCTACTTAACTGTAATAAGTTTGAGAAAAACTTGTGAAATGGAAGGCTCCCATAGTTTTTTTTTTTTTTTTTTTTTTTTTTTTTTCTTTTTTTAGTTGATGGCTATAAAAAATAAGATGGCACTTCCTTGAGGTACTCCATTCTCTAAGATGATGCTACCCAATAGAGAATCTCCAACATGAACACAGAAAATTCGGTCATTTTAGAAACCTCTGATAAAAGCAAGCATGTTGCCCTTGACTCCCCATTCTTTGAGGGTATATAGAATACCACATCGCCAGGCCGTGTCGAACATCTTTCTGATATAAAAGAAGATAGTGAGGAGGCGCTGGCATAGTAGGAAAGTGCTTTGAATGGTTGTTTTCAATGACACTAAATGGTTAACGGATGATCGTCTTTGTCGGAAACCACACTGTTCTGAAGATAAAAGACCAAGTTTAAGTACTGGTATGACAATGGCTTCGGACCGGAGTGAAGGAAAAACTGGTGAGGAGAATAGACTATTATAAATACACAATAGGTGTTGTAGCTCTGAATCAGGAAGGTGTGATAGTATACTAAGATGAATGTTGTCAGGTCCAAGGGAGGTGTCACTTGAATTTTTAAGTGTGTGTGGAAACAGAATTGTATCTGAAGAACAGTCTAAGAAGAAGAGCTAAATGGGTAAACAATGAAAAGACAAGGACTATTGTCATTCATTTATATAATTAACTATTTTATTTATGCTGAAAGTATAATCCATACTTAAAAAAATGGTTTGAATGTTACTGTTTTTTAACATCTTATTTAAGGAGACTAAGGGATCTACAGTGTCTTTAATTCTAAACCACTAAGATATGTAAAAGTACTTATACTTTTTTTGTAAAAAAGTAAAGTTTCAATATCACTTTTTTTGTGAAAAAGAAGAGGCAAGGGGTGAAGGTGGCCTGAATTCCTTAAAACCCTTAAGTTCTTTCCTTGTGTTAAGACAGATTTTAATCTTACTATCCTAAGAAAGGAGATCTGGGGTTTTTGAGAGTCTATACTCTGGTCAAATCTGGTGATGACCCTTCATACAGAACTAAAGAACTAAATCTCAGTATTTGGTGGACCTATAAAAAATATTTCATTTACTATTTACTTGCAATAATACATTATTATTTATTTATACATCATCAATGAAAGCGTATCAAAGGAGGTAAAATTTAAGGAACAGAAGCTGGGATGATAAGAATTTTATACAGCTAATCACTTAGGACAAAATAAGGTTCTGAACAGTGAACAAAGATCAGCTTAATAGTTGCTCAAAAGATAAAGAAAGAAATTCCTTTTATGTTTTATATAAGTATAAAAACTTACAGTACCCTTGTTATGTGAATGTTTGTTATATCTTACACCACAAACTGACTCTCATTAGACAATCATTATATGAATATTTCAGTTAAATAACATTAATAAATAGCTGAAACATCAATTACTTTTACCTTATTTTCATGAGTAATATGATTTTTATTGAACACTTTTCATAAATAAATTTACAGTATCTATTTTACTTTTGCTACAAGCATACCATGTTTTAAAAGATGGCAATGTTTAACAAAGGAAATATAAATTTATGAATACTGATTAATATAAATTAAATGTATACTATTTGTAAATAATATAAAGGATTATATAAATAATTACTGAAAATTATTTATAGTTTGTAATATCAGTTTAATGATTAAATTTAATTAAAAGAATGTAACACAAATGTTGTTGTTTTACATAATTTACCTCCTAAATTACACTGTGTTGATAAACATCATAATACTATATTGCAATTTAGTAATAATTACAATAAAAACAGATTTTTGGAACAAATTACGGTACCACATTGCATAACAACACTGTCTACATATAGTGTGAAATTCTGTTCTGTTGAGGGCAGAGACAGCTCAAAGCGACAACACAATTTTTTTCTAATTTAAATTATTGTTAATTAAATTAAAATCAACAATAAAATGTCACAATACAGTAACAATTATCTTAAAATCAATCTCATCATATACTCATTTGCTGAAATTAGCAGCTGAAACATTTTTTTAAACATAACAGTTTTGAAGAACCATGAGTTATGGGGTAGATAAAGTAATGCATACAACTGATAATTGGGTGGAAATAGCATATATTAAAACAATAAAACCTTTTAAAAGTAACAAAAAAGAAATGTGTAGAGAATTACCAAGGTTAAGAGTATATAAATAGTTATAAAATGAATATATTGATTGCACATTATAATGACGATGAAACTATAGTTTAGATATCCAAACAGGGATTTGACAACAAAAAAATTGAAAGAATGATAAAAAACAAAGAACAAAATGGATTCTTCTCTTCATTGTTGAATTCATTTTTACTAAAACCTTAAATTAAACAAAGCTTCAAACATAATGATATAAAACTAAAGCGATAAACTGAATTTAAATACAATTCAATCAATATTACAGATTTTTAAGTGTTTTGGTAAAACACAAACATAACCTACAGAAAATAGTTATACGATAGAAACAACACTTTCAAAGTATTGAAAGTAAAAAAAAAAAGATTACGTAAGTTTTATATTAGATTTTATATATATATAAATAAAGATTTAACAAATAACAAGGCTAAAAAGCAAACATAACTTACACTTAAAGCTGGTTCCAACTGAAAACAAATGTTCGTACGGTGAACGTAATAATCGAACCAAATTTAACTAAACTGCTTACAGCGACGACAAATCGACTTCACTTATCATATAATATCGATAATCGATAGCTCGTTCATTTACCTCTTCTATCTTTTGCCTTTCTTTTAATTTTTTATACTATTTCAGACCGTACCCCTTCAATTTTTCAATTCATGTATATACTGAATAAGTAATTAAAATGAAAACTAAAAGTTATACTTTATTCAGGAATATTTTTCCTGATGAGGTACGTAAGACCAAATCATTCAGTTGGTAATCTAAATTTCTCAGGGAGAATAGTAACAATATCATCTTTAAATTTAATCGTAGATTTTTTATTGTTGACTGGTCATTAACAATATAAAATCTTTAGGTTTATATGTGACCAGCAGTCTACCAATCTGGTATAAAGTACGTTTAGGTAACATCACCAGCTTGGATTCTAGAGCTTGAAGTATTTTGATTGAATAGTAAGATAGCATGCTAACTATAATGTTTAAATTATGAAAAGTAATGAAAAAGAAAAAACAAGTAATAAAATAAAAGAAGTGCATCGGTAATGAATTTTATTATTAATCATGGCGTGTTGGTAAATTAATTATATAATAATTTCCACTTACCAACTATTTTTATTATTATGTCCGAGCGCTTTTGGATATTAATCCATCATATATAATTAATATGTATTAGTAATTGAAATTTTGAAACACAGCTTATGGTACTGAGCAGTTCAAGAGAGTTTAGCACAAAACAAATTGAGTTTTATTATGATGAAGATGCCGATTTTAGAACACGTATATTGAAAATCTTAAAGGTTTTTTAATAGTAGTTTTTTATTCTCAGCAAAGCCAATAACAGTCAGAAAAAGGTTAGTAGTAAGTAGTTCACTGCTGAGCTGGCTCAAGTGAGATAGAGAATCTTGAATATTTATTTTAAATTTAAGCTAGACCACAATTTAAGCTAAATCAAAACAAACTTAGTGCCACAAAAAAAGAAGAATAGTCAAACTTAATGAAGTCAATAACAAAGAAAACATTGTAAGTTCCAATAATAAATTAATACAGTGTGGAAATATTAACAAGAGTAAGACATTTAAATTAACTTAATTTTTGACATTCTCAATTTTTTTTTCATAATGCAGTATCATAGAAATATATTACAAAATTAAATTACTTATACACTCCAAATAAAAAACATATTTTGTATGAGAAATAAGGCATCCCCTGTAGAATATTCTTTGTTGGGGATTACCATTAAAATAAAAAATTACAAAAAATCAATAAAATTATTAATCTGTGCTGACATTTTCTATACAATTTCACTTTCTTATTTTATGGAAAAGAAATCAGGAAAAGATTTTTGAAAGTATATGTTTGGAGTGTCGCTTTATATGGAAGTGAAACTTGGACAATCGGAGTATCTGAGAAGAAAAGATTAGAAGCTTTTGAAATGTGGTGCTATAGGAGAATGTTAAAAATCAGATGGGTGGATAAAGTGACAAATGAAGAGGTATTGCGGCAAATAGATGAAGAAAGAAGCATTTGGAAAAATATAGTTAAAAGAAGAGACAGACTTATAGGCCACATACTAAGGCATCCTGGAATAGTCGCTTTAATATTGGAAGGACAGGTAGAAGGGAAAAATTGTGTAGGCAGGCCACGTTTGGAATATGTAAAACAAATTGTTAGGGATGTAGGATGTAGAGGGTATACTGAAATGAAACGACTAGCACTAGATAGGGAATCTTGGAGAGCTGCATCAAACCAGTCAAATGACTGAAGACAAAAAAAAAAGAAAAATTTATGGTAATTTCCTTCAGACATTGGATTCTATTAATTTACTGAACAAAAATTTCTCTATATTATCTACTTCAAATAACCAGGAAAATAATTTTACACTAAGCTTAGTTTTGTCCAATGGTGGCTTACATATAGGCACTATATGTGCATATAGGAACTGCAGCACTCCAGATTTCCACCTGATGTTATCGATAACATTTAATATAATGAGTCCTTTTTTTTTTTATTCCTTTTGTAAACATACAAAAATCTTTGTATTAGTGTTGTGATATTTGGCTGTTGTGCGCATGTGCACATAAGAAGCTGCATGTGAGGCTGCGAGGGAGAGAGAACACTGTGGCTCCTGCAGTGCTGACCCTGGTGAGCTGGCAGAAGGTGGTTTTTTTTTTTTTTTTTTACTCCGCATGTTTATGGAATGTTCCTTGTTCATTCCCTTATCTAGCTTAATCGATGGAAAGAATATGAAAGTGGTTTAGTTGTTTTTTCAGTAGTGATCAGATGGTGGAAAGTAAGGGCACTTTGATTGCAAAATCTGTCCAAAAACACGCTGGAAGGGTGAAAGAGAAGGTAATTAGTAAAAACTGATTATGTATTTGTTTCTGTGTATTTAGAAATTTAAATTAAGCACCACTGGACTAGTGTTTTTAAGAGACATTTTATTAAGTTATTATCTAATAATACTAAAAAATATTATCTGTGTCGAAAAGTGGTGCTGATTGTTTTAATAAATTAAGGTTTTAAGTTCTTGTGATTATAATTCTTGTGAAAATCGGGCGAACAGTTGCGGAGATTTGGAACCCCATTGAATCCCCTCACCAAATAAACCCCCTAGAGGCGCCTCAGTGTTACCAATTGATGGTCAGTAATAAGTTCGGATGGTGTGTGTTGTAGGGGTGTCGAAAATCCTTTTCAAGCGCTAGGACCGACCAATTTTGAGACATTTAGGGTTTATCTAAAAATTCGGATTCGGAATATTTTTCACATTTCGAGCCGTAGATACACATAAAATAAATATATTTGTTTTACTTAATTAAGCACATACTCTAACAAATAAGCACGCACGCACACAAGCGTACCCCATATGTCATTCTACTTTACCCGTCATACTACATCCGTCAGCTAGGCTTATAGGTTAGGCTAGTTCCAAAAGACGCGTGGTAATGACTGGATTAATGGTTAATAATCTAGCCTTGCACGGGGCGATCTTGACTGGAAGGATGAATGGTCATTGGTATAGCGTCACACGAGGTCATCAAGGCGAGGGATTCCCGTGGCGATCGGATGACTTCGAATTTGTGCTTACTTCCCCTTTTTCTATACTACTAAGTTTATTTAGAGAAAAGTCAAAACAAAACTTTATTAACATAAATAAAAACCTTTGATTTTTAAAAACACAAAAAGTGTAAGTCTTATAATGTATCAAATTTGAAAATATAAGTATAGCTTAATAAAGAAGATCGATAAGTAAAGTCTTCTTACATAAGCTGCAGTAGAGAAAAGGGAAAAGTAGTTTTAAAGAACTTTTATAAATAAAAAATGAACTATTTAAAGAAACTAAAGAATAGAAAGATAAAGCGCGAAAAGAAAACCTAATTCTGTTGTAATGCAAAGTGATCTAGAAAACGGGATATTTTGAAAATTAAATATTCCTTTGAAAAAATTATAATAAATAAATTTATTTTTAATATTTAAATAGAAAAAAAGATGCTATTTACGAATACATACACAAAATTTAGTTTCCGAAGATCACATCTTGCAGGTGAGCTCCGTCTCTGCAAAGACATTTCTGCAGTTCTTTGTGAAACTGCACCCTTCGGCACAACATTTCAACAATTTCTGTTAGGGTCTTGGCTTTCAATTCTTTTGTCATAGTAGGTCGACTACTGTAAACTTTGCTTTTAGGGTGATCCCCCAAGAAGAAATCGCACACACACAAATAAGGAGACCTGGGAGACCATGGAATTTCAAGATTTCTTGAAATTATACGCGGTTGGCGTACAATACCCAATCTTCATGCTGTATAAGATGTTGATCCCTCTTTTTTCCTGTTTAGCCTCCGGTAACTACCGTTTAGATAATACTTCAGAGGATGAATGAGGATGATATGTATGAGTGTAAATGAAGTGTAGTCTTGTAAATTCTCAGTTCGACTATTCCTGAGATGTGTGGTTAATTGAAACCCAACCACCAAAGGACACCGGTATCCACGATATAGTATTCAAATCCATGTAAAAATAACTGGCTTTACTAGGACTTGAACGCTGGAACTCTCGGCTTCCAAACCAGCTGATTTGGGAAGACGCGTTCACCACTAGACCAACCCGGTGGGTAAGATGTTGATCCATCTTGCTGAAACCAAACGTTGTCAATAATTTGTGGAAACGTCTGTACTTATAGCGCAACAAATTTTCAGCATGGCGACATATCGATCTGATGTGACTAGTCGTGAGGTCATCCTCGTTTTCAAAAAAATAAGGGTCTATTATGCCATAAAAAATCGTATGACACAACAAACTACACAGTAACCATATTGCTGTGTAGGATTTTCTTGTGGCCAAAAAATTTTGTTTATAAACAAATTCGTTAAGATGAAAACAAGCTTCGTCCGACATCCACGGTTTGTTAATAAAGTAATTTTCCTCGCTTATTTTTTCGACCGTTCTTTCTCAGAATTGATGGCTCATTTTGTGATCGTTTGGTATCAGATTATAAAAACAATATATAACGACGAAGTGAACAATGTGGGCTTCTTATGACAGCAGCTCGAACAGACTCTATACTGTCTGGCGTACGAACGCTCCGCACATCGCCTGAATGTCTCTTTTTTATTTTTGAACTTATTTCCTCAAAATTACGGTAAACGATCGAGGCGTCCTAAACAAAACTGGCGGCGATATTCTTTACGCCCAGCCATTATTTTTATAAAAACCTTTAATGGCAAAACCACGTCGCCCATCACTCCAAGTCAACCATAACTAAAGGGCAAGATGGTATGAGCTAGCTTCTATAACTTATTCAGTGCCACACTTGCCCAAGGCTACCAACACAAATTAAAAAAAATTCCTTTCCCTGATTAACTATGTAAAAGCGGTATCTATAAATTAAACGAAAAGTAAGTAGTTTTGCCTTTTTTCATAAAGTTATGTTTTGCCAATTCTTAATGTTATTGTGTGTACTTTAAGGATAGGGGAAGTCACTCACCGATTTTAGGAGTATGTTCGATTTTCTTCTTTTTACCATAGGAAATGAATTTGGTAATTCATTTTGCATTTTTAAATGCTGTGTAAAGCTTTTTGAATTTAAAATAATTAATACCGTTTTTCAAATTTATTTAATTTATAAAAGTAAAGTATTTGTATAAATAAATTAAATTTATTAATTCGGTTTGTAAAAGTAAAATTTAGCGAAATGAAATTTGACATGAAAATTTTTGAGAGCTTACTGAGCAATTTAAATGTTAATAAATAAATGGATTTTAGTTAAACTTGCACGATTATTTTTAATTTTTAAAATGGAATTAAAGTTAATTGAAGAAGAAATCTTGTTTAAAAGTTGATATATTTAAACGTTGCACGCAAACCTGTTAAATGGTTTCAATTTTTACGCCATCTTCTGCATTCCCATTAATTTTTGGGTAAAATAATTCCATAAGATAAATTTTGCCACGAAGTAATGAACATTTGTTATTCGTGATTTTTGGGCAGTAATGATGAGGCTTGAATTTAGTGCTGAACTCGATCCACCTTTTTGATATCTACTTTCCGAATGCACGTGCTTCGTAAAAAATTGGTTGAGATCGGAGGGGACAGAGTGGATGTTTGACCATAGTCAAGAACAAGGAGTATGTTCGAAACACAGATGTACAGATTCCGTATCTCATTTGGTAATGCTGTAATCGGTACGTCAGATAATCCTTGACCGTATGTGGTGGTTAATCTAGTGTATGTGGCGTGTACGTTAAGATGTTTTCTCCACTGAGGGCCAAAAATTCGTTTTTGTTTATCCAGGATAAACGTAGCTTTTATGTTTTATATTGTGACTGAAGCTGGTTTATTTTGCTCAAATGTTCATGATTTGTCTCATCAAATACTTCCAGGAATTCTAAAGTTCAAAGAAATTTTTTTCATACTTCCAATAACTGATTTACTGTTTCGAAAGCCAATCAATCCTCTTGTTGCTAAATATCTTCTCCAATAACAGTCTTGGGAAATTTGCCTTCTCTTCAGTTTCACTCAAAATCTGTTGTGAAATTCAGCATCTACTTCATTAAAATTAAATGATTGTTTCAGCTTTCCACTTATAATAATAACGTTTAATCTTAGTACTATTTTAAT
The DNA here is from genome assembly GCF_047948215.1 of Lycorma delicatula. Taxonomy (NCBI): domain Eukaryota; kingdom Metazoa; phylum Arthropoda; class Insecta; order Hemiptera; family Fulgoridae; genus Lycorma; species Lycorma delicatula. The sequence continues at coordinate 30,462,932 of NC_134455.1, forward strand.
GTCATTATATTAAACATCTTCATTCATGAAGTTTGACATGAGTCCTTCTCTTCTAGTTAGATTACAGTCATTAACGGACTTGTATTCTTCGAATTAAATGCTTGGAGTACGATGGAATGCTTTTCTTGAAGCACCCTGATTTAGCCTGTCAATAGTATATTTTAATTCTTTAATTTTATTTTGAGTTAAATAGAAAATTATAAAACAAAAACTTTTTCCGAGTTTTTAAAGTAAGGTCCGTTTTAAATTTTAAATTTGTTTCGAAGTTTTCACTTCGTTACGAAGTGAAAACAGATTTTAGTTAGTTTTAGCGGTTTTAGTTTGTTATTTCAAACAACAACGATTCTAGTTCGAAAAATAATCTTCGGAAAAGAAACTTTTTAGTAACCAAACCTTAACATAGATATAGGAATGAACCAAGTTTTTAAAAATAATTTGTGTGGTGCCTAGTACTTTGAAGCAGCAAATTGTGGGAGAACGTTGTCAGTAGGCCTTTGAAAAGCGACTCAAAACGACGTCAAAAGAACATTGCAAATTAGGTGGGCTGATAAAATTCAGAGTAGAAAATCTCTTAATACGAAGGAAGATTAGCCTTCAGCAAACTCTGAAGGCTAATGAAAAGAGTTATTTATTTCGTGAGTGAAATGTTATATGTTTAATAATGAAGTAATGTACAGGAGGTAGTAAAAACTATCGAAAAACAAAATAATTAATTAAATTTATTTTTTTAATTTCTCAAACATGGTACCGCTGATATGTTAAATAAATAAATTAACAATTAATATAATCCACCTTACCAGGACGTTGATATGTTCTCTAGATCTTTCGGCTTACTTGGAAGATCTACAGAACATATGAACGTGTTGGTAAGGTGGATTATATTAATTGTTAATTTATTTATTTTTTTTAATACATCAATGACTTTCATACGACTCCATGATTACAGCATATATCTAAAGATGTTAGGATGTAACAAATAAGTTCAAATAAAAGACATAAGAAAAGAGAATGGAAAAGGAAGGAGAAATGCATTAAAGCATTCAAGTCAATAATGACGTAAAAAATGTAATTAAATATATATATATATATATATATATATATATATATATATATATATATATATATATATATATATTATATATATATATATATATATATATTTATATATATATATATATATATATATATATATATATATATATATTTATATATATATATATATATATATATATTTTGTGATATCGGATTAAAAAAAAATATTTATTCTAATAAAGCAAAACTTAAAAAAAAATTATTTCGGTAATAATAAAATTCAAACACAAGTCATGATTTATGTTGGTGTTATTAACACGACAATGATGCATAACAACGGTTCAACTAAAATAACTCTCACAAAACATTTTGGTATTTGCTCATCAAAATTCATGAAAAAAATTGATGATACAATTAAAATGGTAATAAAAAATCACGGTAGTAAGAATGAATATTAAAAAATTACTCGACTACCTACACCTAACACAAGAAATCAAACACGAGAAAAAGTGTAAATTGTATTAGTATATTAAGAAGAATTAGTAAAAACTAAAAAAAATTGTCTGACGTAGTGTAAATTCTGTAGTTCGCTTCAAAGTTTTATTCACTTCTGATAAATAGTTATCCTAGGAAGTTACCCAAGTATGAGGAAGTTTATTATAATTTGATATTATTCAGGAAATATAACATTATTGCCTAAATGTAAGTGGATTGCCTTGTTTCAAAAGACCGGTAACAGCGTTGTTACCAGAATGACAAAATAAAAGAAGAAAATATAAATTATAGCAAAAGTTTAGTTTTTGTATTATAGATAATATATTACGAATGTTATAGTTGATTAGATGTTACTTTCTTTTTTACCGTAGAAGAATTCATTAATTATGCGATCATAACAACGTTAATCTTTTACCGATAGTAAATATTCATTCGTCTACGTTTCTCTGATTTGACTATATTTTAAACATTCCACAGAATCACAAAGTAATTTTTGGCCTAATCTAGTTCATTTTCTGTCTCGGATACTTTTACTCTCAGCATTTATTAGTAAACTTCCTTTTGGATTCGGACGATAAGTGAAATTTCATACTAATAATGCGGTTGTCTTGCGTTTGCTTATTTTATATGGAAATTATTATATTTATACATCTGTTTTTAAAATTATTATTATTTTATTTTTAATTTTGAGGAACGTGTTTTACCTGTCCCATGAATTTGGCTAACTATCACGCATCCTACTTTCTTATTAAGTCTTTTATGAAGATTACAAGCGGATTAATAACCAATTATGACTTATTTGGAGATCAACTTGAGATCAATTTGGAGAATTGAAATTTTGACGCATTCATTGCTTAATAATTGTGGAAATTCCAATAGTTCCCCCACATAATTGATTAGAGTGCATATATAATTAAAATATATAATTTATTCAAATGTATATTTGAATAATACGTAATACATTTGAATAAATATTTACCTTTTTTATTTGAGGTATCTTTTCCTTTATTTTTAATTACTTTTTTCTGTTTTAATTTTTATTTCCATTTTCAACCGCTTATCACGTTTTTTGTTATCTGTGTCCTGTATTTAAAAAATTAATTTTTCCTCTTATATGTGATTTATTTTAGCTTTCCTGATAAATTATTTATATGTTTTCTTCAGTTCACTTATTGTACGGAAATTTTTTTCTCTTGTTTTCCGAGCTACAATATTTTGCCTGGTTTGCCTCCTTCAAAAAAAAATCTCCTTTCTCCGAGGAGAAAGCTTCTCGTTCCTGTAAAAAAAAAGCTACTGATTAAAAAAACTCAATGTCTGTTTTTCTCAGTGATATATAAACTATTTATTGGATGCATAATGTAATTCGTAGAAAACAGAATTGATTCCCAGAAAATAATTTGTTATTCACTAGAAATAATATTAAACCGTAAAACTTTTTAAAAACTGTTGTACGATTTTTTAAAAGTCTTTAAATTACTTTTTTTGCGTTGTTTTATTATTTTTTAAAGTTTAAATATAATAAAATCTGCGACCTGTCAAAATAGCCCAAAACTAAATACCCCGACAAAATAGCCTATTCCAGAACAGCCCAAGGCTAAATAGTCCCGAAAAAACTTGTATATTTAACGTTAATTAAACAAGGTTAGCAACTAAGCGAGTGTAGGTTATATTTGGCTTAAATTTAAACTTCCTTTTTTACGAGGGTTTCTCTTATCTATGTTCCTTAGAAATTAATATCGGGTGATTTTTTTTTTTAATTTCTAGTTATCGTTTCGACCCCAACCAGTGCTTTTCTGTGTTTGTACATACAGTCTTGGGCTATTTTAGAATTGGCTGGTTTGTCGGGGCTATTTTGACGGATTATCAATAAATTCGAGCCATGAGTATTCTTACACAATTCGTTTTGATATTTTAGGCCGAAAATTTTCTGCTTAAAACATGAGAAGCTATTAACTATTATTTTTTTATTTTTTTACTTTGAGTTAAGTTGAAAACTTTAATACAAATTTATCTTACATCCAGTTGCTTACAATTTTTTTATAAGATTAAATTTCGAAACTTAAATATTCAAAGAAAAAAGGAAATTCCTTTAATAAAGGTTTTTTTTTGGTGATTCCCATAGAAGAATTTCTTCTGTACCATTTCATTACCTAGTGCTTTAAATTAATGAAAATACAACTCAATATAAAAAAGTCTTACTTTACGTAAGATTTGTATATGAACCGTTTTATTAAAATTATAATAATTTATGAATAAATTATATTAAATAAAATTTTTTTTTTTGATGAATTTCTAATAATTATTCGAAAGTTAATGGTCTACAGCAGGAGAAACCCTTTTTTTCTTTTAATTTATTAGGAGGTAATAGAATTATTTTATTTACATGTTGTTGTTGACCTTTTTTTGCATCCCGAGGATGCTTAACGGAAGGAAATTCTCAAACATCTTAATCTGTAGCAATCAGTAAAACATGTACAGATTCTAAACTATAAATCTTTCTCCTGATAAGTTTAATTTTACTGAAATAGCCTCTCCTTATCATAATAAGTTATTTCTTATTCTGTTCTAAGTTAACAGGTGGATTGACCAAGAAATTTAAATGCGATAGGTCACTCTTTTCTACAGTGTACAGTGCTATGTACTTATACATTTCAGTTGCTTGTAGAACCTGTTTTATTTTTATTCTGTAAGTTTGGATTATGTTATTTTACAGTGATTTCAGTGGTTAGGAAATAACGTTTTATTATTACGAGATGTTATGTTATTTTTACAAACTTAGTCTTATTTATTTATCTAGATTACGCGATGTTCATCTAAAAATGTAAAAAACCAGAAAGTGTCTAAGTATTAAAGTTTATCCAACGTTTGCAATTTGATAAACAAAAGAACACGACGGTTTATTTTAAATGATAACTGCAGGTAAAAATTATGCTGTGCTGGTGTGCTGCAGAAAAGAGCACAATTTTTAATTTTATTTTTACTATTAATAATTTTTTTTTTGTTTGAAAAATAAAAACAAAGAAGTTTCGGCAGTTTTTGATGACTTGTTTTAAAACAACCGTTTCAAAAAAGTCCTTATAAATTTTTAAATACCTTTTTAACGAAGAAAAAAAAAAATTCAATAACATACAACCGAAGCGTCTATCATCTTTTTAGCGATGCAAGTAATCTTAGTTTAGTTAACTCACTTCAATGCTGATTGTTATCTGCAGGTATGCAACCGTTTCGGATAACAATAAACGAGTTATATTTACTTTTTTAGTAACAGTCGTAGAACGTATTATTTAAGTGTCAAATTAAGATGAATGAAGGTAACTTTTGACAAATGATATGTCCTGATACGGATTAAATTTATCTTTTATAATTATTTATATAATTAAGGATATTTGACTAAGTGTAGGTAGACAAACATCAGATCGTAATTCTTAACTTATGGTTTTTTAACTATTAAGTTATCGTTTTGTTTCTTTATAAATACTAAGTGGTGGGAGTTTCTTTTAGTGATTGCGGCGTCGGAGGAGTCCGATATGCGCTGCAACAGCATTAACCTGCCTGCAACTGCGTTGCCACCGTTTCACATTCATAGGCGGTAGGAGGTGATAGCAGGAATAAAGAAGACTACTATATCAACAATAACAAAATAAAAAACTAATTTAGTTGTGAATGAAAAGTGGATGTGAGCGGGTGCATGCGTGCGTGTTTGTTTATCAGCACCCTAAAAAATAATGGGACACCGACAGAATTCTTCATTACTGTTCGTTACTATTACGATTATTTCTACAACTCTGTTCATAATACTAAGCGAGTGAGTAAATTATTGCTATTTTTCTTTTATCTAAGTGAAATTTACGTCACGAATTTTAAGTGATCTTATTAATCACCAAAAATTATCAATTTAAAGTTACCAAAGTTAGAAAAAAATAGATAAATATTAAATCCGTACAAAATGATAAGATGCAAGTTAGTGTACTATATCTATATAGTTAAAATTATTATATTTGTACCACAAAATAAATTCATCTATTCAATGATTATATTTTACTTTTTCCTCTAAGTTAATAAATAGAAAAATCCTGTATTTTATCGGTTAATAAAATGAACATTTTAATACCAAAATTCTTTGGCATTTACAAAAGATAACATTGTAAATCAATCAAATTTTGTTAAAATATTACGTCTGTCAGTTGGTGATATTGCTAACTCCTAAAACAGTCTAGTTTTGATTCCTAATAAAGATAAAGAAACAGATACAACTTAAACCGAACTTAAAAAATTCTGTAAGTATAATATTTTTGAGAAATTAAAACTAAGAAAAATTTCGAATTTATTAAAATTTAAGAAGACTGACGATCACTAAAATTCTCATAAAACATACGATGTTTATAAAAATACTATTAAAAATAATTCTTTTTGAGCGGAAGAATGAAACAGATACAATGTAAATTAAGGATTTGAATAATATTCCTTTACGTTAAAATAAACATAAACATTTACGTTCATAGTATTTATGACTATGTATGATAGTCGTCAACATAAGACAAATATACAGTATAAAACGTGCATGAAGTATTGCGTATGAAGTATATTAACGGATTAAGAACGTAAGACTGGTACATGTATGATAACAGGTAGATAAAGGGGTATTTATTTTTTGATTTTCTTCAGAATTATTAATAAATCAATATTTTTAAATTAAAAAAAAAGTTAAAAAAAGAAATGGAGTCGGATTCGAACCGATGTGCCTTCCTCTTGAATAGATCCAAATATTTCATTAATTAAAATTTTATTTGGCTATAACTTTGGAACCAGTGAAAATAAGTACCATTTATGATATATCGCTGAAAATCTCTCAATGAGAGCTTATTACTGTAGTTAAGAAAAATACCATAATTAAAATTTTTTTGATTTTGGGCTTTTTTGGACACTTTTGGTCCAGTCTATTGCAATCAAAAGAGGGGGGGGGGGTGCACAACTAGATGGATGTTACAACAGTCCTAAATCCAAAATTTCAACATTCTACGATTAATCGTTTTTGAGTTATGCGAGATACGTTCGAACGTCCAGACATCGCGCCAAAACTAGTCAAAATGGATTCAGGGATGGTCAAAATATTTCCGTCGAAACCTGAAAACCGAAACTTTTCGCGATTACAATACTTCCTTTACTTCGTACAAAGAAGTAATAAAATTAAAAATATTTTAACTTTAATAATAACTTCTTATGTAGATAATATTTTTGCGAGTATATCAACCTCCGAGGGCGATTGATAACATCTCTGTCTTCTATACCATCCAGGAAGGTTTACATCCCGGTTGGCTTGGAATTTTTCATAAAATATAAATTTAATTTTTTCATACTTAATTAAAACTGAGGCTAGCCCGTTGATAATTGTGTGTGTATTGCAATTCCACTTTTCAGGCTCTTTATTCGGTATTCCATCCGAATCTTAAAATAATGTTTGTTTTTTTCGGATCGGAGAAAAAGAGGTCTACCGTCTACCATTTTATTTAATTCAAAATATCGTATACACATTTATGCGATTAAGAAAAATTGTTTAATACACGTTTTTTGAAAATTAGTAGTCTTTTTCGCGTTAAGAAGAATAAATGTACAAACTAAAGAACAAACAAATCAGACACACCACACAACCATTACCCTCCTCATGGCGTAGTCGGTACAGCTAAATGAGGTTGTAGTGTTCCGGTTTAAATGGATATCTTTTGATATGGATCTATAAATATAGCTAGAACGTTTTTTAAAGGAAATGGTTTATAAATTTTAAGGAAAAAATGTGAAACTCTTTTAAAGAGTTTATCTTAGATTGTGATGGTATGAAGAGGTACAGGCAAAGAACAATATTTCAGTTTAATAATACTTTTATTTATGCTTATGAATTTGAAAGTAATAGTAATAAAATAACTATTATAATATGTGCTAGTTAATCACACCGCTGTAAGTATTTTATCTCATTGTAGCGCTATTCTTAACATCTTAACTAGTCGTTTTTGTAATTTTAATTTAGGAATGTTCTAAGTACTTAAATAAACTACGCTATGATATACTAATATATCTAAAAATTTTTCTTAAAAATTACTCCTTCAAAATATTTTGACCATCCCTGAATCCATTTTGACTAGTTTCGGCGTGATGTCTGTACGTCATATTAAATAATACTTTAATAATAAAGTATTATTTTTGATATCTTAATAAATATTACTACTTTCAACTTGAATGAATTACCTTACTCAATCAAATAATCGATCAAGATTTTAATTTACAGCAGTTTATTTAGTTTACTATTCGAAAAATTACTCCACATGTATTTTCAAATAAGTAGATTTAATCTTTCTTCGATTTTACGTTTATGAACGTTTTTATCTTTTGTAAAATGTCTAATTTATTAAAGTTTTCAATTGATTAGTAGCTGTAAATAAGTGCTATTTGTAAGCGTTCAGCTGGAATAGCTTAGATATAATGTGAAATTAGTAAATTTTATATGGCGAATCTTAATTGAACTGTGGCTTCCGCAATCTGTCTCTGTAAAAGAAAGATGTCCATTATGTTTAATTACATATTACTAGGTCTAGGTTCCAGTTGAATAATTTTTTACTGTAGCTGTAGTGTAAACAGGTCATTTACATGATTTTTTAGCACACGATCATAATTATTATCGCCGACATACTATTCACAGTACCATTTTAAAATATGGGTTACTTACCACTAAGTATGATAAATAATTTATTTATTCATTTGGGGGGGGGGGGAATCTTAACCTTAAGAAAGACTCCAGCTGGAGTTTATTAATATTTAATGAAATAAGAGTAAAATTGTTCACTAAATCGTATCTAGATTGTTATTATTCTTGTTGGTTATTTTTCTATACGCAGGGTAATAAAAAAAGATTAATTATGTGGAAATCTAGATCTAAAGGGCAGATCTTATTAAATTAGTTTTTTTATCGTATGGAGCTATCCCTCTTTTCACTGTTATAAACCTACAATGCAATCCTTCTTTATTTTCTAAGAGCATTTGTTTCTTGAACCATCTTATCTTCTGGTGTAACGAACTTGGACGTATTTGAAATTAAAAGTGGTCTTTTTGGCGAGGAATTTTAAATTATCTGCAAAAATAGGAATTGCTCGGTTTGGTGCAGGTGCGGTACGGTTAATCTGTGATCAGAGATTTCGAAACTCAGATTTGGATATTCTACGTTAATTTTGGTTGATCATGAGGAAATTTTGAGTTGTAATAACTGTAATCTAAATAAATTACTCTAATTTAATTTTCTGTAGCTATTTAAGTCTAAATTTTTTCGAAATTTTCTGATGTATTGTGACCAGTTTTTACAATTCCTGAAAAAATTAGGTTTTTTCTACATTCATGTCTGAAAAATTAAAAAAATTAATTTTCTCTTTAACTTTTTTGTTTTTATATGGAACTATATTTTTACCACGTATATGTTAAGAGAAGAAAATCTTAGAACAAAATCCAAAAACATCTTAAACCAGGCTTGTGATTTGATTAGATTAAACAAAAAAGGAGAACGAGTAATTTAAGATTCAGCTATGAAAAATTTACCCGAAGTTACTGAAAAAATCCACGGATGAAGAAATGCTTATTCGGCTGAGCGAGCACAAAGTAATTTCTCTATGCGATTTCCTAAGTTCTTACATAATTAAGTACTTTACTTATTTTTCAATTAAAGATTCTTGTGGTTTTCTTCACTCTTTTTTGCAAATTAACAAGTTGAGATTATCCATTATTTTTCTATTAACATAACTATCAGTTTGTGCTATAGATTTCTCATTCATTATTTAATGACTTATTATTATTCCTCAGTGTTTGAATAAATTTGCTGTAATACTACCTATGATTTCTTCATCAGATGCTTTTTTGCTTGTATTAAATACTTTTCTTTTTTTTCATTTGTTAACGGTGTTGCGGAGAAATACCATTTACGTACTCTCCACAAGTGGGGAAGTGTCGGACTCGCTCGGGTTCGGTAGATGTTGATATAAAGAACTTATGTGTGCCCGCACCCTAGCGACTAAAACTCCTATTTCACCGTTCCTCCCCACTCGAGATCGGATCCGCAGTTAAGCAATACACGATCCCGGGAGTGCCTTTGAGCCCGGGGTCAAGAGTCGCTGTGCCTTATCACCATCGTCCATCCTCACGAGCGCGGACGAACGACGGCTCCGCATAGAGCTGTCTATGGCCCCTTCGCTCTCCGGTCAGTTCTTCACCTGTATTCAGGGCTTCATTCTCTTTAACTCTCTTTTGTCTTCTTTCACTTCTTTCTTTTCTCTACTACTCCTCTATTTTCTTATTACATCTCTTTATGAGTTTGCTAGAAGGACTTCTCTTTCCGCTCTTCTCTTATCTTTCTCTTCACTCGTTTCTCTCACTTCTCTGCCTTCTCTTAATACATTAGTTTAATGTCTTTAATGGTACCTGCATCGGTATTCTATTTTAGTTTAAACCTCATCCTAACGGACCCATGGAGTTCTCGGCCGCTCATTGAAACCGATACACTTAGGCATGCCGGTCCTCACGACCGGGGCTGTCCACCCTGCCCTATCCTAAACGCCTTGAGCGACCCTCTGCATTCTTAGCGCGTATTACGCGGCCAATTGGTCGCTTGCAGTCTCCTCACTTAGACTCTCCAGTGACATCTGTTATGATCCCAGCCCCCCATCAAGGGAAGAAAAGTTTGTATTTAATACCTATATTGAATTTTAATACTACTTTTTATGATACATTTAAATTTTGCTCTAGTTTTCTTTATTTTATTTTAATAAAGAAAACTATATATATATTTTTTCTGCCAGATTTTAATGTACTTCATAAAATTTAGATAATAAAATCGTAAATAATTAATGAATTCGATATTAAGTCATGGACATTTATTTTTTATTAATTTTAACATTTATTTTTATTACTTAAGTTACAATTAATGAGAAGGTAGTAAAATTTAAACCACAGTAAATAAAATACAATTTTATTTTAATTTATTATATTTCCTAGTCAGATAGGAGTGGAAGCGAGTATTTTCTGAGTTTAAATATCTTCTAAATATCTTCATCTTCTAAATATGTGATCAAATTCATTTCTTTTTTAAAAGATTTCTGAAAATAATATTTATACAAGATAAATTTCTTATTATGCTCGTACTTGCGCTACCGTGCGTGAGGTATAACCCTGGTTGCTATCCTTGAGTTAAATCAGCTATAAAAGTTTTTTCGAAGTAAGTTTAAAGTTCGACTTATACTTGTAACATAAAAGAACACGGTGTCATATTTTTATGAATCAGATGAATGAAAAAATTAACCGGGTGTATTATTCGCCTTTAAAGTCATTTCATAAGTAAGATATTAATAAAAGTAGAAAATTGCTTGCCAAAGCAAAGCTAGCGGGGTTTGTTGTTTATTTGTATTTGTAGTAAAAATTACGAAGATTTAGATGTTAATGACTAGTTTGTTTTTTATTTGTTAACAGTAATGCTAACCTGATTGTTGGATTAATTTATTTTAAACCATAATGAAAACTAATTTCTAAGGTCACCTTCGTATATAAAAACTTCGAAAGGGACTACGTTTAGTAAATGCAAAATCATATGGATATATTTGAAGAATAATCAATAATAAATAGAGGGAGGATTTTAATGCTAGGATGTAAAATTTAAATGTTATTTATATAATGAACAGTTATTTAAGTTCGCCAATTTATTATCAAGATTATTAGTGCGTGGTAGTTGATAATTATTTTGGAACGTATTGCGGAGCTGTTTGAAATCTCTTTGTTTGTACCTCTGAATGGAGATGTAATAAAACTCATCACTCAACTCATTTTAAAAGTGTTAGCAGCAAAATCGATTTATTGAACGGCAAAAAAATTGTCAATTTGATTAGCGGCAAGGTAATGTTCGTTATATATTTTATATCAAATGATTTTGGCTCAATTACCAAGTTTAGGTTAGAGGCAATATGAGCTTATGCCAAATTTCTGTATGGATCCGTGATTAAACAAAGTTTAATGGATAAATATATTTTGGAGACACGCCTACACGCCTGACGCAGTAATAAGTGTCCATTAGATAGGATGGAATGGCTGTGAATGGGCTGAGGCTGATGTTTGTCAGCTAATTAAAGGGAAACGTGCATTCCTTAATTTTAACTGCAGGGAAGGTAAAAAATTCTTAGCTAACCAACCTTTGGTTTGATTCTAAATATAGGGATTTGAAAGTTAAATTACAAAGGGTAACAAACATCCAATGGTTACAAAGGCCGATCGAGAGGTCGGTTTGGTTAAAAACATGAAAGTTTTCCTCTTTTCATACGTTTTCCTCTTTTTCTTATCTTGTTCCTTGAACAAAAAGAAAATGAATTAAAGAAAGTCTGCGTTTTCTAAATTAAGGGATGGGTTGCAAAATGCAAAATGTTGAAAATAACGCAGGCGTTTTGAAATACAACAGATTTAAAAAAAAGTTAGTTTCAAGAGTAATACAACTTTTCAAGCAAGGAAGCCGTTTTTTGATCGCGATGACGAGGGATGGGGGTTGAAAGAGTACGTAGAGCAAATAAGAACAATAATAGCACCGTCGTGCTTTACATATCTTAAGAATTTTCAAAGTCGCTTCCTCCCATAGTAGAAGATTCGTACATTTGTCTGTGTTGACCTTCCTAATGAATGAGCTAAAATAAAAATGATTCCTTTGCGTAAGTTGAGCTATTCTAAGGACCCAACAATTATAGACAGTAACGTTAATAATCAAATGGTAAACACTTTTAGAGGTATTGCAACTAACAAATTCGTAACTAGGAAGTTAAAGACAATAGTATTTTGTCAAGGGCGTTAGAAAGAATCGAAAAAGTGTTTAAAATACGTACGTATAATAAGAACTAATAATAAGATAAATTACCTGGCGTTTTAATTTTATTGACCTTTTTGTTGATTTTGAAACAGTTTATTCGGTACCTCACTTAAAATTTTGAGAAAAAATATTTTCGATAGTAGGCAGTTGTGAAAAACTTTATAGTCTATTTAACAAAAGAGAGAATTGTTGAAGGAATTTAGAGTCCTGCTTGGGTTTTCCTTTATTGTATTCTTCTTGCTGTTGTTTTGATTTAAGGTTTATGATTTTGTTGTTTTGTATTATGTTAAGTTTTTTTTTATGTTTTTAATCTTGTTTTTATGTTTTTTTTATGTCTTTTTGTTTTTATGAATTAGTTTTTATAATCAGGTTAAATTACTAAAATTAAGTGAGGAGAAACGGATCTCGTTAAAACAACTTGGGGAGTGTTACATGGAGATTACTTAATCACTGCTCTGTTTAAATTCTGTTTATCCCATTTTGAGAATTTATTTTGCTAGGGGAGTAGCACGTACGAGTCGTATTATTAGACTAATCGATATGTAACTAAACTTCTTATAAATTTAGCTATTTTAGCCGATAGACAAACTGATATTCAAAGAAGAAATAAATCCTTGAATAACTTTAGAAAAAAATAAGTATTATTTCCTCATAATAAGTCTCAAATGTTTCTACTGTACGGGCATTTTGCTTTCAACTAGCCTAAAATGGAATGAGTACATCAGAAAAGTTGCCAAAATATCTCAAATTCTTTTATTCTAACTGTTGTCTATTACTTTCGAATAATTTTTGTGACATACTTTCTTTAATTATTTTGGTATTTTTTTTTTTTTACTTTATTAAATAATATTTTACACTGGCTCAATGGTGTAACGGTTTGTATTGTTGACTACTATATATTCGTCCCGTGTTCGATTCTCAGAGTAGATACGGATAAATATATAAAAAAGAAATTCACTTTATATTTGGTTTGCTGGATATCAAATTCTGTCTTGTTTTGTCAAACGTAGGTCATATTAAAAAAGTGAGTAGTCAGCGAAAGTTGATAACAAATTTTGACTCATTAATATTACCGATTGCCGTGGAAGACGATGTAGCCTCAAAGAAGTGATTCTTGTGGTTCCGTTCCACAGTGTCCGTTGGAGTTCCTCATTTAGACTTGCGTGAAAAATATGGAAGCAAGCCTGATCATGGTGTGCAGACTTGTGACGAATTTAATAAATAGAATTTTTAATCTGATCTTGTCTGGCATACATTTTTTATGAAATTTAAGTTTTGAATAAAAAACAAAATAAAATTTAACTAGAATAAAAGAAAGGAAAGAGATAACCTTTTTATTATAGCATCATAAAAGGTTATTACTTAAACTATTTTTTCTTCATTGGTAGACAACTTAATCAAACTGTAAGAAACTGAGTCTTCTCCTTCAACTTCCTCGCGAAAAAATGGAAGCAGATTAATCTGCTTTTATAAGGACAAGTATAGAAACTTTTATAGAAGAAGAAGGGATGAATTAGAAGGAAAGTAAATGAAATCTGTGTGTGATAAATGCCTTGAATTGTCGAAATTCTTGAACAACCTGGACATACCATTAGAAAAAGCGGTTGTGTTTCTGTTTTTATGCTGGGATTTGCTTATGAAATTGATAGGAGAGAACATTTTTAATAGAGTTGATCTTAAAGGATTATCAGTTTCTTTACCTTTATGAGTTTCTTATCGACCTTCATGCCGAAAAGATATTTAGTTAAATCGATTTCTTGATTTTCGTTTTTATTTTTCCTTGCTTTCGCGGAGTCCTTTTTTCATTTATACCAGTTTTACCGTAATTTTTGTCTGTTTAAGGTCTTTTTCAAGCCGGATTCTGAATAAAGACACCTGAAAACGTTAGTGTCATCTTAGTGATTTTCAAATTTATAGCTACTGATTGATTACTAATTTCTTCAGTTCCTTATAAAGGAATGTCCTAAAATTTTCCTATTTAATAATGTAGTTCCCAATTTTTCTGTGCTTCTGTTCATTTGTGTGAAATTAAAGATTTTAGAATGTAGATAAACAACCACAATTTTTTTGTTCCAAGCCGTCCAGGCATTGTGTTCTTGATGCTCTGTTCTGATTGTTGGAAGCATCCCTAAGTGAGTTAACACTCAATTAGGGATGGTCACAACGTTTCAAAACATTACTTTTTCATTGACTTAATAATAATAAATTTTTCATCTGGGCTAATAGGTGTCATTGCGAAGCGGATTAAAAATACTGTTAAAAGTACTATTCATCCTGATAATGTAGAATGTTATCATCTTCGTCTACTCCTACATCACGTTAGAGGACCAACATCGTACAAAAACTTAAAAACTGTAAATAATATTGAGTATCTAACATTTAAAGCTGCATGCAAGGCACATGGCTTATTAGAAGATGACCAACAAGGTGCTAAGGGACTTTACCTTAGCAGAAGCTGCACTATGCCATTCACCTTATAAAATGCAAGAACGTTTTTGTGTAATGTTGATATTTTGTCATTTATCAGATGCATTAAGTATTTGGAATAAGTACAAAGACAATCTTTTAGAGGATATTAAGTGCCAGTACTTTAGACTGCATATGGAAAATAATGTAACAGAAGATGAAATATATAATAGATGTTTAATATTACTTGAAGATTTTGTTTTAAATTTAGGTGGTCAAATTTTAAAAGACTATGGGTTGCCAGTACCATTAAGATTTGGTGGAATTTTGACAAACAGAGAATATTTGAGGGAAACCAATTATGATATTACGACTTTGAATGTTTGTGTCAGATAACGAACCATCTTTGACAGATGAACAACGTTCTGTCTACAACCAAGTTTTACACAGCATTGAATCAAATTCAGGAGGTGTATTCTTTTTAGGTGCTTCTGGTGGCACAGGGAAAACTTTCTTGACTAATGTTATTTTGGCTAAAGTAAGAAGCACTCATGGCATTGCTTTGGCTGTCGCATCATCTAGCATCGCTGCTACGCTATTAAGTGGAGGAAAGACTGCACATTCGGTTTTCAAACTACCACTAAATCTTAATAATATTGAAACTCCTACATGCAACATCAGTAAACAGTCTAACATGGCAAAGGTTTTACAACAATGTAAATTAATTATTTGGGTTGAGTGTCCAGTGTCACACAAGTAAGGGATTGAAACTCTAAAGAACTGTCTCAAAGATCTCAGAAATTCAGATACACTCATGGGAGGAGTTACTGTCTTTTTAACTGGAGATTTTCGTCAAACTCTACCAGTAGTGCCTAGAGGAACTCAACCCAACAATGTAGAGGCATGTATCAAGACTTCATATCTTTGGTCTCATATAGTAAAACTTTCTTACTAAAAATATGAGAGTGCACCTAAAATGAGACAATACTGCTGGAGTTTTCTGAGCTTCTCTTAAAAATAGGAGATGGCAAATCCCTGAATCTGAAGGAAAAATTATTTTACCTGCATCATTAGGTACAGTAGTAAGTACTTTAAAAGAGCTCATAGATAGAATATATCCAGATATTCGAAACCTCAGAAACAAATCTATGGACTGGTTATGCGAGAGAACCATTTTACTTAAAAAAATGAAACAGCAGCTAAAATAAATCAAATATTATTATAATCATTTCAAGCAGAAAGGATGGAATATAGATCCATTAATTCAGTATTGGAAGTCGATAAGCAGTTAATTATCCACTTGAATTTCTCAATTCTCTCAATCCACCTGGGTTTCCACTACATGTGCTAACTTTGAAAGTTGGTCTTCCAATTATGTTATTGAGGAACTTTGCCCACCTAAGTTATGCAATGGTATAAGACTGTGTATAATCGTCGTTCAAAAAAAATTTATTGAAGCTAAAATTATCACTGGGTGTGCCAAAGAAGAATCGGTGCTCATTCCTTGCATACCAATGATACCATCGGACTATCCATTTGAATTTAAGAGAATGCAGTTTCCTGTTAAGGTATGTTTTGCAATGACAATAAATAAATTGCAAGGCCAAACGTTACAAGTTGCTGGGATTGATGTTAGAAAAGACTGTTTGTTTTTCACATGGGCAATTTTATGTGGCATGCTCCAGAATCAGTAACCCTTCAGGTTTATTTATTTTAGGTAAAAAGTAAAAACATCTAATGTAGTTTACAAAGAAGTTCTAGAATAATTTAATTTTTATATTATAGTTAAAATATTTATATTCATTTTTTGTTGTTTGTTATTTAAATATTTATTAAAATAAATTCTGTAAATAACATGCGATTAAGAAGTTTTTAATATTTATTAGTAGATTTTTAAAAGCACTGGGCCTGTAAGGGCTCGGGTGGAAAAAAGGGTAAACTTTCTTTTTTGGAAGCCCGCAAGTAACTATGATAATGAATGATGATAATGAGTGATAAGAATAGGAGTTCTATTATCTATTTCTGACATCATCTTTTAAACATAGCAACATAATCAGCAAAAACATCACTCCAAAACATTCAATAAATATATTTAAAATTCAAGTATCGCGTGGGTGAGGCCGCGACGGGTAATCTGCTAGGCATGATAAGTTCTCTATAAATATTAGAGTTATAAAGTTTAATACAATACAATTTTGTATTAAATCCTAATTCTGAACAGTACATCCAATTTTGATAAAATAAATTAATGAAAGTCTATTTTACCGAGAACTAAAAACCAGTTATCTACTAGGGAATGTTATATAGCCAGGTAATCAGTAAAAATTACCACATGAAAAAGCTACAAAATACGATATACATTCTCAGTTTAAGCTATTCTGCTAAGAGAATAGTAGAATTATTTGGATAAATTTTCACTTAAAATCTTTTTCAAATCAGTAACTGAAGTAAAATAATAAATCGATCAGATCGATTACTGTTCTGAGTTTTAAGCAAACATCGGTACAAACAAGCTCAGGGAAATTCCGATTTACATACAAATATTAAAATATTTGTGGAATATTAAGCAATTTCACTGAAGTTTATATACCGCAGTTGGTGAAAATTATTGTCCTATACTTGGGGCTGACGCGAAACATTTAATCATATTTACGAGTATATACAAAAAATTATGAAATAATTTTTTGTTTATAAATTATGATGGTATATAATTATATGATATATAATTAATGTGATGGGGGTCGCAGCCACCCCTACCAGCGGGAGTCCCAAATCAAATCACAAACAATACCAATATAAACGTGACACGATGCCAATGTGCCTACCTCCAACCAATCCAATGCCTAAGCCGGAGCCCTAGCCACCCGGGATCCTACCACGATCGAGTATTTCAATCAAACTCCCTCTGCAGACCTACACATTTGCCAGAAGAAAGCCAGCCATTATAGACCATTCCTCGCGGTTTATCCAGTTGGTACGGAGATCCAGAAAGGAATGTATACTCTCAAATTATCTAACAGCTCGTGAACGTTCGACCTCGTATCGGGGACAGACGTAGAGGATGTGGTCCACTGTATCATCAGACCCGCAATCCGGGCATTGACTAGAATCCACCAAACGAAACCTAGCCCAACTCGCCCGAAAGGCACCATGTCCGGAGGGAAACTGTGTGATATACAGATTGGGGGAGACCCAACTAATCGCCTCTAAATTAGACACTGTAGGAAATATACCGTGCGTGTAGCGTTCTGTGGGGGATTCGTCCCACCTGACCTGCAAAGTCGCAAGGTCCCGGTCTTCAATCTCCTGCTTTCGTTCTGACGTCAGCAGGTTATTTACCTTGGAAATGTAGCGTTCATTACGTTCATTAGCCAAGATATCTATTGTTTTGACTCCGGCTATAACATAGACTGCCTCCCCCGAGACTGTTCAATAACCGCCTATAACAGCCAGCAAGAGGAGTTGCTGAGCCCGCAGAAAAATGTCAGCGCAATACGTATAAGCCATGCGGTGAGCCCAGACAGGCGCAGCATACAGCATAATAACTTCGCTTACATCTTTGTAAAGGATACGCATGGTACGGTAATTCAACCCCCAATCGGGATGAATGACTCTACGGATTCCATAAAAAGCATCAGCGGCCTTTTTTGCTACATACTGTTGATGTTACTTGAACCGAAAATTCTCATCAAGGATAACACCCAGGTATTTTTCAGTCGTAACGTACCGAATGAGGAGACCAACCATCCGAACCCGGATTCATCGGGAAGCAACCAATCGGACCTTAAGCAACATCATTGTGGTTTTCTCTGGGCTGAAAATCATCTTATGTTGGAAACTCCACAGTCGGAGTGTCTCACAAGCACGAGCAGCTCGGAATTCCCCTTCAATCAGTAGCGCGCGTCGTCAACATAAGCGACGACACGACAACCACATGGCAACCTTAAACGCAATATCGAATCGAATTCTATGATCAGAAGAAAGGGACTTAAAATACTGCTCTGAGGGCATCCTTTAGTTAAGGTCTTACTAACCTCCGAGCCGCCATCAAAACGGGAAACGGTCCGATGGCTGAAATAACTTGAGAGCACTTCTAATTCATTTTGTGTACACTTACGCTTCTGAATCTGAAACAGGGCAGAGGGCCACTATAAGTTGTAAAATACCCCGGATATGTCCAGAAAAATTCCTAATACATATTTACATGGACTAGAGAAATCTATAACCATCACCTTTAGTATGGTATCCACAGTGCTCTTGTCCCGTCGGAAACTGTGACACAATCATATCCGGGGGCCTTGTGCCGTAACATACTACAGATCATCTGGAGAACCTCCGCCTCAGTGATCTCAGAAGACTGTAAGTTGGTCTCGAAAATCGCGACTTACCGCCAGACACGCCGGTGGTATGAAACCTCACCCACCATAAAGTCATACGGGAGTATTCAGCAAGATATTAAGGACACGGTCCTTATCAATTACCACACCCTCGCAGGTTGACAAATCTAACAAGAGAACATCTTTCCTGCGTTTATGTCCAAGGACTCTATACACAACGCCCCAAGGGTCTCTATTCCCTTGCTCCTGAACGAATTAGCGCCAGGAATTACGCTTGGAGGACCTAATGCTATGAAACTACCAAGCCTTCCTTCTGTGGTAATCCACAGTTAGGGCCGCACGCCAATCGGGATCACCCTCTCGTTGCGCAGCCCTTCTGAATCGGGTCAAAGACTGCTTCATTGCTGTCAGATTCCGAGACCACCTACCAGATATATGTTCCCGGCCAGTGCCTCTAGGAACAGCGGCTGAATCTCCAGTCTGGACTCCAACAAAGAGAAAAATTTTGGTCAGTCCGCCTTTCTATGCAGGAAGCGCCCCCGGTGAACAGGAAAGTGTCTTTCATGGCCATCGCGCAGCTCATTCACTATTTCGATTAGTATCAACCGATAATCGCTAGAACAGTCGTCGATCAGTCATGGACACTGCCAGGGATGTCCCTACCAATGATGATGTCAATATTTGTAAAAGGTCCGTCGTCCGTTAACCGACCGACGTAAGTGGCCAACTGGTCTGCAACATTAAAGTCCTTAAAATTGTGTTGCGCGATGAAACTGTCAATTAGGCCACCGCTATGATCAGTGATCCCACTGTGCCAGAAAAGTGACTTCTCATTATTATCGGCACCAATAAGGATTGGACCATTGCCCACAATACGAAGGATCCTATCCCATCTTGCTAGGTGTTCCTCAGTGGGATACCTGCATTGGAAATATGAACTAAGAACTGTAAGGTTCTGTACGCGAATGGTAATTGTGACCACAACATAATGCGCGTCAGAAACCTGCTGTATAAAGACACTATCAAGCGGCTTCCTGCACAGAATAGTAGACAAACAGGTATGCGCTACACAAAACATTTTCCAGGTGTTAAAACCTGTCAGATCACCCCTAATTACATATGGATGCTGCAGAAGGACGACATTGAAGCTCCGTCTCTACACAATCTCATCTAACTCAACCTGGACTACATAAGCACCCTGGGCATTTAGTTGACCGAACCTAACCATCTAAGGAATTAAAGTACAGCACAATTGTTCTTACGTAACAGCCACACTCCTTATTAACAACTGGGTGCTCATGATTCTTGTGAAACCTCTTACAGTTAGCACAGGCCGGAGTCTCGGACCTATGTGAACAATCGTTCCGTTTGTGGCACACAATGGTCACACGCCAAGGCAAACTTAAAAAAATGAGCCCTGTGACCATATCTGCACCATTTCAAATATCGTTGGACATCCACGTACTCTTTTAGTCGGCAGGACCCTAAATCAATAAATAGTCTGCCTGCGGACGTAAATTTTTGTGAGACCAAAGCTTACCTCAAAGACTTCCTGGTGTTTCTGGGTATGACGCCTACCCGTTTTAAAGACCAACCTGCAGTCCTGCCGGAATGCGGCTTCATTCAAATCAGTGTTCTGCTCCCTAATGAGGGAGAGGACATCTTCGTCGGTCAGGTTGTGGTCAATATCATAGACTATAATACGGGGCCTACGCGTTTTCTTCGGGTCTATTTTTACATTCAATCGCTTAACCGCCGTGGAATCTCTAATTGCTTGAATGGTCTCTGTGTCATCCGCTACCACAACTAATCCAGTCTCTTGCCGGTCTCTTTATGTTTCTGTTTTTAAGGCCTTTCCGGTCTTTCCGAAGGGCAACCTAGAGATCTTTTTTCGGCTGACTTTTGGACACAGTCAAGCCCTTCGCCCTATTAACAAATGCAATCTCAGGTTTTTTAGAGGACTGACTGGTTTCATGTCTGCCCCTGACCACCTCAGCATACCTACGTGGGGCCGCGGCTGGTTTCAGAGCTACGGCTATTTCTTTAGGCTTCGAGACAAGATCTTTGAAGCTCTCGACGAGAGCCTTTCGGAAGAATTCGAGCCGAGGCAATAATCTCTTCTTGGTAGCTGCACCAGTACATTTGGGGTTAGCTAAATAGGAAAACAAGCCACCCGGTTCCGCCAAAAAATCACGGGCCAGTGGATCAGAATGGCCAGGCCTAACCCCGGCATGCAAAAACTCTACAGTAAGTGGGTTCATGCCCTCCCGGGTGGTCATCCCTATATCTACTTCTGAACTATCGTTGTCGAACCAGTGTTCGAGGAGGTCGAAGGAAAAAGCCCCGGCTCCCTCCTCCGGCTAGGCTTCCTATCTACCACACTAACATCTGTCACGGTCGGAGATCCCCTGACCTAACAGTACACGAACAAAATGCTCGCTGTATTCCTACTATCACAGATATTGGGAAGAAGCCCACAAGCGTGACGAGTACCCGCAGCGAGCCACGGGCAGCTGAAGACCTTCTTCTGTATTCTCCTGTCACTTCTTTGCACCTCTTCTCCTATACTGGATCAAATGTGTGAAATCAAAGATCAACACACAGTTACAGCTCTTGTTCAGTGCCCCTAATCTTGAGCGACTGCAACTTCCAAAAACAGCACTCATCCTGACAGCTTTCAAAGGAAGAGATATTTTATCAAAGAGCAGCATATAGAAAAAAATATAATAACAATAAGAACAACAATAAAAACAACGACGACGACAACAGCAACAACAAATACCGCAGGCTCGGAGACCGTCCGATACGCGGAAGCGACTCGCAAGGCTGCGGTGCGTTGCACCTGCGCGAGCCGCTACCGTTTTCTTGCAACTCTTAATGCCTGGGCCCAAACTTCCGACCCGTATAACAGGATGGAATGCATTGTGGATATCAGCAATCGCCGTCTGCTGGCCTTCGGTCCACCGACATTCACCATGAGCCGGCTGAGATCAGTTACGGCCCTCGCAGCTTTGTCGATGGCTCTACGAAGCTGCTCAGCAAAGCTGAGTTTCCGGTCAATCATCATACCGAGGTACTTTGCGGCCAGCTTGGTCTCGACAACCTCTACCTCGAACTAAAGGGAGAGAAGGGTGTCGATACGCTTCTTCGTTAGAACCACGATCTCCGTTTTGTTGAGAGCTAGAGACAATCCATGGTCCATGGTCCATGGTCCTCCAGCCAGGCACTGACTCTGTGCGTGGCTCGACTGAGCCTCAGTTGGGCGCGCTCCACGTCACGGTCTGCAACAAGTTGCGCAACATCGTCAGCGTACCCAACCAAGACAGATTCTTCAGGCATCTTCAGCCTCAATAAGCCATCGTAGACGGCGTTCCAAAGGAAGGGGCCGAGAATCGACTTCTGTGCCGCCCCTGCCGTGATCGTAGTCCTACGCCATCCTGTCGTGGTCTTGTAAATGAGGCCGCGGTTCCTCAGGTATGCGTCCACCATTCTGAGGAGATATTGAGACACATGGAACGAATGCTCCAGGGCCCGAATCATATCGCTCCAACGTGCTTAGTTGAAAGCGTTTTTAACGTCCAACGTAACGAGAAGGACCACACGTCGCGAAAAATGATTGTGGTCTTCTGCTCGCCGCACTACCTCAACAACCTCTTGAATTGCGTCTAGGGTCGACCGACCCTGCCGGAAACCGTACTGGTTAGGTGACAGGCCACCTGCTTGAGTCATCGTCGCAACCAGTCTTTTCTTTAACAACTTCTCCAATACTTTCCCAGCTGTGTCAAGCATACACAATGGGCGGTAGGACGACGGCGACTCTGGGTTTTCTTTGCCCTTGGGAATTAGCGCAAGACGCGCGGTCTTCCACCTGGCGCTAAAAGACCCAGCCTTCAGACATGCATTATACGTATCTAGTAGAAGACGGGGCCTATAGCGCACCACTAGTTTGAGTACCTCGGCCGGTATACCTTCGGGACCAGGGGCTTTTTTGCCATTCAGCGACCGTAAGACTCCCTCCAGTTCCTCCATTGAGAAGAGCGGTAAGTCGCCCTCGTCACCGAAGTCCCGCTCGGCATGGACTGAGTGGGCCGAGAACAACATCTTAAGGACGTGCTCCGCTTTAGCCTTGTCTAGTGGAGCTGGTTAGCGCGAGAATAATAATAATGATAATAATAATAATTATAATAATAATAATAATAATAATGAGCAGAGTCCTGATGGGGAGTGTTCATCCGTCTTTTCGGTTATTGATCCGGGTTGTGGGTGAGCTTGCTCTACCGAAGTCTTGCGTCGTCCAGTGTGAGTCACTCGCTTTGGGCCTTGGCAGGAATTGTCCCATGGGTAAGGGTATCGGAGCCCTTAATGCTAAGTGCAAGCTCTAGGATGTCGGTAACGTGGGTCAGGCAGTACCTGACTTCCCGGCCGGAATTAAATTTGTGACATGTCAACTGACGGAAATATAGGATATCAATTTTTCATCATCCACAACATCCGTGGCAGAGGGTTCACGTAAAACCTCTTCTCCTGGAGAGCCTTTGTCTTCGCAGGCGAAGAGGAGGAATAGTGTCGAGTTTAGCGATAAAGAAGAGTTTATAGTTTTAGAAAAGAAATCCGTGTTGTCTCCCCGACGACAGGGATTGCCTGTCGTCGTCCGCGGCTTTAATGGTCTCCCATTTGGAGAGAGGGAGCTACGCGGGCGATGACATATTTATCAAAAACGAAGCTGTTCGAAAAATTGAAAAGAAAAGGAAAAAAGGATCACCGAAAGGCAAACCAAGAGATTAAATAATTTTAAAAATTAGCGAGTCGATAATTCAATGATAAATCAATGAATGTTTGTCATTTATCCATGAGATCCAACGCTTGGTATATAATGTATAACCAGTTTATATATGCCTGCAAGAAACACATTTTTGCCGAAATGAAAATTTCCAATTAAGAAAATACAGCACATTTCGGCGAGCTCAAGCGCCAAATGTAAGAGTTAAAGGTTGAGTAACCATATTAACATCCACTAGAGCTACTACCGAAGCGGTTTAAATAAACACAAATCTGCAATCGGTCGCAATCAGAATGGAGCGTCCGTTGCAGATCACTATCTGCAGCATATACTTGCCAAATTTTAATTGGAAGAGGAGGATAACATAAAACGATTAATTGCTCAGCTTCCCCCACCCATATTACTGGTGGGTGACTTTAAGAAGAGAATTGGGAAAGTTCCTATTGATTTCCGATTTCACTACCTTAAATGATGGTTCAGGAACTTTTTCCAATGCCAGAGATGGATGGACGTCCTGCATCGATTTAGCACTTATAAGTGCATCAGTAGCACCAAGGTACTCTTTCCAAGTTTTAGAAGATCTGCATGGAAGTGATCATTTCTCGGTGCAAATTGTAACTGACGTTACTTGTAACATATATCCCATCTCCAAAAGATGGCTGTTTCATAAGATAGATATGAAAAGCTTCACAGCTAGGACGATACTCCCTGAAATAACTGGAGCTATCGAAGCCGATGTCGATGCTATAACCAACGCTATTTTTGATTCTGAATCAAGATATATTTCTTATCTTCACATCAAACGATCCTATTGCTAAGTTATGCGACAAATATATGTACTACCCATATAAATACCCTACCCATATATATAATAACATTTTCAACAATAATCCTTTAGCTGCATTATACGAACGTCATTCTACCAATTCCAGACCAGCCGGAATACGGTATCACGAATTGACAAGGAAATATGAAATTTCTATACCAGAGACATTAGCAATTACCGGTATGGCTCTTACCAGCGGTAAACACAAGATTGGATCTCTCCTGTGGAAAAATAAAAGAGAAACCAGCAGTAATCTTCCAACAGGAGTTTTTTTCAACCGTCAGTAGTCATGAAGAATACATAAAAATTTATACTAACGGTTCCAAAAACCGAACACGGTATTGGATGCTCCATATATGTAAACAGAGAAGCCCATTCTTGGAGACTGCCAGATATGGCAAGTGTTTATACGGCAGAACGTCAGTATGTTACATACAGCAAGTTCTTCGCTACTCTGAACATTTTTGCGAAGAGAGAATGCTTATTTGTTCTAACTCGTTAAGTGCACTTACTTCAATTCAGAACAAGAACATAGGAGACGTCCTTATTGCAAACATCCTGTCCAATTTGTATGTTTTAAATCGACTAGGACAGCGATGTGTATTTGTATAGACTCCAGGACATGCTGGTATTGTAGGAAACGAAAGCGCATACGAAGCTACCAGATCGGCAACAGTCTGTGATAACCTAGATATAATTCCTGTTCGAGTGGCAGATGTTAAAAATTGCCTAACTAATACCATAAAAAACAGGTGGAATAATGAATGGAGAAGATTGAATACCAAACTAAACTCAGTTAAAACTTCTTATAAATGGAAGAGTGACGTGAAGCCGACTCGCCGAGAACAAGTGGCGGTGACCAGACTTAGAATAGGTCACACAAGTATAACAAATTCATATTTGTTAACCGGGGAAGAAAGACCAATGTGCGGTGTTTGTATCAAACCACTTACAGTCAAGCATTTAGTGGAGGAGTAAATCATATATGAGGATCTCAAAAAGAGGTTCCGTCTAATAAATAATATAGCTGATGTAGAAAATAAAAAATGAGAAAAAAAGTTGCGTATCTGCACGCCAGTGGACTATTAACAACTCTATAAGTTCATTCATATTCTGTTAAGGAATCCCCAAGTTAAGTAGTTTCATTCTATGAGCAATATATTTATTTTTATTATGTTGGTATTGTGAAGACTTTTTTTTGTTTTATTTATTGTTACATTTTAATATCCCGGCCCTTTGCACCCTAGAAGTGTTCTAAATTAGTGTTTTGACTAATTTCGGCGTAACGTCTGTACGTACATATGTATGTATCTCGCATAACTCAAAAACGATTAGCCGTAAGATATTGAAATTTTGGATGTAGGACTACTATTGTAAGATCTAGTTCATCTAGTTGTGCACCTTCCTTTTTGATTGCAATCGTTTTGCTGGACCAAAAGTGTCCAAAAAACCCCAAAATCTAAAAGAAATTTGAATTTTAGTCTTTTTCTTAACTACAATAACAAGCTCTCATTGAGAGCTTTTCAACAATATATCATAAGTGATACTTATTTTCAATGGTTCCAGAGTTATAGCCAAATAAAATTTTAATTAATTAAATATTTGGATCTTACAAGGGAAGGCACATCGGTTCGAATCAACTTCACCTCCTTTTCGTTTTTTTAAATTTATTCTTTCTAACTTTTTTTAAATTTAAATATATTGATATATTAAATATATATATATATATATATATATATATATATATATATAAATGCACTGAAAAGAAAAAAAAATTATATAAATATCTAATAAATAACCAATAAATAAATGTAATAATTATTAAATTTTAAAATTAAAAGTAATGAAAATATTTTGTTAAATAAAAGCGTGGCACAGTTTTTATAACAATCTTTTCTAATAAGTATTTATAAGACATTTGCTGTATTTTAAAATATATTTTTTGTTTAATGAGGTTGTTTAGTATATGTATATACTTTATTTATCTGTAATAAAATAACTCAAGTTTTAATTCTTTTATGGTTCAAATTTGCATCGAGATGATCTTTAAGGGTTAATAAGATTAAAAATAAAAATTAAATTTAGAAATCTTGCACAAAGTTATTACATTTTGACGGTAATTTGAAAAATTATTATCATTATTATAGTTGTAATCGTAATTATGAATTCATTAGATACAAATTCATAATTAATTAAAATGAAACTTTTAGCAGAAAGAGTGCGTTCGATTTGGCTTAGATTACAAGCAGAATTCGAAGATGAACTTCAACTATGTGAGAACACGTACAAAGAAAGCGAGTGGGTGCATTTTCCCAGATTGTTACTGTCAGTCTCAACTGGAGAGGTTCTAGCAGACCTTTCCGCCTCCTCGCGTCGTTATTGAAAATGAAAATGAAGATTAATTGTTGTAAAAATAAATGTGTTGTTTTAAATAAATTATAAAAACTGCGCCACGCTTTTATTTAAATATTTTCATTACTTTTAATTTTAAAATTTAATAATTATTACATTTATTTATTTTTTATTTGTTGGTTATTTATTAGATATTTATATAATTTATTTTTTACTTTTCAGTGCATTTTTATATTTGTTAATATATTATATTTTTTTGTTTAAAATTTTCAATTTGATTTAATTTTTATTTTTTACTTTTTAGAGGGGTTATCTAATTTGTTTCCTTTTTTATTAATATTAATATCACTAGTTAAATGAAAGCTTTTTTAAAAAATAATTTTTTATATGTAATCAAATATATTTTTGTAATTTTTTATTTTTTTATTTTTATAAGCGATCTCTTTCATTAAATATTTGCCACTGTAAAATAAAAATAAAAATATACGATATCTTTTTTAAAGCTCACTATCTTTGTTGATAGTAAGTCACTATCTTAACTAAATCGTCTTGAGTTTCCATGAGGGTAAAAATAAAAATTACATTTTTAACGTACGTTAACGGCATAATTTACATGGTTGTTTTGTAAAATCTCTCGGAAATTGCGCTATTAAATGGTGCGTTTCACTCTATTTAAATCAGTTCGTAATGAAGTAATATGAAAGTAAACAAAGGATTTCATTTAGTGTATATTATGTGGATCGGTTACAAAGTTATAACAGTTCAAGCTTTACACCGGTCTAATCAGAATGATTCTATTTTCACTCGCTGATGTAGCGTATTATTGTGTTTCAGTAAATGCTCTTCAGAATATGTTAAGACAAATAATTGTGGATATTCACGATCTCTATCGCTGTTCAATAACCGCGACACTAGTGTCAGTTTTGCTGAGTTGCAAGGCCACATAAGAAACTCAGGCAATGAACTACGAGGTGTGATAAAAAATACGGTGAATAATTTTTTATTAAAAAAGGAATAAGGTTACATAGAATTCGATTTAATCTCCTTCAAAGTACTGTCCTTGGCTAGCAATGCACTTATCCCACCATTGTCTCCATGACTGGATTCATTTCTGGAAGGCGTCTTTCGGAAGGGCTTTTAGCTGCTCGGTCGTGGCCCTCTCAATGTCAGCAATGGTGTGAAAACGTTTTCCTTTAAGCACAGTTTTAATTTTTGGGAAGAGCCAAAAGTCGCATGGTGCTAAATCCGGTGAGTATGGCGGATGTGGACAGACAGGAACACTTTTTTCGGCCAAAAATGAGAAGCGAGGTGTGACACGGCGCTTAATCTAGGTGAAGAAGGAAGCCATTGGTCCATTTTTCTGGTCGCTTTCTTCGTACGTCGTTTCGCAAATGTTGCAGTACACCCTTATAAAATTCAGAGTTTACAGTTGTTCTCCTTGGAACGAACTCTGAACCACTGTTTCCACTTTTTGCTCATTTTCAACTGTTTTTGAGGTTACTGGAGGTCCCGCACGCTGCTCGTCTTCAGCAGACTCATTTCCGTTTTTAAATCGGTCATACCACTTGTACACAAAATTCAAAGTTACCACATTATCACCGTACACCGATTCTAACATTTCGTGAGCTTCTTTGGCACTCTTTTGCAACTTAAAACAAAACTTAATGTTAATGCGTTGTTCAAAATCCATGTTGCGTGACAGACACGACAAACACAACCTCACTCTAGCGGCTTCTGGCAAGCTCGAACGTGTTACAACTTGTCCCTGCCTGTCTCAGTTGATCACGCTATTAGACAAATTACAGCATATGGATGTAGCGTCGGCAGCTGCCGCTATAAAAATTCATTCACCGTATTTTTTTATCACACCTCGTAGATGTTATTAAGGAGCTCGCGCTCATGGTATCCTTTCGACTATGCTTGCTTTAATTATATAACTTCCATTTATCAGCTATTTTTATTATTATGTCCGAGCGCTTTAGGATATTAATCCATCATCAGGAACATTTATTTGTTATAGATTATAATTATTTTCTTCACAAAATAATATATTTTTTGAATTATGATTTTTTTTTTGGTACATAACAATTGAGAGCTTCATACTAACATGACAGACAACGTCGACATTATTTTTACATTTTGACGATCAATTTTGTATTTATAATTTTTGTTTTTAAAAAATTCAAAATTCAACTGATATATTAATTTGTGAAGGAAATAATTATAATACATAACACATATATATTCCTGATGATAGATTAGTATCCGAAAGCGCTCGGACATAATAATAAAAATAGTTGGTAAGTGGAAATTATTATATAATTAATTTATGTCAATACCAACGGGCCATATGATTAATAACAAAATTAATTTATATGCTTTTATTGTTAAACGTCAGCTGAAGGTAGCACTGTAGAATTAGTGGTCAACAGTTTGCGATAATAAAAGGATGTATAAATAATATTTAAGCTAGTTTTGTCGTGGAAGTCTTCAGTGTGGGACAGAGATTCTGAAGAAGTTGTCTTTTATCGTTTTGCATTTAGGTTAACGGTGCTTCACATTCTACACACTCGTGTTCGTTATTCGGCGTTTCTTCTTAGGTTTACACTAGCAAACAGAATTGACGATGTTTATCGTAATGATACGACTGAAACTTGAGAACTGTACAATTTTCTGAAGTCGTTACATTCTAATCTGAATTTTAATTTATTTCTGTTATTTTTCAGTTTAGTAGGGAAAGCCCTTTGGCTTTCCCGATTCAGTTACTTCCAAATAATGCAGTATACATTAATTTATTGCACATTCATTTTAAATATTTTATTTATTTATTTTGTTTTTCATTTTATTTTTTCCTTATCATGAATACATTTCTTTTATAGTTTAGTTTTGTGAGCGTTACATTTTTACATTAATAATGTTAAACAGTTTTTTCATTTAAGGAGTCTTTTTTTCAACTCCTAAATTAATTATTATTACACTGTAATGCAAGCATTACACTACAGGAGAGTACTTGCATGAATTTTCCCATTAATCATTTGTTTATTTGGGTTTTTTCACAATCATTGTTTCCGGTCTTTGTGTACTGTATTCAAAAAAATGTTTTGCTATTCATGTCTTATAGTTTTTCCTCATAAGTTTGTTAAAATTAGTTTATTTAAAAGGAAACAGTACAATATTTTGTTGTTTGCGTTTTTCAGGCAATGATAATCTGTTTTGTTTTTAGAGAAACAAATCAGTTCAAACAGAAATGTTTTCTTTTCTTAGCCAGACTCTAACTATTCTATGAAATCTTTTTTGCTAAATCAGTCTTACTTAGTTCTTAAAGTAGGTTTTCAGCCTAGAAGGGTTTTAGTGTAGCTAACAAGTTCAAAAATTAAAGAACTATTCCAACAAATACGATTGAAAATATTTTAGGTTTAATTTTTATTTGATTAATCCTTTATTACAAAAAAATGCACCTTGAGATGTTACAAAACTATTTGTTTGAAAAAAGAATAGAAACAATCCTAATGGGGGCAGCATTCATCTGTAAGGATGGTGTTTTTATCTTTGTTTTGTGTGATTTTTCATTCTTGTTAAAAATTACTAACCCAGTTAATTGAGTGCTAACTCGATTACCTGGAGTTCTTTGGAGACTAGTTGTATTGCTTTCTGGAACTAGGCTTGCTCAGTCAAAATTTCAATAAATGATTTATATGAAAATTGTTTCAGTTGCTATTTACTTTTATTTTTTCTTAATTTCGTCTTTATTCAGAAAATCACGAAAAACTCTTTCTTCAAAGGGAGATATATAATCTCTACTTGAAATTCCAAAAAATTGTCCGCATGAAGTTGTTTAAAATATATTTTTTTATATTTATATTTTCACTTTTTTTTTGTTAAATTACATCGTTTCTGAAGGATGTTAATAATAAATGAAGTAAATAATGAAAAAGTCAGAACAATTTCAGATTATTTCAAATTGAATTTCCATAGGATTTTCAATATTTTTTAAACTGACTTCATATTTACAGATAATATATGATTATCTGCCTATTAACATTTTGTTTATAATTATTTAATTTTTATTTATATTATGTGGAAATAAAACAGTGTATTTTGAACCAAAATGTATAACAATCATTATTTAAAATCTATTAATTTGGGCTTGAACAAATAATTTACAAGTTGTAATTTACAGGTGGTACTAATGTATAGAAGTGTGTGTGTGTGTGTGTGCGCGCGCGCGCGAGTGTTGCTTACTCATTAAAATCGAAATGAGTGGGAAGCTTCTTCATTATAATAGTGTCATTTTAAATTACAATGTCTCTGTAAAAATCTGAATTTCATACAATAGACCAATTATTCAGCTGACTGGGCTAGCTAATAATCTGTGTAGACTAAGTTTAGCAACTCTACAACATCAATAATAAAATCCAATTTGATGTTTTTACTCTGTTTTTTCTGTTCTCTACTTCTTCTAAAATCATTGTGTGTATTATTTGGAAGGATTTATTTTGATTTATATAATTTTCCCTAAGTTATAACTTAAGGTCATATTATGAACAGGAAATTATATGATTTTTCAATTATGTTTTTATTTTTCATCAAAGCATTTAGTTTAACTAAACAGTTTCACTAATGTTTCATTTTTTTCTACAATAATCTGTTTTCATAATGAACATTGTGTTTTACACTTTGTTGCTTTACTAAGGATAGAAAACTGAAACAAAAAATTAATATTACTATAACTATAACAATACATAAGATTGTCTAAACAACTGCAATTAGGTTTAATTTTTAGAAAACTTACACACAGTTCATAATTTTTGCCACTCACCTCAGTATTCTTTTCTTAGCTAGCATTATGCTATTCACAATAGGAAAGCATACTGCTACGTCATTGTTTTGTAAAGATGATTGTTGTAAAAATGTTCAGACTTTTGTAAAAAATGTTAATCTTTTATGATTTTCTATAATGAAAGAACAAATGACAGAAGTTGTATGACCTTAGCTTATTGTATATGTTGTCTATATTATATCTTCTGCATTGTAGATAAGGATTATTGCACTAATTTTAGTTGATTAAAACACTTTGCTAAAAAGTAATATTTGTTGTAGGTTTACCCAACTGGAATTTTTTAAAAGAATTTATTATACAAGAATATATAATTCTAGTAACTCCTAGAATTATGTTCTTCTATTGTAAAATAATTTAATTGCATTTCAATTGAAATTGAAATGATAAATATTATAACAATAGTTATATTAGATATATAAGTAAGTACTTGTGATTAAAATTATATGAAAACCGTTCAGTTAATCAACTCAGATGAATAATGTAAATCGCCAGGATTGGGGGAGTAATAAAAGATTTTGCAAATTTCAGTAATTAAAACACCAGAAATTATAGTAACTACGAAGTTAGAATTGTATTATTTATATATATGATGTGTTTGTCAATATACATGGTGCTATAGTGCAGCCGTTTATGATTTAAGTGGATTGAGAGCATGTATGAATTGTGAGAATTATAGAAATTACTTTATATTATTAACTAATATATACGAATTAGGAAAATTTTTTATTTATTATGGGTACCATTAAGTGATGTAACTAAATTGCTTGATCAGTCTATTTTTGAAGCAACTGTTGCAATTAATTAATAAGACTAGTACTGCAGATATTTACATTACTATGTAAATATCAGTTTTACTACATAAATTCAGTTGTACTAGGAAAAACTAAAAATGTGGTGTGAATAATGTGGTATTTTAAAAAGAAACTGATTTTAAATAAGTATAATTCAAAAAGTTAAGATTTCATTTATTTCCCTAAATTCACCATTATTTCATAAAGATTGCCAATTGAAAGTGTCTTAATGTTATATACTCATTCACTTACATTAATTTAAATTATTAAAAATGATTAAAATGTTTCTTACTTCAGTGCAAGTTTTAGTTTAAAAGACTGAAATTTATTAATGTTTACTCCAACTGATTTTATCAGTTAATAAATACATTATTGCATTTATTAGCGGATTAGGAGGAACAGTATTGAATTTCTGGAAATCGAAAAGACTGATCGAACTAAGTTTTGAGCGAAAGATAACATTGTAATACCGAAATATTTGGTGATGCCAAATATTGCAAGACAAGTTCTTTCATGATAATCCGAGGCATCACAGAAGCTGCTGGCGGACCGATAAAGGATGTAAGGAAGACTGCAGTAGGACTGTTTGTTGAAAAGGACAACGATTTACAATCTTCACGGTTGTTAAAGGCAAAGAAAATTGGCCTATTAGACGTTTAAGTTTCACTACACGAAACCCTAAATACGTCAAAGGGTGTAGTTGTGTGCAGAGAGTTGCTGAACTGCTTCGAAGAGGAGATCGTCGAGGAATTCAGTAAACAGGGAGTTATAACTTGTCGTTGATTGAACATCCGGCACAGTAGAGAGGGTACAACCCTCCACGTCGCATGTATTGACATTCAACAAACCGAAATGCCCAGAAAAGATAAAGGCTGGCTTTCACAGACTAGACGTCCATCCGTTCGTCCCGACACCATTGCAATGCTTTGGATGTCAGTGGTATGGACACACAGCGACACATTGCAGTAGGAAACAGAACGTTTGTGGTGAATCGTTTCATCCTGATGACCCATGCAGGGATCCACCTGTGTACATCAATTGTCATGGGAATCATTCAGCAAGATCTAGAAATTGTCCTATATACAAAGAAGGATAACAATCCAAGAGATTAGATTACTCAAAAGGTGAGCTACATCGAAGCGAAGGTAATTGTAAAAAATAGATCGCCAAAGACAATGTCATATGCACAAGCTATGTCATCTCCTGCAGCTTCGTTCAATGCAAAGAATGTGATTGCAGAACTGGCTCCAGTGTTAGCAATATGGTTGAATGTATCGTCAAAAAAAAATTTATTAATCATTCAACCAGAGAGGATAGCTTAAAACGAGAGAAGAAAATACCAGCTGCTAAGCAAAAGAGTTAGTCTCCTTTGAGAAATGTACCTTTGCAGATGAAGGACTGTGAATGCTGGCAAGAGAAGAAGCCTGAACCAAAAGTTAAAATTACCAAAATCCCCATATAGGGAAGTGACAAGATAGAGATGAAAATCTTAGAAAAAAGGGTTTTACAAAAAACAAAAATAGAACCCCCAAAATCATGGAGGCCTTTAGCAGAGAGGGGAGGACTTTGGACGCTCCAAGTATACCTTTATATATCCTGAAAATATATCACTAGAGATCACATCAAGTTTAGATTTGATAACAACCATGCTAACTGCTTGTTTTAAGATGTCATCAGCTGATGAGAGCCGTAGAACATCATTGGTATCTGAAAGGGAAGAAGATGCCATGTCCGAGGCCTCAGATACTTTGTCATCAGAAGTAGAGGCTGTAAGGAGAATAGAAAAAAGATGCAAGAAAGGATGACCGAAAGGAAAGCGTAGGTGGTAAACAAATATGTATGTTTAAGAATCAAGATTATTAATGATTTATTTCAGTATTTGAGTTTAAAATCAAGTATGAATTAACAGTCTTCAGTTTTAATTGGAAGTGTGAAAAAACTTAAGTGTTATTTTCTTCTTTTTTTTCAGGTGGAGAGGCTAATGACAAAAGTAGTCAATGTCCTAAAATAAATAAAAAAAATGTTTTGCCTGAAATTATTTTTAGCAAAAATACTCAATGTAGGAAACTGAAATTTGGCATACAAGTACAACTATTGGGAAAATATAGGAAAAATGTTGATATTTTTCCCTTAATATAAAATTTAAAATAGCCTTTCTTCCCATACTCTTCAGCATGATATCAAATGTAAATCTTACCTTGCCCAAGGTAAACATATATTGTGATAATTGTGCAGTTACTTGCTATTTCCAGGCTGCCAGAGCCAAAACTGTTTAAAAGAAATTATGTTCCTTATCATTTTCTAACCTCTCAGCTTTGAAAAAAAATTAATAATTAATTTTCTTTCTCTGTAATATAATAATATGTAAAGGATTTCTAGTTGTAAAAGGTTCATGGCAAACGTTTTTGATTTTGAAATTAAATATGCTTATCTTGTCACTGTAATTAGTTAAACATAAATGCATCACTGACATCAAGCTACATATCAGATTTAGTGCCCCCAGAATGACTGTGTTACAATAAGTTTTTTTCATTTTAAGGAGTTTATATAATTAATTTTGATTAGCAGTTCACATAATACATACATTTATTTGACTTATATGGAGAACCTAAGCACATACAACCACAACACATGTGTTGTGTAATTCTGCACATCTAAGAATGTACAAATTAAGAATATACATAACTAAAATGTACATTTTCAGCTGATAAAAATGTAAATTTAGCTGAAAGGAAGAAATTTCAAAGCCATTTTCAGAGAAAATGTGGTTGCTTTATAAATGTGCTATGTGAGTTATCAGTTGAAAGTATTTTAATAAAATAAGTTACTGTGGCTGTTGACATTAAATTATTAAATATAAAACTTATTGTCATTGGAATGCAAGATTGATAATACGAGATAATTGGTAAGAACCCACTTGGTGTATGTATTTGGGGCACACCAGGTTCTGCATAGAGTTATTTGTAATGTATTAATATTCTGATATAAATATAGGTTTAGGATATTCTGATGATAGGTATATATCTTCACTGTATACTTTCCATTTACCTAAGAGTATTTATCTGTTGCATAGCACTTCAGCATAAATTCAGAACATTTAGAACTGGTAATGTATTAAGTTATAATTGGGCTAAGGTGTCAAAAATGTTTTTAATCAATTACTTTTATCAGTTATCTGAACTTTTTATTTATTTATTCTGTGTTTAGGAGACTGCCCTTTTTGTTAAAGAAAAATAAGCTGTTACTTCTACCTTCTATTTCAATTTTCAATAGTGTAGTAAAAATTATTAATGTAATATCACAAATTTATAATTAACTGCTTCTGGAGCCATGTTACAAATTTAACTATCAGGAAAGAAAAATACAATTTTATACTTTAATTTTCTTTTATGATTGCATCAGAAAAAATAACAATCAGGAAGCTTTTTAATAAAGTGAATGGCTACGGCTTTTTTTAACAAACTACTTCATATAAAACATACAAACTCTTTTTGATGTAAGTAGCTATGAATATAGGGATAAGGTTAAATTTTTATCCTTCTTTAAAAACTATGACTAGTGTTTTAAACATGTCTTACATATTAAATATCAATTTAAACATGTTTTAAAAGCAAATTTATGGACAAACTGTTTTTCCCAGGAAGAAAGGGACAAAGTTAAGGTTTGAAAAATAAAAATAAATACCTTGGTTGCACTTTTAAATGAAGTTGATTTCATCTCACTCAACGAGTAAGATGTAATCAACAAAAAGATTACTGAAAAATCACCATAGCTTGGGTGAAAATTAAACTTGAGTTCAGTTGATTCAGTAGATGGTATGTCAACATACTAGCTAATGAAGAACTGAGGTCTGAGACACAGAATCCCATCCAAATGATATCTCATTGGCACTAGTATATGTCATGCCTACAATCAGATGGGATATCATGTTACTACTTTTAAATTTGTGTTATATATTGTATAACAGTTACTTTATATGTAGTAGACAATTTTTGTTTGTAACTCATGTTCTACAAAATAATGAAAAAGGTAATTTTTTTTTTGGCTTGATGATATTACCACATAAGCTTGATCCTTGTGTGTGGGATATGGAAATTACATTTTTATCACTTATGAAAAATTAGTTTTTATTATACCTTTTGATGTCAATCAAAAATGTTTTACCAACGGGACAAAAATATTATGTTAAGGCACTTAGAAAGGTTTCTACTAAGTAAATAATAATTGATGATTCATTATTTTTACCTTAACCTTATTTGAGGTATTCTACCTCAAAGATAACACTTTCAGTTTGTATGTAACCAGATATTTATATGAATACAATGAGTATTTAAAAATTATTACCACAGTTGAGGAACATAAAACAGAAGAGTGGTTTATGTTACTTTCTAAAAAAAAAAATAATGTCTTATTATCTGGAAAATACAACTAAATTTAACGCTGAAAATATTATTAAAAAATGATCATTACCATTCTTTTCTACTCAGAATTAATTAAGAGCTCTTTCTGCTGCATCTAAAATAGAAGTTTGATGCATGAAACATCCTTGCAAATAAACTCAAAATCTTTGACTTAAGTGTGAGATAAATTTCTTCATTTTTGTATTAAATTTATTTTAAATAATTTAAAAATGGAAATTTCATATCGATGGGAGTATTTTGTAGTTAATTTATTTGTGTAATTTAATTCTTCAGTCAAATAAAATAAAAAGTTAATGTGAGCAAGTTGAAGAAACAACTGGTTTTTAACTTATAAATTATGTTAGGCATTTATGATTTTAGTACACTATTTAGTTGTGAATATCAATAAAATTTTATGTTTTATTAATTATGGTCACTTTAAATTTTTAGATAATGAAATAATATCTAAGAACAGTACAGTTTAGGAATGCATAGCAAGAAATTAATTTAATAATAATCGAACTGAACACATAAATAAAATAGTCAGCTTCTTATGGTAGGACATTGTACGTACTCTTTTATTGCAGTTACACTTTTTAATTCTATTAAATGTATAGTTATATAATTAGGGTGAAAAACAAAGTGTGTAATAACAGGAAAACTTACTAGAACACCTGGGTTGTACTTCAATACTACTTGATAAGTTATTGTTCTGTCATAATAATAATGATTTATGACAAATTACTATAGTAGCTGTCCATTGTATGGAAAAACAAAGATAATTAACAATAATATTATTTAAAATTATGAAATAAACAATTCTTTCTTGAACAATAACTTAATTGTTGATATAAAACTTTTTATTATCTTGAAGTTTGTCCCTGTACTTTATACACAAATATATAATTATGTCGTACAATAATATGTTATTTTTATCGCATACATAATTTGTTTACAGTTTATAAATATACTACTTACAGTTGCATCAAAATAATTTGTGCACAAATTAGTTGATTTATGAGAAAATTAAATGAAACATTTTGTAACTTTAGTTTTTGAAACCATATATATAAAACATGTATTATTATTTCAATTAGTTTCATAA
Organism: Lycorma delicatula; assembly: GCF_047948215.1. Classification (NCBI taxonomy): domain Eukaryota; kingdom Metazoa; phylum Arthropoda; class Insecta; order Hemiptera; family Fulgoridae; genus Lycorma; species Lycorma delicatula. The sequence continues at coordinate 30,501,169 of NC_134455.1, forward strand.
GCAATTGTTTGAAAATTATTTAAAAAATTATTAAATAAAAACTAGTAATTATTCTTGAATTCAACACAGAATCTATTATTGTTGTATTTAGCCATCAATTGCGTCAGTCAGTAGTGTACGCTAAGAAGGACAGTATAATTTATAATTTTTTTTTCAAATATTAAAATTCTTTTTCTCAATAAGTTTATCCCACTGAAGTATTTTTTTTATAAAGAAAATGATCTAGTACTAATTTTAAAAGAATTTTATCTTCTATATTAGTAAGAACATGGCTGTAGCAGCTGAATATTTTTTTTTACTTGCTCTTTATTTTGCACTTTTTTCAGATGAGTTCTACTATCTTTGTACACAATTTTATTTCATTAAAAATCTAGGTACTTACTTGAAAAAAAAAATTCTAGAATCAAAACAAACATCAAATAAATCACTGCTGTTGTTTATATTAGCCTACCACTATTAACTTATTAGCTCTATGATAAAAAAAAACCTTTTTTAGGAAGAGAAGTGCAAGGTAAAGCCACCATTCAGCATTTGAAAAAGTGTTCAAGAAATTAGTTTGCATAGAATATCAGATATTATGAACATTGTTATATTTTTGTGATGTTCCTCTACAAATAGGCTAGGGGATTTATCTCATAAGTGCTAATAGTTGGCAACAAAAATTAAATTATGGAATATCAGATGAACTAAATATATGCAGCTAACCATACAGGTGGGCAGATGGAAGTAAAAAGTGAAAAAGTAATAGTGTTTTGTTTTTGATTAGTGTCAGTGTATGTGTTCATCTCTGTGAAAGTATAAACTTAGAGTTCAAACTCTCTATTGTCTATGACTGACTTGTGTTATGCTAGTTAAATAAGGATTTTCTTCTCAGAAAAGGGCTTAGAGTACTTTACTGAAAATTAAAAAGTTTTATACAAAAGTTACAATGTGTTTTAATTTAGTTTTGATCCTGAGCTGAAGCATGAGTTAAAAAGTAGCAGAAAAATATTTTCTGATAAGTAAAAGACAAAAGCAGAGCTCTAGAAAAAAGTTTGAGATAGGATGGAATTTAGTCTTTTGGTTCCATTAAAGGATCTATCACAAAAACATTAGAAATTACTTGTAACTTAATAAAACTTAAATGTGATATATTTTTGTAGTTTGACTATAATGTCCTTTAAATCTTAATAAGCAAGAAAATTTGTGAAAAAATAAACTTTCCAAGAAATCTAGCATTTATAAAAAGTCACCACCAACTATTTTATGTGATATGATTTGATATTGTGGACAACACATCCAGTCCACAGGTTAATTACATCCAGTCCAGGTTAATTCTATCAAACATAGTTAAATCAATGACAAGAAATATAATATTAATAGAATTAATTAAATTAGAGTGCTTTTTGCATTATTCACATTATTGGTTCTTTCTTAATCTCACATTCAGATCCATGGTCAAACATAAAACTTTTTCACATGTGAAAAATTTCATTTTCTTTTGGTGTTTTGAAATTGCATCCAATTGTAAACATTATTGTCAAATTCTTCACACCATCTAACTCGAGGAAAACTGGGAACAAGAGATTGTTTTCGATGATAAATTTCACCTTGTTGAAGTATAATTGTAAAAGTAAATATTATTTTTCAATTTTGTTCCTTTAAATACACATATTGGTCACCTAATAGGACTATTAAAAAATGAGTAAAACCAAAATGTAAATTAATAATAAAAATAAATTTAAAATAAGCCTGTCATGCTGTTATCTGTAAGAATTCATTCTGTTTTTAAAATTGCTTATGCATTTGAATCCAAATGAAATACTATAACTACAGTTTTGTTAGCGAGGCTCCTTAAAAATAAATGTGTTATTTGATTAACTTTATCAACATTAACAAGCTAAAAAAATAAAATCTATTTACTCAAGTGTGTAGTAGTATATGGAACTGCACTGCTTCATTTCACAATTTGTAAGCAAGTAATAGCATACTTCTCTTGAAATTAATACATTTTGGCAGTTGTAAGGTTTTAAAGTTGTATACTTTTCACCTTCAGCTGAAACCTTGAATGTATATATGTATATATACATTTTTTTATAAATACTGTTTCCCTGTTTACAGAAATCTGATAAAATTAAAAGCAAAGTTTTTTAACAGTAATAGTTGCAATACCACTACCAATAATGTGAATAACCTCATTATAGAGTTCTATTACTTGTAAGTAATAGTAATTAAATGCATGGACCAAGTGAAGACCAGATTGATATTTTTGTAAGAGAAGCAAATAATGAAAATAAATCCATGCTATCAGATATATTCAATGTAAATGAAAATCAGGAAAGACTACACAAGTAAAGCATTTTCTATAAACTCAATGTAAAATATTAACAATAATTTTACAACATTTTAAAGTAATACTTTCTTAAGTAAGCAATGTAACATTTACCAAATATTTTGTTTGCATTCTTAATATACTTCTTCAAAGCTATTTAAAATATTAATTTATTTTTAAATACAAATTTCTATAAAAAAATGTCATTAGGACTACTGTAATATTGTTTTCAGGTTTTAAAAGATTACTTAATTTATTTAAGTTGCAATAAATATCACAATAATCATGGACAAATGTAATAAAATATTTATATTCTGTATATCAGTCATATTATTTACATTACAAAAACTTCTACATCATTATTAAACTTTATTTTCATATTCAACTTCTAAGCAAAATTGCATTTAGGTGATGTATAACTTTGAATGATTGCTGGAGATAATGATACCATTCGCTTTGTAGTACTTTAGGTGCATACATTTCTACAAGTTTGTTCACATCCCTCACTTTCTTTGTAAAGAAGAGGTCTTATCAAAATATGCATAAACTATATTGTCATGATGATTGATATCACATATATTTAGTTTTTTATCAACAAAAAAAGTTTTTTTACAGTTGAGTAGTGACTCTTTGCCATACAAACAGTCATTTTTACATACAAAGAGATTGTCAAAAATTTGGAGAAGAAACTGGAATCATGGAGTTTTTATTTCAAAGCTGATAAAATAATCTAAAGTCCACTGTTCACCTCTGCACATTAATCATATGAAACGTTTTTTGAATTTCATTGAACAAGATATAACTATTCTTCAACAACGGCATTTGCATTCTTTCTAATTGTTTAGTTTTCACTTTGAGCCGGTTTCCTGTTGCATGTAAGGAGCGCGTGACTTTTTTCTGGACAATGGTGTTATTGGTTCCATATCTCTCTGAGACTCTCAGGGAAAATAAAAAAAAGAAATTTTATTCTGTGCAGTTATAATGAGTGTTTTCATTATATAAATAGTGTTTTTAAAGCACAACTTAAGAAGAATTTATGTAGTGCTGTAAGAGTGTAGTTTTTTTATTAAAATCTTTACTGTTGAGAAGCAAATAATGAAAAAAATCAGGAAGAAATCAATAGAAAATCAGAAAAGACTATACAAATAAATAAAGTATTTTCTACAACCTCAGTGTAAAATATTGGTATTAGTTTTATATTACTTTTTGTTCCGTTCCACGTCGAGCCGTCCGGTGCTGCGATCTAGCGGTTGCTAGCGCTCACCGGAGAGTTCCGCTCGTACTAGTATTCGGCGCTCGAATCTGATCTAAGGCGGTCACGTCATACTCTTAGTCCGGATGGACTCCATTCTTTGTCGGATAAATGCTAGCTTTAATCTTGCATTTAATTTTATATTTTTTGTAATTATATGTCAAGTTATACGTTATGTTACAATTCATTTCATTAACTGTCAAGACAATTCATTAAACCATTATTTAACAAGCAACAAACCATTGTTTTCATTCATCACCTATGAACATACAGTCCAACCTCGCTCTAAAATCGACCACTTTTAAAGATTGAAAGTGTGATTTAAATAATTAAATCACATGATAACAGACATACAGTTTTACCAGTGGCAAACATTGATTGTATACCCATATCTATCTGAAGAAGAATACTTTACTGATGGATAAAACTAGAAAAGATAGATCCTGCTGATGATTAAAACAAAGATCTTAAAAATTGGATCTTCTATTCTTACTTTTCATTTTTCTTTATATCTGTATCAAATTAATCTGCTGCTTTTACTACTTGAAGGAAGCTCTTTTTGATACAATAATTTCAATTTTTCTGTAGTAATGTATTTAATTTGAAATGCAACACAAAAATGAATAAGAATCATTTAACGTTCTTTTAAATAATAGATTAAATTTTATATTAAATATATTGATGTTTCATGCATAGGTTGCATTGTAATTCTTAAACTTGGTATAAATATTTTTTTAAATACAAAGCATTTTTTCCTTTACATTTTCCTATTGCAGTTTAAAATTTTTTGGCAACTTTTTCTCATACTTTAAAGGTTTGTTTTGTGATCTACCAATAAAAAATTATGTAGATAAAAAATATGGAATAAAAAATAATCGAGAAAGAAAAACCTAGATAAAATATATATCTCTAATAAAAAAGATTATAAATTTTAATATAAGCCCTCTAGAGAGAAAGAAGGTTTCAGTCTGTCAGGTTTAAAGAAAAGTGTAAACCAGATGGCAATTATATAGACCACATCAGAAATGTTCAATTAATTATAAGATAAAAATAGATGCGATAGATGTAAAGTCCACAGTAATTATTTAAAATATAACCACATGAAAGGATATTAAGATAAATACATTAAAATATCAAGGTATAAAATATAACAATAAATAAGTCGCAATTCAAAAGAGCATTATTGAAGAATATTGAGCACATATTTATGTACACAATGAACAAGGTGTAGAAAATTCAGGGTTTCTTTACATTTTTTAATTAATACTATTTAAAATTTGTATGGTTTGGTAGATATGGATATTGTTTTCTTTTAAAAATAAGTGACTGTTATTTTTTGCAAAAACTGCACTTTTAGCAAAGATCACATTCATATTTATGAATGATAAACAATGATCTGACAGTTCATTTTTGTATGGTGAAAACTCGTAGTGCTTTTTGAGGATGACATTATACTTTAGATGGGAATATATGTAAACATAATAAACAAATATTTAATAATAATGTCAAGCTTAATATTTTGTTAAGGGGCTTCAAAGGAAAAAAGTGCTATTTGATTGTATTGTGCACAATCAGTAAATGATAAGAAAAATTATGAACATTCAAAGATAAAAATTAGGTTGTACAGTTTTTTGCCATTCTTTCCATTATGCTTAATGAGAAATTTTTGTACATCATTAATTTTTAAAGAATTAACTTTAATATAACCTTCAGGTTTGAAAATTGTATTTATTTAATTCTGTACCCGTTTCTAAAAATAAAATGATTATATAATTAGAACAGAGAAGGAAAAATTAATAGATAGCTTAATATGGCCATCATCAGTATAATTTAACTTGTCTTTTATAAGTACTGATTGTGGCTGATTAATTACTGATAATTAATGAAATTAATTAGAGAAAAAACTAGTACATTGGTGTTTTAAATATATCAGCTAGTACAGATTTTGTCATGTAGTAAATTAGTTGTGGGTCCCAGGTTCAAATACCAATCTGGCATGGCATTTTTCACGTGTTTCAAAATTCCATTTCCATAACCGATGCACAAGCTTCAAGCTGATGTGGTGATATCATCATGCCCCAAAAAAAAGCAGAAAGCAGGTAAAGTATTGCATGACTTTTCTTGCTGTGTCAGTCAAGTCATACAATACCTTGAACAACTTTGTCATTGCAAAACCTTTTCAACAAAGCTGTTGGAATTCATTCTTTGCAATTCAATAATTAAAAGTCTTATTTTTATTTTCATAATCAATATTATAAATAACAAAAAAATACTTTCTGAATATTTTTAAATTTCGCGGCTCCTGTATCAATGGGGGTAATTATAATGATTACCAAAATAAGATTTAAGCATCAAAATCTCCAAATTTCAAATAAAAAATTTTATGATTTTGGGGGCTCCCTCAATCTGGGAACAATCTAGTAAGGTTTTTTAAAGAAGTGATCCTTAACAAAAAAAATATATATTTCATTTTATGAAGTAGATATATTTGAGCCAAACTGGAAGAAAATTGGTTTAGTCAACCAGTGATATAAGGCCAAAAGCAGTGCAACACACTTATGTACATACGCACATACATACTTACATTGTTTTTGTGGTCTAGATGACCAAAATATTCAGAAAAAATCCAAATAACCCATTTTTGACACGATAACTATATTTTCCCTTTTAATACAGACATTCTAGCTGTTTGCCAGGAAACTTCAACATAATCAAATATTGAATCAACAAATACCTCTGTTTCATTAATGACTTATTTGATTATAACAAAAATCATATTTGGTGGTCTTCCTACTGGAAAAAAAATGGTACAACCATTCTGATATGGACTAGAATTTTTTTTTTAGCCAGTAAAAGAAAATTATAGTAATTATAAGCTTTATATTTTGAACCACTACTACCAGTGGAGATCTGACAGTTTACTGCTTGACAGTTATGGTGGTTTTTATTTTGCTAGAGTTCAAAGACAATGGTAAGTAGCTGATACTATTTTATTAGATCCTTTTAAATAGCTGTCTCTTTTTATTCTAACTAAAGCTTTTTTTTCTATTTGTGGAATTCTTGAATCACCTACAATTGTACTGATACACCTGCTGGGAATAATATAAGGTCTCATGAGATGTATTTTGAAACCAGTGGCAGCTCGTGTATAAGCAATCTGGAACTGCAGCACTCCCTATATCCACTTGATATCGATAAAATTTAATATGACTCCTTTTTTCTTTATACTTGTACAATATATAATCCTTAAGCTTAATGTCAGTAGCCACCCCCCAGTTTATGAAAAAGATACAAAAATCTTTGTATGGAACAGTGTGCTTCACAGTTCCAGCAGCGTGGTGTTTGGCTGTTGTGCGCATGCACACATAGGAAGCTGCACATGAAGCTGCGAGGGAGAGGCTGCAATGTTGCTCCTGCAGTGCTGACCCAGGCGTGCTGGTGAAAGGTAGTTTTTTTTACTTTGTGTGTGTTGTACTTAAAAACTGTGTACCATATTCTTGAATTTGATAAAGTGTAGAATTAGATTATTATCCTGTTTCCAGCTGTTCTATTTGATTCATTTATTTCAGTTCTTTTATTTTACAGAAAACTTTAACCATGGTGTTAAAAAGGCTCAGAAAAAAATTTTCTGGAGCAGCACCCCCATTAATTTTAGCTATGAGCTTCCACTATTTGGAACAACTGATTTTTAAAAAATTAAAAGTAAACATGATTAATTCCATTAAATTTTTTTTAAAAAACTACAATTTTTTTATTTAGTTGAATAATTTACCATCAGTCATTTACACATTGCATAAACTCTGGTTTTAAGCCAATATTCTCATCAGAGTTGGACAATTGTTTTTCATTGAAACCATCATAATAATAATTGACAGTCCAAGTCAGTTAAATCTTGCTGGACCAGTAGCTGCTTGTTTATCGAAACAAAACCATTCATTCACTATCACTTACTAGTCAGTGACTGGGTGCTGTCACTGAAAATCTGGACTAATGTGATAAAGTAGCAGTATGACCATTTACACTACAATCAACACAGAAAGTATGTACAATTGAATTTGAGGCTTTATAAAAATAAAACTGGCCATTAAATGTTATAACAAATTGCCTTCACCTTTTAGATTATTTTATGTATAGTTAGAATTCTACAATTTATTCCTATAAAAATTCACTATCTCTGTCACAATGGAGTTGCTAAATGTGCTTCTTTTACTGGTATGATCTTTTATGATTAACAGTATCACAAAACTGTTGTCTAAATATGTAATGCATGACCAATAAAAAATATAGATATTCTTCAAAATTTGTCTGCTTTGATGGATGTTTTGCAATTTAGTCCATGTGTTATACTAAATAACCTAAGTAGTATCTTTCTTCCAACAACATTTTATCATTAATTTTTCCTTCAATAAATAACTACAATAGTTGTCATTTAAAGTTATGCATGACATAATTCAGATTTACTGTTTTCCTTTTTCCACAGATAGCAATCTTTTATTTTTGTTCATTTGTCATATTTTTCATGTCATTCATTACATCTATGTAATAGATTGCTTACATCTTAAGATTACATCTGTGTAATCTTAAGGTGTAAGCAATCTGTAAAAAATTCTTATATCAAACTTGATTCAATATAAATTTATTTAATTACCAATCCTCACAAGTGCTCAGTTATATTGATCAAATATAAATATAAACATAATGTTTAATGAATCATAACCTAAGCTTAAGGTTAAAATCTGTGTTTGAGAAAACTTTGAATTTTACAGATGCATTCCAGACATTAATTTCAGTATTAACTTATATTTTCAGTAAACTAGAAGTCAAATATGATTGATTTTAATAACTTATTAAAATTAAATTTCTTTGAATACTTTGGATATAGCTCCGTGATATAATATTAATTAAAATAGAAATTTTCAACATTTTTCAATTCCTATTATTTTCTAAAATAAAAATGTTTGTTACTGCCTAAAATTCAAATAAAAACTTTGAAACTTTCATTAACTAACATTTTAACTGATTAGTATCAATCTGTAGAGTCATAAAGTAAACTGAATCTAATTTGATGAGCCTCATCTGCTTCTGTTTTTAAAAAATAAAGTTGGGTTGAAATAAATTTCATGGTTCATTATTGGTTAATGGTTAAAATATTGCAAACTCCTGTGTGGAATTATATTCTGATTTTTTTTTGTGAACTTTTAATAGAAGGCTAAATGAATCTAATTGAATAGATAAAATTCATATGCAACCTTTAACAACCTGAATTTTTAAGGGATCCACTTAGTTTTGTTCAGTTAGCAGATGACAGTTTTTGTGAAAAATCAGTTACAATTAGAAAAAAAATTTCGTACTAAAATTATAAATAAAAAACTGGAAATTATTAACCTGGAAAACTGCAAAAATATTATAACCTTTATTTTATGTGCTAAATGAATTTATCTATGTTTATTACATTACCAGAAGTACCTTTTTTTTAGATCATTTAAAAAAATATTCAATGGCAACATTCTAAATAAAAATGGTACAGCACCGAGCAATTTTCCATTGAGTGATTGATTCATTTGTTCGTATGTTATTCCAGAGGTCTCAGATCTATCACAGATGTTTTGATTCAGAACTTTTAGTCTTGAGGAGCTATTAATATTAAAATATTAGTAGTTAAACTGGGCTTCAAATTACTAACTTGTATACAGATGCTACAGAAGGCTACTCTGATGCATGTCATCTGCACTATTTCTGATAAGAAGTAATTTTTCAGATATGTAAAGAAAGACTAATGTTTTTACAGTAGAACTAAAAAAAATACATTTTTATGTATGTTTAGTTCTGTTATAATCATGATGGATAATCATTTTTCTATGGTCCTTTACAATAGTTCTTAGTTTATTACAGTTTTTTCACAAAAAATAAACCTGTTAATTTCATGATTTTTATCTTGCTTAACCTTAGTCCCTTACATTGCCCTTAGCCTCTACTATGGTGATTCCTAAGCGGTCACTGTTGAGGGAAACCACACAGTAACATAATTATTTTCAACTGGAGTTCGAATACTTTATTAAAATTATCTGATATCTCCACATCAATAAAACAGATTACTATGTTTCAATTTGTAATAAACAATCTTTAGTGGTTTCAAATTTACATAAGATTATTGCTTTCTTAAAATATAGATAAAATTATATAATTTATGAGTGAAGTTTATTTATTAGTTAAGTTTATTTACAGATAATAGAATCAATTACTGCAGTAGTATGTTAAGCCCAGCTAGAGTTCTTTGAGTGTGCTAATTATATCACTTTCCTTGATACAAACATTCGAGTAATGTCATTATTTTCATTCATTAAAAAGAAAAAATTAATTTCTATTTTGCTCATTAAATTTACTTTAAAGTTAGTATTCACTGCAGTCACTGATTTAGCTCCTGGTTTATCCATTTAATTGTATTACTGATCAAAATCCATTTCTTAGTAATTATAGTAATTCACTCTCTTCCAAAACTATTTGTAAATATCTTACAGTAGTCTAAATTTTGTAATTGTAGATTATTAATGCGCAGTAGTTCATTTTGCTTGCCTCTGAGTATGTGTTGGTGTTAATGTGCAGGTGTAGTGAGAGTATATAGGATGGGGAGAGGAATAAACTGTTATATGGTGTAAGACAATTTTCAGCCAACATATTGCATTGTTTGGCAATATTTTGTCTGTTGTACTAGATTAGCTTTATTATTTTAATAATAAAACAGTATTTCTACAAACAGTATTTTTTAATACTAAATTAAAATGCTTCAACTGAATTCGACACATTTATTATGTGACTAATCTTTGAGGAGTATCAGCTTATATATTAAGGAAATTATTGAGGGATGAAAAACAGTTTATAGAAAATGGAACATTCAATACACCTAGGAAAATTCACCTAAAGATAAACAAGAAAGTAAACACCGAAAATTTAAGAAATGTACATCAAGAAAATAATATATAATTTCCATAAAACCTCTCACCGACTGCCTACTTTAAGAGTTTTGCTAAATTGTCCAAAATTAGAATATGAGATTTCAACTATGAAACATTCCACAAAATTTTAAGATATATGGGATTTAAATAGAAGAAAAACTGGAAGACAACAGGAAATTTTTGATTGAAAACACAATATATGCTTTAAACTAACTGCACATTTGAGCAGAATACTTGAATACATGTAAAGAGTAATGGGTGGACTGGTACAAGGTGGGTAAGTAATCAATGGTTTTTTTTTGTTTCTTTTTTTGTCTTCAGTCATTTGACTGGTTTGATGCAGCTCTCCAAGATTCCCTATCTAGTGCTAGTCATTTCATTTCAGTATACCCTCTACATCCTACATCCCTAAAAATTTGTTTTACATATTCCAAACGTGGCCTGCCTACACAAGTTTTTCCTTCTACCTGTCCTTCCAATATTAAAGCGACTATTCCAGGATGCCTTAGTATGTGGCCTATAAGTCTGTCTCTTCTTTTAACTATATTTTTCCAAATGCTTCTTTCTTCATCTATTTGCTGCAATACCTCTTCATTTGTCACTTTATCCACCCATCTGATTTTTAACATTCTCCTATAGCACCACATTTCAAAAGCTTCTAATCTTTTCTTCTCAGATACTCCGATCGTCCAAGTTTCACTTCCATATAAAGCGACACTCCAAACATATACTTTCAAAAATCTTTTCCTGACATTTAAATTAATTTTTGATGCAAACAAATTATATTTCTTACTGAAGGCTCGTTTCGCTTGTGCTATTCGGCATTTTATATCGCTCCTGCTTCGTCCATCTTTAGTAATTCTACTTCCCAAAAAACAAAATTCTTCTACCTCCATAATCTTTTCTCCTCCTATTTTCACATTCAGTGGTTCATCTTTGATATTTCTACTACATTTCATTACTTTTGTTTTCTTCTTGTTTATTTTCATGCGATAGTTCTTGCGTAGGACTTCATCTATGCCGTTCATTGTTTCTTCTAAATCCTTTTTATTCTCGGCTGGAATTACTATATCATCAGCAAATCATAGCATCTTTATCTTTTCACCTTGTACTGTTATTCCGAATCTAAATTGTTCTTTAACATCATTAACTGCTAGATCCATGTAAAGATTAAAAAGTAACGGAGATAGGAAACATCCTTGTCAGACTCCCTTTCTTATTATGGCTTCTTTCTTATGTTCTTCAATTATTACTGTTGCTGTTTGGTTCCTGTACATGTTAGCAATTGTTCTTCTATCTCTGTATTTGAACCCTAACTTTTTTAAAATGCTGAACATTTTATTCCAGTCTACGTTATCGAATGCCTTTTCTAGGTCTATAAACGCCAAGTATGTTGGTTTGTTTTTCTTTAATCTTCCTTCTACTATTAATCTGAGGCCTAAAATTGCTTCCCTTGTCCCTTGTAATCAATGGTTACAAGAAGAAAATTTTGAAGGGATCAAGGCTAAAAATAGTCACTATCTTACTCTAGAAGTGAGAAGGACGATCAGAAAATGCTTTTTCGGTTTTTAAATCAAGACAGAGAATAAGGGACAGTCATAATGAAATAAGCCTGAAAAAGTACAAAAAATGGATTAAAAGCTGGTTGATCAGAAATTTTTCAGATAAATTCAATTTTGGTGGTAGACAATACTTTGTATCATAAAAAACGCACCTAACTCCACTTTCACATAATAAAAGGCAGAACTACTGGCATGGCTAAGAGAAAGGAATATTTTATATTCTGAAACTATATTCAAATCTGTATTATGAAATTATTTTGTACTGGTGAAAATGGACAAGTCTCGATATGATGAATACAATTTTTTTTCAAATATTGAAAGGATCATAAAATCCTAAGACTGCCTCTCAATCACCTTGAACTAAACTTAATGGAATTATTTTGGGCAAACATAAAAAATGGCAACATCAATAAAGTGAAAGAAGAGACTAAGCAGAAGTTAGAAAACGTCATATTGAATTTTGGAAAAAAGTGCTGTGATCACGATTTAAAGATGGAAGAAAATGATATTATGAAGAAGTGAAGAAGGTTATGGACATCCAGTATGAAAGGATGATAATTTCTAATAACAGCGACAATAATGTTGAAAAATCTGAACCATTATGACAAATTATTTGTACATTTTTTTCATGATGAATTAGTTTACCACAGAAGCTTACCAAGAAGGTTGGATTTAATTTTCAAATTGTTTTTCAAGTTTAACTTGTTTTTGCAATTTATTGATGTCATATGTAGGTTGAATGAATAAATGCATTATTTTTATTATATCTGGATAACTACATAAATAAAAATAAAAATTCAAAATAATACAACTGAAAATTAATTACTAAATATAATAAAAATAGATTTAAAAAATACAGTAAAAAACTTAAACTGATATCAAATTTAAAAATGAGCACAGAAAGATAAAAGTCACATATCAGGAGACAAACTTCTGCTGCCTGCAGAAAGACGACACTCTCAGATAAGCACTTTCTTCTTTCTTTCTTTCCTGTTTAGCCTCCGGTAACTACCGTTCAGATAATACTTCAGAGGATGAATGAGGATGGTATGAGTGTAAATGAAGTGTAGTCTTGTACATTCTCAGTTCGACCATTCCTGAGATGTGTGGTTAATTGAAACCCAACCACCAAAGAACACCGGTATCCACGATCTAGTATTCAAATCCGTATAAAAATAGCTGGCTTTACTAGGATTTGAACGCTGGAACTCTCGACTTCCAAATCAGCTGATTTGGGAAGATGCGTTCACCACTAGACCAACCTGGTGGGTTCAGATAAGCACTTGTCTGTATTGTACCTCACTATGGCACTTCAATGTACAGTTCCTCATTTGGCCTTCATACTTGTGTAAAATGTCCCTAAAAAACTAAGTTTTCAAAACTTGAACTATATTTGACTTTCAAACATACTATATTTTCAAACATCTGATTAATAACGACTCTTTAGTTAATTTTTCTTCTAACCGAATGTAATGTAACAGTTATGCTTCATTTCCTCATCGAGTTTTTTCATTCATTTGTAATGAAAACTGAGTTGTCCTTAAAAATTACATTAAGTGTTTCTACATCTCTAACCCTTTTATCAATTTATTATTTTACCATATTATTACGCACACATTATTATATACCGTATTATTATGAGGTTTTTGAGATTTGGGAGTAAGTAGTAAGGTATTATAAGGTTCGTGTAACTCTTTATTCTCTTGTTTCAATGAGTATAGTCAACGTCAGAAGTTTAAAAAAACAATTTTGAAAATAAGATAGCTCCTTAAATTTTTTGATTTAAGGAAAATTATTTCCTTTTCAACTTGAAACAATTAGGATTAATTTTTTTATTCTTTGTTTTGGTTCTTTAATACTTTATTTTCTTCATTTATTAATTCATGCTATTTCTAAGTTTCTTCTTTTTTGTGTTAAAAAAAATAGCACAGATGCACTGACGCAATTCACATTTTGTTTTTGTAATGTGTTTAGAGTTTTCCTTTCATTCCTGGATTTTATTCTAGGGATTTTTTTTAGAAATATTGTTTTTGCATGATTTTAATTTCTTTTTCTGTTGGTTTAACTTTTATTTACAGTTTTTGTTTAAATTATTTCTTTTTTTTTATTCTTTTTCCCTCAGTTTTGAGAATTTCTTATGTATAAGACCTCATCAGTAACCATTCATCTACCTTGACATATTCCGTAGCCAAACACTCACAAGTACTTCAGTTTTTAAAAGATGGTCTGACTTCAGTTACCATCTTTTAGAAACACTTCTTTTATTACCATATTAATAATCATTTGCCTAGTGGAAGAAACTTTTTTCAATACAGTAAAAAAATTGTAGTTGATACCTCTACAATTTTAACATTTTTACTGAAAAACCAAGACATGCAGATATCATGCTATCAGCCTGAATATTGCTATTCATTATCCAGTTTTGTTGACTCTCAGACCTCGCATAACTCTATGAAATGAAACCACACGTAGCGATTTATGTAATATTTTACTTTTAAAAGTATCATCTTGCTCCTATGTAAGCGAATTTTCCTAGCAAGTATTATTACAATCAGACTGATATGATCTCCTTAAAAAACTATTAATTGCTATGTCTGAAGACAAACTTGCATTGGTGCTGTTGAGATATGGCGGTGGTTAGATTTTTGAAGGTTTAATTATCACCAGGTTGGTTTTTATCAAATGCCAATTATCTGAATAATATAGACATAATAACAAAGAAACTTAATCGACCATACGTTTGTACTACGTTTTCTTTATTATTACTCGAAAAAATCTCATAATTTACCCGATAAATCGGGATGCACTTTGTTTATGCAAATAAATAGAGATTAATAATATTATAATTTTGTTCATTTATTACAGATAATTAATCTACATAATTAGAATGAAACATGAATCAAAAATTATAAATGATTCTAATTTTCAAACTGCAACCCATAATATATAAGCAATCACACCGTGCAAACATAGTAGCGTATCACCAAATTCGCAGCAATTCACCCCTTCCAACCCGAAATTCATCCGAGGAATGATAATACTGAAATTGTTCAGATAAATCAGAACAGATGAAATTCTAATCAATCATAATCATTAACCTTCGTTTCTGTTATCGGTCTTGTTAAATATAAACATATATTAAATAGATTTTAATATTTTATATCAGTCGCTCATTAAAAATTGGCAAGTTTTCCACTACTTGGAAAAATTGTTTTCTAATGCCGTTATATAAAAGTGGTGAAATATCTGATATTAAAAATTATCATCCTATTAGTAACTGCAATGTTTTAGCTAAACTAGTGGACAAATTAGTCTGTAGCAAGGTCACTTAGTATATTAAGAAATTTATTATTCCAGAGCAGAACGGTTTTCTTGGAATACATTGTTAGTTGTTTAAGTATCGGTTCAATTTTTTATGACTTTTACTCAGACTTTAGATGTTATAAATATCGATCTACTCATTAGGAAATTACCGGCTTTTGGATTTAATGGATCTTTACTTTAATGGTTTCATTGATTTCTCACGAATAGAATTCGGCAAGTCAAAATAAATAATTTTGTATCAAGACCACTTTATGTAACATCAGGAATTGTTCAAGGTACTCCATTTGGGTCCTCCATTTTATTTAGCTTTTGTAAACAATGTTAGTTTAACATAATTATTCGATTTTCACAAATTTTGCTATTTGCAGATGATTTAAAACTTTATAAAGCGATAAATAATCCTATTGATATTAAATTACTTTAAAGTGAAATAAGAATTTTACAAAAATAGTGTGTGTCTAATGGGTTTTGTTAATATGTTACTAAATCTTTTCATATTAGTTTTGGAAAAGTTAATGCTACTAATCATAATTACATATTAAAATGGCACTTGGTCTAGAAAAGGTTTCATGCATTAAAAATATTGGAATATTTATTAATACTCGTAGTACTAACATTCCGACCATATTCTCTAAAATCCTATTAAAAATATACAAAAATTTATAAATATATTGGATGTTTTAGAATATTTTTTAAATTTATTTATTCTGCTTTAACATACTCGTATTATTCAGTTATTGGGAGATTTCAAACCAATCATCTAAATAAGTTGGTTGAAAAATCTCGTCACGCTTTTTCAGATATTCTGCGTACAAAGTAGGTGAACCAATTATGTTTACATTTCGAACTTATTGAGAATTCCTAATTTTGAATCATCTTTTGATAGAATTGATTTAATGTTTGCTTTCAGAATGCTTAATAATTATTTCGATTGCTCTGATCTACAACAATTATTTAGTTAATTCAATACAATTATTTAGTTTTAATATTCCTAGTCGTACCTTAGACAGAATAATTATTTTTGTATAGATGTAAATTCAAAATGGAGATCAACGATATTTCGATTATCTACATTTTGTAACCGTCACACTGAATGATGTGACATTTATAATAGTAGCGAATATTCAGTTTTTAATTTATCTAGAAATATGTTATTTGAATAATATTTGTTTTGATTATTATGTGGAAGTCTATCTTAATGTTATTTATATTTATATATTTTCAGTCTCTCGCCTTAATCCGTTCGGCCGCACCAGCTTCATTAAAATATATTTGCAGCCATGGAAAATTTCCCATATATAATGAAAACATTTACTAATCGCAAAACGTCGTATTTGTTCAATCACATCGATAAATTTTATGGCCAATAAACTATACGGCAAATTTAAACCGATCACAATGTCTCTTTTTTTACCAGATCACAAAAGTGAAACGAATTTAAGCAACATATTTAAAAGATTTTTATTTAAAATGCGGTTTCATGGTTGACATTATGACTACACTAATATTATGAATTGTAGACTGCATTTTTTAAGTCGTATTGTATAAATTAACAAATATCAAATAACTATAACAAGGTTTTGAAATATTAATAATTTATGGTGTAACAAAAAATTGCTTCGAGGTGATGCAGAGGTTAGTGCTTGTTTTGTGGGGAAGTTTAAAAATCGAGATCAAGGCTTGATGGTTATTTTTGGTAGTTCCTGGGAAAAAGATAAGAATACGATAGTGTTGTGTGAAAAAAGGATAGGAGTTAAATATCTTTATGTTATGATATTAAATTGGCTCAAATGTAACCTTATTTAACCTTGTTTTGTGTACAGAAGTTTAAAAAAATTGAGATTTCCTGACAATTTCACTAAACATTTACAAGAAAGAATAAAGTTTAATAACATTATATTCAATAACGAACATTCTAGTTATTTTTGTAGTTTCATATTATTTATACCAGTAACACACAATCGACCAATAAATGTATTAAGAGGCTCATATTTAATCGCTTTCCTTTTGTTATAAATTATTTTTTACAATTGAAGCTGTGGCTGCGAAAAGAGTTCATAACTTAAAAACGGATTGACAGCAATATGAATTGCTCTTATAAATGGCTAAGATCACCATTAGTCTAAATTTAATAAATCTTATTAATGAAATTTTAGAAAACTTCTTTGAACAAACCTCTTCAATTGAAAACTAGACTTCCACAGCACCATAACAAAGTTTGAAAATTAGTTATCTGTTTGGACTGAATTTTACAAAAATGATTACATTCTATCTTTGTGGGTATCATTTTACGCGGAATCGGGCGGAGAATACAATCTCAAAATCTGCGGACTTCGGCCGACTTTCGATGGTGATATTATCTTGCTAGGATGTCAGAGGTCCCGGAGAGATTGGAATTTGAAGCTGTATTTCGGAAGACCACAAAAACTGCAAGATCCCCGGTGACTGTACAATCTACTAGTGCTGTTGATCTAACTGAAGATGTGAAAAAAGTAAGGGGCCTGAGGTGAAGGCGAAAAAAGGCACCGAATCCCGAGTAGTGACTCAGGTGAACAGATCACCTCTGAGATTGATTCCCTGATGACGGAAGTGCGTGCACTGCAGAAGTAATGTAAGCCTAACCTCTCAACTAAGAAGAATATTACAGAAGGTATTACGGTTTTTAACCTAGTGAAGGATGTCTCTGAGGTTCTGCAAAATTACAAGAAAGAAGAGAAATTGTAGGTAAATATACCCAGACTGTAAGAACGGACTTGCCGACTTTACAGGACATTCTAGAGACGGGGAATTTTGAGGAGGTTAAGCAGGTTTTACCTAATCGGTGACCCAATCTGATATTTGAGCGGACCACTGAAGAGACTGGCTTCCTGGATGAGCAAGATGCTTGGGGAAACTATATATACTGAATTCAAGTTGTGACAAATCCAGCCCTTTTGCGGTGCATGTGAAGTGTATCCAGGAACTAGGATGAAAAATAAACAAGGTGCACTTAGCTCTGGTGCAGTAGTAAGAAACGTGTCTAGTGTTGACATTCTCGGGAAATGTAAGATTTTGGATACGGGTGATACTTATTTTCTTGTTGTCAAGGGAGACGGTCCTGAAATAGCTGACTGTTTATTACAGGGCCTGGATAAGATATATCTAGCTGAGAATCGTAATCTGGTGTTCGCTACGACCAAGGATAAGCTTGGGAGCATAGACAAGAAGATAATAGAATACTGGGCACGTCGCAAGAAAATTGATTATGCGATATTTCTTTCCGGTGAAGCACGTGGACCTGCTGTGCGGTCGCAACCAAAGTCCTTTACGGTAATAATTAGACTGCAGGGGTGACTTATGTTGAGTTACTGCGTGGATTTCAAGACGTCAGTGAGCGAGGATATGGCCAAGAGTATCCTTTCAGTAAGACGTGGCCAGGGAGAAGACATGGAGGTACGTCTCTTGGCGGGGACCAAGGCGTCTGAGAGCCTTAAAGAGTGCATTATGGTGCAGACATCTACGGCTACGGTTATAGACAAAGGACCGTCATCAAGGAGGGCTATACTGTATGTAAGAGATTTGGATGTTGAAGTTAAATGTGACGAAGTTATGAGCGCGATTAAAAAGGCCTGCGGTTAAAAAGGTGAGAGACTGGTGCTAAGGTCACCTCTCTTAGGCAAGCATACGGCATGAGTTAGAATGTTACAGTTGTGATGACATTGGCTGAAGCAAACAAGCTGGCTGCCACCCGCCTTATCTTGGTGGGTTGGCAGTATTGTCGGGTTGATTTAAGAAAACCAGATACTCACTGCTATCGGTGCTGGAGGGTAGAACATGCTACCTCCCAGTGCAAGGAACCAGATTGTAGAGCTAATTGCTATTACTGTGGTGGCAGTGGCCACATTAAGGTGGATTATAAAGAACTCACTAAATGTGTGTTGTGTGGTGGTTGATAGCCATCGGGTTGGAAGTAGAGGCTGCAAACATGCTACACGATGAAATTTATGCAAATAAATGCCAATAGAAGTACTATTTCACATGATCTAATTTGGAGAACGACACTCGATCTGGATATCGATTTTCTGACTGTTGCTGAACCCAACATGAGAAGAGTTATGGCGTTTCCTTGGGCCGTGGATAGACGTGGTGATGTTGCTGTCTTTATTGCTTCTGGTCGATTTGCGACGTCACGAGCGGTTAGAGGGAACGGATTCGTCTCCATTGAGCTTTCAGGTCATGTTTTGATAGTTGCCTATGTTTCTCCGAATACGGGGACTGAGATATTTCAAGAATTCCTCTATAACTTAGAGGAATGCATCCGACACTCCAGAAAGCCTATGATATTGAGCGGCGATTTTAATGGTGAGAGTCGTGAACTTGGGGGAATGATCTCTACCCCAAGGTGCTACACTCTAGCGACTATGTTTGCCACTACTGGGATGGTTGTGCATAATACTCAATATTTGCCCAAGTTCGTTGGTCATGGAAGGGGATCGGTTGTAGATCTGACTGTTACTTCAGGTCGCATTTCGCCTGCGGTCAGTGACTGGAGAATAATTCAAGAAGAGGTAGCGGCAATCGTGCGATTTTCTTCGCGGTGGAGTGTCCGTGGCCTGGATTTGTCCGGACTCAGCGGTGAAAGCTCACTGAGCTACAGACTAGAACTATTGTTGATGATGTTGCAGACAGTATGAATCCTAATGACCTTATAACACCTGAAGGGCTAATGACAGCATTGGGCGAAGAGTGTCGTCGTGGCGAACTCCTGGACAGACCAGGCAAAATATGTGTTTATTGGTGGTTGCAGGATATTGCCGCAAAGAGGGCAGCCACACTGGCTTCAAGACGGAAGCTACAAAGAACACTGGAAGAGGTGATAGATCTGCGGATGATCTGCTGGTGGCGTATCGCCGTGCGAGAAATGACCTGAGTACTGCTATTAAAGCGGCGAAGGCAAAAACATTGAAAGACTTCGTTGCTAAGTTGGACGTGGACACGAAGGGGGGGGGGGGTGACGAATAGACTGGTCATGAACAAAGTTGATAAACTTGCTGCACCTCTCTCACATGGTGGCTCACTGCGAGTAGTCTTGGAACTCTTTCCGGTCCCTGTGTCGGAATGGTATGAGATACACACCATACATACACGGCGCTTTACGATTGGCAAATTACCATAAGCTGCCCGGAGACTGCACCCTGACAAGAGTCCAGGACCCGATATAATACCCGGTACGATTGTCAAGGTACTTATTATACGGTAAGACTATCGGAAAGACTATGGGTAGTCGGGCCGTCAAACGTAAATTGTGTATCGAGGAGTCTTCGAAAGCATGATCTCTTACGCAGCGCTCGTTTGAGCGCATAGGTTGGATATGAATAGAGCACTTTTTCAAAATTTAAGGAGTGCCCAGCGCAGAGCCTTAATTGTACGCAATGGAGTTTTTAAAACAACCTCCTACAAGGCTACCGCTGTATTGGGAAAGGTTCTCCTAATCGATTTAGTGGTGAAAGTTCGGGCAATCATGTGGAGATTGTGAAGAGGTCGAGAGGCCGAGGTATTTGGAATGCGGTTTCAAGCCGGGCCAGTACCGGAGCGGAATGGTGATCTCAATGAACCGGATCTAAATTTCCTTCAGTTGCCCATCTCCCACCTGCGAAAGAGGCTGCAGAGCCTCGTGATGGATGCATGGCAGCTGGAAAGGCATACCATGACTAGGGGAAGATCCCTGTAAAGATTTATACAGAATCTGGGGGGATGGTATACCTCGAACTCGTTTTTAAGGGCAATGGGTGCCCAGGTGCTCACCAACCATGTTAATTTAAACCAATATTTTTTTCGGTTCCATCGCAGCTGATAAGCTGTGCGTCTGCGGGGAGGTCCAGTCAAATCAACACCTGATGTTTGACTGCCCTGCTCTTGGGGGGGGGGGGGGGGGGCAGAGACCGGGCCAACCTGGAACTTAGAGGTCAAGGGGAAAATTGGCCACTCACAAGCGGAGAGTCAATGTAGCGAGAGCCGCATTGTCGGACCATGTGAGAGTTCCTTGATGTGGTTGCTTTGTTCAACCGACATCAATAGTTTACCTAAGGGAAAATACTCCTACCGCACTGCTGTGGGAAGCTAACCTAGAGATATATATGGCTGATCACTAGCCAATTAAGGCTCAAGCACTTTAATATGATGGACAGGTACTTGCTGGTATTCAGCGACTTAGGGGTGGCAGCGAATTGCTGTCTAGACGAAATAAATTTTAATTTATGGATGTCATATATATTTCTAGTAGTTAACGGGGTGCGTATACCCATTTTAGCAAATATATGTCAAGGGAGCGGTTGGGACACGTAAGCCGGTGGTGCAAGGCACCGCGCTTAGTCCGCTCATGCTGTTACGTAAGCTCTGAGAGCTACTTAGGATACTGATCGCTAAATTGTTTGAGGTTTCGTGCCGTTTGTGGCACAGACACTCGTCTTATGCTTTTGCGACCGAATGGGGTGGTGGCGGGAGAAATGCCAAGCAAACCCATAATACGGTACCCATGGATCGTCTTAGACGTTTTAATCACGCCTTGGAAGCCTGTTGTTTTCCACCTTGTTGGAAAGAGACAAGAATGGTTTTGATTCCGAAGAAGAAAGAAGCAGTACAAGAAATAACTTTGTATCGTCTCATTTGGCTCCTCAATACTGTTGACAAGTTATTTGAACGCCTCATTGTTGATAGCCTGTGGATGGAAGTCGAGAAGAAGGCTGGACTCTCCCCCAATCAATACTTGGTGAATACAATCAATACTCTCAGTGAATACTTGGGATGCCTAATTGATAGTTACCTCCATAATAGACGGGTAAAAACCAATATAGAAGATGGACAGATGTCGTTTGACATGTATGGCGGGGTTCCACAGGGGTCGGTTCTGACGAGGCGAATAATACCGCGAGTACATGACTGGGTGCAGCGAGGCTTTGAGGAGGTGGGCTTCTACTTTCTCCAGCTTTTGACTGGATGACTGAAGCCTTCCTTCATCGCTTTGGTAAGAGGGATTCCTCTGACAATTGGAACTGTAGTATATTAGACACACCTGAACATACTATTTTTCGATGTAATTGGTGGGACGTTGTCCGACAGGGTTTGGGGCTGAGTTGGCTCACCCCTGAATTGCCCTGTTAGTAAACACTAACTGGAAGGAGACAGTGGGAATCGGTTGTGAAGTTAACTACGCGGATTCTTAAAATTAAAGATCGGGTACAAGGGAGTGGGACGGCGTTTGATAGGTAGAGATTTCGAGGACAGCCTCGCTCGGGAGAAGCGTCTCGCTGAGGTGGGGCGTCTTTGATGAGCGATCGAGGACCCCTCTTGCTGGGAAACAAAAGTCTGTAGAGTCCCGGCTGGAGCCCACCCTCACGGGAGGGCACCGGTTATAGGTGAGGCAACATAAAAAGGGCCGAGTCCCTGCCAGCGGGAGGACCCTCTGTGGGGCACGGCATAGCCGCATCTCATGGAGTCCCCCTGGGAGTTAGAGGCCAAGGCATCCACTGTGGCTGCGCAATGTTTCGGTGCAGGACCAGCTCGTGGTAAGGGAAATTAAAAAAAAGTACTATAGACCAAGGAAACTGATTCAGAAACCTTCAGAAGTTGTTCTTAAGTGATGAGTCCAAGTCTTATGTACCCGGCTGTAGATAGAAGCACTAAATAAACCTGATCTAAAAGCAGTTTTAAAATTCTTATCAAATGCATTGCAAAAGTACGAAAAAAATGGGCTAGAAATTCACAAGGAAAACATAGAAAGGAAATCATATTTATTTCGGAGAGAACATATTATAGAAACAACATTATTACAGAAGATTCAATCATAAGCCTGGTAGCATGATTCTCAATTGTCAAAGATAGAGCCCAAAATTAAGTAATGGTGCTCACTACTCTTAAGAACCAGCTATCGTATTTATCCAAAACTTTGCTAAAAAAAAATTGGAAAACACTTTGATGGTCTGAAATTTCAATCTATCTGGCTAGGAATACTCTTTTACAAGTGATAAATATTTACAAAAATGTATAAACCTGTGCTTTGAACATAATAAGAATCAAAAATGAAAAAAATTACGTTTTTAAAGATTGTCTTGACTATGATGCATCGCCCAGGTTACTTTTTCCAGATGGTTTTTTGGGCTTAAATATTGTTTTTCTAGTATCCAGTAGCTAGAATGTTAGTATGTGACATAGTAACGTTAACTTTTTAATAATAAAAAACTTTAAAAATTTCACCATCAAATATACAATTATCTACTATGAGATTACAATAAATAAATACCACTTAAAGTGAACAAAGAATCCATAATTATATATGTTGATCTAAGAAATGTACATACTTAGCTACAAAGTAATTCAATTTATGCATTATTAACAGAAATATAATCCAGTATATTCTGAATTTAAAAACCATACAAGATATGTATATTTAAATTAACTTAAGAAGTACAGAACTTAATTTATATAATATACTATATACAGCATTATTGGCTCAGGCTGTGGTGTAAGCATGGTTTTACAAACAGAAAAAGATTATTCTCAGCAATTCTTCTTTTATGCCTACATGCAAGATAAAAATGTGAAACCATTGCAGAAAGGAAAGTATTGTTAACAAATCTTTACTTCTAGCATGGATTTTTAATTATTATTGTGCGTGTAAAAAAAAGAAGGCACCATCTATTCATTTTCTTGCTGGGGTTAGTGTACATCGACAATCTGGTGTTAAATATCTTATGTAGTAGTAATTTTAAAAGAATTTTCAACAAATACTGTTTTTAATCCTCATAATTATTATTCTACACATTTTCTTACATGGCTTATATAAACAAACATTTCATAATTTTTTAAACTTTAAAAATATCTATTCCTTATTGAAATAGCTAATTTTTTTAAATGACTGATAACTGGAAAATCATTGGTCCATAATAAAAGATTAGTTTTCAGGCAATTCATGCAATACATTTTTGGATTTTTTTTTTATGGGTTTCACACAAGGACAAAATGGAGTCAGGTTAAAGATTATACAAAAAAAAGATCTTTTCCGTAGTTTTTCTTCAGTTTTTTTTTTAAAGAAAAATTTCAGTAATAATGAGATTAAATTAAAAAAATTATTACGTATAAAAATGTATTAGCATTTATTAATTAGCTTGTTTTGAAAGAATTTTTGTATTGTAATAGAGAAGCTATCAAGATTATGAATGAATAATCTTTTGTTTAAATTCTTTGTAACGATTTTTTGGCAAAGCCAAAAATCACTGGTCTAACACGACGTACACTGTCCTGCCAAACAGCCCAGTATAATTTAATACGAAAGTATGTCTTATGTGGTGAGAAAAAAATGTTAATTTATATAAAAGAAAATGTTAAGTTGTGAAAAAAAAAGAGTGCTAATAGCACCGAATTAGAGAAGGCAGAATACCTGTATCTATATAAAAACAATAAAAAACACTCAGCTTGTTTGAGAACATCTGTGTGCGCATATGTAGAGGTAAACAAAGTACTGAATGCATGTACATACTCAAGCCAACTTGTACTATAATACAAATCATACACTGTATTATACAATATATATATATATATATATATATATATATATATATATAGTTATTGCAATGTACTGTATTGCTCAATTGCCCAACTCAAGGTTATCATCTTTGTTTCTCATAACAATGTAACTTCCTTCTGGTTTATTAATTCACAACAATGATATTCATAATTAGTCATTGATCATTCACTCTCATTTCTTGATCGTCATTTATGTCATTCTCTCACAATTTATGCTTATTTATTCTTTTAATTACATTCTTTTAATTTATATTCCTTTAATTACATACTGCATTGAATTATTTAATCATCATTAAAATCCATGGAACAATTTAACATCGCAGTATTTATTTTGTATTCTTATAATAACAATATTCATAAAGAAAGAAGTTAATAACTAACTACATTATTGCAGTTAAGCTTTAAAGTTTGTTGTTATATATCAATGTGCAATTTCATCCAACTCAGAATAACTTTATGAACTGTACATTGTTGTAATACTACAACATTAGGAATCTGAGAAAAGAAAAAAATAAATTTTAGAACTTTTAAAACCATATTTATTTTATTTTTTGTATGTAATTCAGACACATTAAAAGCTTACAATTTTATTGTAATTTTCCTGTGTTTTTATAAAATTAAAATGGGTTTCTGATTGGTTATTAAAAATAGTAGTCAAGAAATATTTATCAGAGAAATATAAAAAACTTATATTAGTCTGGAATTCCCAGGAAGGCAGTTACATGCACTCTGTCACTTCATGAACAAGAGATGCAACTACCAATAGAATCTGACTTAATAAAACTGCACAATCTTCTCCTAAAAATTTTCATTACCTGATTAATTAATTGGCCTGACAACTTATAAATCACTGTCTAATATTTTTTGTTATCAGTCTAATTAAAATTCTATTAATTTAATATTTTTATATTTTAATGAATTTATCAATTAATAACATGCAATAAAAGTTTGATTAATTAATAAAATTGTATCTACTGGGTTTCTGCGTTTTATTCGTTTACTAAGATAATTTACAAATACCAAAGTACAAAATGAAAATCAGGTCTCTTACCTTAATATAATATTGAAACATTGTCCTGGAATATCCCCCTCATCAACAGCTTGTTTTTTTTATCTAAAAACTATAAGTTGTTAAAGTTATGCGTTTAATACATTACAATATGATCAAAGGTCATATTGGCAAGCGTACTGCCAATAGGGCAATTTATTTTTACTCCATAGCATAAGTGACTGTAGTGCACCCAACTTAAAAAGCCACTATTATTCTCAAATGTAAGTCATGTGGTTATAAAATCTCCTTTATTTTGTGTTTTTAAATATAATAATTTTCTAACTTTTCAATTTCTGTACTATCATTATTGTTAATTTATAATATTTGTACGTTTCTAATATTTTATATTACTGTAATTATATTGATATTAAGTGGTTACTTTTTATTTAACATTCAACAGCATTGAAGCATTAACATCATTAAATTGAGAAGAGACAATCTGTCTCTCAAATAGTACACTATTTCTGTGTAGAAAGGCGGTTAATTTGTTACCACATTTATAGCTTTAATAAATGTAACTATATATGTATATAATGTGCAAGTGTCATCTAGTCTGAGTTTCTTTATTTGAAAATAATGACGTTCATTATATTGCCAGTCCCTGTAGGGAACTGATTGAAGCTGTCGCTTGTAAAGTTTTGCCTGCATTTTGTTGTGCACAGTCTATTGATTTATAAAATATTTGTTTACTTGATTCATTGAAGACAACAATAAAAACCCCTTTCACTTCTGACTTTACCTAATAAGTCTGGTACGGGATACTAGTTATTCTTGAAAATACAATTTTTGCGAATGACTATATTTTATGTTAGGTCCCGCTATGATCGTTAGGTTATGGCATCCAACATAACTATAATTTATCCATATTATTATGTTATGTGTTTGATAAATACTTGTAAACTGCTTGGTTTTTAAATTATTATATTAATTTCAGCTGTGACAGCGGATAGCAGGAATTTATTGGCAGTTGATCTGTTTGTAAAAAATATTTTTTGTTAATGCAAAAAACTTTTATTTATATTGTTTTCTGCGTTAAGAGCTATTCAGTTGTAAAACAAGTGCAACATTTCTCAAGTTTTAAGTTTCATTAGCTGGTATAGTGATGAATAAAAATAATTGAATGTCTTAAAAACATAATGATTTATTCTTTGTTTTAGAGAATCTTGTCACAATAACATGACTACATTATGATACATCAAGTAATGTTTCTCATTACTACAAGACACAGTGGATATTTCTACTCAAGATGCAGTATATATATATATATATATATATAAAATACATAATTTATATTAAAAAAATAATATACGGTCAACTACATGTGAATAATACCATAATAAATATAAATTTTAGACTATGTATTTCATCATGCCTACTGAACTGAAGAAAAAAGCCTTAAAGGCCAGGAGCTCAACATAAGATAAAATGAAATACTTTTCAAAACAAAATTTCTTTTTCAATTAGAAATTAAGTTCCAAAAAAGAAATCATTATTTTTTTCACTGACTTTGCTAACTGGAAAAACTGCTTTGCTTTAATGAAAAAACGTTAATAAATCAGCTTGCAATGAGGTCTGAACAAAACTTAAAAAACATGAGGCACCACTACTATTTCCTTTCTTGAACTGTTGTGATAACTTCAGTTTTAATAATGGTAGGAAACGGATATTCAGTACTGTTATAAAAAAAAGGAAAAAAAGATGCTAAATGAACTGGCAAAATTCAAATCTAATACACACTTAGAACAGTTCTAAAATATGTATGAAAAGTAAAACCACCAGTATTAAAATCAGCTTATGATGAAGTGGAAAAGACTCTACTTATAGAAGTTATCGCCAAAAGAACTTGTTGCAAGTTTAAAAACCTTCCTAAAAAAAAATTGTATCAATAAAGTTTACAATACTCAATTTGAATTATCTTTTAAAGATTTATTAAGATGTTTATATAAGAAATATGTTTATCAACAAAATAGAAAACATAGGTTAAAAACTTTTATATAGATTAAGGATTTTTTTAGAAAATATGGGATTTTTTTATAAACATAGGAATAAAATCCTCATATTATCCTTATTCTTTTCTTGCACTATCCTAGTAAAATCTTTTACTGGAGTAAAAACTTTGATCATAACCTTTTACAGGAGTAAAACCTTTGAACATATATTAAATTTATATTTTATTTGATAATTTCTATTGACAGACTTATCTAGAAATAAAATTTATTTCATCCTATAAAGACTTATTTTTTTGGTTTTCTAATAATTACTAATCTTGTTTTAGAAAGTAAATTATGTACTATATGAATAATGATTTTTTCTCTTGTAATAACTTTGTTAAGGTTTATTGTTTAAGCATTTTTTAGCTTAAAATTAGTATTCACTTACTAAGAAATAGAGTTATTTTTTATTTCATCACTGAGAAATATGTCCATTTTTTCAGATCAAATGTCAGCTGTAAGATGATGATTCGCAACTTCAAAATATATTGGAATGTACCAACATTCATGTGTCATCAGTATGGATTTAATTTTAGTATTGTACAGGATGAATGGAGTATAATTCAAAATTATGGAGATCAATTCAGAGGAGATAAAATAGCAATATTATACGATCCTGGATTATTTCCAGCCCTGCTGAATACAACCAAAGGGAATCCTCCACAAGATAGGAATGGCGGTGTACCACAACAAGGAAATCTTGATCTGCACCTGTCTCATTTACAAAATGATATTGAAAAGTTAATTCCAGAAAGAAATTTTAAAGGTACTTACATTAGACAATTTTAAAGTAAGATAAGTATTTAGCCTACTTGAATTTATTTCTTAAAAGTCACATGTCAATTTTTTTATACTGATGAAATTCAGATGATAAAAATGTTTACTTTGTTTAGTGATATGTTGTATCAGTTTTATAAGAAATATTTTCATTGTATTTGAACATTAGTATTAAAATTATACAATAACCATAAGTGTGTGTACGTGCACACACATGCACGCGTGCATGTATGCATGGTCAATTCACAAGTTGGTTTGTGTGAAATTAAAGAATTAATATAAAAATTTAATGGTATTTTGATACTAATATTTAACAATAATATGTACATTATTTAAAACCGTTGAGGTAAAAGAAATTAATAATTAATATGGCTAGTTTGAAGTTTGAAACCTCTCAAGTTTCCTATTATGTACAATTACTCTTTTGAATGTGAGCTTTGATAATAAAATCTAATTTCTTTTTAAGTAAAATGTAATAAATATATAAATGTGTTTTATAGGGAATAATAATTTATTTATAATTTAAAGAATAGTTTTACTTATTCATTTGTTAAATGTCCAGCTGCTGAATGTGGCTATCTAATAATTATTAGATAATTATTTTATTAAAAAATAAGTTAATCATATAAAATATTAATTATTTCATATTTTACTTGAATTTTCTATTTTATTGTGAACTTCTATCACAGTAAAAGAAAAAGCTAAACAAAATTACTATTGAAATAAATTAGAAAACCATGTGATCAAAAACTGTTTACAGTAAAGTACTTAAATCTAAAACCAGATCATTTCAATTGTCAAACAATCATCATCTGATACTGAAGAATTACAATTAATGATATAGTTAATAAAACTTTTTATTAAAGTGTGATACCTTTCTCTGCATTGTTTTTATTTTTGTGTAGATTACATATCTGTAAATAGAATCTTTCTATCACCCTAAGTTTAATAGAAATACCACATTAAAGGTTTATAAAACTTAATATAATTAATATTACAGGATATATACTTACATAAAAGTTATTAGGAGATGCTCCTTTGGTAGGTATTCTCAGGAACATCTCAAATTAAAGTACAATAGCAATCAGGTAGCACATTAACACTTCATTTGCCATTGTAATGATTTTTCAACACTAAAATATATTGTTGGAAATGTTCACAGCGTCATCCTTTACTGCCTCAAGTTTTGGCGGCAAGAAATCCAGATTTGAATGCAAAAAATGACTTTTAGTGACATGTTACACCCCATAGCTCTGAATGAATTTATAAGTTTAATATCTGGGTAATCTTGTGACACCCAGAAAATTTTTGTAAGTGTCTTTAAAACTGTCCAAGTACAAATCAAATTTATTTTCATATAACCAGTGAGTTCTACATCAGTTACACATAAACCTTTCATCACTGACCAGTTCCCTTTTTTGTTGACTAACAAAGATCTCTTCTTTAACTTTTGCTTCTGAGAATTACTTTTGAAAAAAAATTTGGAAAAAATTATATAAATCATTTACACAGTTATGAGACATTATGAGACTTCACTGTTCACTCACTTAATACATATATCACACTAACTGAAGAGATTATTCTATTAAAAGCAGTAGGCTAAAAAAGCCAACAAGCTTTATGTTGTTTTGACAGACATGATGAATTGATGTTTTGTTTTGACAGACATTGTACAGACATGATTAATCTTGACCAATAGAGTTAAAAATATATACTATGTACATTAATATAAATTAATCATATAAAATAAAAACATACATTTTTCAATATTTAAATTTTGTAATTTTTCTAAAATATAGGGTGGTAGAAAAATGTTGACCTAGATTCGTTTTCAGCATTCTTCATTCGGTTTCATGTATCACAAAAATTGTGTTTCTAACAATCAATGTGACTAATAACATTTATGAAACATAATAAAATTATTATATTTACCAGTTTTTATACATTATAAAAGAACTAATAAATAAAAACAACTGTTGACTATAAATGTAAGAAATAATCTCAACTGAAAGAACTTGAAGATAAAATAACTTAAAAAAAGGCTAAATCATTGAAACCTTATTGTACAAGAGCAATAAAAGTGGATGCATAATGATTTTTTTGTAACATTTATATACATGCATGTTAATGATACTATAAAATTTCAATGATAATAGATCATAAATGTTTATTGATATTCTGAAGAATGTCACTAAAATGTTAAGCTAATGATGATAATAGTTTGGTAATGAAGATTTTTTTATTGTGACTGTTTTTTAGGTGTAGGTATAATTGATTTTGAACACTGGCGACCAATATGGCGTGAAAACTGGTCTTCACTGAATGTCTACAGAACCTATTCTCGTAATATAGAAAAGAAAAATCATCCTTTCTGGCCTGATAATACGATTGAAAAAGAAGTAAGTATTATATTTCATTAATTTTAATTTTAATGATTATTTTTAACTGACGTTTTTTTCCAAATAGATTCTCTTATTTATTTTGCATAAATTTATATTTTTACTGCCTCATAAAAAGCTTTTTGCTTGATACTGTTTAGGAATTCACAGCAGGCACCTACTTTTACGGTGTTAAAGGAAGATAAGTAATTTTATCAGCGATTGATGAGTGGATTTTTAGGATCTTGGCTCTAGTTAGTTCTATTACAAATAACACACATCTCCCCGAATTACATTTATAGCATTATTATATTATAATTTTGTTATTATTTCATACTATAGTGATCTAAATTTATATTAAATGACAAAAATTAAGGAAGGACAAAAATTCAATTTAAAATACTCATATTCTATAAAAGAAAAAGGTCTTTTGTAACCATATTAAAGAATATTATTTCTGAAAAAAATTACACACACTTAGGCCGATTTCTTTGGCACAACCATTGAGGAAGTGTGGTGGCATGTTGGTCTTTCATTAGAGGTTTTGGGCTTGAAAACCCCAGTCAAGCATGGCATTTTTCGTACACTACAAAATATCAATTCATTTTCCCATGACCCAAGCTTTGAGCGTACATGGTGAATTAATCATCAAAAAAAAAAAAAAAAAAAAAAATGCTGCTTTTTCTGTGTAATTCATTTGGAAACAACAATTTTTTTGTCTATTAAAAGTCATTTTTTAATTATGCAAATTATTTTGTAGTTTTAAGCCATTGCAGTAATTTAAAAAGATTGTTGTTTTATTCAGACAGTATGCAATGAATGCTTATATAGAAAAATATTTCCAAATGGATGTGGTTTTGTTTGCATTAAGTCAACTTGAGATTTTGTAAATGTTATGCGATTAAAATTTTAATCATAACATGCAACTAGTCAGCCAGAAATATCTGTCTAATTATAAAACAGGTGATACTTTCTTCTTTTTTTTTTACTGAAAAATAATTTTACATAGTATTATTTTTCTGTGTATTATAAAAATACACAGAATATATACTGAAGAAATTTTTTAAATTCACATGAAATTTTTAATTATTATAAGAATAGAAGTAAACATAAAAAAAATTAACTTTTTAATTACTGAATCAAAACTTATAAATAAATTTTTGTATAATGCAAAAACATTTTGCATGTTGAACAAATTACCACTTAGTAGATTTCCTTTTTGAAATTTATTCAACTTTTCTGTGAATAAATAGACAAAATTAATCTGATAATGAGTTATGTTTTATGATCAGCTAACCTACTGATTTTACTTTATTTTTGTAATAATTTTTATTTGTTTTACCAAAACATGAGACAATAGACCTAAAATAAAAGGCTCAAACCTAAATTAAAAGGCATTTTGGGTCCATCAGTGATGGACCAAATAAAAGAAATAAAGACTGTTACTCACTGACAAGCTATTATATTTGATAAAAGTATTGTTAAATATTATTAGTTAGATATTATCATTACACATTATCAGAAAAATACATTTTGAAATATATTTTTATTTTGGTAAAAATCATTTGATATGCATTTTCTGACAACTGTAGCGGAATAGTAGCATCTCTGCCTTTTATCTAGTAGGTTCTGGGTCTATGTACCAGTCAGATTTTGTTAAACAAAATTAATTAATGAATGATTTAAGCTTTATTTTTTGATTAAAAATCATTTATTTATAAATTAGCTTTTATTTAATTATTAAGTTTATCTGGTAATCAAATTTTCCACATGTTACAAACAGAGAAGTACCTTATTACTGGTTTATCGTATATTTAACTGATGTTATAATGCTGTGTTTATCAGAACATTTTTTCAAACCGGGAGAAACCTAAAACCCATATTTTTTTAAGAAAACGGACGATTTCAGACTTAATGCTTTGGGTCAGTAACACTGTATCCCAACATAACCTAAAAAATATCCTAGCATAATCTAAAAAAAAAACACATTTATAATTATAACTTCAAAACCAGTGAACCAATTTCTATTCTATTTGTACCATATCACTTATCATTCAAAGGGCCTTGAAATGAGGTATCACAAGCTATATCGTCTTATTTAAAAAAAAAAGTTTTCAACGCTTGAAAATTTAGAAAGAATTTAAGAGCAAAATTTAGTGTTGATAATTTTTAAAATAGTTTCACAGTTTTAATCCACAGATCATGATTATTTCAAATGGTTTAAGAAGTTATATCTCGTAATTTCATAGTCATTTTTGTTGGACCAAAATTTAAAAAAAGTACTACCCAAACAGTTTTCTTGCACCTAACAAGTGAAGGGATGGGCGGATTTTATTATTATTTTTTTTACCAAAATTCATTTTTTTTCCGGTTGTCAATTAATGTAATTAAATTTTACCGTTGCTATTTAAAATTTTTGAATTGGGGAAGATGTAGTGGAGGGGGGTCGGTTCCACCGCTTCGAAAATAATTTTTAAATAGTTCCTCCGAGAATGAAATACGAGTACATGCCTGCAAACAGAAATAGGGTGGGACTGATAGCTATTGAATAATAAATGTGGTAACCTTTCAATGTATATAACATAAAGATATTTAAATAGCTTCATTATTACATAAGTATCCTTTATTCATCAATCACGTAAACTATATCTTGTATACATCGGAATAATTTCAAAATCAGCAAAATTCAAATATTATTTGAAATTACTATTGTAAAATATTTTTAAAAAACTCTACTCCATCTAATGCGCTTTTGAAAAGCAAACTTTTAAAGAAACTGTGCGCATAGTCTCTGCAAAGCCATGTTGAAAGTATTAGGAGAAGTGTGTTTTTAATATCGTTATACCGCTTAGTCGTACTGAAACATTCATCTACATACATGGTTTTGTGCGAAACAAGACATCTTTTTTTAGCACTTCAAAAGAATGGTAATCAGGGTTTATAC
The DNA here is from genome assembly GCF_047948215.1 of Lycorma delicatula. NCBI lineage: Eukaryota > Metazoa > Arthropoda > Insecta > Hemiptera > Fulgoridae > Lycorma > Lycorma delicatula. The sequence goes on from NC_134455.1 coordinate 30,535,273, forward strand.
AATATATATTGTTAACAAAAATAATTATTAATTTTTTCTTTGTATTCTAAGAGAGTAACTGTATAGAAAATTACAATTTGGAGAATAACAACAAATATATTTTCTGATTTTCACAAAATTAATTAAAAAATCACAGCTGTTTTGATACACAGTACCTTCTTTAAATGTTAAGTACAGAATATATAATTCACAATTGAGAATACATGTTATGTATTCTGTACTTAACATCTAAGAAAGGTACTATATATCAAAACAACTGTCATTTTTACTTCCTTGTAGAATTAAAGGAAGTACTGTGATCGCGAAAAATTTCGGTTTTCAGACTTCAACTGAAATATCCATTTTGACTAGTTTCGGCGTGACGTCTGTACGTGTGTGCGTATGTATCTCGCATAACTCAAACACGATTAGCCGTAGGAAGTTGAAATTTTTGATTAAGGACTGTTGTAACATCTAGTTGTCTTCTGATTGCAATCGACTGGACCAAAAGTGTCTAAAAAAGCCCAAAATAAAAAAAAAATTGGATTAACTGCAGTAATAAGCCCTCATTGAGAACTTTTTAACGATATATTATAAGTGGTACTTATTTTCATTGGTTCCTGATTTATACCCAAATAAAATTTTAATTAATGAAATATTAGGATCTTACAAGAGGAAGACTCCAAATCCGGTTCAAATCCGACTTCTTTTTTTAACCTTTTTTTAATTTAAATATAGATTTATTAATAATTATTATTAACCTCTGATTATAAAAAAAATTACAATAAATAATAATTCGGTAACAACAATAAAAAAAAAATATGAAAATATATCAGAAGTTATTAATGAAATAAAATTTTATGTATCTCGTAATTTTTATTTAAAAAAATATGTATATGTAATTTAATAGGGTACAAAAAAGTCATATGGTGTCCTCATCAGATCTTTAAGTGAATTCTGTGAGAATCAAAAAACATATTTTTTTTATTTTCCAATTTGTTATTATGGATTGCCACTAAGTAAAGGCTTCATCCATTGATCATTATATAGAAAATATATTTGTCTAAACACAATTTTACAGTACCGGATACTGTCAATATTCACTGTTATGTCCATAATTGGAAAAGAAAATTGCAATAAGTTTGGTTCAATTGAATAATATAGATTATATATACATTTTTGGTTTACAAACGGCCTAAAAGTGCTGTCATTGGTAAGATAAAACAAGTACAGAGAATTAAATTGCAAAACCAAAAGAGACCAATCCGTACCAATGATGTTAATGTTAACTTACCTAAAAATTGGCAGCCGAATTTGGTTTTCATTAACAAGCCAGCCTTATGGAAATTGTTGAATGTGTGCAAATTACCTTTGCCCTTGATATTTTAGGACTGACTGTTCGAAGACTTGCTGCCAAAGCTGAAAAGAGATTGGATAGTATGTTATGGCTAATTTCACAGACGATCTACAAAAAATAAATGATGACAAAAAATAAATGTTACAAGTCATGTTTTAAAAGGAAACCATAGTTGAAGGAAGATGATATTAACGAATATAAACTGTTATACCTTTCAAGAGAGATCTTACAATGAAAAAAGTTAAAGTGGAAAATTTACGAAGTAATGAGAAAATGTAATGTTCTGAACATAATAAATATGTTACCCAATGCTAAAAGAGGTGTTGAAAGAAAACTAAATTCCATTTCAAACTAAATACAATAACATTAGTCCATCTTTCAAGCGAATGTTTGAAAATATTGTTCAGGTCGTTTTATGAAAATCCTTAAAAATTTATTTTCTAAGGCAAGTGGTATGTTACGGTTAGTTTGTAAATAAGAAATTGCTCTATTAAATTGAAAAAAAAAGTAATAATAATACATTTAATTTTTCTAGTAGGTTTTGAAAAAAGAACATATTGCCCTTTGTTCTTTTTTTGGCTTTGCAGTCTTTCAAAGAGTTTAGTATCTCCTTTTTTTTTATTTTGTTTGATAAAAAAAAAATTATAGTAGGTTATGAGCTGCAGTCATACTTGTTTTTCATTTTTGTTGCAAATACTGTTGTAAACTGGCTTCTATAAAAATATGCCACAAATTATGTCATTAACACTCTTTGTAACTAACTAGCTTAGATTTTTTTATTTCAGTAAATAGATGAATTTAATGGTTTACTTTCAGTAAATTGATGAATTTAATGATTTACTTATTTCTGTATTGTTTTATTTTTTGATTGGATGTTCTCCAATCAAGAACTGCTTTTAAAAGCAAACCAGGAAGATTTTATACTCTTCCCAGCTCCATACCCCATTTTACATTTTTTTCCTGTTTTTCATGGTGAAATGGAGTTAATAATGATTCCTTCCATTTTCTTCTTCATTTTAATTGGAATTGCAGCCTAACAACTGACAAAAGTCATTCCAAGTATCACTTCTCTTCACTTTACTTTCTTTCTCATTGAATGTTGAATTCCACTGCAGTTCTTTCTCTCTATGTAACTGAATTAATGCTAAAGAATCCACATTATTCCATTGCATAATAAATAAATAGAGTTATAATCTTTGTAAACATGATAAATTAAATTCATTTATAAATTAATCTATTAATTTATATTCATAAAATATATTTATCCTATTTATTTTTAAATAGAATAGTAAACAAGTAGTAAATATAATATACACTGAAAAGATTTTCTGAGGATTAATAAAATTACTTCCAAGATTGGGAGTCAACACCGAACTGATGTGTACACACATTAATATGCCAGCCAACCCTTTTGATGTGATCGGTATTTACTGCTGAATGGCAAAGCCGAGTCCAACGAATGTGTTGGCTCTCTTTTGTTTGATCAAATCTTTCATCCACATAAAACAAATGAACTGAGATATCCATATTTTATTATAATATTATTATGAAATTCAGTTAATACAAATTTAATTATAACTATTAGTTAATTATAGTTAACTTTCATGCTGATGGGCCTTATTGTTTTAACTTTTGAATTACACAATCATATCATTGTGTGCTAACCACCTATGAAAAGAATATTAGGGAAGAGTATTTGGGTACAGTAGTAACTATTAATACTGAATTGTACAGGTCTGTATGTCATTAATAAAAAATTAACTGGTTTTTGTAATATGAAGAATAGTAGTACTGATGGTACATCATGTGCTTGTACATCTTACTTGTCTACTCAGAGCTTAAATTAAACAAATAGCTTTTAATGAAGTTACAGCTTATTATGTAGTATTAATTTAAGTTGCAAATTTAGTATATTGTTTTTTTTCTCTATAAAACTGCAGAAACCTGCAGTTCTAGTTAAGTAAACTTCTGTTGAGTATAAGAATTAAAAATAGCAATTTTTTTTATGAGAATAAATATTTTTTGTAAAATTTGAACTTTTATTTCAGCTACAAATATGTATTTTTCTGATTCCTACTTATTTCATGAAAACACTATTTCTATTATGCACTAATTTTATTTTGGTAAAAATTCTTTGATGTATTATCATTTGAAATGATATCTGAAATATGTATGTTTTCATTATTTTAATATCTTTGAAATCTTTTTCTTTTGATTTATATTAAAGTTATGTTAAATATTCTGTAATAAAATTGTGATTTCAAAGAATTGTAATTATTTCATGTATTTCTGATTTTCAGTCATTTGAAAAAATAATATGTTAAACTTATGTATTATAAATTAAAATTGTGTATTTTTTTATTTATCACTTTAGGCATCAATGAAGTTTGAAAAGGCTGCAAAAGGATTTATGGATGAATCATTAAAACTAGCCAAAAAACTAAGACCATTAGCAATCTGGGGTTATTATGGATATCCATTTTGTTTTAATTATACACCAAATAATAACAAAAATACTTGCAGTGAAGAGGTTGTGCAAGACAATAATAGGTAAGAAAAAAAGATTTATACAGTATATTATTTGTAATTAAATGGAAAAAATTGAGTGGTTTTGGTAATCTTAAGACTTCTATTATAAAAAATATTTATCTTGGAAAGTTAATAAATGATAAATAATTCTTTCTCAAATTGGATGGATAATGTGAACTGTTAAAGCTTCATAATTGTTCAAAATGTGATTCTTTCATCTTTTGATCTCACAATGATGATCTGGAGTTCCAGGTCATTATAACATAATGCTTGCCCCTCCCATAGAGGGAGTCTTACTCTTTAAGACTTTGGGGGATGACAATCCCATGGCCCTAGTCTCTGCAGCTTTTCTTCCCACTACACACTGAACTGCTGAACCTTTTACACCACACACATACACTACACCAAGAACACTACCCAATTTACAACATATACACTTACACAGGAACACAACAACATCTTACAGTACCTCTTCTTACTCTTACACTTGGTAGTGTTGTGACATATTACAAAACACAACCGTACCCCAAGGTGGAAACTATCATGCCAATAGGTGGATGGCTCTACATAATGAATCTCAAATGATATCCTCTGGATACCTGGGTGAACCCAATTGCATTTAGCTCTAGCCTCTGTACGCGTGGGCTCTGCAGAGGTGGTCTTGTATTTCTCTGGTATTCGTGGGACCAAAATTATGAGTCTTCAGAAAAACCCTATGATGACGATGGTCCATCTGAAAAAACCACAACAAGATACCATGTGAAAAAATCTCACACAGCTTTGTCTGATGAGGATAAGAACTCTGTAAAAGATGAAGTATTAAATGGTGCTGAATCCCTTCTGCAACATTAGGTTTATAAAGCTCTCCAAAACAATCAGGAAGGTAGCACCCTCTAGAAAGTCTCACCTTTTCTGATAAATAAAGTAATAACTGATTCAAGTAGTACACCAAAAAATATCAAGAAATTAAGAGACGGATCAATACTAGTAGAGACGTTTAATAATGAACAGAATCGATCACTCTTGCATCTCACCAGTATGGGTGGTATCAATATAAACGTGGTATGCCACAAATCTTTGGATATTAGCCAAATTATAATCTTCTGTTGGGACCTTTTGGAGATTGATGTGACTCAAATTGCCAATGAGCTTCATCCGCAAGAAGGACTGCCAAGAAGAAGAAAAATATGCTAACTATGATGGATTACATTCTGCTTGCGCAAGAGATTTTCCAACATTTAAAAATGAGAAGGCAATTCTCAAAATTTGGAGCGTGCAAAAGCTATTTTTTCCAGTCGCACAAGAGAATATAAAAAGACACTGAACTTCAGGAACCTTTTTAAAGAAGACATCACTTTTGCTGCCGCTACATCAAGACACGCCCTTCAAATGCAGGTCAATAGTGCTGATCATGCTGAGCGATAATACAGTTTGTTCAGATGCTATCTGATCAGGTTGCTTCGCTCACAGCAACTATTTTCGAGTTAAGAGTTCAAACAAGAACAAAGGTATCCTTGCTGGAAAGACTTACAGTGGTTTAGCGAATACTACATTACATTGCATTACTACATTACATTACATTACATTGTTGTAGTACACCAACAAATAAAATGTCCGCTGCACCTAGAACGCAGCAAACTACCAAGATCCCGATAAAGGGATCAATTAAAAAAATCACCGCCTAGAACGATATCTCAGGTTTCCAAGTCTCCACCACTAGTTCGAGGACTCTTCGAGAATATGGAGGTTGAAGAAGTGCCTGAAGAAGCAAAGCATTTCCTAAAAGTAATTAATAGAAAAAAAAGCCGAATAATGTTTGACAAATAATCTGCACGCAGTTTTGTATATAACAGGAAAAGAGATATGGGTGCAAATGCTATTCATTTGAATGTTTACGGTCTCCGTTCTAACTTTGAGAATATTGTAATCGTAATAAAGGAAGAAAATCCTTTAACACTATGTCTGCAAGAGACACACATCCATCCTCAGGATGAAGCCATTGCACGTGCTGTCCGGTTTTCGATACGGGTTTGGTGGTTGTGACCACACTTTAACAACTGTGGCGACTTACCAGGCGTTCCTGGATGCTCCGTTTACAGATTCTCCGGAGGGTGAAGCAGAAGTCGGTGTTGGGGCGGATGAGACACAATTCCCTGACGTACGGGCTATGGAACCCGTAGATGCTGACCGAGTGATTTCCCGAATGGCACTGAGAAAAGCACCGGGGATTGACCAACTTGACTCGGATATTTTCTATCATCTGCTGCCTGTCATAAGAGTGCCGCTTGGCAGATTGTTCTCGGGGTGCCTAAAATGGAGTTGCTTTCCTGCTTCTTGGAAGGTGGCTTTGGTGAGGATGTTCTTAAAATCAGGAAAGGATCCGAGTGAGGTCGGTAGTTATCGATCCATCAGCTTCTTGCCGGTAATCGGCGAGTTGTTTGAAAGGCTGGTTATGGAACGGATCTGGGAAAGCATCGATATGAACTCATTTCTAATTTGTGGCCAGTACGGTTTCATGAAAGGGGTTGGCACCGATGATTGCATCTTAAATGCTCTTGCCGAGGTGGAAAGCGCCGACTGTAAATATGTTATGGCAATTTTTATTGACATAGAGGCAGCATTTCCTTCCTTTTGTTGGAGTTCTGTCCTCTATGAGTTGGAACGCCAAAATGTTCCCGTAGCCCTGCAGACTACGGGAACGTACAAACAAGACAACGAACGAACACAAAGAACGAACAGACAAGTACGTGACTACTTGTCTGATCGCACGGGTCTATTTAAGGATGTGCACCTAGTTGTGGAAAAATTCGTTACCAAGGGAAGCTCGCAGGGTTCCGTTCTCGGATTCCTGCTGTGGAACCTGATATTCGACGGATTTTTGGGACTGACATTTCCAGAAGGGAAATCGTCAGGCCCAGGCCTTCACCGATGACTGTATCCTGTTACTTCGTGGTTACTCACAACGGCAGGTACAAAATCGAGCGCAGGCGAATTTGTCAACAGCAGAGGGCTGGATGAACAATCAAAATTTAACGATTTCTGTGTCCAAGACAAAGTTTATGCTTCTCAAGGGTACAGAAAAATTATCATACAGTCGTAACTCCATATTAAATATAAAGGCTGTGTAATCAGCCGAGTTCGAGTTCATAAGTACCTAGGTGTTTTGTTTGATGAGAAGTTGCTGCTTTGTAACCACATTAGACAAGTAGCGAGACGCCGTCTCTGTGATGCACAAGCTTAAGAGGATTGTTCGAAAGGATTACGGACAGTCGGGCCGTCATTTGTTCATGGTGTACAGAGGTGTCTTCGAAATCATGACCTCACGCGGCTTTCGTTTGGACGCATAGGTTGTAAGAAATCGAGCACTTCTTTAAAATTTAAGGAGTGCCCAGCGCAGAGCCTTAATTGTATGCACTAGTGTTTTGCAAAACCTCCTTCGAGGCTATCACCGTACAGGAAAAGGCTCTCCCAATCAATTTAGTGGTGAAAGTTCGGGCAGCCATGTGGAGATTGCAAAGAGACCGAGAGGCCCAGGTATTTGGGTTGCGGTTTCGAGCCGGGCCTGTACAAGAGTGGAACGATGATCTCAATGCACCGGATCTAAATTTCGAATAGTTGCCCATCTCTCGTCTGCGGAGAAGGCTTTACAGCCTTGGGATGGAAGCATGGCAGCAAGAATGGCACGCCACGACTAAGGGAAGGTCCTTGTATAGATTTATACAGGATATGGGGGGGATTGTATGCCTCTCCTTCGTTTTTAAGAGCAACGGGGGACGACCGAGTGCTCTCCAACCATAAAAATGTAAACCAATATTTATTTCGGTTCCGTCTGGCAGTTGATGAGCTGTGCGTCTGCGGGGAGGTCCAGTCAAACGAACACATTATGTTCAACTGCTCAGATCTTGGGGAGCCAGCACTCAGGCCACTCTGGAACTTAGAGGTCAAGGGAAAAATTGGCCACTCACAAGCGGCGAGTCAATGTGGTGACAGCCGCATTGTCGTATCGTATGGGAGTTACTTGATGCGGTTGCTTTGTTCAATCGACATCATTAGTTTAACTATGGGAAAAGACTCCTATCACGCTGCTGTAGGAAGCTAACCGAGAGATATGGCTGGCTTCCAGCCAAATTAAGGATCCAAGCGCTTTAATGGTGGACAGGTACTTGCTGGCATTCTGCGGCCTAGTCGTGGTAGCGAATTGCTGTCTTTGATGAAATAAAATTAATTATTGATAGTCACATATGTTTTAGTAGTTGACGGTGTGCGCCTATCCATTTTAGTGATATATGACAAGTGGAAGGTGGGACACGCAAGCGGTTGATGTATGGCACCACGCTTATTCCGCTCACGTTTTTAGGTTAGCTCTAGGACCTAGTTAAACTTTAACTTTAGTCCTAGTTAACACTAGGACTGGTCGCTAAACGTTTTTGAGGCTCAGTAGCCGTTTGTGGTACAAACATTCGGTCTTATGCTTTAGGACGACCGATTGGGGTGATGGCGGGAGAAATGCCAAGCAAACCATTCCCCAGGATGAAGTGTCCTTTCACGGATTCGTCTGCGAAAGATGCGACTATCAGACTGATGACAGAGAACGTAAAGAAGTGGTTGTTTTTCTGAAAGAAATCGTAATAACCTCCGTATTCCACTAGTGACAAACATCCCTGCACTCTCAGTGAAGACATTGGCGTCATTCAAAATGAATATCTGCAACTTATACCTTACTCCAAATTCCGATATCAGTGAGGATGATCTATCCATCCAGTCTCTTTTCCCCAATTCCTTTTTCCTGCCTAATAATAGGCGATTTCAACGTACGTCACTATTCGTGGGACCATCATCATATTCTTCCCGAGGCACTGTAGTTGATCGACTGAGGCAGAACTTTGATCACTGCTTATTGAACGATGGATCATACATATTTATGTCATCTTCATCAGGTATATTTTCGTACATGGATCTATCATTCTATTCAGCAGCAGCCTTACTTCCACGTCTTAACTGGCGCGTTTCCAAAAACTTCTTTGGAAGAGATCATAGACCGATTGTTGTCTCAGTCGGTAATAATGATTTTCCTCAGAGTCAACTACGCCGATGGGTGGTTCAGAAAGCGGACTGGATCTGATACAAGAATTCCTTTTGCCAATATGACAAGAGTGGTAGCGCGATCAACCAATTTGCTAAGTTTACACACTTAATTCTCGATAGCGCAGATGAATTCATCCCTTTAATATCTGAAAAGCCAAGGGGCCTGCTGTTCCTTAGTGGAATGAAGACTGGAAGCGTGCACTAAGGGATCGTCGCAGGGCTTTGCGCAATTTCAATCGAAGGCCTGTGACTGAATTGCCCTGCACCGTCCTCAATACGAGGGCTGTTTGTCGTCGAGTGTTTTGGTTTGCTAAACAGAAGTTAGAGGGCGAAAGACGACTCCCGTTAAAGCCCATCAGGGTTAGGAGGGGGGGGGGGAGTAAGGTGACCAGAAGCATCACAAGGCGGTCTTCTTCTATGGGGTTGGGATGTGCCAAACGGAAATCACGGCTGGATTATGTCGAATCCATGTCACAGACAACAACATCGTCTGTTGTGTAGAGAAAATTTCGGGATGTATGTTGGTCACAACAATCTCCGCAACCGATTGGACTGGAAAACAATAGCATTCTTGTCACTGCGCCAATTGATGTCGCGAACACGTTTAAAAACCTGTGTAAATCAATTTTACTCGCATTATCTTACTGTCCTGAGTTTATGAGGTATAAGTTGCAGGTAGAAAATATCCCGTTTTTGATTGGAGACTCACAAAATGAATTAAACATTTTCTCTTTTGATGTACTAAGGTATGCCTTGAATAATTCTCGAGACTTACCCACCAGAAATGACAATATTAAGTTCAGTATGTTATCACTCCTCCGAATATTGCATTACATCTTTTGTGTATCTACAATGAAATATTTTCAGATCAGGTTTTTTCAGATTCTTGGTTAGAAGCATGGGTGATTCCTGTACTGAAACCTAGTAAAGATAAATCATGCTCCTCCATGATTTACCAAATAGGTATCGTCCTATTTCCTTAACCAGTACCCTGTGCAAGTTGATGGAACAAATGGTAAACAAATGGAACAAATGGTACAGTCCTCTAATGTGGTACCTCGAAAGACATTCAAGGTGGTACCTTGCATGTGGCTTGCAGTACAGGAGTCCTAAATACAGTGAATCAATGGAGTGTACAAGGAAATCTCCTTGCATTTGGCAGGGGTTTCCTCAGTAGTCGGTCCTTTCAAGTTTGAGTTGAAATGACTATATCCAAAAGTTTCATGTTAGAAAATGGAATACCACAGAGAAATGTCCTAAGTGTTACCTTGTTGCTGAAGCCAAAAATAATATAACAAATTGTATGTAGAAGCACATTATGTGATCTTTTTTTTGTTGATAATTTTTCGATTTATATAGTATCAAGAACTTTAACGTGAGAGGCTGCTTCAAAGTACAATAACCATTTAGAATCATGGTGTAAAATGAATGGATTCATGTTTTCTTGAAAAAACAAAATGCATCTGCTTTTCACGTTTGAGGGAAGATGTTGACTCTCAATTGTTTTTACTTGGTGAAGCGGTTGAACCATGCACACAGGTTACATTTTTAGGAATGTGGTTTGACCAATGACCTACGCGGGAAACACATTTAAAGGAGCTGAAGTTAAACTGTTGAAAAATGCTAGACATGCTAAAAGTTTTATGTAATACTCTTTGGAAAGCTGATTGAGTGTGCATGTTGCACATCTACCAGCCATTCCCGCTTAAACTACAGCTGCATGCCATAGAATGCTCGATGTTGTCCATCATTCATTCACCCATCTTACTACAGGTACAATTCTTTCAAGCCCTGTGGTAAGTGGTGAGTCATCCCTTTGGAATAAACAAAAGCAAATGATCTGCTCTTATGTAGCTAGTGTTAAAGCGTAATCCACTCTTTGATGCGGTTTTCTCTAACCCAGATCTGAATCGATACCAGTAACAGCCAAGATAAATTGCTCTAGTAGGCATCAGAGCTCAGCACCTTTTCTTAGCTCTAAATATACAATTACCTCCAGTTCTTACATGTTCTTGCTTCATGTTATTACTCCCGTTGGCAACCTTATCTCGTTAATTACTGCTTAAGTTTTTGTCGGTTTCATAAGAAGAACACAAATCCAGTTATATTACAGAAACATTTTATAAATATTATAAATAGCATGAATTCTGATGCTATAGTTATACTGATGGCCTAAAAATGTTAATTCTGTTGGTTGTGGTTTTGTGGTTAGCAATAGAACATACATGTTTGGCCTTCCCAGTATCATCAGTGTTTTCGTTGAGGAGCTGCATATTATTAATAAGGCCTTAGGTATAATTAGCCCAACATTTCGAACATACTTGTCTGTTAAGATTGCATGAGTGCCTTTAGAGACATGTACTCCCTGTCATCTGTGACATACAGGTAGTTATCACTGAAATGACTCAGCGTAACATAACTGTGAGCTTCTGCTGAATCACCAGCCATATTAGAATTTCAGGCAGTGAGTGCACTGATAGTACAGCAAAAGAAGCTTGTTTCCAGCCTCCTTTCACTAATTGCGTTATTTCTGATGTTCTTGTCCGTTTTCTGAAATGGGTAATCCGTGATGAGTGGCAAAGTGAGTCGAATGATACCATCAACAATAAACTTTGGTCCTGTTTAGAATGCTGTATAGCCGTGGAGCTTCTCATGCAGGAATAACCATTGAGAGGATGTTACTATTTGCCATTTGCGTGTGGAGCATACTAGGCTCACTCATGGATATCTCATGACTCAGACTCATGCACTCATTTGTATTTACTGTGACTGCCAAATAACTGTACATCATATCCTTGGAAATTTTTATATAGCATTGTGTCGGAAGTTTAAACTATGGACTAACTTCCAAAATATCTTAGGAAACAATGAGATGATGTTGTCAAATGTTTACGATTTCTTGATTTTACTATAGTATGTTTAACAGTGGTTTCCATCCATAATTTGGCTTCAAAAAAAAAAAGAATACATGGTTATCTGGAAACAAATGTCTGAAAACATAGAGAATTAATTTAACATAAGAGTAAGTCAACAAAATCCATTCTTGAGATTCAGTGAAGATGTACACCCAATAAGAAGTAAGGAAGAAGATCTGTAATTCTCTAAAACTTTGCTAGCACCAAGAGATAACATCAGTTCTTAGGACATGGTTGTAGAGCTAAAGCTGTACAAAAATCAATGTTTATAAGTATTTTCATATTATATTATAATAAACAGAGTTTTGATAAGGCTTAGAAGTATTTTCAAGATTTTTTATCTTCCAGGGCATCGACTTACATCCCTATGTTCTGCATGCACTTTCTTTAAATTTTAAGAATAATAAAGAAAAAATGACAAAGAATGATAAAAAAGAATAATAAATAAATGATTAATTTTCTTAAAATTTTAAAAAGGTACCTGAAACCTGTAAATTAAATCATCTTTTTGTATGCATCCTAAAAATTACATCTTAGTAGTCTAAATCATCATCGTCTAAATCATCAGTAGTCTGAATCATCAAACATTTAGCAATCACATAACTGCAAACTCTAAATAATTATTAGGGTAACAGAAGTAGTTTTTGAAGTTCATGATTATATCGTATCATTCAATAACCTGTTTTCATTTTTTGTTCAGCTCTAAAAATAAATATGACAAAAAAAAGATTTTTTAGTTTCTATAGTGGGTTTGAAGTTGACTTATAATTTAGTCAGAAAAACACTTTCATATGGTTGTGTAATGTAATATATTTTTCAATTGTTTTCTAGTATGAATATCAAGCATCTTCAGTGTTAGGCTACTACCTTGATTTAGAATACAAAACCAATCTCCATAAATTTATTGCTCTTTTTTATTTAAGAAAAAATGATCTTATTTGCACATGTCTTATATAACAGGAAAGTGAAGAATAAAAAATGCTGTGGAAATAATTAGGTATATTAAATTGATTTGGCCTCTTAACAAATTAATTTAAAGAAAATCTTTGTGTTTTATAAAACCATGCTAGAAGATTTTTATGTTCTACCTTATTTTTAATATAGTGCCTTTAATTTATATATATATATATATATATATATTATTTTAATAATGAATCATTGGTTACATATCTGGACATGTGAATGAGTATGCACATAATTGTAAATCCATATGTGCTATTATTTAGATTATTGTAGTAATATTATGACAATTACAATACATTGACAAGATTATGAAGGTATACTTATTAACATTACAGAATTTATTAATTTATGAATGAGAGTCACAATTACCTTTTTAAGGTTTTTTTTGTTTATTTTGCATATAAATTGGAATCTCTTTCATTTAATTTCAGATTAAAATGGCTTTTTGAAGAAACTTCGGCTTTGTACCCTTCAATGTATTTAAAAAGCCAAGGCATGACAGAAGCATCTCGAGCTAAGTTCATTATGGGTCGAATGGAAGAGACAAACCGTATATCACGAAAGCATTCCTATATACCTACTTACCCTTATATGTGGTACAAATATCGTGATGTCAACAGATTTTTGTCTCGTGTAAGTTCAACAAGATATTTTAATAAAATAGACTGAAGAACACACACAACACTGCATTAAAATACTCACTATTTATCAAATAAATGTCATTTAACAGATAGTTTTAAAGGTAATATTATTACCTACCAGTGTAGTTTTTACATGGTTGTGAGTTGAGACAGGAATAAATAAATGGTCATTGTAAAGATGATTTATTAGTTGATTATTACTGTAGGAATACATATAAAGGTGAAAAATACCCATTATCTGTGTTAGATTTAAACATAAACAAAATATGTTAATTTATGAATAAATCTGTAATTGAAATAATTGAAACTTTCAATGAATTTATTGAAATTAAATAATGAAAGGAAATTATTTTCACAGTATTAGAGGTAAATCATACTCCAAATAGAAATTACAATCGGGTTACTTAAAACTTTTCACAATATTATGGCAGGATCACTGAAAACATTTAATAACATAATAGTTTTAGGCGACTTAGTAGTTTTAGTAGGAAAAGCATTAAGATATCTATAGAATTTGATAATTCTGTAAGTTCACATAATCTTCAAATTATGGCACATAATTAGAGAAAAGTTGCAAATTAATTTAATGCTGCAATAGATAATGTTTTAACAAATTTAACTAAATAGTAAGATTCTTACCGAAAGTATCAAGATCATGCTATAAAGTTTTTGTAAATTATGGTAAAGCAATGACTAGTAGTAAAGCTGTAGAATTTCAAGAGCTGCATACAAGCCATTTTACTGAATTGAAAATGAGATTGAATAAGGTAGACTAGTCACATATGCTCAAAGAAAAACAGGTGTAATGAACTTTGTCCTAATAGAAAAATTAAGGACATAAAATATGTGTATAAATATGAAATGTACGACATGTACTTTTAGAATTTTCTTTAGTTTTAATTCTTTGGTTACTGACCATATAAAAAAACAAAAAAATAAGAAGCTCACATGGCATTTTTTAAAAATATTCTAGGCTTTTTCAAATGTAAAAACCCACACCCTCTGTTGCCAAGTAACACATGAGTATACACCACTTCACTAAACTAATACATACCACAGAAACTAAATACAGTAGGTTACTCCCAAGTTTCTAGTTTACTTTTACTTATATTATTGATAACCCCCTCCAAAAATCATTGCTCTTCATAGATCTCAAATGGTTCAGCTTAATATAAATTGCTCGGAAGCAAAAATTTATAATTGTTAAATAAGAGTAATTTTTAATTATAAATATTGATTTTGATGCTTTCTGGTGGTTAGAAGTTTCTACAACTGTCTTATTCAGCTAACTATTATATGTAAGAGAACTGAAACTAAAAGCTGGTTCTTGCAGCATACCTTATGCTTCAACAATTTCACAAACTTCTTTGGTGTGTGAACCCACATTTTGAGGTTTACTTTGATGGGGCTTTGCAGGATGACTCCTTGTATGTTTCTTAGGTTGATCACAGGATTTAAACATTTTTATTGTCTAAAAATGTATTTTAAAGTAGAGTTGTATTTGCCCTACAATATGAAATTAATTTGGTCATAATATTTGGATGTTATGATCCATTTATTTTTTCAAATTGATTCAAGAAACTTAAACATGATCTTACCTCAATAAAAATTTTTACCATGCTTAACATTCTTACAGAACAGCCCACCCCATCATCATGAATTGTAGTTTTTTTTAATTTATTTGCTTAACATACTATTTACCAAAATGAATACAGGTTAAAAAAAATAGGAAAGCCTTACAACCTTTACGGGAAGCATTTTTTGAAACTCCAATTCGGGGCTTCTATTGCCTTTTGATACATATGTGCTTAGTGGATGAAGTTTTCTTTTAGGAAAATAAATCAAGTGATAAAAGTCTTATGAAAATAAAACATAGAAAAAGATTTTCCAGCATGGTTTTTGAGGTGGAAGTCCTTCTTGGCAGGACTTTATTTTAAGTTGCTTGCTGGATAATTGAAAAATTAAAGTAAAATTTAATTTAGAGAGTTATTGAACATCTTAATTCAGTAAACCATCATATTTGACTGAATTTTTAAAAAATATCAACCTAGTTATTCAGCAAACCTACTAATATCACATGTGTGTCAGTAAATTTTGAAAAATTATTTATTTAAAAAAAATTGTAATCAAATGATGAAGAATCCTTTGGTTGTATTAGCATTATTATATGTTTGGCAAAGAGTTACTGTTTGCATATTTTTTGATGAAGGCTTTAGTTTAAGATTAAAAGATATTATGATTAGAAATCGACCTTAAGTCCAGCTGATTTAGAAGCAAGTGAGTTGACTATGACAGAAGCACAACTTTATTTCTTAAGTTTCTAATTCAGTCTATTCTTTGGAGAAGGAGATTCCACCCAAAATATCTGAAATACCCAATCTGAATTATGTAGATTGTATTATTCATAAGAGTAGAAAGAAGAAATTCTTTGTCAAGTTAAACCAATAACAAGAAAATACATGGCAGAAAGAATAAAAAGAGGTTGTACATAATTCGCGCAAGCTTTGCAGAACATGTTAGGATAATAGTAGATTTTTCAAAAGATATTTCGCTGTAGCATAATAACTTTTAAATTATAGAAATGAACATTTATTATGATCAATTTGTTAGCTACTTAGTGAAGAATAAGTAAGTTTTGAGTTCAGTGATTTTCCTGAAAATCATAGTCCCTATGCCTGGTGATACCCTACATTATAAATATCTGAGCTCAAAATACGATATTGATGACTCGGAAATATTATTAATGATTAATATTGAATTAGTGATAGAAAAAACCTTTCAGCTTTGCAAGCTTTTTAAAAACTCATTTAATAAATATAGTATTTAACATTTTATATTTAAGTTTTAGGCAGTCAAATAATTGTAATATGCTAAATATTAATTAATATTTATATGTATATAATTTATATGTATATATAAATATATATTATACACATTTATATGTATATAATTCTTGCAGTGTTGAGATTATTCGTTTTCAGTTTATTTCTGCTTAATTGAATTTTGATCATGATTTTTATTTTATTATTTTACATTTAAAGTTAGTTAAAATGCTCAGACGTATAGTTTTGTAAGATAATTAATAAAAGGTTATGATTACAATGAGACTATTCCATTCTAACATTATTGTTAGTAAATTTCAATGTATTTCTTGTCTTATGTCGTTTATCTTTTGTTTTTAGGATGACTTAATGAATTCTTTTGAAATACCAAGGCGAAATGGAGCAGTCGGTGCAATTATTTGGGGTGCAACAAATGATGTAAACAGCAAAGAAAAGTGTGGGG
Source organism: Lycorma delicatula (assembly GCF_047948215.1). Taxonomy (NCBI): domain Eukaryota; kingdom Metazoa; phylum Arthropoda; class Insecta; order Hemiptera; family Fulgoridae; genus Lycorma; species Lycorma delicatula. Next base: position 30,552,027 of record NC_134455.1, read on the forward strand.
CAGTTTATGATTATTTACAAAGAATTCTCGGTCCTACAGTTAGACTAATTAAGAAGAAATTAAGATCATTAAGTTCTTTCAGTGAAGAAAATGATATCAGAGATATGACTTTAAATGAATATGAAAATAATGAAGTAGATATATCTTCGACATTTTTAAATATGTATGATTAAATAAAACTAAATTATTAAATAGAAAATCGTTCATTAATTATAATTTTTATAAGCTTGAATTTTCTTTTTTTGTGAGTATTACAGGACAGTTATGTTTTTTTGTTCGTGTGGGAAATCGATCAGTTTGTACCCCTTGAAACTTCTTGGTAGCTGCAATGTTCATGCAACTTTCGTCAAACCACAAAACCATAAATGTTCAAATTTAAGATGGATATCAAATAAAATATTTAAAACTGTGTATTTAGATTGGTAGAAACGTATGTCAGTCTTGTTATGTATCAGTTAAAGTGCAAAATTTCAAAATTGAGATCTCACTGCACTCTGGTGGATTCAATTGAATTGAATTGATATCATACAAAAAATAAAATAAAAAATAAATTAAAATATTTTCTTCTTACTTTCAATAAACTAAGAATAAAACTAACTGACAATCTCTCTATGAAAGATTATTCATTTTCATTTGCAACCTAACTGCATACTTATTTTTCGTTTGAAAATTAACAAGTACTACATTTTACATTCAGAATACAAAAAAATTTAATTGATCTACTAATTCAAATTGAAATATAATATACTGCCACTGCTGAATCTTGTACTGCAATAAAGCTCTTCTGTCAATGTTACTTTAATGGGTGGGCCAAAAAAAAGGATGAAAATGAAATTTGGGGAACAGTCTCGTACTGAAAAAACAAAGAAAGTAAATACAAATGTAAGTAAAAACCAAGATTACATAATTGTACACAGTACACTGAAATTGAGTAGTCTATAGAAATTATTCACTGTGGTTGTAAACCAAAGCATTGTCATATGCTTGCGTCAATTAATAAAAGAAACACACTCTGACATTTTTGGACAACAGGATCGTAGGTAGCAAGATCTTAGATATTAGCAAGAATTATAAAGTTAAAAACCATTTACAGTAAATTAGCTATGGGATTTGACAAAAGATCACGCTCTAGAAATTATAGAGCATGATTTTTTTTTACAACAATTTTCTTGTTTGTCAAAAAGTCTGTAGTACACAGTTTTTTATATTCTTTAAGAGTATCAAGATATTGAGTAGCAGATTGTGCCTCGAAGATAAAAAAATGACTGAAATGACTTATGATATTAAGAGAACGCAGGGGACAAATTAAATTAAATGATTTTAGTTTTAATGAGTTTATTGGGTATATTGTAAATTTCCAAAGTAAAATGTCTGAAAAGAATAAATAAGTCATAAATTTCTGATCCCTGAAATAATCTGAAATGTAACCATGAAATAAGTTATTAGGTGTATCTAAAAGAACATAGTAATGTAAAATAATATTATATAGTAGTATACAATTATGACAATTTTCATTTAGATAACAGAACAGTTATATTGTTAAGGCTAAATACTTCTACGGAAATAAAGTTATTATTGTTATCAACTTAAAATGATCATCATTAATATAATTTTAATGATTACATTACTTCCTGGTCTTAATGACAAAATATGTTCACATAAAGTACTGTACATTACTAGCTTATTTTTCCTTTACAACTTCTCTTACTCACTGTAACAACGCTAACCCTCTTCTTTTCATTGCGCTATAGATTTTTATTGCTCAAATAAATTTAAGTAAATCCTTTGTATTTAAAAAAAGTTATATAATTTTAACCTTTTTAAAACAAAAATTATAACATTTTTTATTTTAAAATGTTATTAAAACTATCAACTTTAGAAATCTTATTAACATGTTTCTATGTTTTTTCAAAAGCACTTCGTTTGCCATTGGTGAGTTGACAATATATTTAATTTATTTTTATTTTTTTAAATATTCTGGCATGCAGCTGAAAACAGTAGGATAATTGCCACATCTTAATATAAGAGTTATGTGACAGAACCAAGTGGTCAATCCCTACACCAAATTTTTTTTTTACATGATTTGAGGACAGGAATAACTATTTAACTACCTGTGCTTAAGATTCATTACTGTTCAGATGAAAAGTTTTATACAGTGCTGAGTCTGAAATGTAGATCTTAAATACTAGAAGACATTTTGTGGTCAGGGTACTCTATTTGATTTTTATGAGATTAATGCATTAGAACAAAGATATAATAATAAATCCTCATTTTTTACAATTCTTAGTAAATTTTGTTGTTTTTTCTCCTTACAGTCATTATTGTACTGAATTAAGCTAATTAATTAAATTTAATGAATATTTCCAAAATATCTGTTTTTAACACAGTTCTTTTTACCCCCAAGATGAGCAAGAAAGAATTTTTTTTACTTTTGATATAAATTGTATAGGTCTAATAAAAATGTATCCTTTAATAAGGTTTGTAACCATTATTGTTTATTAATTATAAAATTATACCTTTGCAATATTATGAATATTTAACAATATCATAAATAATATTTAATAATAATTATTTCTAAAATTACACCTTTGCAATATTATTCTGTTTTTGTTATCATTATTGAATAGTAATTTCACAATAAACTTTTTTTAATAACAGGAAAATAAAACTATTAAATTAACTATTTTACTGCTAAAAGTACTGACTAAAAAGAAAGTTGGACTTTGGTAATAATCATTTTTGTCTTATGAAATGATTCTCAATAAGTAAAATTTACATTTTTATAATTTCATTAAATTAAACAAATAAGTTTACCCTATCTCTCTTAAAATACTATTTGCTAGGAAAATAATTGAGGAAAGACTAAAAATGTATGAAATGTTAATAATTACACATCTGCACAACTTTTGTCATATAGATAATTTTTGCTTTTTCTTATGAATCTTTCAGTTAATTCAACAAGAAATACCACAACAATTCATAAGTTCCCTTAGCGTTATGAAACATTTTTTGAATTCTCTCTTGGGCTTTCTGTGCTAGTAAAATATTGTTTCAAAATTTAAGAATTTGTTTCTTTCAATCATGACTTAAAATTCATCCTTCTCTTTTTAAGAAAAAAAGTTAAGTATTAAAAAATTCAGCTGTAACAGATTTGAAAAGTTATGGATTCTCTTCTTCAATGACTGATAAACTGTTATTATCTGGTTGTATAGTTGGAGGTATAGGAATAGAAATATCTCTTCCATAAGGGCTTATTGTTGATGGCAGATTTTGGTAATGAATGGCATTCTTGTTTTTCCTATGAAAACCAGTAAGTTGTAAACATAAAATTACCAATCATTGTAACGATCTTGTTACTCAAATTTAATCAATGTAATGTCAACTGCTCTTTGTATCACAGTTTTAAAGGTATCAATAGGGGTGAGTGTCTGCATATTATATATTGTCATGTGTTCGCTGTTCAACAAAGCTATTGAAAGATTTAACATAATAAAAATTCCTTTTAAATACAATTTATTACTCTTAATTAATTTATAATACGTAAAGTAGTAATTCAAATTAAAAACAAAATTAATTTCATTATAAATACCAAAATACAGTTCTAATTTACTAAAGTCTTTAAAATAACTAATAGAAACTAATATTAAATTAACAATAAGATAAAAAGAGAAAAATCTACAACTCATACAATTCACTTTATGCAAATATTATTCACTTTTACTGTTTACAAAAGAATTAATCCACACTTTATGAATGAATAAAATACTGTCACTTTCACTCCTGTTCACAAATAACTTGCTGAACAGCTTCTTGTTTTCAGCTACTTTTCAAAATTGAATACTCGTGAGGCATTCTTAATTCGTTTGTTACCAAACACTGTGATCGCTTTTATAGCACACTCTACCAAACTCAAACTTGAAAAACTGTCACTCTGCTGGTCTGCAGCAGTAATTATAATTATCTTCTGACCTGCACTACTAGTGCACGTCCCGTTTTTTTTTATTATTCAAGCGTAATAATTCTCATTGTCACTGAACTTCTCTCTTCTTCCATCTTCTTCTTTTTCTTCTCCAGGTGGTGGTTCACTCTCATGCACGGTCTTTTATTGGGGCCTGAGAGTGATGGGACCGCAACGCCGCTATGGTGGGAGAACTGCGTGGTCATCTGCGCGGCGGAAGTGACTCTGTACCAGCGCGTACGAAAACTGTGCTCCAGCTAACATCTGAGCTGCTACCGTTGTTGCCCGCTGATTTTAAATTAGGCTTATATGTGGTAACAATATATACTGGTATATATATACATATATATATATAAATTGATTTATTTATTATTTTATCAAAATGTATCTTTTTAAGATTCATATTATTCCTCTGTACTGTTAAATTATATTTTAAATTATAACATAAACCACCTGGTGTAGAATATTGAGAAGTTTGCATTTGTGAAGTTTATAGAATATTGAGATGTTTACATTTCTTATCCTAATTTTTATCACTTTCGTGGGATCCCACATCTACAGTCATGATTGAATTTATTTTATTAAATTTAACATTAAAATAGAAATATTAAAAATTAACGATATACCGTGTCACTAAAATAAAACCATGCACATGTGTAATGTTCATTAAAGTACAGCAGTATTACAATGAACTCTAGGTAAAAATTTGTTATATGAGTGTTGCTATCATCCAAGTTTAGAAACCTTAGTTGAAGCCCAGGGTTTTGGGTATGGTTTGCTGGACTTGGGTAGGGAGGCATGAGAAGTCTCAACGTAAATAAACTCGTGAGTATACTGTATAGAAAACTTGTCTGTTCACAGTATTATCTGCCTTAATGATATTTTTATTTAAATATTTTTCTTTTCTACTCAATTTTTTTAAAATTTAATTATTATTTTTCAATTTATGATGTTTTTGGGTTTTAAAATTTCAAAAAGGAAAAGTAGCAAGGAAGGATAAGATCTTTTTTTAATTTAGCATGTCTACATTTTCCACAACATCTAAATCATTACTGTTTGATGGCTGGAGATTCACTGGTCTTATCATCACTGCTATCGCTATTACTTTTCGCTATTTTGGTTTTGCATGTCCGTATCACTGTATGTTTCATAATTATTATAATTTGCTTAAAGACTGTTCATGGCAATGCTTTCAATTTTCAACCCTATTTGTTTTTGTATAAGCAGTAAGTGAAAAAAACAAAAAACATTTTCTCATTTTTAGAGTAAGGATTTCTTTCCTTCCCACCATCAACAGTTCTAGCCTAGAAAGTTAAAGGTCAATTACAAAATCTGACAACACACCTTTTATTAATTATTTGTCACAATTTAATTTCTGCTGTTGTGAGTTTTGTAATTTTTTTTAAAATGGCTTTTTTGAACACTAAAAAATGAAAGATATCATGTATGTGTGTGTGTATGCGCGCACGCGCGTGTTATTTTTACCTTAATTTTATTATCATAGCACTTACGCAGGATTTTGCATCCTCAGCGATAACTGAATTCATTTTATTAAATTATACATTAAGATAAAAATATTAAAAATTAACAATATACTGTGTAATATTTTTGTAAATATTTAAACCGGAATAAAAAACTAATAACCACATAATAAAATATTTAAAAAACAAAAATTGTAATATTAAAAGGAAAAACTGTCTGTGTGAAATTTGTAAAATTAAATGTATTGATTGTGAAGGTATTTATGTAGGAAAAACAAATATATCCTTTAAAACTAAATTTCTTGAACATTGTAGGAATTACAAAAATAATAAATTAGATTTATCTAATATGACAGACCATCTAATAAATAATAAAAGTTCTGGTATTTCAGATATTGACACAAATTTTGAAATATTGGAAATTAATAAGATGAAAAAAAAATTATATATATTAGAAAAATATTACTTATATAAATACAAACAGAATTTCAATATGATAAACCATCAGACAGTATTTGAGGGAGGACATTCTTATAAAGATAACAACAGACAGCAGCACTCATATAACAGATCATTGCGTAGACTTCTTTGTAATATTACTGTGCTTTAACGAACATTCACCTGTGCACGGTTTTAATTTTAGTAACACAGTATATGGTTAATTTTTTATATTTCTATATTAATGTGCAATTTAGTAAAATAAATTCCATGATAACTGAGGATGTGGGATTTCACGAAAGTACTATCATAATAAAAAATCGGGTGGGGCTGTGTCGGGGCATCCGGCCGTTGATTTAACGTGAAACGTTGCAGACCTTGGATGAAGTTCCACCGAGCTTCAGACCGTCAAACTTATCTGTAAAGCTAAATGGAAGAGCCACCATCGTATTTTTTTAACAAAACTGAAAGTTTCCAATGGAAAATTTTAGTTCCTTCATTGGCCAACTCTACAAATAGATTTGTCGGTATGTATGTCAGTGACTCGCTTTTAGTGTATTGGATTGAATAAAAACGAGACATTGACTGCGTACTAAATTTAATTTTTACATAAAACAGGCACTAAATGATACATGATATTTATTTCGACTAATATTCGACGACAATTTTGTTCAACATTGGTCTGTGATATGAGAAGTAAGAGACGTAAGGCATAATAAGCATCGGTAGAGGTGCTCGCGTCGTCGGCGTCGTTCAGTGAGGACACCGTGCCAGCTTTGCGACGCTTCCGAAACAGTCTCGCTTGCTCGGCGCCGGACATTGGGGTACCTGTGCGTGGCCCATAACCTCCCCTTTCCAACGATATGCGTAATTTATACTTCGGCTGGCTTTTGCGCCGGCTGAGGCTGACATTGAATTTTTATACTTTTTTACATGTTTACTTTAATCTTTTACACATAAATATTGTCCAGAATACACTTATTATTACTTAAATCGATCAATCTCGACAAAGTCTAAACACAAATACATGAATCTCCGCGCTACATGAGTCTGGCGCTTTCAAGTCTAAGTCGTAAGCTACACTAAATGGAAATGAGCGAAAGTGCCAGTTTTGGCCGATCTGAGCTGGTGCCCCTCCGGGCCAACTCGCTCCCAGTGACGCAAACTCAAAGTCGTACCTGTGAGCTGATCATGGAAGTTATAAAATGACACTGCATTTATGTCTCTGAAACTAATAGTTAGGGAGTTATTAAGGAAGGACGATATAGACCTTTTTGTTACGCTACAAATTTCTGTTCTGGTACCCGTATATTTCGGTGTGATTTTAAAGACGTTTCACGTCAAAATTAAGATAAGAAATGTAAACTTCTCACTATTCTGTAGACTTCGCAAATATAAACTTCTCAATATTGTGTAATACGTGGTTTATGTTAGAATTTAAAATATAATTTAACAGTACAAAGTAACAATATGATTCTTAAAAAGATAAATTTCAATAAAATAATAAATTAATAAATAATTTGAATCGACGATTGAGAATATTGTAACGAGACAGAGAAACTTCCAGGAAAAAGAACAAGAGAAAACAAGAAAAGAAGAATCTAGAAGAGACGACAAAGAATTTTTTAAAGAAAAGCTTAGAAGGTGCGGACAATGAAAATTATTACGTTTGAATAATCAAATGTACGGGCCATGTACTGGTACTGCAGGTCAGAAGATATAAATACTGCCGGAGACCAGCAGAATGACAGTGTTTTCAAGTTTGAGTTTGGTGCAGTGTGCTATAAAAGCGATCACAGTGATCGTTTTTATTTGTTACCTCGTTTGTTACTAAATCAATGGAAACAAACGAATGAAGAATGCCTCGCGAGTATTCAATTCTGAACAGTGGCTGAAAACAAGAAGGGTTCGGCGAGTTATTTGTGAACAGGAGTGAAAGTGACAGTATTCTATTCATTCATAAAGTGGAGGGTTAGTTCTTTTGTAAACAGTGAAAGTGAACAATACTTGCAATAAAGAGAATTGTATGAATTGTAGATTTTCCTATTATTCTTAATTCAGTATCAGTTAATTTTGACTAATATTCGACGACAATTTTGTTCAACATTGGTCTGTGATATGAGAAGTAAGAGACGCAAGACATAATAAGCAGCGGTAGAGGTGCTCGCGTCGTTCAGTGAGCACGCCGTGCCAGCTTTGCGACGCTTCCGAAACAGTCTCGCTCGCTCGGAAGCGAGACTGTTTCGATATCAGTTATTATAACGATTTTAGTAAAGTTTTTCTTTATAACCAAATCTTCAGCTAAAATCAGGAAAATAATTTTTATATTGCATTCATACACACAATGGAAATCTATATTAGTAATAAAATTATGAAATAAAAAAAAAATAAAAAAATTCTTACTACAAAGCAGAATTAAATACTGTACTGTATTTGAGATGTTAACTTATTTTATATTTTTAAAAAAATCATTCAGGATCCATCAGAATGGGTAATTATTATTTATATACACGCACAAGATGATACTTAGAAAGACAGAATTTAGATGGTAAGTAAGGATGATTGTTAAAAAGTAAAAAAATACGTACTAAAACAAAATCTTCAGCGAAATTTTTTAGTGAAGGTTTTTTGTTATTTGTATAAATACATGACAATTTTTTTTTTCTTCTGTAAAGCTAATATTTAGATTTTTTGTACCAAAAAGGAGATTTTCTCCTTAGTCTTTGCTGCTGCTGCTACTACTACAATGTTCTATAGTGTAATAAAATATATTATTTTAGTAATATTGTAATACATCTTTAATTATAAGTGTGCTATTAGCAAACTAATAATTGTGAATTAAAAATAAATTCTTTTTAAAAGATCCTATACTTACATATGTAAAATCACATATATTTTTTTCTCTTGATACAACATGTCTTGAAATACAGTAAAGTTTACTTATACACAATATTGCTTATCTTTGGAAATACTTTCTTTAACTTTTATTTAAGTACTTGGAATTTTGTAATTGCGTTGTTTCTTAGTTTATATTTTTTGTTCAGCACACAAAAGAGTTGCGGTTTGAAGAGGTGCGGCAATGTCCTGGGATAAGAAACCTCACAATAACCTATAAAGATCTGCTTTTAACGCAAACTCGTAGTAATGATATCGAACTAATGGGTAAAATTATTTTACATGATACTTTAGGTGAAAAAAATAAACCTCTTACGGTAAGTAATAGTGTAATACAGGAGACAGTGTAATTAATGTGGCAGACTAGTAATGTACTTATTCGATATCTATTTATTTATTAACACAACTAGCTTTATTTATTAATATACAACACCGACTTATTTATCACAATCATTAAATATGGCATTGGTAGCAGTATAAACTACGCATGTCCCTGGTACTCTAGCTCTATTGGATCTCTATTGTCAACTAACGAAAGAAGGAAAAATATATCGTTTATATTTAGAAATCTTAAGAAAAATCTATTTTTAGTTCCATTGTTTTTGTACATGCATTTATAAATTTGTCAAAACAATTAAGAACGTACCGTGCTTTGAAATATGGACTTATATACAGAGCGTTTCATAATGTTCTTCGGAGTTTCGAAAATTCATTAATAAAAAACTATTTCACTCATAAGAATAAAAAAAATTCCTGTACGAAAGAGTACTTCAAATAGTTTTTTTTTCCACATATACTAGGCAGTTATTAAACCATTTGCTCGACAGTAGAGAAAATGGCTGCCACGGGAAGCGAAAAGTCGTTTTGTGTGTTACAATTTCACTTGTCAAAATCAGTCATTTCTGTGCAACGTGCGTTTCGGTTGAAATTTCATAAGGAGCCACCAAGTGAAAATTCAATTCGAGCATGGTACAAACAATTCAGTTAAACTGGTTGCTTGTGCAAGCGAAAATCAACTGGTCGTCCATCAACCTCAGAAGTCAATGTCGAACGTGTGCGTGTAAGTTTCATTCGCAGCCCGTCAAAATCGACTGCGGCTGCAGGCAGAGAATTAGGAATTCCGAAAACAACAGTGTGGAAAGTTCTCTGTAAACGTTTATTATGCAAGCTGTACTATCTTCAATTAATTAAATTCTCCATCAGAAATCGTCTTTCTGATGGAGATAAAACACGTAGGTTCGATTTTTGTTTACAGCTACAGGAAAAGATGTTGTTAGATGAAGGTTTTCTAAACAAGATAATTTTCAGCAATGATGCTACTTTCCATATTAGCGGCAAAGTAAACTGTCATAATGTGCGAGTTTGGGGAACTGAAAACCCACACGCTTATGTGGAACACATTCGGGATTCTCCAAAAGTAAACTGTTTTTGTGCGATCTCTCGTGAGGCAGTGTATGGGCCGTTCTTTTTTATGGAAACGACAGTAACCGGCATGATATACCTGGATATGTTACTGGCTTAAGCCTCAGCTACTCAACTACTTCATTTTTCAGCAAGATGGTTGTCCTGCCCATTTTCATAACGAGGTTCGACAGTACCTTAACACATTGCCTCGGTGCTGGATAGGACATGCGTCTGAAGAAAACCAACACATTATGCTATGGCCACCAAGATCACCAGACCTCACGCCATGTAATTTCTTTCTCTGGGGTTACGTGAAAGATACGGTGTTTCAATTAAAAACGTACCAATGCCGCACGATATCGCTGAGCTAAAGGATCACATAATCAATGCAATCAACTCTATCGAAAATATCATGTTAGAACGAGTTTGGCAAGAGCTAGACTTTCCTGTTGATATGTGCCGTGTCACCAGAGGAGCACATTGAACATTTATAGATTTTAACAAAAAGTGTTTGAGTCCCTGCATCACCTCGTACAACTTTCATTTAGGTAAGTAAAATAATTTTTTTGTACTGAATTTTTGTAACTCTTAAGAATATTATGAAACCCTCTGTATTATTTCTCACACCAAAATCTTAGATCGTGTAATAATAAGAATCGAAAAGATAACAATCATTAGCGGTAATCGTTTAGGCAGGAGTGGGCTTGGTTTCAACGTGAAGATAATCTATTTCTATTCATTACACAGTTTTTAAATGTAGTGGACAAATTTATGACAGAAGTTTAAAAAATCAACATTTAAGCCGTTGATTGAGTTTGGATTGGTAGTCTAAAATAATGAAATTAATTAAAACGAAGTTTCTTTCAAAAACTTTTATTTAAGTCTCAAAATATTGTAACTGTGAAGCCTACCGTATCGAAGGTGCAGCTGCCATCGATTGTTATAAAACTGGATAGAGTGTACAGAAAATATTAGCAATCGATTTTATATTCTACTAATCAAATATTTAAAAATTTAATCACAATATTTCAAATTATTTTTCATAATTTTGTTACTATACATAACATAATAATTTATGTTACTATACATGCACTGTATATTCGTATTACTAGGTAGAATTATAATTCTCCCGTCACTTGCACAGAATTAACATTTTTAAATCGAGTAGTAAAGCGCTTTCGGGGAGTTTCATCATAAGTTTATATATTTATTCGGCTCACTGTAGATATGATTCCTAATTCCCCTTCTTGTGTAGCGGGAATACTATTGAGGTTTTAAATCATTCAGGTATTACATTATAATTTTGTTATGTCATCCAACTATTTTGCAGAAAATCGAAATGTGGATTTAAAAAAAATTATAGTATATGTATGTGTGTGTGCGCGCGCGCACACACACACACACACGCGTTTCTAAGCTGCGATTCTTTCTGGAGGGTCCCCGATATTTCAATCGAAATTTCCCGAAGGACGATACCCTAATTTTTTATTGAGAGCCGAATCAGTTCTCAAAACCCGGACGGCGAATAGTCTGGATTTAACCGAACTGAATTGGTAGAGTACTCGGCATTTAATATTGTAAACTCATTATAAATGTTTGTACATAAGATGATATTATTGATACGTCATTCACAATATTGCAATAAAACTACAGTTTTGCTTATATATTGATGATTCGTTATAATATCGAAAAAGTCAAAAGGAAAAAAGCTACTTTTAAAGAACATAATACTATTTAACAAAGGTAATATTATAACAGAAATAATTTATATTACCTTTGCAAACAAATAATATTTCTACTATAAAAATGGGGGGGGGGGGTATTATACCTTTATTTTTTTGGCTGATGAATTAATTCATCACAGAAGCTTACAAGGAAGATTGTACATGGGAATATGAATATGAAAATTTGTAGCGTATGAAAAATGGCATGCTTGACCTGGATTCGAACCCGGAACCTCCGAAAAAAGGCTGAGACGTTACCACTCCGTCACGGAGAATTCAACTTTTTTTTAATAATAACATTTTGTTTCATTTAAATCTTGTTTTTAGTTCTTGGTATAAGATAATAATTTTTATTCTCATACACAAATTTATTGCATAAAAATGTCATTTTTATGAATATTTTTTATCGAAAATAAAAATGATGCGTTTCTTGTTGTTCTAGAGTTCTTAAAATGTAAAATAAAGCAAGCTTTAATTGGGATTTTTTGTTGTTGTCTTTTTCAGGGGTACGAGAACAAAGTTGTAGAACAACGAATCAATCTCAATTCTTAGAAATTAGTAAGAAATGTAATCTATCCATGAGTATTGTGTTATAAAAATATTGTTTCCTTTACCCGGCAACAGTACCTTAATTTTTGTCAGTGGTATCTCGATATACTATAAGAACTGAAGATACACTGACAGTTGATATAAAATTAAATCGTTGCTTTTTTTTTTATCTCGTTTGTAAACTTTGACTCTCTAAAACAAAAGAATGGACGGGAAAGAGTTGAGGAATTGGGTTAAGGTGGTACAAGTTTTTAGAGAATGAGTTTGTGGGGAGAGATTACCGAGTGATGGAGGAATTAGCGATGAAGAGAAAAAGGTCAAGAGATGCCCGAACGCATGATTAAGAAAGTGAGTTAATACGAGTTGTAGAAAAGAGAACACGACTGCCAGCAAATGAAAAAAGGGAAGTGGTGGGAGGATAGCAAAATATGGAAGGGCCTAATATGTATCTAAACTGGAAAGGGATCCGGATCTTATCTATAATGCAGATTCGGATAATTAAAAAAAAATCATATTTTAATGGAGTAAAATTTTATAATTTAAAGAAAGTACTGCATATTTTGTGGACACTTAAAAAAAAAAATCACTAACAAAGTGATAATTATAGTTCGTCTCCAATTGTAACTATTTACTAATTTTAATTTTAGTTTTACTTCTTGAATGTTTAAAACAGTCATAAGTTATTTTGTAACTACAGTTTACAAAGCCTAATAATATAAGACTAAAACTTATATGTTTAACAAGTAAGAGATTTTAGCGATTTTACAATGAAAGAAATGTTCTTTAAATCATATGAGCAAGACATAACTATTCAAAGGTTGATAGGTACCATATATTTTGGATAAATGTGGTTGGGATGGACCAATAACTGCCATGAGATGGTCCTAGTACCTTCATTAATTTCATTCGTAACAAATTTTCTTCTGCGGGTGTAGATTTTACACTACTTATCCTACAATCTCCTTTTTATGTATTGAAAAATGTTTACTAAAAATGGACTGAAATTATCATTTAAGTTTAGTAATTTTATTTCTGAACTTATTACTGTATTTATTCCCCGATTATTTAAAACAATCTTTTTGACGCAGTTTTTCATTTATGTATGTTATGACTAAATTTCTAAAAAAAAATTTAATTTAAATTTTTAATTATTAGATTTCTTTCACAACTGTGTTATATTTAACCTGATGATAATCAAGTGTAAAAAAATTTGTTTTAATTACTGATATTTTTATTTTAGTTTTGTTACAATTTAAAAGCGGGATAAGATTAGTTTTGTAAAAGTTTTAACTGATGTTTTTATTTGATAATTTTTTTCATGTTTTCAATACAGTTAATAGTGAAAATGACTAAATGCCTTTCAAAAACGGATGTTGGAACGTGTGAATATTACACGACAATTAAAATTGACGACATTTGTAATAAGTTGAATTTAATGGAATCTATTTTGAGATCAACAAATTTACCTCGTGGCTGTCCAATGAAACCGGTTGGTACTATTTAATATGAAAATAAAATATTTAATTATACAAATTATTTTAGGTTTTTCGATTAGATTTAAGATTAAAGTTACAAAGTACGGATTTGAGTGTACCTTTCAACTATTGTAGTATTACTTTAAAGATAAGCTTTTAGCACCTTAAAACCTAATTTGCTATTTATTTTGGTACTTATCTTGTAAAAATGAAGTATTTACTACGGCTGACTAGCTTTTTGCAAAAGTAAATTATTTATTCCTTAACTCACAAACCGCCCGGTGTATTGACGTTAGCCTCTAGTTATACTCCTGCTTAACTAATAAACATAATTTTTATCTTTTAACGTGGAACACATTAATTTAATGGGTTATTTATACAGAAAACAAATCCTCAGTCAGAGTTTCCAAGTCGATTTTTCAAGTGAACTTCAAAAGTAGTCCTGTTTCATAATGGTAACAAATAATCCTCTATAGCAGCTCGTTATGGTATTAACATACGAGACTTTTTGATTCATAAAAACGGTTATTGATAAAAGTATATTATAAAAAGTACGTGTAGAATGTGAGTAGAAATTTAAAAGTAGTTCTCTTTTAGAGTTACTCTACCATTTTAGATGTGCAGTTAGAATATAATAAGTCTGATGCTTTATTAGTGAATTGAACAGCCGAGCTCGGAATCAAAGTTTTGTACTCATCAATGTTATGTATTACACATAGCGCTAAAAATCTAATCCAAAGAGCTTTATAAAAGAACTGTACGAAAGGTGTGAATGATTCATTTGTCATAAGCGATGAAAGGCAAGAGTGCCGAACACTACTCCAGAGTGGAAATACAGATCGCACTCTCAGACTCCGAAAAAACCACAAAAGTTAAGCAAAATCTGTCTACGGGGAAGTAGATAGATGGATGACATCTTTTAAAGTCGTTTTGGCAACTTGTTGCTCGAATAATTATTATTTTAAAAAACGATTACAGTACAAACCTACTGTGAAACATTTGGAAGTTACACAACAATTATCTAATATCAACAACGGAACATCTGTCAAATGGTGTGATGGGTATGGCTTTTTGGTTCTGGAGCAGAGATACATTATTTGCTGGAAAATTCCAATAAGTTGTTTTCACTCTCACCACACAGTTAACATTTGTAAAAGCCTGCATTTTTTGAAAAAAATTGAAGCAATTTTGGTTAGCATGAGATTCGCGAGTGGTGAGGAATTTTAAAGGCGTCGATTAGTAGTTGAATGCACTATAAAAGACAGCAAAGTGTTAAGTTAAGAGTTTTAAGGCTCACGGTTCGGTACGACAAATTCTTCAGTTAGAAAGTTTGTTTAGATTGAAAATTATTAACCTTTTTTAAAACATAGATTAATAAAATTCTTCTTTTTTCAGGGTACATATATTTTTAATCATACTAAGGCCAGTCTAGATGCTGTTAGATTTTTGCCGATGTCGATTGATGTATATTGGAAAACTGCAACATCGGTAACAACTATTAATAATAAAATGGTGACTTGTTTATACTGTGAATTCAGTATGCTGCGTGTTAGGAAAGGTATGAAAATCTAGTGTAAGCTCTTTAATTAAATTAATAAAAATATAACCTAATTAATGTATCTGAAGTTGTTGATTTTTCCAAAATTATGTAATTCGCTTCTAAAATGAGAAAGAGATTTTTAATTTAGATTTGTACGTTTGAAGTAAAAAGTATTCAATAAATTTGTTTATATCCTCAATGTTCATTTAGTAAATTGTTGATAGTTAAAAAAATCTGATCAGAGCACCACATGATCTCTTTGTTCGCCTATTAAATTACATACACATTTTTTTAAAATGAAAAGTTCGTAAAATTTTATTTCATTAATAACTTCTGATATTTTTTCCTATCTTATTGTTATTATTGAATTATTATTTATCTTAAAATTATTTTAAAATCAGAGGTAGTAGTACAGAAATAGGCGTTCTAGCGCCAAATTCAAGATGGCAGCTGTCGGCCATCTTGCATGACTTTACGAATCAAGATGCCTATGTTCGGGCATGTTGGATTAGTGACGTGACTGGCGCTAGTAGCTGCAGGTTGCAACGGGATTATATTGTTTGTAATAAATATGAGTTATTTAAGTAATATTTAAAAAGTTGGTACGGTTGTTATGACGTTGTTGAGCGGTAGAATTGAATAAATGAACAATATTTTGAAAAAAGTGAATCGGCTAGGTTTCGAACGGGTGACGGTTGGTTGCGAGGCGGTTGACTGACGACTTAGACCGTTCGGCTACAGCGGCTGTCTGACATAGCGAGTGAAATTTGTTCTACATAAGTCGTTGTAAATAATTTTAATATTTTATTGTTAGTGCCTATAACCGTCGCCGCAGTCGCTTTCGTCATGTTTTAACGCCACACTAGTCTTTGTGTGTGTATGAATACAAATTTAGACGTACCTCAAGGTTGTTCCTGGTCGTCGTAGCGAGCACAAGGAGTCGTCACCGCTAAAGGTTGTCGATGTCCGGGAGGTGGCTGCCGGTCACTCCCTGTCAACAAATTTAGACTACCTCGAGGCCTGGTCGTCGTTGTTGTGGGCACCGGAAGGCGGTGCGAGATTCTCGTCGTCGTCGCCGTCGTGCACCAGGAGGTGGCTGCGCGTGCATGCGGCGACGTTTACCATGCGCAGCGCTGGACAGAAGAACGCGCGACCGATCGACGCGGGTGGATGCGGTGGCGCCAATTATCTGTTACAGGAAATGAAAATGTTTAATCCTGTTTGACAGGACACCTCCTCCATTCACGCAACATAAAAAATATAACATAGACGTACATCGAGAATGATGCGAAAAAACTTTCAAAAAATTACAGTATATTAGAGATTTAACAGATTCTGACAAAAAACCGTTACGATTGTTTATTTTTTATGCCTGTAACAAGAAAAAAATTGAAACTGTACAAAAATTACGATAATTTAATTGCAGAAGATTTTTTTGCGCATTTCTACCGCGTTTTTTATTTTGCTTTGTGCTTATGAAACATCGTTTTCTGATTTTAAAAATAATACTTTCAAGCAAATCGGTTGAAAATTGGGCTAAATATGATGAAAAACCCGTGTCATAAATCACAGATTTGTAACATATGTTAGTATAAGTGAAAGTAGATTCAGAAAACTACGTTTTATTAAAATTCTCACCACTCAAAAGGCTATTCAGATTGACAAAAAACCATTTTTACTGTATACTGTTATTCATTACGAATCGATATGTGTTACATGTTTACCAATATCATTTGTCAGAAAAGATATTTATAGACCTCAAGCAAAAGTGACGTATTTATGACCACAAATTCCTTTTTTTGTGTGTGCCGTATATCATAATTTATTATGTGTTTCAATACATAGATATGTTGCTAGTAAGATAAGCTATTTTTGTAAATAATAAATAAATCCGTAATTCTCATAGCAATTATAATACAAAAGTCACACACACACACACACACACAAGCACATTTCTGAGAAAAAATGGTCATATTCTTTGTAGTCTAAAGAAAACATTTTGCATCGTATAAACGTCGTTCAAATTGTGTAATAAAGCTGTTTCCTTTGTGAATATAAAAAAATAACCGACTTAGATACCATATAAAATGATTTTGTAACAGCGTTTTAAAACTGACGCCGTACATAGCCAGTTACAAGACTACATGATCTGAAAAGGTTAAAGAAAAGTCCTCCGTTAGTCGCAACATCAGAGGTTCTTTTCTCTTTTGCTACATACACATTTACAGCGAGTACGTTATTTTTCCGACAAGATTTATTAAGATCGTTTAACGTCGATGTAAGCATTGCATGTTAACAGTATACCGAAGAGAATATAGTACTCTAGTGAATTGAAATGTAATTAAAAGGAATACCATGTTATCAGAAATGATATTTTATTTGTGATTATTCTTTCTTTATGCTTGTATTTTGTATTTGTTTAAATAATTTATCTTCTTTAAAAAATTCTGTTCATTATTTTTTTTTGTTACAATATATGTGGAATTTCTCTAAATTATGCGTATTAAAATGATTGTAAGAAATATCTTACATTTTTTTATAAATGTATTTGGATTGTAAGTGTGACCATTACATAAATTATGTTTAACAAAATTAGAATTTTCAGGTTTATTGCCTTTAATATTATCAATTATGTGTTCTTTTACAAGTATAACAAATTTACGATTGATCATACCGACATAGATCATATCGCAATCCTCAAACCCCCTGTTTGTTAAGGCTAGAATCATTATTGTTTATTGTCTTATTATAATTACTATTAATATATTTAATTTATTATTTGTAGTGTAAGCAGATGTTATATTAATCTTTTTATAGATTTTTTAATTTTTTGACTATATGAAGTGTATTTATTTTTTATGTATATTTTTTCTGGTAATAATTTTATATTGTTTATCTTACTAATTTTATTATTTATTTTACTGTATAATTTATTTATAGTAGTTATATTATAACCGTTTTTAAGGGCAATATTTTTAATTATTTTTATCTCATTGTTTAAAGAGATTTTATCATGCTTTAAATGACGTATGGCTTTATATAAAAGTGCATTAAAAACAGCCATCTTTTGGGACCATGGATGAAATGAATTATAGTTATAGTTATAATTATTGTATCATTAGAAGAAGGTTCACGATATATTTATAATTTTCTTTTGTTTATAGTTGTATGTTTTTATGTCTAAAGATTTTAACAATTGCTATTTTCTGTTTCCACAGTAAACATGTGTTTGTCAATTTTATTAAATTCATTTATTATTGTATCTGATTCATTACGATTATTTTTATTATATATGATTATAGCATCATCAACGTAACATTTATATAAAATTATTTTATGTTGGGTTAGGATTTTTTTGAAATAAGTATCTTCTAAAAATTGTAAGCATATTTCTGACATAATTGGCAATAACGGTTAACCCATTGCTAAGCCAAATAGTTGTTTGAAAAATTGACTAAACTGAAAAAACTACATTCACAACATAATTTAGTCACATCAATTAATTCATTTATATATTGTGTATTTAAATCTTTGTTGTTTTTTAAACGTTTTTTAATGATTATTAATGATTTAGTTATATCAATATTTGAATACATATTACATTATTTTTGTATTAATTATGTTAATATGTAAAAAATCTTTAATATCATATTAATTTTTTAAAGTTATGTATCGTTTAATTGTATAAAATTTTTTAATGTATTTGCTAAAAATTTACTTAAAAAATATGTTGGTGAAAGGGTAAAATTAATTAATAATCTTACTGGCGTACTGATTTTGTGTATTTTATGTAAAGCTTTCATATCAGGAAAAAACCCAATATAACGGGTTATTCAGACCAATGATAAGAGAGGTTATTAGAAAAAAAATATTTCTAATAACATGGATTTCCTTTTAATTACATTTCAATCCACTAGAGTATATTTATATCTCTTCAGGTATATTGTTAACATGAGTCATGACTGTATGCGTAATTTTTGGCTTAATTATAATATTTTAATTCGTGATGATGGTTTGAAAATACCGAAAGTCTCGAAGACTTAACACTTATTTGCTAGTAAGATGGCTATATCACTTATTAATTACTTTTAATTATTTTATTAAAATATATCAGCGGAACCATGTTCAAGAAATTTATTTATTAACCATTGTATTATTTTAGGATAACCTTAATTATTTTAGGGCTCTTAAGCTCTAAGCTGGGACTTACCTTCCAGTCGGTTTTCCGCTATCAAATCGTTAATCTACTGTATTGTCTACAGTACGTATTACAAAATGATGTATTTGCAGCTTAAAAATTTTGTTTTCATGACCCATTTGGTTCCACTTTCTGTTAACTCCGAATAGCATTGTGTAATATTTTAAATTTGTGTTTGGACAATTCGCTTGTCATACGCTAAATAAAAATAAATGTTGTATTTATGTTTATCTTTATTACTTCGGTCTCCATTAACAAAATTTCTACTTTCAACACAGAAAAAATACTTTGTATAAATATATAATTTGTAACTAATTTATACTTGATGACAGTACTTTATAATGGAAAAACACATTTTTTTTATGCCTTTGTGTGCAAAGTTAATGCGTATCTTACCCGGTATTCAATTCAAAATTATATTTTGTGTTCTTTTAGTAATCAGAGCTGTATGGAAATTAAAAATTTTTTGAATTGGATACTAAGTGAGAGATTCATTAAATTTGTTTACTGAAGCGAGCGACAGCCTGCAAATAACAGCGATTTATTAAAAATATTTAAAAAATATTCCGACATATGCAATCGTTAGTCGAAGTGTAGTTGAATAAGAAAAAGTATTGAGAATTTATACCATGAGGCTTTATTTTACGGACACGTTTAGCCTATTCGACAAATCCGAGGAAGAAGGTATACATTAAACACAGATAAAGAAGCAAAATAATTAAAAATTGTTTTAATTCTAAAACATTAAATTAAGACAATGATTGTCCAGAGGGGAAGAACTGTTATGTTACAGTACTTCTGAACACGCCATACAAAATAAATTAGCTGACGGGTTTACTGTTTCTAAAAAAAAAAAATATGACGTTGTCAGTCTTAAGATTTGGGATGTGATTGATTCTGTTAACTCTCAAACAAACAAGACAGATGTTAATGATGTTCAATATCCTTAAATTAAAGAGAACTATTTTCTTCCCATTATCGAGGTAAAATGTGGCTGTTTGTTAAAGATAAAATGAAGAGCTAATAACAATCTTCAAAAACAAATATATTAAACATTTCCCTTTTAAAATCGAAGAAAAAATTAATTTTTTGAGACATTATATAATTGTAAAATTATTTTGTATTCTTCTTGTCAAAAGAATATTTTTCTTAAATAAAACAAAACTATTACTGAATATTTAGCCTTCAAGTAGTTTTTACAGTGACTTTTTTCTTAAAATTTTCAGTTAAATTAAGAGATTTTCAGTTAGATCTTTTCTTGATATTTTAGATTTTTTTTTTTTTTAAATGAAAAAGAATAACTTTTTCATTCTTATGAGAAATACTTAAATTACTTTTTATGTATAAAAGGTGCTTAAATATTTTACTTTATACTTAGGTATTTTCCGTAAAATATAATATTAACAAAATTTAATTCAGAATAAATTTGTTGTAAAGGATGTTTGTGGTTAAATATTATTTTTTATTTCAAGAAAAAAGTGAGATTTTGTATAACAATATTTTTAAATGGGTGCGATGTAAGGCTCACTTCTCTTTTTATGTATATGTAATAGTAATTTCATGTGATAAAGATAATGCAATACGATTAAATTATGTAATAAATACATGTGATTAATTGTAACGATATAGTAGTTCAAAATAAATATTAATAATACTAATTTTAATCGTGTTTTATTTGTATTTATTAATAAAAAGTTTATTAATAAAAAGATTAAAAGTGCAAATACTGCAAAAATATAAATACTTAAATAACGAATAGACCAGGAGAGAAAAGGTTTCGCATCCGTTAACTTGAAATGACCAGTGGTTGTAATGCGTATGCGTTTGCTAGAAATTGTAGTAGCCAGCAATAATCATCTGCTTCAACAAGAAAAGAATCATAAATTATAAATTATCCTGGGAAAAGTTATAACAACCATTTTAACTTACGTCGTTTTTGATTATGAATTATCTTACTAGACTTTTAAAAGACGAAAACTTAGAAATTTGTAAAAGAATGCAAAAAAGACGGAAATATAGAAAAATAACCCAGAAAAATAATCCAGGAAACGAATCAAAATTCGGGATTAAGTGGTGGTTTTTAAACTATTTTAAGCAACTGGCATTTGAATTTGAGTACCATTTCCTCTCAGGGTGATACTGTCGCGTGTTCGCGGCTCGAGCAGAATATTGAGAGATTGACAAATGAAAATGTTTATATAATTAACAATTTTTTGGTTTAAAAACATAAGTAAAACAAGACAAATCATTAATAATGATAATAATAATAATTGATAATAATAAAACAATTAAAAAAAGTATACTAATCACAACCACAATAATAATCCCGAATAATAGTAATAATAATAACACTTTTAACCACTAGTCTTGTATTAACAACAACAGTACAACAGATAAGAAAAATATAAAGTTAAGAAATAGATTTTCGTAACTGGAGGAGGGAACAGCAAGTATAAAAAAAAAGAAAAGACCGAGGCTCGGCTACTAGGGAGAATCTGGGAACGGCATAACCGGGGACTTAGTTTCACTCCCTGTTGGCTTGAGGCAGGCAAGAGGCAAGACCGAATCCCAGTTACTGTGGCAGGGCCCGGGAACGGCATAGCCGGACCCGATTACCTCGCCTCAGTGATTTGATGCAGGCGAATGAGGTGAATAAAAGATCCCCCCCCTGGGTTGAGTATTGCTTGAATGCCGATCCGGCCCAGGGGAGCAGGAGAAAAAAAAATACTAGGTAGTAACAGTCCAGACGACTGAGACTCACACTGTAGAACTCAATCTTTAGTGTTACATATAACACTAAATAGTTAACATTGAAATTAATGATTTATGTTGAGGTGGTCGTTACAATAATAGACGGCTTATTAACAAAATTCGTGACTAGAATTGCGGTTATTATATTGCGGTTACCTTAGCCGGGTAATATGAGTATTATTTAACAATGATATCAAATCAGAAAATATGACTGGCCAGCAAACAAGCTTTATTTTGCCAAACCAAAAATTTCCCATCTTTAAATGAAGATGGATTTTAAGAAATACTTGTATATTGTTTAGGATTTTAAAAATGTAGTAAAAAAAGAGTGTTTACCTATAAAATCGTAAAAATAAAAAAAAATAAATTTAAAAATTCAAAATTTCATTTATACGAAAGGCTTTCATGCAAAACTAAAAAAAAAAATAGAAATGAAAACAAAAAATACACTGTTATTCAAAGTCTTAGTTAAGTAATTTTTTTTTGTAGATAGTAGAAAGAATTCGATAACGTAGACTGGAATAAAATGTTCAGCATTTTAAAAAAAGTAGGGTTCAAATACAGAGATAGAAGAACGATTGCTAGCAATTACAGGAATCAAACAGCAACAGTAATAATTGAAGAACATAAGAAAGAAGCCGTAATAAGAAAGGGAGTCCGACAAGGATGTTCCCTATCGCCGTTACTTTTTAATCTTTACATAGAACTAGCAGTTAATGATGTTAAAGAACAATTTAGATCCGGAGTAACAGTACAAGGTGAAAACATAAAGATGTTACGATTTTCTGATGATATAGTAATTCTAGCTGAGAGTAAAACGGATTTAGAAGAAACAATGAATGACATGGATGAAATCCTACGCAAGAACTACTGCATGAAAATAAACAAGAACAAAACGAAAGTAATGAAATGCAGTAGAAATAATTGAGATGGACCGCTGAGTGTGAAAATAGGAAGAGAAAAGATTATGGTGGTAGAAGAATTTTGTTATTTGGGAAGTAGAATTACTAAAGATAGACGAAGCAGGAGCGGTATAAAATGCCAAATAGCACTGAAAAACGATCTTTCAGTCAGAAATATAATTTGTTTACATCAAAAATTAATTTAAACGTCAGGAAAAGATTTTTGAAAGTATATGTTTGGAGCGTCGCTTTATATGGAAGTGAAACTTGGGCGATCGGAGTACATGAGAAGAAAAGATTAGAAGCTTTTGAAATGCGGTGCTATAGGAGAATGTTAAAAATCAGATGGGTGGATAAAGTGACAAATGAAGAGCTGTTGGGGAAAATCGATGAAGAAAGAAGCATTTGGAAAAATACAGTTAAAAGAAGAGACAGACTTATAGGCCAGATATTAAGGCATCCTGGAATAGTCGCTTTAATATTGGAGAGCCAGGTAGAAGGAAAGAATTGTGCAGGCAGGCAACGTTTGGAATATGTAAAACAAATTGTTAAGGGTGTAGGGGGTATACAGAAATTAAACGTCTAGCACTAGATAGGGAATCTTGGAGAGCTGCATCAAACTGAAGACAAAAAAAAGATAGTAGAACTTATTCTTCTTTCGACTCTTTATTTTTTTGGCTTGTTAAGTATTCTCTAAGATTTTCAGTCGTAAATAAAATCTTGAGACTTTATTAATACTGGAAACATTCTGTTTTAAAGGATAACTGTTAAATTTGTCTTCTTATGAACATGATTAGAGTACAGTGGCATTGAACTACTCTGCCTTTTCGGGGTGGGCTACATTAAAATAAGATATGGCCACTTAAGGTTATATGATGAGATTTCATATTTAGACCTACTTTGAATTATGTTGTACTCGAGTTTACACGATGCTCGTAATGTTTGTGTAACTGATCCAAAAAATCCGTCTGAAAAAAATTGCTTCATAAACTATTATTCCAGGCAAAATTGTTCCAGGAAAATATGACTCCAAACATTTCTGTACGGGCAAAAATGAGATCAATCTACCGAAATTAAGACTTGGATTTCTTCTTAATGGATCTAGACAATTAACAATAAAACCTTATCCTACAACAGTTACGAAACAGGTGAACTTTCTATTGTTATATTTACATTTATAAGAACCGTTAATGTACACAAGGCAAAAAGATTATTCCATTTTCCTAAATTCAACTACTATCACCATCCGCTGATTTATCGAAACCTAATTTTATTAAAAAATTAAACGTTCGAGAGACGACAACCATTTTGTTAACTCAAAAAAAAAAAAAGATGGACATGATTTTCATCGTCATCATTCAGTTTATCTACTGCTTCTCCCCGCAAAACCCCTGTATTTAGTATCAGACTTTACTATCAGTCATGATTTCGCATCCCATTGCTGTTGGATGACACCAAATTTTTGTATGCTGAGATTCAGAAAACGAATTAGAAGCACTGTCGGATATTTTTACTACGTGTCTATAATTTGTAATATTTACTCGTCTGTTTTAGATCTTTGTGATCAGAATGCTAACCATATGTCAGTCACTTCTGGATTCTATGCTTCGTAGGAATTTAAGATAATGAACGATCAGATATAGCCACTACGGAAGCTTGTACTCACCAGATCTTCCCGAAGCGAATTATGTATTACGGTTACATGTACTACGCAAAAATTGAGATCTGCGTGTAGCAATTTCGGTAATTTATATATTCTAGACCGGTATTTATCAACACAACTGATACTGCGGACCAATAAAAATTTTAAGCTTGCATTGTAGACCACACAAACAATTATATACCAAAGTGAAGAAAGTGCAGGTTTTTTTTTTAATAATTCGCGGACTAATTACCTAAAACGTTCAGACAGTACAGTACGGTAAGTAGTGTTCGGTTTTCTCTGTTGTGTGCATTATTATTGCCATTAAAAAAAAATTAGTAATAATGCATTTAAAAAGCTATGACTACTAACATTTTCCTGCAGACCACCGGTAGACGACTATGATGTAACAGTTGGTTACATTTTCCTTGAATACGTTACACACATCCGGCAAAAATTTAAACTGGTATATTTACACTAGAAAATTTAAACAACTAAATTATTCAACTCATATTAGAGTGAAGTAGAGAAAACATAAATTATAATTTATATAGTTTCTAGAGAAATTGTATAAATTTATAGCTGTTGAATTTATAAATTTAACAGTCAATAAATTTTTAGATTGCTCTCAAGATTTAAATTTATTTTCATCATAATGAGGAAAGTTGTTTAACTTTGTTCTTTCAGTCATTCTTTACTTTTAGAAACGCAGAGGTAAGTATACTTTTTTATTTAAAGATTAGCTGCCGTACACTTTAAAATACAAATGTAAAAATAAAGAAATGGGTGAAGGAAAATATTTAACTGAACATCGTTTCTATTATGTTAATGAATTTCAATGAGCCTTAAAAGACACTTATTGAGGCTCTTAAAAATTATAAAACTTTAGGTGTTTTTTTTTTTTAATGTGTAGTCGTGTTTTGTATTTATTGTTTTACATTTTATTGGTTTTATGATCGTTTTACATTTTATGACAGTCATCGGTAAGTATGCTAACCGATATTCTTTATCGGTTTCTATATGTAACACAGCTCATTATGTCGATCCGATGAATTAATTCTTTGGATCAAATAGTAAATCGTTAAAAAAAATAATAATAATAAAGCCGAACTAAATAATAATAATAATAATAATAATAATAATAATAATAATAATAATAATAATAATAATAATAATAATAATAATAATAATAATAATAATAATAATAAACGTCACTATAAGTAAAGTTAGATTTTGCTTATTAAGTACAGTAACAGCTTAGTAAAGTAACAGCTTATAAGCTGTTTTTAATTTGGCTCTGACTTCAAAAACATCTTACTTTATTTTACTTTTATTAGTCTTTAATTTTTTTTTAAACTAATTTATTGATGTTATTCAGCGCTATTACAGAAATATTACAACTGAATTAAAAAAAAAAAAACTAAAAACTAAAGTAAAAAAATCTGATGTGGACACCACATAAGTACGCCATGTACGCCTATTAAATTATATATACATATTTTTTGCCGCACTTCCTTTAAACTTATTTCATTTGAAAGTGAGTTACGATCCTCCAATTCTTTAATAAAATGGACAGTTACACAGTTGCATTGTGGTGGACACCACATCGCAACATATTGTTTGTGGTGTCCGTATCAGCGTTTTATATTAGTGTTTACACATTAATTTTGTTTCACGACGCTCAAGTCGTTATGTGGTGTAAGTGAAACGTGTCGGATCAATAACCATGCACACATCGGTTCGAATCCGACTTCAAATATGTTATATATATATATATATATATATATATATATATATATTTATTCTTTTTAAACTTTTTTTTTTTTTAATTTAAATATATTGATCTATTAATAATTATTAACCTCTGTAAACATTTTTGAATTAAAATGAAAAGTACATAAAATTTTATTTCATTAATAACTTCTGATTTTTTTCATACTTTTTTTAATCGGAGGTTAATAATTATTAATAAATCAATATATTTAAATTAAAAAAAAAAGTTAAAAAAAAAGAAAAGAAGTCGGATTCGAACCGATGTGCCTTCCCCTTTTAAGATCCAAATATTTCATTAATTAAATTTTTATTTGGCTATAACTCTGGAACCAATGAAGATAAGTACCACTTACGATATATCGTTGAAAAGTTCTCAATTAGGGCTTATTACTGCAGTTAAATAAAAGTCTAAATTCCAAATATTTTGGATTTTGGGCTTTTTTGGACACTTTTGGTCTAGTCGATTGCAATCAAAAGTGTAGGTACACAACTAGATGTTAAAACAGTCATAAAATCCAAAATTTCAACATTCTACAGCTAATTGTTTTTTAATTATGTGAGATGCATATATACGTACGTAAAGACATCACACCGAAAATAGTGAAAATGGATTTAGGGACGGTCAAAATGATATTTCCGTTGAAATCTGAAAACCGAAATTTTTCGCGATTACAATACTTCCTTTTCTTCGTACAAGGAAGTAAAAACTGAGTTACATGTTTCAACATCCGTTACAGGTTTGTGAAATAAATTCACTATATGCAAAATTTACTAAGGGGAATAACGTGTATTTTTTAAAGGTATTTTCAGTATGCCAAAATACAAAAAAAAAAAGAATTACGAGGTACGCTAATTAAAATGATAAAAGTCTAATCACCTTTATTACATAACCTTTATTACAATAAAATTTTAGTCATTAGGGTTAAATTTTATTGAAATCTGAAAATTGAGCTTGAAAATATAAAATAATAAAATTACAATAAAAAAGTATTAAATAATGGGTATCTGTTTAAAAATTCAATTATATTAAGGTCCGAATAAATTTCCAGTTTTTATAATTATATGTTCATGCGTGATATTTAATGTAGTTATATTTTAGATAAGTTAGTTTTTTTTCAATTTAGCATTATAATTGGTAAAGGATATCCTTTACATTTCGGTCCTGATTGTAAGATTATAAAAAAGATACCACTTTCATTACTGCAAGAATATTTTCAGTCAAAAATTGTATTCATAATAGCATAATAATAGTACGGCATATTTTTAGATGTTGATTTAGTACTCTTACATTACCATAAAGAATAAGTTTTCAGCGGGTAAGAACACCTTTAACACTAGGTTGCAATTTTTACGAAAATGATTATGGAAAAAATATTATTTACATTCTGCTTTGTAATCACAATTATTTTATCAAGAGCTTTAAAATTATCCCTCGTAAGTAAATATAACGTCTGTATTTCTTCTATAATTTTTTTTCTGAATTACAATTAAGCGTAAGGTATTAAAAATATTTATTTTTGTAAGGTAAAATTACATTATAATGATAGCAATATTATGATAATAATATAAGGAGGTACAAAATAGTTACTGATCGATAAAACTCGATTAATAAGTACCTTTTTTGAAAGACTAAAACAAAACTGTTACAATAATTAAAGTTTTAAGAACTTTAATTGGTTTTAATTAAAACTAAGTTTGCATGTTTTATAAAAATAAAAAAAATCTGTTTAAAAAAATCTTCTTAATAGGCATTAGGATGTAACAGGCTGAATGATTAATACACAACGTATTTTTTGCGCTAGTACTAAACTGGTTAACAATAATTCTCTTACATGGTAAATATTTGCTGAATCCTATATATTTTTGGCGCTGATTCTGAATATGAAGCCAGAATTTCCTAATCGGTTTCAGATTTCTTGTAATTGTCCTTCCTTTTTACAGCAAGTACTTGTGCATGAACAGTGCAAATTCAATATATTATTTATTTATTGCAACATTAAATTTCTAAATAAACTATAATTTATTTGAGTTGATAAATAGCCATGAAAAATATGTATTATTAGTTACACAAATTAAAACTATTACAAATGATACACAGATGATTCGTCGTGTTTCTTATTTAAATATAATTATGTCACTCATTAATCACACATCGCGCAGCATTTATGAATTTTCTTTTGGTGACTCAGGGCTGGATGTAATACTGTAAATAATAAACAATGTATCATGCTGTCTAAGAAAAGTATTAACTACATCATGCAGGTGCGAGCTCTTGTGTATGCAACATTTAGTATTGCAACTATTTTTCCTACTAATCTGTGATTTTATTTTCTCTGTAAAGTCAATGAAAATTTTTTTGTGAATTTCTTTGACAGGACCACCAGCACAATTAGTAATTTCTCTTGCGATTAAGAATGGACTAACTCTTTGAAAGTTTCCATTCTCCTTTGTAATAATTAAAAATCTTGGCTTAGGTACGCTATAGCCAAATAAACTTTTCTTTAAGTCTTTACTGATTCTATCAGCATCTTTCTTTATCTTATCAGATTCCTTACTTTTTTTCCTCTTCGCTTGTGGCGAATCGGAGTTTTCTAGACGAGGGTGTTTACGTGCACCCCTCTGCCACGTTGGTTTGTTCAGGAATATTCATGAACATTTATCCCTTCTGTAGCAAGGCTAGCCGCCGAGGTTCACCCCTACTCCAGGGCTACTAATCTTGGAGGTCCCATCCGGTACTCCGGTGGAACCGGCATATGTCCTGGCAGAGAGCGGATGCGCAGTCTCTGCACTGATTCCAGGCTCCTACTCACCGTAGCTTTCAGAGCTCCCATGCACCGACATACATAGGCACCATTGCTACATGCTTGCCATCGCAGGAGGCATGTGGACAACGGAAGGGTCTCCGTTACACCTGCAATAACATTGACCCTGGCCGCCACATCGCCAGCTCTAAGAGTGGTATGAGTCCATTTCCAAAATCGTTTATTATTCCATTTCCTGCAGGTAGCCGAAAAATCCAGTCCGTTTAGTGACCTGAAGTTTGTTTAGTTCAGTTTAAATGTTTAGTTCAGTTAAAACATTTGCCATTACTGCCAATTTATTTGTAGAATATGCTATTTGCATGTTCAATAACTTTTGTATACGGTCATAAAAATCAAAATAAGTTTCACTATTCTCTTGTTTTAACTCAGCTAATTCTAAATTTAACGTAAAATAATCTCTTTTGTCGAGATACTCATTTAATAATACCTGCCTGACATTTCATATATAACAATTAGATGGTGATGGTGATGCTGATAGTGATGATGATGATATGGAATATCATCATGGAATAATAAATGGTTTAGGTCCAGTTATTAAAATGATTACAGGTAATATGGATGCTAATGATGGAATAATATTAAATGACATGAAGTATAAGCAGGATAATATAACTGATCAAATAATCAATATACTGTAAATATTATATGTGAATTTAATAGGACGATAAAAGTAATTGAAAATTATTTTAATGAGTTAAAAAATAAGTTGTTATTAATTAACAAAAAGGTAAATGATTCTGTAGAATTAGAGAAAATAAGAGTTTTTCTGAATCAATTAAATATATTATATAATACTGTATTAAGTCTTTTACAAGATGCAGAAAAAGCCTAACATTTTGTTAGCTAGGATCGCTACATCCAAGTATTATATCTACGACAGAATTATTTAATGAAATTGTGAAAATATCTAAATATTATAATAATAGATTACCGTTAGAACCTAAACTAAACAATTTGAAAAGAATTTGAAAATATGACGAGAATTAATTGTAAAAAAAATATTATGTCTTTTCTTGAACTACCAATAGTAGAAGAAACAAGTTATAATTTATATATGTTAATATCTTTTCCCACTAAAAGAGATTCAGAATATGTAAGTATTATATCAAAGGAAAAAAAAAATGTTTAAGTCAGGTGAATTAAAAGTTATAGGATTGATGGATAAATGTAATAATAATATATATAACAAATATTTGTGTTCAAATGAATTAATAACTCATGAAAATATTGATAGTGAAAAAGATATATTAAATAGTAAAATAAAGATGATAGTGTTGTGTTGTGTTTTTTAATCGTTAAGTAGGGGCCTATCATATTATCAATTTCCATGATTGCAGTTCATTAGTTCGCTTGCTGAGATAGGAGTTAACCTAAAAGATTAGCGTTTTACGGTTGAGGTACATTTAAAAAAAATTAAAAAAATTATCTTTAACGTTATTAAATAATGTAAACTGTAATAATGTAAATGTATACTCATGAACATAGGCTCATTCTAAAGTTCCATGATGTCATTGATTAGTATACATATTCATCAGCGGTGTAGTCTCATACGTATTTGGCTGAGGGATAACCTAAAGAAATAGTGTTGCCAATTCAGATACTTTTATATTAAATTAGATAAGAAAGTCGGGTTACGTTACTTTCAACTACCTATTTTTAGAACCATTATCCCGAATATAGACGGATTAACGAACATAACTGATTGTTTTTATAAGTCATGGTGGGTAGTGAGGATTAAGAAAACAAAAATTTTCGTAAAAAATATTTATTAATTAATGCAAACATGTTTACCCACAGAATACGAGTCTCCCTTTATTTTTGTCAGGTAATGAAAAATGCGTAAAAAAAATAATATAAGGAAACGGTGACAAGAAATAAACGTGAAGATTAAAATGAAATAAAATATAAACAGCCGTTTACGTAGTTATAAACATCTAACGTGTATTCAGTGATGGACTGGAAATTGTAATATAAGAAATGGACGACAGTGGGTGGAAGGAAAAAATATAATGGGTGTGAGACATAGTAAGAGCGATAGAGTGAATGACCTGTGTGTGACAGTGAGAGAGATAGAGAGAATGTTCGCTTAATACATTAAACTAGCCTCGCAAGGTGTGCTCGCTTAAACAGCAGTCTAATCTCGCAGGAGGGTTTACACATGCTGCAACAGCATGGTCAAGGTCATCCAACGCTGTTGCATCGGATGACCTTGAATTTGTGCTTAAATCGGCAAATCTCCTCTCATGTATTAGAGATCTAATGCAAATCTCCTCTTATATCCCTTAAATATAAGTTTATCTCCCCTCTATTAATCATAAGTTCCTTCCTAAAATCCGTCAAAACCTCATTTAAGGGATCACTCATATGACCTGCACTGATATGAGTACAGGTCTTGTTTTATGTATATGCACATATAAATATGTGCATGTAGATTTTTTATGTAAATTTACACATGAGGAAAATACAAATTTCAGAACTGGTGAGATTTGCTTTCTAGTTCACTACAATTTAAAGAATTATTACTGAGTAATTAATATTACTGATATTAATTTGTTATGACTAATTAATAATGATAACCAATGACAGCTTTTTTGTCTTATTTTCTATTATTTTATCATATTACTTTTTACTTACGTTTCAGCCAGTAAAATTTCTTCGGGTGGAAGAATTCAGACAGTGCCCTGGAAAGGATAATTTGCCAGTTACTTATAAAGATACTATAATATCACAGAAAGGAGAGAACATCGTTGACATTAGCGGTAAAATTATAATTACATCTACTGTAGGAGAAGAACGCCTGCAGGTACAGAACGGGAAAACCTCAGCATTAAATTTTCTGTTTCTGAATGGTTCTTGAAAAGAGACTGCATCTTACTGGTATTTTTTTGAGAGAACAAATTAATTAGGATTGATATGAATACTCAGTAGCTCAAAGTAATGGAAACTATTTATATATTTCCTTGTGAAATTTTTTTTATTTCCTGTTTTCAATTTACTGGAGCAAGCATTAACGGAAATATGAAATAAGGCAACTGTTTGGATAAAATACTTTTGAGATAGAATATTTACCTAGTATACGACTGGATACTTTTGAACCTTAAATCATTAAAAAGCAAAGAACTTCTTAAACATAATTACGGCTAAGATATGAAATTAATCAAGTCTGAGCCTATAATATAGAAATTAAACAGGAGATTATACAATTTATAAAGGTTTTTAAAATGTTTTTGTTGGCCATAAAGTAAATTTTTTAGAGTTTTGTTTGAAGATAGGTTTTCGTTGAATAATCAAATTGATGTTATTTGCAACAAGATCAAATCATATTTTTCATTTTGAAGTATCTTGATTAATTTTTAAGCTCTGCATTACTGTTACATATTTTGACTACTCCTACCGAATATATAGTATTTCCTACAAGTCTATTTGAAAAATGGCTTATCAAAGAAAATTTCAAGATCTGTTTTAAAAAATAGAATTCAGAAAGGAGCTTTGATAAGTACAAAAAGTCATTTTGCAATCAGTATCATTTTATATCCAGCTTGCACACTGTCAGACAAAGAAAGATGACTGTTTGAATATTTATTAAAATTAAATCGTGCAAAATTCTTTAAGCAAAAATAAAAACTTTTTCAGAATTTTTTTTTTTCATTAATTTAATACTAAATATAATCTGCTAATTCTAGTATTACCAAAAAATTTTGAAAATCAAATGAATTTGAACTGTAGGTTTGTAGTATCAAAATGCACCTTCTGTCACTTTGGTTTGGAGCATCTTTTCAGTGGAGCCCTTCCTTCAGTGGCAAAATTATTATTACCCTTAAGCCCTAATATATTTATTTACATGTTTTGTTCCAAAAATAATTTTATTTTGTAAATAAAGGTTTTTTATAGAGTTGTTTGTTAAATCAGTAAAAATTAAAACAATAACATTTATAAAATCAACACTCAATCAGACATGTGCCAACATATATTAAGATGTCATTTAAATTTAGATATAAATAATGAAAAAATAGTTTTAAGTTTAACTCTGCACATTAATAAAATATAGATTGGTAAAGTTACAGAATTTCTTTATTTTACTGTGGAAGTTTATTATTTCTTCATCAATCCTCTGATAAGGTTTGAAAATGTTTGGACCTGACAACTCCTAATTTACAGAAAAAAAACTCAGTCAAAAAGTAAAAATATTTTTAAAATCAAATCTTTACATTGGATATGAGTACTTTAATGGGAATTTTTTTTTTAAATACTTTTCACTAATATTTTAGGTAATATTAAAAACATCTGCCTACATATAAGGTATTATTTGCTCAAGCAAAACAGCATGTTTCATGTTTATAGGTTGAGCCATTCCTGAGATGAAAAGTCAATCAGAAAGGCCAACAAACGTGCACGCCCATGCATCCATAACAGAGATTTAAACCAACAGTACAAGATTAAATAGTACTTTCAAACCCAGGAAAACTCAAAAAATTAAGATGTACAAAAATCTGCAAATATCAACTCCAATTTTTTTTACTGTAAACCATTCTTTCAATCTGTAATCTACACAGTGTTCAAAAAAGCTCCTTCTAAACTTTGCTGCCTTATTAACTATGATTAAAATAACAAAAAAAATTATACAAACATGGGTCTGAAAATTCTGCTGGAAATGTTTAAATTCAGGAGTGATATACCGCTAAGGTGGTACTCTCTACCTACTTGTATATAAAAATTTAATCTATCATTCAATCACTCATTATAATTCCTCCATTTCAGTAGTAACAAGAAGAAAGCTATGCTTGGTACAATTATTCCTAAAGGGGTCTAGGAAAAGTAACCAAAAATTATTCTAATAATCCTAAAAAGTTAGGAAGAAAATTTCTATTTTATAAGTCAAGTACTGAATTTTAAGTTTAGAATTCTCCTTTATAACACTTTAGGGATTGTTAAATTACTTGTTTGTGAAAACTAGGAAATACAAATAAAATAAGTTGATTATTTGGATCTGCAAGCTAGCTTGATTTCTAGCCAGTTTTTATATTTTACATGCTTTCATTATCCTTTCAGTCATCCAGGAAATGTTTTTATTACGATGAGTCAAATAAAATATACACAATAGATAAAAAAAAAAAAAAAAATAGATTTAAATGATTAGTATAATATCTAGTTTTTGGTTTCTTTAAAATTATTTATTAAAATATCAGGAAATTTGTAATATCTCTTTAAACAGAGCCATAGTGTTGTTTAAAAAATGAAGTGTTATAACTTTATTAATTTAATTTTCTATTATATCTTAATTAAATAAGTATTTTACTTTTTTTTCTTACAGGCAGTAGTTGAGTTACATAAGTGTAAGTCAAAGGAGGATATCGGTACGTGTGAGTACTATACGCATATCAAAGTAGATGATGCTTGTGAAAATATTGACAGGTGGAGAAATTATTTGAGCAGAACTAATCTTCCTAAAAAGTGTCCATTCCCGCCAGTAAGTATAATATTTTTTATGAATTCTCTAATAAAAACTGTGTCAGTTAAAAATTTGAAACTAAACAAAAAAATGTTTTTCTTCCAGTTTTTATTTTCCTGTGTAGAGATACAGAATTAAATTAATTTTTGTTTGAAAGTCAATTTTCTACCATTATGAAATTGAATAATAACTATAATAAAAATAACATTATTTATTATTACAATGATATTCTGCCATTATTACAGTTCAGCAACATAAGTAATAAATTATAATAATAATGCCCCGGACAAAACTAACCCCACGTCCGTGCGATAACATCTACGCATACGTCCGGGACGGGCAGCGGCATGGTATTCGGCACCTTCACTTACGCGTCGGTAAACGGGGCAATGGTCCTGCTCAGAAGCTCCTCTGTGAAGTACGGGATTGGCAATTCCGAGCTGGTTGCGGTTGGGCTTCTTAGTTTCGCTATTTGCAACGGGAGCAGTAGGTAAGACCGTGATATATTTTGCCGACGCTGGCGGTGTGCGGACAGTTGCAGAGTCGGGTTGAAGTGGGCTGCTGTGAGCTTAGCTCTTCCGAATTTGATCAAAAGGTAACGTAGTGACACCAAAATATTTGGTTACCAAGAGGAGTGAAGGAGATTTTAGCAAGATAAGTCCTTTCGTGATAATCTGAGTCATCAAGAAAGCTGCTAAAGAACCGGTAAAGGATGTAAGGAAGATTGCTGTAGGATTGTTCGTTGAAACTGTCAACGATTT
Source organism: Lycorma delicatula (assembly GCF_047948215.1). Lineage (NCBI taxonomy): Eukaryota > Metazoa > Arthropoda > Insecta > Hemiptera > Fulgoridae > Lycorma > Lycorma delicatula. Next base: position 30,587,789 of record NC_134455.1, read on the forward strand.
ACAATCTTCTTCGGCTTCAGCGAAGAAGATTGGACTGTTAGAAACTGAAGTTTCACCACTGGGAACTCTAAATACCTCGACGGTGGTAGTTGTATGCAGGGACCTTCTAAACTGCGCAGATGAAGAAATCGTCAGGAACTGAATGAACAAGGAGTTATAGTGAGACGACGATTAAACACCCGACACAGTGAAGTTTTACTCTCCACGTAGTTCTACTCTCCAAGCAAAGTGGCCAGAAAAGATAAAGACTGGCTTTCACAGACTAGACGTCCGTCCGTTCATCCCGATTCCATTGCGATGCTTTGGATGTCAGAGATTTGGACACACAGCGGAACGTTGCACAAGGAAACAGATCTGTTTGTGATGAACCGCTTCATTCTGACAAGCCGTGCAGTTATTCAATCTCCTTTTCTGTTTAGCCTCCGAAACCACCGTAAGGTATTACTTCAGAGGTTGAATGAGGATGATATGTATGATTGTAAATGAAATGTAGTAATGGTCTCAGGTCTATCATTACTGAGATCCACCTATCTGGTGGATCTCAAAAATGTAACCCCCGAAAGCATAGAGGAGGCCTTTAAGAGGGCGAGGAGTTCACGCGACATATTAACTGACGAAACATAGCTTTATAAAATTGTCTACTTCCACAACTTCTGTGTCACAGTGTACACGAAAAAACTCTCGTCTTGGAAAGCCATTGTCTTCGCAAGCGAAGAAGAGGAAGAATGTAGAGTTCAGCGATAAGGAAGACTGCAGAGATCTGGAAAAGAAGAAGAATCTACTAAGTTTCACCCGAAGAATAGTGGATCAATACCAAAATATTTATTAATAAAAAAGAAGGCGATTTCTTTTTTAAAGATTAGCCCTTTCATGATAGCTCGTAGCAAAACGGAAGCTGCTGGAGGACGGTTAAAGAGACAAGAAAAACTGCTGTGGGACTGTTTGTAGAAACTGCCAACGATGTTCAATCGTTACGGCTACTCAAAGCCAAGAAAATCCCAGACTTGAACATTGAGATAGCTCCTCATAATACCCTGTAAATACTTTAAAGGATGTAGCCGCGGGATTTGTTAAACTGTACAGAAGAGGAAATCGTAGATGAACCTCAGGTACAAGAGTTGCTGCGTGGAGTCGCTTAAACACACGACGCAACGGAGAACTTCTACCCTCTGCGTCACACGTGTTAACTTCCGTAAGCCTAAGTATCCAGAGAAGATAAAAGCTGGATTTCACAGGGTGGATGTACGTCCGTTTATCCCGACTCCCTTGCGTTGCTTTGGATATCAGAGAGTTCGGAGACACAGCAGCACATTGTACGAGAAAACAAGTCTGTGTATGTGGTGAACCATTACAGCCTGATGACCCGTATGGGGATCCTTCTGTCTGTGTCAACTGTCATGAGCACCCATGAACCAGACAGAAGGATCAGGCCACTTGTCTGATCTAGAATTGTTCCATTTACAAATAAGAAGAAGCTGTACAATAGGTCAAGAGAATACAGAAAGTCAGCTACTTTGATACAAGGAAAATTAAGTTTAGCAGAACACCAAAGATTGCGGCCGCTCCTACAGCTTCCTTTAAATCAGAGGACGTGCTCTCAGAACTGGCACCGCATTGGTGACGATGGTCGAATGTATCATCAATGACAAATTGAAGAGTCGAGCATCCAGGAAAAGTAGTTCTAACCGATGATGAAAAAAGGAGATACTTTCAAAGAAAACTTTTTTGTACAACCAAGCAATGAGTCTTCAACTATTGGGAAAATGAAAGAAAATGAAATTGAAACACAGAAGAAACCAGAATCAAAAGCAGTCAGTACATGCAAAAGTGCAAATTGAGATAATGCTCATTAAGGCATATGTGAAGCTAGAAATTAAGCTGTTGGAAAAAGAGGACTTTAAATGTACACCAACAATGGAGCATCCCAAGGCACGGTGACCTTTAAATGAGAGGCGAGCACTTCAGCCAACCCTCCTTTAGCGGGAGCCGCCTCTTATTAGCGGGGAGTGCATCGAGTCAGATGCATTGCTGACTGCACAATCGGAGTCGATATCAGATACCAGAAGCAAAACATCCCCCGTAATATACTGCAGAGGGTCAGAAGATTCCATCTCCGATGCCTTAGATTCTTTGGAATTCGACATTGAGACCTTTAGCAAAGTGGAAATCAGAAGAAAGAAAGGATGACCTAAGAGCAACCTAGGCGATAGGAAATAATAATGTAAAGAGTTTTGTGAGATTATGAGGATTTAATCAAAGGATGAAATTTTTAATAACTGTATGACTTTGAAGTTGTTTTGATAAAATCAACAAAGTTTCGTTAGAAATATCTATGTTTTTAAGTAGCAAGGGCCCTTTACACAATTCTCTTATTGTGTTTCTTCTGGGGTATTAATAGCCTTTTGGCACGTCTATTTTTAGATGATCTGTTTTGACAAAACTAGTCTGCTGACTATGTTGCTGATTAATCAAAGAAATGAAAGAAATGTTTTTTAATATTTTTGATGTGGAAGGGGGTTAATGACAAAAGTAATCAATGCCTCTAAAATTTCAACAAAAAAGATAAATATAATAATAATAATATATTTATGTGAGTTAAGTTGATGTTGAGTTAAGACGACCTACATTACACGGAAAGGGAGAAGTTATGTTTTTAACTGATAAGTACTAGATACTCGTATATTAGAAATATTTTATGTTTTAACAGCGTAATGATTGAGATTTGATAATAGCCACAATCTGATTTTTTCAAGTATATCAGGAACTTAGTTGAGGCAGCCCAGGTTTACACCTGCCAAACGAACGTGATTTTTGTGCAAAGACTGTGAAAGAACAACGTAGTCATGTAATATCACAAATTATTAACACTGACACATTTGTACTCTCACGTATTGTGACATTACTATTATTTATTACTTTCTATTCCGTATTATTTTACCTACAATTTTTTATTTTTCCTGTGTTTTAGAAAAATTCTATCTTAATTTTGCTGTAAATAATAAATGATTAATTAATAAATAATTTATTTTTGCTCACTACTTTGCTCTTAATTACTCATTTTTGCTTAAATTTCTTGTTTTATTGCTTAACTAGCATCCCCGTTGCGGCTTCGCCCGCGCTATATGGTTACTTGGGTATCCCGTCGCGGTCAGGGGATATTTAGCCGGTCATGGCTCGTTTCGCTCTCCCTTCCCTACCCTTAAAGCCAGAGGGCTCTGCCCCTTGGACTCCGCTGTGTTCATTAAATTCGTGCTTGTAGAATCATAATAATAAATAAAAATTTAAATATAAATAAAAATAAGTCTGTTCGATTTATAAAAATGTATCAGTGTATTGTAATTCCTTTAGAGCAACAGTTCGGTCAGTACAGGACCAGAAACTTTGAGTGCTCCAAGAATGATGGTTTCAAAACAGTCGGCCTCCATCTTAAAAATATTAGTTATAACTGCTTACCTGTAGTTCGTACGGATAAAAATATTTTTCCCGGTCCTTAGCGTTACTCAACAAACACAACTTACAGGTGACCGTACTACGTTTTGCATTTGTTTAAAAAGTTTTTAATCACTTTTCTTTTATGGTTTTTAGTCAAGTAACCGGAGGGGGTGTAGCCAGTCGTGTCGCACATACAGTAACAGTGGTTGTGTTGGTTGAGCCCCTGCGCCGTACACTGTCGCATCCCTTAAAAAATCGAAATTCAAAAATATAAATAATAGCCGTGGCCCGCGACTTCGTCCGCGTGGGATTTATTCAATCGTTACAAATAGTACTTCATTGTGAAAATTTATTCGCAAAAATTAACGACTATATGATACATAGCTGAAACCCGCGACTTCGTCCGCGTCGGAATCACTTAATTTATTGAATATAGCTGCCCGGCCCGGCTTCGCACGGTTGGTGTACCCATTTATAAAATAAGATATTTGTTGCAGTCGTTCAGAGTTATGCGCGTATCTACAGTAAAAATATTTTTGTTATATTTGTAATTTTTTTGTGCTTACCTATGGCTACTATTATATACTTACACCTATTTTCATTCTTTCAGTATATTTTGTATTTTTTTTTTTTTTTTTGTTATTTTATGTATTATTTCGTTTTTTTTAAATTATTTACATAATACATACACCCTTCTTTTTGCACTGGAGGTTACTAAAAAAGAGTATAAAAGAAGGTTTGAATATAATAAATTTGATGGTTATTTTTATTATTTGTATCCAGCTACTATTCTATACACCTATTTTTATTCTCTAAGTGTTTTTTTTTTTAGTTTTTTTGTTGTTTTACGTATTTTTATGTTTTTTTGTTGATTTATGTTTATTTTCACATTTTTTATTTAGATAAATATACATATATACACCACATATACACCCTTATTTTGCATAGGAGGTTACTAAAAAATAGATACCTAAATAAAAGCTAGGATATTAAAATCTTTCTTGTTACTATTTCAATAACGTATTTTTAATATGGATTAAATTAAAATTTTTTAATATTGATTAAATTCATTAATTTTCAGTTTCTGATGGAGATTCTCTATCACGGCGTATTTTTATTGCCCTAGCCTGTAAACTATTTCTAGGAAGTTAAGATCTTAATCTTTTGGGCATTTTGAAATGATAAAAAACCTAAATACTACATCAACTAATACTAAATTATTTGCTTACATGTTGAACAGGAATTAGCCTGTATATGAAGTGGTAATTAAAAAATTCAAAATATTTTCAAGGAAAATTATTCGATATCGCACACAACCGCTGCGTAGGAAGCCGACCGCGCGAATGAGCCGCGCGGCACTTTCTTTTGTGACATTGACTCCCCTCCCGCACCGCAGTGACGCTTAGGTCACATGCTGCTACCTAGCTAGCCGAGCGGGGTGTGGGCGGTGATGAGGGAGCAGTGGCAGGCGGTGGTGGGGAAGCGAGCGTCAAGAGAGACACGACGACGACGGACAGTTGCTAGTTACTGAATTACAAAGATAGAAAAATAAAAATATGTTGCTTAAATAACGCGGTAAAAAGTAGCCATGTTCATCAGGGATAATGTCGGCTTCTAATGGAAAAATAATTTTTCAAATCGGTCCAGTAGTTTCGGAGCCTATTCAATACAAACAAACAAACAAATCTTTCCTCTTTATAATATTAGTATAGATAATCAAGAAATTTAGATGAAATTTTTGTTTCTTTGTTCAAACATTTAAATAAATACCACATTTTTCGAGGTCAATGATAGATAAATGGCTTTCTTTGTTGCATTGTATTCTTTTCTTCGAATTGGTTGTTTCAGGGTGAAGATAACATCCACTGTTGTTCGTCCTTTTCTAAAACCTTGCTGTTCCTCACAATTGGTGTAATCCATTCTAGCTTCTCATTTTTAGAATACAAATGAATGATGGTCGTTTATACCTTACTTTTCTTTTAATATTTTTTTAACCTGGATCCTTTGAATTCAATCTTCCCCCCTTTTACTATAGTTTCTTTTTACGTGTCATATTCCTGTTTTTAAAAGATTTTCTTTTCTTTTTGCAATCAAATTTTACGGGAATTATGAGTAATTCCTTTTTTCAGTCACAGAAATTATTTTTTCTAATTTAGTATTTTCATCTAATTCCAGTAACGATAACCTGTCTGGTTGTTTTTTCTTAAAAGAGTAATAATTTATGAAATTGAACCGTTAAAATAATTGGAGTAAGAAATCAGTATAATAAAAATGAAAACTTCTAAATACATAAACAGAAAACTCCCATGACTAAAGACCCAATCAATACATTTAAATAGAAATTATTTTTCGCCAATTTGTAAAAATATAGATGTTCGTTAGTTAATTGAATGAGATGTTCGATTCAATGGAGTTCAAATGAAGTGGTGAAGTTCAAATGAAGTTTAAATGATCTCTAAAAAATATCTGCTTGAAAACTATTCAACAAGCTTATCTTTTAAACATTCCAGTAAAGATGGAATTAAATATTTCGCTAAAGGCTTCTTAAATTTTAAAATGAAGATGTACGTAATTACCGAATTTATATAAATTTGCTAATAGAATGCTATTATTCTTTTTTAGGTACAATCTATGTATATTAGTAGTATAGAAACCTCAACTTCTGCTTGAATTCCCCCCCCCCCAACCACTTTTAAGCCGGAGTTGAGAAATTACACAATACATTAAAGAAGATCCCCCACCACTTTTAAGCAAAAGTTGAGTAAATCAAACAATACATTAAAGAAGACTCCCCCCACCACTTTTATGTTAACAACAATATCACATCATTATTAAAATTAATTTCATTATAATAAGACCATGAATTTTGAACGAATTGACGATGCTAGCAAATTAGTATTTTGTTACAAAAATCTGTCCAACATGTATGAATTAATTACATTTTTAGATAATATAAAAGATGATATTGAACAATTATATAAAAAATACACTTCTAATCCATTTACTGTAGAATTAATGTGTGAATATATTAAAGATGTTTTTATTTCATATGGAAAAAATCTTTATAAATCAAACAGCTTGGAAAAAATAAAACTTTTCGTGGAAAATAAGTTGTCTATTGAAAGCGCTTTTGATGATTTATTTGAACAATGTTTTGAATTGAACCACAAACTAAACAAAGAAATATCTGTTTATGAATTGATGTTGCATATTCAAATACCAGTTACAAAAAACAAAGCATTAGATGGTTCTTTAATAAAACACTCGTGTAATGTTAGTCAAGAAAATTTTGTGGATATTTGTGAAGTTTTAATGATTATGAAAGATATGGTATTTAATGCGATAAGATTACAAGTTGAAAAACTTAAAGGAGACAATATTAAATATTATATAGTCGTTGTTGTAGAGTTGGAAAAATGTGTGGGTGATAAATGTGATTTTTGTAAAGTTAACTTGCACAGCAGCAGTCGATTTGCTTTAAATTATGTGAAAATCCAACCGTTTTGAATGAACAGTATTTAGAAGCCTATGAAAAAATTAACGAATCTTTTGAAAGATCATTTAAATGGGAAGTGGATGGGTTATGAATAAAATATTAAACTTGGATTTCTCAATATCAGAATTCGATCCACTTTATGGGGTGAATAGTACATATTTACAAACACCAAAAGCTCGATTAAATAAACGTGCTATAATATATATACAAAATGATGATGAAAAATGTTTTTTTATGGTCTATTCTAGCACATCTATTTCCTAGCAATAATCGATATTATCGTGTTTCAGTATATAAACAATTTGAAAATCGATTAAACATGAAAGGAATAGAATATCCTGTTTGTGTTAAAGATATTGATAAATTTGAAGCACAAAACCCAAATATTGGTGTAAATTTCTTGTGTTAAATCGAAGATGACAAAGCATCGTTTAATCCTAATAATGTATAAATAAAACGTGTGAATAATAATCGAAAAATTGTCGTTTGGTTATTGTTATTAACCGATGATAATGGTTTATCGAGGATGTTGTGATAATAAAAAAATTCCTAGAAAACGCGAATGTTGCCCCTATTGTTTGTATTGTTTTAAATCTTGGTTACGTGAAAGCGAAGCTAAAGAAAAGCTTGCAAAACATATTGAAGATTGTAAACAAAGAAAGGTTCAGAGAATTCAATGCCCAAGGAATGGATTGGCGTAGGAGAGAATCGTAGACGAGGAAATGTAGTATCGTTTAAAGACTATTCTTCAACATTATGGGTGCCATTTGTTATATATGCAGATTTCGAATCGTTTATAATTCCAAACCATATTGTAAACCCCGAACCGGGTACTAGTAATACTACAATAACACACACCCATAAACCATCTGGATATTGCTATGTAATTATCGACGAAAACCGTCGTATTATCGATATGAAATTATACAGGGCCACTACAGATGATGACAAGGTAGTTGAAAAGTTTCTCGTTAATTTATGTAATAAATACGAATATTTCAAAAAGGAATTGTCAACTAATAAAGAGTGTATTATGAGTGAAAAAGATCAAAAAATATTTCAAAATGATACTAAATGTGTTATTGTTATATGTGGAGATGAGATTAATGTAATCGTGTAAGACACCATTCTCATACATGTGGTAAATTTATTGGGACGGCTCATGAAAATTGTAATTTAAATTGTAAACACGCAACATTTATTCCAGTTGTATTTCATAATTTACGCGGTTACGATTCACATCATATTGTATTGGCGCTGAATAAATTGAAGGATAAATTTGAAATTTCTTGTATTGCAAACAACAGAGAAAAATTTGTATCTATAACACTCAAGAATGAAATATCATACCGATTTATAGATTCGTATCAATTTCTATGTTATAGCTTAGATGATTTGGTGCAAAGTTCATTTGATCATTGTCGTTCATATAGTAAGTATAGGATGAGGTTTTTTAAAACGACATTTCTCAATTTGAAATAAATTGCGAAGAAAAGAATAAACAAATAGAGTTGTTTAATATGTTGATCCGACGAAAAGGTGTTTATCCCTATACGTATATTACATCGGCATCTGTTTTCAATGAAAGACAATTACCACCCATCGAAGCGTTTTATGATGATTTTAAGAGAGAAAACATCTCTGAACATGATTATAGACATGCGTAAAACGTTTGGAATAGTTTTAAAATTAAGACGCTTGGTGAATACCATGATTTCTATTAGAAATTGGACGTTATGTTGTTGGCTGATGTATTTGGATATTTTCGTAATAAAATGATTGGCACAAACAATTTGGATCCTTGTCGGCTCCACGTTTATCATGGTTTGCAGCATTCAAGACAACAAAAGTACAATTGGAACTTGTTACAGACCCTGATATGTATTTGTTTTTTGAAAAAGGGCATTCGTGGCGGGGTATCGATAATTCCCAACCGTTATGCACTGGTAAACGATCCCAGTATAGACAACTATGATGAAAATAAACCGACGAAATTTATTAAATATTATGATGTCCGATCTCTTTATGGACAATGTATGATGGTACCGTTGCCAGTATATGGATTCAGTTGGTGTGATGAAAATGAACTCGAATATTTGTTTACAAATGTGCAAAATGTAAAAGACGATGAGGAAATTGGTTATATATTGGAAGTTGATTTAACATACCCTCAACACATCGAGATTATCCAGTTGCACCAGAGAAAATCCATTCCCAATAATATGCTTTCTCCATTTCTTTCCGATGAAAAACGAGCACCGTGTAAAAAACTATTGTATACTTTGCAAGATAAACACAAATACGTCTTATATTACAGAACGTTAAAATTGTATCTTTAACAGGGAATGGTGATGACGAAAATACACAGAGCCGTCAGTTTTAGTCAATCTCCGTGGTTGAAAAATTACATTTTGAAAAATTTCGATGAATGGTGAAAAAAAAGTTTATAAACTATTAATCAACAGTGTTTATGGTAAAACAATTGAAAATGGAAGAAAGCGAATCGATATGCGATTAATTAACAATAAATTAAAATTTTTTAAATTAAACGCCAGCCCAAAAGTAAACCATTATTACATTTATGGAAACGATGTGGTTGGAATAACAATGTTGAAAAAATATATATATTTAAACAAAACCATATATATAGGTTTAACAGTGACGGATTTGGCAAATCTAATCATGTACGATTACCATTATAACCACTTTTTACCTAGAAATGGTCATGAAAACATAAAACTGCTAATGACAGATACAGATTCGTTATTATACTCAACAGTATAAAATGAAATGAAATGAGTGGGAAACCAATCTATGAATTTTTCGGGTTAAGAGCAAAAATGTATTCAATGATTTGGGGATATAGACAGCAGGCTTTAGAACAAAAAAAGAGGGAATTAAAAAAGGTTCTCGTATATTTGATAAAGATTGCAATTTAAACGTTTTAAATCACGAGATTTATAAAGACTGTTTATTCAGAAACATGTGTTTCTGAATAAACAGTAAATGTTTCTGAATACTGTGTGTAAATAGAAACATTTCATATTCCATCTCGAAATCATTACGTAGTTTTAATCACCAAATATACTCGATTGATCAATGTAAAAAAGCTCTCTCTCCATATGACGACAAAAGATTCGTATTGGAAAACCTTATAGATACATTCCCATATTAGAGATAAGAACCAAGATAAGAAATTGATAAATATTTATTGAAAAAAATAAAATTTTAATATGCAACATCAATCCCACATGTAAACTCTACATCATGGTAATTATGACCATTAACCATTTTTCTCATACCCTTGTATATTATATAAACATCTTTAGAATTTTTAATTTCATTCAAATCTGACAATGTAAGATCATTGAACCTTTGCGGTAAAAATATTTTTCCAAATCCTTCAATTGCAGCAATAATTAAATCACCATTTTTTGTTTTTATAAACTCTACTTTTTGAATTCTATAACGCCTATTTTGCATCATTTCATTAATCTGTTTAATGGTGGTGGAATAATTTAAACTATTCAATTTATCGAAAACATTAGACATTTTTACTATTATATGAATAAAGTAAAATTATTTAAAATTAATATTTTATTGACGATGTAAAAATTTTTTTCATCATTCGCAACCTCTGTAACTGAATAATAATGTCAATAAAAAGTAGAAATACAACAACACCAAGAGTGAAACAATCGACATTCTATTTATATAAATGAAAAAAATAAATTGAATAAAACATTACAAAACTACATCGCTCAAATCGATCCAAGAATTGTACGTTTTATCAAAACCCAACCATTTTACACAGGCTTTGCCACCTTTTCGTCGTTAAATTTTCTCAATTTGATATACATCTTTATGTTTGGTTTTTTGTAGTTCGTGATGATAAAAACGCCCTTTTATGAGTTCGTTTCGGAAATCATAGGTAGTTCATAGGTAACAGGATTGGATTCAGTATTAACGGTGTGTATTTTTAATTTTCCATTCGTCCAATTTGGTAGATAGTCCTTTTCAAATACCTTTTTATGTTTACTTATACGAACACAGTCGCCTACATTAAATTTTACTTTTTCAACTTTTTTCTATCGTATTTTTTATTTAAATTTGCCAAAATTTGTGCTTCGTTCGTCTTGTTTACATCTTTGGGTTTAAATAATGTAGCCGAATGTATAAAATTATTGTATTCATCTAAAAGTGTTTGCAAAATATCAATCTATTTATAGTTGCCATATTCTGTAAATTTAGTCCACATTTTTGTTTTCAACGTTCAATAATGGCTGCCTTTTTATCTAAATGGGTGGAATAATGATTTATATTGAATTTTTTCAACAAGGCTTTCACATGTGGATTGTAAAATTCCTTTCCCTGATCTGTTTGAAAATGTTTAATTTTATGTATCTTTTCAATATCAGCTCCAAAGCAAACGCGACCTCTTTACCCGACTTATTCTTTAACGGCACATCGTATGCAAATTTAGTAAAACAATCAATTATAGTCAATAAATATTTATAACCTTTACTGGATCGAGAATAAGGAATCATTTCAACTATATCTGCTTGTACTAGGTCGTCTAGACCCTTTAATTCCGTCTTTCTAGTAGGATAATTACGTGTAGCTGGCCTGTGCAATTCAATTGCCAAATTAGTTTTAATAGACATTCTAAAATATAAAAAAATTAAAATGAAACAATAATTTACTCGTCTTCTACTTTTGGTGTTGTAATATTCAACGTATTGAAAGATTTTTCAACATTAATATTTATATTATTTATATTTTTAATATTTATATTAAAATGATTACGTTTTATTTTAAATTTCAATTCTTTAAAAGCAAGATTAAAGAATCGTATACTATTTGGATCTTAATTTTTCATAGACAATTTTAAAATTGGGATAAATTTTTTCAAGTTTATTCAACGTTTCTTCTAGATTTCTTTATTGAACACGAACAACATAATATTTAAACTCTTCGTCATCCTTATTTTTAGCTAAAATTACAAGACAATTGTCACTTTCATCGTGCGGATAAAGTGAAGATAAATATGGGGTGGACATTGTTTTAATTTTCTTTACGTTACCATTCAATTCGTCAATTAGCAACTTGCGTTTTAAAATTACATCTTCAAGTCTATTATTCTCAATTTCCAATTGTTCTTGCTTATTTTCTATATATTCCAATTTTGAATGCATCTGAGCAATATCATTTTTATACGACTTGAAATCTTTAATAAAATACTCTTTTATGATTTTATAGTATTTAATTGACAATTAAATTATAATCTAGTATATTTATATTCGGACGATCCAAACGAACTGATTGATAGATTGTATACACTTGTGGGTGAATATGATGCTGGAAACAAGACCGTTTCATATGAAATCATATCCATAATTAAAGAATTGAAAGATGTTGAATTTGAATAGGTTTTTAAATATTATTTTTACATTTCTTTATATAGAGAAATGTCGCGAATAAAATTAGGTAAAGGTCGTCGACGTGGAGAGCGAGGTTTTTCACTCACACCAGAAGGAAATTTTGACGTAAAACATCATAGATTGCGTAATGTGTCCGATCCTATCGATGAAAAGAATGCGTTGAATTTTAAACGATGTAAACTTATGTTTGACGAATATACAAACAGTCTCGGTGAAAAGTTTGTAGGTTTAGAACGATTAAATGAAGAAATAACAAATCTTGATGTAAACATTAAAAAATATATAGTGGATGAAAAAATTAAACTTGTAGATGCAATGAATTTATGATTCCCTCGAACCTCTTAAAGAAAAAATTGCCAAGTATATAGACGATGAATTAAACGGTCGCATTACAGAAGAACTCATCGCGAACCAAATTAAATCCATTGTCGGGGCAATGATTCGAGAAAATGAAAGACTAAATTAAAAGTACTCGATAAATTATAACATTAATATTTTATTTAAATTGAAATAATTTTTTTTATATATAGACATGAAGAAAAAAGGCGAGACAGACAAAAACCCAAAAAGACAGACTAAGAAAAAAGGTCGTGGTATTACTGGTTCTGTGGTGAATAAAGCTGTAGATTTATTACCAGTTGAAGCGCATTTACCAGGTTACAATTATTGTGGTCCTGGCACGAAATTGGATAAAAGACTGAAACGTGGGGATAAAGGAGTTAATAAGTTGGATGATGCCTGTAAATTGCACGATATTGCCTATTCGAAATATTCAGACACCAAAACCAGAGCCGAAGCCGACAAAGCACTGGCTAACAGAGCTTGGGAACGTGTAATTGCGCCGGATAGTAGTTTGACTGAAAGAGCGGTTGCATACTCTGTAACAAATGCGATGAAATTAAAATCTAAATTCGGCGGTCGATTAAAATTAAAGAAAAGTGGCGGAAGAGTAAAAAATGGTACAGTAAAAAAAAATAATCGATTCAATACCGAGGCGTGCTTTATATGACGACGAATTGAAAGAGTATGCAAAACGATTGAAAATTCCACATTTCAGAGGTGTTTTTATGTTGGACGCTTTCCAAAAAAGATTGGAAAAAATGAATGTGCTATAGTAAATTTGGACACTTCAATGGGTAATGGTACACATTGGGTTTGCTTTAGAAAAGTCGATAAAAATGTAGACTATTTTGATGGTATAGGAAACGTACACCCACCGCCAGAATTGATGAATTATTTTGGAAAATCTAATGTAACGTACAATTACAACAGATATCAAGCCGATGATGATGTAATTTGCGGTCGATTGTGTTTAGAGTTTTTATTCGTATAAATTGTAGATTTTAATTTTAATTTTTCTCATTTTAGACATGTCGTGTTTGTTGTCGATCGATGAAAACGATTCGTTGATTAAAAAAACATTTTTTTCTCCAAAAGACCTTTCAAAGGGTCAATATGAATTGGGCTTAAAATGGTTGATGACGGCCAACACGATTCCAAATGTTGAAGAAAACAAAAATAATAAATTGTGTTTTGCGTTCGTTAAGGACGTTAAAAAATATGAAAATAACAATTATCAATTTAAAAAGAAAAATTACATAACAATACCGACGGGTAGTTATGAAATTGAAGATGTTGGTGAATATATACAAAATGAAATGAAGAAAATTAAAAAATCAATCACATTAAAGGCGAATAGCAATACGTTACAATGTGAAATTAAAAGCACGGTGTGGATAGATTTTACAGATACAGATTCAAGTATTGGCAGTCTATTGGGTTATGGGACGAGAATTCTCAAACCAAATCAAACACATCATTCAAATCGAATAATAAATGTTGCTTCTGTAAATGTAATACGTGTAAAATGTAATATCATTTCGGGCGGATATAAAAACGAAAAACAAGATTGCATTTTGTATGATTTCCCACTGAGTGTCGATCCTGGTGAAATGATTGAAGAATGTCCATTTTATATTACAATCGTACCTTTTTTTTTTTTTTTTTTTTTTGTCTTCAGTTATTTGACTGGTTTGATGCAGCTCTCCAAGATTCCCTATCTAGTGCTAGTCGTTTAATTTCTGTATACCCCCTACACCCTTAACAATTTGTTTTACATATTCCAAACGTTGCCTGCCTGCACAATTCTTTCCTTCTACCTGGCTCTCCAATATTAAAGCGACTATTCCAGGATGCCTTAATATCTGGCCTATAAGTCTGTCTCTTCTTTTAACTGTATTTTTCCAAATGCTTCTTTCTTCATCTATTTGCCGCAATACCTCTTCATTTGTCACTTTATCCACCCATCTGATTTTTAACATTCTCCTATAGCACCACATTTCAAAAGCTTCTAATCTTTTCTTCTCATGTACTCCGATCGCCCAAGTTTCACTTCCATATAAAGCGACGCTCCAAACATATACTTTCAAAAATCTTTTCCTGACGTTTAAATTAATTTTTGATGTAAACAAATTATATTTCTGACTGAAAGCTCGTTTTTCAGTGCTATTTGGCATTTTATACCGCTCCTGCTTCGTCCATCTTTAGTAATTCTACTTCCCAAAAAACAAAATTCTTCTATACCTCCATAATCTTTTCTCCTCCTATTTTCACATTCAGTGGTCCATCTTCGTTATTTCTACTACATTTCATTACTTTTGTTTTGTTCTTGTTTATTTTCATGCGATAGTTTTTGCGTAGGACTTCATCTATGCCGTTCATTGTTTCTTCTAAATCCTTTTTACTCTCGGCTAGAATTACTATATCATCAGCAAATCGTAGCATCTTTATCTTTTCACCTTGTACTCTTACTCCGAATCTAAATTGTTCTTTAACATCATTAACTGCTAGTTCCATGTAAAGATTAAAAAGTAACGGAGATAGGGAACATCCTTGTCGGACTCCCTTTCTTATTAGGGCTTCTTTCTTATGTTCTTCAATTGTTACTGTTGCTGTTTGGTTCCTGTACATGTTAGCAATTGTTCTTCTATCTCTGTATTTGAACCCTAATTTTTTTTAAATGCTGAACATTTTATTCCAATCTACGTTATCGAAAGCCTTTTCTAGATCTATAAACGCCAAGTATGTTGGTTTATTTTTCTTTAATCTTCCTTCTACTATTAATCTGAGGCCTAAAATTGCTTCCCTTGTCCCTATACTTTTCCTGAAACCAAATTGGTCTTCTCCTAACACTTCTTCCACTCTCCTCTCAATTCTTCTGTATAAAATTCTAGTTAAGATTTTTGATGCATGACTAGTTAAACTAATTGTTCTGTATTCTTCACATTTATCTGCCCCTGCTTTCTTTGGTATCATAACTATAACACTTTTTTTGAAGTCTGATGGAAATTCCCCATTTTCATAAATATTACACACCAGTTTGTATAATCTATCAATCGCTTCCTCACCTGCACTGCGCAGTAATTCTACAGGTATTCCGTCTATTCCAGGAGCCTTTCTGCCATTTAAATCTTTTAATGCTCTCTTAAATTCAGATCTCAGTATTGTTTCTCCCATTTCATCCTCCTCAACTTCCTCTTGTTCCTCTATAACACCATTTTCTAATTCATTTCCTCCGTATAACTCTTCAATATATTCCACCCATCTATCGACTTTACAATCGTACCAGTAGATGAAAAAGAAATTACTAACTTGATAATAAAATTGATCGATGAAAACGATCAATTGTTAAATTTACGCGGCAAACGAGTAAGCATGTCGTTGATATTGAGAGAATGTAAATAAGTTGTTGCAATTTGATTTTTTTCTTTTTATTAGAAATGCCATATAAAAGTGACTGTGATGATGATGTTAAATATAAACTAACAGAGGAAACCATTAAGAAATTAAAATCTCTAGGATTTGAAATTGTTGGTGGAAAATTAAAAAGCATCAAAAGGTTGTTGAAATGAAAAATATTTTTTTCTTATATAGAGATGAGTTATTTAAATGTTAAAAAAGTCGCGTCTACTGACGAATCGTTAACATATAAACAAATACATAAACACACTCCATTTGAAAACAACTTTAAAACGGGTGATAAAATTATAATAAGAATAAATCAACCGGACGAGTATACTGTTCCGGGTGACAGCTGTCTACGTATTCGTGGGAAACTTGTTGGTGAAAACAATAAAAAATCAACATCAGAATTGGTTAATTTTGCGGGCGCCTTTCTATTCGATGAGATTGTTTACAAAATAAACGGGCAAGAAGTGGCCAGCACGAAAAACGTAGGTGTGACCTCTATTATGAAAATGTAATTTCAATAACAAACAATTCGATTATATTGTTGGAACAAGCCGGGTGGATTAACGGTGAAAATAAAATTAATATAGACGAAGATGGGGCGTTTACTTTACACATGCCCCTTTCAATGTTGTTGGGTTTTGCCGAAGATTATAAGAAAATAATTATAAACAACAGGCAAGAATTGTTATTGAAACGTACTAGTGATGATGTAACCGCTATACTGGCCACGGTTCCAGAACATAAATTAGACTAGAAATAACAGATGTTGCATGGCTTGTACCATATTTAAAAGTGTCGAGTCAATATCAGTTGGAATTAGCCAAATTGAGAGAGAAAAATGACGAATTGCTTATACCGTTTAGAAGTTGGGAAATTCCTCAGAATCCAATAGTGCCACAGACAAAATCTATGGTTTGGAATGTAAAAACATCATCACAATTGGACAAACCTAGATACGTTATTGTAGGGTTTCAAACCGATAGATTAAATAAAGCTACAATGAATGCGTCGGAATTTGATTCGTGCAATGTTAAAAATATCAAAGTATTTATAAATTCAAACTGTTATTCATACGAGGATTTAGAGGGAGATGGAATGTTGATGTACAAATTGTTTGTCGATTTTAAACAATCGTATTATAAATTGACCGATTCACCATATACATTTTCAGATTATAAAAACAAATATTCCTTGTACGTGATTGATTGTTCACGACAGAATGAATCGATAAAAATGGGCGTAAATGATTTGAAAATTAATATTGAAGTTGAAAAGAATTTTAAACGAAATACAATCGCGTATTGTTTATTAATATATGAAAATGTGGTGGCTTACTCACCGTTACTCGGCAAACTAATTAAACAGCCTTCATAAGTAGAAATTTTAATTATTTTTTTATTTTTTATTTTTAATGTATTGTATAAGTTACTATTAACTATGTCATCATTATTTCAGCGATGATAGTGTAATATAATTTTTTATGTAAACAATAATGATTATTTAATGTCTATAATCTCAGTTTAAACTTCAAAATCATTGTTAGTTCTTCATTAGCTATTCATCTCGTCATAAATAAAAAAGGGCGTAACTCGAAAACGGTGCGTCCTAGATTTTTAACGCGATCTTGAAAGGCTTAACTGAAAAGGTATTACAACTTCTGGGGACGATTGCCGGTAGTTTCATCCGTCCAAGTCCAGCCGTTCACAAGATACGCCCTTTTCTCACAATATTTCTGTATCTGATGATGAAATAAAATAAAAATAGGTTTTTACCACTCTGTTAACAGTTCTGATCACTTTTAAATTTATAACAATGATGTGAAAATATCGGGTATCATTACTTTCAATGACATAGACATGTAAAAGATTGAGGCATCGTGTTATTTTTATTCTATTGTAATTAATGAGTATTGTTTTATGAAGGAAACAGAATTGTGCTTAATAGACGCTTTCGTGGCGAGAATTTAACTGGAAATTGGCGGTCGCTCTTACCTGAGGTTCTCGACAAATCAGCGCTCGTGAAAAAAGACTTCAACTTCTGCTTAAAAGTGGTGGGGGGAATCTTCTTTAATGTATTGTAAAATTTACTCAACTTCTGCTTAAAAGTGGTTGGGGAAAAATTCAAGCAGGAATTGAGGTTTCTATACTACTTATATTTAAATGCTAGTCGTACCTGCTTAAGGAAAGAAGTTAAAATGTCACTGAGTATGTTTCATGTGCATTTAAATACTATTATAGATTTGAGATTATGTTTCGGATGAAGATCACGCACTCTCTTCCCTTCTACTGCCTAAAGTTTCTCCTCATTCCCCCTACACACTGGTAATAATGCAATACTGAATCGTTCCTTTCTCTTTACAGGCCAACATTTCGTCAACTCATCTTGAGTAATATTAGCAATATATTTTTTGTATTACTCTGGTGCGCGTAAAAAGCTACTACCTCATATCTGAAACTTTATTTTACATAAATTTTTTCCCTATTTTCCCACATGTTCAAAAATTTGGAAATCTTACGGCAAAATTTAAATATGTACATTAAAACTGAAAAAATCGTTAAATTTTAGACATCTAAATAAATTATAATCTGAAAGTCAATATCACTTGAAATAAATTATAAGTCCTCATCTGCCGTTCTTTCGTCACTGTCATCTTGTTGTAAGTTTACTACAATGCGTTGTAAGTGATCCTTCTTTATGGGAATTTTTTACTTGATGTCTAACGCATTTCTTCGTGTCTAACGCATTTTCTCCAGTCATTCACATATTTTTTACGGGTTTATGGCATCTTCCAATAACGGTTTTACGTCATTTGTTTGAAACTTACTGTCTTTGACTGCCACCGCACCTTTTATATGCACCCAAATTAGCTCGAGTGGGTTATACTGGCAGTGACACGGCGACAGTCGAACGGTTTCATGCCCCATTTCTGTTGCAATGTCGTCAAGCTCATACCGTCTGTATTTATTAATAATAGACAGGAACTCGGGAATTGTGTGCGAACGATTGTGTGACATTTTCTTCTCTTCTAACCATGAAATAATTTCCGAATTTTTTGTGTTGGTCACTGGCACTTTCTCTCATTAAGCGCAGAATGATATATGGCGTTATTCATCACGATAATATAGCCTTCTTCCAAAGATCGCAACAAATTTACGAACCATTCTCGGAAACATCACCGTACATTTCTTGGTAGAAGTTCCCCGTATGCTTCGAATGAAAAACGAGAGCACAGTCTTTTATAAAACCAGGTTCATAGCAACCAACGTGGCATACAATTAAAAGGATTCTTTGCCAACCAGAGGTCACTATTGCTTGTTGAATTCTGCCAGATTTATTTTCATGGATACCGGTCTTCTTTGGTAATTGGGGTTCAATTAACCACACATCTCAGGAATGGTCGACCTGAGACTGTACAAGATTACATTTCATTTACATTCATACATATCATCTTCATTCATCCTCTGAAGTAATACCTTACTGTGATTCCGGAGGCTAAACAGAAAAAGAAAAGAAATGAAAAGATGTATTTCCTGGAATGGTTCATTCCAGGAACCATCTGGTTACTCACGTTTCGTCTAAGTAAATTATTGGTCGAGAATAATTTTGTCTGATTTCGTGTATTTTCCCAAAAAATTTTACCCGAACAAGAACAATGTCAGACCTCTCCATCAAAAAGTTTCTGCCGTCATTACAGTAAAGAAAGCGGAACCCTAGTTCTCTTACAATTTTCCACGGGGAATACGTACTCCCGGTAAATTATTTTTTGTAAGTTATCTAATTTTACTGCGAGTCTGATACTTTCCTCTATCGTAACATTCTTGCAAGACGAACTATATATTAAAATCGTCCAGATCGATTACCCAGTTTGTATGAGGAATCTTTTTCTAAGGCGATTCAAAAGAATGTTCGCATAATTTGCTTTGGGTTGATGCATTTTCATTATCTTCATGACAAAATTTTTTTACAGTACGCAATGATACAGCACACATGGTTGCAGTCACTTCCTGCGCTTTATTAAAACCCTCCTTAATAATAACATTAGGTTTACTGGGCAAAAGTTCTAAATTGTAAATAATTTTTTTTAGATTGTTTCCGAAGATAAGGACTGTTTGCTGCCACTTATACAAATAAAGTAACCTAACTTTCACAATTAAAGATGAACCAAAGAAACTACAGTTCCGATTGATATAAAACCGTAATCTGAACTGGTCGAAACTGTACACAAAACAAAAGTTGCGTATGCGGTGACAAATATAATGTAACAATGTCTTGAAATAGTAAACACAGGCTATTTAAACTAACAATTAAACTGAATAATATAAATGATAATTACGCGTTTTTTTTTTTTTTTAACATTTTCCTCTGAACGTGACAGTTACTTAATAACAATATAAATAGGAATGAAGTAGTTCGATCGCGAAATATATGGGAAAACACTTGCAATTTTTTAGAATGAGATAATTTTATTGTGTATATAAAATATATTAAGCAGGGTAAGTGAAAGTTTTTATTTCAATTATTGTGATTTAATTATCTACTGAAAATACTATATTTGTGTGTGGGCTTATTAGATTTCTGATGCGTAGTTTAATGGTGAATGTGGTGATGTACTGACCGTACGCGTTCTACGCTGGTGCAGAATACGAATGGTGGGTGAAGGTGGCCAGAACCACCGTGTTGATCTAGTGGTGAACGCGTCTCCCCAAATCAGCTGATTTGGAACTCGAGAGTTGCAGCGTTCAAGTCCTACCTAGTAAAGGCCATTTAAATGGGAAGGTAAACCGGCACAATGTTAGAATACGGGATACGGAGAAGCCAAATAAATTAGTACAGCATGAGAGAGACTCTCCCGAAGTAATTACTTTTATACGGATTTGAATTCTATATCTTGGATACCGGTGTTCTTTGGTGGTTGGGTTTCAATTAACCACACATCTCAGGAATGGTCGAACTGAGACTGTACAAGACTACACTTCATTTACCCTCTTACATATCATCCTCCGAAGTAATACCTGAACGGTAATTCCCGGAGGGTAAACAGAAAAAAAGGGAGGTGGCCAATAAGGAAGTCAAGTGACCTTCACCCGCAAGATGATTTCAAATTTATTATAGTCGTAACTGATTATGGAAAGGAGTAAAATGTCATCAACTATCCTACAAAATACTAATATCATTTTTGTTGTATTTATTAATATTTAATATATATTAATATTTAAGCCTGTACCAAAAAGAATCATCTGATTTGACTTGTTTATATTTTGAAAAAAATATTGAATACAAAAACTTAAGATTAACTTTGTATTAAAGGTTTATTCATGAAGATTTTTTTGCATATCAAGTCGTAGGTGTTCAATATGCCCCCCTCCCCCATTGGATGCACGGCGAACGTCCACACGGTAGACGAATTCGTCCCACACCTTAGCAAGCGTTTTTCTATTCGCTGCTGCCACGGCTGCTGTTATGATTGCCGCAGTTCGACCATTGTAGCTGGAACATAAATGGAATTATACACAAATGAATTCGTTTATAAAACCTCACAAGTAAAACTCGTAGACAGTTAGGACTGGCGATCATGGAGGCCATGATGTAAAGCTGAATCGTTAGGTCCCATACGGCCAATCCATCGTTGAGGAATCCTATCATTCAAAAATTCTCGAACGACAGACGCCAGTGAAGTGGTGCTCCGTCCTACTGGAAAATGAAACCTTCCGAATCGGCCTTTAACTTAGGGAGAAGCCAGTTTTCAAGGATATCGAGACATTGTTTCCGTAACAGTGTTCTCTAAGAAAAAAAGGGACCATACATATTTTTCCACGAAATTGCACAAAAAACATTACTTCGGGAGAGTCTCTCTCATGCTGTACTAATTTATTTGGCTTCTCCGTATCCTAACATTGTGCCGGTTTACCTTCCCATTTAAATGAAACGTAGCCTCGTCATTAAACACTTACACTAATCATGTTCGGTTTCATAAGCAAACATCGATGCAAAACACGCCAGATAGACATTTTGAGAATGTTTAATTCTCAACCGGTACGACAAGTTGATTTTCGGAGGCTACGTGAGAAACTCCGTCGGATGCGCTCCACATCTTCGTCTGACACACAGGATCAACCACATGATTTCCTTTTACACAGACAACCCGTGTCTTTAAACTGTCTATACCATCGCCTAATACTCATAAATGCTGTAACATGTAGTAGGTTCAACACCGTATTCACTACGGAAATCACACTAAACAGTAATTACGAACTCTCACTGTGCGAAGCGTAGAACACAAAACGATTTCTGTTGTGGAGTCGCCATTTTTTGTAACACTGAAGTGAGTGAAGTTCTGGTGCTACCTAGTGATAATCGCGTGAAACTCGAGAGTTTCTCTTTCTCACATTACTTTGCTTGATCAAAACTGATTAAAAGCTGAATATTTAAGAAATTTTAAAATCGGATAATTCTTTTAAGGACACGCTATTTTATTGTGTAAACTATTATACCGTAGTAATAGTTTGCACTACATTACATTATTTTTGTGATAAAGCTTAAAATTGTAAATACAATCCTATATGTAATTACTACACAAAAAACCACTTATTAGTTTCGAAAGATTTCATCTAAACTTCTTTCTTCAGGTCATAAATTTTTTCTTGAGCGATCTACACAAAATAATTGTTTATAGATTTATGTAGGTCGTCAGTTAGAGTCGACCATAGAACTTGTCCTGGATAGGATGGCCATCAAGGTTGTGGGATTTTTAATTTACGTTTTCATTTTATTAATTTTTTATTACCATTTTAATTTTATTCTTAATTTAAGTAGTTAAGACAACATATACTGTTCCAGGGCAATTATTATGGCAATCATACCATGGTGGACTTAAACGCTGTTAAAAATCTTCCGTTATTCGACTCGTATTGGATAATGAAGTTTTATATAATAGGAATGAAGGGAATGGTATATTGTGTTCATATGGAATTTACTATACAACAAATCAGAAAGAAAATAAATTTTAAGTGATGTTAGAAAAATGTTTATGTAACTGTACATTCCTTGTGAATAATCATTATTTTATTTTAAACACGTTATTACGTTTCTGTACAGAAGCCTAATGTATGAGGCAGTAGCGAATCAAGAAATAAGATGATTATGTCAGTATTAAGTGAAAATATACAAATTATTTTTTGTGTTTTAAACAGTTATTAAAATGAACAGAACCTTTTTTTATAGCCTATTTTCACGTAATTTTCTGTAGTAACTGAAAAATAATCCTAGTATGCTAGGATTATCCTCAACTACAAAAAAAAAAAAAATGTATAATTAGTGTTAGCAACACGCCGGAGAATACTAGAATATAAAAAGTATTATTAATTTATCCGCATTCTTACTTACTTGACTGGTCAACGGAGCATGTTGTTCCTTTATATCGTACTCAATTAGCAAAACGTAACCTAGATCAATTTTTTTAGCAGTATGAGATCGTATTATTATTATTAAATTTTCATCGACTTCAATTTTAATTTTCAAATCTACAACTCCCATTTTAACTGAACCGTTTTGTCTCGAGAATCCAGTTACGTAGAACATAACTGTCTTTGATCTTTGCAAAATTACGCGCATTATTGTTCTCTTTTATGTAAGACTTTTGAAAATCTATTAACATTTGCAAATCTTTTTGTAAAGATACGTGTTTGAAGAACTGAATAATTGAGAGGAGAGTGGAAGAAGTGTTAGAAGACCAGTTTGGTTTCAGGAAAAGTATAGGGACAAGGGAAGCAATTTTAGGCCTCAGATTAATAGTAGAAGGAAGATTAAAGAAAAACAAACCAACATACTTGGCGTCTATAGACCTAGAAAAGGCATTCGATAACGTAGACTGGAATAAAATGTTCAGCATTTAAAAAAAATTAGGGTTCAAATACAGAGATAGAAGAACAATTGCTAACATGTACAGGAACCAAACAGCAACAGTAACAATTGAAGAACATGAGAAAGAAGCCGTAATAAGTAAGGGAGTCCGACAAGCATGTTCCCTACCTCCGTTACTTTTTAATCTTTACATGGAAATAACAATTAATGATGTTAAAGAACAATTTAGATTCGGAGTAACAGTACAAGGTGAAAAGATAAAGATGCTATGATTTGCTGATGATATAGTAATTCCAGCCGAGAATAAAAAGGATTTAGAAGAAACAATGAACGGCATAGATGAAGTCCTACGCAAGAACTATCGCATGAAAATAAACAAGAACAAAACAAAAGTAATGAAATGTAGTAGAAATAACAAAGATGGACCACTGAATGTGAAAATAGGAGGAGAAAAGATTATGGAGGTAGAAGAATTTTGTTTTTTGGGAAGTAGAATTACTAAAGATGGACGAAGCAGGAACGATATAAAATGCCGAATAGCACAAGCGAAACGAGCCTTCAGTAAGAAATATAATTTGTTTACATCAAAAATTAATTTAAATGTCAGGAAAAGATTTTTGAAAGTATATGTTTGGAGTGTCGCTTTATATGGAAGTGAAACTTGGACGATCGGAGTATCTGAGAAGAAAAGATTAGAAGCTTTTGAAATGTGGTGCTATAGGAGAATGTTAAAAATCAGATGGGTGGATAAAGTGACAAATGAAGAGGTATTGCGGCAAATAGATGAAGAAAGAAGCATTTGGAAAAATATAGTTAAAAGAAGAGACAGACTTATAGGCCACATACTAAGGCATCCTGATATAGTCGCTTTGATATTGGAAGGACAGGTAGAAGGAAAAAATTGTGTAGGCAGGCCACGTTTGGAATATGTAAAACAAATTTTTAAGGATGTAGGATGTAGAGGGTATACTGAAATGAAACTACTATCACTAGATAGGGAATCTTGGAGAGCTGCATTAAACCAGTCAAATGACTGAAGACAAAAAAAAAAACGTGTTTGAATTTATATTTCTCACGTTTGAAAGAATCAAATTTTTCTGGTTGAAATTAAAAGCAATGCGATATAAATTATTCTTTACGGCTTCATTCTTCCGACAAGTACGAAAATCAATAATATTGTCCAATTGCGATGATGCTTAAATACACCATTCTATAGGGTTTAAACAATTTTTATTGTCCATTTATTTCAACAGTTCGGTATAATATTTAGTTAATGGTTTAAAGTAGAACACGCTCCACGTAATTTTATTTATAATTAATTTGGATTTATGATCGGCGTTGTCTACTGTAGCCATATCACATATCATCGTTCCCCGTCCTTTTCAGTATCAATTCTTGTCTGGTTTTTGCAATAAACTTTTTGTAACCTTCGGTGTCTAATAAGCATTCCCAATGGAATGTACAGGCTAAAAATAAGCATGCCATTTCTATACATTTGATTACTGCCGGTATTTTCTGCAGACTTTACATGACTGTCATTCATCGAATGATCATTTTACATAACTGTTGTATTAACTAAATATTTTACATGGGCTATCCCTTGTCTATTGAGTTCGTATCTGATTTCATCAAACAGAAAAGCATCAGGAACGCCAATCACAGCTTGGGTAGCGATAAGAAATTAATTATTAAATAACTAAATAACAGTTTTTAAGGAATGAAGGATTCCTGCATCTTCTTGTAAGAATCCACGGTACCCTCGATTGAATGCTATTTGTGTAAATTACTGTTGAGTAATGGTTTTTCACGTTCTCTGATTGTTTATGCAACAAAAATTTTAATTAGCATCCAGCATCGGCTATATTTTAATAAATTAGTGCTGACAGAATTAGACAAATTATTTAAGTTTTTGACAGTAGACTAATATTCAGAATAACAGTTAATCTTTTAATATTCTTTCTACAATACTGCAACATTATACAGACCTTACAACATTATAAATCGGAATCCTTTATCCTCCTATTAAGACAATTGTCAGATTAAGAATATTTGTAGTATTAAGAGTTTTTCTTCTTATATCATTTCAGAATGTTCTCGATTTTAATTTTATGTTTTTTTCATGTTTGCTTTTTTCTTTAAATTTTCCATTTTTTAAATCCATTTCGGGTTCAAAATATCCTAAACTCTGTTTTTTGTTTGAGGTCCTTTCCCATTCCTTTAATGCATACTCTTTTGTCTTTATATGCTATAACGACAAATATTTTAAAATATTTCACGGCTATATATTTTTCAGGATTTCTTGAAAATGTAAATCTTTTAACTGAGTAGTACATAAATCTACTTCAATACAACTCTTCTCACTGTGTTTCTTGCAACTATTTTCATTATTTATGGTTGGATATTTGATGCAGCTTGTTCAATGTTGACCTTATGCTATTCTAGTGTTCGTGGTTTGTTCCGTAAGTTTTTTTCTTTAAGGTAACCCCAAAAGAATAAATCCAGCGGTGATAAGTTTGGAGATCTCAGTGGACTTAAGCCACGACCAATGAGGCGATCATCAAAGAATTCGTTAATGAAAACAATTGCTAAATTTAAAAAATCGTGACTTTACGTTGTCAAATTGTAACCGACATGTTGCGTTTTATACGAGACCATATATTAAAAATAAAAATTATTAGTAATACATCTTAGAAATCAAGTAATAAAATAAGAATGAAATATTTATTTATAACAATATTACAATAATACTAAAACATTTTTATTTCCAATAAAATGAAAATAATAATTTCAACAACGATTTATAAACAATGTAACAATAAAATATTTCATTTTAACAACAGAATACCATATTTATGGTCTGTAAAATTTTGACCAAAAAGGATTAAATAAATAATTAATAGAAATTAAAAATTAATTTACATTAATATAAATTTATATAATATTAATAATAATATTATATTATTATTATTATTATTATATCTCATTTAATACATTAATATTATATTAAGTTCACGCTTGAATACATCTTATTATTGTCACTCATTAAAAACGTTAATAATAATTTACAGTATAGTATAATATTCAAAATAGAGTAAATATCAATAACAAACTAATTCTATAAAATTTAATAAAAAATAACGTTTAATACTTGGACATAAAAAATTTCAAATTTGAATAGAATTCATGAATACAATAATATATACAATCTATTGCCATCATTGTTATTCCGCTAAAAATCTTTATATACTTTAAACAAAAAGTCTTTAGACTACTATTTTTAAAGGCAAGGAACATCAAATGGTTTTCCTTTTTGTTTCTCTGAGTCTTATATATCTACATAAATAATAAAATTAAACATTAACTACCTAATATTATTTATACACAAATGTGTTTACTAAACTGATTGCACGTAAGGCACCAAATATTACATAAAAATAAAAATCACAGACAATATATGTACTCATTTTCATTCTTGGCAGTATAATTAATGCAATATTTTTCAAATTTTTTTTAAAAATTCAATTAATAAATAACATATACAATCAGAAATAAATAATGTGTATGTATGTGTGTGTGTGTGTGTGTGTGTGTGTATATATATATACAATATATTTTCTGTACACATCTCTATAAATAAGATAGAGAAAAGTACCTCTATAATACCTCAAACTTCTCAGTCAATTTTCAATATGCAAAAATTCTAAGTACATAAAGTAAAATGTAATAACAGTTTATACATGACTAAAATAATGCTAAAACTAATATTTGCATTTTAAAATGAAAACTTTCAATAAAGAAATATATATGTACGTAATACTACATTGAAAATGTTACATATTAATAACAAAAAGAAACAAGAATATCAATTTACTGCCCACCAAAATCAAACAAAAGTCACAGTTTATACTAAAAGTAGGAAATGCATGGTAATAATATAAAATATCTTTTGGATACAAAGTAGTATTTAATTGATATTTATAAACTATCATCTTTCTTTAATACCATCTTAATAGAAAAAAATAAATAAGTACAAAATTGCTTGCACTTACAGTTCAGAAAATCAAACTTAAAGTGAATGATTGATGTAATCTATTAAAATAGTCAAAAAATGAAAATGCATCAAAATAAACAAACATAAAATAAAATAATTTATAAACATAAAAAACGTTTCCAAACTTTAAATTATTCTATGAAGATTTATATTAGATATTTCTATATATTTTGAACACAAAAATACAGATTTCTTAAAGTTACAATTTCACAACCACAAACTTATAAAATTATTCTTTTATATCATTTAGAGCAGAAACATCAAAGGCACTTATAGAGATTTAACTAATGAAAATGCAAGGAAAAAATGATACCAACACAATTAAAAGTATCGGCTAAAACATTAACTAAATAAAAAATATATTATTTATAACATTTTAATTTTTATAATATTTATAACTTCAATAACAAGTTTCACTAGTATTAAAATAAGGGTATGCAAATACATAATTAATTTTTTTTGGAAGACTGCAATACCTAGAAATAAATGAAATTACAATACATCACATTTCATTCATAACTCAGGGGAAATATTTCTTGTTTTTCACTGTTTGCTGAAGTCTCTCGTGATGGTGTTGATACTGGTAGAAATCTATTAAGCAGATCTGAACATGGATGTTTATAACGACAGTGTGTACGAAGGTTATCACTTCTTGTATATGTTGCTTGGCAAATCGGACAAACAAACCTCCCTGGAAAATGAACATGGTAATGATTTCTGATATGAGTGACGACCTTACCGCATAATTTACATCGATGCAAATTTGAAAACCCTGGTACTCGATCAAATGTTAGCCTCATCTGCCAAGCTTTTGATCCTGAAACAAAGAATTACTTTTATAATAAATATTTTTGAACCAATAGTTTAGATCAACCTTAAAAAGATTTTTTTTTTTCATATTAGGTATTGTAAAAAAATAAAAAGTGTAAAAATTAAGGATATTATAAAAATAATTACTCATTTCTCTACTTATGCCAAACACCATTATATCAAAAGTAATAAAATTTATATAGAAAAGATGAAATATTTATTCCATCACACAGCACAATACTTACAAAACTGCTTATACTACGGAATAACATTTAGTATAAGTATATAAATAACAATCAGAATTACTTCATGGCATTTATCTTTTCATAAGAAAAGGAATTTATAACAAAATACTTACCTAATTAAGCAAATGTACTGGAAGAAGGCATTTAACAAAAATATAATATTTTAAGTTTAGCTATGATCAGACTGCTGAAATGTATATCATTCTAATCTGACAATCCTAACTATACAAATGCAAACTACTTATAAATTAATTAACATCTAAACCCCTGTTTCAATTTAATGGAATACAAATACTTTAATTCCAAACATTAGGAATTGAAAATGACAATTATCTATTTTCAAGCAGGATGAAATCTATGAAAGTTAAGATTTCACCACAATCTTCAAGTAAATTTATAAATAGCTAACTTTGTTGTGGTGTTTATAGAAAAGGATAATTTATACATTTTAGAGCTACATTAAATTGTATATGATTTATAATGATTATCAAATTGATATTGATAAAAGCACATAACCCTGGTCAACATGAAATAATATAATTTGGAACTGAGATAAGAAGGTGAATTAAATGAATTTTTTATGCTGAAAATGAAATCAGTTTTTCTTCATTACCCTCAGATTTTTAGATATGATCCTTTAAAATATTGAGAAACTTCTTAAATAATAAATACAAAAGTAATAATAATTACATTTAAATTTCCTACCTGAATTTTGCAGATATTAACCTTAATTTCTTTTTTCTTACTCTCTTTGTGTTCAATGAAGTCTTCCTTTTTAACATCCAGCAGTAGTCACTCATATATAGATTCATCCCATCTGCCTTGATAATATTGTTCCATCTGCAATATATCTTGATGGAACCTTTCTCCTTGTTCATCGCTGATGTCACCCAAGTTTAAAGAGTAAAAGTCCAAATGAGATAAAAAATGAATTTTCAATGACATTCTGTGGCCTAAATTTTTGTGTTTCACTAAGAGTTCATTTATAAGCTGATCACAGTTTTCAGCTTTTTTTGTTTCCAAGAAAACCACGAATGGTATCTTTGAATGAATTACATGCTGCTAGTTCTTTAGGATTCAGTTTGCTGTCAAATATATTTTCATGAATTAATTTTCTTATTTATGGCTTGATGAATATATTCTTTCTTTTAATTTGGCTTCACTTAATTGTGAAAAAACCTCAGCTAAATATTTAAACCTGTCTCCATCTTAATTAATGCTTTTATAAAATTCTTCATCAGGTTTAGAGTGTAGAGGTGGTAAAATAATATGATCTGCTTCAACAAGGGGAATATTGACAACATTTTCCTTTACTAGGGTAAATTGATTTTTTTTTTGCCAGTCTTTAACTGCGTAGTGTTTATCTGTTCCAGACTATCACACAAACACAAGAAACATGTATATTTTGTAAAGCCACTCTGGAGACCAAGAAGAACCCCTATTGCTTTCAGGTCAGCAATGATTCACCACAAATGTTCATCAAACTTAATAGCTTTTAAAATTTTTGACGTACTTTCATATGTTTCTTTCATTCCTACTGATATAGAAGAAAAATTATTTGAGTTATGCAACAACATTGACTTTAAGCTACTTTTTGATGAGTCTATAGATAAACATCAATCATGAATAACATATTCAATGTCCAGTTCAGACATTAGTCCCCTAACATCATGGCAGGAACAAATTAAACCTAAATAAATCTATAATTTATAATTAATACATTGATTTTCATTTCAATTTCTATATACTGAAATTTAAGGATCCTTGTTTAATAAGTTCCATTCTGTAAGACATGAACCTAGGAGTTACTGCATGTTGTTAGACAAATACAAGTCACAAATTAGGTCGCTCAGTTCTGCTTGTGTTATGAAGTAAGGTTCAGTATTTGATTCCTCTGGAGTGTAATTAATATCTATTGAAGTTGAGGATTCACTGGTTGAGCTTTCTGGGAAATCAGAAATTTCTTTCCAAGAAGCTGGAGCAATCGGAATCGGTAAATCAATACCGTGAAGTTCTGGTCTCATAGCTGAACGAACATTTGGGTATGCAATACTGCTTTACTGTTTGAATTGAAACCAGTAACATTTGTTAAGCAAAAATAGCAGTTATCATAATGGTTAGTAGACTTTCACTGAATCATAGGTTCGACAAGAGGCAAATGCTCTTTTTTCCATTTAACCACTGGGTTAGTTTAATGTAGCAATTCATGCATGCTACATGTGGAGCCCAGGAAATTATTTTGGTCTCCCAAGGGAGAGTCAAAATAATGTTTGTAAGCAGTTTTAATCAGATTCAATACTCATCTTCATTGACTTTTTACGATGAATTCTCCGCAATCGTAACAAAAAATTTTTGAAAATTTTTAGAAGTTTAATTTTTATTCATTGTAAAATTCAAAATGTTCTAATGAATGAAAATATACTGAAATATTACATTAATACTTAATTATAAAAAAAGATTAAGTTTTAATTTATAAATACTTAATTATTTAAAATACTTCACAAAATTGTTTCACCATGGAGTGCAATAAAACATAGTGAAACAGACACACACACACACACACACACACACACACACACACACAACTTAACAAATCTTTATATTCAATAAAATAGTACCAAAAGTTGTTCTTTAGCAAGTTTCTTGCTAAAGTTAGTTATCTATTCTTTGTTTAGTTAGCTATGTTTCTTTTTTTGTTTGCTTAGTTCTTGGTATGCCAAGAGCTGAAGTCATACTGAAGAAAATTTCATCATGAATTACTCGCTGACATGTTTTATGTACATATTTGGCATGAAATGAAATGACATCATCCGACTGTTATGTATCAAATATGGGTCTACAGCATGCATCACAATATAAATCAGATGTGAATAAGATAAGATACAGAAATAGTACTAACTTATTTGTATAGTTTGTTCCATGAATGACGGAACAAATAAATTTAACAGGGTTGTAACTTAAGAACATTACATGATGGGTTGTTTTGAAATAAATATTCAGATTCAGCATATAAAACATTAAATAGAACTCCTACTCCCTTTTCAGTTTCAAATTTTATGTTGACCAGTGAAAATTAATGATTCACAATTATGTAATTTTGCAAACATTTTTGAGTATTATTATCAATCACTGAATAGCTTTTATGGCTTTTTTATACATTACAAATATAAACTGCAAGACATCAATAGAAATTAATGTTTCTAAATATAGAATAAATAAGTAAACTTAAAATAAGTTGTAGTACCAAAATTTAACATTAAGATTTCTTTACTAACACATACAATTATTTTAGTATAGAATTCGCTAAAACAAATAGTTGTAATGGCCATACAATAAGGATGTACTGTGTTTTTGTAGTATCATACATCGTAGTAACATGAATATGAAGTAATGCATTAAAATGTTTTTATAGGCTATTTTTAATATTGCACTAAACATAAAACTGTAAGTCCAGAGTCATGGAAGTGTTTACTAACAAATGGGTATGCTCACATTTTTTCTAAGTCTTTAGCCTTAATCTGTACAAATGATGATGAAAAAACATACACAATTTCTGAATAAACTTTGTTAAATAGACCAAACTTTTTTCCTATGATTAACTGGGGGTATCAAATAAAATTGCAAAAAACAGGTTAAAAGAAGAATATTTTAGTTTATTTAAAATTATCATAAAAATATTAACAAAAATAATTTAAGTAAGTTTAAATTGAGTACCAAACATTTAAAATTCATACAAGAAAAAGTAAAAAATAAAACATATTGTGAAGAAAAAAATAAGTTAGAAAAAATAGTGAACTGGTTTTTTCAGAATTAAGATTTTTTAATTTTCATGAATAAGATCTAAAAACTGTTTTTCATAAAAGTTGTAAAACTTTCAAAATATTCAATATTTGTAAAGCCTTACAGCTAATAATAATCCAGAGAATCAGAAATCAGGTGATTTCTAATTTCCTACTATTTCGTAATAACTAATTTTATTATTATTATTATTCATGTACTGACTAATTACAACTGCAGCCAGTGTTGGTATCAAAATTATGGCAACTATGTGAAAAAAATTGCACTGAAGAGAATACCAATGACTGCAAATGTGTCAGAAGTACAGAGAAATAAAAAGAATAAAATTTTATGAAGTTATTATGATTAAATAATATTATTCTAATTTATGTTTTCATTAAAATGATATAACAGTATATTATAACTGATATAACAGTATATTCTTTTTTAATGAGGCATAGTCTAAGTGTGAATCTAGGTCAAAACTAATAATTGATGATCACTACCCAAGAACATCCCAACCCCCATAGGGGAAGACTGCCTTGTGATGATTCCGGTCGCCATCTTTCCCCTGTTTCTAGCCCTGATGACTAACCAAGGACAGTGATGATTTTCCCTTCATGACTGATACCCACTTCTTACTTTCTGCATCAAAGAGCATGTAATCCACCACCAACTTTCTGATCCAGCTACTAGTAAAACAGTTATTTTGTGTTTTTTTTTTTTAATCCGTAGGTTTCCTAACAAATCCATTCCTCTCACACATGAACCTAATAATTCTTCATATCCTCGTTCATTCACTACTGTGGTCAGAACAGTCCTTCATACCCTAATGTTTCAGTATTATATGTGTATTTAATCTCTCATCACCATTAATTTTCAAAAATTAAGTTGCTTATGTTATCTTCACAATTAGTGAAAGTAAATTGTTTTCAGAAGACTTAAAAGAATGACAATAAATATTTCTCAAATTAATCAGTACATGACTAAAAATAGAGTCCATAAATTACAAAATAATTAATATGTAAGTAAAAAAAAATAATCAATAAAAAATAAATAAATATAAGATTAATAGTCATGTTGATATAACTGTTTACATTTGTAGATAGCTTATTCCAATACATACAATAGAAGGGCTTGGAATTATTGTAACCTCTACGATTTTAAAAATTCTTCATGGATATTCAGTGTTTCTGTAAGAAACTCAACACTGGATTTTAATCTCCAATAATTACATTTGGTGTAAAAAATTATATTACATTGTTATACTTACACTGTAGAAAATAATATTTTCTATGCATGGAAAAAGGATTATTATATTGAGTGTTGTATATCACAATGCTGTCATTGATGAACAAAGCTAAGTAAGCATTACATCAGTGGTTCTCAACCTGTCACATGCGTCTCCCTAAGAGGAGTGTTATAATACTAAATGGGCCTCCCATGAACCTGTTTTGCACAGGAAAGTTTTTTGAAAGAAGGTTTAATATTAGAAATAGACACTCTGAGTTCTTTTTCTATATTTAGCTAAGATCTATATTTTGTCTTCAAAGCAGCCACAGCAGAAAATCCGGTTTCACAAAGGTGGGATGTTGAAAATGGTAATATTATATGAAATGCTCTTGTTTTTAGTGCAGAAAACTCATCATCCACCCCTGCCCAAAATTGAAAGAGTGATTTATTACTAAATTGTCTTTTGATTTTTAACACTTGCCTTGTGAAGTCTATGAGGATTTCTTCTTCAGCAGTATTGTGAAATGGATACCTAACACAGTTGTAACTTACTACAAAGTTGTCAGCAAGAAAATACTTTTTAAAATTCTTTGCCAGCATGGCTAAATGATTTTCAATGGTTACAAAAACAACTTTTATATGTTGTTCTTCAGCCTTGTAAGTTTTAACACATTTGCAAACATTTGTAGGTGTTTTTGATTTAAATTTCTGCTCCACAATTCCAATTTTCTACAAAAAGGATTAACTTTATCACTCATATCCAACATATGTGTATTTGCTCCTTCTCAAGGTTTGTTAACGAAGGTCTCCATGAGAGGGGAGCCCTTATTTTCTTGTGCACTGGTGGATTGCACGATAAAGTCAGGGATGGCGGAGTACAACGGTGCAGAGGAAGGCTCTGTCCTGGAGAACTCCAGGGCAAAGCCTCACTTGAAGGGGTCTAGCTTGGGATCCGAAGGGATAGGGCGGATGGAGGGTATGCAGTCTGTAGGGGCCAAAATATCCTCAAAAAAGGAGTAAAGGATTTTGGTCAAGTTTGGACAGCTGGTTGACTCGTACCTTTCTGAATGTTCCTTGATGGTTGCTGAACTGGCGTTGAAAAACGAAAACCTCCTTGGCGCAAACCAAGCCCTTGATTCAGTCGTTTCTCGACTGTCAGGCAAGGTGTATCAGGTGGTGGAAGGAGTTAAGAACTTCAAACCGGAAACGGGGAGGGTTCTTGGCTAGATCCACACTTCTCTGAAACGGGTCGAGGAGAAGGTAAAAAACCTGTCTCCTTTGCTGCGGTAACAGCCGTGCCGGGGCCTAAGCAAGTCCCCCGCCGCCGACTATCAAAATTAAGCGGGCCACTGTCAAATTAAGGGGTCCCTGTGATGCCTGGTCCGGGGCTTCGTCTGTGATGACGCAGCTGACCCTGAAGAAGATCCTGGACCCGCGGAAGGAAAGGTTTCAGATTTCCCGGGTCATAAAAAAAAGGGACCATGGAGTTGTTTTAGAGGTTGTTAATGAGCAGCAGGCGAAGCGGCTGCTGGAGGCCGACGTTCTTAGAAAGAACGGGCTGAAGGCTCAGTTGCTGGCCGAGCGGAGGCCGCAAATATTGGTCTACGATTTGCCAAGGGCAACGAGGGTAAAGGAGCCCAAAATCTTCAGGGCTATACACAGCAAAAATCCTGTGTAGGATATGGTTGGAGTGCCCAGCGCAGAGCCTTAATTGTATGCACTGATGTTTTTAAAACAACCTCCTACGAGGCTACTACTGTATTGGGAAGGGTTCTCCCAATCGATTTAGTGGTGAAAGTTCGGGTGACCATATGAAAATTGCCAAGAGGCAGGGAGGCCGAGGTACTTAGGATGTGGTTTCGAGCCAGGCCTGTACCGGGGCGGAACGGTGATCTCAGTGCACCGGTTCTAAATTTCGAACAGTTGACCATATCCTACCTACGGAGGAGTCTTTACAGCCTTGCGATGGAAGCATGGCAGCAAGAATGGCACGCCACGACTAAGGGAAGGTCCTTGTATAAATTTATACAGCATCTGGGGGGATGATGTGCCTCTCTTTCGTTTTTAAGGACACGGGAGCCTCAGTGCTCTCCAACTATGTAAATTTAAACCAATATGTGTTTCGGTTCCACCTGGCAGCTGATGCGTTGTGCGTCTGCGGGGAAGTCCAATTGAACGAACACATGATGTTCCATTGCCCAGCTCTCGGGGGACCAGAACTCAGGCTACCCTGGAACTTAGAGGTAAAGGGTAAAATTGACCACTCATAAGCGGGGAGTCAATGTGGCCAGAGCCGCATTGTTTGATTGTGTGAGAGTTCCTTGATGCGGTTGCTTTGTTCAACCGACATCAGTAGTTTACCTAACGGAAAAGACTCCTACCGCGCTGCTGTAGGAAGCTAACCGAGAGATATGGCTGACTACCAGCCCAGATTAAGGCTCCAAGCACTTTAATGGTGGACAGGTAGTTGCTGGTATTCAGCAGCCTAGGCTTGGCAGCAAATTGCTGTTTTTGACAAGATAAATTAATTATTGATAGTCATATATGTTTTAGTAGTTGAGTGTGTGCGACTACCCATTTTAGTAATATATGACAAGTGGGCGGTGGGACACGCAAGCGAGTGGTTTATGGTACCACGCTTATTCCGCTCACGCTTTTCGGTTAGCTCTAGAAGCTAGTTAGGACACTGGTCGCTAAACTGTTTCGTGGCTCAGTAGCCACTTGTGGCACAGACATTCGGTCTTATGCTTTAGGGCGGGAGAAATGCCAAGCAAACCAAACCAAATAACCTCTTCTACATCCAGAAAATTCTTTCTCTTAGATTTTTCTTCCTTCTTGGGAATAAGAAGATGCAGTGGGCTAAGTAGGGCAAGTAAGGGGCTTGAGAAACAGTTGTTATGCCATTTTTTTGTCAATAACTGGTTGATTTTTAATGTTGGCACACTCTTAGACAGTTCTCTTTCTGGTCAACAGAAAGCAGTCATGGAACATACTTTGCCATGATGCATCTCATGTTCAAATCTTTAGTTAGGGTTCTTTGGCATGACCTATAGGAAATTCCAGTCATTTTCTCCAATTTGTCAATTGTTCTACAACAATCAAACATGATGGCATTGCACACTTTTTCAACATTTTCATCTGTTCTGGATGTTGAGGGGCGACCCAAACGGGGTTCATTTTCAGGTGACTTTTGGCCACTTCTGAACCGGACAAACCACTCATAAATTTTTGTCTGGCTTAGAGCTTCCTTCCAATAAGCTTCCCGAAACACTGATCTGTTTCTATCACTGTTTTCTTTAACAGGAAACAGAATTTGAAGTTGTCACATTGCTCCTTAAAATTTGCCATTCCAAAATTACTGAGAGCCTTACAGCTGAGACTGAGGGGCTTAAGAAAACAATCATTATATCCGCTGCGAAGGTTCCTCATAAATGTTATCTGGCCAATGAGCAGGGAAAGTGTCTAGTAAATGTACCTAGTGGGAGAGGGCAACACTGCCAAACCACTTACCTACAGAAAATAACTCTCGTTTTTCTGTGTACCCCTTCGTAATTCATTAAAAGTCAATACAGCAAGTATTTTTATTCGTATATGAAGAGTGAACTACCAAAAGAGCGTATTTATTGCCTGAATGTATGCAATAAATACTGCAGAAAATAATTATTTAATTTTGTCAAAACCCCAAGGTAGGAAAACCATAAAAAATACCAAGCTTTGAAACCACCATAATGGAATGAGAAAAAAGAAATTATGCTAAGTGACTCTGGTTAAAATAAGTGATTAAAAAAACCAATGTAAATGAAAAAAATTATTTAAAGAATAAAAAATCTGCTAAACAAATAAAATTAAAAACAAGATATACATTGTATACACAGTGTATCATGAAGTTCTCCCAAGAATTTCTTAACCTATTCTACTCATGTAAATAATGGAAAAGTTCTTATGTCCTAAAATTTGATCTATTGCTGGGAAAGATTTCGCTTGGATTTTAGCTGTCCCGGTAAAATGAGGTTGTACTGAAATTTTGAATGTTAATTCAGGGACAGAATTAGCGATTTATTACGGTTTTTGACCTGAAAATAGGTCCCACAACCATATCTGCAGTAGTTTTTGAGAAATCTGGGTGTGAAAATCAATAAATTGGGGAAAACCCCCTGCTTTTTGTGTTTGATGTACAATAACTTTATTAAATGGGTAATAAACACATAAAAAATTTAAACAAAATTTGTAGAGAATTTAATCTGAACAAAATGGTGAAGATAAATTGAATAAAAAGAAGTTAGAAAAATAGATTTTTATTCAGAAACAGTAAACTACTACATTTGTCAGAAAAGTAGTTATTTAATGTAAATAAACAACATGTTTCCAACATGGAAACAAACAATACTTTTGATGAAGGAGACAATCTTCTAAAAAGTGAGTGGAATCAAATTTAATATTTTACAGTCTCTTCAAGAAACAGATCTTGATCTTTATGTAGGCATCATCAATGGTCTAGTTACTTTGACAACAATGCTATCATGGAAAGTATTTTCTCAAAGAACAAAGAAAAGGAAGGAAGTAAAGAAAATGATGAAACTGAACCAAAAATATATTTCCCATTCAACAAAGAAGCGTCACTTGCTATTCAGCTACTTTCTACCTATTTCTGATGTCACAATATAAATTAGAATTTTTAACAAGTTATAAATACTGAAATTAAAATTGAAGATATGTAATACAAATCCAAACCCCACAATCAAAACTTACTATTTTAGTCAAATATAAAAGTTTTCTTCAGACTCGGTAATTAATAAAATGACTTAGTTTATTTTGATGTATTGGGATAAATGATATTGTGTAAATATTATTTTAATTTTTTTATTTTGTCTGAATTTTGCATTTTGGCATTGAGTTTTTGCATAATGCTATATTCTTTACCAGAATACTTTGCTTAAAATTACATTATTAAAGGAAGCACTTTCAAAAATTGCTATCTTCATTTCTTTGGGAGTAAGTACATGATTCTCTTCTTTATGTTCAGTTTTTTATTTGTGTAATGAAAATTCTTATTAGAGTTTCTTTACATTAAAATTCTAAAACATTA
This sequence comes from Lycorma delicatula, assembly GCF_047948215.1. NCBI lineage: Eukaryota > Metazoa > Arthropoda > Insecta > Hemiptera > Fulgoridae > Lycorma > Lycorma delicatula. The sequence goes on from NC_134455.1 coordinate 30,626,970, forward strand.
TCCCATTGTAAGTAGGTTGAAAATGCATGGATTTTTCAAGTATTTAACTAATATTATAATGAGAATCAGTCAATTTGATGCTGTTAGAGCAAAATAAATCTGATTTCAAATGTCATTTCTTTCAATAAACAAGCATCTGCTTTACTGAGTTTTCTTCAAACAGAATCATAATCGTAGTTGTTTAAGGGTTGTAATAAACTGGTTTTTTATCCTTTTGCTTAGTAATTTTGTGTATATAAGAATATAGTGTTATAGATACAGAAACACCAGTTGCTACTGTCTTGTGTTCTTGATAATTTTTTACTGGTATTGTAAAACAATTCTTTCACCTTCTTTTTTGTAGATGTTGAAACACTGGCTGATTCTTTAAAAGCTTGTTTATAACATTTTTTATAAAAAACTTTGGGTCAAACTGGAGACATCACATAACTTACTGAGACAGAGATATTGGGAAAATTGTTTTCAACAAATTATTACAAATACTATATTTTTTAAATAATATGTAGAATATATTCCAAAAAAAAAAAAAAAATCAACATATAAATAGATAAATCTTGCTTAAAGAAACAAACAATTCAGAGTACTTTATTAGTATAATAAAAAAAAGAAAAGAAAACAGTTACAGAATTAACTGAATTTATTTTGGAAGTGAAAACTTCTTTAGGCGCGTTGTGTCAGAATATTTTTATCTCTATATTTTTGTAAACGTAATTTTGTTAATTCTTTTTCGTGTTTTTCTTTCATCAGACATTTCTGATCGTGAAGAATTGCTCTTTTGCCTTTCTCTATATTGCTGAACACGCAATCCTATTAATTCATTAGAATGTTCATTTTTTTGAAAAAATTTTCTGTTATGCCTTTCTCTATACCACTGGTTACAAAATCTTCTAAATTCTTTTGAATGTTCATTTTTAGCCATTACTTTGTCACTATTTTTTTCATAATTACTGTCATTCTCTTCATGTTTTCCTTTTTTGAATATTTTATAAGTCAAATTTTCATCTTCGCTTTCATCGTCAGTACCTCTTTTGCGGCTGTTTATTAAACTATAACATCTATTTTCATTTTTCTCCATAACTGATCCTAATAAAATATTTTTTTAAATTATTATAAAGCTCAGTCAGAATATATATACTATAGCCTATTATAATATTTTACAAGCACAATTCTATATGAATTAAATGTATACAAAGGAAATTTTTATTATGTATTAATTTATAATTAATACAATAATAATATTAATTTATAATTTATAATTAATATTGGGCTTCAATAATTCATACACAGAACATGTTAGTTTAACAGTTATGAATCTAAATGACAGCAAGAGCATTAGAATGAATGCTCAAAACTGCTACAGAAACATGGGAATAATCAAAACAATTGGTCAGCTTAACATACACTAAAACAGTAATAAATAACATACTTCAAACAAGGTATGCTAACAACAACCTATATAACTATAATAAACAGTCACTACATGTGACAACTTAATTCACTTAAATTAAGATAATGCATTTCTTTCTTTTGGCTTATGAGTATAAATGATACAATGATGGTGTTATGTTAATAATCTAACAAGTCCTCGAGCTGTCAATATTTCTTATAGTTTTAAACAGGAAAGACAAAAAAGATATTGCTACTCAGTTCCAACATAAATTTTGGGATTCATAGTCATGTATTTACTTAATTTGTAGAATTGAATTCATTTATTACATGTAAAATTGTTACAGTCACTACTCTCAACTTTCACTTTGTGTGTATATATTTCTCAAAAGAATGTGTGAACTCTTTTAGTTTTTCAATATCAAATAAATGAATACTCATGGTGAGGGATTAAGAAATATTATGGCATGTATGAATGGAACAACTGCATCAACATCATGTATAGACTCGTTATCCAACTCTCGTGCCAAGATCAGAGTACACTTGGAATTAATTTCAGTGTAATACTGAGATTTGCACTATTTGACTAATTTCAAGTACAGGAACACAAATTAATTTTGATTTTTAAAGTCCTACTCTCATATTTTATAGTATCAATGATGCTGAAAGCTACTAAATTATTTTAGAGCATAATTAATATATTGACACAGTCTTTAACACTGTAAATATTCTCTTAGTTCTCTGGCTATAAAGTTGGAATTTTGATCCTGCCAATATTAAGAGTGTGGCTAACCAGAGAATGTGTGAGACACTTACAGTTAAGAGACAAACAGCAATTAACAAAAGGCTGGAAAATCATCCCAATCTTTATCCTGGACATTTATTGGAAGAAAAAATATTTATATTTTTGTGATTTTAAATATCCATATTTAAGCTTCTTGAGTTAAAACTTATTTATAAAATAACATATACAACATATACTGCTGGGTACATTTGAGATTGTCTCCAGAAAATAACAGAAATAGCTGAAGTTGTCATTTGGTAATATACACAGAAGTAAAGCAATAAATTCTTTTATTTAATTTTATCTATTTTATAAGCTTGTAAGGGTCATTTAGAATTCTGTTCAATTTAACAACAGATAAGCATAAAAAGAACATATACCCACAAACATAAGTTTGTACAATACAAATGAGTTGAGGATGCATCATAAAATATATCATTTTGTGATTCTAATGATCCATACAATATCAATACTTTATACTGTATTAGTTCATGTGTAGAGACTTCACCAAACTGATCTAACATTTGAAAAACAAATTTTGGTTTTTTAATTCAAATTTATTTAAATTTCCTGCTGAATAATAAGGTCTATATGCGTTCTCAATTTTTTTTTTACACACCCTATTCAGTAGGTTTATGCAGGCTAGTTTATCTGGATCACCTACTTTTAAAGAGTATGGCAATGTGATTCCACAGTTCTGAGTTAGAGATTTGTTGTTATACTTCAATATGTTTAAGAAAAATCATCTAAATTATATAACTTTAATAAATTTTTATCTCTTAATTAATAAAATGTGTAAAAATTCTATTCAAACACAACAGTGATCTTACAGTGATGTGATAATAGGAACTGATGTTTTACTAAATCATCATTTACAATTATTTCAATTTCTACAACAGTAAATGCTTAAAAAAATATTTTTATTGGTAATACTATCTAATATTATAATTATAATATTATTTTTAATAAGGAGAACAAAATTAATGAAGAAACATGTTTTTATTTGTAAAAAATATAATACATAGTGCAAAAACTATTATTCTTACAGAAACTAAAAAAAGTCAATTAACTTATAAAATTTTAACTTCATTTTGTTATGTTAAATTAAGACAAGATGTATTCTTCAAAATGATGTGACAAAGAAAAATTGTATGAACGTGTAAGACACTTGAACTCACCATAGAATTATTATAAGACTGTTGCATACAGTTTTGTGATTCCACTGGGTTGGGCTGCACTGTAGTTTTTGTTTGTTGGCAAAACATATTTCCTTTATGATCTAAATTATTTATGTTTCATTCGCTGAGTCATAAATTACAGGATGTCACCATGCTAATTCAATAAAAACTGTTCTCATTTATATTTTATAATAATAATATTCTGAATGTAAAATAAATTAAATAATAAATGTGGAAAATAATAAAAAAATACATACAAAATATAAAGTTATCTAGAAAATATAAAATTAAAAAAGAAAAAACAACGTAGCATATGGTATTATGCAATTTAAATTTAAAGATATTGTTAATAATTAACTTTAATTTCACTGTTTGCATACCATCTATGCACTGAGTAGTAGTGTACGGTACTAACATGGACCAGTTAGCAAGTTAATCATTAACTTATGAGTTAATGGCTAGTGTTAATACCAATGAAAACATAAATAGAACAAAGAACAGATGCATTAATATTAGAAAAAAACAAAAATGCTAATGAATGTTTGGTTTTAAACAATAGTGATAATGTTGTTGAATCCAGTGATTCACAAAAATAATAAAAGATAACCTCAGGACCACAAAAGATATTTCTGTCATGTGAAAACACTACAGAAAATATTTTATTGATCTTTAAAAGCAATATAATAAAACAAAACTTCACCTGTTTATTAAAATCCATGCAAAGAACTAAACTACACATTGAATGGACAAATGACTTCACATTAGTTCAGATTCCATTTTATTCTTCAACCAATTATTCTTCAACAAATATTTTATTTGCTTTTAACAAACTTCTTGTTAAATGATTATTAACATGAATTCTAACAGAGAAAAATGTTATTATCAGTATTTACAATAATGAAGTATGATTGAAGAAAAACTAGAACATTGGTATATGAATTTATAGCTGCATTAAAATAATGGTACCAAGAACTTTATATAAATACTATCTTGGCATGTCAGTACAAAAAAAAAAATTGAACTTAATCTAAACCTGCACTACAACTATCATATTTCTTGGTTACAACTTTCTTATTACTGAGGAAGGAAAGAAATTTTTTGACAGCGCAAAGGGATCTTTTTTATTGAAAACTGCTTTTATCACAAAAAATGTGCACAGTAACAAAAAGATATTTTTTTGTTTCTACCATTATGGTAGTTTTTCTATTAAATTTTTGTTCTGTGTAATATCACTAACATTTAGATATTGTTGATCCACAGAATTTTACAAAATTACATGCTTTCATTTCTTGTGTCAATTATGAGTATCTAAACTTTTCTTAAAACCTGCACACAGATATTTGGTATGATATGCTAGAAATAAAGGAATTCAATGCAGGTAAAGGATTATAGCAAATTATTTAAAGTGAAATAAAGGTAATTTTTAATACACCTTATTCTAGATTTTACTTGTGGTGAAATATAATGTCTTAGTCAGGTAACAAAGTAAATAATGTAAATCTAAAAAATAAAACAACTGTTTATAACACTGTTTTCCATTTCTTAATAGTTTTTAATAAACTTTCCGTTAAATTGTTGTTATTATTATTAAATATGAATTCTGATACAGGAAAATCTTATTATCATATGTAAAAACTAAAGAATTAAAAACTGTAACATGGGATTAAAAATTTTTGACATAAACCAAACCAGTTTGAACTATGACAAATCATTACTAATGCAAATATTAAAAAAAAAATGCTAATAGTTGTTTTATTTACTTACAGTAACAACAAAATATAGAAGACACACAATGAAAATAATTTATTTAACATTTTACAACATGTACATTAACAGCTCAAAGTTATTTTTCATACTTGTAAAAACTTTTTTAATGTTAAAAATCAGGTACGGTGAAAAAGCTAAACTTTTGCATATTTAATCAGTCAATTTATCTAGTAGTAAAATATTCTAACATTAATTGTACAATACATAATTATTAACAAAAAATTATTTACAAATACACACTTTCAATTCAAAAGCTATGAACTACAATAAAATTAATTTGTAAAAAAATAAAATAATTGTGGTATAAGAGCTATTGATATTAATATAATTTGAGGTAAGTTCTAAAATTTAATCTAAAGATATGAATTCTTATTTGGACGTTTAAATTTCTAAATGTTTAATTTTTATTAACACTGATTTACACATTTACAACTAGACTGCATAATTTAACATTGTTGTTAGTCTTATTCATTAAAAGCAATATAAGTTCATTAAGCAATAATAGTAATCATTACAAGAAAAAGAACCCAAAATCTCAAATTTTCGTAGTTACATGAAAACAAATATTTTTTTTTTTTGTTGTTCTTTTACTAACTCTAATATATTTATGATTAGAAGTCTTACTTGTATATAATATTACAAATAATATAAATACATTACATCAAAATATTTTATTATTTTTTTTTTTTTAAACAGTGGTCACTGTGAAATAATCTGTCTTTATGATCAATGATTGAAATGTGATGAAATTCGGATCTAATTTTCTTACAGTTATTGGTTGCAGACAGCTTTTGTAGGATGGAAACTAGAGGGAAGAAATCAGCAATCTACGTAACTAATGACATTGAAAGTTCAATGATGAACCTCACTGAATCAGCAGGGAGTATTATTATGAAATGATTGCAGTATTATTAACAAGTAATAAAATCAAAAACTTTAAAAAACCCGTTTTAATGAAACATATCTACTGCAGCGCCCCCTGGCAGCTTATAACTGTAATCTAAGAACCTGCTCTGAGGTGACACCTATGTAATGCAAAAAACCGCATCAAAATCAGTTCAACTGTTTTAGAGAAATACATCTACTGCAGAACCCCCTGGTGGCCTACAACCATAAAACTAACCTACGAACCTGCTCTCAGGTGATACCTGTGTAATGCAAAAAATTGTATCGAAATCGGTCCAGAAGTTTTTGAGGAAAACAGTAATATACATTCACACACACACACACACACACACACACACACACACACACACACACACACACAACCTCTTAGCCCGAACCCATATACTGCCTCCGTTCTGTTGTGGGTAAAATGCTAATCTTAAAATTTTTCAGATGTTCTGTGTAGGTCACTATTTATGTCTCCTCACTGAGTATCCAGTATGTAAATGTAATAAATAAGGTTCCCTCATAAACGTGTATTCATCAACAACACAGAATATAATGAACAGTACTGAAAATGGATACTAAGTAAAAGATTTTTTAAGTCTATTTACCACAGTAAGCAAAGTGACAGCCTATGTAAAATATTTTAAAGATTATTTTTAATGGCAGTTCCAGTTTAAGCAGGAGTTTATGCCCTAAAACTGTAATTGTGGTATAAGTCTAAAAGAGTCAGGAAAACATTCATTGGAATTCTGGAAAAAATAGTATAATTTTTGACTTGTACCTGAAATGGGATATACACATTGAAAACTTGCATTAAAACTTAAAGTATCTAATTTTTAAGTTTTATAAAATCAATGGACTGAAAGATAAAGATTAATTAAAAAAAATTATTCTGCTTATGCACAAACTGTGCTCCAATGTGGAATAAGAGTATGGGATGGGGCTTTTGTCATACACTTTAATAAAATATTTATAAAACAAAAGAATATAATTAAAGTAGTACTTGGTAGAACAATACTCATAATACAATTTAAGTCATTTAGATAACTATGTTGAACCTCATACTGATTTAAGTTGTGCAGAAGACAATTTTATTTTATTAGTAATAACTTAATAAATCTTATTCCCGAGAGATTCATTGAAAAAAAATCACCAATTCTCTTGTTAAACAAATGGGTTAAATTACAATGGGTTAAATGTAACAATAGTCTTTCAACACTAAATTAATTAACCCCTTGCAAGCTGCATGTATTCGGAGATAACAACAATAATTTTACATACTTGTGCTAATATATTTATATTAACATTAGGGTGTATTATTTATTTATATTACTGATGTAATTATTATGTTTATAAAATCATCCTTTTTCAAAGCTTATTATATAAAAATGGGTAAATCACCTCTTTTCATTGAACTTCATCTAAACAACAATGATTGAATCGGCAAAGTAATTTTTTTCTTTTTTTGTAACATTGCTACTTGTTTCTCTTATTTTGTTACTTGAACTATACTAATTGCTGGCATTCAAGATTTGCTTTACTGGCAAAGCCCATATTGCTAAAGAAACTATGTTTAATATTATTTTCCTTCATATTATAATATACTGTTAATTATTGTACCTGTCGAATGTTGTAAAATAAGGCAAATAAATAAAATACATTTTAGCTAGCATTTCTTGACAGTTCTTTGTTTCCATTCTCCACTGTATCTTCATTATTAGACTCAGTAAATTACAACATTTTTTTAAATGTATGATGATAATACTTAAATAGTTTTGAAATCAACATTTGAATTTTTGGAATATTGAATTTTTTTGCTAGTATTTTCAAGAGAATAATATGTTAAATAAATTTTATCCTGTTAAATTTTATATCATTTCGTGCAGAAATTTTATAAAAAGTAGTTATTGGGAATTTTTTCATCAATAATTTGTATGTGAATGTGAAATTTTATCAAAATCTAAGTATCATCATTCACAGTCATCTATCATAACTTAAGATAAATTACACCATATTAATTTCTTACTAATAATATGTAGGAACATTAATAACATTATAGTTTGGCAATAGACATTTGGTAGAATAGCTAGTGAACTATTCAACCATGTATTTATTAAAAATACTAATCACTACTTTCTCATGATGATTCTAATTATATAATACAAAACAGTTGATAGCAAACTGAAGGACAACACATACATTTTTTGTTATAAATAAAAAAAAAAGATAATTCAGAATAGTATTTTTGCTAATAAAGTAAATAAAAAATAATAAAGCTTTAAGAAACAAATAAGTGATTTTTATTTTTAATTACAAGGCTTTATGGACACTATAAAGATAAAATAAAAATATAATTCAAGTAGCAAATTTAAAAGCTAATTTAAAAACAGAATGAGACTATTGTCAGAAATAAGGGAAAACATAAAAAAAAAACATTAATAATAATTAGGGGAAAATTAAACTTTTTCCAGTCTATCCATGGAACAAAATGTTCTTAAATTTACATGCCCACTTTTTCTTTTAATAGTTTAAATCTCTTTATGGTATACTATCTATAAAGCTTTCAATCAGGAAAGTTACTCAGTTATGAAAAAAATAATAAAAAGACAACATTTTCCAGGAACTGATGCTTAAAACAATTGGGGCTTCTTTAGTTTTGTGAACTGGTTAAAAAATTCAGGACTACATTGAAATTTTTGTGTAATCATTAAACTTCAAAATATCAGGTAAAATAAAAAAAAATTAATTCAAATATATATTATATGAGTATATCTAAAATGTACATTGTATAATTCAAAATACACTCGATTGCAAATATTATTTTAGATATAATATTTTACTCACTTCAAAATATATTAAAGAGCTAAACATAAAAATCAAATTCAAATGTTATAATTGGAACAGTAATAACTACTAGCAGCACAGGTTGCTGTAAATACATAATAAGTAGCTGCTAGCAATCAGAATCCTTATTCTGACTGAATGTCCTTACTCCTAGATGAAGTTCTACTTCCAGAAAGTCATGCTAATTTTTTCCCTTTAAATATTAATATATTTTATTAAAGTGCATAAAGCAGTTCTAATTTTTATGATAAAATTGCTCTAGTAACTTCTTCCTAAATAGATAATTTATAAATAACATTAAACATTTTAGTGTTATAAAATGAAAAAAAAATCAAATTATTAAGCATTACAAAAATAAATATCTCTAAATTAATAGATCTGGAGGTATTTGTCAGTCATTTATTCATTAAACATATATATATTCATCAGCTATTTATGAAAATAAACACTCCTTAAAAAAAAAAAAAACAACTGAAGTGTACAATTACTTATAATAAAAAATTTACTGAACAATTCAACCAGTATCTGATCCAGTCGGTAAAGAGACACTAAAGTTGCAATGTTTTGTTTTAATATGGCATTTAAGGTTATCTCTCCTAGTAAACACTTGAGCACAACAGGGGCACTTTAGATTCTGCGGAATGTGGCTGCGCCTGTGATGCCATCGATTGGTAACTGTTTTGCCACACAGACGGCAGAGGTAGTGAAATGATGAGACACGGTCAAACAATGCATCATATTCATCACGTTGGTTAGAGAACCCACCTTGTGATGTCCGGTTCTGTTCGAACAACAGTGCTGGAACAGATAGACCACAGAGGAGTGTTATCGACCACGTGGATATAAATTTACATATAGACTCAACTTTTTACTATTTTTGTGAAAATCTATAGTATCATAATTCATATTAAAAGTTTTATATTAAATTTATATTTATAAATAAAAAACAAAATTGGAGATTTTAACAAATGCCAAATTTATAAAATAAACTACAATAAAATGTAAAATTTAAATCAAAATTGTGAAATAAATTCTTCTACGATTTGAAAATTACAAGATTTTTGAATATCAAGAAAGTAGTAATCTACAAATGTAAAAGGATGTTAAAAACTGTTTAACATGTTGCAACCCACTGCAATTTTTTTTTCAATAAAAAAATTAAATTTTAAATTAATTTTTTTAATTTTTTTTTAATAAAAAATATATAAATATGTATTGTTTATGTTAAAGATTACCTACACATTTAAATCTAAGTTTATAATTTAATTCTTATTTAAATAAATTTATTGATAATGTTAACAATCCATTATTAAATAATTAAAAAACACTAAATTACATGGTCTTTCAAGGATTTATTATCAGGTGATCCAATCATATCATGAATTAATTCTAAAACAGGACTTAATTCAAATGACCTATCTACGGAATCACCTTTACTAGCTAGCTACTAATTCTGAAATTTATTTGCAGTGTTCTGAAAATAAAATGCATTATGGGCTAATTAGTTACTGAACGGACTATACTTAATTTTTTGAACTACAAGAAAATTTGAACTTAAAAATTGCGAAAAAAGAGCTATTTAAAATCTGTCAGAATCATGAATAAGAAAAAAAACAAAACAATAATAACAAAAAAAAACTTACTCTGATTCAGATAGGAGTGAGAGAAGCATTTAGTCTATTATGATTGTTTTGATCTTGTTCATACTTGAAGCAATACAGGAATATAAGGTAATTTTATGAATAGAGAATCTGAGAAAATAATTAAAAATTTTAAAATTCGCTAATGATATTACTTTTTTTCAGAAACCAAAAAATAAATTGGAAGAAATACTAAATGGTATGGGTTTACTGAAAAGACAAATTTATTTTGAAGACAAATAAGATTAAAAATAAACAAAGGAGGATAATGAGGAATTAAATAGTAAGATAGTGGAACACAACATACCAGAAATTGCAGAATTTCTTTTTAAGTAGTATAGACACAGAAGTATAGTGAAGAAATCTGACACCAAAACCAGACTAGCACAATCAAGGAAAAAGGTTTGCCAGTATCAAATACAGGTCTAATAACTATAAAAGAATTTTTGAAAATATTTGTGTATGATGTAGTAATTTAAGAGTATGAAATGTGAACTATAGAATAAATTAGGTGGGTTGATAAAATTTCAAATGAAAAGGTCCTAAGATGAACAGAAAAGCAGAGAAAATTCTGGTAGAATATTGTAGGTAATCTATGTTAAGGGTGGAAATAAAGATAAAAACTGTACAGAAAAGCAAAGATGGTGTATAAAATAGATGATTGAGAATGTAAGATATAGTGAATACATTGAGCAAAAATTTAGCAAAGAGAAGAAAAAATGAAGAACAAGAACCAAACAACCAGCCAACTGGATGACTGACTAACTGAACAGGCTTGGTTAACTGTCATTGACCATGTTGAAGTTTTTTAAAAAAAAATTAACCATTTATTTTTATTGACAGGATCTTCTTCATAATCTGTCAACATATAATATAAATTTTTATATTACTAACATAGTGGAAGAAATATCTTTTTTTGTTTTACTGCAACATTAAAATTTTAGCAATTTTTATTGTATAAAATTTTTTAAGATTGTTGGTTACTCTGGCAAATAAATCTTATGAATCTTTCACTCAGTATCCAATTCAAAAGTGTAGTCTACACTGGTTATAAACTCAAAGTTGTATATAACTACAGATAAGCATTCTGTGAACTTGCCATCAGGTTAAAGATTTCTTAGTATTATTTTTTCGTACCTTATTTTACATTATTATCTTATTAAAAGAGGGCATGCACCTCAGTCAAATTTCCTAATTAAACTTAGCTGAAGTTTAAACCTACGGCGCATTTGAAAAATCAAAATGTTTTAAATTCATCAAATAGGATGTTTGAAAAGAATACATAAACATACTGAAAAAATGGTAGCATTAAAGATTATGAGTATAGACCAGTTTTAAATAAAAAATACATATCATTTAGTCAACTAATAAAAATAAATATTTACTAGTATATAAAAGTAAAATTTAAAAATCATTTAATAATCTATACATATGAGAACATAAATTAAAATTATGAAAAAATAGATGGTTTTATAAAATATAATACCAGTGTTATTATTTAAATTAGAGCATGGAATATTGGAAGAGCGATTAGAAGTGGTAGTCTAGAGAATCTAAAAAAAGGGAAAACTGATAGGTTAAATTTAGATAAGTAGGAATGAGTGAGAAATGGAAAGATAACCAAGATTTTCAGTCAGGATAGGACTTTTCAGACAGGTAGGTCAGGGTAGGACTCAGGATTCTTAAGACTAAATTATATTAAGAAAATGCAGTAGTAGCAATTCTAATGAGCAAGATGCAGTAAAGTAGTTATTATAAGGAGAGAATAATAAATATCACAGTGAGATAACTATTTTACTTCGGGTAGACTCAAAACCTATGTCAATAACAATACTACAGATCTAAATGTCTACATCTTAACAGAAAATTAAGAAATAAATGACCTAATCCAATGTGCAGGAAGGTTGGTTTACTTAGTATAAATGTAGTGAAATAATTGTAATGGCAGACACTGTTATATGCCTGTGTGTATCCTCTTGCTTATCAGATTATCGGCAGGAAAAATATCATTCATTAAACAATATTTAACGTAAAAGAACATTTGTTGGTTAATGTCCCATCTAACACAATATCAACATAACCTAGTGCTCGCTAACCTTGTTTAATTAACCTTAAATATTAATAATTTATATTATTAATATAAACTATTCATAATAATAGCTGGGAGATTAACACAAAGCAAGACTAAACAACACTGAAAGCAAGAAAATACAAGTTTTCAGGTAACATCTAAAAACAAGTTGTTGCAATAATACAGAAAAACCTAAAATAAAACTGAAAAGATCTATTTCTAATAAAATAATAATTGTGTAAAATAACATATCAATAAAAATAAGGTTAGTGAGCAAAGCAAGCATTAAGTTATGTTGACATTGTATTATGTGGGACATTAACAGATAAGTAGCTAGAAAAGTTCTTGAAATTTATAAAAATTAAACTGACAATAGAAACAAACTGAAAATAGAAACAAACTATTTCTGGCCAAAAAAGGGTGGTGGTGCCTCTGGCATATTTTTGAAATTTTATAGTGGTATACATTGTACACATTTGTGAGGGCTAACAGTAGATTAAACAGTTAGTTACATTAAAACTGGATAACCACTTTACAAATGACAAATGAACAGATTTTAATTTTAAATAAACAAATAGATAAACCTTTTAGGAAGGGTACAAACAACATTTTTCACCAGAAATAATATGTTGACTTAATTGAAAAATACAATTGACAATAAAGAGAAAAATTTGATAATTCTTTTAAAATTAAATTATTAAAATATGCAGCGCCTTAAAATTCTCACTTTAAAACTAACAAAATAAATTACACAAATTTCCTAGATAAAAAAAGTTGAAGGAGATTCATAAAGAAAGCCAAACACAAATAACAATGCCATCAAATCATATGAAATGATTTCTTATTCAAACATAATTCTTTTAAAGACTTACTAATGGTAAACTCGTCATTGCAAATCAACTGATTTTGATGTAAAGAGTTCTAAGGTTCAAATCCTAGGAAAGGCAATTACATTTATACGAATTTGAATACTAGATCATGGATACCAGTGTTCTTTGGTGGCTGGGTTTTCAATTAACCACCCATCTCAGTAATGGTCGACCTGAGAATGTACAGGACCACTTCATTTACATTTATACAATTTACTCGTGCATACCCTCCTCATTGGAACTCTGAAGTAATACCTTGCGATGGTTCCGGAAGCTAAACGGGAAAAAACTATTAAAGATACTTCTACTTTTAGTAGGTTGACTTTCATAGAGCCTTTTCTCTCTTTCCTTTTCTTGACCTTTTATATAATTATCTTCAGATACAAATACAGAGATGCAACTCTGAATAAGTTGGTGGTTTGCGATTTCGAGGATCATTAATAAATAATAAGATCAAGTGAATAAAGATAATTCTGTGGCACACTATATCTTTAATTGAGGATTTGCTTCTTCTAAGGTACTTCCAGTAGGAATGAAATTTTAACTATGTTTAGACTTGGTAAGGTTTTACTTTAAATACAACTGTAAACAACTCATTTGATAACATAGTAACAAAGCTTTTAATTTAAAGGTGAAGAAACAAACCTGCTTCCATAAAAAAATTTATAAGTGAATTTTTACACAACAAAACAACTGTTGTTTACAAAACTTCAAGGGAAACAATGTGTCAGTAGTTTTTCCTATACCATACTGAAGAGATGTTAATAAAATTTTGTCAAATTGTTTTTAAATAAATTTTAAGTGTATTTTGAAAAATCTTTTAAATATGTATAAATTACATACAGTAATAAAATTGTCATATAACTTTTTAAATAAAGTCCAGATCCTTTCTTTTGTTTAGAAATAACAACAAAATATTACGGCAACTGCAAAATATTCAACTGAAAAGGTTCATTAATTACATCAGTTTGTTGGGCAATAACACAAACTATGACTTCCTTTAATATAATAACGGGAATTTCATCAAAACCAAATGAATGTCTACTATCACAATACAGATTTATAACTTTCTGTATGACAAAAGAACAAAATTTACATAGATTCATTTATAAAACTTCATGGTGAATGACCTTATTTGAAATTGATCAATATTACTCTTGTTTGAAGTATAAGAAAATAATTTATAAAATTCTTCTGCTACAAGTATAGGACATATGGTAGTGTAAACAATCTTGTTTCATCTGTCATATATAACACATATATTATAGTAATCAATAGATTTATAAATCAGTTATATAAAAAAATTAAACTCTATAAACATCTTAGGTAGAAATGTAAGTAACTAGTGATGATTGCAACTCCACATAAGTAGGTAAAGAAATAAATAATTTAAAATAATTATATTCAATAAGAATTTTAAACTATTTAAAAAAAATTTTATTATAAGAACTAACTATAAGGTAGAAGATCTGATACAAAATATTCCCCCTAGAATGTTACAATTTATGAAAATAGATCAAAAATATTGACTTATAAAAATAACAAATAAATTAAAAAAATAATAATAAGTTAATCACCAAAAAAGGCAGATTTTCTCAAATGGTTTGAACTTCAAACATACTAGAAAATGGGTAAACTTATTAAGTTGGCAATATTTGCTATATGTGTAGGCACAAAATAACTCTTTAAAACTACTGTTACAAGCAGCATTATAGAAGACACAGAACGGCATATATAAATTATACACAATGATTTATCTGTGTAATCTTTTAACAGTACACTGTTGTACAAGTTTTGGAGATAGGATAGGATACCTCTCCTTTGAGAGGTATCCTATCCTATCTCCAAAACTCTTTAGTTTCACACTGAATATGCTTTGTTGGTAGTTAACTATACCATATATACCGTTGTTTTGGTGGTTTGAAAAGTATTACCAATAAACATATTACATATATAATTAGTTTAAAAAAATACAATTTCCACAAAGCTGCATAATATTTAACTAATAGCTTACCTGAAAACAAAAAAAAAAACAACAGATAGGGCAAAACGCATAAATTATTTATTTACCTTTTTATAAATATCACAAATTTTTTAATTCATTAATTGCTTAAACTGAACTCGCATATTAATTAATGAAATTAAATCATAACTACATTATTAATTAAATATTGTATCATTTCTAAAGCTATCAAGAAATTTCTTCTTAGTAGTACTACTCATTTATTCTGAATGAATAATTAGTATAATTGCTCATTAATTTAAAATTATACTACTACAAGGATAATTATGCAATGGTAATAAACTTAGAATGAACAGCAAATATTTTCTTAAAATAAATGAATTGTTTCCCTAAATGAATATTGTAAAGACACATTATTTAGTGCATGGTATTATTTATGTGTAATGAGTATATAATGCATTTTTTCACAACAGAAAGTACATAAACTTGAACCTTTTTTGATGAAATAAGCAGTTCCAGTTAAGACTAGTTGTCTCTGAGAGTAATGATGCTTATTATACATCCAGTATCTGTAGTAAACAGTGCAAAGAAATTACTGGCATTGATGAATCCACATAGATTCTGGTGGACTTAGCATTCTGATGTGCAAGGGTATACTTATCTCAGCAAAGAAGGTAACAAGAAACCAGTTCTCATTCCTGAATCCCCTAAGTACTATGGCACAGGATGCTTGTTTTTTCTTAGTAATGGCTGTGATATTTTTAAAACTAACTTTTGTCTTTAAAAACAAAAAGCAAATTTTATGACCAGAAGTGAATCATCTATTACTATGATGGATATGATATCTAACAGACTATTCATTTCATAAAATAAATGTCATGAACTAACAACTATAAGTGTTTATTCTAGGGACTAGGAATGAGTACTATTTTTGATTCAATTGTCAGGAAATCCTATTTTTTAATTGCAATAACATATAGCTGTCCAGCAACGGATGTAGTGTCAGTGTTTCAGATTCTCATTCCTGATTCTGAATTTGATTCTTACAGGAAAACCTCATCATTATTAAAAAATAAGTTAGGAATCTACCTTGTAGCACTTAAACAATTAAAAGAAAGGTTTTTTAAAGTTTAGAATTCCAGTTTGCAGAATTTTTCATACAAATTATCTTTTTATTATTTAAAAATGTTGTAGAGTCTGAAATTCCCAATATAATGAGGAAAAAATCTTAAGAAAAAAATCTGAAGTTTTAAAATTTTGCATACACATTAAAAAATATTTTCATTTGATGAAACTGAATATTCAACAAAATTTAGTTACATTTTTATATGACTGAAGGAGAGAGGCATAGTGTTTTTTGAAAATATTTTTTAAAGTTTATGAAATAATTTTGCATCTTGATTTTTCCTTTATTACTGAATGAGAAAAAAATTGGCTGAAATGTGACTTTATTTTTCTATTTAACATGTCATGTAATTGAAATTGCTTTTTTAAAAATCTGTTAAAAAAATTGTTTTAAAAAATTCATGTTAAAAGTTTCAATAGATTGTAAACCTCAATAAACAAGCTTTGAATTAATGTCTTCTTTTATAATCTTGTCACAGTTTCAACCCTGAAGTACAGCAAATTTGAGTTAATAGAAAAAAAATAATACGTTTTTTTTTACAAAAAAACATATTTTTTTATTCTTTACAAAAAGCAGATTCTGAATACTTGCAAGAATTGAACACTGGGCTTATTAAGATTACTTTTTGACTGAAAAAATGTACATTTTTTTACCTATTATTAAAAAATACTTAAGCAAGTTTTAAGAAAGTATTCATAATTCATTTAAAAAAAAATCATAATGGCAAAAGTAGCTAAATTAAATTTATACAGTTTTACTTTTTATAATGACTATGAATAAACAGCTAAAATTTCTTGAAATTATATAACAGCTATCAGATTTTACAATGGTGGCAGAAAGGAAGCAACTATAGGTACGAGAAACTTAGTCATGCGAACCCACTCCACAACTCTATTATTAATAAGTCTTATAATAAGTGTAAGAACACCACCAACACACCTTACCCAACAACACATTACCATCTCTCATCAGCCACATTCCCTCTGTACCATCATGGCAATGGCATTAAGTAAAATAACTGTGATAAACAGCGTCCCCAACCACTGACATTGTGCAAAGTTTATCAGAACCATATGTTACCCCTTCTCATTTTCTTTATTTATCATGTTATTACTACTTTATCCAAGTAATCTTCAACTTGGGATTTTTTTTGTTCTGTATGACGAAAAAATGGATATCTACAATTAAAAACATAAACATATAAAAACCATTGGAGGTATTAAATAAAATTTTTAGCAATAAGTAAAAAGTTTAATTTTTTCTTAAAGAAATGAATATATATGGCATCATATTATTCAAAATGGCAGCTTTATTTTTTATTCTACAAAAAAAAAATTAATGATAAAAATATTTTTTCTTTTCATGCTCAACATTTTTGTATAGTCTTTTAAGTTATTACAGGTAATGTAATTTTCACCATGATCTTGGAAAATGCTCAGAAAAATACTTACTGCAGCTTCAAACTTGTTTCAAATTTTTAAACAGGTATTTACAAAATTTAAAAAAAAAGTTCATTCATTATTATCTAGTTTCTAGATTAGAATAATATCCCTGTGTGCTAATGAACTTTAATAACAACATTCTTTAAACGGGATTAATGATATTAAATTATAATACTTTAACATAAAATACTGTCCAAACAGCACTTTAAAAACTGTTTTTTTCATTACACTTTTAAAATGACAATATATATATCCCATCAATTATTTTGCATTAACTGGTTAGGGAATTTTTAGGGTAAACAAGAAATAATAAATACTTTAAACAGGGAAAATTAATTTAAATTAATGAATTATGTCTTTGAGGTAAAGACAGCAATTTGTAAATGTTTCTAATTATTAGCATATTTTTAGATAACTGCTGATGTTAATTAACTAATTTCATAAACTTTTGTTGCTTGTTCATATGGTTGAATTTTTATTTTTCATGAAGCGAATTGTAAAAATAAATGATAGATTCTTAAGATTGGTTTTATTATTGCAAACTGGATATTCATTGCAATATGATTAATGTTATAAGGTTAAACAATAATTCTTTCAAAAAATGAAGTCCCTGAAATACCGTTTTGCAGTGGTTTAATTAATCATAAATCATACCTTCTTGTCAATTTATTGTAAAATAAATTTAGTTTTAAGACTATTTCTTTTTTGCTCTTTTTTAAAATAGTAAAATTATTATTACTTCTTACTTAATGAAATTTGGATAATATTTAATTTCTATTCTGTCAGAGAAGCTCCTGTTAGAGAACTGTGAGGAATGAATTTAAATGTACTTATAAAAATAAGTAACTTTATTTTTGATAATGTGAGCCAATCAGGAGATGACCTCAAAATCATACCTTAATTTGTTAGTTAAAGAGTTTAAGTTAAATGATATGTTTTATTTTTAATAATTTTAAAACTATTTAATTTAATTATAATGTATTCATTTTCATTCTACTTTATTTATTTTATTATTTCTTGTAATCATTATAAATTTTGACCAAATAGGCTCATAAGGCTAAATGTAAGTTGGGTTACTTTATTTGCATTTTATACTTTGTATTTTATAAATTTTTTATTATGTCGACGGACGATTTTAAAACGCAAGGTTAAATTGATTTATTCAAAGACTGATGATTGTGGATAATCACGGCATTATTCATTTTTTACCAAACATTCTTTCTAAAAATAAAATTTTAATCGTAGTATGACATCATGCTAAAGTATGACAAATGTTTCCCACAGAAAGCGTTACGTTAGTGTACATACATGCACTCACACAGAGACTGAGTAATTCTCAGAAATGGTGGTGGGGTTCGACCGGTGAGACCATAAAAAAGACAGTTTGTGTTGGGATTCGTCATGGTGAGTTTGAGTGCAGTGACTTTATTCAAAAAAACTGTTCAGGAGGTTTGCAATCTATGCTTTATTTTGTATACAAGTATGAGAAACTATTATTAAAGACCTCTCCGTAAAAATACTTCATGGATCCATTAGAAAGTTACTTATTCGTTGACTATTTTATAAAAAAAATATTAAAAATGTTACATGCTATAATGACAAATTATGTTCAAAATTATAATTACAATTAATTTCAGATTGACAAATTCCGTATTAGCATAAGTATTAATAAGATGATTTGTGAAATTCTGATATGTACAAGTAGATAAGTAATAAGGGTTCTAAGAATTACAAGAATACTAATTGTGGGTGTTCTAAGTCAAATGTGTTTATTATTTGTTATTTTTTATTTTTATAAATAATGTATAAATTATTCATTGCTGTTAGTAGCATTTTTTGATGTGTTGAGTTACTGTAATGATTTTTGTAAAACTCGAGAGAGCAATCTTAGGATGTAAACTTATCAAGCAGCATAGTCTTTGTACATTGTTTCGCAAATCCCAACATTAGTAAGTTCATTTAATTTTTTTATTCTTTAAAATTTAAAAAAAATTAAAATTTTTATTTTTCTAAATAATTTAAATTTGGTGTATAGAAGCTTACAACAAAATGGCACCTGAACAGGGACCAGAAGCTTTATAAAAATGTATTTGTAATTCTTTTAAATTAAAAAAAAAGAAGAATAACTGTGTGTAAAATGGTCTATATAAACATTAACACCAATATTTTAATATAAATAATTTTATACCATAAACAATCCGTTTTCAACAGAAAATTGTAAAGCATAGTTTCATTCTAGTATAAAATAATGTTGAAAACAGTACTTGAGCTTAAAAGCTTCTAAGACGATTCTGATGATACTTTTTTATGATTTTAACATTTCACAACTTGTTCTGTCAAATATTATTTCACTAATAATATCCTATCTGTATTATACATGGTTTAACATTTTTAAACTAAGCTTAAAAACTGATCAACATTACCTCCAATGCAATACAATAAAAACAAAATAATTTGGCTCATCAGAATGTAGAGTAATAAATAATGTTTTATTTCTTTTATAAAATAAAAAAGAAAGTTTTACTGCACTTTATAATTCAGCAAATTGATTTTTAAATGATGATCGGCTAAATTTATTTCACCTTGGGTTTACATCTGAATATTTATTTATTACATTTTGGTTAATTTAGTAGATACTAATCATTGTTCTGATAATCAAGATATTAATATATTACACCTATTTAAAAAAAATATATATATATAAATCAAAGAACTGTAGTAAGGGTGTATAAATTAGTATTGATGGCATCATATTAAAAAAAAATCACTAGAAAACATATAAGGAATTTTACTAGCTTTTAACAGTATAAAACTTCAAAAAGTGTATGAAAATTAAATGCAATACAAAATATTTAGCTAAAAGTTAAAGGACTTGTTAAAATAAGAACTCTAAAACTTTAATATTAATATAATGCATAAGAGAATATTATATAAAAACCAAAACTCGTCATAATAAACAAATTCTGCTGACCCCTTCCATGAAGGAATATGTTCATACACTCACACACACACCATTTTCTTGATATATATTTTTTTAAACATAAGTAAAAAAATTACATATATAATTACCATACACTAATGATACTTTTGTTTTAGCAGGTAAAAATACAAAAAATAAAAAAGATTGAATTTTTCAATGTATAATAGAAATGAAATTTTAATCTAAATCCATATCTAAATGAATTAGTGAATAAAGAAAGAGTTTGTTATCTGAAATACCTTTTTTTCCTGTTAAGCCTCCGGGAATCACCGTCAGGTATTATTTCAGAAGATGAATGAGGATTATATGTAAGAGTGTAAGTGAAGTGTAGTCTTGTACAATGTCAGTTCGACCATTTCTGATATGTGGTTAATTGAAACCCAACCACCAAAGAACACCGGTATTCATGATCTAGTATTCAAATCCGTATAAAAGTACCTGCCTTTACTAGGATTTGAACGTTGGAACTCTTGACTTCCAAATCAGCTGATTTGCTCGTTCACTACTAGACCAACCCGGTGGGTTATCTGAAATACCTGGGCCAGAGAAACCATATTTGTTCTAAAACATCAAATCTAGAATTCATATACAGTTTCCACTAGTTAAAAACTTACAGAATTCTAACTGACAGTTTAACATGGCTAACTCAACCAACACGGCACGGCATACCATCATCAACTTCTAAAAATATTAATTAAATATTTTTAGTCTCATTGGAGTTTATTTGAATTGTGTCTTAGTCTTAAATGACGAAGTAGGGTACTTCTTCGAGTGAGAGTACACAAACATATAGGACACTGGTGTGTTTCAGGATTATGAGTTAAATAATGGTTTTTCATATGACCCACAATGCGTCCGCAAAGTTTGCATTGCGAAGCGCCTTTAGTTAACTTCTCAAAATACAATAAGTGATCATCACTCTTGCCCAGAAGTCCTCTTCTGCCTAGAAAAGAAGAAAAATAATTGTTGTCACATACAATTCAGGCTCAACTGAGAACCAATTGTTATGTAATTATTTTCTCTATTTGAAAATGAACTCTAAAACCAATTGATTTTACATGAATTAATTGAGACTATGGAAAAATGGGTAATTGTTTCAAATTTTCATTACTAAAAAAAACTGTTAAGAAAAGAGTTCATATTATGTTGGATTTTTGCACCATAAATAAACAAAAAGAAGCCAATATATGTACTTATTTTCAATCTACAACAGTAATATATGAAAACGATTTTTAGTACAAAAAATATTATAACGTGAAAGTGCAAACTATGTATAATAATAATAATAATATGTACTGTCATCAAGTTAGGATATCTGCTGACTACGCTACAACCCATTAAATTTCTTTCAATCAAAACACCTATCTACTAAAGCTGCTGAAAAAATCTAATAAGCTAGACAGAAGTAAAGAATCAAGGTAATGAAGACAGTAAAGGAAGTAGCTATTATAGTTAATCAGTAGGTTGAGTAATAAATATAATGAATTCACTCTTCATTTCATAACTTTCAGTAAAACAACCAAATTTTAGCAGTAATTTAATTTAACATTATCAATAATTCATAAAAGATGGTAAATCTATTTATCAAAGAACTAATTATGACTTCTGATTCATGTTAAATAATCTATTTATTATTACAGTTGTGGTGTTTAACATAAATACACTTCTAAAACTACAAAGGCAGATGGATGCAAGTTTTAATTTTATATTTAAAGCAATCTCTGGTAATATTAGGTTACATTTTTTTCCAAAAAAAAAGAAAAATATGTTTCAAGATCAATTTATAAAAAATTAACTGTCAGGGGAGTATGAAAAACTTTTGCATGGCACCTCTATGTAAGGAAAATACTGAATTTATATTATTTTAAAATCGAATAAAAGAGGCAAAGACTTATCAGAAAAAAAGAATATAATAGTTATGATATCAACAGAAGAGAGCAACAAAAGTATTTCTGATGCAATATGTTTAATAGAAGAAGTGGATGACAGAAAAATGTATAAGATCACATACGGCTGAAAAATAACAGAGGAGATAAATGAATACACCGTTAAAGAGTTGTCAGCAGTACTGAATCAACTGATTTAAAAATTAATGCTGAAATATAAAGAATAAATATTTATACATACAGAAAGTTAAGAAATATATACACAAAGTTCTTCAAGGATTTTCAAAACCTATTCTATGTGTGAAGGCAATGGAAAAAGTTTATGGAAACATATGTTCTAAAATGCTTTGTTTGCGAATTACGGCTAGTGAAAGATTTTGCTCAGATTTCAGCTACCTCGATTAAATGAGATAGTACTGAAATTTTTAGGATGCTAATTAAGCAGCAGAATTACTGATTTCTTATATTTTTTGACATGAAAAATCGAATAAAATTTGTCCCAGAAACGTATATACAGTAGCTTTTGAGAAATCTGCGGTGAAAACCAATAAATTTGTGTAAAAACCCTATTTTTTATGCACGACGTACAATAACTTTCTTAAATGGGTAGTAAACAAGTATTAAACAAAACTTGTACAGAATTTAATTCTGTAAAAATGGTTAAGATAAGTTGAATAAAACAAAGAAACGTTAGAAAAATTCGAATTTTATTTAAAATCGGTACACTAGATCAAAGATTATATGTACCAGTTTATAATAAATATTAAAAAATGAGCCCACCATTTTTAACACCTTTCTTGGCATGCTTCTGTTGCTCTTTTTAATTCTTCAAGGCTGTCCTTAAGTTGTTAAGCTGTATCATTAATGCGTACAATTAATTCCTCATGAGAATTAATTTTTATTTTGTATACAATATTTTTCATCCATGCACAGACGCAAAAAGTTGAAGGCGTTACATCTAGCGATCTTGGTGGTCCCGATCCTATTCTCTGGGAAATGATGTTTCAAGTGAGTAAAACGGCACAAGAGAGGTGGGGAGGCGCGCCATCGTGCGGGAAGTATACTTTGCGTCTCAGCGCTAGAGGAACATCTTCAAGCAGCTGCAGAAATTCTACTTGAATAAAATGCAAGCAGACCTCAGCATTTAAGCTGGCACAAAATATCAACGGTTCAAACGGCTGACTGTGAGAAAGGCTACACTATAGCATGAGGATTTACTTCTGCCCATGTTTGCTCATTGTGTAAGTTGCTGAGCCATCCCGAGCGAAATTTGCCTCGTCGACAAAACATACTTGTACAGTTGTCGATTTGTATTCAACCAATTGCAGAACTCCAAGCGAAGCGGACCGTCACCTGCGTGCAGATGTTGAACTGGCTGTTTATGATAAGGATAAAATTTGTTTTGTTTAAGTGTCTTGCAAATCATCGAATGAGAAACTCGATCCGCTCAGAAAGACATCGTGTATTGACGCCTGGACTGCATCGATAATAATTTCATCAATATAGAGTCCTGTTGGTCAGATCGTTCGTAGCTGGTACGAATACGAAATAAGAATCTGTTTCCCGAAGATTGCGAAAAGTCGCGCTAATTGTCTTGGGATCTGGAATCCTGCGATACGGAAAACGTATTTCCTACTCTACAGCAGCAGCTGAAGCATTACCATTACACACACTCAAAATGGATACCATGTCAGCAGCAGCAGCATATTCATCTGTTGTAAATAATTACGGCATTATTTCAATGGTAAAACCGATCGCGTTCAAACTAAAATTCACAGAAAACCTTCGCTAACGACAGCAAAGTTCAAAGTACCTAATATACTTAATGTACCTTACAGAATGATTTAAACACTAATATAGTTTTTTTGTTGTTTGTGGGCGAAAAACGCCTAATATAGTGTTGCACATTGTTGATTAACTGTTGCTATTTTATTGCAAACTTTGAAATAGTTTTTCAAATAATTTATTGTATTTCTGTCATTAATAAAACGATAATTAGCTAAGTAACTATTATTTATTTTTATTTTACAATTATGTAATTTCCAGTTTAAAAAAAAAAAATCTTTTAACCAGTGGCGGCTCGTAACTAAAATCAGTGGGGATGCTGTTCAAGAAAATTTTTTTCTGGGCCTTTTCAAGGGCATGGTTAAAAGTTTTCTGTAAAATAAAAGAACCGAAAAAATGAATCAAATAGAGTATCTGAAAGGAGGATAATAATCTAATTTTACACTTTATCATATTTAACATTCAAGAATATGGTTCACGGTTTTTAAGCACAATACACGCGAAGTAAAAAAAAAATACTTTCCACCAGCACGCCAGGGTTGGCACTGCGAGAGCGATAGTGTTCTTTCTCTCTCGCGTGCAGCTTCCTATGTGCACATGCGTACAACAGCCAAACACCACGCCACTGGAAATGTGAAGCGCACAGTTACATACAAAGATTTTTGTATCTTTTTCATAAACTGGGGGATGGCTATCGACATTAAGCTTCAGGATTTTTGTTTAAAATGTAATAATGTACTACTGCTTTTAAATAAAATCGAATTTTTCTAACTTTTCTTGTTTATTCAACTTATCTTACACCATTTTGTTCAGAATTAAATTCTCTACAAGTTTTATGTGTTTATTAACCACTAAGTTGTTGTACATCAAACATAAAGAACAGGTTTATTACCCCAATTTATTGGTTTTCTCTCCCAGATTTCTCAAAAAACTATTGTAGATCCTTATCTGCAACAGGTCCCAGAACCTTTTCTGGTACCTAATTTATTCGAGTTTTCACGTCAAAAAACATAATAAATCACTAATTCTGCTCCATAATTAACGTTCTAATAATTTTGGTACGACCTAATTTCACCGGGGTAACTGAAATCAGAGTAAACTCTTTCACTAGCCGTAACTCGCAAACGAAGCATTTTGGGACATATTTATATAAACTTTTTCCATTACTTTCACGAGTAGGGACAGCCTCCTAACGAATTGCTGTTCGTCCGTGCTTGCACGGGTGGGCGGCAGTGAGGAAGCACAGAGACTCCCAATCCCCCGGTCAAAAAAAAAATTGGAGGAAGGACCGAGTCCCGGCGGATGGGGCGGGGTCCCGGGAACGGCATAATCGGGCCCGGTTACCCCCGCCTGTGAAGTTAGAAGCTGGCAAATTAGAATAAGAAGAACCGGCGGGCCCGTTAGAGTCGCAAGGACACGCCCCTGGAATGAGCCATGTTTGACTACATAACAGGTCAAGGGGTGTAGGGGGAAAAATTATCTATAAAAGAAAAACGTTCTCACATACAAGTCTCATGTAAAACACAGGTTTACCAATATGAGAAGACTACTAGCCAAAGTAAAGAATGTAAAAATGAGAGAGGCTTAAACATATCTGAAAAGGTATAATAACTATTAAAGAGGATAATCTAATTATTAATAGAATAATTCAAGTTGATCAAGATCAGTAATTCTGATCCACTACAATCTTATAAATCATACAGATCCCTTTTAAACATCTTTTGTTTTACTTAATATCTTCTTTAGATAATGAAGAGCATACAACATTTTTTCTAAAGAAGTACGAGTACGTTGTTATGATTCGCATTGATATTTTTGAAGTTTCTTTGTGAACCTCTACAATTTCATGTAGTAAGTAAGCACAGAAATTTGGGGGAGACTTTTACTTGAGCTACAATTTCAGAGAATCTCTGAGGATTTGTGGATGAAGTTGTTCGGGCTCTTCTGGTTAATATTTACCAATCTAGTTTTTGATTCCATCAAGAACAGAAGTTTCATGGTAACCATAAAATACATCTCGACATATATTTATGCATAAGGAGGGATATTTTCCCCCTTAAGATAACTTTACTGGGATCAAAACAATTTTTGAATTTGGAAATATCTGATAATTATGATTTGGTAAGTGAATCACAATTTTCCACCTTTTCATCATTGCTAAGATATTTTTTCAAGTCACACAACATCTTGTCCTTGAAGTGTTAAGTTGAGTGCTTTTAAATAGGTGACAGTTCATTTTACTAAAAATGAAAAATTACTCAAATGATCCAACAAGGTAAAATTGCAGCTCCATAAGAAATAATAATGATTATAATACAGTAATTTCCTAAAAATAACAGATTGAAACAATTTACTTTTGTCTACTGATTTCTCATGAGTTGATTATCTACTCATCATCTCAGCTCCCAAAAGCAACAGAAACATTTATGTTTTTGCCAATGAATTTTACAACATAGTAAAATTCTTAAGTCGCATGGTTTTGATTTAATATTTAATCATATATTTTTCATCTTAGTTGTTCTGATATTTATTAACAATTAAAACTTATTGTGTAGGCAGCAATGTTACCAAGATATTGATAGGGTAATTTCTTCAATTTACTTCCAGTCAACATTCCTGTCACTGAAAAATCTGAGGAAAATTATTTGTTAATGACAGTAGAAATGTTTTCTGTCTTTGAAACAATTCCCCTGTTAAACTCTTTACATACCTCCCATAACAGAATTCCATTTATCACTAATATAATAATTAATATTAACAAATCATTTCCTAAAGATACATAAATTCTAATAATGTTAATACACATTGGCAATCAAGCTGAATTTATCTTATTAAAATATCAAAATATCTTCTTATATTTGTTTTGATGTAAACAAATATAATTTGTTTACATCAAAAATTAATTTAAATGTCAGGAAAAGATTTTTGAAAGTATATGTTTGGAGTGGCGCTTTATATGGAAGTGAAACTTGGACAATCGGAGTATCTGGGAAGAAACGATTAGAAGCTTTTCTTCTGGTAGAAGGAAAAAATTGTGTAGGCAGGCCACGTTTGGAATATGTAAAACAAATTGTTAGGGATGTAGGATGTAGAGGGTATACTGAAATTAAACGACTAGCACTAGACAGGGAATCTTGGAGAACTGCATCAAGCAAGTCAAATGACTGAAGACAAAAAAAAAATATCAAACTCCGATTCTTCTCCTGGAAAAACTGAACACCACTAATTAAAAAATTTCCCATATAATACACATGCCTAAGAAATAAAAGCAAAATCTATGAAACATTTCTTTCCAATGAGTCACCAGTTTTTGTTGTGTTTTTCAGAACATTGGCTGACCAATATAATATAGAATCCATTCTTGAGCTAGATAATTTCAAGCTTGTTGAAGTTTTTTATAGAACTGCACATAAAATGGGATGTCTCAAGTTTTTATAAAAACTACTTTTATTTAATAAAGTTCAAAGTTACTATTTACTCAACGAAAAAATTAATTTAGAACAGTGTCCAATCCTACGGTAATAAATTTCTGTGAAATGTTTAAATAAAATTTGTTTATAAATTCCAGAATGAATTGAAAAATAACAAATGAATTTACAATAAAGTTATTTATTGTCTAAAATTGAGATTAATGGAAATTTATAGATCTACTTCTGGTTCTTTCAAAAATTTTCTACATAAACTATCTGAAACTTTTTGAAATTTCTAATTAATTCAGTGTGACTGGCAATTTTATCATTAACTTTCTAGATAATTCTACTCTTGTAACGATTTTATTATTATTAACAGAGATTGAGTAAGCAGGATTAAATATTTCAATCTACCAGCCATCTAGAATTAATAGGACCTCAGTCACTTGTGTAGACAATATTTTTACAAATTATAAAAAGATAATTTTTGATTTTTTTGTGAAGATCGGCCTTTTTTACTTTCATATCATAATTATTAATTGCAATAGCATCATTCATTAATGAAAATGTTAGAAGAGAAAATGATCTTTCCAAAACCTTTTATTTTTTCAAAAGTTTGATCAGTAAAGATTTAATTAAAAAATATTGTCAGGAACGAATTGGTAAAAAAAAAAATAAAATTAGCTTTGATGAAAAATTAAAAAATTTTCTTAATGAATTTCCATTGGCTTTCTTTTTATCTTACTCTTCAGTAAAAAAGAAACAGTTTGAACATAAAAAGAAAAATGTATGGATTATTAAAGAAATTACAAAATCTAAATCCTACGGTAATAAATTTCTGTGAAATGTCTAAATACAGGGTCATTCACGGGAACCGGATGTTTTTAAAATAATCATAAAAAATTGAATATTTACTTTAAAAAAAATTTATTGGTACTGAAACACTTGTTAAATCAAAGCATTTGTTACTTATGAACGAAAAATTATGTCCGGCAAGTGATGTCCATTTTGGGCAATACATTGTTGTAACCTTTCACGGTAACTGGCCTCAATTCTTTGCAGCATGTCTACATCAATCTGGGTGACGTGATGACGAATTGCGATCTTTCTTTCGGTCCTCCAATGTACGCGGTTTATTGCCGTACACACGCGATTTCAGAAACCCCCACACAGAAAAAAATCACTACTACTCATGTCGGGGGACCGAGGGGGCCAAGGAATGTCGCCGAATCGGGAAACGATCCGTCCGGAAACAAGTTACGGAGAACAGCCATCGTTGCAGCTCCATCCTGCTGGTATAACACATTTTGAAAATCGATTCCCCGGTTTCGTAACTCAGGGATGAAAAACGTATTCAACATCGCAATGTAACGATCAGCTGCTACAGTTACGGGAGCGTCATTTTCTTCAAAAAAATATGGTCCAATAACACCGACCTTTCCTATTGCACACCTTTGGGCTATGAAGTGGTCTCTCGTGAAGCTGATGTGGATTTCTTTCTGCCCAATACCGGCAATTCTGTTTGTTGACGAAGCCATTCAGATGAAAATGGGCTTCGTCACTCATTAACAATAACAAATTTTGATTTTCTTCATAAATGGTAAGCATTTGTCGACAAAATTGTAATCGCTGCGTGAAATCTTGCTCGTTCAACTGCTGCACGACGGCTATCTTGTAAGGATGGAAATGCAGGTCTGTATGCAGAATTTGTCTTACCGTACTTGTGCTCATTTGAAGCGCTGCTGAATGCCTCTGAATAGCTTGGGCTTCTGACAATGGCTTCCCTTACTCGTTCGATGTGCTCCGGAGTGCTAGCAGTTCGTCGGGGACCCGGTGGTTTTTTCTTCAATACTGAACCGCTTGTTCGAAGATTGTTTACCCATCGCAATATTGTGTTACGAGAAGGGACACTTGCATTACGATGGATATTAAACTGACGGCGGAAATCTCGCTGAACAGCAGTTACGGATTCGTCATTTCGCACAAAACTGTCATACGCGTACAGGCGTTGGTCTAGCGTCCACGGCTCCATCTCAACAACTAAAATGTAAATGCTATGAACAAAGGAAACGTCAGACACCAGCCACGTGTCCCTCCTACCACGAACGCCCGAGTACAACCCACTTCAAAAACATCCGGTTACCGTGAATGACTCTGTATAATTTGTTTATAACTTTCAAAATGATTTGAAAAATTACAAATGAATTTACATTAATGTTATTTGTTGCTTGTACTATTGAAATATTACATTATGATAATTATTATCATAATAAAGTTGAATACTTTATTCAAATAATAAGTCTAAAACTAAATAATTAACAATTAATATAATAATCCACCTTACCAGCACGTTGACATGTTATCTCGATCTTTCGGCATACTTGGAAGCCATCATAAGGAGTTAAAATTAATGCATTAAAGTCAAAGTTTAAAAAATCATAGTTAAAATCTGAAAGATCTACAGAACATATCAACGTGCTGGTAATGTGGATTATATTAATTATTAATTTAAATAAATTACATATCACCGGTACCATGTTTGAGAAATTAAGTCTAAAACTATGTGGACATTTAAAAAAAATCTGATGTGTGCCCCACATGACTTCCTTGTACACCTATTAAATTATAAATCCGATTTTTTTTCTATTATTATTTATCGTAAAACTTTTTTTACAATCAGAGGTTAATAATTATTAATAAATCAATATATTTAAATTTAAAAAAAAATAAGTTAAAAAGAGAAAGGAGATGAAGTCCGATGTGCCTTCACCTTCTAAGATCCAAATATTTCATTTCACTATAACTCTGGAACCAATAAAGGCAAGTATAATTTATGATATATCGATGAAAAGCTCTGAATGAGGTCTTATTACTGCAGTTAAGAAATCCAACTTTTTGGATTTTTTGGACACTTTTGGTTCAGACGATTGCAATCAAAAAGGGAGATGCACAACAAGATGCTACAGTAGTCCTAAACCTAAAATTTCAACATACTATGGCTAATAGTTTTTGAGTTATGCGAGATACGTAAGTAGTACGTACAGATATCATGCCAAGACTAGTCAAAATGGATATTTCCGTTGATATCTGAAATTTTTCGCGATCACAATACTTCCTTTACTTTGTCCAAGCAAGTAAAAAATTGATCAGGAAATAAAGCAGGTCAGATAACTTACGAAAAATATAAAGGGATAAAACTTCTGTTATCTCATTCCCTATTCAGTTAGTAGAATCTAACAATTTCTTTTTCCTACTTTAAATAACAATACTATTGATTCATTTCAGCTAAGCTTGAATAATGGTTTTCTTGACAAATCAGAACTTTTATTTTCTGCTGATACCCAGGAAGTTGTATTTTAAGTATAAATAGTAAACATTCAGTTTTTGATGAAATTTCTGCCAGGACTTTAAAAAACCAAAGATGCTATTATTATATCTCTTAACAAGTTAAGTACAGAATCTTTCTGTAATATATTTTTGTAAAATTCAATACAATACTTAGCCTTATTATACTTCCATTGTTATTTTTAATAAATCACCAAACCATTTTGAAAATCTTCCTGCCAATTTATATGAAATACAATTAAAATATTTTCTTTTACAGAAAAAAAAAAATTACTTAGTTGATGAATTTTTAAGTAATATCTAAAAAAACCAAATTTTCTACTCAATAATAATATAACAGTATATTAATATATGTTCAAAATAATCTTCTGAATAATTGTGAATTGTTTTGTAATAATTTTTTATATTTATTGTGTATTATCTATGTTAATATTACTTCATTTAATTAACAACAAGTAATATGGACTTCAATCGCATCTACTTTTTATTTTATAACTTATGTATTATATAATTTATCTTATAATGATGTGATCTATGTAGGTATTATGTGCTAATCAAAGTAAAAGAATTATTTTATTGTTTCTTATGTGTGGTATTTCCATTGCATTTCAATTTAAAACAATTCATACAATATGTTATACAACTATTAAAAGCAACATTCTTTAGCTGTAGAGAGCATCGATAAGTAAACAATAATTCTCTGACAATATTTATCGTGTAATCATACCCAACACAAAGGCAAGAATAATATCCTTAGCAATCAATCAGACATTATCATCAATGCAGAAACTATCATTTTTACAGGGGTGAGAGAAGTTCTAAGCTATTATATGATGTTTTTAATTTTAATTTTCTGGTTTTTAGTATTAGTTAAGAAAGTTTCGATAAGGCCTAAGCAGTATTTCCATTATTGTATCCAGTCATAGTTTTATTTTGTTCTTGCTTTCCGCCTCTCACTTTTGAAAAAAAAATTTATATTTTTTAACTTTAGTGAGATCTCTTTTTACAATTCTCCTGTTGTCACGGCCTTGATGGCTAGTAGTAAATTGTAATATAATAATGTAGTATATATTTAATGATATAATGATAAAAAAATAATTACAATGTAGTAAATATTTAATGATAAAACAATACAAGATGCCTGGTAGATATTTCACATAGTTTTGAACAAAACACATATTCATTATAACTTTTGAATTCAAAATTCATTCAATGATCTATCATGAGGGTCAGTGAAAGTTACTGTCATAAATTTTATGAAATAATACTGAAAAGTTATGTTCCTTGACAACTTTTAAAGAACAGGAGAAACAAAATTTAAAAAATGTACAGTCCACCTAAATACTCATGCAAATTGACTGACCCAATGTATAAAATCAATCACTTTTTTATAAATTAATTTCTTCATGAATATTCTTAATGTGACTGTAGCTGAAGTCAAAATAATCAGTAAATAGGGGCAGACTAGGAGCAGAAAGACTAGTAGCTAGACAGGAGCAAGAATGGGAGCTACAAACCAATTCAGCATTTGTTCTGCAATTTGTTTACTATTATATCATGTAATCAGTTAAAACACACATTTGTTCTACAGACAACACTCAAGTTTTACAAAAAAAAAAGAAGACAAATGTATAACAATTGTATTATTTCTTCAAGTCTTAGCAGACTCTCATGTGGACATAGTGGGCACCTCAAGTTCATAAAACAAATGTTAAAAACCATCACTGTTGATAAAATATTTATAATGATGGATGTGATTGCTTTAATTTTGTGTTACTTTTATTTCCATTTTGTTTCATTTTAATTTGCTATTTTTATTTCAGCATTGCAAAAATAAAATACAATTAAATTTTTTAAACAATTATAGCAAACTGTGTTTGATGTATGTTAAAAATCCAGGTTTCAGCACTGATCAATTTACAATTCTTTTTAAAGCTTATTTTTGGACATCTAAGAAGTAATGTCTAAGTGAGACACATCATTATCTCGATAAAAAAGCTAGCTATTCATGCGTAACATACCTATTCAAAACTTATAAATCAATTATAATGATTTTAATTATGATTAAGTTCTTGGTAGAAGAATAAAATAAAATTGTCTCTTCTTGAATTGAATTAAAGCAATTGAATTATCCTAGAGTATACTAGGATAAATTTAATACTCTTTACTCTATATGGCAGTTTGTTACATCTTATCAACATAGCTTCTCCTCCTGATTACACAGAGGAAGTTTAATTCAAAATGCCTAGCATATTATGCATACTGCAAAAGTTAAAACATAACGTCAATCCTAATATACTAAAATTCTAACTTAATCAGGTAAAAGACTTTACTTACTTACAATGAATACTATAAATTGTATATTAATTTGACAGAACCAAATCACTGCCAGTTGTAATGTAGTATTAGATGAATAAATAAATTTCTTATATGATTTGTGGTTTTTTTTTAAAGTGGATAATGAACACAATCCTTTTGCAATTTATTAAACTGTCAGTTATAACTTAAAATAATCTTTACTGACTAAAACCTCAATCCAACTTTTTGACTTCATTATTCACCTAAAATGAACAGAGAAACTATGTCTGTTCTCTAAAATAATTCCAGAGAATATTTCTTTTACAAACATTCCATCTTCTATTACCTATTTATTTAGTCTTCCTTAACTCCAGCATTTGGCATATCAGTTAGCCATGAGTTTCTGCCTAGCATTAAACAATTAAAAAATAGAAACGCTACAAGCAACTTGCCTCTTTGGATATAATGAAACATTTTTACAGGGTTAACATTAATCCAGTCTGATTGGTGTCAACAATGTCCAACAAATTCTCTACAGGCAGGAAATATTGATATTCCCTGCCATACTATTTTTGTGAGAGATGTTCATTGTTTGATACAAATTAAAAAAAATTGCTTAGAATAAGAAGAAAATTTAATCAGATCATTACTCTTCAGGTTATAAGGAGCTT
The DNA here is from genome assembly GCF_047948215.1 of Lycorma delicatula. Lineage (NCBI taxonomy): Eukaryota > Metazoa > Arthropoda > Insecta > Hemiptera > Fulgoridae > Lycorma > Lycorma delicatula. The sequence continues at coordinate 30,661,306 of NC_134455.1, forward strand.
TTAAATGAAATAAAAAAACAAAAAAAAAACACTGCAGTAAGAATTCCAGCATCAATCAATACATCACAGCACTCAAAGAAAATGTATAATATAATATACTTCTTCATATTCACTAACTTTGTTTAGCAAGTAGCAAATAAGAATGGTAGTAAAACATTTATGTTATGTTAATTCAGTTCAGAAAGACGAGTAGAAGATAAAGATTGGAATATAACTGAGGTTGTAGTAATTATGTTGAAATAAACAGATTAGCATAGCATTAGAATACACAAAGAAGAGCACTAAGTGCTCAACTGATGACTCAAAAAAAAGTTAGTAAGAATTCATTATCAATTCAAAGTATATAATTAAAATATGTTAGCTCTAAAATTCAATGAATCTAAAAGAAAGATGAATATTCATCAGACTTACATGTAAGAAATACTTGGAACATTGAAAAGCATAACTAAGCAACTAGCATTGGGTGAAAATAACTGTGACTTATTAATATTTGTATTTATTAAATGTTTATTTCTATATTTAGAATCTTTTTTTTATATGAGGAAACAACAGGTCTTGGTTTCTGTTGTTACTCTTGCTTGCAGAATACCAATTAGAAATAAAGAGTAATATAGAGGTCCTCCATGAATGTCATTCATACAAACTAAACTTGATAACAGATCAAATATTTCAATATTTTTAATAATGTAAATAGATTCAGTTTTTAAATTTAAAATAAATAAATTTTAATTAAGATTAAACTACTCACTTGAATTTATTAAAATGCACATAATGAGCATATTTCATTTAAAGATCTCATTGAATTTTATAATGATATTTAAAAAAAAAACTTTTTTTTAAACGTAACTATACTTTAGAAAATAAAAATAAAATGGCTGACATAATAGTTTGAACATAATTATACCGTATAAACCCTAATAATTGCAATAATCAGAAAGATGAAATACACAATGCACACAAAAATGCTGAAATTTCTTTAGAAATTACTCTTAATTTTTATCATTTGTCCTAATTGTTGTTAACAGAATAAAAATATTTTGTGAAAACTGTTTGCTTCACATTCTCCTTTGTTTGATATTTTCATAGTCACTGAAGAGTATTAGTCAAAAATAAAATGGTCTTGAGATTGTTATGGCTCAACAAGTTTAGTTACTGATAAACTATAAATTTAAATGTCATTTTGTGCCTTAATGCATGATTAAGTAAATAAAACCAACATCAGAATTATACCAAATTTATATTTGCATATTTATTCATAGTAAAATTAGTTTTTTTAAGTAGCAGATCTTAACAATGAGAAATGCAGAAAATCACTATTATTACTCAAGTACTGTGTCAGAGATTAACTACCAGCATGGGGCATTTTTATAATTTCAATTAAGAGGCAAGTAAAAATTAACCTAGTTATTTCTTGTTTGTATGGATTAGTTTCCAAAATATTCTAAAATACAAAGTGAACACATTTAAATAAATGCTGTGTCATGCACATTAAGCATAGAAAACAATGTTAATCAAAATTATGCAACAAAAAATGCTTAAAAAATGTCTATTACATTATGATGACAAAAAATTTATAAAAGAAAAGTGCTTGAAAGAAAACTGCTACGTGTTGAAGTGTATTAAAGGTTTGTGTAACTGTTTAATAAATTACTAATGCATAGACACTTAAAAAAGATAATAGGTAAACTGGATGCTTGCAGGTAATAGATGACAAACCCACTAGTTTGGTCTAGTGGTGAATGCGTGTTCGCAAATCAACTGATTTTGAAGTCGAGAGTTCCAACATTCAAATCCTAGTAAAGGCAGTTACTTTTAGATGGATTTGAATACTAAATCGTGGACACCTGTGTTCTTTGGGGTTTAATTTCAATTAACCACACATTTCAGAAATGATCGATCTGAGACTGTACAAGACTACACTTACACTCATACATATCATCCTCATTCATCCTTTGAAGTAATACCTGACGGTGATTCCCAGAGGCTGGACAAGAAAAAAAAGGTAGACAAAATTAAAAAAATATAAAACCTATTTTAGTACTCTGAATTAAGTAATAGATTTCAAGTAAGATTTTCAAGCACTGTAAAAGTATAAAGAGAACATTCTTAAAACTGAAAAGAAAATCACTAGGTCATAACTCCTGGTTGATCGATATTAAATTTTATAAGCACTGGGAGGTTGAACATTGATCTGATATAAAGTAAAATATAGAATTTCAAGTAGTCTTAATTGCAGCGATAAAACTTTGAATGAAAAATTCTATTAAAATTTGTTTCAACAAATGAATTCAATAGATGAAAAATAAAATCACTGATTAATAAGGGTTTTAGTTTGCTGTCACATCTTCCAATAAAAGAGTATACAAAATTATGAAAAATTATTTTTACCTTTTTTAAAATTAAAAAAAGATGAATCACATAAATATACCTGAAACTATTCTTGAACAAATATTTGTAATAAATAAGAAGTGTATTTTTCAATTTGCCCAGGGGTACTCAAGTAACAAATGCTTAGAGAGTTTTAATTGAAAATAATCTTTTTGAAATCCATTAATAAATCAAAATTTTATTTTGAAGCATTATTTATTTTACAAACCCCATTTAACAACTTTTAGGAATTTTAAAAATAATTTGGTAAAATAGCTAATTAAATTCACAAATCACCTATATTAAAAAATCAATTCAGGCATCAATAATTTTCAGGCATGTTATTCAATAAATGAATTGGAATGAAGGAAAAATAATGCAATTCTAAATTTTTTTTATTATTTCAAGAAAAATGTTTTGCCCTGTTCCATAAAATGAGTATCTGTTAAAAATTCAATAACTGAAATATGATCTAAATGTCTAGGATTATTACAAGTTAAAGTTTTATTCATATGGAAGTAGTTGTAGATTCATATTCAGCCTTACAAGACTGTGGTACCTTGGTTTGGCGATACTGTTTACAATGGTAGTTATATTAATATTAATAAAGCTAGAACAGAAAAAGTTCTAAATAACAATTTTTAAGATACATATTTAAATTTAGGTAAACATGGATTGCTACTTCAGGCAATAATTTCTTAAAATACTTGAAAAGATTTAACATTTTTCAATTTATAAGAGATTTTTCTTACACTATTTTACTTTCTTTAATAATTGAATTATGCGTTTGTTTGCTAAACTGCACAAAAAAGTGTTTACTAATTTTTTAGTCTTGTAATACACTATTAAAATCTAAGAACAAAAATCTGAAGTATTTGATAAAATCATGGTTACATGGAAAGAATTAATTTGCATGCAGAGTACACCCTGGACTTGGATCTGCAAATGGATAAAGAGCACTAAATCTTATTCTATGGTTCACAGTAACATGTGAACTTAGTGAATGCAATGTTCAGATTCATGTGTTTTCTTCATGCTCTTGATAAATGTAAACATATCCTGTCATTTTTTTACTTTATAACAATGAACCAGCTGTGAGCTTAAGTATTATTAAGCAATTAATAACTTATGAATTTCACTTTCCTTTAAAATATCATCAAACAATGATCCTAATTTTATATCTGTTCCAGATAGACAGTATGTTTAACATATATTTAAAAATATGTATTTATCTAAAGTATGAAATTATTGTGATTTAATGTATTTTAATGTATTTTATTCAATGTAAATTTAAAGGTAAATAAAATAAGTGTAAATTATCCCATAGTTTATTTATCTGGCAATTACTTAGTGTATGCTACTACCGCAACCAAAGTATTACATTGCAGCTGGAATGGCTGTAGTGTAATTTTAGCTGTAGCTGTAGTTAATTTTGGCCCTCTAGGCTGGATACTTAAATATGGATAGACCAGATAAATAAGTTTATATATATATAAATACAGTGCAGCTTAGCAAATTTAATCTTTACGTTAACACAATTATCTACATAAAATTTGTGTAATTTAGTTAAGAACAATTATTAAAACAAAGAAAATCAATTAAAGCCTCCATTACAAGAATTGGAACATTTGCAGACAACTTTGACGTGTAACACAGCTACGCCTTGTAAGTCAAATTATGAAATCTAATTGAATTCCACTCAAAATATGATTCCATTCAGTCACAATTAGAAATGAATGTTGTTGATGATAGTTCGGCTTTAGATAGAGAACAAGTCGAAGAAAATTTATGCAGCATAGAATGTATGTGTCAACATAATCAAGAACATTATGTAGTTTCAGCTATTAAACAATTGCAATTGCAACTATCATCTTACCATTATTTGAAGGTGACAGTCTTGAATGGCCTCACTTTTTTAATATATTTAATGACTTAATCCACACTTGAAAAGATTAACAAATATTCAAAAATTACATTATTTACATTCCTTACTATGAGATGAAGCCATTGTTAAAATTCTTCCACTAACAAATGAAAATTTAAAATCGCATTAGATTTATTGATAAAACAATTTGATATTAAATTTATGATTGGATATTTTAATGCTGATCACACTTTAAAAATAAATTGTTTGAAAACAGAATCATTAGATCTTCCATCTAAATTCATTGAATTTCTTCAATTGTCAACTCGGTTGAAGCAATGAAACTTCTAGTTAACATATTCGAATTCATTGTAATTCAATTTCTAACCTTAAGGCTAGGTTATAATACTGCCAGACTATGGAAGGGAAGATTATCAAATAAGAACTGTCCAAATTTTCAAGAGTTCAAGGACAACATTACAACAATGCATTTAAATCACATTGCAAACATCCCACTTCAACCATTAACAAGGATCACAAACAACATAGTTAATTCTACATCTAACTTTAAACATTGTTTATTTTGTATGCTCCATCATCAGTTACAAAAATGCTATAAATTTTTTAATTTATCCAATGATGAACGAAGAGACATCATAATTGTTGTTTCATATGTTTTCACAAAAGGTCACAGTAACAATCAATGTTACTCAAATAGCTTTTGATTTATGTCAACAAAGACACAATACACTTGTTCATATTGATAAACCTCATTTTAAGTAATGATAAATTTAGTAATAATGACTATTGTTCACAATTAAAACAAAAATGTAATTTTGTCTACTGCTGTATGTAATGTAGATGTTTTTCGTCACTCATTTGTGTAGTCAAGTTAGACTCAGGCAGTCAATTAAACTTTTGCACATGTAAGTTTACTTGCAAATAGGGACTTCCAACTCAATAAAGAAAATTTCCCTATTTCAGGCATAGCTAATGCATTAGTCATATCTGATTATAATGTAGTACTTACTAGGGTTATTTTTTTTCAAGGTCCGATCGTTTGCGAAATAAAAACACGCAAAAATCGGATGAACCTTTGCGCATATGTGTTGCACAGCGTCTCTAGTATGGCCTTCAATCACCCCGCATCATTTCGTTTAGTTCTGAACACGCAGCTAGCACGTAAACATGTCTACAACAATAGTATCTCCCGCCAAGTGTGAAGTGCGTGCGGTAATTCGATTTCTTCAGGCTGACGGGTGTAATGCAGCTGAAATTCATCGATGAATACGTAATGTGTACGGTGAAACTTCAATGAGTGACAGCAAAGTGCGACAATGGTGCAGGAACTTTAAAGCAGGACGTACAGATGTTCATGATGCAGGCGGTCAGGGACGGAAGCGAGTGTCAACCGATGATCTCGTTAAGCGAGTGGATGGGGAAATTCGAGAAAATCGTTCGTTCACAATTTCTGAATTGAGTGATTCGTTTCCTGAAATTTCAAGGTCAGCTCTCTACACCGTTGTGAGTGAGAGACTTCAGTACCGCAAACTGTGTGCGAGATGGGTTCCCAAGATGCTGTCCGACCATCACAAAATAATGAGAATAGACGCCTCCTTAACGTTTCTCCAGCGTTACCACGATGAAGGAGAAGATTATTTGAAGAAAATTGTCACAGGGGACGAGACATGGGTCCATTTCGAAACTGAAGAAACAAAAAAACAATCCAAACAGTGGATGCATTCTCATTCTCCCAGTAAACCAAAGAAGTTCAAGCGAACCTTCTCCAACAGAAAGTGTATGGCTACTGTGTTCTGGGACCGGAATGGAGTTCTCTGGGTGGAATTCATGGAATGTGGCACGACCATCACTGCAGACTCATACTGCGTGACTCTTCAACGTCTACGACGGGCAATTCAGAATAAGCGGAGAGGAATGTTGTCATCAGGCATTGTTTTTCTCCATGACAATGCTCGGCCGCACACTGCAGCTGTAACAAAGAAGCTCCTGCAGCGTTTTCGTTGGGAAGTGTTTGATCACCCACCATACAGCCCGGACTTGGCTCCATCCGATTTTCACCTTTTTGCTCACATGAAATGCTGGCTGGCTAGGAGGACAAAATTTTGGCACAGACATCGAGGTGGAGACCAGCGTAGAAACATGGCTGAAAACACAGGCGGATCCGTTCTATGACGAGGGTATTGGGAAAGTTGGTACCACGCTACGACAAATGTCTAAATCGGAGTGGCGACCATGTAGAGAAATAGCGTAACTATGTAAGCACTTGTTACAAATAAAAACTTTTTATTTTCACTGTGGTTTTAATTTCGTGACCGATCGGACCTTGAAAAAAATAACCCTTGTACATTGCATTCACGATACAAAAACTTCTGCTACTATGTTGCAGAAGTTTTTTCTTCAAAATAGCATTGTGCTATTTTGCCAGACAGAACAAACAACCCGAATTTAATATATCAAATATTGATATTTTAATTAGAGCCCAATTTTATTTAAATCTTATTTTGTCTTGTAAACTTCTCTCTCGTAGACTCAAGCTTCAAGATATCCTACTATTCAAGAGATTTAAGGTAGGATATAATCTTATAGGTTGTCTTCCTACTAAATTTAAACATATTGCTGGTACAACCCATTTTATAAGCAACAATAACCAACTTAGATCATTCAACTATACTTGATTCTATTTCAATTAATGAAACTTCTATATGTGAAACACACTTCCAACTTCATACCACTAGGAACAATCAAGGCAGATTTATAGTCTCATTCATAAAATGCCGAATAGTACAGGCGAAACGAGCCTTCAGTCAGAAATATAATTTGTTTACATCAAAAATTAATTTAAATGTCAGGAAAAGATTTTTGAAAGTATACATCTGGAGTGTCACTTTATATGTAAGTGAAACTTGGACGATCGGAATATCTGAGAAGAAAAGATTAGCTTTTGAAATGTGGTGCTATAGGAGAATGTTAAAAATCAAATAGGTGGCGGCTAAAGTGACAAATGAAGAGGTTTTGCGGCAAATAGATGAAGAAAGAAGCATTTGGAAAAATATAGCTAAAAGAAGAGACAGACTTATAGGACATATATTAAGGCATCCTGGAATAGTAGCTTTAATATTGGAGGGACAGGTAGAAGGAAAAAATTGTGTAGGCAGGCAACATTTGTAATATGTAAAACAAATTGTTAGGGATGTAGGATGTAGGGGGTATACCGAAATGAAACGACTAGCACTAGATAGGGAATCTTTGAGAGCTGCATCAAACCAGTTAAATGACTGAAGACAAAAAAAAAAATTATAGTCTCATTACCACATAAATCTGATAAACTCTGGCCAGGTGTTCTTTCATTAATGCTAAAAATAGGTTCTTACATCTGGAATGAAGATTATGCAACAATTCTAATCTTAAAGGGGAATATTCCGCCTTTATGCAAGAATACTTAAGATTAGGTCATATATCATTTTTTAATTCTGTTGATTTATTAACTAATGATCAGATATGTATAAATTACCTCACCAACCAATATTTAAGCCCACAAGTCTAACTACTAATATCAGTTGTCTTTGATGGCTTGGCTAAAACTTCTAATGATTTGTCTCTTAGATACACTATTTGTTGGGTCTGTTGTCCAACAGGATTTATTCTCAATAATACTTTGTTTAGAATTCATAACAGTCATTACATCTGATATAGCAATAATGTGTCATCAAATACTAGTTAAACCTTACTGGCATTAATTTACAATTCATTTTGTGGCATGAATCTCCAGATCAACAACATTTTGCATTTAGAACTTACAACATATGGAACTGCTTCTGCTCCTTAGCAACTAAAAGTCTAACCCAAATAACAAATGAAAACCAAAGTAAAATCATTTCACTCGACCCATTTCTGGATCACTTACAACACTCTTCATTATATTAAGCTAAACATCCTATAATCCTACACTCAAAAACAATATAACTAAATTAATTTATTGCTGAGCATTTACGTATTTTACATTCTGGTATACAATTAACACATCATTCATCATGACAAAAATACTGGACCTTAAATACTAAATCAATCATTAATAAATATTTGAATTGTTTTAATTTTAATGCAAAAACTCAAGCGCAACAATGAGGTCAGAAACCACCTTTTGGAGATAGTACCTTCCTGTCCATTCTGTCTGTGCAGTGGACTATGAAGGTCAATTCGTCATGGCAGGCAGTGGTCCAAAGCCATGAATAAATCTTTATCACACTTTTTATATGCCTCAATACTAAGGCAATTCATTTAGAATTAGTCATTCATAGCAACTCAAGAGATTTAGTTCACAAATAGGTATTCCTATACACCTTACGTTCTGCCAAGAATATTTTGTATGACCTATTTAAATTTTTAATTCAACAAAACATAACATGGTCATTTATTCCACCCTATTTGCCCCATTTTGATGGATTATGGGAGAGTGCAATCAAAATTGTGAAATATCTACGCCGTGTTGTAGGACAAACAATCTTGAACTTTGAAGAATTGTATACGGTTTTAACACAGGTTTGAAGCCTGTCTTAATTCTCGTCCCATTTTTACTGTTTCTACAAATCATAGCGACCCAGAACCACTATCGCCTGGACATTTTCTTATTGGTTGTCCACTTATGTCTTCACCTGAACTCGATTACAAAGAAATTAGATTAACCGCCTAGGTCGTTGGCATTTAATCCATAAATTTGTCCAATCCATCAGGAAACTATGGTCTAAGGATTTTATCTCCAGCAGAGAAATAAATGGAGTTTTCCTTCATGTAATCTGTATATTGCAGACTTACTATTAATCTGTAAAGAAAAATGTTCACCAATTCAGTGGAAATTAGGAATTATCACTAAGGTTCATTCAGGTCCTGACCAATTAGTTTGAGTCATTGATTTGACTGCTGATGTCAGCTCAAAGACCTGTGCATAAGTTGTTTGCTGCCAGTGTCTGATAATTAATTGAATATTATTTATTTAAAAGAAAAACAAATACTTCACATGTTACTGATTGAGAATATTGTTAAAATAATTTTTTAATTATATTTATTATTGTACTTTATTAATGTGCTTTAAATTGTGATTTATATTATGGTCATAAATGTTTATATCTTACTGTATATTCAGATCTTACTCATATGCTCTAACACTCTACTCTACTAATTATTATACTACATTTACATGTACACGCATGTGTGTGCATACACATACACACACACACACACACATACAAATAGACATTGTATGTATGTCAGATGCAATGTCACTGTCATTTATATGACACCATGGTTATTTGGACCATTGGACACATTTCTCCTGCATCACGAACAACACATATAAAGAAATCCTAGTCTCTATAGATTATAGGTACAAGTGTGCAATACATATAAGTTTTAATATTCTGAGCATTGATATTACATTCTTGATCACCATTATATATTATATTAATAAAAAAATGTAAATTACATGCATACAATTTTATTATAACAATGTACTTGGTTAGTCATGAAAGGAAAATTTGTATTGTATGAGTATGAAAAATGCCAAGACTGAGAAGAATTTGAACCCAGAACCTCTGTCATTGAAATCTGACATTATAATACTATTTTTTGAAACTTAATTTTTATATAAGAAATTTTTTGCCAATTTTTTCCAGCTGTCAATTTTAACTGCTAAACATAAAAATGTGTTATTAATAATGTGCTACGATAGGAGTTATTGTGGGAGTATTCTACAAGGAGGTCAGTGAAGGAGCGAATTTCTAGTTAATTAAGTTCGACATGATTAAGGTGACACCACAAGTAATTCCAGTGTGGACAGTGCATGAAAACAAGACATGGTTTGGTGAGTTGTGTTAAGACTATATTGAGTACTAAATTTCATTCATAAATTGTTAGGGTAGTTTTATTTGTGAACAGCAAAGGTATGTGCAGTAAAAGAAAGAACTGTATACTTGTCTTACCTATTGTACTATTGTTGTTAATACAAAACTAGTAGTTAATGTCTTTTGTCAATGGGTCTAAATTATATTAAACTGCCTGTAAATAAATAATGATAATTACTTTAAATTCTGTTTTCTATGCATTCACTTTTTATAATTATTATTATTGACATTTATTATTATTGTTTGCTGTAATCATTATTATTCTGATTATTATTGTGGTTGTGATTATTTTTATTTGTATAATTGTCCTTTATTATTATTGATTCTTTTTTCAACTAATATTTTTTAATTAATAAACTTGTAATTATTTAACATTCTCAATTGTCAATCTCTCAATATTCTAATCGAGCTGTGAACATGTGACAATATTAGCTTGGTTAAGTATGAAAAAGTTGAGTTTGAGTTAAGTTTTAGAGACAAAGTTTAAGTTTGGGAGGAGGTTTATCAATGTGATGATAAAATACATCTTGTAAATGTACCTTAGAGTAAAAAGTAAATAATTATCATTCCTACATTATACCCAAAGGACTCATCTGTACAACTATAACATGTGCTGTTCATATTTTAAAAATAACCCAGAAAACACGATATTAATAACTTTTTTACTTTATAAGAATATAAAAGGGAAACGTCCACTCCGTCCTGTTCAAACAGACTATCTAAGCTTACCTGGTGTATGTAAGAGTATTGTATATATAAAATTGCATCCCCCACATAAGTGTAAATTACAGACAAATACTCACCCATTTCTGCGAGTGTATGGTATATAAAATAAATTTTTTTTATGAAGCTGGTTTATTGAAAAAATTATTAAAATTAAGAAAATATGGACTTTGTCTCATTTAATCAAATTTAATGTTGTTTTATTTGTTAATTATTTTATAAACTATACTTGTATACTTGAATGGTAAAGATGATGTGATAACACATAAAGCTTATTGGAGATGAGTTATACATTAGATGAAAAAAGTCATGCAGCAGTAACAAGATTACATTAGCACGTACCAGTTCAAGAAGTTATTTATGAAGATGAAGGTGCAAGAGCAAAATTAGCTGAAAAAGATAAAGATTTACAACTTTAACAGCTTGGTTTGAACTGAATAAAAATGATGCAATATAAGAAATATTTTTTTTTATTATGAGATACCTGAAAAGTACAAAAACTGAGGACAATATGATTTGGGGAGTAAAAGAAGTTATAGGAAGAACTGTAAAATCATATATTGAAAGATTGCATATAGTAAGTTCAGCACAAGGAGAAAGAATTCTTCTAGTTCAGAATTTTATTGTTGCATGTAAGAGGAGCTATAAATTGTAAGGATCTGTTAACAGTTAATAGAAAAGAATGTAAAAGTTATGAAAATGTATGAAAATCTTATAACTTATATGATACTACAAAAGATAAAACTCTGTAATTGAAATGTATTTCAACTTACATGCACCATTCGTGTTTTAATACAAAAATGCTAAACATAAAAAGAAAAAAATGTGTTATTTACAGATAAAAAATTAAGCTAATATTCTGAAAAGGGTTTTTTATGAAGCACAAGCTAGAAATTTAGTCAAGATAGACATTAAAAGACAGTTAGAAATTAATGGATTAACATTAGAGCAATTTGATATAGATTACCAACAATAAGTATAGATGATTTTAGATTTTGGGACTTGAAAGAAGAAAAAATAGAGAGTGAGGTGAGAGCAAAGTTGAATTAGCAGAAAAAAGAAGTTGATATTTTTGATAAAATCAATAAAATAGAACATTATATTGTAAAAGGTGGTTGTTTATACATTTTATGAAATACATTTACTTATGAGACAATCTGTCACTTAACTTAGAGCTAAAGAAATATAATATAGGTCTTGCAGCACATTTAATGTTAGATGTTAGAACAATGCATAAGAACTTTGGACTACCATTTAATGTTGATAAGAATTCAAGTTTAACTGCCAAACTGAATAATAAAGTAGGAAGAGAGTTAATGGAAACTTGTTTTTATAATTGATGAGATTTCAATGAATGTGAATACATGTTCGGATAAAGTACTGGTGAAAGAGTATCTTCTTCGGAGAATTACATTTTTTACAAGTGCAGAAGCAGCATTTCCTTTCATACTGTACAGAAAACAGTTCCCAGTAAAATTGTGTTATGCTATGACAATAAACAAGTAGAAACAGATGATAAATTTTGTAAGATCAGATTTATTTAAGCCAGCATTTACGCATGAGCTGCTTATGTTTGAGTTTCAAGAAGTACTCATAGATCACAGGGAGGTTTAAAAATAGCAGTTGATCTAAGTAAAGGTAATAAGATAAAGACTACTGTTTGAAAAGGAGTGTTATTGATTCGTTCACTATGTTTATGATGTAATAAAGATGAAAGTTAATTGTTAAGGTTCGTTGTCAATTAATTGTTGTCTCCTGAGGTTTATTGTTAGTTGATTAATGTAGTTCATGGGAGATTCTATATTGCGTTTATTGTTAATGAGTTATGAGGAAGATTTTGGATTGGATTGTTGATTTTGTTTGAGAGTGTTTTATGAAGAAAGACTTAAATGAATTCAAGCAAAATTGGCCTGAGTCCCGAAGGCCAAGAGCAGCTGAGATGTGCCTTAGGATGTGTCAAGACTAGTTATATTATTATTGATTTACTATTCCTGCTAATTATATCTAGCTATTTTAAATCAAAATCCCAGTAATTATTGTTTAAATCTGAAAAGACAAAATAAAAACTATTTTTCATAGTAAAGTTACTGTTAGTCATCTATTCAGTTCTGTGTGGTTAAACATGCAATCATGTTGAAGACAATTTCAATGATGAATATTATTGTTGCATGACTAAGAACAGATTTAATAACTTTACTGATATCTCAAATAGTAAAGTATGTAGAGATATCATTACAGTTTTTCAAAATAAAATATTTTGGTGGGAAATGTAACAAACACCACAAAAGTTATGTTATGACTGTCCAAATTTTTTGTTTGCATTAGATATGTAAAATAGTGAATTCCATATGCATAAATAGTATTAAAGTATAAAAAACAGATTATAATAGTAATTTTTAGGTTCCTTGCTGGTTCTGATTGATGTTTTCTTAAGATTTGATGATGTTACTATGGCAATTTAAAACCACCTATGGCAGTACTGGGTTATCATATTACAAAGATTATGTTTATTATATTACATTAAACATTTTTATTAACTAATCTAATTGAAGAAAAAAATCACTGTCACTAAACACCACATAGTTGTCACCACTACCGACTTGGTAGATTAATTTGAAAAAATTAAAAATAAACTTTAAAATTAGTTGAGGGCAATCTGCTTAACACTAAGCTACACAGTCCTTTGCAAAAGACTGTGCACTGTCCTTGGCCTCTAGGGACTACAGAATATCAATGATAAAAAAGTAATAGACATTTGATAATTTTGTTTCTCAATGAAAAACTGTTGATAAAAATTTTGAAAAGTAATTAAAAAAAGAAGTGTATAGTTATAAAAGTCAAGTTGAAGAAGATAATAATAAATATAAAAAAGAGAAGCCAACTGTAGAGTATCATTAATAATTTAAATATATAGTATATAAATTGAACAAGTAATTGCTAAATCCCTCCTTTTCTGTAATTCATTACATTTTAGACATATAAAAATAAACCATCAAAACTGTTTTTAATATAATTTCTTTTTTCAATATAATTAATAAATTATATAAGATACAGAATATTTTAATAACTGAAGTTAGTAAATATCTCAAGCCATATGAGTAGGTGAATAGATAATTTCTATATCACATAACTTCTCTATAGACAGACGTCTAACTCTGGCAATAATTTTCAAATTCCAGAAAGAAAGTAAAGTAAACCTCATTTAAAAATTTTCATATCTACAAATTGCTTTGGCAAAACTAATATAATCATATCAGATTTATCCAACATTAAAAAAATCTTTCTTAAAAGTTCCCAGTAGAAAAACATGTTTTGGCTGTCCAGTCAAAACATTACTACCACTAAAATAAAACACAGATGACATTACTAACAAACTTCATGGGCAGGTTAGTTTTTGATTAGAATCGTGATGGACTTATTACTTTCACATAAACATACACACATACATTAGAATTGTTTAACTGTAGTAAGAATACTATTAAAACTAGTCCTTGACCACGACCTTGTATATCTATAAGAACGCTAATAATTTTTTGTTCTGTTCTTCTACATGATGGTCGATGATGATATTAATTTGAAATTTAATAATTTTTTGTACCACACCAAACCAAACTGTGTGATAAAATATTCTTAAAAAAATTTACTTAAAATATTTTCAGTACTGTTATATTCACACTGGCATTATGTAACAGAATGTGGTCCTTTCCTGTGAACATGTAAAATATCAAGATTGTTGTCAATGTTTATTGAATTGTGTTTAGACATGATTAGCAGATATTTTGACTCTACATTTGTTGGTCACATAAAATTTTAATTTTTTTAGATGCACTGTTCTTTCCTGTTACCCCTTTGCACCATCACTACATACTGCAATACATTTTGTGCAGTCTATGTTATAGTTTTTAGTAGCTTCATAAAAAACATCAAAAAACATGTTCCATGACCAGGTATTGATTTGCAAAACAACATATTTTCTTTGATTGATCTGTCCCTATCATATTCATGTCGCACAAAATATAAGAACTGAGGAATGTATGCCACATCTGTTGATTCATCAAACTGTATATTAAAAAATTCACTTGAACTCACTCGCTGAATTATCAGACTGCTAACATCAGCAGCCATGTCATTGATTCGCCTTTATAGTAAAACTAGAAAGCGGAATCTTTTTCTTGCCTCTTCTCTTGAATTCTTGCCTCTTTTCTTGAATTCATCTTCTTGCCTCTTCCACACCTATTATAACACTGACCATACCAACTGCAATAGGGAATGTGAGGTTTTCTGTGACTGTATGTGGTTTGGAGATCTTAGCTACTCTAATGTTACAAGGTAAGATCCTTGAAGTGCACTTCAAGGCTTCAATCAGTAAGGCTTGATTTACAAATAGAAGCTGGTTGATTTCTCAAAGTATGTAATTTTCTTATGAAAAATTCCAAGGATTTGGTTTTATGATCTGGATTATTAAGAAAGTTTCCAAGTGTCAAATTAATTTTGATGGCTTCATTCTTTCATCAGAAAGGACTTGGAAGCAAACCACACAATTGGGTGGCTTTCCATCCAATGAGGTAAAACCGTATTTAAATAACTGTCATTGTACAATCTTGTCTTTTTACAAATTGATTCGCTGGATGTAGATGGCTCACTTCATTTTTTCTCATTTTTATCCATTTTGTATGAATCGAATTAAAAAAGAAAAAAGCAGTTACGCTGTTGACTGCACACTAAAAAAATGAAACTTCAATTATTATTTTCAATGAAACTTTTAAAAATTTAAATAAAGGCACAAGTTTGAAACTAAACTGACATTTTGCAATCCCTTACGCCTTTTATACTGCTGAAAACACAATGTGTTGAAATGTATCATGTACATATTTGAATACGACACTCTCACAGCAAATATTATGCAAGCAGAGTTATACAGAGCAAGTACACTTCAAGTTGGAACCTGTGAATTGTTTATGTTTATAGGCTTCATACATGCATCTTCATACCCATTGTTATCGACACAACTAAATAGTTTTAACTAGGTTTCATTGGGTTGGGGTTGGGGTATAGCAAAATATTCCTTATATATATTTTTTTTACTTTTTGGAAGGTTGTGGAGCTAAAAAGGTTGACAATCACTGACGAACAGTATAAAAATATTTTTTAAAATATTTAATTTATTTTTAAAACAATAATGAGTTTTATGACAGAAAAAATTGAAAATACTGTACAACAATCACACCAGAATGTTTGACAGACAATAAAATGTTAGTTCAAGATCCATTATAATGGTAGTTAGATATTGATCAACTTGATGATGAAAATATTTTTAAGTTTTACTTACTTTTGGGAAGCACAATTTGCTTGTGGACTAATATGTTAAAAAGGCTGTATGGATACAAACAATTTAAGTGGGGGAAGTTGAAACACTAGAAAGTATAACAAAAACAGTTGCAAGATAGAATTGTACAATTGCAAACATTTCATGTTTATTTTCTGATTATTATTATACAGGGTTTTCATAAAAGAATGGTGCTGTTTTGAACATGGTTTAAATTAAAACAGAATTACTTACAGTTTATGTTTTTTATTTTTCAAATTTGTCGTCTCCAACATTTTTTTACATAATTAATAAATTTCAATATGTGTGCCCTTAGTCACTCAACAAATGCTCAAACGATACTCAACTTCTCTCCAAACATTAGTTAACATTTCTTCGTTAATGGTTGTCACTGCTTCATTTTTTTAAGTGGTTTAGGTCGCAAATTTTTTGTGTATAAACAACGCTTTTGATGTACCCCCACAAGAAATAATTGCAAGGTGTCAGGTCTGGGCTCCTTGAAGGCCAAAGTATGGGTCCTTGCCAGCATATCCATCGATCTCCAAATTTTTCGTTCAAAGTATCCGTGACCAATGCATTGAAGTGCGAGGGAGCACAATCTTGTTGGAAATGAAGTTGATGAATGTTTTCGAGTTCATCCAGCTGAGGAAAGCAATAATTGGTTAACATGTCAAGATACACAACTCCATTAATTGTTTTTTCAGCAAAGAAGAAAGGCCCTATTACACGATTTTTCATCACACCACCCCAAACAATAACTTTAGGCGAATCATGTTGTTTCTCAATAATTGTGTGTGGGTTTTCAGAGCTCCATATTCGTGAATTGTTCTGTTAACACATCCATTCACATGGAATGTAGCTTCGTCTGTAAAAATTATATCATCTAAAAATGATTCGTTTTCACTTATTCTGTCCAACATTTCAACAGCGAAATTGTAACATTTTACACTATCATAGGGTTTCAATTCCTGCGGTATCTGGATTTTATAAGCGTGTAATTTCAGTTTTTTATGTAAAACTTTGTGAACTGTTGATTTTGGAATACCCAATTCGACGCTTCGATGGGGGATGGACTTTCCAGGACTTCTAATTGCCAATTGTCTAATTAGTTCAACCATTTCGTCTGGTACCCTTGGTCTGCCGGTGATTTCTGTTTCTTAACTGATCCAGTTTCTTTGAATTGTTTGAACCAACATGTTATGTAATTTTTGTGTGGTGGATCTCTTCCAAATTCACGTCGAAACGCATGTTGAACTAAAATTACGGATTTTAATTCAGCCATCAATAAAACACACTTTGCTTTGTCTTTATCTGAGAACATAGTAACTCACTACACTCACCGCAACAACAATACAAGAACTGACGTTATGGTTACAACTGCTGATAAACAAACTTTTGGGTTGGAGGCTTTCAGGGATACCAATATAACATCTAGAAATTTTCCTACAATCTTCCTACTGCACCATTCTTTTATGATAACCCTGTATTTGATTTTATTGACATAAGTGACTATTTGGTTTAAATCCAAATCTATTATCTTAATACAATGAATAAATTAATTAAAATTTAATGCAATGAATGAACAAATACAGGAAGGAAATTAAATTGGTAAGTTGGATGTGACTAGGTTTAAGAACTATTGATCAGGATGAGTGGAAGAGAGTGGCATGTATTACTGAAATATTTGATGTGGCTAAATATTAAGTAAATTTTGCTTGTAACACAAATAATAAAAAGTTAATATAGTGTTCTGATGTTATAACTAAAACTGATGGTACCACAAGAAATGCATTGTTCAATTTACAACATGAAATAATGTAAACCTAACAAATGAAGAACTGAAAAATAGTTTATTTAATAATGGAAAGAATACCAGTAATCATTAAGCAGAAATAAAAGAAACATGTGAATATCTTGCTAAATTCTAAAAATGAGATGGAATGAAAGTGATATTAAAATGTATTCCAGTAGATTAGAAAATGTCTTCTGTGATGGTAATACAAACTATTTTATTTTATTTTAGGTAATAAATTTACATTTTAGGTAAAAAGCACGAGAATAATGGTGCAATGGTGGATTGTGTACAGTTTAGGTCAAATGAATCTTCTAAATTTCAGCAGTACTTGAGGAGCACAATACTGTAAATTTTAAAATAAGTAAAACAGCAAGGTGATTATCATAGCTGCAACATAAATGTTTTGTTAAGCAATAAAATAGAATTTATGATTAAGAGAAAGGTGAAATCTGGTGCTCTTTTCATTGCAGCTATAAAAAAATCTGATGTGGACACCACACGACTTTCTTGTACATCCATTAAATTACATTTACATATTTTTGCTGCACTTCATTTAAACTTAATTTATCTGAAAGTGAGATACGATCCTCCAATTATTTAATACAAGTGGACAGTTACACAATTGCTAAAATACTAGTTTTTATTAACATCAAATATTTATACAATTATTAATTCAACAATCTTACCTGAAATATTAGGTTAGAGTAAAAGTCCCTTGATTACTCTTTAAATAAATTTTTTACAAAATAATCCAATAACAAAAACTGATTTTTTTACACTAAAGTTCACTAAACGGAATAGTTTAATTATTATTAACTTTTATTTATTCGATACACCAGAAATCTTGTGCATATTACGTACAAGCGAACATTTTTTTAACAATCACTTTAAATTGCAAAAATTTATTTAAAAAAAAATAAATACACAATTTTTATAAAAATTTGCCAAGAAAATCCAAAAATTATACAATTATAAATTATAATTTTTAAATATTAAATAATCAGATGTTTCACCAAATCTATTTACACATACACATATGTAATGACGATTAAATTACATTTACACATTTTTAAAAGAACATACAATTTTATTTCACTAATAATTTTTTTCATTATTGAATTATTATTTATGTAATTTTTTTACAATCACCGGTTATTAAATATGAAATAAATATATTTAAATTTAAAAAAAAAAAAAAAAAAGGAGATGAAGTCTGATTTGAACCGATGATGAGCCTTCCCTTTAAGATCCAAATATTTCATTAACTAAGATTTTAATTTTATTTTCGATTGCAATCAAAAAGGAGGGTGAACAACTAGATGTTACAACAGTGCTAAATCCAAAATTTCAACATCCTACGGCTAATCGTTTTTGAGTTATGCAAGATACATATGCACATACATACGGTCACGCCGAAACTAGTCAAAATGGATATTTCCGTTGAAATATGAAAACTGAAATGTTTCGCGACCACAATACATCCTCTACTTTGTACAAGGAAGTAAAGAAAAAATGAGATGAAATCTGAAGATTGAAAATTTTCACGATCACAATACTAACTTTACTTTGTAAAACTAAAAATAGCCTTAATAAAAAGAAAAAATATACTAAAAATGACTCTAGACTGCGGTGGTCCAAATGCTGTATATCGTAAATCCAAATTGCAAGTACAGCATATAAACAAATTATTAAACTCCGATTGCAAAACAAATTTATTAATAATCTTAACAATTCATTACTGTGCTATAAGTTAATCATTAATCGTAAGAGAATTTATGTGTAATGTTAAACAATAATTTGCTATTTTTTTTTTTTTTTGTTAAAATAAATAAGAATTAGATATCATATAAGACATGGCCTACATCTGAATAGAAATGGTAAACTCAATATCAAACATAATTTCAGTTTTAAAAAGTGAAACAGGATAATTTACCCCTAGAGATAAAGTGGGTAATATATTAATAAGGAAATTACTATGTATATTATTTATAAAGAAAGTGATTATCTTTTACAAAACACCAGAGTACAAAATATTTTATTCATTTTACTTGGTAATTAAAAAAAGTATACATTATAATTTGTACATGGTGTCACACTTTTAAATATGTATATTAAAAAAAAAAATGCTTAAATAAAATAATATATAAATTATAATAATTTAATTAATTTATGAAGTTCATTAAGTATTAATAACATGACTAGAAATATAAAAATAATCATTTAATACACAGGAAAGTTTTTAATAATTGAATTCATTACAACAGAAATATTATTATAATAATTTAAATAATAAATATCTTTTTATGCTTTAATTAGATAATACTCATAAGAGTAGTTATTTTAAAATTATTTATAAATTTACTCGTTACTACTATAATACATATTTCTGGATATTTTACATATAGTTTATATATTTGTTTGTTTGCTTCATGTGTCATATATGGCAATAACTTAAGGTTTTTTAGTTTTATGGTAGACATAATAATGTGTAAGATAATACTGAAATTAGTAAAGCAATATGTTCTTTTTGTTTTTATTATCTGATAACTGCAAATACATTATGGTTATAAATAGTATGTGCTGTATAAATAAAGGATCATTTTCTTTATATATAAAAAACTTCTATAGGGAACTGGGAATTGAAATGAAAAGTCTGATATAAGGAGAGAGATGCATGGGAGCAAATAGAACTGTTTTCGGTCCTCCCAGAACCTGTGACAACTGTTGCTTCTATATTTTTATATAGGGAACTTGTAAAGAATCTGGTCCCACTACATAGTTTTGGGAAGTTTCAAGTTCTGGAGTAATATGATAATTCCTCTTTAGGCTAAGGCTGTAAGGAGGAATTCCTGAGAAGTTGAGTGTTGTAAGATAATATATTATTAATTATTGTATTAATGTTAATATATTATATATTTTATATATATTATAAATGGACCACTGAATGTGAAAATAGGAGGAGAAAAGATTATGGAGGTAGAAGAATTTTGTTATTTGGGAAGTAGAATTACTAAAGATGGACGAAGCAGGAGCGATATAAAATGCTGAATAGCACAAGCGAAACGAGCCTTCAGTAAGAAATATAATTTGTTTACATCAAAAATTAATTTTAATGTCAGGAAAAGATTTTTGAAAGTATATGTTTGGAGTGTCGCTTTATATGGAAGTGAAACTTGGACAATTGGAGTATCTGAGAAGAAAAGATTAGAAGCTTTTGAAATGTGGTGCTATAGGAGAATGTTAAAAATCAGATGGGTGGATAAAGTGACAAATGAAGACGTATTGCGGCAAGTAGATGAAGAAAGAAGCATTTGGAAAAATGTAGTTAAAAGAAGAGACAGACTTATAGGCCACATACTAAGGCATCCTGGAATAGTCGCTTTAATATTGGAAGGACAAGTAGAAGGAAAAAAAATTGTGTAGGCAGGCCACGTTTGGAATATGTAAAACAAATTGTTAGGGATGTAGGATGTAGAGGGTATACTGAAATGAAATGACTAGCACTAGATAGGGAATCTTGGAGAGCTGCATCAAACCAGTCAAATGACTGATGACAAAAAAAAAAAATTATATTATAATGATAATACATTAGTGTTGTAGTATAATATATTATTTAAAATGAAAGTACAATTTACAATTATAAATTGCAATTTGTGATTCCAATGATAATTATATGTATTTTGTAATTTCA
Organism: Lycorma delicatula; assembly: GCF_047948215.1. Lineage (NCBI taxonomy): Eukaryota > Metazoa > Arthropoda > Insecta > Hemiptera > Fulgoridae > Lycorma > Lycorma delicatula. The sequence continues at coordinate 30,682,990 of NC_134455.1, forward strand.
TTGTGCCTTGAGGATGGAGATCAAGGTCATAAAAAAAACACTAAAATGACCTGATGGCTCTCTGACTGAGATAAATCACTGAATGGTTTAATTCAGTCCTAGAATATTAAAAGAGCTTATGTACAAAATGTTTATTTCTGATGTTAGTAGAGCATTTTTACACCTACCATCAATGTGTAACAATCAAATGTTAAGTGTGCTTGCATATTCTACAATCAGTGATTCCAGACAAGTTGAGCAGGTTATTTTTTATTAAAAGAGTATTAATTTATTTTTGACTAAAATTTAGGATAAACTATATATACTATATATGACTATATATGAATAAAAAATGCTATCTTTTTATTCTATGTTAATTTCTTAAGACAGCTTACTCACTGGATGTAAGTCTATTATTTGGCACTAAACCTAAATAAATTCATCCTCTTTTAAATCATTAGGAATTGATAACAAATGTTTTAACTTGGGAAATTGATGTATTAACAGTCATAGTGAATTTCTATCAGAAAGTGATCAGATATTTTTTATTATACCCTTTAGAAGTTGAATTTTTTAAAAACTTCTTGACAGGTTTCTAGAGCCTAATTAAAACCTTAAAAATGTCAATTTCAGATACAGGAGATAGTTGTGATGAATGAGTAACTACATAGTGTTTCACTTATACATTCATATGGACTCTTAAAAAAAATGTAGTATTTTCTCATCTTTTTATATTTAATATTGTTAAATATGATTAAATAAATACTGTAAAATCTATTTTAATTTGCCATTTACCACAATTCATCATCCATAAAAACAGAAAGAGAATACAAACTAAACTTATTCAAAAAATAAGATCTAATGGACTTATAAAAAAAATAATGTACTGAAACATTATTATAATTATGAAGAATTTTTCTTTTCATTATTGTCTTAGTGTTCTTTTATTTTAGGTTTGCAGTTTTTTTTTCAACATAAGCAACCTTGTTTATATATTTTGATTTCATATCAAGTTATTGTGTTTTATGTTCTTCAGCTGAAAAAAAAATTATTTTAATCAATCAGTACAAAAATAGTAATAAAATTATTTCTTGTTTTCTAAAAGATTAGTCAAATAGAGGCTACATTACAGACAGTTTTTTAAATATACAATCTTAAAAGTATATTTTAAGTTCCTTAATTCTCATTTTCCCTAATTTGTCACTGCTATGGTCCCAATGGTGACCAAATTATGGAAATTCTACTTTATGAAATAATATCTATAGATTTTGGCATACTATTCGAATCTGATGCATCTTTGTAATTAATTAAGTTTTTTTTTACATTATTATGATTTAATGATTATTATGGTATATTTTTAAGAGTTATAATTAGTTCCAAAAACACTTATACAAGTACAAAATAATTAGCTTCACTTAATTATTTTGTAAATTTTGAAACTGAAAATATTAAATTAATCTGAAACTGAAAATATAGAAGTAATATTAAATGGTTTAATAACTCTTGGATATGTAACATTTTCAATATTTAAAAAAATGTACAGTTGTGCAATTAAAAAAAAAAAAATTGTAAAAATGAATAAATTATTTTTTTTGAAATGATCTTTAGGAAAAAAAATGTTTTTTTAATGAACAAGAAAATAAAATTCAAGAACTAAAACACTGATCTAATTGTGTAAGTGAAACATTAAGAAACATAATTCCTCAAACACAGGAAAATACATAAATTACTTTACACAACTCAAATAAAATTGTGTGTTCACTCAGAAATACAAATGTTGATGGTTCTCACTAAGCAATATAACAATAAAAAAGATTCTTCAACATAGTGTCAAATCTTTGCCATCAGTAACTGCAATATTATAAATCAACAGAACTAGTTAAGCTCTTGCAATTTAGGATATTTATCTATAAAGTGAGTTGTTCTAGCTGCTGTATGTTGTGTCACTTTGATGTGATGCATCTGTGACTCACAGGCTTCTGAAGTCACTAAAATTGTTTTTACTTTAACATACATTAAGCAATTATGAATTATCATATGGTTTGGTTTTAGTTAGATAAAGAAATGTTAACTATGGTTGAACAACAAATACAGACAGACAATAAGTTAGTAAATGCAGTTGCATATATTATTATTATTTATAATGTAAATAAAAATGATCTTTATAGATAATTAACAACATTCTCTTGTTATGAATCTAATATAACCTTTTCTATAAACATTTGTTATAATTCTAAACAGTTTTCATTCGTTTTTGGTAGTTTTAGTTGTACTAATTTATTTAAAATAAAAAAATAAAAATCATATGTTTAATTTTTAATAAACTAAATGTCTCTGCTACACAACCTTAGCAGTTGAACAATATTAGGTATACTTTGTTTCCATTTGGTTAATTATGTATTATGCAATATTATGTATTATTAGAATTTGCCAATTGCAAATGTTGACTGTGTTTAACTCTAATATGTCGTCTTAGATTGTCAGCACGTGTAAGAACTAAAGGACAATGAGGGCAATGATGCGTTTGTGAATTATGAAGCTTATAATGTTTTTGTATATCTGTTACAACACGTCCACAAATTCTACACCTAGCCAAACCTTGAGGGAGATTATCAAATATCGCAGACAGTACCTCTGCTACCGGATACGAAATAACAACCCCTGAAAAGAAAAAAAGTTTATTTCAGCTTTGAATGACCTAATTCAGAATATAAAAGAACGGCTAGAATTTTATACTTTGGATTGTACTAACAGAATGTTTAAGAAGACTACAGCAATTTACCTTATCTGCAAACATAACTACTAATCATGCAAGTAAAAAAAACAATACTACAAAAAAAAAAACTGCATACAGAAATAAATAAAATATTTCATTAAAAAGGTCAGTTGGTGTAACTACAACAAATTTTGGATAGGATATTTTTAAACATTATTTTTTATAATAAAAATAATGGAAAATTTGTACCTAAGGAAAAATAAATATTTTTATTTTTCATATAAAAAAGTACTGAATTTTAATTTAATTATAAAAGAGCTTATACATAATATTGTTAACAATTTTTACAATTCATCAATATATATTTCATCAATTATATTTCTTTAGCAAATTTGCTAAACAAAAAATCTAATGATAGAATTATGAACAATAACCTCAACAAGCCAGTATGAAGAAGAATTTAGACTATTATAATTTCTAACATGCAACATAGTGCACAGAAACAAAAAATTTTCAAGTTTCAGAAAGAACAGAATAGTAGAGGAAGTACTTATTCTATTTCTTTGAAAGTGGTTCAATAAGGTATGAGAGAAACTCTTTAATTTTACTAGTTTTTAATTTTTATATGAAAATAATCAAGTTAAGATACTGAAATAAAATGCAAGGGTAAAATTAAATAAGTTTCACTGATGATATTGAAGATAAGTTTGAAACTAAAAATGAGGTAATGACAAAATATGGATGAATAAGTAGGAGAAAAAATATTCAAATTGAAAATTTACTATAAAGCCATCACCAGGAATGAATTGTGATAATAAGAACTAAAATGAAATCAATTAGATCATTTTAATATTTTATGACAGCTTAACCTGGGCATAAGGAAAACCAGGTAGGCATAGAATAAAAGTTCTGAAATTAATTTTAACTGGAAAAAACACACCTGAAAATAAAATAAGAATAGTATTTCAGAAATTAAAGACTATTAAGTTCAGTAAAAGATGGAAGTGTAAGGAAAAACTTGTAAGCAAAAAATTAAAATGCATTAAAATATAAAAGTATTTAAGGATGTACGATATAAGCAAGAGAGAGTTAATTAAAAGTTATGTATTAGGTATGTAGGACAAGGAATAAAAATATGAATTAAACATTAGCTGGGAACAGAAAAAAAATAAAAACATGTCAACTGATCATGACAACAAGAAGGATATGTTAGAGATTTTTGTTTTAAAACTTTTTGGATTTTGCAAAGCCAGTTTATCAGAGCACTAGATTTAAAGTTTTTTTTCTGGATTATTCATTTAGTATATAAGCTTCAAGCTTGTGCATGGGAATATGAAACAGACATTTTTTAGTGTATGAAAAATGTCATGCCTGAGTTCAATCAAACATTAGTTCAATTTTTTAACTCACTAATATCTTATCTTCTATCCTAACTATTATTTTAAATAGAACATAGAATAAGGTATTATAATATATGATCAGAAATTTTGTTAATTAGAACTGAGGACTAGCATGAGAGTGGTGACTGAAAAAAATATTTAAGAGCATTTAGTGTTAAAATAAAATTTGTCTGGTCAGGTCTGATACAATCTTATCTCCTGGGTGGGAAAACAGTCTGAGCTATTCACACAATAAAGGATAAAAAATAAGACATTCCAAAGAGATTCAAGTTTACATTTTAAAAATGTAAGATGAAGTTTTTCTTCTACTGCATACAGAAACTATATACATCTTCTTTTCCTTTTCTAATCTCTCCATTGTTTCATCAGTTGATGTTTCATAAACAGCATATCTTCCATCAATACTCCACTTTTCCTGTGCTTTCATCTTTCACTTACCTCACATAATCCACTTACTTTTTCTTAGTATGTTTCCAACAGTCTCCTACTATCAATTTCCATAAAAATGCTATTCTAGCTTTATATTAATTAATTTTATTTATTTTTTCGATAACAACTGAAGGCAGACAGGATATGCCCAAAAAAACTTCTTGACAAAAGTAAAAATAAAAATAATTACGATAAATGACAAAAAAAATAACTGAATTACAAAATGCTTATAAAAAAAATTAAATAGCAGTCAGCTTATTATTAAAATTTATTAAGGATATTCAACTATTTTTCAACCATTCAAGGCAGTCCTGATTATTTTAATTTTATTAGCGAATGTAGCAATATTTACATTAAGCCATTTACTAATCAGAATTTTCTAATAAAAACAAATTAGAATGATGAAATGTTCTTTCCCAAGAAATTAGAAACAACAATTCATTTGAGTTGAATAAGACATATAAACTCAGAAGGTCAGTGTATATTTCAAATTTAATGATATTTCAGTGTCATTTAATATTAAATCAAATTATTAATCCTATATCTTAAAGTAAGATAAAATAAGAATGTTAATTACTTAAAGTAACATTAAATATCGACCTTAAATCATTCATTAGAGAATCTAATGGGCAAGACACACTATATTTCTTATAATGTAGTACTCTAAGGAATCTATTTTGTAACCTTTCAATGAATAATACTTTAGAACGATGGTAGGGATTTCATATTTCAGAAGCCAATTCAAGCTTATTTTAACTAGAGTACAGAAAAATCCAAGAAGCAATCCTATATTGTAAAAACAGACGCTAAGACAAAATATAAAAAAAGGATTTTGATGCACTATTTATAGCGACAGTTACAGGACTCTTCAAATTCAATGTAGAATTATTACATGTAATAAGTTCTCAGTACAATTGAAACTTGAAAAGCAATAAATGACATAGAATCACATAATTAGTTTTATTATGATTCAACAAGTTATTTTGAAGATACAGTGCATATAACTGTCAAGTCATTCTGTAATAAGATACAATCCAATGAACTAGTAATTACTTTATCAATTTTATAGTTATCTAAAAATAGCAAACATTTAAATAAATAATGTGATTTAACAAGTTTTTAATCATTAATGAAAACAGCAAAGTTCCTTAATTCGATCTGGGAAATACCAGAGGTGCTAATACACATTTATAATGTAATTTTTAAATGCTACATACTAAAATCACTAACAAAGATGAGAAGCAAAAACATGACTAACTTTTTAGAAAAATCATACGTAAAAAGTATTTTAGCAGAAAATCATGATTAACACTATCACAAGCTTTAGAGAAATCTAAAGATAGTGTAAAAATTCTGGAACTACAATCCAACTGTGCCACTCTAACATTACTCATTCGTATAGCTTTCTGGCATCAGATCTACCTGAGATGAAGCCAAGTTGTTGAGGAACTGTTTCAAGGTTTACAGGATCAAATTCTTTATTATCCACAGTATTATTTTTTACTGGTCCCAACCATCATCAGTTTCTTCAGCAAACTATTCATGTTCCTCTTATGAAAACTACTCCTTTCTCTTTGTTCTTCCTCTTATTGATCACAAAATTTTCAGCTTCTCTGGCTGCACCTAGACTGATGTAGTGCATTAGAGCAAATTTACGTGGACTTTAACATGGCTAATGCTTCTCTCAATTTGTTTACAGTACACCTGACAAAAGTTACTTAGTCAGTTCATAGCTGCTTACAAATAGATAATTAATTTTTAGTCCATTTTCAAGTAGGCATACCTTTGAGATCATGTCATACTTCAGCTTATAAAAATTTCTCTTGTGTATACATTTTTTAAATAAGCCAGCATTCACTGGAAGAGTTAGACAACATAGCAATTATAAAAAGTTTATTTCAGTTCCCAAGCTTTTTAATGCTGTTATCATCCTTTATATGTAGAATAATGAGGAAAGTGATACAATTTACAAATTAAATTTTAGAACAAGACTTAAACAGAATATTCTTGCAAACTGCTAGATAATCTGGATTTATTACTATTGCTGATATATATATATATACATATATAGAAAAATTGATTTATTTTAGTTTTCTAAACAATATAAAAAAAAAAAATTGTTGGTTAATTTCAATCATAAATTTAATTATAGGTATTTAATTAAATATAATTCATATGACATATAGATACAGTTCACAATTTCACAGAAAGAATAAAAGACATCTGTTTTAATCGTTCTAATATTAACAAATAGAAAAATGTTCAATAAGCTTTTATTAGCATGTAACACAATATTTCAGCACTGTATGTGGGTGGGGCTTATAAGAGCTAGGGACCAGAAGGCTTACAAAATACCACAGTATCACGATAGGTACACTGGTAATTAATATAGTCTGTTAAAATAGAAGATAATTTCAGCTTACATGAGTATGAATATTGATAGTGAGGAATAGTTAATGTAATTACAGTGTATAGTCATTTAGCTTGCAGGATGTCTTTCGGGCAACTTACAGCCATAAATTCATAAATTACCAAACAGAAAAATACCTGGGCAACACACCTAAATTAAACTTATTTGATCTTTTAAAAATTTAATCATAATTGATTCTTGTATATTATCAAACATAGGTCCATACATTTATATAAATTTTCTTTTGCTATTTTTGCTAACTCCAACCATAATTTCTTCTCTTGCATACCTTATATTTATCTAGGTCAAATTACATTGTAATACTTTTTAAGCAATGCCAATATATATCGCACCCTTTATTACACACAAAATACACCATTTTCACACCACATACGATGAAGTGTAGTTTTATTATATTATATGGATTGCAAAAACATACTTTTTTAAATTTACAAATAAAAATTTGGAGTAAAATTTGTATAACTGGCTAAACTTTCATAATGATTTTAACTCGTTGGTTGATACCACTACCACACAAGAAAATTTCTGATGAATTGTGACCGCTTTTTGAAAAAAATTTAATGCCTAGATATTTTATGAAAAGTCAATTCATACTGTTTGATGAAGCTTAGATAACCTGAAAAAAACAGAAGAATTATTCATTCTCACAATGTTATGTTCTCTATCCCCAAGTATTTTTAAAAAGAGGCAATTTAGATATAAGAATTAATTCATACAACAAAATATTCTGAATTCTTTTGAACCCAGTTTGATTTGCAAATGGTAGAAGAAAATATTTCAGCATCCTACGTTATAAATTACATAAATAAAATTGATTCCTGATTGTCAAAACTTTTTAAGGGCTGCAATAGATGTAAATAATGGCTACAAAAGTGTAAGGGATAAATTAAGATGCACGGCCAATGTATTTATTAATAGCAATTTGTTATCAGCACAAAAAACATGATCATGTCTCTTTCTTTTTCTAAGCGAAATTCCAGTTCTATTTTATTAACCTCAGTTCACAGCACAGTATGTCATAATACTGAAACCAAGTTAAACTAAAGGAACTGAACAATGAATCTAAAGATATATATACCTGAAAAACTAAATATATTATTTCTCAGTTGTTTTTGAACAACTGAGATCTGAAGGAACAATTTACTTTAACTGAATTTGCAGCAATATTTTCAATATTGTGCAAAATATACATATATTTTCAAAATATATATAAAATTCTATATACATTTCATTATACCTTGCTATGTAGTTGTTAACAGGCATATAATAACGAAGGCATTGCTACTAAATTGTATTATAATATGATGGTTAATGTAATTGCTTCCATAAAATTAAGTAATAAAAATTCCAAGGTTTGAAAGTTGGTAGGGTCACTTTTTCTTAATATAATTTTTTGTATTTATATTTATGAAATACATTGTAATAATAAATTGCTACTATAGTACTTCATTATATAACTTAAGTAGAATTAGTCACACATGAAGAGCCTTTCTCCCATAACTGTGCTTTATTTTTAACAACTTCACTATAATTTATTTTTTACTGAAGATAAACAATTTGGTTGATTTTGCTAAATAATGAGCATAAACTTGTTTGAATCTTAGATTTTTAACAGTTAATTCAAAAATTAAAATTAATAATTTGGGCATTAAAAAATTTGACTTCTCTGAATTACATCTTCTCTAACCAGTCATTGAAGAAAAAGATAATACATAACAATAAATTGATTTAAATTAATTAATTTAATTCCTTTTTCATTACCTTATAGAGTGTACCTCAAAACAGACTGTTATAAAGTGAATGTGATCACACTGTTCGAACATACAAGATCATGGAGTTCACAACAGTGACAAGAATGTGGTCTCAACAGAAAAATTAAACATGTCAACCTAAAGAGTTTGACGACTCAGAGAGCCATAAATTTCTTTTAGAACAATTTTGGAGTAAGATTATTTGCCTTAAATCTAGCTTAGTGTTATTAGTCAACAGAACTAGTAAATATGACAGATGTCAGCAGCAGCATTGACAGTAGCAATAGCAGAATTAGTAATAGGGTAGCATTAATAACTTGACTTATATTAACTATTCTAGTTCAGTAATTATATTAAGAGGAAATGTAACATTTTTTCAGATATAATAGATGATCACAAACTAGGTTGGGCGCATATGATCAAAATGTAAAAAAATTATTATAGATTCTGGTACTTATTGACCCTTTCTAGGTGTGATGATTTGCAAAACTTTTCTTTTAAGTATTATTAAGGAATTAGCTGACGCAGCAATGCTTCACCGTTGCTAGATTTGAGTATATATATATTAAATGAACACAAATGAAAGTTTGATAAAACATTAAAAAAGTGAACGTTTAATCTTGCAAAAAAATTAACCTGATAATTTAACCATTCCCTTTTTCTCATCTTCCCTTTTCCTCTTTTTTGCAAAAATATTTCTTTTCATGTAACTAATATATATTTTGAATATGAGCAAAATTGGACCATAAATATAGTTTTTTGAAATATCTTGACCCCCAGCGGGTCAAAACTAATTCAGAAACCTTCGTGGATGGGTGCACAACTCACCAAAGTTTCATCGTAATTGGATGAATGGTATAGGAATGCATAAGGAAAAACACACATTCATTTATATATATATATATATATATATATATATATATATATATAAGATTACTAACACTCAACAATGATAACAAATTGAAGTATAGGGAAGTAGTAGCAAAACATCATGTGATTAAAAATTATAAATGTATTATCAGCTCAAAAAAGATCCTTAAGCATATGATTTAGGAGGGGGAAGCAAAAAGATGAAACCAATAGTGATCTCAGTATAAATTTCCAAAATATTTGCTAAAAACAATCCTACGACCAATACATCTTCAATTAGACAAAAATAATATATTTAATCTACAGAATTTATATTACTAAAGTTCTAGTTTTATTCTAGCACTAATTTTTAGAGTTTAGATGGTCTTTTGGGTTGCAGCTTAAGTTCTTCCATGGTCATGATTCTAACAATTTAAAAAATGGTATAAGGGCCATTTAGAGGAAGGAGGTTTACAGGTACATGGATATAGATCATTAATTATGTTTTATTTTGCCCTTTTTTCTAGTTATTTGAAACAACCTATACACTTTCCAGAAGTGTGTATAGTCTACACAATTCTTTTTAGTTATATTTTTAGTTTTTTTTCTTTTTAGTTATACTGTATTTTATTTTTCACATTAATAGTTGTAGCTTAGTTATAATAACAAATCTTTGTAGAATTTGTTAAATGGCTATTATTACAGATTTTTTATCACAATATTAATATTCTAACTAAACTAATAAAATTATTATTATTATTAGTTAAAATAGTTTTTTTTAATATTAGTAGTTCATATTTTTGAACTGATTGTAAATTTTTGTTTAAAAATTTTATCTGCAATGATGTTTAATAACAATAAAATATAATATTATTTTCTCATCCAGAATCCTTACATTAAAATCTTTGTCTCAAATCCTTTTCTTTGATTTTTTAACGTGACCTTCATCTTCTCTTCATTAGCCATCATTCCATATTCTATGCTTATATTAATTGAATGAGAAGCTTTACCTTAATTGTTTTTTCTGTACTCAAAATCGGTGAAAAAAAACAGAAAAAAGAGACAATTAAAAAATGTTTAAGGAAAATAAAAGTAGTTGAAATCTAATATTAATGACCACTTTAATTATTAATTACTGCCAGGAGGAACTAAGGAAACGGTATAATAAAAACCCAAAGACTCTGTACAAGGTTTGGTAAAAAAAATATGGGGAATTTTTTAATTTCCCAGGCTACAAGTTCAATTATACAATTTTTTTCTTGTTTTTGTGTGGTACACTTGTCCCTAATGTATTTTTAGACTGGTAGCCATATTGGAAGCTTAGTTTATTGTTTACTGTTGAAATGGTTACATGTTTTGATATGGTAGGTGATTTTTAAGTGGAAAAAATGTAACAAAGAATTTTTATTAAATGTTGCTTTAAGAATTGAATAAAGTCCAGCACTGATTTTAAACGTTGAATGTTGCTTTTGGCAATTTTTCAATGAAAAGTTGCTCAAAAGTGGTACAAATTTGCCAAGAGGGTTGTGAAGATGATGAGCAACCAGGATGTCCCAGTACATCAACAGACTTCAAAAAAGGGAATTAAATGATTATGGACAATCGCTGAATCACCATCACAAAGTTCATAAGAATTAATACCTGAAGTTCTATGCTGTTTGCATGAAGCAATCTGAAGAAAATGCCCAATTTGTGATGAAACAATTCATAACAATTGCACCATGACAATGCACCTGGTCACAAATTACGACTTGTTCATGAATTTTTGGACAAAAATAATACTGTTATGATGCCTCAGCCTCTGAATTCCAATACATGGCCTCCTGTGACTTCTTATTCTACAAGCTGAAAAGAACCATAAAAGACGATGTTTTGCCAACATTGAAGAGATAAAAACAGAATCGCTGAAGGAGTTAAATGTCATTCTGGAGATTGTATCCAAAGGTGCTTTGCAGATTTGTGCCAAAATATTGGCACAAATGTATTAAAAGGAATACTTTGAAGGTGACAAAATCAATATTGATAAATAAATAAATAAAGATGTTTTGAGAACAAAATAATATTTTACATATTTTTATCAAACCATGTATAAACAAAAAAAATTACAATTAATAATTAAATAAACTAAACATATATTTAATAAACTATATTTTTATCAGTATTGATAAATAAAAAGTAACTGTTTAACTAAACAGTATCATTTTAAATTAGTTCTAAAAAAAATTAATACACTGGAAAACATCCAATTTTCTAAATTTAGGAAACTTCTGCAAAATAAATTTTAAAACGGCTCCATACAACTACTCAATAACAAAATTTTTCAATCATGTTAATAAAAATCAATTTTTTGAATCATCTAATTTCTGTTTATTACAGATTTTTTAAAACTTTTGTTTTTAAAAAACATTTTTTAAGACCAGACTACAACTGATTCATCTGATTCTATATTTACAATAAGCAAAATACTTCTTTATTTTATTTTTAGTTTCTTTTAGTTACACAATGTATCAAATTAAAATTGGGAATCCTTGGAAAGCAATTATAGAAATGTGTGATAAAGAAACACTAATAATTCTGGCGTATGTTTTTCAGGTTAAAATAAAGAAGTTCTTATAAACATAGGTCTGGAAATGCTTACTTTTTAGTTATGGCAGATGAAAATGTTCCCCTAATTTCACCTATAATAATAAAATGAGACTATAATGAACTTGGCGTAAACTGTTTATCAGAAGTGATGATTTTATATTTTTTCTACATGAAAAAAGGAAATGGCACCCAGAACTGAATCTCCAATAGTCTCTGAGAATATTGTTGAAAAGACAAACAAACAGGAGTCAAGAATGATGTTTTTTTAGGTTTGGCATAGATTTCATTTTTTATGACAATAAACAAATAAAACTTTATAAAGACCTTAATTCTGAGAACATTTTGTACATTAAGTCAACTGAAATCAAAAAAATTAAGAAATCTGTCATTTAAAACAAAACAGACCATTTACTTCAAAGCAAAGTGTATTTTAAACCAAACAAAAATCTCTACAGTACAGCAACATTTTCTTAAAATGACATTTCTGAGTTTTATCTGTTTATTAACAATTAAATAAGTGGGCATGTGTAAAATGATTTGTAAGGACACCAACTGCAATTTCATATATACAGTAGGGCAAACTAAACGAAAACTTACAACAGAATAAAGGAACATTTGATTCATTACAGATATTGGAAACCAGAGAAGTTGATCTTATTCTATTAAACATTGCATGAAAACTAGTCACAAATGATTTAAATCACAAGTTAAAAAAATATCCATAATAAATTGAATTAAATAGTTTAAAAAAATATTTAATACTTAACTAAATGAAGGAGAAGCTTCCTAGTTTAATAACAATGTGATAATTATTCATATAAATTTTTATCTTATCTAATCCTATGTGTAAAAGACACAATTATGGTGGAGCAACCCATTTTTGGAACATGAGAAATTTACTGTCTTTACATTAAATTTCCATTTCAACTGGAATTTCCTAAAACAATACTGTAGATTGCTTAATTAACAGTTATTTTAATTTTATAAACATGGGTGGAAATACTCTTTTGGTGTTGTTTTGTAATCACTAAATGTTTTACTATTAAAGTGATTGCGATTGTTTAATAACTAATACAGTCATTTATTAATTTTATTTTTTAAATGGTTATAGAGTGGTTTCTATTTGTAATTTTTTAGCACATCTAATTTAAAATTTAGTTTCTACCTCTATTCGCGTAACAAATAATAAAATACTAGATAATACTGAAAAGGGTTGGAAAATGCAATAAATGAAATAATTTTTCATCTAACAATCATTTCTGTTTTGAACTATCTCATATTTATTTCACTTGTTTTTACATAGCTCTCACCTTTTTTTCCTCACTTTCTTTTTTAAAGTGAGAGATGTGTAAAATAAGGTACTTTTAGTCAATCAGTAATTTAACTGAATAAAACAAATCTACTTATTAGATGGCAGTATTGAGAATAACATATTACTTCCATACATCATTTATGGTGCACACAAATAAATGTTTATTTCTGAATAATAAATTGAACTTATCAAATTACTACACCTCAGCTTTCTATGAGTTCAGTTCTTCATAAATTTAACTTACACAGTTTCATGTGTATCTATACCAACTTATTGACACCTTATTCAAATTATGACATACACATTTAAACCAAAATTATTTTTATTAAGTGAAACATTTTTTATTTTAATTTTAATATAGTCGTTATTAATCACATTTCATTTTCTTCTGATACAGTTTAGATTTAGTGATTCTAACAATATCATATATATTGTAACAAGACCAGTATAGCGGGTCTGAGTAATGCATTCCTACCAATTATTATGAAAGTAGTAGGAAAATATAACAATTGGAGAATCCAGAAAGGGACTACAAGAAACCTTTTTTAGTAAAGGTAACAGGTCTGCTTAACAATTGTCTTTTGAAACACTGCTATTGACACACAATGAACAAATATTTGTATTGTGAGAAAAGCTACCAGACCTGGTTATGGAACTCATGGTAACAAAAGCCTTGGTCAATTATTCCAACGCTTTGAGTTGAGTCTGATCTGCCAGGTAAAGAGATAGAAGTATAAATACTCCTGGAAAGACCAGCTAAACAGGAGTTGTGCAAAGTCCAGTGAGATGTCACAATGTCAGTTTCGTGAGGAAAGGCTGTGAGATAGGAGTTGTGTGAGTTCGGTGGGCTGCTGAGCTTTCATCACTCAACACTGCATAAACTAACTGTGTTAGCGTTAATGAATACTGAGGATTATCTTAACTTACTAACCATCATAATGCATAAGTAAAAATTATTTTCAAAGGAATATATAACAAAAGTTAAACTATTTTTTGTTTTTCTTTCACTAAAACCTATTCTGTAACAGTGAAATTAGTACTATGATTTTGTGATGGGAATGATTAATTTAGTAAAAAATAATTTTAAAATTAACAAGATTCACATTTACAATTATAATTCTAATAATCAGAATTACAAATTTAGATTTACATTTAGAATTATATTAACAGATTATTTGCAATTTATTTGTACTGTTTTATTAAATTTAAAAACAAACCGTAAAAACAAACAGTAAAATTATTTTAATTTTACTTAATTTTTTTAATAAAAAAGGGAATTTCTAGTATCTTAATATTTTTTACCTTCAAAGTTTGAGTTCCAGTTGAACAAATGAAAGAAAAAACTCTTTGCGTGTTCCAAATTGATACTTATATTGCACAGAAAATTGCTTTTGTACAAAGCTGAAATCATACACTTTGTAAAGAACAAATTTTTTTTTTATGATTCAAATGTGTCTAATTAACAATATATTATGTGTTCAAGAATAAAAATGTGTTTAGTGTCTTTTATTACAGAAATTATGATTCCCATATGTTATTTTGTGTAGACTGCAATTTTCCAACCTCAAAGAAAAACTACAGACTCTTCCATACAATATCCAAATATAACAACCTAAATTTGTCCAATACATACAGCTTTTATCTATTTGAGATGGATACTACTCATATATTAAAATAACTAATTTGCAAGAGCAAATTATGAATTGTGCCAAACAGCGATTTACATAATAAAAGAAAGCTTAATATTTTCAGCAACATGGTGTCTACAATGCATTGTTAATACTTAAATACACAATAAACACAAAATAAAGGGGACAAAATTTCAGGCTCAGTATGATGTTGACTTAATGATAGAACAGTCAAATTGAGCCTCCATGAGGTGCACCTGGATATATCCAGAACAAATAGGAGAAATTTGTCCGGTGAACTGAACTAAACAAACTTCACAGCTTCATTTATCATTAAATCACATCTAGTTGTAACTTGGGACCTAGTCCCACCACAAATGACCCATTGACTGTCAACCATGAAATGTCTTTAAGAAATACTACACCGGATGAATCAAACAACAGCAGAGTTAAGAAAAAAAGGCAGCATTCGGATATGGTGGGATGCCACTTAGATGATGACATGCGATTGGACGCATTGGAATGCCCAAACACTATACATGTGAACAAGAAAATTACAAAATCCAAAATCAAACCAAAGCAAATCACCTAACTTCCATACAAAATGTGCTCATGCAGACTGGTAAACTAAAAATAATAACTGGCCTAATGAACCAACACAAAATTCTCATCATGGGTCTTCAGGAAATAAGAAACATCGACCAGGACACCATGGAATCTCAAGGATATAGACTCTACAAAATTATGCCTGGAAAAAGAATGATGAAAAATGTCTCACAGTTTGGAAGAGACTTTTTAGTCAGAATCAAAATAATAAACTCCATACAAGAATTCAAGTCACAATCCTCAAGAATCTCAACACTTACCCTAAAAGCATCTAATAAAATCTACACTTAATAAATGCCCATGCACCCATTAATAATAAAAATAACTCCCCAAAAGACTTAAAGAAACAGAAAAGTTCTGGGATACTCACTAGACTATAAATAACGTCCCCAAAAACCATGTTAAATAATTAATCAGAGTATTCCATGCTCAACTAGGCAGAGAAAGAAGATACTGTGACATCATCAGAAAATGGCCTGCCCAAAAGAAAACAAACAAAAATGGAGAGAGATTCATCTCTGCAGAAACCACAACCTAATCTCAAAATCCACATATTTCAAGAGGAAATCTCAAAACCTGGAAGCACACAAACTACACTATAGGAGAATGGCAACTAACTAGACCATGTCTTCATGGACAAACACCACCACAAGATCTAAAAAATAAAAGTCCTCCAGGAAGTAGACACAGGCTCAGATCACTATGTAGTCAAAATTAATATTAACTTTTCTCCTCAAAGAAAGCAACAAAACCAAGCTCCTAAAACTAAAAGAAAAATGGATCCTACCCAACTATCAAGAATGAAAATTAAAAAAAAGTGACTGAAAAAATAACAATCACGAATAAATTCAAAGATCTAGTCAATTATCTTAAATCACAGAAGAATTAGCCCCAATAAAATCCTGTAAAAAGCATCAATGGTGGAAAAGCGAATGTGATGAGACTGTGGAAAAATGACATCCAACATGGCTGTTTCACCAATCCCAAAAATCTAAAACATTATTCCAAAATCTAGTAAAACAAACAAAAGAAACCACCTGAATCCTATGGAGAATAAAAAGACAACACCATAAAGACACACTTAAGTCAACAGAAGAAAAATTCACTAAAACACTGTCGAGATACTACAAATCCTTCAAAAATCAGTTCCAAAATTATGAACTCCCAATCCTACTAATAAAGAATGAAGACATTAAACTGGCCCATAACAATAAAAACAACACAGAAATCCTAGCTAAACATTTAACATACTCCTAAATTGCGAAGAACCGATAAAAATCCTAAACTTCAACATAAACACGTCAATAACAACACCACTACAAAACGTCAACCCTCCCACAATAAAAGAAGTCTACCAAGCACAGGGTGAGTTGAAGAATTTCAAAGTAGCAGAAGATCACACTTTTGTAGAGATCTGGAAACATGCAAGAAGATTAGCAAAAATTGCCCTTCATCAACAGCTTGTCAACATCTGGCTTAACAAGAAGACTAGACAACAGCCCTCATCCATATAGTACACAAAAAGGGAATAAAACAGACCCTAAATATTACAGAGAATCTCATTCCTAGGCACAACATAATGTTTTTTCTTTCCAAGAATCATCCTCAAAAGGATCAGTCCACAACTCGAAAAAGAACTAGGAGAATACCAGGGAGGTTTCAGACCCTGAAGGAGCTGTCCAAACCAATCATGAGTCTCAAACTAATAATGGATTACAACAGGGAAAGATACAGAGACATGGTGATAAAATTTGTAGACTTCAAGAAAGAAGGCATTCACAGAGAATCCCTACTAAAAATTCTAACACACCTCAGACTACATATCAAATTAATAACCATGATAAAACTGACCCTCAAACATTACGTCCAAAGAAAAATTCAGGGGCGAGCTCTTGGAACCTTTTGAGATTAAAACAGGACTGCGCCAAGGCAATGGGCTCTCACCACTATTATTCAACTGCACTCTAGAAATGGTGTAAAAATAGGCCGAAAAATCAAAACAAACTGTCTTCGTTTCGCTGACGACTTGTCACTGATAGCAAACAACATCAACAAAGCTAAATCACAGATATTAGAACTTCAAAACTGCAAATAAAACTGGCCTCAAAAAGACAGAAATTATGCCCCAACAATCAAAACGATTAAAAGAAGTAAACATAAATGGTAATAAAATCAAAATATTATTGGTAGTAAAACCAATTTAAATACCTCAAAGAAATAGTAAAAAACAACTTAAACGAAGAAAACCTTGATCCAAATAAGAAGAAACAAACTAGCTAAAGCTCAAAAATTAACCTGGTACACTTGATGCAAGATTCAAGACTTCTGAAACAGCTAGTACAATACAATCTCAACTCTAAAAACACCAAGACAGGATGCAGATGGATCAGAGAAATAAGAGAGGATCTGAAGGAATTGGCCTTACACCAGTAGACACCACAGATAAGATAAAATTAAACACAAAAATCAAGAAAAAAACACTTGCTTCACACTCACACGAAAAAACTCACAACACAACATTTTTAACACTAGAAAGGGCACAAAGGTCAAAACATACGAAAAAATACTGGGAGGACCACAAGGCCAAACAGTCCCATTGAAGAGACATATTACTATTAAAAACAAGATTACTTTTAATACAACTCATAGAGCTAAGCATTAGTATCTAACAGTCAACAGTCAAGTGCACTACTCAACCAAATCACAAGAAACCCATTTACAAGTTTGAAAATGGGTCAGAAATTGGAATAGCTAAAAATGTAGCGAGCAGTATCTATAGGTGTCTTCTGGTAGCAGCACAATTCGGTTTGACAATATTCAGGCAGTAGTTGCTCAGTAAATTACTGAAAGTGCAGCAGAGTTAAAAAAGGATGACCATGCTTGAGAAGTTACAGCAGTGTACTATTATACTTTCTACAGGCAAAAGTATTTCCTTCAAAAGATATAAATATGGAAATGCTTTCTGTTTTTAATGAGAGGTATTAGTCATATAAGCAATAAACAACTGCGTATATACTATCCAAGATTTCAAAAGTTGCTGATGGTCAACCTGGTCACATTTAGACTCAGACAAAACCAACAGTGGCAATAGCAGTTTTATGGTGAAAAAAAAAAAACAAGTAAAGATAGGCAGCATAGCAACTTCAGCAGTATTTCTCATAATTTAATCTATGGTGTAATTTAATGGTGTATGATCATTAGAACCTCTGAAACGTGCTGATGGAGGATGGCGACAACTGAGGAACTCATGAGTGAATTAAATGATCCTACACTTGCAGTTATCTTTTTTAGTATGCTGATAAAGGAGGAGATTCTTCACAGGATTATAGCAGGAAATGAATTATGGATATATCATCTAATAAAGGCACAATTCTATGTGAAACAGCCTTTTTCACCATTATGCAAAATTTCAGATTTCACCCTCAGCTGACAAAGAAAGTAAGCTTACTAAAAAAAAAAATTACCAATAGTAATTTTATGGGTAACATTCAAATACGCTTGATAGTAGTAGGCTTTACAAGGAGTGCTGTTACCCATTTCTAGAAGGAAGGTGATGTGACTACTAAATGGTACTATTTAAATCAATTTTAAGAAATACCCATGTCTACAGACAAAAAGTAGTATTTGCTTCAAAAGAACAATTTCAGACTTCATACAGCCTAAAATTAACACAGGAGAAAGAACTGATGAACTGAGTTGGTACCTTCTTTAACATATACCTTTAAGCCCTGGCTTGGTACATAACTGCTTTCATCTAATTGTTCATCAACTCGTCTGGATGGAAAATATTTTAAGAATGAAAATTTTGAATATGAAATTTATCATATACAGATTATCATATAATCAAAAAATAAATGTTAACTCCCTATACTTAAATGAAGTCTGCATTTGAATGAAAGGCCAAATTGATGAATCATATTAAACGATCTGATCTATTAGATCAACCAAGTAAATATCCCTTTAAACAGATTAACAGAATGTTTGCTTATTTGCTAATTTTGATAGTAATCAATAATACTTCCTATTAAAATAATAAAAAAAAAAGGTGACTTTCAATTGTAAAAAATGTCAATATAACTTGGTAGAGAAATCTGACATAGCATCATGTATTTGTCACTTGAAGGTCACAGACAAGAAAACTTCAACTTGTTATTTCATAAAAATGTTCAAGATGACAATTTTTTAAATGCCTATCTAGGAATGGCAAAATAATAATAACTAGTAAAAAATGTTTTTGTTCAAGTAATTTCTAACACATATCAATTTTTCCTTCATTTTCAAGTTCAATCGATAAAACTAACCAATTTTAATTATTCAACAAAACTTTAACTGTAGGATATTCAATAGGAAGGAGTAGAATTAAAAAAAAAAAAAACTATTAATAATAAATATTTACTTGGTCAATTAAGACAAAAAATTACAATGCATTTAAATGATAAAATAAAATTACTTAATAAAAAATACAAATATAATAATACTATGATATGCAATAATAATATGAGTAAAAAAAAATGTAACATGAAACAGACTAGAATGTAAAAGCAAAAGATTATATAAGTTTCTGTTGATTAAAAAAATAATAAAAAGCAAACTAAATAATAAATACATATAACACAAAAGTTATGCAATTACATAGCTACTTAGTCTTATCATTAGTCTTCGATACATCACCTACACCATATTATAACAGTCCAAAATGGAATAGCTTTATAAGTTAGAAAATTAAATTAAAAACTACACTAAATATATATATTAATTTAAAAATGCAAAGAAAATATTATGTTTGCACAACTGACAAAATATATTTATTTCAGAAAAAAAATTAATTATCTTTCAGCCTACAAATTATAAATTAAAAAATTACTTTAAATGTAAATAACATTTAAACATTACTTCATTTCAAAAATAAAAATAGTGATGTTCTTTAACTAACTTTCAAAAGTAGAATTCAGTGAAATTAAATACACTGTGGTAATATACAAAGACTAACACTGTAACATTAAAGAACAATACAAACTATGTAACATGATCTTACTTGGTCACAATTTGCACAAATATATTTGATTTACAATTTCTAAAAAGCAAAGTACCACATAAATCTGAAAACAGGTAAATTTACAACATTTGGGTGGTCAAGTTTCTTTATAAATAAAACATTATGAAGTGCATTACATAAACAGATCAACTGTAGTTAGTGGATAAAAATTAAGATACCTGAATGTAAACACATAGATAACCTTTTTCTATTCTACCACAAAATAGATCCAATTAAAGTTTCTAGAAAGAAGACAGAACTACTAAATGTGATTAAAAAGTTTTTTAAAAATAATCATCAATTCTAGTGACAACTAAAAATTTAAGGAATATTTAAAAATAAAAGTGTCATAGTTTCTATTCAGTGTGAGCAACATAAAGCCAAACCCATAATGAAAATGCTACCCAACACTATTTATGACTCTCACACAACTAGCACGACTAGTGGATGTATATGTTACTACTGATTGTTGCTGTCATTTGTCAGGTGGTTACTTGTGAGTGCAGTTGTATTTGTGTAAAATGCCTTATTCAATCCAGGAGAGGACAGCTATAGTGGAAGCCTATATTTGTTCTGCATCGTTTGAATTGAAGAATCACTTCAAGTATTTGTAGAAAAATTTCTGAATGAATGTATCCCAGCGAAGAGTAGCACACATGATTTAGTTAAAAAAAAAATGGCATACAACAGGTTCAATTATGAAACATGCAACCTTCCGTTAGGACTCCACAGGCCATTGTCGATAGTGAAAGAAATATTACTGCTGGTCCAAAAAAATCACTACAAAAGTTATCCCAACAATCTGGTGTTAATTACCCATCCTGTCGTAAAATTCTACACGAATTAAAATTGAAACCACACCGCATTACAACTGCGCAACAACTGAAGGAGACAGAAAACCAAAACAACTTGATTACTGCAACTGGCTTCTCGAAACATTGTCAGTGAACTGATATCGTACTTCATGTCAGACAAGGTATGGTTTCATTTATCTGGTCATGTTAATTCACAGATCACCAAGTATTGGATGGCGAGGAATCCTCACAAGATATTCAAGTGTGCACTTCAAGATGAGAAAATTGGTGTTTGGTAATTTCAGTAATTAAATAGTGCTGCTTCCAGTAATTGTATAGTGGGACCAATATTTTTTGACCAGACAGTGAATACACAAGTTTACCTCACAATGTTCGAAGAATTCTACGCACAATTAACTGATAAAGAAAAAGAATACAGCAGCTTCTTCCAACAAGACGGGGTAATGTGTTACACATCAAATGTTTCACTGAATCACATTCATGCAGCTTTCACAAATGAGTGAGCTGTCAGCAGAGGATGGTGGCATCCACATTCCCCAGACTTGACTACTTACAATTTTTTCTTTGGAGCTACTTAAAGGAGAGAGTTTATTATGTATCTAATCCCCACAATATTGATAACCTGAAGGTGAACATTCAGTGAGAAATCAATGTGATTGACAACAATGTTTTGTGTCAAGACGACTCTCAATATGATCATTCGAGCACAGAAGTGCATCAATGTCCAGGGTGGTCATTTTGATCATCTTTTGTAACAATACGGAAGTAAATGCAACATTTAAATTACTTTTTATGTTTTTTTCCATTTAATTTATTCATATCACTCATAAAATTCCATTCCAACATAACCTACCAATTCTGCAGCAGTTACGTTATGGGTTTGGTTTTATGTTGCTCACCCTGTATTATATGATCATGAAAATTTAGATTAAGTCATTTATAGAATAAAGGTAATGAATTCTTGAAATAAAAACAATTAAACAACCTGACCTGGAATTAATTTCTGAAGAACACAGGCAAGTTTTACAAAACTTCTTCAAAGTAGTGTGGTGGAAAATACTCTTCAGACATCAAAATAAATAGCTGCAAAACTACAGCCACAGAAGAAAACAGACAATACTGTTACATCTGGACACTGGAAACGATAAGGAAAAAAAATGCAAAGTGAGGTTAAGGATTATTAAAAAAATGTTCAAGAAAAGAACTGATAAGCAATATTTACTACACAGACATCACATTACTAAAAGACATAGAAAAATTATATGAAGAATGTTACGCAGTCAACAACAACAACAACATGGAATTCAGGTGAAGCAGATGCAAAGGTATCTTCTTTGCCCTAAAGAAGGCATACGTCAGCAGGGCAAGGAACAAGAAAAACCAGGATAAAGTAGGAATACAAATCCCAATTGAGAGAGTATGAATAGTACATGAGATGCATGTAAAATAAACATGATTAACAACAAGAGTACATCAACATAGCTCTCTTACATTCCAATTCTTTGTTGTTGTACTACATCTTGTTTTAAAATGAAAGTCAACATCATACAAAATAGTACATTTGCACCACACTATTTATAAATATGACAATTTGATCAGACAATAATAGAGGTACAAGGAGAATGAGGCTAGACTTTCAGTTTAAAAGAATTTAATGTAACATTAACACATACCACGAATAGAGATACTCAAAAAAGTAAACAATGAATATGTGAGAAATTCTAAAAATATGATTGAATAGTTTCAAATAATGAAAGAACTTCATTTTGAAAGTTAAGTAAAAAGATGTGAAACTTCTTCAATCAATAAGTATATTCTAATCAATGAGTATATGTCCCATAAAAACGACAGTAATTTGGGATTTGCAGGGGAAAAAACAGGAATAACTCATTTATTTTAGAAATATCACACTCAAAAGGTCTTCAGTTGGAAGAAATAACTACAAGGAGGTAAGTCCCCAACTTGCCAACTAAGAAGGAGTTAAATAAAACACAAGATATTCTCAGCTACACTACAGTGACTGTTTAAGTACATTTATTGCTATAGGAATCTGTTGAGATCAACAAAATTATTTAATTACTTTTAAAGTTATATGTAGTTAAAAATTTAACACAAGTTATATATAAAATTAATAAATTTTATTATTTAGAAGATACAAAATTTTAAACATAATTTGTTATTTATAATTCATTATAATGAAAAATCAAAACTTATTAGCAAAAATGCTAACGCACAGAAATATCAATTCTGTAAACTAAAAAACATTGAACTTAAAAATTAACTGAAAATCTAAAATAAGACAAATCCCTGAACAAAAATGTATAATATAGAGATCATAAATAACTAAAATTTACATAAATAATATAAATAACCAACAACTGTAACATACCAGAAAAAAAAATGTAATTAGTTTAATTAGTTTGTGGTAGATGATACAATTTTAAGCATATGTTATAACTTAAAATACTAAACTTCCTAAATTCAGACTTCAATTAAAAATGTTAAGTAACATTGGTATAGAGAAAATTATGAAGAAGCTATAAAGTTGTAATTTATAATTAAATTATTACACAACAAAAGAGAATTTACCAAAGAAAGGAGATATATCACTTCCCTAAGGAAGTGGATATTTAAAAGGAATTTTACTAAAAAAGGAACTGTCTTAGTACAATAGTAATTATTGTATGAACAAATTTGAAGGAAAAAATACCATTACTGATTCATTTTCAAAGAATGAACAGATTAGAAAAAAAACAAAGGAATGAGACTAGGTTTTAATCTATAACCACATTTATTAAGATAATATGGTAAGTCAGTCTCTAAGAAAAACAAAATATGGATACTAATTTTAGTATAATTTACAGTTTGGAATCAGATATTTTATCTGACAATTTTGAGTATCTGCTTTCCACAATCTAGCTTTAAAAATATGGTACAAGTAAGATGTAGATAATATCTGCAGTTAGGTGGATATCCAGAGACAAGAATTACAATGTGTGCCATATATTTGCATGGAGTATGTTGTATTCTGTCATATGTACATATATGTATTATATGGCAGTTTCATTCAATTTTAATTTTTAGAGCACATAAGTTGTAAGTATTGCATACAAACTGTCACATACGTAATTATGAATTAAATGGATACTTATAATTTTTAACCATCTCTATGGAAACATTTTGTGTTGGATGTAAACTGCAACCAAGAGCTCAATCCATACTCTTCTGGTGTACAATATTTTTTGTACACGCACAACAAATAGTTGTTTTGAAATTTCTGCGGTTTTAAGAAATATAAGCTCAACTATAATACCGCAAATTTTATTAGCTAAACTTTGAAATACACAGAATGCTCTCTATGTTTCAAAACATATATGATCTATATGTTTCAAAAACAAAAATAAATCAGACAAACTTAGGAGAAAATAGTCAATTAAGAATTGAATGCTTCCATCTGAAAATAGAAGTACAAGGACTAAAATTAAGAAAATATGGATCGTAATTTTAGTGTATTTTAAAACTTCTGCAGGTAAACCTTCTAAGAGGCAAATATGGTAAATATTTATGAATATCCTTCCTTAGAATATGCAAATTAATTCAGTGCAATAAGTACTGCCGTACTGAGAAGTGTGCTTAACAAAAAAATTCTACAACAGCTATAACCTAAAATATCAGGATTATGAAATTACTTCCAACAAACTGTACTGAAATTCCATCACAGAATTTCTTTTTACAAACTAATATACTGATGGTTATCTCTAAAACCATTGAATGAAACGGTATACAGCTAAACATAAACATCAATTTTAAAAATACTGTTCAAACATTATTGAATCCCAAGTACACAAATTTATAAAGGATACATTCACTCACACTTCCAAGTGTGTGCAAACGTATACACACACTCCAAGAGAGAAGCATATGCAGATAGTTTCAATTACTTAGATACAAAATATCACTCAAAACAAACTGTATTAGTTATTTGTTCATCAAAAAGATTATACTTCGTGAAAAATAATTCCAAAACATTAATTATGCATAATATTATACATTAACAAACATAATTCCCTGAAATACAGCAAACCTAAATTAACTAATTCATTGACAGCCTCACAAACAGCACCTGTTCAGCATTCTCATTTTAATTATAATTAATCTGTAAAATGCATGTGTCTGTAGTAAAAAAATTGATTTCTTAAATTATTTCATTAGAAAAGAAATCTGAATAAAAATATATCTAAGACCCGCTTACATTTATTCTTACATCCCAAATAACTACATCTAAACTATTAAACATTTCTATAAATTTTATCTATAAATCACAAATAAATTTAAACACGTAATTTATATTTCTTTAATCACAGGCACAATTTTTATAATTAATTTAGACTACGTATACATAATCAAGCCTTTCCAGTTTGGGCTGTTTTAATTACATTAAAAGTAGTAAACTCATATATAATGATAATAATCATAATAAACTAAAAATATAAACTACAATCATTAACCTATTAAATAAACAACAATCACAGTTATTATTACCAATAAAACTTAAATATTAATTAATTACATATAAGCTTTAGTACTTTTATTACGTATATTGTTTAATATATATATATATATATATCACATTAAAACATAATATCATTATTCATCACAGTACATGTAACAAATATATGTTTGTAGTTTAGCAATGAGTATATGAATAGGATTATTATATTTACTTATTTTAATTACATTAATTAAGCATTCATATGCTGGGTTATACATTTCAGCTCTTAAAAGCGCAGCTATAAAGTAAAATCTCCAAAAATATAATTATAATTAATTTTACACATTAAATATATTTGGTTCTTAATGCATAATATATATATTTTATAATACATACAATCTCCATATATCAATTAAATTATTAAAATAATAAATCTTCAATTGAATATATTCTTAAATAATTATCACCCTATACCTGGTGTTATTAATTACTATATTTAAATTACTGTTAAAATAAATACTAATATAACCAGTAAAAGACGGGAATAGAATAAAATAAAGTATTTATATAGTACAGGATTCTTATTACAAACTAAAAGTAAGTAAAATCATCACCAGAAAATAACACATTACTGCCTCACCATCATAAAAATGAAATTTTATAACTGTAAATTCTATGATTTTTAAGAAATTATCAAAAGATGAAAATATATATCAAAAACAAGACATGAAAATATGATTTTTTCCACACAACTTAAGAACCCTATAAAGAACTGTACTATAAATATAAAAGAAGAGAAAGAGAAAACTATGAAGCTAGAAATTAAAATATTATGAATGAACTCTTACAAAATACTCCTTACAGAAATTTACATTTATTCTGAATGTGATTAGTACAAAAAATGTGTTATTCATAACAGGTAATTATCCTTCTGTAATTTATAAATGTTAATAGAGTTAGTTTAATACTCACACATCCCCATTATCTCTTGTTTATTTTAAAATTATACCAATTTTAAGTTTAAAATAATTATATTAAATGTTGTCAATTTAAGCAGATTATCAAGAATATTTTTTAAATCCCTGCAGATACAAAACGGTTGGTTCTTTCCCTTAATTCACTACCACCTAAACGTTTTACTACAATATACTTATTTACTCATATATATTATATTTATGTGATAATTAACTAGTTTATGAAGTAGGTTAATACACAAGGTTTAGGTTAAGAAAATAATGCTAACTAAACATATCCTAATGCTTTTGCTTTGCTCGCCAACCTCATCAAATTAACATTAAACAAAACTGTATTGAATTAAATTGTGATATTTAAGATGGAAGTGAATTAACAGAAAATTACCAAACTGTTCTAACAGCAGTCTTATTCAATGTAAAATATTCATACAACTTAATCACAAATTTGTTTATGTAACCGAATTAAATATTTTAAACTAATATGAAATTCACAAAAAGATCAAAATAAAAAGATAGTGTTACATCAGTAGTGACAAAACCATGATTCTTCATGGTTGTAAAACAATCAGCTTACTGAAAGAAGTGATCTAATTTTCTTAAATCCTTAATTTTTAACATCTTAAAAATGAAAATTTAACTATAGTAGTCAGCACAACCGCAGTAAACCAAATAGGTGTGATAGTAAGGGGTAAGTAAAACGTACTTAACAAAGAATAGAGAATGTAATACATCATAAATTAACTTGAATTTCCATTCATTGTTTTTAAAAAAAAAAAAAAAAATTTTATAATGAAAGTATAATATATTTAACAGGTTATTACTGCAGTAAATACTCGAGCCAACATTTTTTCTTCTTTTTTTTAATTTGTTCATAATTTATTAAAAGATCTAAAATGCCAAGTAAAAAAAATTGTATTTTTGTAATTGGGGGTTCTACAGACTTTACAGAGTAATTTTATGATTTATCTTTAAAGTGGATTTTTGTGATATTATGATAATAAGTGGAATCTTAGTACTCTGTGGACCTAAAATTAATGGTAAACAAGGAAAGGCTAAAAAAAGTATCTGTTTAGTTCAGGAACAAGTTTGATGCTAAATCTGGGCTTGTTAAGAGGGATGATCCAAATATATGATAAGAAAATTAATTAGTTTAGGCAACTGAATATGTTGGGGGTTTGTCATTAAACAATATAACTCCATGAGGAAAATGTGGCATACCTTTTATTTAAGATCATGCTACACAGTTAAAAAAGAGAAGAAAATGTAATAGGTGTTCATAATGTAGCTTGAGACAAGAATTCACAAGAACTGCTTTCCAACTAAAAACAACGGAGTCAAGTAGAAGATAAATTATTAGTGAATGTTGTTTTTAATTCGTTCAACATTTTAAAAAATAGATGGATAAAAGTATTTGTTTTTACCTTAATTTAATACAAATTTGTATGTTGAAGCATTACATTCAATTCTGCAATGTTTATCAGATGATGCACTCATATTTTTTCTTTTCATTTGTAACAAATATGTTATCTTTAATGGATTAAAAAAAAAAATTATATTAAATTTGTGTCACCATGCTTCTGTGCAATGCAAAAAATAATAAAGCACCACTGGCTGGCTAGTGTTTTATGAAACACCATACAACTTTTACGAGCAAGACTTCACAACTCACTAGCATTTGAATTATTATGTCAACTAATTTTGATTGTTGGCTACAGACATTGGTTACCTATGCTTCATCACTCATGGTATTTTTCACAATGGACTACAAATTGACAAGCAATTTTTACAAAAAAATACTTAGCTCTTTTTGTGTTTTGTGCTCATGATCAATTATCAATACTGCAACAGAAACAGTTGCAATTGGTGTATTTAAATGCCTTATAAAAGAACATATTTAACCTTTAACCATCCAGAATTCTATGAATAGAAGTAAGTACAATATAAATTTTAATTTCAGCTGCAATTTAGCTTTTCAGTCCCAACTGAAGAACTAAATTCAGTGTATTAGCAGTTTGGAAAATCTGTACGTATCTCTAACAACATATTTTATCTTTTCTCAAACCTTGGATCAAAGTCACTAAAATAATAGATAAAAACGCACAAACGATTTCCTCAGCTAGAAGAAGTACATAATAGAAGTTTCCAGAGTTGTTAGGAAAATTATAATAAGCCATATTTTTCTGAAAATACAGGCATCCTCCATATTGTTACTGAAACAACTAAACCAAAAGAATCACAACCGTATTATCTTCACAATTAAATAACATAAGGATTAATGAAAAAAAAATTCTGAGTAAAGAAAGGATGCTGAACACTGCTTAATACTTTTGATGTAAAAAATAATAAGACTGAAGTAACCACCTACTATGATTAAAATCTTAACAACCATACGCTGGTTGTTCATAAAATAAACTGTCATTTTCTCATTATGTTCTATGTTTGACTAGAATGCTCGTTTTTCTCTTTAATTCTCTCTTCTATACCAAAACTAAGAGTGTCTATATAGTTGCTTTATCTGACAATAGTCATTCAAAGAAAAAAAAAGCTGTTGACATCATGAATCTATTTTCTTAAATAAATAAATATTTTTTTGATAATCAAGAAGACTTTTAAGAATTAAGGTCATAGTGGTATCATATCCTTACATAATTGTATAGATAATGTTGAAATATAATGATAAGGTTACATCTTCAACAGTAATTATGGTATAATGAGTTAAAAGTCAATTTTTTTTTTATGAAAAAAATAAAAGGATTTTGAAGTCTATAACCATAACTGTTGAATATGTGTATAAAACGAATACAGTACATTTGTACCATATTCCCAGTTATAAAATTTTATACAAGAAGTTTCTTTTAAACAGATGATTTTTAATAGAACTCTGACAGATGCATTTGAGAGATGGGAAGTAGATGACTACTTGAATCTGTGAGATATCAAGACCTAATTGATACTGTAGTAACTGTTCAAAAGCCCACCATATAACACTAATGCATATTACAATTATTGAAATGATTTGAATTATTAAAATATAAATCATTCCGAGTTTAATTCCTATGTTATTTAAAGCCAATTTTTTGTTATATCATTTCTGAGAGCAAGTAAAAATTACAAGTTTCTTTATTTTTTCATGACTTCTGATCAAATTTTGATACTTTATGCCATAAAATAGATATAAAAAAGAAATTAGTGCTACCCAGAGGGCATCACCAAAAGCTTAATTCCTTAGATCTAATTCTAAAGATTAGGTATATTACTGATATGACATCTGCTAAAATAACATGTTCATCATGTACAAAGGAAGTATGGTTTGCATTAATTAAAAAAAAAAAACAATTTAAAGAGCTATTGATACCTTGAGTTTTTACACAAATTATCACTTCATATTATTACACACATACATATTATATGTGTGTAATAATAGAAAATTGCTGATAAATTAAATTTAAGAAAATCTAAATTAAGTGCTATAATTAATTTCTTTTTTAATATTGTATTTTAAGATTTGCTTTCAAATCATACCATAATTATTAAAATCTAGTCTTCATCTTCCAAAGCGTAAGTGCTAGTTTATCAGCCCATAATTCAGTGAAGTTGCTAATTGTAGCAATTGAACTGCGAACTTCATTGTAATGCAGTTCATATCAACACTAGTTTCTAATGATACTAGAAATCATTACAAAAGATGTTTAAAATCATTATATAATGCTTTAAATCAGAAATAAAATTTGACCAATCCTTTTGAGCATAAGTGTGTAAGATACACAAACATCAAGCTTAGTCTTCTCCTCATTTCTTTCATTTTTAAATATGAAAAAGGATTTCTGAAGAAGAGAAATTGTGAAAATTTAATACTCTTAAATTTAGATCTTTGGTTAGCACAAAATAAATTATGGATAACTCATTACAATGGAAATACTATTTAAGATGAAATTTTAGAGCATTGTAGTATGGTTATACCGTAATACAAATGTTGACAGGTGTAATGGAATTTAAGAAAACCGCAGTAATTAAAATAGACAAAACTTAAGTCTAAGCTATGTTTACAGGCATCACAAAACAGGCACTTTTGTCACTCAGCAAAATTTGTTACATTCATCAAAAGCTGATACAAATGCATATATTAATAACAAATTTGATCAGATAGAATTTTTTTATTTTTTGCATTTAACATTAAGGTGGTCAACCTAATGCGTAGAACATGCTAGTTTTAGTTCTGTTTTTAATTATTTCATTTACAGCACTGACTGTAAATGACAGAATGCTGTTTTATTCTAACATATTTTCATGACAAAGTGGTAATATGGCTAAAAGAAATGGCAAAGCAATGTTAAGTTTTAAAAATAAGTTCATTTGTCTGTGTAAAATTGGTAAATGTGGAAATGAAATGAAACCTATCAAATATAAGGTCGTCTACTTTGAAGATGCTACTACATTTAAGAGGCTATTATGGAGGTGTTGAATTTATAAATGCAAATTTGTTGTATATTTATCATGTCTTTTTTTAGATTTGAGTAGTTTTAATGGTAAATTTCTTTCCCTCAAAACCGAAATTTCAGTAATAAATTTCTCAGCACTTGATGTTTCAACATCAAAACTTTTATAACACTTCAATCCGTAATTTAAAAAGTAAAATTATATATTTTTTAAACAATTCTATTCAAAATAAATGACTTATTACCAAACTTTTAAACTGTTGATTAATAAGTTTTCTTTAATTCTATTCTTGGTTTTTACATTCAGTTTGTATATTTTTGGGTTCTTATAACAGAACACTGGTTATTATTACTTTTTAAAAGAAATAAATCTGAACAAAAAATTAATGCTTACATAGTTTGTAAAACTCAATTATTAACAATTAATCAGCAAAGTAAAATTATATATTTTTTAAACAATTCTATTCAAAATAAATGACTTATTACCAAACTTTTAAACTGTTGATTAATAAGTTTTCTTTAATTCTATTCTTGGTTTTTACATTCAGTTTGTATATTTTAGGGTTCTTATAACAGAACACTGGTTATTATTACTTTTTAAAAGAAATAAATCTGAACAAAAAACAAAAAATTAATGCTTACATAG
This sequence comes from Lycorma delicatula, assembly GCF_047948215.1. Lineage (NCBI taxonomy): Eukaryota > Metazoa > Arthropoda > Insecta > Hemiptera > Fulgoridae > Lycorma > Lycorma delicatula. The sequence continues at coordinate 30,715,075 of NC_134455.1, forward strand.
TTTGTAAAACTCAATTATTAACAATTAATCAGCACCAATACAAAAAATTTCATAACATGATAATTTAAATAATGTGGAGTACACAAATACTACAGTGGTTTATATCATCCCTTGTTCAGATTACTTTGCATAGTTTTTGAGTATGTAGAGGATTAAATCCAGCTTACATTTAAAACAAACTAAGCAATGAAAAGAATGACAGATTGGGAAATATTTCATAAAACTCTTTCTTGAATTAATGACTGGGGAAGATTTTTCTGGATAAAGCTGTTAATGATTAACAACAAATGAAAATAAAGTTGTACTAACCCAAGTTACAAAATTTTATAGCTCACTAGATTATGTGACTCTGTCTTGGTACAAACTGCCCATTACTACTATTTGATCAGTCTGGATTTTATTTTAAGCAGGTAAACAGGAAAATTTTAAAAGTATTATGTACAAATTTCAAACCAAACTGTAGCATACTGAATCTCAAGATTGCAGCATATACCATCACACTAGCTCCACCATTTATATGTTGCTGCAACTAGCCAGCCAGTTACTAGAATGGTCAGGGCACTGAGTTCATTTAATCAATCCTGGGCTCAATTCCCAGCAAGGGTCTGTGGGAATTTTCCATCCTTTCAGTCTCATAAAACTTCATAAAAAAAGATTCCTGTTATTGGGTATGAACTTGTACAGGAACTAAATTTTCTCTCTACAAGCATATGAAAGACTGCTAAACTGACTGCAATCTTAAAATGGATTAAATGCTGTATTACATGAAAAGCTGTCAATCATGACAGTTCATTTCCGAAGTTTAGGTGAATCATACTTTTTTCTTATTTAAAAGAAAAATTCCACTTTTAAATATTCAACAAATAAAGATGAGATTTTGCAAGATTACAACACACAATTACACTACATAGGCAACTACACAAGATTCATCAGAACAAAATTAAATTATGAATAAATATACTTTTAACTAACATGATATAAGCTAATGGATTTAAAACCAAACAAGAGATCACATGGATATATATGTTATAAACACTACTTATAACCAATTCTAACAATTCTGTTACAAAAACCCAACAGACAAAAAATTACAGAATTTTATTTATTAAGAGTGATTGTTTTTTTGTTTAAATAACATTGACTTGAATATTCAAGTAAATATGTAATATTCAACTTCTATACATTATGACAACATGTGAAAGAAAAATATATATCTTGTTTTTACAAATAATAATTTCCTTTTTCTTTAAAAAAAAAAAAAAACTACAAAAAAATAAAAATTTACAATAACTTACAAAATAATGAATATAAAACACAGGAGAGAAAATATTGAATCACATTTCATATGTACATAATATTAATAAACAAGGGTGCAAAAATTTTCTTTATCAGTTGTTGATCATTATTTAAGTTTAATCAGAATCTGTGAATATCAACTGATAGCTAAGTAAAAAATATTTTTTTTAATTTTAATGTACAGTTCAGTACTTACAAGACTACACACAAATCAGCAATACAGAACTATAAATTTTGAATTGCTGACTAATACAACTGGTATTTTAATATATCCTCTGTTTGCAAGGTAATGTAGTGATTGACTTTACATTCACCTAGTCCTGGGTTCAATTCCTGGCAAGGAGCTGGCATTCTCGATCACTTTATTAAAAAAAAAATTGTTAAAATTAGTTACACTATCCAAGTTAAAAAATTAATAAATATTTTGAACTATATTTCTCAATTAAATATAAGTATAAAATATTATTAAAAATTATGATATCAAGAAACTTTTATCTAGTTCTGTTCAAAAACAAAACTCCATCATATAAAAAAAAAATATTACATCCAACATGGAAGTTTAATGAAAAATTTAATGATTTTATAATTAACCTAAAAATGAAATAATAATGCTTAACAATGAGTTTCATCAATCATATTATTAACCAGAATAAACAAAACGCACAGGAATTTAGTGTTTAACTTTACAATGAACATATCATGTTGTAGTCATGTCAACATATGTTGTTGTAGTCCTCTTATCAATTAGGCTCTAATTAATTTTCTAATTCTGTGTTAAGGGATTATTCATAAAAAGCATTACGCTATTTCAAATGCTATTTAACCTCCTTTCACATCAATCATCACTTATACTATGAACCATAGTAACCTAGTTAATGAACTGTAAATATGAGTGTGTTCCTAACATAATGTAAGTGTATAGAAAGGTAATATTCTTAGCATATATGATGAACATTTGAGTCTCTTTTTAAGTCATACTAAGTCATGCCCTGATTCTTACTAGAATAAAGATGTTATTATAAGAATAAATTCAATATAAATTTTTCCATATAATCTTAGAAAAAGAGTTTATATAATTTTTAAGCTGAAGTACTTGAACACTAAATTTATGCTACCATTAAATTAATAGCTTGAAGATATCAATGAATATTATATTAATCGATGCTTTTTGCTTAAACTAAAGCATGCTGTGAAATATATAGAGGTAGAGTGTTTATTCCCTTCAATAATAACAAGCTAACTCTGTTACTTAATGATGGATGAAATTTTATATTACATGAAAAAAATGCCATGACTGACTGGGATTTGGACCCAGAACCTCTTGGATGAATAACAGAGAAACTATTACTTTGCTACAGATGTTGTTGGTGGAGTAATGATTTTATTAATATCAATACACACAGGAGGATGTACAGTAGAAAGAGATTTATGACAAAATAGCTAGTCACATGCTCATAAGTGATGGAAGGTTTTGAATGATCTCTAATTAAGTTTATGATCAATTAACTAATCACTACTAATGGTCAGGGCCCACAAATATTTTTCTCCCACTACTGATTTAAATATACATTTAACATCTGGAGTGTTTACTTACACTGAAATTATTTTTATGTGACAAAACAAAAATATATATGTATTCTTTCTGGTGAAAAAACAAACTATATTTTGTTACAATCTAAAATAATATCACAGTATAAAAAATTACTATTATAATGCTTATAACTAAAATGATCACAATAATTAATCCTGTGAGGGCTTGCTGTCTTAAAATAATGAAAGAAAAGAACTTTATTTTTGCAAATTTTAAACTGCACTGAGAATAAGCAAACAAGGCTGCCAAAAAGAAACAGAAAACAATATGTAATGCATTATTCTTATAACAATGAATTTATGGCACATCGTTACTTACTGCATTCTGAGAAAAAATCACATAAAAGTGAAATTTTTAACATATAACGTTAATGAGAGACATTATGCAAGTCTTTTTTTAACTAACCACATTTTGCACCCTTGTTTATTAAAAATGTAAATAAATTTAATTTCCTTCTTCTCGTCTTTCATCTTGTTTTGCTACAACGGTAGATGACCCAACTGGAAACAACCTTGGAAAGAGGCCATATAAATAACGTGTTATGCTAAGACCATGAATTTTGCGTGCATGCAACTTAAGTGTATCAACACGTGAATATACAGCATCACAATATGGACACTTGTGATTTCTTGAAAAATGAGTCTGGAGGTGGTGCCATCGACTGCGGACGGTTTTTGAGCACAGCGAACATATGAAGAATCCAGGAAGATTTGGATCCACTCGAAAAATATTTTCATGTGGTTTGCCTGAAATAAGCCGGGGTTTGCCTGTATCAAAACAGGCATTATCTCATCCCATTTTGTTCAAAATTTATGGTAAACAATAGGAAAAATAGTAAGGGAAAGGAAAAAGGCAAACTGTAGGTAACAACATTCAGGTGTAATTATTACACACACACACACACACACACACACATATATATATATATATCTACATATTTATTAATTACATAACTAGGTTTAAATGAATTCAGCTAAAATTGCATAACTCAGATATAAAATCTGAAACTAGAAGCAAAAATGATATATATATTTCAACAAATAAATGAGCAAAAAAAAAAAAAATTAAAAAAATTGTCAAAAATTTCAGTGGTTTTCATTAATTAGTACTGCACAAAAAAGTAACATGAAACATCCACCTACATGATTTGTTATTAATCTTCAACAATTATTTAATATGTGATGAAATTTAATAAAATTATACTTTGTTCTAAGAACAACGCTTAAACAAATTCATAGATCCAAATGTCAATAATAGCCAATCTATTTAATCTCAGCGGCAAGGGACATAAATAAACTGATACACAAACTACTGCATCATTCTCTTTTGGTATTTAACTACGATTTTGTTCTGCAAAAATAAATAAATTTGTTAAATGAATAGTCTTCAGTTTAGATGATTCTGCTAATGTCTTCTAGTTATATCAACAATAACCTTAACTTCTGAAATTAATCTAAAAACAAATGGTAACAAAAGTAATGAGTAATGAAAAGTATAAAGCTGTATTGCCATAAAACATTCTAAAATTCAAATTAAAAGAAACTTTGAGCAGCAATAGAGAAACAAATAATAAGCTAGATCAATGAAGATGTATATGAACTAATAAATCATATTACTCTAAAAGCACAAGCAAACCCAAAAGAACAAAAAAGGTAACTTTGAAAAACTGATTAAACATTAATAGAACAACTATGATTAAAAGAAACATAAAACATGTAATCTGTCATAACATTAAAATAATAACAAAACTAACTTTGAAACTATTGAATTAACAACAAACTGAACAAGTAAATTTCTGACAATCTGGCTGCTCTCTTGGTTTATCAATTCGACTGTAACTGTGAATAAACATTATCCAAATATTCTTTTGCATGAAAGAACATCTAAATTAAACAAGCAGGTTTGTTCCTTGGAAATAACTGAAGAGAAGACTCGTTAAGAAGTTAAGTTATATTGACAAAAAATAATAAACAGATAATGGGGTTAACTCAAAGACAAGATTTTTGCAATTATCCTCTTACATAATCAAAAGAGAAAAAAAACTTAATGAAAATGATTAGATTTTAATGGATTTTACATATTAGCCATAGTTCATGGTTTTTTCTTTACTCAAAACTACTGTGCATGTATGATTTTCAGTAAACATTGACTTTTCTCTATAAATATATGAGGGATCTCATACTTATTTGTTTTATGTATAATTACTTGTACTTACAATAGGTGTATGCTTTTTTAAAAGAAACATTTTTACAAGTAGCATGATCTTTTCCTTTCTTTTTCCTGTTTAGCCTCCAGTAATTACCATTCAGATAATACTTCAGAGGATGAATGAGGATGATATGTACGAATGTAAATGAAGTGTAGTCTTGTACAGTCTCAGTTTGACCATTCCTGAGATGAGTGGTTAACTGAAACCTAACCACCAAAGAACACCGGTAACCACGATCTAATATTCAAATCCGTGTAAAAATAACTGACTTTATTAGGACTTGAACGCTGGAACTCTTGACTACCAAATCAACTGATTTGGGAAGACGTGTTTACCACTAGACCAACCCGGCACATTAAGTAGCATGATCTACGTGATAAATTCTCAACAGACTAATAAGTCATAATCAGAACTAAGTAATGGTTTGTTTGTTTGTTTGTGTGTGTGTGTGTGTGTGTGTGTGTGTGTGTGTGTGTGTGTGTGTGTGTTGTGTGAGATGATTGAAATGTCTTAAAGGAAGCTTTCTCAGGTGTAATTATTAAAAAACAAATTAAAAGAAGTCTATTCATTCAGAAATTACATGAAACTATGATCTCAATAAAAGCCAATTCTAAGGTCAAAAACAGAAGTAAAAAAAAAGAAACTTGTTTTTTAACTAAACATTTTTATAAGTTATAGTCATACAGTTTCGAAAAAATGGGCGAAGGTTTTCCTTAGGAATGCTTCAGCCTGTAATTGGATGGTTCAAGAGTTTTTGGAAGAAAAAATATTTATAGAAGCACATTTAAGTTTGCCAATAAAAAATCAGTGATGAGCTACTTCTAATAATGATAAATAAAATCCAATCTCCTGAAGAGATATGAGCAGGTTAGAAGCTATTAGAGGTCTGGAAGCTTTTGAATGGGTTTCTTTGTTCTCATTTCTGCAAGTACATCATCTCTTTCTTACTATTCATCCTTTTCCTTATCCTTGAGATCACTGGGGATTGGTTGCACCACATCTGGATGATATGGTGATCTAAAATGTTACAGCATTTTTGAGATTCTTGTGCTTTGATGGGGTAGTTCAACCCATGGATCAGACCAGTAAATCTATTTCCTATCTGGTGGCTACATAAAAACTCCAACTTACCATTCACACACACACACCCACACCCACACCCACCCACACCCACACCCACACCCACACACACACACACACACACACACACACACACACACACACACACACACACACACACACACACACACACACACACACACACACAATGCAAGAATGCGTTACTGGCCATTATAGAGAACTGCAAACTGTATTTTTTCTACAGCTGAAAAAGTATTGAGATTATTAATTTAAGTCAATGATAGATTACATTGTATACAAAAAATTTTTTTTAATTTTCCTCAGAATTCGGCAAATTTACAAAAGGCTAAACAGTGTAATATAGAAACTTAATTTCCGACTTGTGAACTTTCAAATAAACCATGCTTGCAACTACCGTGCTTGCTTACTTTGATTGAATTACAATCAAAGTAAAAAAAAACAGCTGACACATTAAACAATTCCCACCTCTGACTGGTCTGTGGTTGAAAAGAGTAAGTTTCTGATACACAACACCTGTATCATAACGAAAATCTATTTCATAATGACTCTATGATGATACAGGTTCCAGTCTGGAATTCTAACAGCCGTAGAAAAAAGCATATTACTATACTGTTTTTTTAACATATAATGAAGTCTAAATTTAGAATCATACATTCTGTCAGGATAAACTCAAAAATTTTAGACATACGAGATGTGTTCAAAAAGTAACAAGAATTCTTGTTTTTTGGAAAGAATTTTATTTATTTGTTTAAATTAATGTTATCCCCATCAAAATAGTTCCCATTATATATTATACACTTATGCCAGTGCTTTTTCCAATCCCTGAAATACTTCTGGAAGTTGATCTTTGGAATAGTGTTTAGCTCTTTCAGCAATTCGCTTTTAATTTCATCTATGCTTGTAAAATAATAACCTTTAAAGTTCTCTTTATTTTTGGGAACAGAAAAAAGTCACATAGGGGCCATGTCTGGGGGCTAGGGTATCATTACAGTGTTGATTTGTCTAAAAATTGATGAACAAGCAATGAAGAGTGAGCAGCCACATTATCATGGTGCAAATGCCATGAATTGTTTCACCACAAATCCAAGCGTTTTTTCCGGATTGCTTCACACAAACGGCGTTGAACTTGTAGGTAATACTCCTTCTTGATTGTTTGACCTTGTGACACAAACTCATGAACTGTGCCATTAAAACTGAAGAATACAGTGAACATAACCTTCACATTTGACCGTACTTGTCGAGCTTTTTTTGAATGGTGATCAAGAATGCCTTCCTCTGGGACGATTGGCCTTAGTTTCAACATCATATTCGTAAACCCATGTTTTATCACTGGTTATGACATGTTTCAGTGGTTCGCATCATTGTTGCCTTCATTTAGCGACTCCTGAGCAACTTCTATTTGCCGCTGTTTTTGTTCAAAATTCAACGATTTTAGAACAAATTTTGCTGTCACACATTTTATACCCAAAATCCAAAAAAATTTCATGGCATGAGCCAATTGATAATCCAACATTCAGCGACTTCTCTGACTGTGATTCGGCGATCATTCATAATCATTTCTTTCACTTTTTTCACGTTTTCATCAGTAGTTGATGTTCTGGGGCATCTGGGGCGCTCATCATCTTTAACATCTTCACGACCTTCTTGGAAACATTTCTACCAATCATAAACACTTGCTTTACTCATAGCAGACTCATCAAAAGCAATATTTAACATTTTTAAAATATTGCTACTCTTTATTCCATTCTTATAGCAAAATTTAATACAAATTCTCTGACCCATTATTTATACAAATAAAAAATCACTGATCGTACCAAAACACGTGTTATCCTTTTGACATCTGACAACAGACTAAACATCCTATGTGGTTAAAAATGTACAATTACTTTTCAGACATGTTTACTAATACAACAATGAAAATATCCAGAGAATCAGACTAATACAATGCACAATATTTCAAAATTCTTGTTACTTTTTGAACACACCTCACCTCCAGTTTTAAAGCTTATAATTTTTTGAATTCACAATTATTTTCAGGGGTTAGCAGTTTCAGAAGTCATTATTTGCATTCCTGAAACAAATAATTAAATGCTGACAACATTATTTTAACTCTTTTCTGCCCAAATTTTTTCCTCTAACAATTTTGTTTGATACATATTTTTAAATATATTTTATGCAATGAATTTTCTTGTTCTGTGATTTAATTATATGAACTTCTTATGGATTATTTAATTTCTATAAATAATGCTAGAGAATGTCAATGAGTGGTTCACAAGGTTTTATAATAATTATATAATGCTGCATGATTATAGATACATAACTTTCTGAAAATTAAATAAATTAGGATACAAGATGTGTGACCCAACCAAATATCTTAATAAAAGCCACACAATTAATATCCCATATCCATCATCAGTCTGATGCTAGCAGTCATGAGTGAAGGATTTATTAAAACTTCTGTGGTGGTTACCTTACCTTCTCTGCTGTACTATTCTACACACTTGACCACATAGTAAAATTGAAATATCAATGTATGATTAAACACACTTAAATGGCTAATAAAATAAAAGATCATTTTTTTGATAGTTCATCAAAATATAAAAAATGTAAAAACAAACTTTGATTTTTTTTTTTTTGTAAATAATTGAGCACACACTAAAGGCTAATAAATTTTATTATTGTTTATAATGTACATTAAAGGTTTCTGTTATGGTAGGTTAAAAGGTTGGTTGATTTCCTTTGCTGGTGATATATAGGCAGAGTTCATCAAGAATTGAACAATGGATAATCTGTAAACTGTATTGTCTTTAAATCAAATTTCAATAAATGTTAAAGAACAAATTTCTTGGAATTCTAACCAATGTTTAATGAATGTGAAATGGGAATGATAAATATGATATATTTGAATTTCTCAAGAAAAGATAACTGTAACTATGATGTGATTTAGACAGACAGGGATGGTAATATATCTTACGGCTCCTGTGGATAGGGAACTGAATCGGCAAAATAAGTTGCTGCAATCAAAGTTTTACTTTTTGAAAAACCTATGTGGAAGTTCTATTTTGAAAGTGATAAATTTTGGATTTATATAATCCTGCATTAGCTACGTTAATCTGCTAGTATCGCATATATAAATCTACAATTGAGTATCTAATAATGGTACCAAACATACCACAAGAGTAACAGATTGAAAATCTAAATTGTCTATGATAATTAGTATTTTAAGAGAGTTCAGAATTTCACCATTATTCACTTATTATACTCAATAATATAATTCAGTATATTACATTGTTTTCTGCTTGTGAAAATGGTATATTTAAATAACATTGTTCTGGAAGAAACCTTCAAAAAATTATTACACCTTTTCCAATCAAGATGTATTTTTAAAAAGAACAGATTTAATACCATAAAGTGGGTTGTACTTAAATAAAATAAAGTCAATAGAAAGGTTATTAATGACAATTTTAATTTTTGCTTTTGTAATAATTTATCAGCTGCTGATTTACAAAGCACTAATTTGATAAAAAGGAAAAGAAAAAATAAATACATATTATTTCCCATCTCAGGTAACGTCTATTTGTGGAGTATTTAAATTTTATTCTTATCGAACACTTGATGGTTACCTCCACTGCAAGTGTAATTTGTGGATATCTAATGTTCAGCCCATGAAACTTAGTTTGATGTAATCAAATCAAATCATAATAAAAATCTTAAATAATGGAAAAAATCTTTGTCAATTGGTAAATGTTAAGTTTTTTGATGTTATTAAATTTTATTTTCAATGCAACTGATATGTTAATTTATTTTTGTTAATATGTAGTTCAAATTATTTTTTTCTTAAAATTTTATTTTCAATGCAACTGATATGTTAATTTATTTTTGTTAATATGTAGTTCAAATTATTTTTTTCTTAGAAATAAATTTACACAATAATATACATGAAATGAAAACCACTGAAATGAAAATCACACTTAAGAGTTAATACTATGCTTCAAAATTGTAATTTGGTTGGTTGCAAACAGTTTTTCTAAAAAAAAAAATTTAACTTTTTTCCTTAAATAAATAAAAATCACTTGAATTTTTAACAGAGAAATAGAGCTAAGAATTGATCAAATGTTTCAGACTCAATCAACTTTCCACTAATTCGGTAATAAAGATAACAATTTAGATCATATGGTGCAAAAAAGTATATAATAAATTTTTCCTAACTTTCTGATTTTTTAAGTGCATTAAAAATCATTGTTAATTGAATAAAAACATCAGAATCTGGATTAACAGGATTTTAGATACACAATACCTACAATTATCTAACTGACTGATGTAATGCACATACAAAATACAGGACTTTTGAGGTTACTAACTTGACTTGTACAGTAAATAAAAGAGATCACATGATTTTAATAAGTTAGTCAATGGTGGATTTTTAATACTTCCAAATATAATGATAGCACATGAAAAAGAAAATGAATAATTATTCATTCTAACTTTAATGAAATATTTAGTATGAAAAATGTGACTAATATTCAATAAACAGTACTTGAAAACCATTATGTGTTTGGATATCATTATTATTTTGATATCATAAAAAATCCTCAGTTAAAACCCAAAAAAATGTAGTACTAACCAGGAAATCCAAGCTAATAAAATATTTACTATTCATTAACACACAAAAAAAAAAAATCCTTAATAGGAAATATCTTAGAAAACTTTCTATTAAAATTCATCTGAGAGAGAAATGAAACAAAGAATTAATTTAAAAAAAGAAGAAATACTGAAAGAATAACTTAAATCTATTAGGGGCTGAGTAAATTTATCAATTGTAGGCCAGGGAAATAGTAAAATAAAAAAAATAAAAACTACACATGAAAAAACTTCATGTTATTAAAAAAAAATCTGAAAATATTAAAATCTTCAATTACAACCAACCACTGAATTAAAATTTCAATTATTAATATATCAACAATATTTAAAAAAAATAGCAATTAAAATAAAAATTGAAACAGTTTTGAGCTCAGACTTGTACATATATATCAATATGTTTTGATAAAATGTAAAAGATTTATTCTTCAACAACTTAAACAACAGAAAATGTCTAATGATTCTAAAACATAATTTAACGACAGCAGTTAGTGATAAAACAATTTATGAAATATAAACAACTCTGATGCAATTCTTTAACTTCCGGCAACACTGTTTTACCTATCAAAAATGTAATCAATTTTAAATATAATAAACTAATTCCATATGTACAAAATTATTGAAACTATTTTTCACACTTAATGTAAACTACAAACATTGAAAGATAACTATGCGACAACAACAATAAAAGGGTTATAAATCAGAACACAAAAGGTGTACTACAAATTTAATTACTTCAACCCTACAACCAATAATTTTTTTTCCAAATAAATCCATTTATGAAATTTGGATAAAGAATTCTACAGAAAAGAATTATTAAAATTTGAAAAATTTACCAAAATGGTTAAATAAAAAAATCCAAATACCAGACAACATTTACAACCCATCTTGACGAAGAACAGAACATTATTTACATAACTTCTTGAGTTCAATACTTTTTTCTCCCAATTTATTACAAATTTAAAAAAATTAATTAAAATTTAACTAGATCCCATAGCTATTTAGGGATGAATGTTTCTCCATTCATTTTTACTTCCTTGTAAGAAGGAAAGGAAGTACATATGTATGTATCTCGCATAACTCAAAAACAATTAGCTGTAGGATGTTGAAATTTTGAATTTAGAACTGTTGTAACATCTAGTTGTGCAGCTCCATTTTTGATTGCAATTGGATGCACCAAAAGTGTCCAAAAAAGCCCAAAATTCAAAAAAATTGTATTTTGGACTTTTCTTAACTGTAGTAATAGCCCTCATAGAGAGCTTTTCGTCAATATATCATAAGTGGTACTTATTTTCATTGGTTCCAGAGTTATAGCTAAATAAAATTTAAAATAATGAAATATTTGGATCTTACTAGGGGAAGGCAAATCAGTTCAAATCCTACTTCATCTCCTTTTTTTTTAATTTAAATATATTGATTTATTAATAATTATTAACCTCCGATGCAAAGAAAACAGAAGTTATTAATGAAATAAAATGTGTATATGTAATTTAATAGGCGTACAAGGAAGTTCTGTGATGTCACATCAGATTCTTTATTGAGGTAAAATTTACACTTCTGAAAACATTTACTTCATAATACATTATGAAAATGGGTCATATTCAAACACTTAATGCAATAAAACATGAACGCTCTTAAAAATAAATAAAAAGTAATGTTGTGATGTACTTAAAATATTTTAACTTATTTTTAAGTTAAAAAATTTTAATCTGTAGAGTAACTTAATTTTGATTTATTCATTACTCTACTTTTCCTGAAATTTCAATTTCAGTTCGTAAAGATGAATGGTTGATTAAGAGTCTAAAAATTCTTTTAATACAGCATTACTTCTGCATATAAAGTATGAACTGTATATAAACCAATAAAATGCAACAGTTACCAAAGGAAATAATTTTAATTTCACTACACTGCACAAATAAATTTAAACTTTAAATATCCAATTGAAAGTATATAAAATATAGAATGGTAAAAAACTTTTTATTATTTGTAAGTTCAATTTATTTTCTTATTTAAATATTAAACATTAGAAACAAAATAAAGTTTTTATCGTTTAAAGTGAATTCAATTTATCCATGTCAATTATTCTAGTAATGATCGATGATAATAAATCATAATCTTAATGGATTCCAAAGAAAATTAAGAAAAAAACAACTACAGAAACCTCTCTAATAATTATTCTCTTATTTCTATTAACTAAGAACAATTAAGTATATATTCTAGTTTAAAAAAAATGAATAGTACAAAATTTTCTAGATTTGCAATCCTGCAGCTCGAAATTTAATTTATATGTATGTAATGATACTTGCTAACCTTTATTTTCACTTTGGAGCTCCTGTTTACTACTTAGCGTTGTAAGTTATCTTAATGATTTCTAAGAGTGCTCTTTTAAAAAAACTAAATAACAATTGTCTAAATGATAAACAGAAAAAAGCTAATATTCATATTAAGGAAATTATTATATCATCGAAACCCTAATTTGCTGAAGAACTGGACTAAATGTACAGAAACGTACATGTTTATTTGGATTTTGACTGTATAGAATTCTGATTTTCTTTTTTTCTTTCTATAGTTTATAAGTTCAATTAAAGACAGTGATCAATTAATGGATAATGACAAATCGATGCTGTAGTTCTACAGAACCTAGAATCCTTAGTATGAACCAGTGAACTATGATTTACAACTACAGAACCCAAAATGAAAACATCAAGGGCAAGGAAAAAGGTTTATGGTAAGAAAGGATGGACCATTCATTAAAAAACTAAAGCATATGACTAACATAAAATTTCAAACACCTCTCAAGGTAGCCAATACCTATCTTGTCCATAATCCCTCACGAAGTAGAAATATCCTTACACACTTTAATAACTGCAAGATCCAAAGAAAATGGCTTCCACATGGGACAGGCAAAAATAAGTAATATATTATACTTTTGGTTCAGATTCCTAAATTAATAATTTGAAAATTAGTAACAATTATACAGGATTAATCAGGATAAAGAGTGACAACTAATTTTAACATCGCTATAAGCAAAATCTATTTATTTTCTATAATATGAGGGTTATTTATAAATAACCCTATTAATAGGAACAAAAAAAAATAGATTCTATAAAATATACTATACACAAAAGAAACGGAAATACTTATATTACTTCTCGACATAGTCCCTAATCAAACTCAAGCCACTTACAAACTTGTTTACTATACCCTAGTACTATAAATGAGGACATGCACTGTAATGCAAAAAAGCTATTCCTGTCATTAGCATCCCTCGCTGTTTATTCTGTATCACTCTCCTAAACTTTGTCAATGATTTACAACAAATATCTGCAGTTATTGTCTTACCTGACATCACAAATTCTGTCAAAACAAAAACCGTTTCTGTCTCATTACAGCCATCATTTTTTTGTTTGAATTTTGGCAAGTGTGTACAGGTCTACAGTTTGGACTGTTCCTCTGTCTCAATACTGATGAATCAGATTTATCTTATCTCCATTAACAATACTGCCAAGAAATTCACTTCCTTTAAACTTGTAATGCTTAACAAAAATCAATGCTGTTACCATTCTTTTCATTCAAAATAGAATGTATGTGATCCTTCCTTGCTGTTTAGTTCATCTTCCTTGAATTTTCTGCACTATTCTCTCACAGCACTATCGTTTATTACATTATTACTCTAAACTGTGTACAGCCCAATGGTGGACCTTAGCTGCAAATGTTCTTTCTCCTTGTAAAAAACAAATGATGCTCATCCTTGCAATTGGGAGGTATTTTACCATGTACACCTCCAAACTTTACCTTGTACTCTTCAAGTGGTACACAATGAAATTGCGACTGACTGTATGTGTGATGATATTAAAGCATATCTGCTTTACTATGCAAGTACTATATTGCTATGGAAACCAGTTTATTTGCAATACCTGATTGGAGGTTAATTTATAAATAGTCTATGTACAAATACAGCCACCATTTATTGTATATACGGTTCATTTTTTGTTTTAAACACAATGTCTGTCAAATGATTTTCATTCTAATGTAAACAAACACTTTTCACATTGACAATGCAAATCACACATAATACTGTATAACATATATCATTGTATGTTCTGTAATTGTTTGTTTTATGCTCCCAATATCTTGCGAGTCACTTAAATAGTTTTAGTTTTCAAAGATCACCATATAAAGAAATCGCACATAGACATCAAATCTTGCCAGCCAAGGTATGTTACCACCAAAACAAATGAGCCTGTTGGAAAAATAACCGTAAGGCAGTCATTAAATCTTTACAAGTGTACTTGGTAGCACAATCTTACTAAAACCAGTTCAAATTATGGTAAAATGCTCATCTGATCAGTAAGAAACATTTGAATCATGAGTATATACAGTTCTGAATAATGTTACTGCTCTTCTTTCTTCATCTTCAAAGATGAATGGGCCCAGCTTTTGACATAGTCACTTCAGTTTGAAGATGTACAATTGTTTAGGATTTTCATTTGACTGATATCAATAATTTTGTTTAATTACGAAACTACTTAATTGAAAATTTGCTTAATCAGACACCCAAAAATGATATAATTCTTTATCTTCATTTAAACACGACAAAACTTTCAAACAAACTTTGCTGATTTTTAATATTATGAGGTTTTCACGCTTAAATGAATTGAACTTTGTTCAGATGTATGCATAAATCTTGATTTGCCAGTTGGATAAATATTTAGTGCTATTGCATGGATTTTTGATTCCTGCTGATCACTGAATCAATGGCAATCTTGTTTTCTGGAGTACAAACTGTTCATCTACTTTGTGGTTTCTTTTTCAAAGCAAATTCTGCTGCTTCTACATTAGAACACGAAGATTAGGCAAGTGATTATGGCACTTGAGGTTTTAAAATTGTAAGGAATACACACCCCCAGTGGTTTCAAAATTTTATAAAATGCTACAATAGAAAAGGCATGCTGTGTATCCATCCACTATTCCATGAAAAATTGCAAACTGTCAAGTAAATGGCCTAGATTAAGTATTATTCAGACAGATAGCACCTCCTAAATACTTTTGTAATTGTGCACTTCATATTTTAAAATTGACCATTTCCCTGATCAACTTGTTATAAAACATTTTTATTCCAGGAAAATTACAAAATAGGTCAGAATACTAATTTCTACCCAAAAATGAACAAAAGAAATAATAATACATTGCTTTACAATAATATTACACATATCTTTCATTTATTTGCTATGAAACCATCAAAAGTCTTGGCCTAACAAGAAGCAGGTAAGCAAGTACAATATTTAATATACATGACTTCAGTAAACTCAAAAAAAAAAAACAAATTAAAATCATGAGTTATGGCAGACAAACTTATGGTACAACTGAAACTTGTCAAGAACATATAAACTACAAGTAGAATGAAAGGAACCACAATTTTTCAATACTTAAGAATGATATAAGCAACTAATATAAACATCCCTAAAACCAAAAGTATCAACAGAAAAGTAAACTATAATGCTACTGGACATAAAAGTAATGGCAACTGTTACAACTACCTGATATAACCCACAACCAACAAACAACTGAAATCTTCTTTTTTACAAGACATCAAAAAGATTTAAAGAGACAATATGGACTTAAAAAAATAAAAATTCTTAAGTCTAAATTTTATTTAAATCTAAAACTATGAACTTCAGTTTGTATGAAATGAACTATGAAAAACAAATAATGGATATAAAAAAAAAAAAACAATTCCACTATCAATACAATTACACTATCATGTATGACAATAAAAAATCAGCTAGCTGTAAATATCATAAAATTTCCACTTGAAAATATTTCATATATTTCAATGTGTCTGTTTTATACAGCACTCTAAGCCTTTTGAGAAAATTCACTGCATTAAAAAACTGTGCTTATTTCTCTTTTAATTACGTTATTGAGATAAAAAAAATCATAAACCATTATTGTGCTGGTACATAATTTCATAATCTTGGCTATTAAGATCTATGTAAACAAAGCAAAGTCATATAATATTCAGTACCTTCCTGATAACAATCAGACTGACAAACAAAAAGTTCAGTCAGATCAGAAAATGTTTGAGCTCATGATAAAACACATGAATAGGTGTTTTCAAATTGAGTTCCTTCTGTGTTAGTCAATCATTAAAACTGTTATTATTAAGGACACTAAAAGTGGATCAAAACACAAACAAAGTCAATGAAAAAAAAAAAGAAACAAACTTTAATATAAAGACAAACCATTATAAAGTACATAATACATTTATACATATATTTCAACACCTAGAGTAGACAGGGCCGGTGTGATGGTTGTGCGATGGCACTGGCCTTGTGCATTCAGAGAGTTGAGTTTTATCAGTATGTTTCTGTCTGGGATCGACATGTATTAGCACAGGCGCAGCCACTGCAGAGCATGGCGTGATTCATGTGTATTTATCTACTTATGACGGACACATTTAGACATTTAATTGAGTTGCTACTTTTAATACGCTGAGTGCTGATGTGAAATAGATCTGTTTCTGCTTCTGTTCTAATGACATTATGTCACTACATAATGTAGTGTGTTCTGTGTAATTGTGACTAAGAATGATTTACTACTCTAGTTATATTATTTTGTATTCTACTCACTATTTAATCTCAGAATGACTAGCCATGAGAGACTGTGGAAGAAAATATCCTAATGGATATGAAAAACATAAAAGAAAACATAGTAAAGAAGTGGCTAAAGAACATCAAAAAGATTATTTAATTAAATTTATGTATAAATATCCAATTATTTCATCTACTTCTGTGAAGAATAAAATTTTGATGCTGATAATAAGAATTCCATGATAACACAAAATGAAGAAGTAGCTGTCAAAATAAGTAGAGAATGTGAAGAACCTGAAACACATCATCTCATGAATGCCAAACAATTACAACTGTAAAACACGAAAGCGGATTGTAAAAGGAGGAAATAGATGAATTATTTACTGATGACAAAGTCACATGGCCAAAAATATTAAATCATGTTACAAGAACATTAATTGTCAATGTGGTCCACCTAGTATTTCAACTTCAAATGATTTTCCAAAAGATGCAGACAAGAGATGTTTTTCTGCAAGACATTATATGAGAACAATGGCAATTGGGGTCAAGCAAAACAGAAGATGGCTTGTATATTCCAAAACTTCAGGCAAAATATTTTATTTTTGCTGCAAGTTATTTTCCTTACAACAATCCGATTGGTGACATGTAAGGGAACAATTAAAATCTCATGAACGATCCACTGTAGATATTAATGCATGCATTCTTGAACACAAATGTTATGCAATTTAAAGACAAACAATACAATTGACCAATCTCAGCAAAAGCTAATAAATCATGAAACAAATAGATGGCATAATGTTTTAAAATGTATTGTCGCATCAATAATGTATTTAGCAGAACATAATTTAACATTTAGAAGTAGCAGTGATATGCTGTATACAGCTCATAATGATAACTTTTTGGTCCTTGCAGAATTTGATCAAGTTTTGAAAGATCATTTAATGCAATGTTCAGGGAAAAGTTTATGGGTAAAAAACAAAATTCTTACTTAACTTGTATGATTCAAAATGAATTGATTACTGATATGGGACAACACATTCAAAATAATATTGTAAATATGATAAGCAATGTTATTTATAATGTCGTGAATATGAAAGATATGTGTAAAGGTTCTTACATTTTAAATAAAAATTAAAAGGCATTTTATACTCCTTGCAGTTGCCATATTTGAATTTGATATTAGGAGATGTCAAAAAATCATCACTTATGGCAATCAATTTTTTTAACCTTATGTAAAAAATAAATACCTCATTCACTGCCTCAATGAAATGCTGGGATGTACTGAAGCATTTTGTTAAGCAGTTAACCCCAAAGCCACTGTGTGATACAAAATGGGAATGCAAATTAGAATCTGTTAGAGCTTTGTGTTTCCAAATACAGGAATTTCTAATGCTCTAGAAGAGTTACCTATAACTAACAGTATCAGATAACAATATTACATTAGAAGTCAATTCTATTTATTCACAGATTGATTCATTTGAATTTATACTAGGCCTAGTTATTTAAAATAAACTTTTGTCAAAAATAAACTTCTAAGTAAAACAATATTACAAAATATTACAAGAAAAAATCAGGACACAGTATTTTCAGATGCTAATTTATATACTATCACTACAGGTCAACCCAGGCAAAAAATTTATGTACAAGTCTACTCTTCACGTTTTCTTTTACTTTCAATGCTGGTAAAATCATTACTATCCTAAGATACCTTGGATGATTTAAAAATTGTAACTCTGAAAATATTCCATATTCAATAGACTTGTATGGTCCGACATACAAGTAGGAGGTTATTCAAAAATAAACTGGAATTTAATTACATAGCTTTATTGATATTAGATAAAATTAGAAATAAATTACCTTACTTTTCTACATAGTTTCCTTCAACAGAAATACATTTTCTCTACTGGATAGGCAGAGCTTCCTGATCCCCTCATTAAAGAAACAAGATGGCTACCTCAAACAAATGTGCACATAATATCGACTGCGGCATCATCTTTGAATCTTTTCCCTCCTAAAGCTTCTTTCAGTAAACCAAACAG
The DNA here is from genome assembly GCF_047948215.1 of Lycorma delicatula. Classification (NCBI taxonomy): domain Eukaryota; kingdom Metazoa; phylum Arthropoda; class Insecta; order Hemiptera; family Fulgoridae; genus Lycorma; species Lycorma delicatula. Next base: position 30,734,542 of record NC_134455.1, read on the forward strand.
TGGAAATCACAAAATGACAAGTCTGTACTGTACAGTAGGTGTACAAGAGATGTCCAATTTATTTTAGCAAGTCTTGGGCTAATATATGCGGTCATGCATTGTCATGGAGAAGGAGGATGTTGTGAATTGATTGCCGGCAACGTTTGTTGCAATAAGCGGCCCCACTTCAAACTTGATCTCCCGGAAAGCAAGATGCTTTTTAGGGTGTAGTGATGGGCCCATGTTTCATTGCTGGTCACAACATGGTCCAAAAATCCCTCTCCTTCTTTCTAAAAAGAGATTCAGAAACTGACATATGTCTTTCTTCACATTTTCCTATGCCTTAGTGAGAAGACATGAAACACCTTGTCAACACTAGTATGCACACTCCCAACACTTATGCTACCTCTGGTGCAATTTCAGCGATGCTTATGTGATGATCACCTTCCACAAGAATGGCCTGAATGTTATCATCATTGATGCTGATCCGTGTACCTATCTGATTTTTATTCTCCACTTCATCATAGCAATTTCTTCAAAACATTTTGGCCCAAACACTTGAGTTTTTAACAGGATAGCATCTCTGAACTGTGCCAGGAGTCAAGTCAAAGTTTCACAGGATTTGAGACCTGCATTAGCAAGAAATTGGATTATTATTCGTTACACAACAGACAATGGTATCTCCTGCTCAAATATTCTACTACTGAAGTGGGAATGTGACCTATAGGCATGGTTGGCCGGTTTCTTCCCTCCACACATATCAAACTAACTACCTGCAGTGCCCCTCCTTCTCAGTCCATGCAACAAAATTCTGGTTTATATTTGAATGACTCTCATAAATATTGTTACTTTTTAACATCCATGATTTACTTTATTTATTTTTATTAAACATTATACAATGTCGAGAACCTTTCAAAATAAAAACTATTATTAATAAAAATGATGTGACTAATGCCTTAAATAATTAACATTTAATACGGTTTATGATTAATGTGAATCTTTTATAAATTAATTTAAAACCTGAATATAATTATTAAATCAACAATAACAAATTAATTAATTCAGTAGTAAAATTAAGTGGTGGCATGATCTTAACCTTGAGATGATAATTCTATTTTCATAGAAAAATTAAAAAAAAATATTCTGACATTATTTGCAATACCACTCTTTTCATAAGCATAATATGACTAATAATAGTATTTAAACATTTTGAATATAGTAAAAATACATAAATAGGAATATACATAATTACATTATGTAAATGTAGGTGTTAGATACCTTGAGATAAGACATAGTTTAGTGAATAAGGGTAGATGTTAGTTAATAGGTTAATAATTAATGAAAATTTGTTTCGATATCCAACCACTAGTAAATTAGAAACAAAATATTTTTATTAAAATGATCATCCACTTTTCTATAAAATCAACAATTAATAAAGGCTAATTTTATGCTATTTTCCTCATGTTCCTTATGGTTTTCATATTTTGTGATAGCTAAACTAAGTATAGAGTTCATGTTAAAAAAAAAACAAAACATATTTTGCTTTTTGTTTACATAAAATATCTTAGATCATTTATATTCATAAAAAAAATTAAAATTTTGTTGTACTCAAAAACATGTACACGTATTTACTAAAATTACTTTAATTATATATACATATGGTTTTAATGTCAATAAGAGTTGATATAAACTTTTCTACTGAACAAAATTTATTGTATGAGTTTAATAAATTTAAAGTTTAGGAATTTATAACATTTTATTAATCGTATCTGTTTATTAAATTTGCTAGGAACTTTTTTTTATCATTACATTTTTGTAGTCATTGTGAATTACTGTTTTTAATTAATACAATTATAAACTATATTTAATTTTAAATAATGTGATCTACTATTTGTGGATAATATTGTAAAAATAATTTGAATAAAACTGTTGTTAGTAATTCATGATAAAGTGTGTTTACATTAACAAAGTGTTATAAAATCCTTCTAGCAAAGTAAATGTACAATATTTTGAGATTTATATTTTTTATTTTAGATTTAAAAGTCAAGCTGAAAATTACTGAAATTACAGGAACAATCAATCTAAAATAATCCTTTTCCCCCAATTTACTTGTTTGTAGAATATTATTTTGAAGAAGAGCAGGTAAGAATTACCTGATGTGCAAATTTTGTTAACAACTAATTTTTACAGTTTATGATTGGATTTTTTCATTTTTGTAACTTAAAAAAAAGAAGAAATATCTCATTATTCTGTAATTAAGAAAATATGATGACCGAATAAAGGAAAGTAAGAAGGTGATTAAATTAAAGAAAACAATATCTGCTAATAATCAATTTTATTTTGTGTTCATAGAAATATCTCCTCTCTGAAATTATCAGAGTCCAGGACTCAATGAAGGGAAAACTCTTACATTCACCACCCAATGGTAGACAGAGACAACGCTGCACAAGTTAAAGATTAGCAAATAAGCTGACTGATGAATGGAGGGACTGAGCACCTCCTTAGAAAGGAGATTCCACCAAGGGCTAACAGCCTCAGGAATGGATGAGTAGATGGAAGCAGGGCACTCTTACCCTTTGAGCTGGAAATGACTCCTAAAGGCAGATGAGATTGGTGGCCAACAGGAAAGCAAGGCAACAAGAAACCAGCGTATTAAAGATCTTAGAATATCTCATGCATCAGCAAGTATGATGGAGAATCAGTTAAATCTCTTGGAGGCAAAATACTTCCCCAATTGGATCTCCAGTGGGAGAGAGTTAAAGAGGAATGCTATAAATAGAGGGAGAGGAAAGATATGAAGGCAGCAAAATGGAATGTCCATGACACTGCTCCAGAAAGGGAAACTTATAAATGTTAAGCTGGAGCTGAAGAGAATGGGAATTGATGCACTTGGTATAATAGATGAAATGGTGCAACCCTGAAGATTTCTGGAGTGGAGACCATAGGATCATTCACATGGGAAAAAAGATAGCCAAGGTGTAGTAGAACTGATACTAAAGAAGAATATAGGATGAAACATGAAGGGTATGTGCAATATAACAAAAGAGTGGTTGTAGTGAAAGTGAATACTACATCAGTCGACACAATTCTAGCTCAAGTTTGTATGCCAACTTCCAGTCACTTTTAGGAGGAGGAACAGAAAGTCTATGAAGATATTAATTATAAAATACATGAAAGGAGATGTGAGATTATGTGAAAGGGTAGGAGATGTAGTGGTCAGATACTACAGCTTGGGAGTCAAAAACAATAGAAGCGATAGACTGATTGAATTTAATATAAAAAAAATTGACAGAGAAAATACAATGTTTAATCACCACAAGAGAAGGGAGTATATATGGAAGACAGCATGGAACATTGGCCGTTTCCAAATCGATTTCATATTGGTCAAAGAGAGATTCAAAAATCAAGTTCGGGATTGCAGAAGTTATTCTAGAGAGAGAGAGAGAGAGAGAGAGAGAGAGAGAGAGAGAGAGAGAGAGAGAGAGAGAGAGAGAGAGAGAGAGATAGAGAGATTCTTCATTGCTTCACTTCATTAACATAAATAGGGTATTTGATTCAGAACCTACACTATAAGATAAGGCCATGACCTTCGAAAACATCTGTTTTTTGTTTTGAGCAAAGAAATGTCATGAAATTTCAGAGGAAACTTAATAAAACTGCTACTAAAACTTATCTTATACTAAAAAAAAAGTACACGACAATGAATGTTTATCATGTGCACAGGTTTTTGAGTGGTTTAAGCATTTCCAAGATGGCCAAAAAGAGTTGAAGATGAAGTTCGCCCTGGTCGCACTTCCATGTCAAAAACAGATAAAAATATTGGTTATCTGATACGATCTGACCGTCAGTTAACTATTATTGTCTTTATTCAAGGTCCATGCTCAACTCTGTGAAAAAAAGAATTTTTTCCCAAATTGTGATAGAACAAGTCATGGGTTCTTCATGAGGACAACACACCGGCTCACACTCCATTGTCTGTCAAGATGTTTCTAGATAAGTATAACATCCCAATGTTAGACTATCTACCTTATTTGCCTGATCTGGCAACATGTGACTTTTATCTGTTCCCTACGGTCAAATCGGCATTAAAGGAACAAGATTTCAGACCACTGAAGCTGTGAAAGAAAAAGTGGCACGTGTCATGAAAGATCTCACAGAAGAAGACTTCCAGCACTGTTTGAAATGGAAAATTTACATGGAGCATTATGTAGGGATAGGGGAGGGGTGTATATTGAAGGGGATAATAATTAAATATTTTACAGCATTAGTCTTGTTATTTAATAGCCACATTTTATATGTATGCCTACAACTCTGACTGCCATCATAGTTATGTCAATGCACCTATAAAAAGATGTACATAAAATATTTTTATTACAAAGATAGGATGAAGAAACCAATACAATTTCACACTGGGAAATGTCAGACTATTTCAGAACTAGTAATGTTTGCATGGGCTTTACAAGTGCTAAATATTATTTAGAAATATTTTTAAAGTTCTTCAAATCGAGACTCTAGTACTCACAAAAATAAGGAAAAACATTGTTCATAGAAATGAAATAAAAAACTGCTATTATGTTTTAAGTTTATTTCTTTTTTCTATTTTATTTCTCTTTTTCTCAATAACAATTCTGTGTGCTGTACATTTTAATATACAAGTAACATTATCAGATAATAAGGAGGAAAAAGTATTGTAATATTTTTTGTTTGTTTCAACTATTCTGCACACAAAACAGTAAAAGAACCTATTACATGCACTTCAGTGATAACAGAGTTGGCACTTTAAATTGTATTTCAGTAGGAAAATTTGAACATGCCTCTTCTTTTGGAATACCTGGTACTAAACAGAAAGCCTCCGGTACCACCATGAAGTATTACTTCAGAGGATGATATATATATGAATGTAAATGGAGTGAAGTCATGTACAGTCTCAGGTCAACCATTCCTGAGATATGTGGTTAATTGAAACCCAATCAGTTTGATTTGAACCTTAGAACTCTTGACTTCAAAATCAGCTGATTTGCGATGATGAGTACACTACTAGACCAACTCGATGGGTTTCTTTTGAAACAACCCAGGTGAAGCTAGGTGTACATGGCTAGTAAAATAAAAGTGGAAATAAAACATGCAATTAATTTTGTATATATTCTTAGATGTGTCCCCCTCAGTTTTTTTTTACATTGTTAAAAAACATTTTACTGTAAGTGTCACTCTTGGCAGTATATCAGAAATGCATGTGAGCATTATAAATTCCTCAATTTAGGAAAACACATTGTCCATTAAAATTATTTTATAAACAGTAAAAAAATAAACTATAAAAAAGTAAAAATATAAACTGAAAGTAAAAAAAAACTGCTTTTCCAACTCTTTAAACCTAAACAACTGAAATGATACCAAATTAAGTGTTTTAGGTTGTAAATAGTGGTTTTTAATTTAATATTTCTTAGTATGATTTTTTTAAGAAAGAGTGCTACAAAATGTAAGTAAAGGTATTTGAAATGCAAATCTATAAATAAATTTTTACTTTAAACTTTTCACTTCCACTTACATTTCAGGAAAAAATATTTAAATATCAGAATGAGATGAAGTAATATAACAATATGCTATAACAATTCAATACTAAATAACAATAAGAACAAATTTTAAGATATCTTCAAATTTTTCTAAGCAGACAATGAATATTTTATTTAAAAATCTTCTATTTAAACTATTTGGGAAAACTTATAATGGCATCCACTAGAACTTCCTCATAAAATAAGAAATTATTAGACTCAATCCAATTGGTGAAAAATAATACGGAATTGGGAAAATTAAATATAGGAATGCTGTATCCAGATTGTCCTTTGCAAGGCTGAATACAGACAATTGAAAGATTAAGATTTGTCATATGTATAAATATATCATTCTAATGCTTAATAGGTATCTCACTTAGTAAAAATAGAACATAAAAAATCAAGTGTATTTCAATAAAATTAAAATGACAGTCAGAACGAACATACATACAATGTAAAAAAAACGGTAACAGTAATAAATTACAAAAAATCCAATACGTAAAAGGTTACTAATAAAAAAAATCAGAATTTACAAAAATTACCTAAAAGAAATTAAAATTAACTATATCTTACTGTTTTATAAAAAAAAATGTCAATAGAAAAAACTTATATGAAAAGACTTCCAAAAAAATGTAATGAAAAAACCCAAGTTAATGCTTGCAACAAATATCACTTTTTAAGAATTACAAAAAATTAAAAATATTACAGTATATTAATAGAATAAAACTTAGTGACAGTCAATAAATAAAACATACCACTAAAAATACTTCTTTAAAAAAAACTCTAATCTGTACTTGGGTTTAATTTTGATCTTTGTTTATGAGCAGCAAGATCACACAATAATTTTAAAAAATATATGTGTAGAATCGCATTCTTTCATGAGTTTTTTTTGTGTAACAGAAAAAAAATGATTTGAACCTTGGAACTCTAATGTTTAATAGGTATCGCTTAGTAAAAATAGAACATAAAAAAATAAGTGTATTTCAATAAAATTAAAATGACAGTCAGAACAAACATACAATGTAAAAAACAGTATCAGTAATAAATTTAAAAAAAACCAATAAGTAAAAAGTTACTAATAAAAAAAATCAGAATTTATAAAAATCACCTAAAAGAAATTAAAATTAACAAAAAAATTTGATAAATCTAAAGGTTTGCCCCCCTTGATTGTTGTTATTGCTGATGATCCAATCATCAACAATCCTGAAGTCGCAATGTATACAGGCTGCTAGCTCTTCTGTGAACTTCCTTCATTCCAACATTGTGATACATTTCATCAATCTTGCTGGGCCATGCTTTATTTACAATTTTATTCCTCTGGTACAAAATAACTATTATACCAATCTGAAATTTGTCACAAGTCATCGATGCCACTCCAACAACTCAATTTCAATGCCACTCTTTAATCCCAATGCTTTAAAATGTTCATTTCCATTTATTTCCTCATTAAAAATAATGGCTTTCTCTACAAGAACTGGTCCAGAGATTGCCTCACTAAGAAATCACTTCAGAACAATTTACCACAAAATAATCCTTTTGCAGGAAAGCAAATACACTTTGTACATATAATTCCTTCGTTTTCATATGGTAAGTGTTTGTAATAAAATCAAATGTCTTAAATTTGTATTTGTTTTCTATTGGGCTATTTTACATCAATTTTCTCAGAATTAAACTCTTTAGAAGTTTTGATAATAAAAAAAGCATTTTAGACAACAAATTTGTCTGTTTTATGTAGGATATTATGAAAACTATTGAAGATATGGTTCTGGAACCTGTTTTATTCAACTTGCCAGGTCAAAAACCATAAGAAACCATTAAGTTTATCCCTTTATTTGGGTTCCTAGAATGTCAATATGGTTTACTTCACTCTTTAAGGAATCAGGATGAAATCTTTCACTAACCATAACTTGCTAACAGAACATTTCCAGACCAAGTTTATATGAATTTTTTAAATTATTTTTGCTACTAGAATGAGTTCAGAAAGCACTAATGTTATGTGAATCACTCTATACTTCAAAAAGGTAAATTAACAAAAAAGAGAATACAATAAATTAGACTTAATATAAAACAAGTGGTTCATTTAAATGATTAACATTTTGATTTTTCAAGTTGCCTTATTTAGGATTTTAATATATTTTTTTATCAGAAACCAAACAGAACTTGATTTGAAGGTAATGTAACACATTTTTCCCTTAAGCAGATACTGTAAAAATGCAAGGAGATACAGATATAGTTTAACTGAAGGATACAATAATTTATACATAATTCTGTTTTTGTTTTTAGTTATCACTTTATTCTATGTTTTTTTATTTTATTTTGTCTTATATTTAAACATTTTTATGTTTTATAACTCCTCACATGATCATGTAAGTAATATAATCTGTAAGAATTGTACTTTTTAATTTTGAATATACTGGGGAAAGTTTTAAGTAAAGACAATAATTATGAATGATGTATTAAATTTTTGCTTTTTATCAAAAATAATAAATTTGAAAAATTATTTGGAAGACCATTTTTTACCCTTCACTAGAATCTCAACATTTTACCTTAACCACTTGGGTCAAAGAAATTTGTACCTCATACTCTTTTAGAAATCAAGAACATTTGATATATATAAGCAAGTAACAAATATAACGTGAACCAGAAATATATTACGTTTTATCACTAATGTTATTCCTGTTACTTAAGAATAAAAACAAAAGAAAAAATATCACAAAATACATTTCAAAACGTTGAGTTTAAACACTCTTGAAATTCCATATAGCTGTAATAGAATTAAAAAATTTCAACAAAAAGGAGGCAAATCACTAAAAAAATTAATCAGTAATAAAACTATTTAATAATTGATTAGTACTTCAGGTACTAAATCATTCAAAGAAATGCTAAGAAATAATAATTCAATAAATTTATTAAGTTTTTATTTAAAAAATAGCTAAAAAAAAAAATAAATCAGGAAATTATCAGACTCCCTCCTCCCAAATATTAAGTGATTTTTTTGTTCTCTTTATTTGGATCAGTAAACATGAGAAATTATTTTATATTTTAAAAAGAGATAAAAAAAATTGTAAAAAATACTTATTTCAGCTGTTTAATTTAATTTAATAACAAACTAATTAATTCTAATACATAAATTTCATTTAGAGGAAAACTAAACACAAATAAAAAAATAATTTTTTTCATTCTGTTCACTGAAAAAAAGCAATTAATCTTACACAAGAGATTTTGTACAATTTTAACAAAGAAAAATAAAACATTTGTTAGCCTGGCTAGATCCATCTAAAATTTCTTTTTTGTAGTCGTGACTCATAATTTAGATATTTTCATAGGTTGATGACCACTCAGTATAATTTTAACTTCTATACTTATTCTGAGATATTCTTTTATAGTTATCAAAGTTATGATGTAAAAGAAAGAAATATATTTAAACAGAACAAAAGGCTTACCTTTTCAGAATTTTTAAGTTTTTATTACATTTTCTATACATATTTTTACGGATACATAAATCTTCACATATGGTCAATTAACCACATATTTCAGGAACAGTCATTCTAAGTCTGTATCAGACTACACCTCATTTATATATCATCCTCATCTCATTGGCTATTGGGGGATTGCTTTTTGTTCTTTAGTTGAACAGATTACAAAGTTCTATTAAGGAAAAATAAAAAATAAATCTTCACAGATTTGAGATAACATGTATTCTTGTTATGTGATATAAAAAAAAGGAAACTAATTTCAGGAACTCCAGGGAAGGGGATGCAAAGGCTAACAACCAACTATAGTTTTTTCACAGTGCATTAACTGTAACATTCCATAATTACAATTGTCATGAAAATAAAATAAATTTTTTTTAATATACGGGATAATATTAAGAAAAGGTTTATTGATTAAGAGTATATCTTTTTTTATCCCCCTATATAATCAATATTCACTTACTCTTATTTAAAAAAAATTAATTTGAACAAATAAAAATCTACATAAACTGTTACTACTACTCATTCATAACAACATATTTGTTTATTCTAGACCTCATGTCATGTATGCATGAACTATATACAATATGCGAACAAATGATCCAATAACTGAACAGAGGTACTTAGATAAAAATTTGTAAATTTTAATTTCTCATTACAAGGACTATAATTGACAAAATCATCACACGTTTTATTATGTATTTGAAACATCAAATATAATGGTCTAGTTCATAAATAAGCAGATTACAAATTAACACTTAAAACTTGAGTGTTTCTGAAGAAAGCATTTTAAGCAACTTCAACATTTTTAATAATATACTTTTAATCTTAAGTAATAGATTAATGTTTATAATTTTTAGGTTAGATGGGATGCACAATAACGATCTACATTCTCAAGTTCCCTTCAATAGAATATTAATTATGTGAATGACATGATTCATGAGGTGTTTATTTTACGAAGATTTTGACATGAGTGATCTGTCATGAAAGCTGATACAATAACTCAGCTACTCCTGCACTCAATCAGTACATTTTTATAAAAAAAGAGACGGACAGAAAATAGTGTTAAAAAGACTTCAAATTGGTTTTTTTAATAAGCTCTTAGCCTAATGATGATAGCAAGAGATTAGAATAGGTATTACAATAAATTATTAACTGAACATAATACAAGAAAAATTTGTTATTAATGAACCCAGAAAGGGATTTTCTTTTACCAGAACCCTAGAAAGGATTAATTCTTTAAGAGATTGAAATAAAGATTAGTAATTCCTTTTTGAAAGTTTTATATGTCAATTAATCTTTATTGTCAAAATCAATATGATTAAATCTAAATTAAAGGCCCAACTTCAATAAACATTATACTGCCTTGTAGTATTCTAAACTTACACTACAATATGTTTATTTACACATTACTATTCAATAAATACTAAAAATTATAAAATTACTATTTCAATCATATCCTAATTAAGTATTTCTTCTCTAAGTCGGAAACTTAAACCTAACAAATTGTAATTCTACAACCACGATAGTTCTTTTATTTTTCAGTAAAAGATTTAACAAAAATATTTTAATATATCACAATAAACCACATTAAACAAATATTTTTTTTTTTAAATTCAAACAAAGAGAAAAAAATAGTGAGAGGATAAAACAAATATTATGACATAATACATTAATAATAAAAAGGAAAACAACACAAACCACTCAAAAGAAGTTAATAATTGAGCTTGTACTTACCTTACTGACAACACAAAAAAAACATAACTATTTGAATTAAATGTTCTTCTACATCAACCTTCTGAATGAGTACTTATGAAAATTTACAAAAGTGACTAATAAACTCGTAAAAGAAAAAACAAGAGAATTTTTAACTGAATTTTTAATCCCAATCAAAATTAGAAATTGCACATCTTAAGTTCATACACACCTATATATTGGTTAAACATTAATAATCTTTTTCTTGCTTAATTGATAAAGTTTATTATATTAAAAATAAAATTTAAATTTATTTCTGAAGATAAATGACCACAACTTAATATAAAACCACTTAAAAAATATTCAATAACATAAATAAACATCAACCAATAGTATAGAAACAACCTTACTCTGAACATACTAAATGACATTTGGTTTAAATTACAAACAATAAATTAAAATTTGTATAGTTTTAATAAAAATTGTTAATAAATGAATAAGATATCAATTCATTATATCTCACATAAATTTGCCAACTACTCCTACAGTTCTTATAAGTTTGAACTAAACTAAATTAAAAAAGCTAATACAAAACGATTACTTAACTATTTTATTGTTAACTATTTCTTTATAAACATATAATATAAGGCATGTAAAACTGATATAACTCTGTAACAAGCTATTTTATTAGCATCATTATGTAGCATGTTGTTAAATTTCAACTAATTAAAAAGTCATTATTTAAGTAAAAATGAAGCCAAAATTATTAGAGGATGTTTAATAAAGAAAATAATTATGTTGTATGAAAAAAATGATTACTGAAAAGAGATGAAATAAAAATCAAACTACACATTTATATTCATATACCCACTACCTATAAGATCTATCTTGATTTACATTAAATCTCTTGCAAAAGCTAAAGGTTTGATTGGTTTTTTGACATTACTTGCTGTGATTTACAGTTTGGTGTACCTCCCTATGGTTATTTATATTTAGGCTGTATTGTTTTAAAATTAATACAACATTCAACATTGTCACTACCTGCAAAATTCGATCAGGTTAGGTGTTTTGTACTTTCAAAACAAGATATTAACTAACATTCATAGGTAACTGTTTGCTGAATATGGTTAATGCAATGAAAGGAATGAAGAAATATGACATAAAACAATTTAAAATAGTAGAAAAATTATTATGAAGTGTTCTGGGTAACCCATGATCACCACAATTGACTAAAATAAAGATGTTTTGATGAAATAAGAAAACATCTTTGAATTGTCATCACAGATTTAGAATCAATTTTTCTGATGTGTCTGGGAGCAGTTCTTGGTAAATCATTTACTAAAATTAGGTTACACCAAGATTTTTAAATGTTCAGTGTTACATATACTAACAAAAAAAAAAAACAAATACGAATGGAATAAACAATACGATTTTTGACAATGTATACTGAAAAAGATGATGAAGTTTTTTATTTATTTGTACCAACAATTAAACATGGATGAGATAGGATTTTAATGAAACAATAAATCATCTGACTGGAATCATCCTGCAGGCCATCAAAGTATAATAGAAATCAATCTCTGTGCGAAAATTAATGGTCGCAATGTTTTGGGAAATGGTTCTGTTCAGTGTTAGATTTTATGCCACAAATAATAATGATTGCTATAGAAGTTTACTCTGAATGCTCTGGAAATTCCAGCACACTATTTAAAAATCAGTGACAAATGCAGCTGACAACCAGCATGTGTGGTTCAAAAAAGAGCATCCACATTCTGTAGCTGAGTCATGTAATTTGATGAGAAAATTCAGGATGTTTTCAGCAATCCACCAGACAGTCTGAAGTTAGATTCAAGGAATTTCCATTTGTTCAAAAGCTTGGAAGATTTTTGCATGGCAAATAATTTAGGAGTGATGAAAGAAATAGGTAAACAATGGTTAAATGGAATGCCATTGTACTCTTTTGCCAAAACAATATGATGGCAGAAGAGTGGTGAAAGAATATGATGACAGTATTTCAAAAACCAGTGATTCTCCAAAAATGGTTATACTTAGAATATACTACAGGAGAAAGTTTTAGGAAAAAAATATTTAAATATAATATTCTCATATTTTTTTTTTCTTTAATGAATATCTGTAAAATATTAATAATATTTTCATAATCATGAAAATAACAAACACGTTGTGGGTCCAGGGGGCAGAACTCTGACCGACTATATATATATATATATATATATATATATATATATATACACGAGGTCTGTAAATAAAGTAATGAGACTGGTTTACAAAAATTTTTAACAATCCAATTATTCATGGACTCTTATCACCTTCAAAACAGTTCCCTTGGGAAGCCATGCAACGCTTCAAATGGTTTTCCCACTCTTTATAGCAGCGTTGAAACTCAGAAAGCAGAATATCCTTCAGATGGTCGGTTACATTTTTTAAAATGTTTTCTACGGTTCCATAATGGTGTCCTTTAAGGTGATTTTTAAGTCGGGAACAGGAAGAAGACACAGGGACTCAAGTTAGGTGAATATGGTGGTTGAGGAACTACAAGAATGTTTTCCTTTGCCAAAAACTCATTAATTGAGAGTGTAATGTGACAAGGTGCATTCATGATGCAGTAACCAGTTGTCTTTGATGGCTGGTCTCACGTGGGCAACTCTTTTCCACAGTCTTTCAACAATTTCTCAGTAAACATATTGATTTACCGTCTGTCCTGTAGGCAAAAACTCCTTATGGACAATGCCACTACTATCGAAGAAACAAATTAGCATGGGTTTGATTCACTCATTTTTGCTGTTTTGGACATGGTAAGTTTGAAGTATCACAGCACACTCCTTGCTCTGGCATTTTGTTTCTGGGTCGTACTCAAATATCCTAGATTCATCATCTGGTAAAAAAAATAATAAAAAAATAAAAATAAAATTTTTTTTAGAAAATCAGGATCAGTTTCAATTCATCCTAGAAAACCGCAGCAGACTTTCACCCTGTTGTTTTTCTGTTCAACAGTAAGGTTTTTAGGGATCAATTTTGCACAAACATTTTTCATGTCCAATTCATTTCTCAAAATTTGATGGACTATGGTATGATTCAAATTCAATTGTTCTGCAATCATTCTGACAGTAAATCGCCAATCGTACTGTATCAAGTCTCTGATTCACACAACATTGTCGTCACTTTTTAACGATAACGGTCTTCCAGAGCATGGATCATCCCCAACCGATTCCTGGTGGATGTTTTGAATAACCTAAAAACTTCAGCTTGTGAGAGAGCATCATCTCTATACGTCCTTTTCAATTTTGAAAATGTCTCAGTAGCATTCAAACTTGATTGCACAAAATTGCTCATAATTAGTATCACTCATTTTTGTAACACACAACAAAAACTCATTTTATGAAATTTGTTTATGTCCCATGTGGCAACAATAGGCTAAAAATATTAATACTTAATAAAAATCAGCTGTTCATAAAACCATATGTTTACTAGTAACATAAAAGTGACAACCAAAGTGTTACCACTTTTATGTTAAAAAAACTAGTCTCATTACTTTATTTACAGACCTTGTGTGTGTGTGTGTGTGTGTGTGTGTATATATATATATATATATATACATGGGTCGTTCTATAAATCCTTAGAAAATCCAAGAGGGCACTTGTAGTATCGAAAATGGTTTGCTTTTAGTAAGTATCATTTGTTGCTAGATTACAGTTAAAGTTTCGGCTGTATCCATCATGTGGTTTCATTGTCATAGTCAACAAGCAACAAGCTAATGTTTATTTAAAAAAATAGAAATAAGTGAGTTTTGAGTGGTGATTGAACACTTATATTTAAAAGGCTTAATACCGAAAAAGATCAAAGCTGAGTTGGATGAAGTTCATGGCACTGCTCCTGTGTTTGCAACTGTTTAGAATTGGGTAAATGAGTTTAAAAGTGGCTGTATATCTACAAAAAATGAACATAGTTTGGGACGTCCAGTGGAAGTGACCACCCCCAAAATGAATGACAAAATTCACAATACTGTTTTGAGTGATAGACAAATCAAAGTGCGTGAAATAGTTGAGGCAAAGGGATATAGCACGGTACAGTGTTTTCAATTTGCATGAAAAACTGGGTGAAAAAAAGTTTGGCAAAATGGGTGCTGCATTTGCTCTCAATGGAGAATAAATGCAATTGTGTGGTCTAAATGCTCCTGATGAGTTTCTATGTCGATACATAACTGTGGATGAAACATGGATACACTACTACACTCCAGAGAGAAAGGAACAGTCAAAACAGTGGGTTTTTGAAGGTGAACAGTCAAAACAGTGGGTTTTTGAAGGTGAATGGGCTCTGAAGAACTCGAAGACGGTGAAATCGGCCAGCAAGGTGATGGCCACGATTTTTTGGGATGCACGCGGAATCATCTACACTGATTACTTGGAAAAGGACAAACAATAACTGAAGAGTATTATGCATCGTATTTGCAGCGGAAGTCTTATTTCCAAACTTGAAAAAATGGCTCGATGGGCAACAGTTTATGTTGAACGAGGATGTCATTACACAAACAGATGCTTATTTTGAAGACCTTCCAAAATCCTACTTTCTGGACGGCTTAAAAAGAAAGGAGAAACGCCTGGAAAAGCGTATAGACAAAAGGAAACAATGTGGAAAAATCAAAAAAAATCTATACAAAATTATTTATTTTTCTTTTTTTTTTCTAAGGAATTATTGAACGACCCTCGTATATAAATGAACAAAAACACAAGATTAATGTAAATGTACTTCCTCATTATAATTTTATTGGTACATTTCTTACAAATTACCAATAAATTCAAGTTCTAAAAATTACAATCCCTTCCGATAAATTTTTTTAACTCCTTTGCCGAGTGTACAATATCACTTTGTTTGTAACCAAAAGTTAACATAAGTACATCTAACAGACATAACTGTATATCATTCCATTCTTATAAATTATGTACTGATAAGATTTATATTCACGTTTAGCATTTAATACTTACCTTATAAGGTAATTTTACCTTGTAAGTGAATGAGAAACTCCTAATCCCCTTAATAATTTTTCAATTTTTTTTGTGTAAGTGTATATCAGAAGTTGTTAATTATATGTCAAGTTTTAAAAAAGGACCAATTTCTGAATCAGAATGCTAATTAAAAAACAAGGCAGATGAGATGAAAGAATATCAAAGAGAAACAAGTTTTAGAGACCAGGGTGAAAATTTATCCTCTACAGATGATTGATAGAATAATTCACGTATTACTTTGTCATTCCCCTAATAACTCAATCAAATCTCTTTTTTTCTAATTTTAATATTAAGGGTAAAAAAATAAATTACATAATTATACAAATTAATTTTAAAATGCAATATGAGTTTTAAATAAAACAATCTATCATTAAAACAAATAAAAAAATTAAATACAACTAATAAACAAACAAAAAATAAACACCTGCTGAGGGAAGAGGAAGAATATTTAACAATGAATAATAGAAATCCAAAGTTAAATTAACATACAAAACTATAATTAGTTTCATTTATAATCTATCTAGACAGTTATTTTTTTTAATGAGAAAAACAATTTAAGAGATGTTAAAATCACAAAAAAAATAAAATAAAAGGAATTTGAAACCAATACAAAAGTGTTGCATAGAAAAGAGAAAATAAATGTATTAAGTGAAAAGCTTGTTTATATGCTCACATACATGTTAAACTGTAACCAAGTAGATCTTCACTTCACATCTTGTAATGTCTTATAGTTAGTTTACAAACTACATCACACAAGCTGAAAATTATTTTCAAAAAATCTCTAAACTATCCCAGTCTTATGAGACTATCATTCTGTTACATTAGCTCATTTATTGCTCATTATCTGTTTAGTAATTGCTACAAATGATTTATGTTCGTCATAAAAACAATTATTTTTAATAAAAAAATTATTTAAATTTCTCATTAATTTAGTTTTATGCAGACTCTTTTAATGGAGTAAGTGAAGTGCTCTAAGAACTCTAAGCAAACTAGCATTTCTGTTTTAATTTAAAAAATAGAAGTGATATTTTGAAAGTAGTATTGTACAACGTGTATGATGTCTAAAATTATATAAGTTGTTTCATGTTAAATAAAAGATTTATGCATAAAAAACATAATTGAAATAACATGACCAAGGAACTGTGGAGTAGGGTATTTTTGAACAACCTCAGAAAAATTGTTGAACGTATATCAAATGCAATTAATGTGTCTGTCAAAACATAAACAAGAATTAAATCTAAACAAAAAAAAAGCATGGCAAGATTTGGTTTAAACAAAGACAATCATTCACTTTAACCATGTAAAAATAATTAAAATCCTGACACACATTATCAGAAGATGGTTTTGATTAATCCAATGTACAACAAAATTCCAAATATTTATAGAAGTAAAAGTTGTATCCTATTCTGAGAAACTGTTTATCAAAGTTGAAGAAAGAAGAAGTGCATTTAATAGAGAAAAAACAATCAAAGAAAGTTTACACTATTTATTTACAGGTAGAAAATTAATGCAAACTTAACTCTCTTTGTCGAAGAACAGAATATATAACTATGCAATTTCAATTTTGGTAACATTCACTCAGTTCAGCATGGAATAGAGTAAAATAAAATAAAAAAAACTTAATTTGCTACATAAAAGCTAGGGCAACAGTGGACATAGATAGCAATTGGGCTCATCCCTGATCACTTAACTGTGTGAAACTGAATGACAAAGATTGGTGATTATAATAATATGACTTTTGGTAATTACTGAAAATTTGATTGGGTAAAATATACTTCAAAGTTTCTAGAACAAGTGTTTTGACTGTAAACATTTGAGTTTTAATGCAATATTGAAGTGGATAAGACCATGGATTTATCTGCTAAAAAAGTAAAAACACAACATGCTAGCAGCATGTTGTGATTCCAAATCCACAATATGCTCTTAGGAACAGTATGTGAAACATGAAGTTACATAAAAATTATATTATAAAATAAGGGCAGTCCACATTGTATCTAATTAATGATGTATCTAAAAAGGGGCAAACCATCATTATTCATCTTCCCCCCATTCACCCAGAATTAAATATTACATAATTAAAGTAGGCTAAGTTGAACAGAGTTGCATCATATAATAAAACATTCAATATTAATAAAATCATGTGTATGTGAAAAGGAATTCTAAGAATTAAAGCAATGGAATGATAGAAAAGATATTATCAAAGAAGTTTGAGGATGTATATCACTGTTCAGCGACGTTTATAAAACAGGGAAAAAAATTTGTGATTAATGTGAACAATGGGTGTGAAAATTTCTCCACAGTAATGGATAATGAAGAAGAAGGAAATAAACCTACAAATAAACTTATAATAGAAAAACATACATGATTTTAATCAATTTAAACTTTTTTTTTTAATTAATACCATTCTGTATCTTATTAGTAATGAAAAAAAGTGATATTAATTTAACTTGTGACAATAATAATAATAATAATATTCTGGTTATAATTAATGGCATTTTTATTATCAGACTATTGAAGTTAATAAAAATAACATCAACAGATAGAAAGATAATAAGCAGAGTTTTATAGAACTGGATATACATCTTTAATGGACTAATTAATAAGTGAAAATACAGTACTGTGGTTATGATCTGATTGACAAACTCTACCAGAAATGCTTCACTTCAAATTAAAAGACAGAAATTTGAAATTATATATATATAAATTTCAACACTTTATCAAAAATTGCACAACACAGAAATAATATTATATCAAATAGATTACATTACCAATTAACATAAATTTTTGAAAATATTTAGCCATATATTTGTGACAACATGTTAAATCAACCATAAACGTGATTAATAAAATTGCCTATATATTAAGTTTTCCCTTATGTATTTCATTATTTTTTAATTTAAATAAAAGTACTTACATATAGAATTATCCTTCATAATTAATATATAAAAAAGCATCATGAAATTATTTCTTCAAAAGAATTTATACATCTGTATGAAAAACTAAGGGCTGAAACCGGTCAAATACTTTCATATGGTATGGTAATTATTATCAGAGAAATACACCATATAAAATACTACATAATCACACAAAAAATTTTTAATGATTACAATGATGAAAAAATGAAAACTATAACTTATCTATTTTCTACAATCTTTAACTGATCTACGAATAAAAACAAACTGCAGACATATGACACTAGCAGAAAAAACTGTTTACAGATAGATTCATACAGAAAAGAAATGTACAACAGTAACCTGAACACAAAACTGTTTCAAACAAATATGAAACTCATTACAACAAAATTAACACAAAGCACACCACTATAAACAAACAACACACAATAAATAAAACTTAGAAACTATTTTTTTTACAAATTACACAAATCAAATAAAAAAAGATTAGGCTAATAAGAGTAAAATCGAATACTAGTGTTTGCACAAATAAAGATGCGTTATTTAAAATGTAATTTAAAAAAGTTCTGTGAATTAAAAAATAGTGATTTGTTATTTCATGTCCCAATAAAAAAAAAAATCAATTATTTCTCATTAATATAATAGATTATGATATAGAATAAATATTACTGTTGAAGGAAAAATGCCCATAAGTTAAAAAAAAAGTTTATTTATTGTATTTTTTTTATGTATAAGAAAAGAATAGATAATCTGCTGGTGATTATCTATCTATAATAATATGTTGCTCATTTCTTTCACATTTGTTTTAATTGCTGCTATTACAAATTCATTAAAAAACTGAATTCAAAGTAATTGAATTTTCTTATAATTATAGCAATCAGAAGAAAAAAAGCATTAATAAATGTAAGAATGCAATAATGTTCTTTCATTAGTCGATTAGCCACTAATAAGGGAAATTTTAAAGTAACAGACTCTATCTGAAATAATCAAACAAATCCACATTTCACTTATTTTGAAAAGGATATTAATTTGAAGAAATCTAATTAAAAGACATCTAAATCTTGATGATTTACAATTACAAGAATAAAAATATTATAATTATGGCATAAGAGCTCATAAAAAGTTTATTTAAGAATAAGTATCTTCTGTTTTAATATCATTTTTAAAACTTGTTTTTCTTTACAGTAAAATAATGCAGTTTAAAAAAAGCTATAAATCAGAACATTAAAAATATCTGGCTTTTGTAAAATAATGAAAATATTTTTTCCAATGTGTATCAGTCATCAGAGATAACACAAAAAAAAATACATGAGTCTATGACAATCAAGTCAAAAATTATTTATTTATATATATATATATTGCATTGTATTATACTCATTTACCATATCAATGAATTATGAGGGTGTCCAAAAAGTAATTTACTTTTCACTGTTGTTCACAAAAGAGTGGGAATAGCAGCACCAAGTTGGTGGTCGTTACTAGCCTGACTCTGTATGCATTGAGCTACATGAAGGACTGTGACTTGTCTTTATGATTTTTTATAAATGTGTGCTACTATAAAAAATCCCACCAGTTGTTAGATTTCCTTTGACAAAAACTACAAACCTATTGAGATTTATCAGGAACTATGTTTACAGGAAAGATTTAATGAGTGAAGGTGCAGTGAGGGAGTGATGTATTATATTTAAAAATGTCTGCTCAAATGTTCACAATGAAAAATAATGTGGCCGTCCTAGTGTTCTGTCTGATGAACTGGTAGTGAAAGATGATGAAAAGATTCAAACTAATTGGCGCTTTACCATTATAGAGCTTTCATTTCAGTTTCAGAAAAAGTTGGGTTACAATTAAGTTTTGTGCTCAATGAGTCCTGAAACTTCTTTCACAACAACACAAATTGTGTTGTTGTGGCATCTGATTTGATTTTTCAATCTGCTGCATATAGCCCAGATCAAGCACCAAGCAGTTATCTATTTGCTCTCACAAGCAAAACTGGTTGGCAACTAAGTACTTTGATGACAACAAGGTACTTCAAAGTGTCACTGAACATCTGAAAAACCAGGTGACAGAATATTTAGATGGACGGATAAAAACTCATCCACAAATATGGTGTCTCAATTTATTTAGCGATGACATAGAAAAGTAGTTTATGATGTATTTTCAAATTTTATTAAAACATGAGTCACTTTCTAGATGATAGCTCTCCTAAATTAATGAAACATTCTTAAATCGTTTTACATCAGAAACATAAATAAATTGAAATACTGGAAGATTACAGCTGGAAGGAAACTTTTACAGGAGATATAAAAATTATTCTGATAATATTAGTGGTTTTACTTTCAATAATTCAGAAAAAAAGGACTGCAATATGTTGATAAAGAAAACTTATCTAAAGTTATATCATATGAACAAACTATTTTATAGAAACAATCAGTTTTTATCATATTAATACCTGAACTTTTTCAGCATTATTATAGTAATTATTTGTAGAAGGATAGGAGTTACAGAAAACTATGATAAATCATATCTATTTTTCTGGTAGTGTAATTTTAATGCTCTATATCTTCATTTAGATAATGTGAACCATGCTAAAATTACACTTAAAACAGTTTTATTTGTAATTTAAATATCTGGAAAATATTTTCTGATGACTGGTTGCAATATGATATTTTATAATAACTGATATTTCAGTTTTCAGTAGAGACAAGATTTTCTCTCTGCACCGAATTATGTGTTTTATTTAAAGACAATATCACAGAACATTACATAGTTTCATAATTTCAATTAAAAACCGAATGGCAAAAGAGGTGGGAATGAAAAAAGAATTTAAAACTGCTGAGAATTTAATTTGACATGTAAGTATAGAATTCAGCAGAAATTTAACAATCACAATTTTACTGTAACAAAGTGACTATATTCATTTCTAATAAACTGAGAAGATACTCAGCAGTTTAAAGAGGTTTGTTTTTTGTTTAAAAAATTTTTCTGCCTCATTAACTGAAATTATGAAACCTCAGAGTGAGCAATTAGAACCTGATGATTTTTAAAATCAAAAAATAAAAAAAAAATAGCTATTTATTTCTTACTATATATGAGACTGTTTTTTTTTCAACTACTGATAGTGCATCTAAGCAAACAAGAAATAGGCAGGAGTCAGGTCTGTGCGTGCCACTGCCGACTCCATTACTTCAATCTGAGCCAAGCTATGTAACACAGCCAGCGTTACATCCTTCTGCAAGCAGAAGGATGTAACGCTGCTGAAATCCATCACAGAATAAGCCTAGTGTATGGTAAAAACTTTATGAATATTGGTATTGTATTGGAATGGTGTAGGAAATTTAAAAACGGGTGAAGGGATGTTCATGACGAATGTACTTGCCCGTCCATGATGTGCAAAGATGGAGTCTGTTACTGCTGTATGCCTGGTTGAGTGTGTAGATGATATTGTCCGTGACAAACGAAGGTTTATAATAAGTAAACTTCTGCAGAAATCCCAGAAATTTCAAGGTCTTCTCTGTACACAATTGTGTCTAAAGACTTAGGATACTGAAAACTGTGTGCACATTGAGTTCCAAAAATATTGAGTGACGATCACAAAATGCAGCAAATGGTATCAGCTTTAATGTTTCTCATGAGTTACAATAATTAGGAGGAAGAGTTTTTAAAGTCTATCATTACTGGCGATGAGACTTGAATCCAATAAGACAATCCAGAAATCAAATAACAGTTTAGACTGTGGATGCACATTTCTCCAAACAAACCAAAAAAGTTCAAATAGATACTGAGCAACAGGAAAACAATGGCTACAGTTTTTTGGGACCATAAAATAAAGGTGTCTTGTTGGTGGACTTAATGGAGCGATAAAGATAACAAAGGAAGTTTATTATGATTCTTTATATTACCTTTGAAAAGAGATCCAGAACAAACAAAGAGGCATGCTCTTGTCTGGCATGATTTTGATCCACGGCAATGCATGACCAAACTGTGTCAACATGATGCAAGACCTTTTCAAACAATTCAAGTGGGAAGTTTTTGAACATCCACTGTATAGTCCAGAACTAGCGATTTTCACCTCTTTTGAGAACTGAAGGCATGGTTGGTTGGATAACACTTCGTCACCAACAAAGAACTTCAGGAAGCTGTCAAGACATACTTTACCTCACTGGAGTCAAACTTCTTTGTACAGGGCATCGGAAAGCTGCTATCACGATACAACAAATGCCCCAGTCGTTTTGGCGATTATGTAGAAAAATAAGTTAGATACTACTCAACTTTTAGTAATAAAATCATTTTGTTATCTCAATGTATCTTTTTTTTTTATAGCCCATCAGAGGTTGAAAAAAAACAGCCTGTGTAATTACAGTAAATATGATACCATGAGGGTGAAACTTAATTTTTTAAATAAAACATTTTTCAATTCTTTTCCAACATTTCCTATGTACTATTGCTAACTGTCCTGCAGGTGCGCATGACTGCAAATTTCATACTGGCAGGTTTAGAAAACAAACTGGGCATATTAATGGATATTACATGGCATGAAAAACTTTTAAACAACTGTATGTATGCTCTGGCAATGTAGCCTGTTGCTCCATCCTGCTGAAACCATGGATTCTTCTGACAAAAAAGTGCCAAAAGTTCTTCTTCTGGAAAAAGTGAAGATCAGCTGTTTGCTATTTGTTTGAGTGCTGAAAGCACTTTTTATCGCCTGCCCGGCTCTGGAAATGTTTGGAGGAGCAAATACCACAAACTTAATTCCGTACTTTAAGTATACTTAATCATATTATTTATTCTTGTTTATTTAGTTAGCCTACATAGTAATAATATTATTCAATCCAATCCATTGTCACATGTCTCAATAAATTATTTCATACTTAATAAAAATACAGTCGTATTTGATACTTAGTAAAAATACAGTACTATACAATTAATTTGTACAATATTATTTTTTTTTTGGTTCATTTGCAAAAATGACAGAAATTATGCAATTAATAAAAAATGTGGCTTAGTTAAAGCTAAGTTAACAAGATTCAAAACATATTTCGCTGTTGTATTAAATCTAAATGAAATTACACAATTAAAAGTTAGTCTCGCTAAGCTTGAAGATTATTGGTCCGAGTTTGATAAAATTCAACTGCAAATAGAATTACAGGTGACTCCAAAAATTAGATTGAAGAGAAAATTTTTCTCATTAATGTTTGCAGCACAACACCTTCCTAAATCATATGAAACCTCACTTAGCAGTGAAATCAAATCAACAAAAACTCAATCCGTGTCAGTTAAACTTTCAGACATAAAACTTCCAACGTCAGTGGAAATTATGATGAATGGGTGTCATTTCATGACACATTTGTGTCACTCATTCATTCTAAACAAATGTCATAGAGTCATAAATTTCATTATCTCTGATGTTCGTTAAAGGGTTAAGCAGCTGAAATTTTATCGTCTTTGGAAAGTTCAACCAAAAATTATGAGGTTGCTAGGAAACTTTTGAAGACCAGATATGGCAATAAAATGTTTTTAATTAATAAACATCTAAGTACACTATTCAACCTCTTTAAAAGTGACAGAAAATTCTTTGTCATTACGAAAGCTTTTAGACAATGCATTAAAACAGATACGTGTTTTAACAAACAGTATAGTGTTATACAAAAAAAGATTTCTGCCTGCGGCAATGAATCATCCCCAATGGTAATTCCACAACAATCAATAGTATCCAAGTCAAATGTTAGTTCGAAGCAATCCAACCCTGTTCTCATGCTGTCAACAGCCATTGTTTTAGTGTGAGATATACAGTAATTTTTATTGTTGTCGTGTATTATTTGACAGCAGTTTGCAGTCAAATTTTATCACTGAGAAAACTACTAAGTTTTTAAGACTACCATCAAAGAAAAACATGTTACAAGTTAATGGTATAGGCAAGGACGCAACCATTACAATTCATTCCATAAAATACGTTTTTAAATCATGAGTGAATGGATTTGCAGCGAATATAGAGAGTGTAGTTTTATCAACCATCTCTCAGCAATTATCCACAATGCAAATCAGAAAATCAAGTTTGCAATTACCACAAAATCTGCTACTGGCTGATCTAGATTTCCACAAACCAACTGACAATGACATGCTTCTTGGTGCAGAATTATTTTATGATGTCTTATATGAAGGAAATGTTAAAGCAAGTGAATCAAATCCAGCATTTCAAAATACCCTATTTGGCTGGGTAATTTCTGGTGAAATATCGATCAATCAGCATTCAACAGTTTTAACATCTGTATGCAATCTTACCATTTTAGATCATATCAATGAAAACATTAAAAAAATTTGGGAATTAGTATACTGAAGCTCTACTGAAAAACAATTTACAGGAAATGACAAACTTTGGAAGAATTGTATGAAAATAACACAAGATCTATGGGTGGAAGATACTGTGTGAAGATTCTTTTCTTAGTGAATCAAGAACTATTGCAGGGCGAAGGCTCCTTTTACTTGAAAAACGTCTGAATTCAAACAGTGAATTGAAATCATAATACATAAACTTCATGAGAGAATACAAAAACCTAGGACAGATGACAGAAATATCAGATGAAGAAGTTGCAGGGTCTAAATCATATTACATTCCACAGCATTGTGTTAATGGGAAGATTTATCCACAACAAAAGTAAGAGTAGTCTTTGACACTTCCAGTAAGACAACATCTGGGATTTCACCAAACAACTTATCCATTGTTGGACCTATGGTACAGTTAGATTTAATCAAAATTATCATCAGATTCAGAACTCATGTATATTCTATGACAGCTGACATAGAAAATATGTACAGGCAAATTGAAACCCATGCTTCTCAAACAAATCTTCAGTTAATTGTATGGCGTGAAAACTTCAATGAAGAAATAACAAAAGTTGTTAACTGTGATTCAAGTGCATCGTATTTAACAACAAGAATATTAAAGCAACTAGCTCTAGATGAAAAGGAAAAATTTCCAAGGGCATCTCTTGTAATGATAAATGACTTTTAAGTCACCTCAGAAAGTGGTACGCAAATATCAAGAACCAGTGTCCAATATTCCTTGTGAAGATGTACATCAGACTGATTACAACATCAATCAAGATCCTAGAGTAAAAACTTTGGGACTAATTTGGAATCCTGTGAAGGATGCATTTCAGTTCTTATTGCACAAGAAAAGCCAAAATCAAAAACCAACGAAACAAAAAATCTTAGCTGCAATCAAACAAATATTTGATCCTTTGGGATTACTCAGGCCTACTGTAGTCATTGCACAACTTATTATGCAAAATCTATGGTCTTGCAAGGTTGGTTGGAATGATGCAATTCCAAAGGACTTGCTAAACAAATTGAATTCATTTCAAGAATCCATTCAGTCATCAGCTACTCTGGAAATTCCCAGATGCTTCACAAACAAGACATAACCAATTTGTCAAGTTGAAATACATGGTTTTTCGGGTGTATCTGAATCTATGTATTGTGCATGTATTTATCTGAAATCCATTGATCCATCAAACAAGATCACGGTACACTTAATTACATCAAAGTCAAGAGTAGTTCTGTTAAAAAAGTTGTCACTACTGAGGTTAGAATTATGAGGTGCATTGCTTTTATCCGAATTAACAAAAATTATTACAAGTTCATACTACTTCAGATCAGCTCTATATATTTGTACATAGATTCTACAATCATACTTGCTTGGATTAAAGCACTATCTTCACATTAGGCAACATTTGTCACAAAAATTCAAGATAACTCCAACCAATATAGAGTTGTGGAACTACGTCTCTACAGATGAAAATCTAGTTGACTTCTTATCAAGGGGATTACTGTCTCATCAACTTCTTGATAACAAATTGTATTGGCAAAGTCCAAAGTGTTTGATGGAAGGCAACACACACTGGAATGTTCCTGAAAACATATCCAGCAAATTCTCGCACGTCGAGTTTGTTTCTTCTCATTCTGCAGTTATGGATAATACAATTTTCAGTAAACTTTCAAGTTTTACAAATGCAACTAGAGTAATTGCATATGTTCACATTTTATCAACAATTAACAAAACCACAAAACTCATTTCAAGGGTCCACTGTACAAGAATTGAATAAGGCAGAAACTAAGATATTGAAATTAGTATAACATAATGCCTTCTCCAAGGAAATCAGTGATCTCAAATCCTTGAAACCAATTCAAAACAACAGTCAACTAAAACCATTAAATCCATATCTCGATGATAATGATATAAGAGTTGGAGGTCGTTTACAGAATTCAGCCTCCATTCTGACCAAAGGAACTCCATCATTTTACCAAAGAATTACATCTTGACTTATCTGATAACCTGACACATCCATGTCAAAAATCTACATATTGGACCACAATCACTACTTAACGTGATTAGATAAAAATATTGACTTATTGGAGGAAAAAACTTAATTTATAGAATATTTCATCAATGTGTAAAATGTTTCAAAGCAAATCCAAATGGGATCACCCAGATAATGGGAAACCTACCCAAATCATAAGTAAATCCAAGTCTTAGACCATTTGTAAGCACTGGGATTGATTATTGTGGACCATTTTGGATAAAATTACCCAGAAAATGTGGTCATAGCTCAGAAGTGTTACGTATCATTACTTGTTTGTTTCAGCACTAAAGTCATTATTTAGAGTTAGCTGAAGATTTATCATCAGATTCTTTCATCTCAGCGCTGAAATTGCAAGAAGGGGTAAACCTACTGAAATATATTCCAACAATGGAACAAAATTTTGTCAGGGCCCAAAGACAGCTGATTCAGGTAGCGGAATTATTGAGAACTGAAAATTTTCAATTAAGTGTTGCAGAAGTTTCATCCGTTAAAGGTTCAATGGCACTTTCAACCTCCCAGTGCTTCACACTTTGGTGGACTCCAGGAATCATCAGTCAAACTTGTTAAGAATCACATGAAAAGAGTAATCAGTATTAACAGTCTCACAACAGTAGAATTTGCCACTCTACTGACTCAAATTGAGGCATGTGTAAATTCCTGATCCTTAACTCCAATATCGGATGACCCTTCCAATCTTCTTTCTCTAACACCGGCACATTTCCTAATAGGTGATATCTTGTAGCCTTGTATCTTGTATCTTGAGTAGCCTGCCGGAACTAAATTTGGAAACCCTTTCCTGTAAAGACTTAATCACTGGCAACAGATTCAGCAACAAGTACATCACTTCTGGTCTTGTTGGTCCAATGAGTACCTGAACAATCTTCGGCAATGATAAAAAATTCTACAAATCCAACAATTTGTCGAATTTGTGTGATGATGCAAAGAAAAACGAAGATCCTTCTGCTTTGCTGTTTTGAAGCCATGTTCTTATTGTAGAGGATCTAAATTAAGACAGCAACATTTTGCTGGAGTCCCACCATGCTTCAATAGGAGGGTCAGCTCAGTCAACTGTTAATTTATATCTTGAAATTGGAAATACAGAAATGACTGAACCACAAGTGAAGTTTTAATTTCTGTTTTAACTTTCTTAATGTGAATCCTTTTTAAGTTACTAATATTACAAAGATTTCTGAAAACACTAGATAATGATGATTTTGTATTTAATAAGTGCCAATCCTGTCCCAGTTTTTTTTTTTACTTGTCCAAAGTCACTGTAAAAGCTGTAATACTCCTTTGGTGTATTGACTGTCCGTTTCTTTCTCAATTTTTTCTCAACTTTCCAAAATATTCTATCTGCAGATAGGAAACTGTGCCCCCAAACAAGGAAATGTATTATTATTAATGAAGGAACAATCAGATTGCACAATGTTCAGTATTATTCTTGTTTTGTATACTGAACCATCACAGAAAAGGCATACATGGTTTTTAATTTTAGGTGTATAATAATAGATATATAATTACATATACAGATGATAGTAAAGTCGGGCAACCCAAATTTTTCTGTTTGTAGGAATGACAGTTAAATTTGTAAAAGATATTTTAATTAGAAAAATTTTTTGTATAACAGAATAGTGTATGGTAGCACTGCTAGATCACACCTATGGGCAAGAGTGGACGAGGCACCAAGCAGCTTGTTTAATCTGAGCAGCAATATCTTTTATGCAAGAACAATGCATCTTTATTGTTGTGAATTACTGTGAATTGAAATCATACAAGAAGTGTCAAGAAGATTTTTTAAAATTCTTTTCCAGATGCTAATGTGATGTGCCAAACAAATAAGTCATTTAATTGTTTTCAGGATACAGGTAGTGTGCATGACCTAAGCGTACTGGTTATCCAAGCATTTAAACTGACAGTCTGCAGACAATAAACTTCTTTGTTCTCCAAAAACGTCTCCTCTTTGAAAACTTTCTAACCAGATTGGGCTATCTTACAGAAGTGCAGAAGTATTTGTAAGACTACTAAAGTTCTAAAATTACATCTGTACTGTACTATAACATTAAATCATCAGCTCCAAGAACAAGATAAGGAGAAATGAATGCAGTATTGTCGATGGTTTAGAAGTTTCATTTGAAATGGCATATCTGTTTTAGACAGGTTTTTTTCAGCGATGAAGCTTGGTTTCATCTTAACGGATATGTGAATGTTCAAAATTATAGAATATGGTCTTCAGAGAACCCACATGTGAACAGCCATTACATTCACAAAAATTGGGGTGTGATGTGGTGTATCTTATCAGAGAATTGTTGGTTCTACCTTTTTTTCGGAGACCACCTTAACTGAACAGTACCAAGAAATAATCATGCAGTTCAGAGCTTTGCTACATGCTAATGAACGTGATTGCTGGCTATAACAAGACGGAGCAACTGCACATACAGTGAACAGTAGTGTGCAATTTCTTCGATGACCAGATAATTCTCGTGGTCTATGGCCTCCTTGTTCACTGGACTTGAGTCCACCTGATTTTTATTTGTGGGGCTTTTTGAAAGATAATGTTTACTCAAACAACCCGCATACACTTGATTAACTTAAACAAAATACCGAGGACTGTATATCAAATATCACTGCTACTACACTGAAAAAGGTTGCATGCAATGTAAGAAAATGCGTTCATGGTGGACATTTCCAGCACTTATTATAAACTTGTAAGTAATACTTTTACAATGTTAATACTATTTTGTAAATTAATAAAAAAGCTTTCTAAAAATCTATTTGTTGTCATTTGAGTTGCACGACTTCACAATTACCAGCTTATATATATATATATATATATATATATATATATATATATATATATATATATATATATATATATATATATTTAGGTATAGAATTATTTTTGGTTACATAATTTTTCAGGTAATCTAATAAAGCAGATAAACTCAATTATACAGTAACTGTAAAACCCAACATGGATGGGTTTGGGCAAAGGCTGCACTTGCTGCATATCAAAACATAAAGCAAATGTTGTACTTTAACCATAATCTTGGTGTATCAGTTCAAAAAATGTTGAGGCATACTTCTTATGGATTCTCTTCTGCAGCATGAAATTAAAATTTTTCTTCCTTGTTTCTAGTTTTTGATTTGCTGAGTAAGGTGTGTGCACAAACTGCATACATCAGACACTGGACTTTTAAACTGTATATTGAATTCATTAGAGAAAATTCTTTGAAACATAGGGATACAAGACTTTTAAACCGAGTCATTGTACACTTTCCATTGTAATTTCACTAATAGACACGACATGATTTCTTCTGTTATAATGGCTCTAAGAGCCTTTAAGGATACCAATGAATCTTACAATTGTTTTTTTTTTAATTTTCTCATTTTCAACCGGTGACTGGCTCTGACCCCTCCTCTATGTTCCTGTATTCCTTCACCAGATTTACTAACCTACATATTCAGAACAGGGTGTACCACGAAGTTCTTCAGGGACTTTCATAACCTATTCTACTTGTGAAAATAATGGAAAAAGTTAATATAAACATATATCCTAAAATGCTGCATTTGCAAGTTATGGCTAGTGAAAGAGTTTGCTGAGATTTCAGCTACCCCGATGAAATGAGGTTGTACCGAAATTTTTAGGATGTTAAATAAGGGGCAAAATTTGTGATTTATTACGGCTTTTGACCTGAAGAATTGAATACAATAGGCCCAGAACCATATCTGCAGTAGTTTTTTGAGAAATTAAGGGTGAAAACCCTTTCTTTTTTTGTTTGATATACAATTAGTTTGTATATGAACTTTTTCCATTATTTTCACAAGTAGAATAGCTTATGAAAGTCCTGGGAGTTCTTCTGATACACTGTATATTATTAAAATGGCATGTTTTAATCAAAGTTAAATGCATAAAATATTTTTTACATACAGGAATGAATTTGCCAGATTTTGATGGTACTGAATAACTAACATGAAAAGCATGAGGTGTTTCGTACATCCTCATTTGCACATTGTCTTTGCTTGAAATTTATTATCAATACCCAGCTTGCAATTTTATTACCTTGAACACTTTTATTTGAACATTTATTACCTTACTTCTTATAAACAATGCATCAGTAGGTCTTAATCTATAATAAGATAACTGTTTATTGTAATGTGTCATGGATTGAAGAGATTAGAACCAGTAAGTGTAATATACCTTTTTCATATATATTTTTCCTTCATAAATTTCCCTTTGTTACATCTTTTTTGAATCCCTCTTGAAACATTTTTCACAAAATCACCTTTTTTCATCATAGACATAAACTCAAAAACTTAAAACAATGCCACAAACACTTCAATAATAAAGAGAATGATTACAACACACATCTTGATCACATCAGGTGACCTCAGACTTGCCCCCTACTGGTTCTTTGGAGAACATGTTAGTTGTTGCCTGGACTTATATGATAGGAGATGTTGGATTTTGCCTTCAATCAAATTTCTGTATTATAATATATAAACACTTGTTGAATTCTGATTAATTTGAATTATGTACAATAAATCGGCTGATTTTTCTTAATAACAGTACAGTGCTCACGTACTATTTAAAGAATTTGGACTTGTTGGGTTTTCTTGACTATTCCTCAAATGTATAACTTACTCCCTGAGAAATCAAGAAATGTAGGAACGAAACTATGTTTAGTGAAAAATTACTCTCATGGTTATTTAAAGTAATACAGAGAAATCACTGTTCGTTACTGTAAAATAGTAATATAGGATTGTACTCAATGGTTAAAGTATGCTGACAGCACTAATTAATTATTTCTTTTAATTTATAAATTTTTTTATTCTTAATTTTGATGACAATACCCAACATGGAATATTTTATATGGTACCTAATTTCTCATATCAAGTGATTTTTGCATAGAGTGTATAAGTTTGTTACACATTTCTAAGATTATGTAAAGAGTATTATGTAAATTATTATTATCTATTTCTCACATTTTGTTATTAATTAATTTTTTGTTATTATTACTATTATAATTCTCATTACACTTTTTTCTTTAATATTAACATAAAATTTAATATGTTATAAACTTATGTTTTTCCATTAAACCATTTCTAAGTGTGCTTTCTCTTTAATGATTAATACTGTAAACAACTATGATCTTTTAACAACACAGTTAAGTTACTAACTTCATTTATTTATCAATAATTTCACTCATCTCAATTTTCTCATTAAAATATGGGCACAGATACATCATCTATCAAGTTGTAATAGATAAATCAACAGAGGTAGTTGAAATGGCAGCCAAAATTGTACACCTACTCTTTTTCTTCCTGTTAGTCTACAGAACCACTGTAAGGTATTACTTCAGAAGATGAATGGGGAGACATGTATGAATCTAAATGAAGTTAGTCTTGTACAGTCTCAGGTGAACCATTCCTGAGATGTGTGGTTAATTGAAACCCAATCATCAAAGAACACCGGTATAAACGATAAAGAATTCAAAGCCATATAAAAGTAACTGTTTTTGCCAGGATTTGAACCTTAGAACTCTCGACTTTGCAATCAGCTGATTTACGATGACAAATTCAAAACTAGATCAAACTGGTGGGTTGGTCACATGCCTATTGGATCCTATTTATTTCAGGGAGAAAGTAAACTTGAGGAAAGCTGATCCATGACATGTTTCGTTAATGAATTTCTCATCACGTATGTGTTAGATTAGGTGTTAGATGAATCCTGGCTACCTGTAGAAACCTTATTCTCTAGTTAAGCTTTTTGTCTGAATGCTATATAAATTGTTGCCACCCCACTGCAAAGAACCTAAACAGTGCTTGTTACCAAGCACTGCATAGAAGTAGCTGCTGTTCAACCAGTTGTTGACTAAAAACTCCCAATACTTTCTACAAAGAGGTTGTATTTACCCAGCACTAAAAACCACATTCTAGAAATAAGTTCTCTAAAGGGCAATTAGTTATGGATCTATGGTAGAAAGTCTAAGTGCATGTGGGCCTACAACTACCTATACGAAAAGAGAAGTAAAAATTGGTTACTTTTGTTTTCCCCCCTCTATGAATCATGATACCTTGCCAATGGTGAGGGGGCTTAAGTGCTCAGTGATACAGAGTAGCTGGACTGAAATTGCAACCATATCAAAGTGATATCTGTTGAGAGTCATCATAAGGAATGATTATTGAAAGACGGCAGCTGCTCTCTCAGTAGCTGTAACGGACGTAGCTCAGGAAGACTTAAACAGCCGTATCAATATTACCCAATCTTCTGAGTACTGCACAGCTGAACGCAATGGAAGCTGTTTTTTCTTTCCAAGAAAATGTAGCTCTGTGCAGTTTCATGTAACAAAGATGGAGGTGTCTTCCTTCATAAAATATTCTGTAGGTAAACTAGTCCCCCCGTTTGAATCTCCAAGTGGGGACTGCTAAGGAAGGAGGTCATCAGAAAATTAAAAAATAATATTCTACAATTTAGAGCGTGGAATGTTAGAGCTGTAAAAAAGGTTAGTAGGTTAGAAAATTTAAAGAGGAAAATTAGTAGGTTAAATGAAGATGTAAAAGGAGTTAGTGAGGTTCAGTGGAAAGAAGAAAACACCTTTTGGTCAGGTGATTTTAGAATAATTAACTCAGCATCAAATAAAGGGCAGGCAGGAATAGATTTGTAATGAACAAGAAGATAGGGAAGAGAGTAGAGTATTTCAAAATACATAGGGATAGAATCATTATAATCAGGATAAAATAAAAAACCTAAGCCGACAACAATTGTTAACATCTACATGCCTATGAGTGCCCATGATGATGATGATTATGAGGTAGAGTGTGTATATAAAGAAACTGACGAAGCAATTAAACACATAAAAGGGAATGAAAATTTAATAATAGCTGGAGATTGGAATGCAATCATTGGAAAAGGCAAGAAAGGAAATATTGCGAGTGAATATGGGCTGGGCAAAAGAAATGAAAGCGGGGACAGAATTACTGAGTTTTGCAAGAGTATAATTTAGTAATTGGTAACAAATATTTAAAAAATCATAATAGAAGAATATACACATGGAAAAAGCCGAGCATTACAGCAAGGTATCATGGATTATATCATGGTAAAGCAAAGATTGAGAAATTAACTTGACTGCAAAGCATATCCAAGAGCAGACATTGATAACCAATATAATTTAGTGATAATGAAATATAGATTGGGGTTTAAAAACCTGAAGAAAAATTGCCAGATGAATTGGTGGAATTTAGAGAAGCTTGAGGAAGAGGCGGTAAAGAAGATTTTTGAGGACATTGCAAGAGGTCTGGGTAAATAAGAAAAGGTAGAAAAGTAGAAGAAGAATGGGAGAATGTTGAAAAGAAAATTCTTAAATCAGTTGAAGTGAATTTAGGCATAACAAGGAGAACTTGTAGAAAACCTTGGATATTGAAGGATACGTTGCATCTGACGAATGAGCGTAAAAAGTATAAGAATGCTAGTGATGAAGAAGGTAAAAGGACCTATCGACAATTAAGAAATATTATGAACAGGAAGTGGTAATTAGCAAAATAAGAGTGGATAAAAGAAAACTGTTCAGAAATGGAAAGAGAAATGATCATTGGTAAAAGAGATGGAGCATACAGGAAAGTTACGGAGAATTTTATGGTACATAAGTTAAAATCAAATAATGTGTTAAATAAAAATGGTACACCAATTTATAATACAAAAGAACAGATTGATAGGTTGGTGGAGTATATTGAAGAGTTATACAGAGGAAATGAACTGGAAACTGGTGTTATACAGGAAGAAGAGGAAGTCAAAGAGGATGAAAAGGGAGATACAATACTGAGATCTGAATTTAATATAGCATTAAAGGAATTGAATGGGAGAAAGATTCTTGGGATAGATGGGATACCTGCAGAAATACTGTGGAGTGCAGATGAGGAGGTGATAGATTATATAAACTGGTGTGTAATATTTGTGATAAAGGGGAAGTTCTGTCAGACTTCAAAGTGTTATTGTCATGATACCAAAGAAAGCAGGAGCACATAAATGTGAAGAATACAGAATAATTAGTTTAACTACTCATGCATCAAAAATTTTAACAAGAATTCTGTACAGAAGAATTGAGAGGAGAGTAGAAGTGTTAGAAAAAGATCAATTTGGTTTCAGGAAAACTATAGGGGACAAGGGAAGCAATTTTAGCACTCAATAGAAGAAGCAAGATAAAAGAAAAACAAACCACATGCATGGCATTTATATACTTAGAAAAGGCATCTGATAATGCATACAAATAAAATGTTCAGCATTTTAAAAAGTTTAAGGTTCAAGTATAGAGATAGAAGAACAATTGCTGTCATTTACAAGAACCAAACTGTAACAGTAATAATTGAAGAGCATAAGAAAGAAACAGTAATAAAAAAAGGAGTAAGACAAGGATACTTCCCCTATCCACGTTACTTTTTCATCTTTACATAGAAATAGCAGTTAATTAAGTTAAAGAACAATTTAGATCTGGAGTAAGAAAAAGATGCTACGATTTGCTGATGATATAGTAATTCTAGCTGACAGTAAAAAAGATTTAGAAGAAATAATGAATGACATGGATGAAGTCCTACGCAAGAACTACCACATGAAAATAAACAAGAACAAAACAAAAGTAATGAGATGTAATAGAAATGAAGTAGATGGACCTCTGAATATAAAAATTGGACAAGAAGAGGCTATGGAGGTATAAGAATTTTGTTATTTGGAAAGTAGAATTACTAAAGATGGACAAAGCAGAAGCTATATAAAATGGTGAATAGCACAGGCAAAACAAGCTTTCTGTCAGAAATATAATTTCCTTACATCAAAAATTAATTTCAACATCATAAAAGCATTTTTGAAAGTATATGTTTGGAACGCAGCTTTATATAAAAGTGAAATTTTTGACTATTTAAGTACCTAAGAAAAGATTAGAAGCTATAGCACATGTGGTGCTATAGGAGAATGTTAAAAATCAGATGGGTGGATTAAGTGACAAATGAAGAGGTGTTGCAGTAAACCGATGAAGAAGGGAGCATTTGGAAAAAATATAACTAAAAGAAGAGACAGACTTATAGGCCACATCTTAAGGCATCCTGGAATAGCTGCTTTGATATTGGAGGAACAGGTAGATGGGAAAAATTTGCAGGCAGGCAAAATTTGGAGTATGGAAAACAAATTGTTAGGGATGTAGGATGTAGGGAGTATACCGAAATGAAACAACTGACACTAGATAGGGATTCTTGGAGAGCTGCACCAAACTAGTCAAATGATTGAAAACAAAAAAAAATTTGTTTTGTTTATTATCAGCTGCAAGTTCACTTTTTTTTTAATTGTTAAAAATTAAATTAAAAAAAAAAACAAGATTTAAAATGATAGTCCAATTAATGTAAGAATTTGCACCAATGAGGTATGTGGCTGAAATTCATGCTTAATCTTTAATTGTGTGCAAAATAATTATTGACAAGTATAAATGCATTCATAAGCACACAATATCAAACCTGATTAACATGAACAACTTTTCCTATAACTGACTGACTACTACAGTACATCTGGGCTGAACAAAAGATTTTAAATTTAACAAACTGTTCAGAACATTTTAAAGCCTTCATTAGTTTAAGCGACATACAGGTGAAAAAAGTACCCTCTTATTTCAATTATTTTTTTCTAGTTTAATGTATTTTATATTAAACAAAACAGTGGTTGAACATATTTTATTCATAACAGATTAATCAAAGAATACTGAAAATACACCATGTGGCATTTCATTACACAATCTTTACAGTATAACTTTGCAAACTTTTCTTAGAATCTTGGTATTTAAGTATGAGGAATTATCTTACAGGTATAACCTAAACAACCCCACATTATATTAATCATCACTTCTTAATACCTTAATAAACAATAATGATAAATAGTACTGATATAAAGTTGTAAGTAGTACTGATATAAAGATAGATGAAAAAAGACTTATCACTTCTCTCTATTATTTTATTTTCTTTCTACAGGTGTTTTACCAATTTTTCTTATAAAATTTTAACAGCTTGTCTTTTGGGCTTTGTTAAGTTAACCTGAAATCCTCTCTTTATTCCTAACTCTTATCTGGACTATACCTCAAAACAGTTTATAAGGATAAAAACTTTTGTTTTTATATCCTCAACACTCCCCTACACATAATAAACCCTACCTCCTACTTTGTTGCTGATTTGATGTCTCTTACTCTAAAACAATTTTTAAAAACTTCACATTCTCTCAATTGTCTGCTTATTTAATCTTATACCTACTACCTAAAATTTTATCTGCTTATAGAGTTTAAAATATATAAATTTAATAAAATATAAATCAAGACAGACAGGGTGTTTGGTAACACAGTAGCGTGTATAGTAAACGATACACAAGAGTGTTCTTTATTCCTTTATATTATAATTAAAACAGCATGTAATATAACACTCTGTAGACAACTCAGAGGTAAGCTGATGAATGTTGTGATAAGTCATATGTAAGATTTACAGCAGTACTTTAGACTTAGGAAAAAATCTTACAATTATATTCTTTTTTACCATTTACATTTAGGACCTATCTTTACATTAAAAAACCATTTTCCTCACCTTTTCACTACTAAACGGCTAACTGATTGAACAAACGGTTAATGTTCTCAAAAAATCTTAAATCACAAGAAACTGAATAAAATTTTATACTTAAAAAATACTGTGCAACAAATTCTAATATCAATCAACCGTGTCCAATTCCTTATAAATTTATATTGCAATAAATTTAAGAAAATATTAATAATAAATTTAATAGTAGCTTACAAAGAGTTCAGCAAAACATTTACTCAATATATTAATTTTTTGTAAAATGTTTTGATTAGGATTCATACACACTTAAATAATATTAAAAATTTTTATATTTTTTAAGATCCGATTTAAAATGAAATTGTCAAAATAAGAAATATTCTCTGTAATAAATAAACTACTTTCACAATGATATCTCTCAATTGGGTAAATTATAAGAAGGATGACTGGAAACATGTAAATTTCTGGAATACTCATTGGTATAATCAATAAGATACAACAAAGAAGAATTACCAAGAAAAAAATATTTATTTAAAAACCACGAAATCAGTATTAAAATAAAGTTACTCTTTTTTTA
Organism: Lycorma delicatula; assembly: GCF_047948215.1. Classification (NCBI taxonomy): domain Eukaryota; kingdom Metazoa; phylum Arthropoda; class Insecta; order Hemiptera; family Fulgoridae; genus Lycorma; species Lycorma delicatula. The sequence goes on from NC_134455.1 coordinate 30,772,680, forward strand.
TAAAAAAATAGACGGATAAGTTAAAAAATAAAAATTTTTAATTAATGGAAAAATAAAAAAATAAAAATAATAGTACTTCCACATCACATGCTTATTTGTGCAAACATTAAATTTACTATATAAGTTATTACTAAAATGTATCTCCTTTACATCACTGTATGTATATATTCAGTTTTTTTATATTTGAAGAGAAGCAGATGGAAGAAGGTAGTAAAACAACTGATAAACAAACAACAGACTTAAATCTCATGTAAGATTAGTAGGCACACACTCATCAGAAAATAAATTCGACTTCTTTAAATGAGTTAATTTTATAATTTAAAAATTATCATGCAGGTTAGCATAAAGTTTACATCACTTTATTCAGATCAGAATCATCACTTTATTCAGTGCCTATACTGATTAAAAGTAACACCAAAATTCTCAAAGTATTCATAAACATTATTCCTTTTCATATCGCAATTCAGTAATACTCTACTTCTTACTACATACTAACTATGTCACTTTTAAATAAAATAATTAACAGATTTTAATCAATACAAAGTTGCCATACCAAAAAATTAAAAGGCAAAATGTTTACATAAAATTCTATATAAACTTTTTAATATTATTTTTTTTTTAAATTATCATGTTTACATTAAAAAGTAAAAGAAATTAATGAAACAAAGAAGTTGTTCAGGGTTAAGAACAAGAATATGTAATCAAAGGGTCTGCACTGAAATACTGAAGTTCATTATTTAATTATATTTATGTATTACGCTTTATGATATTCCATTTTATTTCAGGGTTTAATCCTTCAAAAGAGATTATAAACCCAAATTCATTTAAGAAACTGCAATTTTATAAAAAGGACTTGTCTTGTCTAGTATCAGCTCTACTAGTCCAAAACTACAGAACGTTTAACCTCATACAGTGCCTTAATTATTTTATTTATTATTGCATTGATTTTATATAAAATAAATAAATAAATATATATAAAACAATAATATCACAACAGGCATGTGTGTGTGTGTGTGTGTGTGTGTGTGTGTGTGTGTGTGTGTGTGTGTGTGTGTGTGTGTGTGTGTGTGTGTGTGTGTGTGTGTGTGTGTGTGTGTGTGTGTGTGTGTGTGTGTGTGTGTGTGTGTGTGTGTGTGTGTGTGTGTGTGTGTGTGTGTGTGTGTGTGTGTGTGTGTGATATGCACTTTGTTGATGGCTAAGTAAGAATGTTACAAAAGATTACAATGATAAATAAAAACAATAAGAGAGCATATAATATAAAACATTCAATTAATTTATTCTGCTGCTAAAATGCACTGTAATAGAAACATTAACCAAATTTAATTTGAAGTTTTAATAGATACCTCAACCAATTAATTAGTAAATGAATTAACAATAAGAAAGTAATAATACATATAGTACTAATACACAGCTGATAGTAAAAATTAATTTGAGTGGAATAAAGATGACACTATGTTAAAATTATTTAAAAAGAAAAAAGTAAACGTGTAAATTTAAATCTGATAAAACTCACTTCCAGTTATCAAAAGTGTGAATAAGAATAAAGTAAATTACTTAACCAACTATTTAAAAAAATATTTAAGTGTAATGATAACTTTTAAAATTGTAATAAGTTTTTTTTCAGAAACATTACTATAACAAAAATAATCTATGATCAATGATACCCAGCAGCCAACTAATTGAATAAATTAGAAAATGATTGTTAAGTCTCCATAATTCATTAAAAACCTAAAGCCACCTCTATAGATAGCTACATATTGTAAACTAATAACATATTTTTTTTATAGGAAGCAAGACATTCAAATTTAATATTATCTAATTTTACAAAACAAAAATAATTTAATTATTTACTCACTGGAGTAAATAACAAGATTTTCATAAAATTTACTAAATTTTAACTCAATTTACAATTATGTATACAGACATACACATAGTACATATTATTTGCAAATTTTTGCTGCATTCTAGCTAAAGAAAAAAAAATTGGTACCGGAATATTGATTAGGAACATTAAAAGTTTTACATAGCAAATATAATTTCCTCAATCACAGCTGAAAATGATTTTGAAAGAACTTTAAGAATTTTTTAACTAGATTTGGAATAGCCTGGACCTCTTAATTGCAGTGCACCCCTTAGATGACCTCCTAAGAAAAATATATTTTATTACAGGGCAAAGCAACAGATGCTAGCATAGTGCTTGAAGAGTTGTCAAACTTTTATAGTGAATTGGATTTGGATTATAAACGTCTGGAATTGTGAATAGAAACTGAAATTTCAGATAGTGATGATGAATGTAGAGATTTCATCAATTAGTAGAACTGAAACTAACATTCATCTTCAAAACCTTTTACCATTATTCTCTAAGCAACCATCTCCAGCCAACAACAGTAACCTTATCCTTTCAATTTTTTAAATGAACATCCATCCCATTCATCATTACCATTACGAACAGAAAAATAAGGAGGTATTACTGATATACTTGCATATAACTCTCCTGATTTTTTTCTAATACAAACAAATGTCGAGTTCTTTGAACTAGAAATAAATGGAAACAATCTGACTATAAAATTAACATCTTCAAGCACACTCATTTATGAATGAAATCATTTGAACCAAGATTTATTGAAATTTTGAAAATTCATTAGATTATTATTTAACATGAGGATGGCAATCAATGGTTGGCAATAAAAAATTACATTGTCCTTTAGAGTTTCCCTAGCTTTACAATTTTCTTAGTTTTTCTGATTTCATGGGTCTAAACAGATTTCTTCAGATTCTTTGAACACTCCATTTTTATCACACAATAAAAAAAATAAATCATATAACAGAAAAAAAGAACACTTGTTATATACACTAATCTGTATTAATTTCAATTCATTACCTAAATAAAGAATTACCAACTGATGAATTAATTGATTCTTTAAAACTTGCTATTACTATATTGACAATTTATAAAAAAAATAAACATCATAAGTAAGATGTAAAATGCAGAATGGAAAAATCCACTTGAGAAAAATCGGACCATGCTTTTTTGAAAAAACAAAATCTCACCATAACTTTCTTATTTAGTAAAATAATGAATTTGTTTTAAGTTCCTACTGATCTTTGGATGAGGGTCTAAAACATATAAGTAAAATTTTTTGATATCACCAACCATTGGCCTAGGGGGTGGAAAAAATGGGATTTTGAAGACAAAAAAAATCATACCTTCTTATAGGAACAGTATCAAATCGGTGTAAAGTGGTCATTAGTCTTCTAAACATTACTTAAAAGTTTTCTCTGAAACAATTTTTGATATGACCAACTCTTAGGGTAAGGGTGACCAAAATGTTACTGGAATTATAAGAAGATTGTTGTATGCTAAATATGTGAAACTTTTTTCACATGAAACCATTGTCGTATTGAGTAAATTTGAAGTTTTTCTTAACTTTAAGGTGGAAATCTTTGCTATCCCCTACTTAGCACCGGTGAAATCTACCTCTGCCTTCCAGCGTGCTGAAAGGGATTTTTTTTTAAATTACAACTGCTTGTATAACATATTTTAATATGGAATTACTTTTCTGATATATTACTCATAATAATTATACTATTACTTTAGTATAAACAAAAGAATTTATTGATTGATTCACCTGAAAACTTAATAGATGTGTACCTATCTAACAAATATAATTTTGATTTTTTTTTTTTAAATACATTTATTAATTATGTTGCTCGCATATCTGTTAAATCTGCGATTTTTTATGAGCAACAAAACCCACACACTTACAAAAAATAACATATAGAATTATTGATGTCCAGTAACACACTGCTTAATGCCAATATATGTTATGGATTATTGACTTTTGTTAATACTAGCATATAATTAATCTAATTCACATTAAATAATAAAAAACTACACAATGAAACCAGGGCTATCACATAATTATAAGAGGTCTGTAAATAAATGAGAGTAGTTTTTTTTTACAGCCAAAGTGGCAACATTGTAAAGTTACTACTAAATATATATATATGGTTATATGAACAGATTTATAATTATTAATATTTTTGTCTATTGTTGTCACGTGATATGTAAACAAACTTTTCATGAAACGAGTTTTTGTTGTGCATTACAAAAATGAGTGATATTAATTATAAGCAACATTGTGCAATCAAGTTTTGAGTTAAACTCTGTGAGAATGCTCTGTCATGAGCCCAAGTTTTTAGGTGGTTTAAAGCATTTTCAGATGGCCAGGAATCAGTTACGTACAATCCACCTCTGGAAGATCATTAATGTCAAAAGTGACGACACTGTTGGGTGAATCAGAGACTTAATACGGTACGACTGGTGATTAACTGTCAGAATGACTGCAGAACAATTGAACTTGAACTGTACCACAGTTGTCCATCAAATTTTGACAAATGAATTGGACATGAAAAACGTTTATACAAAATTAGTCCCAAAAAACCTCACTGTTGAACAGAAAAGTAACAAGAGTGAAAGTGTGCCGCGATCTTTTAGGGTGAACTGAAACTGATGCTAATTTTCTAAAAAAATGTTATTACTGATGATGAAAATCTTAGATACCTGAGTATGACACAGAAACAAAATGCCAGAGCAAGGATTGGCACACTTCACTCACCACGTCCCACAAAAGCAAAAATGAGCAAATTAAAAATCAAAACCATGTGAATTTGTTTCTTCGATAGTATTAGCATTGTCCTACAAGACAGACTGTAAATCAATATGTTTACCAAAAAATTCTTGAAAGATTGGGGAAAAGAGTTGCCTGGGTGAGACCAGCCATCAAATACAACTGGATGCTGCATCATGACACCTGATGATGCACCTTGTCACACTGCACTCTCAATTAATGAGTTTTTGGCAAAGAAAAACAGTGTAGCAAGTTTCCTGTAGTTCCTCTACCACCTTATTCACCTGAATTGAGTTCCTGCAACTTGTTCCTGTTCCCAACTTTTAAAAAAAAACACCTCAAAGAACACCATTTTGGAACAGTAGAAGACATGAAAAAAAATGTAATTGATCATCTGAAGGAATGCCAGTTTCTGAGTTCCAGCACTGCTATGAAGAGTGAGAAAACCGTTTGAAGTGTTGCGTGGCATCCCAAGGGAACTGTTTTGAAGGTGATAGAGTCCATGTATAATTGGATTGTAAATAAAAAGTTTTTTTCTGAACCAGTCTCATTACTTTATTTACGGACCTCGTATGAAATGACAGTGGAAGTTATGTTGGTTGATGATTAATTTACCACATAAACTGAAAGCTTGTGCATGGAAATACAGAATAATAATTTTGTAGCACATAAAAAATGCCATGCCTAATTGAAATTCAAACCTGGGCCCTTCTGGATGAAAAGCTGAAACAATACCATTCTCCATCAAAAAAGTCAGCAAGTTTTAATGTTCATGACAATAAATTAAGTGCGACATTAATGCTTCTAAATATTAATCATGTTTCATCTAATTTCTTAAGCATTATCTGATGTAAACCAGTGAAATATAATTAAGATCACTACTTGTTGATATTTATGAGAGTAAGGTGAAAAGTTCTGGGCCTGAATAAGAATGCAACATTTTTTTGGGTACATTTTGATTTATTTTTAGTCATCATTAAGGTCTATACACCAAGCCCAGTGTTCCACAAGAGTGCTTATGCCCGTTCGGTACATCAATTTATCCACCTTTTTTAAATAATCATCTACGACAGCAATAACTTCATTATTGATCAAAAATATCTTCCCTCCAAGCTATTTTTTTAGATTAGAAAACAAATTATAGTCACTGGGAGCCAGATCAGATGACTATAGAGGATGTTGGAGCAATTCAAATTGTAATTCATTAATTTTGCCGTTGCTATGACTGAGTGTGATCCGAAGCACGTCTTGATGGAAAAGTACTTTTTTTTGCCAAATGCAGTCATTTTCCCTTAATTTCATCGCTGAGATGCTGCAGTAAGGTTGCATAATATTCACCATTTACTGAAACACTCTTTTTAAGATAATCAATGAAATTTTTTGATGTACATTCCAAAAAACAGTTGCCATAACTTTTTTGCAGTAATAATTTTCACTTTTTTTTGGAGTGGTAGACTTTTAATCAGCCTATTTTTTTTTACTACTATTGATTTGCCTCAGGAATGTAATGTTGAACCCATGTCTCATCAACCATCACAAATCTATGAAAAAATGTTTTTTTCGGCATTGTTTTTTGTCAAGTATAAGCAAACATGGCAACCCTCTAGCACACAGCTTATTCATGTCCAAATGTCTATGCAAGATACATGCATTCTGTTGACATGCCAACAGACTCTGCTAACTCGATCAATGTTACTCGTGGGATCTACCAAAACAATTTTTTGCACTTTTTCTATCAGTTCTGGCAGTTATTTCAGAAGGGCGTCCACTGCTGGTTCATTGCTCGTGCATGTTTGACCCATTTTAACGTCTGCAACCCAGCATTCAATGGTTATATTTGATGGAGAAGAGTCTCCCAATGTTCTGTCAAGCTCCTTTTAATTTCTTTTTCATTTAAGCCTTTCAGGAAAAAGTATTTAATCACTGAACAAATTTCCAGCTTTACAATTTTCAAAAAAATGCCCTTATTCTCCACTTCAACAGACTGAACTAAACTACGTGATGGTAGCAACTTGAAACTCTTATAATTAACTAATAAAGATTGGAATCATGTGACACTGTCTAGAAATTAGCACACTAAAGTCATCTATGTGCAAGGTCTGGAACGTTTCACCAAACCTCATAAGAAATATTTTCTTCACAAAAAATGTTCACAGTTTGTAAATTTTAACACAATCATGTACTTTTATGTACTCAATAAGTGAATACACTACAAAATTTGTATGTATGTCAGCATATAAAAATTACACTAACTACTGTACAGCTCATCTGATTGTCACGATTCTATTCAAAGTAATATCTTCAACTTGATAAAAAGTACAATAATAAGCTAAATTTATTCAGAATTTACTTTAAAGTATGATACAAATAAAACAATATTTAAACTATGACAAATGTAGAACATTTTTACTCTGCATTATATGTGATTCTCTGTGATTTCCTTTTATGTGTGGTTTTCTTAGTCAAAGCCACCTCACCATTCCTGAAATGTATATATATATATATATAAACACAAGGTACGTTCAAAAATGAGAATTTTTGTTTTTTGGAAAGAATTTTATTTATTTGTATACGAGGTGCTACCCAAAAGTTCAGGGAATTTTACCATAAAAATAAAATAGCTTACCATAACTTATAATTTCCACTGTCGCCTTCAAAGTAATCCCCTTGGGCATTGATACAGTAATCCCAGCATTTTTCCCATGATTCCATGCATCCCTGGAAGTCTGCAGATGTAAGTATTCGAAGCACGTCTGTGTTTCTTCCTGAATCTCCTTTATTGTGTTAAAACAATGGCCTTTCAATTGAAATTTTATTTTCGGAAAGAGGAAAACGTCGCACGGGGAAAAGTCAGGCGAATAGGGTGGGTGGGGAATCACTACTGTCTTTTTGGAAGTCAAGAAATTTCAAATGGCTAGCGATGTGTGCACGGGCACGTTGTCATGATGCAGAACCCAGCTGTTGTTACCCCACAGATCTGAACGTTTGCGCCTAATGCTTTCACGACACTGCTTCAAAACTTCACAATAGATCATCCCATTGACAGTTTGACCAAGAGGAACAAATTCCTTCTGGATAATGCCTTTGATGTCTAAAAAAAACAATCATCATGGACTTCACATTGCTGCAAACTTGGCATGCTTTTTTTGGCGGTGGTGAACTTAGCGACTTCCACTCTGACGACTGCTGCCTAGTTTCTGGGTCATACCCGTACACCCATGTCTCATCACCGGTTATGATGTTGGAGATGAAGTTAGGGTCATCTCTTGCTGAATTTTTCAATTCACTACAGACAGCTACGCGATTTTGTTTCTGGTCGGTATGAATCTTGCAGCAATGTGTCTCACGTTCAAATTGTCCGACAAGATGCATTGCACGGACCCATATGACATTTGTACAATTGCAGAAACATCATGGATTGTTTGTCTACGATCTGCAACAATAGCCTCTCGCACTTTCACGATGTTTTCCGGTGTTGCGCTTGTTGATGGTCTTCCTGAATGCTCATCGTTATCGACTGTCGTTCGTCCATTTTTGAATTGTTTGTACCACAAAAAAGTTTTACTTTTACTCATAACATTGTCACCACATGCTTCCACAAGCATGCGATGGGTTTCTGCACCAGTTTTTTTAAGCATGAAGCAAAATTTGATGCAGGTTCTTTGCTCTTTAAAATCTTCAATTTAGAACTTCGCTGAAGCAGCAAAACACAACGTTACAGAACTGCACGAAAGTCAACAATGCAGCCTCTCACCGTCACAGCTGTTGGAACACTGATTCACAAAGAGTACTTTTAGCCACATGCAGCAGCAGCAGGTCATACCAGCAATGGTTCGCGCGCAAAATTCAAATTCCCTGAACTTTTGGGTAGCACCTCGTACACTTATGCCAGCGATTTTTCCAATCCCGAAACACTTCTGGAACTCGATCTTTGCAATAGTGTTTAGCTCTTTCAGCTATTCACTTTTAATCACATCTGTGCTTGCACAACAACGGCCCTTTAAGGATCTCTTTATTTTTGGGAACAGAAAAAAGTCACACAGGGCCAAGTCTGGAGAATATAGCAGCTGGGGTATCATTACAGTCTTGTTTTTGGCTACAAATTGATGTGATGAACAAGCAATGAAATGTGAGCAGGCGCATTATTGTGGTGCAAAAGCCATGAATTGTTTTGCTACAAATCCAAGTGTTTTTTCGGATTGCTTCTCGCAAACAGCGTTGAACTTGTAGGTAATACTCCTTGTTGATAGTTTGACCTTGTGGCAAAAACTCATGATGCTCTATGTCGTTAAAACCAAAGAACACAATGAGCATAACCTTCACATTCAACCGTACTTGTTGAGCTTTTTTCGATCTCTGTGATCCAGAATGCCTCCACTGAAGACGATTGAACCTTAGTATCAACATCATATCCATAAACCCATGTTTCATCACCTGTTATGATATGTTTCAGTAGTTCTGCATCATTTCTGACTTCATTTGGCGACTCCTGAGCAACTTCCATTCGCCGCTGTTTTTGTTTGAAGTTCAAAAATTTAGAACAAACTTTGCTGTCACACATTTCATACCCAAATCATCTGAAAACATTTTATGGCATAAGCCAACTAATAACCCAATAACATCAGTGACTTCTCTGATTGTGATTCAGCGATCACTGATTATCATTTCTTTCACTTTTTCCACGTTTTCATCGGTTGTTGATGTGCTGGGGTGTCAGGAGCGCTCGTCAATTTCAACATCTTCATGACCTTCTTGGAAACACTTATACCACTCGTAAACCCTTGCTTTCCTCATAGCAAACTCATCAAAAGCAATATTTAACATTTTTAAAACATTGCTACACTTATTCCATTCTTATAGCAAAATTAAATACAAATTCTCTGATCCATTATTTATACAAATAAAAAATTGCAGATCATACCAAAACATGTTGTTATCCTTTTGACAGCTGACAACAAACTGAACATCCAATATGGCTAAAAATGTACAGATACTTTTCAGACATGTTTACCAATACAACAAAAAAATCAAACCCACAAAATTTCACAATTCTAGTTACTTTTTGAACACACCTTGAGAGATGTTGAATAATTAAGACAATTGATGTAGAAATGATACAGTTTGTAGGAGGAGTTTGGTACATTCACGACTTTAGGTTGGCATCACTGGGATGGCTGAGAATAGTTGACAGATAAAAAATGTTTTGTTTATAACCTCAATATTGCATTTAATGATGGTATGTTTGCTTGAAGCTTACACATTAGTTGAACAAGGTTCAGTGATCTGTTTTTTGCTTTCTGAAGGTGGTAAACCGGCTAAAATCTTTTCTCAAATGATTTTACAGAATGATGAAAGTTGTATGAACCGCGAAAATTTTTACTTGTGAGTAGAACAGTTCAAAAATGGTCGAACCTCAGTGACTGACAATGTCCTGGCTGCCCAGTCCAAATATCAACTCCTTTACTTGAAACCTGCAATGACATTAATCGTGAAGCCTGACATATCACATTTTTAACATATAGCAAAAACAGTTGCAGTAAATGTTCATAATATTATCAGTAACAAGCTCAAGTACACCAAAACAAGTGCAAGGTGGGTTCTGATAGAGTTAACGCAGCGCAACACAAGGAAAGAAGACTCAAAGTGTGTAAAGACTTGAAAGAACGCTATGAAAGGGAAGGTGTCTCTTTTCTAAATAAGATTTTAAAGTGTGATGAAACTTGGGTTCACCATTTTGAACCAGAATCCAAAAGACAAAACATGGAATGGAAACACACCAGCTCATCTGTCCGAAAGAAATTCAGAATGCAAGCATTAGCAGGAAAAGTAACGTTGACTGTCTTTTGTGATTATTTGGAAAATCAGTGTACAATAAACATTGTCTACTAATCAGACATGCTGATGAAAAAGGTAGACAGCAATGAGAGAAAAACATCACGCATCTCAAAGAAAAGGTGTGATATTGCTACATGGCAATGCTTGCCCTCACACCACCCAGCTGACCCAAGATATTAGAAAAATGGGTTGGAAGATACTTCCACATCCTACAGTCCAGATACGGCTCCCTTGAATTTTCATTTGTTTGGCCCACTCAACGAGGCATTACATGGAAAAAAGTTCAGCAACAATGAGGAGGTCAAAGAATTTGTGGGAAAGTGGCTCAAACAAGACAAAGACTTTTTTGCATCAGGTATAAAAAAAACTAGTTCATAGTTGGGTCAAGTACACTAATATTGGTGGGAATTATGTTGAGAAGTAGTAAAACTCATTTTGTAAAAATACACATTTCTTTTCCAACATCAATTTGTCCTTTTAATTATTGAATGTCCCTCATTATATATATATATATATATATATATATATATATATAAAATTTCTACTGAATGAGTAAACTCCTATAAGAATTAACAAGTTATTTTAACTTTTTTAACAGATATTTATTTTTTAACGGAAGTTCATTTTTGTTTCTTTACGTACATACATAACTGGACTAAAGTCAGCTTCCACATTTGTTATTTTATTTTATAATAATAAAAATGTAGACACCATAACAATCTGTTTGTTGCAAAATATTTCTTCAACAAAGAAATTCTTTTCTATGACTTTTAAGCTTGATGCAGAATGTATTTCTTGATTGTTACAGATTGTAACAAACTTGTTAGACTGACATTTTATACTTTAACCATGAAACGAGTAAGTACCCAGTAAAATTAAACTATTAATCTTATATTTGTATTAACTTATTTCCATCAAAAATTCAGAAGTAAATCTCTTTTTAGTAATTTTTATTATTTCATTCAGTGTCAACATGACAATCACACATGTATAAAAGTTTACTTTTTGGTACTAATAAACAGTATTATAATTACAAAAGTTACATTCAATAACGTCAAAGACAACAGTCAAAGACAATAACGTCAAAGACAACAGTATAAAAAGTTTACCACCAAGAGTACAGATTTCAATAATGCTTCTTACCTTACGCTTGTTGTTATATAAAAGTGCTTTCGAGGGTTTCCCTCATCAATTAATAAAACATATTCTTTTAAAAATTACACATTAAAAATTTAAAACTTGAAATTGTAAACATATAAAAATATGTAGTCATAAAAGTTATAACAGTAACATTACAGTACTGTATGTGTGGCTAGCCACATACAAAATAATTTTTAATCTTTTTAACTTTTATGACTACATATTTCTATACGTTTACAATTTCAAGTTTTAAATTTCTAATGTGTGATTTTAAAAAAAAAATATGTTCTATTAACTAATGATGAAAATCCTCAAAAGCGCTTTTATATAACAAGCATAAGGTAAGAAGCATTATTGAAATCTGTACTCTTGGTGGTAAACTTTTTATACTTTTGTCTTTGACATAATTAGTACAGAGGGAAATATCGACAAATACAGCAACAAAAGAATTGATTTTACTAAGTTAATATATATATATATATATATTTATTATGAAATATTAATAATACACACACACCCACACACACACAACACCAGTCCAATGTATTGTTCATAATAATATAATATAAACCTAGTAATCAACAAGTACACTTCGTTGAGTTCTTCTAAGTCAGCGCTGTCCAACCCGAGGCTGCAGGGGCCATGGCGCCCTTTGTTTTGTCTTTTGGTGCCCGAGCCCATTTGCCAATTTTTAATACTAATTTACATTTAAATAACATTATATTTTAAATCTTAATAAGGATATAAAAGTACATTTTGCCATTATATTTTCCAGTAATTTAACAGAAGTAATTCTGCCAGCCTTTGTAACAACTGTTCATTTCTTTGTCATTGTTGTTGACAAATTCATTTCCTTTGTAATGGTATAAGTCCCTCCTAGCAGGAGGTCTAGCTCGACAGAACAAACTACCTAATTGTCACTCATTTGGTGGTCTGCTCTCCATTCAAGCTACTAGAGCATTCTTTGTAATAAATTTCAAACTGACATTCTTTTCTGTTCTTTGGTAAAACTAAGTTCCTTTCGTTCCTAAATCTTCCTAAAATAAAAACAGATGTTTTCGTGAGAGAGAGTTTTTGAATTAATTAGCATGTGGGTGTGGCCAGTGAATTTTCTGTTACTTAGAAAAGCCAATGATCTTCTATCTTTCAACATAATTAAGTCTTCAACCAATAAGAAGATGAATTTGACATATTTTAACAATTCTGACTCTTTGAGTGCCATCCAATTCTTGTATTTTAACTTCAATATAACTTGGTAGTTGTTTAGTGAAGTAGGCCTACGTTCTGCTGGTACAATTTATTACGTTGTCTCATGTTGTGATATGTTCTACATTCCACATGTTATCAGCGATTTTAAAGTGAAGTTCTTTAAATTATTAGATATTATTTTAACATAATATCTACTGTAGTCTTAACATTGCTAAAAGGCAAAGAACTTACAGCTTTAACAGTGAATGGGAGAACCAATATTGTTTTATTGAATATAGGGGAAAATCTGTGTGTTTATTGTATAATGCTGGCGTGTCTGTTCCTAAAAGTAGTAACACAGAGCGACATTTTTTGACTAATCACAAACAGGTTTAATAACGAATTTCCTGTGAATTCTGAACTGAGAAAACACAAAGTGAAAGAACTTAAATCTAAATTACAATTGCAGCAATCCATGTTTACAAAACCTGTTCAGAACACCAGTAACTTGACAGAAGCTTCTTACAAAATCTGTTACTACTAGCTAAAAGGAAAAAACAGTTTAGTGATGGGTAAGTAGTAAAAGAAGCAATGATCAGTGCCGCTGATTCTCTGCTTGAAGGTCACAAAGATAAATCTGCACTTGTCTTCCTTTAAAGGTTTACAACTGTGTAAACAAACTGTTGTTAGGCGGGTTGAACATATTTCTAATAATTTGATATCTCAATTACATGAGGATTTGTAATTATGTGAATATTTTTTCACTCCAGTTTGATGAAAGTACTGATTTGTCTGATATTGCTGAGTTGTGTGTATTTATTAGAATGGTTTGCTATGATTTCACAGTAAGGAAGAGTTTGTGTCAAACTACTGCCATGGACAAACTAGGTGAGTAGACATATTTAATGTGTTCCTTAAACTTGTCAAAGATAGTAACATTCCACTTTCAAAGCTTGTTGCTATAACAACAGATGGGGGTGCCTTCTACGACTGGTAGAAATAATGGATTTCTATCTCTTTGTACTAAGGCTGAATCATTTTCAAAATTTATTTCTTATCATTGCATTACCCACCAGGAAGTTATATGCACAAAGGTTTTAAAGTTTGAACATGTCATGAAAGTTGTAACTCATGTGGTGAACTATATCGTCTTCTATATGTTCTTCGTATATCATCGTAACTAGATCGTCTTCTACACATCATCAATTGTTTCAAAATATTTTGAATATATCAGATACTCAGTAGGGCGAAGTAATTCTTCATGCAGATATAAAGTGGCTTAGTAAGAGTAAAACACTGGAACAATTCTGCTGTCTGCTAGATGAAATAAGAGACTTTTTGAAATCATCTCCTGAACCATGTTATCACAAACTTGATGATATGTCATGGCTATTAGATTTGCATTTTCTGGCAGATATCCTCACCTCAAAATTAAATGAGTTAAATCTCAAATTGCAAGGGAAATAGCATAATATTTTACATATGATAAGTGTTATAAATGCATTTGTAAAGAAAGTGAAGTTATGAATTACACATTTAAACAGAAATTCCCTATCACACTTTCCAAATTTCAAATCAATTTTATAAACAGTAAATGACAGCAAGTCTGATTTTTCCTCTTATGCCAAGCATCTTGAAACTCTTGTTTGAATTTGACAATAGATTTGGGCAGTTTTTAGTACTTGAACCAATGATATTGTTGTCAATAATCCATTCGCTTCCGTTGACGTTAGTGAACTAGGAAATAGAATGTGTGAAATATTCAGAAAGTATAAAATTGAAGAATTAGAAATGAAATTTCAAATTTTCAAGACCTTTCTTTAAAATCCTCATATGCAACATGTAGCAATATATGGACTCTGGTGGATAGAGAAAATACCCCATTCTCCTTAATGTTATACTGAAAATGTGTTCATGCTTTGGTTCAACATATCATTGTGAAGTTGCATTTTCATCAATAAGCATCTTCAAAAATAAGTACCGATCCTGCCCGACAAACTTCCATCTTGATGACGTATTAAGAGCAGCTTGTTCCAGCTACATACCAGATTTTCCTCAACTTGCACCAAGCATGTAATATCAAATTTCACATTAATTATGTGGTGAGTAAATATATGATTTTTGTTTCAAATGTTTTTGTCATTATTACAATTTGTAATTACTGGTTTTGTTAGTCGCAGCAGTAGTATGGAGATAGTTGAAATGAATCCTGACACCCACACAACCTTTGTAATCATTAAGATGCGCCCCTTGTTGTAAAAAGGTTGGCCAGCACTGCTCAAGGTCATTATTAGTTTTCAAACACAAATATAATATTTTGGATTAAACAATCCTTTTCACTCTCATTTTGTTAAAGCTCTATAATTTAGGTAGTACAGGGCTTGTTTGTTTGTTTAGATCAACTTGTTTGGCTAATGAAAAGAATAGCCCTAGTTCTAAATAGTTCTAGTTGGTTTTTAAAACAAGTGTAAAATATATACAATATATCAAATGAAAAGCATGTTCTTTCCCATGTTATTCAGTTAGGAACCCATTAAAGTTAAGAAAGATGTTATTTTTTAATTTCAGGCCATTATCACAAAATTTTTCAAGTGGAATTTTATTATTTCTTTCATAAATCTTATCACATTTCAGCAAAGGTAGGTTTTTAAAAAAAGACTGATATCTCATCTCTGTCCCTAGTTCTTGTATGGAAATGATTTATTCGCTGAAACAAATTTCAAGAGAAATTTGAATACATATTCATCTGTAAAAATAAAATCATATTAACAGTGACAATGTTATTTATTATTTACAAAAAAATAATTAAAAAAAAAAAATTAATTATTATTTAGAAAATAAGAATCTTACTTTTCAGAACACAATATGAAGATGTTATCAATTTATCACAATATATACTTCACTTATCACATAAAGTACACATGTTTTTCATACAAGTACCACTTCCGATTCCCTTTGATATCAATAACAGTTTCAAAACATTTCCTTTTACTTACTTCATCCCTGAGAATAAATACAAATGAACTGGGTTCTAAGGCCAATAAGTACAGAAGGTGGCAAGAACTTCCAAAAATCTAACAACAAATAACCATCCTTGTTTAAGTACTTGAATAGCATACATTTTCTACAACTACCTTTGGTTAGTTTTGGTATTTTCATTATTTCAATCTTCTGTTATTATTATTATTATTAGTAAATGCACTGGTGTAAATTTATAAAAACAGATATAAATCTACACTGGCAATTTAATAACTGAATGAAGTCTTTACGTCATTTTATTTGTATAATTATAAAAATTTAACAATTTAATTTACTACTTTAACTTTTTTCAGAAAATTAATTGAAGGCTTCATAAAGAGAACAAGATATATCTATCACTAATTTCCTTTTGGTAAAATTAAAATTTATAAAGATTGAAATACATCTATATCTGGGTTTAAAAATTCAAAAGAAATCACCACAATAACCAGTACAGTACAATTATATTATATAACTAATATTAGTTTTATTTTTTTAAATGTATCCTTTACACAAACTGTAAACTTAAAATTCTATTTAATTACTTAAAAAAGAGAGAAAAAAAGAGATATTTCATCTTAATTTTTCAATCCCAAACTTGCAGAATTAACTAAATATTGTTTAGTAATCTCGTAACTACAAGAATTTATTAAAAAATAAGTTAGAAAAATAATAATCAATGCAAGTAATCTATGTAATTATGATTACTGTTCTATAAAATTTAATATGATAAGAAAATAATATTATACAAAAATCCATTATTACTGTAAATGTTTGATAACTGAATGATGATTCAGATAACTGAACTGATGATTCAGATAACTGAACTGATGGTTCAGTTATATTAAACAAATTTATTAAAAAATTATTATAACACTTCAAAAGTTTTTTATTCATAATAGTTTTGTCTGAGAGGGAAACACAGAGTAGCAATCTTAACCGTGAGTAATACAAAACTTTGTTAGGCTCATTAAATTTTGATGGATAGTTGCAAATTTTCACAACTTCGAGTATGAAGACTTTGGAAAGTAAAACTCTTATTGTTTCTTACAATTTTGTTAACATTATTCATTTTAATTATGGGGTAAACTATTCTAGGAACCATTATTAATTGATATGTGAAATATGTAATATAAATGTTCAACCATGATTTTAATTTCTGAACTGGTTCAAAATTGATCTTTAGGTATTTATTTGTTAAAATGTTTGTCCAACTTCTAATAAAATAATTATTAACTTAATTTCTTCAAGTGACAAGGGTCTTTTAGTGTTAATTTTTAATAAATGAGTATCAGTCTTCTGAAATAGTAAAAAGATTATCTTTCTCCCAGTGGATATCCATTTTTTAAACATAGTTTATGCAGTTTCTTCGTAAATCAGATGTAGCCTAGTCAACAGTAATAGTAAAAAATAAAAGTTGTTCCAAGAAAGCTTTCATATTATGGCCTGGAAATAAGAGTTGTGGCACGATTGGCCACTGTGACAAATAATGTAAACCAAGAAATAAACAATACACAATGATTATGATATGAAAAGATTCTACATAACAACATGAATATATAAAAGAAATGAACGTAATGCTAAAAAATTAATTAGTTTTGAAAAATAAACAAGGCATTGAAATAAATCTTGTAAAAACCTTCTTTCCAAGCAACTTAAGAAATCGAATATTTAAATAAGACCACATCAAATGGATATGAAATTTATGTAGATGCCAGTTGCACACTGAATATGTAACACCAATGAATTGGATTGGGCTTATATAGAAAGTAAAGTGGTGAAAATAAATCTTACCAATTTGTATGAAAAAATCAATGTTTGCTATTGTAATGTTAATGTAACATTGGAATTTTAAAGGAGCCTTACATTCAGTAACAAGAATTATGAAAAGAATATATAAGTCATGTTAAAAATTTATAAAATATTTTATAAATTCATTATATTGCATTTCCACAAACAAGGTTAAAGACAATACTACATTTTATATTTTTAAGTTGTTGGGAGTTAGTTCATAGTACTTACAATAAGTAAATTCTTTCAAAGTACAATTTTAAAAAAGATTTGTAAATAAATTCAACATATTGCCATTCTTTTTCACTAAAGCAAGAAAAGACAATTTGGATATCCAACGTACGTGGCTCTTTTTTCAACTGCATGATGGACCAGAAAATTTTGTTTGGCAATGAGATAATGCACCTCCTCACTAGCATAATTTTGTACTGGATTGGTTAAATGATGTAAAAGGAAAAATAGCTAGCAAAATCTGAAACTTTCGGCTAAAGAATGCATCAGATTAATAAGTTTTAGACCCCAAACTTAAGATCAAGATAATTGTTCGTGTAACAAACTACAAAATATCTCTAAAAACCATTATATTTTTCCCTATAATATAAAATTAACCACATAATGAGAAAATCCACATAAGTTCCTAAATCCCTCTTCTTAAAAATGTTATAATCATACAAGATAATTAAATAACAGAAATAAATGAAAAGGGCTATAAAGAAAATCTATACAACAGCTAATATTTTAATATTTAAGTCAAAAAAGAGACTTTTATATGAATTACCAGGGGTAGAAAAGAATGGAAGCTCTTCCATCAGAAAGAAAAGGCTAACAAAGAAAAAAAAACAAAGTATTGAGTAAAAGCTGAATGAGTATTAGACTGGAGAAGAAAAAACTTAAATTATAAATCACTAAGTCAGCCTCCCACATGAATTCTTATGTCAATAGCTCACTCAATAACTGAGATTACAGTAACTTACTGCATACATCACTCTTCATGGGTTTATAGAAATGTTGACATCAAATATGTAAAAGTTCGTTAATTTAAAAAAAGTTATTTTCAGTTGTTACGTTCAGTATTTTTAACATGCAGGAAACAATTTGATCACGTAAATTAATTGAAAAATTATCATAAATAACTTTCTTATCTACCACTTGTGCTCCACAGCTGGTTTTAAAAAATTGACTTCAAGAGTTAGTTCAGCACTGAAAAAATTCCATTTAAACCCCACCAGGCTAACATGTATTAATTGCAATAATTTTTCGATGTGACTGGTTCCAATTAACATTTTTTATGTCTATGACTTCGTTAAAAATAGATTGTCTTATTTAAAATAGGGTAGAGATTAGGCAAGTTTCACAAGAACTATAAAAATCTCTACAACAAATAAAGAAACCACAAAGTTATAACAATTCAAAAAAAGGTATATTATGTCACAACTGAGAATTCATTCAAGAATTTTCTGCAGTAAGATTAACTACTGAAAATGAGTAAATCTACTACCATCCTTTGAGAAGGTGAATGCTACAAATCAACATTCTTGCATAACATCTTTGATCAACAAAGTTTACATCTTTGAATCAAAGACATGAAGCAGTAATATTTAAAAATTAAACTAATATAAAAGAAATCTAACCTCAGATTGTTCCATTATGAAATATCTTTCAAGAAACCGTGCTAATTAAACGAAAAAAATCATTTCAACTTGACAGACAAATAATAACTAATAGCTGAATAAAATGATGTAAAATAAAATTATACTAATTAGTTTAAAAAGAGAGATCAGCATGTAAAGGAAATACATAACAAATATTGAAAGATGCCTCTTACCGTCAATCCCGTCAATATTATCTTGTGATACAGGTCCACTCTGCTCAGTTTCTTCTGTGTTTGTTGGCAGACTTAAATCCTGCTCAAGTGATGTTTGTCCATCCTTCAAACAAAGAGATAATAAATAACTTTACATTTAAGAAACATATAACTTATAATTTTAGATTGAAATCATAAAAAATATAAGATTTGTATTTGAAAGTCATGCTGGTAAATCTGCTGTGTGAATATGTGACTATGCTGTAACCCCCTTAACAAATTATAAAATTGAAATTTCATCACCTAACAATACAATTACTTAATAGAATTGAATTTATAATTCTGTGATTCATTACAAAATTCATTACTTTGTTACAAAGTTAAACCTCATAACAAGGATAGAAATAAATCTATGTACTCTGTAATCTGTCATTAAAAAAAGTTTAATGAGCTTCAATTATTATTTTCACTAATAATACAAATTAAAATAACCATTACCAGAAAAAAAAGGTGGAACTATTAGCCCAAGAAAATTACAACACTACAAACACAACACTGCAGACAGAGGAGCTATGAAATTTCAGATGAGATGAATGATTAACTGATATTTCAATTAAAAAGTTCCAAACTTCAGTAATGTTAACTACTTCAAAAATTCTCATCACTTTGATATACACAGGTCAATCCATTTGATGTGTCCCAAAAACACATTAGCTAGCTGCATGACCAATTCAAAAAAAAATTGAAACTTACCCATGTTTGGTACATGTTTCAGGACCTTAAAATTATTTTTTTTAAATTTTTTATTTAAGCAGTTTTCCTGTAGTGGCCATTTTTGTAACGGTATGCACACCTATTTTTGTAAAGTTTTACAGAAATCGTCATAACTAAAACACTATTGGTATGGAAGAATGAAACAAAAAGCAATTTAATCATATTTTATCAAGGTAAAAGATCCAGTGGTTAATTTACTTATCTATCTTCTTTCTATGAGAAAATTACCAATAAAGTTGACATGAAAAATACTGAAATTTAATTTTTGGTAATTTTTTTAAGAGGCGGAATGCCATACACAATTTGAATTATTTTATATGTATATGTTAGTAGTTTTACCATAAATAATATTAATGGTGATATACTTACCCCTACATTTTTATGAATTTTTGAAAATATATTTATTTTTTTTTAAATCTAAATTTTAGCTTCAAATTACTCTGATGGGGCTGGTGATAAAAATCTCAAATTTGCACAACTGGCAGTGGTTTTGCAGATGTTTATGGAAAATTAAAAATTTTCTTGTGTATTGTACAAATAAAAAAGTTATAACCTCTCAAAAATCATGAAAACCTGTTAAAAGCAATACCATTTTGACTCACTAAATAAGTGCTTCAAGGGGGTTTCTTGTCATCTTTGCACTTTACATTTTTTTATATACTTTTTATATTTAGACTTTACGTTGTTGAAATTGACGTTTACAATATTTTTAAAATAGTTTCTTTTAAATGATTAATGATAGGTCATAATTTAAAGATAATTTAAGCAATACCAGTAACCTAATACAATTTTGATTCAAAAATGCTTGTAAAACTTACCCAAACTGGGATTTCAATGAGTAGCCTACATCTTTTTTCAAGAATTCATTTTTATTTTTATATTGGTTTATTTTTGTAAACAATATCAATGAAACAATAAATTGTAGAAAAATTTTAATTATTCTTTAATTAAATAGCCTGTTTTTGTAGCAACGAAAGTTTATAAGTTTTAGTGTGATTAACCAACAGCTGTAATATCTCTTCTGATAACTCTTTTGAAAATGTGTAAGAATGACCTGTCACTGTAATTAGTTCAAGTGATGTCAACTTTCTTAGGATTTTGCAGATCAATACCCACACTTTGTCTTGTTCAGACTTTTGAAATGATGTATGTGATCCAGCTGGATGGAAAAAATGAATCTTCACGTCATTTTCGAGCCTAATATCTACTACTTCTATCCACCACTGGTTGTCATACACACAAGTAATAGAGTCTTTTTCCTTAAGTGAAAGTGGTACAATACTTGATTCAATATAGTCTTCATAGTCCTTGGAGTATGAAGTAAAGTAATATCTTACAATGCCTTATGACAAAGGAACATACTTGTGGCAGCTCCTAGTAGCAACAACTCTTTCACAGCAGTCAAAACGGTTTTGTAAAGTTTCTGAAATCTTAGCTATCTCATCTGATTTAATCAAAAAATACTTAATGTTTTTCAGCTTGTGATTACAAAATGAAGACATTTCATCAACGTTTACTATCCGACTGTTTAATGACTTTGAAAAAATACTTTTGAAACAGTTAATATAAAAGAACTTTCCAGGAACTAAATTTAAATTTGAAAAAATGTGTTCTTTAAGAGCTTCCTCTAATGTTATTTGTCTTAAGTTTTTCTTTACTGTTTTTTATGAATTCTCAAAAGGTCACAATAGAACTTTCCATACAGGTGACTGAATTTTGACAAAAAGCTTTTTTTATGATATTTACAAACAGTAGTGACATCTAACACGTAAAAAAATAAGTTGGTTTTCATCACTAATTGCCAAATTTTAATGAGTTGTACCATACACTGTTTTATGGCATTCTTCATTCACATAAATTCCAATGGAACATTATTCTTCATTGCTTTATGTGAATAATTACTTGAAAATCATGTAAAAATTTAACAGATAAAAACATTCAAATATAATATTATTAAGTAAAACTTATTTATTTAATAAACACAGGATGAAATCTGAGACACTCGGTAAAAAGGTGTACAGGTCACCGTCTAATGTCAGACTGAACAGTCTGTAGCTGCAAAGCTAAATGAGCATCTTGCAACATGAATTTTCCTGACGAAATGAATTCAAGCACCTGCTATAACATGAACACTAGTTGAATGGTTCAAACAAGTCCATTTCAACTACAGTAATAAGTATAAAAATATTAAAATGCCAAGAATACAAGAAACCTTGGAGCACTTATTTAGTGAGTCAAAATGGTATCGCTTTTAACAAGTTTTTCATGATTTTTGAGAGGTAATAACTTTTTTATTAGTACAATACACAAGAAAGTTTTTTTATTTGCCATAAACATCAACAAAAACACTGTCAGTTGTACAAATTTGAGATTTTTATTAACAGCCTCATCAGAGTTATTTGAACCCAAAATTTGAATTTAAAAAAAAATTAGTTTTCAAAAATTAATAACAATTTAGAGGTAAGTATATCACCATTAATATTATTTATGGTAAAACTACTAACACATACCTACATATAAAAAAATAATTTAAACTGTGTATGCCATCCCTACCTATTGAAAAAATTTTAAAAATGAAATTTTTGGTAATTTTTCATGTTCAATTTTATTGGTAATTTTTTCATAGAAAGAAGAATATAGGTAACTAAACCACTGGACCATTTTTTTACCTTGAGAAAATATGATTAAATTGCTTTTTGTTTCATTCTTCAAGCACCAATAGTGTTTTACTTATGACTTTTTCCGTAAACCCTTACAATCACAAAAATAGGTGTGCGTACCATAACAAATATGATCACCACAGATAAACTACTTAAAAAAAAAAAAAAAAATAGTTTTAAGATCCTGAAACACATAGGAAACAAGTGGGTAATTTCAATGTTTTTTGAATTTGTCATGCAATATTTTTAGGACACTTTTCATACACTAATTGCAATAAAAAAAAATTAAATAAACACATAAACATTAAATTATCCCACATAGAAAAAAAATACTGAAGTTAAATTCTGGTAACTGTAATATAGTATTTAAATTAGAAAACTTCTCAAATCAGTTTTTGTGTAACTTAAGGTAAAAGGTACAAAATCCTATCTCAATCTGAGCTAATTTTTTCTCTAACCCTAGCTTCCTTAAAACTGCTGCTGGGAGTATATATTAGGGCATTACTATTTATATATATTTGAAGAATATGTTAAATATGAACTCATTTGTTCATTTAAAATGGTTTTACGTGAAACCTTTACCTTCTTAATATGCAACTGATTTTTAGCAAAAATGACTGTTTCAATGAGGTGGTTTACTTCACTATGTAGTTAAAAAAAAAGCTTAGTTAAGTTAAAAAAAAGCTTTTTATATGTTCTTTGCACTGTTGGGTAAAACTGTATCTTGTTTCTCCTTTGTTATAATCTTTTATATTTCGAGCAGCCAAGCTTGTAGATCCTGTATAAGTCAGATTTGTTTGATTGATTATGTGAGTTTATATCCGATGAGCATTTTTTCTTATTAATGATTGTGTATGTGATGTTGCAACATCCTTATTTAAATTTGTGAGCAATTTTTCAATTTAACTGTACACAAGCACAATTATGCATAAATGCAACTGCAAGTGTTATCCAATTTTTGTTTGAACTTCATGAATTGAAATTTGTGCTGGAGTTGCCTGTTAAGAGTTACCATTATATCCACTGGCTTCAGCTAAATAATTTATTATCAGTGTTCATCACAGTAGTTTTTCTATGAAAAAAGGAATGTTGTATAATCCAACAGGATATGTCTGAGTGCTGCACAGCTTCAGAACTATGTTGCTTCTCCAATAATAGACTGAAGTCATAATTTTACAATTACAACATCATAAATGAAATTATCAGACAAACAATAGTAGGTAACTTTTAATATAATTTTGTTTTAATAAGTTGGTTATCAATTAATAATTGTAAGTATTTTAAATCCTAAACAGGCTGACATGAGAAAGCTCAGGTTCATGGCAAAAGTTTCAAATTCTGTTCTTTTTTACTTAATTTCAGGTCAAAGAACTTACAATTTAATTTTAACGAACAAACTACTCTCTTCAAACAAATTATGAATAACATTGTAATAATCAAATGTTATATATTTTGCAGGAACCAAATGTTCATTGCTTACAGAACTCAAGCTTAAAAAATTGTAGTTTAGAATGCATCTTGGTCTGATCAAGTGATTAATTTTACAACTTCAACTTCAGGTGATTAATTTTACATTCTCCAGTGTCTGGAAGAATTGCAAACTGGCCAAACCACTGGAATGAGACATTTAAATCAGGACAGTATTAAGTCAAAATAAATTGTAACCCAATGATAACAATATCATTTTTCTCTATTATATTCAATAACAGCCATTAAAGTAAAAACCCTTTAAAACCCTATTAATTGAATTAAATAATTTTCTTACTGCTGCTGGTTTCAGTTCAACATTTTGTTAACGCAAAAGATTATTATTTGAAATTCAGAATAAAAAATTAAATACCAACTTATTAGCAGAGTTGGCTTGGCTTCTGAGCTTTAAATGTAAAAGATTTAACTTTTTATTAAATTAATAATTTCGTATTCAACTGAACAACAATAACACATCATGTTTTTACAAATATTTTAATTTTTCCAGTTCTATTGATAAAAGGTAGCTGACAAATCTACATAATAACATCAGCTACAAAAAAATAATTAATAATTAGCAGTTCCTCATTAAAGAATTAATAATTCGTAATTTTTTTTTTTTTTGGTTTGTTTTACCTCCGGGTCCGCACTCAAGCAATTCATTCCGCAGAGGATGAGATGAATGTTTTGTAGCATTTGTGAAAAATGCCATGCCTGACCGGGATTCGAACCCAGGACCTCCGGGTGAAAGGCCAAGACGCTACCACTCGCGCCACGGAGGCCGGCATCATTCATAATTTAAATTACACTAACATTACTACAAAACTACTATTGTCAAATAGAAATATTTTAAAATTATTTATTAATATTATAAATTACTTTTACCTTCTGAAAGATAGTGAAATCATTAAAATCATGCAGATGTGGATATGTGTATTGTGCATGCATGCACCTAATGCTTCTTAGATCATTTTAAATTTTTATAGGTAATTACTACAAACTTTAAATTAATTATAATTAAATATAAAGTTACTTTTTAACCTTTTCAATTTAATAACTGATTAATTTATTAGGAACTAATTCTATATAGTGTATATATATATTATATAAATATATTCATATAGGTAATATACAGTCATAGTCCAAGCGATAAGGGCCTTTTTTATGTCAATGGATAAAAATTATCGAAAATAGTTCTAATACTTGCATTGATTGTAAATAACTCGTGGAAAGCAGTGTGGAAGATGAAAACTGTTGTAGCAGGTGAAAGTTGGAAAATTTTCAAGTTGATAAATCACTCTAAGTTGAAAATTTAAATTTAAGTAGAACATATTGTGTTATTACACTCCATGCGTAATGGCGAAAAGCTGAGTGGAAAATAAGTAGCTGGCAAAAAGCCTTAATGTTCAAAATATTTTGAGGAAATTTAAACCATTAGGTCTACGTCCACCAATGCGTATGTGCAATGTGTATAAGTGTATAAGCTCATATGCAAACAGGCAGAAAAATTCTTGATTGAATGTGACTGGAACGCTGTGGAGTTTTCTAAAAACTTCAATGATACCTAGGAAATTTCTTAATGAATATCATTAGAGTATGTCCGCTATTGTGGATACACCATTTCTGTTTATGTCTAAGCCCATTTTCAGGGTTAATCAATAATACTGTCAATTAAAAAAATTATTTTACTTTTTTAATGTTTTTTTTAAATATAATTTAAACAAACAATTAATTTTTATAATCTCACTGAAACAAAAGTGGTTTTCAAACAAAATTTTTTTATTTACAAAATATAATGCTATTAGATTATAAAATCTCATATATCTTATACAATACAATGTTAAGCGAGGGACGATCAGAAAATAAGTTACACCCCCTCGATGAAACAAACACATATTAGACAATTTTTTTTTTATTGAATAAAACTCTCGTAAAAATTTTGTACAATTTCCTTCAACTACCTAAGGACTCCAATTCATCATCATCATCAGCGAAATAAGTTTATGTTAGGACTACCACTAACATTAATGGACAGAACAGAACTGAAGTTGTCAAACTGAATTTTAGTAAAATAGTTAAAATGAATTTTTTGGATCATAATTGAACAGCTATCCAAAACTGAAAAAAAATCATTTATTTCAGTTGCGGCATCATCCACAATGCTGATAACTGTTTAGGCTAGTTTGAACTTTTGATACACACGAAATCGCATACAAATTCAAGAAAAATGTGACAAACTATTACATGACAGAAGTCTAGTAGACATGTTGGTACATTATCTGAAAACTCATTTGACATCCATGAGTTAATCTGATAAGTTGCAAGCAAAAAAAAAAAGCTATTTATTCACAGTAGCTGTTTTCCACTGTCTATTTTCAAGGCGATTCACTAATTTTAATACATCAGAGTCCATCTGCAAAGGTTATCAGCCACTCCTTTTGATACATTCTTATCAAATGATGTTTTACAGAGCACATACAAGCAGATGTGAATGTGCTTGAAACTCAGTTGATACAAAACAACACATCAGCTCATTTATTCCCTGCGATTCCAATATGGCAAGAGCATAACAAAAACTGACTACTGCAATGCAAAAGTCAGTTGTGTCAATTTATTCCCAAATGTAGCTGCTAGCATCAAATCGTCTCAAAATGCACATATCAAGTCAGCAGATAAAAGAACCTGACGACACTTTTCACTGTATGAGGCCATTAACACATTCACAAGACAAATTAAATAAAAATATATGCTTGTTGATCAAACAAAAAAGAGCCTCCCAAATAAACCACTGTGTTCAGAACCATCAATGTAAATCACCTCTGAACTCACATGCAAAAGGTTGAAAAATCTAGTTGCAATATAACAGTGTCAATATTAAACAGAGAAATGGCAACAGCAGAAAATTATTTAATAGAATAAACTGAAACTGTATGTTAAAGTTGGCACTTCTGGAATAGAAAATATCAGCAATTTGAAAAGAATCTCCATTATTAAATTCCTTTTGTTTATTTCAAAATGTTGGCTCCACTTGAAATCATGATGAGAATATAATATCAATAACAACAGAATTATCATGAAAGAACAAAATGTGATAAAATTCTTTACCAAAAGCATAAAACCCGACAAAATTCACTTGCGGATATTAAAACACTGTGGTAAAAAGTATATTACCATGTAAATCTTTATAAGTGGATTGAACAGTTTAAATCACACATAAGTGTCACCGATTTTCATCATAGTATAAGATTGGTGGAAGTTTTGACTGACACTTTACAAATTCGCGATTTTACAAATTAACGATTTTATTCACAAATGAAACTGAAAACTGAAAACTTAAAAACCTGAGAAACTGTTGAAATTTGAAGAGCGAGTTTTGGCACTGTCACTGTCCATTCCATTATCTATAGTAAGCTGAATTAGTGCAAAAGTTTCAGCAGACTGTAATGCTTTCTTAATCGCAAACTTTAATTCATCATTTTGAGCAGACTCCAAATTTTAAAATGAAATGGAAACATCAGAATTTGCTCTTAAGGAAAAAATTCAAAACCTACATTAACAGCTTGTAAAGTAATACTAACTGTGTTTTGAGACTATAAAGGCCCAATTTATCACAGATTATTTGGAAAAACAACACACATTCAAGAGTGAGTATTATGACAAGTTATTAAAAGAAGTGAAATCCACAATAAGGAGGAAACATCCTGGTTCTCTCGCAAAAGAAATAATTCTTCTACATGATAAGATCCATACCACTCAAAAGGTATGGGAAACTATTTAAATGTTGGTTTGGGAGGTAACATTCACCTTACAGGTGTTATCTTGCACCATCAGATCTTTTTTTTGGACCTCTCTATATTTTTACACGGCACCTAGTTCAGCAACAATATACAAATCAAGAATGCAGTAAAAGAATGGCTCAGACATAAAGTGAACAATTCTTTATTACTGGAATAAGAAAGCTCATAGAAAGATGGGACTTGTGCCTAAAATGTAGCCAGAAATTTAGTTAAAGGTAGATTTTATTGTCACTAAATAAATAATTAATTTTTCTACAGCCAATGGTCTCTTTTCTTGAATGCCTTTCGTAATCAAATTTTACAATAATGTTATAAATATTATAATTGATCAATAACAAACTCCAAGTACTTCCATAATAAGAAATTTTAAAGTTTTTTTTTTTTTTTTAATAAAAAATGGTATGAAAATAGTTAACATGCAATATATTTAATGTTTTATAAAGATAAAATAAAAGTTTAAGACAATATATTTCAAACTTAAATTTTTAAACAACTGTGACAGTTATAAAAATAAAAGTATGGCTTGAAAATTTTACACTCTAAAGGAGCTAATAACTATCCTTGATTTTTTAAGTTTTGGATTTTTCTTTAACAGATTTCCAGGTGTAAAAGGTTATTGTGAATAAGAAAGTCATAGTCTGAAATTTTTAAAAAAATAATGCCTCTGTCATCCATTCATAATAAGGAACTGTGTTAAAATGTGAAATGTACATGTTTGCCTGCATTTTTTAAAACTTCTAAAACACCAGCTATATGAAAATCACTTTAAGAATAACAACACTAAGTATAACACATAATGATCTAATCCAAAAAATTATTATATGAAATTCAACATAAAAAAATTCATATGAAAATGTTCAAGAGCTGCGAGAGTGAATAATGTGAACGAATACAGCTGTATGAAAGGACTTTTGCGTAATTTTGTAAATGATTTTATTGGATTTAATCAGCAATTAGTTTCAGCTGCTGATTAAATTGCCACTACTGGATAGGAATTAGGCTTTGTTGAAGTAGACTCAGCAAATTTGCAAGAATTGAGCTCAAATTGGAAAAATATAATGATGATCTTGTCTCATCAATCAGCAGCAAGCCTGTGAATACAATGATGTTGAACTTTTTGAAACAGAAAGCACTCCGACAAGTGAGATGAATTTCATAAAATGCATGTTTTATACTGTTCAAGAATTGAAGCAAAAATTTATGGATTTTAATCCAAATCTTCAAAGAAATATGCAAACCTGCTAATCACAGATAATGCATTGAGCTGCTGCTAGAAATGCATGAAGATAAGAAAAAGCAAAAAAATTCAACTTTAAATAATATTTTGATAAAAACTGATTAATCCTGCTTCTACAATAAAAATATAGTACAAGTTATTCTAGTTATCAGTGTTTTGTCTGTCTATTTTTAACTCTATGCAAGTTATAAAACCAAGCACGAGTAGAATAAAAAATATATAAACATCTTTAGCATAAACTTGAATATGTATACACATGTAAATAAACTTTGAAAATGATTGGATGAAATGCAATAAGTAATTTATGTTTACTTTTATACTCAAATTAAATTAAATAATTAAATTTGTATTTTTGTAAACAATTTTTCATTTAAAGAAAATACATGACTTCTTAGTAAAAGATATTAATGGTTTAATTTTTGCTTACTGTCATGTTTTTTAATTGTTGTATCTAACTTTAGAGCAACATTACATTCTCTAACAAGAAGTCTCAACTTCTTTTCTCTTTCTAAAATTAATATTCTACAAGATAAAAGGAAAAAGCAGAGTCACTTTGGGCCAACAAATAATTTAACCAACAAATTAACACAACTACTGCTCTAAATTATCATCTCTTGAAACATTATACAATTCTACATAATTATTTTATACATTAAGAAAAAATAAGTTCATCTTATCTATCACCACATAAATGGCAATATATCAGTACATCAAAAAGCAATTTCATAGCATCACCAATACTGGTGTAGTCATTGTAATAAACACATCAGTTTTAACTAAACTGGTTATAAAATGCATAATTCTAATTTAAGGTATTTCTTAAGTTAACAAATTATATTTACGAATCAGTATAAAACATCCTAACCAAATCTTCTAGGTATATACATTATAAATCTAGTTCATCCAAGTAACATTTAAATATGATTACAACAATAACATGTCTTTATATAAACTATTAACCACTAATAACAACTTTAAATCCCATTTATCTGATTACAACAGATACACCTGCAAATTTTTAATTTATAAAAGTACTGGAATAGCCATTTTTTTGTCGCAAAAGATTGGGTTTTGCCACTAAGCCCCTGACATCAATTCTAAGCTATTGAGGACTGCAGAAAGAATCCTCTATCTGCGAAAGATTATACATGTGATTTAAACCCTATCTTTTCTGTTTCTTCATATTTGTTTGTGAGTTTTAATCAATTCTTTGTCAATTTTTTTTATATATTTTTCCCTAATAAAAATACATTGTTTTATGTAAAAATCAGGGAGAAATTAGAATTTTTGAGAAGAAAATAAATAATAATTTTTACCATTATAAATTGACAAAAAGAATTTTAAGCTCTTTTTAATATTGTAGTCGTGTCTTTAATTATTAATTTAAGAATAAATATTTCATGTAAGATTTAAACATTTATTTATACAATCAGGATAATAATAGTACAAGATACATGTCTCATTATCATTTGAATCAGTTATTCTGATTCAAGCACACTTTGCCTTGTACGATTTTTTTTTTTCAACTGATAGCAAACATTCTATGGAGCTAGTTTAGTGTGCAGGTGTTGAAAACCAGCTGCTCTAGTCCAATAGACCTCAAGTCTCTGATTGTAATATATCTTTTACAATTTCTAACACTAATTTCAAATGAAATTCTTCACCCCATTTCTAATATAAGACACATCCAACATCAAATTCAATAAAGTAGCTAATGATTATTTTTTTTTTTTTTAAGTGAACTTTTAATGCATTCTGCGTATAAGATATTAATTTACTCTAAATACCCCTTCCAGAGCATCATTACAGTTGTTCATAACTAATGATTTTTAACATCTTTTTTCTACAAACTGTTTATTAAAATGAACCTTATTAATAAACAATAGAAATGAAAGAAACATGCTTTTTTATTCTTACATCTCAGTAAAATGGATTTTTTTTCTCTGAAAATCCTCAATTTGGCCTTTGTATTCCTGGGTCCAATCAAGCCACGACCTACTTTTGATGTACCATCTCCATTAATAATATTAACAGGAAAAGAAAAAAAAAGTTAGGCATTTCTTCATTACTCATTCATTCACTGCAATGTTTGATTTTTATAGACATATATACAAATATATTTAAATAATTCCCAACAGAACAGCAACTAAAAATATAAAGTATGACACTAAATTTAAACTCAAGCAGCAAACAAATATTAGTAATAAAATTCATTACTGTAGAAACTGAACTTTAAATACAATAAATTTAGGTCAGAAAATAATGTAACAATGAAAACTCCTACCTTAAGATGTGATGTAATAGTGTGAAAATGACATATGGCTTAAGTCTGATTATTCCTCAGTTCACCATATAGTCTAGTAAGGACATCTCGATTCCCCCCCGAGGGGAGAAGATCCCGCCTCATAGCGTGTCCGGTTGCTACACCACCCCCTCCGTTTCTAGCCAGTAGTGGCTTTAACGGAGGACATCTTCTCGCCCTCAAACTGATCACATATCACAGCATTCAGTTCAGGCCCCGCTGAGATGCCCCGAGGGACATCTGCATTGGTAAATTCACCCCGAGATAGTAGTTTTAGGTTTATGCCTTCAGAAGAAGACAACGGACACCTGCAGTTACCATGTCGCCCTCAGGAACTAAGCTAGAAACCTAACTGCGGATTGAAGACCCCGCGCTTAGTTCTAGCCATTAAATGAGCCAATTTCATTGAATGTCTCAGATTCAAGGCAATAACTAACCACTACAACAACTTTCCCACTGAAAGTGTTAATCGCAATGAAATGTAGTCCTAGTTCCCTTAAAGAACCCCACTAACATTAAACTCATCATGAGTGCAAAGTTAACGGACTCTGTTCCGGTCTACCGGGGAGAGGAGAATTAATGCCTACTCCTACTCAGCTCCATCGTGGAGTCCCGTGTGACATTCCCCTTATTCCATTAACCGCCGTCGAAACGCCACTGCATGCAACCTAGACGGCACGCAATCTAGTAAGGACAGCTGAAGAAAAATAAAAACTACTGTTTAATAACATTTCAGTGCTTAACTAAGGTTGACAAATATATACAACCAACCCAAATCCTGAGCTAACTTGGGTCAAGAAGTAGTGGTTAAAGGTTCCTCAAAGATGATGACAAAAGTATCTTTATTATTTAGTATATATGGATTTCAATAACAAAATGAATTTTGTCATTAACACAAGAAAATAATGCTTTATTTTAGTACCAATACATAACGCTTGTTTTCTCATCTTTTTCACTTATGTTTGATAGTTAAGTGATAATTTGTGAATGAAGAGTAACTCATATGAAAATGAACAATGAATGATTTTTAATGGAAATATTTAAAAACTTGATTATAGATTCAAGAGAAATTCCAAATATCCTACCAAAATTTGGTAAAGAGACCTATCCACAACTTGAAAATTCACAAGAATTCATTTAAAAATCTCAAACCACCTCTATCAAAGATCAAAGTCCAGTCAACCCAGTAATTTCTCTAATTTGCTGACAGAATATCTTTCAAATAATTTTCTGAGAATCTGTTATATCCTATCATATTATTGAAAAAATTAATAAAGATAGCAATCATTATAAAAAAAAAACCCTATGTGGATGTGAGAAGAAAATTAAACTATTTTCTTCTCACTATTTTTTACATTTATAAAGTATATCTATTAAGTGTATCTATTTTTATTTTACAAAGTGTCGTTGTTTACAAATTACAAGTCACAGATATGATTTAAGCAGAAGTTAAAAACCTCATTCAACACTAAATTAAAATTCTTACATACTTGTTTTATTCACTTATACCTTCTTACTTTCTCATCTGGAAGGGATGCTCATACGAATGGAACAAAGGCCATAAAGAATTGAAAACACCAATTACTATCTCAATTTACACTGCTTTCATTATTCAAAAGACTTAAGAGGTGTTTAATAACAAATGTGGAAGAGTCAAATTATATTTTGAAAAAAGGGAAACATTTTCAACACTTACGTGTACAGATAATTTCAGTTATATGTGTTATTTTTAAATATGATATTTAAACTTAATTAGAAAAAAGATTTTTTAAACTGTACAATATTTTTAATGGTTTTACCTAATTCAGTTTTTTGAAGACTGCTATTTATTACAATACAAACTTCAAACGGCATTGAAAAGGTAGACGAATTAAAATGATTTAATAAATAACAACAGAATTGGATTTTACAAAAAATTGGAAAAAAGTAAAAGAAAACACATTTCATTTGAATAGCAATTAAAAAAACTAGATAAAAAAAATATCACATTTTTCATCAAATTCTCAACAAACAGATGGTAAAAAAAATAAAAGAAAATGTGTATGCACACACGAGTATATATTTTAAAGTAGATTTCTTCCAGATTAATACACACATGAGAAAAAAAATTCTTTAGTCCTCAGTATCTTTAAAATGTATTTATCCTTAATAAATATACCCTGAAAAATAAAACTGAATATAAAAGACATATTGGGCTATTCAAATATTTAAACCAGTTATCAGACATAAAAATAAATATATTTTCCACTTTGATAATTAATATACATTTACAATAAACCTGACTTTCTAAATATTTTTCCTTTCTACAGTAAACAGCTACCACAATCCAAAACTATCACAGGCATTAATTAATAAACACATTCAATTCAATACTAATCAAGGATGCAGATACTATTCTTTTAATATGCTAGAAGAAATAATTATATTTAATCACACTTCCAAATATTGTTTTTAGTAATAAAAATGTACTTATCTTAAAATAATGATAATTAACAATCATCTAATTAAAATAACAATTTTATAAGAAAAAACTGACTATAAAATTTTGCATCTTATAAATAGGAAAATACTACTACTCTTTACTGATCAGTTTAATGATAATTAGTTATTTTTTTACTTAGCAATTTGAAAACAAATGTGGAAGTGTCAAATTATGTCATGAAGAATAGGAAAACATTTTTAGCACAATGTAGTTAGTCTCATTTACATGTTATGTTTTTAAATGTTATTCCTAAAAGGTTTAAACCTAATTAGAAAAAAAAATAATAAATTTTTACACTGTATAATATTTTTAATGATTTTGCCTAATGCAGTTTTTTTAAGACTGCTAAATATTTGTAGAGTAATACAAATTTCAAACTTCATTTAAAGGTGCAAACAACTTAGACACTGTAAATAAAGTTCTTAAAATTAATCTGCTACAAGTAGCTCACAAAGTATTGAGAAATCACTATTTATGGTTTTTCTAACCAATAAATAATAAAATTGGGTCCAAATATTAATAATAAATAAAAATAAATGCACAACTTTAACATGAAACATAAAATACATCACTTAGGGAAGTTACATAAATTCTTTACAATCACTTCCTATTCACTCTCATTTCATTGCATACACAACATAAATTCTTTACAATCACTTCCTATTCACTCTCATTTCATTGCATACACAAGTACGTGTAGAAATGAGGGTCTGTAAAAAAAAATCATAGTTTATCATATAAAAAAAGACACCAACTAGCTCAGTTAGAAAAACATTAAAAGAATTAAACTTAACTTTTCAAAGTAATTAAATCTTTATATTGAAATGAATGATATTAATTTAACCATTCTAAAGAATCTTACAATAAATTTAAAAAAAGATTAAGATTAGAGATTTTTAATAGTCAACATAAATATTACTTAACAATTAGATATACAATTCACAGCAAATTATTTCATAATTTATTTTTAGCTGCAGATTAACAAATATATCTTACAAAAAAATAAAATAGTTATATAAAATTTATCGAAG
Source organism: Lycorma delicatula (assembly GCF_047948215.1). NCBI lineage: Eukaryota > Metazoa > Arthropoda > Insecta > Hemiptera > Fulgoridae > Lycorma > Lycorma delicatula. Next base: position 30,807,837 of record NC_134455.1, read on the forward strand.
TTATAATCCACTATCTTACAAACTTTTAATAATCCATGAAAATACCACATTATTTTAGCTAAGTTTCATAAAAACTGGAGCACCAAAATTGATACAGAACAATTCAAAATTCTAAGCAACAACATGCGAGCAGCAATTTGTAATCCTAATTTTGTTTAACCGCTTCAACTAGTATTATACCGTTTAGTAGGCCATATATAATAATAATAATGTCATAATAAGCAAGTCATAAAATTATCTGTATAAATGTGACATTAAAAAAAAAGAAAAAAGAGAGAAACCTTATTTAATGACAAAAATAAATGAAACATGTAAATGTCAAAAATAAAAACTCTCATGTATTGAAAACAGTGAAAAAGTAATTTCAATGATTTAATCACAAAAATAAAATATGTAAAGAGATACAAGGTTTTGTACTTTAAAAATAAGAAACTTTGATATAGGCTGGCTTACATGTCAACTTTGTGAAATCTATAATAATTTGGTTGTACAAGCAGACACGCCTCAAGATACAATCAACTTAAAAAAAAACAATAAGCCATAATTCAGACTATATTAAGATTTTTTATGTCTGCAAGTTTCAATATTTTAAAGCAGAGAATCTTTGATGACCTGTAGCATCAATGAACAGAAAATCAGACCTTAAGACTGGACTGACATTTTTTTCAGTTCCCAGTACAGGATGGAAGGAATAAGTTTCTTAGCCTATTCTACTGATATAACCTAGCTCTGTGTTTCTTAAACTGTATTCAATGGAACCTTGGGGTTCCGTGGAGATCACTCAAGGGTTTCACAAAACTTACATGCTTTTTTTCATAACATTCAAAACAAAACAACAAAAATTTAAAAAATGAACAACCCACGAAATTAAAAAATAGAATCCCAACTAGCCATTGCTTCCACTAGCTTATGTAGTGATATTTTTTTTGTAACATCGTGCCAAAATCCTGTCTTCACATCAGGTGTTTAAGCGTGCACAGCTGCCTGCCTACATTATTTAGGTAAGGTAATTTACACAGTAATCTTTAAAATCCTTAAGTATATTAACATGTTCACACAGATACGTGCACATTAACTTACCCATTTGTTTTTAAAACGTGGTCATTAGCATGGTTGTGAAAATAAATGAATAAAACCGTAAGTGCTGCAAAAATAATCACAAATATCGTCTTTGCATTCAACACAACCTTAAAATGAAAACACTATCACCAACAATGGAGTTGAGCTAACGTTCACATTGAGTATAATCTGTGTAATAGAGCAAAAGATGATTTCATTTTCTATTAATAGTTTTCACCCGTGATAATAAAGAATTTAATTAATGTCATCTGTCATAAATCCAGTCAAACTCAATTACTGTTAAAATGAAATAGTCATTTGTCGATATGTGTCTTATCTTCTTTATTTTAAGTGTTTACTTACTGATAAACTGTACTGGTTCTGTCTTTAAAGTTTAAAAACCTAGAAATTGTATTAATAGTGACGTTTGTGTTTTATATTCTGCTGTTAAACATATTATCAATGTTAGTAACTATAAACTTTATTCCGCCTTAAAATATGGCTGCCACACTATATTTTGCTTCAAAATGATTTTCAAAATTTTGTTACAGGATGGAAAGGTGGCTTAAAAATGGCACTCTAAAGCGTTCTACTACAGAACTTGACTCTTCTACTTCAAACTCAACAAGTAGTTCTTTTGCTAAAGATAATGATGGTTATAATGAGTGCTACAAATAAAATGACCTCAAAAGAAGTTATACCAGTAATTGCTTCTACAAGCAATCAACCAAGAGCAGTTACTAAAAAGCTAAGGAAGTATGATGAAAGTTATATGTCTTTAGAATTCATGAACAATAATGGCAATCCTCAGTGTGTTATACGCAGCAAAGTTCTCCCAAATAGCTCTATGGCTCCAGCTAAAATGCATTGGCATTTGAAATTGGTTCATAGCGAGTTTAAAGAAAAAGATGTTGAATCCTTCAGTAGAAAAAGTGAAGGATCTTAAAATTAAAATGTTTTATGGCACAAAATCGGTAAATGAAAAAGCAACTGAGGCTTCTTACTTAGTCAGCTATCAGATAGCTCAAAGCAGTGAAGCTTACTCAATTGCAAAAAATCTTATTAAACCTTCCACTATGGAGATGGTAAAATGTATGTTAGATGACAAATCAGCAAAAGAAATTGCTAAGATCCCACTTTAAAATGACACAGTAGCTCAGCGCATCATCGTTAGCAGCCAATATAAAGAATAAACTTACTTTTCATGTGAAATCATGCAAATTTTCATTATAAATGGAAGAATCGACCGATATAGCTGGATTTACAATATTAATTGTCATCATTAGATATGAGCACGAAAACGCATTACTGGAGGATCTTCTGTTCTGTAAATCTCTACCAACATGTTCTACTGGAGTGGAAATACTTGATCTCAATTCTTTTCTGAAGAAAATCAAATACCATGGGACAACTGTATTGATATCTGTACTGACAGAGCAAAGTCCATGAGTGACATCATTAACGGGGCTGTACAGCTTATTAAAAATATCACCAGAAACTGTTCTAGTAGCCACTGCATGATCCACAGGCAGGCACTTGTTGCAAAAAAAATTGTCTCCCAGTTATAGAACTGCTTTTGATGAGGTTGTCAAAATGATTAATTTCATAAAATCTTGGCCACTAAATAATAGTTTATTCAAAATATTATGTGAGGATATGCAAAGTGTACATAGATATCTTCTTTTACGTACTGCAGTCCAAGGGTTATCTCACTAACCCATATTTTGAGCTAACAACGAGGTGCATGCTTTTTTTTTTAAAACACAATTTCGAATTGAAAAATCATTGACTGTTTAAAATTGTCTACTTAAGTAATATTTTTACAAACATCAATAAACTTAATTTAACCCTTCAGAGCAAACAAGTAAATGTATTTACTGCCCATGAAAAGATTCTTGCTTTTAAGAAAAATATAGAATTTTGGACAACTTGTGTGTGCTCCAACAATTTTGATTGCTTCCCAACAATAAAAAGCTTTTCAGAAGGTGTTGAAACAGAAGGAACATGTATTGAAGAAATTATTCAGCACCTGTAAGATTTGAGTGAAGCTTTTAATCAGTATTTTCCAAATGAACAACAGATTAAATATCAAAATTCATTGTGGATTAAAAACCCATTTATTGTCAATGCAAAACCTCAACTATGTCAGCAGAAGAATAGGAAACTTTTATTGAAATGACCTCCGATTCAACGTTACAAGAAAAATTTTAATTAATGCTGTTAGTGGAATTCTGGTGCAGTTTAAAAGATGAATATCCTCAATTGTCACAAAACAGTGCTGGCACTTTTACCATTTGCAAATACAAATATGTGCAAAACGGGGTTCTAAGCTTGTATCAATAAAAAATAAACTGCAACAGAATGAATGCTGAACCTGGCATGAGAATTCAACTTTCATTTATAAAACCTAATATTAAGTATAGCTGCAATAATAAAAAGCAGTACCACTCATCTCATTAAAATTTAAATCCTGTTTAAATACCTTATTTTTAAGTTATTTTAAGAACTTTTAACTTTTGGTTTAATTTTAAAATTATTATTTGAAGCAAATAAATATTGTTTGAAATAATTGTCATTTTTATTACATATCCATTTACAAAATGATGCATAAAACCATATTATTGAAGCAAACCAGGGGTTTCACAAAAAAGTGGACATTAAAAAGGGTTCTACTTATCAAAAAGTTTAAGAAACGTGGATTTAGCAGATACAATTAAAAAGAGCTGTTAAGTAAATAGTACAGGAAACCATTATTTTGCTAACAGTATTTCTAATTCTTTTGTAGTGTGGTTATGCAGATTCGTAATATATAATGGTGTTTACAATAGAACAGATAGATATTTGGTGCAAAACACTGCAAGTCCTTTTATGAAACAATGGAAAGATAATTTTGAAAACCCAATATCATCAAGAAGGAAAATCTAAAAGAAATGTTTCATTATGAAATTCAAACATCAAGAGACAGACCACAAGATCAACAACTGTATCTACTGTAAAAAGGGAAAAAGCATGATTTCGACCTTTATACAATCATTGTACTTCAGTTTGGACCTTAAAACTATTTTTTAAGCAGTTTACTTATGGCGACCATTTCTGTTATGGTGTGCTATTTTTGTGATTGTATGGGTTCACGCAAAAAATCATAACTAAAAACCTATTGGTTCTGTAAGGATGAAACAAAAAGCAATTTATTACTCATATTTTCTCAAGGTAAAAGATTGATCCAGTAGTTTATTTAGATATCTCTCTTCTTTCTATGAGAAAATTACCTATAAAGTTGAACGTGAAAAACAATGAAAAATCAATTTGCTAATTTTTTTCAGGAGGCACGGATAGCATACACTATGAATTATTTTTTATACGTAGGTATAAGTTAGTAGTTTTACCATAAATAATATTAATAGTTATATACTTACCCCTAATTTTTTATGAATTTTAGAAACTATTTTTTTTTTTAAATTCAAATTTTGGCTTCAAACAAATCAAAATTGATGGGGCTGGTGATAAAAATCTCATATTTGCACAACTGAATGTTTTTGTTGATGTTTATGGCAAATAAAAAAAATTCTTGTGTATTGTACTAATAAAAAAATTATTACCTCTCAAAATTCATGAAAAACCAGTTAAAAGAGATAGCATTTTGACTCGCTAATAAGTGCTCCAAGGGGGTTTCTTGTCTTCTTGGCACTTTAATAACAGGTGCTTGAAGTCATTTCCAGTTGTCCGGAAAAATCATGCAACATGCTCATTGCATCATTTAGCTTTGCAGTACAGACTAGTCAGTCTGACATTAGTCAGTGACCTGCTCACATCTTTACAGAGTGTCTCAAATTTCATCCTGTGTTTGGAAGTGATTATAAAGTTTTACTTAATAATAATATATTTGCAAATTTTAAAACAGTTAAATTTTTACATTATTTTCAAGTAATTTCACATAAAACAATGGAAGAACTATTTTCCATAGGAATCTATATGAATGAATGAGTGTAGTGCCAAAAGAACTCATTAAAATTTGGCAATTTAGTGATGAAAACAAACTTATTTTTTACATGTTACTTCAGATGTCACTAGTGTTTGTAAATATCATGAAAAAAGCTTTTTATCAAAATTCAGTCACCTGTATGGACAGTTCTGTCGTGATCCTTTAAGAACTCATAAAAAAACTGTTAAGAAAAACTAAGGACAAATAACATTAGAGCAAGCTCTTAAAGAATACATTTTACCAAATTTAAATTTATTTCCTGGAAAATCTCTTTTTCTATTTCAAAAATATTTTTTCTCAGCAGCACATAGAACTATATGAATGCAAAGAGCAATACACTGCCCCACATCAAAATATTGAACAACTGGATGCTGCTTGTAGCATTTTGGGTGTATCCACCACCATCAAACTTGAAAAAATTAAGCAAAAAATTAGAGAATAATTAAATAGTAAATAATTAAATAAGAGAATTTAAGAAAAATTAAAGAATAATTAAAATTTTGCTCCAATTTATTTTTTTCTTCGATAGTGTTACAAAAATAAACTAATATAAAAATAGAAATGAATTCTTGAAAAAAGATGTAGGCTCTCATTGAAATCTCAGTTTGGGTAAATTTTACAAGCATTTTTGAATCAAAATTGTATAAGGTTACTGGTACTGGCTAAGTTATCATTAAATTACGACCTATCAATAACTATTTTATATCGATCATTAATATATTTTTAAAATATTGAGAACGTCAACTTCAACAACATAGGAGGTAAATGTAAAAAACATATAGAAAATGTAAAGTGCAAAGAACACAGAAACCCCCTTGGAGCACTTATTTGTTGAGTCAAAATGGTATTGTTTTTAACAGATTTTTCATGATTTTTGAGAGGTTATAATGTTTTTTTTGTACAATACACAAAAAATGTTTAATTTTCCATAAGCATCTGCAAAAACATCGCAAGCTGTGTAAATTTGAGATTTTTATCACCAGCCTCATCAGAGTTATTTGAAACTAAAATTTGGATTTTTTAAAAAAGTAAGTTTTCAAAAATTTATAAAAATGTAGGGGTAAGTACATCACCATTAATATTATTTATGGTAAAACTACTAACATACACGTACATATAATTAAAAAAATAATTCTGTGTATGCTATCCCTGCCTCTTGAAAAAAATTACCAAAGTGAGAATTCACTGTTCTTCATGTTCAACTTTATTAGTAATTTATAGGAAGGTGGTGGGTGGTGGTGGTGATGATGATGTACAATTCATTGCTTTCCATGATCAGCTTAATTTGATATTGGACTTGTTTAATGCACTTTAAAAATGTGATTTACATTATGGATTTAAATAAATATAAATCCACAATAATTATAACTACTGAAGATATTAAGGAGTACTTTAAGTATTTTATTCATTTCTCAGCACATACTACAAAATAATTTTTATCCAACCAATAAAGAAACATTCTGTTCCTAACTGATGAAATACGATGGGTTTAATTAGTTTCCTACGCAGAGAAATTTTGTTAAGCCATGGCAACTGCTAATCAAAAAAGAAGTGCAAGCTAGTAAGCAACAATGCAACTCCTTAAAAAAAAATGGAACCAAATTCAACCGATATATATTTTAGAAAACATTTTCTACAGTTTTTTTAAGTGTTGGCTATCTACCACGTTCTTTTTTTTTATACATTTTACAAACATTTTTCTAATATTTATAATACTCTATGTATTCCGCAGCTACTATTTATAAGTCAAAAATTTATTTTTAACCTTTTTACTGTCTAATCTGACATATGTGGCGCTATCCAACCATTGCATACATAATTAATTCATCTGTAATCTCAGATGAAATAAAAAAAAACAGTTTCAATTGTTCTGTGAAGTGCTATAATATAATCAATATTGAAAATGTATATATTCTGGATTTGAAACAACCTGATATTCTGACATGAATAGTAAGTAAAACTTCAAATTAAGTTAAAATTTCTTTTTCACTGTAGAAACATGAAATAACAAAAGTTTTTCATTTAAAATACGCAATATATATATTTTAATTGAAATTTTTTTTAAATGTCTTATAAAAACACCAAATATTATGATTATTATTTAAGTATTATTTCAGTCAATAAACTGCAAAAGCATACTGAACATAATGTAGAGAAAAAGGACTTCAATATATATAAAACAAATTTCTTTACTACTATAAAAAACCTCCAATAAAAGGACAATATTTGGTGAACAATACAAAATTTTGAGAGCTACATTTTCTTAAATAGTGCGTGATAAAGTTAATTATTAAAACATCAAAATAAATGATAACTTGCATGTAATAAATAGTTTACAACCCATAAACTAATTATAAATAATAAATCAAAATTTTCCAGTTTGCACTTCACATCGTTACAAAAAAAAAAAAAATATATCTATTAAATGTATGTGGTTTGTACTGAGAAAATGGACCTCTTGTCATCAGAAACTGTTATTTACAAATACAAGGAATAAATGAGTACAAGGTAAAAAATACTGATTTTCTGTTTTTAGCTGTATCCGATAATGATTCTTTCCGTTTCATTTAAACTATGTTGTAGTTAAAAATTACTTTGCTAGATAGAGTTAATGTCTAATTATTTAACCAATATCATGTTTTTGAAAGGGACCTGTTGTCAGCAAATACTAAATTACCATAACGACAACAGGTCCCTTTTGTAATCTAGTAAAAATGTTTTTACTAATTTAAACTTTTTAAACAATTTTTTTTTTCATTTTTAACATCATTGAATGGTGTTAAATGTTAATTCAATTTTGTTTCAATTCATTTAATTACAGTATTTTCGATTTTTTAAATAGTTTTGTAATGAAGAATTTTCAAGCGCTAAATTTTAGTTGGCTGACCTGTTGTATGTACAAACCTTGCCACGTGTACTTTTGTGTGTTTTGAGGTGTTTCAGGTTAATGTTTGGTTATCAAAATGGATAAAAATAGGATTTTAAGTTTTTAAAGACTTTGGTGTATATTACGATATACCTGATATACCTGATTAGGTCATTAATGAATATTTTTCGAGGAAGTGCAATAGTGAAAGTGATTATGACACTAGTTCAGATGAATTGATCCCTGAATTATTAGATGTTAGTGAAATAAGTGTTTTTACTGAAAATATTGAAAAGATAATTATTTAACAGGCAGCTGACCAGTTTCCGTGACTGATGAAAATTATAGAGGAGGTAATTTAGTGAAAGGAAATTTTCAATTTTAATTTGATGGAAACAGGTCAGTTTTATCAAAATAAGATCCCAGTTAATTGTAGCCAGTTTTTTTTACAAAAAGGTTGTGGATGCAAAACTTTTAATAATAATTTCTGTAGAAAACAGTTCGCAGTACAAGATGTAACTGAGATGAGGGATAAATGGAGTCAATTAGATTACTACAAAACTAGTGTCAATAGGTTAGATCAGTTAGTATTAGGACAACTTAAATGCCTTACAAGTGATAGCAAAATGACACACAAAATAAGATAGCAAATACAAACCACGATAGCTCACACACACAAAATTCAAAATGTTTGTAAATTTTCCAGAACAAAATTTTAATTTAAAGTGCTAAATGTTTGCAAAGAAATGTACTTGTTTGCTCATCAGATAACAATTAAAAGATTTTAAAACAAATGACTTTTGGGTAACAGCTAAAAGCCATAGAAATTCTAGCAGATGTCCATCAAACAAAACACCTTCTAAATCTGTTGAACTTGTGAAGTTCATTAAATTATTTTGAAAAACATGCAATTTTTTTACCTGGTAGGATCCCGGCCCTTAAATATGCATATGCCAAAATTTTATGAACAAGTGATACAAAAAAAAAAATTGTGTACAATAAATACTGTGATTCGCTGTTACTGCTTCATGAAAAACTTGTATCAATTGGTGTGTTTAGTTCCACTTGGATATAGACTTTTAGTAATATTGTAATCATGAAACCTAAATATGATGTGTAAAATCTACACAAGCCTTAATAAACCAATATTTGCATCTGAACAAGAAAAACTGGAAAATATATCGGCTATGAGAAGTCATTTAGAATATGTAGTTCAGGAAAAAGATAACTATCAGTAATTATCACACTGTTATTAGAGATTCAAAAGACAGGTTGCGACTTCATTGCAGTAACACACCAAATTCATGTTCCCTACTTCAGTTCATTAACAGTTTTGATATGACCCAGCAGATGCACATCCTTCCAATCCATAACAATGAAGCCCATTGTATTCTTTAACTAAGTTTAAGTAAGAATTTTTGGTATTATGTGTGAAACAATCAATAAGCAGTGCAATTATTTAATTCCTGAGAGCACAAGTGTAAAGGGAAAAATTTAATTTAAAATTAAAAATTTTTAACTTTTAAAAAATTGTTTAACTTTAAAAAAATTACAGTCATGGTGAAAAAGTAACGGCTCAGAATAAGAGTAATATACTTATGACACATCTTGCATGGCACCTAGAGATGAAATAAATAAGAAAATAATTTTATTGTTTTTGCCAGTGGACTAAGTTTCCATGTGACTGGGCCTTTGGTTTACTAAAAAAAAGGTTCAAGACTACAATAGTATCATCAATTTCTGAGTTGAAGTTGTTGAAGAATCTACTGCGACATCCAAAATAAATTCTGCTGTACTTGTTGGTAATAAAGAGGGAAAGAAGAATATTAAGGTGTATGATTAGCAAGATTATTTCCAAAATTAAGGATGTAAAAAGTTCCAAATCTTACTAAATACCTTCATTTTGAATTTAATGAAGAATGGATAGGAAATGTATCTTGTAAATCGAATCAGATGAAGTAGAAACCTTGCATGTCATTGCTGACAAAGATAAAATCACAGATACTAATCTTCAAGAAATGATTCCCATAGGCTTGAGTAAAGAACATAAAAAAGGTACTTTACAAAAATATCAGACCATACTGTAAAGAGAAATTTAAAGACCAACTGTGTGAACCAGTAGAAGAAGAAGAGGAGGAAGAAAATGAAAATCTTTATGCAACAACCTGCAACTCATAAATGAAAGTGAAGAAAGATGTAGAAAAAGTAATTTTTTAATTAGGTTTATTAAAAAATATTATATAAGTTATCTTAAATAAAAAATTAATATAAAAAACTGATTAACTGTAAACTTATGTCTGTGATATTCAGACTTAACTAGTTTATAAATAATTTTTTATTTTTGTTTTTAAGTTCACATGTTCTTAGTGTGTATACAAGAAAAACAATAAAATATTCCAAAACAGTTAACACTTTTAATTATAGAATAATCTTTAACACTCATTTAAAGTAAGAAAACTTATTAAACTTTGATTGCTTTTTTCTCAAAACAAGGGTTTTTTAAATGCCTGAATAAAATTAATGTAAGTTAACTAATTGATACAGTATTATAAATTTGGTATCAAATTATTCAGAATTTTAGGTTCCAAATAAGCTTGATATCAAAAATTGCTCAGTTAGAGATAAGAGATCCACCTTTCCCTATCCATAGAATATGACCCATAGAATATTTAACTCGAGTTAAATTTACTAATTACATATTACATTTTTTTGATTAAAATTTATTTTTATCATCTAAAAGAAACAAAAATAATGTAGTAATAATAAAACATAAAACAAATATACAATTCATTAAAAACAGATTCCATGATTACATTAATTTAATGAACTCTGATACAATTCAAAAAATGGATAAAAAATAAATAACTAATTTTGGTTCTTTTAAATAAAACATGTTACTCCTGAATTGTAGTAATTACACTTATAAAATATAATGTAACTACACATTATCTTTTTATCAACTATATATTATCATTATATTACTATATTTTTATCATTTTTTTAAATATTTTTATATTTTTACTGTACATTAATTATTATCAACTCAATAAAACTCGTATAGTTGCAATGCAATGAATATTTATATATAATTCACATCTTTCATTAAAACTAACATTTTCACATTTTATTCTATAAAAAAACATAATTTTTTTGTTCTGAAAAATTTGAGAATTTTAATGCACAACAAACAAGGTAAAATTAAACAGATCAGGTAACATGAAATCCATTTAAAAAAATGTTCTGGTCCATTGTTTTGGAATTCAGACTGTTTATATAGCATACAAATAATAAAAATTAATAAATGAACCCAAATCCCAGAGTAAAAATAACATAAATTAAATTTTGCATTGACTGTTACATATTCATATCACTAATTATAAATTAGCCACAAGATTAATTTATATGGAAACTGATTATTTCCATATGTAACAAATAAATCTTTAATTTCAAATATGAAGAATAATTTATTATGAACGTACAGATACTAAACAAATAAAAATGAAAGACAAATTTTCTTCATAGTTTGTAAGAACAATAATATACCTACAGTATGCATCTAAAATCATTGAAATTTATTTCAAATCCCATCTAGCATGAAATAAATAAGCAGTCATTCCATTTCTGTGCATGAAAAAAAATTGTTGTAAAATTCACCATAAAAATTATCCTATTTGAGGCAGATATAAATTGGTAAAGTAAGGCAAAGTGGCATCATGAAATTGAAGCAGGAAAAAGTGTAGTTTATAATGAAGAAAAATTGGAAAGACATCCAATTCCAATTACAAAATCATTTTCAAAATGTAGAAAAAGACTGTGTTGATAAGTCTTTAATGATTTTTGAACTTTTAATGTTCATATTATCCAAAACAGAATACATTATCTGAAACTCTCTATACATAAAGTGACATAATGTTAAATGATGAGCACAAGAAAAATCTTATGACTATAGGGCAAATATTCCTCCCAAATTATGAGAACCAAGAGGATAACTTCCACACTAAATGTTAACAGATCAGATATATGTATGTCCCATTAAATGTATTTGATAAAATAATGCTGCGTAAATTACTATCAGTAAAATAATTGAAGATATAAACTACAACACAAAAATTATAGCTACAATCTTGTGCAACTAGAAAAAAATCATTTCTTGTAAATGTTTTGCCTTTCAGTTACATACCTAAATGCTCATACTGAAAAATATGCATCAAGCAATTCATAAGACCGAAAAGTGAGACTATTGCAAGGTAACAACACATCTACACATTGCTCACAGTAAGTTTCGAGTCAACTTTTACAGCAAAAGACAATCGCTAGTTTACAAAGCTGAAAAACATTTGGGTAAAAAAATTCATGATTTAAGGTTCAGGGTAATAAGGTAATGAAAGCTGATGAAACCTTAATAAGATATGGAAATCAAGAAATTTGTTACCAGGCTCAAAAAAATGCAAAAAGACCAAAAGTAACTTACGTTGAAAATACATTCTAAACATACAGTAATTCAATCATAAAACAAATATTTTAACAATATTTTCAGTCACTGCATCTGTTTTCCTTACCCTTCCTGACTTCATATTATACTAAGCAAATATTATAATATTATCAACACATTACCTATATGGAAAAATAAATTATACAACTTTCAAGCTTCCATCTTTAAATCTTCTTTGATTTACAAAAATCCCCTAAATAAAGGAAATTGTCATTAACTATATCACACATTATATAATTAATAAGGAATGGATAAAAAATATAAAATATTGATAAACATCCTTATTAATAATGAAATTCTTATTTTACTATCAAAAAATACCTAATAACTCCATTAAGCATATTCTTACAACTATAACACAATTCTTATCACAGGCCATTAATTACAACTTCCAAACATATATTTTAAGTTAAAAACAGGTTTTGAAAAAATATATACACTTTTTTTAAACTCTACCAACTACATTTTAAAGGATTCATACTTATATTACAGCAATGACCTTTACTTACATTAATGTAGAATTTTGAAAAATACAGATTGTATATTCTATAGCTGCACTAGCACACAGTAAAAGTCAACAATCTGTGCAGCTGTATATTAGAAAACACTCTCTTACGAATAACTTGCATACTTAAATATTCTAAATATCGTTTTAAAGTTATTACCTCAAATACAGAGAGATAACACTGTTATTTTATGTTTTTTTTCTTTTTTTTTACTGTATATGTAAACTTGTGCACAAAAATTACTGAAATGCTATATTTTTAGAATACAATAAACTGTACTGGGCTGGACATGTAGTATGTTTCACATACTATTTCTCCTTTCTTAAAATATTGTTTTTAATAGAAAAAAAAAAAAAAACATTATTTTATAGTTTTTAATTGAATATTTAATTTATCTTTCTTTTATTATACTCATTTTCTTCCAAAAGACATTATTACTAATTTTATATACAAAAACACTACTCATGAAAAATAATTTTATTGGTTGTATAATAAGAACAAAAATATTTAAATTATAATTTAAGATTATTATCAGGTGGACTACTGTCAATTAAAACTAAAAAAAACTAATTAATTATGTTGCATTCAGCATAGGAGCTACCCTACTGCAAGCAGAATATTGTACCTGATGTCATAATATAAGCTGACAGGAATGTTTTATATCATTAATTGATACTGACTGTAATAAATAAAAACTCCTATAACATATAATATATGCTTTATTTAGTAAATAAACTGCTAGTAACTGTAAATCACATTAGAAGTGTATTCTATCACCTTTATCCACTACTACAATGATACACTTTGATACTACTTTACAATGATACTTTTCTCTGGAAGAAGCAAGTGATATTGGACACTGATGTAGGTAAATAAACAACTGATTTTCCATAGGGTGCTTCTATTATTCTACAATAATGTGCATTTCAGCGCTATAATTCATATAGCGAAACATAATGTCCTTCTAGTCTAGTCGACTATTATAAATTATAATGTAATTTAAGGTGAAAGAATTAAACTATTTAAAATGCTCTATGGTAATTAACAAACCAAAACAGTGTTACATTACAAAACACACAGAAAGCCTAATTCTTTTTCTTTGAAACACTGTCAATTACTTGGTCACCTCTATCAACACACCACGCCAACACAAAGATCAATCAATAAACTGATTTATCACTCGATGGTTCAAATTTACTCTACTGTTGGGATAAGAGATTACAGATAACTTAATCCTTTGCAAATAAGATTAAATATTTACAGACCCCTGAATACAAGGACTAACAATTAAAACATATGTAACTGAAATTAACTTATTAACATGTTTACCAATTTATATTTACATGTTTCCAATTTATATTTACATACATACAATGAATGAACAACAAAATCCACAACTATTTTTCTTAAAAAATTGCTAAAAGATTTTCTGGCATATTTTGTTAGTTTTGGAAGTTCATTAAGACATAATAGTTTTTCCAATTATTTTTTATCATCAGAATTTCTTTTAACATATTTTCTGTTTAATTAAACTAAATAAATTGGACAGTATGAAAAGTTTTAATTTATAAAATTTTTCACATCGGTATAAAGAGGGTACACTTTGGCAAATAATCTAATGCAATTGAAGTTACACACAGATAAAAAAAAGGAAGAGTAATAAATAATAATCCCATATTGAAAAAAATTCATAAAACTTTGCTCACAATGAATGTGATAACCATCTAAACCAAGTTTCATTCTTCTCTACTAATATATTTGCCAATGCAACTTTATGTATGGTAGAGCATCAATCATTTATAACTAAAAACATCAAAATTATGTTGGATAACCAAACACATCAGGTATTACAGAAATATAGTAGGATGATAAAAAAAATCACACAAGGTAAATATTTATGATTAAGATAATGAAAAATACCTTTTGCTTTGAAAAAAAAACAAGTAAAGTAAAATAAAAGTATGATTGCGCTAATTTCAGTAATTGTAAATTGACAGAATTTTACTTGACATTTGCTTTCCTAATTAAACATTTTGTGGTGTTGTGCACCAACATTGTAGGAGCAAAACATTCATATTGGTTAAAGAATACATCTGTACTGGTTAGTCACAGAATGGGAAAACCAGCAAGTAATATCACATTAATATATAATTTAAAGTGCAAGAAATTCATACATATTTTTATAAATATATGCTCATTTTCATATATTTAATTTATGAACTCAGTAACTTTCAAAACTGATTTTCTATCTTTATTCCCATTTAATTGTAGACTATTTTGGTGATAATGGGTCTTTAAAAAACCCTATCCATTTCCAGTTATCATATTCACAGTAATAAATAGTTTTAATTTAAAAGTCACCATTTAAAAATCTGAACTGTTATCAATCTTCATGAATTAACTTACCTGACAAGTCAGCAACTCATGATATTTCTAACTAACAACATACTAACTGATAACTTAATTTAAATAAATATTATTTCACTTACATACAGGGGGTGTTTCACCAAGAAATGGAGAGAATTTCAGGACAAGCTCTACCAGTGAAATAATGAAAAAGGTTTATATAAACATGGGTCCGGAAACGGACATGGGTCCGAAAGATTTCGCCATGATTCCTGGGCAAAAAGTAAAATATGGGTAATAAATAAGTAAAAATTTTAAACAAAACATGTAGAGAATTTAATTCTGAACAAAATGATGTAAATAAACTCTACTAAAAACAAAACCAAGTTACAAAATATTAATTTAATTAACATCAAAATATCCTAAACGTAGCTGAAAAAATACATTAATTTTTAAATGGAACGAATAATTTTAACATCCGAGAATATCTAGAAATAAAATTATTTAACAAAAATAAGAACAACAAAAATAAGTAAGATAAAAACACCTGTTAATAACAACATCCACAATTGTTGAAAAGAAAAAAAATTTTAATGGTAAAATAAATTTTTTTTTTTTTTAATTTCAAAGTTGGTAGTTTTAACAGCTGATCAACAATCAAAATTTGTCAACAGAATGTGAATAGTTTTTTACACTTTTAAAAATTGTAGTCAATTGTGCAGTGTGTGTGTGTGTGTGTGTGTGTGTGTGTGTGTGTGTGTGTGTGTGTGTGTGTGTGTGTGTGTGTGTGTGTGAAGTTGAAGTGTTTGTGTTGCGCATTCTCAAAATTTCATTTCAATTTTCAAATAAGGAATATGTTAACATAATTTTTATTTATGGTTATTGCAATGGTAACTTCTTAGCTGCAAAAATGCAATATCAAGAAAGATTTCCTAATAGGAGATTCCAAATCAAAACCTTCGTTTCAGTTTTCTATTGTTTATGCACAACTGGTTCTTTATGTAAATGTTCATACAGCAAAGCAAGTACAACATAGCCTGGGGCTTAGTACTAAATAAATTTCAAATCGGATTGGTTTGTCGGGCAGTACAGTATGATGAATACTTAACAAAGAAAATTTCTACCTGTGTACTGATATCGGAAGATTCAAAACTTACTGCCTGGCGACTTTGCATTGCATCTAAGTTTTGTCACTGGCTTCGAGAAAAAAATCATAATGTAAGTTCTATTTTATTTGCTGATGAGGCAACATTTGCAAGAGATAAAATCAATAACTTGCACTGTGATTTTGAAAATCCACATGCCACAGTAGAAAGCAGTTTTCGATATGGATTTTCTGTTAATGTTTGGTGTAGTATTATTGATAAGCATATGATTGGACCATTTATTTTAAACGGTCTCCTAATGGGAAATGAGTATTTTCTTTAGAAAATAACCTGCCCTAGCTTTAGAAGACATTCCACTAATAACGAGGCAAGAAATGATTTTTCAACACAATGAGGCTCCTATACATTTTTATGAAGTAGTTAGAAATTTGAATGTAACATTTAGGAACAACTAGATCAGGCGAGAAGGACCAATTAATTGGCCTCCTAGATCACCTGATCTGATGCCAATGGACTATTATGTGTGGACGGATGAAATCGATAGTATACACTGAAAAGATAATTACAAAAGAACTGATGACAATAATTTTCAATACATTTGAAATTCTACGAAATAATTGAGATACGGTTTGAGCCACTGAAGAAATTTTAAAATGAGCGCAGAGTGCTGTTAACAGTGAAGGAGGGCATTTGAACAGTTGTTGTAATAGTAATTTCTTAATGTGTTTTTACTATTTTACTTTTGTTGAATGATTTTATTTCTAGGTACTCTCGGATGTTAAAAGTATTATTCTTACATTTAAGAATTAATGTATTTTTTCAGCTACGTTTCAGATATTTCGATGTTAATAAAATTAATTTTTTATAACCTGTTTTTTTTTTTAGACGACTTTATTTATTTTGTTCAGAATTAAATTCCCTACAAGTTTTGTTTAAAATTTTTACTTACTTATTTCCCATATAGTAAAGTTATTGCATGTAAAACATAAGAAAACAGGATTTTCACCATAATTTTTTACATTGTAGCCTAGTTTTCTCAAAAACCACTGCAGATAGAGTTATGAAACCTGTTTTAATCAATTTGTCACACCAAAACCATAAGAAACCATCAAGCTTACCCCTTAATTTGGGTTCCTATAATTTCAGAAAGGCTTTATTTCACTCTTTGCTCAAGAATCACAAAATCTTTCGCCAGCCGTAATTCATTGATTTAGCATTTCCAGACCCATGTTTGTAGAAACTTTTTTCATTATTTTCACAGGTAGAACTTGTCCTGAAATTCTTTCTGTTTCATGGTGACACTCTCTATATGTTTTAGTTTTCAGCATTATAAACCTTTTTTTTTCATTGGTCAGTAGAGTTTCAAATTTTTTATAGGTACTTAATGAAATACTATATAAGCTATTAAACTTCTAAAAAAGCAATAAATTTATAGTCCCAAAAAGTAGTTTACTGCCTACAATGGTTGATGTTTTAAATGGTGGACTGCAGTTTACACAGTCAGAATGTATTTTATTCTCTCTAGAAATAATAGACAATGGAAAATATGCAACTAATTTTAAAATATCAATTTTATTTTCTATACAAAGTGATTTGATGTCATAGACAATATTTTTATATCTGTATAAAACTGTTTATCGTTAAACAAACATTACATGGAGACTTTTTTTTCATCTTTTAAAAGCACATTATTGCTGAAATAATCATTAAAACACAATTAATTCAGCTTAGAATTAATGATGGTAAAGATCTGGTCCACATATTACTCAAAAGTTACAGAGCTAGGAAATTGTTTATATAAAAAATCTATTTGTAGGAAAACTATATTTTCCTAAGTTTTCTTTAAATGTAAATACATCTCTTGCTATCTAAACAAGTTGTTAATAAATTAATATAGAACAGTATACGCTGTTCTAAAGCTTGCTGGTTTAAGGGTCCTTCATTTAGCAAAAAGCAAAAATTATCTCAACACAAATAGTTAAAAATTATTCCATCCCAATCAACCATTTAAGTAATAGATCAGAAAGTAATTGTAATAGACATATTCAAAATAGTCACAATAGTCATCATACAATCTTAATAGCACGCAATTTAGCAGCTTTAGAAAATACTTATAAAACTTGTAAAATTTGGCTCTACAAAATAAAGTGTAACACAAAATTTCATACTGTACATATTCCTTACTTCTTTCTTATACATTATAGCATAGTTATAGTTCTTAAATTTACTGTTCTTAGAACAGCTACTACAAAAAACTTTTAAATTTTGACTATTTAACAAACTTTTGAGAACAAGATAATTTGCAACAAATTATTAAAAATAAAGGAAAAAATTTTAAGAATTTCGAATAAATTTATATAGATTGCTTAAATATAACAATTACCATAATAATTTTCTGAAAACACTACTAAGAACAGAAAAAATAAATACAATAGTAAATAAACTCACTCATATCTTCATAGTATATATATAATTCACATAATTAAAAAAAAAAAATTCAGGCAATAGTATATTTTTAAAATCAGAAATTAAATATTTATTAAACAAAAATTCCATGCCTTATCACTGACCTTTTAAAAAATGTTTTTAGTTGGGGAAACTGTCAATAACTTGCAGACACTTCTTGCTTTGAGAAGTGTTGACTGAAAATTGAATCTTATTTTGTTTTTTAAGAATAGAGAACAGAACGTGTTTTTATTCCACAAAATATCAATTTGTTACACTTTCTGACAAATCTGGGTGGCAAATGCTTACACACTAATATTTTACTTCAGAAGAATCATTATTTTCAGTAAAAATTCTCTTGTTTTCAAGACAAAAAACAAATGAGCAACTCAAAAAAGACTCTTGATACACGCATGCACCTACATGTGTGCAAAAACACCTTTTTCAAAAAGTATATATGCAAAAAGGAAAGTGCTGTTGACATGTAGTACTTGGGTACAGATTTCATTAACTGAACACATTTTTTTACATATTTATACCACAAAAAATGTTTATATATGAGCTGTGTTCAAAACGTAATGAGAATTTTGAAATTTTGCGGGTTGTATTAGTCCGATTCTCAGAATTTTTTCGTTGTTGTATTGGTAAAATGTCTGAAAAGTTCTGTACATTTTTAGCCATATTGGATGTTTAGTTTGTTGTCAGCTGTCAAAAGGATAGTATGTGTTTAGTTACAATCAGCGATATTTTATTTGTATATATAATGGATCAGAGAATTTGTATTAAATTTTGCTATAAGAATGGAATAAAGTGTAATAATGTTTTAAAAATGTTAAATACTGCTTTTGGTGAGTCTGCTATAGTAAAGCAAGGGTTTACAAGTGGTATAAGCATTTCCAAGAAGGTTGTAAAGACACTGAAGATGATGAGCACCCTGGACACCCTAGCAGATCAATAACCAATGAAAACATGGAAAAATTGAAAGAAATGACTATCCATGAAGGCCGAATCACAATCAGAGAAGTCACTGATGATGTTGAGATATCAATTGGCCATTTGTGCAAAGCAATCCGTAAAAATGGCTGGATTTGTGGTGGAACAATTCATGGCTTTTGTACCACAATAATACACCTGCTCACATTTCATTGCTTGTTTGTCAATTTTTAGGCAAAAACAACATTGTTACGATACCTCAGCCACCATATTTGCCAGACATGGTCCCACGTGACTTTTTTCTATTCAAAAAATAAAGAGAATCTTAAATGGCCGTCATTTTACATAGATGAGATTAAAAGCGAATCGCTGAGAGAGCTAAATACTAATCCAAAGACTGAGTTCCAGAAGTGTTTCAGGGATTGGAAAACGCACTGGCATAAGTGTATAATATCTAATAGGGACTATTTTGAAGGGGATAACATTAATGTAGACAAACAAATAAAATTCTTTTATTTATTTATTTAAAAAACAAACATTTTCTTATATATGTTTGTGTGTAATGTAATGTACTAAAAAATGGCAAACCAAAATACTAACAGAAAGCTTTCAGCAACAAGTAAAAAATTACTAACATATTTAATTAACTGTGTACCACTCAAGCACTAAAAAGAGAAATATGCCTAGAAAACTTTGTATTAATAATTTTTAGTAAAATTATACAGATAAACTATAAAAATTGGTGAAGAAAAGTTTTTTTCTGACCTAAAAATCATTTTACAATTAAGGAGATAGATGCAAGAAAGGTGTGATGCTCTTTTTGTGTAAAATTGTTTATTTCTAATTAGTTCATGTCATATAATGTGCACTAAATTTCATTGACATATCCTGAAAATTGATGAATCTTGAGCCTTTAAGAATTTTTTATCATAAGCTCTTTTTACATCAAACTTTGAAAGCAGATTAATATGACTTGTTTTTTTTCTTTCAAGAAGGATATCAGATAACACCAAATTAAGGCACTTTTATGTAAATTACATTCATTATTTTGATGTGATAAATTAAGTAGTACTATGTTGGTACTATTATTTATTTAATTTTAAAAGTAACTGTCATTTATTCATAACTTCCTTTGTGCGTTTGTTTAGTAGTCTAACCAAGACTATATGCAAAACTATAAGTTGCTGTGATTACAAAAGTTAGTGAAAGTGATTATTTATTAAGTGATTCTGAAAGCAGTGATCTTGTAAAAAAATGCTATATCAATGAAGAGAAATGGAAAAGAAACAAACGTGAAGTGAACTGGCAGTCACGGTTAAGTTAAACTAGCAGCATAAGTGAAACTGTTAACAAGAAGTCATTCAACATGTGGATAATGGCTGCACAAAAAATGCAGCAAGCGTGTAGGTTTTAATGATCTAAGTAAAATTTAATATTTTTCATGAACTAGCAAAATTTATTTTTAAACAGTAATTCAGAAAGAAAAGAAAACTGAAAAATTAGACTCCAATAAAAAACAATAATTATTTGTGGAAATACTCACTTTCCATCTTGGAGGAAAGAATTCGAGAGTGTTAATTTATTTTATCTATCTACCCCCCAAATATCAGAAAAAAGGCTACACTATTCAAGAAAAATGTAAAGTAGCGTCCATTAATTTTGGTGATAAAAGAGGAAAGCAAGCCAAATGACCAAATAAAATTTAGCCTCATATATGGTCCACGATTGACAAAGTTTTCATTCCCAATGTAAAGTCCTATTACAGTGCCAGAAAATCTAAAAGGTTGTATTTCTAAAACCCATCTCTTAATATAAAAATGTTATCTGATAAGTTTAAAGAGTACTATAACAAGAAAACTAAAAAGAGATTACAAATAATGTGTGTACCATGCTTTTAAGTATTTTGGATATGCTTCTGACATTTAAAAACCATAAACAAATGTATGAAAATTTTTGTTTTTCAACAGAGAAATAGCTTCAACAAACTCCTGGCAACATTTCCCATAAAACAAATCTAACTCTCAATCAAAACTTATTGTGTGTAGCTAAGTTGTAAAGAAAAAAATTTCTCACTCCAAGGAACTGGGTTCTAAAAAGTTCTAGTTTTGAAATCTGACAATGGCCAAATCTTGGCATTATCAAAGTTAAGTATCAACTTCCACTTCTAAAGTGCTCGTTATGGCTAAATATTTTCAACATGTGTTGCCATAATATTAGCTGTTCTATTATGTAATGCTACTGAAAAACAGCATCAAAAAAAAAAAAGATTCCAAATACAGTGGGACTTTGAGCTTGTTTGACTTTATAGGGTAAAAAATAAAAATGGTCACTGTTCTGAAATTGTGTTTTTGTCTGATAATGTGGGGGAGCAGAATAAGAATATTACAATAGTCTGCTTCTGTGCATTTTGAATTATTTTTTCATAAAAATTACTAACATTTTTCAAATTCATGGGCATAGCTATGGTCAAAATGATTGCAACTTTTGTGTACATACAAAAAGACAGAAAATCATAGAAAACATATACACTGGTGATGAGTAAATATCTCTATTTAGGAAGTTGTTTAATGTTACTGATTGTTCTAAGTTGTTCAAACAATGGGAAGAAGCAATAAAATAATTTAACTTCCAAAACCATTTGCAAAAGGCTACCTATTTTCTATACAATTTTATTTTAGAATGAGTTACACTATTGTTGGCTTGTCTTTGGCTTCTTCAACTTATTGTGGTAACTATGTCATTAAATTTCTTAAAAAAAAGGTGTTTCTATTGATGAAAATTTCTTATTGAATCTGCTCTGTACAAAACAAAATGTATTAAAATATTGTTCTGCACAAAAAGGGTGTCGGCTGACATTTTTAAAATACTTACTATGAAAAAATAAATTTCAATGTTTTAGATTTATGAACACTATTAAACAGATAATTAATCAATTTTTTTTTATTAATATCGTGAATGAACATACAGTACAAAAAATTATGCATATTGCAAAACTTTGGAACTGATTTTCTCAAAAGTCTACTTTCTACTTTCATGACTTACAGCCTTCTTGCATCCATCTCCTCAATTAATGCTATTACTGCTTAATATAAATCAACAATAGTAATACAACATTATTTATGATAAAACTTGAGTTAATGGTCACAGCAGTTTAGCAGCAGAGCTCATAATTTCATAAAAAAAGTCATAAAACTTCACACATTTCATTTTGAAAACCCTTCCACTCATTTATCAAATGTTCATACTCACAAAACCACTTCTTATGTTATATTCAAGATTATACATAAAAATATATTAATCATATTATTGCATACTACGACTAAGATAATCCCTGCATTATTTATATCACATTACTATAGCATTAATCTTATATGTTAACAAAAAATGATTCGATCAAAAACTTTATATGAAAAGGTGGTTTATAAAAGAAATAAAACATAAATGATTGACACTAATATCGTTACACCGATACATTTTCAAAACAACAGATTTTATACACAATAAAATTAATTTCCATAATTATATTACCATTACCATCTTTTTCTTATTACATTTTGATCAGAAAAAAATATATTCCTTGGGAAACTAGGCCTAATATACATTTCACACACTGTTTACAACCAATCAGCTAATACAGAAGTACACTGCATCCCAGTACTAAATAACAATATTGAATCACACAATATCACGTTTGTAAAGTTGTACCACTTTTGCTATACAAATAAATTACATGACTTGAATTTTTAAAAATACAGTATTCAGTAAAGTACTAATCTACAAATCTTACACATAATGAATAAGTAGGTGAAATATATTCAAAATGAAGTAACATGCTAACTACTACACGGTTCTATAACAAAATATTGTGAGCATTAAGTAAACAAGAATATTGGTCACTGATAATTTTTTTTTATTTATAGTTTTCTATTTTTAGGTGAGGATTTACAATCACATACCAACCCATAATATAATACATCAATCATTTACAGTTTCAGTAAATGAACAACAGAGAATAAAAATGGCTTAAGCTGTTGAACATTATTGCTCAATTATGTACGTTCTACCATTCTAACCAGATTTTTTTCAACCTACCATAATTTATTACCAATTTCTAATAAATAAATAAGTTTTAAAATGTTGCAAAAATGAATACAATGAAGTTTTGTTTAGCAAAGGTAATTGCAGTAGAAACGATTACATAATACTGGAAGAACTAATCAAACTTCAAACATGAAAAATATTGATATAGAAAGAGATAAGAACAATACAAAATGCTGTAATATTTTAAAATCTGCTAATAGTCTTATTTTTTATACTTTCTAACTATTTGGAAATGAATTAAAGCAATAAGAAACTGATGAATGGGAGAGGGAAGGATTAAATTCCTAGTCACAAATTACCCCAAAATGATAAAGGTGCTTTTAAGACCTTTAAATCTGCAGAAAATA
Organism: Lycorma delicatula; assembly: GCF_047948215.1. NCBI lineage: Eukaryota > Metazoa > Arthropoda > Insecta > Hemiptera > Fulgoridae > Lycorma > Lycorma delicatula. The sequence goes on from NC_134455.1 coordinate 30,832,020, forward strand.
TCATAATATTGAGAGAAAACCTTCTGTCACTGCACAGTTTTGGATTAGCTTAACCCTTCATCATGACGTTCCTTGTTAATACCCAAAGCATGAACAATAAATGTTAGTTCATGAATCATTCGCTGGGTCTCGGTAATTGCCAGTCTACATACCTTTTATATTAAGAAGGCATAGTAACAGCTTATTGTGTAAAAATTGTTTTTTTAGTTTTTGTGTTTGTGGTTATTCCAAAGCTAACTGCAATTTAAAAAATATAACTGATATTTGATATGTTTTAAAATTAGTGTGAACTGTTTGTTTTCTAATTATTTTAGTTTATCGTCAGATATTTGCTGAAAAGTATTTGTACCTTGTGAGACCCACTGTGCAGTACGTACTCGATTTTTAGCTGACATTATGTTTGATTATTTACAAAACTAACTGGTTGCGTGCATTTACATTTACAGCATGTTTTCTGCTGTCATTCTGAGATTTATTCATAATTTTTGTTTTTTGAATTTTATGTATTTCATTTATTCTACATTTCTTAAACTAGTTCTGTTGTAAAATATTAAAAATATCAATAGATTTCTGTCAGATGAAGACATTATTGCCATGGTAAACATACCTTTGGCAACAACATGGATAGTGATGATGAACTTTATATCTTTGATAACAAATTTGATAGTGAAGATAATCTGATACCCAGTTAACTCCACTTCCTACCTATATACTGCCAATATCAGAATCAGAAATTTTAGCCTCAGTACCTGTAACTAACTTGGAAAGATGTGATCACCATCAATCAGAATTGATTGGCACCTGCCAGTGAGCCAAATTATTTAGAATGAGTTGTATGAAGGAAACAGAAAAGATACAAAATGAAAATTACATGCTACAGAGCAGCCTACCAATGGACAAGATGTAACAGACTCTACCAAACCACCAAGTATTATAAAATTTAGAAATGTTATTTGGAAGAAAAACAAAATGGAAAAGCAAAAAGGGGATTTTGAATTCTCTGGGACAAGTACTTTACCAACACAAATATTTAATTTTCTAACATCCTGGCAATTTTTAATTTTTTTTAGTGAATTATTAGAGCATATTTTTAATGAGACTTGTAAAAGTACAGTGTACAATTAGATGTTAATAAACCTTTTTATCTTGCAACAAATGAAAAAGTTGCTGTGAGACTTAAAAAGCTTCTAGGTATTTATATTATGATGCCATTAATTAATATTCCTAACTGCAAAAGTTACTGGAAGTTCTTGGAAATAGAGCAATAATTGAAACTACAGGTGGTTTTTTAGTCCTGTTACCCAATTGTTAAATTTTTTTCTAAGAAAGGGAAATTTTGTTTTGTGACACAAAGTTGATAGCGCTACTCAACCGGTACAGATACGGCAGTGCGAGTTGATTCTCCTTGAGCTGTGTAAACTTTTGTGCAGTTTCCGGTCGTGTTACAAACAGAATGTCTTTTAACATAGAATGAGTTTTCATTCTTGAACAATATTTTGCTATGAAATTGTACGCGAGTGTAAAAGAATCATTTCAAATTAAATTTGTTGGTGTTCCTTTGCCAGAAAAAAAAACCATTTCTAGGCTAGCAAACCGATTTCGAGAGACAGGTAGTGTTTGCGACAGAAAATATAGTGGTCGGCCAACTCGCTTGACAGATGACGTTTTAGAGAATGTGAAAACAAGACTGCTCAATTCTACATGGAAAAGTTTACGAAAACTTTCCATGCAAGTTGGTTTGTCATATTCAAGTGTTCAGAAAGCTGCTAAAAAATTGAAATTATATCCGTATAGTGTACGATTAGTTGCAAGAGCTTCAGCCTCCAGATTTAAATAAGCGATTGCAATATTGCCGTTGGTTTAGGTCTCTCGTAAATGATAACGGAATCAAATTTTTAAACACAGTGGTCTTTAGTGAAGCTTGGATCCATCTTGATGGTTATATGAACAGTTAAAACTGTCGAATTTGGGCAGTTGAAAATCCTAACGCTTTACAAGATAAATCTTTGCATCCTGAAAAAATTGGTGTGTGATGTGGGATATCTCATCATCGTATAGTTGGACCCATATTCTAAGAACAGACAGTAAATGGTGAAGTATACAGGAATATTGTGCACCAATTTGTATCCCTCCTGGAACCTCAAGAACAGTATTGCTGGTTTCAGCAAGACAGCACTACATGCCACATGTCTTGAGAAACCATGGATTTTCTGCAAGAGTTCTTTGATGATCGAATAATAAGCAAGGGCTTATGGCCTCCAAGGTCCCCAGACCTCACATCTCCTGACTACTTTTTGTGGGGCTATAAAAAGTCCGAGGCCTTCAAAAACAATCCTCAGACTACTGATGAACTTAAGAGTCAATATTACAGACTTAATCACAAATATTTCCAATGCAACTCTTAAAAAGGTTTCTGCTAATATGCTGAAAAGAGTCCGTGCGTGTATAACCGCAAGGGGCGGGCATTTTGAGCATATTCTTTAACAATTATGTAAGTAATAGCTTTTTATTAAATCTCTTTTGTAAGTAACAAATACATTTTTTATTTCACCTAAATTTCCCTTTCTTAAATTACATTTAAAATTGGGTAATAGGACTAAAAAATCACTCTGTATAACTGTAATGTTTTAAAGTTCAACAAATACTTAACTTCAATGATGATGATTTTAGGCATGATGAGACTTCATAAATTAAGGCCATATATGAATTCTATTAATGAGAGGTTTGCTTTGGTACCTCTTGAAAAGTCACTTGTTATCAAAGAGCAAATGTGTGCTACAAATGTGAGTCATTTTCTAAAAGAATTTATGCCTGCAAAGCCAAACAGATTGGAATACAAACTTTCTGTTTTTTCTGGAGTAAGTGGTTTTGCAAACAATGTAAAAGTATACACTGGGTTAAAAAATGATCCTCAGCTTAGAGCTTAAGTGAGAGAATGATAGGACCATGAACAAATATAGTTGTAAGACACTCTCAAATGATTTCGAGCAGCTGTCACTAAAAGCTATAATTTGATAAATATTAAATAACTATTTCTCTTTTAGTGGAACTGGAAAAGAGGCAGGTCCATGGTCTGGGTATCTTTCACAGAAATCGATTTCCTGGCAATAAACTTCATAATGAAAAGGATATGAACAAAATGCCTTGTGGGTACTCTGAAGAGAGCACTACCACAATTGAAGGAGTAGAGGTATCAGCAGTAGGCTGGATAGATAACAGAACTTTGGCCTCAAAATCTGTAGAAGAACCTAAAACATCAGTAAAATGGTATGATAGGAAAGAATACAAAATAATTAATGCCAAATGTCCCCAAATACAGAGTGTCCTGTATAAAACGCAACCCATCAATCACTCATCCATGAAGGGAGTCAAGCTTACTCCCTTACACGTTACTGAAATGGACTCGTCCAACATCTGAACATCGCGGCAACGCAGTAGAACACTACCGATAGTAACAACAATGCAATCATAACGTTCAGTGTATTGCTAGAGAAAAGATGGTGTTTTCGCTAGATGAACGTGTTTTCATTGTTGAGTCGTACTTCAGTATGAAATCAGTGGTTGCACTGCAAGATTTGTTTCGCCATAAGTACCCAGATAAACCAGCTCATACCAAAACATCAGTATTAAGGTTAGTTACAAAATTTAGAGAGACTGGTTCTGTTAATAAAAAGGTACACAAAAGATCGGCGTCAGTGTTGAATACAGATACAGTCACTGAAATCAAAGACCGATTACTCGCCTCGCCAAATAAATCGATCAGACGTTTGTCTGCTGAAATTAATTTGTCTAAATCAACTGTTCATCGGGCGACCAAACAATTACAATTACGACCTTATCGCATTCAAACGGTTCATCGACTTCTTGAGCCCGACAAAGAAAAACGACTACAATATTGTCAATGGTTCCGTCGATTTCTGCGTGAGGGAATTAATGTTATCGATTCGTTATTTTTCACAAATGAAGCATGGTTTAATTTGGATGGCTACGTAAACAGCCAAAACAGTAGAATTTGGAGTGCTGAAAATCCCCATGTTTATCACGAAAAACAATTACACCCGCAGAAGTTGGGCGTATGGTGCGCGATATCGCGGAAGAAAATAATCGGTCCTATTTTTTTCGAGTTCACTATTAATGCAAAACGATATCAGGATATTTTATTTCAGTTCATTGCACTTTTGGAAGAGGAAGACAGACACTGCTGGCTACAACATGACGGTGCGACATTGCACTATGCAGGTTCAACTTCTGATTTCGTTGAGAAATTCTTTGGTAATCGTGTTATTGGTCGAGGCTTGTGGCCACCAAGATCTCCAGATTTGACTGCGGCGGATTTTTTTCTATGGGGTTACCTCAAAGAAAAAGCCTACAGCAACAAACCACGAAAACTTGAAAGTCAATTTTGAACAAGCTGTATTAAATATCCAGCCAAACAAACTTTGAAAAAAGTTGCAAGAAACGCTGTAAAAAGAATTGAAGCTTGTATTCAAGAAGATGGCGGCCACTTCCAACATTTACTCTAAATGTAAGGTAATGAATGGTAACAATAAAAATTACATTTACATTTACACATGCCTTTTTATTATTTCAATACCTACCAATACAAGGTTGGGTTGTGTTTTATATGGGACACCCTGTAGTTACTGTATACAATAGATACATGGGAGGAACTAACTGATTTATTGGACAGCATGACGGGTAGGTATAGGAATATTTTAAGAAACAGAAAATTACATTTTAGATTGTTTTACCATTAACTAGAATTAGTAACTGTAAATTCCTGGTTGCTGAATAAAAGAAATTGTTCAGGAGGTGAAAATGCTAAATTGGGACTTGCCCAATTTAGCTACACCAGGAATTAGTGTAGCTTTATTCAAGTATGTGCAATCCATCATTACATGAAGAAGCTGGCCACAAAATGAAGTTGAAGAAGAGCTAAAACTAAAAAAGAAAAAAGATCCAGCACCTATAACACCACAAAGAGACATGACTGTATCACACTGACCCCCCCTTCTTTTGTGAAACAAATCACGTGTTTCAAATTAACAAGATGTGATGCTAAAACATTTTCTAGATATATTAAAATTAATGTCCACTTGTGTCACCACCATAAAAAAGACTGTTTTTTAACATATCATAATAATTAAAATCACAATACATGAAGACAATTTTGTTTGGGAACATATATTTTTACAACTTTATACAAAATAGTTACAATTGTTATTAACATATAATTTTTTTTTTGTTTAGTATTAATAATTTTTAGGAGATAATGCAGCATTTTATTAGTAAGCATTTGTGTTATATGTATGTGATAAATTATGAGTGAATAAAAAAAAAAATTAACAAGTACATATGATGTTGAGCTAACATATTATTATCATCCTATCCACAGTGCCCCAGTGAGACACAAACCAATTTTTGGACCGTGGAAAAATTTTTTAAACAATTTTTCTATTGTTTGGTATGCATTCTGCATGTAATATAATTTTTCATCCGAAATGATCATCCTATTTTACTATCTTGATACACTCTTAATCACTATACTTGCCGTTATAATTTAATACCTAACACAAGAAATACTTCCACCTTTGGAGCAAAGGCCCTTGTTGGTGGTAGAAGGGCTATACTTAAATGATCCTGAAGAATGACAGCAGTAGGTTCACAACTGGTAGAGGCCTCCTAAGCCAGATAGATCAAAGGTCCCCTTCGATCTTATGGTTAGGAGTACTCTGGTTCACAAAAATCTCTGTTCCCAAGCTGATATGGCTTCATTACAGCATTTATTCTGTATAAAGAATGGCTAAAAAAAGTTTGAGGCAACTGATATAACCGGAAGATAACAGATTTTTATATGTTCCAGTAGGAAACAGAAGAGAATGGAGTTGAACATGTTGCAAGGGTAAAAGTCCTAGAACATGATGCCTTAGGGTAAATAAATGTATCAAAATTGCATTTAGCATATTTTTTAAACTTCAAACACAACTCATTGCATAGTACATAACTATACAACCATAGTGAATTGAATTAAAATAGGAGTCCATATAAAAGGAATATTTTTCAAATACTAGTCAATAAACATTCCTTTTCAAAATTCTTAAATATCACTGAAAAACACTAGTTTTCTGCCGATTAGGTAGTTAATGGGAGTCTTTTGATAAACAAAAATTAGTTTGCCTTTTCTATAACACATTAAAAAAGTATTTTGATAAACATTCTATTCCGAGGCTTACTGAGAGCCTAAACAATACTACAGAAAAATACAAAAATATATAAGCAATTAAGTTATAATAAAACATATTGTCTTTTATATAAGTTTCTATGAGCAGGAAACAAACATTTGTTTAGCCTTTATGTATGTCATTTTTATGTAAATTTTGCTTTTGTTTTTAATCCAAGCAAAAAATCTTATTTTGTTTCTTTCAGCAATTCACCCCTTATAGATTTTGTGATTTCAATATAAACTGGAAAACTTAAAATGAATTGAAAACACAGCAAAAGCAATGGAAATTAAAGAGTTCATTTGCAAACTTTAATAAAATGAAGCAAATTTATTCTTTACTTAACACTGTATTTTATTCTAATTTAGAAATAAAGACTAAGTAAATCTTTATTACACTATAAAACTAAATCAATAAATTAATAATCGATATCATTAAAATTTATCAGTACCTTTAGGCAGTTTAGCTGAAATTCAGTTTTACAGTTTAAAACTACTTAGTCTTACTTAGATTTACTTAGTCTTTATTTCTAAACTGCCTAAAGGTACTGATAAATTTTAATGACATCAATATCAATTATTAATTTTATGATATTCTCTTTATCCTAACCCAGTTTATTGGTAATAGAATACGCAATTATAAATTTTAAAGAACAAAGCTCTAGTTGAGATGGTAGCAGTGATAAATGAAAAGGAAATTCATTCTGATCATTTATGGTAAAAGCAATATTAAGACTACAAGCAAGCTGGTAGATAGCTAATCTATCATCTTAAGATCTACCATCACAAAATGACTTTCATAAAAGTATCTATGTGAGCAATCAAAAGAGGCCACTTTCTGAAAAAAAAGTTTTATATATTTCTTTTTGGAGACCCAGTAACTGCAGCAGCACTTATGGGAGCAGTATAAAAAAAATGTGACCCAAAGTAATACTCCTTATACATACAATAAAACATATGCTTTTTAAAATAAACATATGTTTAATATAGCAAGTGATTTTATACATAATTATATTTTTTTTAAAACTTAACAAATAATTAAATACTAAATAAAGTTAATAATATTAAAGAATTTATAACATTTCAGTCCAGCTAAAATGTTTCAACATAAACATTAAATTTCTATCAAAAATTTAATACACTCCATTACTGATTTTTCATTCAGTTAATTTATAATAGGTAAACTGAATTCATAACTTCAGTCAATAAATATAATTTACACTTATTTCCAATAAAGAAAAAATAAATCATGTAAAATAATAATTCAAATACAGTAACTGTATTTAGTGCTGGAAAAGAAAAACTAGTAATTCATGGAACCTTCGTTCACAGATGACAATTGTAAATACCAACTTGTCAAATTACTAAAAAAAATTTTGAAGACAGAGCAAATTGAGACAAATATAATTTGTTTGTATTATTTTATTTTTCAGTTAAGATTAACAATAAGTACTGAACATAAAGCAATTATAATCATGAAATTATAAGCAAAAACATTCTGTTTAGAAAACTAACTAAATCTCAGAAGATGTAATATTAAAATAAAAAACTTTCAAAAACTAAGGATTTCTTTGTGGTTTCTTGATAACCAATTAACATTGTTGTTGAGACTTACATCAGTACTGAGCAGAATGCTGATTAACTATTTAAAAAAATATTAATTATTGTTTGATATGCTTGATACATTTGCAGATATTTATGCTGATGTAGAAAACCTGAGATTTTTATTTTATTTTATTTAAAATCTACTCTAAAAGTTGTTTATTAAAATCCCTAATCTTTAATACAGGATAATTTTAATTAGTACTGAATGTACACACGACTACGGTCTGTACTTTATACACTCTATAAGGCGTCCCTTGTAAATATTTTAAGAACAGCAGATGGCTTACAGGCAGAAGGTAAGTTTAATTCATCATTCAGTACTGAATTTTAAATTCACAAAAAATGATTAGGCTACTTTAGTCCAAAATATTTCAGTAATTTATGCTAAATGACTCAATTATGGAAGTTTCATATATTGTCCGTGTAAGATTGCTGATGGACAAAATATGGCATTCTTTGACTCACAAGTTTAATCAACTGTACAAATATAATAAAACTATTACCATTATTATAATCAGAAAGATAAAATAATGCATTCTAGATAAAATGTTTTCTAGATTTTTTCACAAAAATACCAAATAAATAACTTTTAAAACTGCACGAGGAAATACTAATTTTTTTGGCAAAAAAAAAATTCATGCCATGTTAATAAATCTATTAATTAACAGTAGAATTTCAAAAAATTAAAATTTAATAACTTTTATTTTACCCTAAAAATATAATAGTTTTAAATTTAGTGTAGTAGTACAGGCTGGTAACAAATTGGTAAGAAAAAGAGTAACTGATGAAATACAAGTATGGTTGTATGAATGAAAAAGTAGATACATTTAATTCTTAAAACATTTGCTATTTATCCTCTAAACAAATGGCAATGTTACATTATATGACAATCTTTATTGGAGTGCTATTCATTAGTAAACAATTAACACTTAAAATTATCTGATTAAAAAAATATACAGAATTAGTTACTTATTAAAAAAAAAAAAAAAAGGGTAACATATACCTATGACCAGTTAAATAAATACAAACAACAAAATATTCATTAATGATAAAAAATTTTAAAATTTTATGCCAGTAGGCCTAATGGTTTATATTCTATATATTAAAAAAACACAAAAATAGGAACAAAATAGTCTCCATTCTGTTTGATCTGATTATTAATCATTATAAATGTAGTAACATATTTTTAAAAACATAAGATCTAAATGAGATTTGCTATATAAATGCAAATTTAAAAAAAAAGCTATCATAATCTTTAATATATATTTTTTTTTAAATATTAAAAAAAAAAAGTTAAAACATTGTGCTTCCTGTGTTTTGTCTTGATAACTTATTTTTTCAAATTCTTATTAATTATTACATGATTTTCAATCATTATGTAACAATACAATTTAATTTTTTGAGAATATTCAGTGTTAAAAGAATGATAAATAAGTTTGAAACGTAAATTTACCTGGAGATCATTTCAGTTATTATTATTAGTAAAAATGAAGGAAGGAACAAATTTTCCTTTTATTCCAATTTGCTTTAAAATATTGGCCTCAAGACTACTTTTTGAAAGAAAAACAAGCCTAAAAAATCAATTCCTTACAACATATGACAGGTTAGACACACATTTGTCAATACTATTATAATAAAGTGAAAGTTCATTTGTTGCTCAGGGAAAATAAGAATAATGAACAGATTTCATAAATATCTTTCTTAGTTTAAAGCGGACTTCTTCCTGAATAAAATAGGCTTAAGGACCAGCAAAACTATACCACTGTCACTGCTTTTTCATTTTTAGCCAATAACAACTCTCAACCCTAAAGTATTCCCATACACTACCATTTCACCTGATTTCATCCTTTTACACTGTATTGTGAGATTGTTCTAATGCACAGATTATCCAAAAGGGTTTATGTTCAGATTCCATTCTTGGTTACAAATGGATAATGTTAACTTTTATCATTAAAACTATTAATAAAACATGTTTTCACATTTTTAAATAAAAAGCATTTTATAAAACGATAAAACATTTCAGATACCATTTGACATTTTATTTTTTCACAGTGCTTCATTTAATAGAATGTAAATCCATATTTAAAAAAAGTACAAACAAAAAAAGGGTTTTCGAGCATTAGTATATATAGAATATTTAGACTGGTACCCCAAATCTACATTAAGGTTAAGAAGAATGTATCTACACAACAATATAAAATTTAACATCAACAAAGTATTATCAGTTCCAGTAACTGTAAATATACAAATATTCTTAACAGCATGAAACTATTTTTGAACTGAACTAGTTCTGTACAAGTAGAACCTGTAGGAAATAGATCCATTTCTTTATTGCTAATATGTTTAAAAAAATTACTTCATGAACAAGATTTGAGAAAAATAAACTATTAGACATCTACCCTTTCTTCTACATTGACTTGTAATAACTTTGAAGCTTGTCCCACCCCTTTCCTGCTTCGCAGGAAAAAACTTTGCAACTGTCAATATCTTTAGTTTTTGAAATTAGAATTTTAAAATAAAATTTTAAACAATATAGTAATTTAAAGTTTAAGTGAATGTATGGTACAATCCAAGCTTTTTGATGTATCCACTTTTATTAACATAAACCTTAGTCTGTACTAGAAAGTTGATCAAAAGTAATGAGCATTATGCCCAGTTTCTTTCTTATTCAGCGACACATACTTTACCCATCAATAACTGCAGGCAGTAATAGTCATGTAAAGTAGATAGAAAATAATAATAATCCTGTAAGTTCTTACAAGCATTAGGTGGTCAGAGGGAAAATACTACATAAAACCATTATGGTATAACTGATTTCTTATCCTGTTATCCAAAATGACCTTATCACAATCTGTGAATCTAATGTCACTTGAAGGTTCAATATAAAAGTTTATTGAAATCATCTCAAACAAAATTAACTTTACTAAACAAAGAACAGGAAGCAAAAATAAATATCTAATGTAATAAATAACATACTACAAAGCAATCAGTAAATGTTTTTTTTTTAACAGTACCAAAACAATACTGAGTGTAAAGCTACATCACAAAATATTACAATGATTAAAAATCAAAAATGGAGAAATTCAGAATCCTATTAAATTTTTAAATGGCTGTAATTATTGTGATGTTTTATTAACAATTCATAAATGAGTATGATCTAAGGCAGGTATTTGTACTCAATTGTTTTGTACTTCACAAAAAACCAAAATATAAATTAATTTTTATATTACAAAAAAACATACTCAAAACCCTTTTTATAAATCTAAAATCAATAAAAGATATTACTATTTCAATTTTAATTTGTTAAATAATGCATAATCCAACCTTATTTCTTAACAGAAATAGAATCTTTTTCTTTAGCCATACACAATTTATGAGATTTACATTTATCATGATGGTTGACAATCTCTAATCTAAAGTTGCAGTTTCCTTCTACAAATGAAGTCCTTATTTCTGGCACAGCATTACTCCATTTTCTGCAATACTTACAAAACATCATATTTTGTTCTTCATCATACTGCAACCAGATAAAAGTCTCCAACCAACCAGGTCTAAATCGGCCACCCTTTTTTGGAGCAGTAGATGTATTTGAGAGTGTACTTGGGGGTGTCGATTGGATAACAGATATTTCATGGCCGCTTAAAGGTTTAGTATCTCTGTGAGGTCTGTCTGAAATAGCTTGAAGTTGTGATGAAAAAGTACCTATTTGTGGTGGCATCAATCTAGGTAATTCCACCTTTTGAGTGGTGAGGTATCGTCGTAGAGCTGCTTGCGTCTGCAAATATCCCGGTCCTATTTCGTCCCGTCCAGCAAACATTTTAACATTTGACTCTCTCCCTTGAGCGAGAATGCCAGTCTGTCAACAGAGAACCAAATAATATGTCATTGTCAGCCTGGTCTCCAACACTCTGCTCTTCTTCTACCGGTTTTCAAAATTCCAATTAATTTTAAATAAACAAATGGGTATACTCGTAGTCAAATATTATTTGTCTTACAATTTAAATTCTTCCACTACTCAAAACAGACACCCCCACAACACTCTCAATACAAATGTTATCATTTTAAATAAAGCACCATTAAAATTAATTTTTGAAACAACTTTTAATGAAAAAAATATGAAAGAATTTAAATTGAAATACTTTTAAAATAACACTAAAAAAAATCCAGTCTTTAACTTATTTTTAAGAGTAGGTACTGTTTTTCATTCATCATCATTTTTTTTTTTTTGTTTTTTAATAAAACATAAATGTTTGAAATTTTAAATATTCTTTTAACTGACTCCTTATTTGAAAAAAGCTAATACAAACAAAACTTAAATATTTATTCACTGAACTATTTTTATTTATCAAAAATTAAGAGGTAATATTGCACTGTTCTCTTAATTCTTTATATTGTTAACTTAATTTTAAATAATTAACTCCTATCAATAATTAACTGTCATTTAAACTACGAAAGGTAATCATAAAGTAGAGATGCAAGGCTAAGAGAAAAGTAACAGTTATTAGAAGGGCTACTGCAATGGTCTGCTGGAGTCAGCATCATATGTATAGCCTACCAGGACTAAGTTCCAATAATTTTGTTCTACAGAGTACTTAATCAAGTCACAACAATCCTAAATTTCACCAAGTGCATGGTACTTAAGTCGCTTGAATTGTTTGTGCATAAGGAGAAACTGGTGAAGATGTCTACTGCCAATTTTTGTTTGTTTGTTATGAAAATGTTATTAATAAGCAAAATATGACAATATGTCATGAATTTCAAGCAAAAACAAGGAATCTTCATGACTGAGAAGGAACAGAAATCTCTCCACTGCCAACAATAAAATCATTCAAAAAACCAAGGAAAGAAATTATAAGCATAGATGTTTATTGATCACTGAACTTCAAGAACAATAATGTCCACTTGCATCAATAATTGTTCTTTGTGAAATATTCAAAGAAATATTGTGTTATCAGCTGCTGGTATTAAGATACTGAAAGGGTTAATAGGCAATCACAAAAGATCAAGTGGCTGTGGGATAAACATTACTTGTATGTTATAAAGATTAAGATAACTTTCTGGATTGCACGATAACCAGAGCAGTATGTCCCCTGACAACAAGCAAAAATCAATGCAATGACACCATAAATATTTATAAAAAATTCAGAATATGAATATGAAAAAAAGAATCACAGCAACGTCTTCTAGGACAAGAAGGACCTTTCATCAACTTTCTGACTCTCAGAATTACCATAAATGCAGATTCTCATGGTGAATCTGAAAAAAATCAGTGTTAGATGGTAATCTAACAATATTGTTTCCAGGGACCAAATGCAAGGATTTTTTGACATGTAAAAAAGGAACTTAGGATTTTCTCTACTGCCCAACAATAACCATTTGTAAATTCCTTATGTCTCACAGTAGTTCTTTCACACAGTCCAAACTTTGCAACAAGTGACTATCACCTGTTTAAAAGATTGAGAGCATTTATTAGCTGGAAAAATTCTAATGTGGAAGGGATTAATGGGGCAATAATGTTAAATTAGCAGGCAAGATACTTGTATCGAATTAAAAATAAGAAACTCATTCCCAGGCTCACCAAATTAAGGCACATGAGGACTATTTTAAGTTATTAATTAAATATGTTCAAAAGGTATAACTCAATACCTCAACACCCTTTCACCAATCCCATAAAAAATGCTTTAATTATATTTTCTGATTTTTATAGCTTTAATTTCTAAAAAAAACTTCTGAAATCTATAATATAGGAAAATACAATAAGAAACAATTCATAATATAATGTACTGCAGAATATCATTTCACATGTTTAGTATTTTATTTTAACAAACAGTGCAATTAATTATGAAACAAAAAAAAATTATTTATCCTTAAAAATCAACATTTAATCAAAAGGCATTATCAGTTTTTTTTATTTCCTTTTTTTATATTGAAATACAATAGTAAGTTAAAAAAATTATATTTTAATCTGCATTAAAATAATTAACATTCATTCACGTATGAAAGAGTTCATTAATCAACTATACTTCAGAATAATATCCCCTTTATGTTTTTATTGGTTGTACAATATAAACAACTATACCTAAGAAGTCTGTGAAAACACAAATACAGTACATAAGGATTAAATACATTTAAATACAATCCTAATAAAATATCTCAGTCTCAAGTAAACTGATAATACCCTATTAGGAGTAATTATATTGGGTCAAACCAAGAAGAGCAGAGAATAGAAAAAGTGCAACATAATTATAAATAATTTTTCCAGTAAAAATTGATCAAATTTTATTTTTTTTTATATAGAGTGAAAAATTTATCTGTGCATCATTCATAGATAAAACCCTTAAGTTATCCCTCGGTTAACATAGGAAACTGGGAAAAAGGAAAATAAAATAACAAAAGTAGAATTAGAAAATAATATAAATTACAAAAGTAATGTGGATGAGTGTAAAGAGATGTAAACCAAGCAATATAAATACTATCCTACCAACTAAGACAATAATAATACAAGCTATTTAAAAATCAATAAAATATCTCAATATAACAAACATCATAAAACTAAAAAAAAATCCCTAAAAATAAATATATTTCAATTCTTTTATTTTGACTTTAACAATGTCACATTTAAAAAAATCAACTACTTCCAACCTATGAAACACTAATTCCTAATCACCTACTCTCTATTTTGTAATTGTTCTACTTCTTAATTTGGTACCATCTTTAGAAGAATTTAAAATATTACTTTTTTTTTTTAAGTAGGCTTTTTTTAAAAACTAATCATATTTACATTTTCTTGTCTTTTTCTTGTCTTATTTAAAGTAAAGATAGGCCTACAAAAATGCTGCTGGTATGATAAAATGTATTTATAAGAAATCTACATCCTGATAAAAACAAAAAAGTGTAGAGAATAACATAAACAAACTGCAACTGATTGTAAGTTAAGATTTTCTGGAATGAAGAACTACGTTTTACATTTTTAATTAATCTAAATTTTTACACATTATACTAATTAATTATTAAGCAATAAAAGAATTTATATATGCAGTAGCTTGGAAATTAATCCAAATATGGGAATTTTTTCTTTATTTCTATGTTGTGGCTACACTGTTTGACCAAACTTATTCTTTAAGTTGCCATTGTAATTTAAAATTGTTTGGTTATTTAGCAATTTTCATGTTTTTATAATGTTTTGTGAAAGTTTATTTTATTTTTTATTACAAAATCAAATTTTCATATTTTTTGTTCTGTGGGTCTTGAATTTATATAATAATGGACGTTAACTCCAAGAAAACATTCAAAAACTGTACCTTTCTTAGCGACCCAGTATGACACAATGATAAATAGCTTCTGAGTGTAGTGTTTGATTAAAGTCAGTGAATGCTATTTTAAAATAATTTAAAGAAACTGGTTCTTTTTCAACTCAAAAGAAAAGCAAATGTGGCTATAAAAGAAAAGCTACTCTAAAATAAGTTCAGTTATTAATGAGAAAAAGTAAACTTAATCTAAAATTATCAGTTGTGGACTTAAATCATAAATTAGCAGCCAGTGGAACAGATTTATATATGACAACTGTTACACGCAGACTTCTAGCAGCTGGAAAGAAAGCTTCCAGCTAAAAAACAGCTTTTAAAACCAGCAATGTGCAAAAAAACACCCTTGTGGGCCAAAGCACATGCTAACTGGATCAAAGAGACTGAAAAAATCTTATGTTTTCCAACAGAATCACTTTTTTATGTTTAGTGGCAAAGGGTTCCATACGTTAGAAAAGCATCAAATGAAAACATATCACCAGACTCATATACAAAATCAGTTAAACATCTCCAGAAAATCATTTTTTGGGGTTATTTCACATTTGAAGATCCTTGTTCATTGCTTAAATCAGATGGTATGTTAGTCCAGGTGGTATCTGTTTTAAAATGGGCATACTCTTTGCTTTAATGTCTCCAGAATATCATCAGAAGTGATTATTTCGTTATGCACCAGTTAAAGAAGGTAAGTTTAAAAAAAAAATTCATTTATTCTTTTATTTTCTTAGATAACTGTGCATTTTAGAGAAAAGATCAGAAAAAAACTTTTTATTATTAAATTTTACACGCAATATCATTGGTTGCAAATCGAAAAATATGATTTATTGATACAAAAATATCAAAACTGTCAAAAAAAAAAAAACAAGATTTTTGGAGTTTTTCGAAGGCTTATATTATACATAGGACCTTCAGACTGCCTCAAAGAACTTTTTGATATGATAAAGCAACACCACAAATTTCAACAAAATCAGTCAGTTTTTGCACAATAATTTTGCAAAATAGATTTTTAAAAAAGTGATTTTTCCAAATAGGGTAGAGCCTGAAATAAATAAAGTCTCTAGATAATTGAAAATTTAATCACATATAAAAGAGCAATCAAACTTTCAAATACACTTTCAAAAATTTGAATTGGTTAATTAGGGCAGCCCAGCAAATATTTCAAACATACTTACAATTTTAACAAACAAAATTGTTTTTTTTCTTTTTTTTTAAATCGAAGTCTTGTAAACTAAAAAGTTCAAAATCATATTGGCAAACACAAATTATTACTAAATATCAGACTATTAATTTATCAATAGTAAATTTATTCCTTAGTTACACAATGGCCATCAACTTTGATCACTTATATCTCGGGATATAATTAACAAATCAAAACCTTTTTTGTTTTAAAGAAGCATCTTTGTGAGAACTTTTAAGCTGTGCTTTATAAAATTAATTTAGATAAAATTCACAATCATATTCAATCTGTTTAAAAGTAAAAAAATGCAAGTATAATTGAAACATTTCCTAGACTCTCCTAATTAACTAATATAAATTTTTCAAAATGCATTTGAAAGTTTAAGTGCTCTTTTATATGTGATTAAATATTCAAGTATCAAGAGTTTATTCAGATTCTACACAATTTGGAAAAATTGCATTTTTTTTTTAATCTGGATTGCAAAATTATTGTGCAAAAACTGTTTAACCAATTTTGTTGAAATTTTTTGTACTGCTTTATCATATTAAAAATTTATTTGAGGCAAAATCTGAAAGTCCTATGAATAAATATTTTTAAAAAAATCTTCTTTTTTGCATTTTTTGACAGTTATTGCTATTTTTGCATCAATAATAACATATTTTTTCAATTCGCAACCAATGGTGGTATTATGTGTAAACTTAATAACAAAACTTTTATCCCTCTCTTAACTTTTCCTAAAATGAACAGTTATAGAGTTATCTAAGGAAATAGGAGAAAGAAATAGATATTTTAGCGATTTTTTACATTTTGTTTAATAAAAATTTTTAGCACACCTTTTTCAACTAGCGTGTAACAAAATAATCATTTCTGATGATATTCTAGGGGCATTACAGCAAAAATTAGCGATCATATAGAAAAAGGCCACCCCAAAATAGATACCACCTGAACTGTTAAAAAGTGATGGATGTATCAAGATTCTGAAGGAAAGAGTCATGACACAATTTTAAAAGCAAATTCCCACAAGGCCACAGTGTTCCAACAAGATTTGGTGCTATGCCATTCTGCCAAAAAAGTAAAAAAACATTTGCTCCCATGGACAGGCAATGCTCCCAATCCCCAGACTTAGACCCAATTGAAAATCTTTGTGTAATAGTAAAAAATGTACCACAAAATTTGACCTCATTAAAGCAATAATATAAGTATGATTTCATGATAAAAAAAAGTAGTACATTTGTTGAATTAATGCCAAAACGTGTATGTGAAGTAAATAGAATAAAGGAGGAACTATTAATTATTAGATATTTACAAATTGTATGGGTATGATTTTTTCTAAATAAAATTATTTTTTATTAAATAACATCTGTGTTCTGATTAATCTGCATGGTATTGTATAATAATTTACATACAAAATATCCTCAAGCTTGTCTAGACAATTTAATTTTTTGTTTAAAAAATCTTCTACTTAAAATTACCTGAAAAAGAGTTAACAATAAAACCACCAGAGGAATTGCCTCTAAAATAAGGACATGTATAAAAAGAATTATCTAAAAAAGAAGTCATAATTAGTCCATTTATTAAAAAGTAAAATGACATTAAATAAATAAATATATAAGATATAATTGAGAACTTCCTTTTCTTAAAAACTCTTAACAAAACCATATAAATAAAAATAGTTTCTGTCCAGATTAACGATAAACATTCAAGAGTAGCACTGGCAGTGCTGATGAGTTGACAATGTAAAAAAATACAGTGATGCCATGAATAGGCAACATTAAAAGTACAAATACAATAATTATTATTTTAAAATAATAATTATTAAAAGGCTTAAGATTTTCTCTTATCAATCCTTATTCTCTTCAAGGCACTTTTGCATTTAGAGATTTCTGATCAAGTTAAATAACTGGTAAAGTTTCTAGATTTTAAATACACCATATGTTGCCAGAGTTGATTGTTGGACCTTTATTTTCCTATCTCTCTTATTTCTTCGCTCTCTTTTTTCTTAAATTCCATATAACTAACTGCTACTCTACTTTGTGCCTTTCTACTACTAAATCTAATTAATTTATGTCGCTTTAAGTATTGGTGTTGTTCTGAAAATTTATGAGTGTAATTTTTATATTTAAGAAACATGGACTGGAAAAATAATATAAATTTAAAAAATAAAATTTATTACTCCAAGCATTAAAATACAATTAAAACACCTTAAAAAACCTAATTGATATTCTTTATATCAAAATAAATGAGATTCTTATAACGAAAGAATACTTTGCGTTTGTTTTATTTTAATATTGCAATTTTAACTTCATAACCAAGCAAATTATTTTCTTTTACCTATTAATTTATTAATATGCAATGCTTTACATCCCTACTTCCATAAATATATAATTTATTACATAAATTGTCTAGCAGTTCGGCAGCCAAACTTTTTTACTTTTGTAAAAAAAGATTTTTTTTTATCACTATACTGTTTTCTTTGTAGATTTATTATAAACTTTCAAAAATGCTCTATTGGGCTAAGGTTACTAATTAAAAATACACAACAGAATAATAAACTAGTAGATGAAATGACAGATGAATTATCAGAATTTTTTATACAACCTGTTAACGTTAACCTGTTTTTTCCTCCAGAGTGATAAAAATTGCACAAGATGTTTTATTATTATTAAGTAATTAATTTCATGGATTGTTAATTTTAATTAATTATCAGAAAATAATTTTCAAAATGTTTCCATTTACATTCTTTAATCAGCTCCATTTTGACTCCGGAAACAAATCTGATCATAAGATTTTACATTTACAAGAGATGCGGATTCAAATTTTTGTTGATGCTTTATTCTTTTGACTGGTAGTCATCTAAGAGAGATCAGAATATAATTTGCAATATACAAAAAATGGAAGTGATTTATTTCAGTTCAAGTAATTGTGATTTTATTTTTTATATTAATAAATAGTATAATATTATACTATTAATAATATTTAAGTATCTTTTTTAATGAAATTCAATAACAGATCTGCTGTTGATATTAAAAGTAATAAGATCTAAATAAATTTAAGTAAGAAATTGGTTAATACTGGGAATGCTAACGATAGAATGGGATTGATTACTTGTGATGTAACCCATGGAAGCAATGCTGACTTATTGTTTCACACATAATGATTTGTTTCTATTCAAGTTTTTTAACGTGCTACATCTGCTGCTGATGATATTTTTTAGGTATACTCCCACAATAGTGCACTAGAGTTTCAAACCATTATTCAGTGTGATCTGGATGATTTGCATCTCTGGTTTGAATGCCTGAACTTGCCTTAATTACATTATATTTAAACTGTTTACTGTCTTCCTTATACAGCTTTTTTCATACAACTTGTTGGGTATGTCACAGTATTCCAATATTATTGAGCAATCTGGCCCAATAAATACCTGGGAATAACATTTTAGAAGACATAACTAAATGGAATTTATATATCTAATCATCAAAATTATTCACTTTATCATTCAATATTTGAGTTTCTACCCTGTTTTATATAAAAAAATAAAAATTTAGGTTCAATGCTAGAATTAGGCATGAACTACTACTAAATCCAAAAGGCTAAGGCATTAGTTAAAAGTTCCCTATGGGTCAATCCATTTGAAGTGTCCCAAAAAACCATAAGCTGGTTGCATGACCAATTCAAAAAACAGAAACTTACCCACTTGTTTTTCCTACATGTCTCAGTAACTTAAAACTATTTTTTTTTAATCTTTTATTTAAGTAGTTTACCTGTGGCGGACATTTTTGTTACCGTGCACACACCTATTTTTGCAATAGTAAGATTTTATGGAAAAATCATCACTAAAAAACTATTGGTCCTGGAAGGATGAAACAAACAGCATTTTATTCAAATTTTGTCAAGGTAAAAGAGTGGCCCAGTGGTTTATTTACCTATCTCTGTTCTTTGAGAAAAGTTACCAAAAAATACCAACAAAGTTGAACATGAAAGATGGTGAAATTTCACTTTTGATCATTTTTTCACGAGGCAGGGATGGCATTCACAGTTTGAATTATTTTTTTATATGTAAGTATATGCTAGTAGTTTTACCAATAATATTAAAGGCGATATACTACCTCTAAATTTTTAAAAAGTTTTGAAAATTATTTTTTTTTTAAATTCAAATTTTGACTTCAAATAACTCTGATGAGGCTGGTGATAAAAATCTCAAATTTGCACAACTTTCAATGTTTTTGTAAATGTTTATGGCAAATTAAAAATTTTCTTGTGTATTGTACTGATAAGAAGTTATAACCTCTCCAAAATCATGAAAAACCTGTTAAAAGCGATACAATTTTGACTCTTTGTGCTCCAAGGTGGTCTCTTTGTCTTCTTTGCCCCTACATTTTTTATATTTAGCCCCTATGTTGTTGAAGTTGACATTTTCAATATTTTTAAAACAGTTTTTTTTAAATTATTAATGATAGGTCGTAATTTAATGATAAATTAACCAATACCAGTTACCTAATACAATTTTGATTCAAAAATGCTTGTAAAACTTACCCAAACTGAGGTTTCAATCAGTGCCTGTATTTTTTTCAAGAATTCATTTTTATTTTTATATTGGTTTATTTTTGTAAATACTACCAAAGAAACAATAAATTATAGTAAAATCTTTATTATTCTTCAACTAAATAGCATGTTTTTATAGCAATAAAAGTTTATTATTTAGTGTGGTTAACTGATAGCTGTGATATCTCTTCTGATAATTATCTTGAAATTGTGTGCTTTTTTTGATCCATGCATAATTTTTTCAATTTTGATGGAGGTGATACAACCAAAATGCTACAACCAGCATCCAATTGTTCAATATTGTGATGTGAGGCAATGTATTGTTCTTGGTCTTTGCACTCTTATAGTTCTTTGTTTTGATGAGAATAAACACTTTTGAAACAAGAAACTTTCCAAGAATTAAATTTAAATTTGGAAAAAATATGTTCTTTAAGAGCTTGCTCTAATGTTATTTGTCTTAAGTTCTTCTTAACTGGTATTTTATGAGTTCTCAAATGGTCACAACAGAACTGTTCATACAGTTGACTAATTAATACGTAAAAAAAATAAGTTGTTGGTTTTCATCACTAAATTGCCAAATTTTAGTGAGTTCTTTTGACACTGTACCATACCATAATAGTTCTATACCATTATGGTTCTATAGTACCATAATAGTTCTTCCATCGTTTTATGTGAAATTATTTGAAAATAATGTAAAAATTTAACTGATTTTAAAATTTGCCAATATAATATTATTAAATAAAACTTATTTATTTAATAAACACTTCCAAACACAGGATGAAATTTGAGACATTCTGTAAAGATGTGAGCAGGTCACCGACTAATGTCAGACTGACCAGTCTGTAACTGCAAGCCTAAATGAAGTAACAAGTATAAATGAGCATGTTGCAACATGAATTTTCCTGACGACTGGAAATAACTTCAAGCGTCTGTTATAACAAACACTGCAGATGAATGGTTAAAACAAGTCTATTTCAACTGTAGTAATAAACATAAAAACATTGAAGTGCCAAGAAGACAAGAAACTTCCTTGGAGCACTTATTTAGTGAGTCAAAATGTAATCACTTATTTACAGGTTTTTCATGATTTTTAAGAGGTATAACTTTTTTATCATTAAAATACATAAGAAACTTTTTTATTTGCCACAAACATCCACAAAAACACTGTCAGTTGTGCAAATTTGAGATTTGTATCACCACTAATATTATTTATGGTAAAACGACTACCATATATGAGGGTAAATCAAATATAAACAAGATTTTTGTTCCTGAGCGTCTACGGTTCCGTAGATGCTAAAGCACAGGCCCTGTGCTACTAGTATGCTTGGGTGGGGTCATTAGGAGTGGGGAGAGCCAGCCATTCCACGCTCCCAACCAATTAGTCAGTAAGTAACGCTCATAATGTTGAAGTAACAGGTGCACCCCTCAATTGCGCAATGCATAATTATAACATTTCTTGCCCGTGAAGAAGATCAAGTGATGGAAATTTTCAGGAGATTGACTGCGCAGTTCGGGGATCAAACATTGCCAAGGACTTATGTGTTTGCCTAGAGTTCGAAAATGGTCGAGAATGAGTGGAAAATCAGGAACAAAATTGCCGTCCTTGGACCAGCATTACAGATGAAAACATTGGTGTGGTTTGAGACATTCTTGAAGACAATCGACAGGTGAGAGTATCTGAAATTCCAGAACAGGTCGGAATAAGTTATACGAGTTGTCAAGCAATCATCACAAATGACCTACAGTTCCATAAAGTATGTGCCTGATGGGTTCCTCGCCTATTGACCGCAGATCAGAAGTTGAGATTTGTAGGTGTGTCAGAGGCTTATAGCACAGTTAATGAAAGAAGGTGATGTGTTTTTGAGTTGGATCCTTAACGAAACATGGGTCCACCACTACACTCCCCAGTCAAAACAAGCCAGTACGGAGTGGCAGAGGTAAAGGGAGGCAGCCCCAGTGAAAGCCAAGACTCGACTGTCAGCTGGCAAGGTTCTTTCAACTGGTTTTTTCGACTGGCGAGGCATTTTGCTCAATGATTTTTTGCATGAGCGACCCATTTATATTTCATTTACCATCATACCTAGACACAAAAAAATAATTCAAATTGTGTATGCCATCCCTGCCTCTTGAAAGAAATTACCATAAGTGAAATTTCTCTGCTTTTCACAGCTTTATTGGTGATTTTCTCATAGAAAGAAACCACTGGACCAATCTTTTCCCTTGAGAAAATATGAATAAATTTTGCTTTTTGTTTCATTCTTTCAGGATCAACAATTTTTAGTTACAATTTTTTCCGTAAACCCTTGCAATCACAAAAGTAGGTGTGCGTACCTTAAAAAAATGGCCGCCACAGGTAATCTGTTTAAATAAAAAACTTTTAAGGTCCTGAGACATGTAGGTAACAAGTGGGTAAGTTACAGTTCTTTTTTTTTTAATTGTTCATACAACCACCTTATTATTTTTTGGGTCACTTCAAATGGACTGGCCCCTGCTAATTCTTCCCTCTAAGAAAAATTTTCGTTTACTTTGGTCTACATTAAGAAAGCCGTACTGAAAAAATTATACCCACAGGCAAGTTTAAAACAAAAATTAAGGTTTGGCTTCTTATTCAGCACCAGAAAAAAAATGTAAAAAAAAGCAAATGTTTTTAATTAAAATGAAAAACTTTTAATCATTATTATATCATTATTAAAAATATGACTACTCGTAAGTAAGAGATAAAAATAAATAAAACTCATGTATCTTCATTATTTTTTATTTTATTAACATTAAATTAATAATTATAAATGTCTTTGTTCAATTAATTATAAAGCTTTTACAATATTCCCTGTCATCCCTGTGAAGAGGCCGCGGTGCACAGTTTGGAAATCACTGGTCTAGATGATTAATATGACCAGAGACTGCTACTTTTCTTGCTGTTTGAATAAGAAATTCAGGTTTCATCTCTAATAACAATGTGATCAAACAATTCATCACTTTCATTTTCATAAGGACACAAAAATTCATGCATTACAGGAAGATGATTTTTCTTGTATGTGTCAGTTGACATCTTTGCACACCCATCTGGGGCACAATTTTTTATACAACAATTTTTCAATCAAAATTTCATACACCAAAGGTCCTGACACATCAAAGACAATTGTGACATGATGAAAGGCCAGTTTTCTCAATTTTTCAATCAAATCAGCTATTATCACTGATGGACAGTCGCTACAATCTTCATCATGAACATTCGTTTGCTCTTCTCGAAATGAATGCCCCCACTGTCTCACTTCTAATCACTCAACTCACAAATGTCACAAATTTGCCAGAGAATTTCAGCTGCAGAACTGTGTTTTTGACATCAAAAATTAGATTACTCCTTATACCTCTTGGCAGGATCACAAATTATAGAATTCATTATAAATGGATGAATATAAACAATTAACAATAAAAAAAACTATAGTAATGTTGCAAATAGTCAATTCTTTATTGAAGTAGTGCAGAGTTACAAAAGTACTATCTGTTTGCATCAGATATACAGGGCAGCACATTCAAAATGGACCTACTTTAAAAATATATCTCATATTAAAGAACTATGAGGTCTAGAAGTCTGAAAACAAGGAAATCTGAACCAATTTTAAATCATCAAGCTTATTGCTGGTAACTGATGGATGAATGCATTTTGAAAAAGAATAATTCAAATTTCAAATATTTTAATTTTTGTTAAGGAATCAGAGTCCACGGTGTCGAGTAAATGAAGGTCCTAAACTCCATGGCACTGTTTAGTTTTTCTAGCTCATCAAATCAGAACAGTTATTTAACAAAGATTTAAATACTACAAAATTACTGTTTTTTTTAATTACGGTAATTAAGGGAAATGGTAGGCCTGGGAAGCAGGGCTGAACTTCTTTGGACATCATTAAGTTTCTTTTTGTCTCTCTAATTAGAACTCATTTTGAAGAACAATATAAATAGTGAACTATTTCAATGGTGTTTCCTAAAACAATTATGAAACAGGTTTTGGGTGTTACAGGATTTCACCATTATCTAATGATTTTTTTAGCAGTCTCTCTATCTCTCTCTCTCTCTCTCATTTCCTTAACTAAGAGTGAAATTGTTTCAAGAAAATAAATTTATTAGACTATTAATTTTGGTTAAAAAATTAGACAATAAAGAATAAATATTTTCTCTTAATTTTCTGATGATCTAATTTTGATATGAGAGAAAATAAGATGAAGTAACGGATACTATACTTATGGTTTACATCTTTTTTCACCCTAATATTGATAAACATTACAGCTGTGATATTAGTAATATACAGTTCCAAGGCTTGATTTAAATGCTTTGATTCTACGATGCTACACATACTAATTTCTCATTTAGAGTACTTAACACACGTTTTCTTTTAATAAAATCCCTTTCACATGTCTTTGAAAATGATTAAAGTATTAGCATTTATTATAAAACAAAATATGCACACTTTTAGTGTACATTTATTTCACTTAGGTTATTTTTAGTGTGTTTCATGTTTAGTTTTGCCTATGTTGTGTAAAACATGTTTTTTTGTACATGAATTGCACAGTAATTAATAATTACAATTAATTAATATTAGCCTACATTAATTTTGATGTCTACAGAATCATTTTTTAATAATTATGGAAAAACAAACTAACTTTTCTAATATTCATAAATTTTTCCTTGTGCAGGACAAGTTTTTTTTAAAATTAAATGTAAACAAAATTAGAAACCATTCTTACAAAATTAAATTAGTGTTAGTGATTAAATGAACATATAAGCAAGCATAAAAAACATCAAATATCTATTCTATTTTGTAAAAATACTGAATAAACACATCACCTAAAAGGAGTGCATAATCTAGCTTATACTAATCATTTTGATGGGCTACAGGTAATATGAAAATTGAATTTTTTGTGATTTTTTTTTACAAAGACCCTGTTTAACCTTAAAAAAGTACTTAAAAAGGAATGAATACTACAATGCTCTGAGATCAGCAAAATGAAATTCCTGGCAAGCATTCGTTATGGATCAGGGTAATAAGGACCCATGGAGAATATACTATCGGCTTGTGACAGGGAACATAAGGAAGAAGTTCTCCTAACCTCCACTTCCATGGAGTTCGGGCAAGGAATAATCACCAATAAGCAGTTTATGGAGTTGAGATTGTTGGATGAACTGCTGCCAGACTATACTGAATTTGAAGAAGGCGAGTATCATCAAAGAATTAGAAAGGGTGTAGATGAATTTGAAATGGACAGTCAATCTGAGCCAATAACAGAAGTTGGTGCAGCGTTGGCAACATTGAAAGAAAGAAAGAAAGGTCCTGGGTTTGATGGCATGACTACAGAATTGGTGAGAGTGGCTTTCCTACACTGTAAGACAAAGATTTGTAGTTTGTTTAATACTTTGTTAAGTAAAGGTAAATTTCCAGTAAACTGAAAATTTGGAGTAGTCAAAATACTTCATAAAGGAGAGGTGAATAGTTGTATAAAAACTGACAGGATCTTTTCATACAATTTCGGTTGTATGAAAAGATCCTGTTTAACAGGATGTATGTAAGAATGAATTAAAATGGACTTCTCTCAGTTTTGACCGGGAAGAGGAACGTAGGATGCAGTGTCATCATTGATAGAAGTAGAGAAGGCTGACAATTGTTATGTATTATGTGTGTTTCTTGATAAGTCAGGAGAGCATTTGACAGAATGTATGGGTGATGGCTGATGTGAAGCCTATTGACACCACAGCAAAAGAACGAAGGAAGATAAAGAGAGCTGATAAAGTCAGGTGCATGTAAGGATGAGAAGATACTTTGAAAAAGAGAAAATGCAATCATTGAAGAAGGCTTCGATGAATGGCAAAAAAGATGGGATGATATAACAAATGGTAGGTACACGTACTCAATTTTCCTGGAATGTGCAAGAGTGGTGCAGAAGGATATGGCTCACAGTAGACCGCTACATGACTCAGGCACTGGCAGGAAATAGAAACTTCAATAGTAAGTTCAGAGGGTTTGAATTGGTCCTGAGTCCAAACTGTGTGCGATGTGAATTGGAAGAAATAGCCGAACATGTGCACCTTGTATCTGAGGGATTCAAAAGGAGAAGGCGACAGTTCATATGGCAATTGAGGGAATTAAATATAAGATTTAATCTAGAAGATGTCAGTAGCAACAAGATCACTTATGATAAATTTTGCAGGGATGTTAAATTAATATTAGTTAAGAAAGAAAATGATAGAGTATAAAATAAGATAGTCCAAGGGCGTGTAGGGTCCGATCAGGAAAATGTCCATTTTAAAGGAAGATTTCCAAATCAGGATCCCTTTATTTATATTACAGTTAAAGATAGAACTAGGATAAATAAATACAGTTATTACAGGTACAGGAAGATAATTGATTGAAGAGGAAAACTTAGGTTAAATCAGATAAAAGTAGATAGAAGTAGGTATGAAGAAAAACAAGCCAAGTAGAAGTAGATTAGATAGGCCCTGAAAAAGAAAAACTTTTGTAAACGGGATCACACAGCAAAATGAGAAGAACAAACAAATAAGAACAGTCGCATAAGATGAAGAAAGAGAAAAAAGAAGACAAGAAGATAAACAAGAAAGTCTCAAAGGAAGGTAACATCAAACGCAATTACCACAGATAAAAATACCCAAGGAGACTATAGAATCAGCAGCTTACATGTATATATCAGCCTTGGTTTCAATGTAGGCTGAGGGAGGACAACATCTTTGTCCGATGCCAAGTGCAGAGTTCTTAGAAGCAGCAAGGGTGGAGGACTGCTGGATAAGTCCATGGTGGGAACCTCTATGCATCATTAAAGATAATCTCCCATTTGTAACAGCAGCATCAACAATTTTTTTTTATTCTTTTAAGCTGGAGAAAAACTTCAGCATTAAAACTACCATGCAATTTCATTGTTGATTCACGTCTTCATTGACAACTTCACTCTGTTCACAACAGGGATTGGTTACATTGTCAGCATCATTACTCTTACAGAAGCAACTCTACCAGTTCCTCATACATTAGATGCCTTACATACATCATAGTAGTGATCCAGGATGAAAAACTGGGACAGATAGTGTATTTCAAAAAATTAATGTGTCTACCTCGATTCTATTAAGTAATTAATAAAGTAATACATAACACACTATTTGAATTTAACAGACATGCATCAATTTATTAAATTAATGTATATTAAATGTTATAAAACAATGTGACAGAAATGATCAGAAGTTGATACCTCTATTATGGTTCACATACTTGTAAAGGTGATGTGAATTTTTTTTTTTATGGGTAACTGAAGATAACTCTTTAAATACAATGAAGAAATTTAATAATTTTTCATTCTAACAATTACTTGCATACCACGTTTAGAAAACAGCAACAAATTCAATATAAATTTTAATAGTGTTAAAAATGTCAACTCATTTTAATTTTTTAGACTTTTTTATCAACTTGCATCATAAATGGAACTTCACATTGACATATCAACAAAAAGTACTTTTTATTATTATTATTTTTTAAGTAGATTGTAGATCTAACTGGAATAAGTACACTAAAAACGTAGTACTGTAAGTATGTTCACTCATAGTATGCGTGAGCCATTATAAGTTGGGAAAATTCCTTTTAGCATATTTTAAACTTCAGAAAAGGCCATTAAGACTTTGATTTAAGTCACCTATTTTCTTGCATAAATCTCTTTAAATGCTTAAAAAATATTGACTACTCCAGTACAGTTCACTTATTCATCAATAACTCAAACCTACATGCTCATTTACTCTGAGATCACAATGATTTCAAATATTTCCCACTCCCACTCTGAATCCTACCAAAAAAAACATCATTAATATTTTTAACAAGTTGCCACTAAAGCAGAAAAGACTCAAAGAATCAAAACAGTACAATGATAAAGTCTCATATTCAGAAGATAACTTTTAATACCAAACTTAACAAGTTTGTAGATTAATAATTAGAAGTTTGAAGATTAATAATTATAGTGCGTTACCTTTTATTTACTTAATTAAAAATTGTTTTTCAACTATTTAAAGAAATTCTTAAGAAATAACTACTGCAAAATAAATAAAAAAATTGTGCTAGAAAATGCTCAAGACTTGTTAATTTTTGTTTTATGTTTATCTCAAAATGTTGAAAACGAAAAGGTTCATAATGAACATTTATAAAACGGATGAATGTGAGTGTATGTGTTTGTCAAAAAAATATCAAAGAAACTGCCATATAAACAAACTTGTTCTATCATAAGGTACCATTTCACTGATATTACTCATTTCTGGGTTATATTAGTTTATTATAATTTATAAAAGTGTAACTTTTTTGAATTACTAAATAAATTTTAGATTTGTTGAAGTTTTTTTTTAATCAGATAAGATTATACAACCTGATGCTCAAAATCATTTATAGATAAGAAACCTCTCAATTAATAAACTGGTGCTTCTTCACAGGAGACTATAGAACATAAAACTCATAAATAACTGCATTTACGTTAAGTATCCCTAAAATTAAGCAAGATATCATGAGTATTATAAATTCAGATAATGTTAACATTATGGCATTATTCATTATGTTAACATCACATATTATATTCTGCCAATTAACACAAAAAAACCCACCCACGAAAATTAAAATTCACAGCAGAAAACATATAATCTGTCAAAATACAGACAAGCATACTAGATAAACATAATTTTTTTTTTTTTTATGACAAACCTGCAACATACACTTAACAAATTGCAAAAACTCTTCTATAAAAAAAAATTTAATGTAAAATCATATTTTTCACAGAAACCCATAACCCAATACAAATTTTTAATTTGTATATCTTGTTTAACTTATTTGTCACTACACTTTAAAGTCATAATCATCAAAAATCCTTAAGTAATCATCATCACTTTGCTTTGGATATTAACACTATTTATATAAAGTCAAACACACACATATGACTATTTGTTATTATACACTTAAACAAATACTTTTATAAACTTTCTTCAGATCTACCCAACTACATCATAATCTAATTTTCAGTACAAAAAAATACTCATGCAGTCATGCATGCTTCTGAATTTGAGACACAGAAAATAACCATTACCATGTTAAAAAGAGTAATTAATCCAATACATAACAAAATTAATATTTATAAATACCAATCAAAAAGGTTTTTTAACAACTTACCGAATGATGACCATCATCAAATGATTCGTCATCCTGATGAGATGCAATTTGTTCTTGTTTTATCACAGGTATGTTACATTCAAGTAAATCTGGGGAAGACAAATGTGGTACTTTGGCAAGTGGCTGTGAAGTTGTGGCTGTGTTCTTATAACTCGGCATCGTCTATAAATAAACAAGTGAAATACAAACACACATAAATGTTTAATTTAAAAAGACATGGATAATTACAGTGTATACATCAAACAGGCATAGAGAAATATAATATGTTAAGACTCAGGGTTATTTAAACGACTTATTTAATTTTTAAATACTCATAAATGTTCATGTTTTTGTTGCTCCTGTTTAAATGGTGGAACTTCAATTTTTATTTAATATAGGACTTTAAATTTAAAGATCTTCGGCTTCGGTCGGATTCACTCGGTTCTTTACACTTCACTTCGCTTCTTTCAGATGCACTCGGCTCCTGATGGAATCACTCAGTTCTTTATAGTTCACACAGCTCCTTTCAGATGCACTTGGCTCCTGAAGAATCAGCGACTCCACCAACATTTTATAAGCAAGCTCAACACTACATTAGTGTCCAGTTCTGCACAAATTCATTCCAGTTCTACAATTCAGTTCATTTCACTTACAGAAATAAATGAAATCCGGGCAATGATAACACGAAAGCGTTCTTCACCAACCCTCCCCACAAAAAAAACAGTTATAATTAATCTTTTATTTCAATCATATTCAAACAATTAATGTTTTATATATATATATATATATATATATATATATATATAAAATATTTCAATCACAATAAAATATTTATAATAACAAGAAATCAAGACTAACTATTAAAAAAATTACCGTCAACTTTCAACACACATAATTGTTTAGTTCTCTAACTGCGCATATAAGTCACAAATTCAACATTTTCAAGAATTCTACATTTTTAATCTATCAAAAATTTCAAAAAACATCATTTATGAATCACCAAAATGGTGATTCATATTAAGTATAGAACATCATGGATATAATCTACAAGCTTTCAAGAATCTTCATAGACAACAAACTTCAAACAACCAGAGATTGCAAGAATTATATCTACAACTATTTATCATAATATATTATAATTTATTATTATATTTAAGAAATTAAAAAAATATTAAAGAATATTTAAGAAATTAAAAAATATTATATTTAAGAAAGTAAAAGGAACTATCGGCAATTAAGAAATGCTATAAACAGGAAGTGCAAACTGGTGAAAGAAGAGTGGATTAAAGAAAAGTGTTCAGAAGTGGAAAGAGAAATGAACATTGGTAAAATAGACGGAGCATACAGGAAAGTTAAGGAAAATTTTGGGGTACATAAATTAAAATGTAATAATGTGTTAAACAAAGATGGTACACCAATATATAATACAAAAGGTAAAGTCGATAGATGGGTGGAATATATTGAAGAGTTATACGGAGGAAATCAATTAGAAAATGGTGTTATAGAGGAAGAAGAGGAAGTTGAAGAGGATGAAATGGGAGAAACAATACTGAGATCTGAATTTAAGAGAGCATTAAAAGATTTAAATGGCAGAAAGGCTCCTGGAATAGACGGAATACCTGTAGAATTACTGCGCAGTGCAGGTGAGGAAGCGATTGATAGATTATACAAACTGGTGTGTAATATTTATGAAAATGGGGAATTTCCATCAGACTTCAAAAAAAGTGTTATAGTTATGATACCAAAGAAAGCAGGGGCAGATAAATGTGAAGAATACAGAACAATTAGTTTAACTAGTCATGCATCAAAAATCTTAACTAGAATTTTATACAGAAGAATTGAGAGGAGAGTGGAAGAAGTGTTAGGAGAAGACCAATTTGGTTTCAGGAAAAGTATAGGGACAAGGGAAGCAATTTTAGGCCTCAGATTAATAGTAGAAGGAAGATTAAAGAAAAACAAACCAACATACTTGGCGTTTATAGACCTAGAAAAGGCTTTCGATAACGTAGACTGGAATAAAATGTTCAGCATTTTAAAAAAATTAGGGTTCAAATACAGAGATAGAAGAACAATTGCTAACATGTACAGGAACCAAACAGCAACAATAACAATTGAAGAACATAAGAAAGAAGCCCTAATAAGAAAGGGAGTCCGACAAGGATGTTCCCTATCGCCGTTACTTTTTAATCTTTACATGGAACTAGCAGTTAATGATGTTAAAGAACAATTTAGATTCGGAGTAACAGTACAAGGTGAAAAGATAAAGATGCTACGATTTGCTGATGATATAGTAATTCTAGCCGAGAGTAAAAAGGATTTAGAAGAAACAATGAACGGCATAGATGAAGTCCTACGCAAAAACTATCGCATGAAAATAAACAAGAACAAAACAAAAGTAATGAAATGTAGTAGAAATAACAAAGATGGACCACTGAATGTGAAAATAGGAGGAGAAAAGATTATGGAGGTAGAAGAATTTTGTTATTTGGGAAGTAAAATTACTAAAGATGGACGAAGCAGGAGCGATATAAAATGCCGAATAGCACAAGCTAAACGAGCCTTCAGTAAGAAATATAATTTGTTTACATCAAAAATGAATTTAAATGTCAGGAAAAGATTTTTGAAAGTGTATGTTTGGAGTGTCGCTTTATATGGAAGTGAAACTTGGACAATCGGAGTATCTGAGAAGAAAAGATTAGAAGCTTTTGAAATGTGGTGCTATAGGAGAATGTTAAAAATCAGATGGGTGGATAAAGTGACAAATGAAGAGGTATTGCGGCAAATAGATGAAGAAAGTAGCATTTGGAAAAATATAGTTAAAAGAAGAAACAGACTTATAGGCCACATACTAAGGCATCCTGGAATAGTCGCTTTAATATTGGAAGGACAGGTAGAAGGGAAAAATTGTGTAGGCAGGCCACGTTTGGAGTATGTAAAACAAATTGTTGGGGATATAGGATGTAGAGGGTATACTGAAATGAAACGACTAGCACTAGATAGGGAATCTTGGAGAGCTGCATCAAACCAGTCAAATGACTGAAGACAAAAAAAAAAAAAATTATATTTAATTTACATTGTTTCATCATTATTGTAATATCATTCATTATTTCACATTCCTCCCTCTATGAATCATGAGATCTTGCCGATGGTGAGGGGGCTTGAGTGCTCAGTGATGCAGAGTAGCCGGACCAAAGGTGCAAGCACATCAAAGAGGTATCTGTTGAGAATCAGACTAAGGAATGATTCCTGAAAGAGGGCAGCAGCTCTTTCAGTAGTTGGTAAGGGCATAGGTCAGGATGACTTAAACGGCCATATCAACATCACTCAATCCTGAGTACTGCACAGCTGAAAGCAATGGAAAACTACGGCTGCTTTTTTCCCAAGAAAATGTAGCTCTACACATTTTCATATAACAAAGATGGAGGGCCTTCCTTGGTAATACATTGGTAAAAAAGACTGAGCATACAGGAAAATTTTGGGGTACATAAATTAAAATGTAATAATGTGTTAAACAAAGATTGTACACCCATTTATAAAAGGAAAGGCAAAATCTAATAATGTGTTAAATAAAGATGGTACACCGATTTATAATATGAAAGGCAAAGTCGATAGGTGGGTGGAATATATTAAAGTTATGCGGAGGAAATGAATTAGAAAATAGTGTTAAATTAGAAAATAGAGGAAGTCAAAGAGAATGAAAGAGAGAAGCAATACTGAGATCTGAATTTAAGAGAATATTAAAGATTTGAATTGCAGAAAGCTCCTGCAATAGACAGAGTACCTTTAGAATTCTCTGCAGTGCAGATGAGGAAGCGATAGATAGATTATACAAACTGGTGTGTAATATTTACAAAAAAGGAGAAGTTCAGTCTTCAAAAAGAGTTATAGTCATGATACCAAAGAACACAGGAAAAGATAAATGTGAATACAAAACAATTAGCTTAACTAGCAATGCATAAAAAATCTTAACTAGAATTCTGTACAGAAGAATTGACAGGAGAGTGGAAGTGTTAGGAGAAGACTAATTTGGTTTCAGGAAAAATATAAGGACAAGGGAAGGAATTTTAGGGCTCATATTAATAGTAGAAAGAAGATTAAAGAAAAACAAACCAACATACTTGGCATTTATAGACCTAGAAAAGGCATTCGATAACATAGAGTGGAATGAAATGTTCAGCATTTTAAAAAAATTACGGTTCAAATACAGAGATAGAAGAATGACTGCTAACATTTACAGAAACCAACTGCAACAGTAATAATTTAACAACATAAGAAAGAAGCCGTAATAAAAAAGGAATCTGTAAAGGATGTTTCCTATCCCCATTACCTTTTAATCTTTACATAGAACTAGCAGTTAATGATGTCAAAGAACAATTTAGATCTGGAGTAACAGTACAAGGTGAAAAGATAAAGATGATACAATTTGCTGATGATATAATAATTCTAGCTGAGAGTAAAAAAGATTTAGAAGGAACAATGAACAGTATGAAGTCCTATGCATGAACTACCTCATGAAAATAAATAACAAAACGAAAGTAATGAAATGTAGTAGAAGTAAAAAGATGGACCACTGAATGTAAAAATAGGAAGAGAAAAGATTATTGAGGTAGAAGAATTTTGTTATTTGGGTAATACAATTACTAAAGATAGAAGAAGCAGAAGCGATATAAAATGACGAATAGCACAAGTTAAATGAGCCTTCAGTCAGAAATATAATTTATTTACATCAAAAATGAATTTAAACATCAGGAAAAGATTTTTGAAAGTATATGTTTGGAGTGTAGCTTTATATGGAAGTGAAACTTGGACAATCAGAGTATCTAAGAAGAAAAGTTTAGAAGCTTTTGAAATTTGGTGCTATAGGAGAATGTTAAAAATAAGATGGGTGGATAAAGTAACAAATGAAGAGGTGTTGCAGCAAATTGATGAAGAGAGAAGCATTTGGAAAAATATAGTTAAACGAAGAGATAGACTTATAAGCCACATATTAAGGCATCCTGGAATAGTAGCTTAATATTGGAGGGACAGGTAGAAGGAAAAAATTGTGCAGGCAGGCAACGTTTGGAATATGTAAAAAAATTGTTAGGGATGTAGGATGTAGGATGTAGGGGGTATACTGAAATGAAACGACTAGCACTATATAGGGAATCTTGGAGAGCTACATCAAACCAGTCAAATGAATGAAGACAAAAAAAAATTTCACATTTAATTCACATTATCAATAATTTACATTAATTTAATACTATTTTGGAAATTGAGCAATTAATTAAACAAAGATGTTTAGTAATGGCCTCAATAACTACGATTGGAACATTTACTCACAAGTATGAACCTACACAAGGTTATATTGCCACCTTACAAATTAAGTTAAGGAATCTTCTTAATTTTAAAGACAAATATAACATCATTTAATCAGAACTTGAATTGAAATACGATGATGAAGTTTTAGAATTTGATCGTAAATAAGTCGAAGATGTGTGCTATAGAATCCAAATTACAAAACTTTATAGATAATAGCAAAAAAAGATCTAATCAAGAAGTTAGTTCAACTGTATCAATTAATTAAAACACAATTACAACCAATTAATATACCTATATTTAGAGCTAATGTGTTAAGAGTAGCAGGACTATCTTCATATATTTATTGATTTAGTTCATAAAAGAGATGATGACTAATATTAAAAAATTACACTACTTACATTCTTCTTTGAAGGATGAAGCTTTAGCTATCATTAAAAATTTATTACTGACAAATGAAAATTATGCTATGGCATTAGAACTGTTAAAAACACGATTTGACAACAAATATATAATTGCATGTCATAATGCTGAGTGCACTATAAGATCAGATTCTATAAAAAAAGAATCTGTAAATAATTTATCCAATTTATTTTATGATGAAATTTCATCATATGTGAATTCAATTGAAGCAATGCAATTTCATATTAACACATATGAATTTATTGTCGTCCAATTTATAACATCAAAATTGGACTACAATACTTAAAGATTATGGGAGCAAAAGGTTGTCAAATTAAAATTTTTCACTTTTAAAGAATTTATAAAATTTCTGAATTCTAGACAACTTTTACAAAATATTAATCTGTCCACATAAAACATGCAATCAAATACAACTAACAAAACTAAGGAACGATGTTATAAAAATACAACTAAATCTTTAATCAAACACTTTAATTTAAAATCTAATAAACAAGACAAACTACATAATGTAAGTTGATTATAAAAAATCCAATTTTAATCAATGTTTGTCCAAAAATTTGTTTTTTTTTCTAATTCAAATCATTACATATTTCAATAAAGGGAATTTTTAAATTTGTCTATTGATGACTGTAAAACGTTTTTGGCAAACAATTGTTGTTTTAATTGTTTATGTAAGGGCCATTAATCAATGTTATACAAAAGGTCTATGTAAGATTTATGGAAAGAAACACAATATACATTCATATGGACAAAATTAATCATTCTAAGGTTGATGACAGTAAGTTTGAAAGTATAACTTATTGTTCATTTAAAAATTAATCAATTGAAAATATTCTGTCAACAACTGTATGTGATACTAATGACATATGTTGTAATCGTCATTCATGTAGAATCTTTTTAGATTCTGGTAGCCAGGCAAATGTTTGCACGCATAAATTTGCCTGAAAATTAGGTCTTGAACTTAATAAAAATGATCTATCCATTTCAGGCATAAATAACTCAATATCTCAATCCAAATACAATGTAACACTTAAATTACACTCTCAATATAAGAACTTTTCATTCAAGGTGAAATGTGCTGTTTTTCCTTATATAACTGATTGCCTTCCATCAACTACATTTAACACTTCTAACCTTAATCTTCCTCATAATATATTTCTAGCAGATCCCAAATTCAATATAGCAATATTGACTTACTGATTGGAGCTCAATTCTACTTGAGTCTTATCCTTCCTCGGAAATTCATTCATAGTTTCAGATATCCTATTTTACAGGAAACTAAATTAGAATATATAATTCTATATATTCAATTAAACATACTTGAAAAATTTTGTCCAAGTCAAAGAAATTAATACTGATGCTTCAGGAAATGGATAGAACCTCAACATGTGAAACATTTTCAAAACAATACTACTCGAAACAAACAGGGCAAATTTGTCATGTCATTACCACACAAAGATAATAAAATTTAACTAGGTGTTTCCTTCATCAACGCTAAAAACAGATTTTTATCTTTGGAAAGAAAGTTAAGCAACAATTCCAACCTTAAAAAAGGACTATTCTGCTTTCATACAAGAGTATTTACTAGGTCATATGTCACTACTCAACTTCAATGATTTCTAACAACAAATCAAACGTGTGTTATTTAACTCACAGGTTTACCTCAACAGTTTATCTCTTAACAATACTATTTTAGTTGGACCGGTAGTTCAACAAGATCTAATTTCCATATTGCTAAGATTCACAATCCATAATTACAGCATTACTTCTGACATAGCTAAAATGTATCATCAGATATTAGTTAAATCTAGTGATTCCAATTTACAACGTATTCTCTGGCATGATTCTCCAGATCAGAAGATAAAACACTATGCATTATGTACTGTTACCACATATATGCCTAATTTAGCATCGGTGGACACACAGTATACATATGTGCTGATACAAGCATCACTATCGACACGCAGTTTTCCCACCATAGCGGCACTGTGGTCGCACCACTCTCAGACTCCAATAAAAGAGTGTTCACAAGAGCAAATTTTTCAATTCATCGTCAACCACTACCTGGAGAAGACCAAGATGAAGAAGAAAAAGACAGAAGAAGGCAGAAGTTCCCTGGTCGCCTCAACAAGGGACCTCCCAGCAGATGCCAACATCCCCACCAGAGCAGCAGGCCTGGCCGGCAAACTCAGCAGCAGTAGCTGGCCCAATGTGGGATCGCTCAGGGAGAACCACCTCGGCCAGGTCAGCGAAGGACAATCGACGCTGACCTGACACTGTAGGGCTCTGGGGGCCACCACTGCCACACTGTAGTAGGGACCCAACTGCCACTGAGGGAAAGTCCAGTCTGACTTCAATGGATGAGCTGCAACTCCCTGACCTTGCCAGAGACTAACATCCAAACCCAAGAGCTCTTCTCAGAGTTAAAAAACTGCCCTTTTCAGAGTCACCGCAAGGTTATGAATAACGAGCCGTCGAAGCCATTTCACAACTACCCTTTTCAGGGCTACCTGAATACTAACATACTAACATACTAAGTTAGTATGTGTCATGTGCCGTCCAAGCCATTTGGCGACAGTACGGTAACTTATGGGACCACTTTTGCACCATACCTGGCCACACAATGTTTAATTCAAATTGCAAATGAAAATGAATTTCCACTTGCATCTAAGTCCAATCAAAATGATTTTTTATTTTTATGATCTTATAACCGAAGTTATAAATTTAAGTTAAAAATTTATAATTCTAAATTATTACAATACAGTTTTTCTCTCCATAAATGGTTTTCCAATAAAGTCATTTCTATTTCTAAACACAATACCTTTAAATACACAATTCCTTCAAATCAAAAATAGAACTTACGTACTTTAGGAGTTTTATGGAATAATTCCTCAGATAAGCTACTTTTGCAATGCTATTTTTTACTCATGCCATTGATTCTAAAAAACACACTAAAATAAGTATTCTATCCATCATAGCAGCTGTTATTTGAACCTTTAGGACTCATTGGTCCTATTGTTTTCTCACATAAACATTTTATGCAACCATTGTGGCAACTTAAAATTAATTGGGACAAAACATTACCTAATACGTTACAAACACAATGAATCAATGGATACAACCAGTTGCATTTAATTGAATCCATTAAAATAAATCATTCCATCAAATCCAAAATGATAGAATAAATTCAATTCAGATACATGGATTCTCTGATGCCTCCATAAAGGGCTATGGCTGTTGTATTTACACAAGAACTGTATACAATAATAATACAATTTCCTCCAATTTACTTTGTTCAAAGTCAAAATTGGCACCCTTAAAACATACTACACTTCCAAGACTGTGATAGTTTATTACTTAGTCGTTTATTACGGTAATTAATGCCTTAAACATACAGTTTGACAAAATCCATTTATACAGATTCTACAACAGTACTACATTGGATTCATGCACAACCATCTAATTGGAAAGTGTTAGTCAGCAATAGAATTTCTACGATTCAACAAATTACCACAAATACTAACTGGCATTATGTCAAATAATCCAACAAGCAGATTGTCTAAGGGTTGTTTACAAAGTAAATTGACATGTCACTTTGTTGGCATGGTCCTCATTGGTTATCACTAATTTCTGGCCATTGGCCGAAAGATATTATATTACGTTTAATAACTGTAATGTAAGTGCTGAACGTCTAGTAGAAAAACGCAAACGATTTTCATCTCTACATACTTTAATTCGCACTTTTAGTTTTTGTTTCTGATATAATCATAATGCTAAATCATAACAATCAGAATGAATTTCTAGTTCTGTAACTACTCAGGAACTAAATCACACTCTTACCTTTTTTTATTCAACAATCACAACAAACTCATTCTAGTGACAAATTAAATAATCTTAAAAACAATCAAGCCATTTCTAAACAAAGTAAAATTATATTTGTTGATCCATTTTTGGATAATTCAGGCTTATTATGTGGAAGTAGCAGTCTGCAACACTCCCCATTACATTACCAAGTGAAACATCCTATTGTTTTACATCCTAATGCTAATATCACAAAACTAATCATTAATGCTGAACACGTGCAACTCTTGCATGCTGGTGTTCAATTTATTCATCATTTGTTATGACAAAAATAATGGATAATAAATAGCAAGAGAGTTATTTCCTCTATCATACATAAAACCTTTTGGATCAGAGTAATCCTTCCTGACAAATTTCTACTTTCGCAGTACACTGTGGCGATCCAATTATGATTCGCCATGGCGGACAGAGATCTAAAACATTAAGTGAAGCATATATAGCACTTTTTATTTGTCTAACCACTAAAGCTATTCATTCAGAATTAGTTTCTGATCTCATCTCAGTCTTTTGTAGCAGCACTTAAAAGATACATTTCACATAGG
Source organism: Lycorma delicatula (assembly GCF_047948215.1). Lineage (NCBI taxonomy): Eukaryota > Metazoa > Arthropoda > Insecta > Hemiptera > Fulgoridae > Lycorma > Lycorma delicatula. The sequence continues at coordinate 30,872,158 of NC_134455.1, forward strand.
GGTATTCTCACTCAAATATTTTCTGCTAACAGTTCCGATTTCCGTTCTGCCAAAAATATAATTTTGTATCAATTCTTAAATTCAGACATTGGAGCATTCTCTATAATACAAGGTATTACTTGGTCATTCATTCCATTTTGGTGGTTTTGATGGGAAAGCGCAATTAAGTGTTAAATAATAGGGTAAACCATTCTTAATTTTGAAGAATTATATACAATTTTGACAAAAATTGAAGCCTGTCTCAATTCCCATCCTATCTTCCCTATTTCAAATGATCACAGATTTAGAGCCACTATCACTGGAACACTTTCTTATTGGATGTCCACTCACTTCCTTACTTGATCTCGATTAATACAAATTAATCGATTAGGCCATTGGCAACTACTACAAAAATTTGTACCAATCTATCTGGAGGCAATGGTCAAAGGATTATTTACAACAACACAATAAATGGTGTTTTCCATCGCGCAATCTTTGTGTTGGGGACTTTTGTTACCAGCGAAAATTCTCCAACCATGCATTGGAAACAAGGAATGGTCACCCAGGTTTATCCAGGCTCAGACAATCTTGTAAGAGTTATTGATTTACAAACAGCTAATGGTCTATTAAGGAGATCTATTCATAAATTATGCCTGTTACCAAGCACATTTGATTAATTCAAATAATATATTTTCTTTTTGTAATGTTTTTATCAATTTATATATTTCAAACATTGGTTTCATTTGATTGTATTTTTATAAAAATTATGCACTATATTAGTTTCATTATGATTACGTAAAACACAAATCTCTCATTTGTACAATTAGTTTGTCAATATGTTATCTTTTATTATCCATAGATACAACTAAACTTATTATTTTTTCAAACAATTCATTAAAAATTGTACTTTTTATTTAACTCATTTATAGTTGCAAAATAATCATGTCTAAAATAAAAATCGTATGATTCAGGTTATCATTCATAATTTAATTCATATATCATATGATTTTTGGCGGGCAGTATGTTGACTCAAGGTTATATAAATGACTTATTTAATTTTTAAATACTCATATAAATGTTTACTTTTTTGTTGCTCCTGTTTAAATGTTGGAACTTTAATTTTTATTTAATATAGGACTTTTAAATTTAAAGAGCTTCAGCTTCAGTTAGATTCGCTCAGTTCTTGTTCAAAGTCAAAATTGGCACCCTTAAAACATACTACACTTCCAAGACTGTGATAGTTTATTACTTAGTCGTTTATTACGGTAATTAATGCCTTAAACATACAGTTTGACAAAATCCATTTATACAGATTCTACAACAGTACTACATTGGATTCATGATTTACAATTTATTTTGATTATTTTGATTTATGGATTTTTTTTTTTTAAATTGAAATATTATATATTTCAATCACAATAAAATATTTACTCTTGATTTCTTGCGCAAGAAATCAAGAGTATTGATTTCTTGCGCCAACTTTCAACTAATATGGCAGATATGGCAAGATTTTTTATTAACAAACAATAAACAGAAAGAAGAATGTAGTTTTACTATCCATTTATTAATTCAACACCAAATTAAATGCTATAATGAAATTTGTAGAATCTTCCAATTCTTATAAAAAAAGTAAAACCAAAGCAAATCTAGGTCACCTAATCTGAAAATTTATCATCTAATTTTGGTGCTGTATAAACTAGTGAAGAACAGAAACATTGTTTCCTGTAAAACAATGTTTCTGTTCTAACAACAAATCTTAGGAGAAAACTCCTAAGAAGCACAAATCGTTGCAAAACTGAAACACTGAAAAGGGTATTGAAGAGTTGCCTGACCACATAGCAAAGATGATTCTTCAGTTCTGCAAATTCTAAATCAGAAAAAAGGATTACGTCATCACATTTTCTTGATAGGTCTTGGATTGCTGTCCTCAAAGCTTTTGGAAGTAGTGATGTGCACACAATTATCATTGAATGGGAATGTCCAACAAATCCATGGCATAGTCAAATTGTTTACAAAATAAATAATTCTCAATTATGTCATAAACTGAAAAAACTGAAACCTTTGCAGCAATCAAAATCACAATCTGATTAAAAATTAAAACAAATATTTTATCTTGGATTCTTACTACATATATGCACTATATGCATAACTAATTGGTAAAGGATGTTCTCCCATTAACTCAACCACCCACATTTTTGTCTATATTTATATATTATCTATTTAATTCCTACTGTATTTGCAGTATAATATGATTAATAATTCTGTTATTAAATTACATGTTATCTTATTCACTGACTTCAATGTTTTTCATAAGCTTTAGGCTTACACCTAATTTGGAAAAGACATTATTTCAGCTCAATCATTGCTAAAACAATTTTATCAGGTTTTTTGCTGCTGTTTTTAAATGAAATACAGCTTTGTAAACTCATTTGAATAAGGAAACCACCAGTGGATAATTCTGGATAAATGATGCACCAACTACTACTTACAAAAGCAAAAATACACAATATGAAATTATATAAGCGGATCCAACATTTAGATATGAACCTGACAAAATAAAATACTTACTTTTTTGCTAAATGATGTAGTCATGCCCCAGAAAAGTAAGCAAAAGAATGAAAAAATAAATGTAAGGTGGCAGACTGCCTTTGTTAGTAATATGCTGGTATAAGGAGCTAACACCCATTGCATTTTATGCCCAACAACTGAATATGGATAAGAATACACAAATAAGTTCCAATAAGTAGACACATGAGACTTACATACTTTCTCCTTTACAGTAGCGTCTAAAAAAATAGTAGGTCAGGCTTTATTTGCTGAAACAGATTTGAGTTTTTCAATGCAGAAAAATATAGCCGAATCCACATATAAAATGATTTTTCAGAAGTATTTTAGGGAACAAGATTTGTTGTTTATTTTCATATTTTGCTCAGCATGCATCTTATTAAAAATGATGTAAGAATAAGAAAAAAGTGAACCAGAATCAATCACTATGTCAGCCCATTTGAAAGTGCGCAAAAGTGTTGAACTAAATGAAGTGGATTTCACATATACAGGTGATTCAAAGAAACGGGAGATTTTGAAAGTTGTGTTGGTAGCCGTGGGCGATTGGTACCACTTGATAAGTGGCGCCAGCCTCTCTAACCTAACCTGCCATTTAGTTGTCATGGATCCTTGGAGTGGTACGCAACGTGCATTTGCTATCAAAGCGTTTTACAAAAACAATGACAGTGTGGAGGGAGCGAGCGCATAGAGAATTTCGCCGTCATTTTAATCTGGGACGGCACGACCATGTTCCATCAGCACATGCAATTAAAACACGGATATCTAATTTTGAGGAAACTGGTTCGGCAATGAAAAAGAAACCTCCAGGCCATGAGCGAACCGTCCGTACACAACAGAATGTTCAAGCTTTACAAGATGCTGTCACACGAAGTCCACATCGGTCAATCCGTCGTCTCTCAGCATCTTTACAATTGCATAGTTCAATTGTTCGAAGAATGTTAGTGAAGGACTTGCAATTCCATCCATACAAGTTGTAGATCGTCCAGGAACTGAAACCGAACGATGCAGTTGTGCGAGCACAATTCTGTAATGTAATGCTTCAGAAGATAAATGATAACGAAGAGTTTATTCACGAACTGTGGATGACGAATCAAAAAAGCGCATTTCCACCTCAGTGGATTTGTTAACAAGCAAAATTTCAGATACTGGGCACAAGAAAATCCTACGCAGCTACACCAGCGTCCGTTGCATGGCCAGAAAGTGACCGTGTGGTGTGCTATGTCATCTTATGGTGTTATACGCCCTTATTTTTTTGAGGATGACAACGGTCTTGCAATTACAGTGACGTTGGCTCATTACGTAGCCATGCTTGAAACCTTTGTTGTGGAACAACAAAAGAGATTTCCACCAATTCTTAACACAGCCTGGTTTCAACAAGACGGAGCAACATCACATACTGCACGAATATCGATGGCAGCTGTATGCCGATTGTTTGGACAACATGTCATTTCACAAAATGATGACATTTGATGGCCTCCCAGATCGCCTGATCTCTCAGCTTGCGATTACTTTTTGTGGGTTCACCTTAAAAGCAAAGTGTTCCACAGTAGACCTGTTACAACGGAAGAACTGAAGGCAAAGATCCGAGAAGCAATTGCGGAAATTCCAGTTGAGATGTTACGTCAAACCATGAACAATTTAACGAAGAGACTTCGTGAGTGTTTACGTTTAAGAGGTCACCTGCAAGATGTCATCTTTAAAAAATTAACTAAAATGTATGTATCCTAAAATTGCAACATTTGTTTGTTACATGAAATAAAATTCATTTTCTAAAAAAAATTTTTCATTAACGTTATTTAATTTTTTTAATTTCCCGTTTCTTGGAATCACCCTGTATAACCATACAATTCTGTGCTCCAGTGCAGGTGCAAACATCCAGCACATTAAATCAATTTAGGGTACTATAAAATAGCTGAATAAAATACTGTATAACAGCTGCTTCATTAAATTCGTAATTCTAACGTATCATTATGGTAATATTATATCGTTGATTTTTTCCAGTGTCTATAAATTAAATAATAATTATAATAACCACTGTCAACTCACACTTACTGACTTTAGTAGACTGTAATCATTGTATAGCATGCATGGTCTTGGGTGGTTTATTTTTTCAACTTTATTATCAAATGTCTATATATTTCCTACTGCTTTTTTTATAAGTTTTAATGTCATTTGTGTTTATTATATGTTCAACAATTTTATTATATGCTCAATGAATGTGAGTATTCCAACCATTACCTAGCAAACATTAAGGCATTAATACAGAGAAATCTCTGCCAATTTACAGAGAAATCTCTATTGAATATTAAAAACAATTTAATATTCAATACATTCATTTTACAAAAAATTGGGGTGAAAATCTAGATCTAGGCTAAAACAATACTTTGATTTGGATATTTATGTATTAGTAATGTAGTGCATATTAGTGTGAAAAAGAGAACTTTTATAAATCTACTGAAAAATATCCAGAAGCTGTAGTTTAATATTTATATTTAACATATTTATTTTGTTATTAATGAAAACTACATTAGCCACACATTATAGAAGGAAATAACTGTACCATTCATACCAGAACACACCAAGAATTAAACTCAATCAGTTTATTGAAAATGTAAAAGTAAACATTAATATTGGAATATTAGGCAACAACATGAAAAAAAATTACTTAGCTATTCTGTAAATATGTATAAACTGACTAAGCTATTAATTAATTATTATAATTTGTACAGTATAGGCCTAATATTTAATGATGATGTATACCAATTATAAGTGCATATAAATATAAATGCAATATCTACATAAAGTGGTCATTCAGTTTATGCCTTACTTGATGGGGGGAGTGTAATAATAATTTATTAATACATATGAGGCATGGGCATGGGCATTACAGTTTCTAAGGTAAAGTTTGCGTAAATTATCATCACAGACAGGAATATGATACAGGAGGGCACAAAAGGCAACAAAGAAACTAGGTCTACATGCATACTGAATACATTGCGTACAGAAACTGAAACCCTGAGGCACTATTAAAAGAATAAGACATTGTCTGTAGTTTATCAACCAGGTGGAAAGTAATGAATGGTATAGGCACACTGGATGTGTTGTTTAATGGTGAGATAAAAGGTGAGGTGGTAATAATAAAAGGTGAGGAGGTGAGGTGAGGTGGTAATGGTGAGGTGTATTTTCACCTTAATGGTTTTATCAATAGTCAAAACAATAGATATTGGTCAACATAAAATCCACACATCTTACATGAATCATCACTGCACTCATAGAAGGTAAAGGGTTTGGTGTGTGATTTCTCAATGATGAACAGTGGGCCCAATTTTTTTTTATGAAACCCTTGACAGTCTGGCATACAAGAACGTAATTATACAATTTGCAGCTCTTCTCCAGCCTGATGAACGCTATTGTTACCTCCAAAAAGATGGGACAACAAAAACAACATGGAATTTTTGGAAGAAATGTTTGGTGATTGCATGATCTCAAAATGACTGTGGCCCCCTAGGTCCCCTGACTTATTGTTATCAGGCTTCTTGCTCAGGGATTTTTTGAAATGTGTATATCGAGCAAACCCACATACTCTACAAGACCTAGAGTAAGCCATCACTGCAGAGACAAATTCCATTAGCCCTGATGTCCTACAAAGGATGTCAAAAAATATGGTGCAAAGGGTTCAGACCTGACTTCAAGAAAATAGTGAACTTTTCCTACACTTGCTGTAAGACATTACCAGTTGTGCATAACTACATTTCATGAATCAAATCAAATGCAAGTATATTACAGTCCATAGTGGACTTGTAGTATAAGTGTAATGAAATGCAAAATAAAATGAACGCACTATATAAACTATTCATTTTTGTACTGTATACAGTAAGAAATATTTATAAGTATGCTAAATATTTTTTAAAGAAATTGTCTGAAATTAAATAAAATTAATAAATTTTAATCTTGGAAAGAATTATTGCCATTTAAAATAGTCAAAAATATTGTATTGCAGAATACTCAGTTTCTGAATAAGCCTAATGTTAATAGAAAAGAGCTAATATAAAAGAGAAGAAAAAAGGTAATATATGTCCTGCACACAACTGTCTGCTTCGCTGTATATTTTTTTAACTGTTAAAAATGGATACTCAAAAATAATATACTTTTAAATAGTTTTTATTAATCAAATTCTAATCCAGAAACCTTAGACCTTTTATTATCATAAAAATACTATAAACTGATTAAAATACACAGTCAACAAAATAGAATAACATTCACTAACCTGTGTTTCTGAAAACATTTCTCTTGAGCTGCTACCAGGTACAGGATTTTGAACAAGATCACTACTTCCAGATGTTTTTCTTTTTCTCCTTTCTGGAGGAGAAGAAATAGGTCTCATATGGCGCCGTTCTAAAGGAAGCCGAGTTTGTTCGATAGGACTTGGTAATGAAAGGGCCTCATCATTCCTAGGAGTATCAGTTCTATTATCTGCAAGTCCTCTAATCTGTAAAGCATTTGCAGTTTTTAATACTGTACCTATTTCTTCTTGTTTCACATTTACTTCTCCATTGTACATAAAATGTAAAAGTGCCTGCATTTCTGTAACAGTTACATCTCTAAGAAAAATAATAGGATGGGGATGATTATTTTGTAGGAACAGTTTTTCAAAATAAGGACTACAAGCTGAAAGTATTGTCTGGTGAGCTTTAAAAGTTTTAAAATTTTCATCTTCTCCATCGCAAGACACAGCCAAAGTAACATCAACTAAAGATTCTTTTTCTAAAAACTTACTAAGGACATCAGTTAAATTCGATTTGTGATTACTCCAACGTAAACAAAATTCTTGTTCCATATTAATGTATGTTCCGGCAAACCTGAAAAAATAAAATGCTGTTATTAATTAAATTCTTTACAATACGTATATCTTGATGACTGTCAAAATTTCACATTTCTACAACAAAGCAATTATCCAAGTTTGGTATTAACAGTCTATCCATTCAAACAGACAAGGATTAAATTATAAATACAGTACAGTGGACTTAATGAATTGCATAGAAAACGTTAACTTCTTAATTTGTCTAAAGAATATCAAGTGGCATAAATAACTCCTATTCACTTTTGTGTTTCAAACCAAAATAACCATTATAAATTAATAACCATTATGTAAATTTTCAGAAGAACGAAGTTGCTACAAATGTAACCAATGAGGTGAATATATAACCAACCTGCAGAATGCAAAAATTTAAATCTAATTTGAAGGGGAAGAAAAATTAACAGTGTAACATCATTCAAATTTTTTTTAATGAAATAATACAGACAGCGACAAGAAAAATTAAAAAAGAATATACAGCAGAAAACAACTACTTAGCAGCAAGTTGTACCATATCATTGTTCAATACAAACAAAGTAGAATTAGTAATAAAAAGTAATGTTTAATTAGAATTAAGAATAACACAAAGTAGAATTAGTAATAAAAAGTAATGTTTAATTAGAATTAAGAATAACAATGTGTTTTAAAAAATAATTCACATTTACAAATATACTATGCTAAACAGTTTTTTTAAATAAGTTGAAAAACAATATTATATTATTCTCTCAAAACCATTTACAACAAATTTTGATATTCTACATACTTTTTTGTTTTAGAATTAATAATTTATAAAATATTAATAGAAGTAAAGATGTTTGATTTTAAATAAAATATTTTATAATGATTTTTTGAGTGTAAAATTGTTTACAAAACTATTTCACATTTAGTTTTAAAAAAAGCAGTAATTTTCTCCAGATTAACTTGTTTACTCACTCCAGTATCAGATAATAAACATTGCATTCAAACAAAAATTGACAGTTTTCTTCTGTCTAAATATGAATAATTGATTCTAAGTCTTCTATCCCTACCATTCTTCTACTTTTTGTTATAATTCTTTATTTTCCAATTTTTTTGAAATCCAAAGTAGTTTTAGTCCAATTCAGTTTTAATTGTCCACCTTACCAAGCAGATGCATTAAACCATTCTAAAGTATATTTATAAAAAAAAAAAAAAAAAAAAAAACTACTTTGAAAAACAAACGTAGCAACCATTTTATTTAGTTCACTTGATTACAAGTTACAACAATATACCACATTTAAGTTATACAGTTGAATTAAACTCAATCTTGAAGAATAGCCAGTTCATTCATACTGATAATATATTTGCTACAATTGTAAAAATACTACATAAATGGGAAGGAACTATTTAATGTTTTCAAAACAGTACTAAAATGATCTTTGATGGTTTAAATTCATAATTTTGAAAAAAAAAGGAAAGTTAAGTTAAAAATATGAGTGAGTTAAGTATATGAATATTTTTCCAATATCAAACCAAGACAACACATACCAGTATAAATAATGTTACACAACTTTTAACCAGTTTCCATAATCTTACTCATAGATAACACCTGATTTATTGATAGACAGTGAAAAAACACATTATGAAAATGGAAAGTCATCACATTGAATATGTGCCATTTGTGTGCATGTGTACATCACATATGATCTGCATGTACATCATTCAATCATGTGTGTGTGTGTGTGTGTGTGTGTGTGTGTGTGTGTGTGTGTGTACACAGAGAGAGAGAGAGAGAGAGAGTATGGGAGAATATATAGGCTACAAACAGCTAAAATAGGGTGTATCAATAAAAATGACATTTGTATTTACTATATGTTTAAAATAATAATAATTATAATTGTTTTTGCAATAATTAATTCGCAGTTAAGTAACAATTCATAATTCAACAGCAACAAAATGGAATTCAATTATTCATTCTTAATTCTACTAATTGTATGAAATGGTAAAAAGCAATTCATTTTCCTTAAGCACTTTCAGAAAATGTAAACTTAAGATAAAGGTAGAACTTGAAATTTCATTAATTTTAACTTTATAAGCTAATCCTTAAAAACCGTCATATGTAGTTTTAATTGGATGAGTAATTGTTTAAATAATAGAGAAGGTATGTTTTGCAACAAATATTGCAAAAGATAATATTCAGAAAGAGTGGCAATTGTAAACTGTTTAAAACCAAATTTGATTATAGCATTTTAAAATACTGGATGCTTATATTCACAAATATTATATATTTGTGTCTTAACAACACAAAATAGATGACAATACAAGCAATACAAATACATTTCAAAAAATTAATAGTTCAATACCCAAATGCAGTATATACTAGAATAGTAATTTATTGTCCCTTATGTCTTCATAACTACCCAATCCCTTCTCATAATGGAACCTTGCATTAAAAATGGTTTTTCCTCAATTTTAATTTTTAAAATTATCTTTAAAATCATTTTTAATTTTTTAGGTAGAGCTGTTTTAAATTTATGACAGATTTACATTTTAGAAGTATATAGGATGTGTGAGGCAATTCATTTGTCTGTAAGTATCTGTGGGCGATAATAGTCTGATCATGTTTCCATTAATTGTCATGCATAACCTAATTGAAATGGGTGGTAAAATAAACAGTTCATGAAGATGAAGTTCAAGCTATTACTCATTTCTTAACAGCAAAAAAATCTGTTCCAAAAACTCAGAAAGAAATTTGCTATGTTTATGAAACAAATGTTAAGTATGAAGATAAGTTAAAAAATTGTGTAGTTTGCTTCAAGTAGGGCTAATGTTTATTACAAAGAATGTAGTGGTTGTATGTAATCACAAATGATTTCTTGGAAGAAGGGAAAAACAGACAATTGGCAGTTTCAAAATTATTAGAATTTCTAAATATTTTGTACCATGATTTACATAATTTTCAGCTCCAGTTTACAGAAAGTTTCGTACTAGGGATATGCCAAAAATGTTGACAAATGGGCACAAAGTAAAATCATCTAGTTGCACAACAAACTTTTTCCAGGACTACCAAAATACAGGAAATTAACTGCTTAGCTACAATAAAAGGAGGTGAAACTTTGATATCGCATACTAATGTTGAAACGAAGCAACAAGCAATTTATTAGGGGCGTTCACTATCTCCCAGGCCCAGGAAATAAGCAGGAACATTATTACTGTAACCGCAAAAAAATTCGGTTTTCAAATTTGGAAATATCCAAATGGATTAATGGTAATATCCATTAACCATTCCTGAATCCATTAAATTAGAGTAATAGTAATACTAATAATTGTAAAAAACTTTTTACAATAAATAATAATTGAATAGGAATAAAAAAATTATGAAAAAAATATAAATATATAAAAAACCTATGTAATTTAATAGGAAGTCATGTAGTGTCCACATCAATTTTTTTTATAACAATGGGAAATTGTTCCATGAATGTAATTTTACAGTTATTACACTTTCAATAGTAAAATAGCTGTTAAGAGATAAAGGTAAAACCTAATATTTGGTGGTCTTACTATTTTTAGCACAGCTTTTATAAATAATATTATAAGATCACATGAACTCTCTGATGATAAGTATACAGAAAATTACTAGGACTAGCCTTCAATTTCAAACTGTGGATGAAGAAAAAAGATATAAAAGTTCCAATAAAGCTAAGTTTTTATTAAAAAGAGAGCATTCATATGAAAGAAGGAATTTACTGTAAATTTATAAACAATTTTTTTTTTTTTTACAATTTTTACTGTAAAGCAAAACAGTCATCAATAAGTAACTGAAAACTACTGAACAGCAGGAAATTTCAATTTAATTTTCTAGTTACTCTACTAGCTAGATAAAATTAACAGTTTTTTGTTTTTTTTTTAATGGTTTATCTATTTAAAATGTGGGCTTTAGATTATTAATTATATAAAAAATTTCTAGGATAAATGACCTAAATTCAATCTTTCAATCTACTCCACCTCAATGATACAAAACAAAGTTCAATATAAATGCTTTTAACTGCAGGTATGTTCTTCACAGTTTTCTAAAAGTGTAACATAGCTCTACAGTGTATAAAAGGTTAAACTGTAGTTTGAGGGAAGTGACAACTACTCATTCGCATGCAACAGTACTGTCAGTACAGAGAATTAATCATTGTATATCTACTTGAGTAAATACTAGTGTTCTTAAAGCAGTTAACTAAACATTGCTAAAGAATGTTTAAGAACATAATCTATTTTTTTGTGAAAAAATACGAAAATACAAATCAAATCCTTACATTCATTATTCACAAAAATTCGAAAAGAAAGCGCCAGTAATTTGTAGAGTACAATTAAGATGCTAATAATTTTTTTTTTATAAAACAAGTTTGGTCTGGATAAGAAATATGTTTAACACATGTCACTCAAGTAGCAGTAAAAATTTCTGCTAGCATTTAAAATGTTTATAAATTTTAGTTGGGTGGGATGTAAACGTCTTAATCCCACCATTGCACTACTGTAGTTGAATGGTACAGGAACTGGTGCTGCCCTACTTTGAGTAAAGAATTTGTTGATAAAATACTATATTTTCTCAAATTAAAAAGTTATGTGCTGATTTCAATCTGATAATAAATGATAAAATGTCTCATTATAATGCAATTTTAATGTCTCTTCCATTAGTTTCATTATGCATTTATTTTTTGTTACACTAATTTACCAAATAATGAAAATAAATAAATAATGTTATAAAATACGAAAGGAGTAACTATAAAACACAATAAAAGGAAAAATCTAAAATGACATGTGCATTTCAGGTCTTTTTGAGTGTTAAGATGCCCCTTATATCATGAAAAGGTGGCCAGCCCAAGAAGGAAATTTTAAATCTTTTACAACTGTACTTCAGCTACCTTTATTTTGCAGTAAAAAATCTTTTTACAACACACACTATAGCTTCAAAGTTTCATGGTAATTTTTTTGCAGTACTTCTTGTTTTAAGTATCCCTAAAAGGAGACAAGACAAAATTTCTCCACTATAATTTTTTTTTCATTTTGTAATGAATACAAGCTATTATTTTATACTAAAATACTGATTACAAATTGAAAATGTTTTTTTTCAAAACTGACATTACTTAATGACTATGTGTAAAACAGTTGAATAAATATTTACCATATGATATAAGAGCTGACATGTAAAAAATATACAAACAACAGAAACACAGTTCAACAATAATTGTTAATTAGGTACTCCAGTGATTAGGTATACCAAGATAATAATAATAATAATAATAACCTATGAGAAGTTTCCTGTCCCCCATTAGGCGCATCCCCAGTTGACATATATGGGAACGCTCGCAGATATGCCGGGTAGGGGGGAAATAAAATACCCCCCACAGACCAAAATCCAGGCAGTGTCTGTCTCAGAGTGAGCAGGTGTCTGGTCAGCGTTTGCAATCCATGTCAAGATTGGCGGTATCACTACCTGCCAGTAGGTATAAAATGCAAAATAAACCCATGTGAATGGAGAACAATAATAAAGCCTTGGATAATATGGATGAACAAGGATGTGGAGGAGCTGATCCCCATTCATCCTACATGCGACAGCCCCCCATGGCCTCTGATGGAGTCAGTAGCGTCAGGCCACATAGAGTAACTACTGCTGCACCACTTGAAGAAAACGGCACCGAACATTGAGCCCACTGCTAGTTAGCGCTTCGCAGGCAATGCCTGTGACCACTCCTGCTGGAAAACCGTGACAGCACTTAAAATGGAGAGACGAAATGAACAAACACATCATGCGCTGTTACTATACAATTAAATTGGAAAACAACATGACAGGGTACAGGATGCCATTATATTATTCATACATAAATTCCCGCAGTACTCAAACCTGACAGAACAACAAATTGCAGACCAAACGCGAGTCATTGAGAAAAACAACCGGATCCCAACGCACATGATGGAGAAAATAAAGAATAAAGTCAGAGAAACATTGGACCAAAGACGTGAGCAAGATTAACAAATAGCGCAAGAACCAGAAAGGCTAACACCAAATATTGTTAATGACACCAGTGATAATGAGAATGCAGTAAGTGATCATGCCACAAACGCAAATCAAGAGATATACTGAGAAATATAAATCAGAATAACTCAGAGGAAGAAGTAAGAGAAGATTTCCAAAGAGCTCTAATGAAATATGGTGACCTGGCACACCCTCAATGACCACGATTACCTAAATTGCTATATTGAAAGAATACCTCAACACCAATAAACATGGTAAATAAAGAAACTGAACATAAAATATCTTAAATTAAGTTTTGAACAAATAAATGACTTAATCTACTGTGGGGCGGTAGCTGTTGTAAGAAGCAACTCGCAAAAAATAAACAACATCAAAATTAGAGAACAAAAATGTTAACCACCTTGGCAGCAAAGACTTGAAAATAAAATAGTAAAGATACAAAAAAAAAAGGAAAATTAGAAGTATACAGGCAAGGGAAAGTCAGATTAAGGATAAAACAAGAGGTGGAAAAATTATTAGCACATACAAACTTAAAGGGCAGATTATGTATTAGAAATGAAAAAGCAAAAACTAGCTGCCCTCACAACACGATTAAGATGATATAAGAAATCAAACAGAAGAAGAGAAGAAAATAAAATCTTTTAACAAAATGAGAGATTATTTTACTGAAAATTGTCAGAGAAAAACAACAACTCTGAACTACCATACCATGAACAAGTGGAAAAATTTTGGAACATCTGGTCAAGTAGCACAGAACATAATAAAAATGCCGCCTGGATAAAAGCAGAGGATGAAAAATGGAGAAACATTGAAACAGTGCATTACAGTAAGATCACACTCAATGATGTGAGGGAAGCAGTTAAGCACATTCAGAACTGGAAATCACCAGGAATGGATAAAGAGCATATCTTTTGGCTAAAAAAGTTCGATGTAATGCACCCAATATTAGCAGAGGCATATAATGATATAGTTGAACATTTAGAGAAAACACCTAAGTGGTTTAAACAAGGTACAAAATTCCTTTTGCCTAAAAGTAATAACACAAAAACCCAGCTCAATATAGACCCATACCATGCCTTCAGACAACATATAAATTATTGACAGCAATTATTGCCAACAAAATATACAAGCACGTGGAAACCAACAAAGTCCTCCAATTGGAGCAGAAGGGATGTGCAAAAACCGTGAGGGGGAGCAAAGAGCAAATAATCATAGATATGGTAACCATGCAACAAGCCCAATACACTAAAAGAAATCTGTGGATGGCCTATATAGACCATTAAAAGGCATTCGATAGTGTGCCGCACTCACGACTGACAAAGATCTTAGAAACCTATTACGGTGTTGAAAAGATGATTAGGTTCTTGAGGCATAAAGCCGCTTACAGTTACATGGAGTTCCTGTTTTGATAGTGTGGATAAGGACATAGCGGTTGTGGTCAATCTGGCGGCTCTCGATGACACTTTATGTTGTCAGTTCTTAGAAGGGTTCCTGACATTAGAAGCCTCGCAGAAAGGGGCAGATTGAAAGCGGAACAGCTATTCGTGTTTAAACCGCAAAGGTACTCATTGGTGAAGAAATTGAGCTGCAATTTCACAAAGTGTTTGTAGTGGTGGTTGACTCCACACAGAGCAACAATAAGATGGCTGAGGATTTGAAAGGTGGCACGTGGCACTGGTCAAATATTTGAACTATCAAACAACAAGACGGTTTTTGGCGCTTCAGGTGGTAGAACTGGGTCCTTACTGCAGAAGTTACTGGGTATGCCAGTCAGAGGAAGTTGTTAAAGATAGAGGTGTTTCTTGATTAATGAGTGGGCCGGGCAAAATCATCTGAACATGTTCAGGGCCCACCCTCGAAGACTGTAGCGGTAACAGCTTAAAGTAGAACCTATGCTGACTTGTTAAAACAAGTGAAGGATGAAGTGGATGGAGAGCTTCCAGATATTGTCACTAAGGAAGGGCCAAGCAGGAGAACTACTCATCAAGGTCAAAGACGATGGACGAGGTGCGGAGGATCTGCAGAGGAAGATAGTTGCTTGGATAGAAGGTGTCAAGGTGAGTTGCAAGAGTAGGGAGCGCACAAAGAAAATCATTATTCGGGACATCGATGAGCTCTTCATGGAAGAGGACGTTACTACGGCCCTCAAGGCGGCTGCAGGTCCAGAGCTGGTGCAATTCCAGCAGTTCACTATGAGGCCAGCACTTGGCAACACCAAGGTGGCCTCTATGTTGGTTCCAGCTAGGCTGGCAGATCACTTAGCACAGAAACTGAGACTGAAGATTGGATGGGTTTCATCTAGAATTGCACGCGGTGAAGACATACAAAGATGTTATAGATGTTGGAAGCAATGAAAGAAGAGGGCATGTACAAGTACAAATGATGCGATCAAACAATAAAATTAGAGCACAAAGCCATTAAAGAAAAATTTAAGAAAACATATGAAAAGAGGTTAAAAATAACTTAAAAATCGAAACTTAATGGGGGAAATAAAGTGAAGGCAGTGAACACATATGCAGTACCAGTACTCACGTATGCATCAGGTATAATAAAGTACAGTGAAATAGACTCACAAGAAAAATATTCTACCAAGAAAAGTACCACCACATCCATTTGTCAAAAGAAAGATCATGCTCCCGAGAAAGGAAGGTGGAAGAGTTGTACTTGATGTTAAAAAACTATGTTACGACCAGAATGAAAACTTAAGGGATTATTGCCATAGTAAGCAACATCCCTTCGATCAAGCCATCATAGCAGCAAACCTAAACTATACGTCATTAAACCTAGCCAACAGGATTAACATTGTAGAACACAAAAAAGAGAACAGTGCAGATGAAATTCTAAATTGGGGAAGGAAGGAGCTGCATGGGAGATATAGGCACCGTCTAGACCAGGAAGGAGTTGACAAAACAGCTTCAAATAATTGGCTTGTGCAAGGAAAATTACATTCCAAGACAGAGGAGTTTATATGCAGCATACAGGATCAAGTAGTAGCAACAAGAAATTTTAAAAAATTTATTCTTAAAGAAAATATTAGCAACAAATGTAGGCTATGTAGCAACACAATGAAATAATAAACCATATAATCACTGGCTGTCCGATTCTAGCTTTGATGGATTATACCGGGAGACACAACAACGTGGTGAAAATGTACACATAGAACTCTGCAACAGATACAAATTAAGAGTTTCAAAATAAGCCTTACTATACTTATGAGCCAGCCTCCTTTTTGGGAAACACAAAAATTTTCTGGAACCAAGGAATTGTAACAGCAAAACCATCAACTGTAATAAGCCAGATATAATAGTAGTTGACAAAATGGAAAAAGTAACTTACCTAATAGATGTAGCCATTCGACCAAAGTAACAACATCAACATTAAACACAATGTGAAGCTGCAGAGATATAGATCTTCCTTTTGAAATTAAGAAATGTGGAATCTAAAAGAAGTTTATAAAATCCCAATAATTATATCTGCAGAGGGAATAATACAATCTACTTTGCAAAACAGTCTTGAAAAACTGATGATCCAGTGGAAGACCCACGCGCTAATGCAAAGGAGCGTGATAATTGACACCTGCCATGGTGCCCATAAGGTATTTAGTCAACAATAGCAAGCCTAATCTCATCGGTATAAATTACTCCGAGTTTAGGGAATGTCACTGGCAAAAGGCTGCGAAAGTGTGGAACAATAATAATAAATGTTCCAGAAATAAAAAAAAATGTGCTATAATTATTTAAATACCAGATGTTGGTAAAAAATAGATTTTAAATTCTATTACATGCAAGAAAAGAATTTAAATATAAAAAATTTTGTTAACTATTGCAGTGCAATAGTCTTTAATCCCCAGTAATTTAATTTTACACCAATTTTTTAACACTATTGTTAAAATTTCCTTGCAGTACAATAGTTTTTAATCTACTGGTTCAATATTGCTGTTATATCAACATCCCACCACTGCACTGCTAGTTTATTAAATCTGGTTCTAAAGTCTATCTTCCACTTGACTAAAGTTATAATATTTGTGCTAGCAGATCAAAAGATGGTAATTATTCATTCTTCAATTTTCGTTTAATATTTTTCTATCAAAAGGCAACATTTCTATTTCTTTTTCTTCATGCAATGCCACAAAATTAAATTTTGTAAATGTTTTTTTTTCAAAATCGTGAAAAAAAAATAGGGAAACAGTTTACCTACACACCACTGTATACAAACAGATGATATAATCATGGAGCAGTGTTTAATTGTAATTTTTTTTCAGTTACAATTTTCTTTTATATTTATTTTTACTACAGCTGAATTTCTAATTCAGCAACTGATGATAATGATAAATCAACAATTGAAAAATGCCCATCCAAGACCGTTATAGAAAATTTACCCTTGTAAATTTTATTTTATAGTTATTCAGCATAGCTCATGCTTTGTAAGAAATTATGTTATTAAATATTCTACTAAAATATAAAAGCTCAATAAAATAATAAATTTTAGAGAAATTACAATAGTACTACTGGTTTACAATATAAAAAAATCCCTTTCGGCACACTAGACAACAGAGGTAGATTTCACCGGTGCTAAGTAGAGAATAAAAAAGATTTCCACCTTAGAGTTAAGAAAAATTTCAAATTTACTTAATACAACAATAGTTAAATTCCTTACAATTCCAGCAACATTTTGGTCATCCCTTGCAATAAGGGTTGGTCATATCAAAAACTTTTTCAGACAAAAGTTTTAGGAGAAGACTCACGACAACTTTAAACAGATTCGATACTGTGCCTATTAAGGGAGTTATATTTTTTTTGTCTTCAAAACCCCATTTTTTCCACCCTCTGGGCCAATGCTTGTTGATATCAAAAAACTTTAATTACATAAGTTTTAGGGCGTTATCCAAAGAATAGTAGGAACTTTAAATGAATCTGATATTTTACTTAATAAGAAAGTTATAGCAATATTTTGTTTTTTCAAAAAAGCCCCCATTTCCACCCCCTTGGTCTGATTTTGTCCATTAACAAACTCGACCAAGGATTAGAACAAGTTGTTTTTAAGGAGCAATTTGAAAGTGATTGGCACAAAATTACGGCAGTTATCGTGTCCACAAGAAAGTGAAATTATATATATAAAACAATAGCTAGCTTTCTTATGAAATCTACCTGAAACAGCACAACACAGTAATTCACTGCAATAAAATAAATGAGACTCCTAATATACTTATTATTATTTCAATTTATTACATACACCCCAAATAAGCTAGATAAATTAATGATTAATAATGTTTTTTGTCATCAACCATCATAAGCTGTTTAAAATATGAAGTTTTATTTATGTTACTTTATTTTATACTTAACATTTATTTATGCTAGAAACTATAATCTAATAAGAACGCAAATTACCAACTACGTCCATAAATAAAACTTAAAATTTATAACGACCACTAAATAACGATGAAACCCGCCCGATAACAGAAAGATACAGCAGCAAGGGACATTGTCCAGGCTCTGCAATCTGTAGGGAGAAATATTGAAACTCCTGCCATTCTTGCGTTCTGTTTCGTTATAATCTAACATCCTGTTACAGTTACAGATTTTTTTTTATAACAAGATTTAAACTAATCTCATCATTTACTTTTATAAATTAAAAGTAATCCTATTTATTTGCAGATAATAAATCAACTAATTCTATTGTTTCAGGGCCATAAATGTGTGCTTCTTATTGTTTATGTTATTAATTTATTTATGCATAGATTCTACTCTTATAAAATATGAATTGCTTTTAAACAAGTCCTTTAATGTTAAATTTTAAAAAAATAAATGAAACAGCAGACCAACCACCCCTTCATTATACTGAATTACAAATGAATACTTTAAAAATGAAAATAACTGGACTACTCTAAAAAAAATAGAATGGAAGCAGCATTGTATGAATATCAAATGCAATAAAAATATACATTTCCGCAGCGTCCACTAAAATCATAATACTATAAACAGTTTACCTTAGGATGGATGGTGTAAGAAAATGTAATAAACAGTAATTCGCACCTGACAATTGAATTTATAAATGGTGCAACGAATGTGTCATATCACTTTAATTGAAACTAAATGTGAAATAAATCAGACCTAGACTTTATTGAGCAACTCAAATGTATGATTTTGTGAGATTATTTCTCTGCTTTTAGTTCTCTCTTTATATTCAGAGATTGCGAAGGTTTCTGCAAATACATTTTAAATAATGCTGTAACTTAGTTCTACTTCCAGCTTATTATTCCATAATTACTTTCAGGCTTTACCCAATGCACATTTCAGCCATTATACCTTTTGGGCAAATACCGGAACAAAGTCTATAATCATTCCTTGCAAACAGAGCTCTATTCCAGATCCTTCAGGTCCTGAGATTGTAACATGAAGAATCGAGTAGGACCAGATCTATACATAAAGAACTGATAACAGGAAAAAAGGATCAAGCATATGGAAAGGTGTAGGTGTAGACTGTGAAAACGGTCTACCCAATTATGAAATTAGATTAGGGTAGTTAACAAACTTCTCCAGGACCTTAATCTTAACCATCATGTAACAAAATGTTCATTCCGTATTAGATAAATGTAAAATAAAAGGTTGCTCTACCATTTTTTATACTTACTATATTTTTACATACAGTAAAAATACATACTTTCTCTACATTCTTTTTACTATATTTCAAAGATTCTCAGTAAACCTTTCAGTAAAATTTCTATAAATTTTTTTTTCTGATAATTTTATGTTAAATTTTTTTCTATTTAAAGAAGGCTTCCTACAATTTTTTTAATTACCTGGCATCAGCTAGTGCAAATCTACCTACATATTATATGTTAATAATAAAATGTCAATAGCAATAAAGTTAAACTCCTTAAATTCAAAAAAATAAAAAAACACTAAAAAACCAATGAATATATAATTAATTAAAAAATAAAATTTTAACAAAATGATTGGATTACAGAAATAATACGTTTAATTTAAAGTGCCAATAAAAAAAAAATACAAAAAAGTACAAAAATATATTTGATTACACATAAAAAATTATTTTTTAAAAAAGCATTTATTTAACTAATATTAATATTAACATTAATAAAGGAAAGGAAACAAATTAGAAAAACCCTCTAAAAAGTAAAAAATAAAAATTACATCAAATTGAGAATTTTAAACAAAAAATATAATATATTAACAAATATAAAAATGCACTGAAAAGTAAAAAATAAATTATATAAATATCTAATAAATAAATGTAATAATTATTAAATTTAAAAATTAAAAGTAATGAAAATACTTAGTTAAATAAAAGCATGGCACAGTTTTTATAATTTATTTAAAACAACACAACATTTATTTTTACAAAAATTAATCTTCATTTTCAATAATGACACGAGGAAGCGGAAAGGTCTGCTGGAACCTCTCCAGTTGAGACTGACTAGCTACAAATAACAATCTGGGAAAATGCAACCACTCGCTTTCTTTGTACGTATTCTCACATAGTTGAAGTTCATCTTCGAATTCTGCTTGTAATCTAAGCCAAATTGAACGCACTCTTCCGATAAAAGTTTCATTTTAATTAATTATGAAGTTTTATTTAATGAATTCATAATTACGATTACAATTATAATAATGAAAATAATTAATAATTTTTCAGATTACCGTCAAAATGTAATAACTTTGTGCAGGATTTCTAAATTTAATTTTTATTTTTAATCTTATTAACCCTTAAAGGTCATCTCGGTGCAAATTTGAACCATCAAAGAATTAAAACTTGAGTTATTTTATTACAGATAAATAAAGTATATACATATATTAAACAACCTTATTAAACAAAAAATATATTTAGAAAACAGCAAATGTCTATAAATACTTATTCGAAAATATTGTTATAAAAACTGCACCACGCTTTTATTTAACAAAATATTTTCATTACTTTTAATTTTAAAATTTAATAATTATTACATTTATTTATTTCTTATTTATTGGTTATTTATTAGATATTTATATATTTTTTTTTTACTTTTCAGTGCATTTTTATATTTGTTAATATATTATATTTTTTTGTTTAAAATTCTCAATTTGATTTAATTCTTATTTTTTACTTTTTAGAGGGTTTTACTAATTTGTTTCCTTTTCTTTATTAATGTTAATATTAATATTAGTTAAATAAAAGCTTTTTTAAAAAATAATTTTTTATATGTAATCAAACATATATTTGTAATTTATTTTTGTTTTTTTTTGTATTTTTTACTTTTTAGTCTTAATGAACAATAAACTTTTTACATCCAAAAAAAATATTCTTAATAAAATTTATATCTGAATATTATTGTTTGTTCAAGTTTGTTTATTAAGACAAAAAAGTAAAAATATTTATTTTTACACATTGAAGTTACAAACGTATACCACATTTCAATCATTTTCATGCGATAGTTCATGAGAAATGAAAATTTTCAACTAAATGCATGAATTTAGCATAGGGGTAGCGCGTGGGGATGGGTCATATCAAATTCCGACACCGTAGTGCTATATTGTCATCGAAGTTACATACGTGTACCAAATTTCATTGATTTTCATACGACAGATAAAAAGATATAGCACTTCCAAGATTTGATTATTCCTAAAGCGAATTAAATAAGAGCTTTGTTTATTTATTAAGACTAAAAAAAAAAGTTAAAATGTTTATTTTTACACATCGAAGTTACAAACTTGTATCAAATTTCATTGATTATCATACGACAGTTGATGATAAATAAAAATTTTAAGCAACATGCATGAATTTAGCGTAGGGGTAGTGCTTGGGAGGGTGGGGTTGTGTCATATCAAAATGCCGACACTGTAGCATTGTATTGTCATTCATGTTACATACATGAATCAAATTTCATTGATTTTCATATGATAGTTCATGAGAAATAAAAATTTTCAGCAACATGCATGAATTTAGCGTAGAGGAAGCATATGGATTGGTAGAGGTGGGTCATATCAAAATTCTAACACCGTAGTATTGTATTGTCATTGAAGTTACATATGTATACCAAATTTCATTGATTTTCATACAACAGATCAAAATATATAGCAGTTGCAAGATCTTCTGATTATAACTAAAGCAAGTTAAAAATAAAAGCTTATAAAAATATATAATTTAATTCTAGAAGTATATTCAAATATGGTACTAAGCCAATACTTTTATTATCGATAAACAGCACCAGCATAATAGTCAATTTTGTTTCATTGACAAACAGGAAACATTCTTCGTTGTTTTAGTATCTAAAATTTTATTTTTATTTATTTTTTATAAAAAAAGTGTTCTCATAAAGACAGATCCCTGTGAAAGTACTTAACATAGATAACAAGCAGTAAGTAATAAAAAAAAACCTTTTAATAAAATAATTAGCAATAAATCATTATGGTAAAAATATTTTAAGTTACAAAATTTTAACACAACAGCTGTTGCATTGATGCATGACTACTATTTTCTTATTTTTATCACACTAAGCAAAAACTGTTTTCCTGATGTCACTTACAAATAAATCAAGGATATCTTGTCACTTTATGAAAGGCTCATAGATATCTTTTATCTTCCATTCAGAAAGTAGGTTTTTATCTTTTTTTAGCTAAAGCACCATGGTCCAGGGACCCACTTGTACCCTGCAATCTAACAACCCTGAAATTTCTAAAGTGAACATTAACTTTGAACTAATTTACAAAGGCTGGCGGTCAGCTTAGAAGTTTATTAAACAATAACTGCAATTTAGGGTATTACAAAAAAAAAGAAAGACTGAAATTGTGATAAACATTTGGTTCAATTATCAACTGTGTAGTCCAGTATCACCTGTTAACTGATCACATAATTACTTTATTAGCAATAATAATTTTAAAAAATGAACATAATAAACAAAAATAAAGTAATTATTTATTGGTGGTTCAGAACCTTCATTTTAAATTTTACACGTATAAAAAAATTTTTTTGAAGGTTTTTCAATCAAAAGAAGTTTACACAATTATCTACTTTAAGGTTTTGTGCACAGGTAGGAATATCTCTTTGGTTTAAGATTAATGTTATCTTTTACCTTTCTTGAGGAAAGTTTTATCTACGCAAATTACATAAGATTTTTATATTACATAGCAGTGTGATATCTGAATTGGAATATTTAAGTTATTTAAATGTTTTTAATTAACTTTATCCTTTCTTTTGGGACTGCCTAAAACAATAACAGTTGTTTATATGTTCACATTGTTGTAAAAATTCTGCTTAAAATACTAAAAGTATCTGATAAGTTTTCTTCATACTTACTGTTAAGACATAATTTGATTATACCTTGTCTCACAAAACAGTGCAGCAAATAACAAAAAATATGAATTCAGGATTACGAGAAATATCTCAGTAGCATAACTGCAGTCATTACTTTATACATATAATACTGTATGTATACTACCAGCGCCATGACATGCTGATTAAAAGCAATTAAAAATTCAGTTAAGTTTCTGTTATTGTTATTTAATAACATCATCTGCAATGCTTCACACCATTATTCAGTTCAGTGAAAAAAGTATTTCAGTGTATGTTATTGTGTTAGTCTGTATGGCATGATAGGTTGTATAGTTCATTTTTCTAACAGTTTTATTCAGTGTTATTTTCATTAATTTTAATTAACCTAATTTAATTTAGTTCCTATTTTCCTTAATGTTAATTTAATTTAGTATTTTTAGCCAATCAGGTTTTAAAAATAAATGATTCTGTGGTGAAAGACAAACTAGGAAAACCTTTAGTTGGACAATTTTACTTAAACTGCTATCAGAAATAGGGTTAATTTGTTTTACTTCAATAACAAGCTTCCTAGCTTGAAGAAAATGTTAAATGATGTGAATATGGATTCTAAAATGTCAAACCTTTCTAGAAGTACATTGCATTGTGTTTTAAAATCACTGAATTTTCATTTCAAAAAATAATTCTTTATTAATTGAATGTGATATTATTGTACAATAGGAGCAAATGTTTGGAAAAATTGTTTTCAATGTAATTGTTTTAATTGAATTTTTAATACGGTAAATACAAACTTTTATCACAATTTTCTCATTTTTGTATTACAAGTTATTTTTACTTCATTTTTATGTACAAATAAACAGAAGTGTTTTTTACTTAGATGAATTGCACTAAATTAAATTACAATCATCATCCTGTTATTTTTTGGTTTGCTGCACAGTTTCATAGTTGTACTTTACAACTATTTCTTCTTCCTTCAATCATTTTTTTTACTTCTTTGGCATAGCAACTTTGGATGATTCTTTGACAATCAAATGGCCATCTAGGTTATTAGATTTTACGTAAAGTTTTTGTAAACCATTTTTGACTGCAACCTTGCCTTTCAATTTACTGGATAAACAGATTTTTTTAAAAACCAGCGTATATTGTTGAAAGCAAAAATAAAATAATTTTTGTAAATGATGTTCTAAATAAAACATAAAACAGCCTAATGCCATTACATAAGACAGTGGTATTCCACTTTAATTCAACAAATTTTCAAATATTTTATTGTTATCATTATTTTTTATTTTGATGATATTCGATATATGATAACTTATATGTATATTTTTAAAAAACTTTCTTCTTGAGTAATAGACTATTTTCTAACTTAACAATAAGTAAAAATAGCCATTTTCGTCACTTTTTCCATGAGCTGTAGCATTCTTATTTTAGATCGTACAGAAGTCAAAAAGGAATTTTTGGAAAGTGTAAAGATTTAACTTCACCAATTGAACTCAAAATTCATTTTGTTACACAACCAAATCTTGTAATGTTTACTGAAGTTACATTTACAAATTGTTGTTTTTTCAGATTTTGGGCCCAAAATATATAATGAAGGGCTTGGGGCAACAGACCTGTTTTTTTGCTTTTAACTTTTAGATACTAGTAGTACTTATAAAAAAAATTGGACTGTTACAGTGTCCTTCATTAAAAAAAATGGCCACCAAATAAGATTTTGAAAATGCCTCACATTTTTGGGGCCCAAAAACCACATGTGGAGCAGGTGACAAAAATCTTAAATTTTAACAGCAATAAGTACTTTTTATTTACTTTAAAACCATATAAAATTTATTCTGTTTCTCAAACGGGTTGACAAGTAATGAAGCCATCAAAACTACTAAAAACACTGTTCCTTCTAACCATGAACAATGTATCCAAAAAATTCACAGCATGTATTTTTTCAAATAATGCAGGCCTACTATAGAAAATATTTTGACATGTCTATAATGAATATGAATCATACAAACTCATGTTTAAACACTAAAGTGAATAGACAAGCATGGACATGAATGTTTGTGTAATCCTGAATGTAAATATTGTAGAAGGCTCAGTTACTGTTTTGATTTCAATGTGATATGTTGTATTGTTGTTAGTGTTAATACTGTGGTTAGGTAATGTATACTTGTTTATAAAGTAATTTTTTTTCCTGTTTGGCCTCCGGGAATCACCATCAGGTTTTACTTTAAAGGATGAATGAGGATGATATGTATGAGTATAAGTGAAGTGTAGTCTTGTACAGTCTCTGGTCGACCATTTCTGAGATGTGTGGTTAATTGAAACCCAAAACACACAGATATTCACAATCTAGTATTCAAATACATATAAGAGTAACTTGCCTTTACTAGGATTTGAACGTTAGAACAATCAACTTCAAAATCAGCTGATTTGCGAAGACGCATTCACCACTAGACCAACCCGGTAGATAAAGTAATTTTAATAGCAGTAAACTTCTCTTTTATGCAATATCTTTTAATTTTAATTTTATTAATTAGAAAAATTTTTATTTAGTTGTAGAGAAACTGGAATAAAGCAAAGTAAGGTGCAATTGGTAGTTTTATAATTTATACTAACTGTATTGTTATTTTAAGAACCCTTGCATTTTATAAAAACGGATTATGAAGTATTCAATTGGCATTCACACTGAAACAGTATGTCACAAACTGACTTACAATAGATATTTAGTATTGCATGATATTTTAGATTTTACTGAGCAGCAAATAACATTTATATCTTTAAGAAGTGGATGTACTGAAACAAAAAATACCTTACTTTTCATAAAACCGAATATTTAATAAATATTTTCATATTAATGGGAAAAAATGACCCATTTAGTTTTCACACTAAATCTATTCGAGAAATATCTTTAACACTTTCAACAAGCAATCCAAATTTAAAATTAATTCCAGGCAGAGCACTGTGAACAAAATGCTGAAACAAAATACAAAAACCACAAGTTTATTACCAAGCAGCTGGACCATTAAAAAAATTCAAAATTAGTTTAGTGTTAGTCATTATTTGGTCTGTCAATCCAAACAATCAGTTAAAACAAGTGGAACTTTGCCAAAAGTCGGCAAAAAGAAACCCAGTCACTTAACTGATGAAAATGTTATTAAATGTGTCCATGTCTTTTACCAGATTGATGAGCACAACTGAATGATGCTAGGCAAGAAGTATTGTGTCTGTAAGAAAAGCTGATGGGAAGAAAATTAATATTCAAAAAAGGCTTCTTATATAACCTAAAAGAATTGTACACAGCCTTCAAAGAAAAAAGACATTTAAAAATTGGTTTTTCAAAATATGCTGATTTAAGACTTAAATTTTGTGTTCTGGCTGGTGGGTCAAGTACTCACTCTGTGTATGTGTCGCCCACCAAAATGAAAAACTCATGTTATCTGCTCTAAAAATGAAATTTGATTATAAAATTCTCCTTTCAACCATGGTATGTGATATACAAAATGAAACGTGCGTGCTGTCACAGTATGAAAAATGTCCAGGCACTTGACATGCTCAGATTACTGCAAGAGAGCTGGGATGATTTTGATTCTGGAATTATCTACAAACAGTGGGTTTCTGTTGACCATTGTGAACTAACTAATTAAATTCTTCTATTTCAAGAGTACTTAGATAAGCTTACTGAAAATTTAGATATCTAAAAAGACATCATTTTGTTGCAAAGAAACATGCTAATTAACTCAACATTAAAAAAGAAAACTTGTTGGGAGGGTGAATGTATTGTAATGGAGGCTTCTCTCAAAATTTTCTTTTTGTGATATAGGACTAAGTTCAGTCACATCACTGATCGAAAACTTATGACACAGTACATCCATCTCTCATATATTTTAAAAAAGAAGAAAAATAACAAAGCCAAAGCTACTGTATGCTGTGTGATTAGTGAATACTTGAAGCACAATATTACATCATTATTCTGCTTCCAAAAGCAACTTGTAAATAAAGTAAAAACAATGTTATCACAAATTAAACATTTTTTTTATTTTTCTGATGGCTCCTCAGCCCAGTATAAAAACAAAAAAAAAATTCACAAATTTGTGCTATCATTAAGAAGATTTTGAAATCGTAGCCGAGTGGCATTTTTTTGCTTCATACCATGGAAAAGGACTATGTGATGGTATTGGTGGAACTTTAAAAAAGACTGTGACTAAAGCAAGCCTTCAAAGAACAGTCAACAATCAAATTTTTACACCTTCTGAAATGTACAATTATTGCAAAGACAATATTAAAAATATACCACTTATTTTCTGCTCTACTAAAGATGTTCAAGAGACTGAACAATAGCTGAATTCTTGTTATCGGGTAATCACAACAGTCCCAGAAACAAGAACCTTTCATAGTTACATTCCAACAAGTCAGGAATGTATTCTGAAAGTCTGGGCGACCTCTGAATAAGAAACATTTACATTAGTATAGGTACACAAGGAGTGTTTCTGATTCTTTATAAGTTTACCAAAGACAAAATGTAAAAATTATGTCTGCTGCTTAAACAAAGGCAAGTGATGGTTAGGTGAAGTCATTGAAGTCAAAATTCATGAAAGTGAAGAGGAATATCGAATACACTTATTCCATCCACAGGGTCCTGGTACTTCATTCAAGAAATCATAGACGGTTAATCAAACATGGGTTCAAATGGAAAATATTTTAAAGGTTCTCATGCCTTTAGAGCTTTTTCTATCAACTACTGGAAGAGGACACAACATTACACAAAAGATAAATGAGGACTTATCAGTTCTACTCAATAAAAAAAATGGCAGAAGCACTAAGTTATGTTAATTAAGTTTGTCATAAAAAATTGGAATATTTATTCATATTTTCCATTAGCAGGAGTAAAATAAGGAAAAAGTGAATTGAACTTGTTAATGTATTTGAATTATTTATCATTTTGTAACTGACTATTTATTATTTATCAATTTATTTATTCTAATGAGTTTAGTTGTAATTTTTATAATCTGAAAAAA
This sequence comes from Lycorma delicatula, assembly GCF_047948215.1. NCBI lineage: Eukaryota > Metazoa > Arthropoda > Insecta > Hemiptera > Fulgoridae > Lycorma > Lycorma delicatula. Next base: position 30,900,812 of record NC_134455.1, read on the forward strand.
TACATAACATCAGTATTTTTGGATACGTTGTTTATGGTTAGAAGGAACAATGTTTTTAACAGTTTTGTTGGCTTCATTACCCATCCACCCCTTTGAGTAACAAAATAAATTTTATATGATTTTGAAATAGATGTACTTACATTTCAGATTTTTGCCACTTGTTCCACATGTGGTTTTTGGGCTCCAAAAAATTAGACATTTTCAAAATCTTACAATTTGGCAGCCATTATTCTAATGAAGGATACTTAGTACCGTGCAATTTTTTTTATACATGCTACTAGTACCCAAAAGTTAAAAGGTAAAAAACAGACCTGTTACCCTAAGCTCTTCATTATTTATTTTGGGCCCAAAATTTGAAACAACAATTTGTAAACGTAACTTCAGTAAACATTACAAGATTTGGTTGCGTAAGATGAAGTTCCATCTTTACTTTTTCCAAAATGCCTTTTTTGACCCTCTATAAGATAAGAATGCTACAGGTCATGTTAAAAGTGACAAAAATGGCTGTTTTTACCTGTTTGCGAGTTAGAAAATAGTCTGTCTATTATTCAAGAAAATCTTTTTTTTAAATATTAAAAAATATTTTTTGGCCATTACAAGGTGCACAGCTATCATATACCAAATATCATCAAAATCAAAAATAGTGATGCACTGATCATTTGTTGAATTAAAATGGAATAACCCTGTCTTAGACATGAGGACCTGACTAGTAGTTACTTGATTTATGTCAACTCAGTTTTCATTTGAGTTAATATAAGTGCAAATCATTCGCATAATGACATCTATACAGTTCTTTTTTTTGCAGATTAACTACAACCAATAATTACTACAAATATCATTTGTTGTTATTGTATGTACACACTTGAAGTTTGTAAATTTTATATTTTTTTCATGTTAAGAACCTTATTCTCACTGGTTTCAACTTCTTTTCCTCTTCAGTCTGAGAAGCCAAAAAAAAAGTGATCATGCCAGAATAATGATCAGAACATAGAATTACAAGATATCAATCAACAGAAAAATGGAAATGAAGTTCTGATTTTTTAATGAAAAAAAAGAAGCGATATTATGAAGCAGATGATGAACTATAAAAAATTATAATAAATTACCTTACAACTTTTATTTTTACAAAGGAATTTTAACAATGATCTTCCAAAAAAAGGCCAAAAGTTTTTAAATACGGGTCAATCCATTTGAAGTGACCAAAGCAAGGGTGGTTGCTTGATCAATAAAAAAAAAAATTTTAACTCACTCACTTTACATGTCTCAGGACCTTATAAATACGTTTTTTATATTTTTTATTTAAGTAGTTTACCTGTGGCGGCCATTTTTTGTTGCGGTGGGTACACCTATTTTTGTGATTGAAAGGGTTTATGGAAATAATCATAACTAAAAGATTATTGGTCCTGGAAGGATGAAACAAAAAGCATTTTATTCATATTTTCTCAAGGTAAAACATTGACCACTGGTTTAATTGTCTATCTCTCTTCTTTCTATGTGAAAATTACCAATAAAATTGAATATGAAAAACAGTAAAATTTCACTTTTGGTAATTTTTTCAAGAGGCAGGGATGGCATACACAGTCTGAATTATTTTTTTATATGTATGTATAATATGTTAGTAGTTTTACCACAAATAATATTAATGGTGATATACTTATCCCTAAAGTTTTAAGAATTTTTGAATACTTTTTTTTTTAAATTCAAGTAAATCTGATGGGGCTGGTGACAAAAAAAAAACTCAAATTTGCACAACTTGCAGTGTTTTTGTAGATGTTTACAGCAACGAAAAAATTTTGTGTATTGTAATAATAAAAACGTTATAACCTCTCAAAATCATGAAAAACCTGATTAAAAGCATTACCATTTTGACTCACTAAGTGCTTCAAGGTGGTTTCTTGTCTTCTTGACAGTTAACATTTTCTATATTTAGCCCCTATCTTGTTGAAGTTGATGTTTTCAATATTAATAAGATAATTTTTTTTAATTATTTAATTTAAACTGTGTATGCCATCCCTGCCTAAAAAAATTACCATAAGTGAAATTTCACCGTTTTGTATGTTCAACTTTATTGGTAATTTTCTCATAGAAAGAAGAGAGATAGGTAATAAACCATTGGACCAATCTTTTATCTTGAGAAGATATGAATAAATTGCTTTTTGTTTCATCCTTCCAGGACCCATAGCTTTTTAGTTATGATATTTTCTGTAAACCCTTAAATCACAAAAACAGGTGTGCGCACCTGGCCACCACAGGTAAACTGCTTAAATAAGATTTAAAAAAAAAATAGTTTTAAGTTACTGAGACATGTAGGAGACAAGAAGGTAAGTTTTGGTTTTTTTTTTAATTTGTCAAGCAACTGGCTTGTTTTTTTGGAAAACTTCCAATAGATTGACCCATACTGAAACTCTATTAACTAATGACCAGTCAATAATTTTGTTAACAAAATAAACAAACGGCACTACAAATTTGGCCAATCGGTTGTTAAAAGCTCAATTGCTAGTAGTAATTTTTAAACCAGATCACAAAATGTCATAAAAACTATATTTCACACAAATTATAAAAAAATCATCTCTTAAGTAATAAATGCTTTAAAAGTAGTAGCAAGTATAAATAAATTATGTAAAATAAGTAGGTTTAAGCAGTTCTGGGATAAGTAGTATCTGAAAAAGGGTCAGTGGAGGATATTAAATGCTAGATGACAGTAAAAAATCACGGCAAGATACTAACCTGTACTGTTAACTGTATAGTACATGCATTGCATAAGAATAAGGTTGTTTTTAAATGTAAACGAATCAAAGGGAAACGTCATTATCAGCACATTTTGGCAATATTTGTGTATACATGAAACTTCAAGGTTAACAATAAAACAACCTACCCAAACAATTATCAATTAATCCATAAATTCTAACCTTCGTGTTAACCTATAATGCTAATCTTAACATATAACGCACAGTATAAATGCTTTAGTAAACATTACCATCATTTAACGTACACATGAGGTTACCGAATACAGTTGCAAACTGTGTACTATATCTCCTTAACTTTATGCAGCACAATTAACTAGATTTATATTCTTAGACTCGTAAAAAAAAATCAATTTAAAAGTTTCTATTAAAGAATACATATTGCGAACATAGTTACGCTAAACTCCGGCACTATCACACTTTTATAAACAAATGTTTCTTAACAAACACTACATAACATACAACTTTATTACATATGAACACAAGACGAACCAAATCATAACTTATTAATCTGTATTGTATAAAGAATATGCTGGAAAGTTTAAAGTAAACCTGAATTTCGGGTAAAAACTTAGTTCTTTCTCAGTACTTCGCCATTTTGCCCAAGCCAAATTAATCCTAAGAAGATTTACAAGAAATAACTCTTTAAATCCCTAACACAAAGTAATTCAGTGTTTGCCAGATGGTCATAAATCATCTACTGACAAAATATAAGCCGAAAAGTAAAAATACTAAATAAATAAACATCTTACCTTCCACAACCTGCTATTCCATTTAGAGAGGACAACGGTCTTTCACCCACTGCCTTCTTCAAACTTTACATATTTTCTTTAACATTACTGCTTTCTTTAACATAGTTGGAAAAGAATAGCACAGTTGTAAAGTACAAAGAGTGTCAACTTGCAGATGGTCAGTATAGGCTATCTTATTTAAAAATGCTCTCTTTAATAATTTAGAAATAAATATTATTTAAACATAAAAACAGATAAAGAAACTTACACGAGGTTTCTTTGGTGACATTATTGATTGATTTCGTAAATATGTCGTTTAAAAGTCGTGCAACGCAAACTTTTGTTATGTGAAAATTTAAAGGAAATTATTTTTATTATTGGAAGAAAAATTCTTCTTTATCTTAGTTGCTTTACAGCAGTATCTTTTTGTTACTTTTCTGACTTTTTGCTCGTTGCTGTGTGTTTTTACGCGTCCTTTCTTAAAAATACCGCGCATATAATCAGATTACTAAAAGCGAAATTCGTGATAGCGTTTCGCTTCCAGAGTGGTTAAACTACCCAATAAATTTTTAAGAATAATATGCTAGCTGTGATTTTAAAATACCGTATAATATGATTTACAGGTTCATATTAAGGTAAAAACATTTCATAGGCGACGATTTATATATTCAGTTTGTGTTTTTAATTGCTGTTAATGAAATTATAAATGATAAACTTACAGAAAAATGATTGTTTCTTTACTTGCAATCGTTACTTGTGTACATAGTTACACAATGTATTACATATACAGTAATTTTTTAATGAATATATTCATATAATGTTTTTCTCTCTTTGTCTAAAATAGCATGAGCTCTTTTATCCAGCACCAAATATATGTGTTCATACTGTCTTGCTAAGCAGATGTTCCTTTAACTTTTTGGAAAAAGCTGTTGTTTCCTTAGTTGAACGTTGTACAAGAAGAGTAGTTTTATTTTACATCAATTGAATGCAGTTGCGAAAGAACAACCATTTTTTGAACAGAAATTCAACACTTTAAAATAAATTAGATTTTACTGCAGTAGTACTTACTTTTTTTTAATTAAAATTTTAATAAATTCTTTTTGAAAGTTGAAATTAAATTCAAATTTATTTAATGCATATTGAGATTATTATAACGTAAGAAAATGTTACTGAAAACTAATCTAGCAAACTTGTAAAAGTAGCATTATAATTTTACATGTCAAACTACCAAGCTAATAAAAAATTTAATTATTAAATCTAACGAAAAGTTATCAGTATTGTATTCTTAACATATCAACATATCAGGTAAATTAAGTTAAATTAAGTTATATCTTAATTAGATTTGTTTCAAACTCACTTTATTTTACTAAAATAAGAAATTAAGAAGTATGGTTCCATATAACACTGACTTAATTTTTTAAGATTGAGATGTAGAACTGATGTTTAGTCTTCATTATTTCTTAACCCATACTGTGCATGATGCTATGTTGTAGTATGTGTAAAAATCTAATTAATTTATATATTTTATTATATATCAATTTTTTTTTTTAATTCTTGGTCTTTGATAACATTTTATTAGAATTTTAGCAGCTTTTCAAAAAACTATTTTACTTAAATATATATTTTTTTATTTCTGTTGTTTATATGGTATCACATTTAATCTCATAACAAAGTGACAAGGAATCCCCCAATGTCAAAGTTCTTATCAAAAATGGTATATTTTTAATTATAAGATTGCCATGATATTGATCTGACATCCAGCTTGGTGCATTCATTTGTTGTGCTGGAACAAGTATTATGTAGCATAATTGTATTCCTGGTAAGTGAACTCAATTATTGTAGAATGTAACAAGAACTTACATTTTTCTGTTATGGGGTAATTGCCATTGCAGTCTTTCTGGTCAATATATTCTTCTAATATGTTGAAGAATACTAGACATTATCAGATCTTCAGAAATCAATAAATTCAATTTTTTTTTACAAGATTAAAAACAGACTTATTCTTTTACCTATTTATCATTGTATAGATTTCTTCCTTATTTTCCTTTTATTCTTGTCATTAAAAACGTACAAAAAAAGCATTTGTCCAAAAGAAAAATTGGGCATACTTCACAAAACCTTATAGTAAAAAATGATGATCTCTGTAGCAGTGACAGGATCAGTTAATAAAGGCTCACATGATTGGTTATAAGATTATAAATATATAAACGGATGATAACTCTAATGGATTACTGTATTAGTAGAAATACACTTCATGAACATTATCTGAATGTCGACTGTAAATTTCCTGTGGTTGTTCAAGTCCATCATATATTTGCTATGCTTTGTGTTGGATATTTATCAGTTTAATTTTCTTCTGCTGATTATCTGATTAACTTGTTCCTTCAGAAAGTTGGATACTCAAATTCTGAATAAGAGTTCTCTATTCTTTACTGGTTAAATCCTTATCAGATTATATGTAATGTTAGATCTAATCAAGGTAGATCAGTTAGATTTATAATAATGATTAATCTAAAAGCTTCAATTTTTTCTACCTCATTAAATCACAATATATTTATTGCTGAGTATTTACTTTATGCCGTGTATATTGCCTTAGATTGTATTGAGGATGGATCCTGCCACATTTCTCCATGTTGTGTTCATTAAGTGCACATAAAGTTATCAAAGCTTCTAGTAAATATGCTTTTTTCTGCGGTATATTATATTCTTCTAGTTTCTGTAGAAATTTTAGATAATAAAAAACTAGTTTTGTAGCCGAAGAAAAGCTAAAACTGACTGTCAAAAACCTCAAGGTAACTTCCCATTATTAGTTCCTGATTAAATTTGTGTGACAAATTGAGTGGCTTCCTGTTTTCAGCTGCAAGCTTGCGATACATCTAAGAAACTGTCAGAAGATCCTGCATGATGTATTGTAAAAATCATCAATTCATGATAGTTGCTCAAAAGAAGTCATCTTTTGTCATTCATTTAGGACACACAAGATTATTGCACAGATTTTTTATATCATCTAAAATTACTTCAGCATGCTTACTGGATAACTGTCATGTAATTGTTCATTACATTTCTCTTAACAATGTACATTATGATGTAAGTTAAAACTAGTGCACAGAACCAACAGAATATTAGATGGTGAGGCTATAATTTTTAAAAAATGTATAATTTTTAAATTTATCAGACTGACTTGAATTTCTTATGACTTTACATTTTTTGCCATACAGTGTTTTCTATCTTTAGTTCATGTAAAGGTTTTTACATTCCACATGGAGTCACATTTTTTTCCTTTTTAATGCAAATATAGCCCTGTTAGTCTGGGTTACATGAATCAGTTTTTATAAAAACTGAATTTATTTTTAATTTAATTTCCCTTTTTCAGATAATAAAAAATTTACTTTTTAAATCATTTTCAAATTTTTGTTCATTATTAGTTATTTCTTTACAATTATTATTTTGTTTACTAAATTTTTTTGAGTATTTTTTACATGTTAGTTAAAAAATGTCCTTTATAACAAACTAGAATTTGGTATTTTTGTTAGTAGCATCATTTTCTTTTTATTGAATATAGTTATATATTTATTTTTATCTTCAGTATGAGTTAGTCACAAATGCTTTGTTTTAAATAAATTAGAAAAATATTTTCTTTTGCATATCTACCCTGTAAAAATATTCTAAAGCAGTGGTTATAACAATCCATAAATCAATTTTTGACTTCTTTTAAATTGGTTCTTGTCAAGATTAATGTTTAAAATTAAATACTGTTTGCATTTTTTGGATTTACATTTTAATCACAGGTGTCTGCATTTCTTTTTTATTTGCTTAGATAAACAGCACTGAGTGAAACTTAAGTCAGCTTGCTAAGTATGGTCTTGTTTTTTTTTTGCCAAGAATTGGCAATCTGGTTTTAATTTTTATATGCCTGTAATAATGGATAGTGGTAGAGTGTTTTCTTTGTATCTCCTTATCATTTTGTTCCTTTTATCTTTAACTTCATTTCTGATAATTATTAGTGCTTATTAAACTTATATTCAGTTAGTAGTAAAAATATTTTCTTTTAAAGCAGTAATTTTCCAGTTTCTTATTTCAGTTAAAAGATTATTTTTGTGACAACAGCATGCGAAATTAAATTGATCATTTTAGTTGAAAAAGTGATACCAATACTGATTTATTGTTTAATTTGAATAAGTGGGATTTCGCACCTGTCTCTTTAAAGCTGAGAATTTTCTTCAAATAATTGTCTTGAATTATAGCAGCAAGTTGATTAGCATAAATTCTTATTCTGCATACTCAGTTTTCAACATATTGAAAAAAACAGTAGATTATAGATAGTTTCATTAAATTCTCTTTAGCCACTTCTGCATCAATTACTATGCTGTTAAAGACATCTGTTTTTTCCTAACATTAAAATATTTTTAGCATTGTATTAAAAAAAAACACAAAAAAAAAAAGTCTTTAAAAAATTAAGTTTTAACACTATAGTAGTTTTAATTTTGTAGTATATATAAATAACACTAAAGCAGCGAAAAAAGATGTTATATAACATTTTCTAAAAACTTGTATTTTCAATGTTTTTGAAGCAGATGGTTGAATTTATTTCTTAGCTTGTTGATATACAAAATGCAAATTTTAACTTGATTGTTGTCTTCCAATTGTTTTTGTATTCATTTATATTTAACACAAATATATAATCATTTAAGAGAGAAATATATTTCTTTTCTGTCATATAAATAATTGGAGTTTATTATGTTATACTCAAAACTATTTTAAAATAATTAATTACTGGTGCAAATAATGTTAAATAAACAAAAAAATTATATTTAAATTTTAAAATAGTTATTTTTTTGTAGTCTTGTTTTATTATTGTTATTAGGATAGGGACTTTATCTAACATGATTGAAGCATGTCTTCACAGCATTTTCTATATTTTTGTTAATTACTACTATCTTCTACTTTGGATTATTAATCATTATCAAATTTCTTACTTCAGTAGTTGGTGCTTGAATAGATCTTCTAATAAACTACACCTCAACCATCCTTTCAAATTTTAGAAGTAGAGCTTCGCTGACTTTTCATCTACCATTTTAGCTCAGTAAATGTAATGGGTATCATTTGCTCTAAGGGCTTTGGGTTTTTTAGTTGTAGGTATGTTTCTGAACAGTAAGCTTCATGAGTTGTAAATGTTAATATCTATTTTTGTTAAGTTATTTAACCTTTTTTATAATGCTGGGTAGTAGATTATGAATTTCTAAGAAAATATATATAATACAAGTTTATATATCCTATTATACATGTTACAATGTACAATATATATCCTATTATACAAGCCTGCTGTACTATATAAGTATAGTATTACTATAAAAATATGTATTCTTTCATGCGATGAATAATAGCCATGTTTTTTTTTTTACTGTGCTGTAGATTTAGCCATGGATTCACTTTAAAGCAATTTCTTGTTTATTTTATCAAAACATTTTATTTGATTAATGTTTAGTATCATACCTTTATTTTTCATACTATTATATAGTTCATGAAAAAATTTTAAAAATTTGATAAAATTTTAATTTTAATTTTAATAAAATTTGATAAATATAAAAAATTTAAATTATTTGATTAATGTTTAGTATCATACCTTCATTTTTCATACTATTATATAGTTCAAGAAAAAATTGTTCATACTTTCATTATTATAGTACCACTGCACGTTCAAGTATCTCATCAAATACTGTATTGTATCACTCAGGTATTATATCTTTGGTTGAAACATATATCATAAAATGTTTTTTGTGTTATCCATTTACTTATCATTCAGTCAGTGAAGATTATATCATGAGCATTCTAGAAGACAGGGGTAGCCACCATCTGCTGATGGAACAGCTTTCACTGCCTTTGGAGCAAGTTTCTCAACTGCAATCCATTGTTTTACTGTTTCTTGTTCCAGGTTGATAGTGGTATTACCCAGGTTTCAACTGTTGTCAAACAGTCAATAAAACTTCTCTTGATTACATTGAAACAACTTCAAATCATGCTTAGAATTGTTTTCTCATTCACTCTTTTGATCACTTGAGAGCAAATATATAACCCATCGTGACATCTTGTGGTAGTTATCACACATGTAAATATTTGTGTAAAATATCCACCTATTCATTTAGATGCCTGTCATCTTAGCAATCTCATGCACTTCTAATCTTTTATTTCTCATTACCACATCATTGATTTTTTAATATTCTATGTAGCTGTAACCTCAACAGACCTTAAGGAATTTTCAGCATTGTTTGTGTTCATTTGATCACTCTGAAAATTTACAAACTGTTCCAAATGACGGAGCAGACTCATCATAATATTTATCCAGGTTGGTTTATTTTACTGTGCAGTTACTTCTCAAAAAATAATGTCTGTTCACAAAAATTTCTCTTTTGTCTATTTTTTCACAAATCAGAATACTTGATTGACTCAAGCAACTTCCAGCAACAGAATTATCAATGTATCTTGACTAAAATTTAATCTATTAGCGGAGTTATGGGAAACAAAGAATGGTATCAACAGTGTACTATTATTTTATTTTGCATGGACCTAACAATCACCCCTCATGTATAGAATATATCAAGTTTTCCTCACTTTGTTTTTACTTTTCTGTACAGTGAATTGACATAATTCAAATAACACTTTTAAATTTTGAAATCAGTTTCTTTAAGAGTATGTTTTACTGCAGAAATGGAATTTGGCATCTTGAATTACACTTAAAATATTTTTTTTTTTCATTTTTTATATTTCATAATTTTTATGAATGATTTACAGTTACAAAAGTTTTAAATTAAGACTAGATCATTTTATATTATTTTGTTTTTGACATTTTTTCTAACCTTAGCACTTGTCAGTACTGAATAGTTTTTTGAAGTACAGCTTACATTATTACATGTTTACAACATTTAAAAAAAAATTACCTTTTATTGTTATAAGGTGGTGAAAAGACTACATTTATTAAAAAATTTCCATAAAAGTTTTTGGAACATAATGTATAACATGAAGTATTTTTTTTGTTTATGTTCCTATAAACCTCTAAACAAGTTGTAACATTTGAAAACTTGCTACTTTTTATAAGCCTACCATAAAGTTGAATTTTCTCTAAACAAGTTTTAACGTTTGAAAACCTGCTCCTTTTTTATAAGCCTACCACAAAATTGAAATTTCTCTATTTATAGATTAGGTAGTTTGTCATTTGTAGATTTTATTTTCATTTTCTTTTTATAAGAAATTTTGTATTGATCAGTAAGGTTGCATTGAACTGAAACTATGTTGTACCACTTTACATTTGACTCCATCAAATATAACTACTTAACTTGCTCTTCTGTTCATTTTACTCCATGATTGTTAAAGATATGGTGTTTGTTGCAAAAAAGCTTTTGCTAAATATTACAAATAAAGAACCAGATGGACTGTCACAATTCTTGGTAATGAAGATATCAAGTTATATTATTGTATTAGTTATTTTTCAACATTACATTAATGTATCACTTTCAGTAAATTATTTATAAAATTTCACTAACTCTAATGGTGGTTAAATGCCAAAAATTATGATCTTAGCTCTTTGCTAATAAATAAGTGTTTTGTCAGCTCTTCTTCCTCTCTTCAAATTTCAGTTTTTTCTTTGAGCCATATTTATAATAATGGCTCAATGTTCTTTTTGTTTACTATGACTTTTTAAAAAGAATTGTCATATGAAGAAAATCACATTAATAGTAGAAGAAATTTTATATCATTCTAAAACTATATTGCCTAAATTTGTAGTTTTAACTGAACTATTAAATTATTAAAGTTTGTGTGATGAAAGATTTTTATCCATCTCTGTATGAAAGATCCATTATATATTTTCAATTAATTTTAAAAACATTTAAGGAACTTAGCAAATTCTTTTACTCTTGTTCACAAATATATAATGTATTTTTTTTATAAATGTCAGCTTTTTAAATAACAAACTGAAACAAACATTTTAAAATACAGAGCTTTTAAAAAAAATTTATCAAGATTTACAGCCATTCTTGTGGTCATATTTAGTCATATTTGTTGCTGTTCTCATCCTTATCAGGTAGTGTTATACCTGACACAAGTATAGCTTTTCTTTATTTATGTAATCAAATATTTAGAATGTAAAAGAAAAGTACGTTTGATCTGAATTGTATTTCTTAATTTATTATATTGATTTATGTACCTTGTAGATTATTAAGAGCATTAAGATTTTATCCTTTTTTGTATTATTACATTAACAAGGTTGTTAATGATAGTGAAGTTGTGACTTTATCTATAAGATATTTGCTAAATGTTTACTATATTCCTAAACAGAGATTTTAAATATCTAATGTATCTTTGTTTAACTTTTACTGTGCCTCTGCCCATAAAATTTCACAACACAGAAAATGCCAGCAGAAGAAACAGAAACTTGAAGACAAGCATAAGTAAAATCATAAAATATGAACATACTCATTAACTCATCAGCATCATTAATGTAACAAACCTGTTCATACTAATGTCACTAGCTACAAACTCAATCATAGGATAACTTTATAAAAGATAATAAATATACTAAATACAATTGCAAAACAAGATTATTTTGCATGCCAGAAGAAAATATTATTCACAATTGACTTTAAGTTAACACAAGCTGTTGGTTCTCTGTTTCCAACAATCTGGAAGAAATCTTTCTACAGCTTATCCAAAAAAGACAGATACTTACTAATAGCAAACATTCTCACAGATTACAATACTAGCACATTTAAGTTAATACCATTTTGTTGCTTTAGGTAACATTAAACAACATGAAAAGCTATTAACATACAGAAACAAGACACACCACAAATTATAGTTGAGTATGAACACAACAAATAACTTTTTTGATTTTGCCATAACAAAAATACATTTTCAAAAATTATCTTTAAAATCAAAAAAACAGATTCACCTCATGCCCTATTTTACATAAAATCAGCTTTTAGAAGTATGATCCATATCTCAACATACACATCACATGAGGGCCACTTAGAAGAACTTTACATTTTATAATACTTAGGATACACAAATATGTATAGTAGTACATTTATTGGCACTCCTTTCAAAGAATAAATAAAAATTAAGTTAAACAGATCAAAAAATAAATCACATTTACATAAATAAACAATAACTTGGAGAAAGGCTCATATATTAGAAGAAAATCTGCATTCAGTGTTGCCTTAAAAGAAATGAAAAGAAAAAAAAAGCAACCACACAGAACATAGTCACCAAACACAATGTTCTTAAAATATACACAGCTTTAAACAAATAAAAGATAAACAAACTGAAGTTCTCTACAGCAGTGTTTCTCAACCTTTTTAGCTCCACGACCTCCAAAAGTAAAAAAATGAGTATTTTGTGACTCCCAACCCAATGAAACCTAGTTAAAACTATTTTGCTGCATTGATAGAGTCAGGTATGAACATGCATATATGAAGTGTACAAACATGAGCAATTTACAGGTTCCAACTTGATGTGTACTGAGCAATTTACAGGTTCCAACTTGATGTGTATATGTTCCTTATAATTTGGTCTTTTGCATAATATTTTTTGTGAGAGCGTCATGTTCAAACATGCATATGATACGTTTGAACACGTCATGCTCTCAGTAGAATAAAAGAGGTGTAAGGTGTAGGGATTGCAGAACGTTGTTTATTTTTGTTTGCAAAGCATGCAGCTGATGCTTTTATTTAAGTTTCTAAATGTGTAGTTTCATTGAAAATTATAATAGAGGTTTCAGTTTTGTAGTGTGTGGTTAAACAGTGTAATTAATTTTTTTTCAATTAGATTCTTATACAAAATATAGATTTGTGAAAAAATGAAGTGAACCATCTACATCCAGTGAATCGAGTGGTAAAAAGACAAAATTGTACAATGACAGTTGTTTAAATTATGGTTTTACCTCATTGGGTGGAAAGCCACAGGGTGTTTGCTTTCAAGTTCTCTCAGATGAAAGCATGCAGCCATCAAAATTAATTTAACACTTGGAAACTAAACATCCAGATCATAAAAGCAAACCCTTGGAATTTTTTGAAAGAAAATTGCATACTTTGAGAAATCAACAACAAACTTCTATTTGTATGCCATACTGATAAAAGTACACTTGAAGTATCTTATCTCATAGCATTAACAGTAGCTAAGATGTACAAACCCCATACAATTGTAGCAAACCTCATATTGCCAGTTGAAATTGATATGGTCAGTGTTTTAATAGGTCTGGAAGAATCAAAAAAGTTTAAAAATATTCTGCTTTCTAATGATACTATCAAGGCGAATCGATGACATGGCTGCTGATGTTTGTGATCAGATAATTCAGCAAGTGAGTTCAAGTGAATTTTTTAATATTCACTACGATGAATCAACAGATGTGGCAAACATTTCTCAGTTCTTATGTTTTGTGAGATATTAATGCGATAGGGACAGATCAATCAAAGAAAATATTTTGTTCTACAGTATTTAGTTGTGCAACAGGCCAATGTTTTATTTTTATGTTTTTATGAAGCTACTAAAAACTATAACATAGACTGGACAAAATGTATTGCAGTGTGTAGTGGTGGTGCAAAGGGATAAATGGAAAGAACAGTGGATTTCTGAAAAAATTAAAGGATTGTCTTATACCAAGAGTGAAATGGATGCATTGAAGCAGTGCATCCATTGTAAAGGAAGCCTTCATAGAAATGCTTTTGCCATAAAAAATATGCCAGAATATCTCAGACAAATTTTTTGTAAAGCTGTAAAAATTAATTTTATTAAAGGTCAACCATTACAGAATAGGCTGTTTCTAAACAATGTGATGAAATAGGTGAAAAGAAAAAAATCTCTTCTTTTCATACAGAAGTCAGATTTATTGTGGGGTTATTGGAATTGCAAGACAAATTAATAATATTTTTTCAGGATAAACAAACACCATATTCAATGTTTTTATAGAATAAAAATATATTTTGTTATTGGTTTACTTAGCTGATGTATTTTCACATTTAATGACTTGAATGCGAATTTAAAAGAATTCAATAAAAACATTTTATTAATGACAAAGTTCATGCTTTCATTAAGAATCTTGATATCTAGATTATTCGTCTTCAAAGCAAAAATTTTGGTATGATTTCACTCACTTCCAATTATATTGAGAAAAATTTGGATGAAGAAGACACTACTATTATTCACCACAGCTTGAATAGCATGAAGATGCATTTTCTTGAGCAAAAAATTCAGCTGGCAGAGTATTTCCCAGAAGATAAAAATGATCTCTCCATTAGATGGGAACTGAATCCATTTTGTGAAAATGTTGCAGCTGCTAAGTTACCAGTTAAGATTCACAACCAGCTCATCAAAATGTGTGGAGATTAAACATTACAATTACAATTCACATCTGAAGATTTAGATACATTTTGGCTTGCTCGTTGAAGTGATTGTGGAAATTAATTTAGTCAAAGAAACATTGAAAATATTTATCCCTTTCACCACATCTTACCTCTGTGAAAAGGATTTCTCACGTATGGTTGCACTAAAAACTAAATATAGGAATTGTTTTTTATCATTTGAAAACAATTTGCATTTATGTGTTTCTATCATAGATTCACATACAAAAAAAAGTTTACACAAAAAAAACACAACTATCTCATTAATTTATTTTCTTTAAATGTGTACTTATAAATTTAAATAAAATGTTTATAATAAATAATTTTTTCTCATAAAATAATTTTGTTATTGTTTAGATGTAAAGTTCTAGGCTAATTTGCACTCCCCTTTCACATCACCATGACCCTGAGGTTGAGAAATGCTGCTCTGAAGAACATAGTTGACTATTTCGTAGAAATAAATGACTAATTCTTCCTAAATTAACAACAGTCTTGATATTCTGTACACAAAAAATGTGGTCTTTTTGCATAGGTATGCAGAAAGACCACATTTTAATATTCTCAAACATTATAAAATTTATAAACACAAAAAACTGTCATAAATTAAGAGATATAACAAGTATAACATACTTTTCTTCCATATTCTAAACACACATACACATACACATTCACATACACATACACACACATACACACACACACACACACACACACACACACACACACACACACACACACACACATATATATATATACACACACACATACATACACACACACACACACACACACACACACACACACACACACACACACACACACACACACACACACACACATACACACACACACACACATTATATTAAAATGATCAAAAATTAAAAATTGCGTACATACAAAATATGAAGTCATTAATAAAAAAATTAAATTAAAAGTCAAAATTAAAATTAATTATAAAAATAAAATAGAAATCCATGTAGACTAGCTAGCCAAAGTTATGTGACTACGTTTAAAATTTTGAATAAAAAAAAAATTAGTTCTATTTCTGTTTTGATTTAATTGATAAAGGATCTTTTAACTATTCTAAATCTCAATTTTAATTTTAATGTGTAATTTGCAATGAAAGATTTAAAAAACCATTAAAGCAACTGATGATGCGAGGTACTCGCAAAAGTGCTCTTGCTTGGATTATGGAATAAGGTAGGTGTCATCCTGTTTTAATTTATTTTATTAATTCTGTACTAGGGTTGATCAGATTACTATAATTTGTATAGTGCAATATATATATAAAATTTATTAAAATATTGACCACTGTGCTGATAAAATTTAATATTAAGTGAATTTTAAACCCACGAAAACACGGTAAATTGATAAGTTAAACTTATCATATTACAGTACTGGAAGCAGAATTTGTTATTCGTCCATAATAAATTTCAAAATTGATAACACTAACAATTTTAACATATTCAAAATTCAAAAATTTATTTTAATGTAATTATAGAATTAAATACAACTGAAGATGCAGGCTCCCAGAAAAATTGATTCTTGGAATTATACATTTTTTGATCATTATATACTACTGTATCAAATAATTATTAACAAATAAATATATAAATCCACTAGATACAGTTCAATAAAAGGTAAGAACCTCACCTATCTGTTTGTACTACTTTTAGAACTTAAGTCCATCATGAGCAGACCAATTTCTGTAAAATACACAATTATAATTAAAATATAGTTTTTCTTTTAAAAAACCTTATAGTTAAAATTTAAAAATAATTTGTATGTATATATTATCATACTTTTTTTTTTAAATTTCTGGGACCACTGTTAGGTATTTCTTGAGAGGATGAGATGAATGATTTGTAGGGTGTGTGAAAATGCCATGCCTGACCGGGATTTGAACCCGGCAGGACCTCTGAATGAAAGGCCGAGATGTTCCTACTTGCACCACAGAGGCCGGCACTATTGTCATGTTTAAAACTTCCTATATCCACCATGGTAAGATAAAGAATAGTATTTATCAAAGTATTCAATCATTGTCAGGTCTACCAATTTAATCAGTTTATCAAATTAGTTTTATTAGTTTTTATCAAATTAGTTTTTTATTTTTATGCTTACTAATATAATATCTCTCTAATATAAATTTCTTTATTATCGCTTATATCTAAAATTTCTAAATTATTATTGATGACAGTAATTTTATGTTTACTTTTTATTAGATGTCTTATAACGTTTGAAAATTTAATATTACCTTTTTTTTAATTATTATAGTGCTCTGAAAACCTCTTTATGAATGACCTGGTGCATTGAAATCATTACACTTGATTTTATATATTAAAAAGTTCATGTTTATTAACAATATTGTTTTATAAAATATATTTTATTAGTTTATCAGGTATATATGCAATTTATTATAATAGATTTGTAGTAATAATAAAGGAATTGATATACTAGAGAAATATTATATTAATAGTAAAAATAAAAAATAAAAAATAGATACTTATTAATAAACAGATTAAATTTGTTAATCAATTTATTTAATTGGTAGACCTGATGTAATGATTGAATGCTTTGATAAATGCTATTCTTTATCTTATCATGGTGGATATAGGAAGTTTTGAATGTGACAATAGTATATACATAGTATGATGATTAGTATATACCTAATTATTTAAAAATTTTAACTATGGTTTTTAAAAAGAATAAATATATTTTTAACTACATTTTATTTATAATTATGTGCATTTTATAGAAATTGGTCTGCTGATGATGGACTTAAAGCTCTAAAATTTTATTCATCTTATAAACAGTCTACTTCATGTAGAATTCACTTTTGGTTTGATGAATAATCACAATTAATTACAACAAGCAGTTGTTTTATATATAGTAATACAAGGTAAATAGGAATATGGTTATGTTTACTGTTTTAACATTCACCTGATCAATGTGATGAAAGTTGGTAACATAGTTGATTATACAGTCACTATCAAATATCTTAAAACTGTGCTTCCCAAACAAATTTTTAGAACTATTAGTTTCTTTATCAGTAGAGTAAGGTGCCACTTGACTGCAGTTCTTTGATGTTTTAATGAAACTGTACATTCATTATGTTCTGTCATAGTAGATACATTTTAAAATTTATGTTGTCAAGATTTCAACATGTTATTCATGAGAAGAGAGAAAATAATCATTTTTTATACAAGTTGTATTTTTAAAATACCAGTATATGTGACAAAAATTATTTTAAAAATATCAAATCATTTTCAATATGCAAAAGCAGTTGATTCAATTTACCCTGTCATTTTGACTCTTGCTATAATTATTGCTGGTGATTTTTTTAGTTTAGACATTTTTATTATGGAATTTGTAAATGTCTATTTTTCAATCTATTGAATTTTTTACTGTTTGTATGTAATTAAAGCAAGATTATTTTAAATTGCTGTAACAATTTTTATCTTAATAAAGATTTTATTATTATTATTTTATTACATTTAAATGTTTTTTTTTTTTTTATTTGTCTGAATAATAATTATTTTATATCATTTTCACTGCCAGCTATCGCAGGTAACAAAATCTGTACACAACAGGATTATTTATTGAGCTTTATCTCTTTTTCGGGTTACAGTCTTCTTTTAATCCTTTAATCTTTGTCATTTATCGTCTAATTCTGATACAATGTGTCAAAAAACAAATAATCAGATTTAAGAGTTTTACTAAAATTTTTTCATTGCATCCTTTAAATATTCTCACAAATAATTTAATTATATTAAAAAGTAAACCTTTATTAAACATTTGTTTTTATTCAACACATTAGAATTTTGACATTTTAAACTGAGTTGCTCCATAAATTTATATTAAATCTGACTTGAATATTTGCTTGAACTGAATAAAAAAGTACATGAGAAAATAAAAAAAAGATAGATAAACATACTGTTACTTCATATAAATGTATTTTTATATGTTTTTTTTTAGCACTTTTAAAAAGAAAATAATTATCCAAAAATGAAAATCTGTTTTTCTACTTAACTAATGAATTACATAATGTATAGTATATATATATATATATATATATATATATATATATATATATATATATATATACATTTGCATGTATAACAGAAATGAAACAAATTTAATATTTATTACATAAAAAATAATTATTGGAGTATAAATAAAGAGTTCTGAAGAGGGTCAAAGACAGTTCTGTAGTTGATACTATTAAATTAATATCAGTACTATTATTATAAGAATTTATAAAACAATTTCTTCAATTTTACATTATGTAGCAGATTGTAACTTCCAATATTTGATGTATGCTTGTAAAAATATTTGTTATTTCATGAAAGCTTATTTTGATAGATTGATAATTAATAAAAAATGTTGAAAAAAAATCATTTAATCTTCCATTTGTTATGTAAAGATTATCCAAAAGAAGTTTAATCCAAAAATTAAAAAAAAAAAAATTGTTTCTACTTTCAACTGTAGATAATGAATAGAATATTTTCTTAAAATTTAAAATAATAGAAAAAAAATAGTATAATGTAGTCAATATAGAATGGAATACGAGAGTAAAAGTAACCCAACATGCATATCATATGCACTTTTTTGTAATCTCAATCAGGTATAAAGATTTCATATATTTCATATTTCAGATAATCCCAATATGGAATTTGTGGTTAAGGAAAAAAAGGAGTTAAGCTATTTGTATTTAATGCCATTCTAGACAAGATGACTGAGTCGTTAAACAATAGATTTAGTCAAGAGACAAAACAAGTAATTTATGCTACAGGCAAACTGATGACATTCAGATTAGGTGATTAGAAGTTGAATCAAAATGATTTTCAATGTCTTTCATACCAATTTCATCAAAACTCTTCAGAGCTGGAGGTGGAAATAAGACTTCTGAAAACAAAAAAAAGTAAAAATTTTCCCCCTTCCAAGGCTCAGGAATGGTTAGATTGATTATCCAAACATGACAGAGGGGCAAAATTTCCTAATTTTAAACAGTTAATGACAAAACTTACCATGATTCCAACTACAAGCTGCTCTTGCAAGCGAAGCTTCTCTAAGCTTAGCATTGAAAAATGAAACTTCACTCAACAAAGGGGCAAGAATGTTTAGAAAATTTGATGGTGCCATTCATACAATGAAATGTTGCTGCTAATGTAGATCTTGATATGGTTATCGATGAATTTAAAAAAATGGTCCTGTTCAACTGTAGAATGACATTGTAGTATTTGTAGATCAATGACTTTATTTATAAAAACTGCTGATGGGTTTTAATTCGGTCACGCACATCTCCCTGTGGGTGACCGAATTAAAGCCCATCAGCAGTTTTCATTAATTTTTACATTGACATACCCCGATCCATTATAGGGAATTTACTACAGATAAACAAAAAAAAAATTTGGGTACTTTTTACACAAACATGAGTTGACATAATAATAATAATAATAAAAAAATAAAAATACATAACATTAATAATATTAAACTGAAATTAACTGGAAAAACTAATGAACAATAACTAACTCAACTCACACAATTTAACATATACTATCACACACCATCAGTGGATTTAGCTGAATTGAGAGATTGAGTGTTCTCAAAGAGAGATATTATTCTAGGATGACTCGTTAGTTAAATTGTAGTTGGGTTGTCATATATTTATTTGATACAGCTTTAATTTATTCTGCAATTATTTTTTTGCAATTTTTATTTATACTCTTTTTAGTCATATCAGTCATGTTTATAACATAATGCACAAGGTATCAGTATGTTTTTACTACGCATCAAAAATGATAAAATAAGATAACTCAAAAATGTGAAGTGAAAAAGCAATTTTGTTACATCTTGATTTTGTTTCATTTTGTAGCATTTTTGTTTCAGCATAAAAAAATATTTTATAAAACACTCATTATTGTAACTGTTCTGATAATCATGTAGACCAGTGTTATTTTCCTTTAAAACCTATTTAATAATATTTGCTTGTGCTTGTTTTCATTTTTATTATTACATGTAATATAAGATTACCAACAAGTAATAAATGCAATAAGTAAAATGTTAGTTATTTCACATTGAAAAATTAAAATTGACCAGTCAAATATTAATTTATATATATGTATATACATTTACATTTATATAAAATAAACAAACTGAAATATCAGTAAATTATGTATTTTTTAAAAGTGTTTTACACTATTTAATCTGAATTCAGATTATATGATCTGTGATTTACATGAAAATAAGCAAATAAATGTTAAACAGTATGATTTTTATTATAACCTGTTTTATTATATATTATCACTGAGGTTCAAATGAAACCAACTGATTCAGTTTAGAGTAATTTTTTCATTATTTCTAGTATTTTGATTATTAAATCATTAGTCATTAACTTACAGAATACATTTAAAAAATTGTCAAAACATCGACAGAGTGTAATATATTGCATCTGGCATTTTTAACTAAAGTAATTCACAGGAATTCAGCTTATTGAATCTGGTCTTGAATGTTGATATTTTAATTAGCTTCACATCTTTTAATTTTCAGTACCCTACTCCCTGAGATATTCCAACTGTTAATGGAGCATCACATTGTAAGGAGTACAACCTGTATCAGACAAGGATGTAAAAGTAAATCATAGTAGCCTACAGTTTTGATTAGTTATTGTTTTTTTTTTTAAGTCAGTTTTTGATAATCAGATTTATAACAAGCTCAGGGTTGTCATTTTTAATTACTTATTTTCCTTGAATTGCTAACACTATGCTACTTCTTCAGCCAAAAGAAGACATAAAAAATGCTGATGTGAGTTCAGGCTGAAGAGTTTTATCACAAAGATTACTAATGGAATTGCAAAATCTTCAGAATACTGAAGTAGCAATAATAGTAGACAAATAATTCCTGATTTCAGAATCCTACTTTACTAATTCTTAACAGTTTATTTAAATCTTGAAAGCATTTTACAATACAGCTCTGCCATTTCAGTGTTTCTGATCCTATAAAATTCACTGAAAGGACTTTTTCAATGTAGAAAATGGCTGTGCTGTTTTATGTTAACTGGATTTCCTAGATTTTTTTGTCTTTACCTACCTAGCATAATGACTGAATTAGAAAATTAGAAAATGTCTGCAACATTCACAACATTATTTAATTACAATTTCTGAACTAAATTCAGTTTTTAAAAGTAACATGTGTGATGAATAGTTGAAAAAATTACATTAGTAATACAAAAGAAAAGTATATAGGGAATTTGGGAATCAGTTCAGAGATTACATTATTTCTAAAGAATGGTTTTGTCTGTATTTAAAAATATGCAAGAAAAATTACAATTCTTTAAAAAAGGAGCAGCTATCATAACAAACTGTGGCAAAGTATTTTTAAGTTTTGAATTAAAAACCGATAAAAAAAATAAAATGAATACTGGTAATTTATTAATTAATTAAAATTAATTCATTCTCTCATGGATAAACCTTGCATCAGGGTTGAACTTTAGAAAATTATGTCATCTACTGAAAGAATAAATATTATAAAAGACTGGGAAGAGAAAATAATCTGATTTTTCATAGTGGAAATTGATGAGCATTAGATAATTTTTTAACTAGTAAAACCAATAACCAGTTTCATTCTTAGGAATGAAATTGTGAGTTTGATGTTTCCACAGAGTAATTTTTTTGTTGTAAAATCAGTGTACTATGGTGCCGGTCTCTATGGTGTGAGTGGTAGTGTCTTGGCCTTTCATCCGGAGGTCCTGAGTTTGAATGCCAGTAAGGCATGGCATTTTCACACATGCTACAAACCATTCATCTCATCCTGTGAAACAATACATAGCAGTGGACCCAGAGGTTAAAAATCTTTTGTTTTTTCCAGTATGAATTATAAATTATCTTTTAAAAGAATTTCTTGTGGTATGGTTTAAATTAATTTAAACAATGGTTTCCTAAAAATTATGCATCACAAATTATTTCTCGATACATAAGAGTTTGTTAAATTGAAAAGGTTTTAAATGAGCTGCTAAGTTGAAAATCATGTAATACTTTGAAGTTCATTTTAATCTGAGATGAATAAAATTTCATATATTTTGTGAAAGTTTGTCAGTCATTTTGGAGTTGCAGTGCAATATACAAATATGCTTACAAAGTTGTCAAATATATTATTTTCCCAGCTGTTAGATAATAGTTGTTATATATTGTAATAAGGTGTTTAAAATCCTGTGCGTAGATTAGAAATAACCAATTTTGTGTCAATGAAATTTTCATGACATTAGTGTGAACTTTAATGTAACTTACTCCAAAGTACTAAACAGTGTGATTAATAAGTCATCTTGAGATCATAGGTTCCCGGCCTATTAATAATACTGTTTCAGTTTTCTCACCATTTTATATCAATTTTATGACTGCAATAGACTTTATAGCATTTTTGATTGTCATTTAGAATAAAAATATAAAAAATGACACATCAGCCAAAATGGGACATTTAATCTTTCTCAATCTGTGGAGCGCATGATAACATTAAATGGGTGTGATAGCACAAGCATATCAAAAATGAAAAGTTATTAAAAAATGTATTAATTTACTGAAAGGAAAGCAAAACAAAATACATTCTGACATACTAAATAATAAAATACACATTTACACTGATATAATACAATTATAAATAGGATTGTATCAGTATTACACAATGTATTTAATAAGTAATTTATCAATACTAAATTAAAAACAAGTTTATTATTATTAGTGACTCCCTTGGACCTGTTTTGCAAAGTTTTTCAAAGTAAGGTTTAATATGATTTTGTCGATGCAGCGGTTGGTGTTGCCAAATATCAATAAATTTATTTATTCTTGGTAATTTGTAAGGTTTGTAATTGAGGTCTTAGTGTAGCTTAAGCGTCATTATTATTGCGTACATTTTTATTGTATGAGAGGGGGGCATGATGAAAATTATGATTGAAAATTGAGTCGCAAATACTGAAAGGTTGAGAAACGCTGGCATAAGTAGTTTGCAGAAAGATATTATTTCTTAGTTTATTAGTTTTTTATCTTTTGTATTTTACTAAGTAGTTTTGCTTATGGATACTGATTACATAATAGTGAATACTGGATGCAAAGGCACCAATACTGCTAATTTAATTTAACTGCTAAGTTAAAAAGAAATATCAGTGAAATTACAGTGCTTCTTTAATTATTTCTCAACCTATTTACAATTTTTGTAAGAAGATTGAGCAGACAAGAGATGTTTGTCAGATGTAAAAAAAAACTACATCATGAATATGAATAAATTAAGAATAGAGAAGTTACTAGAGATTTACCTTTACTTAAAATGTATTATGGATCCGCATTACAAAACAGAAAAACGTAGTCGTATATATATTAAATTGTAATATTTAACCTTTTTCATACTTAAATATTTCACCATTAAGTAGAAGATAATTAAATGAGTTTATTCTCTGCTTCTTTTCTGAATTTATTCAGCTAACAATATTAAATAAATGAAGTAATAATTTTGCTCTTTTAATACTTTCTAGGTACAGAATATTTTTGACAATAAAAAGTTTTTTAAATAAATGAGAATGTAATAGTAACATATTTGAATACGATGACATTAATTTATAAAAGTATACTGATGCGAATGTACAGAAATTATATCTGAATGACTCGTTGAGTGTCTCATAATATTAATACATCAAGCTAAGTAATTGACAGACTGACGGAAGGAAGTGAGTGAGTATTCATTGTAGGTTAAAATTTCTTTAGTTACGAGGAAAATATATTTTATGTGCGGGTCAGAAAACATATGCATAAGCTACTAGGTTTTGCATGCCGCATACAAATTGCGAGTATAACTTGAATCTGCCAGAGGAATGAGAATTCTAAATATTATTAATTTTTTTTTAACAGAGAAGTTTAGTATAAATAAATCCCAGAATTATTTAAGTAGAAAGAGATCTTCGCCAGCTTACTGGAGGAAAAGCTTTCATTTTTGTTTTTAAAAAAATCGAACCTCTTTTAAATAAGAATTATGTGAGTATTTATAAAATGGATGATTTTTTATTTTAAAATAGAAACAAACTTTTTCATCATAATATTTAATCTCGTTATTGAATCCAGAAATATTACTTTCAATCATCAGTTTTCTGTAAGAATATTTTATAAATAATTTTGAGGATGAGCTAATTAAAAAAAAAAATTATGTTCAATATTTTTTAACGATCGATGAAAAAATAATTCCGATAAGTAATGTATGATGAATTGTCTATGTATGAGTAAAATAATGTTAGATGTAACATATTTTTAATACTAAAAAGATTATTTTTTAATATAAAAAACCTGTTTGATTTCATATTAAGTGATTACAATATATATATATATATATATATATATATATATATATACGAACGTAACTTAATTAGCGCTTTTTTCATAAATTTTGTATACCCGGGCGATTTTTGTAAATTATTTTTTAGTATCGAACATCAATATTGTTTTAGCTCCAATCTAATGTGCCAGAACAAAGGAATATACTAAAATAAAGTTGATGATGTGGAAAGGAGAAAAAGGATCTCTTGGTAAAAATGTCAGAATTTGGGTTTGTTCCTCAAAGTTACAGAGCTTCAATACCGAATAATCTGATAGCAAAATAAACGTTTAAGTGATGGAAAAAAAATGCAAGGTTTTTTTTAATAGTTAGTAATAGTAGTTATTAAAGTTAGGGTACACGTTAAAGTCGAGCGAATACTATAAATGATAAGAGAATTGACACAATGTCAATTCTCTTATCATTTTTTCTTGATATAAAATCGATAAAATAACAGTAAAATTAACAGTATGAAAATAGAAACATGAATTTTTTAGTTATTTAAAATTAGTTTATCGGATATTAAAAATGGAATTAGGAAACTTTAAGGAATGTTATTTTAAAAATAAAATTCTTATATTTGCAATTTTTACTGAATTTTTGTTTAAGATATCAATTTGAGAAATCTTAGTAGTATTTTAAATTAAAAATAATACGTAGGCGAAAATATTTAGACTTTTATTATACAGAAAATTAATTAAACAGCAGTGATCGACTAAAAAAAAATTTCGTAAAATTTTTTTCGATTTGGTTTTTTCATTCTTCACATACCTGCAAGACAAAACAAGAGAAATTTTAATTTCTTCCAGTTTTGTTTCTGTGGCTTTTCGTAATTTCTATTTCCTTTTACGAAGTAAAGGAAGTACTGTAATCGCGAAACATTTCGGTTTTCATATTTCAACGGAAATATCCATTTGATCATCCCTGAATCCATTTTGACTAGTTTCGGCGTGACGACTGTACGTACGGATGTATGTATCTCGCATAACTCAAAAACGATTAGTCGTAGGATGTTGAAATTTTGGATTTAGCACTATTGTAACATCTAATTGTGCACCTCCCTTTATGATTGCAATCGAAATTAAAATTGTAATTTTAATTAATTAAATATTTTGATCTTAAAAGGAAGGAACATCAGTTCAAATCGGACTTTTGTTTTTATCTTTTTTAATTTATTTTTTCAACTTTTTTTAAAATATAAATATATTAATTTATTAATAATTATTAACCCGTGATTTTAAATCAAATTTTCAATAAATAATTATTCAATAACAATAAAAAAAAGAATAAAAATCAGACGTTATTAGTGAAATAAAATTTTATGTACTTTTAAAAATGTGTGTATGTAATTTATAGACATTATTACATATGTGTGTAGCTAATAGATTTGGTGAAACATATGATTTAAATTAATTGAAAATCGTATTATTATTTGATTTTCTAGTTTAATTTCTGTTCAGTTTTATTTAATTATTCTGAAATATTTGCTAAATTTTATTTACTTTAAAGTTAACTACAGAGTGACTGAAAAAGACCCTTGAAAGAACAACATATACACTGAGGCATACATGGCCGATCTTTAATAAATTGCAAAAAATTCTTATCTTTTAGTTCATTACGCCTCTGATATACTCGGAAAATATTCTCTCTAAGTGGAGTCGATCATCATTTCGTTTATTTGTTTTTTGTTGCCAATCATTTAATCGCTCTTTGGTTTGATATAATTCTTCTGATCTTAATACACGTTCTCTAGTTTTCAAATTTTCTCTCTGTTTATATTTATCATCTTCTCATAATCTTTTTAATCTTTCCTTGGTCGTAACGTTTTCTTCTTCTTTATATTTATCACCCTCTCTTAATTTTTTTATTCTTTTTTGGTTTTAACATTTTCTTCTTCTTCACATTCACCTTCTCGTCGTTTTTTGGGATATATTTCTTCATGTTTTCTTTCTTTTTCCTGTGTGATTGTTTCTTTTTCATTTTTGATTATTCATCAAATAATCCAATATTTCGTGTAAGATTGTTGAATTAATAATTGTATAAATATTTGATGTTAACAAAAACTAATACTTCAGCAATTGTGTAACTGTCCACTTTATTAAAGAATTAAAGGACCGTATCTCACTTTCAAATGAAGTCTAAATGAACTGCAGAAAAAAATTTGTGTATGTAATTTAATAGGCGCACAAGGAAGTCATGTCAAGAACCTGTATTCACATCAGATTTTTTCTATCGGTGTGATCGCTAGGTATTTCATTTGATTTGTGTAATATATATCGGAACTAGTTATAGTAGTATTTTAATGAAAATGATAGGAAGTGTAGAAGTTAAACATATTTAACTGGTAAAAAGATTCATAAAGAAATTTTATAAAAATAAAAGCATTCGCTAATAAAAATTTCTCTACTGTCGAAAAACGTTAAAAAAATAATTCCATCGGTATAGATATCCATTTTTTAATGGCATTAAAAATGCTGAATCAAATTACCGGAAAGTAGGTTGTAGCATATTTATTTGGAAAATAATTATTTGTATGTAAGATGTACGCCTAACATTCGCTCCGATTTTAAGATATCCAGATATGCAGGTAAACTGCAACACATATAACGACACCGACGATCATTAAGTGCCAAATAAGAGGCCCAAGTGTGTGTGTGTGTGTGTGTGTGTGTGTGTGTGTGTGGTATTTTTGTACGTACTTGAGAGAAATGAAATAATGATAGTTTTCGTTTCATAAATGAACTATTAAATTATAAATGAATTATTACTTTAAATGATTCGTTAAATGAATTATTACTAATATACTAAATAAACAGATGTCGAATTTTTATTTCATTCAGAATAAGAATTCAGCATTGGTACAAATGTTTTTACTACATTTAAAGAGTTTTCTTCATGTTATTAAAAATTTCTTGGTCGCAGGGCATACATTTTTGTCGCACGCTCAGAACGAGAAGAGTACAATGAAATGTTTAAAGAGGTTGTTAGGGCAAGAAGAAAAAAGTTAATATCGTTTTATTAGTTGCATGTAGGTTAAAAGATTATAATAAAGGACAGAAAGGAATAAAATCAGTCACATGAGTGAAAAAATACTCGAGAAAAAAATTTAACTAAATATGTAATTTCTGCAGAAGTCGCAGAAAAGGGGAAAAATTATTGTGGGTCATTTAATAATGTTAAAAAAATGATGAGTTTTAATTAGCCTGAAAATAATTAATATATATATTATGTTGTGGAAAATATACTTACATAATTGAATTATTAAAAGTTAAAAATATTAAGTAATTATGAAATGTTGTAAAAATAATGAAGTATGGTGTTATTTTAGTATAAAAACACATTAGAAAATTATTTTAATTTAAAATCTTGCCGATGATATTTGTTTATATTAACCTTATCTTATTAAAAAAAAATAATAACAACGATAATAATAAGTAAGTAAATACTTTTTTCTTATTCAATTAAAAAAAAAAAAATATCCTAATTATGAACTTTACTTTTCGTTTAAATATATCAGTTTTTGGTTATTAGAAGTGTTGATGATATATTTGTGTGAAGTATAGTTACATAAGGGAGATAAACTAATAAATTTAAATATTTTCTACATTCAAATAGTAGGGAAAAATGTCTGCAGTCAACCAGTTATGAAAAAAACAAAAAAAAAAACAACATATTTTTGTATAATTTTATGATGACTTCATTATAACAAAATTCAAAAGATTAATGCGGAAAACTTTGACTGATTCTGAGATTGGTGTGTGTATTTATGTATTGTTTTTTTCTACTATTCCTACGCTTTCTTTTGAAGTTTCTAGGATGTATTTAAAAAAGGCTGGCCGGGAATTTAAAAATTATTTTAATTCAGTCATTACAAAGTGTAGAATGTGATATATTGTTTTCTTTTCCATCAACTACCTCTTGAAATAACTCGTAATTAAGTCAGTAAAATTAAAGAATATTACTTATATATTTATGGATTTTTGCTTCTCTACTTTAATTTTTTTTTTATTCGCGTGCTACTATATTTAGTTATTTGTATTTTATTAATTGTTAGTACAAGTTTGTTTATAATAATATTGTAGGTTCGACTAGCAATTGCCGACTGATGCATATTTCGTTCTTCTTCAACAACATTAGTGAAGACATAGACTGGTCCCTATCATGCTGATATTTTTACCGTATGATGGGATACTTTACCTAAATAAATGAATTTTAATTGAATAAAAAGAAAATTTTGAATTCTTGAAACAAAATGTCTCTTACATGAACATTGTCGACGAATTTCATACGTAAAATAATTACTTAGTTTATTTCTTTTTTTTATGATAGTAATAATAACTTAATTAATTTGTCAGAAATTTATAAATTTTTATTAATTTATAATCATATTATCTTTTTTATCCTGATGACATTTAAAATAAAGATTTAATTGTACTTTATAGCACACATACGTAATTAAGGATCATAATTAAAAAGTCAGAAAAAAATCATTTGTACTCGGTTAAAAATCGTATGGAGTCTGTTTTAACATTTTTCACATTATACAGATCACTTATGTACTCTGAAAATAGACATAAAGCAATAAAAACGATTTTGAAATCTCTAACCATATCAAATCCTGGTAAACTGAATATGTGTTTTAATATTTCGGTATCGCAACAGTTTGGAAAAAATTGTACGTGAATTTTCTAAAATTCAATCTTTTTTTACAGTAATATTTTCAAAATATTATGGAAGTGTATTTTTTAAACACTTATAATTACTGTATACATTTAACTCCTAACTGGATACTGACATTTGTGTGTGTTTTTCACGCAGAGAAGGTAAAAGCGATTTTTATTTTCAAATTCATATTTAATACATTACGTTAAATTCATTAGCCCGTACATACCAATTAATTTCAATTGAAATAAAAACAATTTTATGAGCAATTAATAAAAACAAGCATAATATATTTTTAAGTTATTGCTATGTTGTATTTTGTAATTTATAACTTATAAAAACAAAACGGAAAATACATTTAATAATAATATAACCACTCCAGGGGAATAATTTTGCAATTATAATATATAAAAATAAAAAAATGTAATAAAAGGTTCTGGTAGATTCATTCATATAAAAAATAATTAATTTATCGTTTACCTTAATTTAATTTACGTGCGTATTTTCAATAATTTACGTAAATTAAATTCACATTTAAGTTAGGGCATGCGTTTTAAAAAGAAATTTCACTTACAGAATAATTTATACGTAAATACTTATTTAAATATATCTATTTTTTTTTAATTAACATAAAATATATCTGAAAATGTTTATTTGAAAAATTATAAATTATCTATCATTTATTTAGAATTTTATGGAGTTGGATTAAAAAAAAAGGTGTCTGTCTGCACGTGCTGCTATTAAAGAGCACTTTTTATTTCAGATACGTTTATTCTCACATTTCTACGGTGTTGCCGCTTCCTGCCGGTAGATTTCCGATGTGTTTTAATTGACATTAACATCGCCTACCTGAAAGAAGAGAAGAACTTAGTCGTCTGTAACGCAGCAAGCCGGGCTGAAGCAGCTGGACGTACTGCAGTTGATATCTAATCCAATTACTCAATGCACGTCGGCCAACAACCCTTCCGTTGCACTTCTGGCGGGCATGTGCAACTACCTCCTTTCATTTGCATCATACCCCTCGGCTTCAGCTGATAATTTTACATTATTGCGCGCCTGTGCGAACCCCCTGCCGCCGTTTCTCACTAACAACAAGTTGTCGGAATTAATAAAGGTGGTGAAACACACGTGCATCCCTTCTTCCTCCTTAACAACATTCAACACTCACTCAATAAAATCATTAGGAAATAAATAACCACAGTCTAGTTAAATTCAGTTTATTTTGTAATGTAATTTTTGTAATGTACTAATAACGATTTACTTACTCGAATACATATTTTGATTTATCGCATATACTGTAAAATGTTTATCGGTACTTAGTGTCATCAAAATAAATAGTATGTTACATTGGCGATAATTTAACACGTAAAAAATACAGGTTATAACAGTTTTAAAGAACTGTAATCGGAAATTCATGGTTTTTTTTGCGGAATAGGGTACACGGTAGTTTTCCTACCACATACATACATCATCTACACAGAACGTGCATCTAAACATGAACATATGGTAAATGCAGACTACCACAGAAATATGCATACGTACGGCTGCATTATGTGTATGTTTTGTTACTGCATTTCCAGAACGGCTGTACCGGTTTTCATGAAGTAGTAGGAATTAAACGTTTCTTCATAAGAAAGCAAATGAGAGAGCTATATGATGATTGGATATAACCTGTATAACAAAGAACAGGCGTTATTTTTTCTGAAACGAAAATCCAGAATTGCTTAAAAATTATAAGTTGAAAATATCAAATTCAAATGTTTTGTAACAGGATTTCAAAAATACAAATACATTATTGGAATTAGTTACGACATTACAGGAGTAGAATAGTTGCATAACTTGTTAAATACAGTTCATCATATACGATTATTAAAATTTTGACTGTATTCCGTTGACTGATCAAAGAATCATGAAAACATTAACAAAAGGTACGAGTATTTAACAATCTCTAACTATGAAGGTTATTAACATGTAATTTTAAATAAATTTAAATCGAATCATTGGAAATTCTTAAAAATAAATAATAGAATATCAAACCTTCTAAAAAAGAAAGCTTTCAGGATAGTGATTTAATAATGACAGTAAAAAATTCTTAATTGCCATGAATAACCATCAAACTTGCATTATCAATCAATATCAGCTACTGCACATCAATCGAAAAAATAAAAATTTAATACAAGTATTAGAAATGTATTTTATTAAACTTATGTTATAAATATTGATACAACATAATTTTGATTTTGTTTCTTTCTAGCTACTGTTTTTTCTGTTTTTTTAAAATTATTATTTAACTTAAAACAAAACAAAACAGAACATTTAACTAAAACGACTATCCATTTATATGGAAATTCATAGATCAGCAAGAAGATGATGTTTATACCTTTTGAAAACAATATAGACTATGAACGTTTTCTAAATGTCGAAATATGGCTAGATCCCTTTTTCCTTAGTGTTATTCGGTCATTACGTTCCAGATATTCCTGTTAATTAAAAGTTAAAAATCCTAAGTAAGAAGAGGAATGAGACAGTAATGGTCTGCTTTGTATGTTCGAGTAAGATATACTGCCGTAATAAAACTAACAATTTTTCGAAATCATGCTTTTGCTAATTTTGAGACGCAGTTTTTTTTCACAAATGAAAACTATTCCCAGACGCAGCTAGTAAAAATACTTTCTTTAGCAACTGAAACAAGATATACATACTGGGTTGTGACAATTACTGTTATACGTCCCGCGACAACAAAATTTACAAAGAGGAAACAAGTTTTAGTTATTTTTCATTTAATTATCCGAAATTTTTTGTATTCGTTTAAGACTTTTATCATCAAGCTCCAAAGAATTTTAACGTAATATTCCTATTAAAATTCTTTACATACTGTAATGCACATTCCGTTGTTAATGTTCCTTTGTTCATAACAATTCTTTTCGGCACACGTTTTCCTTACTCCATTGAACTTCATTTACAACCATTCCGTAGTGAAACCAGCGATATCAAGGCGACCAGAATTTCATTTCCAAGTTTTTTTTATGATGTTGAGGTTTCTAGGTTTTTACTGCTGTTTTTTAATATCTCCATATTTTTTTTCTATTGTATAAAGGCTACTTCATACAGGAATGCGCAGCCTCGAAGTGCTTATAGTTAATAGCTTTCCTTCTCTGTGTATCAAGTACCGCTACCGGTTTCATTCTTTCGTTCTCAACTATTAAAAATGGTCAGTGATTTTTCATTATTTCTCTTCCGATTGATAATTTTCGGCTTTTCCATATTCAACTCTTTCAGCACGTTTATTATGTACTTTCTTTCTGAGAAATAATGTTTCAGATCGAGAGTATTTACTACTTCTGACCTATCGCAACTCTATTAATTCAATCCGTTGTGGAAATGCAATTATTTGACTGCAATTGTTCCAACTTCCACTTATATTTCTAGTGACATTATTCCTATTACGTTTCAACAGCGTCCTCAAGAAGGTTTCAAAAGGATTTTAAATTCAGTTTTTCATTTTCAAGGAAAGTTTGAAACAGCCTTATCTAACTTAAAGATAATGTAAAAAAAATGATAATGAAAATCTTCTAATGAAATTTAAACATAAATCCATTTTTATCCAGTTTTCCCCCCAATATTTTTATCAGCTCATTACTGTAAAATAATTTTCGATATTATTATTGAACAATTATTGATTAGATTTAGTGAAATTTTTGAAAACGGAAAGAGTGTTTAACACGCTCAAAATAGTGTGTTAAACAAAGCTTTTGATCAACTACCCATTAAGAGTTTTTAAAAACAAGTTAACCTAAAAACAAGTTAATTTATCAGTTAAGAGGCATTAGTTTATGTTATTTTTTTTTGTTTGTTGATTGAAACGGTATATTTGATTTATGAAGGAAAAAATGCTCTCATCTAGAATTTTATTTGTGTCTGTGGTAGTTGCAGGTTCTGCAGCAAAAAAAGAAGATAAAAACTTGGCCATACGACAAAAAATATAAATTATCGTTTTCTCTTTTCCTCTCTCTTTCTTCTTTACAGATAGTGGAAATGTGTTCGTATTTAAGTCATGTGGCTTGAAGGCTCAGTTGCTGGCCGAACGGAGGCCCAGATATTGGTATACGATATGTCAAGGGCGACAGGAGTGGAGGAGCCCGAACTCCTTGGGGCCGTGCACGGGCAAAATCTTTCATTGGATATATCCGTCGAGGATTTCCTTCGGGAAACCAAGGTGATCAGGCAGCTGGAGAAGGAAGAAAGTCCCAAAGAGTCACTGGGTGTTCGAGACCTTGCCAAAGATCCGGCAGGTCTTGGTGGCCGGTGGACGTTTGTTTTTCGGGTGGACCTCATGTAGGGTTGTCGACCATACAGAGGTCACCCGATGCTACAAGTGTCAGGGCTTTGGTCACACCTCTCTCCACTGCAAAGCGCAGTCGGAAATTTGTGGTCACTGTGATCTTCCGAGACACAGGGTAGCCAATTGCTCTGCCAAGTCTGCGCCTGCTAAGTGCGCCGCCTGTACCTTGGTGAAAGACAGCGATGTTGGACACTGGGTCGGGAATAGGCAATGCAGGGCGTATGATATTGCACGGGCGAGAGCTGTAAAAAACACAGCTTATGGCGACGGCTGAACTGGGGGAAGCCTTTGAGGACAGACTCCACCATGTTGAACGCTTGCTCCAAGGGCAGTTGAATATGCATCATGCCCGGGCGGCCACTAGTGAAGCTATGAGGCTCCTTGAGAAGTAAAACCTCTAGATCCTCTTTTTCCAGGAGCCGTACCCGGTCGGGGGCAGGGTGGTCGCGGGGTGAATGTTATTCATTCTCATGGAGGACGGTCGCTCTCTGTGACTGTAGTTGGCTTAGATTCGTTGGGTGTCTTCTGAATGTTCCATTGGTTCGGTGAGAAGTTCATTGTCGTGCGAATGATAAGGGGTACGCTCCATGTAGTATTAGTGTGGGGATACTTCCACCTTGGATGAAGTATCGGTGGCTTGCTGACGAATTTGGGTAGGATTCTGGACAGTCTCCCGGGCACCAGAGTGCTGGTTGCTCTGGACGCTAATGCCTCCCGTCTGGGGTTCACCACTCACTGATCCCAGAGACGCTGGTTTCGAACAGTTCGTGGAAGCCAAGAACCTCTGCTTGATTAATGATGCAGAAAAACCGTCAACTTTCTCTTTCGAACTGGAAGAAAGTTACATCAACGTCATTTTGGTGACGGACGACTTGCTTTGAAGAACAAGTAGTTGGACTGTCTGGCCCAAGGCCAGCGTGAGCAATCATAGGCTTATAATTTATGAGATCGTTTACGGAGGCGATCTAAGAGCTCCAGATTCGGGTCGCTATCACCTAACACCTAAGAGGCCTGGATAAGCACAGGCTGCGGCGCGAATGCGCAGTCGCCTTGCAGGGCTTAGAATGCTGCATGGAGCACAGAGAGGAGATGGAATTAATGGTTGAACAATTAGGCCTCGCCATCAAGACTGGCTGCGATAGGGACCTACGGCGGCCTCAGCTAATGGACGGGCTCTTAGGTAGTGGCCAGTCCGCTGATCGGGGAGTGCCTGGAAACGTCATGACTGCTGCTTCAGGGGGGCTGTCTGTTAAACGCAGGCGGAAACCCGGGAAAAAGTGATGGTCCTCTTCTGACCTTAGCGTGCTGCGTTCAAGAGTTAAGTCCGCTAGCAGAAGATACCAGTGTCGCCCTCTAATGGGGTTCTCGTTGATGACGTACGCCCTGAGCGTCTGACTTTTAACCTGGAACGAACCCGTCCCAGGGTTCCGGGACGGGTTTCGGGGATTGACATTCCCAGAATGGGTCACGGCCCAGGCTTTCGCCGATGACTGTCTGCTTTTAGTTCGTGGTAATTCACGACCGCATCTGGAAGATCGAGCACAAGCGGCTTTGTCAAGCGCGGAGGGCTGGATGGACATTCAAAATTTAAAGATTTCTGTGTCCAAGTTGAAGTTTATGCTTCTCAAGGGTGCAGACAAATTATCGTACAGTCGAAACCCCCAAATTAAGTATAAAGGCTGTGTAATCAACCGAGTGAGAGTTAATAAGTACCTAGATGTTTCATTTGATCAGAAGTTGCTGTTTAGTAATCACATTAAGTCTCTGTGTTGAGAAGTGAAAGTGAAAGGTGTTAAATAGTGCTCCTGCGTTAGTGTTTGTTACTAGTGCTTGTGTGTTGGTGTTCTGCTTCGTTTCCGGCTACCTGTGTCCATGACCATGTGACATCGGCAACATCCCGTTAGGACGCCTACCCAGGCCCTCAGCCACATACAAAGCTATTGTCAACGACCGGATAAGTTTTAAACCTTTGTTTAAAAACTTTCTAATTTTATTTATTTCTATAAGTTAATATATTAGTGAATACTATTGAAATTTTACAAGTAATTTTATATTCTAATTCTTAAATTAATTTAATTTATAAATATTAATATTATATTTATAAAATATGATAACTCTGTTATTATATTTTGTTAAATTGATATCACTTAATTTAATTTAAATTCATATAATAAGTTAATCTTAATTTAATTTAATTAATTAAGCCATTAAATTGACCTTTATGTAAATTAAATACAATATGAAAATAATTTTATTATATTATATTAAATTACTTCTAGTTTTAACCTTTTTATTTTTATTTTATAATTCCTACGACAGACTTTTCATCGAAGTCAAAAATAGTTAAATAACTTAATGTTAACTTAAATTTTAGCAGTACTATTCGGACGATTCTTTCTTAAAGGAAAGCTATCTAATCCAAACTCGTCCTCCTCCCCATCGCTTTCCCTCCCCGGAGTTTTCTGATGGAGGAGAGGATAACGGTGTGGGAGCAAGAAAACGTCTAAAGCGTAGGTCGGTAACCACGGGTGATCAACCCTCCGAGGTGCCGAACTCTACGAGGGGCAGCTCTGAAACGGCAGCTGCCTCCATGGAGGTTAGCAATGGAAATTCCTCGCAACCTCCGGTCACTAGGCAGGAGAAAATCCCCCCTATCATGTTGGAATGCAACATGATAGGCAATAGACAGCCTAAACCGGGAATAGTTACAAGAAAGATGGAGGGAAAAAAGCCGAACAAGACTGCGACGAAGCCTGCTTCGCAGAAAAAAAGGCAGCCGAAAAATCGGCAAAATCAAAGAGGGCGGATGCCAAACCCACGACGTCTGGCAAACATACCAAGGTCCTAGAAGCCACACGCTCCACCAAAAGGCGTTAACGACTCCCGGTCCCTCCAGCGACAAAATAAATATAACCGCACTCCCAAAGGAGAGTTCCGGTACGGATTTCTTGTCACAAGTGACAATTAAGGATGTCCTACCGGAAATTCTAGCAATATTGCCCCGCCTGTTCCAAGCAAAATCTCTGAAGGACTGTATTCAGTCCATCATAGAGTGTCTCATGAACCTGCTATCTAGATATGGCTAGGAAAACTCTCAGACTGCTACAGTGGAACGCCAATTCAGTAGTAGGCAAGACGGCAGAACTTTGCCATCTGGCCGAGGATCTACTAATAGACGTAATACTGTTGTCTGAGGCGTACCTGAACGCGAACAAACAACTGACCATTCGGAATTACTTTACGTATAGGACGGATAGGCCAGTACAATCCGGATGCCCTGTCAGCGGCTGAACCGCAATTTTAGTCCACAGACGCCATATAAACACGCAGATCGAAGTCCACACTCACGTGGCGGAGCAGACTTCTGTACATGTGGAGTATTTGGCACAGTGTATCGGCTGATTTCGGTTTATAATAAACCAAATAGCGGTACCCGGCGCAGATCTAGATACCGTGCTAGGAAATTGGGATGGGCCCATAATACTCATGGGCGACCACAACGCTAAGCACAAGTCTTGGAATAGCAATTTGACAAGTGCAAATGGCAGGTTACTATACGAAAGGGCACGAGCACGCCGTTTAGTCGTCATAGGCCCCGAGGTGCCCATCTTCGTTCATCGAACGGGCAGATCGAGACCTGATGTACTCGATATTGCAATCATGAATGCGATAACAATTCCGGTCATGATTGAAACGATAGAAGCCTCAGCTCGGACCACTCTCCTGTCTTATTGGATTAGGGCCAAGCAGGGGGCGGGGCCGAGACCTCCCGACTATACCCCGAAGATCAGTGAATTGGAAAAGGTTCTATGAACTCTCCAACGGGATTACAGACCAGCGCACCCTGAACTCCTGACCACACCGGAGAAAATCGACGACCCGGTCGAACGCGTCACATCGTCAATGACCGAGGCTCTGTCAAGCAGCTCTACGGAAAAGACCACGAGGCCTATCCGTAATAATCTTCCACCTTACGCCTCTGATGCTATAGCAGAAAAGCGGCAACTGAGGAGGAGATACCGAATTTCCCTGTCCTCCGATGATAAAAGAGCTTTTTATATTCAAACGCACAGAGTGAAACAGTTGCTGGCACAACATCGAGAGGATTCGTGGAATGAATACCTCGCCTCGGTCTCAGACGACCACTCCTCTGTGTTCAGGCAAAACAAAAAACCAGGAGAAGGAAAGAAGCACCGCCACCCGCCTGTGGGGTAACGAGGCTTTCTGGCATATTCGGAGGCGGACAGGGCGGAGGTTTTCGCCGACACCCTGGAGAACCAATTTACTCCAAACCCCCTCCCGCCACGAACGAAGATCACACAGCCGTGGTGGAATCGTTCCTCGTAGATTATTTAGCACAGGTGGAGGACGCCCCACTAGAAATAGACCAAGTCACTGAGGCGGAGGTTTCCGCTGCAATCAAAGCCACAAGCCCCGACAAGGTTCCGGGTGTTGACAGGATCGGTGCTTGCGCATTCCGGAAATGTTTCACTCGTTCTTATAGCAACCATAACCACAATATTCACTTCAATTTTGTACGTTGGATATTTTTCGAATTGCTGGAAAACTGCAAAGTTGGTATGCCTACCCAAACCTGGGAAAAGTCTGCTCTTTCCCCAGAATTACAGGAAGATTTCCTTATTACCAGTGTTGTCAAAGCTATTCGAAAGGATTTTCCTGGAGAGACTTAGGCGACATTTGGGAAAAGGAGTACGGCCTAAGTAATTTTGGTTCAGGGAGAGCCACTCAACGACCCACCAACTGGTTAAAATAATCGACAGTCTTGACGGAGGCCTAAATAGAAAAGCGGTAACTGCAACCGTTTTTCTAGATGTGGCTAAAGCCTTTGATAAAGTTTGGCATAGCGGCTTGCTGTATAAATTCGCACATACGACGATTCCCTGTCGCTGTCAGATTAATACGGTCTTATTTACTAGACCGACAATTTTACTAGCCGCTGGAGTTTCCCAAGGAGCAGTGCTTTCGCCGCTCTTGTACACGGCCTACGTCAACGAAATGCCGCTGTCGGAAGGAGTCAAAACAGCTCTATACGCAGACGACACGGCATATTATTATGAACCCGGAAGTGTAGATTACGCGATCGAGAGACTCCAACGGCAATTGGATCTAGTAGAGCCGTGGCTCGATATGTGGAGAATGAAGGTCAACGGTGAAAAATCGGTGGCAGTGATGTTCATATACAGGACACGTGCTCCAGCCAGGCAGCTGAAAGTCTCGGGAGAGAAAATCCCCTTTGGGAAAACAGTCAAGTACCTGGGAGTAGTCCTGGATAAACGGCTTACCTTAGGAGATCATGTTAAATATGTGACCCAAAGGGCAAAGGACGTCAGGGCCTCACTATACCCAGTACTGAACAGTGCCAGCCCATATTCACCGGCGACCAAATTGCTCATTTTTCGGCTATACGTCCTGCCGATTCTAACATATACTTACCAGGTATGGGGAGCTTTGTTGAACTCCATGCTTCAAAATAAATTAGAAGCCGTCCAAAACATAGCGTTGTGGACGATATTTGGAGCACCGTGGTCCGTCAGAAACGTCACTCTTCGCTACGATGCGTGACTACACACCGTATCCGGGGTGGAGGTGGCGCAGGCACGCAGACTGTTCGGGAGAGCGGCCGTGTCCGAACACGGCCATCTCCGGGACATCTACAGAGAGGACCGTACTCCACAGGGTATAAGAAAACGGCCTCATGCCGTATTAAACGAACCACTGTGAAGAGGCGGTACGACAGTCAAAAAATGACAAACCAGGCTTTAGGAGCCTCTATATTGCGTAACCTATAAATGGAAACCGCGCGAAAATTCCGGCCGCGAAAGTGACCATTTTCGCAATTAAATTTTGTTAAAACTA
Organism: Lycorma delicatula; assembly: GCF_047948215.1. Classification (NCBI taxonomy): domain Eukaryota; kingdom Metazoa; phylum Arthropoda; class Insecta; order Hemiptera; family Fulgoridae; genus Lycorma; species Lycorma delicatula. The sequence goes on from NC_134455.1 coordinate 30,940,908, forward strand.
TAAAAAGCTAGAAGAGACCACAATTTCATTTAGTCAGCATATGCGATTCCCTTCGGAGAACGGGGCGCATTTCTCCCTCCTAAATAACTAGGGCTTCGGTAGGCGCACTCCTGCTAGCCCATAGGTGCTGGTACTGAAAGGACTTCAGCGGATAAACTGAAGGGGAAACACGCCAGGATTACTAGGCTCAAAAGCTTAATCTCTCTCACGGTCAGAACCAGTAAATAAATTTCACGATGGCCCATACGGATAGGAACGCAAATAACAAATCCAGTCCATAACTAATACTTAAAATTTATAACCGCCACTAAATAACCGATGAAATCCGCCCGATAATAGAAAAATACAGCAGCAAGGGAGATTGTCCAGGCTTTGCGATCTGTAGGGAGAAATATTGAAACTCCCGCCATTCTTGCGTTCCGTTCCGTAATCACATTAGGCAAGTAGCGGCGGATGCCGTCTCAGTGATGCAGAAACTTTGGAGGATTGCTCGGAAGGACTATGGGTGATCACAAGATCACAAGAACGGTGATCACAATGCACCGGATCTAAATTTCATTCAGTTGCCCAACTCCCGCCTACGAAAGAGGCTGCAGAGCTTCGCGATCGGAGTACGGCAGCCGGAATGGGACACCACGACTAAGGGAAGATCCCTGTACAAGTTTATACGGGATCTGGGAGGGTGGTATACCTCGAGTTCGTTTTTAAGGGCAACGGGTGTCCAGGTGCTCACCAACCATGTTAATTTGAACCAATGTCTGTTTTGGCTCCGCCTGGCTGCTGATCAGCTGTCGTCTGCGGGGAAGCCCAGTCAAATGAACACCTGATGTTTGACTGCCCTGCTTAAAAATAGAAGAAAGAAATTAAAAATCTAAAGACAAAACTTGCTTTTAAACTACTTCTTGGCCTAACCTGAAGCTGACTTCCCAAAATGATGAAATACTAACCAGGTCAAGAAGTATTAGATTACTAGAAATAAAAACTGTTCACTGAATGAGGGAGGCGTAATTAAGTAAATAAATATTTTATTCTGGTCGGTACACTACATAGATCACATCAGGAATTTGTGCAAGTATTCTGACGAGTAGAAAAACTCTTAGTAATGGGAATGTGGAAATAAGAGTGAAAGAGAAATAAGAATGTAACCGGACAAATAAATTAAAAGAGAAAAATCCAGAAACAATAACAAAAGGAAAAATTGAAAGAACTTCTAGAATAATGTAGAAGATTCGGACAATAGATATTTTAAAACCCCTTGAATGAACAATAATAAAAACACATAAAATAAATAACATTATCATCTTATTAAACAAGTACAAATTTAAAAACAATTTAGAAAGCGCCATTGAAAGCTATCTGAGCACGTACTATTTATATACTTTTAAGGAAGGTGTATAAAATTCAATTTTGTTTTTATTATTGTTATTGTTATTTTTTAATTAGGTTAATTTAAAACCTCTTAAACAGAGTAGCATAATTTCTGTAAAAGAAAATCTTTTAGTTTTAGTGATCTTTTAGTGAGTATAGAAATATTGAATATCGAGTTTTATTTATGAAGACTTAGGAATTCATTTAAAGTTGGTAAAACAGGCTAGGGATGAAAACTGTAACGGATTATAGTACAAACAAAAAGTTACTACAACACTTAGGAGTACTGAGAATTTTTAATTGATTCAAAACTATTAAGTGGGATTTTCATTTATATGGTGAGATAAAATTTTCTTTTTGTGTATAATATCAATCAAATACCCTGGTTAAAGTTTTAATAGAATTGTATTAATAAAGTTTTATTAATTTTGATTATAGTGGGTTAAGGTAAACCACTTAAGAAAGAAGAAAATCAGTATTTTCAGATAATTTGGCTGCTTTGAACAGAAACTATTTTTGAAATGTAATACGTTACAACTATGACGTTTATTTAATCGAGGGAGCAGAGCAGCATTGGTACTGTTTACGATGTACCATACAAAGTAAGTGAGTAAGGGAGGAAAAGAGAGAGAGAGAGAGAGAGAGAGAGAAAAATTATCATTATAGACAAGTACAGTAGTTTTTACAGCATATACATTATCTTAATCATTATATACTGCTATAATTTATGTAGCAGTCAACAACCACATCGTTGGTAACTATCAAAATTTTATTTTGTTTCATCTATGATTAATAAAGAGTAATTTAGAAAAATAATTAAATATACAAGAAAATTATTTAATAATGATAATAACAACAGAACATTGTATAATACGACAATTTTCAAAAAAGGAAAGTTAAAATCATGTTTCTAAATTCTGAAATAAAACAGATCGATTTATATGTTCTATAATTCATAGGCAGTTTCTTTTTGAAAATAATAAATACCGTGTAATAATAATTAGAAAAAAAGTTGAGTAGTATTGAATGGTTTTACTGGTCTAGTTTTTAATAGGTTATAATGAAAACTTCAGATTCATAATAACAACTCTAGTTCACCAATAGCGGATTTTTCAGTCTTCTTCGATATGTTGTAAAGTGAGGAATAAGTTATGGTATAAATATTAAATAAAAAAGATTGACTTTTTGTCCTTTTGCCGAACGTGTAATGCTTTTTAATCTCAATGGGGAGGAGAAGTGCTAATTTCGCCGAGTATTTTCAGTTAATTTTAATTTTGTTAAAATTAGTTTATTTAAATCGTCATTAGTTGGCAGAGCAGGCTTCCAGTAGGGAAAGTACGGGCCAATACTTTATAACTTGCTTAAGAATATTTGAAATAAATAAACAAAACAAATATAAAAGTATACACGAAACATATAAAATAATACGTTTTTTTATTTATTTATATTAAAACCTGAATCTCTATAGGCAACAGTAAAAAAAAATAATAATAAACTTGTTAACATTTTGTTTTAATACGAGCTATCCATTAATATTCATTCACGACCAAATCCGTAGGAGACCTAGAAGGGTTCAGCTGAACGAATATTTTGAAGTTCTATGATATCGCTTCCAGTCATTTTTCCAGACTGCACTTATGTACATGTTTTTCCAGTTTTTATTTATGCATAAAATAATCTTATCTTTGTAGTATATTTTCATGATAAAGTAACTTTGATTCTTACATTTATGAGAAAATAATCTTTTCTTTAAAAAATATCCCTTTCAAAGGAATGTAGTTTGAAAGAATTTCTTATAAACGACTTTCAAATGACAAAAGTGTTGATTCAATTGAAATTTTACCACTTTGTAAAAAAGCTATCAGTTTCCTTTTTTCTTTTAAGTAACAAAAAATATAATAAAATAGAAAATTTTCTTCGCAACATACAAGTACAAAACACGTGTTTGCGATGTAAAAGCGTGTAGAAAACAGTTTCGTCATGTTTGTTGCTATAACAATATTTTTAATGATACATATAAATACAAGAAATGACATGAATTTTTTTTTAAATTTAGACTATACAAACGTGAACAAATTAAAAAGAAATATGATTTGTAAAACCTTACATTTTTATACATTTATTCAACAATATTTCATTATATTGTAACGTAAAAATTTGATGTAGTGTTATATGTTTTTATAGATGTAGAACTGTTATTTGTTTGCAATTAAATTTATTGACTTTTAGAAGAAAAGTACGGTATTACTTTAGGTCTCATGGTATCGGTGGTGGGTGAAAATGAATTTTCTTTACGTCTTGAGGTATGAGGAGTAAGAAAATACCATTCTCTTAAACTGGAGTTTTCTATATATATATGTAGAGGCCTAAGTAAAAACTTTTGCGGCTAAAAAATCTACAATACTAATAGATCAGTTTCACTGAAATTTAGATGTGCTGTAATACTGAATCTGAAGATGTGCATATGAAAATTTAATGAGATCAGTTTTTTTTTTGTTTTTAATTTAGCGTGCACAGACGAACCACCATCATGGCATGCCGGCCGCCCAATCCGAAGCGTAGAGCGACGAGTGTTATCGCCGCTCCAGGGCTTGATGTTGTCGCCCCCCGGTTGTGTGGAGTAGAATCCACTAAACCAAAAAGTGCGCGTAATCTCCAACCGAGAACCGGACCTGTCTAGAGACATAACACGCTCCCAGATTGTCATGTGACGTTGAAAAAAAAACACTGGCTTAGGAGATCCAGAGTCCCCACGCTTCCTCACCGCCATCCTTCCACGCAAACGTAGACGAACGATAGCTCCACGCGAGGCTGTCCTTCATTCGCCCGCCACCCGCTCCTTTCGCTGTAATATCCTTGATATGTATATTGATACTACATTGAATTCTCCTTCTCCCGAGAGCATTTTCTGAGTAACATTTTTTGTGTTAATCGGTCCTGAACACTCTTCACAGCCAAGTCTTTCCTGGGTCCACCTTCGGCAGGTGAAGACCACTTGTTCAGGCGTATCGTGTTCGCCACAGTAAGGATACTCAGCATCGTCCGATCTCCTTCTGCCGTAAAGGTTTGATTTGAGTGTCTGGTCAGAAACTGTCTGAGCCAAACGTTTAGCCCACCAAATTCCCTCCCGATCTTACTGCTTAATGTCACGGATTAAACGCGTAGTTCATGACCCTCAAAATCATCGCAGGCGTAGTCTCCAGCAAGATCCGAACTATCTCCACTGGGATACCATCCAGCCCCGGGCTTTTTTGTAGCTTCATTTTTTTGCCAGCGCTGATAAGCTCATGAATTTCGAAAGGTGTAATCTCCTCAGCCGCAATTTCTTCTCTCCACGGATCTTTGTACACAGAAAACAAAACTGTAACTCATTCGCGTACCTGGTCCTCCGAAAGCACGGGCAATCTGCGACCCAACCGTCAGGTAACTAAGCAAAAACCCTTGCTCCAACGGTCTTCGTCTATGTTGTCGAGTAATTTTTTCCAACTCCTGGTTTTGGCCTTTCTTACAGCTGTCCTTTATTCAGTTGTGTCTTTTATGAATGGCAGATAAAATTGACTTCTTAGATCAGGATTATTCCACCTACCTGTACGTTGATAGACCCTCCTTGCCGACCAAGCTCTCTTACGGAAACGTCCTAAATCCGTATTCCACCAGTACGCATGTCTGTCGTCCGACTTAGATATGATTCCTCTGGATCTTTCATACTAATCTTTCACGATTTCAGTCAGTTCGACGGGAGTGGTCATATGAGCTAGCCTGTGTTGTATCGTTTCCGAAAATCGGATACATCCTGTTTTGGACGTCATTGTTCTTAGTATAGGAACATGTCTTGCCTGTGTATTTGTGTCAAAGGTAATGGCAAATCTCGAGGATTAATGCGTATTTGTCTGCACATTTTAGGAATGTCTCTTGACAGCCCGTAACTGTGAGTTAAAAAACGAATTATAATTGAAAATAAATTTTGTTGTACTACTGGACCTGTAGCAAGAATTAAATTGAGTGATTGACCATTTGAAGTTCTCACTACCATCAAACACTACTCTTGTTTTGGTAGTGGTGGAAGATTCACGAAATACTGTGTGATGAGACAAATAAAAAGTTTCAGATGGAACCTTGGACTGAAATGAATCTACAGGTTGCATGTGATCAAATTCTTGATGTTCCTTCATGAAATGAAAGTAGTCTTCCTTGAGTTTAGAATTTTTCTTAAAGCTACGCTGTAATAAATTTAAACGATGTTTGGCATTTGCATAAGAATCTCCTGAAGTACAATTTTCCTTACGAGGAAGAGACACAACAAATCTGCCTCGTTGATCACGAAAAGTATTTTCAATGAAATGTTTTACGCAGAAAGATTTTTCTTTGGTTGGTACGATCTTCTATATCTTCAGATCTCCAAAATGATTCTAATTGAGAGGAAAGCTGTTCATTACTAACAAGAAGTGATATTGAATTTGAATTGTTTTTCCGCTTACTAGGTTTAGTAGGGATTTGACCAGAAACTCTGAAACCAAGACGAGTTTCTTTAAGTATGATATGATCGGAATTATGAGTTAATTGAACAGGCTTAAGTAGAGAAAGATAATATTGAGCTTCTAGGAGAATGTCGATTTACCCAGGAATATTAAAATGAGGATCGGCGAGAAAGAATTGAGAAGGAATTTCCCAGTCAGTTACGTTTACTAAATGATTGGGTAACAAACCTGTAATGGATGACATTTCATGACATTTTAAATTAAAATTAAAATCTTCATATTTAGAATTATTATTTAAATCAATACTTAGCTTATATTTAGAAACGACACTGCTAATACCTGTGATCGGCATGAGAACAGGTTTGGTTTGAAGTCCAAGTTGGGCGGCAAACCTTTAGTACAAAATGAAATCATCGAAGCGGAATCAAGTAAGACTCTAGCTTGAATGATATTACTCTTTTTATTCCTAACGTTAACTTTTGCTCTTGCAAGTAAAACAGATTTGTTAGGTTCTGATTTTAAAGTACAATATGAACTATTAGCTAGATGAGCTTGATTCGGCTTAGAAGATTTATTTGCTGCGTCTTGCGACGTTTTATCTAAAGGAATTAGCATCAATGAAAAGCATCATGCTTTTTTGAGCATTTTTTACATTTATGATTGCTTGGGCAATTCCTTGACAATATGTTGTTTACTTAAAAAAATTAAGTCATACATTTTCTTGAAACACAAAGTTTTTTCTTTCGTTAAAATTAAAACTTAAAAACTTATCACATCAATACAACGGATGGTTGCTAGTTTTACATAATGCACACAGAATTATTGTGTACAGAAAGAAATTTGTAAAGTAATAACATTTTTCAACATTAGAAAATTCTTCTCGGTTATGAGCTGAACTATTAAGAAGATCAAAGAATTTATGCCAAGCCTTCACATCACTGTGAAAGGTTCAAATTTGTATAGGTTTTAAAGTAATTGGATTAGGTTTGTTAATCATTTTATTTGCACCAGTTACCTCTGAAATTTTGGAACGATTTTCTAATTTTTTGTTTTAATTTAAGTTTATCAAAAAGGTTATCATAAGTGTCTCTGACTTCAAGGTTCTTATCAATCGCATCTTGGTGAATTCGATTTCAGATTGAACATCGAAAAATAGTTTTTCGTATTCAAACAGTTTATCAAATTTAATGGTAAATAGATCGTAATTGCCTGAATTAAGATAAAAGTTTTCAATGAATGTTTTTAATCTGGCTATATTATTCTTCATAATCCTTCATTTTTTACGTAAATCCTTGAATTCCATTTTTATTGGAATCATACACAAAATAATATTAAATTTGATTGAAATTAAGTTATTATAAAATAAGGTTAAAGGATAAATATCATATACAATAATATTGTTCAAGTATAGCCTATGCATAAAGTTGAACGAACTGGATTGGTTGTAAATATGATACGATATTGTTAACATCTGCTGTGTGCAGGCCAGCGAACAATAAAAAGTTTGCCTGAGATATGCGCGTGCGTGCTTTGTACAGCACAAAAAAATGAAACTTGTCCAAATAGGTATCGAGGGTTGGTTTGTATAGCTGGCTAAATTCATAGATACAATTTTAACTGTATTGTAAAACATTGAAATATTTAACTATTGAAATATCCAAAAACATTTGAATGTTTCACTAATGTTAATTTTTTAATTGCACTTTTAATGTACACCCTTAATTTTTGATACACTTTTTATAAATAAATTATAAATACCGTGTTGTTGACTTTGTTTGACCTTATCGAAACCCATGGATGAATGCTGTAGAGCGACTAAGTCCGTGTCGTTAATACAGCGACTTGACGATGAAATGTTGGCTAACAGATGCAGTAGTCGATCCGGTAGATACGGTGACTTGACCATCTGGTTCTTTAATGTGAAGACGAATGACCATAAAACGTGTGGAGTTGGCTTGAACGATCCGGCTTCATCCGGCCCATCCGGCCCGGATGATCAAAAAACGTGTTGCGACGTCGACAGGATTAACTTAACATTAAAGATAGCAAATATAAACTAAATAAAACTTAAAGTAATTTTCATCCGAACAAGAATTGAGAGATTCCATCCGAACGCGACCGCCTTGGGCCAGGTGTGAGTGCAGGCTGGTTAGAAGACGCTAGGTACAGTGATCGAGGGAGCAGCTTGTGACGTAGAGTGGCGTGATGGTCTGGCAACCATAGTTTGCGTGGGCACCCTGGCCGCAGCTAGGTTTCAGCACCCGACGGCAAGAGGGGGTGGAAACGTAACACAAATTAAAAATTGAAAGTACATAGATGGAAACTGGTACTCTTGAGACGAAAAATTGACGTTTTACTCGTAAGTTAAAAAAAAAAAAAATAGTTGTAAAGAACATTGATTTTAGAAAGTGAACAAACACATATACACATACGTACGAGCGCGCATACATACATCTACGTAGACATGTGAGTTCTCATGAAGAAGTTCATGAAGAACATACCTCAACCCTAAGAATGGCATTACTCAATCCAAAAAAAAGCATTAATTGCATAGTCGGAAAGCATTTCAACATTTAAAAAATAATCTTATTTCATGAAGTTCGTATTTCTGGTTGAAAAACTTTTTTCTTCAGATATAACGCGGTTTTCTTCTTACACTTATTTTATCGAGTATTTTTTTATTTGTTGGTATTTTTAACATTTTTATTATTATCATTGGTTAAAAAATGAAAAAAGTTTAATAGTAAGTTTAGTTAGTAGTAACTGAAATTTTTTGAACAAATTTTAATTGGATTCTTTGCTAACCTCTGGCCTTACATAAATATGAATGGTTAACTTATGGTACCTTAATTTTTTTTCATTGTGTTATTAGTAAAGAAAAAATATAATCGCTAAAATTTGCAGTACTGACATATTAAGAAATCTATTTCACTTCTCTAAATCTGTTTCAGCCTATTCTGTAAAATGTGTACATACATTTGGGTGTGTGGCAGTAAATTCAAGTTAACGACAGATCGAGAACCAGCGACAATTTTAAAGAAATCTCGTTAAAGAACAATTTACGTGGAATACACGTGGAACTTCACCTAAGTGGAACGTTGATCAGATTTTAAGTCTCACCTATTTGTTCAATAGGTCCGTTTCATATTGTGTTAAAAGCACGAACAGTGCTTTTAACACAATATGAAACGGACCACTTTTAAAACGGTTTAGTATACTGAATTGTTTGGTTGATTAGTCGTCTAATATAAAAAATCTCTTAAAACGTTTTTATTACAAATATTTTTAAGCGATGGTGACAATTTACTTACTTTCAGTAAATTTGCTTCGAAGTAAATTTCAGGATATTATTCCTAAACTAACCTTAATCAATCTAACTCAATCTACTTGTATAACAAATGCAAAATAGATACTGTTACTCGGGTGGGCAGAAAGAGTTTGTATCTCCCATATTTCTCAAATAAGTAATCTCCTTTTGATTTTGTCTTCACAAATAGGAATCCGAAAGTTCCCTGCGCGTATAAAAAAATATAAAAAACTTTCCACAGTTTTACTGACGCTCACATCGACTCTATGCTTGCCTGTCTGAGGGTTTGCAATGTTCTCCCTGTGGTTTACGGTACTATGCATTTCCGGGATTTGCATTTCCGGAAATCATAATCTGTTATGATTTCCGACAGTATTGTAGTACCGGGTAAAGTAAAAGTTCTTATCGTTTAGAGTAACTTTGCAGGTGTTTTATCTGACACAACATACACATAGTAATTCTATCTTTTTTGAATACACTTCAAAAACTCACTTTTGCGGAAGAACACGACCAAAATTTTTCAGCTTCTTCAGGAGAAACAACGTTTTTTCATCTCCATGATATTCCCAGACAATCAGTTTTAAAGCCAACCACAAGAAAATAAACCTTCCGATCTATGGAAAGATAGATTTATTGGGAGGCATTTCGAATTCGTCAATGCAAATGGTTGGTCAGTGTATTAGTTAATTCATGCATGTATAAAAAATTAACTTTATGCATTGTACTCTCCTTACGTATCGACACGGCCGTACGACATGTGTGTATATTTGCATCACCAACTATCGTACTTATCAAAAATTACTTATCAAAAAGACGTGATATGATTACAATCGCAATTCCGAAATTCATGTAAAATTCGTTTTTAATGAAAATACTTTGGCCTGAGTATCACGAGCCGCTGTAAAAGCGACGTTTTTAATCGACTACAAGATGAAACGAAGCTAAATGAAATTCCTCTTACAACAATGTAATTACACAGATTTTTCGTAAATAACAGTAAACAGTGTTGATATACGTACAATATTAGAAACGACATTCTAACGATGTAAACAAGAAAGTAAATATTGAATTCTAAGATAACCACCGGCGCTTACATAAGAATGAAATTACCAACCAATAATTAAAATACAGTAATAATTGTAGTAAAAAAACAGTAAGTGAAAAGAAACGAAAAATCAGTAATTTAATAGTGCACACAATATTAATAAAACCTCTCTGGAACTTAAGTAGAAAATTTTCAAGAAATGTGTTCGTTTTTTGTATAAGACCCGTTGTTATTTAACTTTCTTAATTTTTAATTAATAATTTTATTACAAGTCATAAACCGGTTAAACAAAAAAAATCGCGTAAACATGTTTTTTTTTTCTGTACCGGCTAACTTACTGGATTAGACTACATTATTATTGTTACTGTTATTACTGTCAGTCGGTGGACGGGTAGAAGTAGTTTGAGACTGTACTCGGGCGTGCGGTATTTAATTGACACTCGCAATCAAACTGAACACACCTCATCACACCGTCCATTACCGTTGCACCCCTCGATCGCCGCTCTCGGAATAGCACGAACAATTTGAAACCCCCTGCTATCTCACTCGCTCACTCCCCTTGATTGGTTTCCCACACCCATCATTTGCAAACAAATCTAACAGATTGCAAGTCTACCTCTCGGCCAACGATGTTTTTATTGAGTACATCCAACCCTTTTCGTACAGCACTGCTTACCGATCTCATACAGCCTCAAATAACCTATTTGACTGTATTATCAAACACTAATTTAGAATTGCATCCGCTCTATTATTTATTTCGATATTTATTACAGATATCATAATCAACTCTTTTCTCTTATATTTATTTATTTATTTTTTGTAAGAACACATAATTCCTGTTATAAATGGCGTTTATGAATTCTTTTTTCTACATTCATTTAGATCATTCGTTCTCAAAGGGGCTATATTCAGCACCTTCTGGGCGCTGGAGGCCTTCAGGGGAGCGGGGTTGTAGAAGACCCACAAAAAATTGAGAGCGTTCAGGCGCTCTAGGAAGGGGATGACTGATTAAAAAAACGGCAAAAATGACGTTTTTCTGATATTTCAAACTAAAATTAATGCCTACTGCACTAGTACAAAAGTAAGTTTCAACTCAGAAAAAGGATATGCCATGTTTTAAAAATAATAATTATAATTGCTTTTTTTTTAAGAGCGCATCTTAAAACCAGCAATTGTAATTATTATTTTTAACAGATGGTAAGTTTAAAAATTTTGCGGGGCGCTAGAAAATGTTTGATTCTCGATGTGGGCGGTGGGCGAAAAAGTTTGAGAATCAATGATTTAGATTATTTCAAGTTTAGGCCTAGTAAAAATCTATTCATTTATATTAAACTTATTTATTTATAAAGTAGAAGAGGACACCCAATAAAAGTAAAATAAAAACTTTTGTACAATGAAAATGAAGAGGATTTGAGTATTAGGTTTATGAGACGTAATTAATAATAATAATAATAATTTTTTTAATTATTTTTTTTATTTTATTTGCTTTGTTTGTGCAACAGAACAGTTATACAAAACCTGTGTATGTTGCACAATATCACATAAAGTCACAAAAGAACAGCCACAAGTCAACAACCCACATACAAATTAAAAATACAATATTCAAAACACAATAATAATAACAAGAATAAAAATAATAATCACAATTATACAGTCAAATACAAAAAAATAATAATTAGAACTTTAAAAACGGTAGTTATGGACTGATAATAAAAACACATAGATGAAAACATACAAAAACACAATATTACTAATACATTCCAAATAAAACAAGTTATAAGCAATAATCCTTAAAAAAACAACAATATTTTTAAAATCATGAAAGCGAGCATTACACCAAGGACAATAATCCATCGCTACGTAACCCTCTCAAATTTTTAATGAAGGTCTTCTCATCTTCCCATAAGCTTAGCTTATCCTGAAACTTCACTGCAATGCTGGTTCTCCCCTCAATCGGAGACACGGTAGAACCAATCGGTGTCACAAATTGTCTAAAAGACCTCACTGACCTGGCCCGGTTTCGTAAGACAACTTGGTAACGCGTTGGAAGTTTATTGTGTAGAGCTTTATACTAGAAAACCATGTCAAAGTATGTTCTTCTATCAGACAATCTGGAAAGGTCTAATCGCTTCAACATATCCTCTCTACTAGCGTCAACAAAACAATCTCTAAACTTAAAACGCATCCAGTTAAAGAATTTATTGAACACCCTCAACCAGATCAGAGGTAAAAACTCGTGTACTATTCATACCACGGCCGATTACTCCAAGCGACTCCTCACCAAAGATTTGTATAGCAGGTTACAAGTGGAAATATTGTTAAACCGTCCACAAATCCAAAGGACAAGACCAAGGTCCCGGCGTGCTTTATTGACAATCCGAGTAACATATTCGTGAGAATATAATTTCGTGTCAAATAAAACCCCGAGGTCCTCAACCAATGTTTCAGCGACAATAGTATGAAATTATTATTATTATTATTAATAATAATAGTTTAATAAAAATAAGTTCATAAAAATAAGCGTAATACTGGTGTTTTAATTATGTTACACAATTATATTACTATATGTCTTTGCATAAATACAAGATTACACATAATTAAAAATACACATAATTCAGAAAACAATTTTAAATAATACAGTTTAATAACAATAGTTATAAATTCAAAAATTTACATCTTATCTCCTCATCCAATTACATTTAATTAGAATTTCAGGTACTTATATAACACTGCCAATATAATAATCAATATATATATGTGTGTGTGTGCAGGTAAAAATAGACACAAAAGAAATTTACATCATTGTCATACAGTTTTAACTGATTTTAATTATTAAAATATTTATTTATTTATTAATAGAATATTGTTTTAATTTATATAACTTAACTATGGACAAGCAGAAGAGGGTTAGTGAAGTTCTGTAGTAATACAGTATTATGGATTTATATATTTTTAAGATCTATATCATACCGGAGTAAAACCTACTCAGTTCAAAAAAAAAATTCTTCCTCGGTTGGAAAAAGTCTATTTTATCATATTTGTTTACAGCAGTTAAAGGGCATCTCTCTGTGGGTGAGATAAGTTGTGTAGAGTATGCAAGAGGACAAAAGTTTCTAATGTTGCGTCCGGGTATACGTAACTGTACTTCGTTTTCCGTAGGATTACACCTATGTAATGCTTTATGGAAAAACAGTAAATCATAGTATTCTCTTCGAAATATAAGAGATGGTAAATTATGTAGTAACTGAAGCTGTTGTTTGCCAAGATGCTGAAGTTTAAATTTGTGAGTCAGCCAAGATAGAAAGTTGTTCTGAATGGATTCGATGTTATTCGATGTATAGTTTCTTCGAAAATTTCAGGTTGAGGTGGAATATTCAAGCTGGCTTCGAACAAGTGAAGAGTAAGACACAAGTTCGAGGACCAGCAAAAGGTCTCACAATACATATCAACAGACCAAGATTTCTCTTCGTTCTGCTCGCAAACATGTCTTCGTGTTTAGCGAGGAATAACTTGGAGTCAAGGAGTATGCCTAGATCGGCGATGGAGTTTATAGTATTAATAGGAAGAGAATTTATAGTATAATTATAGCAAACAATGTAAGTTTTTCGGGAGAACGGAACATGTTTTATTTTTGAGAAATTTAGCGGCATGTGATTTCTCATTCCAATTGGTAAATATAGTTAATATTATGTTGTAACATTAGGTGATCATGTAAGCTTTTAATCTGGAGAAATATTTTAAGGTCATCGGCATACATACTCAGACCAACAGAGACGGATTCAGTAATATCATTGATAAAAAGTAGAAACAGCAACGGGGCAAGGTTGGAACACTGTGGAACTCCAGATATTGCAGAGAATTCTCGTTGGGAAGTGCATCCAGCATACCTAACAGCAAAAATTCTGTTATTCAAGTACGAAGAGGTCCACTTTACAAGACGCTCACTGAACCTAAATACAGCCAACTTCTTTTGGAGCAGGTAATGTGGCATTTTGTCAAATGCTTTTTGAAAGTCAAAATAGATAGCGTCCACCTGGCCTTGAGATTCGATAACAGGACCAATTTTATCAAGGAAACAATTGAGGTTTGTGGTTGTGGAACGGGACTGCATGAAGCCGTGTTGAGAAGCGGAGATTTTATATTGGATGTTTTGAGATGATAGGATTGATTCAAAAATTTTAGAAAAGGAGGATAGGACGGAAATTAGAAATATGGGGGACACAAGGTTTGGGAATCGGAGTAACGATCGCCTTTTTCCATAGGCTTGGGAAGGTACCAGATTTCACAAAGCTCCAGTTGTACAATGACGCCAGTATAGGAGCGGTAACGCTGCTGATGCCTTTAATAATAAATGGTGGTATGTCATCAGGTCCAATGGCGGCCTTGTGAATAATTCCGTTAATGGTGGTTAATACTTAGTCGACGCTGACATATGGTATATCAAACTCAGCACAGTTTATCCGATCTTTGGACGTTGAAGATGTATCCGCTTGTGCATCCTCTGGAAGAGACTGAAACACAGATTGAAAGTACTCCCCAAAACGAGTACATAGCACTTGAGGATCGGTGACTGGTTCATTATGGATCAGAAGTGCAACTACTCTTTCTGGGTTAGATCTATGTTTTGAGACGTATTTCCAAAACCTTGAAGGCTTAAACGTTACATCGCTTTCGATGAACCTTGCATGGTTATAATTATCCCTAGAAAGCATCAATTTAACTTTCTTCCGTAGCTCTGAAAACGTGTGATAGTCAGAAGAAAGTCTCGTTAATTTAAATCGTCGATGTGCTACTTTTTTTTCTTAATCAACGCTATAAGTTCGGCTTAAAACCAGAACGGAAACTTAGAAGATCGACGACGAGTGGTAGGAACATTCTTGGCTATAGCTTTACTGATCACCTGATGGAAATTCGTCACAGCTTCGTCAAGGTTAGGACACAGAAGAACAGTGGCCCAATCTGCATTCGTCACGTCTATAAAGAGAGATTTAAAGTCTCCCTTTCTAAAATTATACGTGGGACGATTTGTAACATGATCATGAATGAACGAAAAGTCATGTATGATTATTGAGAACGAAGGATGATGTTTATCCGGGTGCATAACACCGTCCGAAGAAAGAGTTGACAAAGTTACATTCGTCAATACAAGATCTAGGTTAGTTCCTTGTGCAAAGTTATGATTATAAAATCCTAGGTTCAAAAATCTACGAGATTGAAGGTATGCTTAGATCGACATTTAGAATAATAATTGCAACCAAAAAGAAAAATGCGATTATTCCAGACCACACCGGGGGTATTGAAGTCACCAGTTATTATTATGTCGTTTTTTACTGAATCTATTTGTAAAATTAAATCATTAAAATAGTGTTCCAAAACAGATGGGTGCACAGATTGTGAAAAATAATGAACACCGAGTATTAGGTTTTTGAATGCAGTTCTTGGTACCTCGATCCAGACCGATTCGGCAGTCATCTTCAGATCCTTGCATCGAACACATTTAATATTGTCTTTAACAGCGATTAAAACGCCTCCGCCACGGTTAGCAACGGAAGATTCATAGTTTCTGTCTGAACAAAACACTTTATATGATTCCGGGAAGAAGTTTATATTACCATGCACGTCCGATAGCCAAGTTTCCGTCAGTGCAATGAAGTCATAATCAGAATCGGTAAAATCTGCGTAAACCTCGGAAGACTTAGTACGTAGGCCACGAACATTTTGATACAGTATTGACACTTTAGCCATTAGTATTAGTATTACCATCCTTCCCTGGTGAATTCGTATTTGTGTTAGTTTTCAAGGGCCAAAAAAAGGGGGAAATTAAAATACTTTCTTGCCAAATACTAGTATCGTTTATTTTATTAATGTCTTGGGTATACACCTCAATGTGAAAAGAGTTGTAGAAAGAAAATCGTGTTTGCAATTTGCTGCATTTGATGTAGTCGAAGTTCAGATCACTGCAAAAATTCTCCACTTCGCCGACGGTAACAGAAGTATTGAATCTGGTCACGAATAGGGCTTTTTTCTTCTTTGAATGGGAGGAGACCAAATTAATTTTTCTTTTTAAACTAGCGGATTTGATTAGGTTTTTTTTACTTTTGTAAGGGACTTTAACTATAGAATCGACAGACTTGGAGTGACCAGCACTACTTGAAGAAGAAATTTTTCCGTTTTTTCCAACACTGATCCATGGGTGATTAACTGTTTTGTCATTGTCGGTTTTGTTTTGTTTTTTATTTTTCAAGGATACATCATTATTAACATTATTATTAATAATGGTGACAGGTAGTGGAACCTTGACTTAAGAACCCGAAAAATCATCGTCCAAACTGCAGCCCGTGCGTACACTTGTAGACGGACTGTCACTCGATATCATCTTATTACCTCGATGATTTTTCTTATGTCCCTTGCGCGTTCTGAATTCTTGTGTAGATGCGCTGGCAGACTCAGATGTGTGCGTCGCGGATGATAGGGGAACATTCCTATAAGTGTACTAATTATAGTTTTAAGTTCTTGATTTTCGGATCTGAGTAGTTTAATTTCTTCATAAACAGAGGAAATTTGTCTTCAAAACTTTTAAAATTTCAGTGAGTCTAACCTGAAGAGATGATTGTAGAACCCGTGTTACAGAGTCAAAATATTCCTGGGGTCTCGCTTCATTAATGCCAGATAAATCTGTTGCTGTTTGTAAAGTATTTTTTTGATTTGGTACTTTTCCATCAACAAGGGAACTATTGTTCATGCAATTGTTGCATTTAAAATTGTGCATTTGATAATTTTGAAATTCGTCTTTAGAAATCTTCAGACATGTCATATGGTAACGGAAACAACAACTGACACATCGAAGATTATTCTACTTGCCATAGAATGGTTGTTTGCAGAGAGAACAAGAGTCCGAACTGCCCGCCATGACGTACACCTTAACAGTAACCAAGGTGAACAAATTGAAACTAAAAGACGGACGTCTTAGAATACCTGCCTTACAGCAAGAGTTATATAAAATTACAAATTAACTTAATAATAAAAATATTAAAAAATAAAAAAAATATAACTTTGATTTGAAAAGTAGATTGTACATCAAATAATAATCAGAAATTTTGAAAATCAATCAGTGAAATAATTTACAATAAATCAGCTTTTTAAGAGGAAAAAAATAACATACTTAAATAATGTAATTAATGTTCATATGTTAGATTCTGAATTAATAATAATTATATGATTAATCGAGCAACAATTAAAAACAGGAAATTAAGCGCTTATGGAAGCATAGCTTAACGTATAATTATAATAAAAATTATTTTAATTGTAACCATAATATTAAAATAATAACTATAAAATAACAACAACGATGATGGTAAAACAACAAGAGTTTAATTCGGATACGTGTAAATAAAATAAAAAAATTATAATAAATAAAAAGAACTAAAAGAAAAAAAATAGAAGTAGGAGATGGGGAGCAGGGGTTAAAAGCATGTCTAGCGAAAAAATTCTTCAAGAAAGGAAGTCTTCAAGACTTCCTTTCTTGAAATCTACCACGTGCTTATAGGTAACCTATAAACACGTGGTAGATTTGTAGGTTAGACACGTGGTCGCATGAAGAAGGAAACGGAAATAAGGACGCATTTCCGAGGGAAGGCTGGTGCCGCTTAACCTATAATTATCACGTTGTGAAAAAATAAATAAAACAAAAAAATTGACTATTATTGAAGCAAGATGGGAAGAAGGAATTAAGAGGTAGCAATAAGAAACATTTTAAATAAAGAAAAACAGGAGACAAAAAGAAGAAGCATGTGAGAGTTAATATTACAATTAAAATACATAAATCGCAAAAAACACCAAATATTACTTACAAATGCTAACAAAACACATTCACAAGCACTAAGCACAAAAAACAACACTAAGAACTGAAAAAACCACACTAAGTAGATAAAATTCCGGGAGCACCTCGAAGAGCCGTCTCGTCACCATAATAATTTTTTTATTATTAAACAAATTATTATGGCGACGAGCTCTTCTTATCAGCAAGGGGCGCTCCCTTGCTAAAATAGCAATGGGTATGACGCCGGCGACCACAAGTACTGCAGGCTCAGAGACCGTCCGATATGCGGAAGCGACTCGCAAGGCTGCGGTGCGTTGCACCTGCGCGAGCCGCTTCCGGTTTCTCGCAACTCTTAATGCCTGGGCTCACACTTCCGATCCATAACAGGATGGAATGCATCGTGGACATCAGCAACCGCCGTCTGCTAGCCTTCGGTCCGCCGAAATTCGCCATAAGCCGGCTGAGAGCAGTTACGACTCTCGTAGCTTTGTCGGCGGCTGTACGAAACTGCTCAGCAAAGATGAGTTTCCGGCCAATCATACCGAGGTACTTTGCGCCCGGCTTGGTCTCAACAACTTCTACCTCGACCCGCAGAGAGAGAAGGGTTTCAATACGCTTCTTCGTGAGAACTACAATATTCGTTTTGCTGAGGGCTAGAGAGCTACTCTGGTCTCCGTGAGTGCGTTGCCAGAGTGCTGTGGCTGTAATCTTTACTATCAGTGTTTTTGGCTCTCTGTCGTGTGTGTACCTTCCGACAGTATCAAGGCTCTGCTGATTTTAAGGATGTTGACACAGTTTGCACATTTTCATTTCAGACTCATTTCTATTTGCTTCAATCAACGGTGGTATTTGGTTGAGATTTGTGCGACGCGTACTTCGGCTGAAAGGTGGCAACGACTGCTGGTCGTAAGCCCCTGTAACGAGATAAGGTTCTGTCTTTTAGTCCTCTCGCGCTCTTTTCAGAGCGAGGGCAGTAATCAGTGGTTTTTTGCCGTACGTTTGTTAGTATTGCAATCAATCAATCCAGCAGCGGCCAAGAGGTACAAAGAGTGACAGGGTACATAAGGATCTCCGGCTGCCCGTCTCGCTGCGGGCAGCTGTCAGATTTGTGGGCTTGCCAAATCCAGAGTGGTAGGTCGACAGCGAGAACAGTTAGTCTGTTTTAGCGTGTTAGGAATCCGTTTAGATAGGGGATCTTCGGTCATGGAAGGTTTCCAGGAGGTCCGCAAGTCCAGGCGGAAGCGCAAGCCGGCGCCTGTGCCGTCAACCTCCTCTGACGACGAGTCGAGCGCGATGGACATGGCTCCCACCCGGGCGAAAACACCGCCGGCTGTGGAGGAGTTTCTTAAGGCCAAGGGCAGACCTGGCAGCTCTGCCCAGTTTGCGAAAGTAATTCAGAAGGACCTGGATTACTTGGTTGAATTTCTCTCTCTTCCCGGAGGCGTCAGTCCTGGGGTGAAGAAAACGATGCTGCCGCGGTTACTTAATAATGTTTTACTCTTGGGCTGGCGTTTAATTTTTTAAATTTTAATTTATTGTTGATTAATCGCATATCGATTCGCTTTCTTCCATTTTCAATAGTTTTACCATAAACACTGTTGATTAATTGTTTATAGACTTTTTTTCACCATGCATTGAAATTTTTCAAAATGTAATTTTTCAACCACGGAGATTGACTAAAACTGACGGCTCTGTGTGTTTTCGTCATCACCATTCCCTGTTGAATATACAATTTTAACGTTCTATAATATAAGACGTATTTGTGTTTATCTTGCACAGTACATAATAGTTTTTTACACGGTGCTTTTTCATCGGAAAGAAATGGACAAAGCATATTATTGGGAATGGATTTTCTCTCTGGTGCAAGTGGATAATCTCTGTGTGTTTCGTGCAAGTGTTGAGGGTATGTTAAATCAACTTCCAATATATAACCAATTTCCTTATCGTCTTTTACATTTTGCACATTTGTAAACAAATATTCGAGTTCATTTTCATCACACCAACTGAATCCATATACTGGCAACGGTTCCATCATACATTGTCCATAAAGAGATCGGACATCACAATATTTAATAAATTTCGTCGGTTTATTTTCATCATAGTTGTCTATACTGGGATCGTTTACCAGTGCATAACGGTTGGGAATTATCGATACCCCGCCACGAATGCCCTTTTTCAAAAAACAAATACATATCAGGGTCTGTAACAAGTTCCAATTGTACTTTTGTTGCCTTGAATGCTGCAAACCATGATAAATGTGGAGCCGATATATAATGACAAGGATCCAAATTGTTTGTGCGAATCATTTTATTACGAAAATTTCCAAATACATCAGCCAACAACATAACGTCCAATTTCATATAGAAATCATGGTATTCATCAAGTGTCTTAATTTTAAAACTTAATTTTAAAACGTTTTACGCATGTCTATAATCATATTCAGAGATGTTTTCTCTCTTTAAATCATCATAAAACGCTTCGATGGGTGGTAATTGTCTTTCATTGAAAACAGATGCCGATGTAATATACGTATAGGGATAAACACGTTTTCGTCGGATCAACATATTAAACAACTCTATTTGTTTATTCTTTTCTTCGCAATTTATTTCAAATTGAGAAATGTCGTTTTAAAAAACCTCATCCTATACTTACTATATGAACGACAATGATCAAATGAACTTTGCACCAAATCATCTAAGCTATAACATAGAAATTGATACGAATCTATAAATCAGTATGATATTTCATTCTTGAGTGTTACAGATATAAATTTTTCTCTGTTGTTTGCAATACAAGAAATTTCAAATTTATCCTTTAATTTTTTCAGCGCCAATACAATATGATGTGAATCGTAACCGCGTAAATTATGAAATACAACTGGAATAAATGTTGCGTGTTTACAATTTTCATGAGCCGCCCCAATAAATTTACCACATGTATGAGAATGGTGTCTTACACGATTACATTAATCTCATCTCCACATATAACACAATTAGTATCATTTTGAAATATTTTTTGATCTTTTTCACTCATAATACACTCTTTATTAGTTGACAATTCCTTTTTGAAATATTCGTATTTATTACATAAATTAACGAGAAACTTTTCAACTACCTTGTCATCATCTGTAGTGGCCCTGTATATTTTCGATTCGACGATTACATAGCAATATCCAGATGGTTTATGGGTGTGTGGTTTTGTAGTATTACTAGCACCCGGTTCGGGGTTTACAATATGGTTTGGAATTATAAACGATTCGAATTCTGCATATAAAACAAATGGCACTCATAATGTTGAAGAATAGTCTACGATACTACATTTCCTCGTCTGCGATTCTCTCCTACGCCAATCCATTCCTTGGGCATTGAATTCTCTGAACCTTTCCTTGTTTACAATCTTCAATATGTTTTGCAAGCTTTTCTTTAGCTTCGCTTTCACGTAACCAAGATTTAAAACAATACAAACAATAGGGGCAATATTCGCGTTTTCTAGGACTTTTTTTATTACCACTCAACATCCTCGATAAACCATTATATTCGTTTGTCATATTTATTATGAGTATAATGGGAGCGAATTAATTTAACATCGGTTAATAACAATAAACAAACGACAATTTTTCGATTATTATTCACACGTTTTATATATACATTATTAGGATTAAACGATTCTTTGTCATCTTCGACTTAACACAACACATTTACACCAATTTTTGGGTTTTGTGCTTCAAATTTATCAATATCTTTAACACAAACAGGATATTCTATTCCTTTCATGTTTTATCGATTTTTAAATTGTTTATATACTGAAACACGCCACTTGTGATTATTATTGATGGGAAATAGATGTGCTAGAATTGACCATAAAAAACATTTCTCATCATCATTTTGTACATGTATTATAACGCGTTTATTTAATAAAGCTTCTGGTGTTTGTAAATATGTACTATTACCCCCGTAAAGTGGGTCGAATTCTGATATTGAAAGATCCAGTCTTAATATTTTATTCATAACCCAACCACTGCCCATTTGAATAAATCTTTCAAAAGATTCGTTAATTTTTTCATTCAAGACCTTTTTCGTTACTGTTCATTCAAGACGGTTGGATTTTCACATACATTTAAAGCAAATCGAGTGCTGCTGTGTAAGTTAACTTAAAAAAAAATCACATTATCACCCACACATTTTTCCAACTAAACAACAACGACTATATAATATTTAATATTGTCTCCTTTATATTTTTCAAACTGTATTCTTTTAGCGTTAAAAACCTCATCTTTCATATCCATTAAAAATTCATAAATATCTAAAAAAAATTGTTCACCAACATTCCACGAGTGTTTTATTAAAGAACCACCTAATGCTTGTTTTGTATCTGGTATTTGAATATGTAACCTCAGTTCAGAAACAGATATTTTTTTATTTAGTTTGTGTTTCGGCTCAAAATATTATTCAAATAAACCATCAAAAGCGCTTTCAATAAACAACTTATTTTCCACGAAAAGTTTTATTTTTTCCACTTTATTTGATTTAAAAAGATTTTTTCCATATGAAATAAAAACATCTTTAATATATTCACTAATTAATTCTATATTAAATTGATAAGAAATATATTTTTTCTATAATTGTTCAATATCATCTTTTATATTGTCTAAAAATGTAATTAAATCGTATAACCAACAATCATGTAATGAAACCAACAAATCATACTTGTTGGACAAATTTTTATAACAAACTACACTAGCATTATCAATTCGTTCAAAATTCTTTTTTTTTTTGCATTCTTATTATAATGAAAATAATTTTAATAATGATGTGCTATTGATGTTAACATTCACTTATATAGGAATGTAAACGAGTGGGGATTCCCCATGACATCATGTGTTATTTTTATTCTTTTCTAATTAACGAGTATTGTGCAATCATCTTTAATGTATTGAAATACTGGCAGAATCTTCTTTAATGTATTGAATTATTTACTCGGGTTCAGGACCAGTTTTTAATGCGTTGATCCCGATTTCGCTGAAAGTAATGATGTCAGATTTTAAAATTAATTTAAAAGCGATTAAAACTGTTAACCGAGTCGTAAAAAACACATTTTCATTTTATTTCATCATCAATTTCAAAAAATGATGAGAAAAGGGCGTATCTCGAGAACGGCTGGATGTAGGCGGGTGAAACTTGTGCCTATCGATTCAAAAAGTTGGAAAGCACCCTTCCGATTAATCTTTTCAAAATCGCATTAAAAATTGTCTAGAACACATCGTTTTCGAGATACGCCCTCTTTTTACATTTTATTTAAAATGGAGACTTTTTGGATTTAAAATTGGCGGGTGGTGAAAATTTAACTGGAAAGTGGCGGTCGATCTTACCTGAGGTTCTTGACCAATCAGCGCTCGTGAAAAAAACCTCAGGTTCAGGACCAATCTTTTAATGCATTGATTTATTGAAGAAAACAAAGTCGTGTTTTGCTATGCTTTTTGTAGTAGATAGACGCTTGCGTGAGGGAAATTTAACTGGAAAGCGGCGGCCCTCTCCGTGGAAAAAACCTCAGGTTCAAGACGAGGCTGCTCATGCTCAGGACTGGTCGGCCTGGTCTTGAACCTGAGGTTTCTACACTACTAAGCTACCATGCATGGATCGACCAGTACAAAAATCGTTCCACCTAGCTTGCCAAGAGTCAAACCTTGGTCTTTAATTTCTCGCATACGTCCAGAAGTAAGAAGGCCTTCCTTCTTGGAAATATACCGCTTGCTACGTTCCGTAGCTAGAATGTAAAAGGGAAATGCCGGCAATCACAGAGATTGCCTCTCTTGATGCATTTCTGTAGCCACCGACAACAGCTAACAATAGAAGACACTGGGCTCAGAAAAGAATATCCCTATAACATTGCTGTAGGGGCTATTTAGGATACTGGTCGCTAAACTGTTTCGAGGTTCAGCAGCCGTTTGTGGCACAGACATTTGGTCGTATGTTTTAGGGCGACCTAATGGGTTGGTGGCGGGAGAAATGCCAAACAAACCAAATCCTTATAACACTGGAATTGTAAACGATGAGCCCAGAAGGGCGCAGCGTACAACATTATGGCCTCACAGACACCTCTGTAAACAATATGCATGGTACGATAAAACAACCCCCAATCGGGATGTTTGACTCTACGGACATCAAAGAAGGCATCGATGGTCTTCTTCACAACAAACTGAAGGTGCTCCTTGAATTGAACCCTCTCATCAAGGATGACACCCAGATACTTCTTAACGGTAATATACCTAATCGGAAGGCCGTCCATCACAACCCGTGGGTAACGAGTTGCGGCTAGGCGACTCTTAACAAAACATCATAGTGGTTTTCTCCGCAATGAATACCATCTTATGCTGAAGACTCCACAACCTTAGTACCTTATATGTCTGTGTCGCTCTGAGCTCTATCTCGGAACGTGAATTGCCACTGGGCATCCACAATCGCATGAGAGAATCGAACTCAACGACCCAGACGAGTGGACCTAGAACACTGCCCTGCTGCCAGTGGTCCACTGCCCAGTGGACCTACGCTGCTGAAGTTGATACAAGGCAGGGCCACCACAAGTTATTGAAGACCATATGTCCAAAAAGACGCCGAGTAATATATCTGCACTCACTGGACGAAGCCAGATCCATTACCCTAAGAATTGCGTTCTCTGTGCCCTTGCCGGGGCAAAAACCATACTGATCGTCCATCAGCATATGGTTAGAAGTCAACCTATAATTAATGCCGAGGTACAAGACCTTCTCGAAAAACGTAACCTACTACAGGCAAAAGCATCAGAGGACGGTATGAAGAACTTATAGTAGGATCCTTATCGCCACGTTTGAAGAGCAATTTCAACACACCACGTTTTCAACATGTTGGGAAGTACCCAGCAAAAAGGACCCTATTAAAAACCCTAGTCAAAGGACCAAGAATCACAGGCAACGTGCAAACAAGAAGATCCACTGTGATACCATCATATCCCGGGGCTTTATTCCTAACCAGGCTCAATTTACTTGACGGATATCCGCCTCAGTAATTTCAGAAGACAAATTCTCAGTGCGAAAACCTAAAACTTCCCTGCGAACACGTTGATGATACGAGGTTTCACCAACCTCGGTATCATCTGGAAGCAGATTGTTTATCAGAAGAGTGAGGGCACGATTTTTATCAACAACAACTCCATCCTGGGTCGAGAGAGCCGACAGAAGAATGTCTTTTTTCCGCTTATGACCAAGTACTCTAAAAACAACAGAGCCGACAGAAGAATGTCTTTTTTCCGCTTATGACCAAGTACTCTAAAAACAACACCCTATGGGTCCTTATTTCCCTGCTCTTGTACAAAAGAGCGCCAAGAATTACGTTTAGAAGACCAAACCTTATGAAAAGAGAGAGTAGCTGTTTCTCTCGTCCCGTGCTTCTGGTGCTTCTGCTCAGTGGCTTCAACTATCGCAGAAGAAAAATTCTCTCCCAGATCATCTAACGGGACCTCGTCCAGACTTGGAGCAAAAACTCGAAGCCTGGCCGCAAGAATATTTGAAAACCTAGACCAATTTGCACGTCTGTGCAGGAAGCGTACCTGCTGAACAGGAACATTCCCCAAATACATCGCGCAGCCAACCTACCAATTCAAAAACTATTAGCCGGTGATCACTTTCGCAATCATCGACTACCGACCAGTTAAGAATTCTACTTGGGATATCCTTGCCAATGATACCATCAATGTTGGTACCATGGAAGGCCCTCCGCAAACCAAATGCACCGGCGAAAGTAGACAATTCACCAGCTACATTAAAAACATCAAAATGATGCTGCGCGATGAAATCTTCGATGAATTCGTCGCCATCATCCGTGATCCCACTGTTCCAAAGAAGCAATTTGGCATTTACATCATCTCCCATAAGAATAGGACGACCCGCTATCAACCTAACAATCCTATCCCATCTTTACAAATGCTGTGCACTGGGATCCCTGTACTGAAAGTACGAACTAACGACAACCAGGTGCAGACCATTCACGGCTAGCTTAACAATGACGTGATGCATGTCAGAGGCCTACCGTATGAAGAGGTTATCTAAATGCTTCCTGCACAGCATGGCGAATTTACTGTCACCAATCAAAAACTTATTCCGACCTGAAAAACCTGGCAGATCACCCCCCTTAACCACGTACGGGTGTTGCAGAATAAGAACATCGAGGCTCCGTTTCTCGACAACTTTACTTAAATCAACTTGGACTGCATAGGCACCCTGGACAATTAGTAGTTGACCGAACCTAACCATCAACAGAGTTGAAATAAATCTCAACAGTTCTTAAGTAAGAACCGCACTCCTTCCTATTAACCGAGTGTTTTATTTCTGGGTTCTTTTTTATTTGAAATTGCTATACTATTCTCATCTTTGATTTTCTCTGTGATAGTAAGTTAGTGAGTGTGATATGATGAATAATGAAATTGTGGGAAGGATCTATTTTGATGGTTTACTTAAAATGCATAAACAAGGAATATAAATGATGGAATAAAAAGTAAATTCTTTCAGTAATATTCATTATGAATAAAATTAGTAGTACATGGTGCTCATTTTTCTATATTAATAATTATTTTAAATAAGAGATTACCAAAATCATACATAAATTTTTAAGTGTAATTTGATATTGCAAAGTTAAAAATTGGCTTAATAAATATTTTATTGAGTTAAAAAAAATGCATTCATTGTGTCATTGGAAACTAGAACATACCTGGAACAAAGTTATTGGAAATTGGCGGTTATTACTAAAGTACTCTAAAAGTGTAAAATAAACGGTTATTACTCTAAAGTGTAAAATAAAGAAAACTCAAGACATCGTCAAAAAAAAAACTGCTGCTAAATTATTTCTTTACAGGGATTCTTTTAGTAAAGATATAAATTTGAATTTTTCATTATTGTAACTTTGTTAACTTTACAGATTTTAATTACTTGTTCTGCAATCTGCTTGTAAATGCTCATTGTCAAAAAATTATGCTTGATTTTATAATTACACCAGTATAGCAAATATTATTTTCAATTCTGGTTTGAATTTTCAAATATACTATAAACAGAAGTATCTTGATGGAACCTTCTCTGCACATAAGTGCCTGCATGCATGCATCAATATGTTTATTTTAGTTATAATTTTTTGCTTTCTTCTTTGCTTCGTCCCTTATCCTGACAGGTGATGAGTCACAGACTATAGTCTCATTGCATCCTTCCACTTTTTCTCCATTATGCTTTAAGAGTAACTACACAGACTAAAACATACTAAGCGATAATCTATATTTTTACTTCCACCCTCCTAGTTATTATATTCTTTTTAATTCTACTCAAACTAACTTATAAAAAAAAAAACCCTACAATTAACTAAATTAAACGTTTATATGTAATTGCCTGGACAGGTATTGAACAGGATATTATCACAAGAATATTAATACTAAAAATATAATTAATAAATAAAATGATGTAATTGAAACATTTAGAAATATATAGGCCTATTTGAAAATTTTTAAATGAGAAAAGATTTTTGCAAAAAGTAAAGTGCTTAGCTTTATTATAAAATTATATCTCTATTTTTCACCATTAAATTGTGTGTGATTTCATGTAGCCTTAATAAAGAATGATGTGATCAGAATCTGCTATGCTTACTCAGAAAAACCAAAAAAATGATAAAGCTAATGTTTATATTAAATACAAACATTGAATTATATTTTCATATTTAACAAGACTTGTAATGATTTGATAAGTTCTACTGATCACCAAACAAAAATCAATCCAGTAATGAAATTTACTAGTGAATTGTAATTCTTCAAACTAAGACTATGATTGATTTTAAAATCAATAATTAAAAAATTAGATTTTTTTTTGTTTCATAAATGAAACTTCTACCTTTACCATGGATCATTATAGAGTTGCAGTTTCATTAGGAATTAAGGAAATTCTGTAGGTGAACATTAAATTAAAAATTGCTCCACGTAGATGATTTATTTAACGTATATTATCATTTAAAATTTTAATAATTGATGATCTGAAAAAGTGATGTAATGTTAGCACAACTTTCATTTACTTACCTGTAAGGTAGTGATTTCTTAGCATAGTGATCTATTATCCACAAAAAATGTGCTGTTTTTAGGATATATTTAGAAATGCTGTTTTTACCTAATTCAGCCTAATTTTTTTTTTTATTAACCTTCAGAGGATGAGATGAATGACAATATCATGTGAAAATGCCATGCCTTACCGGGATTCCGATGAGGCATGACTCCGGATGAAAGGCCGAGACGCTACCACTCGCGCCACGGAGGCTGGCAATTCATCATTCTTATTTTTACCTGTTTAGCCTCCGGGAATTACCGTTCAGGTACTACTTCAGAGGATGAATAAGGATGATATGTATGAGTGTAAATGAAGTGTAGTCTAGTACAGTCTCATGTAAACCATTCCTGAGATTGTGGGTAATTGAAACCCAACCACAAAGAACACCGGTGTCCACGATCTAGTATTCAAATCCGTATAAATGTAACTGTCTTTAGTAGAACTTGATCGCTAGAACTCTCGACTTCCAAATAAGCTGATTTGGGAAGACTCATTCACCACTGAACCAACCCGGTGGGTTTCGGCAAATTATCCTAACCTAACCTAACTCTCATTCTAGTTAAATATTTAGAACAGAGCAAAGCTTTATTATTATGCTTAATGTGATACGAGGTATAAATTATAAATTTACAGTACACACTCTTTATTATCATTATGTTTTTATTAATATTTTTTAAAACTCTTAAAAATATTTTTGCAAGTTCTAAAAGATATTATTTCATGATATAAAATTGTACTCTAATGTAACTTATTTTCATGTGTTTTATTAATTTGGTTTTAATTTAAATTAAAAGCAAATAGTATTTTTATGAAAGTGCAATATTAATAATATTGCATTACTATTTAATAATAAGAATGCATATTTTAATGTGAATGCAGTCTGTCAGATCAAAGAGTTTTTTTATATTAATTATTTATAATAGATAAATCTAAAATTATGAAGTCAGCGTCTTCCTAAATTACGTAAGTATTTTTGTCAATTTTTGATTTTTTTTTTAACATAGTGCATCATAATTTAACCTTAAATGATTATAATATTTTAAGTTTTCTAAAGAAAATAAAAATTAAATATTTAGAGAATAATTTATTATATAGTTTTTTGTTTTAATTTATTACACATGTTTTCTTTAATAAAATGTAAGTTTTTGTACTTGTTTTGAAAATTTATGTATCTTGATTTGTAAATAATTTTGTATTTCACACATTTGTATTTTTAACATCTTATTTGTAGCAAGACAGAATCATTACACATATTAAAAAATTTGATAGTTATTCACCGATTGGAAATGAAAGCAAAAATTCCACAAAATTATGTTATTCTTGTTGGCCTTCTTATGACGTTTGATGAAATTTTACTTGGTATTATTTAGAACTATTGTGGTAGTGTTTCTCACATCAAATCTTCAGAGAAATTGAATTCAAGTAAGTATCAAATTTTTTACATAAGTGCCCAATACCTTTATAATACAGTAATTGCTATTATGCACTATTACTGTATCCCTTTATTAAGCAAATATTTAATGCTTTACTTTTATTTTAGCATTTTGACTACGGATATTCCACACACAGACTGATTCCAAATTCCACGGCGATCTTTCAGGAACTCATTCTAAATTTAAAAAAAATCTTATAAACATAGGTCAGAAAACGGTTCGTTAGCGCGTTTCGGGCTTGCGAAACATTTAGTCCTGCTTTCTACTCACTCTGTGAAATTAATCACTACTAAAATTCTTCGGGTACAAATTGAGGGATAAATTTAATGCTTCCTTCTGGCTTTTGATCGAAGAGATTGGATAAAAATGATCCTAGACCTCTATCACACTTAAGAAAAACGGGGTAAAACACGAAAATATTTTGTCGGAAAATATACTTTTTTTAGGTTTGGAATAAAATAATGTTAATTTACTAAGAAACAAATAAAAATTTCTACTTAACTAGAGAACGTAATTTTGAGAAAATTTATGTAAATAACGTCTAATAACGTCTGTAAAATTTTAGAAGTTCAACTTTGATTAGAAACAAAACACCCAAACTGGGTCGGAGAGTGATACTCAGAAAAATTTTCATCAGTGTTTGAACAATATAATGTAAATGAAAACAAATAGAAAACTTACCAATAACATAAAAAAATGAATAAAAATAGATTTTAAAAAAATAGTCACATATTTTTTGGTTTTTCTAAAAAATATTAAATATCAAAATGGTAGTTGATAAATCTACAAAGATTTCTTCCAAGCAGTTGCTCAATCTGGCAAATCCATGGTAGCCGGGCACGACTAATAGCATCATTATTATTTCTAATTGTAGCTCCAGCTTCTACGAGGTCTGTTCAGAAAATATCCGAACTTTATTTTTTTAGTCTTTATTATTAATTAAAAAAATGTTTGGTCCTTGCCCCATCAAAGCATTCCCCTCCCCATTTTACACATTTTTCCCAGCGGTGTTTCCACTTCCTGAAGCAGTCCTGGGTAGCGTCATTTGAAATGGCCTTTAAGATCTGTTACGAATTTGCTTTAATGTCATCAATATTCTCAAAATGGCGTCCTTTCGTCACTGATTATAATTTCAGAAATAAGAAAAAAATCGCAAGAACCCAGGTCTGGCGAGTAAGGAGACTGAAGGAGGACAGTCATCTGATTTTTGACACAAAACTGGCGAATTGACAAAGCTTAGTGTGCAGGCGCATTGTCGTGGTGAAGGAACCGTGAGTTGCCTCGCCACAACTTTGGTCTCTTCTTGCAGATTTTTCACGTAACCGTTGTAAAACGCCTTGATAATACGCAGGTCTCAATTTTTAACCTTGAGATAAGAATTCAAAATGCCCAATACTATTAAATTTGGAAAATACAGAGAGCATCACTTTGCCACGAGATCGAGACTGACGTGCTTTCTTGGGAGATCTTTTGCGAATCGATTGTGATGATTAAGCTTTTGCCTCAATGTCGTAGCCGTAAACCCAGCTTTCGTGTCTCCCGTTACGATGTTTTGTATGAACTCTTTCATCGTCATTTGCTTTTTCAAGAAGTTGTCGACATATGTCCACTCGATGTTCTTTCTGATGCTCGGTCATCAAACAAGGAGCAAACTTTGCTGCAACTCGATCCATGTTGAATTTTTCAGTCGAAATGTCATAGCATGATTCAATTGAGATGCTAACCTCTTCTGAAAATCGGCGATTTGCACACACCAGATCGTTGATTTTCTGAACGTGGGTGTCATCACCCAAAAGTCGAATGCCTTCCTGGTCGATGGTTATCTTCAATTGATTGATGACTACGTTTAAATCGTGAAAACCATTGCGTACAATCCAAAGTATCATCTTCGTAAGCTTTTTTTAAATTTGAAACGTTTCTTCGAAAGTTTTCCCAGTCTCACGCAAAATTTTATGTTGTACTGTTGCTCCCGAAAATCGGGCATTACAAAAATTGCTACTAATACTTAAATACGTTACACTCAAACAACAATGCACGAAAACTAAATGAGATATCAACAATCCAAGAACTTCTGGTTACAGAGAAGGTTATGCGGAATATAATGCTGCCAACCGCATGTCAATAAATATCTCCGTTGGCACGTAATTAAATATGTTCGGTTATTTTCTGAACAGACCTCGTGTTATACGATGTCTCAATTCTTCTTGTGTGAAAATACCAGCGGAATCCGAGCGGTATTTCAAAGTAAGAAGTCCGCTGACGTGATCGGCAGATTGAGGTGGCTGGTCCGTGTCGATCATACTTACTAAATGTATTATTTAAATGATTCATTACATCATGACAGTAATGAGCAGGTGCGCCATCATTGAAGAACTATTTGCAAGTGGAATATTTTCGAAGAATTCTATCACATTTGTTTGCAAAAAATGCAAGTACCGCTCTCTTGAACCTTGGCGGTAGGAATAAAGGACCTATGGGAGTATCATCAAGAAGACCACACCACACATTAAACGAAAACGTTTGGTGGAAATGACTTGTAGCAGTCTCATGAGGATTTCTTCTGTCCAAGCGTGAGTGTTTCGATGAGTAACACCATTTTGTTAAAAACAGGATTCATCAGAAATCAGAATATTACTTAGGAAATCGGGATTATGTTTCCATTTTCTAATTAACCAACGACGTAATTTGATGAAATTTTGTTGTTTATCAGAATCAAATGGTAATAACTCTTGTACACTTGTTGTGTGGAATGGGTATAATGTTGCTCTCGTAACGTTCGCCACACACATAACGAAACATGAAACATATGTGACAATCTTCTGGTGGTTGAGGTGGAAGATAATTATACCGCAGTCAATGTTGCTTCTTCAGCGTTGGCATTTTTCACAAAACGTTCACGACCAGCATCGAATTTTTGTCGCTTTAGCATACCTGTATCCCGAACTCGCCCTCCAAAGCCTCAAATGTTTTACGTTCTGGTACTCTTCGATCTCCATAATTTTTCCAGTATAAACGCACAGCAGGCAAATCCATTTTTATTTACTTTACCATAAATTAACAATTGTCAGTCAACTCTCCAAGTGAAAACAGATTTGTGGTGTTACCCACTGTGAATGAATGATAGAACAATAACAGCACAAACACCGCTAAAATGAATATTCAAATGCTAGACAGTAAACTAAATTGTTGATCAGTTGTTATCGCCAACCTATGAAAAAATAAAGATTTTTAATAAGTTTTAGAATTTGTCTTTTAAATTTATTTTTATAATTTTTGGAATTGTATATAAATTGTTTTGTTTTAAATCGTATCTCTTTTCCAATCCAGTTTGTATATTTTGTTTCTAATTAAAGTATTTTGATTGTATTTAAAAGTATTTTGGTTGTATTTTTTTTCTAATTTTTGTTTTTTGTTTTTAATTAATGTTGAACTTCTCAAATTTGTGTTAAATTTTAATAGACATTATTTATATAAATTTTCTCAAAATTACGTTCTCTACAAAGTTAAGTAGACATTTTTATTTGTTTCTTTGTAAATCAACAGTTATTTTTTTCCAAACCTAAAAAAGTATATTTTCCGACAAAAAAGTTAGTGTTTTACCCCGTTTTTCCTAAAACCTAAGTGAGATAGTGGTCTGGGACCACTTATATTCAATCTCTTAGATCAAAAGCCAGAATGAAGCACTAAATTTATTCCTCGATTTGTACCCGAAGAATTTTAGTAGGGGGTATATGGGTTGCCAGAGGGATAGCACCTTTCCTATGCATGCCGACCACATCTGAAGATGGTCATGCAAGACTGGTTCCCACGTGCAGCCGACTCTCACTTTAGGCTCCAAGAAGGCTAAAGGATTGTAGTTGGCCACACCCTGGTAAACCATGTTGATCCATGGGCTAAACATAAAATAATGACATAAATAGTGAGGGTCTCCAGTGATTGCTATTTGCTCACTGGTAAGGCAGTGTCTGTTCTTCAGGATAGGGGTGGCTGCGGTTGGTATCTGTTCCTATGTTAGGGGTGGCCTATTAATATGGTTGGGCAACCATACGTCTAGGTTGAAAACAACAGGAAACTACCACCTTATATTATTCCCCAGGAACACATATGATTCAATGTTAAAGAATCTGGAGTTAAAGCTTCTCCTCAATTGGTTCGCCAGGAGGGGAAAACGTCGAGGTCATGTGCAGATAAAATTAGAATTGGAACTTAGAATGTTTTGATATTACTTAAAGCAGGAAAGCTAGAGAATGCAAAAAGAGAAATGGAAAAGAATAGGTTGGATGTGCTGGGTTTGAGTGAGGTGAGGTGGGAAGGAAGGGGGTAGTTACAGAGTGGAGGGTATAAAATTTTTCATTCAGGCGGAGAAAGAAGTGGTGAATATGGAGTGGGAATTTTGTTGAGCCCACAGATGAGAGACAGTGTAGAAAGAGTAAGGTATGTTGATGAAAGAATATTGTTGTTGAGACTGAAGGGCAAAGAGCAAGATCTAGTGATAATACAAATGTATAAGCCAACATCAGGATAAGGAGATTGAAGAATGCTATAATAAGATTCAGAAACTGATAGATGGGAAAAGGAGAGGAGCTTGCATTATAGTGATGGGAGATTGGAATGTGGTGCTAGGGGAAGGATCAGAAGGAAATGGTATGGGAGACTTTGGGTTAGGTATAAGAAATGCAAGAGGGACAAGATTGGTGGATTTCTGTAAGGAGAACTCTTTGGTAATTGGTAATGCGCTATTCCAAGCCCACAAGAAATACCGATACACATGGACATCAAGAATAAATGGAGAGAGGTACCAGATAGATTACTTTATGATAGAAAACAGGTATAGAAATTGTTTAAAAAATTCAAAAGCGTATCCAGGCACGGTTATAGATTTGGACCATAATCTTGTGGTGGGAGAGTTATGGATGAGGATGAAGAGAGTGAACAAAGGAAAAAGTGTAGAGAGATTAAATAGGGAGGTGCTGAAAAATGGAGACAAAGGGGAAAGGCTAACGGAGAATTATCTGGTAAATAGAGAGAAAAGGAAACTGGGCACAGATCCAAACATGAGATGAATATATATGAAGGAGGATCTAATAAATGCCTCAAAGATGCTGGAGGTAAAAATCAGACTAGGGGGATAAAGAAAGAATGGGTTATAGAGGTGATGCTGGATAAAATGGAAAAAGGAAGAAAGTGGAAGAATGTCAGAACAGAAGAGGGTAAGAAGATGTAAACTAAATAATGAATTAAGAAGAGAGACAGAAAAAGCACTGCAAACATGGTTGATGTAGAGGTGTGAAGATATTCAGAAATTGGAGAGTGTAGGGAAGTTTGAAAAGAGATGTATAGATTAGTTATGGAACTGGTATTTAGAAAGGGAAAAAGTAAAACTAGAGTGGAAATAGCGATAGAAGACGGGGAGGTGGTTGATGGGAAGAACGAGCTTCTAGGTAGATGGAAACGATATGTGGAAGGACTTTACGAAGTAGATAAAAGACCAGAAATCCTAGGAAATGAAGATAAATCAGAAGTGTGTGAAGAGGAGAAAGGTTGTTACATTATGGAGAGAGAGGTAGAAAATGCCTAAAAGAAAATGAAGAATAGAAAAGCATGCGGAGTCAATGAAGTACCAGCTGAGCTGGAAAGTTTTAGGGGAAAGAGGAATTAGAGATATCACAAGCCTGTGTAATTTGATATATGAGAATGGTGATTGGCCAGAAGATTTTGTGAGTACTATTATGGTCTCAATTGAAAAGAAGAAGAAAACATTGAAATGTGAGGAATATAGGACCATTAGCCTTGCAGCTAAGATACTACTAAGAGTGCTGAATGGGAGACTGTATGAAAGACTAGAGAGATCAATCAGAGAAGAGCAGTTTGGGTTTAGAAGGGGGAAGGGAACAAGGGATGCAGTAGGGTTAATAAGAGTGATCGGAGAAAGATATATTGAAAAGCAGAGAGATTTATGTGTAGTCTTCATAGATCTGGAGAAGGCATTTAACAGGGTGGAATGGGATAAATTGCTGAGAATCTTAAAGGAAAAAGAATTCGATTGGAGGGAAAGGAGATTAATAAGAAATCTGTACTTGTCACAGAAGGTAAAAATAAAGATTGGGAATGAGTTATCATAGGAAAGCAGACTTGGCAGAGGGGTGTGGTAGGGATGTTTCATGTCATCGACTCTGTTCAACTGTTACTTACTAGCGATAACTGAAAAGAGTCTAACTGGTAATAAGGGTGTAAATATTGGAGGAAGGAGGATAGAGTGTGTTAGGTTCGCTGAAAACATGGCAGTGTTGACAAAAAGTGAGAACATGGATGAATAAAATGTTGAAAAGAATAAATCAAACTTGTGAGGAGTATGGGACAAAGAAGGCAAAAAGCATGATAATTAGAAAATCAACCTAAAGGACAACTATTAGGATTGGGTGAAATAAAGTTGAGCAAGTGGCATCCTTCAAGTACCTGGGGTGCATCATTAAGGAAGATATGAAGTGTGGTCAGGAAGTTAAAGTATGAATTTCTAGGGCAAGGGTAGCAATCAGCAAAATGAGGAGAGTGCTATGTAGCAAACTAGATCTGTGACTAAGAAAAAAAACTTGCGAATTGTTTTGTGTGGAGTGTGACCCTTTATGGGGCAGAGATATGGGCTATTAGGAAGGGAGAGGAGAGAAGATTGGAGGCCTTTGAAATGTGGGTTTGGAGGATGTAAAAGATCAGCTGGATGGGGAGAGTTCAGAATGAGGAGGTGCTTCATAGAGTGGCAGAAGAGAGGGCTATTATTGAAACAATAAAAAGAAAAAAATGCAGTTGATTTGGGGCTAAGACATGACTGCCTTTTGGTGATGGCATTGGAAGGATTTGTAACAGGGAGAAAAGCAAGAGGTCAAAGACGAATGAAAATATTAAGTAATATAAAATGGAAAGGTAGTTACTATAAAATGAAATGGATGGCACAGAATTGAGCAGAATGGAGAGCAGCCATGTGAAAACCTGCCTTTGGGCAGAACACTTATTATTATTTTAATTTTAATAGTATTTAATTTCACAGAGGGAGTAGAAAGCAGAACATTTCGTGACCCCGAAAGTTGCTTATGAACCGTTTTCTGACTTATGTTTATATGAACTTTTTTCTTTTTTTTTGGCTATAAAATGATTTCCCAAGAGATTGCCATGCAATTTTGAATTATTCTATATTTATTCAAAGAAGGATTAGAGGAAATCAGACATAATCTGTGATGGATAAGTGACGACAAGTGGAATATGCTAAGCCTTTACTGGGATTTGAACTCTGAGCAGGTGCTATGAAAGCAGAATGCTAATCAGTACATCAAGTGAACTCCATCTTACATTTCACAATTCAAACAGTGTTGAGGAGTTGCAACAGTTGTTGCAGCTCCTAGGCTTGCTTAACTAATTAAAAAAAATTGATTTGAATGCATGTATTTTTAAAGGACCATCTTTGATAATGAATGCTTTACTCAGTCCCACAGCTAACTATAACTTCATTTTAAAGATTTATAGGTAAGTATCACCTACACTTTTCATTACTTTTTAAATATTAAATATTATCTGTTTATTTAGATTAACTTTTTTAATAATTTTACATAATTGCCAAAATTTTTGTTTGAAAACAATTTTCTAAAGTTTACGTAGGTACTAACCTTATTAAATAAAAAAATAAATAAATAAATAAACAGAGATGTACTTTTATTGAATTTTCTTTCTGAAGATATCTCAGCCTTGAAATTTCAGTGATATTTAATACAATAAATTTATTGTGTATATTTAAACAAATTTATTCTGTGTATTCATCTAACTCTTCATCAGGACTTCCTTCACCAGATTTATGTGATATCTCATTGAAAACCTGACAATAGCAAGCATCTTGGGTGCTGTGTCTAATCCAAGTGATGTATCTATTTACTCTTGTATACACACCAGGATGATTAGCGAGAGCACATCCCTCTCCCCATGAAACTACACCTAAAATTTAAAGAAAAATATTATATTTTATTTCTTTTAAATAATGGAATAGAAACTATACTGTGGTCGTAAATAAAATTTGTTGAATGAAACAGATAAATGAACAGGTAAATACTGATATAAGTATCAGAAATTTAATATAGAATGAAATAAATCGTAATTGAATTAATTGTTAATTGTTAAGCATTGAAATTACACTTAAATTTTTATTTATCGCTTAACAACTTTATATTTGTCTTGGTTCTAGACATAATTTATATACCAAAATTGAATTAATTATTGATTTATTTACCATATCATGATGGATTTCTAAAATTACAGTGCTACTAAGTACTTACTAACTTACTTAAGTGCTTAAGCTACTAAGATTGTGTCAGCTACTAAGATTCTACTTATGATTAAATAAACAGTAAGTCATCAAGGATGCTGCTTTCATTCCTCGACAGATTTCTAATTTAACCCTGTGTTAAAATATTTCTGTGTTGTGTATTTTTTTTATAAAAAAAATCTCATAAAACAGTTCAGAAATCTCATTGTCATCATTTTGGGCTATTAAAAAACTTTCTTTCTATATCTGTCATGTAGAGTTACAAGCTAATCCTTTTCTAATACTATATTTTTTACGATTTGTGGAAAAATAATTCTAGAAAGTTTACGTGTCAACAAGAGTTGTAACTATAAAACATTAAAAACATTTTTTAAGAGCAGTGATGTAATTAAAAATCTTTGAATGTTTTTATTTTGAAGTAAATAAATACCGGAGTATAAAAGTATTCATCAAAATTTTTTTGAATGTAATGGCAAAGAAATAAAAATAAAAGGTAAATATGAATCCTCATGAGATTTATGGTACATTTATCTTCTCAAAAACCACAGAAGGTATGTAATACACCTAAATAGATTGAATTAAAATACTAAATAAAATATTTATTTAAGAATAATTGACCTAGAAAAACTAATGTTCTAATCATTAATGAACAATTAAATTATTAAATAAGTATAAGAAAAATGATATATATAAATAATAAGTATGTGTAATATGTATAATAAATAATAATAATAATAATACTAAGTAATTTATTTATTTGGAGAAATTTAATGATTACAGGCTAAAGGAGATGAAAAAAGAAACTCAAAGAAATATATATTATTCTGAGTTGTTTTTTGAGAAAGCAAGAAAGTAAGAAATGTTTACCAAAAGAAACTATTATTACTATTAATTAAATTATCAATAATAAGGCTAAGAGAAAATCTGTTAATTAGTTGATTATGCATTACCAGTCTACTTTGAGTAGTTCTTAGTCATATGAAGTATAAAGGAAGTCATTCAAGTGGCGCATAGGAGAAGAGCCAGAAATTATGTATTGAGATTTATTATGATTGAGATTGGGTAGCGAAAGATATTTATTTTGTAATAATATGAATATTACTTGTGACAGAAAGGGAAATATATGAGTTGTAAAGTACAAAAACAAACTTACATAATAGACAGATATGAACTAAAGTATGAAATTACAATAGACAGGTCATATTACAAGATAATATGATTATAAAAAAACAAACAGTGATTGAATTTGGATCAATATAAAAGAATCAGAGATAACACATTCAGTGTCTAGTATATCTCTTCTAATCTCTTATATTCAACTTGAAGAAAAGGGTTAAAATTAAAAGTGAAAAATAAAGAAAAAAGAGGGCAGTGGCAAAACTCTTTATCCAAGTGGATTGAAATTAATGATTGATATTAATTATGATTGTCTTCATTGTTATTATTGTTAATAATAATAATGCCCCACGTCCGGAACATAACGTTCAGGGTGGAAACAGCTTATATGCACTATTCATAATGCTGGCTAACGGGCTCAAAGTTTTCCTCGGAGATTAAAGTTCGGCCTAATTCCACCTACAGTCCGTAACACAAGGACTAGATTTTCGGTTACCTGCAGATATGAAAAACTGTAATGATTAAGGATATGGATTCACACCATTTTTAGAGCTGGCGATGTGGTGGCCAGGGTCGAAGTGATTGCAGGTTTAACGGAGGCCCTTCCACTGTCCATATGCCACCCGCGATGGCTACCATGTAGTTAAGGTGCCTATGTATGTCGGCGCATGGGAGCCCTGATAACTTCGGTGTGTAGGGGCCTGGAGTCAGTGCAGAGACTCCGCTGTCTGCCAAGACATATGTCGGTTCCACCGGAGTACCGGACCGGACCACCATGGCTGGTAGTTCTGGAGTGGAGGTGTACCCCGGCGGCTAGCCTTGCTACAGAAGGGATAAAATATCATGCAACTTGAAAAAACATCAAACGTGGTAGAGGATTAACGGAAACTGTCTCGTTTAAAACTAGCCATTTCACCTGAGGCAAAACGGAGAAAGAGTGCTGATTCAAAATGGCTAGAAAATGATGCAAAGAGTTTTTTTTCAAGAGTAATATGCCAAAACCAAATTATTGGTAATTACGAAAGATGATGCAAATTTTCTAGGATAAGCCCTTTTTTTATTGCTCGAGAAATAATTAAATGTGCTGGAGTCCCAGTTAAAGAAATCAGAAAAACTTATAATGGATTTCAGGTGGAGATTATTAATGATGCACAGTCACAGAAGATCCTAGGGCTGAAGAATATTGGCGATTTTGCTGTGCATGTCGATCCGCATAGCACACTTAATACATAAAAAGGTGTTGTGGTTTGTCAGGATCTTCTGAACTGCACAGACCAGGAAATAGTCGAGGAATTACACCAACGCTTGGTACATGATTTAGACCCAATTTGTATATGCCTGCAAGAAACACATTTCTGCCGAAATGAAAATTTCCAATTAAGAACATAAAAATATAGGGATCAATCGCCAAATAAAAGAGTTAGAGTTGGAGTAACCATATTAACATCGACTAAAGCTACTATTGAAGCCGTTGATCTAAACACAAATCTAAAAGCCGTTGCAATCAGAATGAAATGCCCGCTTCAGATCACTATCTGCAGCATATACTTGCCCAGTTTTGATTACAAAGAGGATGACATAGCACGATTAATTTCTCAGCTTCCCCCATCCAAACTACAGGTGGATGACTTCAATGAAGAATTCCCTTTCGAAGTCGGATCGAGTAGATTCCCGTGGAAGAGAATTGGAAAAGTTCCTGCTGAATTCTGATTTCATTATCTTAAATGATGGTTCAGGAACCTTTTTCAATGGGAGAGATGGATCGACGTCCTGTATAGATTTAGCAAGTGGATCGATAGCACTGAGGTAGACTTTCCATGTTTTAGAGGATTTACATAGTTGCCAACGGCCATACCACGTTGAATACACCGCTTCTCGTCTGTTCACCGCAGGTAAGCAACGTCGGACGCGGTTAGTACTTGGATGGGTGAAAGAAAGAGGATTTATATAGAAGAGATCATTTTACTGTGTAAATTGTAACTGACATTACAAGAAAAATATATCCATCTCCAAAAGATGGCGTTTGATAAGGCAAATTGGACGAGCTTTACATCTAGGACGATACTCCCTGAAACTACTGGAGTTATCGAAGCCGATTTCGACGGTATAACTAATGCCATCCATACTTGACTCGGCATCAAGATATATTCCCAAAACATCCTTGAAACTCAAGAAACGTCCCGTTCCGTGGCGAAACGATGAAATAAGTAAAGATATTAAAATAAAGAAAAAAGCGTATAACGCCTTTAAGAAACGTCCGAACCTAGAAAATCTAATTGCCTTTAAAAATACAGGGCGCATGCAAAAAGACTTATGATAGACTCTACAAAACGATCCTGGCAGCGATACGTGTCATCCACTGACAGAAACACAATTGCATCAGACGTTTGGAAGAAAGTGAAGGCGATTTTCGGGCGTACAAACTTTGCTCCCATAACTTGCCATCAGGGTGAAGATGACGTTCAAGATACTTCCAATGAAATTGCAAAGCTACTAGCTAATAATTTCGAAGAAGCCAGCAAGATGACTATCTACGATAAATATTTTAGAATATATAAAACAGAACTTGAGGGTCTACTAAATTTCACAATTGAAATAAATTATTCATATAATGTATCTTTTAAAATAGAAGAACTTTTGAAAGCGTTGGAGAATGCCGGTAACACAGCTGCTGGTCGGATGAAATTCATTTTAACATGATCAGGCAGCTGAATACCACTGCAAAACGTAGATTATTAAAACTATATAATCAGATATGGCTGGATGGAATGTACCCGCAGCAGTGGAAAAATCATATATTGTTCCAGTGCCAAAGAAAGATAAAAATTTGACAGATCCCAATAGTTATTATACTATTTTTTTTGACGTGCGCTATGGGAAAAATATTTGAAAAATGATAAATAATCGAATCATTTGAATTTTAGGAAAAGAAAATCTTTTATCCTCACATTAAGCAGGAATTCCACAATACCACTCTGCTACTGATTAAATGATCGACTTAGAAGACATGTTACGTAAGAGATTTATCACAAGAAAACATTGTGTCGGAGTCTTTTTTGATCTGCAGAAAGCATTCGATATGACCTGGTGACGTGGAATAATGCTTTAAATACATGAATGGGGCATTCGTGGCAATCTGCCAGTTTTACTTACCAACTATATGAACGACCGTACTTTCCAAGTATGCGTCAATAACGAATATTCATCAGAAAAAATATTGGAAAATGGCACACCACAAGGCTCGCCGTTGAGGAGCGGTACCTTGTTTACGATCGTCATCAATAAACTAATGTTAGCTATTCCAGTAGAAATCAGCAAAAGCGTCTATGTTGATGATTTTACAATTGTGTATGCCAACAACAAGACAGCTATTGTAAAGTACAAATTACAACCAGCGATTAACGTTCTTAATATTTTATTAGTTAAAAAATTATGATTACTAAAACTGATGATTGGTATAAAAATAATCACTTAACATCGTCATTAACGATGTAAATTAGGATTATGTTTTCTACTTAATGCAATTAAGTCTTTTTCATTAAATTTCGAAAAGTGTTATTTCGAAATAATTATTTTATAAAAAAAAAATAAATTAAATATAGTTATTAAAATTTTAATAAAATAAATAAAAATCATCAGAGGAGGTCATAAGAAACGAAACATTCATGGGATATTTTGAGTCAGAGCATGAAATTTTGAAAGCTTTTTAAAGTTGTAGGCTAGTTAATTTAATGAATGGTTTAAGAGCTAATGTCCACTAAAATAATATAAGAATTAAAAAGAATTGATAGAGAATTAATATATATATATTTTTTTTTTTTCGTAATTTGAAATCAGAAATAATTGGATGGGGAGAGATTCCTGATCGCGTTGATATCATACAGTTTTTTATATATCGCTGGAAAAATTATCTAACTTGAAGATAAAGTTTAAATATCCCAAAGATTTGTTTTTGTAAATTAACGTGCTTAAGAAACATCAAAAAGCACCGCTAAATTCGGCTCAAATTTTTATTATTACAAAATTTTACTGGCAATCAAGAAACACATATGAAAAAGAAGGTGTTGGATTTATAGAGCTTTTAATTTTGAATTAATGGGGACCCCTTTGGAGAGCAATGAAGAGTGTACATCTAGATAATATGTTATTTAAATCATTTTAGAAGGTAGAAAACATTTTAAAAGTAAACGTTTGAATATTTAAATTTTTGTTAGTCGAGGAGGCGAGTTAAATGAATTGTTTAGGGAAAAGAAGGCATGAAACTCTTCTTTCAATTATA
Organism: Lycorma delicatula; assembly: GCF_047948215.1. Lineage (NCBI taxonomy): Eukaryota > Metazoa > Arthropoda > Insecta > Hemiptera > Fulgoridae > Lycorma > Lycorma delicatula. The sequence goes on from NC_134455.1 coordinate 30,984,163, forward strand.
TGATGCTTAATCTTTGTGTTTGGAGGTAGAATATTTTTTCATAGAGAGCAGTTCAGATATTGTAATACTTCAAATTTTTAGTAATTTCGGGTGCTCGGAGAGTAGAGACCAGCAAGAGATTTGAACTTCTAAAGGTCATTCTAAAGAAAAAAAAATTAAATTTAAATTCAAATAAAATTTAAATTTTAAATGTAATTCTTTTCTAAAGAAAGAATGGATTTTGAAAAATAATCTGAATATTTCCATATTTTAATATTTTACGGGAAGAAATCGGTAGATCCGAGATGGTTAAGGGAATTAAAAATCTTTTCAACTCGTACTCTTCTGATCATGTGAATTAAAAATTTCAAATTTTATGGATGTGTGATAAAAGGTTTTCTCAGAATCAAACTTTATTTCTTATCTATATTTTATTATCACGAAGGGTCATCAAAGGGTATAAGAGGCGAAATTTTAGCGGATGGTTAATTTCTAATTAGCCTATAACATTCTACAAGGAGTAATTTTTGAAAAAAAAGTGTAGGGAAATTTTCATCGGTGTAATATTTCTTGGGATTACTCCGGATAAACAAACAAACCTTTGTGTTTATGTAATAGCATATAGATTAAAATTACATGATCAGTTATAAAATCAAGTCGTTATTTCAGAAAATCCAATAGCTAAGTACCTAAACTTCCACATGTGTTTGATTTTTATGTCGTTCCATTTTATAAAAAAGCTAACGTCCGTTAAAACGAAAATAAAATAAAATTTACATATTTCTTTAGTAAATTATATAAGGAGTCCGCTTTGATGTAATTAGCTAAAAAATGAGTTAGTACTAAACAAAACTTAACCTATGAATACAAAATTTAATCTGCAGAACTTTAATATAACATGTGTTTTATATGTTTAGAAAGCAAAAAAACGTAGGAAGGGAAAAAAACAGAAATAGATTACGTAAACTGAGAAGAAAGGGACGTAAAATAAGAGGGATTGAGACGTAAAACAGATGAGGGATTTTTCATTACTAACATTAGTTTATTTTACTTAATTCTTATTAAGTTGAATTTTGCTAATAACACGAACGCAAAATCAATAACGTATTGACAATAATAATTATTTTGTTATTTACAAAATTTATTGAAGACGAAATAATTAAAAAGATTATTTCGATTTTCTTACGGGATGTGTCCGAAAATATAAATTAAAATTTAAAGATATTGAAAATAAATGAAAAAGTGGTAATGCAGTCAAAAAAAGCACTAAAAACAACACATTAAATACAGTACGGTTCATAGGTTTGGAACTGATCAAGAAGGTGTTGATTTACGATGGAAGATTATATGAATAAATGACGGTACCAAGCTGAAAAAAAAAAACTGTAACATAATTCCGAAAGCATTTTTTTCAACAAAAAATATAATTAAGTTAATAGTTTTAAAGTAGTTATTTTAGTAAAATTATCTTATTTTTACTGACCTACAATATCATATCGTGTTCCATTGACAACATGTAGAGGTCCACCACTGTCACCCTGTGGAAAGAAAATGTTTATTTTCCTTTAAAAAAATAAATTATTAGTGTTTGTAAAGCAGAACAGCCCATCATTTAAGATTTTTGGTCGATAACCTTGATCTTGAAATTTAACCGATTGTCTACAAATTATCTTAATTAATTACTTAAAATTCATCTATACGTCTACGCTTTTCTGTTATCTTCAATCAGTTTGAGTTTACAAAAAAATGTAATAAAAGTAACTCCGAAGAGATTTTGAAAACATTCACCGGAAAGCGGGGATATAACATTCTTTTATTTTGTACTATTGTTTTACACATTTCATCAGACATAGATTCTTATAAACAGATGGAATCTTTTTATGAAAAAATATTTTATCCGATTAGTAACATTAGGTGCAAAGTTACAAAACTTTAAGGTTGATTTTTATTTTTTAATCAATTTATCTATTATCAAAAAGATGATAAAAAATGCTGCATCTTGTTTAGGATTCTTCCTTCTACTACTTAAAGAGTAATTATATAAAACTAATCAAAATATCTAAATTCATCGTATCATTTTAGTGGTGTAGTATACATTTTTGGTAGTATTTTAATCTCTTATATTAACAAATAATATTCTTTTCATTTTCTGGTGCATTGACAACGTCGTCTACATATTTAATAATTTATTTTAAATGAAACGTAAAAGAGCTGAAATATACGAAACCGTATATGGAGTATTATTGTTATTATTATTATACACTAGTAAAAGTGACTTTAATAAATCTTTTCCTTTAAAAATAAAAATTGTTTCACAAAAAAAAAATTGCAGGGATGTGTGCTTGTTGGAAATTATATAGACCAAATTTAATTAAATTGTTATGTAGAAAATGGTTACTGGTGTACTTATTTTTAAAAGTGACGGATGACTAATGAAATATTAAATTGTTGTAAAAAAAGGAAAAAATAGATTCAAAGAATTTTCGGTGTCTTATCACTGAATTATGTATTCTTTGTCTAAAGAAATGTCTATTGAATGGTAGTAAAAAGAAGTCCTACTGAAAAGTGGAAACTTAAGTTTAATTAATTGATTTTATTAATAATGTACGTAAAAGAGTGAGTGTTATATATATTTATTTTTTTTGAACTTGTATGTTATTCTAATAGAACTGGGCTAATTCCGCAACAGGAATTCATTGTAGATATCAGATCTACGTATTTATCAGTTACCGGACAATAATAAATAAACAGGAGAGCGATTGGTATTTTTTTGAAATTTTCATATTATGTTATGTATTCCTTGTTAAATATAAATGTCGATAACAAATTCTATTGTAATAAAAATTGTGTTGTTATAAAGCAGTGCGAACAGAAAACCCAGTCACTCTGTACTGGATTTAATAATCTAGTTATATTGAATTAATAAGTTAAATTTAAATTAGTTCAAAAGGAAACAATGTGTTTTTACTGATTGTGAAAGGCTCAGTCAGTGCCAAAAATTATATTACTCTATTAGAAATATCATCAGCATTATCTCCGGGGATCCCAGACATCACTGAACGATGAATGCCGCGATGAGTCAATTCCAGTATGTTTCTGTACTTTTTATATTTAAAAAGTTTTTTTTTTGTAATTTCGAGGGAGGAAACGCTGAAAAAATAAGTTTATCGAAAACCGATGTAGTTAAATATTTAATAATTTACTGAGAAATGGATCATGCTGTATAGTAGTACGAGAAGTCTGAGAGAAAGGATTTAAGATGGAGTAAACAATGAAATAGTAAATGCGTACCTCTGAGAAAAACTGGAAATGGTGAACTGAGAACTTTCTCTCACCTTCTCTCTTCTTCATCGTCTGTCTATGAAAGATATCAAGCCGTTCCTTTGAAACGGAAAATTTTATGAAAATTCTTTATAAATTAGTCATTCCGCCTGGTAGGTTAAACTTTATATTTTGCAGGCCCATGCAGAGGGGTGGAGCTAGGCTGGTGCAACTGGTTCACTGCACCGAGGCCCCCGAAGTCAGCGGCTCCGAATGAGGACACCCAATAAAGATAGGGTTCCTGTTCAAAAAGATTTTGAAGATATCCCGTTGTAAAAAGGTCGTGTGTAAAATTACACCTCAACCGAATATTTAATTAAGGTTATTCCTTATTATTGCTGCAGTTGCATGTGAGAGAATTATTCCGAAAAAAACTAAGAATATATTGGTGGGGTCAGTGGTTGAGCGTCCGCCGCATCGACTGTATGTTTACGCACTCAGAAGTCAGCTGATCTTGTTGCCCGACCACGATGCGCAGGCGCTGCTGCCGGCTCTGGCTTCCACGCCTACCACCTCATAGAGGCGCTACTCTGTTCAAGTCCGTACAAGTCTGTCAGTAGTGTCAGTTAATATTTGTTAATGCTGAAGCACATGAAATGAACTGTAACTTGTTATTTGTGAATTGTTTATTGACAGTAACTGATTTTTATATTTTTGGAATGAAGCATACATATCAAAGTGGTTTTAAAAAAGGCAAGAAAAGAAGAACTGAGGTTATACGAGAATTTTTCTAAGTCGAATAGACGAGGATCAACAGGACTGCTACGTTTCTACCAGAAGACGTACACAACGACTTGGAATTTTTCGCTATTTTAAGTACACTACTGAAATTTACATGAGGATTTACTAGGGGATTCCTTTTTCCATTATAACTCCCTTCGATCCCCCCCTGGGATCTTTGCGTCCCGGGTCCTTCCGAACTCCCTGACCCTCTTCCTGCCCCTTAATGTTTATGAATCCTTTTTTCGAGGAGACATTTTTGGACCCCCCAAAAGATTTTTTGGACTCCCGTCCCCAATATTTTTATCAATTTTTTGGGGTTATACAAATTACCTACCCCTAAAAAACCCTACCCCCTTTTTAAAACCCCAAACTTCGGGTCGTAGGGTGTCAAATTATTCGGAATTAGGTGAGTAATACAGGAAAAATTATTGGTTTTGACATTGGTTGATTCCCATGGAGGAGGGGAAATACAGTACTTCCGGGGCCCCTGGTGCTCCGCAAAGGAAGGTGACCGAAGTGAAAGGCAAGACACGTATAAGGAAAGTGTTGTCAGAAGAAGAGTTCGTTGAGGAGCTAAAGGAGCTCATAAACCGACTAGGACTAGCAATTTTGACCCTAAAACAACATTACGGTTCGGGATTGGCGAAGTACGTTTATGAACACGAGAAAGAGCTGACCGGAATGTGCAGTGGCTTAAAACAGCTGTCAGAGGTGTTTCCGTCCTTACATGCGGTTACCCAGGCCACGCAGACGGATCTGCAGAAATAGGTGAATGCTGATACTAAAACTGGTACTAAAATTGACAGATGGGGAATTGCTGGATCAACTCATGCAGGTGGTCGTCCTGGTCTATGAATAGAGTAAAGCAGGTCAAGACTCTCGCGGAGGAAGATTGAGATAAGTGCTTTTTTACAGATCGGGCTCGTACACAGAGATCTGATGGGGATAATACCAGTGTGCTACGCTATAAGGCGAAAGATGTTACCAGGAATGTTTCTTCTCTAATGGAGGATGACGAGGACTCTCCGCAACGGAGTAAATTTAGTATCTATTATAATGCTGCTGACGGAGATAAAGAGACATGGGCGATTAATTTGAAATCGATAAGACGAGTTCTGACAAAATCTCCGTCCTCTGTGTTTGTTTTGCCAGGAGGACCTATTGGTACCGTGGTGAGGAAAAAGGTTTAGATATAACGAAATGCCGAGGTCAAGGATTTGATTGAGCCGTTGTAATGAATGGAGAGAACAATGGGGTTTAACCCAGAATAAAGCAAATCACACTCCACGCTTATTTTTGTCCGTTGTGCTAGCCACTACTTAAATTTAGTCCTTAAAGATGCAGTAGAGGTCAATTGTAAAGTAGGGAAATTCTTTGAAACTCTTCAAAATATCTATAGCAGTTTTGAACTTAGTATTGTACGGTGGGAAAATTTGAGAGCTTCTTCGGAATCAACATCAATTGCTGCTATGAAAGTACTTAATCCTACTCGATGGGCAGGAAGGTACGATGCTGTGCATGCTCTTAAAGAAAGATTCACTGACGTTCTGAAAGCTTTATTTTTTATAATGCAATCGAATCCTTCAGATTTGTTTTACTGTTGATAATTCAGTGTAAAATTGTAGAAAACACAAATATTGCTTCATAATTACTACTAGCAGAAACTTTAGATATATATGCCGCCTATAACCTTTTGTGTAATGTTTTTTTAGAGATAAATGATCTTTTAGGATCTTTCGATTTATTAGTTGAAGAGGCTTCCAGAATCTGCTAAAAATGGGGAATGTCGACTCAGTTTTCAAACAAAGAGTAACTAAGGTGAAAAGTCACTTAGATGATGAGCTTTGTAAAGATCAAAGTCTGACTGACCCAAAATCAAGTTTTAAGATGAAAATATTGTAACAGCATCAGTATAACGACCCAGGTAAACGGATTTCTTCCAATTAAGAAGAAAGAATGAGGAAGTAATAATAAAAGAAGAGTCTAGAAGGAACTAAAAGGATCCTTTTATCAGACTAACAGGTCCGTTTAACGATCTGTTCTTTGTGATACAGACAATGACAACTCCAAAAGCTGCTGTTCGACCAGAAGGGTTACCGGATCCGGATAAGAATTTATGGGAAAACGTAAGGGCGCGGACGAGGAAAATTATTACGCTTAAACACTTAAGGGATGAATCAGATACTGGTCCTGCAGACCAGGGGATATTATAAATTCTGCCAGGAACCAGCGGAGATAGTCAGTAGTTCTGCAAGGCCATGTTCGGCGTAGTCGTGATAAAAAGCGATGACAAAATAGTTTCTCAAGCCCTAGACGCGGTTGCGGTGACAGCGATATCAGTAAGCATGTGGTAATAACGAGTGAAGAGTATGTCACAAGCATTCTATTATGGACAGTGAGTGAATGTAGGAAGTTGTTCTGTGAATCATTGGTAAAGAGTAGTGAAAGTGACAATATTCTAGTCATTAATAAAGTGTACTGCAGTTCTATGGTAAACAGTAAAAGTAATAATATTTACAGAAATTGAATTACATGAACTCTTGATTTTTTAGTGTAATCTTGTTGTTAATGCAATATTAGGTATTAATATTAGTGGTCATTATTAAACGTTATTATTAAATTGGATGTTTCTGGTTTTTATAATTTAACTGTCTTTAAATAAATCTACGGCAGAGGTGTTGTATTTCGCCAACGTTATTTAAGATTATTTGCAGAAGGCGCTGAAATATTGAACTCGTAAATGTGGTCAAATGGGAGTTCTGATGGAGGAGAACTATATTCACAATCTACTGTTTGCTGATGATCAGGTTATTTTGGCAGAGGATAAGGATGATATTTTGTATATGTTGGAGAGCTTAATTACTGAATACAAGAATTGTGCGAACTGAGAATTAATGTAAAAAAGACATGGTACATAGTGATCGGAGGAAAGGAAGAGGATTTAGAAACGTCGTTAGGAACCGTGAACCATTCTGATGAATTGAAATATCATGGGATATCATTAACATCTGATGGAAGAGATACTGCGGATATTACGAATAAGATTTTAAAATGGAAGGGAGTTGTAAGAAGGTTGCATTCAGTTTTGTGGAATAACTCTATCTCAATAAAAAATATAAATAATATTTTTACAATTTTAGTTGAAAGTAGTGTGGCGTATGGATATGAGCTACGGACTCAACATGAAACGATGAAACAGAGACTGACGACCGTAGAGATGATGAACAGGAAGAGATGTTGCTAAGTTACACTGATGGATACGGTCAGAAGTGATAGAGTAAGAGAAATTATGAAGGTCACATCATCTTTGATAGAGAATGTACAGTTAGACCCGTACTATGTTATGGCCATTTTTTCAGGATGGTTCCAGACAGATAGCCTCGTCAAGTTTGGGAGGAGCGTGGTTTGTTGGAGGAAGAGATCCAGGACAGGAAAGCTTGGAAAGAAGGATACGGGAAATGGCTGTAACGGTTGTAAAAAAAACCGCTAAATGAATAAACAATTCTTGTCCTTTTTATTTTATTACTAGCTCCCTGCCGCAGCTTCGCCTGCGCATCACAGCTTACTTGCGTTTCCCGTAGCGGTCAAACGTATTATTCTAGGTTTTTTAGTTAAGTAACCGCAGGCAAGTGCAACCAGTTACACATAGAGTAACGATGGAAGTAGTTGTGTTGGTTGAGCCACAGCGCCGTATCAAGACACCCCTTCAAAAAATCGGAATAAAACCCCGAAAATGGTAATTAAATATTTATCTGAAGAGTGTTTTTGAGCCCAAATCTACTGAATACATATATATATATATATATAGTTTAGTATAGTCGTGATTGGGAAATTATATAATCATTGTTCAAGATTTTTTTACCTTTCTTCACCCCCTTCAGAGATCGAATTTCAAAAATCTATAAATTGGTTTATTCACATGAAGGTTACACTCACAAAAAATCAGGTTGATTTCATTATTTGTTACCGAGAAATTAAAATATTAGCAGGGTTAAAAAAAAATTAAAAAACCATTTTAACCCTTGAAACTCGGGAAAAATCTAGAAACTTGTTTTTAGATATTCACATGAAAATACACACCCAAAACCCAAGCTGATATCTTCTTTTATTACTGAGAAATTAAAAAATATAATAATAAATTTCATTGTTACTCCATTTTGCTCCTTTAAACTCGGAATTAAAAAAAATCCTTTCTTTATGTGCAGTTACACCGTAAAAATAACGTGTATATAAATTTTCTTCAATTTATTTTCAGTAGTGTTTGCTTCGCGTTGATTATGAATCACTCGCGATAAGTTGACATCAATTTCAATAAGACCTATATTGAAAATATTTCTACTGAAAAATATCTTGGGAGCGGCTTGCTGTAAGAAAGAAGCATGAAATTTAGCGACTCGTCAGCTAGCGATCCGAATGTGAAGTGCAGCACCGTAACGGATTATTTATTATTTACACGTTTTAATAAATAATGTTTCATTTTTAGATAACAACCGTGATTTGTTAGATCAGGGTGTATTTGATGCATGCAAAAGTTAGCTTTCAACCTATCAATAAATGCCCCGTTTGTATTTTGAAAATAGGACGATTGTTTGCAGAGATATTATAAGAGCACCCTATTGCACCTCCCAAAACAGAGCCCTAGGGACACCCTGTCTGTTACCAGTTGATGGTGATGATTGGTCTCGTCTCGCATGAGATATTCGCATACCTCAACAGTCTAGTCTCATGCGCAGTTACCACTGGAAGCCCATTATTTTTAAACAGAGATTCTTCAGATCTATTTAATATTATTTTATTTAACGTAAATTTAATTCTATTATTTTCGTAATATTATTTAATCGATTGATTCAAGTCATTCAGTTCACAGCTCATTAATTCAATTCAATAAATTTTATGTTTCAACCGGCAAATCTTAACTACTGCATATACTCGTGTGTGTGTGTTAAATTTAGAGATTTTTCGAGATGAAATGTATCTAAAAACCTTCTTAGTTATGCCAAGAAACATGGGTAAAAATTTGGTTGCGATTGAATGTATTTTTTTGTTTATTTCGAACAACCAAAAACCCTCTTCCTCTTTATATAATACTATAGATATTATATGTTATGTCTATGTATTATCATTATTAATATTTATATTATTTATTTTGTTTTTATTTAATAAATTGTATTGATAATAAATTTTTATTTGTTAGTATCTCAATATCCTTGTCGGACCGCAAAGACGGTTAAATATATTATCCCACGATTGATGCTATTTACTCGCAACTTGACAACCGGTTCATGGCATGAAGTTAGTAATAGACGCATATAAGTTAATTCATCCCTTCGTTTTCGTTTCTTCTTCTGATGATCAACTGAAAAAAGGAGCTGGAAAATTTGCATAAACCTTTTCTGACGACATAACACCTTTGTTTACAGCGCAAATATTATCTGTCAGAAGTTCCTTAGATAAAGATAAAAAACACGATTGATATGAAACAGCTTGCTAATCTTCTTTTGATCGAACATTCTATGTTCAATCTAGGTTTGACATCCAGGCTTTTTTTTGTTCTTCTGCTCTCGTCTCTCTCTCTTTTTCCTGTTTAGACTCCGGACCGTTCAGCTATTACTTCAGAGGATGAATAAGGATCATATGTATGAGTATAAATGAAGTGGAGTCTTGTACAGTCACAGTTCGACCATTTCTGAGATGGGTGGTTAATTGAAACCCAACCAACAAAGAACACCGGAATCCGTATAAAAATGCCTTATAAAACTGCCTTTACTAGGACTTGAACGATGGAACTCTCGACTTCCAAATCGGCTGATTTGGAAAGACGGGTTCACCACTAGAACAATCCGGTGGGTAAGTGGGCCAGCTCAGCTTCAATAATCAAGTATTAATCAGCCCAGGGGAGTGTCCTTGTGGCTCTAATGAGCCTCCCCACCTACCGGCAGTACGTCCGACATGACGAGTCGGCTCAACGGTTTCGGATCTTTTCTTTATTTTCTAGTTAACCAGATGTATATACTGCTTGCTGTATGTGCATAACTGTTCCTGTTACAATGGCCAAAGCTGAAAGATCATTTTCTAAATTAAAACTGATCAAAAACTCCCTTAGAAATTGTAAGACTCAAAATCGCCTAAGTGATTTCGTTCTTTTGTCAATAGACAATAAAGAGCCACGACAGATTACAGCTGATGAAGTCGTTGATATCTTTGCCGACATGAAACCAAGAAAGAAAATGTTCAAATCTCAAGTTTAATCAATGTTTTTTTCAGTTGTGTCAATAATTTAGTTTCCTGATATCAGGAAGATTTGGACTTTAAGCTTTGTTAAATGTTAGTCTTTGTTTTTTTTTAATTTTAAATTGTCATTTGAAAATTGCTTCATATTTACTACATATTGCCTACTAGAAACGTATTTAAATAACATTTAGCTATTTTAATTTTATTAAAAGTTTAATTAATATATCTACGCATGACCAAATTATTTTAATTTTAAAAAGCCTATTATTATTTTAGTTTGGTAAGACCTTAAGTCCTACATAACACCTGTTCTAATCCTATTTATCTTACTGTAAGTATAAGTGAGTACCTAACGTTTTACACAAATAAAATTTAAATCAAACTTAACATCTCCTCATTATTTGATATCATTGTTCTTCAGATTTGTTAAATCAAGTATTACGTATGCATAATTATTTAATGGTTAAATCTAATTTGCAATATATTACTATACAATATAAATTAGATTTAGAACTCCTGAATTATCATTTGTCTATTGCAGTTTGGGGCCCCATTTGGACCTTCTGCACCGAGGCCTCCGAGAACCTAGCTACGCCACTGGGCTCATGATTTAACCGAACTTATTTTCATCAGTTTTATCTTATACAGATATAGGCTGATAATTATTTTCATTCTGAAATGCTTCATATTTTAAGAAAAAACTTTTTTTCTGAGAATGAAAGATCGATAACTTTTTAAATATCTAAGGTAATTTACTATGTAAGAATAAGATAATTTACTACTGTACTGGACATTCTTCCCCTTAATTCTTCACCAGAATCACTATCATTTATTCTTTTTAATTCCCTGGAAGACTTTGTAAAATTGGTTTTTATGTTTCAACATTTTTAATTGCCTCAGTTAGGTCGTAAAGAGTCTTGAATTCAAAGAGTATGAGGCAAAATTAAAGGTTCTAATTTACGTTTTATGAAATAAATGAGTTCGGTGACGGGCAACGTTTTCTAGTAGCTGACTTAACTTGAACAGGTAAACTGTTAATTGGTTTCGGGTTCTTTTTAGAAAATAAAATATCAGGAAACAAAATACTATATATAAATTTACATAGTAATATAACACATCGTACTATCCAAAATCAGATTAAAATTTTTGACTACTGTTATAGACCTAAAATTTACTTCAAAATTACGAATTTGATTTAAAGTGAGTTTCACGAAAAATTTACTAACTTTAAATAATAACTGCTTACTGCCATTTGAAACCAAAGGACGTGATATTTGTTTTTTACTGAACAATTTATCGCAAAAGTTTTCTGCTTTGTATTACTATTGAGTTTCAGCATAAAGTTATGAACGTTAATTTTTAGAGTATTTGGAAAAAGTTTTATTTCAGTTTTTGGAGTCTGAAAAGTTAAAAGTATTAAATAATTATTTTACGTACATAACTTACAATAACAATCTACATGAAACCACACCATAAAAATAGTTAAAAAATTTTGTTTAAGAATTATTTTTGTTACTTATTTAAAATAAAATTTATCTTTATTTAAATGTGTAATGAAAGGTCTAACAACGAACATATATTCTTTCATTAATTCACTGATTGTACTCCGGTTTCCGTCAATAACAATTCGATGGTCATGTTCAGTAACCGTAGTCGGGTGAGAGACACTACGAGTATGCGATTGAATATTATTACTGCGTTCATGTTATCAGTTGGCTTCAAAGCTACGCAGTATAGGATTCATTAAGCAAACAGATTTTACGTGAGAACGTGTCGATAATATTATAATGCCGACACAGACTAAAAACCCATAGTGTATCTCTCTGTTTATTCTTTTAATGCTTTCACGCGCTTGCGCTCACATGCAACACTTATTTATGGGTATCGTATAGACAGTAAACTGTCTCGCAGGTTTTAATAATCATTGTGTTTAATTAATAATATATTTTTAATAATAGAAAGGAGGAAAACTTGTACAATTATCTTAATTTTCTTAATCTATACGATTACGCAAAAAATAATGTTATATTAGATGGTTTTTCAGTACCGTGTTCGTGCTTTTATAAAATAATTTTACTAGGATGTACGTCAACCTTTAGCAGGTACCTCTATATTATATAATTTTTGGCAATAAGTATTTGCATCGAACGAACTGCAAATCTATAACTATAATTTATAAATAATTTTTTATTAAAACAGTATCATATTATTAACATTAGTATCATCTTTGATACTCATCCAGAAGGTTCTGGGTTCGAATCAATTCAGATTTAGCATTTTTTTACAAAATTCTCATAAAAAAGAAGTTAGGTAGATATAACAAAGGTCAACAAAAATAATTATCATTTAGAACTGAGATAAAAGTAGGTGAATTAAAATGTATATTTTATGCTGAATCTTAAAATGAAAGCAATTTTTCTTCATCATCCTCAGATTTTTAGTTATGACCCTTTAAAATATTGAAAAACTTCTTAAATAATAGAATACAATAATAATAATAATAATAATTACAATTAAAAATCCTACCTTTATTTTGCAGATATTTACGTTTATCTTAATTTCTTTTATCTTATTTTCCTTTTGTGTTCATTGCAGTTTTTTTTTTTTTACGATGAAGCAGTAGTATTCATCACAGATTCACCCCCATCTGTCTTGATAACGCTGTTCCATCTGCAGTATATCTTGATAGAACCTTCCTCTCCTTGTTCGTCGCTGATGTCACCCAAATTTAAAGGGAAAAACCCCAAATGAGTGCGTTAAAGATGAATTTTCAATGACATTCTGCAGCCTAAATTTTTGTAGTTCACTAAGAGTTCATTTATAAGCTGATCATGGTTTTCAGCTTCTTGTTTCGAACAAAGCAGTAACGTTATCTTTGAATGACTTCCATGCTGCTAGTTTTTTAGGATTCAGTTTGCTGTCAAATATATTTTCGGGAATTAATTTTCTTATTTGTGGCCCGATGAATATTCCCTCTATTAATTTGGCTTCATTTAATTGTGAAAAAACCTCATCTAAATATTTAAAGCCGTCTCCATCTTTATCTAATGTTTTTACAAAATTCTTCATCAGGCCTATTTTTGTGTGTAGAGATGGTAAAATAATACGATCTGTTTCGAAAAGGAGAATATTGATAACATTTTTCTTTCCTGGGGTAATTTGATTTCTTTAAAGTCAGTCTTTAACTGCGTAGTGTTTATCTGTAGCCAAACTATCCCACAAAAACAAGAAACACATATATTTTGTAAAGCCACCATGGAGACCGAGGAGAAGCCTTACCACTTTCAGGTCAGCAATGATTCACCATGCGTGTCCATCTTAAGTATAATGGAAGTTATGATTACCGATTGATGCAGAACCTCATCATAGTTTTTCTTAAATTTACAAGATTAAGGAGTAGATTTATTGAAAAATTCATGGTGAAAAGTGGGTTTTAGGTGAATTGACATATGCGAATTTCGCTCGCCGTAGTATTTCGGAGAACGGTGGCCGCTAGACGCATGGGACTAGGACCTATCGTTCCGGGTGACCGCGAAGTACGCTTTCAGTAAAGCCTTTCAAAATCACATCAGAATTGGTCTAGGACGAACCGATTTCGAGATACGCCCTTTTTTTTTGTTTAATGAAAGATATGTTTGACAAATCCCATCTATTATGTAAAATATATATAAAATAACATCAGCTGTCAATAATTAGCTATCACAATTATAAAAAATTAAAAATCTACAACACCCGCTTTCGAAAGTAATGATGACTGATTGATGCAGAACATCATTAAAAATTTACAGCGTTAGCTGAGATGCTGTTAGATTATAAAAACCATCAATGATTTTGAAGTTTGAACCGTAAATAATGATCATTGTATACATTAAATAATGGTAAATCATAAAACACTCATATCGCTGAAAGTAATGATGATAATTCATCAACATCGTCATCATAAATTTAAAATTAATCATGCTGTTTGCAATTAAAACATATGTTTTACTATGAATTTTTCAGTAAATCAACTGTTTAAATATGAAAATTAACGTGAACACATATTCTTCATTGAAAGTAGTCGTTCTTTAATACATTCGAATAAACCCATGAAAAAATACGTCCAAATATGGCATCACTTTGACCTTTAAAAAAAATTATTGGTTCTTTGTTGTAATTTTTGGGGTCCTCCCAAACCCGTGTTTTACTATGTATTTTTCAGTGAATGCATTCTTTCAGCGTGGAAATTTAACTAAAATGAGGAAGTAATTGTGGACGAGTGGTCTCCCTTGAATGTTCTAGCTTTCTGTTGATGGGGTCAAAGGTCGAATTGATGCCGTATGTGGACATATTATACTACTTTCGGGTATGCAATAATGCTTTTATTGTTTGAACTGAAACTAATAACATTTGTTAAGCAAAAATAGGAGTCATAATAATGGTTAGTAGGCTCTCGCTAAATAATAGGTATGGCAAAAGGCAAATGCTCTTTTTTCCTTTCAATTACTGTGTTATTTTAATGTAGCACTTGATGCATGCTGCACATGGATCCCAGGATTTATCTTGATCTACCAAGGGGCAGTCAAAATAATGTTTGTAAGCAGTTTAAACAGATTCAATACTGGTGTTTGTTGACTTTTCGTGGTGGATTCTCCGCAAACGTAACAAAAAATATTTGGAGAATTTTACAAGTCCGATTTTAATTCATTGTAAAATTCAAAATATTTTAATGAATGAAAGTATACTGAAATATTACAGAAATACTTACATAATTATAAAAATAACTATACTTTAATTTATAAATATTTAATTACTTAAAATACTTCATACAACACAGCGCGAAACACACACACACACACGTAAAACTTAACAAATCTTGATGTTCAATAATATAATACCAAACGTTGATCTGTCATAAAACTCTTTCACCCAATTTATGGCATCACTTATGAAGCAATCTTAATATGTATATGATAAAACCTCTACCACAACTAAAGAACACAGTAAGTCATACCAGGAGCTGAACTCATACTGAAGAAAATTTCATCACGTTGAATTACTCATTACTTGACTCTGACATATCTATACATGTCAGGCTTGACATTAAATGACATCATTAAACTATTATGTATCAAATATAGGTCCACAGCATACATCACAATATAAATCAGATGTGAATAAGCAAAACATACTAACTTACTAACTTATTTTATTGTTTGTTTCAGGAATGATGGAAAAAATAAATTTAAGTAGTTGTAACTTAAGAACACTACATAATGAGTTATTTCGGAATACATATTCAGATTCAGCATATAAAATACTATATAGAATACTTATTGCCTTTTCAGTTCCAAATTTTATGTTGACCAGTGTTATTTGTAAATTAGTACAGATTTCTCCATACAAAATAGGCCTTTTAAGGTAATGATATAAATAAATAATATTATATTTTTATTTTATAATAATTATAATTATATCTTGTAAGCAAATTAAAAAAACAATAATTATAATCACAATAACGCATATTAATAGTTCCCAAAAATATTTGTCAGAAACTGGCAATTTGTATAAAAGTAATTTTCAACAGGAAAATCTGGTATTTCATTCCCAATTCTAGATAGCTCAAGTTCTTCTTCAGTAGGATTTTATTTTCCATTTACGAAGAAAATTTCATCGCACTTACTTCTTAGGAAAATCAATAATACTAAATCAATAATCCTAAGTAAGTATATTACTTAGGAAAATCAATGAAACTCAATAATACTAGATAATGCATAAATTTTTCTGCTCTGAAAGTGCTAAATTCTTAAAACGTCTTCTTTCTTTACTCTTGTGACTGCATTAAAAATAATCCGGCAAGTATGAATAAATCTAAGCAAAATAAATAAGTTTGCAAAAATTTTCGTTTACAGCCACATTAAACAGAGAGTTAAAGGTTCGAACCATTTCATCATGTTTTTTATTTTTATGCACAATAAATAATATTTTCGTATTTCACCGGTAAAATTAATTTTAATTTAATAGAATCAACTTCCGCTTATATATTTGTGATATATATATATATTGTTTAAAAGAAGCTAAATAAAACATTTACAGTGTCACCTTATTTAAAAAAAATAAAGTGATGTCTTTTAACCATCCTTATTTTATCCATCCTTATCTTTTGTCTTTTAGACAAACAGAAAATTAAAATTTTACTTAGAATGAGTGTTCAGATAATTCTACAAAATACAAATTTTTGTGAAATTTTATTATTTATATTTCAAAATAAAAATACAAGTAACTAGATTACTTCAGCGCATCATACAAACTCAACATTTCTGCAGATAAATCTAAAAAGTTGTGAAAGTATTATTTTCGTCTGAGTTGCTTTACATCTCTATGGTGACGGTTCTGTAATCGATGTTGAACGATGAGCAATACTACCCTCTTCCAAAAACATAACTATAACTCATATGATTAACTTTATATTAATTATATTGTCTAAACTGCTGCTTACATTTACAGTAAAGCTGCTTCTTAATTAGTTTATAAGAATAAAAATAAGTAGAGGACAAAATTATAACAACCGGACAAGTTAATTAATAAGACCATTGTTAATTTTTATAACATTAATTTTTTCATAATGTTTTTTTTATTAAGTTTTTCCGGTACTCTTGTACTGATTATTATCAATAATAATTTGTTATATTACACAGGATGCAATATACAAATTCAGTAAATAAAATTTGTTATATAACCGGTTGTCACCTAATTTTACTAAACATTTAAAATCAAAATTATCTTCATTTTGTTTGTAAAATAGAAGTATATATACATATATATATTTATATATAATATTTAAACTTACTTTTGATTTCGCAAGAATTTAGAGTTCGGATTTGGAATTTAGATAAGCGTCGAAAGAGACTAGTGTATTCCTGTCCCAATTATTCCTATTTATAAATCAGTGTTCGGTGTAGCAATCTAACTCGCTTTATTGCTGTTTTAAATTACTTCTTCCAAGACTACGTTAAAAGAATGTTAAATGGGTCACCAGTGCGGTTTTTTTCAGAAATAAATTAAAAATGAAATATACAAATTATCTTTAATCATGAAGTTAACAATGTTATGTTCCGGACTGATTAAATTTAGTTCAACGCGTATACAGACAATTTTATTTCTATGAATTATTAATTTTTCCTCCGAGTCTAAAATAAAAATTTTATTTCTGTTGGTTGTAAATTTATTTTTTTATTACCTCCTAATATGAAATTTGACTATATTTGTTGAAAACAGCTTAGATTGTGGCGACATAAGTTTTCTTGCGTAACCAAAACGATTGCTAGATATTACAGTAAACGTTTTTTAATCATCATAAAAAAAAATTGTGATGTATTTAGTAATTATCAATAATTTATTGAAGCTACTTTGTAATTCCCGTGATATTACTACGTTTGACTGAATATTATATAATTAAAATTTATCTATCCGATTTGGATAGAAAATTACTAGGTGTTATATTACAAAGATTTTTTTCCAAAAGTATTATTACTTATTATTTTAAAAGTCTATGGGACAACATTAAGATATCTTCAGCAGATGATTAAAGATGTTATTATATCGGGTACAAAACACGAAAGAAAGAAAGAGGAAGAGAGAAAAAGAGAGTGAGAGGGAAATTTATTATTACATTATCTGTTCGCAAGAGTGAAAATAGATTAACATAAAAATAATTTCTGATTATAATAAAAAAAAGTATAGTAATATAATTATGATTATTAATTGCTAGACTGTTTTACAACGATTGGTTATGTATTATTCGTGCTTAGTCATCAAATTCCACAAGGGCAAATACTGCGATGACCTTGGTTATATCAAATCTTAAAATAACTCTGGCAATCTCCCTTAAATCTGCCATGATTAACTCGACTAGAGAAGAAAAAAAACTAATTTTTTCTTGTTTACAATTGAAGACAAGCCTCAGTTCTAAAATCTCTGTTCCTCAACTCTAAAAAACGGAACTTATAATCTAGGAAGAGGTGTCAACATACGCATGCGTTCACACACACACACACACACACACACACACACACACACACACACACACACACACACACACACACACACACACACACACACACACACATACATACATACATACATACATACATACACATACACATACGCGCACACACACACACACACACACACACACACACACACACACACACACACCCACACACACACACACACACACACACACACATATATACATACAAATTAGCGAAACGCTAAAAAACATACAAATCCGAAACGCCAATCCGAGAACAAAAACCTGTGAAACACAAAACATAAAACAAACAAGACAACAACAAACAACCAGTACAACAATCTAATCTAAGCAAAAATTAAATGTCAGAAACAAACCAAAACAGGAAATACAGAAATAAAAACTAAGCCAATAATAACAAAAAACCTAAAACCAACCTAAAATAAACCTGAAACAAATCTAAAATTAACCAGTAGAAAAAGAACTTATCAAAACGCATAAGATCAACTCTTACTTCTCTGACCTGTTTAAACTCCGACAAAATTAAAACACTAAATGAAAACATACAATACAGTACCAAATTGAACATTAACGTTAATCCACAATAATCAGGAGAATATATAACTAACAAAAATAAAACCATCAAACCCCACAAAAGCAAAATCAAAGACATCAACGCCTGAAACTAATAAAATAAATCAATACACATAAAAACAAAAGCAAAACAAACCTAACAAAACCAAACACAAATCGAAAACCGGCAAAATAACTAAAAACAAAATAATAAACCAAGGCACAAAACCCTAACAAAAGCATAGACAATTATAATAACCCTAAATATCAATCCTATCACTCAGAAGGTCCGGCGCGGGACATTCTTCTGACTTACAATCGTGGTCGGCCGGCTTTTGAGAACGGAGAGAGTTTGCGCAGGTAGGAGGAACCCCATTCTTTTCAACTCACAGTCATTGACTTAATATTACTCTTTACCACAATGAAAACAAAGCCCTTTATTTTCTTTATACGATTTTACTACGTGGCCGAATCCCAAAACACCAGAAACATCTGGTGACGTTTAAATATTCTTTTGTTTTACATGATTCGTTATCAATAAACAACCTACCCTTTTCCAAGAACATCGTACGCAAAAGCTTGTCGCACTCAATTATATAATGAACAACATTATATTATGAAAAAAATATCTTGGAGTATGGATGGACACCAGGATGCGTTTCGGCACCC
The DNA here is from genome assembly GCF_047948215.1 of Lycorma delicatula. Classification (NCBI taxonomy): domain Eukaryota; kingdom Metazoa; phylum Arthropoda; class Insecta; order Hemiptera; family Fulgoridae; genus Lycorma; species Lycorma delicatula. Next base: position 31,003,670 of record NC_134455.1, read on the forward strand.
AGGTCTTGGCGGCCTGCTCGGAGGCTGAAAAGAGATCATGCCTTTGGTTGCTAGATTACTGCCGAACTGTGGGGGACCGAGGCAGCAGAGGAGGAGGCTGCTGTCTGGAGTGATATACTCCACGTTACTTTACGGTCCCGAGATATGGGGAGGGGTCATTAGATACGGCATATACAGGGGTGCTTTCGAATCAATACACAGAAGGAGCTGCCTCCGTATTACAGCTGCATATCGCGCGGTTTTTCGAGAACTAGTCGAAGTGTTAGAGAGAATATTACCTGTCAATCTGGAGATCACACGCAGAAAGAAGATTAAAGATCAACGGACGTCAAAAACTGCGGAAAAAGGAGATTGGCTAGCTCCATCAGGAAGAAATGAGGAGAGAATGGTAGATGCGGTAGGACGCTAGTGGTAGAGGTCGAGGTCACTGAATAATTGGGGACCTGAGAAGTTGGTGTGAGAGGGCCCATGACTCGCTGGATTACTGTCTCTCACACAGTTTCTAGCGGGCCATGGGGGGTTCAGAGAATATCTTTTTAGATTTAAGCTAGATCACTTCGCTAGCTGTCCCGTGTATGTCGACGAGAGCCATGGGAGGTTCAGAGAATATCTTTTTAGATTTAAGCTAGATCACTCCACTAGTTGTTCGGTATGTGTAGACGAGAAAGAGACAGCATATCACGTCTTCTTTCGCTGCCCCCCGATTTGAGGATATGAAAAGGGAAATATTGGACACCATAGATAAAAGGGAAATGTTCCTCTCAGAGAAACTGCAGCAGATCATGTTAGAAAGCGCGGAAAACTGGACGGCTGTAGCAAGGTTTGCTAGGAAGATTATGGAGGAGCTGTACGTCAGGGAGAAGTCTCGCAGGGGTAGAAGAAGGGATCGTTGGAGGGTGCAGAAACGGACAGGCACGCGGCTCAGAGCCTAGGGGGTTTCCCGTATGTGTGGGGATCCCGTGGGTGGGATGAGGTTGTGGGCACTCTGCTCCCGCGTCCAATGTTGACTCGTGAAGTAAGTTTACTATAGTGTTCGATTTTCTGTGAGTTGTTTGTTTATGTGACTGGCTTTGATGTGATGTATGGTATGTGCGACGTGAGGTATGTTTTCTGAGTGATGATTGGATGTTATGGAGTGTGTGGTAAGATTTAGTCTGATGTTTGGTATCTTGTGGGTGTGAGGTCCGTGTCTGTTGAGTGTGGTGTTTGAATGTGTGCGAGGGCATATTACTCCTTTCCTGAGGTAATGCACACCAGCTGTGCCAGGAAGGGTGGGTAGCCAGGGGTGGAGGTTTAGTCGGTAGTGCGCAGGAACATATACGCATTTAGTAACATCTTGCGGGACTCAGCCCTTATACTGAATATGTAAAATAACACTGACAGACTATTTATTCTATATCCATTTCCAAATTTCTGTCAAATCAATCTGTAAATAAAACATCAAAAGATAATCAGAGAAGTTGACTTCTTCTTTGGAAAAAACTACACAGGGAAATTGGGAGATTGTTTTAAATATACAAACCAGATATATGTTTTTTTTCTTGATATCACCACATAAGCTTGAAGCTTGTGCGTGGGATATATGGAAATGGAATTTTGTAGCGTATGAAAAATGCCATCCTTGACAGGGATTCGAACACAGAATCTACGGATGAAAGGCCGAGACGCTACTACTACGCCACGGCGATCGGCGTAGTGGTAGGGTGGTAACGCATATTTCCTATGAAAGGAATTCCTTATGGCATTTCACAATTCAAGTGAAATTTTATATTCGCCTAAGGCTGAAGTAAATTTTCCCTCAAAATTTATCATATAGATCCGCGCACTAGCTAAGAATAGAAAAAATAGTTTACTTTAAAACTAGTCACTGATTCCAACGATGATGCTACTATAAAAAAAAATTTCCAAGTTTAACAGAATTTGAAAAATGTTCATTTTTCTCTAAAAATTATTATTTGTTATCATCATTATTAAATATTAAGATAATAATCTTCATCTTATTCCATACTTACTGATATTAAAACTACGGAGCAGTTTTATGTTTTAAATTAAATTATTCATCATAACGAAATTATTCCAGAAAATAATAATTTTTAAGAAATTACTGATTTTTTATGTATATCCTAGGCAGTTTCAAAGTTGCAATAGTATAATAAGTAAAAGCAAAACTCTGGGAAAATAATTTCTCTGAAAATTTATTTTTTTAAATAAATCCCGAATAATCAGTAAAACCTATTTTTTCATGCGAAGGTAAAAAAATGCAACAACTTTATGTCGGCAAAACTCAATATTTACTTTTTGTCACACAGTAATAAATAAAAATGTTACAAATAATACTGTACACATTAAAAAAAGTCTTTAATATTTTGTTATAGATTAATATTTTTTTAAGTATTTGCAAAAGACCCCATTTAACCAATTTTTTTACTAAATTACGAACTGAGTAATATGTAAAAAAATAGTCGAGAAGGGAAATTTTTTTTAGTTGTCAGTTTTTTGAGAAAGAATTTCAATAACAAAATTAAATTTCATAAATTTGCAGAAAAATAATGTTTCCCTACCTCTTTCTGTCTGTTGTTATGAAACAGACTATTATTATGCATTAAATTCAATGACAGATGTAACGCGACTAATATAAGTAGTCACACTCATTAAACAAATGTATACCACCTATTGCAATGCAATTCCTGCATGTTACTGATGTACAGTAGTGTAAATGAGATGAGAGCTATTTTATCGACTCACCCACCAGTACCGTCTGCACCTTATTAAGTACCGCTAGACTATATTGTCGGTAGGTGTGAATGAGCAATATTTACAGATATACATCATTCACACTTTCCAAGATTTAGCACATTCCTGTTAAAACCAACTAAAATACAATATAATAAAAAATATTATACTGCATTTGATAATATTACATTATTTGATAATAAAATACTTATTTCCATTCCATGCGGTTTTACTACTACAAAACAGAATAAATATAACAAAATTAAAAAAAAAATAAAGACACATTAATTGATATATCTTCTCTCTGGTGCGTTGTTTGTTTGTAGTATGTCCTTACATTTTTATTTTAGCTGCTACAGGCGCAGAGCGACCATGTAGTAGTACGTCGGGCGGCTACGCGCAGCCGAATCTCTCCCGTTCCCTGTGCTCTTTAGTTTGAATGAAGCGCTTTTTGTGTTAAAAAATGGCAACTCAAGAAACAGTTAAATTTGCAGGCAAGAAGCAGTCCGTTGTCAATTAATTTAGAAATCTGAACAAACAAGTTTATGGAAAAATAATTATTTTAATTTTTACGATTCTTACAGTGTTAACGACGATGAAATCATTACATCGTTTTCGAAATACGCATGATATTTTTTTCTTACAAATTTTATGGCCGCTTTATAAATATAAAAAAAATTCCTTTATCAAAAGAAAGAATGCAATATTTACATAATTATTATTTGCGTAATTAATGCTTTTTATTGAACTGTTTGTCTTATGAACGCGCAGTGCAATTATATCATACTGTAATAGTACTAATACTGTATGAAAAGTTTTTTTCTTGATTAATAATTTTTCTCCTTTTTAAAGAAGCTTCAATTATCATTTAAGCGAACTAAATTAAAGAATTTCACGTTTAAGACAACTCTAATACAAGAGGACCTTTGCTTTATACCATCGTACACATTTGCGCTTTCATCATAATTTAACACGTCCGAGAAAAAAATCTAATTTAAGATATCGAAGTATTTTTGCTTTCAGATCGCAATAACCTATCTAAGGCGGAAAGAAGAAAAATCTAATGTAGGGTCATGATGCTGGTTTAGCTTCTTAATTTTTTTGAGTCCTGTGACCCAGCAATTTTCTTCTTTATCAATTAGTGAATTGTTTCAATTGCATTGTTTAATAACTTATTCCTTTTAAACAGCAGAGCATATTCATGAGTTAGTATTCTATTCGTTCAGTTCAAAATGTAAGTGATACAATGTTTAACTTTTTGTTCTAATTTATTCGTAAGAATAGGTGCAGGGCACAGGCCCCTTAATTATTCTATTCAAGCATGTGTTTGTAAAAAAAAATATTACTTAACCTTTAGATCATGTTCATTCATACAGAGATATAGACGAGTATTACATTAGTTTTAGTACAAATGTTAACGGTTAGGTAAAACCATCTGCTTAACCATATATTAATAAGTATTAGTTCCTTTAATTTTTTTTGTGTGTTATTATTATTTATATTTCTACTGTTTTCTGTAATCTTTTATTTCGATGACGATTATTTTTGTACAATCGTCATCGAAATAACTGCCATTACTAACCCAGTGGTTCCCAGACTTTTTCAAGTCTCGGCGTTCTTGTTGAATCCAGATTTTCTCAAGGCGCGCTATGTCAAATTCTAACAAGTACATTTTCTGAAACTACCAATAACGTTTTGCAAGGGTTATGCTAACAGAAAAAATAAAACGTATTTTAGATAAAAGAGTGTGATTTAAAAAATTTTTCTATTTATAATAATTAGTTGGATGAATGAGCCTTTTACCGCCACACATTTTTTCAAACTGTGGAGTTAATCTCGCCAGAGCCCCCCCCCCCCGCATTTCCGTCTCTAAATTGATTTTTACACGATATTTATATTTTATTACAGCAGCTGTCGGAAACCCAGCTTCACCTAAATAAGAAATCGCAAATGGAAATAAAATACTTTAAGCTTTACGTCTTAGGAATGGATAGTCGTCTTTTTAATCTTGACATCCAAGATTCACTTAATCCCATACTGTTAAATTGTGTTTCCAACGTCTTGTAACAAGACAACTAATCAGTTCACTTTTTCTGCAGCAGTAAATTGAGATGGAGCAGCGGCAATGAATCTTTAATTTACGTAAATTTATCGGTACTATCATTTTTTTAAATATTTGTCAATGCAGGTGATAAGCTCCGATAAGTTCTTGAAAATAGATCTTATACCTCGAGAGGAATCAACTTCATTGGAGGTCAAAAACTGTTTCAAGAAGAGGAAACATTCTTTGCCTCTATTTACTCATTTTTCTTTTCCATACCCTTAATTTTTCCATAAAAGCTAAACCTTTTTCTAACAACGTTAAAAGATGCACGTTGCTTTTCTGCAGGAGAGAATCAAAGAATTCGGCTTTTAAAATGTATCACATAAAAATGCTAATTTTTCTAAAAAAATCTTGATTCAAAAATTGTTCGGTAGTTGTATTCCTCCTCTTTAAGAAAACATAAATTTCTAATCGCAGGTGAAACCTACTAGAAACACATTATCACGAGCAACCCATCGTTTAGTGCTGTAATACAACAAACAGATGTTTGGATTTTATTTCGTTACATAGGCTTTTGAAAAATCTTGGCGCGAGTTTCAAACCGCCGAGTTTTTATAAAGTTTGCTACATTCACCCCATATTCTAAAACCTGGTTCATTGTAGAACTGAGATATTTTTATGGAAGTTCTTTCCTAGGAAAAACGCAGTGGATCCACAATATTTCATGGCTTTATTTCGAATAAAAGCCTGCAAATCTCCACAACATCCAGACACAGAACAAGCACCATCAGTACGGTAGTCTTGAGCCTTTGCACTAGCAGTAATACTTTTACAGAATAGGTTTTCTACAATGTTATTACCATTTATAAACCGTACATAGCAAATAAAGTGACAATCACTTTAATTATTTGTGGCCTCGTCCACTTGCAAGCCAATCCTTTCCCTTCTAACTTTTTAATTAAATGATTTTTGAGGTCCTCTGCTATTAGTTGTATTCTGCGGCTGATGGTGTTATTGGGCAATGGCACTTTTTAAAATAGCTTCCTAGCAGACTCACCGATCTGTAAAGTTTTATTATTTTTAAATCTTTGATTATTTATGGTTCAGTTTGGTTTCTTCGTTTATTAGAAGTTTCGTTGTTTGTGTTTTTGAGTTAGTTTGTATTGTTTTCAGTTATATTTGTTTGTTTTTAGATTATTTAGTTTGGTTGCTCGGATAGCCTAGACTATCTGTGTTATTTGTTTGTGGGTGGTGGTTTACTAGTTGTTAAATATTTTAGGGGTTTTTCTTTTAAGATTTTGTTGTTTGTTCTTTTGCTATAAGTGATTTGTTCGTTGAGCTTATATTTCATTTTAGTTAGTTGTGGTTTATTAGTATCGTTGTTTTCGTTAGTTACAGCCTATCAACGGTAGCCATCTTTGTTTGCCTAGTTGGTTCATTTATTTTGTTTACGTTAAGGAGGTTGATTGGTTGTTCTGTTTATAGTAGTTTTTTTTGTTTGATTACTGTTTGGACATTTAGCTAAAAGCTAAATGTCCAAACAAGTGTTTTATTTGTCATCTTAGCATGAGTAATGAACCCGAGTTGGAGGAAGGATCACGTTCTCCGGGGTATCTCTGGAGAAAGGCAGCGGTAGGGAGAAAACACAAAAAAATGCGCGAATCTAAAGTGCAAGCTGAGCACAACATAAAGTGCAGAAGAATGGAACGCGAGATGCCACAGAAGGAGACGGAAGCTGAAGAAAGAGAAGTTAAGGAGATAAGGTGGCTCAGGGTCCAAAGGGTTCGGATTTTGATTCGGAAGTAGAATTAATGGAGAAGTTGTTTGGTCCAACTAGTCAAACCAAGCAGGTCTTAATGTAGGGACATATCCTTACGGATCCTTACATATCCTTAAGGGATTAAAACCTTAGAGAATAAAACCTTAGAGAGGCCAATGCCAGTCAGGTTTCCAATTAAACCGATCTTTACAAGCGTGTAACTGCAGTTAATCAATCAGGGAAGGCGACTGAAGAAAGCCCAGTGTTTTTATTTAACGATGAAAAAAAATGCTTATTATGTTACTCCTTAATCACGTATATTAAGGATCACGCTGTTCTACGCGGAGCGTCTTAGTTCGTAGCGGAATGGAAGGTAATTCAGGTGGTAATGATTTTGAAACTAGGGAAGCCTGCACACGAGGTTTCTTCTTACATACCAATTAGCACATTAGAGCACATTAGCATTATTAGATTAGTCACATCTAAATTATTTGAAAAACTATTAGTTTGCAGTCTTAGGCGGTTTTGGCTTAGGCGTGAGGAAGGGAAGTAATTCCGGACCACCAATCTGGGTTCAGGTACGGCCACTCTACCATCGATCAAACCCATAGAGTCGTTAAGGTCATTAGTGGATATCTGGAGGAAAGAGAATTCTGCTCGGCGGTATTCTTAGATATACAACAGGCCTTCGACAACGTATGGTTGCCTGGTCTGCTCTATAAATTCAAATTAAAACTTTCCAACTCAACTAGCTTGTCTTACGGAATTATCTTAAGGAACGATTCTCTTAGGTAAGCTGTAATGATTAATTATCGAGTTTCTTCGACATTAGGTCGAGTGTCCCAGAGGGCTCTGTACTGGGCCTTTGCTGTATTCACTGCAAAAATCCAAACCTGGAAATGTGTTATCGCCACACTTGTCGATGACACGGCTATCATTGCTGTTAACGAAGACTCTGAACTAGCCTTACGGGATCTGCAAATGGCATTGTACTTTGTCTACGCGTGGCAGAAAAAATGAAGGATTAAAGTTAATCAGAATAAATGAAGCACGTCACATTCGCCATGAGAAGGAGTGACTGCCCCTGTGTGAACATGCTTGATCTCTCAGAGAGTGTGAGATACCTAGGACTGTACCTAGATCGGCGTTTAACCTGGAAGTATCATGTGAGGTAAGAAGAAAACAACTGAACGCGAAGTATAGGGAACTACACTGGCTTCTGCGGAGAAACTTACACCTCACATATTCCAATAAAGTTCTGATTTACAAAGTTATCCTACGACTATGAATCTCGTGGATTCGACCTCGTGGATTCGCAGTTCGTTCGTGTTTACATGGGTGGGCTGCGGTATTGAAGCCGGGAGACACCAGTAACCCCTGAGCGAGCGGCGCGTGGTATGAATGTCCTAAATGAAGATTGCCAGCGAGGTGGAAGTGAGAACAAATCAACGTGAGTGCAGTAGTTAGTCATAGTGTTATCTAGTCACTAGTTAAATTACAATCATTCAGTTAAAATAAGAAGATAAGTAGTCCAAGAAGGAACAGTACTTGATTGCTGTTCAGCTGTCAGAGACATAATCAGGAGATGGAAAGTGGGGAGGTGAGGGACAGCTCTCAGTGTAGTTGTCATCTATCCGTGCTTGCGCGGGTGGGCGGCGATGATGAATCTGTGGGATTCCCAAGCCTCCCTGCTTTGACATCCCTGGGGTTGTGCTATGCTTAATTATAAAACCGGCCCCGGGTGGCGAGGAACAGTGAAATAAGAGTTTTAGTCGGTAGGGTGCGGGCCCACATTAGTTCTAATAATAACATCTAGCCAAACTCGTGCGAGTCCGACACTCCTCCAGTTGTGGGGGTACGTAAATCTATTTCTCCGTAACACCAATAAAAAAATAAAGTATAGTAAACGTAGATATCATACAACGTTTTCTGAAAAAGGTAAATTTCAGAGGCTCGTGGTTAACACAGAACGATGAAATTCAAGTCAATCACTCAGCGATCAATCTGCTTGATAACAGCGGGGATGTTCGAAGGTTGAAATTTCTCCATGTGGGTCAGTTAGGGCTACTGAATAAGACATTTTGCAGTTACCATATCTAGTAATTCTATTTTTATTTACATTTTTTTTAATTTATAACTACAAGTTGTTTTGTTATTGTCAATTTGTACATTGGCATGTGTTTATTGACTTACTATCGCTTGATTATCTGTTTGTTTTTATTGATTATTTATTTGTTTATTTTTTGTTCTTATGGACTACGAAGTGAAGGGAGATATGTTCTTTTACTAATGAAATTAAAAAACATTGTTTACTGTACTGATAACCTTTCTGATGGACTGACTTATGGAAGTCCTTAAGAACCCTCTTTCATGCGCTTATAAAACTATTTATTACTTATGGTTCCACTTAAGGAGTCAATTATAAGTACGGGTGTACTAATTGTGGAAAAAAGGTCAAGACAAACGCTTAAATTATTGCGTATCGAAACTGAAGCAAAGCACGCGCGCGCGCGCGCGCACACACACACACACACACACAAGCGCGCATACATATATATATATATATATATATTAGATCACTTAGCTATATATTTATGTCTGAAATAGAACATAATTTTATCTAAAAAAAGAGATTAACTGTACCTGGCATGAGTCTTTTTTTCCTTCTGGATATCCTGCGCACAGCATATTATCAGTTATTCGTTTTTCACCGTAGGATGTATTCCTACACTCTTTGTTAGATAAAATCGGAACACTTACTTCATTTAAAGTTGGAGAAGTTGAACCTCCTGCGTTTCGGACACCCCATCCCGTCACTACTCCTTCTTCTCCTGAGAAACTTTTCTCTGTAGGAAATATATTTATTTTAGAAAAAAATAATTAATGTACGAGGTGTGTGAGAAAAGTAATGAGATTGGTAACACTGCGAGCGATCTAGCAACGCTGTATCTACCGGTCTGTACTAGACCCGTTTGTTCATCCCTTCCACATGCTCAGTACGAGTTTCAACTCCGTTCAGCCAACGCATTATTTTTGACAGCGCCATCAATGAAGTTGTGTTTTTTTGTGTGTTACGAAAATGGAGCATCGGAATTTAGAGCAACGTTGTGTTTTTAAACTTGGGGCATCCGCAAGTGTGATCTTTGAAAATTTGAAACAGGTCTATGGGGAACATTGCTTATCAAGAGCACAAATTTTCCGCCGGCACAAATCATTTTTGGAAGGGCGAGAACACGTTGAAGATCAACCTCGCTCAGGGAGACCTTCAACTTCTAAATCTGACGAAAATGTTGAGCGTGTGAGGGTTCTTGTGAGATCAGACCGTCGTTTAACAATAAGGATGATGAATGAACAGTTAAATTTAAACGCTTTCACCGTACATCAAATTTTGACAAACGATTTGGACTTGCGAAACGTTTGTGCCGAAAAATCTCACAACGGAACAGAAGGACAGTCGAAGAAACGTGTGTCTTCTTGAGAGGATTGACAATGACCAAGAATTCTTCAATCGTGTGATCACAGGTGATGAATCCTGGATATTTGAGTACGATCCTGAAACAAAGCGTCAAAGCGAAGAGTGGCACACTCCGTCATCTCCTTGACCGGAAAAATGTCAAGTGAGCAAATCAAAGATCAAAATCATGCTGATTTGCTTTATTGACAGTAGGGGTATCGTGCATAAAGAATTTGTTCCCCCAGGACAAACTGTCAACCAAGTGTTTTACAAAGCTGTCCTTGAAAGGCTCAGGAAAAGAGTGATTCGCGTGAGACCAGACATTGCAAATAAGTGGATGCTTCATCATTACAATGCCCTGTGTCACACGGCCGTTTCTATCACGGAATTTCTGACCTCAAAACGCATTCCTACGATTCCTCAACCCCCCTATTCACCTGATTTGAGTCTTGTGACTTTTTCCTTTTCCCGAAATTGAAACATGTCTTAAAAGGACGTCATTTTAGTACTCAAAAGACTGTGACCGACCAGTTAAAAGCTCTACCAGTTGAAGCCTTCCAGCGCTGCTACCAGGAGTGGGAACAACGATTCCGCCGGTGTATAGCTGCCCAAGGGAAAACTACTTTGAAGGGAATAATATTGTTGTTTGAATAAAATAAAAACTTTGTCAAGTAAAAAGTCAGTCTCATTACTTTTCTCACACACCTCGTATTTAATTTGGATATTTTACTAAAATTTTACTGCAGTAAACAATTGTCTACTATACGTTTTGCACAATTTTATTTTCATAATCTTAGTGTTAATATTTTTTTATTCATCAAAAATAATTAATATAACTTATTATGTCATTAACACAGTACATACAACACACAAATATTTTTATATATGTATATACTCATATTTATATATATATTCTCTATGTTTAACATGTTTTAATTACTTTATTAAATTACACCTTTGAGAATGTAATATAAATACGATAGTATACATTTATTTTTCATCCTTCATTCACTCTAATAATTTCATTTCTGTCGCCAAAATAATTATATTTTTTATTAATGTGATGGGTAGCAATGTTATAAATGAATATTCTAGGTGTTAAAAATAATTTTTATGTTGTTTTTGACTAGCAAGTAATGAAAATTTGGTTTAATAATCCACATTCTGAATTGTAATATACTGGTACATTATTATCACTATTCTGATTTATAAATTTTTACCTCGTTAATAATATTTTTGTTATTTTTGCGTGAATTTTTTAAATGAAAATTAAAAATATTTAATAACTATTTGTATGTGTATTCTGTTAGAGGAAACGTATTCGTTTCACTCATCTAGTTTTGAAGATCAGTGCGTGAAACAATTGTTTCGGATTGAAGGCAGAAAATTACATCACTGAGATACTATTTCTATTTTAATTTTAAACTTTAAACATATCACTCACCTCAAAAAAAAAAAATTACGATTAAGGTTACCATCTAAATGTATTTATATATATATATACACACGTTTCATCTTTCTTTCTGTTTCGATAACTAATTTTAAAGCATTAAAATTTTCTTAATTGTTAATATGTTTGCAAAAAATACACTTCATATTTTAATTTACAACATAACAATTACAAGACTTCAGTTTTTGTATTTAACATTTTCTGCTCCTCAAAAGAAAGCAAATAAATTTATGTTAACTGGGGTACTGAAATATAGTATATAAGACTTACTGGTCGGTGGAAGACAAACCGGTCGGAGTCCGGGTGATCCTTCAAGTTCTAAATCTTCATCCAACTGAAGAATAGCAATATCATTATTAAACGTACGATCGCTATAACCTGGGTGTTTAATTATACGTTTTATGTTGCGATCAATATGCACCGTTTCATTGTCGACGTCTCTGTTGTGTTCTAGTAGTCTAACGGATATCTTCTTTTTATTGAACCTGAACAAAAAAGAAGTCAAATGGACAAATATTTATTTTAGAAATAATAAACTTTCAGTAGTTAAAATATTTAATATCATATTATTTAATGCAAGTCTGTGTGTTTTTAATTTGAACTTATTTCTTTACCATATAAAATATGGTGAAAAAAGCACCAGATCATTCATACGCATTCATCAGTATTAATAGACTTTGAGGTAATAGACAAAAACGTAAACTTATTAGTAACTTTTTCAAGTAAATATGAATTAAGTTCCAATACAGTAATTTACTTAATATTATTGTACATTAAATTAAGAGTTTACAGAAAATGCTTATTTTTCTATTATGGTAGTGCTAATCATGTGATAAGATTTGATATACATTGAGAAATGAATATTTAAAAGAATTTTATCATTTGTATTTGGTAATCGAAGTTCAAGCATGACAGATAGCGATAGGCGTGTGTGTATCTTTTAGTAAGTAATTAATAAATTATATATATAATTGCTACAAATCATGAGACCTTGCCGATGGTGAGGGTACTTGAATGCTCAGTAATACAGAGTAGCTGGACCGAAGGTGCAGCCATATTGGAGAAGTATCTGTTCAGAGCCAGACAAAGGAATGATTTCTGAAAGAGGGCAGCAGCTCTTTCAGTAGTTGTTAAGGGCGTAGAATAGGAGGAATTAAACAGCCATATTAACATCACTCAATCTTCTGAGTACTGCGCAGCTGAAAGCAATGAAAAACTACAGCTGCTTTTTTCCAAGAAAATGTAACTCTCTACATTTTCATACAGCAAAGATGGAGGCTCCTGCCTTGGTGAAATATTCTGGAGGTAAACCAGTCCCCCGTTCCAATCTCCGGGTGTGGATTACTATGAAAGGGGTCACCAGAAAGTTAAAAAATAACATTCTACGAGTTGGAGCGTGGAATGGTAGAAGTCTAAAAAAGGTTGGTAGGCTACCAAATTTAAAGAGGGAATGGGTAGATTAAATGTAGATGTAGTAGGAAATGATGAGGTTCGATGAGAAGGAGAAAACGATTTTTGGTCAGGTGATTTTAAAATAATTAACACAGCTTCAAATAAAGGGCAGGCAGAAGTAGGTTTCATAATGAACCAGAAGATAGGGAAGAGAGAGAGTAGATTATTTCAAAATGCGTAGCAATAGAATTATTGTAATTAGGATAAAATCAAGGCCTAAGCCTACAACGATTGTTAACGTCTATATGCCTGCAAGTACCATGATGATGATGATGAAGTAGAGTGTGTATACGAAGAAACTGATGAAGCAATTGAACACATAAAAGGACATAAAAATTTAATAATAGTTGGAGATTGGAATGAAAGCATTAGAAAAGGCAAGGAAGGAAATATTGTGGGTGAATATAGGCTGGGCAAAAGGAATGAAAGGAATGGGCAAGAGGAATACAGTTTTACACAAGGTATAATTTAGTAATTGCCAACACCTAGTTTAAAAATCATAATAGAAGAATATACACATGGAAAAAACTAGGTGGTAGTACAAGGCATCAGATAGATAATATCATGATTAAACAAAGATTTAGAAATCAACTCGTTGACTGCAAAGCTTATCGTGGAGCAGACATTGATACTGACCATAATTTAGTGATAATGAAATGTAGATTGTAGTTTAAAAACCTGAAGGAAAGGTGTCAGGTGAATTGGTGGAATTTAGAGAAGCTTGAGGAAGAGGAGGTAAAGAAGATTTTTGAGGAGGACATCCAAAGAAGTCTGAGTAAAAAAGATAAGTAGAAAATGTAGAAGAAAAATGGGAGGATGTTAAAAAGGAAATTCTTAAATCAGCAGGTGTGAACTTAGGCGAAGCAAAGAGAACTGGTAGAAAATCTTAGATGTCAGGATATAATGCAGCTGATGGATGAATGTAGAAAATGTAAGAATGCTAATGATGAATTAAGTAAAAGGAACTATCGACAGTTAAGAAGTACTATAAACAGGAAGTGCAAATTAGCAGAAGAAGAGTGGATTAAAGAAAAGTGTTCAGTAGTGGAAAGAGAAATGAACATTGGTGAAATAGATGGAGCGTACAGGAAAGTTAAGGAAAATTTTGGGGTACATAAATTAAAATCTAATTATGTGTTCAAAGATGGTACACCGATTTATAATATGAAAGAAAAAGTTAACGATACTAGTTAACCTTTTTCTAGTTAAGTGGGTGGAATATATTGAAGAGTTATACGGAGGAAATGAATTAGAAAATGGTGTTATAGAGGAAGAAGAGGAAGTCAAAGAGGATGAAAAGAGAAATACAACACTGAGAACTGTATATAAGAGAGCACTAAAAGATTTGAATGGCAGAAAGCTCCTGGAATAGACAGGATATGTGCAGAATTACTGTGCAGTACAGGTGAGGAAGCGATAGATAGATTATACAAACTTGTGTAATATTTATGAAAAAGTGGTAGTTCTTTCAGACTTCAAAAAGAGTGTTATAGTCATGATACCAAAGAAAGCAGGAGCAGATAAATGTGAAGAATATAGAACAATTAGCTTAACTAGTCATGCATGTAAAATCTTAACTAGAATTCTGTACAGAAGAATTGAGAGTAGAGTGGAAGAAGTGTTAGGAGAAGACCAATTTGGTTTCAGGAAAAGTATAGGAACAAGGGAAGCAATTTTAGTGCTTAATAGTAGTAAGAAGATTAAAGAAAAACAAACCAACATACTAGGGATTTATAGATCTAGTAAAGGCATTCGATAACGTAGACTGGAATAAAATGTTCAGCATTTTAAAAAGATTAGATTTCAAATACTGAGATAGAAAAACAATTGCTAACATTTACAGGAACCTATAATAATTGAAGAAAATAAGAAAGAAGCCATAATAAAAAAGGGAGTCTGACAAGGATGTTCACTATCCCTGTTAATTTTTAATCTTTACATAGAACTAGCAGTTAATGATGTTAAAGAACAATTTAGATCCGGAGTAACAGTGCAAGGTGAAAAGATAAAGAAGCTACGATTTGCTGATGATATAGTAGTTATAGCTGAAAGTAAAAAAGATTTAGAAGAAACCATGAACGGCATGGATGAAGTCCTACTCAAGATCTACCGCATAAAAATAAATAAGAACAAAACGAAATTAATGAAATGTAGAAATAACGAAGATGGACCACTGAATGTAAAAATAGGAAGAGAAGATATTATGGAAGTAGAAGACTTTTGTTATTTAGGAAGTAGAATTACTAAAGATGGATGAAGTAGGAGCGTTATAAAATGCTGAATAGCACAGACGAAACGAGCCTTTAATCAGAAATATAATTTGTTTACATCAAAAATTAATTTAAACATCAAGAAAACATTTTTGAAAGTATTTGTTTGGAGTATATGGAAGTGAAACTTGGAAGATAGGAGTACTTGAGAAGAAAAGATTAGAAGCTTTTGAAATGTGGTGGTATAGGAGAATGTTAAAAATCAGATGGGTGGATAAACTGACAAATGGTGGCCTTATAGGCCACATATTAAGGCATTATGGAATAGTCACTTTAATATTGGACGGTCAGGTAGAAGGAAAAAATTGTGCAGACAGGCAACGTTTGAAATATTTAAAACAAATTGTTAGGGTTGTAGGGGGTATACTGAAATGAAACCACTGGCCCTAGATAGGGAGTTTTGGAGAGCTGCTTCAAACCAGTCAAATGACTGAAAACAAAAATAAATATATAGTCGGTATTATAAAATATAATGTAATATTTAATTCTATTAATATTGTTTAATTATATTATTATAATAAAAAATAGAAATATTATAAATTATAAAAACGTAAATTTCTTATAACATTTAAATGTTTTTCATACGCTTTAGGTATTTAAGAAAGCTGAAAGTCGTTGTTATTAGTGATAATTTAATTTTTTAATTTCATTTAAGAATTATTTATATATTTTACAATTGGATGATAATTATCTATAACTTTATAAGAGTCGAGTTGCAATCATTTTTCAAGACGACAAAATAATATATATATCATTTCAAACTTTATTTAATTAAAGCTTTCAGTAACTGAGAATTAAAGAAATTAGAACTTTCAAAATTTTTTTTAATGAATAATTTTTTGTTTAAGATTTTTTTTAAAAGAAAATTTAAAACAGCTCACTTGGTAAGTGTTAATTAAAAAGTTACGTCTGTATATATGTTTTTCTTAGTTAATTGCGTTAGTTAATGGGCAAATTTACTATTGTTTATTTACATTTTACAATCAGAATGCAGTATGTTATTTTCTCATTTATACAGAATAAATCATTTCACAGATAGAGCTGAAGTATTACGTGACTTACTTTTTTGTAATCAAGAGCTCAATCTATCACTCACTTAACTCATGCAACTCTCTTTTCTATAAAATAATTAAATTTATGTTTTAAGACTAAAACAGGCATAAATATAAAAAGATTTTTTACTAAATACTTACTGATGTACACAATGTGCAGCGGTGAGAACATATCTACTATTTATTAGAGATCCTCCGCAGTAAAATCTCTTATTGTACATTAAAAGAGCCATCCATGGATACTGATTGACGTATGTTACTTGACCCCCAACTATTCGGGTTTCCTTATTCGCAATTCCACATTCTATAATAGAAGAAATGATAACACTACATTAATAATATTTTGTTGACAAATGCATTTTTTTAGAAATAAAATTTAAAAAATGTGATTTTATTATATTTTATTAGAATACGTTCAATTGCACTACGAAAATTTCAGCTACGATTCGTAAAAAGACACAAGTAAATATGGACATTTTAGAATTTGATAAATGTTTTGGTCGCATGTTTTTCTAAAAATTCACTTCAGTTTATAATTAACTATATTTATTTTGTTTATTTATTTATAAATGATCTTATTACTTTATTATTTATTTATTACAATATTCTTCATTATTTGAAATTTTAAATATGAAGTACAGTTTTAGATAACAAAAATTTATTTTGATATTAAAGAAAAGTCTATTTTCTGACTACAAAGGAAACGATAAAGCAAGAAAAAAACGTATGCAGCCATTTATTTCGAAAAATAAATAAAGGAAGTATTTTAGTCTCATTATTACATTCCTAGTTTGAGGAAAACATTTATAAAATTAGGTTATTTTAAATATTTTACTCACTAAATGGCTCACTAAATGAAATGACAAATTGATAAATGAATAAATAGATAATAATGAAGAAGGTACTAATAAATACCTATTTAGGATTATAATATGATAAAATAGAATCGTAAATGAATTCAGTAATAAATCAGCAAATAAATATCCGTGTCTGATAATATACTACGTCACTCAAGAAGAAATAGATGTCTTTATTCTTAAAGTAGACTGAGATGTGTGAAGATATTCAGAAATTGGAAAGGGTATGGATGTTTGAAGAGATTTGTAGAGTAGTTATGGAACTGGTATTTAAAAAGGGAAAAGGAAAAACTAGAATGGAAATAGCAACAGAAGATGGGGAGGTGGTTGATGGGAAGAACGAGCTTCTAGGTAGATGGAAACGATATGTGGGAGGACTTTACAAAGTAGATAAGAGACCAGAAATCCTAGGAATTGAAGATGAATCGGAAGTGTGTGAGGAGGAGAAAGGTTAGTACATTATGGAGGGAGAGGTAGAAAATGCCTAAAAGGAAATGAAGAACAGAAAAGCATGCGGAGTCAATGAAGTACCAGCTGAGCTATGGAAAGTTTTAGGGGAAAGGGGAATTAGAGATATCACAAGCCTGAGTAATTTAATATATGAGAGTGGTAATTGGCTGGAAGATTTTGTGAGTATTATTATGGTCTCAATTGAAAAGAAGAGTAATACATTGAAATGTGAGGAATATAGGGCCTTATATCGCATGCAGCTAAGATACTACTAAGAGTGTTGAATAGGTAACTTTATGGAAGACTAGAGAGATCAATTGGAGAAGAACAGTTTGGGTTTAGAAGGGGGAAGGGAACAAGGAATGCTATAGGGTTAATAAGAGTGATCGGAGAAAGATATATTGAAAAGCAGAGAGATTTATGTGCAGTCTTCATAGATCTGGAGAAGGCATTTGACAGGGTGGAATGGGATAAATTACTGATAATCTTAAAAGAAAAAAAATTTGCTTGGAGGGAAAGGAGATTAATAAGAAATCTGTACTTGTCACAGAAGGTAAAAATAAAGATTGGGAATGAGTTATCATAGGAAAGCAGACTTGGCAGAGGGGTGTGGTAGGGATGTTGCATGTCATCGACTCTGTTCAACTGTTACTTACTAGCGATAACTGAAAAGAGTCTAACTGGTAATAAGGGTGTAAATATTGGAGGAAGGAGGATAGAGTGTGTTAGGTTCGCTGAAAACATGGCAGTGTTGACAAAACGTGAGAACATGGATGAATAAAATGTTGAAAAGAATAAATCAAACTTGTGAGGAGTATGGGACAAAGAAGGCAAAAAGTATGATAATTAGAAAATCAACCTAAAGGACAACTATTAGGATTGGGTGAAATAAAGTTGAGCAAGTGGCATCCTTCAAGTACCTGGGGTGCATCATTAAGGAAGATATGAAGTGTGGTCAGGAAGTTAAAGTATGAATTTCTAGGGCAAGGGTAGCAATCAGCAAAATGAGGAGAGTGCTATGTAGCAAACTAGATCTGTGACTAAGAAAAAAAAACTTGCGAATTGTTTTGTGTGGAGTGTGACCCTTTATGGGGCAGAGATATGGGCTATTAGGAAGGGAGAGGAGAGAAGATTGGAGGCCTTTGAAATGTGGGTTTGGAGGATGTAAAAGATCAGCTGGATGGAGAGAGTTCAGAATGAGGAGGTGCTTCATAGAGTGGCAGAAGAGAGGGCTATTATTGAAACAATAAAAAGAAAAAAATGCAGTTGATTGGGGGCTAAGACATGACTGTCTGTTGGTGATGGCATCGGAAGGATTTGTAACGGGGAGAAAAGCAAGAGGTCAAAGACGAATGAAAATATTAGGTAATATAAAATGGAAAGGAAGTTACTATAAAATGAAACGGATAGCAAAGAATCGAGCAGAATGGAGGGCGGCCATGTGAAAATCTGCCTCTGGGCAGAATACTTGTTAATATTCTTAAAGTAGATTTTGTTTTAACTGTTATTTTTTTTCTTTAAATTTAGATATTAATTATTTTTAGCATTCAGCTATCAATAATTTTCATGTTTAACTACGATTTTTAAGTTTGAAATGTTTCATTGTTTCCTCGAAATAGAAGAATAATCTCAAATCAACATTTTAAGAAATGAATTATTCTTGATAAATGTCTCCTTTATCCATTGTGACCTTTACCTAGAATTAGACTCCACCTTAATACGTTTTAAAAGACAAATTTCTTCTTTAAGATTTTTCATAGTCTTCCCTGTATTAAATTCTCGATATAGGTAAATAAAGGTATCTCGGAAAAATGACCTACCGGAAAATTTAAAAGTGCATGTTTTCTTAATTTTGTTTTTAAATATAATTTTCCGCATGATTTCTGAGTCCAGTTTTCCAAAATTGTGACAAGAAAAGGTTTTTGTTAAGTGAAACCCTAAATTTTTATGAAATTTGAATAGAAAATGTCATTTTAAGAAGTTTTCTAAACTAATCCTTAAATAGCTGCATCCAATTTAGAAAAAATCTTGTACGCCATTTCGGAAAAATATCTTTACGTAAGTTCTACTTTTTATTTAATTTTGTTGGTAGAAACATTCCATACTAAGGGATCCTGGAATAGTCAATTTAATATTGGAAAGACAGGTAGAAGGAAAAAATTGTGTAGGCAGGCCACATTTGGAATATGTAAAACAAATTGTTAGGGATGTAGGATGTAGAGGGTATACTGAAATGAAACGACTAGCACTAGATAGGGAATCTTGGAGAGCTGCATCAAACCAGTCAAATGACTGAAGACAAAAAAAAAGGTAGAAACATCATTTCAGGACCTTTTACTCTTATATCAGATTAAAAAACATCTTTTTCTTTGTAAATCCGATCGAAAGGTGGTGCAGCCAATAAATACTGAGAAAAAAACGATTACTTTGTAAAGAAAGGGGTGAATTTTTATTTTAATGGTTTCTTTAAATCATAGTGGAACTATAAGTTACTACACATAAAACTATAGAAAATATAAAAAATCTTTTTTTGCAAATATTTGTTTGATCTCGTTAAAGTGTTTTTTCACAACTCTAACAATTATATTCAATAGCACTGTAGGTAAACAAGCAAATTGTGTTAAAAAAAGTAATAGGTTGGCTTTTAAATTGCATAAAGATGTTAAGCTATTTTAAAAATCAGTCATTTATTTTTATTAACGTAATTAATTCAGTTAGAGTTATAATTTAATTTATTGTAAATTAAATCTGGTTTAATACTGTTGAAAATTTAATCTCATTATCGTATTAATAAGTTTCTATTTTTCATAATTACCTAAATAAATAGTGATATTATACTTAAAAATTATTAGTTATCGGTAATCAAATGGGTTGATGTAAGTTCTTTAAAAATTTAACTAGTTGGGTTCGTCAGTCATTTATCTTTTAATATACACTGAATAATATATTTCTTACCAGATTTACTATTTAAAAAATGTAATACTATTGAAAAATTGGATAAGTTAGAATGTATTTTCTCAGTAAAAAAACTGTATTTTAGCAGTCTTCACGTACGAAGAAAGATATGCAGATAGATATGACCTAATTGGAAGGTATATTTTGAGTGTTTAGTGTTCGGGTTTGAGAAAAAACGACTTTGTAATAAGAGAATTCCGACAAAAGAAACTGAGACTTATTTCGAAACTGTTCTTGAGACTTCCATATGGGAAGGTGCTCAGATTTTTCCAATGCATCTATTGGCTCAGCAGCCAAACTGCTACAGAACGGAAAATGTGTAACACGTATGCAAGCCTTCTGTATTTCAATATGCTTGATATTGTTAAAAAAAAGGCCTAGGTTTTGCAGCTTAATAGCTGAAGAGGCTACAGAAGATACTGCCAATTCTCTGTCTAATGTTTCCCTATATATATATATATATATATATATATATAAAACGAAAACAAATTATTCAGACAAACCTGTTTATTATAAAAGAAGAGCATAACATGGTGAAATATTCTGTTAGCTATCGATGAATCATATTAAACAATCGAAAACTTAGTATAGTTTTACTTGGGAAATCGATGGGAGTATAATATCTTGATTTTTTGGAAGATATGAGGTATATTTTTACGTGCCATTAAACACGTATATGTAACTGATGTTTCAGCAGGATGAAGCATACAACTGTAGAAATAGCATTTTTAAGTTCTCATTTCCCAGATAAATAAATTTCCATTTACATGACCAAAACGTTATTTTCACCCATTCAATATCGTCTGACGAGTTATTTAAAAAACAGGTTGAATCAAATATGATTGTACTTAAATAGAAGAAATAATTGGTAGAATGATCCAAATTTTGAATAAATTTAACCGCATAACATTGTGTAAGTCGATGACATTGGGAAATCGATGGGAGTATAATATCTTGATTTTTTGGAAGATATGAGGTATATTTTTACGTGCCATTAAACACGTATATGTAACTGATGTTTCAGCAGGATGAAGCATACAACTGTAGAAATAGCATTTTTAAGTTCTCATTTCCCAGATAAATAAATTTCCATTTACATGACCAAAACGTTATTTTCACCCATTCAATATCGTCTGACGAGTTATTTAAAAAACAGGTTGAATCAAATATGATTGTACTTAAATAGAAGAAATAATTGGTAGAATGATCCAAATTTTAAATAAATTTAACCGCATAACATTGTGTAAGTAATATTTACATGATAAATGTAGTATTTACAACAATGATGGATGTTTTGAGCATTTGTTGTTGTAAGCTCCCATATATGTACATACATATATATATATATATTTTTTTTTTTTACACAACTAGTACGTTTGCAATCGCGTCCTTAAGTGGAATCATAAGTAAATCGTTTGATAATCAGCACAAGATACGGGATTCTTAAGGAACTTCCATAATAAGTCAATCCATAAAATAATTTATCAACAAGCAAAGTTCTTAAAATTCTTTAGCAAAAGAATAAATCAGTTTTTACTTCATAGTCCATGAAAACAAAGAATAACCAATAAACAAACAAATAGTCAATAAAAACTAACAAAAAATCAATATGAGTCGAAAGACTCGATAAACATAAAACAATGAAGAAATTGACAAGAACAAAAAGTTTGTAGCTTTTTGTTCTTGTCAATGTTCTTGGATGCTATAGGGTCCTACGGCGGCCTCGGCCAATGGACATACCCTTAGGTAGTGGCCAGTCCGCTTATCGGAGAGTGCCTGGAGCCGTAATGACTGCTGCTTCCGGGGAGCCGTCTGTTAAACGCAAGCGGAAACCCGGAAAAAAGTGGTGGTCCTCTGACCTTAGTGTGCTGCGCGCAAGATTTTCCCAGGAACTCTTCCTCTAGTTCCGCTAGAAGATACCAACGTCACCCCAAATGTGGATTATCGTTGATGATGTGCGCGCTGAGGGTCGCGGATCTACCGGGGTGCCCGTACTGAGTACGTTCATGTCATCAAGGAAGCCGAACTCAAGTTTTGGCATGACTCCACGCGCGACTTGCAGTGCAACCCTTGGCAACTTGAGAAGTCATGTAACCGGCCAAAGCCATTGCACGTTCTGTCCAGTGTTCGATGTGGGTTTGGTGGTCGTGACCTCAATTTGACATCTGTGGCGACTTAACAGGCGTTCCTGGATATTCTGTTTCCAGATGCTCCGGAGGGTGAAGGAGAAGTCGACGTTAGGGTGGGTGAGATACCATTCTCTGGCGTACGAGCTGTGGAACCCGTAGATATAGATCGAGTGGTTTCTCGAGATGGCACTGAGAAAGGCACCGGGGATTGACCAACTTGACCCGGATATTTCCTATCTTCTGTAGCCTGTCATAAGAGAGCCGGTTGGCAGGCTATCTCAGGGTGCCTAAGCTGGGGTTGCTTTCCGACTCGTTGGAAAGTGGCTTTGGTGAGGGTGCTCTTAAAATCAGGAAAGGATCCTAATGAAGTCCGTAGTTATCGACCCATCAGCTTCTTGCCGGTTATCGGTAAGTTGCTGGAAAGACTGGTTGTGGAACGGCTCTGGGAAAACAACGATATGAACTGTTTTCTAAATCAAGGCCAGTATGGCTTCATGAAAGGGGTTGGCACCGAGGATTGCATCTTACATGCTCTTGTCGAAGTGGAAAGTGGCCGACTGTAAATATCTTTTGACAATTTTTAAAGACGTAGAGGCAGCATTTCCTTCCTTGTGTTGGAGTTTTTTCGTCTATGAGTTGGAACGCTGCAATGCTCCCGTAGCCCTGCAGGCCGTGACTATTTGTCTAATCGTACGGCTCTGTTTAAAGATGCGCACCTATCTGTGGTAAAATCTGTCACCAGGGGAAGCCCGCAGGGTTCTGCTCTCGGTCCCCGGTTGTGGAACCTGCTATCTGACGGGTTTTGGGGATTGACATTCCCAGAAAGAGTCACGGTCCAGGCTTTCGCCGATGACTCTCTCCTTTCAGTTCGTGGTAATTTACGACCGCAGCTGGAAGATCGAGCACAATCAGCTTTGTCAACAGCGGAGGGCTGGATGGACATTTAAAATTTAAAGATTTCTGGTTGCTAAGTCGAAGTTTATGCTTCTCAAGGGTGCAGACAAATTATAGTACAGTCGAAACCCCCAAATTAAGTATAAAGGCTGTGTAATCAGCTGAGTGAGAATTCATAATTGCCTAGGTGATTTGTTTGATAAGAAGTTGCTGTTTAGCAACCACATTAAACAAGTAGCATCGGATGCCGTCTCAGTGATGCACAAACTCAGGAGGATTGCTCGGAAAGACTATGGGTTGTCGGGCCGTCAAATGTGAATGGTGTACCAAGGTGTTTTCAAAAGAATGACCTCTTACGCAACGCCCGTTTGGGCGCATAGATTGGATATGAATAGAGCACCTTTTTAAAATTTAAGGAGTGCCCAGCAAAGAGCCTTAATTGTAAGCACTGGTGTTTTAAAAAAAAAACCTCCTACGAGACAAAGATTGCATTGGGAAAGGCTCTCCCAACCGATTTAGTGGTGAAAGTTCGGGAAGCCTTGTGGAAATTGCAAAGAGGTCGGGAGATAGAGGTATTCGGGATGCGGTTTCGAGCTGGGCGAGTACCGGTGTGGAACGGTGATCATAATGCACCGGATCTAAATTTCGTTCAGTTGCCCATCTCCCGCCCGCGGAAGAGGCTGCAGAGCCTTGCGATGGAGGCATGGCAGCTGGAATGGCACACCACGACTAATGGAAGATCTTTGTATAAATTTATACAAGCTCTGAGGGGATGTTACGCCTCGAGCTCGTTTTTAAGGGCAACGGTTGCCCAGGTGCTCACCAACCATGTTAATTTAAACCAATATCTGTTTTGGTTCCGCCTGGCAGCTTATGAGTTGTGCGTCTGCGGAGAAGTCCAGTCAAATGAACACCTGATGTTTGACTGCCCTGCTCTTGTGAGGGCCAGAGACCGGGCCACCCTGGAACTTACAGGTCAAGGGGAAAATTGGCCATTCAGAAGCACAGTGAGTCAATGTGGCGGACCGTGTGGGAGTTCCTTGATGCGGTTGCTTTGTTCAACTGACTTCATTAGTTTTCCTAAGGGAAAAGACTCCTTCCGCACTGATGTGGGAAGCTAACCTAGAAATATGGCTGACCACCTGCCAGTTAAGTCTCCAAGCGCTTTAATATGCTGGACAGGTTTTGCTGGCATTCACGACCTAAACGTTTAGGGAGCGAATTGCTGTCTCGACGAAATAAATTTTAATTTATGGATGTCATATATATTTTTAGTAGTTGACGGGGTGCGCCTACACATTTTAGCAAATATATGACAAGTGAGAGGTTGGGTCACTTTAGCCGGTGGTGTATGGCACCACGCTTAGTTTGCTCTAATGTTTGCTCTGTTTCTTAGTTAGGTAAGCTCTAATAGCTGTTTAGGATACTGGTTGCTAAAGTATTCCAGGCTCAGTAGCCGTTTGTGGCACAGACATTTGGTCGTATGCTTTAGGACGCCGAATGGGGTGGTGGCGGGAGAAATGCCAAGCAAACCAATCTACTTGACCAGTACCCCATGCAAGTTGATAGAACGAATGGTAAACCGTCGTCTAGTCTCTCGTCTAAACCTTGAGAGAAACTCCCTAATTGTCTGCGAACAATGCGGTTTCCGTTAAGCTAGATCATCTATCGATCAAGTAGTTGCCCTGGAATCTGTTATTCAAAACACCTTCCTACTTCGCCAACGTATTTTTTCTGTATTTTTCCATATACAATAGACGTACGACACGGTTAGGAGGAGAGGAATTCCAAGTACACTTCATGAATTGGGTACAGAGCGAATCTCCTTTCTTTTATCAGGGGTCTCCTTAATAGTCTGTCCTTTCGCGTTGTAGGTGGAATGATGGTATCCAAAGATTTCACACTAAAAAACGGAATATGTTCACAGGAAATTGTCCGAAGTGTTACTTTATTTGCCGTAACCATAAATACGAGTAGATAACAAGTTGCGTGCGACAAACTGATATGTGTAAATAACGTGGGTGTGTCATTATTTATAGATGATGTTGTAATTTGCGTTGCTTGTAGAACTTTAGCTATGCCCAGAGATTGTTCCAAGTTATAATAATCCGTTTGGAATCGTGGTGTAAAACGACTAGATTCACTTTTTCCCCGGAGAAAACGAAATGCTTTTCCTTTTTCCGGTTGAGGGAACATATTCATCCTCAACTGTTTTTAAATGGTGAACCAGTTGAACCATGTATGAAAGTTAGATTTTTGGAATTGCGAACGCATTGTTACAAATGGTTTTCACTATTTAAAAGTGGTCGTCAATCAATTGAAGATGTCTCTCGATCAGGAAGGCCCACGACTTCAACTGATGACATCCACGTTCAGAAAATCAACGATCTGGTGCTTGCAAATCGCCGATTGACGGTCAGAGAACATGAAGAAGAGATTAACATCTGGGTGGGTTCATGCCGTGACACTTTGACTGAAAAATTGAACATGCATTGAGTTGCAGAAAAGTTTGTTCCTCGTTTAATGACGAAAAAGCGGAAAGAACATCGTGTGAATTTTTATCGGCAACTTCTTGAACTAGTCGATGACGATGAAACATTCATGCAAAGGACCATAACGGGAGACGAAAGTTGGGTTTACGGCTACGACATTGAGACAAAAGTTCAATCATCAGAAAATTATACATTACAGAAATCGCTACTAACACTTAAACACGTTCCACTCAAATATCAAGAACACGAAAACTACAGGAGATATAAGCAATCCAAGAACATGTGATTACAGAGAAGGTTATGCGGAACATAATGCTGCCAACCACACGTCACTAAATATCTCCGTTTGTGCGTAATTAAAAATGTTCGGTTATTTTCTGAACAGACCTCGTATGTACGTCCGGTGCCTACTGATCTACTCGATTTGTGGCACTGATTAGGTTGAAGGAGCTGCTGTTTGCGTTACTTCTGACATTCTGGTTAAAGTGTAGGACAAACTCTCATATCGAGATGGATGTGTGCCACATGATGAAAGGTGCTCACATTGAACACTTTTACAGAAAATCTTTAACAGTTACTTTTTAAGTAGCTTTTCAGAAAAAATGTTATTATATGTGATTCATAATTATAAGTTAAAGTTAAGATACATTAAATAGCTTTAAAACTTGATAATCCTTTTTGTACACTATGTACATTAATAATTTATGTGATTTTAGATTCTTATCATCTCACAGTTCAGTAGCATATTTTTCAAATAGAGAACTGGAAGTGTAAGTGGCTCTAAGGTAGTACGCGCAATTACAATTAACGTATGAATACAGTGCCAAAAATACGTGAATTAAATAATTAGAAAAAGTAAACTAATGGCGCATACTTTCTAACTTACAAATCAAAAAAAATCCTCCGTAAAGAATTATATTGATGTAATTAAACTGCGTTCTATAAACACGCATATAGCACAAAAACCTTGTGCCAAGTTTAATTTATGAATATGTTTTATTGCACAGTGGACTGTGGTCACTCAGTTACCATAATATAAGTAAGGCTAAACTTACGTGATATTAAAACTAGAGAAAGCTGCTTAAAACTTTTGCTGGGATTGCCTTTGAAAACATCTAATTACAATGGATTTACGTTATAAGATTTAGGTTGAAGATAGAAAGAGCAGTTTTATTACGGACGGCAAAACATTTGTACCGCAGAATAGCTGATTATATCTGGCAGTACTAGACTATAAATACTATAAATTATTTTCTTGAATGTAAATAATAATTACTAATTCATCTCGATTTATACAAAGCGTACTATTTTAAATACACATATATTACACAAATTGGATTTATTTAAATAACAATTTAATTAATTTAAATAACTTTTAAATAACAACCTTAACGACAACACCTTTACAATTAAATAATTATCTATGTTAATTGTACCTATTTCTTTATATTTGATATTATTTTATTTTAATTAGAATTACACAAATTATTAACTGGTATTTGAATTATCCATTTTTGTCTGTATACACGTACAATATTATTTAAATAAATAAATTTTCTATAATTTTTTGATTTATAACTGATAACACTAGCTGAAATAAATTAAAAAATGACCATTAATAGCATAGGAAACCCGCCAATATACTTCAATGGTTAAAAGACAGAACTTAAAAATATAATTTCCGGATATCGTGAGATCAGGATACGCAGGTACCTATAAAGAAAATCAGTCATATTTTCTTTCCTTCTATGAATTATTTTACTCCAGATTTTGAAACTGGTGACGTGATTTGCGGCTTTGGACAAATCAGCTGAATTACATTGTTGAAGGAGTATTTAGGGAAGATTTATTTCAGTTTTCTTTCATTTGAAATCGAATCCGACAGTTTTATTTGGTGATAAGCTCTGTGATGATGAAGACAATCTTAAAAAAATGGTGTGTACGGGAAAATTTTATATTGAGCAAATAATTCATAAAAATGAAAATTTATAACCCAAGATTTTTGAGGAAAATATTGCCTACAAGTAAGAAATCTATAACTTTAAAAGGTACTTTTCTTCAATTTTAGATTGATTTAATTCGATTTGAAGTTGCTTCAAATCAATCAAACGTCGATGTTAATAAAATATCTGTCTGAAGGATATTGTTATAGAATCTCCACCGTTAATGTTTAATATTCGTTAAAGGTGAAACACGGTTTAATGGAGAAAAACATATTTTTGTCACAGCTCTTCCAAGAATATCAAATTGTAATATCTAGAAGAGGTGGTGATATTTAGAATCTCAAAAAGCAAACCCGAAAAAATACGTGGCGTAAACGTAAATTTCGAGTCAATTTGAATCCTTCTACTTCAAAAATCTACTTACATCCTTATACTTCAAAATGTTTTATCCTTCTTATAAAATAATATTTTATTTCCTTTTCTGAATTGTTCTACTCCAGATTCTGAAAAATGGTAAAGTGATATGCGGCTGTAGACAAATCAGTTGAATTCTATTGTTGAACAGTATTCAGCTGAGACCACAATGATCACAGCACAGGCCACCATGATGATGTAATAAGTTCATTTCTTAAGACTCCTGTAAATGTTAAATAGGAAGTAGCCTGAACGGAAATTGCCTCATACTTGTGCATTCATGTGGTTACAGGACTCGTGTAGAAGTTATTGTATATTCGGAGAGGGAGTGAATTATATACTGAATCGGTCACAGTCGATCACTATTCAGTAACTTGGGAAGGAAAAGTAGTGGTATTAATGGACACTAATGTTGATGCTTATCATCTTGGGAAGCTGCACGGTATTGTCACTGCATTTTTTGCTGACGGATTAATAATATTAAAAACCTAAAACTTTATGTCGTGAAAAATACGTAAGCAATACTTTTAAGTATTTCTCATTATGATCTTAACGAAAGTTCTTATGTCAACGCAACTAAAACATACTATTAGAGCTCTTAAGCAATGGCCGATGATAACGTGATCTACCCGAAAAATTACTTCTCTCTTGCATTCTACAAATAAAACAGATGAGAGCCTTTAATGGAAACCTTGTTGCATTTTACTGCATCATTTTTCAAACAGTAATATTTTGAGACAGTGACTAAATTTTGTAAGAGACATGGTTTTACGAGTGAAATTTGAAACAAAATTGAGTTTTATTTTGACATTTCACTAAACAAGATCAAGTAAAATATTCCAGAGGGATCCGCTACTTAACATAAAATTTTATTGTGCCATGATTTCGTAGGTAGGAGATTATCAATTTTCCGTAGCTGGACTATCTGTGTACTTTGTATATAATAATAAAAGATAGTTTGTAAATAATCTTAAAGACTTTTTTGTTTTCAGGTGTTCTTTGCATTCCATGTAAGAATAGAGTAAAGGGCTTTTACTTCAATTATTTTTTTTTTTACCACATTACCTCGATTTTCCTCTGCTATTTTTACGGAATTTCACGTGAACAAATCATGTTTTTTTTTAATGAAACTTGAAGAATGAACAATGTCTGCTGTTTCTTTTAAATATTTATCAGTCACTTTCGTCTTAACGAAAAGCAGATTTTTTCACTTATTCTTTCAGAATATTCTTAAAAAAAGCAAACTAGACTCATTCCTCTTTAATGTTTATATACATTTTTTTTTTAATTTACACGGGATGCATGTTAACGAAGTATTTTAAGTAGTGAAAATGACAATAAACTGAATTGGATGTAACTTTTATATAGAAGTTATCGAAATTTCTAAATGGACTTCCTTCCCTCATGTTGATGGGGACTTTTTGTGATTTACATGCAATGGATGCATTTTAGTAAAAGATCTTTTTTGGAATTTTGACAGCAGTCTCCTTCCTGGTACTGTGAGGAACTAAACGATCTTTTGAGTATTTTTTTGTTTTTGTTTTTTAATGATGGTTAAATTTGTTTGCGTATATTTACATGAGTGTATATGAAGTGTGCTACTCCTCTACGTATCGCACAGCCTCGACCTTTATCCTTTCCCGATTCTTTCGGACTGTGGTTATTTGGTGGGTTTTCATTTTATGTGGATATATGGATTCGTTCAGATCCTTTACTAGACCATTGTAAAATTTAAGAGGTGGTTGGGTCCATTGGGAAAATTATAAATGTTGCACTCTTCTTCTAGCGTGATTCCCTTCTATCTGAACTTCAGTAATTTTAGAACATAAATAAATCGGTATTAAGTTTATAATTTAATAGCATTAACTGTATTTTCATTATAACAAACTCGATCATTTTTCGTATTTATTTTATTACGAAAATGAAATTGATGGAATGGCAGGAGAAATACACGAAGTTCTTTCTAGAGTCGAACTTGAGTACAGCTAATCTTGAAGGTAGAGTTGTAAATTATAATCGCAGTACCGACTACATTATCTAATGTATTAGATGTGTTGGTTGGCTGTACTTGTACAGTTATTTTATAGACAATCCGTATAATTATTAGATTTTATAACACTTCATTATCAGCATATATAGAAAGTTTAATCTGAAAATAATCATTTCAAAAACGAATTAGATCCACCATAAATAAGAAATTTATTGTGCTGCCGCGAAATGATGTTAATAAAATATTGGGTGGGGAAAAAAAATGTTTCTGCATGACATAACGATTATATATAAACAGCGGAGTTACCATCGAAGATCAGTTATGAATAAACTATTGAATTGTGGCTGTGTAGCAGAATTTTAATGTGATGATAGAGGACCAACAAAGAGGACTTACATCCCACGGCCATGCAGAAGCAAGGAAAGTTTTACTCTTATTAAAAGGAGAAATGTACCTTATTTTGGCATATAAATAGAAAGAAGTACGACTTAGTGTATTCACTGTTGGAAGAATAAAGGATAATGTGGTGTTGGTCGGTGAAGGATTTTATTGTTCTGCAATTTGATGGAGCGATTTAAGGAAGTAGGAACATAGAATTGCAGGCCATTTTTTAAAAACATTACATCTATGTGATCGGATAATTACTCAAAATTATGCTTTCAAAACTAAAATCTATAAGAAGGCCCCAAACTAATGTACACTTTTTTATTTCTAAGTATATTTCTATAAATTCACGCCCTGGAGTTTTATGTCCGAGCAGTTATAAAAATAAAAACTGCAACGGTTCAGAAACAGTAATAAATCATGATAAACAATGCATAAAATTAAACCTATGTAGTCAATAGAAAAACTACAATCACTGGAAAAAGGTGGTCAATCTTCTCCGATTATAAAGTCATAAAAACCTTTAATCGGAGAAAATATATCGAAAAGAAAAATCTAGGAAAGCAAAGCTTTTAAGGTCCATGCTGTGGAGTTTGCATTATCTCCAGCTTTGCAGTATTGTACTGACGGCATGGTTTGCACTCTGTAGGTGTAATTGTAGTTGTCTGACTGGAGTACTGACTGCAAGGTTGGCACTCGTCTGCTGACACAGGTGGCGGTGGAGACTGAGCTTCTTCTTCAGCGCCTATAATACCGGTTAACCACTCCAGCCACGAAGCTCTTTCGTAGTCAATGATTGGAAACGAACTGTTGGCCGGAGGACCTGAAAACTAAAATCAAAATACTGTTAGTATGCTTATAATATAACAGTGATAATTTAAATAACAGTAATATAAAACAAAAGAAAAGAAAAAATCAACATACGTAAAACAAAAGAAGCGTTTTCCGTTTATCTGTTTTAATAAATTGGTCGTACACCGAAGTCAGGTACCAAATTTAGGTAGGTTATATGGCAGATATATTTGTTAACTAATAATAAAAACGAAAACCTTTTTGCTGAGTAACTAATTTATTTGAATAGGCACTCAGAAAATTATTACTTTTATAAAATCATAATAACAAATAAAGAACAAATTTGACTTTAAGACAAGTACTTATGCAGAGTTTCAAAAATAGAATTCCGTTTTTATTCACTGATGTAAAACAACAAACAATAATTTATTGAGAAGTGATAAATACTTTAAATATAGATAATTATTTTAAACTATTGTAGGCTTAAACAGTTATTTTCTGTATTATAGAAAATATAAACAGAAATATATATATATGAAAATATTTATTTTAAAAGGGTTTTGTTGAGAAAGATTTTTTGTTTTATTTTTTATTTTTATTTAATCACTTTGTTTTTTAACTTAGTTTATTAAGTTATATTTAAACCATTCTTCCCACTTAATATATCACAAACATAAGTCACGTACGTGCTTTATAAAACTCAGTTACGTTGAGTAACTTCTATTTTTTGTTCATTATTATAAAAAAAAACAAAAATAAATTTTTGTCTATACTAAGACACTAATTAATCTGAAATTAAATAAAACCAAAGCTATCGTAATTTTTTTTTGTAATAATTAATATTAATCCTCACGATTAATATTATGTAATAAAGAAATTTAATATAAAAATACGGTGGAATACAGTTACTAGGAAATACTCACGTCTAAAGTTGTCCCGAAAGGTTGGTGAATAAATTTATTATTAAAAAATTATTTGTTTCGAGAGCATTCTATATGACATCACGACCTTGAGAGTATATACACCCGATGGTTGCCAGGAACTAAACACTCTCTTACAAGACTCTCAGATTCATTCTTTACTCAGACAGCCGTAGTCATCAGGAATCGAAAGCAGCAAGGATATCCGAGGTCTTCAAGGATCGTCCATCTACACAACTTCAGTCATCGCTCTTGACGGATTTCGACCGGGAGCTATTAGAATGACAACTCCAGCCTCACATGACTTCGGCTGATACAGATAATTAAATATTTTCTTCTTATTATCATCAGACAGTTCACTTCACTAATTTAATTTCATCGCTAATATTACCACAACCCTGAGAAAAGGATTATCCGCTCAAGTACCAGAGAATAGCCATCTGATTCGTTTATTAATCTATATTTTATTTTTATATTTCATACTATCACAATATATAGATATGTTGTGTGTTTGTGTGTGTGTGTGTGCGTGCGAGCGTGTGTGAACGCTCTTGTTAGTGTCATGCATAAATATCTGACACAACATGACATGTATGAGATACATATGTTGTTACTATTGGAGTAGGTTTATTACTAGAACAGAAATTCAATTAGAAAATAAATGTGACGGAAAGAAAAACAACAAGGAATTAGATAAAGAACAAAATAGATTAAAAAAAATAGTGAAATAGTTATTAAAATGAAAAGGATGGACGAAGTAAATTAGATATTAAAACCAAACCAGCATAAGGAGAAAAATAAAGAAGTCTTCTTGCATAATGTGTACCTTTATTTAATTGTTCTATAAAGAGTAAAAAGAAAATCCTTAAAAAATTTGCGTGGATTATAGTGTTTTATAATTGTGAAATATGAACGATAGGAAAAACAGAAAAGTAAAGAGAAGACATTTGAAATACATAAGTGTATGACAGATTTTTGAAACAATATTTTTTCATTTATCCGACTGATTAACTGATTAAAGAGGTATTGTAATATTTTTCTATTGTAGATTTTTGAAAGGGATTTAATGGTGGAAAAAATAGCACATATGTAGTACGCCCTACCTCACTACTTGATGCGAAGAAAACCGATTGTAACGCGAATCTAATGAATATAAAAAAACATTTCTTCATTTATTTTACGTCACATCCATTTGAATAACATGAAGACATAATAAAAAGGTGAGCAGTCAAATGAACATAATTAAAGAATTGTACAAAAACTAACATTAATTAAATAAATTTAACAAGTTTGTCTTTTACTGGAGTACTTGAAAGCATATTAACATTTAAAAATAGTTACAAAACAATCACAGCAGCGAAAAAATAAAAGATAAAATATTAACGTTAGCTGAGCAGAAAAATATAAAATGCAGAGAAAAATAAACGTTATTGAATTTTATTACTTTTTTCCGTTTTTCTTTTTTTCTCTTTTCATTTTCGTTCTTTTCTTTCCTTTTTCCTTCTTTTTATCTCGAAAATAGAACTTGTTTATTAATTCTAATAAGGGAGTAACGATCGAATTCTGAGGAAAAACTATTTTCAATACATTAGCTAACTTTTTTTAATACTTCACTCCCAAACCCTCAAAAGATTTTGTTTAACGAACAGGATACTAAAATAATCTTTATTCCTAATATTGTTTTGGTGATAATTATCTCAATTAAAGGATTACGATTATATCTTATATAAATTACAGCTTCATATTTGTGTAAACCTTAGTTTACATGGAGCTCAGAAATGTGGAGAATGATACGAACTTTTTTGCATTATAAACAAATTTTGCGCTATCAATTATCCCATACCGAGTTTTAGTAATATCGAATTTCAATAGAAATAGAGTAATATACTGTTTTACAACTACAGATACTTCTTATATCAAAAATCATATCACTCAATGTTTTGCATACTAGTAAGCGGTCTTTCACATATATGGTCTTTTCAAATCAACTGATCACCGAAATAAAACCTCAATAATTTATAAAACCTGCCGAGAGCAATATATTTTTTTTTATCGATGGTGACACTAGGAATTAATTGTTGATTTTTAATTTAAAATGAATTGAACTAATGAATGAATTAAACGGCTTTAATAAAATGACTAATCATTCATGGGAGGAGTGAATCGCATTCAATCATACCAACATCTGTTACGCGATCACAAAATTTAATTATTTCATTACCTTTATTTAAAATTAGGTCATTAACAAAAAATCACAAAGATCAATGGACGTAAAACCGAGCACGGGAATTTTGTCCTAATAATTTCCCACCTAGAATTGCCGGGAAGGAAGTCATTCATTATAAATGGTTCTGTTGTATATGAAATTGAGACTGTTGGTGTATATGATTCATTCATCCATATATGACCGAGACCATTCAATAACTTTGTATTCCAGCTTGGAGTTTAGCTAGAAGTGAATGATTAGCGCTGTCAAAAGCCTTTGTCATTCGAAAGAAAAAAACCATAGATTTCTATGGCCTCTCCAAGGTCGGTGTGCTGAATCTATGAAACTCTATTTAGGTGGGGCTATTCGATTTGTTTCCTTTTGATGAAATCGAATTACAATTAAAACATTAACTTCGTGGTACCTTTTTTTTTTGTTTGATGCAGCTCCCCAAGATTCCTTATCTAGTGCTAGTCGTTTTATTTTCGGTATACAATCCTAACAATTTGTTTTACGTATTCCAAACGTTGCCTTCCTGCACAATTTTTCCCTTCTACTTGACCCCAATATTAAAGCGACTATTCCAGGATACCTTAATATGTGGCCTATAAGTCTGTCTCTTCTTTTAACTATATATTTCCAAATGCTTCTTTCTTCATCGATTTGCCGCAACACCTCTTCATTTGTCACTTCATTCACCCATCTGATTTTTAACATTCTCCTACAGCTCCGTATTTGAAAATCTGCACCGTATACAGCACCGTAATTTACGGCGCAATCTGCACCGTATACAGCACCGTATTTCAAACTTGGACGATCAGGTACTCCGATCGTCCAAGTTTCACTTCCATATAAAGCTACGTTCCAAACATATACATTCAAAAATCTTTTCCTGATGTTTAAATTAATTTTAGACGTAAACAAATTATATTTCTGACTGAAAGCTCATTTTGCCTGTGCTACTGGGCATTTTATATCGCTCCTGCTTCGTCCATCTTTAGTAATTCTACTTCCCAAATAACAAAATTCTTCTACTTCCATAATATCTTCTCTTCCTATTTTTACATTCAGTGGTCCATCTTCGTTATTTCTACATTTCATTAATTTCGTTTTGTTCTTGTTTATTTTCATGTGGTAGTACTTGCGTAGGACTTCATCCATGCCATTCACTGTTTCTTCTAAATCATTTTTACTTTCAGCTAGAATTACTATATCATCAGCAAATCGAAGCACCTTTATCTTTTCACCTTGTACTGTTACTCCGGATCTAAATTGTTCTTTAACATCATTAACTGCTAGTTCTATGTAAAGATTAAAAAGTAACGGGGATAGGGAACATCCTTGTCGGACTTCCTTTCTTATTAAGCCTTTTTTCTTATGTTCTTCAATTATTACCATTACTGTTTGGTTCCTGTAAATGTTAGCAATCGTTCTTCTATGTCTGTATTTGAACCCTAATTTTTTAAAACCCTAATTTTTGAACTCTAATTTTTTTTAGGGTTAAAAAATTTTTCTAACCTTAAATTTTTTTCTGAACATTTTGTAAAATCTTTTGTAGAAATCGAATTATAATTTAAAACATTAACTTCGTGGTAATTACACGATAATTTCTTCAGAATATCTACAGAAATCTTAAAGCTATTGAGAAGATTACCCATGCCGTTAGTGGGATTACCCCATGCCGGGGCATGGGATTACCCATGCCTCTTTTTGTATGCCGTTAGTGGACGTATTGTTTAATCTCTGATTAACTTTATTAAAAAACTGGATCTCACCTCGATCCGTAAATTTTTATTTTTAAAGTCGAATTATTATAACTTTCTCAGATACAGTCACCAGATAAAACTTAGATTTAAAAACGTATCGTTAGTTTTTTAACTAAGATGGCTACTTAACATACACTTGTTACAAGATTTTTAATATTATGAACTTTTTAATAAAATGATGAAAGACGTACGGGCTTAAGATTCTTTCATACTTACCATTTATATTAATTTCTAGAATGTTAGTAACACATATTTTCTAATTTATTTTTTATCGTAAGCCCAAAAACCTTACTCTGTATTCATAACGTTAATGTTCGCACCATTTGGTTTGCCGTACACCTTTTATTAATACTTTATTGTATATGAAAAGTACATTGAAGTATTAAAAAAAACGTGTATGCCACTGCCTTTCTACATATAATATTTTAGATGCCTATCTGTGCAACTGTCCTTTCATCTGATCAGATACTTCTATTTTCTTCTGGATATTTCCGATTCTGTTAAGAGTACTCTTAGTCACCAGTAGTTAAGGATTAGTAACAACAAAAACGGCAGAAATAATATTACTATCTGAAAAAACCAACTCGCGAAGCATAAACTTGTTCCGCTATAATTGTGATTTGCAGTTATGATATTAATTAGTTTTTCGAGTCGGTTTCTCAACATTCTGACTGAATCCATTTCAAGTAAAAACATTACTGGGAATTATTACTGCCTGAAGATAAAAAACTAATCTAGCTACCTTTGCAATGCAGATTTTTTTTAAGTATAACCCTTCATTTTACTCAGTTACTAATCGAATCTTAGAAAAGTAGGAAATGAATGATGATAAGGAGAACGATACAATCAGATATTAAAATTTACAATTTCGGTGATAGAGCCTCAGCAAAGTATTACTCTACTGCTAAAACTTTTAAATGTGTAAGGGTATAGCGGGTATTATTTATAATTAATATAGCAGTCCGATCCCTTACATCACAACGTATGTATTTAAAACTGGAAAGTCTGTTTAGAAGTGAAACTTTTCACAAGCCCACTGGTATTTATTTATTAATCCCTAGTAGATTAAATTTATTATATTTCAATTCATCAAAGTACATTAATTTTTCAGTTTTGTTAGAGATTCCCTGATCATTAATATGCATCACTTAATAGAAGGTAAACCGGTTTTTTTGTTTTTTTTTAGAATTTGAAACCAAAATTATATTTTATCATTTGAAATTTTTAAGAGACCACCATTTTCCTCAAAAAATAAAATAGTAGAATAATTTTTCCTCTTTAGAATATTTGTTTAAATCGGACCTATAATGCATTATTTAGATATTCTTCGTGGACTAAAAAATTTTTAACGGACAATTCGATCGAATGATATTTCAAAATCATCTACCAAAAATTGCAATATCAGTTACGAATGGATAACTACCTGTTGAACCAATTTACAAGAATTAAAAAAATAGACTATTCCTTGAATAGTCTATAAACTATTCCTTGAAATAATTTCTTTGTAATACGGTCTATTTTATTAAATCTTCATTTATTTTATACGATTAAATCTTCCAGTATATATTCAATTTGATTTTGACGCCTTGCCGGATAAAGATAAGGAATTATCTTCTTACTGTAACCTAATATTATTATCTGTATCTAACCCTAGAGTTATGCATTTACCATTTTATGGAAATAATGTATTTTTGCTTTTATCTAATTCCTTGAAGGATGAAATATACAACTGTAAATTCTTAATAATAAATGCTAACTGCATTTAACGCCAAAAGATTTACAAAAAGAAGTAAATTACAGATTAAATTCCTGCAAAGTTTGCTCAACACAATGTATTAAAAACGGTTTGTGCAAGTCGTAGAATGAAACATTTACATAAATATACGATTTAAATAGTAAAATAAAATAAAAATTTGGACTAATAGGATTTGGTATCTTATGTACTCTAAAATTTATTTAACTCCTTTCAGGCTTTTTAGTAAAAGGTATTCAACTTAGAATTGAATACAAAAATTGTAAAGTCCCGCTTAAACCTTCCTGCCTAACCTAACTAAAACAATCTGATAAAGACAAAAAATATTTATGAAGAACAGTTTTAAATAGATGAAACTCAAAGATTATTTAGGTGGAAAAGGTTTTTATTTTCATAATGAAATTTGTTGCGAAAACATTTGATATGATTGAAGTGCTTAAAATTTATAACGTTCAAACAAATTTCAAAATTCAATTAAATTTTCAGTACGTACTAATTTGTTCTAACTATTCTATTTGTAATTTTAAACTGTTATATCAGAGAGAGAAATAGAGAGAGAGAGAGCGAGAGAGTGAGAGAGAGTGAGAGAGAGAGAGAGAGAGAGTGAGAAATCACATCTCACACTCGACAGTATCCAATGTACTAGTCTGGGGGTTGTCCACATGAAAGTGCAGTCTCTGGAGATACTCATCGAATTACTGATTAAAAACAAATATATTGTTTTGCTAGTAAAATTAACATTTACATTTAAAAATTATTTAACTTTAATTATACAAAATAATTAAAAATCTCCCGTTTTCCCAATTGATAATAACAAAACTATAAGAAAAATATTATTATAATATTGTAATATTAATTACGTAACGAGGAACTTTTCAAGTGTCCTCCTTCTGCCCCTTTGTATGTGCGACTGTCTGTTTAATCTTGAATCCCATTTTTTCCTATTAGGTTTTGTTCGGACTTATAAAATTAATCGATTTTTCTATCTACAACTTGAGACGGTTAACATTATTTAGATCTAATGAAACGATTCTGTTTTAAAGATTCTCCAGAACGGAAAATTGCAAGGCGTCCGAATCACATTAACGAACCGACCATTCATTTGTTCTTTGGGTTTCGAAACAATCATGTAACCTTTGATCGATGTAAGTTCTAATTGAAGAGAATACCAATGAAGTGCTCAATCTTGCCGTCAAAAAACAAAAACATCGATGTCAACACATGGTTGTTTGACACGGATACGGAGTAACTATGGAGTAAGGATATTTCAAAACATCATAGGATATGGATTGCCAGTTATATTTTCGTCGAAGAAATAATATTCCAATATTATGATGAATCATTATGGCAATTCTATGGTTTATCATAATAATCAACATTTACCGGATTATAAAAGGTTTGTTTATACGAGTGATAATCATTTAATCTGGCGACGCCGAATAGCTATAACGGTTCAAGTGACACTTCGGGCATTCGAAGGTTGGGATAAAAACAAAATGATAAACAGCAGAAGACAAACCAAACCTTAAAACTCTTCGAATTCAAAACAAATGTTTTTTTTTTTTAATTTAACAATTGGGGTATCACATGAAAGTTCAAAAAAGGTTACTTTCAAATATGAACTTATTAAATTTAAACGATAAAATATATTAAAAATAATTAGAAAGTAATATCAAAAATAATAAAAATGAATTCTTAAAATCCTATAATTAATCAATCAGTTAAGTATGGAAATTCTAATTGACAGGTAATTAAAGAAATATTTAAATTGTATCCAAAGAATTATTATTTAGAACTAACGTACCGAATAGGTACTGAAGAAAGGATAAAAACGTCGCGTTATAATAGGATTATAACAATTTAATTACAAGTAGCCATAACAATTATTATCATTATAAGTAATTTAATTTATTGTTTATATGTAAGCGTTTTCTACAGCCAAGGCCGTCTCAAGCAGAGTTAATTCAGTGGAGAAAAGAGTGGGCGAGCCGTGTCCCCTGTATATTATATGAATCAGATTTCAAAGCATAATAAACTTTTTAATTTTTATGATAATAAAGAAGTCTTTATATCATGTCAGTGTATGTGCCTATAAAAACATCATAATTATGGCTTTTATACTAATAATTTACGTAATAAACAACGTAGACGCTCTAAGTGGTCTTTTATTTTTTGAGAAGGACATTTTGTTGGTTTCTTTTTAAGTAGTCATAATTAGATAAATGAATTTATTTCATAAAATATGTGATTAGAGAAGCACACGAGAACAAAAATAAAAGTAAAGTTAGGTTTATTTGAATATTTATTACTGTATTATCTTAATACGTTTTGCTGTCTCTTCATCATTTAACAATAATTTAATATCAGTTAATATGATTTTTTTTTCTTTGGTTATTCCTTTTGCTATGTTTTCATTTTCTATTCTTGCTACAAGTGTGCTAATCGGTAGGTAAATTCTTGACTTGGCCTTTTGCTTTTTTTCTTTTAAATTTATAATGGTTTAATATTATTCAACTAAAATCTATATTTCTAGACGGATCTAAATAATGTTTCAAAAAACGAAGTTTTATAAGATCATTTCCAGTTTATCATCTTATTAAAGCATTTTACCGGTAATATACTATACACGGGTGTATATATGCGGTAAAGAACTAACTTCCAAAAAATGAAAATTTCAGACTGTCATTTTACCGTTCTATTTAGAATTCTGAATCTTTGGCATTAAGGATTCAATCCAATCCATATTAACAAAAACTATAGAGTAAACTTCCTTTTTAAAAATTTCTTCATTTTTAATATTAGTGTTATTCAAAAAGGACTTAACTTTAAGTTGAATAACAGTGCAGTTAGTGAAATTTAAAAAGAATATTCATGCAACAAATCGAATGGAAATATTTTTTTCGTGTTAATAAATTGCTTAAAAAGCAGAGTAAAAATTCTCAATCGGTTATTAATAAATTAGTATTATTTTCTTTACAAAGTTTTA
This sequence comes from Lycorma delicatula, assembly GCF_047948215.1. Classification (NCBI taxonomy): domain Eukaryota; kingdom Metazoa; phylum Arthropoda; class Insecta; order Hemiptera; family Fulgoridae; genus Lycorma; species Lycorma delicatula. The sequence goes on from NC_134455.1 coordinate 31,044,815, forward strand.
CAGAATAACAATTATTATAAATATATAATTTTTTATCTTTTTTAAAAAAGATTGTCTTATTTTAATTTATTATTTTATTTAAACTTAAAGAATTATATTATATTCGTGGTGTTATAAGAAATATTAATATTGCTTAGTTCTTATTTAATATTTTTATTCATAGTCTCATCAAAAATTAAAGTCATTAGCGACTTAATAGTGAAATGTAACTGTAGTGTAAACGTGTAGTCTTGAAAAAACTCAGCCCAACCATTCCTGAGACGTTTGGTTAATTGAAACCCGACTACAAAAGAACACCAGTATCCGCGACCTAGTATTTAAATCGCAATAAAAAGTCCAGGTCATGCTGGACCTTTATTCGTATTTGAACCTGAGAACTCTCGATTTCGAATCAGCTGATTAATGACGACGAGTTTACCATTAGACCAAATCGGTGGGTTTTCTTAATTTCTATTTCATCAGTTCAGCCAAATATAATTACTCTTAGTTTTTTCTGAAAATTTAGTGTATATTTGAATTTTACATTTAAAAATCGTTTAACTTATTAAAATTTTAATATTATTATTATTCTAACATGTGAAAAATAAATTTATTGGAATGTTTAATGATTAATCTATTTCTATGTATATAATTTAAATATATTTTTAAATAAAATAATTGATTTTTTTCTTATAAATTTTATTTTTTTATGTACATATTTTGTTTTTATTCGTATTTGCATTCATTTTGTGATCAAGATTTTGTAAAAAAAAGTATGTTTTTATCAAGTAAATTATTGTTTGGACTCATTTTATTTAACTGTATCTCTGCATTATCTTTCTATAACTGTAGTGTTTTTTAGAAGCAGTTAACTATAATTTTTTAAAATAAATTTAAATGTTTTCAGTTTTTGATGACAACTCGTACAAATATAATAATCAAATAAACTACCGTAACTAGATTTATTTAAATTTTTCTCTTGATTTATTGTTAATTTTTATTAACGTACGAGTGGGAAAAGTTATCATAAATTTTAAAGGCTGTTACTCGAGAAGTATAGAATGATGATTGACTTCTATTGCATATCTAGGTCCATATGCAGGTATAACAATAGATTGTCGTAGGTGCATAAATTATTTGTAAAATAATCAACGTACTAATAATAAGTGCTGATAATAAGAAATGAATTTTTTTAAGATAACTAGCTCGTTTACGTAATTTATATTGGTAAAAATTGCAATATTATTATTAATAGATTTAAGCTAGTCGTTAAATATCAAGAATCATTTTCATTCTCCCTATCTTTTTGCATTTAATATCTAAATGTGAGTCGTCTTTTGAATCGAGATTGTAGTGACTTACGCAATCGTACAGTGTCTTTTGTGTAACAATAGTTTTAAAATGTTGATGTTTATGAAATGTAAACGCAAAACGAAGATTTTTTCAAAAACGTGAACAGACTTTTTAATTTTTTTTATTCAGTATGTTATAAAGCTAGCATGTTTACAAATCTCTCGCTCTAAGTCAAGGCAGCGTACCTGGGTTGAACGGTGAACCGCCTGCCGCGCTTGTCATTCTAAATTAGCTACAGTTAACAGATTGTTCCAGCAAATATGAAAACTTTATAATTATTCATATTTATAAAACTAATGCAAAGCAAAATAGTCTAATAATAATTTCCTGAGGTAGATAATTCCCACGTCCAGAACGTACCATGTATGTTCCAAGACCAGGGCGGTAACAGTTGTACATAATTACAATACATATAGATTGCTAACGGGATTCTGAGTATTTCTCTTGGATATCATGTTATTCTTTTGATTTAATTTTCATCTTTAAGTCGCTTTACCGACAAGACTTTTCAACCACCTGCAGATTAGGAACAATGGAAAACGATTTTGGAAATGGACTTACATCACCTTTGTAGTTGGCGATGTGTATTTGTACGGACTCCAGGTAATGCTGGTATCTCAGGAAATGAAAGCGCAGACACAGCTGCCAAAATGACAACGATTTTTGAGAATATGCATATAATTCTTTTTCGAGTGGCAGATGTTAAAATGTTATACGGGTGGCACCTAACAATACTATCAGAAGCACTTGAAGTAACGAATGGAGGAAACTAAATACGAAATTAAATGCAATTAAAACCATTCCATATAAATGGAAGAGCGATGCGAAACTGACTTGCTGAGAATATATATAGCGTTTATCAGACTCAGAATCGGTCACATACGAATAATAAATCCATATTTGTTAACTTGCGAAGAAAGACCAGTTTACAGTATATGTGATAAATACTTAATATTAAGAATCTACAGTATATAAAAACATCAACTAAGAAACAATACTGCTGCTAACTTAGAAAATGGTAAAGAAGAAAAAATAGTTGCTAACCTAGATGCCACCGGATTAATAACGATTTACAAATTTGATATGAGTTATGTTTACTCATACTAAAAAATCCTCTATGTGAAGGTTTTAATGCATTAGTTTTTTGCATTTTTATATTTATGTGCCTGTAATTGTTATGTGTGCGCTTTTCTTTTTTGCTTAATGATATCGCCACATAAGCTTAAAGCTTAAAGCTTGTGTGTGGGATATGGAAATAGAATGTTTTTAGTGTATGAAAAATGCCATGTCTGACCGGGATTCGAACCCGGGACCATCGGATGAAAGGCCAAAACGCTACCACTCGCACCGCGGAGGCCGGTTTTGTGTTAAATATTTCATGTTATGTTTAATTTTTGTGTTTTAATTAAAATATGCAACCTTACATTTTACAATCCTACTTGTGATTTAATTATCTTTTAAACTATTAAAAGTCCATGCTCATAAAACAAAAATAAAAAAACAAAAAATAGTAACAAAGATTTGTAACGCGTTACTTTGAAATATTACAGTATATTGCAATAGATTACTAAATGATTAATAACGGTGTGAATACTATTAAATGAGATTTAAAACGATCCTCTTTTTGTTCATCGTATAATAAAAAGTAATAAAACATGGTATTTAACATAAAATAATGAAATATTTTTCTTATATAGATTGTATGTACAAAGGAGAACACTGTTTTATTCATTCGTCATAAATCCTCCCGTTTCCCTGAATATATAGAAACCTGAAAATAGGCTGTCCTAAATTTATTCCTAAAGGGTATTAGTAGACGTACGCATGATAACTTTGAATAATAACTCCTAAAACAGCTACATTATAAGAAATGTCTTTTGCGTTTTCTGTTTTAACCTTCTCATTATGACAGAGTATGGTAAACTCGGACTGTGTGGTTCCGTAACTCCTGTTGAATAGAAACTAAATTGAGGAACATACACTAACTATGAAATTCTTTTGTAATGTTTTTTAGGATTCCTCTTTCACCATTTATAAGAAGGTAATGCTGGATAAAAATTTTCCGTATTTCCAGGTTACATTCTTAAAGTAGTGGAAAGATTTAACAAAGCATCCTATGAAGGGAAAAATTTTAATAACACATACTCGTTCATAATCACAGTTTACAAATCAGATTTTAAATTTTAATAATCAGTTGGCAGTTTACAAAAGACATACTGATTAGTAAGTAAAAAATGTTCTTGTGCAGCTCGAAACAGCAAGAGAAAACTCTTAAAAAATTACAATTGCTCCGTAAAAAAATATTATTTTTAGCAAGATAATAATAAATATGAGCTACAATTTCTATCCGAAGAGAAATTTTTCTGTATGGTTCTCTTTAAGAATGAATTGTACTCCTAGCACCGGTTACGCAAAAATTGTAAATTGTATGTATTTTGGGTAAAGTTATAAAAAAAATTGTGCACACCTAACATATCACATTGCAAAAGCGTTTGTTTTCTCAAATTATTCAACTCAGTTGATTATAATATTTTTATCGTATTTCATTTCTTTTAGTATATAACGGGTAAGGTATTGAAACGGCCGAGTATAAAGATAGATTTTTCAGGTATTATTCGGGTACAATGCATACTTATTTTTCAGAATTTAGTTACAATAACTGTTTGCCTTTGAACAGCATGCGTTTTTTCTACAGAAACGGCTATAGTTTAACGGCTGCTTAAAATTTATTTTGTCACTTCTTCAGTATCCATGGGCATGTTGATCTGCCTTCAGCTCATCTACTAAAATCTGTGAGCATAATTTTGAAGAAACTGGTTCAGTGTTCAACAATAAGCTGATAAATTGAGGAATGTACACTTAAACTATACACTTGTAAGAATTGCAATTGTATGAAGTCTCATATTTTTGCCCATCGTCATTTAGTTTCAGTCGACTTATAGAATAGCAGAGTTAGAAGAATTTTCATAAGAATTTACACGTGCACATACAAATTAAAGAAATGCAGCTGCAAAATGACACTGAACGAGTTAATCATATTACTTTTTATTGCCATATTTTTAATCTTATAAACGTTAACGGGTTTACAATATTTCGATGAAGAAGTGATGAATCAGTTTTCATTTATGTAGGTATGTAAACAAACAATACTTCTGGTACCGGGCAACAAATAAACCTCAGGAAATTCAATGACTGCACATCACTAAAGTTATTGTATTATGTACAATAGCATCCTCTGGCATAATTGATGCATAGTTCTTCGAAAACACTGATGAGAATGTTGTTGCAATCATGTTAGACTGATTTTTCCGAAAAATTGCAAAACTTTTGCTTCATGAAATGATAGAGAAACGTGAATCAACCCAGACACTATGTTTCAAAGGTATCCATTCAAACAGCTAGGCAATCAAGTAAGATTGTTTTGTAGATCACGTTACCTTCTAACGCAACGATATCCCTTTTCTTGAGAACTTAAAAAGAAATCGTCATGAATTTACGTAATAAAATAGTACATACGTTACGTCGCGTCGTGTAATGGAAAATACTAAAACTCGACTTGAAGAATGTGTGAATTGAAATAGTGACCCCCTTTAGTTTCTAGTGCTCAGGCATAAATTTTGTTTAAGTTAATGGGAATAAATAAGGTGCCAGTTTATAGTGAAAGTTCTTTTTTACAACATAAATAAAAATAAAAAAATTAATGATTTGGCTTGTTTTATTTGCTCACCTATCGTAATGAAAATCATTATAAAAATAACGGAATAGTCAATTAAATATGAAACAGAAAAAAACACTTATGACTGCGTTATTCCCTTTAAATATTACTGCAGCAAAATAAATGAAGATCTCTGAACAAATATGAAATGATGTTAGTTCATGCTGTAATTTGTTTTAAGTAATGTTTTTTTAAATTGACCGGGAAGTATTCAAAAGAACTGATTATTGATTCTGAAAAGAATTGGGGGTCTCATAACAACAATAAACTGCTGAAAAAAATGTAAAAAAATTTAAGAAGTTATAAGTATCAAGAATCATTAACTGACCACTCTTAAAATGCTTTATTTTTCATACAATAATCTATCGCTAGTAAACAATATAATCTTTTGAAGGAATTCGTTAAATGCTAATAGAAATCGTTGATACAGGAGAGAAAGAATTCCTCCCCGGACTTCATTATTCCATCTTATAGCGGAAAAAAAATTTCTGCACCCATTAAAATGTTGAAATTGAACTGAAATTATTTTAGAAAGGACCTACACAAATGGAGGGACTCTAACAAACAAGAAAAGGTTATTTCATAAGACTATCGACACTATTTACACGGTTGTTATATTTACCAAATAATTTTATAAAATACATTCAAGAAGCTCAAATTGAACAAAAAACTTGCAAGTAAAAGGAATTTGGTTCTGATTTGGGAAAAATATTTACAAACTTAAGTACAACACAAACGCCTTTCATTTCAATCATAAGATCAAGCTGTATTTGACCTAGAAGTAATTAAATATTTCCGAAACGGGTAATAGAAAAACTTATTTCATGAATATATGATCTTGCCTCATTAACACAAAGAAAAATTATCAGTCTAAGTAATTTTTAATGAACAATTAGATTTATGAAAATAACTTAGATGAGTTGAATGATCTTCAGAACCTGAGTAATGTTTTGTTGTGACCGTCACCCTTTTTATAACTGATCTTTACAATCTACGACCTAAACTTAAACAGGAAAGATTTCAAACCTGCTAAGAAGTATACCATAACGATTTTAAAAATTGTTAGGGAGTAGAATAAATATAAAACATGTTATTTTAATAAAAAAATTATGCAAGTTAATATATATAAATTAACTGTTTAATGTATTCATTAGCACTTCAAAAAATAAAATAATTCATAAATTAATTACATTAATGTAATTAATTTAAATTATTGTCTGTATTTGCTGTTTTATCAAGTTTTTAGACTCAGAAAGTATGGTTTTTGGACACACGTATTCACATCTCAACTATGAAAATGAGTCATTAACCTTCCCTTATGTGTGTATAAACAAGTTAAAAATTTTAACAGTCCTTTCTCTGTAATATTATGATGAAAAATTTCACTGTATTAAAAAATATTTACTTTTCACAATATTAATAAAAACTTATGAAACAGGTTCAATATAAATATTTTTTAATACCACTTAAAATTTTTACCTACATATTGCAATTTAAAAAAATTCTCCATATAGTTATAAAGACTGCTAGATTCTACCTCTTCATAAAAAGGAACTAATCAATAAATTTGTTTAAACCTTTCTTGATTTTCCTGGAATTATTGAAATATTGATTTTAATTTTAAATATTTATGTTTGATATTTTAAACTGATATTATAACAATTGTTTTTGTGATTTGAATTTTTGTTTTTATACTTCTGATTTAATTTTTCTACTATAATTTTCATTTTAACATTTAATTTTATGTTTCTATGTTTTCTTTATTGTGAAATTATACTTTTATCAGCTGTTGCTATACAATCATTTGAAAAAAAAAACCAACTGAAAATAAAAAATCGCATGTGGACAACACACGACTTTCTTGTACGCCTATTAAAATTACATTACACTTTTCTTTTTTTTTAAATGAAAAGTACATAAAATTTTATTTCATTAAAAAGTCTGAAATTTTTTTTTTGTTAATGAATTATTATTCATCGTAAATTTTTTTTACAATAAGAAATTAATAATTATTAATAAATCAATATATTTAAATTAAAAAAAGGAGATGAAGTCTGATTCGAACCGATGTGCCTTCCCTTAAGATCCAAATAAATACTCATTAATTAAAATTTTATTTGGTTATAACTCTGGAACCAATGAAAATAAGTACCATGATATATCTTGAAAAGCTCTCAATGAGGGATTATTACTGCAGTTAAGAAAAAGTCCAAAATGCAAATCTTTTTAGATTTTGGGCTTTTTTGGACACTTTTGGTTCAGTCGATTACAATCAAAAAGGTAGACGCACAACCAGATGTTACAACAGTCCTAATTCAAAAATTTCAACATCCTACGGCTAATCGTTTTAAACTTATGCGAGATATATACGTACGTATACATCATATATATGTATGTAAGTATGTACATACATATACATCTCGGCTACGTAACGCCGAATCTAGTCAAAATGGATTCAGGATGGCAAGATGGATATTTCCGTTGAAATCTGGAAACCAAAATTTTTCGCGATTACAATACTTCCTTTACTTTGTACAAGGAAATAAAAATTACATTTTTTTATTCGTAATCCTTTGAATTATCCTTTGACAATCTATTAATAATGTAAGTTATAGTTAATGTAATTATTATTTACAATTAGTTTATCCATGAATGATATGTGATTGTAATGCTTTAGGATTTAGAAAATATGTTTATTTAATAAAATATTAAATCAATTTCTCTGAAATTTGTCTGATATTCTTTAGAAATTTGTCTGTAGTTGTGCATTTGAAAATTTGATGAAGATTGGTTGAGTTCTTCTTCAGTTACGCTCAATTTAAGGTCGAAATAATTTGAACGGGGCAAGTTAGAAAATATGTAACTTCATATTATATATTTTCAAATAACGAAAAGTCGGTTCTTCTTACGCAAAACTGCGAAACTGCGAATTTCTTTAAATTTTCCACCGAGAAATAAAACGTTATTTTGAGATTTAAAACTATGACAATGTTACTTTCTCTTAAAGGAATGATTAAACTATTAAAACCGATAGTTAAATTTATTTAGGTCATACACTGTTACCGTAAATTATCATCAAACGACAAATTGCCTCTTCTATTACCAGTGAGAGTTAATGTTGTGATCGATCGTAATGTAACTGTTCATTAAATCACGGTCTGATTTCTATTCATTAAACATAGTATTGATGTATCACCTTCTTTATTTATTGTTTCTATATATCTTTCATTTCATTCAGCGATAATCTATAAACAATAGGTTTTCTTTAATTAAAGTATCGTTTCTTGTTACAACTTGAACTCAATATCTCTGGTTCGTTGTAAGTATTTATTAATTATCGGCAAATACGTGCATTAATACTTATAAAAAAAAAAAATACATATTAAACTGTGATAAAGTTTTATAACCTTAAATTCAATATTTTTACCTACATAGCTTTTTTATTGTTTGTTAATTGTAACGTTAATATTAATTACGTATCAAATAATTATTTGATCAAAGGATATTAATATAATTGAAATTCTTCAATTACGTGTACATTAGTTTTATATTTAACTGTTTATTTACTTTTATAGTTTTAAGTTTCACAAAAAAAACTTAATGGCATCTTACCTACATTCAAAACAGACGTAACTTATCCATTACCTAAAACTAAGGTAAACGTTTTACGCATACGACCAATTAAAAGAGTGATTTTCTACTCCGTACCATAAGCGAATGAAATACACCGTACTGTTGTACGTAAATGGAAAGAGTCTTTTTTAATTATAGTTGTAAAATTCTACTAAAATGCACTTTCTACAAATCACTTTTAATATTAGTTATTCTATATTTGAATAATATTAATTCATAATGATTACTTTAATTTATTTTTTAACTTTATAGATTTAATACATTGCTGCATAATTTTATTTTGATCAATTTAAATTTGCATTTTAAGTGTAAGTATTAGGTAGAACAGTTATAGATTATTAAGAAAGTTATATCTATAGTCTAATTTCGTATAATTAATGATTCATATTATCAATGTCGCTGTCGGACGTATTCAAATAATATGAGAATTACAGGTTGCCATAATTTTTTTATGTTTTAAATTATACTGGTCTTTCTAGATGGCATTTTGAAAACAATTTTTCACCAATTTCCCATTATCCAGTTCATTTGTAAGTTCACTCTTTGTGAAAATATGATAATCGATTATTATTGAGATAATTTAATTGATAACATGAAAAAGAAATCAAATAAAATTTTACTATATAGTACGTTAAAAAAAAAAAAAAAAAAATAGTAAATTGTTGATGTTAATTCATAAGAACTGTTGAAGCATTTACAATAGGTACTCATATAAATAACATATTTTTCAAAAAGAAATTGCAGAAAAAATATATAGAGAAAAACATATTTTTAAAGACCTTCAGACAAATACGTTAAAGAGTAATAAGTTTGTTTTTCTCCATTTGTTTATCAAAATAATGTTGGTGTTATGTGAATAAATATTGAAACTCAGATATCGTTAGAAATGGCCTTAGTAATTGTTGAACAAGCATCGTCGAAAAACAATATTTGAAACCGTTATAATTTAAAAAAAAAAAGATTAAAGTTTTGTAAGTACTTGTGAGAATGGCTCCTTGTTTTAATTTTTTGCCCATAATTTAACATAATTTTAGACTAGATTTTTTTTTACTTTTCAGCGCATTGTAAATAAAAGCAGATTTCTTAAAACAAAAATATTATATGTATTTATTATTTTTAAATTTCCGTTAGAGAAAAACGATGTATTGATTGGATTTTTAAGATGTTCAGATTGTTAAGGCTATATCAGAATTTTAACTGAATTTTGAATCGCATATTCTAAACTGTACTTATCCGTTCGTCGTTTCATTCAAGGATGTAATCACGATTAGTTCATTCAAGGGTATCCGTAAGTCTGGGCTGATGTTATAAAATACATTCGTTTAATCGTTGGTTTTTTCGTGCTACTAGCGAGAAAACCGTAACCTTAACCTTGCGGTACACTAAGTCTTGGCAAAGAAGTGTGTATCTTCTACCAGAAACTCTATCAATATTTTATTTTTCGTTAAGAAGCATAGAGTCAATATTAGTAGTGGTTTTCTGACTCTTCTGACAAACATACACATATAAATGTTTAATCGAAATCAACCCATAAAATCTCCCTACGTTTATGAAATGGACAGCTATGGATCAAGTGCTGGTCAAGCGTGCTAGTAAATTATATACATTTAACCTTAGTGTAATTACAAATTTCTCGGTTGGTTGTATACTTTTCATAACTTTACTTTAAAATAATAAAACCTTCTACCGAAACTTACGATGTAAGAGTGCCAAATATGAAATAAGCTGCTAACTAAGCGACTCAATGAGAAGATCCTATTATTTACCCGCTAACTCAACTCATCACGGTCCTATTATTAAACGAAATTACTTTTCATTAACCTTATCTAATTTTTATATTTTTGGAATGTTTACAAAACGTTAATATGCCGTGCAAGTAGCTTTTACCTTTGATTCTTTTCTCCAACCAGCTTTCTAGCTACCGCCGGGTCTGGATGTGTGTGTGTATAGGCAAATTTAATTACCGGCTTGGGAGGCCTGATGTAACAGCAGTCTAAGTGTAAATGTACCGGTAAATATGTAGTTTGGAACAGACTCGGGTCAACCACTCCTGAGACGTATGATTAATTGAATTCCAACCACCATCACTGTTATCCACAGTCATTCAAATTCATATAAAACGCAACTGCCTTTACAAGGGCTCAAATCTTAGAACTCTCAACTTAGTCGGCTGATTTTGCGATGACGATAGACGTTTACCACGAGCTTTTACTTTGTACCTATTTAAAGCAGGCTATCTACATTGTTATGCAATCTTTTATTATGAATTTATTTTCTATTCTTGTGTTGGTTGATTTAGGCACGGTGATTGTAATTTAAAATTTTATAAGTTTGAAGTAAAAGTTACGCTATTTTTTTTGAAGTCTTAATCTTTTCTCATATTCGTAGTTCATTAAACTTATTGAATGTAAACTTGTTATGACTATTATCTACGCGTAGGTTAGCTGTGATAGTATTTATATCTTAACCGTAGGTTGTTTTCAAAGTGGAATTTAAAAATATTGTGGCTAAAGTAAGATTATCTCTAGTTATAAAATGTAAAACGTAATATATATAGTAAAAAAATTTAGTACTGTTAAAACTAAACTTACGCAAATAGTTGTCCAAATGGTGATAATGGATAATCCAAATAAATTTATATTTTAGTATAAGTTATTAATATTAAATTATTACAAAGCTCATTTATCGATAATTTATAAAAAAAAAAAAAAAAATCATTAAAATATTACATATTTTGATGATGCTTAAATTTTGTTGGTGATACTAAGTAAAATATTGATGAGATGTTACAACGTAAACAATATTTACTTAAATATTGCAGCTAAGCTTTTTAATGGTAGAATCCTTATTTCTTTAACATTTCTTATTATTTAAATTGAATATTTAAGGTATTATTAACTACGATTGAGCTTTGATCAAGTTATATGTTTTGTTTTGAAAATGAAATTTTACAACATTATATATTTTATTTATTTTTCTACGTCACATAAAATAATCTAATTCATAAAATTTCCAATATTCAGAATGTTATATAAATTAATTTTATAAATATCTGCACGAGAAACTTAGTAAATAAATACGCATTCTAACCTGTATCGTTATAAAAATAAATAATTCTTATCAAATTTAGTAAATCTCAATATTTTACTCACTTGTTCATTACTAAAACCTATAGTTGACGCTGAAAGTAGTAAAATAAACAAAATCATCTCTATCACTCACTTGCGGGGTTGATATAGCACCTTCAATTCCGTTGACTAGGTCTTGCTGATTAAAGATAGCTATTTATACTAGGTCGTATAAGTCGGCTGGGTCACTGGGGCACTAAGTTTCACTTGCAACCGAAATAATCGCGCGAATGAAGAGGTGGAGGTGCGAGCCTCAGCTTCTGTTGGTAGATGCCGTGTAACGGTAAAATTGCTAATGGCCAGTCCGCCTCTGCAGCACTTCTTCCTTGTTGGTTATTCTCGTTTCTTCTGACCGAGAGTAACCTTTTCATCAGTTTATAACTTCACTTAGCGCTATCGTTATACCTATGTAGCTAAACGTTATAAACATTCATCATATAGAGAAGGATGTGTTCGGAGATGTTTTGTTTATCACAGGTCGCTAGGTATCTGATTCACATACCCGATTCAGAGTAAAAATAAAATATAAAATTTTCTAGCATAACGAAATATTTTTCTTTAGAACGACTTAATCCTTTTAATGTCAAGGAGGAAATCAGTGAAAAAAGAAAATTTTCTAACTAAGGGTGTTTGTTTTAAACGTGCAGATAAGTAATTTTTATTTAATTTTTTAATAAAAATATTAGCTATATACATCATTAATATACATGTATCTACACTAGCTAACTGCATTAGCTTAATAAAGACATAAAACTGAAATTACCGAATTTTGCTAATATCACATTTGCAGTATATTTAAAATTATGAACAATCATAAACAGCAATAAAAATATATATTAAAAAAAAAATAATAGATTTTCAATTTAATTAAGAATTCGATTATTCTTTTGCACTTATCTACTCATGAAGAGTTTTACGAGCAGAAGACCTTCTCAGTATTTTTTTTGTATCCCTAGGTAATGTTCTGTCGGGGGTCATTTCTTGAAAGCTTCACATTTTGTTGTTCTACTTAAAATATTTAATTATAAGTAATAATTTAAAATTCAAAAGCTGAAACTGGATTACTTTTTTTTTGTATAAGTGGTAAATCTATGTTACTGAGGCGATTTAATTGATCATCTTTTACAGCAGTGAAGTTATTTTTACCTAGTGAACTAGTATTTGCGAAAGTTTGATTCTATCACCTTTCAGGAAAACGTTTCATCGATGAAAAACATACTTGAAGTAAATATGTTGTCAAAAAACTGTACCTAAATAATAGAAAGTCGCATAAAAAAAATTACTTTATCTTGACTCAAATTGTTGATCCTGTATCGTAACAGCAACAATAATTTTCGCAGAATCGATTTCTCTTTTTACTCATAAAGTGATTCTATCAAGATATGAACTTGACATACAACATCTTTTGAGTTCATTTCCCTATTTTATTATAAAAAATTCCCATAACCTGTTTATTGGCTAATAGATTGTGTTCATTAAACTTCCTATTTTGAATTCGCATCCTACCCTGTCAATCTCTTTTAACGATATTGTTTTTATCTCGATCCTTATATCTATCTAAGGATAATTTAGTCTTAAAATAATTCTAATTAATAAAGTCTAAATTATTTTTTATTTTATTGGAATATTTTACTGATTTATATTTTTGTTAATATTAAATCAAACATCATGCCGTTTAATTCATGGAGTTAACAATTCTGCTTTATCACGCTTTGTAATCATGTTTCTGAGTTACGAATTCATGTAATTTATAGAAATTTCTTTCGCTGACCTCTAAAATTGTTAATTTTTCTAAGAATAATCTCTCCAACATTTATTATTGTATAACTATTTTGAAGTGCTTAAAGTTAATAATGGGAGTTAGAATAACCATGTTGATTTGCTATATATGTTGGGCGACCGATTATTTTTTTTTTCAATTAGTTTTCTTTTATTTCTAACACGTTTAGTTGTGATCAACTCCTTATGAAGACCTGGATCTTCAAATAATATCAAATGGATTTATAAACAATTTTTACCATTGAATAAAAGGTAATTATTTTTAAAAAATCACTACGAAATTCAAATCTTACTTAATACAACCACTCTGGAAGGTTAATAAATACAAAAAATAGGGTTTTCCTTACCTTAAGAATTAAATGTAACATCATAATTCAAAACTTCATCATAGTATAAAAATCAAATATTTTCAGCAAAGGTTTCTGAGAAATATTTCGTAATGTAAAAAGAAAAATTTAGTCTATATTTTAAATTATGAGTAATCTTTATAATTCCTATGTTTTTTTGTTCTTACTCTGAAGTGGGATTTGCATCTCTTCTTCCGTACATATTCTTGAAGTTCATTTTTACTCTGACCTTTGTAATATGACATTAGTTTCTTTGGAATCGTCTTATATTCCATTAAATAATTGAATAACCTACACATATTCATTCTATCCAATTGTAAGAGCAATAGCATATTAATGCGTTATAGTACTAATGTTTGTTCTAAAAATAATATTCAACTCTGAATAAGAATAATTTATACTAATTCCACTATTTTGGCTGGTTAGATATCTTTCATTTTATTTTATATTCTAAAATTGCAGGGTGATTAATTATGAAATTAATTTCGCTAACGAAACGTTGCAAGCACGAAGATTTCCTTCCTGATCGTACTGTGTTTGGTGATGAACCCACACCTCAATTTAAGGGAGAAATTAACATACATAATATCCGTAACTGAGGATCAAAAAAATCCCCATGAACTCTTACAGTGCGAAGGGACTCCTCAAAATTAAATGTTTCCTGAGCGATATACCGACGGCGAGTATAAGGACCGTTCTTTTCGTTGATGCAATCATAACAGGAGTTGCTTATTTGGATATGCTGGGTACATGGCTCTTTCTTCAACTGCAAAGTGGACCAGAAAATTTTATTTGGTGCCCCTCCTCACTGACATAACTCTGTACGGGATTGGTTAAATGACATTTTCCCCATCCGTTGGCCCGACCCATGTTTTTTGCAGACTCTGTCTTAATAATACTAATTAGTTTTTAAAGTTACTAATTTAGTTAAATAGTATCAATTGTTTGAGTGATAATACTACTGCCGTAATGTAGTGGAAAATAGTGGAAACTAGCATGAAATTATTTTGTGATTCTAAGCATGACTCACCGCAAAATTTTTTATTATAACTCGCGTGTCTGAAACCTAACTTGAACCAATATATTATTTCTTTACAATGAAATCTTTATAAAAGTTTAGCTAATAAATAATTGTTTCCTAACAATAGTGGTTCTTAAGCTATCGTGGAGGGAAAAATTAAATACGGTCGCCCTTTTGAACTTTTTCAACATAAAATTTCATTCTTATTATATAAATAACATTAGTTTCAGAAGAACCAAAAAATTTCTTTAAATAACCTGATCCGTTCTGAAGATATAAATTTGTTTTAAAAAATTCAATATAGAATTTTATTTATACATTTCTATTTATAAACCGACTGATAAAAAAATTACTTTCAGGAAAATTTACGTTTATAAGAAGCTTTTTCTTTTATGATGTTAAGAACTCACTGCTGAAATATTTTTTTTTGTTGAAAAATTGCTGCTGTTTTTGAAAAATTGTTGAAACTGCTGAAATATTGGATGACCTTTTAATTACACAAATATATATTTCTAAACAAACGCGCGCGCTCACACACATACCCAAACACACACAAATGTATACATATATATATTCAATTTAATTTACGAGAACTTATTAATTTAGATTCACTTTTTACAAACTTTTGAAGAAAAGAAACGTATTAAGTTTCTGTTGCACGGTGGGATTATTGGGTGAAATTGAATTTTCTTTGTTTTGGAATATGAGGAGTACAAAAATATCATTCAGTTAAAATGAACTACCGTTATAAATTTATAATTGTTTTCTCTACTATGTCGTATAAGTAAATATATGTATACTGCATAATATATATATGCAGCATAAGGAAATATGTTGTATTTCATGTATTAATACGACATATTTCCTTATACTGCATATATAGTATATAAACATATGTACAAAATTTGTTGCTCCAAAATCTCCAAAACTACTGGGTTGATTTGATCAAAATTTAAATATGCTATAGTAGTATATCTGAAGTTTTACAGGTGAAAATTTGAAGAATATTGATTGAATTGTTCTTGAGTTACTCTCAATTTAAGATCGACAGCAGTCAACATAACCTCAATTTGGGTTTATGTTGACCGTATAGTAGTGTATTTTTCATACGCGCTTTTGCTGTGAGTCATGGTGGTGAGTGAGTTTGAAACTAGATGCTAGAGTGTGTTCTAGTTAGTCGGATCTACTAGTTAATAGAACGTATGAAGTACATGGTACTCTGAAAATCAGTGCATTTCTGACTGCAAAGCAGGGAGGTAGTTGGAAATAAAGTCGGTCTTCTTGCGCAGAACTGCGCAAGAGATATTTCTTTTCATAATCAGTTAATCTTTTAAATTAAAGAAAAAAAATGTTAATAATTAGTATTAGTACTAATTAATAAAAATAATAATTAAAAAGATAATGTAAAAATAATTTTAAATGTAAACTAATAATTTCCATTATAATATCTCCAATTTAATTGTGATGTTTTATTAAATACCATAATTTAGTTTTTCTCAACCTTTGGGGCGCTTCCGCTAAGGGGCCCTGATAACACTAAATAGGGGGCGCGAGCATATCGAAAAGAAAATATTATTAAAAAACGTATAAATATAATAATTATATATTATTATAATAATAAATATTATATTATTATTATAATTTACTGAAAGGAAAGCAAAATAAAATACACTCTGGTATATCAAATAATTACACACTCAGACTTAGGGATAATATTTGTTTTATTAAATAAATGTATTGCAAAGCTGTAACGGACCAGCTAGTGCGTATGCGCCGCTTTGAATCCGAGGCTGTGATTGGTCACTAGGGAGTGGCAATTTTTGCGCGCACGATTGTATCGGCGTTTCAAAAAATGATGCTCGAGCACCCATAATGAACGGCTTAGGCCGTGTTCATTACTCGCGCGCCTAACCTCGTATTGTAAACATTCGTCGTTCCGTGGATGCACGTACGCGTACGTCTGTGCGTACATCGTCTCCTGGTTTACAAGTCTCGACGCGAGCGAGGAAACTCGGTGATGACTCACTGTGCAACGTCAAGACAACTAGAATTGTCGTACGTCCCTAATTTATTTTTACATGTATTTACATGTATTCTTTTAACGTTACGAAATATTTAATCTTTAAAAAAATAATTGGGTTGGCAACTCTGTGTGATATATTTTTCTTAAAGAATTTCTTTATTTTAACTTGGTTGTAACCAAATGGCTGCGCACTTGCGTAGTAGGTTTTACAGTTATTTACATACAAACACACACACACATCCACACCCACACACTTATATATATATATATATATGTGTGTGTGTGTGTGTGTGTGTGCGTATAAAATGAAGAAAGAATTTGTTTGTAAAAAAAAGGTAGAATTAATATTCCATATTTTTTATTTTAAATGAAGAAAGAATTGTGACGTTACAAGATGGCATTAGGTACTAAAAGTAATTTCTCGCGCGCGAATTATGTAGAACAAATTTCCCTCAACATATCAGGGAGCTGCTGCAACCGATTGTTTTAAGGCGTCAGTCAGCCGCATCTCGTAGTCAACCGGTTCGAAACCGAGCCACACCATTTAAAAAAAATTACTTTTTTCGCTTTAAATATTATTTATTTAATTCTATCGCTCATCTGTGACGTCACACGTCATAGCATAAGAACACAACAGTTGATGTGCAACCAACCTTTGAAATAAATAATTAATAGTTAAACGCAGCCTTGTGTGATTTCAAATCCCTGCTCTAACAGTACGAGGGAAGAGCAAATCTTCCACAGGGAAAAACGGAAATTTCAAGAAGGCAGAAAAAAGTTCGGTTAGGTTAGGTTAAGGGGAACAGGAAGTGACGTCATCAAGGTGGGTGATCCATGATGGCGGACCGGAAGTTAATGCAGTAGCCCTATTTCCTACTACTGCCGGGAAGTCTATAAAAATTTCTTCTTCGGCAGTTGAGAGTCCTTCGGGAGTATTTTGAAATGGATCCCTAACCCACTCGTAAATTGCTACCAAGTCGTCGTCAGCAAGAAAATACTTCTTAAAATTCTTTGCCGGCATGACTAAATGATTTTCAATGGTTATAAAAACAATTTTCACGTGTTGTTCTTCAGCCTTGTAAGTTTTACTACATTCATCCACATTTGTGAACATTTCTAGTTTTTTTGCTTTAAACTACTGCTGTAATGCATCCATATAATGTAATGCACCAATGTCTTTACAAAGAGTAGAAAAGATTAATTAGTTTAGGGGTCTCATTTTTATATAATTTACAACGGTTACAACCGTCGTTAGCAGAATATTCGGGTCAGGACTCATTTCTTTGGAAGCCAGAGCTTCTCTGTGAATCATGTAATGTGTCCAGATATACTGCTATTTTGTTTCACAAGTGCTTGTTTATTTTGGAAATTCCAGACATTGAACGAGCACCGTCGGTGCATATTCCGACGCAATCTTTCCACTCTATGTTTGCCTGTTTATAAAATTATTTAAGATAGCAAATAATACGAGTGCTGTTGTTTTCAGTTCTATTGGTTTTCAGAAAAGTAGTTCTTCTCCTGCTGACATACCATTACAAAATCGAACATAGGCAATGAAATGAGCATCGTTATTGTTATCTGTTGCATCATCAAGCTGAACTGAAAACAATTTGTCCCGCAACTTACCGAAAAGCTGATGCTGTTCATCTTCAGCTATATTACCAATTCAACGGGTAACAGTATCATTTGTTAGAGGTAGAAAAGCAATTATTTAAGGTATGAACAGCCAAAATTATCTTCAAACATAGTTTCTACAATCTCAATTGCAGCTGGCAAAATAAGCACTTCACCAGTGGTGTGAGGCTTTTTACATCTGGCTATTTTATATAAAACTTTGTAAGAGGCAAGTAAAGTTTCTTCATTCACAGACAAA
Organism: Lycorma delicatula; assembly: GCF_047948215.1. Taxonomy (NCBI): domain Eukaryota; kingdom Metazoa; phylum Arthropoda; class Insecta; order Hemiptera; family Fulgoridae; genus Lycorma; species Lycorma delicatula. Next base: position 31,063,666 of record NC_134455.1, read on the forward strand.
TTTTTTTAAAAAAATGTTTATTTTCATATGATTTTAATTTTAATTCGAAGAATTCTCGGAGCTTATTAAAGTATTCACTATGTAGCGTTTCCAAATGTCGTTTAAGTTTATTAGGTTTCATACTGTCTGCTGCCAGAATTTTTGATTAAGTGACATACAAGGGCCAAGGGCCTTTCTCTTCATTTACTTCAACACTGATAAATTCAAAATTTAAGTATTCTTGAGAATAATTTCTTGATTTTATTTTCGAAACCACGCTCGTCTGTGTACTTGATGCTTCAGTGTCGTGTCTAATGCTTGCTTATGCCTACTTAAAAATTTATCAATGATGCTGTATAAATCTACTGTCGTGAATATTTAATTCCTTGAATTGCAATTAACACACAAATTACAACATACTCATTCACGATTGATTCGATAGCAAGAGAAGAATCGACTCGACTGAGACTAGCTAGAATTGAAAGTTGCAGCATTTATAAATTGCTCAGACGGTCGCGTAGACGTTCCAGAATGTTCGAGACAAATAGGAACCTCTCACTAAGCTGTGAGAATGTCCGATATGGTGAACTTAAAACGGTGTGCAATAGAGAGGCATAGATTCTGGTTTGTCAACGCAGCAGATCGGTATTGCCAAATATTAATAAATTTACTTATTCTTGGTAATTTGTAAGGTTTGTAATTAAGGTCATAATGTAGCTTTAACGTCAAAATACTCAAAATACGTTATTATTGCATAAACTTTTATTTATGAGAGGGGATGCGATGAAAATTATGATTGAAGATTGGGTCACAAATACTGAAAGTTTGAGAAACGCTGTTATAATTCTTTTAATATTTTTATAAGATTATAAAAGATTTTACAATTCATATAAGTGTGAATAAATTTTACGGTAATTCAAAAACTGTTTGTTTACTTGATTCTGTATTTTATTATATTACGTGTATTTCAATTTGCATTAGATTATTTGTTTTTCCACCGCTTTCTAATTCTTCCGATTCTGGTCTAACGAGATTGAGCCACTCTTCCTTATAAAAAATGGAAGAAACTATTACAATAAGTTATCACTCTCTGTCTTTTCGGTTGCTATACAAGTTCTTTAACACTAGAGACGAGTACATTTATGAGTACTGTAACGGTTGAAATTTTGTTGTAGGAATGTTAGATCTGGCATTTTAATTCTGTCTTTATAGTTGTTTACAAGATGGTACTCTAAAGATGTTTAGAAATGTCAACACCTTGGACACGATGATGATCGTTTAGATCTCAAATTAACTAAAAGACCAACAAAATGATGTGATGATCATCATAATTTTCCCTCTAATTATTCACTTTTTATTTACCTTGCAGTTTTAAATTTCACATAGAATTCAGCGTAAAAGTTAAGCCAGAATTCGTGACGTTTATATATGAATAAAATGAACTACAGACTTCACAAAAAAATGCAATGAATCTCCAGTGTTATACCTTCAAAAAACATTAATGATGCTTATTTAACTTACTGGAGGTATTGATGTATTCTGGTGGATAGTAATTTATTTATATAAGTGCTTATGGGAATAATCAGGATTTATACAAAGTAATTAATCCTGAATTAGACTAGTTAAAAAATACTCCGTATTTAAACATGCAAATAAATTTGCTAATTCTACACCTCGAATTTGTAACATAACGTCGCATCGCGACTCCTGTACGCCTAGTATCAGCAGATCCTGTTAAGAACTACTTGCGAAAACCCGACAACAATTTTTCTAAACTGTCTGTGCCTACGCGGAAAGTTTTCACCTGGTAACTTAGTGTAAAGCAAATAGTCATGTCTAACTTATGGCGAATGCTAAATGAAAATGAACGGTTAACTTTTAATAGTTAAAAATGTAATAAAATCACAAGTTTATAATTTATACGCTAAAATGAACGAGTTTATATTTTCTAACATTTAATTATGTTTGTAAATTATACGTAAAATATTATACTCCAGATTGTTTTTCCATAAAAATGAAGCTTGCTTACTTGATAATGATATATGAGTGCTATTACTAGCAGCACATGATGCATTTTTAAAGTGATGGACGATGCATAAACAAAATATAACGCTTACAGAGCATGTGAGTACATTATATAGTGACATTTTTGAAAAAAATAAAAATCACTAATTTAGTCTAAATTGGTTTAGTCGTTTTTAGAACTAGTTAATTTATCTGACGTCCCATAAGAGTTAATTATACACTATTTTCATTCGGTTTAGGTAGTCGCTTTATTCTCAAAAACATTTCAGAGGTAAACAATTAACAAATCATCCCGTTTGGAAAATATTAATAGAGAACGTATCATGGGTTAAGTAAGGTTCATATTTCTTTACAAATTTTTGTAATTTATCTTACTGTAATTAGGAGGTAATCATTCATCACCTCAAGATATAATATTGTTACATCTTGATGTAAACTCTTTACAAAATTTATCTATAAAAATCTGTTAAAGAAATGTTGGGCATGGCTGTACTATGGTGAATTTTGAAAGAGGTTCTACGACTACAAAATTATTTCTAATAAATGATCCATATATGTGTATTTGGTTTCATAACCACTGAACTTAAACGCATTCCAAACGGCATCACCATTTCTAAGAATAAGAGTATCTCATACAGGCTTATTAGGAAATGAGAAATTAATAGGTTTCCTATGTATTTTTACATACACTAAGCTGAAATAGATACTGTGATACGAGGGTAAGTCAATTATTAACCGCAATTTAGTTATATTTTTGTTTATGTTTGTAGTACTGTCGTTTTTCGTAGATGACGCATGCGTGGTTTAATTGTTGTTATGACTGTGCAGGTTTGCTGCTAGGTTAGTTCCATTATCGCTGCCCTGCCGTTAACCATGGTTGCACCGCTTTCTGTTTGCACCAAAGAAGAGCAACGTTCAGTGATCCGTTTTTTGTGTCGGAAGGTGTATCAGGGGCAAAAATTCATCGAAGACTTTCGGTACAGTAAGGGAACAGTGTAATTCGTACTTCGTTGCCCCAACGAAGTGTCCACGAATGGATTGAAAAATTCAAAAATGGTCGCACAAGTGTTACGCACGATGAAAGAGCCGGACGACCGTTTACCGCCACAAATGAGGAAAACATTGATCGTGCACGTGACATGGTTTTCTTAGACAGACGAGTAACTATTGATGAAGTGGTACATAGTCTGCAAATTGGTCACGGTTCTTCCTACGAAATCATCCACAACAGACTTGGGTTTCATAAAGTCTATGCAAGATGGGTCCCAAAACAACTCGCACAGTTGCATAAACAAACGCGCTTGGACATCTTCCAAAAACATTTGGATAGCTATGGTAACGAAAGGGACATCTTCTTAGACAGAATCATCACTGGTGACGAAACATGGATACATCATTACGAGCCGCAGAGTATAGAATGGAAACATCCAAATTCGCCCTGCAAAAAAAAGTTCAAGACCCAACTATCCGCAGGAAAACTGATGCTTACGGATTTTTGGGACTCACAAGGCCCAGTACTGGAACTTTATAAGAAAAGGGGCACGACAATAAATAGTGCGCGTTACAGTGAGATGATTATTGCCAAGCTGAAGCCTGCAATTCGAAGCAAACGCCGAGGACTGCTGTCGAAAGGTATTGTGTTGTTGCACGACAATGCCCATCCTCATACTGCTGCCCACACTGCTGAAACGCTCCAGAAAATCAATTTTGAAGTACTGGCTCATCGTCCGTATAGTCCTAATCTTGCTAAGTTCGAAAGAGCTGACAGGTAGGTGGTGGCCAGGAGTAAAAGTGGCCGAAATTTCTGCAAAAAATTTCATCGCGGATGTCAGCAAATTAAACCACTTGTTTCTTAACATTTATTAATGCATGGGTAAAAATGGCTGACAGCTTGGCTGATATGTAAGGCAGTAAAACGGGGTTATATTGCGACGCACCCATCTACGCATTATGCGCGCAGAGCACAAAGATACGCGTTGTATGTCGCAAAAAAACTTACTTATGCTTTATATGTTCATTAATGTTTAACAATTAAATTTTGCAAATAATTTGTATCTTAAACAATAGTTTACTATTGTTATACTCGTATAACAATAGTAAACAATAGTATTGTATACTATTTATACTCGTTTTACGAGAGATTACTCACCGTGCAAGGAAATGTTATATATGGTTTACTATTTATATGTGAAAACAGTACATAAAGAGCTATTTAGTTAGAAACAATCCATGAACTTAAATAAATTAAATTAACAAACAAACAAATCTTTGATTTCTTTATATTTAAATAATTTTTTTTATCCAATAAGAGAATTTCGGTTTATACAATTTCGATATTTTCGTTTGTTATATAACAGGATATATGGTACCGTTAGTTATACAGGTATATGTTTTCGAAGATTCACAAGCATTATTTGGAAGTGAATTGGAAAAGATACTTTGTAATCTTCTTTTGGTTCCCAACAAAAAGTTTGCTATTTATCACTGACCAATCTTTCTCCTAAGAAAATCACTACTTTATGCCACACTGGTATAACATTAAAAGCTAAAGAATGTGGGCAAATTTTAATACAATCAGCATATGATTTGGCTATTGGTAAAGTGGTTTTACAGTTTCAAGAACGACCCCTTTTTGATCGTATTTTTATTCAAACAAGCGAATTTAATTTGTTTATGGCTTTAAAGAAGGCCCACAAATACATTAATGGCTGCGGCCTTTCGACTCAATGATTTCGTCGGATTTTCAGCTAGTGGCTCGTTAAATGCACTTCTTTCCGGTAAACATTATAACAGATGCAACCGTTTATATCCTGTAATATTTGCAACCCTAGAAATGCTGCATTTTGAACAATTTTTAATAGATAATAAACTTCTCATTAGTAATGATGAACGGAAAATAATTCACAAAGTGCAAAGTGAAAAATTATCACAAGAAATATTTGAAAATACAGAATTAACAGACCTTTGTTTAAAATATTCAGCCTACATATGCGATACTTCAGATTACAACAGAGCAAGACTGTAAAGTTTTATATGATTTTGATGGAATTGACACAAAACTATTTATTTTCTCGACGCATTCACACAAGTGATTTTGATACTTAAAAATTTATAATACTAAACTAATTTAAATTTATAATACTAACTAATTTGTCCTTTATATTCAATCAGCAAAACTGGGCTCGATGGCTTGCACGATATCACGAATGGAAATTTTTCATCCACAACTCTTTAGGGAATTTGAGGAAGAGATGTTGGGCATTAAGAAAACGAGCAATCTATTTTCAAGACATTCTAACTTGACCTTAGAGCCAACAGTAAATGCAGATTTTGCGAGACATTTAACTGGTATTACCCAATTTACCAACTCAATTTCAGCTCGAAAGCGATGGAGTAGCAAGTATCGGTATTCGTATCACAATAATTTCCCTCGTGTACGATGTAGCTGGTCTAAATAAACATCAAGACACAACAGCAGATTTATAAAAAAATAGAATAATTAAGCCAAAGAAACGAATAGAAGCTTTGAAAAATACTAAAATCAGAACATAACCCCTTTTAACTTAATGAACTGGATCATAATAAATCGTACAATACAGCCATTGGTAAAGCCACATTATATGCCGTGGCTAATTTCATTTTGAACACTGAAAATAGAGAAGAAAATTTCAGGGAATCATTTATTAATAAGTGTGCTAAATCCGGGAATCGTTTTGAAGAATCAATTAAGCAAAACAAAATACTTAATTTTGCATCAAAAAACGCCAAAAAAAAAGGTTTTGTAAGTAATAAAGTACAAAAAGTTTGGCTGCAAAGAGATCTTTTCGGGCGTTTACTTGCTATCTCAATGACAGACAATCCAGACATCGCAAAAATTCTAGCTTATCCCATAACACCTGTACTCATGTGTCATATTGACGGAGCCATTTGCACTACCTCAAACTCTAAATTAATTGAATGCTTATCAATAAAAGGTACTGTATAGAAAAAGCACCTTCGCAAAGTGATATAGAAATAATTGATGGAGATTTATCTTTAAAATTGCATCAGAGTCTTGCTTCAATCATTCGGTGGTATAGCTAAATTAATTATACAAAAGATAATAAATACGCGAGCAACAGAAATTCATTTAATTTTTGATCAATATTTTCAATATTCTACTAAAAATTATGAAAGATCAATGAGAGGAAATAACAAGGCTGATAGTTCGAAATAAAAAAAATATTTCTAAGCTTTCTGAATGTCATATTTTTTTGGTTGAAGCAAATGGAAATATTAAAACGTCGATTGACTCCTTTCTTAGGTGCCCCGCTTACAAAGAATTTGACAGAAAAATAGTCTACCATATGTGTAAAATTGAGAGACAGCAATATAATACTAAAACGCTCTGATACAGATATGTTAATCATTATGTTAAGCAATATTTATATTCTTAAAAGTAATTAAAAAATTTGGTTGGAATATGGAGTTACAGGAAAAACGAAATTTATTGATATTTGTAAAATATACAAAATTTTGGCGATCAATCTGTAAAGCGTTAGCTTTACAATCTGTAAAGCTAACGCTGGAATGTGAAGATTAAAAGTCAAGATGGTGTTCACGAAAAATGCTGTTCTCCAGTATTAACCATTAATCGTTGTAGTAACAATTTTGAGCAGACGTAAAAAAGTGATCGGTTTATAACGATTAGATTTGATTGAATTGTTTACTAGAGTTTAGATTATTAAGATTTTTAAAGTTTTCATTGTATGGGAATAGCTGTTTCTATAGAAAATCTTTATTTCAAATACGAGGCCTTTACGAAGAATTACTTTAAGGAATCAGAAGTAATTAGTTCGTAAGTCGGTGATTTTTTAAAATTATTTTTCTAAAGAAGTCTGCTTTTTGAACTGATGGATTTTAAAAAGAGAATTACTCTTTTTTACTCCGAGAATTACTTGTTTCTCTTGCATATTCTTCTTGAACTGAGTTGGATATATTGTTTGATTTAAATGTAGAAGAAAGGTGAAGTTCAAACAGGTGTGGGTTTTCAAGATTGGATTTTGTCCAGATATTATCAGGAGACGAATTTGTAGTAAAGGGTCGTTTTGATGAAATAGTTGTCTGGTTGAAAACCATAACGATCTATCTTCTATTAAGGGAAAAAACGGTTTGAAACTTAGTTACTTTATTATTAATTGTGAGAGGTTTTAAGAAATTATTACGTTATCTATAGAAAGGGGTGTCTGCCAACTGTAAATTAACCTCCTTTTCTTGGTAATTATTTCATCTTTATGTATTGAGGAAACTGATCTATTAAATATTTATGTAAATTATGACTAGACTGCTCAGAACTGTTGCTTCTAGTATCAGTTACAAAGGTTTCGACTGAATTTCCGGTATTTAATGTTGTAAGTAAAGGTTTATGAAGATCTAACTAGTTTACAAGTTTCGTTAAAATTTTACCAGTTCGTAACTCCAGAAGCGAGATAGGTTCTTCTTTGGAATACATCAGAGATTACGTAAAGTATAAGTAAGATTAATTTGAAGATAGTGCATCAGCTATACAGTGAAATAAAACATTTCAGTGAAATAAATCAGCTTGTACAGTGAAATAAAACTGGTGAGATTTCGTTTCGAAAAAGTCGTGTAAGAGAATAAGGCCATTACTTGAAGAACATAGTGGAGATGAATTGCAGGTTTTTCTCTCGATGTTTTTTAACATAAAACATTTATTACAATTACCTATTTATATTATTTATTTCTGTAATGAGAATACACACATATTTGTTTTAAATTTATATAATCCCTTATATTTTACACTATCAATTTAAACGATAAATGCTTTTTTAAATGTTGCAGTATTTTATATTTTTAAAGAAAAATATAATTTATGTAAGATACTCATTTTTATCATAATTAATCTTTATATGTTACATTTTAATACTCTTTAAATATTTTATACTTTTAAATAAAAATATAATTTGTATAAAACACTTATTTTTAACCTTTTATTGAAATTTTAACATTATTAGCTGTTATATCGAACTACACTAAGTCACCTATTTATTTCCTAGAATATTTTTGGCTTGATACAGACAACTCAATTCTTGAACTTTTATAATTATTGAGAAGTAGCGATCGGTATTTTATAACTTTATTTAGTGACATTGAATTTTTTTTACTTTGAAAACCGATGCTGCAGAACGCTGTTTGAACAGTCGAATGAAATGGAAGTAACGGAGACGGGGTGAAGTGTTGATCCTGATAATAAATAGGTCGTAGGGTGGCACTGTCTGCACGTGTCACCTCGCGCAATACCTTCTCTAGGTCAATGTTAACGCCTCCGCCCATCCATCCCTTTTTATAAACCTTCTACCCATAACCTTGCATACGTTCTATTAATATTAAATAAAGTCTACCAACAATTTTCCCAGCGAAAATGTATAATTTACTGTTATCACATATTGTGACGATAATTATATATAATTTAGAAAGGTGATGCAAATATTTACAAAATAATCCACCGTACAAAATTTATTCTGTAGTAATGGATGCTTAAAGATAGGCCTACTTTATCCAATCAGTTTTTCCGAAATAGTTTTCCGAGATACAGAAAATGAAAAATGAGCTTTTTCCTTCCCTAACTTTTGAAAAATATAAGCTAGAAAGGTTAAGACATTAATAAAAAAATAATTTATTTGAAGAATTGGTCAAGAGATTTACGACTCTTGATCAATGGTCGTAAATTAACCAAAAAACTTTCCCGAACGCTTTCTATGAAATTATGGCGTAACAATTTTTAAACTAATAATCATAAAGAGTTACTGTTCGAATTACTGTTATAAACAGATCAGTAAATGGTATTCTTCTGACATCAGTAGCGACGTATTAAATTCCTAAAATGATATTGGAGGCAGATCCTTATAATATTTCTTAACGGTCTTTCTTATTATAAAATGCGTCATATTTTCCTTTTTTGGGTGTATTTTCTGAGTGTATTCTTAGGATTAAAATAATTACATTAAATTCATAGTTTTTTTATAAAATAAAAAAAAAATTATAATTTATATAGTAGTAAATCAGTTGAGTATGATTTGTTATTTAATTTGAGAATTTCTTATGATTTCTTATACGTTCAGAAATCAGAAGCAGTTTGGTACAGTTATTTTATATACATGATGTAAAACAGCTTTAATAAAAAACACATTTTTACATTTTTTAGTGAACTAGTATTCTTTTAAAATATTATTTTCAGTTTATTATTTGCATTTCTTAAACTATACTAAAACGTAATCTTAAATTAATTAAATTTCGCATGGAATTCCCCACGGAGGTCGGCAATGTGCAATCATGTTTGCCTTTTATCCGGAAGGTTCTTGCTTCAAATCCTATTCAGGCTTGAATTTTTTTTAAATATTACAAAAATTTATTTCTTATTTATCATACAAAAGACAATCTGTAGTTATTAAAAGAAAATAATTAAATTTTAAAGAAATATATCCATGACAATGTAAAATCAAGTAAATATTACAAATAACAACAGAAAAGAAAGGTATAAAAACAATTTTAATAATATTTTCAAAATCTATGTTTTATTAAACTATACTTTCCCTACTTATAGAAATGTTGCATAAGACGTGGCGAGTTTTATCACTGCCGATGATTTTGAAATTTAATATAACAGTAAAAAATGGAGTGAGATCTTATTTTACTCCCTAGTCATGTCTCTACTAACTTATGCAATTTTATAGCACTATCGAAAGTTTTCTTGCAAAAAAAAAAAATTATAATAAATTTATAAAAACTCCTTTTCATTACTTGTTTTTTTTTTAATCTAACTCAATCTTACAAACGTGTGAATTGCGAAAAAGAATCAAAAACTACGCGTTAATAACTGACTAATAAATCTCCTCAATTCCCTTTCACAATTTGGCCTTTTTTTAACGACAGTTTTCTATTTATACATTAATCACGTAGATTAACTGAAGTTTGAATGGGGGAAAACATTACTCCAGAATTTTTACCTTTATTATTATATAACTTGCTGCGCTGTACCTTTATGTATAAGGTACAGCGCAACAAGTAAAACACAATATAAAGCTAAAGCTCATCAAGTTAAACAGAAAACAAACGAAACACAAAATTAATTGTTATTCATAGCATACAACTTCATGTTACAGCCACTTACCCATATTATGCAATATTTTCCCAAAATTTACTAGTTATACTAGACTATTCTAGTCAGAAATTCTATATATATATTTATATATATATAATTTTGTGTTATATATTATTATATATTTATTTTATATGTTAATTATATATTTTGTTTATATAATTTAGAGTGTGTGTTTAATATGCATTTTGATTGTCTTTATTTTATTGCATTTGAGTGTATACATTACAAATTCAAATTTGTTTCTGATTTCATAGAGTTAAGCATAAAATTAATTTAATATTTTATAATGAATTTGGTTTTTATAAAATTAAAAAAAAATAATTGTTAATTAATACATTACGGACTAAAATTCTTCTGTAATGACACAAGAAAGCGCATTTGTTCTCGTTTTAGTTTCATAAACTGCCGGAAGATAACAGCTAAGCATTCAAAAGATCGTCGTTTACAGTTTCAAGGTCAACCACCAGAGTGCATTGAAATATGCAACCCTAGAATTTTTTTGAACGCTACACGAGTTTAAATATACAAAAAAGTAATACCCATCTCCGTTAATATTGCCCACACATAATAAATTTCAAATAAATTAAACATCCATGTAATAACCGTCCCACTTAATAATACTTCTAAAACAAAGTAGTCTACTTTCTGTATACTTTGGATTGTAATACTGAGTAATCGCATAGTAGCAAATCACTACACTTATTGACTATTGCCTTTGATTCTGAAAGATCGATTATACACTGTGTCTATGAATCAATGTTTTTCGCACGTAATGGTATTGTGCTTCAAAATTCATGTTTGTGTTACAATTATGGGGGGGAAAAAAGTTTAAAACTATTCATTAAAATAGTTCTTACTTTGCGGTATCTTTCTTTTAACGTAAACATTAACCTTCATAGTTAATGTGAAAAAATTATTATTTATGTTTAAAAACAATTGATTACATAATATTTTTTCGATTTAAAATTTGTTTTCTTCATTATTGAATTAAAACATCAAAAACATCATTCAATTAATAATTCAGTTGTTATTAAGTCTACTAATGATTAATATCGGTCGGTTTGGTAGAGATTAATAATTTAATTTGCATAAAAAATATACAGGAACTACGCTCAGAACCAGCTCTTTTGAAGTCGGTTATAGAAAACTTTTAAAAACATTAAAACATTAATTAAATCTATTTTTTTTACAAAAAGCGAACCTTTTATAATAAAATAAAAAATCAATAAAACTGACTAAAAACACTTCCAGATAGAAAAAAGTCTTACTTTTCAGTTATTTAAAATTCTCTTACTTTTAATTATTATCAAAACTAGGGATTTTTTGACGCCAATTACTAAAAATCAATATTTAAACAATAATTAGAAAAGGTTTTTTCTTCTTCTAATTTTTAGCTCGGTTCTATAAAGTAGCTAATTGTTATAATTATCATAAGGAGCATCATATTTTGCATATTTTATTAAAAAAAAAAAAAAAAAAAAAACACCAAGTAAATTGTCTATTAGGTTTCATATCAATTTTTTACAATTAATATTAAAAGCATTAAAAGCTAAGTTAATTATTCTAAAATCATCTGACCAAAAGTAATTTTCCTCTTCACACTGAAACCTCGCTAATTTCTACTACATTTATATTTAACCTATCCATTTCCGTCTTTAAATTTTCTAACCTCCAACCTTTTTTATACTTCTAACACTTCACCCACCGACTCGCAGAATGTTTTTTTTTTTAATTTTCTGGTGACCCTTCCTTAGTAGTCCCCAACATGAGATCCGAACTGGGGACTGGTTTATCTCCTGAATATTTCACCAAGGGAGGAGCCTCCATCTTTGTTATATGAAAATGCAGAGAGCTACATTTTCTTGAAGAAAAAACAGCCGTAGTTTTTCATTGCTTTCAGCTGCGCAGTACTCAGAAGATTGAGTGATGCTGATATCGCCGTTTACAAAACTCCTCCTGACTTACGCCCTCAACAACTACTGAAAGAGCTCCTGCCCCTTTCAGTAATCATTCCTTAATCAGGATCTGAACCGATACCACTCCGATATGGTTGCACCTTCGGTCGAGCTACTGTGTATCACCGAGCACTTCACCATTGGCAACGTCTCATGATTCACAGAGGGAGAGAATAATGACATCATATTATATTATTGCTCTTTACTAGTCCAGTAGTAAATTGTGATGACGGCGAAATAATATTTTAATCGTGTTTGTAGAAAATTAATTATTCATTCATTTCTCACTCAAATCAAAAAACTTAAATCAAAAAAAATATTTAAAGTAGAATTATCTGAGTAGCCTTCTTTTCAAATAACGGGCTGTTTGGTAGAGATTAATTCTTAAATGTACATATAAAAATAATAAATGCAACCGTGTTCAGAGTCGGTTAACGTGAATTTTACAAAAAATATTAATTGCTGGAGTAACTGTAGGACTCAACGAAATAAATTTTTACTGCGGAAAAAGTTCCTGCCTAACAGTGTCATGTTCTACGTTCAAGACGTGATATATAATTTTACGAATTATAGATATTTTAGTTTAACCGTGTAATCCTTCGGTATTAAGATCTTGTAGCTCTGAATCGGTGGTTACTGATTTACCTACTTGATTTTACGTTACACTATCTAACAAATCTGAACGAAAGGATTATATTTTGTTATGTTCACATTAATGATTTAAGCTGTACTCGACTATACGTATGTATATCGACTATACGTTGAAGGAATTTATATTCTAACTTTCGTATTTATGTGAAATTAGCATCGTGTGCCCAGTTATCTTTGATCAGTTTGTAATTAAATTATACCGGAGGTAGATGTTCCAGTAAATAATTACTTTGGAACATTCTTCTAATTAGTGTATGTTAAGTATTATCGTTAACTGTAAAGGATTATGAGTAGAGTTGATAAAATCTGGTAAATAAGACTTCTTGCTCGGCAATAAATAATTCGAGTACTAAACACGAATTAACTGATTTTAACATTTAAACGCTTAACTTTGTCATTAGAGTATGAAAAATATGATGTCATCTAAAATTTAGAAATATCATACTATCATGTTTTAGATTAAAATGTTGATATACTGAGAACTTCGTAGCCAAAAGGAAGAAAACGATTAAGGTTAAGATGCCTAAAAAAAACCATATATACGCGTCGTCATGTTACAGATTAAAAATATTTAAAAAGTTATTTATTTTATTTTTGAATGTATTTCATTAATTTTACGTTATCAAAGGGAAGGTTAATTGATGTTCGAATTCCTAAATAATTTTACCAAAAAAAATGTATTACCCGTCAAAGTTAAGAAATCTATGCACACAGTGCATAGAAATCTATGCACACAATCTATTGCACACAGATGCGCAATAGTTCTACCCGCTATATCTAAAGAAGTGTTGGCACTGCTACAGAGGGGAGGTAGTGTATCGTGTTAGGACGTCATAAGTAGCAAAAAGCCAATCGCCAGTCCAGTAATTCATTCCCATTCTGGGCTTTTATATGATGAGTAATAATATACTCTCATATAAAAGTCTGATATTTCTCCTTACATATTTTAACAGAAAAATTTCATTAATGAAATTACAATTTTATGGTGCAATAGAAATTAAGGAATAAATTAAGACTTCAATTTTTCCCCGCTCCAACCTGTTTTTACAAAGCCTTTTATAACTCATCGGAAAAAATAAACACGAATAGAACAAGTATTTATTATAAGGGTGCGATTAATCTAAATGTGTTTAGTTTCCTAATTTTTATTCAAAGCCTTGAGATTAAAATGAAAATACTGACACGGTGACACCTATTTGAATATAATATATCAAGCTCGAAACCTTAATGCGTACTAATCGTTTCCAATATTAGGATTAATATTTTAATATTACACATTGTTTTTACGTTAGTTCACGTTACGATATTTAAGGATTATAAAACAAGCATGTGGGTCAAGTCTAAAAATGAGCATCATTGTAAACGTATGTAGGACTAATCGATTGCCATTGAACTAATAAACTTCCAATATAATGTATTAATTTACAAGTTAATAAAATGTAGTGCATCTCGTCGACCGTATTCGCTACTTTTACTGAGGACGAGGAAATGGTTAGCATTGAAATGTCACTATTAAAAAGCCTTGCTCAGTCAAACATCGTAAATAGGGACGATTAATATTATCTATGAGTAATTGGGTTTAAAAGTTGTAAAATTCTGAAAGGTCACAAAATGAATTCAGAAATAAACAATTTAGTCGAATCACTAAATATAATATTTAACTTTTCTAATAAAATTTTGGTTTTTGTGCCACAGAAAATGTGTACTACAATGAAAATAACGGTTATTACATCGCGAATAGATAAATTATATTTGAAAATTAAAATGTGAACATTTTATACCGGTGATGGCGATGAAACATTCACAACAAAACGATTAGTCGGTGCGTAGTCTTACTATCGGCAGTTAGGAGCTGACCGTGTATTATTAAGTGACTACAAAGATATTTTTTCTCTCCACCACTTCAATAATTTTACAATTTTTTTTGTTAATCAATCTCGTCTAAATAGTATTTTAAATTAGTATTTTTTGTAGAGGTTAATAAAAAATCCGATTTCAATAATTTAATTCGATCTAAGGATTCTACAACTCTCTCGGCCCATAAAGTAGCAAGTAAATTTGATGTAATTAGTTTGACATTTTAGTAAGTGTGTAAAGATAACGATAAGGTGTAAGATATAAGCTATATAAATATAATGATGATATTCAAAAGACGCGGAAGTCATACTTAGTTGCGAGAAAGGACAAGCATTTAATCTATGACAAATAAAATTAATTTTTTCTTTATATCGGAAAGATTTATACAGTATTAATTATGATCCACATTGGAAATTTTTAATGGTGTATTATTGCAATTTATGTTTTTTCTAATTCTATAACAAACGTGTAATAACTACATAATAAGTACATCTGTTAAGGTACATTTGTTAATTTCTTTATAACATAATTTAATTTGTAGTTCACTTATAGCATTTTGATAATACTCTCATGAATAGATAAGGGTTTATCCAGAGGGCCAACAGTACCTTGCTGTAACCAAGAATGATGCTTTAATTATATGGTTGGTAGCTTAACTAGGTAAAGCTTTATTTTTAATGAAAATAAAACACAATGTTAATTTTAAATTATGCGTAGTAAAATGAATGCTACCTTTTTCTGTCAACAAAATCTTGAATAGTTCCACGCACTTCTCCATTCCTCTTTTTTGCTGCTTATTTTGAACATATTACTTTTTTCCGACTGCTTTCCCTTGTGTGTCTCTCTCTTAGAAAAAATATATATTTAAAATCTCCAATTAATTTGTCTCTTCCCTGGAGAAAAATCATTATGATGAATGCTTTATTGATGAGAACATCATGAAAAAAGAAACAAAAAATGAAGAATACTTGACAAATATTCTTCCACTTTTATCTTTTTAAAAACACTTTTTTTTGAAAATATGACCGGTTTTTTATTGTTTTCAGTCCCGCAATATGCTTAAAAAATATAAGCACAGATTGAGTTTAAATCTTATAAAATGTGTGTGTTTAAACCGCATAAAAATATAACACTCGATGATACTAGTAATTACAATTCAGTTATTGTTTTCAGGAATCATTAGGCTAAAGGTTTCTACCCAATCGGTAACATCTACTGCTAATTTTCAACACGATCTCGTCATTCTAAGTTACAAATTGACTTGAATTTATTTAATAAGTACAATAGTGCAGTCTAGGAAAATATTTTTCATTATTTTATAGAACATTAATTTTTACATTCGTTTTTGTTACATTAACAACTTTTACATTAATTTTTTTTTATTGATAGAAATACATAAAAATAATTAAAAGATGTAAAATACATCTAAAACGGTTCGCTGAAATAATAAGTAAAAGCTCGGACATCCGAAATATCATCTGGTGTGATCTTATTTTACTAGGAATTTTATAAAAAATGTATACAGTTTTCTTTTAAATAGAAAAATAAAGTCGCCACTAATTGTCTGACTATTGAAAATATCACAATATATCTGCAGGTCATACAGAACACGACCTGTAAGTCATTCCAAAACACATTAGATACAAGTCAGTTGATATAAAATTAAAAAAAGGATAATTTTAGGCTTATTTTCAAAACTAACGTTTAGAAAAAATAAAAACAAATAATTAAAAAAAAACTGAAAATTTTATTAAAGTTTACAACAATACAATGCTTATGATTATGACTTAAGCACAGCATTAAAGAAAAACTTTACTTATCAATGTTAAGAAAAAAAAAATTTCAACCTTTAGCTGCCTCCTCAAACTCTTAACAAAAAACCAAAACAGAATTCGATTTTTGACATGATTTTCTCAGTTATACATGAAAACTGTAGAATAGGTTAGTTATGCTAATATCACGTTTACCCCTCTTTTTCTGAAAAAAAGAAAAGTTTAAACAATTTTCACCTTCATTTTCCTATCATCATCTTTAGTCAATTTAAAGGGAAATACCTATTCCTGAAGTATCTGACAACAGAAAATGTTGTTAGCGAAATAACTGAAGGTAATTTTAATTTTATATATATATATATATATATATATATATATATATATATATATATATATTCGCACCTATTATTGTTAAATAAAAATTTCAATTAAATTTTTTCTTAAATCTTAATTAATTTCGCATATCAAAGTGAAACAAATATTTTCGAACAGGTTCTTGATTAGTTTTCATTTCAATAGAAAACCTTGAATTATAGTCCTTTACAGCTTACAGCAAGTTTCTTTTGTTCACCGGTTGTAGAGAGTGCTCTATTTCAGTTCTTTTATTGTGGGCTGTTCATACTTCATAGTTATTGTCTTAAAATAATAACGGTAAGTATCACAGGCATTACGTAATTCTATGCTTTTAGGTCAGTCACCTGGAGTCTTCAATATTACGCAATTACATTAAAAATGAATAACTTTAATGCAAAGTCTATTTTAACTACATAATGTCATGTGCGTAAATGTACTTGCGAGATTCTGTGTGCTACAAAATATTTTATTTTCATAATGTAGGCAGTAAACTAACATTCGGAACGGGCTCTTTCAATCTGAATAAAGAAGATTTAAATAGGGAAATTAATGATAGGTACTAAAAAAAAAAAAATCGATTTTAGAATGGGGATTTGATTTTGCTTAGTATAGTAGTGAAAAAGTATCGTATTGCTTTTCATTATTTTTTTCAAATTGGATTTGCGGTAAAGTTACGTCAGTGAAAAATGTAAACCATTTTAGCAGAGTGTTGGTTTACATAAAAATTTTAATTTTTCAGTTTAAAAAAATCCCTACTGCGGATCTCGTAAGAGGAATATCTTAGTTCCTCCTTGGTGGTTACCACACAAAAGGGATTTTTGGGTTTACAATCATCCAATTTTTCGGTTATCTGAGTCAGGAGGCACAACTGATAATTTCCTCTGAGCTCTTTAAAATGTTTAGCTCTTTTAAAATATCTTTATTCCTTAGTTATTAAGGAAGAAAGCTAGTGTCTGTTATACTGTATGACATTGTTAAAGCCATAGACCTAAGAACCCGACAGATTTGATGTGATCTGAGAGAATGGGCTGCATAGTTAAGCTATTATGCATTCTTCTTCAAAATCTAATGCTGACATCCTGAATGAAATATTCAAAATAACAGTAAAACATAACAGATCATACACTGTGTTAGTTAATAAGATGGAAAAAGACCAGCAACTATCACATGCTGATTAGTGTTCTAATCTTACGAAGAAATCTGGGAAATTATCGCAGTATTTCGAATTTGGGGCAGATGTAAGAGAACAAGATTCAGACATAAGTTGGTGCAGGGGGAAAATATCACCGTCATTTCGTACATATTTTAAGTAAACAGTTGTACTGGCAGCTATTTCTAATTTAAATTATAATTACTTATAAATCCTTTTAATTGGTGTTGATATTAATGGTTTACTAATAGTCCGGAAAAAGATCTTGAATTTAAGCTGAAATTTTAAATCCTACTTAACTTTGAAAATGTAAAAAAAAAATTAATAATAACAAAAGAAGGAGTTTCATCAGTTCAAGATTTTTCTGCTATGAACTTTACACTTTTAAAATTTACAACAGAATTTGACAATCTCACTGGTCTCATTATCTACTTCTGCAATATTTGTCTCTATTGAAATTGTGCACTTATAAACAAAATGGAAATAAGATACAAACTTTTCAGCTAATCTTCTGGTATCAGTTAATTTCATCCCCAATTTTAACAATAACTTCAAATAGGAATTGATGTATTTCAAGAAATTGGCTGGTTTTTATTTAATTATTTTCAACAGTCCCAGCTAATTCAGAACAGCTTTTTTCAGAATTATTTTTGCCTCTTTTTATTTTTCTGAAAACTATGATAATTATATAGAAGCTCACTTTTCTCCCACTTATAATAAATGGTCTATTTTTCCTTCAAATATTGACAGTAGCTGAGAACCATAAAGGGAACATTGTGGAACTTATCTTCTTTGCAGGCGTGTTCTTTTTAAAATATCTCCATTACAGATAAAAATTAGAGGTATTATGTTTCGGGCATCTTTGTTCTTTCATCGAAGCCTATCAATCCCTTGGAGTCCTCAGTGGATCATTGAGAACGACACACCTCAGCTGCCGTCTCTCACCACTGAGGCTGTCCGCCCTTCCCTATTCTAACACTAGTATCCCAATCGTTTCTCATCCATGTCTTTCTCTGATAACACACCATTTATGAATTCTGCTACTTTTTTCCAGTTTGTTTCATTCCTGAGCATATAAACTAGTACTTCTGCTGGGCTCATGCCTACGATGCCAGAGTTCCTCCTCTTTGTTGCCCACTTCTCGCAACAGAAAAAAGTATGTTCTGCATTATCTGCTCTTCCACAATACATACATTCTGGTCCTGGCCTTCTTCCAACACGATGGAGGTACTCATTAAAGTTGCTGTGATCTGTGAAAAATTGCGTGATATAATAATTAGTCTCCTCATGCTTCCTATCCAACCATACTGCCAGATCAGGAATTAATTCTTATCAATTGCCAACTGCAGTCCCCTCTCTTTCATCCAGTCATCTATCATCTGTAGAGTGATGTTAGCTCTGTCCTGTATCTCAGCAATAGTTTTGCCCTTAATGAGTACCGCCAGGCATCGGCATAGGCGACTGCTTGTACCCCATCCTGATATTCAAGTCTTAGTAGCCAGTACCCAAAGTAAGGGCCAGTACCCAAAGTAAGGGTCCTAACATCTGTGGCACACCTCCATAAATGTTGAACCGTAAGCCCTTACTCTGAGTGTCCGCCAAACACTCTCTATTCGAGAGATATTCCCCTATTTGCCTTTTTAAATAGGGGCTGATGCCTTTCTCTGCTAATGCACTGTTTATTGACTCCCATTTAATAGATCCAAAGGCGTTTTTCACGTCTAATGTTATGAATAGGGAAATACCCCTCGTTCTCCATGTACCTTTCCTAGTATCATTTGCCCAGTGTATAACTTTTGTCGCCGCCTGCACCGTTGAACGACCCTTCCAGAATCCGTACTGGTTGTCACTAATTCCTGTCCCTTCTTCCAGTTCCTTAAGAATTCGGCCGGCAAGTATTTTTTCTACTACTTTTGCCATAGTATTTAGGTGGCTTAATGGTCTATAAAGTGGGTTTCCATTATCATTTGTTCCTTTGGGGAGGAACACCACTCTTGCTTCCTTCCAGATACCTGGGAAGGTCTTATTCTCTAATCCGTGGCTGGCCACTTAAAGCATCTCATAAGGGACTCTCTTTACCAGGCCTTTGAGGAGTGCAGCAGGAATTCCGTCAGGACCTGGGCTCTTCCTGTTACCAAGCTACCCAACTGCCATATGTAATTCTGAAAACGTAAAGCGTCTAGCTTCACAGTCTTTTGTGTTTCCTTCAACTTCCTCTCTACAGGGAAACAGTTCATTTATCTGAAGTTCTGCTTGTGCCTTGTTTAGTGTAGGCAAACGCCATCCGAATCGCTTGGTAATAATCTTATATGCTTGGCCCCAGGGGTCCCCATCTAACACCTCACAGAGTCTATGCCAGTGTTTCTTTTTGGACGTTCGAATCGCTTTATTTAAGGCTCGCCTAGTCTCTATGTAAGTTAGGGATGTTTCTTCATACTCCTGTCCACCTCATACTCTAAGTCTTTGCTTCCTTCACCTATGAAATTGCAGGTGTTTGAAATTGCCTCTTAGTGTTTCTATCTCTCGATTCCACCAATACACTGGGTCTCTCTTGGCACTTCTATGAGCTTCTCTGTCCATTTCCTGTTTTATGACATTAGTCAGCGCCGTTGGTGACAAATTCTCTATATTGGTGAGCCTTTCCGCCGTTCTACTGACTATACTCTCAATCTGCTCCATTGTAAGTCAACAGTGGGGCATTTTTTCTCTAGTAACATAATCTGGATATTTTATGCTAATTATGGTGGCATGATGATCACTAGCCACATCATGTGGTAACACTCGCCAGTCCCAGTGTTCCCTTCTCCACCTATCATCTATGATTGTTAAATATAAGACTGATGAGTGTCCTCTCGCCTCGTAAGTTGGGGTACAATCATTTACACAATGGCAGCCGACAGCTTCCATCATGTCAGTCAGAATCTCGCCTCTTCGATTGGTGTATGCACTCCCTGCTGCTATCGCTTTGCTGTTAAAATCTCCTAAAATGATGACTTTCTTCCTGGAGTTCACTGCCGTTTCATATATTGTGTCTAACCATCTTGTAAATTCATGTATATCACAATTAGGTCATACATAATCACCAATCACGAGTGTTGAGTCAGATTCTACTGCCAGCATACCTTTGGATCTGAACGACGTTCTCCAGGCTAACCTCCCGCTTACATCCTTAATGGCTACATCTCCCTCTGTGTCCGCTACCCTGCCTGTTTGAGCAGCAACATACTTATTCGGCTCAGCGGCTCAGTGACTTATTCGGCTCAATCAATAAATCAGTTCTCTGTTCAATGACCAGCTCGCTGACCAAATCATGGGATAAGGTGCTGCTTCTATTTGCATTAACCAATATCACTCTAAGTATTTGAGTACTTTGGGCACCGCCAGCCTCCGGTGCGGTGTTCTTGACTTCCACAATCTAAGCAGCTACTGGGTTCCCTGCAGTCAGCAATCTTATGGCCTTTGCCTCCACAGTTGAAACAAAGGTCCATCCTGTCCAGCCCTTTGTACTTGTGCCTACGATGACCCGTACACCAGCACCTATAGCACTTCTCTTCTGTTTCTCTTATATATGCACGGCAGTTAACCCAGTCGATCTTCAGTCTTTGTTCTACCAACCTACAGGCAGCCCTATAGGAAGTGATTACTGTAACATTTTGGGTCTCAGCATACCCTTTCCTAATAGATATCTTCACTTCTTCACCACTGCCAATTGTATTCACTATCGCGGTCATTATTTCCTGCCGCGCGATCGGCGATCCCTTACCGCATGTCAGACTGATGCGGTCATATCTGCTAGACCGACATTTTGTCGTGCGCGTAGGGGAAACGATTTCCTCTACCAGAGAAATAGCCGCTGGGGTTCCCCAAGGAGCAGTACTTTCCCCGTTCTTGTACACTTTGTACGTGAACGATATGCCGCTGTCGGAAGGGGTCAAAACGGCCCTTTACGCAGACGACACGGCATATTTCTACGAATCCGCAAATGTGGATTACGCGGTCTGGAGGCTCCAAAGGCAGCTGGACTTAGTGGAACCGTGGCTCGACATGTGGAGAATCAAGGTCAACGGTGAAAAATCAGTGGCCGTGATGTTCACATGCAAGACACGAAAACCGACCAGAGAGCTGGAAATCTCAGGGGAGAAAATCCCTTTTGAGAAAACAGTTAAGTACCTGGGGGTGGTGTTGGACAGGCGGCTTACCTTCGGCGAACATGTAAATTATGCAACCCGGAGGGCTAAGGCCGCCAGAGCCTCGCTATACCCAGTGCTGAACAGTGCCAGCCCGTACCCACTGGCAACTAAGCTTCTCATTTTTCGGCTGTACGTACTGCCGATTCTAACATATGCTTACCCGGTATGGGGGGCAGTGTTGAGCTCCTCGCTTCAAAAGAAGATCGAGGCCGTCCAAAACATCGCGTTGCGGACGATCTTTGGAGCTCCATGGTTCGTCAGGAACGCCACTCTCCGATTTGATGCGAGATTTCAATCCGTGTCCGAGGTGGGGGTGGCGCAGGCGCGCAGACTGTTTGGGAGAGCGGCTGTGTCCGAACACAGTCATCTTCGGGACATCTGCCGAGAGGACCCAACTCCGACAGTTGTAAGGAAGCGGCCTCACGCCGTACTGGACGAACCACCGTGATGGTGCGGTGCGGTAGCCGAAAATCGACAAACCAGGCTTAGGGGCCTCCATATCGCATGAGCCATAAACGGAATAGTGCGTCAGACGCGTTTCCGGGGTCGCGAGTGAATAGTTTTCGCGAGTTATATAGTTTGAAGACGTCAAATACGGTAAGTCGCGCATAAAACAAAAACGCGGTCAAGGATTTTTTTTTTTTTCCGCGTGTGTTTTGTTCTGTTTCTCTTGTTTCAGAAACGGGAGAAACGTGGATGTGGAACGACTCGTCGTGCCGTCTCATCCTGCCAGTCGAAAGAAAAGTATTTTTTTTTTATTATTATTTTTTTTTTCGTGTGTGTTCTGCTTCTTTTGTTGCAGATACCAACAGCCACCACAAAAACAAATGGTTTCTTCACTGCGGCCACGCGGTCCCCCCAATCCCTTCTCAGAAACACGTGTGTCTGAAGGTTAATAATTACGTGGAGTGAATAATTTCTGTTTACTTCTTTTAAGAAAATCGCCGCCCCAAAATCGCGATCGCGAATAGGTATCACCATTGTAAGTTCCCTATTACCTTCCTTTCCTTTCAAGAAAGAAGAAAGAGGGAACGAGCCCAGCAGCCATCAGCCCAGCAGTCACAAGCCCAGCAGCCACCTGCCCAGCAGACACCTGCCCAGCAGCTACTGACAGCACAGAAGAACGAAGAAACCTGCACTTTCCCCCGTTCAGCCCTTCGGGGCCTCGGGAATTTCAGGGTTAATGGTATGTAACTTCGGTTACTACCAATTCTTGGAAAGTGCAGGCTAAAGAAGAACGAAGAGGTCTTCGGAAGAAGAAGAGGGAGAAGAAGAAGGAAGACCCACCACTCGTCTCAACATCACGGACTGGAGTCCGGAACAGAGCCCAGCAGAGATGCGTCCTGAAGGGCAGCCATACCAGAAGCGGATGAAGAGCTTCTACACAACCTCTCCTTTTCAATACTTACAAGAAAGATAAAATAACCCAGCAATTGCGACTCCTCCGGAAAAGGGGACGCATTGCTCTTTCCTTATAGGTAGTGCCCCGTTGTGGCGTATTCCTGCTAGCTTATTAAGAGTTAGCACCGAAAGGACTTCATTGGACGGTCTGAAGGGGAATTACGTCGGGAGGACAGGCTTTATAAGCCTAGCCTTCCGCGGTCGGCCCATGAAATGGGTTCGATAACGCTGGTTGAACAACGGATTGGAATGCAATTAAATCCGTCTTAAATTCACTAAAATTACACAAAACTTGAAAAATTAGACCCGCTATTTAAAATTAACCCTTTTTAAAAAAAACAAAAAACAAGCCCGATTAGAATGATCCAGCAGCAAGGGACTCTGTCCAGGTTCTGCGATAAAGTAGGGAGTAATAAACTCCTGCCAACTTTGCATTCCATTCCATTCCATATTTCCTGCTCCGAAGTATTGAAATCTACGTCTTTAATGTGAACAATTGTTCGTCTACTCGCTCGCATCCTCAGGTCTACCTGTAGATCTGCCGCTTTATCTCTAAGAGTGCTTGTGAAACCTATAGCTTTCTGAGCACCCTGAATACGAACATGCAATTCGTGGTTTCTGCCTTTCCGCAACAATATTATATCCTTTGCTTCCTCGTTGTTTACTGCAGATTTCATTGATCTAAGCAAATCCGCATAGGATTTACCAGCCGCTTTTATCACCACCGTCCGACAATCTTCCGCTGGCGGCGTTGCCTTCTTAATTGGTACTTGTCCTGGTCTGGTCTGTCCACCCTTAGGGCCAGTATGCAAAGTCAAGACTTTTACTGGTTCCGCACTATCCTTATTTAAGTAAGATAAGATTTTCTTTGAATAATTGCCTATGTTATTATTCGGCAGTATAAACACGACTTTTGGTGATTGTGCATTTATCTTCCTAATAGCCTGTAATATATGCCTCATCGACTTCTTCTCAGTATCACCGGAGTCATAATAAACTTTGTACTTGCATCTTTGTACTTCAACTCTTTTAGCACCAATGACCGAAATTTCATCCCGTAGTACGTCTCCTGCAGAGTATCTCGGTTTCTGTACTTCTGCAACCTCATTCGTACTATATTTCCGTAAATCTTTGACGTTGCATGTATCCCCCACCTCACTGGGTAATTCTGTGACCGAAATTACTTTCTTGTAACGAGGCTGGCCAACGCTTAGGCAGCAATTCTATTAATTCATCATCTGTTACTTTCCCTAATAGTATTGTCTACATGTCTACCTCAGTTGTTTCCAAGTCCGTCTGCGTGGCCTGGGTCACAACATTCAATGGGAGTGACATCTCTGTTAAGGTCTTTAGTCCCATATATATATTTTTTAACTCCACCTCATGTTCTCCAATATATTTCGAGAGACCAGGACCCATATGCTACTTTAACGCCATCATTACTATTCCCAGCTGATAAGTGATGCTTCCCAAACTGTTTGGATTAGACTCCTCCTCCTCTGAGGAACCTTGTCTGATTCGCTTCTTTCCCTTAGTTTCCGTGACTTTCTTCGTAACCGCAGTTTTAGAGGTTCCAGCACTTTTAGCGGACATTTCTTCCGTTGGAAGAGACCCTCTGCGACGCATTCTCCACAGCTGTACTCAGAGGACAATTCCTATTTAAGGTACTAATAGTCTCTATAATAGTATAGTCACTATAATATTTAGTACATCGTGATTAAAGTAACAAACAATTAGAATGTTGATAAAATCTAATAGGCTGTAGTTTTTTCCTAGCGTAATAGCGTACTATGTTGGGGTGAAAAGTCAATTCATATATTTTCATACATGATATGTTAAAGAACTCATTCTATACTTATCTGCCCCTAACTTATCTTCAAGGTCCTTTAAGTAATCCTAAAAGCCCAAGTCTCTTACCTGGACTAAAGTAATGATTCCCTAAAAAATTAAACTCAATATTTCATAGGTATTTCATTGGTATACACCCAGTTTAGCATTCCATATCAGTCTGTCTGTAACACCACAGCTGCAGACTAATTTCAATAAGTGCCTCTACATTTCTTTGTTTTATAGATAACTTTATCAGCCCTACAGATTCTATAATTAGTGAAAAATATTCTGCCATCATTGAATTATCATAAAATGCTGTATCAGTAACATCTATGATAACATGAGAATTATTTATTACAGAAACCTCATTAGTCTAATTCCTCAATCATATTTTGATAAACAATATTGAGTTTCTCATTATCCTTCTCCAGGGTTTTAACATTAGTTCCAATTTCAAATTTCTGTACTCTCAAAAGCTTTTATAAAGGTAAACACTTGAACTCAAGTAGGTCTGGAATTTCAGTTTTGTTGTAGTCAGATTCACAGTCTAAAATGCCCAATGAAATTTAGGATCCATAATTTTGTACATTTAACTGTTTGAATTTTGAATATTTTACATCATTACTAGCTGCCACACTAAGATTAGACCACTTATTCTCGGCGAGTCAACTTCACGTCACTCTTCCGTTTATATGTAGAAGTTTTAACTGAGTTTAATTTTGTGTTTAATCTTCTCCAATCAGTATTTCACCTGTTTCTTATTGTGTTAGGCAAATATTAACATCTGCTATCTGTACAGGATTTACATCCAAGTTATCACAGACTGTCGCCTTTCTGGCAGCTTCGTCTGCGCTTTCATTTTTTTGCAATACCAGCATGTCCTGTAGTCCACACAAATACACATCGTTGTTCTCGTTTATTTTAAACATACAAAATGGACAAGATGTTTGCAATAAGGACGTCTTGTACCGAATTGCAACAAGTGCACTTTGAGAGTCGGAACATATTAGTACTCTCTATTCGCAATAGCGTTCCGTGTAGCGAAGAGCTTGCTGTATGGCAGTAAGTTCTGCCATATAAACACTGGCCGTTTCCTGGCAGTTTCCAAAAATGGGCTTCACCATTAAGATACATGGAGGAGCATCCAACACCGTGTTCGGTTTTAGAACCATCAGTATAAGTTTTAGTTTGTTCTTCGTAACTACTGACGGTTGATAGAAATTCCTGCTGGATGATTACTGCTGGCTTCTTTTTTATTTATTCCCAAGAGAGATACTGTCTTGTGTTTACCGCTGGCAAAAGCCATGGCGGTATTTCTCTCGTAAAAAATTTCTAATGTCCCTGGTAAAGCAATTTCATATTTTCTTGTCAATTCGTGATACTTATTCCGGCTGGTTTGGAATAGGTAGCACGATGTTCATCTAATGCAGCCAAAGGATGATTGTTAAAAGGTTTGTTATTTATATGGGTAGGAAAGGTCCATATATTTGCTGCATATCTTACCAGTAGGATCTCTCTTCTATAATGTAGTGGCATGGCTCCAGCTTCGGACATTAGACTAATCGCCGGACTTGTGCGGAATGTGCCTGTCGCGTATCTTATTCCGCTATTATGAATTACGTCTAACTTTCTTAAATGCTACTTCTTAGCGGATGA
Source organism: Lycorma delicatula (assembly GCF_047948215.1). Lineage (NCBI taxonomy): Eukaryota > Metazoa > Arthropoda > Insecta > Hemiptera > Fulgoridae > Lycorma > Lycorma delicatula. The sequence goes on from NC_134455.1 coordinate 31,090,647, forward strand.
ATATACAATACATCCGTAGTCGAGTTTCGAACCAAAGCTTTATACAGCCTCTATAGTATTTTTTTTCTGAGCCCCAATTGATCATTTAATAATATTTACGAGTATTATAAAAATCAATTATAAAATACTATCTTAATAATTATCAATTTTTTTTTTGTAACAGACGTTATAGCCAGTGAAAAATAACTAAGGGAAAAAAAGATGTATCGCTTTAAACTGTAGTCAACATTTTCAAAAATATAAAATATCTTTCCTTCTATTCAAGTGTGCAATATCCGCTATTAATTCGTAAAAAAGAAGAAAACGTAAAAATTGATTCTGCTCAACCTATTATTTGGTTAGATCGAGGCAAATTTAAAATGTCTTTCTTTATTTTTGTCTACAAAAATTAAGGACTTCTTAAAAAGAAAAATAATAGATATAAATAAAATAAACAGTACAAAATTAATCTATTAGTGCGACTACGTAATCGAGATGAAGAAAAAACTTCCAATACATTACTTCCACCGCCGGTTGAAGTTATTGTTTTCTAAAATATCCATTCAATTAAACTGATATTAATACTGGTTTCAGAAATAAACATGATTTCGATAAAATTTGTTTCCTTTTAAATTTGATTCTCCTCTTTATACTAACGAACCAACATATGCCTATTAGCCACAATAATCACTGGACAAATGGTGTATAACAAAAGTTAATGTACGTGGTGAAAAGTTTTTTTCATATTATTTCAATTTTTTAGACGTATAGTCTTTTCACCTACAGTCTGTTACAGTTTTTCCACTTACATAAAATTTCCTTAACTAAATGTAATTCATCAGATATTTAATTTGAAAAAAAACAACCTTATTTAACGTATCCGAAGTGGGTTTTTTCTCATGAGTTTTTCCCCAGCCTGCTACCACCGCAATTCTTGATGTGTAATTTGTTTCCCCTGAAACAAGAAACAGAATGATATAGAGGTTTTCCAAAATGTTACTTATTTTAAAGACGGAATTTAAAAAAAATTATGAATATAATGTATGTCAATATAAACCTTTTAATTATGCTAAATTTAGAAAATTAATTTTTGAGCAGTAGCAGAAAAGTGGGATTACATTATACGTTTGTTTTTTTACTACATTTTTATCGTATTACAGTTTGCTGAATGAGGTAAGAGTAATGCATCGTTCGAGGACAATCAATACGCAAGAATAACTCCAGTGAATTATCTACTGCATTCTGTTTTATTACTCATCAAGACCAATAGGTCAAGTATAAAAGTGAATAACGATTACGACATCTGCAAGCAATTTATTGATCTGAAATAAACAGACGCTTATAAAATTTGTATTACATAATCGTTATGGAGAAAAGTAGTAGAATAGAAAGTAATTAACGTAAATTGTTGCTACTTATGAACATTTTTTCTAAAATATTCTAAAAATTAGAAATAAATCAACATTATTATTATTATTATTTAGTACACACAAGAATGTGTAGTAATTAGTACAATTCCTTATTTACAGTTTTCCTTTCATTTTTTAGAAAGAGAGTTGTAAAACTTTTGCAACAATGTACTGATAAAAAGTTTAGTTTTGTTTTCAGTTTTGGTATCAGTGTTTTTGTGAATAATAATGTCAAAGAGATAGGACATGAATATCCACTTCATTTTTATGAGCACAACTTTGCTAAACTTAAAAAATTAAGTCTTAGAAAAACGCTAAAATAGTACTGATATTACCTCCACTCCAGGGCTACCATCCTCGGAGGTCCGGTCCGGTACTCCAATGGAACCGGTATATGTATTGGCAGAGAGCTGATGCGCAGTCTCTGCACTGACTGGACGTGGAAAAGGTGTTATGTACCGGATGTACATGGGGATTATCTACTTCAGGGCATTATTATTATTTAAAAACTCATTGATAGAAAAATATATTTATGTAAAAGAAAATAGTTTTTTAAGTAAATTGGTGGAAAAACGTTTTAAATGGTTAAGTAATTTATTAAAGATGGCAATGGAAGCATAATAAGGCCCTTTCGCATAAGCCAAAATTTTCTGAGTAACAGTAATGTTGTCTGATTTGATAGTAATGATTATTAATGTAATGTGGATATTTTTCTAAATATAAATAACTAATCTTTTAAGCAAAGATTGCAGACTGTTCTTTTTAGTCTTAGGCAGTGAAATTTTGAATCGCGAAAAGTGTTCCTAGTGCTATATTTTTGTCGATGAGTTTGAAGATTGATAACTAGTTTCATAGAAACAGTAAAAATTTGAGTGTTCTACTTCTATCAATTTTTTATTTTTATTATACAATTTCATGTCAATGCTCAAATCTTTCTTCAAAAAACTTAAAAACTAAAGTAAAGTGCTATTATCATTATGAAATAACTGAATGACATTTTAAATAAAAATTTGATAAAATTGTTTGCATTAGAGAAAAGTGTACCTTTGCAAGAAAATAATTCACCAAGCCTTGTCTTATGGGGAACAGTACTCAGTAATATTTCCAAAGGCTAAAATTTAGTAGTTTATGCTATTTTTTTTTCTCCAGTAATTATTTTGAAAGCATTTTTTTAAAATACCATATATTCTTATTCTTACCAATGACTAATTTAACTACTAACCAATGACTTTTACCAATGATTTTTTAATTCTATACACATTTATCTCTTCAGCTTATTAAGTCAAACATACAGTTTTTTTTTATTTAAAAATAAAAATTCAGGAATTGTTATGAATTTTTTTTCAATTATTATCTTTTATTTTAGTAATCAATTACTATTTTAGTCAGGACTAAATCGATTTAAAGAAAATGGTGATTTTTTTCTACATTTTCTTCAGTTTTTTGAATAAAATTTTCAGTTACAAAATAAATTGGGTAAGTTAACAAAAAATTGAGTAGGATATGAATTAAGTCTACTTTTGATATTTTTTAGTTTTTATAGAGTTATTAAGCTTAAAATTCATTGACAAAGATATAGTGGATCAGTTTTAACCACGTCGATTTTTTTACACTATTAGAATTATTATCATTGCTGCTATCACTCAAAAAAGTACACCATAAAGTCATCTTAAATTACGAGCAGAATGAATAATTATTAATTATTTGTTATCGATTCATGCTGCTAAAATAATTAAAATTTTAACTTTTAGGTCAGCATGATTCACTGATTTGTTTCTTACTGGCAGTCCCAATATAATCTATACCAATGAAATATGCCATAGTGAATAAAACAAGCAATTAAGACAGTATTACATTACGTAAAAATATAACAACAAACAACAAGCGAAGAAAATGGAAATTAGTAAATTAAAATATTGTGATTTGTATAACATAATCTTTTATGTAAAAATTATTATAAAATAACTAGACAGGAATTTTCAGGAAGGGAAATTACAAAGAGGAGACTTCAGATCGAGTATTTATAAAATGTACAGATTACAAGAAGGTAAAACTAACACAAAAGTACACCGGATCAGTTTTTTAATTAATAACTAAACAGTGAAATAAAAACTTTCTTCTCTCTTTACGCATCAATTAAGTTGCTCAAAAAAAGAGGTGATAAAGTGGTGTAGTTTAATGTCACATAATTACCAGATAGAGTTTTAAGTCCTCTGTACTCTCCCATTCAGCACCTCCAATATCAAAATAACGAAAGAAAGGGATAAGTTCTCTAAGCGGGGTTTGCAAGACTAAAAGAAGAAATCGTTTTACCTGTTTAAACCAATATAACAACATAAACTCGACTAAATACTTGTGTATACTAATTTAAATGAAACAGCATATAATGTAAATCCCAAATTTCTAATGTGGCGTTACAAAAGGAGCCTGGAACACCTAGTAACAAACATATATCCACTTCTAAATTTGAGCTTTAGACAATGCGATTTGTGAAAGAATATAATGGTTTTCTCTACCACAGGATCAGATATACTTATGTAAAGAAAAATATTAGGATATTTCAACTAAGTTGCAGGAATAACTTTAAGGCAAAGTGTAATAGAAAGAGTAAGAAAAATAGATAGAAAAAGAGGTGGCCCTAAACAGAATATGGCATTCTTGTCACAATCGGATCCAGTCAATTACTCATTACGAGATATTTTGACTGCCATTCAATGTACACATTAGAAAAATAGATAAAAGCCTCTCTAATAAGCAAAACGAAACAGAGACAGTACAGATCGGGAATACTGTTATAAAAGAAGATTTACATAAAAAATATTAGAAAAACACTATCAAAGAGTTTAACGAATGCCTGACCCGTTAGAGGAGCAAAAGGTTGGTGTAACTGATCGAGAGGGACACCAGATTTTCCTAGAAATATAATTCGAAAAGTAGAAAATTCGCTAATATTAGGCAATAGCGTCGGAGAGTTGACCTTGCTTAATCAGGTTATGGACTGTGCTCTGGAACTTCAGTTGAGAATTCAAAGAAATTTCTCAGAAAATGAAGAGAGGCAATTTCGCATAATGTGGGAGTATCGATATATACAAGAACATTGAAAATAATAAAAAAAATGACTGCATTTTGTATCCTTGGTAGGCTTATATGCGCAGGCCTCTAATTCTTTCTATTTCCTGAAAGCTTTTTCATTCTTCCTATTACGGTTGGAAATAACTGATTTAGAAATAGTACAGAAACGAAAAGCTCACGTAAAACTCATATACTTACATATACGTATATTACAATTTTAAAAATTGTTCAATATTCAGTTAAACAATGTAAAAGAAAAATATAATTAAAAATATTTTTTTTTAAACTTTTTACTATTTTAATGATACCATTTAAAATTGTAAAATAATATTACTAAATTGAATTGTATCACTAAATTTCACCAGTATTATTCAACAATGTGTTGTAAAGAAACATTTTTTAGAAAAGAAATGTTTGATTTGATTTATTTTCAACATGTTCCCTAGAAATGTTCCTGAATTGTTCAAGTATTATAACCATTCCTTTGACGACATATTAAGTTTTTGAAAAAGTGTTATTTTGGATTTGGATCGTATTACCAAAATAATATGAAAAAGATTTTATGTAGGTGCAATTACGTTAATTATATTTTAGTATTATGCTAATATTTATTTTTTAAAAAGGATTTTATGTTAATATTTAGTAGTAGAAAGGGAATCTGGTCATAAAAATCCTGTCAAATTCTATCTTACTAACTTCAGGAAAAATAGGGGTAAACGGACGTTAAAAACAAAACAGACATTTTTGAATACCTTTTGATTCAATGACTTGATGTCTGATAAATTTGTGTACAGGAAAATTGTTATGAACGTATAAATTAATCTTCTGAAACTGATTTATTAATACTGAATAAAATAAAAGGTAATTATTATTCAAGTGATTAATTTACTTAATTTTGTTTATTTTTTTATGAAAAATAAAATTATATTTTTCTATCAAAATTCTATAATAAATTAAACTACAATTTATTTATCATTCATTATTTATTTATTTTACGGTTAACCTACCGGAAATGTTTTCTTTCATTACTATTAATTTTTTTCAAAGAACTAAATGTTTATTTTTATAAAAATAGTTTTTTACACTTAACTTAATTAAAAGTTTCGTTTTTTTTTTTGTTAATTACTCCATTATTTGCAAACATAAAGGAAATAATTTTAAAAACATCAATTGACTGACTGTAGTTTGTGTGAAACTAATTCTCTCAAAAACAAAAAAACACAAGCTACATTCAAACAGAATATAACTTAAATCCGTTCGATTTGTCATAAAAATCAACGATTATAAAATAACGAGTTCAAAAAATAGAACTATTTATTGTAATAATAATATATATTTTAATGAAACAATTTCTAATAAAGAAGAAAAACAGAATCTATCTTTTTCCTTCATTAGGACAATAATTTTAAAATACTATTCTAAAAATCACTTAAAAAAAGAAAAATATACATAATTCGTGGTACAATTTACTATGTTGAACGAAAAGCAAATTGATAAAATAAACTTTTATTTTACTATTATTTTTATTTGAAAAGATAAAGATGCTACGATTTGCTGATGATATAGTAATTCTAGTCGAGAGTAAAAAGGATTTAGAAGAAACAAAGAACGGCATAGATGAAGTCCTACGCAAGAACTATCGCATGAAAATAAACAAGAACAAAACAAAAGTAATGAAATGTAGTAGAAATAACAAAGATGGACCACTGAATGTGAAAATAGGAGGAGAAAAGATTATGGAGGTAGAAGAATTTTGTTATTTGGGAAGTAGAATTACTAAAGATGGACGAAGCAGGAGCTATATAAAATGCCGAATAGCACAAGCTAAACGAGCCTTCAGTAAGAAATATAATTTGTTTACATCAAAAATTAATTTAAATGTCAGGAAAAGATTTTTGAAAGTGTATGTTTGGAGTGTCGCTTTATATGGAAGTGAAACTTGGACGATCGGAGTATCTGAGAAGAAAAGATTAGAAGCTTTTGAAATGCGGTGCTATAGGAGAATGTTAAATATCAGATGGGTGGATAAAGTGACAAATGAAGAGGTATTGCGGCAAATAGATGAAGAAAGAAGCATTTGGAAAAATATAGTTAAAAGAAGAGATAGATTTATAGGCCACATACTAAGGCATCCTGGAATAGTCGCTTTAATATTGGAAGGACAGGTAGAAGGAAAAAATTGTGTAGGCAGGCCACGTTTGGAATATGTAAAACAAATTGTTAGGGATGTAGGATGTAGAGGGTATACTGAAATGAAACGACTAGCACTAGATAGGAAATCTTGGAGAGCTGCATCAAACCAGTGAAATGACTGAATACAAAAAAAAAACTTTTATTGTATGTATGACTGTGCTATAATAAAAACGACTTATTTTTTTGAGTGTAACATTAATGTCGAGAGTTAACTAAATAAATTATTACTTGAAGCAGTAACAAATTTTGCTGTTAGTTAGTATTTTGCTATAAAAAGAAGTCCATAAATATTTGGCATATGTATATTTTCCCTCTGTTATAAAAACATGGAAATTTTTTTTTAGAAAACTCCCTGACCATTGTATCTTTGAACATATCCACAATGTATTACGAGAACTCACTTGATCCCAAAAGAGTAGCACAAAATCATATTTTAAAATCTATGTAACGCGTAAACAATTTACTTTTCAACATAAGTCGTGTTAAAAATTGTGAAATAAGGAAATTTATCATCATAGGTATCAACCACTCAGCTCGCGTAGAAAATACTTTAAGTTAATGCCAAGAATGGAATGCATATGATATAAATATAGAGTAATTAATGTTAAATATACGTAACTAGGTCGTATAATCAATAAAATCGTATTTATCAAAAGTAGAAATCATATGGTACAAAGTATTTTTTGGAATTATCTGAAGATGACTCAATGTTATTACATAACATAAATCACTTTTAAAACTTGAATCGCGATCCTTCATAAAGTGAAGGTTTGAATCAGAGTTGAATTTAGAAGAGTAAAGGATAAATTGGTAAAAATGTGAGAGTCGTCAAGAGAGGAATTGAAGTAACCAGTTAACAACACACCTCTATACCATTCTATAAAAATTAGTTATATATTTAAAAACCCAGTTTCTAATAATTAAAAAAAAAAATAAAGACTAGGCTAATTATCCTGTCTAAAATACAAAATGTATTGTGTAACTTCATTTTACAACTGTTATACAAAAATTATCCGATTTTTCATAATTTTTCTAGTAGATGGATCTTTTACTCCATTTACAGACTAAAATTACAAAACAGTTTCCTCTCTTGAGAGTTAATGCATTACGTATTAACAAGCTAAAGTTAATAAACGTTAAGTAACAAGCTAAAATTAATAAACGTTAAGTAACAAGCTAAAGTACTTAATAATAATAACAGAAATGATCTTACTTTTCATTCGGAAGGTTTTGAGTTCAATTCCCGTCAGAGTCGTTATTCATCATATCTCATCCATAATTTAAAAAATAAATGCTGAATTTAAACATCAGCCTGTTATTATTGTAAAGATAAACAAATAAATAATGTGATTATGTTAAATAAATGGAATGATATAAAAAGTTAATTATCTTGGGCAACATAAACTTTAATTTTAGATTTTATGTAACGTGTTTTTTTTTTTAATTTTACTTATATTAGACTAATTAGGTATGACAAAAAGATTTAAAAGAATTACAAAAACAAATGCTAATCCGGGAAAGGAAATGAATGGAGCCCTTAGAAATTATTAATTTCATTACGATGAGCTAGATAAGAAACTCATATCTAAACTTATTTATTTTTTGTAAACACAGGGAGCACAGGAATAGATCGAGGGATAGATGGGAAATACATCGATTTCCTACCTCGTATTATTTGATATGATCTGATAACATATTCTGTGTCATGGCAGAGATGACCCCATTACAAAGAGAATAGACCTTCCCGTAGTAATAGATGTAGTGTCGAAAGCATAGCAGGACGCGGGGAGTAAAAATAGGAGAGGTAGGGGAAAATATGATGCAAAGTTCCTCAAAACATAACATGAAGGTTGACCTTCTGCCATTGTCTCACGCATTCTATAAAAAGTTTTGTTTAAAGCATTTTTAACCGCTGTAGTTATTTCGTTCAGGATTATCCCGGTTATCAGAAGAGAAGTAGATCCATCTACGAAATGCATTCTTATTATCTTTATTTTTTCATTATTTTTCACACCGGATCAATTTTACAGGCAGAGGTAAGCGATGGAGTACGTTTTTTAAATATTACTTAAAAACAGATAAGAAGTAAATTAATATATTGCAATAGTTGGAATGAATAAAACTTAAAATAAGTTAAGTTACGACATCTGCGACAGGAAATTTTGTCGTAGTTTACTGAAAATAATTTAACTTTGCTTATATTTTCACATAATATTTAATACTAAAGAAAGCGTCTGTAAATTTATTATCAAAGATTTGATTTTATCAGAAAATAACAACGGAATTATTCATGTAAAATAATAAATGGATTTGTCCATACCGATAAAATAAAAATAGAATTTGGTGAAAAATTACGAGTCGATAACAATAAATTTATTGTATAAGAAACAAGATTTTGTTTTCCATTAATTAAAAATAACGGTGACATCTATAATTAATTCTATGAGTTTTTACATTACTAAGGGAGTATTAATGAAATGGATAAAAAATTACCTTTTGTCATATACAATAAACGATGTATACGAATATCGTTATTATAATTAAAAATGTTTCTTTTTACTTCCTTGTACAAAGTAAAGGAAGTATTGTGATCGCGAAAAATTTCGGTTTACAGATTTCACCGGAAATATCCATTTTGACTAGTTTCGGCGTGACGTCTGTACGTATGTGTGTAACTCGCGTAACTCAAAAGCCGTAGGATGTTAAAATTCTGGATTTAGAACTGTTGTAATATCAAGTTGTGCCCCTCCCCTTTTGATTGCAATCGTCTGAATCAACAGTGTCTAAAAAAGCCCAAGATCCCAAAACATTTGGATTTTGGACTTTTTCTTAATTCAGTAACAAACCCTCATTGAGAGCTTTTCAACGATTTTTCATAAATGGTACTTGTTTTCATTGGTTCCAGAATTATAGCCAAATAAAATTTTAATTAATGAAATATTTGGATCTTACAAGAGAAAGCATGTAGGTTCGAATCAGATTTCACCTCCTTTTTTTTTAACTTATTTTTTAATTTAAATATATTGATTTATTAATAATTATTAATTAACCCGTGATTATAAAAAATTTTTTACAATAATTAATAATTCAATAACAATAAAAACAATTTATATATTAAAAAAATCACAAGTTATTAGTGAAATAAAAGTTGATGTACTTTTAAAAATGTGAATATTTAATAGGCATTATTACATATATGCATATGTAATAGATTTGATGTAACATCTGGATTATGTTATTAATCGAAAATTATAATTTAGAATTGTATTATTTTTGGATTTTCTAGTTTAATTTATGTTTAATTTTATTTAATTATTTTGGAATTTCTGTTTAATTTTATCTACATTAAAGTTAACTACAGAGTGACTGAAAAGTAGACCCTCGCAAGAACAACATATACACTGAGGCATACATGCCCGATCTTTAATAAATTGCAAGAAATTCTTATCTTTTAGTTCATTACCCTTGTGACATTGTCGAACAATATTCTCCCTAAGTCGGAGTTGATCGTCATTTCATTTATTTCTTTTCTGTTGCCAATCATTTAATCGCTTTTTGGTTTGATATAATTCGTCTGATCTTAATTTGTGTACACGTTCTCTAGTTTTCAGATTTTCCCTCTCTTTGTATTCATCATCTTCTCTTAATCTTTTTATTCTTTCCTTGATATTAACGTTTTCTTCCTCTTTATATTTATCATATTCTCTTAAATTTTTATTCTTTTTTTGTTTACAGCATTTTCTTCCTGTTTATTTTTGTTTGGTTTGCAACATTTTCTTCCTTTTTATTCTGTCTGTGTTTTTAACATTTTCTGATCTAGTAATACGATTAATAAAGAGACTTTTAATCTGTCTTAATATTTCATGTAAGATTGTTGCATTAATAATTGTATAAATATTTGATATTAATAAAATATAATAATTCAGCAATTGTATAACTGTCCACTTTGTTAAAGAATTGGAGGAACGTAACTCACTTTCAAATGAAATGAGTTTAAATGAAGTGCAGCAAAAAATGTGTATATGTAATTTAATAGCCGTACAAGGAAGTTATGTGGTGTCCACATCAGATTTTTTTGTTTTGTATTAAAAGTTGGGAAGTAACGTATTATACATACGCGCACGCGCATACACACACACACACACACACACACACACACACATAGCCGAAACGGCATTATGTACATATATAATATATATTTATAAAAACAAAATTCTATATAATTTACATTTTAATTTATATATATATATATATATTATTTTCATTTTTTTTTAATGATAATATAATTAAAAACACTTGTTTTAATTTGAGCAGCCATCTGTAAATGTAATTATTGTAGCATATGATTACAATAACAACACACAGAGTAATAACTACTACTAACTGTGAACTAAATTTTAATTAGCTTACACTCCTAGCTCCTCACTGTTTTACTTTTTTTTCTTAATTCTCTCCTATTTTAAAACAAGTTAAAACTTTAATAACGAATAAGTTAATACAAACAGCAATTATAAAATAACTACTAAAAGTTTTTAAACGTTTATTAATTTACCTCACTGTTACTAGGAAACCCAGTTCCATTGATATTATTGTACTTTTCAGAATAATTAATTTATTTGTTATGATTGCCATCAAGAACTGGAATCGTTATAAGTTCGTTAGTCTAGGAATTAGTCTAGGAATCGAATCCGAAGTCTGTATCCGATGGAAGAGAAGTTAGTATCCTAACTTACATCTGTACAATAAGCGTTTCTCCTAATAAAATAATACTAATGATAATGTAATCACTCAGTAAAGAAACAACAGAAATCTCCAAGAAAATATTAACAGAATAAAAGCTGCAGTATTTAAAGAAATTGTTATCAGATGAGAAATAGCCCTTTTGGATTGTGTTATTTGTAATCACAAAGTAATCTATTCAGGTTATTTAGAAATCATAAAGTTTTAAGTTCTTGTTTTATTTATAATCTGCGTGTTCGCTTCGATTTCGTAAATCTTCTACAAAATATTACAGAAGCTCAACCGCAAAAAAGATTTAAAAAAAAAATCAACTTATTTTTAGTTTTTATTTTAAACGACTTCGTTATAAATTCTTCCATAAATTGAATTACTATAGCGTAAAGTTTAACTAAAGACATACAAAGCTGTAAATAAATAGGATCGTTTAAAAAAAAAATATATAAAATTTTAATTTTTTTTTTGATAAAAACAAATTGTCATACGCATACAAATGTACTTCACATTGTGGAAATTTTTATGCATTCAGAATTAAAAAAATTTTTTTGTTTCTATAAAATAAAATTTAGCGATAAAAATTTTTAACGTTCATAAAAAAATGTATATATTTTTTTAAGTACGTCAACCGTTACTTTAATTTAGACATATATGTCAAAAATAATTTTTTTTAATAATAACAAATAAACATTTAAAACCTCTCCGACGTCATGGTATATTGTTTACCATAAATAATTGTTTAGTCTGGCGATTTGTATACGGCTTCAGAGATAGATGAATTCTCTTATTTTTCATATTTTCTACATAATTCAATTTTCAATTTTTCTTGCTTTAGAAAAATGTGTTTTCAATTATTTTTATCTTAAAAAAAAAAATGTAGGTCATAACAAAAATTATAGGATATACAATTCGAAAAAATGTATTACTAGTACTTCGAAAACGTTTTAGAAATTGGGTATTTAATATTTTGGTAAGTCGTGTATTATTTATTGAATAAATCATCATGTATTTTATATAAAAAATTATATAAAATTGTTGAAACAAGTTTAATAATAATTGAAATTTTATGTAAAAGTTAATTAATTAAATTTTAAAAAATAAACTTTGAACACTGATTTAAAGCAGAGATGACTTAAAAAAAAAAAAAAAATAGAATACAAAATTTAATAAACATCTAATTACGAAGATAACGATCATTACCTTAAATTTAAGTAGTCTAATTGTCATTAAATAAAATTTAAAAAATTATTTTCCTCTTCTTAGTTGTTCTTACGAGGTGGTAAAATTTCTAGTCCAATAAATGTGTAGATAAAAGGTGAAAATATTGACGATGCTTTGTTATATTTTTACTCTACCAAACACCAGAAGGAGGATAGGTGTTCATGTGTTTCCAGAACGGTGGCACTAATTGTTTAAAATAATTATTATTTTCCTAGCGTAAAAATGTCTGATAAAATATTATCAAACATTTATTTCACCATCTATGAGATTTTATAAAAATAAACGTGTGCATCCTACATCCTCGATTATGTGTTACATTTTTTTTCTAATCTTTGATTCATAACACAGCTCTATAATCCTCTACACAAATTTTAAAATCATTATATTAACTTTGTAAGGCTTAAATGTAACATGATGATATAAGCCCATCTCCCTTGTCCTTCTTTTTATAAGATTTTAGTCGTAAACTTCTTTTTAATTTTTCTTAAAGATTTCTTCATTTCGTATTTTATAAACCCTTATCATTTTTAACACTTTCTCTGTAACAAGACCTTTTTTTAAAAGACTTTAATCATTTTTCTGGTATTTTATCTCTATATTTAGTTGTCCGTAAACATTCCGTATATATATATATATATATATATATATATATATTTTTTTTTTTTAAATAATGTATCATAAGCATAAATTCATAATGTATCATACGCATAAATGTGTTAAGCATAAATTCAAGAATTTATGCTTAACGCGAACAGGTTTTTTCTGTTAAAATGTTATCTGACCTGTGTTAGGCTTCTTTTTATTCCTAATTCGACTATCCGTTGCAATTTTCACTTAAATTAGAAAATTATCTCGTTCCTAACATAGTATTATTCTGTCTTATTATTTAATGCAACACAGCTAACGTAAATACTAAAAAAATATCTTCATTAGATCATATACAAATATTGAATGTATAATAAAAATGACTATTTACTCTTTTAATAACAGTATTTAGTGTTTTATCTTTTCTCTACAAACTGACGTTCAGATAAATATTTATTATATTAATCAGATTTTTTTCAGCACCCGGTGCTAGATACAGAATTCAGTCACAGTCGATAATGATTTGTTGAAAATTTTGTTTGTTATTGTACAATCGAATCAAATTAATAAATTTTAGTTTAAAGTTTTTTCAGCCACTTAAAAATTTTCAAAAAGGTTTTCGTGCCGGCGTATAGCCCTATTATTATACTTCCTAATTTTTAAAAATATTTTCAGAAACTTGTAAATTATAATGTCAATATTGTATTCCTTTAATTTGGAAGTTTTCCATTGATTTATAGAAATGTTTATTCTATTTAAAGACATAATATTAAAATAAATAAAACAAAAAAAAAATAAATAAAAAATAAATAAATTCCTACTAAAAAATTACAGTTGAGAAGTAAATCCAATCTTAGAATTATTTCGGATTATAGGAATTTTAAAGATGATATTCATATCCATGATTTACAAGGATATTTTTATTTTTTTTATAACTTTTAATTTCTTTCTTTTATAGGATAAAATTCCACATCGCAAACATTCTGGATGAAATAATATTAATTTTAAAAGGAATAAATTATTAAGTTCAAAATTAGCCAAATATGGAAATATATAATTACATACGTAGTAGCTTTCCGCATTGATAAATTACTATCATATTTGGTTACTAATCATGAAAATCTAGCGTTATAAAGGAGGTTCCTTTATGAACATTTGATATATTTTAATGCTATAACTTTTGAATTACATTTTTCAATTTTTTTTTGTCATCTTGTTTCAGAATCTGTGCTACAGCTTAATAATTATGCTATACCTCTTGACATTTTAATTTCACATAATGATTTATTTTTTAATAAAATCCGTTTACATACGGAACTTCGTTTTCATGTAATTATATAATAACACTGGAATAAAGAAGAAGGTTAATGTCATGGAAACTCCTACAATACTTACTTACATATACTATAACTTGTCAAAATTAGACTATTCTCAGTCGGTCGAGCACTTGATTTGCATTTTAATGGATTTCTGTCCCTTGTGTGAGCGCGAACGCGCATAATCTACACGTGGCTGGGTTCAATCGTAGCATTTCGTTTTGTCTGCTTGCCTTATGCAGTCGTAGCAATCCTATCTGTATGCATGTCGTTATGGTTTGTCGGTAGGCTCACTTATTTATTCAGTAATAAAATGCAATCAACTATTAATATTACCACCATTTTTAAATACATTTCTTGAAAATCAAAGTTAATTTTTTTTCGTAAATTTTATCACTTTTTTAAGCTTACGAAAATGTGTATATTTTATTTAAATATATGTCTATAATTACATATGTATTAATTTTTTAATAGAAAAATAAGTTACAACTGAATGAACAAATAAAAACGCTGAAAATATTAACCAGCAAAAACTAGTAATATCAGTATGATCTATTAAAACTGATTTATTCAAATGAGTATGAATTATTTTTGAGACATGATTCTACTGACTTTAAATCTTTAAAATGTTTTTTGAAATTTTAATATCGAGTTATTAGCTACCGAACTGTATGTACAGGACAATCTGCTAGTATTTAAGACTTCAACTTCTAGTCTCTTTACTAGAAAAGAAACATTTGAAAATTATGATTTTCAGTGCCGTTATTTTGCACAGCTATCATCGATAAATAATGGTAAAGACCAAAATAGTATATCAACTATTGTAGAAATTTAAATTTAATCTACTTTAATAGTGAATATTGTAGAAATTCACAAATTTCAAACTTCCATAATTTTTAACGAATAGTCTTCGAGTATCATTCTTTAATTCATTATCACTTGAACATGAACGAATACTTCCGTCTTTATAAAATATGTAGACAATTTACAATCATTTTTCCCCAAAATGGCAATACGGTCCGAGACGAAATAAGTAAATGTAATAGATGATATCAATCAGTTTGCTGTTATATGTATATTACCTAGAAAGAATCAAATTACACTGTTGTTGTTCTTACAGCAATTAAGTAAGATTAGAAAAAGCAAAGTAACATTAAAATAGCTTTGTTTAAAATCTATTCTCTCACACTTATGAGAATTTATTTGATTTTTGTGTGTTATGATGTGTTGAGGATTATCCTTTAATACAATATAAAAAAATATTGCTCAGTCTCTAATAAATTTATACAGAAAATAACTGAAGACAGTTTTTAAAAAATGTACTGGATTAGATGTTACTGGTTTTCTAAAAGTAGAAAAACATCTTTATGCTAAAGTAAGAAATAATTTGATATTATTGTTAGCTGCCGAACTTGAAATCAAAAAGAGTCTTACAATACAGCCTTTACACGTAAAAATGTGATTGCTATAAAAAATCTATATGTTTTAGGTTTCAGTTTTTTTTTACAATTTATAAATGCAGGTAGAAATTTTGTATTGTTTCATAAATGTCTTTTTTAATTATTTTAAATACTTTTATGTTTTGATTTTATATTTCAGTTTACTAATTACTTTAAAACTACAAATGATCATTGTTTTTTTTACAATACTGCTCATTCAGTGCTAGATTTTTACTTTTTATAAAGATTTTTTGAGGGTTCTCGTTGTTATTTTATCCCAATAACCGATTAGTGTAATCGATAGTAAAATTGTAAAACTTACTGCTTAATGTACAGAACATAAGATTTAAAAGTGATTATTTTGTAAAGACTCATACCTTACATTACATACTTACTTTAATGATTTTTATTTAGATATGTTTAATAATAGCCGTACACTTCCTAATATTACGTAATTTTGTTAAAGAAACGACCAAATCTTCCTTCATCCAACGTTCAACTTCATTACAACGATACGAATCAACTGACTACAGTGGTTACGCTTTTGATTGATATTCATAACAGCAGCAACGTTGAAACAACAGTACAAAACCAATCGCCTTCAGATACTGATGATGCTGAAGTAATCTCTTCATTTGCCGATATTGTATCCAGTGAACCCTGCAACTGTGGTTAGTATATTTTATTTCTAATTTAATCAGATTCAATTTAGGTATAATCATTTTAGAAAATTACGTATTGTTAACGTCTAATTAGGATTTATGTAACCTTTACAGTACTTATTTATTATCGCTTAATATTATGAAGAAAAGTTTGTTTTTGAAAACAGATATTATGCAATTATTTGCTTTAAATTTTATTAAAGAAACAAAAATCAAGTAAATGTAGGATAATCAAAACTTGCTTATAATAAATATTCATACTCGAAAACGATTTTTAAGAAAACTGTCAAAAATATATAAACTGGAAAAACAAAGTTAGGATAGTCTGTAGCTGTAAATGTCTATTTGGATGAGTCTGTTAGAGTGTCTATCTGTCATCATTTGACAAGGTCAGTGTTTGCCGACAATTTAAAGATAGTAGATTATTAGCCACTACTACTTCCTTACTGGAAGGAAAATTTAAAGGAAAGTAATAATAATAATATAAGGCTTTAGACCTAACAGGTCATGCCCGGAACAGATCTTCACTCTGATAACGATAATCAAAATTAAAAACAACAGAAGCAAAACCATGATCTGCACATTTGTAGATTTATAAATAGCCTAAGACTCCGTAGACCGACAATCTCTTTTCAAAACTCTAGAAGAGAGAGAACTAGATCAGGAAACTCGAAGATTAATAGGACAAACATTAACTGGGACTAAATCTAAAATAAAATTTATGGGTGAAATCTCAGAACCCTTTGAAATTAAGACGGGAGTGAGACAAGGGGATGGACTCTCCCCGCTGCTATTTAACATCACATTGGACAAAGTGATGAAAGAGTGGGAAGATACACTCAAACAACAAAAATACTGGAAACCGATTTCATTGGGATTCGCAAAATTAAATTTAAGTATCCCTTGCCTGGCATTTTCAGACGATTTGGCAATCCTTACGGAAGACGAACGGACTGCGATAAAACAAATAGAAACATTCAAGCAACGTGCAGAAAAAGTGGGACTACAAATTTCGTTTGAAAAAACAGTGTTCATCTGCTCCAGAATAGAAATCCCAAATTTAAACACAAAATATGGAGTAATAAATAAAGTCCCTCACTTTAAGTACATTGGAGAATTTATTACGCCGAACAGCTTTGGAAACCAAGTCAATTGGACCGTCTGCAGAAGGTCAGGAAAGCTCTAGGTTTAATGCAAAATCTCTACAGCCAGAAATCTCTCTCGCGCCAAACGAAAATCCGGCATTACAACACAGTTATTAAACCCACAGCATTATATTCCAGTAACACATTGACCTTAAATAGGAAAACCAAAATAGAAAAAATAAAGAAATAGGAAAGGAAGATTATAAGGAAAATATTGGGACCGAAACAAACTGAAGAAAGTTACAGATTTCAACCGAACGAAATTATTAAAACCTACACTTATATCGAAATTGACATAAGGAAAAGACGAATGAAATTCTTTGGATTCCTTTGCAGGCTGCGGAAAACCGTCTGACCAAAAGAATAATTGCGTACTTAACATCATTAAAAGTTGCAATCCCCTGGCTCACAGAAACACGAAAAGATTTAGAACACTCCGGAA
Source organism: Lycorma delicatula (assembly GCF_047948215.1). Taxonomy (NCBI): domain Eukaryota; kingdom Metazoa; phylum Arthropoda; class Insecta; order Hemiptera; family Fulgoridae; genus Lycorma; species Lycorma delicatula. The sequence continues at coordinate 31,108,844 of NC_134455.1, forward strand.
TTACGCTGGAATGGATCACAGACAGAAACACATATAGAAATAAAACAAATAAATAGGAAGTTAAACCAGAAGCGCCGAAGCCTAAACAGCATCGTCCGAAATGGTCTGAAGAACGGAAGAAGGCCTTTTCTGAAAGAATGAAAGAATTTTGGAGGGAAAAGAAGAATGCCAAGCAAAAGAGATATGAATCATGAATGCTCAACGTCTTCTATTGGGAAGTTCTTGACTTATAATAATATTAATAACATAACTATCACGATGAATTGTGAAGGATAAAAATGAAAATAAGTATTAGTAGGATTCGATAATAAGCTGGATACTTTCTAAAACAAAATGTCAAGATTAAAAGTTCTTCTACTGAACAAGTAACAACGGTTTCATATTTGGGAATTACACTGAGAAAAAAATGAAAGATTGAATCGGCCAGAATAAAGTGATAGAAGAGCTGGCTCTACATCTTTTTAGTGATTTGAAAGGAAAGTTTACTGGAAAAGAGGTATTTACCAAGGAGAGGCATTTACCAAGATGCATGTATAGAAATCCACTATTGCCTCGTTTGTAACATACGGTTGCTAATGTTAGAGTTTGACCCAGAAGCGCAACAGCAGTATACGGGTGTTACAAATGTGCCAGCTTAGAAAAGTATATAATAAACTAGAATTGACTTAATACGTAATGAGAATTATCAAAATAGCAAACGTTTTGAAGAGTTGGTTACGGCTGAAGAAAATTAGCTTAGATGGCTCGATTACCTGCTGTAGATGAACCGTGAAAGATTACTTTTTTGGGAGTTATGAGTGTGACTAGAGGAAGAATCGCGAAGAAGGGGCTCTAATAGATATTAGAAAGATAGTGTGAAAAGAATTTTTATGGGAATAGAGTAGAGAAGGACAAGAAGATTAGTTGAGAATCGGTATATTCGAAATGTTCTTCCATGCACTTTTATTTTATATTCCTTTTTAAGGATTATAGAACTTAATTTTTTGAATTGAAAAAAAAAATTAACCCATTTTACTTTCATAAAGCAATCGTATACACACTGTTACATGATTAAAAATCGCTTGATACGTATTTTATAAAATTCATACTGTAGCTCTTGACCTGTAGGGGAACAAGTAATCATACAATCATATTCTCTCTTAGCTTTGTATATTCGTATATATATATATATATATATATATATATATATATATATACATACACATTTATTTAATATTAATACAATTTTTATTATAACAAATATTATATCATGTTAACAACCCTGAATAGTTGTTTGATCATATTATATACAGCTGTTGATCTCGACAAATAAAAAATTCAAAATTTTAAATGAAATTATTATTCTTCAATGGCTATTTCCAATCTGAATAAACCTGTTATCAAAAATAATGTGATATTCTTCCTCTTTTTTTTGTACTGAATATTCTATTTGTTTTATGATTAAACATATGTTTTTTTCCTCTGGGACCAACGTTAGGTATTGCTTCAGAGAATGAGATGAATGACAAGTAGCGTGTGAAAATGTCATGCTTGACCGGGATTCGAACTCGGGACCTGCGGATGAAAGGCCGAGACGCTACTAATCGCGTCAAGGAGGCCGCCTAAAACACATGCATTAATAGTAGTAGATTATGCAACGAGCCTACAATGATAGCCATCAATGGCCATTGTAGAGAGTTGCATACCGTATTTTTTCTGACTGTGAAAATATTGGGATTATTTAATTCAACGATAAAATACACTGTTTACGGAATATTTTTTTTTTAAATTCTTCAAAAAATACATTACACAACATACCGTATTTATTCGAGTAACCCCCGCCACCGAATAAGCCCCGCACCTCGATTTTCCGGACCCAAAATCTAAAAAAAAAAATCTAGTATATACCGGTATTTTAAAGTGCAACAGATAAAAAAATATGTAAATACGAAAGTATTCAGAAAGTAAAGGATTTAACTCATTCATTTAAATTACAATATTAATAATTAATTACCATAAGTACTAGTATAGTTCAGAATCGGTAGGCCAGTAAAACGAAAAGAAAGTATCATGTTGAAAAGGATCATTTCAATACACTTTTTAATATGGGATTTTATTTTTAATTAATCACTGTCACTGGCAGTCTCCACGTCACTCTGCCAAAGGTGATCTCGTCTTCACTACCATCAAATCAAGTTCATTAGCTATTCCGCATTTTTTTTAAACTTTTCCATACTAATTCCGTGGAAATACCTTCCCAAGCATCTTTTATCAAAACACAAATCTGGTTAAAATCTGGGCGTTTGATTCTTCCTGTAGGCGTGAGAAAGAAATTTTCATCAGCCATCCATTTACTGTACAGTTGTTTTAATGCAAATTTGAACGGTTTATTAATGCAGATATCTAGTGGTTGCAATAGAGATATCAATCCGCCTGGAATTATTAGTTGGTCTGTCATACCCTTTTTTAAAATATATTTCACTTTATCAGTCGTATGCCCCCGATAACTATCCATTACTAGCATACCGGTATTGTTTTTATTAAGTAAATCTCTTGATCGCTTTTGTCATACACACCTGATCCAATCTAAAATTAAGTTTCATCCATCCAATCTGATTCCTGTGCTCTGATAATAACTCCATTTACTTGTACGGTAGGAAGAGTTTTTCTTTTAAAAACAATGAACAGAGGTAACTTTGATCCATCAGAAGTAATGCAAAGCATAACACTACATCTTTGTTTTTCATTACCACCAGTGCGAATCGTAACACTTTTTTCACCTTTTTTGTTTACGGTTTTGTCAAATGGCATTTCAAAATATACGGGAGTTTGATCAGCGTTTCCTATTTGAGAAGGCAAATAGCCTTTATTATGTATTTGTGAAAATGTAATATTTATTGTTCATAAGCGTCTGGAAGTCGTTGAGATATGGTCGTCTTTCGTCTCATTGACCAATCATTTCGTGCAAAAATCGTGTTATCCATCCACGGCTTGCTTTAAAATCAATTTTATTCAATGATTTAGCGATTTCACGAGCATATAATTGACACATTTCTGTCGTGAAAGCATAACCGCATTTCCTTTTTCCATAACAAAGTCATACAATTTTTTTTCTATATCTATATTTGGTTTTAAGCCACGAAACGCCGTTTTATTACCAGTGCCTTTCACCAGAAGTTGTTTCTTCTTACGCCAGTCTCGAATGCAGCTTTCATCTACGTCAAATTTTCTTTCTGCCGCCCGATTTCCAATTTTTTCAGCCTCTTCTATAACGCATAGTTTTTTTTTACTGTAAAAGATCGTAGACGCTGTCCTTTTGTACTCATTTTAATGCCGTAATTAAAATAAATCACCGTATTAAACTTTACAAGATAAACCAAACAGATAAAATGCACATAACCGTCCACATATACAAATAGTACAATGACTATGGCGAATAGACAAGACGACAATGTGTAACTGATACTGTAACTGTAGTGTCATTAGAACCGGATGCAGCCTACACAGAATGAATCAGTTTCATAAAAATACCGTAACTTCGTTCCTATCGATAATATGAACAGATTGTTAATAATTAAGGATGTATTCTGTATAAGCGGAAACCAGTACTGATAAACGAAAGCCTAATGTCTATATTTATGTGATTGAATTTAGGTACTTCTAAGAAAACGTTTACTTTACATAAATTATCCTTGCTAAAGACTATGTTTCAAGTAAGCCCCGCACCCTATTTTTTCTCTCCAATTCCAAGAAAAAAAGTGCGGACTCGAATAAATACGGTATTTATGTGGTAACAGGTTATTAGTCATAAGTTCTGCTTTTTGTATGATATCGATCTGTGTTAAAGACATTTCTTCATTAGAATCAATAGATCAATAGACTATATAGAAGGTAATTCATTAGAATTACCTATTGGTGTACTTTCAAATTAACCTCTGTTTGCTAACTACTGAATCGGATTAAAATCGAAGCAAAAAAAAAACAGCTTTTAAATAAACAGCATTAAAGAATACCCGCTTTTAATTGGTCAGCAGTGGAAAAAAGTTTAGGGTCTTAATTGGTTGAACATCTGTATATTATGAGAATCTTTTTCATAATGACCCTTATTATTGAGTGTCATTATTGATTCCTGCCGCGTAATTCAAACGTTATAATACAGTCGCAGAAAAAATAATTTAGTTAACATATATTGCTGCAGTTCTAGTTACATCCTTACAATTTTAATTTATTTTTTAAATCTTAATTTTTGTCAACCTATAATTTTACATCAAACATATTTGTTTTGACTCTTTTTATAATTTTTTATTATTGTAAATTTATTATTTGTATTATTTTAAGAATTATCTAATAAATGAAAATATTATTACAATAATAAATGTGTAATTAAATAACATATTTTCTTAATATTTCAGAAGAAATTTATTTACATATTTTACTTCTTTAAATTTGTATATCAGTTTTCAATTATGAATTTGTTTTTAATTTCATGAAATACTTACGTCAACTACATTAAATATTTAATCTTATTACATTTAATAAGCCTCATAGAGATATTAACTTTTTTAATTGTACTGCAGGAATGCAGGTTTATACGTTTACTGATGAATCAAATAGCTGAAGTCAAAAAATTTATTTCTTGAGTAAATTAAAAGAAAAAAGAGTAATAATTTTATATTATCAACATTTTTGCAGTTTGTGGTGTTAGCAGTCGCAACATGAGAATCGTTGGTGGAAATGAAACCCGTATTAATGAATTTCCTTGGTTAGCAATGCTCAATTATAGAGGAAAATTTTACTGTGCTGGAACTCTTATTACACGTTTTCATGTTCTCACTGCAGCTCATTGTGTCGAAGGGTAAGTTTCACTTCTAGAATGAAAACACAAGTAAATAAAATATTTCTACAGAATAATTAAGCAATCGCACATCACTATTAGGTTATAGAAAATGTTTATATATATTATATATATATATATATATAAATATATATATTATATATTGTTTAAAAATTATATTATGATTAAGAAGAAAAATTTAGTTTAAAGATTACTTAAAGGATATATTTAAAAGTCTTTGAAAACTTACTTTTTGATTTTTATTTACAATTAATATTTTTCTTATTCAGGTTAAAGCACAAGGAAATTTCTGTAGTAATGGGTGAACATAATCGAAAATTAAAAAATGAGACAGAAACATGGAAAAGAAAAGTAGTACACGTAGAAAGACATCCTAATTTCACCATTGCCACTTTTGATAACGACATCGCTGTGTTAACATTAGATAAACCTTTAAATATTAAGGATTCAAATTTACGTACTGGCTGTATTCCTTCAAGCAGTAAGTTTTGTGTTAATCTTCTAGTGGAGTCTAGATTAATTTGCTTAAAAAATAATTTTGTAATAAAAAATTTACAAAAAAATTAAAAGAAATTAGTTTTTTCGGCAATTCAGCCGACATAGATACCGACTTGGGATATTCAGCATAGAATATATGTCTAACCAGGGTTGGAATTTTGGCTTGAAGTATTTTCATTTGTTAGAATTTTATTTCATCCTCTACTTGTAAGAAAAACCATTTTTCATTTGTATAAATATCATATATAGTGCGTCTATATGTCATTTATGTATAAATGATATATTAAAGAAAAAAAAGAAAGCATTTTGATATATATATATAGAAATTATTTTTACCTTAATTTAAATATAGTAGTAAAACGAGATGTGTAAGTTTAATTTAAAATCTTGAATTAATTTTTCAATTTCTGGCTTCTTATTTTAATTGCTAGGAGATGAATATGAATATATAAAATGTAAATTTTGTGGTTAAATGAAGCAACTCATGACTATGTAATACACAAAAAAAATTAATCCGCTTTCATTTGTAATTGTATAAATGAAAGATGGAAGCAACTTCCTCAAGTCTTTGGTCATTTTGGGATGTAAAGTATATATGTAATTACTCTGTGTGTGTGCGTGTGTGTGTGTGTGTGTGTGTGTGTGTGCGTACACACACACACACACACACTCATTAAACTTAATTTCTTTATATGCTGATTAAATTTCAATTTTACGACGACCGATTTCTATACGCAAATTTGAATAAAATTGTTTAAGCATTTTAAATTTCTGATTTAGGACAAAATAAGTTAGTTCCTTACCAGAACATTGATAAAACTGATCATTGATAATAACTTATTAAAATTTATATTAAATTGAAAAAAATTTGAGTGCTGTAAGGAAAATTAAAGTTAATTATTATTCATATTTTTTTTTTTTTTTTTTTTTTTTTTAACTGAATTTTTATAGGCATCGACTGCTAAGGTCATTAGCCCTCGTCACATTCTTTAAAAGTAATTTGTATCACCATCTGGATCGTCATATGTAAGGGTGTAAAGGGCTCTTACATTTTATTTAAAAGCACAAACTACACAAAAACATTAAGAAACAAAAGACATGTACAATACATAACACTTACGGGGTGTAAAGGGGCCCGATATTAAAATTTGAGATAAGGTTCTCAAAAGAACATGAAATTAAAAAAAAAAAAAATTATTCATATTTTTAGCTATTATGTAACATTTATTTTTAAATTGCATTTACCATTGTAAGACAAATTTAATGATAAGTTTATAAATTTTTTTATTAATGATGATTTACTTTTTTATAAAAGAATGCAATGTATTCCACTTTCTCTGTTTATATATTTATTACTAGGATGACTTAATTTTTCATGAATATTTAATTTCGTAAGTTTTCTCTTTGCTTGACAAAACGTATAATACAAACGAAAAAGTATGTCATTATAATACGGTCACGAATATTAATTTAATACTTTTAAAAAAATTCTATATTAAACGTCTGAAATATTTAAAACTTGTTTTCGAATTTTTAAGGAAAATTTATTTAAATTATTTACTAAAATAGAAAATTAAACATAAGTTGTTTGATGAAATAATCAACGTTGTCACAAATCACAAAAAATTACATAAAGTAGTGTTTTAAAAAATTAAGTAGAAATGTTTTGTTCTATTATAGTTTAATGATTAAAGAAGGAATTACATTGTATTCTGAGTTTAAAGAAAGGATCTAATTTTAAGCTAATAGATATAAACACATGCACAAATGCGCGCGTGCGCGCCCACACACAGAGTAATTACAATTATAATTTGAATAAAGCATAATGATTGCATTTTCAGAAGTAGTAGTAGTAGTAGTAGCAGTAGTACCATTAAATAAGAGGAATTTCATTCTGCTGGTAATATAAGTACTATTTTAGCGTTTTTCTAAAAGTCTTAATTTTTTTACGTTCAGCAAAGTTGTGCTCATAAAAATGAAGTGGATATTCATGTCCTGTGTCTTTGACATTATTATACACAAAAACACTGATACCAAAACTGAAAACAAAACTAAACTTTTTATCAGTACATTGTTGCAAAAGTTTTACAACTCTCATTCTAAAAAATGAAAGGAAAACTGTAAATAACGAATTGTACTAATTACTACACATTCTTGTGTGTTCTAAATAATAATAATAATAATGTTGATTTATTTCTAATTTTTAGAATATTTTAGAAAAAATGTTCATAAGTAGCAACAATTTACGTTAATTACTTTCTATTCTACTACTTTTCTCCATAACGATTATGTAATACAAATTTTACAAGGGTCTGTTTAATTCAGATCAATAAGTTGCTTGCAGGTGTCATAATCGTTATTCACTTTTATACTTGATCTATTGGTCTTGATGAGTAATAAAACAGAATGCAGTAGATAATTCACTGGAGTTATTCTTGCGTATTGATTGTCCTCGAACGATGCATTACTCTTACCTCATTCAGCAAACTGTAATACGATAAAAATGTAGTAAAAAAACAAACGTATAATGTAATCCCACTTTTCTGCTACTGCTCAAAAATTATTTTTTTAAATTTAGCATAATTAAAAGGTTTATATTGACATACATTATATTCATAATTTTTTTTAATTCCGTCTTTAAAATAAGTAACATTTTGGAAAACCTCTATATCATTCTGTTTCTTGTTTCAGGGGAAACAAATTACACATCAAGAATTGCGGTGGTAGCAGGCTGGGGAAAAACTCATGAGAAAAAACCCACTTCGGATACGTTAAATAAGGTTGTTTTTTTTAAATTAAATATCTGATGAATTACATTTAGTTAAGGAAATTTTATGTAAGTGGAAAGACTGTAACAGACTGTAGGTGAAAAGACTATACGTCTAAAAAATTGAAATAATATGAAAAAAACTTTTCACCACGTACATTAACTTTTGTTATACACCATTTGTCCAGTGATTATTGTGGCTAATAGGCATATGTTGGTTCGTTAGTATAAAGAGGAGAATCAAATTTAAAAGGAAACAAATTTTATCGAAATCATGTTTATTTCTGAAACCAGTATTAATATCAGTTTAATTGAATGGATATTTTAGAAAACAATAACTTCAACCGGCGGTGGAAGTAATGTATTGGAAGTTTTTTCTTCATCTGGATTACGTAGTCGCACTAATAGATTAATTTTGTACTGTTTATTTTATTTATATCTATTATTTTTCTTTTTAAGAAGTCCTTAATTTTTGTAGACAAAAATAAAGAAAGACATTTTAAATTTACCTCGATCTAACCAAATAATAGGTTGGGCAGAATCAATTTTTACGTTTTCTCTTTTTTTACGAATTAATAGCGGATACTGCTCACTTGAATAGAAGGAAAAATATTAAATATTTTTGAAAATGTTGACTACAGTTTAAAGCGATACGTCTTTTTTCCCCTTAGTTATTTTTCACTGGCTATAACGGCTGTTACAAAAAAAATTGATAATTATTAAGAAACGTCTGTTACAAAAAAAATTGATAATTATTAAGATAGTATTTTATAATTGATTTTTATAATACTCGTAAATAAATTTTAATATAATTGATTTTCTATGTCGTTGAAAAAGATACTTCTAGAAGATATTTTCAAAATGACCAAGTTTCTTCCTATTTTCGAATGTTATTTTGATAGTTAATCGTACAACATGTATTACTTCATTCAAATTCAAATCACACACCTCCATACTGATTTACGAATAATAATTCAGTTAATTATCAAATTTTTTCCAATAACCCTTTTTATTTCCTGAATTATTAATATTAAATAAAATATGAAGATTAGGTTTTCCTATACCTAAAAATACCAGTACCGTTCCCTATAGAAACAAGCGGCTTATTTGTCGGCTTATGTCTGTATGACTTTATAACATCAGCGTGTATTAATTTCCAGCACCTAAATCAGCTGTTTCACGAACCATAGGCAGCATTAAACAAGTTTACTAATACGAAGGATTCATGCTGCCTTACTACTTAGAAGCATACATCTTATTGCGTCAATTTTACATTTACATATCCTAAATGATATGACATTAACTATCTATCTATAGAAGACGTAATATAGAATTAATGCAGGCTAAGCTTATTTGCTCAGTAATTGCGGCGGAACAAGCCCTTAATTCTCTAGCTCTACTAAAGGACAATTCTAATAAATTCTACCGATAACAGACAAATTAAAAAGATTAATTAGCTCTCTGAATATGAAATATTTTATTTTCATTTTATTTTATTTGGAACCTTCTATTCAAAATAAGACAAAAATGAAAGTTCTACAGTACGGTAAAAAAACAGACTACAGCTTTTATTTATACTATTAATCTAATTTATTGTAGGAGGGAATTATATTTATATTTATAGATAGATTAAATAATATCTTTAAAAAAAATCTTCATAATTGTACTTTAACTGCGATTATTAACTGTTCAACGTAATTTAAAAATTCAAATCACAATTATTTGAGTTTGTAAGTATTTACAGTTAATTTATAATCAAGTCATTAGTATGTATTGAATGACAATAAGAAGGTGAAACTGTTAGCTTTTAAAGACACTCATTAAATAATATGTATCTTTGTGCACATAGTTAAAATATTACTTTCCCTTTGTAAGTTTCGTAAATTTCTTATTTTCAAGACTAAAAGTCAATTTTATTATTTTATACTCATATTAAAAATTTGTAACACGCGTAGTTTTTGTATACATAAATGCTGTATTATAAACTACTTTATTCAGTGGAATTGGTGTTCATGCATATACATTATTTTAAACTAAGATTATTATCTTCACCAAGTTGAATAAGTTTATTTTTGTCAGAAAAAAAAGAATATTTGATTGCCGTAATTTTTCATTTTTTTATCATTAATTAATAAAGAAATGTGTTCTTAAATATTACGGTTTTATTTTTTTTCAGGTAGCAGTACCGATATTATCAAAAGAACAATGTAAGCAAGCCGGTTATAACAAATCAAGACTGACGGTAAATATGATTTGTGCAGGCTACATGGAAGGAAAACAAGACGCTTGTCAGGTAAAAACGAAAAACAATATATACATAACGTTTTAGTAAATAATAATTATAAAGATTTAATGTCGACAGAATTTATTGGCAAATTTAGTTCTTTCTTTCCAATAAGTAGAATTCTAAAGAACATTATTTATAGAAAATCAGAACTTATGAAAATGCATTTGGGGAAAAAATACGTATGTTTTAACAAAATTATCTTACCTGTTTTAAAGAAAAGCTATTCGCTAATTGTGAGCTACCGTATTTTATTAGCTGATTGTGAATCACTCGGAAAAACATACACCTACAATGATTATAGGGGTTACAGAGAATAGAATTATTAATTCTTGTTCTAAATTGCATACACACCCGAACTATACCAAATATCTATATCTCCGTTCAGTTGAAATCAATGACATACATAATACGGATACCCGTGATTTAATGAATTTGTATTTTTCCAATTCGTTTAGCCATAATATACATCGGCAATATGGACGCCTGAAGCTTAATATAACACACGTACTTTGTACTATAGTACACCGGTAATCCTAGATACATCCCAACCTCGAAGGGGAAAGGGGAAGACACCCTCCTAGTGACTTTCTGGTCACCCCCCCCCCCCCCGTTTTTTGCCATCCCTAACGGGAGTCGTCTATCGCCCTCTGACTTTTTACGTTCCATAGTAATAAGCCTGGCCTCGTTGGGATGCCACCGATGTAAATGCCTCGGTAGATATTTGCATCGGTGATTTAATAACTCAGCTTATTGCCTTCGCTGTAGGCCTTGTCCGGACATCTTGAGTGTCCTACAATCCTAGATACAGCAAATACAGATTGTATAATTTAAAATAATTAATAATTTGAAAAAAAATTTCAGGTAGTTTTGTATCATAAAAATATTCGATGCAGCGTTGTATATTTTCCCATAACTTCCATGCTCTCGCATAAATTAATAATTCTCAATATATATATTCTATCAGACGTCATGAACGAAGAATCGATAACTGCTCTCTTTCTAAAAATATAATGGTATCTATAGGATGTGATATGCTTGTTATTCAAAGGTGTATATTAGTCCTGGTCGTAATAAATTTACTATTTTATGTATTTTAAATGATTTTAATAGATTTACTCCTATACATTTTTCACAAATTATTTTTTTTTCAGTTTTTGCTAAATAGTCAGTGGTAGGATTTCTACATCTTTATATATTTTTGAGAGAAGTCAATTATATATTTAGCTATACAAAACTATTTTGAAACGTAGTGTAGTTTATTCGATGGCAGTCTTAACTCTTTTTAATGGTTACATCATGAAGTACGGGATTTAAAAGACATATCTAAATTAGAAATAAAAGGTTTGAATACACGATTTTATTTAGACAATTATTTAGAGGTTTGAGTAGACGAAAAGTAAATAATTTTATTCTCTGTATCCCCTATAGTCATTGTCGGTGTAAAGATTTTAATTACAACAGGTGTTTATTATAACAGATAATTAAGAGACTGATTACCAGGTTGGTCGCTTTAATAGCTGTCGTCAGCATGATTTCAAAGAGCGTAATTGTACGAGTAGTAAGATATTTTTTGTTTAAATAGTGGTCGGGTATGATTTTATTTATAGCCTATTCCGTAATCGAAGAGTAAATTTATAAAATCGTTTACTGTAATTTTATTAGCTTAATCACTTATAGCATTTTAAAAGTATAATTTAATAATTTAAAGTATTGAATACACTAAAATTCCGATAACTTTATTGTGTTTTATGTGTTATAATTACAACAGATCTATGTATTTCCGTGTGCTAAATTTTGAATTCTGCGAATAATTCTGAATGAAGATCAATTTACAGATTAAATATTGATTAAACCATTTACATATAATTTAAGTTGTATTTGAATACTAAACTTTCTATAAAATAATATTTAATCGTAAAATACAACAATATGTATAAAAGTATTCGAAAACAATTAAAGCACAACTTAATATTTAAGTCAATTAAAATCATTATTTAAAATTTAAATTTTTCAGTTATTCTTCTAATTTTTCATAAACGGTTAGATAATTTAAGTATTTAGCTTAATACCTAATAGAATGGCAGTAGAGAAATCGTTTTGTTAAATCATTCAAAGAATATTACTGCGCCATCAGAAAGCTATTATTTTGGTTACTGGATTTTTATATTTCTTAATTCGATAAACCCGGAGGACATTACCAAAACGCAATATTATCTATTAAGCAGGTATTCAATCTCTTTATTGTAACAAGTAAATAAAAATTGATTACGTATAGGTTTCATCGCTTTAATATCAATTGTTCTTTCCTGTTCTTTTGAATACTTTGCTTAAATTTTAGTAAGTCGTTCCAATCAACTCATACAAATATTATACATACATCACTTTACTGATGTGGGCAAATAAGAGGGATTGATATGGATCAATTCTTTGAAGTGAGATTTAATGTTGTGTACGAAAATAGTACTAATAAAACCACGTACAATTGGTTTTCTTAATTGCTCATTTAATTAGAAAGAGACCGACTAAAAATCTCTTTCTGTTTCTGTAAAAATTGGTTCTTCATAGGAAGATGGGTTTATCTCAATTTATAATTCAAGTCTGAGATACGAAAAAGTACATTCGTGGTTATAAACATCTTAGTTGTGATTACAAAAAAGCCACATAATCTTGAAGGCTTTTTCTTGGGATATGGAAATGGAATTTTGTATCGAATGAAAAATTCCCTGACCGGGATTCAAACCCGGGACCTACGAATGAAAATGCCAAAACATCACGGAGATTGGTAATTTGTTTAAAATCATTGACAGTACTGCCTATGAAAAAAAAAAAAAATTAACGAACACAGGAAACAATATATGTGTATATATATATATATATATTTATAAACAGTACCTTCACATATTAAATTTACTGTTACTTCATAGATTTATTTTTAAATGTTACCATTGACCAAGTTAAAATTAAAAAAATTAATTGCATTAAATTGAAAAAAAAGATTTCCATAAATAATTTTAATTCTTGTCACACCACTCTAGATCAAGTTTTACAACAATTTTCCTACAATTAATTGTTCGAACGACTGTTTAATAAATAAATATATACTTAATAGAACACGTGTACGTTTACTAAACCACTTCAATTTTTTTTAATGTATGACTAATGTAGTTTCCTGTTTGCAGGGAGATAGCGGTGGCCCTCTTCACTTAAATGGTGAAATCAATTCTTCATACATGGAAGTAATAGGTAAGTTTTAATATGTTTTTAACTTTTAGTTACAATTCAGCCTTAACACTACCAATATCTTGCTATAGTAAAATATTTTAGAGCTAAAATGACATCGATATTTTAAAATGATATCGACTTGATGATACAGGATAAAAATACAACGTATCGTAACAAAAACATTTTTCGGAAACGAACCCTTTCGATGGTAAAGACTAATTATAGTTACATAGTTACGTAATCGTCTGACCAAATAAGTTTTGATTCGTTTAATTACTCGACCACTTAAGCAGAATAATAAATTTGTCAATTTTGTATGTCTGATTTTGGCAAAACGCTGAATCATCTTCACGGATAAGTTGTTAAATTTGTTTCGTTTCTGCAAATTATGTACATAACAATTTGAGAAAAGAAACAGATATTTTTGAAAATAAGATGTGGTATTTATGAAATTACTGTAGCTATTTCTCTTTTAGAAAATCCTGCTATCAGTTATTATATGGGTTTCTTTGTTGCTCTGCTAAAAGTTAAACACAAATCATTTAGTTCTTCATACTGACTTTCTCAGCATTTCCTATGGTGATACAATGTCCAAACATCAGAGATATAAGAGGCTTCAATTATAGTTCTTAGAAAGAAATTATGTTTTATATGCAGTCAGTTCCTGCGATGAAAGGAATTAAGTTGTTATTTCAAGGGAGACAATAGTGGTATTCTTGGTATTTTGATCGGCGTTTCTGGTAGGTTTACTACCAGATTTTACTACCAGGTTTAGGCCTTATAGTACCCACTTTAGACCTTACTTTCTCTAATAACCCTAGATGGGATGATAAATTTTCTTTTCAATTATTGTACTGTTTTTGTGAATGACTTGTAACTCGTATCAAGTCTTTTTTTATGGTTGATTAATTACCGTTTATTTATGCCACCAAAAAGAAACGATTTGCTTCTTTCTCTTATTCGTAATAAATATTTTATTTCCTTGTGAGTGTTTCTGTAGATGACCTTTACCGATATTCGGGGTTTTTAACGATTTTCAGGATCTTAAACGCTAAATGAAACATTTTTAACGTATGGTACTACTATTTAAAATAACATGACATATGTCATTTATGCTCTTCGTGAAAAATCTAAAAAAAAAAGTTGTCGAGGGAAAACATGCAAGTTGAAATTCTATTTAAAATATGAAAATCTGGCAACTAGTATTATCACCTCAATTAGAAACTGAGCTAGTGAATTCTGAAAAGATTAATGCCAGTGACACATCATATGATAAATCAAAAGAATACAAGATTTTCCATAAAATCACTGAAAATGTTAATTTTAACATTTTGTTTTCAAGCTTTAACATACAGTAACTGAATGGTACTGATAGTAGAATCGTATTACTAGCTCTGGTAACGACTCTATTTACATAAATAGACATCGTATATCAAAGTTTAGAAAAGAAGAGCTCTATAAGTCAGTCTCATCCTTTACATACACTATATGTATTTATAGTTGCGACATACAATAAAAAGCCTAATATCTACGTAAAAGTAAACTAAACTATACTAAACTGATTTAAAAGTACTTCTATTACAGATGTAAGTTAAATATTTTAAAATTTAGTTCTTTCAAATGCCACCAAAATTAGTTAAAAATAATCCTGTTCAATTGAATTTTTCAAGTTCTTAAATAATCTTTCAAAATAAGTGTCACATCTTAATCACTAAATCAAACAAAGGTAAAATGCTGCAACTACTGATACGTTAATAAACGATTATTCGACTGAGACAAAATTATACAATTACAACAATTTTTTGTTTAAAACTTTTAGGTTATTTAGCTTACATTTATTAATTGTTTATTTTTATTTTTAATAGTGATGTGTAAAACGATTAACTGTTTAAAAGAAAAATTAAGCTGTTTTCTTGTTTCCAAATAGAGGCTTTCGGATCGGTGACAAAATTGAGATTTGTTTTGTTTACAATTTTAAGATTAAAAAAAGGAATTAAAGGAATTTCATGTAGAAATATACATTTAATTATATTTTATTTATGCAAAAAGTTAAAAAAAATATCGCCATCATTGAACATTCAGTAAGCTATTGTTGTTTTTTTGTTTAAAATAAATTTAAAAAAATTAAAAATGCTTTATACTGTATTGCAAAACTCCGAAAATTATTTGAAACTGCTAGCAAATAGGGTTTTATTTAGTTATAATAAACAATTATAGTTTACTGAATTTAGAAATTTAGAGGTCATAATTAAAGTTTTCCCTTGCAGTGGAAAAAATGTGATTAATGGATTTTCCCCACAGAAAGAAGCAGAAATTAACTAAATTAATTTGTTGTTCCTCACTTCTGTCAAGTCTTTCTTATGACTGTGACGGATGTAACGAGTCTAAGATATGAATCTCATTAATTAGAATTGATTTCTCTTAGAGTAATGATGTTTATTATGCAGTTCATGGGGTGAGTAGAATATTTGTGTGTTTGTGTGGTACTTATATTTTTGTTGCTTATGAGAGTGAATATTTCTTGCATTTCAGGAGGCTTGGCACTCTGGTATTTACAAAAATGTATATGCTTCGATAAAGATGGAAGTAGAAAACCGCTTCATTTCACACCCTCTCTCCCTCTATCTATCTTCTTAGTAAGCTTTGCATAGGATACTTGTTATACTTAAGAATGCCTGTGTTATTTTGGAAGTGACTTTGTCTTGTATTATGTCGCCCGTAGCAGTTAATCATGTGTCTAATACACATGGCCAAATTTCTTTTTAGATGAAACTCGATTTTAGGACGATTTTTTTAATAACTGAGGCTTTAATTTTAAAAGCAATATTGCTCCAGTGAAAGGCAATATTTTGTAAGGTGTATGAAAAATTAAGAAAAAGTAGAAAAACCACGATAATAAATTGCAATCCCTACATTTATTATTGATTCTGTTTATAGGTATTGTATCATGGGGTCGTGGATGTGCAAGACCAAATTTTCCAGGAGTTTATACAAGAGTAGCAAATTATATACCATGGGTTAAAGAACAGTTACAAGGAGAGTGTACGTGTTCACCACCGAAATCAAAGGAGAGTTTTAAAATCAGAGGATGAAACATTACTACGATGATTCTTAAAATGATATTTATTGTCTTTGTAATCATCAATTTAAAGTGATTTTTTAATAGTTGTTACAAAACGAGTCGTCATATCTGGGTTCAACAAAAGCATATACAGATCTCTGGATATGTTATTTAGTTTAATATAGGTTAGGTATAATTTAAGATATTTAGTTCCTCTAGGATACCTTATGCGGAATGCTAACCTTACCTTATCAATAGCTTAATGTGAAATACCTTTAACAAATCTTTTGTTAAATGAAGTTGTTTTTATCCTATTCAGTTCGAATGTGTACACACTCATTTATTGATTTAAATCATTTATTGACTTTTTTTGCTTTAAATCAATAACAATTAAAGTTTAAATATTTTATTTAAAAGATATTAAAGTGTAGGTTCTGTGGACGAAACCCAATCAATAGGGGTCGTTTTTTCGACCAAAACACAAAAAAATTAAAATCCGTTGTTTCCGAAAAATGTTATTTTTGTACCGCAGTTTAAATTTCATGCTGAGATAACGGTTAACAAATGTTGCCAAAAGTATCATCGACTAAATAAATTAGTGAAACATGACATCTATACCATTCAGTGCCGATAGTTTGTAAAAATCACAAATGATCATTCTAAATTATTCAGCTATATACTTATTGAGTATGTTCAAATTAAATTATACTCATTTTATAACCTGAAACAACATCTGTTTTACAAAAAATTATAGTAAGAAATAAATTTTATTTCTATTTTATTCAATGTCAATAGTTAAACTGATTTCAAAGGCGAGAGTTTTCAGGTTCAAATCCTAATAAAGGTTTATTTGGATTTGAATACTCGATCGTGGATACCTGTGTTCTTTGGCGGCTGGGTTTCAATTAACCACATGTCTAACCATGACTAACCAGTATAGGTTTAAATTTGTTCAATATTACACATTTACTGGTAAAATTACATTACTCTGATGTCGCTATTGATTTTAATTGTTGATGTGACTATAAATAAAAAAGTTAAAAAAACACAAACTAAATATAAAATTCTGATTTAAATTTAAATGCTTCTCTTTTCATTAGTATTAGATTTTAAAGAGGCTGTTTGAAACTACTTGAAACTACATTCAGGAAACAGAACTTAACAACTGCATAAATTTTATTTGCAAAATGAATTGGATAAAAACCTTTTCTATGATTGTATATGATTTTTTATTATTGTTTAGAGTAAAAATGTATTTTCGTATTTAGTTATAAAAAAATATAATTTTTTATTATTTATCAAAGGTTGTTTGTAAACCTTAAATACGACAATTACTTTTTACATTTTTTATCCGATATTTAGCATAAAAATCCGATATTAAATTATCAATATTTTGTACTTTGAAAAAAATGTTTCTTGTCAGGAGGAAAATAAAAGTTTTCATTGAAGAAAGAAGGTGTGAGTAATTTTGATGTTGAGTTGTATAAACTGTAAAGTTCTTTAATCATGTGTTAACGTGATTTTATTCAGGTGTTACTTGGTAATGTAACAGTAATTCTATTAAAATTTGACAGGCAAAATAATTTTTCATATTTACACTAATAATACTAATTACTCATAATTGAATGATGTGTTAATTTAATAATTTTTCTAAAGTCAATATGAGAATAAAAGAATGTATTTGATTTTGGAAATTTATACCTACGGTGATATTATTTTATTTATTTATTTATTTTTTTTTTAATGTGAATCGTACTAAAATAAGGAGTTTGTTATGAATGCAAGATTTATTGGTTCAGCAAATTATTATTATTATATTTAAAATAGTTGTATGAAAAAGTAGTGTAATTTTACTACCTATATAAAATTGTAACGTATTTATGTGAAACTCTATTATAGGTAGAACCCTAATCATAATAAGAAGGTACATCTAATTTAATCAATATTATAAACCAATATTAATAATTTATATTTTTAGTCGATTGGTAATACATTATAAGTAATATAATGTTTAATTATAAAAAAAATGTAACTAAAATTTTAGTAATCAGTGATGTTGAATTAGTGAGGTGGAAATTGTAAAATTGTAATATTATCTTATGTATCTTGTACATCATTATCAGTGGATTCTCTAATCAAAGAATTATTAAACTAGATTTTAACATAAAATAATTTAGATTTTTTGTATTTCATTATGAAATTCTGTATTTATATTATATAATTTATCATTCACAATATTTTTGAATTATAAAAAAATCTTATTTTTAAGTATTAAATTATTTCTACTTCTTCCTAGCAGATTGAATCCTCAGCAAACTCACAACATTAATCTGAAAATCTGGTGGAAGATGTCCATATAATTATTTTTTAGTGGTTAATTAATTACATAAATAATTGTGTCATATAATCATGATGGTTTCACAAAATCTTTCTATAAAATATTGATATTTTTTTCATTTTGCAGATTTAACACAGCAAAAAAAATATAAATTTTAAGTCATCTTCCTTTTATTTGTTAACTATATTAGATAATCAATAGAGAAAATGATTTTTCTTTTTTAAAATACATTCTGCATTTTACTGATACGTGTGATCTACAATTATAAAATCATTACTTGCATAAGACATTAATTTTGTAAATCAGGAATCCTTTTTTGTACATTAATATGGAAAAGTCTTAATGATTTTTGTATTGAATAAATTTATCTACCTTTTTCAGGTTCATCATAATTAAATCACATGTTGATGCGATTTAGATATATTCTATTTTCAAAACTCACTGTATTTTTGAAAATGGAATTTATCTGAAACATGTGATTTAGTTATGATAAAGCTAAGAAAGATAGATAAATAAACTCAATACAAAAATTATGACCCCATAGTAGAAAATGTATACATTTTAATAATTATGGAAAAGTCTGTAACCAGAATATTTGAAATATGTAAAGGTTATTAAAAAATTATTTTAACTAAAATACCATGATTTTAAATCACACTAAAGATAAAAACTCGGTGAATAAATATGAATTTTTGATCAATAAGGCAAGGGAAAGGTTCTTAAAAAGGTAAAATGAGAAAATATTAATAAACTAAGTATGTGTAGAGGGAAAGTATCTAAAAACATGCAAGTTTTCCTGTGCTTCTATCAAGAACTTTATGAAGATTCTTCTTTCCACATTGTTCTTTCTCTAGTTTATCTGGTCATCCTTAAATTTTTTTTGTAAGACATAAAAATTAAAGCTGTTTTGTAAGACAAATCTTTAGTGTACAGATCTGATTTCACAATGATATCATGATGTATTAGCTATAATACATCATGATATTACTTGGCTTTTCTTCTTGCACTACTGAAAATATAACAGTCCATTTGGCAGTCTTTTCCTGAAAAGTGATTACTAACAAATAACAATTTCATGAGTAAACTTAAATCAAGTTTCTGCTCAATATAACTATTTTTTTTCTTAAGTTGCAAGTACTCAACCTCTTTTCTGTCATGTAGACACAATAAAACCAAGCAAGTAATGAATTAAAGTCAAAGTAAATAAAAATGTAAAATGAAAATAAATGTCACAACTCCTATTAACCTTTATCAATTATTCAGCCTTTAACCTTTATTCATTTATTCATTAACCTTTATCATTTATTCAGTAAGTAGCACTGAATCAGAGCAATACTATTTCAAAAACTTCATTCAGAATGGTAATTTATTCCACTTAATATAGTAATTTATTTCATGAATTATCAATAATAAAAAGGTAACAAACAGATTAGATTATTTTTTAATAAAACACTTCTTTTTAGATCTATAAGAATTCATGATTCTAAAGCTAAAAAAAACTAAGTTTGTAAACATCATAAATGTTTAATTTTATACATTTTTATAAAATTATGTGTCATATCATATGGTTATCTGCTCTGAGACAGATCCCTTGCACCATTTTGTCGCCACTCTTTTCAATTTCCAGCTAAAATTTTTAGTTCTTAATAGCTCCCATTTCCATTAAAATCATCTATACATTTATACATTTATATCTTTTCCAGCCTCTGCACTTCTAGTGTGGTTTTAATCAGTAATCAATGCTTCTCTTTCATAGCATGTCTAAACAAATTAAATTTCCTTTTCTAAATTGTACTGATTAAGGGACTATTCTCAGTCACTCTCTTCATTACTACTTATTTCTCACTCTGTCTGCCCATATAATCTTCTCTAATTTCATCCATATCCACTCTTCTGTATCTTCAGCCTTTCTTTTTCCATTCTTCTGGGTTTCCATAGTTTACATCCAAACAGAAATACATTCCAAATGTAACACTTTAGAAGATGCTTTTATAAGCCTAATTCCATCAAACTTCATAACTGTTTCTAAATGTTTCCTTTGTAAAACTTCTGGTTTTAAGATTGGTACTAGTACTTGAATCTGGTGATTGTACTTCATTTCATTTCAAAGTGTATAACACTTTGTCATTTCTCTATGCAGTTTCTTTAGTACTTGACTGTAATTTCATTTATTTCATATTACTGCTTTTAATTTTTTTATACCTTATTCCTTTTCTTCTAAATCTACTACATCTGACTATTTGCATGAACTTCATTTCTCTTTTGCTTCTTGTATTATTCCCTTAATTCATAACTAAATTTTCTGTAGAACCTCTTACCTTCTTCATTCTTTCCCTCCTTCTGTCTTCGTTTTTTTCAGTCCTCACACCAGTAACCTATGGTTTTCTGTTTTTATTACATCTTATAATTTTGCTCAAAATTATTTATTTTGCCATATTTTATATTTCTTTCCCTTGATATTTAAGTTAAATTCTCTCCTTTTGCCTTTTTCCAATTGTAACTTTTTCCATTCTCCATTTCTTTGCTCTTTTGTCTTTCTGTACTAGTACTTTAACTTTCTCAACCAGAAGTATAATTAGCGCTGCTCTAGGTAGTCTCTATAGTTTTTAATCTTTCTTCTGGAATTATATAGTTAACCTGATATCTGTTTTTGTTTCCTGGAGATTAGCTTGCATTGAGCCTTCTTTAAAGTTCCTCCAAACATAAGCTATTTAAAAAATATATATATATTAACCCTAAAAATATTAAAAGTAAACTTATCTATTTTTTGTCTGATAAGCCTTTTTTTTAAGCATGACTGGGATTTAAACCAAACAAATAGTTTCTTAAAAATGATGTCATAAAATATTCTAGCAAATGATGAATGGATTGTGTTAGTGAATAAAGATTTAGACTTATTTAGAAGAATAGGAATTTATTACCAATGTAAAGTATTACAATCAAATACTTAGATTATACATTTATTAGTAAAATTGTTAACAGTTTGTTTACAAATACTGCTACACTACAAGTTTATTACATTTGTATTAGTCTACATTTTTATTTTTTATTTCAAAAAATCTGTGCATTTTTTGAAATACTGTTTTTTCTTTTATTCATAAGCAATTAAAAACCTTTTACATATCAATTAATTGTGTATGCTAGACTTCTTTTTTAAAGCCAATAAAAATTTCAAAGAATATTTTTATTTACTTCCTAAAATAATATGTTCATTAACATATCTATAGGATTTAATATTTTTAGTGAAATAATTTAGTAGACTGCTGGCTAACATTGTAATTCTTTTCCTGATAGTTAACCAGTAAAGTAAAAAAAGTATCAAAACTGTATTTGTGAGCTATTTACTTTTAAAATTATTTTTATAGATTTGTCTTCTTAATTTTGTTTCTGTTAAATTCACTCTCACTGTATAAAAATAAAATGCGAGTATAAAGATTAATGAATGGTTCTACAAAGAAGAATAATATTATATGATATTTTACTGTAATAATAATATATTACTATAATAATATATATATATATATATATATATATATATATATAGTACTTTTAATACATATATATATATATTTTAACTAAGAAAACTGCTACTCTACTATAACTATTCCAGTCTCTAAATTGTTTTCATTTTCTCTGATTAATCACATAACTCAAAGGTGAAAAATGCAGTGTACCTTTCTTTATCCATTTTTTAACTATAAGCAAATTATTTCTATTGCAGAAATCATGTAATTAATTTTTAACTAACAGGTCTATCATTTTCTTTTTATTAAATTAATAATATTTATTGGTTTAATTATGACTGATAAGACTGACGCAAAATTAAATAAATCAAAAAAACTTAGCATCAAAAAGTAAATATTTTCTTGAAATATATAGTAATACCAATTTCTGTATTACTATATTTTTCCTGGAAAAATTTTCCTGAACACATTAGCTAAACAATTTAAATCTATTGCAACAAAAGTACAAAGGGAGAAATGTTCTCCCTGGAGCTACATTCTTGCAAATAAATTAGAACCTTTCTCCAAGAAGGGGTTTGAAATTCTGACTGAATTTATAGCTTCGCCCAGTTATAAATATATGTAATATTAAATCTTTTTTTAATAAAAATTTAGTAGTTAAATAAATGAAATATTAAATTTTAAGTAAGTATAACGTAATTAGTTACAAAACAAACTGATAAACACTACTTTAAGTAAACAAATCAGAATTCTTTTTATTGTAACGCATAAATGTCAGATAGATTTGTACAATTTTAAGAGTGATATGTATTTAACTTACAGATTTAAAATCTGTAGAAATATTTGCTTTTATATTTTATGCTGATGGACATTAGAAATATTCTGTATACGTTTGTTACATAACGTTAATCACGTGAATAAAATTTATTCAAAAAGTATAAAACTCTACAGAGTACAAAATTCAACTTCGCTACCACTTTGAACCTTTTAAATCTAAAATTATTACAATACAGTAGCTTTAAAATAAACATGTAAGTATGCACTTTTTAAAGAGCAAAGCACTAAAACAAATAATCGATGGATAAAGTTGTTACTTGATGAAAACCCATTTTGATAAAAGAAAATAAATATATAATTTGATTTTCACAAAATATTTTTAAAATCTTAACAGCTATTTCGGTACGTAGTATCTTCCTCAGATGTTAAGAAAAGCTATAAGATTTTCTTTATTTATTTATTTGTTTTACTACTATGTCCTTTGAAAAAAGAAGTGATGTAAGAGATCTAGGCCTCTACATGGCCAAGAATAATCTTTTCATGATATATTTCCGCTTCCACTCAAAACTGAAACCGATTCGTTCACATTTCAATTTTGTCTGTAAGTAAGAATCGTAGAACTAACTGAAACAAAAACTGAAGGGTGAAAATAATCTAATCACGCATAAATATTTTTCACTGACCTATTTTGCAACAAAATTGTTATTCGAGATCTAACTTATAATAAAATGATAAAAGGCATTTTATCAGAATTTAATACTATTTTATTAAAATATTTTACTAACATATATTCACTGCATTCCAAGACGTACTTAAAAAAACTTAACAGGAGAAAAAATTGAAACTCGAAAAATTTGGAAAAAAAAATTATACGGGAAACAATTTTTTTAATTCTCAATGGAATTTCAAACTCCTTCTTGGAGATTCTGATTTACTTGAAAATAATTTAGCTCTAGTAAATGAAAAGAACATTATTCCCTTTGTATATTTGTTGCAATAGATTTAAATTGTTTAGCTAATGAACCGTAGAGAATTGCCGATTGCGTAAATAATGAAGTAAACAAGATGTTATAGGTTAGAGTGTAATTTATTTAAACTGATAAACATATTATTTTAATTTTTTTGGATTCTACGACCATATAAATTTTTACTTGTAAAGAGATACCTTGTTCAGAACTTTAAATATGTTAACTTTTAGGCTGATAATAAAAAAGAGATATATTTTTCGTTAGATGAATTTTTCAAGACTAAAGAGATAAAGAAAAATACGGTTGTTAATAATCAGATAAATAATAATAAGAGATTATCAGTTCACAGAACTCTTTACAAAATAAAAACTAAATCATTACTTGATTTCATTTCTGAACACCCTTGATAAAAATTTCTTTGATTGGTTTTAAAATTTGGATCACACATTGAAATAAAGGAAATCGTTCGATCCCAAAACATAAGCGATCAGCCTTTACCTTCAAAAGAGAACGCAAGAAGCTAAGAGGAAATAGACGTGTACGAAATAAAACTAAAGCTATACATCGTAAAATATATATTTGTAGAATAGAGAGAATGATGTGAACGGTAAACGAAAGTCGACATGTGAACAGAAACGAGAATGAAACAACCAAATTGAATGTTATACGGAGAGAAAAGTGAATAAAAGATTACAAAGAACTGTTGTTTGATTCATAAACATATGATCGGCTCTAGGAGAAGATGAGTAGTATTAAACTGGTTGAAATGAAGAAGTTTTGAAGAAGATGAAAAAATGGAAAAGCACCAGGATTTAAAGTGGAGCTCGAAGTTTTGCTTGAGTTTAGATGCTACATTTGTTAATGCTATGTGCTGGACAATATATAACTTTCCAGATAATGGCGAGCGACCAAGATTGTTCAAAAATAGTGATCGTGACTCGAATACTTAAAGATATATTATTCTGTTAAATGTCTTAAAAATTTAGAGTAAATAATTGACGAAAGGCTTCTTATAATTTCCGGTATAATTTTAAAGGTAAAATTATAAAGGAAGATCTTGGATTCACAATATTTTGGTATTAAATAGATTATTTAGAAACTGAGAGAATTTAATTTAGAGATTTACTTAGCCTTTATAAATTACAAAAAAGAGCTTCGGTAAAATTTATAAAAGTAAATTAAGATTAATTAGATTAAAAGAGGCTATTCTAAACATCTGATTAAATGTCCCAACGTTTCTATAGAAAAACAAGAGCAATGATCGTCACAGGAAACGAAACAACTGAACAGGTGTAATAACAAAGTAGTTAAACAGGCTTGCAGTACATTCTCGACTTTGTCTAATATCTACATAGTCAATCTTATAAAAACTTAGAAAGTAGATAACGTACCGTTAGGTATTAAAATTGGAGATGAGTATTTGAATACATTGCTGACGATCAAGTAATCACACAGGAAAGCGAGAATGACTTGAAATTATCAGTTCATAAATTACATTTACTTTCTGTATTTTATGACTTAGGAATTCATAAAAAAAGACAAAGGTTATGCCATTTTCAGGACGTTACTAATTAGAAAACCAATGATCATTGGGAATGCAGGGATCAAGCGAATTCAACGCTCCCAGTACCTCGGCTGCGATTATGAAGAGGATAGAAATATCTTTAATAAGACTGGTATTTATTGTGATTTTCTAAGACCGATGATCAGCGAATATGTAGCATGACAAGACAAACACTCAAAAATTAAACGACCACCGAGACACACCTGAAATTTTACAGTCATGGCAGAACCTGTATTATTATACGTCTCAGAAATTTAATCGCTTAGAAGGGAGGATTCAGGCATACGAGACGGCCAAAGTGAATTTTTTCATATCGGCCAGATGTGTTGCAAAGAAGGAGATTCGTTAGTGATACAAACAGATTTTGGAGTAACTTGATCAGGCATCGAATTATAAGGAAAGGTGGAGAAGTTATGTGCCACGCATGTCTCTGAAACAGATACTTCGAAGTACGAAGGATACCATCTGTAACGAGGAAGAAGTATTGGAGGATGGAGGATCGAGGATGATATGATGAAACTGAAACAGGTCATCGGCTTAATCTTGGATAGCCTCAGAAGGACAACTTTTTGAATTTAGCAAAACGAACGTTTTATAAGGTATTCGTTAACGATTGAAAACCTAACAAAACTTGAATAATCGAATTAATTTTACATGTAATTATTAAAAACTTTTGATAACAATTACATTTTTAAAGGAGTATTGACAATAAATTTATTATGGATAGGAGGCAAAAGTTAATTTTATGGATTTAGAGTTTACTGGAACCGGAAAAAGCAAGTGTTTCCACTATCGCATTTCGGTTTTCAAAAGTAACACTACGTCTTTAACTTCTCCCCCCAAGACCTGTTTTCATACAATATCATAACATCTTAGTGGCCCACTTTAAATTCTTGGACTAGACCACATAAATTTAGTCATCATTTCTCAGTTATTTATGATCAAAATCAATGTTATTATTAAATTTATTTCTTGTTATCAATAACAGTAGTTCAGATGTGTTCAGCTCTAACACAACTTAACGTTATAAATCAATTATTTTTTCATGATTCAGATATGAAATGAGAATAAATATTTCATCTTATTGTCAAATTACTTTATTTGTGTTCTGAGAATATCTTACAGGAAAAATGTATGATTATTACAGATTTAAGAGCATTCAAAAAATAAAGTCTCTAGTTTCATTTTCTGTGAGATGTTTTAGAATCGTGTCAATTACCAATAAAAGTAAAAGTTTTACTAGTGAATTTCACATATCTTGTGAAAATGATGAATCATAAGAAAAAGCGCCTATCTTCATAAGATAAAATGACTATATATATATATATATATAAATTAATGAAATAAATAACTGTAATTATAATTCCTATAATGCATAATTATAATTCCTGTAATTATAATTCGTATAATTATGTATATTCCCAAATTTATTTTATTCATGACCGCACTCACTTCTTTCGCCTGAACTCAACTAATATCACAGTTCTTCTATGTTAATTAGTGTTTTTTACAGTAACTCGATATGCTACGTAGGCTAACACGGAAGCTCAACACATTTTATGGTCTAGAAAAAACTAAAAACAACATTATACAATTCATTAATCTCAAAATTTCTTCTTTATATCTGTTACAAACTCATCAAATGAAAGTAACATTATTTACTTTTATTTCTTCTCAGAATATGATTTTAATTAACAAAAAATAAATTTAACAAGGAAAGTATCACAATATTGTATTATTTACTTTATTGGCTCTTCTTTATTTAAATGTTTATTTATTTTCTTGGCTCTTAATGCTCTGAAATATTATAACAAATATTCAGTAAAATGAACGAAAAAATTTTAAAGTACGATTTAACAGTACATGAAGACGTTAAGAAAACGGCAACTGTAATAATAAATGTTGATGTACCTTCTTCAGATTAAAGTATCAAATTCTGGCCGGTGTAGTTAACGCATATAATGTATATTTGACGCAGCACTAACATATGAAATTTATTACCGTAATTCTGAACTTATTTATCATAGATCATCGTAAAACTCTATTTAATTTAAACAATAAGATGAGATCGATATCATATCATCATGAATAACTGAAAGGAATTGTGACGGAAAAGAAAGAATACTGAAAACAAACTTAAATTAATGTAAGACGTAATCAGAGGTAATAAATTTAGTAAGTGTTGGAAAGATATTTTTGTAAAAAAAAAATCGAAGAATTTTCTTATTTATTTATTTTTGTTTCTTGCTTCATGAATTTATTCACCACAGAAGCTTGTATGTAGAAATGGGTGGTGTAGGTTAAGAAAATTACCATGCCTAACCGGGATTCGAACCCGGGAGCCCGGATGAAAGACTGAAATTCTACCTCTCCGCCCCGAATTTTGGAATTTACGAATAAATAATATATTTGTATTGTATTTGTATTGGTAAACACCAATATTGATTGGTTATCCTATAAATATTTATTAAAATATTTTTATAACTATGACTTAAAAACAGGATTTTTTACAATTTAAAAATTATTCATTAATTTCTTATTATTTTGTTAGAAAGTTTCAGTTCTAAAGCATCATCTTTTCATATAGCGTAATCACACAATTTATCAGACATTCTAATAGATTAAGGTAAATAGGTAAGTGACACTTTAGTTTTATACATATCACAGAGTGACAGAATAAAATGCATTTACAACCATCAAAAGAAAATTTCGGTACTTGGAAATGTAGAAAATTGTAATTTAATGATCTGAAAATTACAATTTCTGATATAACATTTTTCAAAAAATCTGTATCGGAAATTGTAATTTTCGGAAATGGAAAATTTTCAATTAAAATTACAATTGAAAATTGTCATTTTCGGAAATTGCAATTTCAATGTCCATCCCTGTTTTTCCTCAGAAATGAATTCTTTTAAATTATTAAAACTGTGGTCAGAATTTACTAAATATTAAAAAAATTCTGTTGTAACCGAGCTTTTGGTTTTAATAAAAAACGGTTATTCTTTAATTAAATAAATATGTACATATACGTGATTATTGCATTTAAAAATATAAATAAATGCTGCGGCCACTGATAAATGTAAATGATCCCATCAAATGTGAAATTTGATGCTAGCTGGGCTAAACGCCTGGCTGGGCAGTAAGTCAGTCATTATTCCAGCCGTATCAGAGGTGAGAGTAAAAGAGCCGCGTGCGCTCGTACACCGATACCGACGAACAACATCGCCTCACTTTCTTCCTAGCCAGTGGTGGTAACAGATGTCTGACAGCGGTACACAAACACGAGTCCTTGAGGACAAGCCAACAGCTGCTACCAGCGTCCTCCATCAAGCATGAGGTTCGTCCTCTTACCGACTTTATATTTGCTGTTAGACACGGCAAAATGTTTGCTGCACAACGAGGACAATGTTCAGGTAGATTAAGATTTTCTTTTAACGAATTGAAGATTAAATTATGTACTTCTTAGCCATGACTTTCATTTAGTACAGATGACCGATTTTGCTTGATTCACTTGGATTTAGTTAGGATTTTTTTTTGTCTCATTTTATTACTCACAAAGCTTTTAATAAAAAAATCTGAATATATCGTACGTAACACATCTTAATATTTCTAATAAAA
This sequence comes from Lycorma delicatula, assembly GCF_047948215.1. Taxonomy (NCBI): domain Eukaryota; kingdom Metazoa; phylum Arthropoda; class Insecta; order Hemiptera; family Fulgoridae; genus Lycorma; species Lycorma delicatula. Next base: position 31,138,242 of record NC_134455.1, read on the forward strand.
AACAGCTAAATTAAATCAAACATTTTATAAAAAATTACATAAACTAATACAAAAAACATAATATATAACTTCTCATTTAAGGTAGAATAAACAATAAATTCTTGATAATATTTGTAAGGAAAATTATTTTGTTATTGAAATATTAAATTATCATGTATGGTCTCTGTTTGGATGTTCATTTTTAATAAATATAATAATGGTCTATGGGAAAAAATTAAAAAAATTAATGATAAAAATAGTAATTATTAAAAAAATATACAAGAGAACTTTCTTGCAACTAAAAATTGTTAATTTTTAATATTAATTTGGCTTTAGATCATCTAACGCCAAACTGCTGTTATTAAAAATAATCAGATCTTTCTAAAATTGATTGTTAAGGGTTTTAAAAGGATTCTTATACATTTCTTTGAAATTAACTAAACAGATTTAAAAAGTGCGAATATGCAAAACTACAGATGCACTGGCATAAAAATACTGTTTAAACTATAGATTTTAAATCCACGCGTAGTTAGTTATTTTTAAACATTTAAAAATAATTGTAGATGGTAAAGGTAAAGTTAATGTTGATTAAATTATAATTCCCACATTATTAGAGTACTATGGTGTTTGGATCAAATGTTGTTTCAAGAATAAAGAGAGACTAAATTGCAAACTTTCTGTCTTTTTGTAACTCGATTTGTTTTTAATAAGAAATATAAATAAACTAGTGTTCCCCTTCACGGCTTTGCACGCTATATCAATGCGGCTTCACCCATCATATTCTTTTTAATAGCAAACTCATTTATTTCACGTATGAGTGAAATAATAATCCCCCGTCTCTGCTTCGCCCGCGCTATATAGTTACTTGCGTTTCCCGTCTCGGTCTGAGAATATTTATCCCATCTTGCCAGAGGATCCTGCCCCTTGGATCACATTGTGTTCATTAAACTCATGCTGGTGAGAATAATAATGATAAATAGAAATTAAAGCATGTTCGATTTATAAAAACTAGTGAAATATTAGTTAAACTAATACTTTATAACTGGTATAACTGGTTACCAGTCCTTCGTACGGGTGAAAATGTATTTTGCTCGGATCTTAGCGTCACCCGACCTCCACTATTAGGAGGTGACCGTACTTCCTTTCTCATTTTTTCTTTAAATTTTTTATAACTTCTATGTTTTTAGTCAAATAACCGGGCGATGCAGTCAGTCGCGAGTTAGCTACTAATTTAACGAGTAGCGTTTACTCGTACACCTATATTTCTGAATAAAAGTTTCAAGGTTTTTATAAAATTATGAATTAAATATTTGTGCTAATCTTTTAGGTATTTTATTAACGAGAGTATTATTTTACGATCACAATTTATTTAATGACCTCATATTTTCAGTTTGTATTACTTTTTATGTAGGACAAAACTTTAGTTCAGGAATTTTATTTCATCAGTTTTATTGCTGTTGTTATCATTTAAAGACATCATTTCCTGCCTTATTTTCATCAGTTAGTCAATATTTTTACCTAGTATCTAGTACGCAGTAAAAGCTACTTATTGCAATTCTAGAATAAATAAAACCTAACCGAATTTAGCAAAATATTATTAAAATTTCTCCCATCCTAATATAAATGGTGATTTGGTTCAAAATAATCGTTAAGATGGATATCATCTAAGTTTTCCGATTTAAAATTATTAATCGTTGAAAAACCATCGCTTTTACTAAGTCTCTTTCTTAAGAAAATCCACTTCATTTCAATGATAATTAATCTATTTTGAATTACAACATTCAATTTCATTTCCTTTATTGAAAAACTCTGCAACAGCTATCCTAGGCTATTCGTTGCTCAGGAAAATTCTTGATTAGCTGTCGTGAGGTTATGTCTCCGTTCATTTTTCTTATACTTTAGAGGACGGTTGTAAGAATTCATAGTTATTTATAAGTTGAAAAACATAAGCACCTGATTGAATAAAAAATTGGAAACAAACAAATCAAAAATAAAATATACTACTTGTAATTTAGAATAACAGAACCTTTCGGTTTGTTCAGCAGGAATCATAATTGTGTCATTTTTAATCAATATAAAACTGTTGAGGAGTAAGTTAGAAGACTGCAATAAATAAATAAGAAATATTTATATCCTTCTACATTTTTTCTTTTATTTTTTTTTATGTTCGTTTTAATTAGTGTTATGGCTGATCAAATAAGGAGCTCCAATATTTAATTTATTGTTTACTCTATAAATTTTATTTCTTTCCAAGAAATAATATAATATCAGCTTTGACTTTTTAGTATGATTTTATATAATTAATTATAGGTTATATATTTTTAAATAATATATTTAACAAAACTTGATTTAAGTATGGTCTTATAGAAAAATAGATTTATAACAAAAAGTAATATCATTAATTATTATGCTGTATGGTTTTGTTAATTCAAAATATGGAGTGTTTATTTACATCGTAAAAATTAAAAATGTAAATTTTTAAATACGAGTGCACTACTAAATTCAGTTTACAAGTATTATTTAGGAAGTCTTTATAAACAGACTTCCACATACAGAATGCATCTATACGGGCAATATATAATTATTATATTATATGTTTATGTTTGCTCTCGTATTATTTTATTATATGAAACATAAGTAAAGCGACTCAGTCGAGAGAAAGTTTTACTTTACATAAAATAAACTCCCAACTTATTGTACTTCATCATGTGAATATAGTTACACTTTACTTACACATTGACTCGTATGTAAAAAATAACTGTACATATAAGAATAACAATGCTTTCACTTTCTTGTGAAGGTGAAAATATGACAGAATTCTAACAACTAAATAACTGGTTCTGATGAATTAGAACTTTGACTCGTTCCTCTTGGTTTTCCCTTTTTTTTGTTTAATTGTTGTATAACCGATTTTTTCTTGCTATTATAATAATAACCAGTCAATGATTCATTAATATATATGTTACCGAGCTCAAACTTTGTAATATTACTAATAATTTGTTTGAAAACAAATTTCAAATAACGATATAATACTTTTTTCATGGATAAATTGAGCTAAATTTGTTTCTATTAATTAAATTGTCAACCAAAATATAATTACAGTAAAGTTAAACAAATTAATTACCATATTTACTTGCTTAATTCACGCATATTTTTGACTACCATTATTTATCTAAAAGGTGGTGCGTAATTTATTGCTGGTCTCCGTGGCGCGAGTAGTAGAATCTCGGCCTATCATCCGGAGGTCCCGTGTTCGAATCCTAGTCAGGCATGGCAATTTCACACGCTACAAAATTGTCAATTTATCGTATCCTCTGAAGCAATATCTAATGGTGGTCCCGGAGGCTAAGGAAAAAAAGAAAAATGTGCTTGATTTATGTGATGAAACGATTTTACATAGGATTATAATGTGATAATCAGTGAGAAAATGATATTTATTTGACTGAATATTTTATTTTTTAATATTTAAAAAAAATTTGTTTAAAAATTCAGGTGCGTGATTTACGCGTATAAATATGGTAATTAAATGTTAGTTAAATTAAAAATTAAGACGTTTGACATTTTATATTGAAGTAATACATAGAACTCCCAAATCTATTTAAAAATAATATTCGTAAAGAAAGAAAAAATTTACAAACAGTTAACAATCACTCTAATTTCTTAAAATTAGACATAGAAATATTAATTAAAACTAAGTGGAAACTGTTTTTAGTTTATATAATTTATTGAACATCGTATGATTTATTTTGCTCTTAGCTTTAATAGTCTATAATAATTTACAAAAATTTAAACTGATTTTTAGTTAAAAACTAAACAAACACCAAAAAATAAAAATTGAAACGTTCATGAGTATTATTATTATTTTTTTTTTTTTGTTTAAAAACAAACCGGTTTCCGTTTGATACAAATTTAACATCCATTAAAACGTAAAAAAAGTAAAATTCCTTTGGCATGACTGAAACTCAAACGGTTTCACAACTTACTTTAAAATATCTGATTTTCATTGTATTTTGAGAATAATGCCCGATATCAAACTTCAAGAGGAATTACAATTCGGCCGTTGAACTCGTCCAGGCTCATCTTGCCTATAACTGAGGCAATATCGTTAATTGAACTCTAAAACCTAGTACATTAGACATTCAGGGATTAAAAATCTACGACTGCTATGTCCATATCTATAATTTTTCCTTTTTTACCAAGTTTGGTTGATTTAAGTTTGATTGTTCAGTTATTATTAAGTATGAAATATCGTAATTAATCTACGATTAATTTATGTAAATGAACTTAAAATTAACTTCCTATTATGTAAAAGACCGAAAAGTTCCCAAATCGAATTACATTAAATACCTTAGTCTCTGATCAAGAATATTATTTTCATATTCTTAAAAGAAAGAATTAGCAAGATAAATATGACTTTTTTTACATAAAATTCTTACGCAAAAGGAGAAAAGTAATAAGTAATAGCTAATAGTTTTTTAACTAACAGACGATCAGTAAAAATGATGAAATGATAAGATGATCTGAAATTGTGATGAAAAAGACAGTGATCAGTAATGTGATTCCTATGGGAAATAAAATTTATAATAAATTAAATTTTTGTCTGTGTATGAGTTAAACTCGTGTAACAAAATACCTTTATCTCATTTCCTTCACAAACGTCTCTGGGAGTTCCCGGAAGACAGCGTCATGTATCTAATTCGCAAAAAGAGCTTTCTCAACTCCTTTTTCTAGAGAAAACAACACTTACATAAATTTCATAATTTTATTATGGAATATCTTTCGCTTTTTTATTCTACCAAGTTGATTTTTCTTGATTTGAGCTTGGCCTGAAACGAAGTATACTCTTTTGAAAGGAACGATACACTAAAATTTAGTTAGAACCTACTTTAAGTATAAAGAGGCCTTAATTATTGAATCAGAGTTTATAATTAACTCTGAGTTCGATAAATTGCTGCTTACCAAAATATCAGGCAAATAGCACAGAATTCAGACACGGTATATAAAACAGAGAGGAATAACTCTGTCTTCAAACAGAGTAAAGATAGTTCATAAACAAATATTTGAAATTATAGTGTCTTATGTGACCATACGATAAGCTTATGTTGAATTATTACAATCATACTTGCAGAGTGCTCGGGACAAATATCTTGTATGTGCCAGCTATAACTAGACAAATAATCTGGTTGTGTGCTCCGGTGAATTTACAAGATACAAATTGTAAATCAACAGATACTGTTAATATCTTAGTTATTCTTAGGGAAATGAAGAAGCAGTTCGGGAAGGGATAAAAAGTATTAGCTTGTCACTTGTGATTGGATAGGAACTAGTGGCTGGTCGTATGCCATGCTGAAGCCAATCTATATTTCTCATCTACGTCCTATCCAATTCTGAAGAAGAAATCAAAAGTCATTACTTTGGAATAACGGAAGGAAGACTGAAACATTTCATTAAAAGAAGGTAAACACTTACCTTATTTAATCTTGATGTCCGTGGTTATGTACGATTATAAATACTGGGTTTGGGGAATAGTATACCTCTAAATTCTATGTATTGATTATAGTGCCCAGGTTCTGCATATCCATAGTGATTTTACCCATTATTATAAATGGTTTGACTCATCAGCTCTATATTCTGCAAGAGGTGAACTACACAAGCTGATGCTTGAAGATAGAATGACCTGCTCTAAGGAGAGAAGAAGAAACCGTACCGGCCTGAAACTCCTGAGAGACTGGAAAACTAGCTTTGCCCTTGGGTTGGATCACCAAGTTTTGTGAAGGTTGCAATGATCAGTTCCATAATAATCTTGGAATTTAACCCACCGGGCTGATCTAATGGTCAACTCGTCGTAAAAAACACTTGTTTAACAGCTGATTTTCGAAGTCGAGGTTTTGAGGTTCGAATCTTAGTAAAAGTTAGTTGCTTTTGTAAGGATTTGAATACTAGACCGTGGATAATGGTGAATTTGGGTGGTTGGGGTTCAATTAACCACACAACTCAGGAATAGACGGCCTGAGTCTGTACAAGATTAAACATCATACATATCGTCCTCATCTCATTGGGCCAGGGGGGATTGCTTATTGTTCACTAGTTGAACAGACTGCAATGTATACATTAGTGATATATAGGAACCTTGGAATTCGATGAGATTTCGTTATTCAAACGTCATCTTTAATTAAATTAAAGAATCCCTGGTTTCACAGAAAAAGTGTATGCAATCAGATATAAATTTCCAGTTAATGGTTTACAGACACTTGAACAGAAATAGATTAGGCGACAACAAATTTCAGTTAGAAAAGCTTCCCCAGATAAGCAGCCATTGAAAAGGAAATTCTATTCTTGATCTTGTACTTTATAACAATTAGGCTGATTTAAATTTAAGGTATGAATCATTAGGGGCTTGACGGTAGTTGAAGAATTACTTAAGGCCTTCAATAATTTAATATAACCTCAATCCTCTGGTATAATTTTTTTTTAAATTTATTTATAATTCTTAATACAGTTCTATAGCATATTCCGTGTCTACACAATTACGCGACCCGAAAGTGAACGAGAGGAAGAGAAATATTAGCGGGTATCTCAAATTAACAGTACCAGTTTTGTCTGTCAACTTATTTCTCTTTTATTAAGGCAAGTTTATTGTTTCTGAATTCTTTTGAATTTTGGGTTTTAATTGTGAAAGCCGTCCTGTATTTCTACATTTCACCTCATAAACTCCACTTTTTTGTGAAAATGTTAAAGATAGAATAAGCAGAAAAATTATTATCTTCCAAAAAAGTTAAAATAACAAAATATGTTATAAAGGGCTATACTTCAATCTTTAAGTCCAGTTTAAAAAACTTCAGCAGAAATTAAAAAAAAAATACAAGCAGCAATATATTCGACAGTTTGAGTATCGGAAAATTACATATTTACATATATTAGTTAAAAAACCACTGTGTTAAAAACTGACCACTGTTCATTTTTTGGACAAGGTCGCACACAAAACGTTGTTTGAGATGACGCCATTTTCACAAATTTACCACGAAACCAAACAAACAAGTATTCCAAGCAGCTGATTTTACGCAACCCCCTACATAAGTTAACAACTAACTTATTCATTTTAGCTTATAAAAGTATATTTTACAAGTATGAGTTTACAAAATATGAAATATTCACTTATATTAAACAAAAATTTCTGTTCACAAGGATGCTTTCTAACAGAACAAATTGCTACAACAACGATATTTAGTCATCGTTTGAAGACATTCTTTTTCGTCTATTTTCAAAAAAAATAGCAGATGTTGAAAGTGTAGTATCAGTTAAAGAGGACAAGAAAGTTCATGTAATTGAAGATAATCACGTAACATTGAAGGATAAATCTCCGTCTGTTACTCTGAGTTGTAAGCTTTATAGTAAACAAGTTTGAAATTCATTAATGGTTTTATGTATTGCTTCTTTATTTTCATTGTGATGTAGCAGAAGGCAAAGCCATGCACCCACTTTAGGTTTGCAATATTAACCTTTGTATCAAACGTTTTGTTTGTTCACTTGAATTGTGCGTTTAATGTTTGATGACTGTCATGTTCAGTTTTAATAGTATATCTACAGACTTATGAATTATTTTATGTTGTGTATTAGGTATTCTTTTATCTTTGACGGAATACGTTCTTAGAGCTGTCTCCATGGATTAAATTTACAAGTTAAATTAAATATAATATTGAAAAGATCATATATTTAATGTAAGTTACAATATAAACAAAATTTAATCTTTGTGAAGTTAATTCAATAAATCATTAGCGTGGACACTAGATTTTTTACATTGTAATTGCACTATTGTATTTTCTCATGATTCTTTTTCTCCTGTAATCACTACCCAATTCAAATTATCAGATCCTCTCAGAACAATCACATACAACATAAAACCATGTGTATCTATATGAAGTCAAATGAATGTGAACGAGAGTGTAGAGGTCTTCATTCTGAATCAAAGAGTGCAAAGTTAGGTTATAATTTAAATATGAATTTAATAAACTTGAAAATTTTAAGTATGTGATTCGATTTTATCTTCTAGAATACCACCATTTCTTTTTGCTAAATGGAACGAATGGATGTTGGTGCTCTATAATGCGATAGAGTGATCCATAGTAGAACCGAACGGGTTCCCTATCTGAACAATATTACAGCTTGATTTAAACGTAACTACAGGGTTTACCAAATCATGTGTCACTTTTAAAGGTTGGCTCAGATAATAGCACCGCAATCAACTGTGAATGCGGTTCATTCAATCCGATTCTGTTTTACTAACAATTACGTTAGTAAAACAGAATCGGAGTGTATAATCGGTAATTAAAAGTATTTAAATGAAATACAAAGTATACCTTGGATATTTAAATGTTTTTCTCTGATGTCAGAGCAAAGAAATTTTTACCCAAAAAATAGTTTACAGTTTTACGTTGACTTCAGAAATGCAAAATCTAAACACCCAAGAATGTTTACTTTTTATTTCGGTATTTTTGTTTAGTTTACTTACACAGGTTTTATTTTTCTAATTAATAATTGTGACAATTATCATAAAGTTTATTTCGACAATATAAATAAACTATTCTAACAATTTAACGTAAATACCTAAACTATGCAAAGGAATATATAAAAAAATATTTTATCTCTAAAACAAAATAGTTTAAGAAGTTTCCGGTCGAGTTTTAAGTCTGTTAGTAAGGCGACAGAGGTTTGTTTGCATTTTATCATAAAATAAGTTAACTAGGTCGGAATCCAAACATGCAAGTAAAATTTAATCAACGCATAATACAATGTATGCAGTTTTAACTAATTGTTCTATTGAGCAACCGTGGTGGTCAATTGTATTTTAATAATAACAAGTAACAAAAGATATTCACTTTCACATTCGCGGGAAGAATGTGAAAGTGAAGTCTCTTCACTAAAAATAATTCGTTGTGAAACTGACCACCGCACGACCAAAAGGCAGTCAGTTCTATAAGTTAGCGAAGTGAATTAAACTAGTTCATAAATACATTTGGAACTTTGATTCGAACTAATTACAGTTTTGTTTTAACAATTACGTTTGCTATGTATTGTTTGCTCTTGACACTGACTGTCCGTCATATCATAAATAAATTCATCTTCATTTACAGATAATTTTTTATTAATTGTGTAACAAATGCAAGATATATCACATCCTTGAAATTGAGGCCAATAAACTGGGTACTAAAGAATCAAACTTTAATATTTGATGACAATATGTAGACATCTGCGTAATACATCAAATCCTGATGAAATAGAACAATGAAAACTTTGCTTGATCGCACTGGTTAAATTAGGATTAACACTTCTCTTTACATTACCTGATGATCAATTTGAACTGTGCGAAGAAAAAATTTACTCCGAGGTCCTCAATTTGAGCCGAAGAAAAGAGCATTCTCCACTAAACGACATGAGTTGTATTTCGTTATTGTTACAGCCACTTTTTTGTTTTATTTAGTTTTTAACCAAGATTTAAACAAAGTTATCGTCTACAGATAGAATAAATGGTTTATTTCTACGTTTCTGTGCATTCTGAGTCTTATTTCTGTTAATTCTCAAGTTTTTCGCCTTTGAGTTTCTTTCAAACAGTTTTTTTCGTAGGAGCAATATTTTTCTAGAGTATTTATGTTTTAAATGAAAATAATATATTAAGAAGTGTAATTTTTTTTATGCTGTTTAAGATTAAGTCGTTCATTCGGAAATTAAATCCGTTTTAGATATATTTTAAGGTTTTAATCAAAGTTACTTCAACTATAGCTACACGTATGTGTTTTGTTGTTGCATTTTTAAAATAAATTTTCCGAAGTGAAAATGATAAAAAGTGGGTATATCGAAAGCCAGTTTAATATTAATTTAATGTCTAATCCGACTTACATTTTTGGTTTACATTAAATAGCCTATCGAGAAATACATATTGTTTTACAACGGGAAAATAGTTTTAGAGACAACAGTAAAGCTTAAATACGAATGACAAGACTTAAGAATCTATAGCCGAATCACCGAGAGGCAAACTGGAAATAATGGCGTCAGAAAGAAGAGCACCCATTTGGTTGATTGGCGAAGAATTTTCCTTTCCTTTGCGCCTCCCATCACCCCATCTAAGAAAATCAAATGCTGCCATTTGAAAACAGAAAATCTTATCAAAAGGTTGTTCACATAGTCGTTCCGCCTAACAACAAAGAACCTTATTGAAAAATTTTACAAAAAAATTGAAGACTCATTTTGCTGTTTAAAATAAGTATACAAACAGATGAAGTGCTAAAAAATCAAATTAAAAGAGTACCTCAATTAATTTGGTCAGTAAATGTATTAACAAAATTTCAACATCAATGCATATTAAATATACATTGGCATGTACTGTTTCAGTTAATTGAACATAATTGAAATTTTTAAAAACTGAACATAAGCAAATAATATATATTCAGAATGAAAGATAAGATTTCTTTGAATGTGTTTCCTATAAGCTTGAATCACTATTTTAAAATGTTTCTTTACTTTTTATGTATCACAATATTTCAAATCGTTAATTTGGATGATATCTAAACTTTTCTATTAAAATTAAATATTTTTCATTCGGTAATATTTGCTTGAAATTGATTAAATCATGAGATGAACGGTTTAATCATTTAGAAGAATCTTTTCATATTTTTGTTAACAGAAAATTAAAATTAAAAAAAAATTGTTTGAAATGAGATCTTTACATGCGAGAAAAGAAAGAAGATCCTTTTTTATTTCATTTGTTAAAATGTATACCAGAACCGGTCAGTCGTGGTAAAACAGGGTTCCTGCCGCACTGATACCTCCTGTCACCACTAAAAGTGCTAGTGTCGCAGTCGCCTACTTGGAATATCCCTTTTTCCCTTAGGATATTCCCTTTTACCTCGTCCTGTTGGACGGAAGATTTGAAATCGCACAGGGTTGCCAACCTAATTAATTTTTTGCATTTAATAGCAATTATTTATTTAATATTTCAAAGGTTGGTAGCACTGACGTACAGCTTTTTCAGTCATCTGATATGACGTGTGACGTCACATGTGGGCAGGAGAATTAAATAAATTAATAATATTTAAAGCGAAAAAAGTAACTAGCCTGGCTAGGTTTCGAAGTGAGTTCACTGCGAGACACGGCTGACTGACGTCTTAAATCGATCGGTTACAGTGACTCCCCGATATACTGAGTGAAATTTGTTCAACATAAGTCATATTCGTGCAAGAAAAATTAAATGTAGTACCGAACGTCACCTTTGAACATCACAATTCCCCCGTACATTTAATTATTTCTTCATATTAAAGTAAGACCTTCCAGCAGTCTGACATAATTTCTTTAAAATAAATTTTTACTCGTCTTTCTATCGGACAATTAATCACTTTTTCTAAAATTCAACATACTATACCAATTTATTTATTAAGTTACAACAAATCAGTTATTATGGAAAATATATCTACGTTCTTCCTTTACATATTCCCCACACACTACCTTTACTGTAATATATTTAAGTAAAACAATTGGTTACGTTAAGAAATAAATGCCCTAAGAATAATTCCGTAAGAAAGATATATCTGTGTTAAACACTTTCCTCGCCATTTCTAACAATCTGACAGTGGATAAATCCGATATAAGATCATTTCACGGGCTTTAGAACCACTAGTTCAATAATGTTAACAACTACTATTTTTAAATAAATTAAAACAAACCGTACATTATTGTTGGGGGCTTAAGGTATTTTTGTTTTGTGTATTTATTTGTGTGTAACTTTGTTTTGTATATTTTAATGTGTTGTAGTCCTGAAAGGACTATTTGCTTTTTTATATACTGTATTCTATTCAAACAATACATCGTAGGTTTTCCCAATATTACCTTTGATTACGAAGTATAATTGTATCTCCACTACTACCTTCATCTGGTCTTCAGTCATCACTTTAGCAAACCTCTCTGGTAAAAATGCTTTACATGTCCCACCTTCACATTGAAGGGTATACACAACAGACTTCCCATATTTTGTGTCCAATAGGTCCATCGACATAATCTTGTATTTTTTCCTATTTCAAGACAACTAACATTTTTGCTTGCATTATTAGACGGTGACGTTGTTTCATTTAATCTATTAATTGGACTTTGTGCTATTATAATGGTTTTTTGTTACAGTAGCAGAGAAACAGCGAAACCGTGTGAAAATCACGAGATCTAACAAGCGAATGATTTAAAACTTATACAGAATAACGGGTGGTGTATCCCCTTCTACAATGCCTACGCACCCAGTCGACCTCGAACATGTTTGAACAGAAACTACCTCCCCATTCATACATAAACGTTTATTGTTAAAAGCTTTTACTTAATTACAACCAATAGAAAAGTAGTATTAACGGTAGTCATCATTTATTTGTATGCGCGCATAAAATTACCACACCCAAACACTTAAACAACGTGCGTAGTAGCATCGCCTATGTGAACCTGGTCACGTACACAACAAAAGATGACTAACCGTCCATACACTAGCAAAATTACCACACATAAAAAATGTTAAGCCATGTCTATGTGAATCTGGTCAAGTACAAAACAACAGATGACTAATCGTCCACATCATATGTTATACCCCCCTAGAACACCTTTAAATCAATCTGTAATAGATAAAAACTTTACTCCATTTAATAATAATAATTAATTATATCATTGCTTTTCAATTAAAAACATTATTTCATCAGTTAAAATGCAGATAAGAATATTTATTTTCATGAATAAATTATTTTTAAAATATTATATTTTATTTTTTATAGTTACGTTTCCACACCATCCTAGAGGTAGCAACCTCAATGCGTTTAGTTTAAAAACACTCTCCTCACCATTCGCAATATAATATGACCATAGATTGATCGAATATCAAACTATATCACTGGCCTTGGAACCGTTTCATACAGCGATGTTAATGACTATTATTTTAAATAAAACAATAGTCATACATTACTGTATGTGGGTTTAAAGTGTTTTTGTTTTGTGTATCTATGAATTTGTGTTTTATGTGCTAATGTGTTGTAGTCCTGAAAAGGAATGTTTATTATTGTTATAGAAAATTAATGAAATATCCGTTTTGATGAAACTGAACATACTTCACGTTGTAAATAGTTGTACATTATGAAATCGATTGATGCAAACGAGCGTCCCCTTTCATATTGATCATTTTCACTATAATTTATTTCAGAATCCTCTTCTGAATCATACGCAACAAGCAGTGGTTCCTTATTTTGTTCGGTTTGAAAATGTCGCATCGGAAACATCCGATGCGACATTTCCGTACAAGTTTTGTTTTTTACTGCTACACCAAAAGCCAGTTTAGAAAAACAATTTATCATCGTCAATATGTACCGATAATAGTTGTTCGACTAGCTTATGGAATCATCTCTACTAGGTCAGCCTGGTATAAAACATTTAAACCTTTTAGATCCACCCGCCTGGTTGGGAAGTTTCGATCAGCCTGACGATGGAGCTCTTTAGCTATTGACGCTTTAACATTCATTGTTCTACTGACTTTATATTGTGGAAAGGAATATAAGGAGATTATTTATTTTTCTACCCACCCTACCATCACGGTTGCATGATAACATAAACCAATCATTAATGGATTTTTATGTTATTGTATGGCGTAGAGGTTTGCAAACTATACTATCTTTAAACTGTAATGCAGGTAATTTTATTCAAGTGTTACTTTGGGTTCATTCGGTGGTAAATAAAACCATTATAAAGGTGTTCTATACATTATGTTTACTATTTTTACAAGTATGGGTAAACTTTATTGGAATGATCAGGAAACGGAGAGTGGAGATGATGATTAAATGTGAGTACTGGTGTTATTACTTTAGAAAAATAGCTAATTTGTTTACAAATATTCACATAATTCACATAAAACAGTTGTTTTAACAAATGATAAACAAGATTTAAATACAATGTACACAATCATCACAGAAGAATAATTTACAGTTTTTAAACGGGAAGAAGAGGATGACAAAAACATGATACCGTCCAAGAAACCAAGACTTGAAAGTCTGTCACATCTAGTCGATCATGATTACTTTTAATTAAATGGTTTTTGTTGCTATTTACACTAATTGTTCTTCTAATCATGATCGACTAGAAGTGACAGACTCAAGTCTTTGTCTCTTGGACGGTATCAAGTTTTTGTCATCCTCCTCTGCACATTCCAATTGTAATGTCCGTACGGTATGGTGTTTGTCTGATTCTTTACAACGTAACGTGTATCGCCGTAAAGTGATAACGCTATTTTTGACTGATGAACGGTATAAATTCTGTGATAATCACTCCTTATTACAACACGCAATGGTAATGGTGATGATATTATTATAGAGACACTGCTTGAAAAGTTCGTGTCTAAGACCTTTTGTAATAGGTATCCTCCTAGGGATACCTTTTGCTACAGTCTTCTACTTTCTATTTAAATCGAGAATGCTGTACATCCTTGCACGTAACCCTACAAACTCACGAAACGGTTTCCTGGTCATCTCGTCCTTAAATTTACCAAGTGGTTTCTTGTTCACTGAACTAAAGCACTGATGGTCAGAGGGATAGACGGAAGTATCGAATCTATCTGTCTTCAAGCATATCGGTATAGACATCTTGTGTTTGGATCTCGTACTATCGGTACGATAGTACCGATAGTCTTTAGACTATCGATATCGATCATTAGAAGCTTAATGTCACGTAAGTACCTATTCAACATGTAGTCATAATAAAATCGGTACACGATCTTTTTGCTGATGCGTAATACCTGAAATCCAATGAAGATCGGTCGATTAAGAACAATTTTGGTTTTCTTCAAACTAACCCCAGTAGTGTTGTAAATGAACCAAGATTTTATCCTTGGTTTAGAAATCACCTTGTCAAGTTTTCGTTCGTCAGTCACTAGTTTCAAGTCAATTCTGTTAACGTACGTTCACAAGGGATTTACCGTAAACTGCGTTGTTCATCTGTTTGAAGTTGTCTTTTTCGAAATTGTTTCTAGCTTCCGACCTTTATTGGATATTGAAATCAATGTATGGTTATAACCATGGGGATTCTAAAATCTCAACAGCTGTATGGTTTTTTTGTTAAA
Source organism: Lycorma delicatula (assembly GCF_047948215.1). Taxonomy (NCBI): domain Eukaryota; kingdom Metazoa; phylum Arthropoda; class Insecta; order Hemiptera; family Fulgoridae; genus Lycorma; species Lycorma delicatula. The sequence goes on from NC_134455.1 coordinate 31,153,342, forward strand.
AATAGTCCGAATCGTAAGTAGAGTTTGAGGTTCTGAAGTGTAGTACGTAACTTTCCTTTTGTAAAAGTTTTGTCAGAAATTTCGGTACTACACATCGCTTTTGTGGCCTACAGCAAAGTGAAATCATTTGATCGGTTGGGATTTTCCGTTCTGAGGTAAGTGGGTAATCTTTATGAAGGTCGTGCAGATGGGTATGATACAATAAATCGATCTCCAAAATGTAGCCCATGTCACCATTATCTTGGATAGAATTAATGTCGAGGTTTTCTATTTCCTCTTCACTAATCCACCAAAAAACCCCATAGAGCAATTGCGGTTCCATAAAGGTTATTACAAACAAGATATTGCATTCAGGTTTTAGGACAGGTGCTTCATAATCATCTGGAATCTTGGGGTTGTTGGCTTTAGAGTACCAGTTTGAAATCATAGCGACTCCTCCACGTGTACTTTTCTCGATGAATAGATGCATGTCGTTGTCGGTAAGAAGTTCTAGTGTTGGTTTGGTGTATTTTAACATTGCGTTCCAAGTAAGTGGGGAGTCGAGAAGAAATGGCACGGGTCTAAACCATAGAAATGGGTTAGGGATCCTATACGTATCACGACGACTCTCAAAGACATCGGATAGAAGAAGCACATCACACAGAAGGTAGAGATCATGATACTCGCCCAAGGTACGACAGCTGAAGGTATTCCATATTATTTAGGCGTTATCATAATCTTTTTACGATGCGGTGTCTTCGAACAATTTGCTGAAGAATGCATCTATGGAAGGTATAGTGGTTATGTCAAATTTACGTTCGTTCGTTATGTACTCGTACGGGTAAATATCTTTTCGTCTAAGCAAGTCTCGTTTGTTTCGGTCGTTGTAAACTGTAATCAAACGTTTGAATGTGTTGTCATTGTCGGTACAGTCTTTTGTAAGATTACCGACAAGTTTTTTCAAGCATGTTACCAAAAATTGAAACGAGTCCAAGAACTTTTTAGGACCGATTGTCACCGACTGGAATCCCTTGGATATATTTGCGATACAGTTGTTTTTTAGTTTTTTGGCGTCCTTATATTTCCCTAGAGCCTAGAAAATATGATGGGCGTCGTAACCACGAAGGTTGTGGAAAAACACAGTGATATGCTCTATCCGTTTGCAATTCAGGTTACATTCCTTTATCTTTCGTCGTATGAGAATGATGGCGTACGCGGTCGTCAAACAGCTGTCCATGACATAAGAAGTACTCTGTAGCCTCGTTGAAAACTAGTGTGTTTTCTAGTGTCACTTCCAACGGTTTTTCGGTGGTGATAATTTTGTGTAACCGATTGCCGTGCTTCAGAAGCTCATCTAGCACTCTTTTTACAACGTTTTCCCCAATATACGTCGCTCGGTACAATATAGGACCTACACAAATCTCCCCCTTTTCATCAACTATTACATAGGAGTAACCCAAAGGCATGTTGAGGTCCACTTTATTCATGAAATTGATTGAGGGGTGACGGTATCAATATTACTTTAAAAGGGGTAGGGTCCATTAACCTACCCCTACCTTTATTGCGTCTGGTATATGGGTGTGTATAGCTGTAAAAGATGGCTGCTGTTGAGTGTGTATAGGTTTGGAAATTATTTACACACAGATCTAAGGTTGAATATTTATGTTGCTCCGCTAATGTATGCATGCGAACACACCGTTTGGAAATTATTTTAGAGCATGGCAATTTTAGTGTGTACTAGTCTAACGATGGTTAAAAAATAAAGCAAACAGACTGGTGGGATTTTCAAGGTAGAGGCTAAGACCATTAATGGGGTTTTCAGTCACAAGATAGAGCTCGCACAGTGACTATCTATTTTGCTTCGCTAATTTATGCACGCGAACACACCCCCTCCTGGTGCTTGAGACACAACAGCGACCTATTCCACTGGAGTGTTGCCTCCTGGCGCAACAATAATAACGACCAGGATCGTCCTAAAGATAAGTTCCTACTTTGTATTTTACGAATATCTTATAACGTTACTAGTAGATAGGATTTAATCTTCAGAAAATAATTGAGTTGGCAGCTCTGTATTATGTTTTTCTTAAGAGAGTCCTTTATTTTAATGTGATAGTAATTGACTTGCTGCTGTGCGTGTATAGGTTTCTTTATTTTAACTTGGTTGTAACCGACTGGTTCTTGCGCGTGTGAAAGTTTTACACACGTGCATAAAAATGAAGAAAGAATTAATACTCTATTTCGAAAAGAAATAAAAAATTATTGTGTGTTGAGGGATATTATTATACGTTTAAAAGATATAAAAAATTATTTTCATATTTCTAAACGAAACATAATTGCTCGTTGGAGGTTAATTTAATATTTTTAAAAGAAATAAAAAATAATTGACTGTAAATGTTTATTGTTAGGAACGAAAAAAAAATACTAATACAAGTGCTTAGTGATATATGTATTTTATGACTGTTCAAATTTTAACTCTAATACGTGCTTAATGATCCGTATGTTTTACTAAATTGTCCCTTCTTCGTGTTTTTTTTAAATATTTCTAAAAGTAATAGAAATTGATTACTGCACATTAGTTTTATATTACATAAAAATTTTACGACTTTGTGTTAACATTTTAACTACTTCTTCGTGCTTAACCTTCTCCCATCACAATGATCCGCACTTGATTAGCGCTCCGCAAAAACATGTTGGTATCTGATTGCCTCTTTTCATAGTCTTATGCTACCCTCTTGTGAAAAAAATTTAAAAAAATTACAGTATATTAAAGAGATTTAACAGATTCTGACAAAAAACCATACGATTGGAGATTTTTTATGCCTGCAACAAGAAAACAATTGAAACAGTAAAAAAATTACGATAATTTAATTGCAGAAATTTTTTTGCGCATTTCTACCGCGTTTTTATCAGAAAATTTTTTTTTTGCTTTTTGTTTATGAAACATAGTTTGCTAATTTTAAAAATAATAATTTCAAGCAAATCGGTTGAAAATTGGGCAAAATATGATGAAAAACCCGTGTCATAAATCACAGATTAATCAGCATATCAATTTCGAGAAAATTTTTATAGTTTTTTAGTTTTTCTTAGAGTTACATATAATGTAAATTTTTTTTAAAAATTATAAGACTTTTTAAGAGCATTTATTACGGGAAAAATTTTTTTTACAACAGAGCATTGTTATTACACGCCAGGGAGGGGTAATAAAATTCATGAAACGCATAAATAATTACCCCAGTAATTACAAGCTATTCGGCACAAACAATAGATATTGTTTATGTTACTATGTATATAAAATCGTAATATATATATATATATATATATTATAAATAAAATAAGAAATTGCGAGCGCGCACTAGTTTTTATCCCAACACATAAAAAATCGCTTATTTTTTATGGGAGATTCCCAAAAAAACAAAAGAATGAAATAGATGACAAATAATAAACAAACTAAACAAATAAAATGAAGTAATAAATTTATAAATAAAAAGCACTTACCCCTAGTCGGTGATAATTTGGCGTGTGTGATACACGGGAAAGCATCCGTCTATGCAGAATGGTACCTCACACACACCTCTAGACTGATCATGCGCGAATACCGTTTGCCGAGCATACAACGCATTGTCTAAGACTATTTAGTCCCTCACGTTTAGAAAAATATCTTGCTTCACAAATTTCAAGACGTAACAATCCACGATTTCTTACATAAGACCCTCGTGCAGAAAATTCCGTAGGAGATGATGAAACAAGCCCTTTCAAACCCTCATTTCGAAACCATCTGAAGGATTGGTTCTTTTCCATCTTATTGACTGTCTTGTATGACGTATAAGCATTGACAAGGAGCATATCAAAAATGTGGGAAAAAAATTATTTCGTCCATTTTTTCATGCGCCATTGTAAGCAATAGCTTGAAGACAGACGATCAGGTAGATCAACAGCCCCCATGTAATTATTGTACTCTGCAATCATTATAAGTTTCACGACATTTTCTGTACCGCGAATTGTTACGCTGTATTTACCCTCTTCAACAGGCCCATGAATAGAAGACAGAAGTGTTACCATTCGCTTGTCATTGAATGGAATACAAGATATTCCATCCAGTGTCGTAAGACAGGCTAACCGGTGTCTGGTCAAACCTAATTGTTTACGTCTGTTTCGTGTGAATTCAGCTGGCATTCCAGTACGATAGGATCGAGCTGTTCCACAAGCTAGAATTCCAACATCTTTCAGTCGTCGATATAATTGTAGGGATGAGAAAAAATTGTCCATTTACAAATGATATCCACAATTTTCATAACCTGCAATTAGATTGATAACTGTACGTTCAGTAATCGTTTCGTTTACATTTAGTTCCTCTCGTTATCTCCCGGAATATACACTCATATCGAATGTGTACCCAGAATTATCGCAAAGTCTGTTAACCTTTATCCCAAAGCGATTTTGTTTACTAGATATATACTGCCGAAACAAGACTACTCTTTTAGGCGCATAAAACCTCATCAACTACGATTTGTTGTCGCGGATTACAGAGTTCACGAGATTTCTGACGTGCAATTTCAAATATTTCGCGTATTCTCCAGAGACGGTCATAGTTACCAGTTTGAATTTCTGATTTTATTGGTGGATCCTGGTTAGTGAAGTGTAAATATTTCAAAATATGAAGAAAGACAGTTCTCGGTAATGTATTCCCAAATCAAGCGGTATGGAAACCTCGTCAGTTGACCAGTATTCTTCTAAAGTGTCTTACAGTATGACCCATTTCCACGATGATTGCAAAGAAACGTTGAATCTGATCAAGATTAACGTCACCTTGAATTCTGTCCTTAGGTAATGGTCCATCAGGTCTACGGCTTTGAAAATACAAACCAGTTTTTAATATTACTTTTTCAAGGATAGCCCCAAAAAACAACATAAATACGGCAAACGGCGTCTGCCCATGAATACGGGGATCAAGAGTACATTCAGACACATTCTGTAAATTCCTACGACGCTTCTTAGGCCGACCTCTCTTACGAGGAGCGTATTTAGCCAAAAAGTCGGGATTCTTTACAAAGACACCTGGTTCCGTACCCGTAAAAAGGAAACTGTTCAGTGTGTCATATTTACACCTGTCAGTACACACTAACCAGGGATTTCCAAGAACCGGCAGACGACCTTCCAACTCGTAACCTTCGTCATCTGTAACTGTTTCGTCATTTTGGGCCCGGTCAGTTGGATTTTCTTGTAACCCCGCCGTGTCAAGTTCCTCATCTTGGAGAGAAATCTCAACAGCTGGTTGCATTTCAACATCTAAATGCACTGGAGAACGATAATGGATTTCATGAAATAAATTATCGTTTCCTTCATCAGGTGGATGTAGAACTGAACCAGCTACATTTATTTCCTGCTCCGTGTCAGTATCATTACTCGAATGACGTGGATCGTCATCGTAGCTACTAAAATTCAAGAGATGCGGTTCCGAAAAATCGACACCCATAATTTTAGTATTTTTGATGTCGTCCAAGTCCTCAAGGTCGTCGCTGTCATTTTCATCATAATCTGAAAGTCCTTCATAAAGTGCAAACCTCATCTGTTCGTCATTCATTGTGCCTGGATAAAAAAAAATTACGGCAAATAAAAAAAATCACAAATTTAAAAAAACGCCCAATATGTGAAAAATAAATCGCTCTGAATAAAAAAAACCGATGTAATTTTGAAAAAATAATGAAATAATATATAACCACTTGCAAGGGAACGACGGTATGCGATAATAGAAAACTAACTGCAGCTGTACGCATGAAAAAGCTGCCTACATTCGTCCTCACACAATAAAGTAACATATGTTAGTATAAGTGTAAGTAGATTCAGAAAACTTTGTTTTATAAAAAATCCTCACCACTGAAAAGGCTATTCATGACAAAAAACAATTTTTACTGTATACTGTTATTCATTACGAATCGTTATGTGTTACATGTTTACCGATACCATTTGTCAGAAAAGATATTTATTGACCTCAAGTAAAAGTGACGTATTTATGACCATAAATTTCTTTTTTGTTTGTTCCGTATATCATAATTTATTATTTGTTTCAATACATCGATATGTTGCTACTAAGATAAGCTATTTCTGTAAATAATAAATAAATCCATAATCGTTATAGCAATTATAATACACAAGTCACACACACACACAGACACACAACACACACAAGCAGATTTCTGAGAAAAATGGTCATAATCTTTCTAGTCTAAATAAAACAATTTACATCGTATAAACGTCATTCAAATTGTGTAATAAAACTGATTCCTTTGTGAATATAAAACAACATAACTGACTTGGATGCCATATAAAATGATTTTGTAACAGCGTTTTAAAAATGACGACGTAAATAACCAGTTCCAAGACGAAATTATCTGAAAAGGTTAATGATTTTGTATTTCTAAAAGAAATAAAAATTGTTTTTATGTTTAAAAAAGTAATAGAAATTGATTACTGGACATTAGTTTTATATTTCTTAAAAATGTTTACGACTTTGTATTAAAATTTCAACTACTTTTACGTGCTTAATGATATATCTGTTTATATGTCTAAAAGAAATAGAACGATTTCTTCATATTTCGAAAATTAATAAAAATTGATTACTGGAGATTTGTTTTATATTTACTATTTCAACTACTTCTAGATAGATTCTTCTGACCACGCACACACAAGCCTACAGTGTTACGAACTGCAGGCCATGTCGCTAGATATGCCCACAGTCGTGTTCAGGACTTGCCAACAAGAAATCTTGAACCTTCGGTCCGAATTTGCCACATAAATATGGAAAGTATAAAATATTCTAAGGGCCAGTGTTATTCTAAGTGCAGAAAATAGGCAAAATACCTGAATATGAATTATTTGGTGCTACATACCATGATGCGTACGGCGTCGCTACTTACGTTAGGCGCGATATAGAAAACGCCACTCTCATCTCCACCTCCACAGACAATGAAATTCATAATGTTGTAATTAAAATCGGAAGTATAAAAGAGTCCAATATCTATAAACCGACTGCTGTATCATGCCAACGTCAGTAATCCAAATACAATCTCATCCTGCGGTCTACTTGGGTGATTTTAATAGCCACCACAAGCAATGGAAATATAAGGATTGTGATCCGAACTGTGAGGCTCTGGTGAGATGGGCTAAGGATGAGAATCTAGATGGAACTTCAAAAAGGCTAATTGGAAACGTTTTTCTAGGGATCTGAATAAATGCCTAGGCTGGATTACACCAATCGGAAAAACTATAGAAGATTTATAGGAGCAGTAACAAGTACCGCTAAGAGGTGCATCCCTAGAGGGTTTCGAAGAGAATATATCCCAGGGCGGTCCCAAAATAGCGAAGTTCTCTACCGAAGCTTCTTCGAGACGGGCGATCAAGAGCTGGCAGACGAGCTTCTCCATAGCCTCAATACTGCAAGACAACAGAAATGGTCAGAAACGCTGGGAAGCCTGAATTTCAACCTCGAGTTGTCATGCATAGACTGTTGCATAGACTGAAAATTAGGAAGCGGATCTCCTGTTCAGAGACCAAAAGTAAATGTCTCCCCAAATACCGTAGCATCCCACATAGTGGCAACATCCAGACCACCAAGAGACAGGGCGCACACAATTGACATAAAACGCGAACTAAGAATCTTGAGGAGGAAGGCAGGAGAGACTGAGTACGCTCACCCTTTTACACTTGAAGAGATTGAGTCGTCAAAGAGTTTGAGTCGCTCAAAGATGTTGCTCCAGGGAAAGCACTTTCGATGGTATCAATCCGAAATTATTATTAAACTGCGGAATATACGCAAAGATTTGGCTAGCCAGATTCTTCACTGACATAATGCCGACCGGTAGCGTGCCTAGAGAGTTCAAGCGGTCGAAGGTAGTGGCCATTTTAAAACCAGCGAAATCAGCAAACTTACCTAAGAGCACAAGCCTATAGCATTGCCATCAGAGACATGTAAATTACTAGAAAGGCTTATCTACAACAGAATCTGTCAGAGGATATATAATGTTATATCAATTGAACAAGCATGCTTTAGGCCAAAATGAAGTTGCACCGACCAAGTTTTCTCGCTCATAACGTACACTGAAACGGGGTTCCAAAGAAATCTTAAAACCTCTGCTGCATTCGTTGATTTATTGGCCGCTTACGACACTGTCTGGAGAGAAGGCAGATTTGTAAGGACCTCCGTGTAATCCCATGCAAAGCAATAGCTTGCCTCCTTAATAACATGTTGAACGACAGAATGTTTCAAGTTATCATGGAATCCGATATAAGCTCACCGAAGGAACTCAAGAACGGCCTGCCACAAGGGTCGGTATTTGCGCCTCTACTTTTCAGCCTCTATGTTGCGAACATGCCAGAGACAAGATCTAAAAAGCATGGCTACGCCGACGACTGGGTGCTAACAATAAAATGTAGATCATTTGAAGAGTCGGAGGAGATCTTGATGGCTGACCTGGAGAAACTGGGAAGGTACTTCCGGAGATGGCGCCTCCAACCAAATGCTAGTAAAACAGAGGTGTCATGCTTCCATCTGAGTAACAAGTTTCTAATAGGGAGCTTAAAATTCTATTCGAGAATACATGGCTCTTTACCAATAAGACACCAAAATACCTAGGCGTGACACTTAATAGAACGCTTTCATTTAAGGAACACCTAATGAAAACTGCAGAAAAATTGAAAGCGAGAAATAACATTTAACATAAGCTCTGTGGAACAACGTGGGTAGCATCGGCTTCCACTTTACGCACATCGGCTCTGATCCTGGTCTTCTCGGCTGCTGAATATTGTGTACCAGTGTGACTTAACAGCCCTTATGTTCATAGAATTGATGCTTAACTTCATAACACTATGAGAATGATTGCCGGGGTTATCAGGTCTACTCCCGTGGAATAGTTCCCGGTACTGAGCCACATACCAGCCCAATCGTGGTCGCCTTCGGTCTAGAAAGCCGCCTATCAAAACAGCGATTGCCGCCACAGAGGACGGATTTAACGTAACGGAAGCCTGGCATCAAGAATGGACCACAAGGCAGAATAATTCAATCCCATGTATTACTCAAAGGCCACCGAACTCAGCATGGTAGATGTGCCTATTTCCTGTGTAAATGGGGTAAAAAACCGACGCCCCTTTGTGAGTGTTGTGAAAATCAAACTGTAAGACACATCACAGAAGTTTACCCTAGGACAGCTTATGAAGGGATTCCAGAAGATTTCCTGATGGCGACTCCAGAATCAGTAGCATATATTAGTTTGTTAAATCTTTGTTTGTAATTTTGACTGTAACTGGTGTTGTGTTTTGGTGCCATACGCTAAATAAATTCAACTTCTTCTACGTGCTTAATGATAATTCTGTTTTATCAAATTGTCTCCCTCTTTCGTACTACAATAAAAATACTATTATTCAGTTGGTGCTCTGATAAGGGTCCAGACGGACGTATAACCGTAATGTGGTAGTGATGGCAGTTCTAGAAGCCGTTCCTTCTTGTGTTAATGCTTTTAGTTCAGCAGCCCTATTTTAAAAAACGCAACGCAAAACGTTTCGTTACGAGAAGATAGGGCATTTTTATATCATTTATATGGGACATCTCAAGTTGGTCAGTTACTCAAACTCGGACTTTATGTAACCACTGAACGGGAGTACGGATTATACACTGTGTGGATGTCATTACGCGAGGCAGTCGATAAATTACTTCGTGGTGTTAGAGCAGTTCATGTGTCGGAGAATTGCCGGGTGGATGAGGATGTAAGTACAAAGCTAAATTTCTTATTAAAAGTTTTTATTTATTTAATAATGTTATACTGAATGTTCTATAAATTAATGTACTTTTCGAATAATTTTTTAAAATAGTAATTAATATTTTGTATTTTAAATTAACGTTTTGGGATTAAATAGAACCATTTTTTTTGTATTTAATAATATTTAAAAAAAATTACGACGTTCTACAAATTATGTTTACTGTTCAAGTGTATTTTTTATGGTATTATTCTTAGGGCATTTGTTTATTAACGTAACTAACTGTTTTACTTAAATTTATTACAATAAAGATGATGTGTGGGGGATGTGTAAAGGAAGAACGTAGATTTCTTAACAACTGTTTTGCTTTAACTTATTTCATTTTTATTTTATTTTATTTTTCTAAAAGATAAATTGGTATAGTATGTTGAATTTTAGAAAAAAGTAATTAATTGTTGGATAGAAAGACGGAAGAAAATTTATTTTAAGTAAATATCAGACTGCGGGAATGTCTTGCTTTAATATGAAGAATAATTAAATGTAGAAGAGAGAATTGTGACGTTAAGTACTAAATATAATTTTTCTTGCACACGTGCGACTTATGTTAAACAAATTTCACTCAATATGTCGGGGAGTTGCTGCCGATCGGTTTAAGGAGTCAGTCACCCGCGTCTCGCAGTGAACCCGGTTCGAAATCTAGCACAGTTAGTTACTTTATATATTATTTATTTATTTAATTCTCCCGCTCACATGTGACGTCAACGTCATAGCAGACGACTGAAACAGCTGTACATCAGTGCTACCAACCTTTGAAATATTAAATAAATAATTAATATAAAATGCAAAAAAAATAATTACGTTGGCAACCCTGTGCGATTTCAAATCTTCCGGTCCAACAGGACGAGGGAAAAGGGAATATCTCACAGGGAAAATGTGAAATTCAATGATGGCGACTGCGACACTAGCAATCCTGGCTGTTACAGGAGGTACCAGTGCGGCAGGAGCTCTGTTTTACCACTATTCCGGTCTAAAAAAAAAACTTGAAAAAATCTTATTGTCAAACATTACATTGGTATTAAAAAGAGCGTAAAGGATACTGATTATGAATAATTTTCTCGGCAAATTATCATTTAAATATATTCATTATCTCCGGCTATCTATCGTTAAAAACCTTAGATTCTAGGGAAAATAAATTTTAAAATAAATAGAATGAAAAAATTACTGTAACAAATTAAAATATTTATAGTATTATTATGGAAGTAAAATCATCTGTATTAAACAAATCTCAATTATACATTTATTTCTTTATTGCAAAAATTCGTCCGGCTGACGACACGGTGATAACTATTTCTATATATTTTTTTTAAATCTAGAGGTGATTTAATTTTTATCAGAACTCTACCGCTTAATCTTTTTTTTCAACAGCAACTAACTAATTATTTTGTTTTTATTCCTATAACATATTTTTAGCTCTAAAGACAATACGTCAAAGATTATGCTTGGAAGTAGTACAAGTCGTTAAGATAGATTTACTTTCAGTATAGATGCTCTGAGAGTACAATCTACTGTTTTGTTTTTTCCATAAGCATCTGTCGAACTCCCTTTTTCTTTTAGGGCTATTGGAACCATAATTATGATTCTATCAAGACAACAATTTGTAAATTATTGAATATTAAATTATAAATCTGAAAATTTAAAACTACATGTTAATTTAAATTTTACTAAGATGTGGGGATACTTCTGTTCTTTCCAGCTACTGCGTTAGAGATTTTTTGCATATAAATACAATAAATAATATAAATTCTTGATGTTGCTATTTGTTGAACAGACAGTTTAAGCTGATAATTACTATAATACTGATAAAATCGTTAATGTAACTACAGGGCAAAAAAATATGTACCAAAAGATCAGCTGTAAATGCTATGAACACAGTAGGCATAATAAATTGTATTAAATTAAATATTAACTAATACGATAAGGTTTAATTATGTTAAAATCTAAATTAAATTTAAAGGTCTATTCGACCTTTAAAATTGAAACTGAAAGTTAAGGTCTTCGATCTTTTATCCGTAATAGTAGTATAATACATCTCTTTTATTATTGTATTTACGAATATTGGATTGGAAACATGTAGAATGTTTTAGGTTACTAATTTTTAATATTTACCGTCAACAGACATAATATGTTTTTAAGAATTAATAAAGTAATTTATTTAGCTTTTGTGTCAAGATAAATAAGGAAACAAGAGTTTAAAATTCAATATTCTTAAATAAATATTAGTTATCATTTATTGAGTATAAGTAAGTATATATTGAATTAGTAAAATTACTGATTTAGATATCACCTTATTCAGTCAACAGCAACTAATTTACCGTAAATATTTATAATTCAAGAAATTTAATAATGATTTACCCAACCGACTGTTTATTTCATTTTTTTTAAAAAAGCTATGTTTTCTTAGCTTTAATTCGCGTAGTAAATTTATTGTTCACTTCAATTCGCGTAGTAAACTCCGAATATTATTTTTCAAACAGTGAATTAATACATAGTTTTTTCAGCATTTTATTTCTTCTGAAGTTATTTATTTTGTTTAGTTAATTTAGAGCTTATTCTCTCTATAATGTTAAACAAAAACAGATTTTAAATTCGTATATTTTATTTCAAAAAATGTATAACATCATGGTATTTCGTTAAAGAAAAGATATTTGGATAAAAATAACAATATGAGTGAATGCACAATAAGAAAAAGATTGATAAAATGGCTAATAATGCAAAGTCACAGACTTCTTCTGAAGTGGATAAAACTTTATAAGCCAACTTCAAAACTTTTACTCATAAAGTGTTGGAGTAACTACTGAGATATCATTAAGGAAATTTTTTGGAATCTCTACCTTACCGAAAATTCTGGAAAAAGCAGACATCACAATTATTTACATAAGTACACTTTTATCATTCCCAAATTAACGTCGTCATTGGCAGCATTTGACGGGATTTGTTTGGCCGAGTTCTTTTACAATGTGTTAAAGTAGTGTAGAACTTAAAAGCTTGTCTTAAGCTTAACGTTAAAGTTCTCTTGAACCAAGTGTACGAAAAATTTTAACTACCAATTCCTTCGTTTGCCTCGTTTAGTCACCATTTCTTGTTAGGTTCTAATTAATACTTTACAGTTATCATGTTAACTTAGTTTGTTATACAAGTAACTGTAGACCGTAATGCCTCAAAGAATTAGATATAAGGTAATTATGGGTTCGAATAGATAAAAATACAATAAATAACCTGGAGACTTATAAACTACTGTTAAAATACTCATTTAAAAACTAAAAATGTTTAACTATCTTATTAAACTTGCTTCTGCAGTTAAAATTTCATTTTCGTAATCATCATCGCTGCCATTTATTATTGATAATAAATAATCCTTGACTGAAGAGAAAAACTCGTTTAAATAATATGTTGATGTAAGATTTTAAAAGGTCTATTTGTTCATGAGTTAGTTGTTCTGAACTTTGACTAAAGCAATTCAAACTTTTAATTAATATTCTACTTAGTAGTACAATAACTTTTATTTCTTGTACTTTTTGTTTTATTTTAATACTAATCTTTATGACTTTTTGAGTGACTAAGTTTGTATTGATGGCAAACTGGCATTTGTCATGAAAATAAAAATTATAAAATAATATCATATTATACGTGTATTACCAATATCGATAAATCCAACAAACATGGAACGAAAAACTTTAATAAGAAAGACCTTGTTTAGATTTTGGAGTAACTGAAAAATAAATAGGAAATATTAAATTTTATATAGGACATACCTTAGATAAATCATGTAATCTTTTTATCTAACTTTATCAAAAAGAAAAGAACCTCTCGAATTTTTTTTTACTATAGCTTAAGGAGAAGCAGAAAGTTTAAAAATTGACCTCATTTTAAAGGCTGCAACTTCTAATTTATGATTTCAAACTACACTTAAAATGCTTATGAAACAAACTGACATGTATCATTTGGCTGCTATGAGCCATTCAGAATGGTTAAGATATTACTAAACCAGTGAGAAGTTATTTTCACAGATTTTTTACCGTTCTGTTTTTTTTTCAATAATGATTAAAGTGAATTGTACAAAATATATGTTGTCATTATTTAATAAAACAATTTTTATTTTTCAACTGTAAATATCTATTACTATTGTTAAAAAAGTTTTGTATTGTTTTTTCATAATTTTAATTACTGCACTGTACTAGAAAAGCAATACTCTTTATTTAGTTTAAAATTAGATTTTAACATTAATTTTTCTTTAAATGTTTCAAAACTTATTTAAAATCGGCTACATTTACATAAGCCTTTAGTAAATTGGATCACATTCCAAATAATATGATAAGGAGTCTTCAGTGAAACTCCTTAAAAATTACACACTAGTATAATAAAAACTTTTATACCAAACACATACAGTTAACAATTATGAATGACACTGAACACCATTAGAACAATAGCAAGCAAAATAAGATGTAATAAGTAGAAAAAAGATGAACCACTGTAAAAAAAAAAAAAAGAAAAGTATATGTAAAAATTTAAAATTACACTGTGAATATATAATGTATAATACTCACATCTAAGTTTACTATAAAAACATTAAGGCACTGTAGGAACACTTGGGTTTAGAACGTCGAGTCAATTCAAGCTTCTAATCTCATCCCTACAGTTTAGTAGGTTTACTTCCAAGTGATTTTTGTGGTAGTTAAGCAGAAGTTCATACTTTGAACTGAAATGTTGTATCTCCTCTTGCACGAACCATAATCCTAATCTTATTGCTCTTGTTAACCAAGGTGCCTGTGACATACACTTTGCTAACTTATTCTGAAACCACTGTAAGACGTCGACATTGCTTCTGTTTGTGGTGCTTCATAGTTTGATTCCATAGGTCCAGATAGGTTTTAGAATTGTTGAGTATACCAACTTGTTGAGTATAATTGATGAATATAACATCTGCCCAACAACGAAAAGATTTCCTTGCACTTTATCTGAAGTTGCCTTCTCTTCTCTCTTATATGAATCTTCCATGTTAGTTGATGATTGAGATGTAGACCTAGGTACCTTACACTCTCTGTTTGCAGAATTACAAGATCATCAATGTGGCCTCATGGGCAGTCACTCTCCTCATTGTGAATTCTCCATGTTCTCAACCATTAGTTGATTAAATCCAACTCAAATTGTAGGCCAATCAATGGTATAGTTGAGCTGGCATCAACAGTGAGACCAGCTGTGTCATCTGCAAGGTAAGCAACAGTAAGATCTTGGAGATGAGTAGAAGTGTTCATGTCTGGTCACCACTCATTATCCTACCTAATGATGGGAAAGTTTCATTAACCAAATAAAGGAGATAGCCTGCCTATCTTCATTTCCAATAGGTTCGATGTAAACCTTTGCCTCTATTTTCTGTCCTCTTTGTAAACCCTATATCTTTGGTAGTTTGCTGGTAGTTTTTCTGTCCTCTTTGTAAACCCTATATCTTTGGTAGTTTGCTTGGGGGGATGATTTCACTAATATAGTGTGTAAACAGCTGGAGAATTCCTATCTTTACTGCAATCAGCAATCAGTCCTGTGTCCTTCACTCATTTCACAGTTCAATATGGCTGTATACAATTATTTTCGTATGACTGTACTATTGACAGAACAAACCCGCCAAACACTGTACCAGGCCTGGACTGGAGACTATCTGAGCATCTCAATGACAACTTCACAATTCGTGATATATTTTAACACATACACCTCCTTATTGTTATCTCTGGCCTCAAAATTTTTTTAAGAAAGTTGATAATGGATCTTATGTGATCTGGGGCCTCACACTGACCATGCTACAGACTGCATGACTGTGACTCCCAAGTTCTTCTTTGATAAACTCAATTAGAACAGAGAAATGTAGGTTCCTCACTATAATATAAAGGCTCTTTCATTCTTCCTGGTGAAGGTGTGACTGATCAGCTGATGTTTTCTCACAAAGTTAATCATCTTTTAGTATTAACATTAATGCGTATGGACTTTGTACCTACTCAAATCATACAAATGAAACTAATCTTTAAGCATTATTTTTCTTTCTTAATAAATTCTAGATACTTCAGAAAAGGTAGAAGAAGTAAAACAAAGTTGCATGCTACCTACTAGCAGAATATAACATAACATACTAAATAAAATTTAATACAGTAAAACTAGTTTCATGATGAAAGGAATTCATTCATTTCATTGAGAACATAATTAATTACTAATGCCTTAATGATCTTTTGAATAATTTCATTCTGCTTGGAAGCTTTTGCATTAATCTAATCTCAATATATGATGTATCTTTTGAAGTAACATTAAATTATACTATTCAGTGGAAAGATTTCCCTTATATCTTGCATAATAATTATGGATACATTTGTACTTTTTCAAAGCTTACTTTTTTTAAGGTTGATGATTTTACTAAAAATAACCATTTTATATATGTGTAAATTTAGAACTGTTGGAATACTGATTGACTAAAAAACTTTGCTTAATGACTACATATTTTTCATGTATTACAGAATTCTAGTGATACTTATCTGAATTTAAAAATTATTCTAAGTTAAAACATGATGAAGCATCACACAAAATGATTCCATATATAGTTTTTTTTTTTTTTTTTTTTTTTTTTAAGGCGAAAAACGATTGATCGTTATCATCGCCCGGAAAATAAATAAATAAAAGTAAAAGTAAAAGTAATTAAAACTTATAACTACTATCACAGTAAGCAAAATCCGGAATGGGTGTAAAAGGCCCATTCTCGGATAACAAAAACACTAACATGTAACTTAAAACTACGTTAAAAACTATCATATTAAAACTAAATAAAACTTAAAACTAAAAAAAGAGATAAAACTTACAACTAATATCACAAAAATCTTACAACTAATATCACAGACGAATTTAAAAAACATAAAAAAAAAAATATAAAAAAAACAAAATATGAATATGTATATATATAAAACAAAATTCCGATAGGGAGTGTAAAAGGCTCGCTACTCGGATAACAAAAAGAATACATAGGACTAGAGTAATTAATTTTTTTGTATTAACCCTATACTACGCAAAAACAGAAACATCCGGTCTAAAACCTCTTTATCATTACACAAGATACCACGGATATTTCTGGGTAGTTTAAATTTACGACGCAATGCCGCATAACATATGCAGTCCACGAGTATGTGGCGCACAGTCACGCGGCAGTTGCATCGTGCGCATAGAGGTGGTTGTCCTCTTGTAAACAAGTACTCGTGTGTGACCCTCGTGTGTCCTATCCGCAATCGACAGAGAACTACTTCCTCACGCCGGGGTTTTCTGTATGAGGAGTCCCATGGTAACACAGAATCTTTAATCTGACGGAGTTTATTATCAATGGTAGCCGTCCAATCACCTTGCCACCTTGCTCTTAATAATTGTTTTACATAATTAATGAAATCAGAAGTAGCAACTCGGGTGGTGAAAGGAGGCTGGTTACATGCTTCTTTGGCAGCGGAATCTGCATGTTCATTACCTGGAATCTCTACGTGGCTAGGAACCCACAAAAACTTAATTCTGTGTTGCGATTATTCAACTCAGCGATTGCGTTGTAAATTTCAATGACGATAGGATATTTAGAATAAAAGTTTTTTAAGGTTTGGAGAGCACTACACGAGTCACTGCAAATAAGAATTTTTCTATATTTAGGGTTAATGATGTTTAGAGCCTTATTTATAGCGTATAGTCCAGCGGTAAACACACTTGTAATACCGGGTAGACCAAACATATAAGTTCTCTCATTGACAACAAATGCACACCCAACTGTATCGTTTTGTTTCGATCCATCAGTGTATACAACCGCGTCTGGTTTCATCTTGAAGAGAACACACTGAAACATTTGCTGAAAGATAATAGATGGCGTTGTTTGTTTATTGTATGTAGTCAGGTCAAAATTAAAATTTATGAAGTTTATTCTCCATGGAGGATATGAGCAAGGATACATAGGAAAAAATGACGGCGTGTCAACATTTATATACTGTAGCAGACGCCAGGTACGGACACCTACAAGTGCAGTACGACGTGGATGGTCCTCATACTTTCCTAGATTAGGATTTCTAAAGACCGAGTCAAGAACTGGGTGATTTGGCTGTCCTCTAAGACGAGCAAAATAAGATAATAAGAGCTGGTCTCGTCTATCTCAAAGTGATAGTTCACCACAGTCTACAAGTAAGCTTGCGACAGGACTTGATCTAAACGCGCCTGTGGCAAGCCGAAGGAAAGCATGATGTACACTATCCAGCATTTTAAGCACGGTTTGACGAGCTGAAGAGTAGGCGACACAACCATAATCTAAACGGGAGCGAACAAAGGAATAGTAAAAACGTATCATACATGATCTATCGGCTCCCCAGTTGGTGTTAGTAAGGACTCGCATCATATCTAGAAGTTTGGAACATTTTGTTTTCAATTCTTTTAAATGTTTGACCCAAGTAAGACGGCTATCAAAAAATAAACCTAAAAACTTGACGTAAGTAGAGATAGCAATAGTATCTCCGTTCAGAAATATTTGCGGAATAGAAGGATCTCGTAGCCGAGAAAAACTACACATTTTGTTTTTTTGGATGAAAATGTGAAACCAGTAATCCTGGACCAAGCTTCAAGGTGAGATATAGTGTTCTGCAGTAGTCTCTCTGCTGTAGGTGCTGAACGGCTTGCAAAGTAGATAGCAAAGTCGTCAGCAAATAGAGAGCATGAGACAGGAGCCTGAACACATTTGGTAATATCGTTTATGGCTACAGAAAATAAGGTGGCACTTAATACACTACCTTGGGGCACTCCATTCTCCAAGATGACACTATCTGAGAGCGAATCATCCACACGAACACGAGCCGTTCGGTGATTTAAGAATCCCCGGATAAAAGCAAGCATATTGCCCTTGATTCCCCATTCTTTGAGAGTGTTAAGAATGCCACATCGCCAGGCTGTGTGATACGCCTTTTTTATATCGAAGAAGATAGCGACGAGGTGCTGCCGATTTAGGAAAGCGTTTTGTATGGCTGTTTCTAGTGACACTAAATGGTCAATAGAAGATCGTCCTTGTCGAAAACCACACTGTTCTGGAGATAGAAAGCCATGTTTCTCCAAGTACCATGTAAGTCTGCGGTTTACCATTCTCTCCATTATTTTACACAAAATGCTTGTCAACGAAATAGGGCGGTAGCTTGAGGGGTTCGTTTGGTCTTTACCAGGTTTTAGTACAGGTATAATAAATGCTTCTGACCAGCAGGGTGGGAAGACTTGTTCGGAGAATAAACCGTTGAAAATATTCAAAAGTTGTTGTAGTGCCGAATTAGGAAGGTGTGAAAGCATGGAAAGGTGAATGTTGTCCGGTCCAGGGGAAGTGTCCCGTGAGTTTTTAAGTGCATGTAACAATTCTTTAAATACGAATGGAGTGTTTAATTCACCAACCGAGTCACCAATGTTTAACGATAATACTTCTATTTGTGTCTTGTAACGTTGAAAATCGTTATTATATGATGAGGTGAGAGACACCGAGCGGAAAGATTTTGCTAGACTATTTGCCACTTCCGAAGATGATGAAAGGAGTTCTCCTTCATCAATAAGACCAAGAATAGATTGTTTCGGTGATCCGAAAATTGCACGAATTTTCTTCCATACAGTAGACGTGGGAGTAGTGCGTGAGATAGTGCTCACGTATTTCGTCCATGAATTACTCTTAGCGTCCAAGAATACTCGACGGCACACCGCTCTAGCCCTGCGGTATAAATTTAGATGTTCTGTTGTAGGCCTACGATTAAATTTACGTAGTGCCTGCCGTCGATTCCTAATAGCATTTTTGCAATCATCGTTCCACCATGGAACGAAAGGACGTCTAGGATTACCCGATGTTTGTGGGATATATCTGTTGGTATTCTCAAGTATCATGGACGTAAAAGAAGAATACTGGTCGAGGATGTTCGCTCCATCGTCATACTGAGATTGGAATGCTTTATGGTATCCGTTCCAATCTGCCTTTTCAACAATCCATCTCCGTGGCCTTCTTTTAATCTCGCAGTCTACACCGAAACCAATAATAATTGGTCTATGATCACTGCCGTGAAAGTCATCACAAACCGACCAATTAAAATGAGGGAGCACATTCGGTGAGCATATGGAAAGATCAAGGTTAGATACAGTACCAGTTGATAAGGAGATGAATATGTGTGATCCATTATTCAGTAGGCAAAGGTCAAAATCTTGTCTCAATCTGTTTATCATATTTCCTCGAGTGGAGCAGAAGGTTGAGCCCCAGGAAATATGATGGGCATTGAAGTCTCCTACTATTAACGATGGAGATGGTATTTGTGTGAGGAGATTTGAGACATCTAAAGCACTGAACTCAGTGTTCGGTGAGAGATACAGATTGCAGATATGCAATTTGAAGGGAATAGAGACCTTTACTGCAGTAGCAGGAATGACAGTGGTTAGTTAAATTATTGTAGCTGACACCCCATTCTTCATGAAAATCGCTACTCCACCACTCTCCCTACTGTATACTAGGCAGTCGTATCTCTCACAGAAGTATCCTCTGAGTGTAATTCGGTCATGTTGTAGAAGGTGAGTTTCTTGGAAACAAATGATTAGTGGATCATGTGTGTGCGCTAGTACTCTAATATCTTCAATGCGGGACCGAATACCTCTAACATTCCACTGAATAATGTTCATAAGTGTAAAAAATAAATAAAAAAATAAATTTCGGAAATTATATAAAAATTAGTTGTACGTGATTCGGTTTTTCTTTTTTGTATTTTTTATTTTAAAGAACTCCGATGCCCTAGGGTCGGGTGGTTCTTCAACCATATCCTCCAGTAAATGAGGTAATGGTGGAGGAGATTTATTTGAATGGGATGCTGCAGTTAACATCCCAGAGGTGGTGGTTATGTGGGTTCCCTTTCCGGGGAGCTTATTAGGTGGCTTACTGCCAGCTGTGATAGTCGCTACTCGTGCCGGTACGACTTTGGGAGCAGGAACTTTCGTGTGTATCACATTGTTGGATTCAGTAACTGCGACGAAAGACGTTTTCTTCATCTTTGTCAGCTCTGAGATAGTGGCTGTAAGTGAAGCTACTTGATCAGAAAGCATCTGAACAAGTTTTTTAAGCTCATTGCAGGATCCGCACTGCTGATTATTAACATTTGTAGGAATTTGTTTAGATGTAGCGGTGGCAAAAGATACATCTGGTTTAACCAGGTTCCGTGAATTATTTAACTTTTTATTCTCTTTTCTTTTATTCTCTTCGTGCGGCCGGGAAAGATAACTTTTGCTCCGTACAGATTTTGAGAATTGCCTTTTCTTCTTTAAAGATTGGGCAATCTCGGGAGCGGGCTGTATGTGGACCACTGCAGTTTGCGCATTTTTCACTTTCTTCGCAGTTAGTGTCATTGTGACCTTCTTTAGCACATCGAGCACAGATCTCAGTTTTTGTACAAGATGTTGTAGTGTGACCAAAACCTTGGCATCTGAAACATCGCCGTGGGTTGGGTATGAATGGTCGTACCCGAACCGAGAGGTAACCCACTTTAATCTTTTCTGGTGGAACAGGGAGATTAAATGTTAATATAAGAGACGGAGTCGGTTCTTCTGTTCCGTTCTGCCGTTTCATAATAAGTTTCACTTCAACAACATCTTGGTGGCAAAGCTCGTCAACTATTTCATTGATATGTATATCTAAGAGGTCTCGACAAAAAATTACACCCCTGCTGGTATTTAAAGTTTTGTATAGCACTTATATTTATACCACCCATATTACGGAGACGTAAGATTGATCGACTCTGTTCGTCGTTGAATGTTTCAACCAGAATCGATCCGTCGCGTAATTTCCTGATGTTCTTCAGGGAGCCACTTGCACCTGTTACAGTTTTATTTATTAGGAAAGGTGAAACCTTTTGGAGGGAGCCACCTTCCTGACTATTTCGGAGAACAATGAATCAAATATTTTTAAGGTTCAAGTCTAAAGATTTGTAGTTCTCTTCCATAGGACTTTTATCCTCGTCAGACAAAGCTGATCGAGGTCTCTTCGCAAGACTTAATTTGGTGGTTTTTTCAGATGGACCACCAACCATCTTGGAATTAATTATAGGAACAGAAATTTTGGTCCCACGAGTACCGGCGAAAAATGGACCACTCCAGCAGAGCGCACGCGTACTGGAGCTAGAGCTAAGTACAACTGGGTTCGCCCTTGTGCCCAGCGGACATCGTTCAAGACTCACTACCTAGAGCCATTCACCCATCGGCACGATTTGTTCCCACCTTGGGTTACGGTTGCGTTTCGTAAGATGTCGCAACACCACCGAGTGTTAATGTAAGAAATATCAGTGTATGATGTTGTTGTGTAATTGTGTAAGTGTGTATGTTGTAATTTATGTAGTGTTTTTGGTGTAGTATATGTGTATAATGTAAAGTGTTCTGCAGCTCACTGTATAGTGGGAAGAATAGCTGCAGAGGCTAGGCCCGTGGGGACACCAACCCCCAAAGTCTTAAAGAATAAGACTCCCCGTCGGGGTCCATATATAGTGTATGGCATTTATGAGACCACAATAAACCACTAATTTAATTTTTATTTATCATTTAAAATATTAATTTATGTTTTTTATCAAATTTTTTTAAAGCCCAATACCAGTTAATTTACCTCATAAGTCATAAAGATATTTATCACATGATAAATGCTCAAAGGTAATGACTTAAGGTTTGCTGCTAATATTCTAATTTAGTGTATTTTTATTAATTCATATACTTAATTTCTGTTCATCTTTATTATATTTATACTGAAATTCAATAAAACTGGTTTCTTCTTTATTTAATATTAAAGAACCGATTTTATTTTATGGGCAGAGTGTAAATCTGCTTTACAGTCTGTGGTAAGTGAATGCAAATTTTATTTTTCTGAAAATATTATTGATATGTTCTCCACATATGATAACAGTATTACTTTTTATTAAATTACTTCCCAAGTTAATTTATGGAAATTGAAAATAATATGGAGATAGAACTTTTGGGGCACCTAGTTCCACTGTGAGAAACCTCAGAATCAGTGTTCTAATTTCACTTTTAATACCTATTTCTTTAACTTCAGCAAACTGTTTTCTGTTAATTAATATTTGAACAGATTAGGTGTAGTATTTGTTACTTACAAAGAACTTAATTTTTTTTCATAAGATGAAAGATTACACAGTCAAATATATTAGTAAGATCCAAAGATACCATAACTATAGCTCTACTATCTAAACTTAAACAATTTTTACTACAAAAGACATCAATGCCGTCATAGTAGATTTTCTTTTTCTAAAATCACACTGCTCATTAACTAGAATATTGTGTTTATTTAAATAACGTGGAATAAAATCTTTTAAAAAATCTATTAAAAATGATTGCTAA
Organism: Lycorma delicatula; assembly: GCF_047948215.1. Classification (NCBI taxonomy): domain Eukaryota; kingdom Metazoa; phylum Arthropoda; class Insecta; order Hemiptera; family Fulgoridae; genus Lycorma; species Lycorma delicatula. The sequence goes on from NC_134455.1 coordinate 31,176,511, forward strand.
ATATTTTGAACGATTTCAGAATTTTTACCCTGGTTTTGAATAGGTTTAAATTTATGACTTAAGTTTATTTGAAAATATACCCTCATTGAGGGAACGTTTAACAAATGAGTACATCATTTAAAACTCATTATCACTGATTACAGTGATAACGAGTTTAATATACGGAGAGAAGAAAGAAAAGATACACAGTTATTGATCGACAATTATTTTTGCCATAATATGCTTTAATGGATAATAAATTATAAAGAAGATAACTGTCCATCATGTTATCGTCAACCAAACATTTTTATATGATCGTTGAACGGAATGGGTTAAGATCTAGAGGAATTCAAATTTTGCGTGTAAAGAACTGTTGTAGGAAATACCTGCCTCTCTTCTCTTATTAAAAATCTTACTTTTATTAATTCTTAAAATAATCTCACTCAGTGAGAATACAGATTTTTCCTTTCTTCTTTTAGGTATATTAGAAAACCAGAAAATATCAGGGTACTGCCTATTATTGTGATACAGTAAATTCCTCTTCATATAAGACTGAAACAATTTAATTCATTATTATTATTATTTATTATTTATATCATGACAAACAAGCGCTTCCTTGAAGATAAGTGTAGAAGCAATAATTTCACCTATTTAAAATTTTATATGAATTCAAATCCATATTGAAGTAGTGATATAATAATTTCGTTAATAAGAGGAAGGACATCATGGTGCCCTCTTTCACACGCCCTTTTTTCCAGTAAGTGAGAGAATAAATATTATGTGTCGGTTCTATTTTTTATTTAAGTAGTGCGGGCACTATTTATTATTTATTATTTATATTATTATTTATTTCTAAAATAATAAATCTCTACATGTTGACTTTAGCGTAAAAATTAGTGATGAAATTTAAATCTGTGTGTCAACAACAAATTTTACGTGAAAAATCTACAAGACTGCTGATAAACGCTCGAGATTTTGAAAGGATTTATAGTGTGGATACGCTTAAAAACTTCGGTGTCTTTGAGAGGCGTAAGATATTCAAACATGAGAGATATGAACTGCTACCCAGGAATTGGGCAGAAAAACAATTATCGGCGCTTGTATAAGCAGAGTGCCAGATCTAATATGGTCTGATAGGCTATTACAGCTAATTAAAAGATTACAAGGTTTTGTTTGTTGAAAAAGAATTAAATTTTATTCTGAAAGTGGATCGTCTATCAAGATAATGCGGAAAGCAATGGTGTACTAATCAGGAGAGAGTTTCTGACCGAATAAAAAACTGATTACCGAATTACATCATATTGCTTTTTCACCTATTTAACCCTTTGTAATTTCTAGCTGTTTGAAAAATTGAAGTAAGTAGTCTTTTTTTGTAGCTTGCAGTCCGCTAAAGAAACTCTAGAGCACTCTGGAAAAACAGTCGCAGACTGTTTCCAAAAGTGTAATAAATATTCATTATCTTATAAGAACAACAGTTTGACAAGAAAACATCTTTTTCTTATTACGTAATTAGCGATAAATTAGTAATAGCAGAAAAAAAAGAAGATATTACTATGCATATTTTTTTGAAATTATTAGGCTATTATTCTACTAGAAATAGATTTAATAAAAACTCTAAACCGAATACACTGCGCGTTTTAAAGGCATTATAATTTTATTGACAAAAGTGAATCTTCACATTCGGAAGTATGTGACGCAACTATAGCACACGTGACATAAAATGTATTTCATGCTGAGACAAAAAAGAACATAACAGTAGCTGGAAAGAATTGTGAAATCGGTGAAAGTAGTCCTTGACATACGAACACTATCACTCTCTAGGTCAGGTAGTCGCTGTTTCAAGGCGAAATAAAACAAAATGTAGATACATAGCTCACCTTGCAGTGCCCGCACTACTTAAATAAAAAATAGGACCGACACATAATATTTATTCTCTCACTTACTGGAAAAAAGGGCGTGTGAAAGAGGGCACCATGATGTCCTTCCTCTTATTAACGAAATTATTATATCACTACTTCAATATGGATTTGAATTCATATAAAATTTTAAATAGGTGAAATTATTGCTTCTACACTTATCTTCAAGGAAGCGCTTGTTTGTCATGAAAACAGTTTATTTCATAGCCGACGGTTCGCAAGGGGGGGGGGGGATAGTTACGATAATATCATTCCTGGATACTGTTAACTCTATCGTTAAGTGCAAGTAAACTACTTCAGATAGTACGCTTCAAGAAAGTTGAAGCTTTTGTTTAAGAACTACTGTATCTTAAAAAAACGTTCGCAAAATGTAAAGCATGGTTGAAATGCACAAGTATATTTGCTTGAAATAGATGGTGTGAATGTTATTATTCATAGCAATATTTTACCGTTAATAGTGGCGCGGAAAGAGCCAGTTTCCTCTTTACCTTATCAGTTACTTTGCCTTAATCAAATTTTTTTTATGAATTGACAAATTTTGAAGTTGTTAGACAAACTTTTCATCGTTTTATTTATAGGTTAATTTTTTTATAACATTTTCATTATGTGTTGTAATAAATATTTGACAAAAGATTACACAGTTAAGTTTAATGTGGGATTTTAGATATAAATTAAAATTTTATAAGTTTGTAATAATCCTAGCGATTTTGCCTATCATCTGAAGGGTTCCGAATTCGAATCCCGATCTGATAAGGCATTTTTCCTCATCATCATATTCTCAAGCACGGACTCTAAGTTTGAGTAGTGAATTAAGCATTAATAAAAAAAAGATTATAATAAATAAAAAAAAAGGGAGTTACAAGTTTGTATTCACAGGTGAATACATGTGCTCTTATATAAAATAAGATGTTAAAGTAAATTTTTTCTATGATTGCTGCTTATTTTAGTCAGGATTTTAACAATAATATTAATGTTTGAGTGTGGCTCATGAGATTCTCCATAGGTAAGTCACTTTCACTTGCAAAAAAAATTAATCGTTTTCCTTGTTTAATGACACTTGGATTTTTTTTTCTTAGAACTATTCAAAATAGTTACTTACTTCAGTTAATCCTTCAAATCCAGTTATTTGATTTTATGATGTAAACATTCAATTACAAAAACTGCTGGTGTCTGTGTGTGTACTCAAATTTATATTTTTACACAGGTTACAGATTACAAAAAAGAAATTTAATCATCAGCCTGTTTAGAATTATTTATATTAAGACATGCTCAACATCATAAAATGATTATTCTCAATCACTATATTGAAATTAAAACACTTCCACCAAGATTAATTTATGTAATGACTAGTGCATGTTTTGAGATCGTACGGAGATTTATTTCAGTCAAACAATAATCCTATGAATTAGTTTTCTGATAATATTGTAACAACAAGGATTCACAAAGGAAAACTGAATAATAATTTTTTTTTGTTTACTATCTGTCCTAAACCTTTAAAAACCCCAGCCTTTATAAAGCACCTATAGCAAAGAGATACCAGTCAGAGTTATTCTCTACATAGAAAATTATGTTTGCTTAATAGCCAATTCATCTGATGAACAAAGAAAATGTATCACTTGTTAGGCTGTTATCAGCCCTATTTTGGTGGACTTGGCATGCTGATTTAGAGCAGAACACTAGCTTGATGAAAAATACAAGAATCCAGTCCTAAATATCTCTACTGTGTGCTATTCCTCAGGAACAGCTGCACCATTTTTAGATCTGTCAATTGTCATGTCAGATCACCTGAAATCATTTAGTGTGGTATGTAAATCAGATATTTTTATAATGTAAAAGAAACTAATGTAATATAATACTACTTATTTATAACCAAGTATACAAAGTGATGTCCTGCTCCACAATAATGCTTTAGCTCTTTGCAGTGGCATTTGCAGGTATTTTATATATAAATATTTGATAAAAATCTAATTAATTTAAAAAATGCCCTCAACCAACGTTAAACATAAAGTAACTTTAAATTGTGTAATCCTTCTTAATCATGCCTCCCTTCTCCTTCTCTTAGCCAATTTATACAGATCATTATCCTCAAATATTGGCTTGCAGTTAATAAGTTTTTATATTTAAATTTATTAAGATAGTTCTTCAAAAAATGTTTTCTTTTGTTTATTTGTTTTTATTTCTTTTATTCTCTGTTTTCCAAATTTGTATTTTTATTTTGAATAACATACATAAAAAATAAATAATTCCCACAGATGATCAAAGTTGTAAAACAATGCTTAGTGCAATTTTTTAATGAATGTGTAACTGCATGCTGCAACTTTTTCAATAATGATTTCTGCAGGTAAAGATAAAAAACCTTCATATAGCAATATGATAAAAAGATAGAACGACTAATATTATAATATTAAAACTACTGTTACTACTACTACTACTATTATTATTAAGACTGAAACACTAAAGTTCATTTTCATTATGATGGTAGCTGTAATCAATAAGTTGCATTTTAAGGAATTCCAAGAAACAAACTTTTTTCACACTTGCAGATTAAAATTAAATAGTCTATAATTCTAAAATTTTTTATTTGTGTATCAATAAATTTTCACTTTCTAACCATATTTGTAACTTTCTGACAGATGGCTATCAAACCAAAGGATGATTTGATCAAACTATGCTATCTGCTACTATAAAACTATTATCTGCTGCTGAATTACAAAGCAGTTCTTGGCTACAAGTTATAAGTTATTGCCACTTTATTATCCATCAGACTGACACTATGACTGATGATTGAAAAATAAAAAAGATAAAAATATATTCAACTTAATGTAATTTCATTATTTTCAGTCAATAAAATCACTAGTTATCGAGATTTACTCTAATAATTATCACAAAGGAATTTGTAGAGCAGGAGTGAGAGAGGGAAAAAGGGAAGAGCGAGAAGTGTGGGTGTGGGGTGAGGGGGAGCAAGTGCATGTGTGTTTGTGAAGGAAAAGCATTTTATGCTATTGTTTATGAATGAGCTTGTTTAAATACATGCTAATTAAAATAAAATGCTTAGAAGTAATTAACCACAGCAATTCGTCTTTTTTTTAGACATTGGATGAACCAAAGCAAAATCGCAGCTCTCGACTTCTTTTTGATGAATTGTTCTTTGGAGTATCTCCAGATGATGGAGATGAAAAAGATAATTTGGAAACCTGTTCTTGTGGTAAGTTGAGCTTTCACTTTTGTTATTATATCTTGTAATAGACATTCATTATTAAATCATTATTTAATCATTGCGTGTGATCAACTACACTATAAATAATTTCAACAAAAAAAAGGTTAATAATTTTTGTAATTATTTTATATTAAAATTAAATAGGATATTATTCTAAAACAACAAATTCGCTGAAGGCATATAAAAATATTAATTTATCTAACATGTTCAATATAGATAACAAATAAGAATTAGATTTGGTGTACATACTGAATTTGTCACAGTAACCAAATGTGCAGATATGCATAGTTTAAAAAGACCAATATTTGAGTAATTCAATTTTATGGGTGTTATTTAAAATAAAAAATTTTATGCTAAAAAATAATATTTTTTTTAGTTGGTAGCATAAGTAGTATGTTAATAAGGATTATGCAATGATAAATGTCTTCCAAATTAAAATAGTTTTCAGATTTTTCTGTAATGAAATGTTGAACATGCTTTTGTAGGTTATACATTCTACTGAATTTGTCATTGAAAAAATGCTGAATGTACATTTAAATTTATAAAATAAATATCTTATTCTGATCAGTATATAATAATACATTACACACAGATCACATCAGAAACGGGTAGAAATGTTACTCTGGTATTATGCATTTGTGCCTTGTCTGAGACCAGTTATATTACCATACTATAATCATCAAGTAATAGTAGTCAGCACAACTTGACATGAATAGTCTACCATGAACAAATAACTTTTCAAAATTGAGCAGAATAACATGAAACATCTTTGGACCATTTCCTCCTTATCTATTCTTCATTTGATACAACCAATCTTTGAAAAATTAAACAAATCATATTTTGGTGGCATCCAGTGTAACTAACCACAAGTGCGTCACATAAATATCATCCCAACCACGTAGGGGAAGACACCCTTACGCCTTGTGATGCGTCCAGTTGCCAAACCACCCTCCCAGTTCATAGCACTGATGGGCTTTAACAGGAGTACACATAAACATCAGATTAATTACGATTATTTCTTTCATTAATCAGCATAAAAATATGTTAAAAAATTTTTATTTTTTTAAATATAATAAAATGAGCCACTTTCAAAATACAAGTTTCCAAAATTCCTGCTTCCAGAACATGTTCAAGAACAATTATATAATTCCTTCCTTGTACCATGGCTGCTAGTCTTGCTACAAAAGGGATTAAATGATCATGCAAGTATAAGTGATAAGTTCAACGCGCAAGTAGCAGCGCAACCCCTGGCAGCTCGCAAAATCATGATACCGGCCAAAGCTATTGCATGTGCTGTTCAGTGTTCAATGCGGGTTTGATGGTTGTGATCACACTTTAACATCTGTGGCGAATTACCAGGCATTCTTCGACACCCTAATTGCAGATGCTCTGGAGGGTGAAGCAGAGGTCGACGTTAGGACGGGGGCTATGCCCTTCTATGACATACGGGAACGACGCCTGGCTTTAAGTCCTCGTAACAAGGAAAGGAATGCTCCCGAAGTCTTGCTTGCGCTCTTTTCAGAGCAAGGGCGTAATCCGTGGGCTATTGTGCCGATCCAGTATCAGCCAAGAGGTACAAAGAGTGACAGGGGAATATAGAAGGTCCTCAGTTGTCTGTGGCTCGCTATGGACAGCAGTATGGACAGACAATACGTGGGTTCTCCCAGAGTTTTTGTTAGGTAGGAAGACAGTGAGTATGTTTAGACCCCACTGTAGTGAGGTTAGGGTAACTCTGGCCATGCTAGAGGACCAGCTGTTAGTGAGGCCTGGGCGGAAGAGTAGAGCAGAAATTTGTCCGTTCCCCTCATGTTCAGAGAGTGAGGTCTCCGAAGTAGATGAAGGGATTCCCACCCGGGAAGTTAAACGCTACCCTTTGGTCGAGGATTTTGTGGCTGTTCGGGGTAAACATGACAGTTCTGTCGCGATGTTGACTGCGACGCAGCAAAGTTTAGACAACCTTCAGGACTTTGTCAAAGGTCCCCGCAGCGTTAACGCGGGAGCGAGGAGTAGAATATTGCCACGTTTACGGCATGTTAGAGGTGGTCTCTGCTTTGGGAGATGGTTTTGAGAAGTTGGCCTCCAGGCCCGCGGAGGTCAAAGTAGTGCAGATTCCAACGCCTGCTCCAAGACAACAGAAGCGTTACGCTGACGATGTCAAAGGCAAGTGTGAGGCTAGTCAAGCCTCGAAGCAGCTCGAGGTTATTTTCGTGAACAAGACTGAGGGGTCTACCAAAACTAGTAGGCAACTCAAGGATTTCCAGGTCGCTCATTGTAGAGACCGGAAAAAGCTCAAAATTAGGGAAATTAAAGAAACCAGCAAGGGTCTGATAGTGGTTGCAAATGACAAGGAAACAGTCCAAGACATCTCGGAGTCTCCTGAGGTAATGAAGCACGAGGTTAAGGTCGACTCGAAACGAAAGTGTAGGCCCCGGGTGATTGTCTACGACGTTGACCGACGGCTATCCGATGAGGAGGTTCTGCCTCTCATTAGGGAGCAGAATACCGAACTGGATGAGGCCGGTTTCAGGAAAGAGTGTAGGCTACTCATCAAGACTGGTAAGCGTGATGCCCAGCGGTATCACAGCGTTGGCGCTGGTCTCTTTAAGAAGTTTATGTCCGAGGGTAGACTGTGTGTCGATTTAACGTCCTGTAAGGTTAAGGAGTACGTGACTGTACAGAAGTGCTTCAAGTACTGTCGTTTTGGCCACAGAGCCAAAGTCTGTAAGTATGCGTCGGTCTGCGCTCATTGTGGCGAGGAAGGTCACAAGCGCGACAACTGTCCGCAGAAAGCCAAGGCTTTATCATGCGTCAACTGTAAAAGGTTCCGCAAAGAGTGCAAGCATTCGGTCAACAGTAAGAACTGTGGATGTTATTTACGTGCGGTAGAATTGTACTTCAATTCCTTGGTTAGTTAATATCCTTCTTTGAAGCTTGGTGTTTGTACGCAGAGTTGGATAAATTGGTTTTGTGAGTCTCGGGGTTGTTTTTCGCAACGCCCATCACAAGTTGGGTGATCTACCAGGTTATTTGTCGTTGTTCTGTGTTATCATGATCTATCTCCTCTCCGATCTGGAGGGCTGTAGGTTTTATCTTATGCGATGCCAAATCGCTTCTTTGACAGCAGTTAGGTGACGACTGTAGGCATTTCTACCTGGCTTAGACAATGTTAGCAGAGTTGCTTCCGTATCGAACTCGAGTGGATCTGTCCTTTATCTTCCTTAGTCTCACTCTTTGACTGAGTGTCGTACCTGATAGAGTTTTAGTCTTCCCTGCGGTTTTTACCGCTCAGTATTTCTACTTTGGCTAGCTTACTGCTCCCCTAACCTGCGCTGGCGTCTGTGGGTACTTTATCCTGTTACGATCTCGAGTGGCTAGGGCTCCGCTCAGGAGTTGAACTGGTCAGAGGTAGGCGTGCTTGGCACCGTGACTCGGTTAGATTTTCTAAGTTTCAATGGAGGTCGTGCTCAGGGGAGTTCGCTCTCCCGGGCGTGATTGTTTAACTTTAGCTTGGCGATTGGTCGAATTGGAGTGCACATTTATTATGAGGCTAATTGCAATCAACCTAGTGTAAATCTGAGCGGTCCTCAAAGTTGGAGCTGAAGTGGTAGATTAGAGGTTATACTCAGCCCCCGAACGGACCAGACCTGAGGTTCTCTGCGACTTTGTTCTTTCATGCTGGTTGCACTCCAATTTAACGGTATGCCGTCGTGGCAATTTAGGAAGAATTGGCTGTGTTTGAATGCTGTCGTGGCATAACTTGTTGCACTCGTTTGTACTGAGGGTACTTACGATTTTAGGGCTAGGTTGTAGTGATAGGCGCGGGGTCTTCAATTTTCCGCGTGTAGGCTTGTAGCTTAGTTCCTGAGGGCTACGTGGTAGTGTTATGTGTCTCATGTCTTCTTTGAAGGCAAAACTTGACTAGGGCGGAAATTACTGACGTTGATGTCTCTCGGGACATCTGCATCGGTGGCATCTCACGAGGCCGGACTGAGCACTGTGAATGTGATCAGTTTGGGGGCAAAAAGATGACCTCCGATTTAGCCACTCTTGGCAAGGAATGCAGGCGGTGGTTTAGCGACCAGACACGCTACTCAGACGGCAGTTAGAAGATCGAGCGCAGACGGCTTTGTCGACCACCGAAGGCTGGATGGACATGCAAAATTTAAGAATTTTTGCGCCTAAGACTAAATGCATGCTTCTCAAGGGTGCAGACAAGTTATCGTACAGTCGTAACCCCTACATTAAGTATAAAGACTGCGTATCAGCCGAGTTAGAGTACATAAGTGCCTAGGTATTTTGTTTGATGTTAAGTTGCTTTTTAGCAACCACATTAAGCAAGTAGCGGCGGATGCCGTCTCAGTAATGAACAAATTTATGAGGATTGCTCGGAAAGACTATGGGTTGTCGGGCCGTCAAATGTACATGGTGTACCGAGGTGTCTTTGAAAGCATGACTACTTAGGTGGCGCCTGTTTGGGCGTACAGTTTGGATATGAACGGATAGAGCTCTTCTTCAAAATTTAAGGAGTGCCCAGCACAGAGCCTTAATTGTGTGCACTGGTGTTTTTAAAACAACCTCCTACGAGGCTACCAACGTATTGGGAAAGGCCATGTCAATCGATTTAATGGTGGAAGTTCGGGCAGCCCTATGGAAATTGTGAAAATGTTGGGTAGCCCAGGTATTCGGGATGCGGTTTCGAGCCGGTCAGTACCTTTTGTGCTTAATAGCCGTTTGTGTCACAGACATTTGGACTTATGCTTTAGGGCGACCGAGTGGTGTGGTGGCGGGGAAATGCCAAGCAAACCAATAGTCTAGAAGGGTGGTAGGGAGGATAATGACCCCACCGGGTACAGGCCGTTGTGCCTGTTAAGTTGTATAGCAATGTTGTTTGAATACAGATGATGGCGGAACGGCTGAGCTTCAAGCTTCAACGTTGAGGGACTACGTGAATACCAATTCGGTTTCCGCAACTGCCATACTGCAATGCAGGCTGTTGAGAGAGTAATGCAGGTGGTTGATGAGGCAGCTAATTAATCCGGGCTATCCAGGTGGTAGTGTTGCTGTAAGTAACGAATTGCGTTTAAGTCGCTACCGCTTGGGTGGGCTATCCAGGAACTAAAAAGGAGGAAGATCAGCCCGTATTTGTACGGGCTTGTGCAGGATTACTTTAATGGTAAGGCAGTGGTAGGCAGTGCAGAAGGGGTTCTGATTGAGATCAGAATGGAAGCAGAAGTGCCGCAAGAGTCGGTCATTGGCCCGCTCTTGTGGTGTATCGCTTATGATGGGCTGCTGCGGTTAGGTTTTCCAGACTGGGTGTCGCCACCAACTAGTTTTGCGGATGATCTCTCCCTGGTCATTACGGCTAACTGAGGAGAAGGTTATGGCCTGGGGGAACGAGGCGGTGAAGATGGTTCACGATTGGTTATGGGAGCGACAGCTCTATCTAGCGTTGGAAAAAACGCAATTGGTATTAATGACTGGAAGACGATGGCTCCGGAGGATTCGTTTGTCAGTAGGAGACACGGAGATTGTACCTGCGCCCAGGACTAAATACCTGGGATTAACGCTCTTTTCTGCCGCATGTAGTAGACGTGGTGAAGAAGGGCGGTAAGACTGTGGGGGCGATTAACAGGTTTTTGGGTAGGATAGTCGGGCCTAGCGCAGCGAAGAGGAAATTATTAGCATCGGTGGCTAGGTCCGTCGTCTTGTACGCCGTTCCAGCCTAGAGGAGTGCGTTAGATAATTTTTGGTTAACTAGCATTTCTTCCACCACCACCCTATTCGGTCGCCCTAGAGCATAGACCAAATGTCAGTCCCAAGAAATGGCTACTGTGCCTCTAAAAACGGTTATGCGACCCAATTCCTAAAAGCTCCAAGTGAGCTACCTATCAGCGTGAGCGGATTAAGCAGGGTGCTATTCACCACCCGCTTACGTGTCCCAGCCGCTCACTTGTCAATACTAAAAATAGATCAGGGAGGCGTACCCCTTGTTACTAATAAAATAAGAACAGTTATACAAAACAAAAAAGACAGCAATTTTGGCTGTCACGCCTCGGTCGCTGAATGCCAGCTAGTACCTGTCCACCATTCAAAGCGCTTGGAGCTTATATCTGGCTGGTGGCCAGCCATTATCTCAGGAAAGAATTCCCACAGCGGCGGTATAGGAATCAGTATAACCAAAATTAAACGTAACTCTAGCGATGATGGTTGAACATTGCAACCTCATCGAGAAACTCCCACACGGTCCGACAATGCGGTTCTCATCACATTGACTCGCCGTTTGCGAGAAGCCAAGTTTCCCTCTGACCTCTAAGTTCCAGGGTGGCTCGGTCTCTGCCCTCCCCCCCCTAAGTGCAGGGCAGTGGAACATCATATTCTCATTCGACTGGACTTCCCCACAGACACACAACACATCAGCTACTAGGCGGAACCGAAACAGATATTGCTTCAAATCCACATGTTTTGTGAGCACCTGGGCACCTACTGCCCTTAAAAATGAACTCGAGGCATACCATCCCCCCAAATCCTGTAGAAACCTCTACAAGGATCTTCCCTTAGTCGTAGTGTGCCATTCAAGCTGCCATGCATCCATCGCGAGGCTCCATAGCGTCTTCCGCAGACAGGAGATGGGCAACTATACGAAATTTAGCTCCGGTGCATTGTGAACGCCGTTCCGCTCCGGTTCTGGCTCGAAACCACATCAATGCCTTGGCTACCCGACCTCTTCCTAATTTCCACATGGCTGCCCAAACTTTCACCACTAAATCGATTGGGAGAGCCTTTCTCAATACGGTAGTAGCCTAGTAGGAAGATGTTTTTAAAACGCCAGTGCATACTATTTCTGCGCTAGGCACTCCTTAAATTTTGAAGCAGTGCTCTATTTCTATCCAACCTATGCGCCCAAATTGGCGCCGCGTATGCGATCATACTCTCTAAGACGCCTTGGTACACCAAGTACATTTGATGGCCCGTTAGCCCGTAATCTTTTTGAGCAATCCTTCTAACTTTGTGAATCACTGAGACAGCATCCGCCGCAATTTGCTTAATGTGATTACTAAAAAGCAACTTCTAATCAAACAAAACACCTAGGTACTTATGAACCCTTACTCGGCTGATTATACAGCCTTTATACTTAATGTGAGGGTTACGACTGTATGATAATTTTTCTGCGTCCTTGAGAAGCATAAACTTCGTCTTGGGCACAGAAATTTTTAAATTTTGCATGTCCATCCAGCCTTCGGCGATTGACAAAGCCGCCTGCGCTCTACTTTCCAGTTGCGGTCGAGAACTAAAAGGAGACAGTCGTCGGCGAAAACATGGGCCATGACCTCTTCTGGGAATGTAAATCCCAGAAATCCGTCAAAAACCAGATTCCACAGCAGAGGACCGAGAACGGAACTCTGCGGGCTTCCCCTGGTGACGGGCTTTTCCGCAACTAGGTGCGTATCTTTAAACAGTGCCGAGCGATTAGACAAGTAGTCACGTACTACGGCCTGCAGGGCTTCGGGAACATTGCGGCGTTCCAATTCATAGAGGACAGAACTCCAACACAAGGAAGGAAATGCTGCCTCTATGTCAATAAAAATTGCCAAAATTTTGCAGTCGGCGCTTTCCACCTCGACAAGAGCATTTAAGATGCAATCCTCGGTTTCAACCCCTTTCATGAAGCCATATTGGCCTCTAATTAGAAAACAGTTCATATCGAAGTTTTTTCCAGAGCCATTCCACAACCAGCCTTTCTAGCAACTTGCCGCGAACCGGCAAGAGGCTGATGGGTCGATAATTACTGAGCTCACCAGGATCCTTTCCAGATTTTAAGAGCACCCTCACCAAAGCCACCTTCCAGCAAGCCGGAAAGCAACCTTAGGTACCCCGAGAACAATCTGCCAAGCGGCACTCTTATGACAGGCAGCAGATGGTAAAATACATCCGGGTCAAGTCGGTTAATCCCCTGTGCCTTCTTCAATGCCATTCGAGAAACCACTTGGTCTATATCTTCGGGCTCCACGGTCCGAAAGCCAGGGAATGTTGTTTAACTCGCCATAACGCCGATTTCCGCTTCACCCTCCGAAGCATCTGGAAACAGAGTATCCAGGAACGCCTGGTAAGTCGCCACAGATGTTAATGTGTGGTCTTGACCACCAAACCCGCACCGAACACTGGACAACACGTGTAATGGCTTCGGTTTGTAACAAGTGTTTGCGAGCTGCCAGGGATTGCATTTCAACTCGCTCATGCAGTCCTGTCAGAACTTGAGTGTGGGTTCCTTGATGGCGTGAACGTATTCATTACGGGCACGCCGGTAGATCCGAAGACGCTCAGCGCGCACGTTGTTATCGATAGTCCCCGTTAGGAGGCAGCGCTGGTACCTTATTCTCGTGGACCTAACTCTTGCGCGCAGCACGCTAAGGTCAGAGGACCACCATTTCTTACCGGGCCTCCATCTGCGTTCCACAGACGCCCCCTCGGAAGAAGGGTCATGACGGCTCCAGACACGCTAAGATCAGCGGACTGGATTCTTATGATGGGTCCATTTACCTAGGCCGCCGTAGAACCGCATCATAGCCAGTCTTGATGGCCCGGCCGATTTGCTCCGCTATCAATTCCACCTCCTCCCTACACTCCAATCCCTGTAAGGCAGCATCGCATACACGCATCAGTCTGTATCAATCCTTAGGTTATAACGACCCGAATTTGGTGCTCTTCGACCGCCGATACTCCTCGATACTCCATCCAATCTGGAAGTATCCCGATACTAGTACGACATCGAGCGTACCCCTCGTGATCCGCTCGACGGTGAATCGCTCATCAGACCACTGGGGCATCCAGAACACTCCCAAAGTGTCAGAGCCCACCACGGCCGCAGAGAGCGGCCGTTCCCCACGAGAAGAGCACCCTATCCGCGAACGTGTACGGCTCCTGGACCAAGAGGAGCTCAAGGTTGTACTCCTCAAGCAGCCTCACTCGTGGCCCCTGGGGAATGGTGCAGGTTTAATTGCCACAGGCGCAGGCGTTCGAATTGGTGGAAACCGTTCTCGAGGGCTCGTACGACTTGCACGGCCTAACCACGACCCGGTGTCCAGCACTGCTGCTTTTCACCAAGGCACAGGCTGCGCACTTGGCAGGCGACGATCTGGCAGGGCAATTGGTCGCCCTGTTTCCCGAAGCTGCACAGTAGCCACAGATCTCCGTCTGCGCTCGTCATTGGAGAGCGGTGTGCCCAAAGCCCTGACACTTGTAGCATCGGGCTACCTAGATATGGTCGACTACCCTACAGGCAGTCCACCCAAAAAAACAGCCTTCCACCGGCCACTAAGACCTGCCGGATCTTAGGCGAGGTCTCGAGAACCCAGTGACTCTTCGGGGATTCTTTCCTCCCCAGCTGCCGAACCACCTTGGCTTCCCTAAGGAAGTCCTCGACCGCCATATTCAACACTGGATTTTGGCTGTGAATCGCTTTGAGGATTTCGGGCTACTCCCCCTTGTTGCCCTTGGCATGTCGTAGATCAATATCTGCGGCCTCCGCTCGGCCAGCAGCTGAGCCTTCAGCCCGTTCTTGGCAAGAACTTCAGCCTCCAGCAGTTGTTTAGCCTGCCGCTCATTTAATACCTCCAGGACTACTCCATGATCCCTGGTTTTAGTGACCCGGGAGACTTGGACTTTTCCTTCCTGGGGTCCAGGATCTTCTTTAGGGTTAGCTCCGTCATAGCTGATGAAGCGCCCTGATCAGGCTTTATCGGAACCACCTTTACGGTGGCTCGCTTAATTTTAATTGCCGGCGCCGTGTCTGGCGGCGGGGCACCTAACCGCTTAGGCGGAGGCGCGGCCGACACGGTGGCGAAGGTGACAGGCTTTTTTACCTTACCAGGAACCGGGGCTTGAAGCCCCGGTTCCCTCCACAACCTGGTCGACCCTGCCGGGCAGTCGACTAACGACTGAGTCCAGCGCAAGGTTCGCTCCCTGGAGGCTTTCGCACTTAAGTACCAGTCTTGAGACCAGCAACGCACATTCGCTCAGGTACGAGTCCATCAATTGGCATAACTCTAGAGCGACCCTATATTCCTTTTAGAGAAGATCTTGGACCATTCGGCCCGCATCTCCTCAATCCGTCCCAAACTTCCAGCCCCAGAGGTCACCTGCTTCTCAACAGGCTTCCTCTCAGGAACCTTAAGCCCATGACCGGACTTAGCGCTACCGCTTTCCACCAGGTCCTTGGCCAATCCGACCAAGTCCTCCAAACAAATTCCTCCGGGTTTCTCCATCGCTGGACGAGCTATTTGTAATACACCAGCTGTGTCGCCAGGTACTACAACCACAGCTTGAATGAAACTAACATCTGACACAAGACCAGGCGAGCGTCCAACTAAATCTTCCTCGAACGGACCGTCTGTTGCGCAGCCCACTCGAGGAGTCAAAAGCTAAAAGCTGTTGGGACCACCGGCTAGGTCGGAGCGAAAATCGCTTCTCAAACTTGCCAGAGGATTGAACAAATTCAGGCCTCACCAGCTACAAAAAGGATACACCGACAGAACAAAGGAAACGTCCTTAATTAGCTGACAGCAGCACTGCAGCACTACTGCAACACACTACGTTACCGCTTTGTAAAAAATTCCGCAGCAGCACAGGTTGACTGACAGCCGCTGATCGTTGTCAGCCTCGACGACGTGAACGTAGGCACGCTGTACTTGCAGAATCAGATTATCGCTACCGGTAGCAAAACACAAGTTTTACCGCACGGGGCCAGAGGCCGAGAAGCGATAGATAAGAAGTGCATAGATCGTGCGTTAGATATGAAGATTGTGAAAAGGAGATTGCTCTCTTTGCAGAGGCCGTTGGCAATTGGGGTGGCGCGGTCATACCGAACAGTTTCGATGGAAGCAATTTTAGTAATAGCGGCCATGCCATTTTAGATCTGATATTGGAGAAGGTAGTGGAAAGATCGGGGAGTGTCCCAAAAGGTCAAGCTAAGCGAGATACGCTGATGAAGTGGCAGCACCGTTGGGAAAGGGCGCCGGTAGGGAGCTGGGCGAGAAGGCTGATCCCACAAATCAAACCATGCCTGGGCAGAAGGTATGCCGAGTTAACCTATGAGATGACGCAGTTCCTGTCCGGTCATAGCTGCTTCAACAAGTATCCGTGGGACAGAAAGAAGAGGAGGTCGGATGGTTGCCTCTACTGCGGAAAGAGTGATACAGTGGAGCATATGTTCCACTGTGTCAGATGGGTGACAGAGAGGAGAGAGGTGGATCATGTTATTGGTGTGATCAGCCCAGATAGTGTGGTGGAAAGGATGTTGTTCAATCGGCGTTTTTGGGACGCTATTAGTAATATGGTCATCCTTATAATGAGAGCTAATACTAGGGAGGAGGTGGAAGATGAGAAGGACGATAGGGGCGACGTCGAAGACCGAGATTTGGAGTTTCTAGATTAGGGGTTGGGTGGATAGCCCCTTTCAGGAGGCGTGAAATGCCGAGGTGTCTCAAGGCCGATTAGTAAAGGGGATTTGTTAGGGAGTTAAAATGAAAAGATAGAGTCCCGGGTGGAGGGTTCTCTAGGGTCTACTTAGAGGCAAGGCATAAAGGAAGACCAGAGTCCCTAGCGGATGGCCCTCTAGGGGGACTTCCGCTTATAGGCAAGGCGTTAGAAAAGAAATATACAGACATTTTTAAAAAAACTCTTTTTTGGACTCCGAGAACCCAAAACGGATATTTCCATATATGCAGATCATAATCATAAATTTTTCACAAGGTAGTTAAATGTTTTCTTTTCTTTACTGAATTCAAGCTAAACTAGAAACGATCCGATTTTACTGATATAAATCCGAGCAATTGCCAAAAGCAATATTGGTAATTAGGCCACGTTTCGAATTATTTTTAATAGTTCTTAAAAATTATTGGTTATTTAGAAGAACTTAACAAAAATTATAAACTTAAATTTAAAACTATTTTATTTTGAAAGATCCAAAAGAATCCCTAGTGGCATAACGCTTGCAAGCAAAGAAAGATCACAAAAATTTGAAGAATAACAAATTTTAAGTTATATGCTTTTAAAGCCAGATCCGCACTTATGTAAAGCCCAGCTATAATATATATATATTTTTACCACATATATGCATAATTTAATATCGACGGACGGACACGGATGACCACGCAGTTCTCCCACCATAGCGGCGCTGCAGCCCCACCACTCTCAGGCTCCAATAAAAGAGCGTGCCCGAGAGTGAATTTTCAAAGAACGAAGAGGTCTTCGGAAGAAGAAGAGGGAGAAGATGAAGATGAAGAAGAAGGAAGACCAGCCACTCGTCTCAACATCACGGACTGGAGTCCGGAACAGAGCCCAGCAGAGATGCGTCCTGAAGGGCAGCCATACCAGAAGTGGATGAAGAGCTTCTACACAACCTCTCCTTTTCAAAACTTACAGTAAGATAAAATAACCCAGCAATTGCGACTCCTCCGGAAAAGGGGACGCATTGCTCCCTCCTTACAGGTAGTGCCCCGTTGTGGCGTATTCCTGCTAGCCTATTAAAAAGTTAGCACCGAAAGGACTTCAGTGGACGGTCTGAAGGGGAATTACGTCGGGAGGACAGGCTTTATAAGCCTAGCCTTCCGCGGTCGGCCCATGAAATGGGTTCGATAACGCTGGTTGAACAACGGATTGGAATGCAATTAAATCCGTCTTAAATTCACTAAAATTACACAAAACTTGAAAAATTAGACCCGCTATTTAAAATTAACCCTTTTTAAAAAAAACAAAAAACAAGCCCGATTAGAATGATCCAGCAGCAAGGGACTCTGTCCAGGTTCTGCGATGGAGTAGGGAGTAATAAACTCTGCCAACTTTGCATTCCATTCCATTCCGAATTTTCAATTCATCGTCGACCATCACCTGAGGAAGAAAAAGAACGGCCCTTTTCAGGTCCACCACAAGGTTATGAATACTAGCTGTCGAAGCCACTTGACGACAACAGCCCTTCTCAAGGCTACCGTAAGGTTAGTAATTAGAATGAGCTGTCGAAGCCAATCGACGACGAAAACGGCCCTTTTCCGGGCTACCATAAGGTTAGTAAGTGCCACGTGTCGTCGAAGCCATTCGTCAACAATATATGTTAATAAAAATTAATAAGCATATCATATATTATACAATTTTTATGTTTTTATTGAAATTTTTCAAACTAAGGGTTCATTTTATTTTTTTTGCCCTTTTTTGCAATATTGCACATTATATTAATTAGTTAACTTAGAATAGTTCGTAAATTTATATATATTTTTAACATTCTTATTACTGGATAAATAATAATCTTTAGATCTCCATTTAAATAATCTCTCTTTTATCATATCAGAAAAGTCATCACTTCATTACAAATTAATTACTGGTAGATTAATAAGATTCTAAAAAAGCTTATTTTTTATTGTAAAAGTCCTCCAGTTTTATTAAAGTAGAATTGTATGGACTCAGATTACACTGATAAACATAATTTTTGTTACCTAACATGTGATACATGAATTTAATCTTTTTTTTTGTGCTGAAAACTAATATCAACTCAGAATCTTTCTATCTCCCACCAGTTTTGAAAAATTTTACATTTTAGTTAAAGGATTTTTTAATTTTTCAACGTATAGTCAGCATTTTAAACTCCTATATTGTATTTTGTTAGCTCATTTTATTTTTTGTTTAACTTTGTTAACTGAATTTGTAAGCTATAAATAAACAGTAGACAAAGAATTTAATCATATCGTAGTCACATATTATGACATCATATCTAATACTTAAGAGTGAGCCTTCACGGACAAGATTAATCATGTCTGTGCAGCTAGCTGAAAATACAGCTGTGTTGTCTGTATTATTCAGTGTAAAATTGGTGATCAGGAAAAGACGTGAGCTCCTCATACAGTACGCACTAATTGTTCTGTGTATTTTAGAGGATGGCTGATGGAAGCTTACACGGGAGGCTTTACCATTTGGTGTACCAGTGGTTTGGCGTGAACCAAAGGATCATGTAACTGATAGTTACTTTTGTTAAACAAGTGTGTCTGGAATTTCTAAAAAATCTAAACATACTGTAAAATATCCTTCATTGCAATCTGAAATCAGACCTGTACCTCACAGTGAAATGATTCCATTTCCTGAGACACCTGTGAATGTGTTTCGAAATCAGCGATGAAGAATCAGGCAGTATTGAAGAAGACAATGATGATTTTGATTTTAAGTTATCTTCCAATAAGCCACGTCTTATATCATAAGATGAATTAAATGAATTGGTTAGGGATTTAAATTTATCAAAAAATCAAGCTGAACTGTTAGGATCAAGACTGCAAGGTTGGAATATACTTCAAAAAAATGCAAAAATTTCGGGCTTTCGAAGCCGACAAAAAGAACTATCTCAGTACTTTATTGAAGAAAATAATTTGATTTATTGCATAAATATTGATGAGATTATGTTGCACTTAGGACAAGTTCATAAACCTGAGAACTGACGCCTTTTCGTAGATTCGTCCAAGTATAGTTTAAAAGGGATTTTACTACACAACAGTAACAAATATCCTTCGATACAAATCGCTTATGGTATTAATTTGAAAGAGACATACGATGTGCTGAAAGACGTTCTTGAAAAAATAGGTTACAAAAAAGCATAGTTGGAAGATATGTGGTTATTTGAAAGTTATACCTATTTTGTTAAGCACGCAGTTAGGCTATACTAAGTACATGTGTTTTCTTTGCGAATGGGGCAGCCGAGCTAGGGATAAAAATTATGTTATCAAAGAGTGGAAGAAACGAGACAACTTAACTTCAAACGGGAAAAATATTATTCATGAGCCCTTAGTTGAACCCAGAAAAATATTTTTACTCCCTCTTCATATCAAGCTAGGACTAATGAAAACGTTTGTAAAAGCAATGAAGAAGGATAGTCCCTAATTTTTGTACATCAGGCAGAAATTTCCGAATGTAAGTGAAGGAAAAATTAAAGAAGGAATATTTGTTGGTCCTCAAATAAAAGAGTTGGTCAAAGATGATGTATTTATTCAATGTTAAATTATGTAGAAAGTGCATCTTGGGTTTCATGTAAAAATGTTTGCAAGAACTTTCTCGGCAAATAAAAATCCGATAATTACCACGATATTGTTAATCAACTTCTTACTTCATAAAGAGCTATGGTATGTAATATGTCTTTCAAAATACATTTCCTCCTTTCACATCTGGATTTTTTCGTCTACGAGAACAACCTCGTAGACGTAAGTGACGAACACGGTGAACGTTTCCAGGAAGTTATCTCGGTGCTGGAAAGCCACTATAAAGCGAAATCGTATACTAAAATGCTAGCCGATTACTGTTGGACATTAATTCGGAATGTGCCTAAGGCTTTTTATAAAGGAAAAGCATCAGTAAAATCATTCATTCACAGGTATGGCATACAAAATTATAAATTTTGCAGATTTTAATTATATTTTCCCTTAATTTTTTTGAAGCGAAATTTTTAAACTAAGGGTGATAGATAAATTGTATTTACAGATCTGTAATGTACGCAAAAAAAGCAATTCAAGAAATGGTATCACACTTAGAGAAACATTAAAAAGCATTTTTTTGTCTATCAGTGTTATTAGGGAAGGTTTCTTATTTGTATATTGTAGTTGCTACTTTAATCTATATATTTTAGTTTTAAAGTTTAAAATGCATTACATATTTATAAGGTCAAACTTTACTAATTGATTGGTTTCTCTTCTTTTATGTATTTATTAAATATATAAAATAAAAGAATTCATATGTTTTGTTTCCATGGCTGGAACTTCTGCTTTGAAAAATAAATAAATGTCTAAGTTTTTAGAGTCTAAGTTATTTTTAGAGTTCATTAATCATTACTCTTTTTTCCATTCAAAGAATCAAAATTAAAAAAATAAAATTAATCTGAGAAATTAATTAAAAGAAAATGATAACTATTAAAGATACTAACTTTTGTAGAATTACTTCTCCAGAAGAAAAATTTAAATGTTATTACTTAATTATAGTTCTACAAAAATATAACTTTTTATTAGTTACTTTATGAAGACATAGATATTGTACATTGGTTGTCTAAAGACTATTAAACTAAAGGAATCTTTGCATTTTTTCCTCAGAGTGTGGAGTAGTTAATCAGGAGATCAGAATAGTTGGTGGACGTCCCACCGGTGTCAACAGATATCCTTGGGTAGCAAGACTTGTTTATGATGGACAATTCCATTGTGGTGCTTCACTAGTCAGTCCAGATTATGTGCTTACTGCAGCTCACTGTGTACGCAGGTATTCTATATTACAATTATCTATTAATATCATAGATATATCTGATGTAATAATTAGAAATTTAACCATGGATTAAATATATTAATCCAGGTGGATATAGGTGAATATGTACTCTCAGGCGGGGAAATAGGAGGGATTTTTACTGTTTGTTCCCAGATGATCAGTCTGTCACATCTGATGAGGACAAGTTACAAAGGACAGTTTGTTCCTTATATGAGACTAGGTATAATTATAATTTAAATATTTCTGTAGAGAAAACCAAAGTAATCGCCTTTAAAGGAGCAGAAACTATTATTAGATTTAAGATAGTGCTACAACACCGAATCCTGGAGCAGGTTTTGGCTTTACGTTTAGGTATTAATATTTCATACAATGGGAGGTGGATGTGCACCAAAAGATTGAGAATTTCAGTAGAATGAATGGCACCATCAGGCGGTTTCTAAGGAATAAAGTGAGGAGAGATACACTTTTGAAGTTAATTGTCTATTAGTTGATCTATTTGGGAGCGAAACATGGACTCTGATTAGCCCACTTAGGGAAAGACTTCAGAATGCAGAAATGAGATTTTTGAGATCATTGGCAGGGTACAGACAATGTAATATCGATATCCAGGAAAAAACTTAGACTAGAAATTAAAAAACAAAATTACGACCACCAAACCCGCACAGAACACTAGACAGCACATGCAATGATTTCGGCTTGTAACATGTCTTTGCGAGCTGCCAGGGATTGCGCTGCAACTCGCGCATGGAGTCTTGCTTCAAAACTTGAGTTTGGCTTCGTAATATTCATTACGGGCGCTCCGGTAGATCCACAGACGCTCAGCGCGCACGTCGTCGACTATAGTCCCCGTTAGTGGGTGACGCAAGTATCTATTCCTCGTGGACCAAACCCTTGCGCGCAGCACGCTAAGTTCAGAGGAACACCACTTATTTCCAGGCCTCCGCCTGCGTTTAACAGACGGCCCCCCGGAAGCAGCGGTCATGACGGCTCCAGGCACGTTCAGTTCAGCGGACTGGCTTCCTATTGAGGATCTGTCCATTGATCGAGGCCGCCGTAAAACCATATCACAGCCAGTCTTGATGGCCCGGCCGAATTATTCAGCCGTCAATTCCACCTCCTTCATGTGCTCCATGCGCCACTCTAATCCCTGCAAGGCAGCTTCGCATTCACGCCTCAACCTGTACTGATCCAGGCTCCTTAGGTTATAGTGACCCGAATCAGGATCTCTTAGACCGCACGCTAGGGATACGTTGGAAAAATAGGAGGTATGTCTACGTTTAAAAGCTGTAGTAACCGCCGGGTACGTACACCCATAGGTGCAGTATAACGTAGATAATCTTCGTATCTTTGTAAATTAGGATTCGCAAGAACTGCGGTAAAAGACGGGTCATTTGGATGCCCTTTAAGACGAGCGAAGTAAGATTCTAGAAGTTGTTCACGTCTATCCCAAAGTGATGGTTCACCACACTCAACAAGTATGGTAGTAACAGGGCTTGATCTAAAAGCATCTGCAGCAAAACAAAGAAAATCATGATGTACAATAGCTAACATCTTCAGTGCGGTATTACGCGCTGAAGAGTAGGCGATATAACCATCTAAGCGGTAACGAACAAAGGAATAATAAAATCGCAACATACACGACTTATCGGCTCCCCAGTTGGTGTTGCTAAGAACTCACAGCATGTCAACCAGTTTGCCACATTTGCTTTTAATTGTTTGATGTGACTGACCTACGTAAGACGGCTGTCAAAAAGCAAACCTAAAACTTGATATCAAGAGAGATAGCAATTTGCTCTTGATTCAGAAAGATTTGTGGTATAAAAGTATTCCGCAAGCGAAAAGACTACACATTTTGTTTTCTCAGGTGAAAAGCCGGTAACTTTGGACTAAGCTTCAAGACGAGATATTGTGTTCTGTAGTAGTCTTTCTGCTGTGGCTGTTGAACGAGACGTAATACATACGGCAAAATAATCAATAAATAACGAACATGAAACAGGTGGTTGCACACATTCAATAATACTGTTGATGACTACAGCAAAAAAGGTAGCACTTAATATACTTTCTTGTGGTACTTCATTCTCCAGTGACGCTTGATGCTACCCGATAAAGAATCTCAAACACGAACACGGAGAGTTAGGTCATTAGGGAAACACCTGATAAATGCAAGCGTACAGTCCTTGACAACCCATTCTTTAATAGTGTTAAGAATACCACGTCGACAGGCTGTATCGTAAGCTTTCTTGATATTAAAGTAGATAGCGACGAGGAGCGGACGGAATAGGAAAGCGTTTTGAATAGCTGCTTCCAGTGACACTAAGTGTCAATGGAAGAACGTCCTTGGAGGAAACCGCATTGTTCTAGACATAGATGACCATGTCTCTGCAAGTGCCATGTGAGTTCACCATTTTTTCCATGACTACATAAAATGCTGTCAAAGAGATAGAGCGGTAGCTTGAAGGTAGCTTGAACCCTTTACCGGGTTTAAGTACTGGTATTACAATGGCTCCTGAATAAATCAAAGGGAAAACTTGTAAGGAGAACAGACTATTATAAACACACAATAGGTGTTTGTAGTGCCGAATTAGAAATGTGTGAGAGCATACTAAGAGGAGTGTTGTCAGGTCCACGGGAGGTGACACGCGAGTTTTTAAGTGCGTATGACAACTTCTTGAATGAAAATGGGGCGTTTAATTCACCGACCGAATCACCGGCGTTTAACGATAGTACTTCCATCTGTAATTTATACCTCTGGAAATCGGTACTGTATGATGAGCTAACCAAACGAAAACAATCAGCCATCTACGTGGTCTTTTATACACTACACCGTCGACACCAAAAGCTATAGTAATTGACCTGTAGTCACTGCCGTGACGGTCGTCACAAGCAGACCAGTTAAGACGAGGGAGTAAATTTGGTGACCATAAGGATAGGTCGATATTTGACAGTGTACCAGAAGATGAAGACATAAATGTGTATGATCCATCATTCAGAAGACACAGTTCCAAGTTTTGTCTGACTCACATCATATTTCCTCGAGCGGAGCAGAAAGATGATTATTGAAGTCTCCTTCTGTTAAAGACGGCGATGGAATTTCCATGAGGAGATTTGATACTTCTAGAGCATTGAACATACAGTTCAATAGAGATACAAATTGCAGATATGCAATTTAAAGGGAGTTGAGACTTTTACAGCAACAGCAGGAATGATGGTAACTAGTTTTAGCCTTGTAGCCGACACCTCATTCCGCATGAAAATAGCAACACCACCATTCTCTCTACTGTCTAAAAGACAGTCGTATCTCTCACATGTATAGCCTCTGTGTGTTACCGCAACTTGCTGTAATAGATGGGTTTCTTGGAAGCACATTATTGATGGTTCATGTGCGCACATCAACACTCTAATATCTTCAATGCGAGACCGTAGACCTCTAACGGTCCATTGAATAATGCTCATAAAAACAGTTAGATACAAAAATACAGATATATGAAAAATTTATTTATAGGTGATTCGGCTTTACTTTTTCGAAATTTTGTTTTAAAAATCTTCGATACCCTGAGGTCGAGCGGTTCCTCTACCATATTATCCTCAGTAGACGAAGTGTTGGAGGGGGAAATTTAGAAAATCGGGATGTTTCAGACATCCCAGAGAAGGTGGTTGTGTAGGCTTCCTTAACAGGGAGCTTATTAGGTGGTTTACCACCAGCTGTATTTACTCTTGTCCGCAAAGATAGAACTTTAGGGACAGGAACTTTCTGGGGGATCTCACTAGTGTTAACTTCACTAGCTGCAACTACCGACTTCTTATTCATCATCGTTAATTCAGAGATAGTTGCAGTAAGTGAAGCAACGTCATTAGATAACATCTGAACTAGCTTTTTCAGTTCACTTCAAGATCCGTACTGTTGGTTGCCTCCATTTATAGGACCCCTTATTGATGTTGTAGTACCAAAAGAGACATCCGGTTTAAAGAGGTTACGAGAGTTAATTGTCTTTTTGTATTTGTTAGGGCGGCTGGAAAAGAAAGCTTTTACTCGGTACAGATTTTTAGGATTGCCTTCTCTTCTTCTGGGCAATCACAAGATCGAGCTGAATGCGTACCTTCTTTATCATTATTATCTCCTTTGGCACATCGAGCGCAGATTATAGTTTTTGTAAAAGAAGTTGTGGTATGGCCATACCTTTGGCATTGGAAACATCGTCGTGGGTTGGGGATGAAAGGTCGCACCCGAACCGACAGGTAACCCACTTTAATGTTCTATGGTGGTACCGGAAAATTAAAAGTTAATATAAGGGAAAGTGTTTCACTCCGTTCTGTCGTTTCTTTATTCGTTTCACCTCCATAACTTCCTGGTTACTAAGTTCGAGTTTTGAAGCTATTTCAGTTATATCCATGTCAAGAAGGTCGCGGCAAAAATTACTCCACGGCTTGTATTTAACGTCTTGTGGCATACCGCACTTTTGTTTATGCCGCTTGTATTACTGAGACGTAACAGAGAGCTACTCTGCTCATCATTTAACGTTTCTATTAAAATCGTTCCGTCTCCTAATTTTTTTTATGTTCTTCGGAGAACCATATGAACCGGTTTCACCTTTGTTAATAAGAAAAGGCGAGACCTTTTGAAGGGATCCACCTTCCTGATTATTCCAAAGAACAACAAAACGAATGTTTTTATATTTTATATTTGATATGTTGGAATTAGTCTTTTCTGCAGGATTATTATCCTCGTCAAACAAAACTCACCGAGGCCTTTTTACAAGTGGTGTTTTTTCGGATTGACCACCAACCATCATGGAGTTTACTTAGTACTCGCTAGTTTACTTGTCGGCTAGGTAAGGACGTTTTCTTTGTGTATCGGTGTCCCCAATCTGTAGTTGGAGAGGCCAATAAACTTTCTGGATCCTCTGGCTCTGTTTAGGAAGCGATTTCACTCCGACCTTGCCGGTGGTCTGACTTAGGAGCTTTTAGCTTTTTTGACGTTTCGAGCGGGGTTATGTGAGAACAGGAGGCCTTGCTCAGAAAAGAAACTGTTGAACTCACCATGCTCACCTTGCCTTGAGTTAGGTGTTAGTTTCTTTCAGGCTGTGGACGTAGTGCCTGGCATCCCAGTCAGTGCTACTTGCTTAAGCTGCGGTGGAGCAATCCGAGGGAGATTGCTTGGAGGACTTGGTTGGTTTTGCCAAGGACTTGGTGGTCGTTGACCCCTTCTAGCCGAGAAGGTCAATCGGCAGATCTCCGCAGAAGCCCCGGTCCACCGAAAAGGAGATCTTGGAGGTTTCCACAGGGAAGGTGATGTACTCTCATGAAGCGGATTGCACAAAAAATCCAAACATTCGTGACAGTGGCCAAAACCACTGTCACGAATTGTGCGGCGAAGGCTGCGACCGGAACCGCACAAGGAATGCGCGGCAAGGAGGGGCAAGCCAAGCGCAAAGGGCGGCTCCCCACGAAGTCAAGAAGTGGTGGATAGCGGTGTAGTGATCAGGTCTAGGCGAAAGGTCTTGGGAGGTAAGCCTGCTGAGAAGCAGGTGAACCCCGGGTCCGAAGGTTTAGGAGGGATGGAAGAGATGCGGTTGGAGTGGACCAAATTCTCCTCTAAAAAGGAGTCGAGAGTGTACTTGTAGATTCAGCAGCTTGTCGACTCCTATTTGAGTCAATGTGCGTTGTTGGTCTCGGATCTGGCATTAAAATGTGAGGAACTCCAAGGTGCCGACCTTGCCTTGGACTCAGTTGTTTCACGACTGTCCGGCAAGGTGGAAGAGGTTGAGGTTGTGAAGGGAGTCAGGGGCTTCAAGCCGGTGACGGGTGAGGCTGTGGGTGAACTGCACAAGTCTATAAAACAGGTGGAGGAGAAGGTTAAAAAGCCTGTCTCCTTCGCCGCAGCAACTGCCGCGCCTGTGCCTAATCGGATTAGTCCACCGCTGCTACTTCAGGTACCGGCAGCTAAACTCAAGCGGGATACCGTTAAGGTGGTTCTGCTAAAACCTGGTCCGGAGGCTTCTTCGTTAGCGACGGAGCTATTACTGAAGAAGGTCCTTGTCCCACGGAGAGGAAAGATCCGAGTCTCCCGGATCACTAAAACAAGTGACCAACGTGTCATCTTGGAAGTCATAGTGAGCGGCAGGTGAAACAGCTGCTGGAGGCCGACGTACTGACAAGAAACGGGCTGAAGGATCAGTTACTGCCTAAGTGGAGGTCGCAGATATTGGTATACTATATGCTAAGGGCAACAACGGAGGAGGAGCCCGAAATCCTCAGGGGCGCGCACGGAAAAAAAACCTACATTGGATATGTCCGTCGTGGATTTCCCGAAGGAAATCCACGACGGACATATCGACGGTGGTCAGGTAGCTGGGAAGGAAGGAAGCTTCAAAGAGTCACTGGGTGACCTCGCCAAAGTCCAGCAGGTCTTGGTGACCGGTGGACGCCTGTTTTTCGGGTGGAACTCATGTAGGTCGTCAACCATATAGAGGTCGTCCGATGCTACAAGGCATTGGTCACCCCTCTGTCCACTGCAGAGTGAGGTGATGTGTGGTCACTGTCACTACAGTCGGAGATGTCTGGCACTGTGCTCTTCCGTGACACAGGACAGCCAATTGCTCTGCCAAGTCTTCGCCTGCCAAGTGCGCCGCCTGTACCTTGATGAAAGGCAGCGATGCTGGACACCGGGTCGGGTAGGCAGTGCAGAGCGTATGATATTACACGGAAGAGAGTTATGTAAAACACAGCTTATGGCGACGTCTGAATTAGGGGAAACTTTCAGGACAGACTCCACCATGTTGAACGCTTGCGCCTTGGGCATTTGAATTTGCATCATGCGCGGGCAGCCACCAATGAAGCCATGAGGCTCCTTGAGGAGTACAACCCCGAAGTGCTCTTGTCCAGAAGCCGCACACGGCCGGGAGCAGGGTGGTTGGCTTCCACGGGGTGGATGTTATTCATTCTCGTGGAGAACGGCCGCTCTCCGCGATTGTGGTTGGCTCAGATTCGTTGGGTGTCTTCTGGATGTTCCATTGGTCCTATGAGCAATTCACTGTTCTGCGAATCATAAGGGGTACGCTCGATGTTGTGCCAGTGTTGGGATACTTCCAGCTTGGATGAGGTATCGGTGGCTTGCTGACGAATTTGGGTAAGATTCTGGACGGTCTCCCGGACACCAGAGTGCTGGTTGCTCTGGGCCATAATGCTAGTTCCCCCGCCTGGGTTTCACCACTCAATGATCCCAGAGACGCTGGTCTCGAACAGTTCGTGGAAGCCAAGAATCTCTACCTGATTTTAATGATCTCTACCTGACAGAAAACCGTCAACTTTCTCTTTTGAACTGGGAAAAATTTACATCAACGTCATTTTGTTGTCGGACGACTTGCATCGAAGAACAAATAGTTGGACTGTCTGGCCCGAGGCCAGTGTGAACGATCGTAGGTTTATAATCTATGAGATCGTTTATGGAGGCGGTATACGAGCTTCAGGTCTTGGTCGTTGTAACGGAAGGGGCTTGGATCAGCACAAGGTTTGGCGCGAGTGCGCAGCTGCCTAGCAGTGGTTGGAATGGCGCATGGATCACAGAGAGGAGATGGAATTGATGGGTAAACAATTCGGTCGGGCCATCAAGGGTAGCTGGGATAGGGTCCTTTGGCGGCCTTGACCAATGGACCCCTTGTTATAAACCGAATGGTTATCTGAATGGCACTAAAAAGAGACACCCGGAATTGAACTGGATATATTATTTCATCTGCTGCCAGTCAAAAGAGAGCCGCTTAGAAGGCTGTTCTAGGGTATTCTAAGCTGAGGCTGGTTTCCGATTAGTTGGAAAGTGGCTTTGGCAAGGATACTCTTAAAACCAGGAAAGAATTCTAGTGAGGTCGATAGTTATCGACCCATCAGAGTCTTGTCGGTTCCTTAAAAGGATAGTTGTCGGATCGGGGAAAGCAATGAGGTGAACTTTTTTCTAAATCGAGGCCATTATGGCTTCACAAAAGGGATTGGCACCGGGGATTGCATTGGAAATGCTCTTGCCAAGGTGTAAAGCGCCGACTGTAAATATGTTTTGGCAATATTTATTGACATAGAGGCAGCATTTCCTTGCTTGTCTTAGAGTTCTGTCCTCTATGAGGTAGAACGCCGCAATGTTTCCTTAGCCCTGCAGGCCGTGTGGTACGTGACTATTTGTCTAACCGTACAGCTCTGTTTAAAAATGCACACATAGTTGTGAAAAAATTTGTTACTAGGGGAAGCCCGCAGGGTCCGTTCTCGGTCCCCTGCTGTGGAACTTGGTATTCGACGGATTTCTAGGATTGACATTTCCAGAACGAGTCACGACCCAGGCTTTTGTCGACGATTATCTCCTTTTTGTTCGTGGTAATTCACTACCACAGCTAGAATACCGGGCGCAGGCGGCCTTGTTAACCGCAGAGGACTGGATTGACATTCAAAATTTAAAGACTTCTGTGCCTAAGACGAAGTTTATGCTTCTCAAGGGTGCAGAGAAATTATCATACAGTCGTAACCCCTATATTAAACATAAAGACTTTGTAATCAGCGGAGTTAGACTTTGTAAGTACCTAGATGTTGTTTGATGAAACGTTGCTGTTTAGCAACCACTGTAGGCTAGTAGCGGCGGACGCCGTCTCTGTGATGCACAAGCTTAGTAGGATTGCTCAGAAGGACTTGAGGTATCGGTCCGTTAACTGTACTTGGTGTATTGCGGTGTCTTCGAAAGTATGACCTCTTACGCCGCGCTCGTTTGGGCGCATAGGTTGGACCGAAATGGAGCACCTATTCAAACTTTAGGGAGTGCCCAGCACATAGCCTTAATTGTATGCAATGGTATTTTTAAAACAACCTCCTCCGAGGCTTCCACGTTATTGGGAAAGACTCTCCCAGTCAATTTAGTGGTGAAGTTTCGGGCGGTCATGTGGAGATTGCGAAATACCTCGGCAGGGAGGCCGAGGTATTTTGAATACGGTTTTGAGCCGGGCCTGTATCAGAGCGGAACGATGATCACAATGCGACGTAACTAAATCTTTAACAGTTGCTCATCTGCCGCCTGTGGAGGAGGCTAAAGAGCGTCTTACTGAAGCATGACAACAAGAGTTGTTCACCACAACTAAGGGAAAGTCCTTGTGTAGATTTATACAGAACTTGGGGGATGGTATACCTCTAGTTCATTTTTAAGGGCAACAGGAGTTTAGGTGTTCATCAACGATGTAAATTTGAATCAATATCTATGCAGGTTTCACCAGGCAACTTATAAGCTGTGCGTCTGTGGGGAGGTCCAGTCGAATGAACATATGATGTTTGATTGCCTTGCTCTTGGGGACCCAAGAATCTTGGTAGACAGTAATCTACCAAGATGATAGCTGATGCAGCACTCTTCAGATTTGGAAGTAATAAAGGTGCTTGCATTCAACTATAAGTGGTAATAGCGATCTGACAATCAGGGCTTAATGGCTGGCCTATTAACTAGTAATTCCTATGAAACAGGATAGATAACTGGTTGTACTCCAATATATGATTATACATTGATGGTTAGGCATTATAACTGCACTGGCTGCAATCAAACAAGTTACTCCTAAAATGGCATAGCCATTCTTATTTAAGTATTAGAAACAGTCCGACTGGCATACTGGGGAAAGTGAGGAGTGAAGTGTTTTCCCATTTTCTTCTTCATAAGTTTTTAACCAGTCTGTTACCATCAGCAGCATGCCAAGTCCACTGAATGGAGATGACCCAGCCCTATTTGGGGCACCTTAGTTTTGTTCTCCACAGGAACCCTCTTCATGGTTAATATTATTACTCAGAAAAAACAATTGTAACTAATGTGTGAAAAAATGTTTTTTAAACTCTGATTCTTATTTTTATATAATATCTCTTCTCACTGTAATTAGAATGTTAAATAACAGCCATTTTGTAACTTTTATAATCCCTTTTTACATGAATTAAATAATAAATATGCAAACTATTCCTACATATCTCTAGAGCATTATTAATTAATAATGCTTGAGCTCAATTAATTGCTTCAATTAACAAATCTTTCATCTTTTGATCTTTATTTCCTAATTTTCATTATAATTTTTCTGTTTTCATGACTTTTTTTAGTGCTTGTGTACTCATCATTTGTTGTTATTATTTATAAGAAATCAATTTAATTAAATAAATTATTAATTTTGTAATTAATCTAAATTCAGGCTTAAAAGATCAAAAATAAGAATAATCCTTGGTGACCATAACCAATTTGTGACGACTGATTCTCCTGCCGTTATGAGAATGGTGTCTTCAATCATCCGCCATCGAAATTTTGACCTTAATTCATATAATCATGATATTGCACTTCTCAAACTTCGAAAGCCTGTCACATTCTCCAAGAATATTCGTCCAGTTTGTCTTCCTCAAACAGGTAAAATGTATGAATGAATTACATTATTACATATTATTTTGGTTCACATTATGTATAATTATGAAATTCAAGAATTTATAAAGTATTTTAACAACTAAATCCTAAGATTATAGATATATTTAAAACCACTACTTCCAGCATCGACAGCAATGATATTTAAATTGGTCAAAACAAGACACTTGTATATCAGTTCTTTAGAGTGCATTTGGTGTCTAATAATTTGTTAATCATTGATTGGCACTGTTTGCTTCTGCAGGTGAAAAGGAACTGTCTGTTTAGCCCTTAACTAAAGGCCTGAGGTAGCTAGTTATTGATGATGTCTGTGTTTTGCACACCAGCTGATAACCAAATAGGTAAAACTGCTTTCAGTCTTAAGAGCTGTACACACGTGTAGTCCTTTTTACAAAAAAACTTCTTTAGTATGGGAAAGATAATTATATAATAAAGTTCAACAGAAATTCAATTATCCCAACTTCATGAAGTTGAAGTCTGTTTTGAAAAAGATTAATTTTCTGATTTATTTTTCTGATTGGAAAATTTCAGCATATTTAAAAAATTGAATAATCTTTGTTAATTGATTAAGCAAATACTTACATTATATCATATAATTAAGATAATAGAAAATTCAATCTTTTAGTCACTTAAAATGACAGAAAAATATCAAAGCCCTCTTACTATTTGTAATTGAGAACTCCACATTTTTATTTTTAGTTAAATGAGACCAACATTATTTTGATTGCTGAAAAAATTATGTTTATAGGATATGACAATTTATAGCATTTTAAATAATTTGTTTAAATGTATTAATACTGAGGAACATCTTAAACTTTGAAGTAATATTAGAGTAGCATACCTGAGTTCATCAGTCGCTGTTTGCATACTGTCCAGAAATTTGTGTAGTGTTTAGACTGTAATTTACTTAATTAGAACCGAAAAAGTGGTTTGATTATTGTAATATCAAAACTCAGATATCAGTAGATATCTGACTTATTATAATAAGCCAAATAAAAGTAATAAATAAAAAAATCAGCTTTTGCCTTCACTACTGGATCGATTATGTGCAATATATGAACATACTGCATGAATCCACAGATTACAGCCCTTGCTCTGAAAAGAGCACAAGCAGAACTAAGGAAAAATCCTTGCTTGTAATAGAGTCTTATGACCAGGAGTCATTGTCACCTTTCAGTCGCGATGAGATGGGTACAAATGCAACCCCTTTACCTCCACAGAAGTAAGAAATGATGACCCTAACATAGACAAATGCTAACTGTGCCAACCATCTGACAATCAGCAAAGTCTTGATACTGCTGGAAGATACACACACAACCAGCAGCCAAAAAATTACTGACAATAGACCAACACGCAGGAACTCTGGACGCACTTAAGGAGAACAGAGTTAAAATTTGCTACATACATCACAACCCCGTAGGGGAAGACACCCCCTTACTGATGTTCCCGTTTCCACACCACCCCCCCACATTCCTAGCACTGTTGGGCTATAACGGGAGTCATCTATCGCCCTCTCACTTCTCATTGTTTACATCTCATAGTAATAAGCCTGGCCTCATTGGGATGCAACCGATGCAAATGCCTCGGTAGACATTTGCATCGGTGATTTAATAACTCAGCTTATTGCCTTCACTGACATCCAGATATCTTGAATGTCCAACATCGTATCCCTCTGAACTAGTTAACCGAGCTCGCGGAAGCGCAATCCTCGCACCTAGTTCTACTTATTAAGATCCAATTTCGTGAATGTCTAGTAATTTGAGGCAAAATAAATACAACATACCATCAAACATGTTGATCACCACAACGAAATTTAGTCCTAGTTCCCTTAGTGAACTCAACTTGGTTCAAACCCCAGACTTAGGTTACATTTTTCTTAAGTTAAGGACTCCGGTCTGGTCCACTATGGAGAGGTGGGCAGACCTCCTACTCCCACTCGGCCCCATTGCAGAGTCCCGCATGACATTCACCTCATAAACCATCGTCGAGATGCCGCTACACCTCACAGCTGCATGGTGTCCCATGCCTATCGGCAGTCCAGTCGACGT
The DNA here is from genome assembly GCF_047948215.1 of Lycorma delicatula. Taxonomy (NCBI): domain Eukaryota; kingdom Metazoa; phylum Arthropoda; class Insecta; order Hemiptera; family Fulgoridae; genus Lycorma; species Lycorma delicatula. The sequence goes on from NC_134455.1 coordinate 31,210,351, forward strand.
TCCGCCGAGAACTTCCACAATCAAAGTAACCTCTTTCTAACTAACCATGGCTCGCTGCCAAAGCGCCTACCTTCGGTCAATCAGACTGTCCAGGCGGGCTCTAGCCGCCCGAGTTCCTACTCTACTAAATCCCTTTGGCCGCTCAACGTTGGGCGAAGAATCGAAGGAAGCCAGCCACAATTGTCCAGTCTCTGTGCGTTCTCCAGATGACTCGCAGATCAGAGAAGGAGTTTACTCTCTCAAGTTCCCTAATAACTCTGGTACGCTCAACTTCGTACCGTGGACAGACATACAGGACATGGTCCACCGTGTCATCGATCCTACAGCCTGGACACAAACCGGAGTTAACCAAACTAAACCTAGCCAAACTATCCATAAAAGCAACATGTCCCGAAAGAAATTGAGAAATATGTCGATTGGGGGAAACCAAGCTATATATAGTGAATATCCCTATATCATTGGAATTGTGAACGATGAGCCCATACGGGCGCAGCGTACAACATTATGGCCTCACAGACACCTATGGAAAGAATATGCATAGTACGATAGTTGAACCCCCAATCGGGATGAATGACTACGGACACTGAAGAAACCATCAATGGCTTTCTTCGCTACAAACTGGGGGTGCTCCTTGAAGAGACGCCTCTCGTAAAGGATAACTCACAGATACTTCTGAACGGTCACTTACCAAATCAGAAGGCCGTCCATCACAACCCGCGGATGACGGGTTGCAGCTAGACAACACTTTAAGAACATAATAGTGGTTTTCTCAGCACTGAAAACCATCTTATGTTGAAGATTCCACAACCTTAGTACCTTACGCTCCTGTGTCGTTGTGAGCTCTATCTCGGCACGCGAATTACCCTCGACCAGCAGCAATCCATCGTCGGCATAAGCCACGATGCGACAGCCACTGGGCCTCCACAATCGCATAAGAGAATCGAACTCAACGACCTAGACGAGTGGGCCGAGAACACTGTCCTGTGGACAACCTTTAAACAGGGTCTTTCTTACCTCCGAAGTGCCGTCACGAAGGAGAACGGTTCTGTGTAACTCGAGAGAGTTCTGATCTCATTTAGCGTGCAGCCACGCTGCTGGAGTTGAAACAAGGCAGAGGGCCACCACAAGTTATTGAATACCCTGGATAAATCCAAGAAGACACCGAGTACATATTTGCACTCGCTGGCTGAAGCCAAATCCATAACCCTAAGAAGCGCGTCCTCAGTGCCCTTGCCGGGGCGAAAATAATAATGGTCGTCCATCAGCATATGGTTAGAAATTAACCTACTATTGATGCGGAGGTACAAGACCTTTTCAAAAACCTTACTACTACAGGCAAGAAAGTCAGAGGACGGTAAGAGGAGCTTATAATGGGATCCTTGTCGCCACCTTTGAAGAGCAGTTTCAACACACGACGTTTCCAACACGCTGAAGAGTGCCCAGCAAAAAACAACCTACTGAAAACCCTAGTCAGAGGCCAAGAATTACGGGCAATGTGCGAACACCGTGATATTATCATATCCAAGGCATTATTCCTAGTCAGGCTACAGATTACTTGACGGACTTCCGCCTCAGTAATTTCTCAAGACATAATCTCAGAGCGAAAACCTACAACTTCCCTTCGGACACGTCGATGATATGAGGTCTCACCAACCTCAGTATCATCTGGAAGTACGTCGTCCATGAGATGATTGCGATCTTTATCTATAACAACACCATCTTGGTCCGAGAAAGCCGACAGGAGAATGTCTTTTTCCGCTTATGATCAAGAACTCAAAAACAACAACCCACGGGTCTTTATTCCCTTGCTCTTGCACAAAAGAGCACCAGGAATCACATTTAGAAGACCTAATCTTATGAAAATACTTGGTCCTGTTACGGCGATAATCCGCAATCAAGACTGCACGCCGATCAGGATCATCCGCACGCTGCGTGGCTCTATTGAGCCAGCCTACAGTCCGCTTCATCGCTGTCAATTCCCGAGTCCACCATTCGGCCACTCTCTCTCGACCCGTACTTCTAAAAATAGAAAGTTTAGCGGCTCTTTCTCTTTCAGGTCATCTAATGGGACTTCGTCCAGATTTCGAGCGAAAACTCGTAGCCTGGCCGCTAGGATGTTAGAAAACTTGGGCCAATCCGCCCGCCTGTGCAGGAAGCGCCCCTGCTGAACAGAAACGTCACTCCTAAAGACATCACGTAGCACACCTACCCAATCATAAACTATTAGATATTGATTGCTTTCTCAATCATCGACTATTGACCAATTCAGAATCTTACCGGGAATATCCTTAACAATGGTAACATCAATGTTGGTACCATGGAAGGCCCTCCGCAAACCAACTGCACCAGCAAAGGTAGTCAACTCGCCGGCTACATTGAAAACATCAGACTGATCTGCGCGATGAAACCTTCGATTAATTCGCCGCAATCGTCCGTGATCCCACTGTGCCAAAGAAGGAATTTGGCGTTCGCATCAACTCCTATTAGAACAGGACGACCCGCTACCAACCTAACAATTCTATCCCATATTTCCTCATACTGTTCAGTGTCATCCCTGTACTGAAAGTACGAACTAACATCGACCATTTCCAAACCATTCACGGCAAGCTTAACAACGACATGGTGCGTGTCAGAGGCCTACCGTATGATGAATCTATTTATCGACTTCTTGCACAGGACAGTGGATTTGCTGTCACCAACGAAAAACTTCTTCCAACATGGAAATCATGGTATCACTTACATACGGATGCTGTAGAAGAACGTCATCGAAGCTCTGTTTTTCGACTACTTCAGCTAGCTCTACTTGAACTAAATAGGCACTCTGGGCATTTCGTTGACCGAACCTAGCCATCAAGAGAGTTGAAGTAAATCTCAACCACTCTTAAGTAACAACCGCACTCCTTACTGCTAACTGAGTGCCTATGTGGTTTGTGTAACCGCTTACAGTTAACGCATGACGGAGCCTCCTTCTTTTCTGAACATCATCCGCGATGAAATTTCTTTACAGAAATTTCGGCCAATTTTACCCCTAACCGCCAACCTCTTCGCGCCGACCTACCTGTCAGCCCTTTCGAACTTAGGTTTGTACATTGTTAACTATCATTGTACAAATTTTGAGCACCCCATCGATGGATAGGTTTTCGGAGAAAAATGGCATCTTTTACCTGTTCCTGTACCAACAAAACTGTCAGCTCGCTCAGATCCAAACATACCTTAGTAATATATCGATTCAATAAATTTCGTGATATCAAAATAAAAATTAAAAGTAATAAATAAATACTGCCTCACGAAGGCGGTGTAAGAGCTCCAGATTCGAGTCGCTATAACCTATGGGGCCAGAATCAGGACAAGCTGCGGCGCGAGTTCGCAGTTGCCTTGCAGGGGGTTCGAATGGCGCATTGAGCACAGGGAGGAGGTGGAATTAATGGCTGAACAATTAGGCCAGACCAACAAGACTGGCTTCGATAGGGTCCTACGGCTGCCTTGGCCAATGGACGGACCCTTAGGTTGTGGTCAGTCCGCTGATCGGAAAGTGCCTGGAGCCGTCATAACTGCTGCTTTCGGGGAGCAGTCCATTAAACGTAGGCGGAAACCCGGGGAAAAGTAGTGGTCCACTGACCTTAGCGTGCTGCGCGCAAGAGTTAGTTTCGGTAGAGAAGATACCAGCTTGGCCCATTAACGGTAATTATCGTTGATGCTGTGTATGCTGAGGGTCTGCGGATCTACCCGTAATGAGTATGTTCATGAAATCAAGTAAGTGAGACTCAAGTTATGGTAAAACTCCATGCGTGAGTTGAAGCGCAGTCCCTAGCAGATCGCAAAATCTTGTTACCGGCCAATGCCATTGTACGTATTGTCCAGTGTTCGTTGCGGGTTTGGTCATCATGGCCACAATTTAACATCTGTGGTGACTTACCAAGCGTTCCTTGGTACTCTGTTTCCAGATGCTCTGGAGTGTGAAGCAGAGGTCGGTATTATTGTCTAGCCATCAAATGTACATGGTGTATCCAGGTGTCTTCGAAAGCATGACCTCTTACGCGGCGCCCGTTTGGGTGCATAGGTGTGATATGAATAGAGCACTTCTTTAAAATTTAAGGAGTGCCAGCACAGAGCCTTAATTGTAAGCACTGGTGTTTTTAAAACAACCTCCTACAAGGCTACCACCCTTTTGGTAAACACTCTCCCAATCGATTTAGTGGTAAAAGTTCGGGCAGCCATGTTGAGATTGCGAAGATGCCGGGAGGCCGAGGTAGTTGGAATGCGGTTTCTAGCTGGGCAGTACCGGAACAGAATGGTGGTCACAATGCACTGTACCGAAATTCTGTTCAGTTGTCAACCTCACTTCTACGAAAGAGGCTGCAGAGCCTGGCGATGGATGCATGGCAGACACCACGACTATGGGAAGATCCTTGTCTAAATTTGTACAGTTTTTCGTGGGATTGTATTCCTCAAGCTCGTTTTTAATGGCAACGAGTGCCCAGGTGCTTACCAACCATGTTAATTTAAACCAATATTTGTTTATTTGGATGTCATATATATTTTTAGTCGTTGACGGAGTGCAGTTACCCACTTTAGCATATATATATGACATGTGAGAGGTTGGAGCACGTAAGCCGGTGATGTAAGGCACCGCGCTTAGTCCGCTCACACTGTTGGGTAAGCTCTAGGAGCTACTTAGGATTCTGATCACTAAACTCTTTGAGGCTCAGTATTCGTTTGTGGCACAGATTTGGTTGTCTGCTTTAGGGGTGGTGGCAGGTTAAATGCCAAGCAAAGAAACCAATACTCTCGGAGATAAAAGATATGAGCAAGAGGAGGTGTTTGTTTAAAACAAAAATTTGTTTATTTTTGTTGAATTATTTATTTAAGTTCATTGATTGTTGCTAAATAGGTCATTATATACTATTTTCATTCATAAAAACTAAACCATACATAATATTTCCTTGCATGGTGAGTATTCAATAAAATAGTATGTAAATAGGGTTGTAAACTATTGTTTAAGATATAAATAATTTCGCAAAATTAAATTGTGTAACATTAATGAACATATAAAGCAAAAAAATGCATTTACATAAGTTATTTGCAACATACAGCATGTACCTGTGTGATCCGCCTATCCCAACCCCTTAGGGGGAAGACACCTACCTTGTGACATTACCTGTGTGCTCCATGTGCATACTGCATACATGGGCACGCAACAAAATACATATTACAGCATTACGTGCCAACCAACCTGTCAGCCATTTCTACATGTGCATTGTTAAATGTTAAGAAACATGTGGTTCAATTGGCCGACATATTCGCAATGAAATATTTTGCAGAAATTTTGGCTAACTTTACCCCTTCGCCACCAACCAACCTGTCAGCCCTTTCAAACTTAAGTTTAGCACATTGTTAACTTTCATTGTACAAATTTTCAAGCACCACATTGATGGATAAGGTTTTGCAGAAAATGGGACCTTTTACCAGTCTTACCTAGTCACTGTACCAACATAACTGTCAGCCCGCTTGGATCCGTAACATACCTTAGTAATACAACAATTTCCAATAAATTTCATCCACCACAAAAATGAAACCACTTTTTGGCTAGCTTTTGGACTATAAGATTTGCACTGTAGCAAGTAAATATTGAGAAGTGATGGTAAGTGGCATTCATTTCAATATTGGAATTAATCTTCCTTTTTTTTGTAATGGTTTAATATACAGTTTTAATATGAATATTGAAGACTCACAAGTGGAGGTTAAAATAAAGACAGATAATAAAAAATCACTTCTAATAAAAGGTAAAAAAATACTTCAACTCAACTATACAGTATTATTATGTTGTGATGTACAATACTGTTGAAATCCTTTTATATAATGTAGTTGGAAAGGATATCCTAATCAATCAAATTCCTTTTACTTTTCCCAGAAGAATGGTGAAAAAATTGCTTATTTTATGTTAATATTTTAATATTTACGTTAATTTAAAATGGTTAGCATTATTCACATTTAATTAGCAGTGACATTGAAATATAATTATTTATATGTATTACTAGTGTAATAAAATGAATAATACAGTCTAATTAAATATTTGTTACAGATCTTGATCCCTCAGGCAAAATAGGCACTGTAGTAGGGTGGGGTCGAACATCCGAGGGAGGTTCATTGTCACCAACAGTTCAGGAAGTACAAGTACCAATCCTGACACTACAGCAATGCAGGGCTACAAGATATAAACCATCTCGTATAACAAACAATATGATATGTGCTGGCCATGGGACACAGGATTCTTGTCAGGTATGCAGAAAATCTAATTAAATTTTAATGAGTGATTAATTAGATCACAAAATAGATTTTCTTAAAGAATAATTTTATCTGTTATTCTTTTATATATAACATAAATAGAATATTAAAATGTTTAATATTAATTTACTATATAAAATATATATTTTAATTAGTAAGAAGCAGGCATATCATAAATATGAATTTTTAAAGTAATATTCCTTTTTTTACAATTTTTTAAAATAATATTAATTGATAAATTAATGTAAAAGCTTTTAATATGTTACTTATGTTATGTATAAATGAGTAAGTGATGAAACTATTTTTCATGGTATTCCTCTTTTAACGTAATAACTCACCCACTAAAATTTAATTATTTAGAGAAGTTATACTTTGTGCAATTTTAAAGAGGCATTTGCAATTCAAAACCTCCAATAATCTCTCCAAAGAACTGCATTGCTTAACTTCAGTATTCAAGCAGTATTGGATAAAATCACATAAATTTATTAAAGTAACTATGAAGGTAACAAAGTTTATTTTTTACTTATAGGCATTTTATCCTTACTTAACAACCGATGTATTTTATGGCTACATGTGTTTCAAGTCCAACAGAATTGTAAGGGTTATAAGGAGTAGGAATTATCATTTTAATAAGGACCATTTAAATTGTCATATGATAATAAGAGGTACAAGATTTGTATGAGATAATATGGTATGGCAGATTCCAGTTTAGCATATAAAATCAAAAAATTATTTCAAGAAATTAAAAACTTTTCACTAAAAGGATAGTTCAAACAACAACAAGAATTTGTTCCTATACATTTTATTTATTTATCAAAACCTTTTTTTAACCTCCAGGATCACCATTGGGTATTACTTCAGAGGGTGAGATGAATGACAATTTTTGTAGCATGTGAAAATGCCATGCCTGACTGGTATTTGAACCCGGGACCTCCGGATGAAAGGCTGAGATGCTACCACTTGTGCCACACAGGCTGGCACTTATCAACATTGAAGATGTTTCTCATTTAATCTTAAACTCATTCTGTTACTTCTCAAACCAATTTCAGGCATCTTCATAGGGCTTATACTTATCACATTATGATCTTACTTTTTTTGGCCTAATAAAAATTTCTTAGTAGTCCACTTAAGTGATGGGGCCAAGACCGGACTGAGTGGTGGATGAGGAAGAACACCTAATTTTAATTTTTATTGACAAGTTTTCATTGTTTAAATAGGAGAATGAAAATGGGTATTGTTTTGAAGGAACAAAATTGAACTTTTTCTTTCTCTTTGTCTGAACATGGCTTCACTCTATTGACTGAAAATCAGAAAAGTTGAATAATCCTGTCAGACTATGATTTTCCTGCATAGTAAGGAAGTTCAGGCTACATTATTCTTTGAAGTCCAGAATAAAGTATCCATGATCTTGCCTACTGAAGATGTGTTCTTCATTTTCTTTGAGGTGCAAGGTGGATTCAAATCTTATCATAGGTCATAAAACAGTTAAAATTTGTCTTCTTTGCTTTTAAAATGTTGAAGAAGTAAGCCATACCAGCTAGAAGTTTTTATTTCATCAGAAGTATTATTATTAAAAAAACCATTTTGTATATATTTTTCACATGTGAATTCATGTGGTATATCTCCTCAACACCCCAAACACACTAATATTTGTGACATTTGTGCAATGATTATTTCAAAAAAACAATCCTATCAGATTTGATGCATTCTAAAGAATAATAGATGATCTTAAGTCTCTGAACATGAAACTCTTTCTTCATAAACTCTCTTCCTTCATAAAACTTTATAATGATAAACATTCATTCTCAAACTGGGTTTGAATTTTATGTAATAAATTAAATTTTTTTTAAGTTTAAATCACTCTACTACAGAAAAAGTGATATGTTCATTTTGCAATACTATTTGGTCACTTTTTGTTCAGACATAATAATGGGGAATGACTGACTGATGTATGAGAGAAATTCAAGGTCAGTAATTTAACAAGTTTAAAATGTATCTGAATACATTACAAATAATGCATTATAAATGTATTATAAGCATGGAAGGGAACAAAATTCTCATTTAAATTTGATTCACTCTCTTAACATCCAAAGTAAGAGATAAAGTTCTTTCTTTCTATTTTTCAAAAGAAATTTGACCTTTATTTTACCTGATGTCCAGATCATTATGTAAAGATTATGAATAATTCTGTTGCAAGAATTAATTTTTTTATATCATTCATGCTGAAAATCTATAATTGTTCTTCATTACTTAATTTAATCTCTCTAGAAGCTTTTTATTGAGAAAATGATGGGAAAGTGTGAAACCTTCACCATCTCTCGAATAAACAAAGAAATCTATTTATAGTTTTTGTTTACTAGTAAAACTATTTTATGCTGTATAATCAATTTTCTACAGATTATTCATTTAAAATCCATCAAATTTGAAGTAAATTAAAAAATGCACTTTTCTACTAAGAAAAGACTATTTTTTTTATCAAATTTGATAAATATTTTATTATAAATAGTTATTTAATAACTATTTTATTTTTTACAGTCATTGAGACATGTCTCAATGACTGATTAACATAACATGATTAAACATGATGATAACGGCATGATTTTTTTTTCATAAAATTGATGAAACCTTTCATGGAGGTTAGTATAATTATACTTATAAGTACTTTCATCTTCCTTTAAATTTAAATACTTTTTTACCTAATTGTTTAGAATGAACTCTTTGGTAGCTCCTGAAATTATTATTCACATATAATATTCATAAAAAGTTCCATTTCTAATTCTAAATCAGAGAGAATTACAAAACTTTTTTAACAGAAAGAAGAATTTTTGATAAAATTAAACTATTTAGACAGCTGGCTAGAATATTATGTTCTGAGTTTTATGTTTTATTTACTGAAGCTCCAAATCTAAATATTACAAAAGATACAAAGCCGCAGTCAAAGTAATACACCTATAAATAATGATTTCAAAATTGTGAAATATTTATCGGTTGACTACTATAAAACAAAAACCAAAGAACAAAATCAAGAATTATTACAATCATTTTGAATTGTAGTACTTTCTTTAACTTATACCTGATATTGATATCTATATTTTCACATTTACTTCACATACGAGGTGCTACCCAAAAGTTCGGGGAATTTTACCATAAAAACAAAATACCTTATCATAACTTATAATTTCCACTGTCTCCTTCAAAGTAATCCCCTTGGGCATTGATACATTGATCCCAGCGTTTTTCCCATGATTCCATGCATCCCTGGAATTCTGCAAGTGTAAATGAAATTGAAATTGAAATTTTATCTTCGGAAAGAGAAAAAAGTCGAACGGGGCAAGGTCAGGCGAATAGGGTGGTGGGGAATTTTTTGGCTGAATTTTTCAGTTCACTACAGACAGTTACGCGACTTTGTGTCTGGTCGTTTTTCAACAGTCTCGTACGAATTTTGCAGCAATGCGTCTCTTGTTCAAATTTTCCGACAAGATGCGTTGCACGGAACCATATGACATTTGTACGACTGGACAAACATCATGGATTGTTTGTCTACAATCTGCAAAAATAGCCTCTCCCACTTTCGCGATGTTTTCCGGTATTGCGCTTGTTAATGGTCTTCCTGAACGCTCATCGTCATCCTTGAATCGTTTGTATCGCAAAAACGTTTTACTTTTACTCATAGCATAGTCACCAAATGCTTCCACAAGCATGCGATGAATTTCTGCGCCGGTTTTTTTAAGCGCGAAGCAAAATTTGTTGCGGGTTCTTCGCTCTTTTAAAATCTGCCATTTAGAACTTCGCCGAAGCAGTTACACAACGAAGCAGAACACGTTACACAACCGCACGAAAGTCAACAATGCAGCCTCACACCGTCACAGCTGTTGGAACACTGATCCACAAAGAGTACTGTTAGCCACATCTAGCGGCAGCAGGTCGTACCAGCAATGGTTCACGCGCAAAATTGAAATTCTCCGAACTTTTGGGTAGTACCTCGTATATAAAAATTGATTTGGTTGATGGAGGTAGTAATGATTTTATGGGAATCCATATTGGATATTCATTTGTTATTTTGATAGAAAACACAAGTATGCAGACTATTATAATTGGAAAATTTCAAGGGCTGAATTATTCCCAGGTTCCCAATTGTTTTTTTTTTTTTAGTTTAATACTTCTAGTCTCTGGATACTTTCATTAATATTAATAGAAATGAAAGGATATTTTGGGTGTTAGACATGTTACTTCACTTTCTTCTATACAGTTACTAAGACAATGATTGAGGAGGTGCCATGGTAAAACATCTTCTTTCTTGTAGTCTTACTTTAATATTATTATTTTGTACTCACTTTTCTAAACCAGAGTTAATGTGCCTGATCACTCTAAATTGGTAAATTGGTTACATAATTGTTTATTACAAAAATAAGTGACTCTTCTATATAGGATTTTAATATCAGTCAATCCTAATCAGAAAAATTCCTGTTTTCATCGGAAACTTATAATTTTCTGAACTATTGCTCCAAAATGCCACTTTATTTTTTTCTCTTTACCATTAACAAACTCTTACCAAACTGGACTCATAAAATTTCACTCTTTCCACAAGTTTTGAGAAGTTAGCCACCACTCTTATTTTCTTCTTTCGTATTTTGATTTAAAAATTAGATATTTTGGTAAAGTTCACTCCCACACTACAAGTTTTAGGTTGTTTTATGATTCATTGCACCAATTAGGGGCATCAATTTTTTAAATGTAATCAAAATTCACGACTAGAAAATAGTCATGAAACTAAAGTGAATTAGTTTAAATCCTGAATACAGTACAAAGTTTGAACTAGAGGCCAAATATGTCTTGTTTGTATGTAAAAAACCAATATTGAGAGGGGCTTAGTGTGGGATAATTTTAGTTTTTGGGCAAGTTTAAAGGCAAAGATCATATATTGCTATTCTCATCATTTTCACTGTCACTATTTATTGTTTTATAATTGTATATTCAATCTTAAAAAGACTATGTACTTATCAAGTAAATCAATATATTCTTTTGAAAAATAATACATTGAGGTAAATTTTCCTAGTTGTTAAGTTACTTATGTAACATAAGTTGCATAAGTTAACAGCTTTGACTTTGGTTATGTACAAGTCAGATTTTGTGATCACTAGTTTGCTATTTATTTATTTTATAAATTTTTATCTTTTCAGGGTGATAGTGGTGGTCCACTTGTAATTAGCACAGGAGTTGATAAATACAATATTGTCGGTATGTATTTTTTTGTTAATAAATTGGATTATTGTACAATTCACCCTAGGCTTAATTCTACTGATATAATTGACTGTTTATTTACATTAAACTATCAAAAATCTAAACATTTTCACATTGAAACTGAAAAATTGCTTAAAAAAGTGAACCAACTCCAAAAATCATTTTGGGATTTTTTTTTAGGTGGTTAAATTCAGCTCAGAAGCCAAGATTTATGTGTAAAGTATGTCATGGATGTTGTAGGATGTGGAAAAGGTCAAGCCTGATAATAAATGAAAATATTTTCTATTGAAGGGTGGAAATTCAACAATTCTGCTAAGGTAATAAGCTTAATGGCAGTATTTAAAACTACTATGAGCAAATAAGATTCTACAATATTTCTTAGGAATTACAACTTTTAAAAATAAATTTCACTTGTAAGAAAATTCAAATTAAGGTTTTATGTGGAAAAAAAAATTGTCCAATTATTTGTTTTTCAGATTCAAAGTAAATTTAAGCCTGCTGGTTTTTAATTGTGTCACAATTTTTCCTGATTTTCTAATGTTGTTTCCAATATAAAATTGGTTACTATAAAAACAAGCCTGCAATGGATGTGTTTTTTAGTTTTTTATAATTGATTCTTATGTGTTGTTAGCGCTGACTCCGAAAATAACCTTAAATTTTTTTCATCCCGTCTGGATCTTTTGCAAATCGCAAATTTCAAAATTTGTAAAAAGTTGAAAAATTGCAAAAATGAGATGCAATAGAATAGATATAATTTTTTTTCCTTTTAATAATAAATTAATATAATATATTAAGTTTTCTGGTTCATACTATGCATTCTTATAGCTACACACTTGATTGGTCTGAAGAGGAGGGCGGGATGCCCTAATTTCTATTATAGTGCATTTTTAAATTAATTTATTTTTATTTATTTAATTAATATATAATGCCTTTGGAAACCACTCTCCCTCTTCACCCACCCATAATGAAGAATAAGTAAAATACTTACAATTTTATTCCACGTGTTGAAGTTTCTTTGGGTGGTTTATATTCTGCTTCGTGCTTTTCCTTCTGTTTTCTCTATAGGGTTCACTCGGTGTAACATTCAGTAATAGTCTGCCATCATCATAGTACTCCATTTTCCTTGATACCTCCTTTCCATTTCTTTTATGTTCTGATGAAATATCTCACCCATTTCTTCGCTAATGGCACCCAGATTTTCAGGGAAATAGTACACACAAGAATTTAGGAGGTGAGCCCAGAAACTTGGTTAGTATGTCTTAAAGGCTCCCCTGGTTTCTTTTTTTGGAACTTCTACTTGTTTGTCAAAATTACCACCTTTGAGAAGTTTTCTAATGTCAGAACCAGTAAAGACACCTTCTTTTGGTTTGGCGGTTGGTAAGACTGGAAATTTGTCACAAATATATTTCAAACATTTACCTTCCGTTGGTTAGGCTTTGACAGATTGCTTCATAGAGCCTACCTTGATATGCAGAAGTGGAAGGAGAACCTTACTCAGATCTGTAGAGCACATTTTCGGTTCCAGGTTTTTATGAAGTTCTTTTTGGCCAATCTATCCTTATGCAATGATTTTCTCTGCTATCCCATTCACACAAATAACAAGGAAATTTTGTGTATCCTCCTTGCTGTCAAAGGAGCATCGACATTATTTTGAGATCGACTAAATTAATTCACTTATGATTGTCGTATTATCGAGAACGCATTCCAAATTATTGTAACCCTCTTTTAAATGGACAGAATGTCCGATGGGTAATGAAGGATATGTATTCCCATTGTAAAGAAGGACAACTTAGAGGCTTCTTTTGGACAAATCTATGAACAGTCTTCAATCGATACTTTTGTAGAGAATGTTAAATTGAGTCAAAAGTCCATGTACATCAGTGATGAAGACTAATTCTCCTTCTTCCAAAAAATGTGGAAGAAGATCCTTTTCTCTGTACCTGAATTAGGAAAATGAGGTGCTAGCTGCTAGCAGGTTCTTCTCTTTAAGCGTCAAACCAAGCAATTCTGAATTTTCTTTGGTCAGATGTAAATCTCGAACCAAATAGTATAGTTCAGACTGTGAATAAAGTTCTGATGCACAGCTATCTCCAGGTTCGTACTCCTCGATGTTATCGTCATTTAAATCATTTGCGAAACAGTCTATTTCAGGTAAATTTTCTGGTTAAATTGGCACTGGACCATGGAGAACCGGGCGTAAAGCGGATGTCATATTTGGATAGACGGCTCTTTTTTTATTCTTCAAATTAAATCCGTGAACACCAGTCGAACAAAAGTAACAATCATTGGTGTGATTTCATGGCTCTCGCCATACCATTGGAACTCTAAAAATTCTAAATGCTTCTTGTTCACCCTTTGACCACCATCTAAGTCCTTCAACACATATGTAGCAAACATAGGAGGTGCTCAAGTTTTATCTTGATCTCCTATTTTCACTCCGAAATACGTGAGGTGCACTTGTCGAACGAAACTCGTTATATTTTTTTTTGCCTTTCCACTATTTACTCACCACAAATGTAACAAAAAGAATCTGCAGAATTTCTGCAGCCTCTTGAAAACTTAAAGTTTGCTTTACGGCAAAATATATTTTATGTCTTTTATAGTATCACATTTTCGCAATTTTTCTAGTTTTTACAAATTTGCAATTTGAGAAAAATTCTGATGTGATGAAAAAAATTAAAGTTATTTTTAGATTCAGTGTTAAAAAATATATAGAAATCAATTATGAAAAGTTAAAAATATTCCACCACCCAAATTTTTGCAGGCTTGTGAAATAGGTTGAAAATACTAAACGATATTTTTTTCTGGATTATGTCTGCCCCTAATTCACTTACAAGACCACACTTTAATTTCTTCTTCTTTTTTAATAATACAGTTTAAAAATCACATCTCAATCAAATCTTACTTTCTAAATAAATGAAATCGTGTCATCATAAGATATTTTAGGAGTTATTATATGAAAACCCTTATCTGGTGGATCATATGCAGTCTAGAGTTTTTTTTAATTTGTTAAAAAATAATTAAAATTTGCATTGATGATTCTATGACTTTATTTTATAATTAAATAAAATTTAATTAAATAAACAACAAACTCCTGTTATCATTTTGTCTATATTCTATGTTTATTTTTATCAATAAGATAATATTGAATGAAGTAATAGATATGATCTTTACTGTTCAAACAGTGCATATAAATTTTGATTAATTTAAAAAAGTAACTTCTTATAGTATATAAAATTATCTACTACTGACATATAAATCTTAAAATTTATAATTAATAGTCATTATCATCAGATAACATTTGAAAATTACAGTAAAACAGAGATTCAGATTTACAAAAGAGTTTACCAAACTCTGGACTTTAGAGTCCAAAACAGGGTTATGATTCCAAACCATATTCTGTTTACTTTTCCACTTGTTTCCAAAGCTGAAACAATAAATATCCTTTCCTTTCTGAATTTATTAAGAAGTATTGGCAATTCTTTTCACTTTTATTTTGAATATATAATTTCAAATTGATATAAATTATAAACACAAAAATTTTAGTTGAAAATGATATTATTAATTAAAATAAAAACAGTAAAAAAATGCTGGTTGACATTCTGTAACTTTTATTAATTGAATTTCTACTCCACAATAATTTCAAGTAGAATAATATACGTATATCGCAAGTCAGGTTAAGGCTTAACTAACAGAAATTTTAACAACGAAAGATACAGTGCTGCTACATTCAATTTTTACTAAATTATCTAAAAATATTAATAAAAAGAGTGAATAATTTTTTTTTTAATTTTTCATCATTAAAGAGAAAAAATATAAAAAACATATGATTTGATTTCTGATGACGGGATATTAACGATGTGGAAATTACAGAAGAGCTTCAAAAGTAATTAATTATATGTAACTTTATTTTTTACCTTAGGTTGGCACTTTGGTATAAGTCAATACATGTTACTCACATGACGTAGATGAAAGGTTTGTTATTAATTTTCATAAATGAAAATTAAAATTTTTTTTAAATCATACTTAAAGTATTAAACTTCTTTTTACTTTCTTGTACGAAGTATAGGAAGTATTGTGATCGCGAAAAATCTCGGTTTTCAGATTTCAACGGAAATATCCATTTTGACCATTCCTAAATCCATTTTTACCTGTTTCGGCGTGACGTCTGTACGTACGTATATTTCATAACTCAAAAACGATTAGCCGTAGGATGTTGAAATTTAGAATTTTGGACTGTTGTAACATCTAGTTGAGTACCTCCCCTTTTGATTGCAATTGACTGAACCAAAAGTGTCCAAAAAGCATAAAATCCCAAACTTTTGAATTTTTTACTTTTTCTTAACTGCAGTAATAAGCTCTCATTGATTGTTTTTTAACTATATCATAAATGGTACCTATTTTCATTGTTTCCAAAGTTATAGCGAAATAAAACTTTAATGTAATATTTGGATCCTACAAGGGAAGGAACATCTGTTCGAATAAGACTTCACCTCCTTTTTTTAAATTTTTTTAATTTAAATATATTGATTTATTAATAATTATTAACCCGAGATTGTAAAAAAATTACAGTTAATAATAATTCAATAATAACAATAAAAAACAATATGAAAATATCAGAAATTATTAGTAAAATAAAATTTTATACGCTTTTAAAAATGTGTATATGTAATTTAATAGGCATTATTACATGTGTCCATATGCAATTAGATTGGATGAAACATCTGACTAATTTTAATTGAAAATTATAATTTAGAATCGTACTATTTTTGAATTTTATAGTTTAATTTCTGTTTAATTTTATTTCATTATTCTGGAATTTCTGTTTAATTTCATCTACATTAAAGTTAACTACAGAGTAACCGAAAAATAGATCCTCACATGAACAACATATACACTGAAGCATACATGCCCAATCTTTAATAAATTGCAAAAAATTCTTATCTTTTAGTTCATTACTCCTCTGATATTTGTTTTTTGTTGCCAATCATTTAAAATCACTGTTTGGTATGGTATAATTCTTCTGATCTTAATTTGCGTACACGTTATCTAGTTTTTAAATTTTCTCTCTCTTCGTATTCAACATCCTCTCTTAATCTTTTTATTCTTTCCTTAGTCTTAACGTTTTCTTTCTCTGTATGTTTATCATATTTTCTTAATTTTTTTTATTCTTTCTTTTTTTCCAACATTTTCTTCTTGCTTATATTTGTTTGGTTTGTAACACTTTCTTGCTTTTTATTCTTTCGTAGGTTTTAACATTTCCTTCCTTTATATTTATCATCTTCTCTTAATATTTTTATTCTTTCTTTATTTTTAACACTTTCTTCCTCTTTATTTTTATAATTTTCTCTTAATTTTTTTATTCTTTCCTTGTTCTTAACATTTCTTCCTCATATTCATCTTCTTGTTGTTTTTTTGAGATATATTTCTTCATGTTATCTTTCTTTTTCCTGTATGATTGTTTCTTTTGCAATTTTGATTATTCACCAAATAATCTAATAATAAAAACTGAATATTTTACACCGTAAGTTCGAAATTAGCATTTGTAGCCAGTATATAGGAGTTCACTAAACGGAATTTTTAATTATTATTAACTTTTATTTATACGACACACAAGAAATCTGAAACTTTTGCTAAACAGCAACTCACGAAGATACGAATAATACTGATTTAATAATACGAGTAATAAAGAAACTTTTACTCTATCCTAATACTTTAGCAATTGTGTAACTGTAACTGTCTACTTTATTAAAAAATTGGAGGATGGTATCCCACTTTCAAATGAAATAAGTTAAAATGAAGTGCAGCAAAAGTTATGTATATGTAATTTAATAGGCGTACAAGGAAGTTATGCGGTCCCTACAACAGATTTTTTTTATTAGTATTAGTTGTGAAGAACATAGTTAAACAAAAATCAGTAATTCAACTTTAAATCTAATTAATATTGACTATTGATGCTAATATCATGTTTAATGAACTGTTAAATTATTTTCAAATTAAAAATTATTTTTTTAATATTTTCATTTATTTTGTAATAAATTAAGTATTTTTTACAAATTATTACATCAATTTTTCATATATAATATTGTTAAAAAACTAATGTAGATTTATATAATTAATTTTTTTTTTCAAATATTTATTTTTATATTTCACTATTCCAAGAATTGGAAACCATTTTAATTCTGTGAACTGGAGAGAATAAGGTTTACCGTACAGAATTTTATTTCATTCTAATCATCATATATACTTAATCAGTTGGGTGATTGAGGCAAATAGTTAAAACCTTTTGCATCAAATTCAATTTGATGAAAGTCAATCAAACTTAATGAAACTCCTGCTTTGGAGTTATAGAAGCACAAACAAACAAATGAACCAGAACATTGATAAAATAGTTTTGTACACAAACTGACACAACCAAACAAATTAATCTTTTCTTGACGCAGTATTTATAAATGATGTACAGTATTACGTTCGGTCGCATGGTGGAAGTAGCGTTTGAAATTAAATTTTCTTTACATTTTGAGGTATAAGGAGTACGAAAATACCAAACAATTAAATTGGGGTTTCCTTATAAATTTGATATATACTCGTATATAAGAACATGTACGACTGACTGACTGATAATCAATGCCCAGCAAAAACTACTGAAGGTAAGTTGATAAAAATTTGTAAACACGTTCTTGTTACGGAGTAAGTGCACACTAAGAAACAATTTTTTGAAATTCTGAGTTTAAAGGGTAGAAATGGAATAACAATGAAACTTGCTATTTTTGGAATTTCTTGGGGAAAAATTAAGATATCGTCTTTGATTTTTGGTGTGTGTTCTCTTCATGTTAATACCTAAAAACCTATTTGTAGATTTTTAGAAATTCCGAGTTAACATGGTTAAAATTAAGTAATATCAAATTTTACTATGTTTTTGTCATCAACAAATGAAAATATCAACTTGACCATTGGTGTGTGTAATCTTCATGTGAATATCTAAAAGCCATTTCTTGACTGGGAAACGTCGCCTTCCGAATAATCCTATACTTCAGTGAAGTGCCTTGGAGTATGGCTGGACGGAAGGGGTACCTTTAGAAGACATATGATCGAAAACATGGTTAAAGCAGAGAAGACGGTGGACGCGCTGAGCAGGCTTCTCAGCAACATGAACGGGCTAAGATCCACGGAACGGTGCGTATAACCCAGTGACGTGAACTAAATCCTACTATATGGGGCACCTATCTGGTTAACAGACCCTACACACACAGCGTAACAGACTGACTCTTGAGCAGGTCCAGAGAAGTAAGTCTCTGTGAGTCTGCTCGGGCGATAGAACTATATACTTTGAGACGGCGTTCGTTATCGCCAGTATGCCACCGATATCCTCATCCCTCCTCTGAAAAATTATCTAAACGTTATTTACCGGAGGCTAAACAGGAAAAAGAAAGAAAGAAAAGTATGCCACCGATAGACTTCCTGGCACAGTTCAGGAACGATTGTTACCGGGAGGTCATAAAAGTCGGTCATTCTTGCGCAGAACTGTATAAGATTTTTTTTATTTATAGATTTTCTTATTCATAAGTTTTTTACTTATGGTAAAAATATTTCGGCTTTTATACAGAGTGTTTACTCTTTGTTATCAATATTATGACGTATTTTTACTATACATGTGAACGGTAAAAAATTGGAAAATAAGAGAAATCAGTGATTCGTCGCGTCTTCATTAATTAATTCATTAACGTGAGATCTAATCATATGTCACAATTTATCCAGTCGATAACTAAATCTCTTTTTCTTAACCATTCCTTTTCCAAATGATTTCTCTGTTTCAAGATTTTAGGAAAACTTACAATATTCTATTACCATCTTATCTATTCAAAAGTTATTATTGTTTAGGAAAAACTTACAAAGTGTTTATCACAAAGACAACATTTAATTTTGCTTAATTTTTTAAGAATTACAATTATGAATTTAATATAAGTACCATTTCTAGAAAAGAAAGAAATAGCTGGAATAACGAGGGTATAAACAAACTACAATTTTTCATTAATGTATATAGTGGCATTAGTTTATATAATATATTAACAAAAGCAATAAATTTACAGGCATTGTTTCATGGGGAGTTGGCTGTGGCCGGCCGGGATATCCTGGTGTGTACACTCGAGTTAGTCGGTACATGGATTGGGTTCAACGCAATATGAGAGGTACTTGTGTTTGTGACAGCTGAACGATGATCTCAGAAATTTACTCAGGGTTAAACAAAAATAAATATATAAGATTTGAGTTTTCTGCGAGTAAAGAAAAGGATATTAGAGGATATGATCTCCAGAATTATTTAAAAAATTGAATTGAATGAAGACTAGATATTATAGTTTGTGGTTTAATCAGTATGATTTTGTGTATAACAACATATATGGATGTAATTTCTTATTGAAATGTAGTATTTTTAATTACGTATAAGATTTATTTATTGTCATGTGATTGAAGAAAGTGAGCTATTAAAATACTATGAAATTCAAAAAGTGTAATATTATATATATGTGAAAATATAATAAACTTTTGTTGCTGTACTCATAATAATTTTCATATTGTTTACACAATGTGTTAAGTAAAGGTACTAACCTAATACCTATACATTAAGTAAAGCTATTACTTCTCTCATACATATAAAATTACACAGAAAGTTCATTTTATCATGACTGGAGAATACACATTTAAGTTAAAAAAGTTTAAAGGTTTTCGTAAAATGTAGTAAATATTTGTTTACTTATGAGTGAAAATCTTATTAACTGGTCATAAATTTATTTTTTTATCTAAATCTTTTCATGTCATGAAATATATTTGTTTTTTGTGCGTTTGCTTCATGATATCACTACATAAGCTTGAAGTTGTGCAGAGATATGTTGTGAAATTTTGTAGCATATGAAAAATGCCTGACCGAGATTCGAACCCGGAACTTCCAGATGAAAGGCCAAAATGCTACCATTCCGCCATGGAGATTGGCATGGCGATTTCTTTAAACAATTTAGTTTTAGTAAAATTTTTCCCAGATTACCTTTTAAAATGTTCATTTATAAGGTTAAAATAAACATTTGATTATACCTACATATATATGTGTTTTAAAAATAAATTTATTTGTAAATGAATTAATATTTTCACTCCAATCAGTTATAAAAAATGTTGTAGCTATAAGTCAATCTATTGTAGTTTATCGTTATCTTAGTCTTATATTCTCTACCCTGTATGAGCAAAGACACTCAATATTTACTGCAAGAAGATAGTCTTGCAGTATTTATATATTTAATTAATTTAATAATAAGTATTACTCTAAAAATGGATGATTTATTGAGTCTACATATATGAAAGTGATGATTAATTAAAGGTTTATTTATTTTATAATTAATAAATTGAGATTGTTTTTTATCGATTTTATTATTACTTCGCATTTCCTTTTACTTCATTAGTTTAATCCTTTCAAAGTTAAAACATAAGACATATATGTAACACTAATTTTTGCACAGGTCTGTTTATAATAATCAAATGATGTCATTCTTTTTATTCTTATCTGACCACAAATTGGTTACGCATTACAGTTTTTGACATATTTTTTTTTTGTATTGGAATGAAATAAAATATTAATGTAAATTAAAAAAAAATAATAAAAATCTGGTTAAATATTGCTGTTTCATTGTGTTTTAAAGTTCTTATTTATTTTTGTAAATGTGCAACATTATATGAAATCTGAACTGTATATTAACTGCTAAGTAAAAAATAAATCTTGTTAATTCATAATGTTTCTGGTAAAATTAAATAAATAGGTAATTATTTCATGCATATACATTCATATTATCTGGTATGTTGCAGATATCAGTCACAAACATAATGATTTTCTACGAATCTATATTTGGTATCTTATCAGCAGCTAATCCAATCTTTATTTTCTATCTTTTTTTTTTTTTTTTTTTTTAATTCAACATCCAAATGAATACATGAATTTCATTTATGTATAATATAAAGGTAGATCTCCTTATATGTTTTAAAAGTACATTTATACTGTAATAGTTACATACTTCATTATTCATTTACAGCTACAAAGTACTGCCGGGAACAATTAGTCAGAATGTCTTCTTTGAACTCTCATTCTTGTCCAAATAGACCTTTGAGCCAGTACTTAAATGTCAATTCATGCTCTTTAATAAGTTCAACTTCACAACTCTAACTGAAGTCAAAAGGCCTCAAGTTTAAGAAAACTGAAATCAGTTTCCCCTGTTAAGAAAACATTTACTGTCACAAAAAAAAACTTTTTTCATTCACCAATTGCCACAATTTTCTGTAGAAGCCTCATTTTTGGAGGCTAAAATGCAAACATGGATTAAGTGAGCAACTATGGCATAAAATTAAAAAAAATTATAATGTTCAAATCTGTACCATTTGTATGGGTTTTCAGTTAAAAAGGAGAACTTCCTTTTCTCTTTATGTTGGTAGAAATCTTCAACAAACATTAAAGTCTGAAGTTTGGGTGTCAAAATTTAAAAGTTTGCTACAGTTTATCCAGAACCTTTAGCCTTACATGTTTTATATTTTCTTCTCTTATGGCATTTTAATTTTACTAATTTTCTAAATATTTCTTTAACTGAAAATAGATGAAGACACTATTAATGTTAGTAAGTTATATTTTATTATAATGAAATTTAAAGTTTTTTTTTAATAAGTATTTATTTCAATAAATACTATTTTTTTAATAAGTTTGTATTTAAGTATTTACAGACAGCTTTATGACTTATAAATTGTAATAATTATTTCATTTTGTAAAATAGTAGTATGCACTTAAAAATTTAAGGTTATTATTTTCAACCTATTGCTTTGAGAAATAAAGTGTTGTAATTCAGCACTTGCCAGTTATTCAGGGGGACATGTCTAATGTAATCACAGACTATAAAATTTGGCTTAGTGCCATTTACGCCCTAGTGAAATATGATACTCTGGCACAAGTTATATTATTACAGTTCCAAATGGCACTTGAAGAGATTGCTTTGCATACCAATAGATTACAGTCACGAGTATGTTGTTTGATATATTGAATTTCAAAACAGAGGATAGGTTGTCAATGTTAAATGACCTAGGTATTTAGTTGGTTTTATTTATTAATTTTTAGCCCATTTCTAAATACTGTGCCTTCTCGCTCTCAGTCTCATAATCTCTTCACTAATATAAATTATATACTAGGTGATATTTAAGTATGGAATATCTGCATATTGCAGTATTATATTGCATATCTGAGAGGTATTTGGAGGCAGAAAGAAATGGACTCAACACAGAAAAAAAATCTGGATTACGGAGAGTTTTTAATTTTTGTTCGCCATATTGGATTAAACTTAATTTTTTTAAATAGAAAGGTGAATATATGACACATGATTTCGATTTAAAATTTTAAAAGAAAAATATTGGTGAAACCCGTTTTTCTGTTAATGCCTTCGTTATTGAGTTAAAGCATTCAAATTTGCAATGACGGAAAAATCGTATTAACAATAAAACGAGGTAAAACGGGCTGCATGAACAATTTTATTGCATTTTACATTCATATGCTTACAATAACGAACCTTAAACAGGGATATAATGTTGATAATAATATTAAACGATAAGTAATAATTAACAACACAACAATAAATTAAACGATTATGTCAACTGATATTATTTTCTAAAAAAAATTAACTTCCAGTTTTAATATCAGCTGATATTTGTTACTTATCGTAAATAAAACAAATCAGCTAGAAATATTTACTTAAAAAAAGTATTACAAATTTAGTTGAGTAAATCCACTGTTAATTTAAAATCCAAACTCTTCTAACAATAAAATTGTTAAGGTTTCGTTGAGAGTTTGCCGTCAGTTGAAAACATTAAAAATCGAAAATCAAACTTCAACAGTTTATTTATAGTTCTTCAAAAAGACATTGCCCGAATCAAAACAGTATAAATATGTATGAAAGGCAAGGTAATAACTGTTATATATTTTTCCTACTTCATTTTCTCAAATACAACCTACACCGTTAAATATTTTATTCCTCTATATTGAATATTTAATATTCATAAATAATAATTAACGTATTTATTCGAGTACCCCCGCACTTTTTTTCTTGGAATTGGAGAGAAAAAATAGGGTGCGGGGATTACTTGAAACATAGCCTTTAGCCAGGATAATTTATGTAAAGTAAACGTTTTCTTAGAAGTACCTAAATTCAATCACATAAATATAGTTATAATATGATTTCGTTTTATCAATACCGGATGCGGCTTACACAGAATACATCCTTAATTATTAACAACCTGTTCATATTATTGATAGGAACGAAGTTACGGTATTTTTATCAAACTGATTCATTCTGTATGGGCTGCATCCGGTTCTAATGACACTATAGTTACAGTATCAGTTACCCATCGTCGTCTTATCTATTCGCCATAGTCATTGTACTGTTTGTATATGTGGACGGTTATAGGCATTTTATCTGTTTAGTGTCTACGATCTTTTACAGTAAATGAAAAACTGCGCGTTATAGACGAGGCTGAAGAGGCGGAAATCGGGTGGCAGGAACAAAATTTGACGTAGATGAAAGCTGTTTTCGAGGCTGGCGTAAGAAGAAACAACTTCTGGTAAAAGGCACTGGTAATAAAAGGCTTTTCGTGACTTAAAACCAAATTACACTCATAGAAAAAAAAATTGTATGACTTTGTTATGGAAAAAGGAAATGCGGCTATGCTGTCACGACAGAAATGTGTCAATAATTATATGCTCGTGAAATCAATGAATAAAGTTGATTTTAAAGCAAGCCGTGAATGGATAACACGATTTTTTGCACGAAATGATTTGTCAATAAGACGAAAGACGACCATTTCTCAACGACTTCCAGACGCTTATGAACAATAAATTACATTTTCACAAATACATAATAAATCTTAGAAAAGATAAAGGCTATTTGCCTTCTCAAATAGGAAACGCTGATCAAACTCCCGTATATTTTGAAATGCCATTTGACAAAACCGTAAACAAAAAAAGTGAAAAAAGTGTTACGATTCGCACTGGTGGTAATGAAAAACAAAGGTGTAGTGTTATGCTTTGCATTACTTCTGATGGATCAAAGTTACCTCTGTTCATTGTTTTTAAAAGAAAAACTCTTCCTACCGTACAGGTAAATGGAGTTATTATCAGAGCACAGGCATCAGATTGGATGGATGATTGGATTGGATCAGGTGTGTATGACAAAAGCGATCAGGAGATATACTTAACAAAAAAAATACCGGTGTGCTAGTAATGGATAGTTATCGGGGGCATACGACTGATAAAGTGAAAGATATTTTAAAAAAGGGTATGACAGACCAAGTGATAATTCCAGGCGGATTGACATCTCTATTGCAACCACTAGATGTCTGCATTAATAAACCATTCAAATTTGCATTTAAACAACTGTACAGTAAATGGATGGATGATGAAAATTTCTTTCTCACGCCTACAGGAAGAATCAAACGCCCAGATTTTAACCAGATTTGTGTTTTGATAAAAGATGCTTGGGAAGGTATTTCCACGGAATTAGTATGGAAAAGTTTAAAAAAATGTGGAATAGCTAATGAACTTGATGGTAGTGAAGACGATCACCTTTAGCAGAGCGACGTGGAGACTGCCGGTAACTCTTCTACAGACATTGACAGTGACAGTGATTAATTAAAAATAAAATCCCATATTAAAAAGTGTATTGAAATGATCCTTTTCAATATGATACTTACTTTTCGTTTTACTGGCCTACTGATTCTGAATTAAACTAGTACATACAGTAATTAATTATTAATGTAATATTAATATTGTAATTTAAATGAACGAATTAAATGCTTTACCTTCTGAATATTTTCGTATTAACGTATTTTTTTATCATCTCTGTTGCACTTTAAAATACCGGTATATATAGATTTTTTTAGATTTTGGGTCCGGAAAAACGAGGTGCGGGGCTTATTCGGTGGCGGGGGGTACTCGAATAAATACGGTATTTTATTCCTCTACTAATATTGTAACTAAATGATAAAACTTCTTTAATACAAAACAAATATGAAATCATCGAGAAATAATTGGAGATAAACAATTTTTTTATACACTTGTATATATACTAACGCAAATCATATAATAAAAAATTCGTCAAATTATCTGAAATATGTTAATTGAAAATGCAAAAACTCTTGCCGGCCCGATTTCATATTTTTAAGACCGAATTTAAAGGAAACTTCAGTATTTTCCTAATGGTTAAAAAGTCACACAACATTAATCATATGTAATTTTACCTTTAATAAAATGTTTCCTTGATATTTTTAAAATTCAATGTAACGAAATCATTTCTAATGTCACCTTCACTCTAAAGTATCATAACTACCAGTACTGCTCTAATTGTGTATTAATTACCTTGGAAAAAATTAACTTATTGAATAAAAAGATTATTAAAACATGTTTCAATTTTGTGAACAAAATTTACGTTCTGTTTTGCTACTTTGAAATTATACAACATTTTTTTCTAGAATTAATTCATCAGCTAATTAATTATTTTCAATGATTGAATCATTTGATACTGTCATGAATTAAAAATAACAGATCAAAATGTTTTTCATTAAATTTAAACATTGTCAAAAATTCAAAGATAAAAAATATATTTTCAAGAAAATTTTAAAATAATTATATAAATTAAGATGCACATTATTTTGCATGATACTCCCGAATTGCATCAAATTATTTTATACCATAGAAGTTCTTATAAATGACTAATTAGGATTTAGAACTAGAGAATGATCAATCATATGATTTGCATTGGGAATTATCGTCTTTCAAAAGCAACTAAAGAAGTAGAACACTCACTTATGGATCATGAATTATTAGGATTTATGAAGTTGAAGTATGAAATCTGGCCGGCAAGAGTTTTTACATTTTCAACATATTTGAGATAATTTGACTTGACGAATTTTTTATTATATGATTTGTGTTAAGTATAATATACTTAAACATTTTTTTTTAATCTCCAATTATTTCTCAATGATTTCATAATTGTTTTGTATTAAAAAAGTTCTATCATTTAGTTACAATATTAGTAGACGAATAAAATAATATTTAATAGTCAATATATAGGAATAAAATATTTAACGGCGTATGTTGTTGTATTGAGAAAATTAAGTAAGAAAAATATATAACAATTATTATCTCGCTTTTCATACCTACATGTAACTTTTTTGATTCGGACAATGTCTTTTTGAAGAAATATAAATAAATAAATTGTTAAATTTTGATTTTCAATTTTTGATGTTTTCAATTGACGGCAAACTCTTGCCGAAACCTTAAAAATTTTATTGTTTTGGGAGTTTGGTTATCATCTGTTTTCTGTTCTCTGTTTAATCTTTAAATTGAAACTTTTTTATTTTTATATTTATAAAAATTCTGGTATCTGTCGTGTGTTTGCTAATAATTTTTCGTCGATTGTATTCACGTATCTAATAACAAAATCAAATTTGTTCTAAAACTAAAACAAACGTTTTTGGAATTTCGTGGCCAACTTTTTTTGCAATTAATAAATCATTCAATCCAATTTTTCCCAATTATGATCATGCTACTATAATGTCCTTCTTTTATTGACTGCCCGTGATGAAATATTGCACTTTATATTTTTTTCCGGAATAGTTTGCAAGCATCATTAGATACTTTTCTTATTCAGAAGAGAAGCATCTTAACGTTTCAGTATTTAATCTTACACACATGTAACGGGTTGCTAGAAGATATAACGAATCTATTGGTAGTTTGTCGATGTAATTGCACAATTTGAGCAAATTCTTATAGTAGTCAGGATTTGTAAAATCAAATTTTCTAGAATAAAGTTATTTTAGATGTCATTGTTCGCGTAACCGATTCTAATTCGAGATAGCACTTTTGAATATTCTAAATCGTTTTTTTATCGCACATTGAGCATCAATTCATCGTAATGGAAAAGAATCTTCCATAAATCAAAGGAACCAAATTATCCTGTGTATTAGTTGGTTTCATCTTAAGTAATTTTGATGTAAGTTGGATTGTCACTCACTGGTTGAAGTTGCAACAAATCTCCAAATAATAAAATGTGTCGTTCTCCAAACCAACCATCTTGTTCATCAGAAGTGTCCAATATTTCACATAATCTAAAATTTACATACATGAAAGTTATGTTAGATATCAAAATTTCATCAGTAATGATTAAAGGCGTATTTTTCAAGTTTTCTCGTATTGATTTCAATGTCATGTCTGACAATGGTCTATATTTTAGAGTAGCATCATGTTCTACAGGCAGTTGAAAAAGCCTGTGGATTGTTAGTGCTATACCAGTTTGAGCAGTTACAGAAACACTTTTATTCAATTGTTGTTTAACCAAACACCTTATTGCGTGGATAAGAAAACTTTTACCGGTCCCTCCTTCACCAATAACGAAAAATCTTAAAATTTGATCATTACAGTTTTCTACGCAATCTTTCATTGCTTCATCGGCCTCAATAGGGCAACATTCTAATGATTCATCGATTATTTCCGAGTCTTTTTCGTTCTCTTCTATTTTATTTTTAATAATTTCCTCAATATGCTCAAAAGCCTTTTGAATTTCCACTAGTCTTTCATGGTATGCCATTGCTTTTGGTAAACTATGTTGTAGACTGTGGAATGACTCTGCATGTGTGCTGTATCCATCTTTCAAGTTTCTGACTTTCTCCAGGGTTTGAATAACAACAATAAACCGTAGTAGTATTTTTGAGGTTGAACATCCATATTGTATTTATAATGATTTACAAGACATTGATTTAAACGTTTCTTGATAAATTTTCCATTAGGTAGCTAATGGGATGCAACGAGAATCTGCTGAAAAACTCGGAGTATTGATTATTTGAGGAATACGTATACGAAATACTTGGAGCGAAAATGTAACTAATACTGCGAGCTGAAAAAATAAATGAAAAAGTGTATTGAAATCAAAATATAATTTTCAAAATGATAAAGTAACGCTTTTCTAATTTCGAAATTAGAAACAAAAGTATTTTTTTTATTCATTAAAATATTAGAAATATCAACAACTTTATTGTATTTATTTGACTAACAAATGCTTAAGATATATCAGAAAAAAGTCAATTCATTTTCAGTGAAGTTTTGAGGAGAATTACATTTTTAGGCTGTTCTCTGTTAAGCAATATATCATGAAAGTGTTCGAAATTGTTACGAAAATTATCAAACTTTTACGAAGTTATTAAACTTTATTTATTCAAAATAAACAACACATTACAATTGTAAAATTTACAATCATATTCAGAGCGTTTTTTAACCACGATAAATAATATCACTGATGAAAAAGAAAAGTTCCTAATTAAAATACATTAAATATTACTCATTGTTAATACGTAATTATTTATTGAAAGGTAAAAACTTCAATGATAGGTTATGTTGCACTAAAAATAATTTTTTTTTGTGTTATTAAGAATGAGAGCATTAGAATTATAATTCAAATTACCTATGAAACTAACTGATGATCAAATTGAAAAGATTTTACCAAATGCACTGAAAAAAATATAACCTAAGTTAAAGAGAAATATTCCACTCGTAGAGCAGCAATAATGTACTAAATCTAAAATCATGCGATAGGTTGATTGGACTACATATCAAGTCTAGTCAATCTGTTATAATAAGATTCTTCTTATTTGTATGAAAAGTAAATATAATTTTTTTTTAATACATAAATACGATTTTTCGAAATATCACGACCCCAGCGCCCCCAAATAGTTCTAATTGTAAAAAAAAAATTTACCAATTTATTTCTGTTTTATTTATTCCCTTTTTAATAAAACCTAGTATAATCTCTTTTAAAATTTTCTTTTAATTTCTTTTAAATTTTATTATTTCATGTATACGCTACCTAGTACTATCAAGTAC
This sequence comes from Lycorma delicatula, assembly GCF_047948215.1. Lineage (NCBI taxonomy): Eukaryota > Metazoa > Arthropoda > Insecta > Hemiptera > Fulgoridae > Lycorma > Lycorma delicatula. The sequence goes on from NC_134455.1 coordinate 31,239,821, forward strand.
TGCTATCTAGCGACGCGATTCATTAACGGGTTAGGAAAAAACTCAGGGTTAGAAGAACAAAAATTTCACATTTTAAAATTAAAAAACATGAAATTACAAAGATTATTATATATTTATAAAAAAAAACCTATGTTCATTGAGGACACCTATTTCTGCGATGTTATGTAGCTATTTTTCATCAAAATTATTATTTTATTTTTTTATTTTAAACAATTATAAAAATTTTGAAATATCGATTTGCGAGTTAGTCAGAGTAAATGTCTTCGGTGTTTCCGTCGTCGGACAAACTCTCGCCGGCGTCATTCTACAAACGACTTGACAATGCGGTTTATAGTACATTGAAACAATGTAACATTTTACCTTTTTACTAAAACATAACTGCAATAGTAAAATTTGATAGTGCTGGTAAAAATAAAGATGTAGGACTAGTAGTTCAAATTTGTTTTTTTTTTGGTGAAAGTTTTATCATTAGTTTCCTCGTTCATTTACAGAAGCCCCTGGATAATCTGAAATAATAAAAATTCGTAGCTGTTCAGATTACGAAAATTTCGGATTATCGAGGGTTGAACTTATAGGATCAGGGTAGGATATCGAGGCGAGTTTTTGAAATCGAAATAAGTGCTGAAAGTCTTCCTTTTAGTATAAAAACAACGCTTTTATTACTGTATTGATATCTAAAAATGGATTTTATTTGTGGTTCTTTAAAAAGTCGATGATTTTTGTCTGTTTCATTGTAGTTAGTGATTTTCCTACTGCGTCTTTTCTATTTGAACCAATAAAAGTGGTTTATGCGGTGGAATGTCTTTCTCTGTTACCCATTGAATACAAATCGTCGGATTTAAGTTGTAAACATTCTTTCGCGTTTGCATTAATCTAGTTCGTAATATCTTCTTTTATCTCCGATAAAAATAACTGACAAATCTGCTCGTACGAAAAGACATAATAAAAGTTATAAACGGATATTACTTGAGGTTAGCATTAAAATGTAGAGGAGAAGCATTTTGAACATTTATTGTAGAATTATATGCTTTGAAAATTTATTTCATTAGTAATTTACGATCAAACACATTTTAAAAAAAATTTTAAATGAATATTATAATATTTAAAGTAAATAATATCAATTGAAATAGCCGTTTAATTTGCTGTTGTGTTGTTAATTATTAATAATCGTTTATTATTGTCATCAATATTATAGCACTGTTTAAAGTTCGTTATTGTAGCCATATGAATTTAAAATGCAGTAAATTGTTCATGCATCCCGTTTTACCTCGATTTATTGTTAGCATGATTTTTCCGTCATTGCAAATTTGAATACTTAACTTGATAATGAATGTATTAACAGAAAAAGGGATTCGCCATTCTTTTTCTTGCAAAATTTTAAATCGAAATCATGCGTCATATATTCACCTTTCTATTAACAAAAAAATTAAGCTTGATTCAGTATGGCGGACAAAAATTAAAGATCCACCACAATGCAAAGTTTTTTTTAAACTATGCTGACCCCACTTCTATTCTGCCTCCAAATACCTCTCAGATATCCAATATAAAGGTGTTTCGATACTTAAATATTACCCGGTATACAGAGATCTGTATATATATATATATATACTATACATAGGCGTATCCACGATTTTTTCGAGTAGGTGCCGAGGACACCTGCCAACGCCCCTCCCTGCCATAAATTTGGTTTTTGATGACGCGTCTGACACCCAAGCAAGCTATCAAATAGATATCAAATAAAATTTAAAATAAATTATTTTATGCAACCCAATTTTATACTCAACGACCCAAGCCAGTGGACCTAGAACACTGCCCTGTGGACAATATTTAGACAGGGTCTTTCCTACCTCCAAACTGCCGTCACGAAGTACCACATTTCTGTCGCTGAAGTACCTCGATAGAGTTCTAATCTAATTTAGCTACAACCACGCTGCTGCAGTTAAAAGAAGGCAGAGGGCCACCACCAGTTGTTGAAAGCCCCGGATATATCCAAAAAGACACCGAGTACATACTTGCAATCACAGGCTGAAGCCAAATCCATAACCCTAAGAAGCGCGTCCTCTATGCCCTTGCCGCGGCGGAAATCATAATGATCGTCCATCAGCATATGGTTAGAAATTAACCTACTATTGATGCGGAGGTACAAGACCTTTTCAAAAACCTTACCTACTACAGGCAAGAAAGTCAGAGGACGGTAAGAGGAGCTTATAATGGGATCCTTGTCGCCACCTTTGAAGAGCAGTTTCAACACACGACAGTTTCCAACACACTGAGGAGAGCCCAGCAAAAAGCAACCTACTGAAAACCCTAGTCAGATGCCAAGAATTACGGGCAATGTGCGAACATCGTGATATTATCATATCCAAGGCATTATTCCTAGTCAGGCTACAGATTACTTGACGGACTTCCGCGTCAGTAATTTCAGAAGACACAATGTCGTAATGAAAACTTGCAACTTCCTTTCGGACACGTCGATGATACGAGGTCTCACCAACCTCGGTATTATCTGGAAGTAGATCGTCCATTAGATGAGTAAGGACACGATATTTATCAATAACCACACCATCTTGGGTCGAGAGAGCCGACAGAAGAATGTGCTTTTTCCGCTTATGACCAAGAACTCGATAGACAACATCCCAAGGAACCTTATTCCCCTGCTCCTGAACAAAATAGCGCCAGGAATCACGTTTAGAAGACCTAATCTTATGAAAATGTTTGGTTCTCTTCCGCCGATAATCCGCAAATAAGAATGAATGCCGATCAGGATAGCCCGCACGATGTGCGGCTCTCCTGAGACGGCCCACAGTCCGCTTTATCGCAGTCAATTCCCGACTCCACCATCCTGCTACTCTCTCTCAACCCGTACTTCCAGTAACTTCATTAGACTTCATTAGTCGAAGACTCATTAGTATTCGGTTTTTTGGGTAATGCGTCCAACATTACCCATTTCGGACTCCTGGAAAATCGGCTATATTTAGTTTTCTCGCGTACCACATCAGTTCTATATTCGATAGCGGATGCACTGGTATTCCCTTTAGTGGAGACGACGACGTAAGTTTTTTTTACCATCCATCTACGATCCGGTCAAAGGGTAGGGCTTAAGGTATAATCCCCGCACTGCAGTGCCGGCTTTTCTTTTCATCATTTTAAAAACACGTTTTATATTATTCCTTTTTGATCGCCTTCTTCTTACTCTTCCACCGCCGAACATTGCTTTTAACTTCATCACGTTTGTAACCGCTAATGCAATAGCCTTTTCTGCGATACTCGAATCCTTAGACTGAATTTTTTCCCAAGCGCTATCGGCTAATTTACGATCTGTAGCCACTCTGCTTTCGTTATCGTTGTACGTAGCGTATGCGTTATCGTGTTCTTTACAAGCTTCGTCTCACTTGTTTACACCGGGATCGTTTCTCTTTAATTGTTTTTCTGAATTCGTTCCCAGTCTGCAGTACTGATATCCAGGAATATGTAACTCTACCGGCAATAAGTCGATTCCTTTATTTACGATTTTACCCACCACCTTTTTGACACCTTTTATTGCTTTATCTCCAATATAAGATCCTAACACCCTTGCAGCTCTTGCTGTTAGACTTGTTAACACTCCACCGCCTCGTTTAAGACTGGCATTTCGTTTATATCTTCTCACCTTACCCTTTCGAATAGGAGAACGTTTTGACCTCCTCACTCTTGCTGTGTTGGACAGACAATGAATCTTTATACAATCTTCTAACAACTTACATTGAGGGTCGTATCATATTTTCCTCCTTCGTCTTCGACGTAATTCTGTCATTGTTTAATAATTCCATTAGCACGTTTTGACCAAAGTGTTTGTTACGTTTGACTTCAAAGTTTATTAGAAATCTGTAAAATTTAAATAGATGCTCATCGACATATCCCTTAGTTGCGAGATCGGTCGATTTTAATACTACTGCTTAATTTTCGTTGATGCAATTCCATATCGTCTACATAGGACTTTGTTGCGAGATCAGAGCTATTCATAGGTATACCAGCGTTAGTGATAACGCATCCTCAAGCGTTAATTATCTTCTTTTCATCGAAAAGGTTTGTCCGTAAATAGTTGACAGTAACGACGTCTGTTTTTTCAATTGGTTCACCGATATCGCATAATCGCTTCTTTGAAAAGTTGAGTGCGTTGTTGTCCATCGTTGAAACTGACGGTAAGGACGGTAAATATTTATTATCCAAATCGCTTTGCTTTAGGTACATTTTGTTAATGTAACCAAATGTTGTGCTATCGTCATCATCAACAGGCGTTCCAACATTGCACAAACGTTGTATTTTGATATCAAAATTCCCATCGGCGGTTTTGTCGAACGTTTCAACAACTCGAGTTAGTGGTTGGGTGGTGACGTGTACACCTCCAACGCGAGAACGTCCGAACTTGTCGATACTCATCTTCAGACTGTTTAAAATAAAACGTTTCCTCTACCACCAATGGATCCTTTATGTATCCATTTTCTTGTAGTTCTTCTATGATCGAAATTATTTCGTTATTTTGACCAGTACCACCAGCGCGCCTTGAAACCACCAATAGACGCAGTCTATAACAATGTTCATTCGGATCGTTCAAGTACACGTAATCTGGTCTATCCATTTTCTTCGCCTTCATAGGAAGACCTGTTCCTGTTATTGGACTTTCGTGTCGTTTTGACTCGCGTATCGCTTCCGAGGAAACAGTTCTTTAATAATAGTTTGCACTTGTTAGATTTACTGAAGATTATACGACCGGTACTTTGACACTTATGTGCTTCTGTATATTCCAAATTTTTTATAGTGGTGTAAATATTTTTTCGTATAATCGTGGGGTTCATTAAAAAATATCAACTGATACAAGCCGTCGGTTCCATTATAACTTTTTTTATCGATAACAATTGTATTTCCTTTGAACACAACCTCATTTTTCCCAATCACCAACCGATCTTTAACGTCTTTCATTCAGTACACGTTGTTGATTCTCTTGCTTTTATCGGTTACGGCTGGATTCAACTAATTATTTGCACGAAAACCCGGTGATTTCGATGACCGCGGGTCTACAGGTTTGACAATCTCTTTTTGTCGAGTACTATACAGTCTTCTCATAACCGTTGGTGAAGATACGCTACCCTCTTCCCTTATATCCATCGCCTCCTCCTCCTCCTTTGGTTCTTTTTAATATCATCGTATTTTGGTTTTAACATCTTATTAAGTTTTCAAACCGGTTCGACAATAGATTTAAAACGATTTTCCATAACTTGCTCGGATTCCGTTATCCCTTGAGTAATAGCGCGAAGTTTTCTTTTAATGGAATCTCGTATTCTATCGATTTCCATTACTAACTTTGCGAACGACGACGAATCGACCTCATTCTTGTTCGACATAACGGTTATGAATGATCGGAAAACAGTAGATCACATCACCATCCTAGTTTGATCGATCTAAAGAACACTGCATGTTGTCTTTTTTGTGTAAGAATCGTATAACATGGATTAACCGAAACGTTCATTAGTATTGCACAATTCGCGGTAATATTGCATCACACCCTGAACATAATAGACGGTACAAACAGTCTTGCTATCTTCACCGTTTATCAACTGATGTCTTTTACAAACACATCGAAGCCTACTCGATACCGTCCTGCGTTGATTTCGCTCTCCTTATCAACAACCAAACATCCATGTCGTTTCTTCCAGGCTACACCGCACAGACTTTTAAACCGATGGAATTTCATATCGGTATTTACGTTTCTTGATGGATGTGACGTAAGTTGAATCGTTCTGTTTAAATACCAGAAGAAGGTTGGCGTTGTCCCGTATGAGGTGCTTGCCAGCTATCGAATATGTCTGTGTGAGATAAAAGCTATCGATGTTGTTGTGACGTCCCATCGCAAAGTACCTGCAAATATAATTTTTCTTTTCGCAGGCTACATCGTCGAAAATCATTATCGAATTTGGTTCCGCTTTGTCGGGCGCCATCACATGATCGTTTTCAGAGTAGGCAAAATAACCGATCTCCGGTATACCAGTCATCACTTGTTCTACAAATGTATATTTCGGTTAGTACAGCGATTTAGAAAACATGTAAATATTCGGTATCGAACGTGGGTTCGGATAGGTCATACTGATCCAGAATGTTTGGATTTTTCGTCTTGGCGTATCTATTTGAAATCATGGCAACACCGCCAAGTGTACCTTTTTCAACAAACAGATGCATAGCTATGTCGGTCAACAGTTCCAACAGTTGACGGGTAAATTTTAACATGGCATTCCACGTGAAATGGGGGGTGGAGTAAAAGTGGCAGGGGTCCAAACCGTAATATTGCATAGACGTACTACGAAAATTTTCAGACGTCTGCCAACATTAATACTAATATCAACAATAATACTTAAGAAGGTAAATATCGTGGTAATCGCCTAACGTATTGCAGTCAAACGTTTCCCACACATTTTGAGCATGGATGTAATCATCGTTTGTTATGTTTTCTCTTCTTAGGGTAATGTAGAATGCCCACTTTGGTGGAAGTTGGGTTTCGAAAAACTAATTTATATGGGTTATGTATTCGTACGGATAGACGCCTTTATGGATTAAACAATCCCTTTTCTCGGGTAGCGGGTAACAATGTGTAAGACGTTTAAATACGCCGCCTTTGTCCTGAGAATCTTTTATGAGATTTTCAAGTTTTTCGAGGGATGATGAAAGAAATTGTTAAGAGTCCAAGAACCTCAATGGGCCGACTGACAATAACTGTAATCGCTCGGACGTGTTGGCGATACAGTTTATTTTTTCTTTGTCCTAGTATTTTCCCAAAGCTTGAATTATGTGATGGCTATCGTAACCGCGTAGGTTATGAAAAAATACCGGAATATGCTGGGTGCGCTTACAATTTAAATTGCACTCATTATGACATGCACCAAGAAACCGGCCTGTGTTATGCGAGTGATGACGTTTACGATGTCGTTCAACTCTCAATGACAAAAAAACACACGGTAGCCCTTTGAAATGATTCCGTATCTTCGGGCGTCATCACCATCGGTTTTTCGGTAATCATAATTTTCTGCAATTTAACGGCATGAGCGAGCAATTCATCCAGCATCTTTTCAACGATTTTCTTATCACTAGTTCTAGCTCGGTGGACTACAGGACCTTCGCAAATTTGCCCTTCCTCGTCAACGATCACGTATGCGTAACCGGTCGGAAGATGATGGGCTACCTTATCGGTAAAACTAGTGTTGGGTTTAGGGGTGGCAGTGTCCATCGGATGTATAAATGCTTCAAAATCTGCATACACCGCATACGGAACGCGTGGTGTAGAGGAGTAGTCACTGAACGTCTTTACGCATTTCTTTTCTTTAGTAGGATCGGGTAACCTTATCCTTTGTGTACCGTGTCGCCTACATTCCATCAGATGTTTCTCTAAATTATGTTTAGAAACTAGTGGGTCTGATGAACTGAAACGGTGCAGGCAATACGGACAGTATTTACTGCAGGAATTAGCCTTTGTGAGACCCGAAAGGAGACGAAATGGCCCATTTTTACCTTGTTTGGTATTTATAAGGCAATAGTGGAATGTATCTCTCGTCTCCCCTGTAAGCAGCAATGGGTGTATGCATTGGGAGCGATTGCGGTTTTTGGTAACACATACCGGGTACACACGATCGTTATCTTCCTCATAGCCGTAGACATTGACGCTTATTGTGAGGTTCATCACCTCAAAGCGATCAATGTCTTTTACTTTTACCGGATATGATATCCCGGTCATGTTTTGTGTCTAGCATACCAACTCTGGCGTTGGTGACGATTTGGTTGGTCATTAAGGTATGCTAACACGGACCAAAGGAAACATTTTTCAACGTGCGGATTTTTTATAATAATTATTGCCTCTCTTTTTACGAGTTTAGATGGAGTTTTGATAAAGGAGGAAGAAGCACCGTGTAGCGGACGGTAACGAATAATATTTAAATCTATATAAATTATTTTATTCATTACCCATCCACTGCCGTTGTTGATGAACTATGACAGCGTCTCCACGATTTTCTCCATCGACTCGATCCAAAGTTCATCGCGACGTCGGGGTTTTCCTCCAGATTTATCACTGTCCTGGTTTTACCGTGCAAACACAGATTTATGATCCTCGTTTCCACTCCGTCTTCGAGACGTGTCTGCTTCATAAGTTTAACATTGACAGCAAGATACTTGTGTGTAGAAACGAAAATAAATTTATTAGTACATATTCAATTTTTTCTTTATAGTTGAAAAAAGAGATTGTTATATCATCTTCGTATACATAATGAATACTTACCATTTTACGTTGCCGTCAAAACGTCTGCCTTCTTCCTTTAAACGGTTCAGGATGTTCATTTGATACCGTAGAAGGGTTGAGTGAACGTATAATTCATCGAAGTCAGACAGGTCCCATCGAAGACGGATCACATTGTTATTTATTGCACTGCCAGTGATGCCATTTCTAATTATATCTGAAACAAATTAAAATATATTGTAAGATTATTTTTTTTTGTTTTTTTTTTACAGTCAAATGTTATTTATTTTGTGTGTTTCAGTTGGTGGAAAATATGTAAATCATTTTTTTAATTTATGTAATAACTTTTTTAACAATGTTTTGTTATGTAATAATTTTTTAATAATTATTATTTTATACAATAATATTTTTTGTTTGAAAGTTATTTAAACTTAACTTGTTAATTAAGATGAAATCACACGTTATAATTTGCGAACAAAGTAATGATCTCGCAGCAGACTATGTGATCGCATTAAATGACAGATTGCGAATGATGAAATCGCGCGAGGTTTTCCGCTTTCTTATACCACCTGCTGAGAGAATGCGTAGTCGTTTCTAAGAATTACACGATAAACACTTTGTGTAACATGATATGCCGTTTCCGGTTACAGACGCCATTAAAAGTGCATGGTCGTTTCTTAGAATTAAACAATTAAAACTGTTCAAGGTTAGTCGTAAAATGACATGTGGCTTCATTTAACGTTGGTTTGGGTGTAGCACTTTATAATTGTGCAAAAGAAGCAATTTGGCATTCGCATCAACTCCTATAAGAATAGGAAGACCCGCTACCAACCTAACAATGCTATCCCATCTTTCCAAATGCTGTGCAGTGGGATCGCTATACTGAAAGTACGAATTAACGACAACGGGGTCCAAACCATTCACGGCAAGCTTAACACGTGATGCCTGTCAGAATCCTACCATACGAAGACGCTATCTAAAGACTTCCTGCCCAGTACAGCGGCTTTACTATCACCAACGGAAAACTTATTCCAACCTGAAAAACCTGGTATGGTAGATCACCCTGGTGATTGCACAACCAAAAATAGCTACCTATAGGATTAGGTTTCTTTAGTTATTGAATATCTTATGCTGAAATTATGAAATTATAATTTTTAAAGTGTACCCCTCGATTTTTGGAACGTTAGTGAGTATATTTTTAAGTAACTCACAACTGGTTGATTTAGTGTACTATGTCTATAGTACACTATTTCAATGTCTATTGAAATTGAAATGTTAAATTAAAATCAGCTTTTTTAACGCTAAATAAAAAAGTCACACATGAGCGTATACATATTCTGTGATGTTGCAAGACTCAAGTTTAAGCCCAAGCAAAGACAACTTTTTATTACCTCGATTAGTAATGAATATCATATTATCAGTGAATGCCAGTCATTACCAACATATTTCCAATCCATATTATTGGTCTTTATTACCAATATAACCATTATTGGTTATATTATTGGGGATTCAATTAACGGTAATGTCTAAAAGAGAAACTTACATGAGTTTGGATAAAACAAAGTAGAAATCTGTAATCGAGCTTAGTAGCGTGTTGCTTGTTGCTGATGAAAACAACTATAATACATGAAGAGATATTTTTATTAATAATCCTATACTTAAACGTATGGTCTATCAACTGTGAGAAAATATTTGCAATCATTGAAAATATTATTTTGGCAATGATTACGGAAAAATAATAAATTTTTCGAATAAGAGATTGTTAGAATTATCAATTGTGTATAACGGATTTTTTTAGGATTACTTGTGCTCCATTAAACTTATTATATTGATTAAAAATCTTAATTCTTTTCTATGCATAGTAATAAAGAAAAATGAAATATTGCTAGCAGAAACCTAGCAAAGGATAAATGAGTCTTAAATTACTTCGTAAGGAGACACTAACTTCGACGTAAAACTATTTTTTTTTTGTCTACAGCAAATATCTGATGGAAAATCAGACGAATAGAAAATCTACGGACAACTATGAAAATAAAAGAGATATATATTTCGGTAGCAAAAAACGGAGAAAAAATTTATTTCACAAATTTTATATGCTACAGGTATATGTATTACTTGTTAAATGAGAATTATAGTGAACATGATTAGTATTGTACTCTAGATCAAACGGTTGCGGATTTGATTTCCGGCACGAGTGTAACATTACACAAGGTAGTATAAAAATATGAAAATAGATCTGAAATCTCTATCCTGCAATTGCACTATTTTCATTTTAAACTAATAAGTATTTAACTATAACGCTTCTAACAGCGTAGACGTTAGAAGCATTATAGTTAAATAATATTTTAAGCGTTAATTTTTAAGGATAAAATGAAATTTAAATTATGAATTACTAAAAAAAACTTACTCCTTTATTAAAATTTTATTTTAAATTTAAAAAAAACCACCTTTTATTGTTTCTGTACACCATTATGTAGGTGACTCGGAGCTCTAAGGTGAAATATAAGAGGTGAGCTAGAAATTTTATTCCTATTGTACAATTTTATTGGTAAAATTGATTAATGTATTGTTTTATAGTCGTTTCCTTCTAGCGACTATATAGCGAAATGAAATTTTTCATCTCAGAGAACTAAATCATCCTCTGATAGTACAAAAATGGCTTACCGACTGTTGATTAGTTTTACTGTTGCATCAAAGGAAAATGATCTTTATTGATCAGTTTATCTTTAATCAGTTTATTGAGCCTTTTACACCTATAGCCTATTTTATTGTTTTCTAGAATAGTATTTTAATATATATTGCTACCTGCCGCTGGACGTGGACGCTACCTTCCCGCTCCGGCTCCAGCTCGCCGGGCTTCAATCGCCTTGGCCGGAGGACTCAGCAGCAGGAGCCGGATCAGCGTGGGATCGCTCGGGGAGAACCGCCTCGGCCGCACCAGCGAAGGAGACGACCAACGCCGACCCGACACGGCGGGGCTCTGAGGGCTACTGGCACTGTCACTGCTACGCTGTAGTGGGGACCCAACTGCCGCTCAGGGAAAGCCTGGTCGGACTTCAATGGACGAGCAACAACTCCCCGACTTCGCCGGAGACCAGCTTTCCTAACCTAACATTTCTTCTCAGAGCTAACGCAAAAAACGACCCTTTTCAGAGCCACCACAAGGTGGAATTGCGAACTGTCAAGCCATTCGACCACAACAGCCCTTTTCAGAGGTGCCAAGTTAGTAAGTGCCACAAGCCGTCGAAGACATTCGGCGACAACATATAAGAAAAATACAGTTTAACTTTTATTATGACATGCAGTTTTATTATGGATACAGTTTAACTTTTATAGGTATAAGCTACACAATATTTCCTTCATTACTATACTAAATGCAACAACATATTTACTGTGTACAATGTAACGGTACTGAAACACTTGCAGAACAATACATTCATTAAATACTGGCATAAAATTTAGTGTACTACTGTTTTTTAGCATGATATTTAGATGTATTTAGAAGGTAAAAAGGCCTACTGGATAAAGTTTATAGGTTTTTAACCAAATCGGTTTAAAAATATTCAGTATAAAATCAGTGATCCTTATCTTTCAGATACACAAATACCAAACTTTAACCATATACCTTCATGCTGACCTATCAGTATATGAAGGGGAAGAAGGAAAGAAATTATTGCACAGATACGTCCAAATTACTTCTGATGACTCAAGAAGTTATAAAAAATGCTTTCAAGTAGTGATTTCTTAAAAAAATTGAAATAATGGATTAGAAAACATTCTTCATTGAATCATGATTTTAATTATTCTTAATATGAATATTATTAGATTTATTTACACCATGCACACACACACACACACACACACACACACACACACACACACACACATAATGTGTATATTCTAATTTAACCTAACCACGTTCTTGGTTTTCTGTAGGGATGCTTTTGTTTTTTTTTTGGACTATTCTTAAACACCCCCAAGGCAACCAGTCCTCACAGTTAAGCAAAACTCAGTCACCTCAGAGTGTCATCATAGCAGTCTGCCCTCCCTGTCATAACTTCATGCTGAGGCCTTCCCATCAGGGTTCTCCTAGCTTCATTAAAGAATGCTGACTTCCTCTTCTGGACAGCCAGCACCTTCTGAAGGGATTGATGAAACTTAAATAGCCTCAGAGTTGAGATGTGAGGTATAAAGAAAAATCTTAACTAAATGTTATGAATTAATGGATTAATTTATTTTGTTTTATAAGTTATTCTGTATGAAAAATTCACAACATAATTTGTGATTACAATACAAAATTTATGATTTATTCTACATGCAAAAGAATGCTTATATTAGTTTATAAGAAAATAAATATTTAAAAACTATAAAGTCTGAGTTTTTCATCAGTAACATAAAAAAATCTTGGATTTGATATTTTAAGATCCAATCTTGGCAATAAAAATCCCCTCAGGTTTGGGTTTCCAGAAAACAAAATAACATGTTAATGAGAAAACTGTGTTGTATCCAAGGGTATATCTACAAAGCATGTAGAAGACATTAGTGACACTTTTAATGTACTATTTTATGTCAGATTGGTCACATAAAATTTTCATGAATATCTTCATTTTGGCTCTATCCAAAGAAAAATTGAATTCTACACCTAAGAAAACACAAATTATACAAATGTTTTTTTAAAAAAACTTTAATTTACAATTTTTTGTTACAGCTTCTAGATAAAATAGCTGTGTAACAATTCCAGCTGCGGAGTAATTCGTTGGTTGTATAAACTATATACATTAAGTAATTGCTAGATAACCAAGTATTTAGCACTTCCTTTATTTACTTTAAATTTACATTGAATTAATCATTACATTATGGTACAATAATTTCACACTTTTAGTTAAGTTCACATTTTTAAATATATATTAAATGTGCTGTTGTGCTAGAACAGATATAGAATTAGATCCCCTGGTGGCGGCCAGGGGGTCTAGGAATGTAAGAAAGATTCCCCTGGTCGTTTTCTTGGATGTCACTAATGCATTCAGTGCTGTGAGGTGGGAGGCCATATCGTGGCAGTTGGGGGAGTGAGGCATTTCACCTTACTTGTTGAGGATGATGCAGTTGTACCTCAGTGGAAGGAACTTGAGTATCACATCTGAGGGGGAGGAGGTCGTCGTGCCCACGCAGCTGCAGGGATCAATCTTGGGTCCCATCTTGTGGAATGTGATGTACGACAACCTCCTTCGGCAGGAGTGACCGCCGGAAGTACAATTAGTGACATATGCCAATGATTTGGCTGTAGTAGTGGCGGCGAAGGAGCTGGATAAGGTGGTGGGGATAGCTACGTGGACCGTTGAGAAGATCAAATCATGGCTTCAGATGCAGGGGCTGCAACTGTCAGCTAAGAAAACTGATATTGTAGCAACGACGGGGAGGCGGCGAATACTCCCTTTTACTGACCAAGTCAATGGAGAAATGATCGCCCTAAAGGAAGTGGCAAAATACTAGGAGTGTGACTTCATAGATCAAGGTCTTTCTCACTTCACGTGCAGCAAGTGGCCATAAAGGCCGAAAAAATGTCCTCGGGATTGCTGAGTCTTATGAACAATGCAGAGGGTCCGAGGACAATTAAGGGCAGAATGCTGGCATCTTCCATGGCATCGATGATTTTGTATGCGTCACCGGTATGGTGGGAGGCCTTTGGAGTGGTGAGAAATGCCCGGAGATTGAATGGTATATATAGGAGGCTGGTGATAAGAGTTGCGCGGCTCTACCGGACGGTATCATTGGATGCCTCACTGGTGGTGGCTGGTATGCCGCCGTTGGACCTGCTGGTCAAAGAAAGAAGAGATAGAGTCACAGTTGGTGAGAGGAGGCGAAGGGCTTCTTGCTGGCTGACAGGAGTGATGGCAGAGTGCGAAGGAGGGGCACTAGAACCACACCTTGATCCCAGAGGTGGCTACCTGGGTTAATTAGACTGCATGGAGAGATGGGCTTCTGGACGGTTCAGTGGTTGTCGGGTCATGGGTCATTAGGGGTATACCTCTGCATGATTGGAAAGAAGTGCACAGAACTGTGCCAGTATTGTGATGAAGTGGATACGGTGGAGCACACCTTCTTTGTGTGCCCCAGATGGAGACAGGAGATACCATGTGATGGTTTTAACTCGCCGGGGGAAGTGATGCGGGTGATGCTGTCTACCGGTGAGGGATGGACTGCGTGTGCCCAGTGGTTTAAAAGAGTGCTACAGCAGAAACTGATAGAGGAAGACCGCGAGGCGGACAACGAAGATGTCGGTTGGGGGCAGCCTGTCTGTCATTGTCATCACCAATAGCTCTCGCGGGATGCATTCCTCTTGTCTTAGGCTGGTATAGTTATGGTATATATATTGTGAGCTGTATGTGTTATTGATTGTAAATGGTGTCTGAATGTGTTATGCAGTGTGTATATATATATATTTTTGTAAATAGAGTGTGAATGATGGTGTAAATATTTGTATGAATGTGATGATGCCCGTGACGTGCGTGGTGCTGAGGTTATGCCATCAATGGCAATTCCAGCATCATGTTGCATGAGGGAGTGGTTTTTAGTGGGTCCCACTGCAGTAGACAGTGAACCCCACGCACCCAGTATTTAGGGGCTGCTGGGCATTTTGTTGAGGGATATTTTTCCACTTCTGACATAAAACAAAATAAAAAAAAGATATAGAATTTAGTAGTGTTACTTCTTCAACGATTTAAAGGAAAGTGAAAATTCATAAAATTAATAATTCTGACAATGATTAAGACCAGCTGGTTCATTGACAAATAAGAAAAAGAAGATGAAGGAGATGTTTACATTTAAGCAAGAGGACAAAGAAAACAAATAAATCTGAACATACTACCTGTCAAAAACAAAGTTATTTTTTCTTATAACATGAGAATACCAATATAATTAAGTTATAATATAAGTTATATAAATGTTATACTAATACAAATATAAATTATATCATTAATATGATTCAGTAGCACAAGATAAACCAAGGATATTTATTTTACATCTTTTTTATCAATATAATTTATAACATTGATCATAAATCAATGACAATGTATAAAAAGTAGTAATACAATTAGAATAATATAATAAGAATGATAATTGTAATGCTCATTATTTCATTAATCTTGATATGATAATCACAAATGTGTAACAATAATAAGAATAATCAATGCTAATAATATTAATAACTTGTAATAATATACGTAAATATATATTTTTGGAAACTTGTACCTATAATCTTATAGTGACTAGGATTTCTTTAAATATCTTGTTTGTGACACAAGATAAGATTGTGTGTGTGTGTGTGTGTGTGTGTGTGTTCATGTTTGTGTTGTCTGGATATATGTCTGTGTGTAGTATGTATGTACATGTAATGTAGTATAATAATTGGTCTGTAGAGAAAAATGCTAGAAGAGCATATGAGTAAGATATAAATATACAGAATATTACATTAAAATAACAATATATACCATTTATAACCATAATATAAATCACAATTTAAAGCACGTTAATAAAATACAGTAAATTTCAATAACAAAGTATAACATCAATCAATAAAATTATTATTTTAAAAAATATTCTCAGTTAGTAACATGTGAAGTATTTTTTTTTTGTTTTTAAATAAAAAATATTCAATTAATTATCAGATACTAACAGGAAACAATTTGTGCACAGGTCAACTTATGACAGCTATGAATTATAAACCTAAGTATTATTGAGAATAAATCCTGTTGAACAACAGACCCAACTAATAGTGTATCATTAAGAGATAAGCCATTAGAGGTTTTAGTTGAGCCATCGAAGACAACTTGCATTTTAGTAGTTAGTCTTGGACTTAAATATTGGGTGGTGAGGTAAGTAATATACATCTGATTCATTAGTTAATAATTCGTCAGAATTAAGTAATGACATGACCTAATCTTGCATAAAGGTGGATTATTCCCTTTTAAGATTAGAATTGTTACATGATCTTCGTTCCAGATATAAGAACCTACTTTTAGCATTAATGAAAAAATCACCTAGCTGAAGTTTATCGAATTTACGTGGTAATGAAACAATAATCTGCCTTGATTGTTCCTAGTGGTATTAATTTGGAAGTGTGTTTCACATGTAGAAGATTCATTAACTGAATCAGAATCAGTTTCATGAATTTTCCAAAAATTAAAAAAAAATAGTTGAATAATACAAGTTATTATTGCTTGTAAAAAGGGATGTAAAGTATTTTTATGTTTAAATTTAGTAGGAAGCCAACTGCTAAGAATATATCCTAGCTTAGACTTGTGAATAATAGGATATCTTGAATCTCAAATAAATTTTCAAGGTAAAATAAGATGTAAATAAAATTGGGTTTTGATTAAAATATCAATATTATTTGATATATTAAATTTAGGATCTGCAAAGAATAGATTTTTCAAGTAGATTAAAATGAGAAGTTTCAAATGTATGTAATACAAGGTTTTTAGTTATATCTGAAAACAGCACAATGTATCTTGAATGAAAAGTTTTTGTGTCATGAATGCAATGTAAGTATTATACTAAAATCACATTTGGCTAATGCATTATTTATGCCTGAAATAGCCAAATCTTCTTTACTGAGTTGAAGTCCCAATTTGCGAACAAACTTATACGTTCAAAAGTTTAATTGACTGCCTGAGTCTAACAAGACTCTACACAAATGAGAATGACCAAAAACACTATCTATATTACATATAGCAGTAGACAAAATAACATTTGTTTAATTGAGAACAATAGTCATTGTTCTTAAATTTATCATTATTTAATTTAGAATC
Organism: Lycorma delicatula; assembly: GCF_047948215.1. Taxonomy (NCBI): domain Eukaryota; kingdom Metazoa; phylum Arthropoda; class Insecta; order Hemiptera; family Fulgoridae; genus Lycorma; species Lycorma delicatula. Next base: position 31,256,885 of record NC_134455.1, read on the forward strand.
ATTAATCTTATCAGTATGAATGAGTATGTTGTGTGTTTGACATAAATTACATAAGTTATTTGAATAACACTGACTGTTACTATGACTTTTGTGAAAACATATGAGACAATTATTATGTTTTCACTTATAAATATTTGTTCATTTTTGGGTAAATTAAAAAATTTATGGCATTTTTGTAAGTGATGATTGAGCTTACAAAACAATGTTTAAAGTTAAATCTAGAATAATAACTAACATTATGTTGCTTATGAATCTTGTTAATGTTTGAAGTAGGATGTTTACAATGAGATTTAAATGCATTGTAATGTTGTCATTTAACATTTTCATACGGAATTGTGAGTATGTAGTACTTTAAGATTTTCCAGGATGTGCTGTCTGGGCTCAAGAAATTCCAGGAACTCTTAAAAGTTTGGACAATCCTTAATTTGATAATTTTTCCTTCAATAATCTGGCAGTATTTATAATCTAGCTTTGTTGTTAGAAATTGAATTACAATGAATAAATGTAACAACAATTATATTGTTAATAATTGAATTGCTGGATAACCAAGTATTGTTAACCACTTCCTTTATTTACTTTAAATTAACATTGACTTAATCATTACATTATGGTAAAATAATTTCATACTTTCAATAAATTCATATTTTTAAATATATATTAAATATGCTGTCTAGCAAGAATAGATATAGAATTTAGTAATGTTACTTCTTCAACATTTTAAAGGAAAGTGAAAATTCATACAATTAATAATTCTAACAATGATTAAGACCAGCTGGTTCATTAACAAATAAGAAAAAAAAGATGACAGGAGATGAGATGTTTACATTTAAACAAGAGGACAAATAAAACAAATGGATCTGAACAATAGTATCGAATTCAGAATATTTGTTCAACTATTTATTAGTGTATTAGTCCTACTATATTTAAATAATTAGTTGAATTTAGGTGACTTACGATAGAAATGAAGATTTTATGAAAAGTGGTTGGATGACACAAAAAACCCAAAATTAGTAACAGGATAATTTTTAAGAAAATAAGTGTATTGTTTTCAAAAAGCATTTTGCTGATATCCACTTAGAATAAGTGAAAATCGCTGACCTCCATGATGGAACGGTAGCGTTTTAGCCATTCATCCGAAAGGCCCTTTGTTCAACTACCAGTGAAGTTACAGTAATTTTTCATTGGCAGAAAATTTCCGTACAATTTCCATGTGCAAATTTCTAGCTTATGTGGTGAATTAATCATTAAATAAAGGTAAACTATTCATAGTAATCGTGTATATAGACTTCAAAATTAAAAAAAAAGGAAAATTCAATATTATATTTCTTAATTTTATTAAAGGTATGAGAAATGATTAAATCGTACGAGAAATGTTTTTCATATGAATCTCGTATGAAATGGGTTACAAAAAGATGTATTTGAAAAATCAAATTGCTGCTACGAAATAAAATAAGATAAACATACAATGTATACTCTCAAAATTCCATTCATATTTATGTAAATTAAGTTTAGATTTATGAATATTTGTCTTGCACAAAAGATCTGAAATTTTATGCCGTCTAATAAGATCATGGTTTCTTAAGACCCAATTTTCTTGTGAATATTGTTGAAATACTCACTTTATTTTGAACAATATGATATTAAATAATTACTCATTTAATCTAGTAATCTACACAGTAAAGAAAAGAGCTATTCTTAAATACAAGACGTTATCAAACTAGGTAGTAAAGAACAACAAATTTTTAATAGAAACAGAGTAAATAGTTTAATTTGCAAAATCACTTTAAATTACAACTAAACTGGAGAAGTATTTATCTTTAATTAGAAATTTAAGCCGTACAATTTCATTTTTAATATTCATAGTTTTTTCAGTTATTTAAATTAAATAATGTTTCTATACTTATAAATTTTTTGCGGCTTTGGCGAAGAATTAATTCAGTTATTTTGATAGAAAAGAGCTTCTGGAAGTTATTTACGCTATAAATTATTAGTTGAAATTAAACAAACTAAAACTGGTTGTCATTATGAAACAGAAGAGGCGTGGAATTCTGGTAGAAAAGGAAACATCATTTGTAAAAGAGTTAATACAACCAGTTACTGAAGTTTCACTTAAAGTCACAACTAGGTGAGAGCGAGTCGTCCTTTGCGTACCGTTATCAGTTGGCTATTTCGTGGTGGCCGGATTGAAACAACGGTCGGACAGAGGCTCATCCAGTAGCTCGTTTCATATAACTAACAGTCATTAAGATAGAGTGGACATCTAATGTCGTTTTGTCTATATTCATCAATCATATATCGAACTCTTTTCTCGAGTGGTGATCAACTTTCTCATGACAACGCTCTACCTAGCTCTATGGGCCTTTGTTCTGGTTGCAGCTCAAACAGTGGTATGTATTACCAAATAAAACACATCTTTTATTAAAATTTTCTTCAAACGAAGTAAAATGTAAACAGTTCATTTTAAGTGAAGAAGAAAAATAATATTAAAGTAAAGTACCAAAAGAAAACGAAACAAATATTTTATATTCTGTTTTTGGTACTTTACGGAAAAGCTTTTTACGACAATCATAAGATACTATATGCAGCAACAAACATAAAAATCTAAAAAACCATAATGATTATACTATAAAGCTTTTTTAAATAAAAATGAATTATTCTATTATAAAAATCTATCAATATTTGCATGTTTAATTTAAATATAAAAAATTATCAATTTTGTTCACAATAATTAATCTATTTTTGCATATTGAATTTTTTATAATTATTGAATAAAATTATAGCTGTCTTTTCAGTATTTAAATATTTACGTTTTAGAATATTTAATTTACGTAAAACATTAATCGGTCTGAAACACCTAATCATAATGTTAAAAAAAGAATGACAAGTACTCTTAAGAGGAATTACAAAAAACTAAATCGATAACACTAAACAAAATTGACACTGAAGATTGTATTCTTAGAATAGGTAAGGAAAAATTTTAAAAACTTTATTTACTGTTTGAGACAAATATCCGCTAGTGCCACAATTATTTTTTTAATCTTATTAGAATACACATAACTGCTGTCAAAGTTAAAAATATTCAAATTTAAAAATTAAAAAAAAACGTGTTTATGGGTTTAACCGAGGAAGAAATTTTAGGGAAGAGAATCTAATTGTGCTAATAGTTTTTTTTTCATGAGAATTATCTTGATAAAAATTGTGATATAACTGGAATACATTTTAAGGGATCAATAAATAAAGTCATGTTATTTCTTTCGGAGTAATTGTGATTCGGATGGCTGGTCTAAAGATTACTTATCAAAAATCATAAATCATTGGAATATTTTAATAAAGTATATTTTTTCAATTCGCAATAGCATCACTATCATTTTTAAATCACTTTAGTTTTACTGTTCGGAAAAATGGGATCATTTTTTAAAGTCATAATTTAAGCATTACAACTGCTTAGTTTAAATTAATCCTTTAGTATGTGTGTGTGTGTGTGTATATATATATATTATTTTATTTTTTTATAAAATCGAAGCTATTATAATTATGGGAGATATAACATAGACTGAAATTAATTCGCCATTAATGTGCTATCAAATTACTTAATTAACTACACAAAATTACATTATTTTCAAAATCGCCCATTCTAAGAATTTACAAATAAATAATTTATATATATATATATATATATATATATATATATATATATGTGTGTGTGTGTGTGTTTATATTTTCCTAATATTTACGTTGCAATCTTTTCAACTAATGAACGATCAGTAATCTCACTCATGGCCAATGAGATGGAGATGATAGGTATGACATGTAAATGAGATGTAGTCTTTTATAGACTGATCATTCCTAACGTGTGATTAATTGAACCCCAACACCAAATTATATTGGTATCCACTGTCTAGTATTAATATCCGTATAAAAGAAACTAACGTTTACTAGGATTTAAATCTCGGAGCCTTCAAATTCGAAAATCAGCTGTTAAACAACTGATTTTCGATGACGAGTTTTAGCACTAAGGCCCGGTTGTCAAATAAATAATTTGTATAAAAATGTTTAATACATAATTTTTTTATTAGTAATTAAATTTTAAAATAATAATTTATTAATTTAAAACAAATAACAGTTTCCACGCAATAAAGAATTTATGGTTTTAAAATAGTACAACTTATTTTATTTAACAACTAATATTAGTAATTCACTTTGGCGATATTTCGTTATTATTACTTTAGTATTATCATAAATCTCTCTGGGTCAGAAATGCAACATGTTTTTTTGCAATAAGAATAAACCTGATTAAATGTACACCGTTGTAGACTGTTTCTTTAGTAGTTTTTATTAATATTCTAATGACAAAGTGTTAGGAACTGTGTTCCCGTTTATTTTTTGAAGTACCTAACCCAGTTTTCGCTATTTAGTCTTCTTACCTACTTTCATTTTGAAACACGTGCCACCTTTTAGTTATACTTACATATCTAAATACGTACCAAAATAAAAAATTCTACATTTTCATATAAATTAGTATTAATATTAAGAAACCTTACAATAGCATAGAGAAAGTCCTAATATTAAAAAAAATGATTTTATTTGTATGTAGTATTTAGAATGTAGAAGATACTGTAAGGATAATATCATTCAAATTGTATTATTAAAAGATAGTTAAATTAATATTCAACATTTTCTACAGTATAGTAACTTATCGCAGGTGAAACAACTTAGCATTTAGATACAACATCTTTTGGATATAAATTTTCAGTTAGCTTTAATTAATATGAAATAAAGAAACTAAAGAATATCATAATAATAACATACTTTGTTAGGCATATGCCTGATGGCATTATTTATAGTTTATTTTGTTCTCAAGCTAACTGTTCTTGATGCAGAGTCATTAAATCAATTCAAATAGCCAAATTAGATTCCTTATACAGACATCCAAATCTAGTCAAAATGAACTATAATCGGATTTGAGTCTTTTTCCTAAATCACTGTAAATCGGTTATTTTTAAAAATGATTTGCTAAAATGTTAACTATCTCTCACAGTCCATTAGGTTACAGTTTATTTGTATGAAATTTATATGAATTATTTTCGAGTTAAAATGCAATATTAGAATGGGGATATCAAGCTGAGTTATTTCGAGTCTTATAACGAGGAGAAATGTGATCAAATATCTCATACTTTCTCTTACCGTACACAAGAGTAATTTACCTTTTTAATATGTTACTAATTCTCTCCCTTCTGTTAGTAATTAATAAAAAAGTAATTCTCAGACCATTTTGAAACATGATCAACCCTTCTGGAGAATGAATCAAGTATATACGTAATCACTACATCACTCTGGAACTAGCAGAACTGTAGTTGTTATGGGTGATGTGTTTATATTTTCAATTTAAAAATAATATGTTCGCAAGAAATCTGATAACTTGACTGGTGGTAAAGAATTACTTATCTATGTAGCTTTTTATTCCAGTTAATCATAATAAAATAAAATGGTATCAACGTTATTATAACTGGGTAATTTAAGTGTTGAGGAGGTAGCATAAATCAAAGCTTATTAAGTAAATAAACATGTATTTAAATCTGATTTGATTAAATATCAAATTAATTAGATTTAATATCAAATAATATCGTTTAGTATCGTAAATTACTATTGTAAATAATGTCGAAAATCAGTTGTTCAGTAGCTGATTTTCGAACTCGAAGGTTCTCAGGTTTAAATCCAAGTAAAATTTAGTTGCTTTTGTACGGATTTGAATAATAATCAGTGGATATTGGTGTAATTTGGTGGGGTTCAAATAACCACACTTCAGGAATGGTCAGCCTGAGTCTGTACAAGACTACACTTCATTTACATGTCAGTTATCCTCATAATGATCGTGGGTTTATCCTGGTCCTCCAGGTACCCCTTCTTTCCGTAACAGCCCAGCTAACCACTATCTAAATAGCCTGCACCGTGGACCGCCTTTTCAGAATACTTGTATAAATGCCAGCTCCCGCATTAAGCTCCTCAATCATACGAGACGCTAGCATCCTTTCCACGGCCTTCCCCAAGTTGTTAATTAAACATAGTGGTCTATAATCAACATTAGGTACGTTTTCAGCAGATTTTGGTAGGAAGACCAACCTTGAATCCTTTCAACACTTGGGAAAGCTTTTGGTCTCAAGACCGAAATTAGTAGTGTCGGTCAGATCCCAGGGCACTTTATTTACTAGACCTTTTAAGACCGCAGCCAATATTCCATCAGGTCCGGGGCTCTTGCGATCTCGCCGCAGATTAATCGCTTTGACTACTTCCCCCTGTGTTAATCTCTTATGATTACATTCTACGATTTCGGTGTAACTACTCTCCTCCCTATTGAAGAGTTTAGATATCTGTCTAGAAGCAGACTCTTCCGTGAGGACGGGTAATCGCCTACCAAACCGCTTCATTGTAATTCGATAGGCTCGCTCCCACAGATCCGCGTCGAGTTCATCACATAATTCCGGCCATTTCATCTCTTTTGACTTTTTAATCTCGTAGTTCAAATGCGTCTCCCATTGACATAATTCCTGGTAGCCTCTTCATATTCTTCACCGCCAGCCACTCTCAACCTCTGCTTTATGCGTCGCAACCGCTCTAGGTTTCTCCTAAGTTGAGCAATACCAAGTTGAATTCGGTTCACCAATGCACCGGATGATACCAACCAACTGATAAAGTGACAACGACTCCTAGTCGTAAGTCCCCGTAACGAGTAATGGGTAACGCCCTTACTCCTACTCACCTTCTTTTAAGAAAGCAGTAATTCGTGGTTTCTTGACGTACGCACTGTACGTATTGCACTTAATCGATCCAGTAGTGGCGAAGAGGTGCATAGAGTAACAGGATAATATTTAAGGTCTCCGGCTGCCCGTGTTCGCTGCGGGCAGTCACATTTGTGGGTTTGCCAAATCTAGTGGATAGGAGGAATACAGCGAGAATTTCGTTAGTTTTTTGTAGACAGGAAATTTTCGGAAAGGAAGCCGGAGCCCGTGCTTCCTTGAAAAGTTTTCGTATTTTCACTCTAGAACGAATATTTCCGAAATTCGGCAAGCTTTTATAAGGGGATTTATATTTCCTAGCTATCTCCCTATCCCTTTCCTTTACCCTTTCCCCCCGGATCACCATCGATCCGATAATCCCCGAAATTTTGGTCACCCCACCAAATTTTATTTTCTTCCGACCTCGTTTTTGGACGGAACATTTTAGGAACCCCCAAATTTTTTTGAACCACCGAAAACAGGGCAGCAATTTGCTGCTACGCCTAGCTCGCTGAATGCCAGCAAATAGCTGTCCCCCATATTATAGCGCGCTTGGAGCTATATTTGACCGATAGCCAGCCATTTCTCGAGAGTAGCTTCCTACGGCTAGCGGTAGGAGTCTTATATCCCTTAAACTACTGATGCTGGTTGAACAAAGCAACGGCATCAAGGACGGAAATCCGACACGGTCTGACAATGCGGCTCACGCCACAATGACTCGCCGCTTATGAATGGCCAATTTTCCCCTTGACCTCTAAATTCCCGGGTGGCCTGTGTTCTGCCCCCCTCCCAAGAGCTGGGCAGTCGAACATCATGTGTTCGTTCGACTGGACCTCCCCGCAGACTACAGCTGCAGGTGGAACCGAAACAAATTTTGTTTTAAATTTACATGGTTGGAGAGCAATCGAAATCCCGTTGTCCGTAAAAACGGAGAGGCATAACAACCCCAAGACACTGCATAAATCTATATAATGACCTTCCCTTAGTCGTGGCGTGCCATTCTTGCTGCCATGCTTCCATGGCGAGGCTGTAAAGTCTCCTCACCAGGCGAGAGATGGATAACTGTTCGAAATTTGGCATCGGTGCATTGAGATCACCTTTCCGCTCCGGTACAGGCCCGGCTCGAAACCGCATCCCAAATACCTCGGCCTCCCTGCCTCTCCACAATTTCCACATGGCCGCCAGAACTTTCACAATTAAATCGATTGGGAGAGCCTTTCTCAGTATGGTGGTAGCCTCGTAGGAGGTTGTTTTAAACACGCCAGTGAATACGATTAAGGGTCTGCGCTGGACAGTCCTTAAATTTTTAATAAGTGCTCGATTTCTTTTCAACCTATCCGCCCAAACGGACGCAGCATAAGAGGTCATACTTTCGATGACATCTCGGTACACCATGAACAAATGACGGATCGACAGCCCGTAATCCTTCCGAGCAATTCTCCTAAGCTTGTGCATCACAAGCTTACCATGACCTGCAGGGCTACGAGAACATTGCAACACAAGAAAGGAAATGCTGCTTCTATGTCAAAAAAAATTGCCAAAACATATTTACAGTCGGCGCTTTTCAACTTGGCCAGAGCATTCAAGATGCAATCCTTGGTGCCAATCCCTTTCATGAAGCCGTATTGGCCTCGATTTAGAAATGAGTTCATAATGATGTTTTGCCAGAACCGTTCCACAACCAGTCTTTCAAGCAACTTGTCGATTTTGTGAATGTCTCAGAAAACGAGCGAATTGTAATTTAAATCAGTGCTACACTCATACCAATCAAAATTATGTTTTACGCAACATAGAAATTCAGACCTACACCCAAATAAGTCGACCAAATTAGGTCCCCTAACAAGGGGAACATAACCTCACCCCGGTCCGCGCAGGAGCCGGGGACAAACCCCGCACTCCCACCCGGTCACATCATGGAGTCTCGCGCGGCATTACAAAGTCACAATTAGAGACGGCCATCGACGGAATGAAGCCACGCCCCGGTCGCACGGGCTACCCTTCCTCGGCAGCGCAGCCACTCCCGCAAGTGGGAACCCTAAATTGAATCACAAACAACATCAATATAACCGTGCCAATGCGCCTACGTCCAACCAATCCAATGCCTAAACCGGAACCCTAGCCACCCCGGATCCTACCATGATCAAATACCTCGATTAAAATACCTCTGTAGACCTACAGACCGCAAGGGGGCGAAGAAAACCAGCCACTATAGACCACTCCTCGCGGATAATCCAGTTGAAACGGATATCCATAAAGGAATGAATTCTCTCAAGTTCCCTAAACACTCGTAAACGTTCGGCCTCATATCCAGGACAGTCATAGAGGACGTGATCCACTGTATCCCGGGATCCGGGCATTGACTCGAATTCGCCAAACGACACCTAGACAAATTCGCCTGAAAGGCACCATGCTCGGAGAGAAACCTTGTGATACACCGATTAGGGGAGACCCATCTAATCGCACCAAAATCAGACACTATAGCAAATATACCATGCGTGTAGCAGCCTGTGGGGGATTCGTCCCACGTGGTCTGCCAAAATGCAAGGCCCCGGTCTTTAACCTCCTGCTTTCGGTCTGACGTCAATAGGTTATTTACGTTGGAAATGTAGCGTTCCTTACGCTCATTATCCAAGATAGACTCCGGCTATAATACAGGCTGCCTCCCGCGAGATTGTTCTATAACCGCCTATAACAGCCAGCAAGAGAAGTCGCTGGGCCCACACCAAAATGCCCCCGAAACACCTTTAAAGCCAAGCAGTGAGCCCAGACAGATGCAGCATATAGCATAATAGTCTTACTGACACCTTTGTGAAGGATACGCTTGGTACGGTAATTCAACCCCCAATAGGGATGAATGATTTTACGGATTCCATAAAGCATCAGCGGTCTTTATTCCTACATTTTGTAGATGTTCCTTGAACCGAAAATTCTCATCAAAAATAACACCCAGGTACTTTTGAGCCGTAACGTACCGAATGGGGAGACCAACCATCCGAACCCGGATTCGTCGGGAAGCCGCCAATCGACTCTTAAGCAACATAATTGTGGTTTACTCTGGGCTGAAAATTATCTTATGTTGGAGACTCCACAGCCGGAGTGTCTCACAAGCATGAGAAATTCGGAACTCCACCTCGTTACGCAAATCCCCTTCAATCAGTAGCAGCGCGTCGTCAGCATACGCGATGACACGACGATCATATGGCAATCTCAAACGCAACACGGAATCGAATTCAATAATCCAAAGAAAGGGACTCAGAACCCTGCCCTGAGGGCATCCTTTAGTTAGGTTCTTACGAACCTCCGAGCCGCTATCACTCAGAGGAACAGTCCGATGGATGAAAAACCTTGAGAGCACTTCTAATTTATTTCGTGTACATTTACGTTTCCTCATCTGAAAGAGGGCAGAAGACCACGATAAATAATTAAATGCCCCGGATATGTCCAGAAAAATCCCTACTATATATTTGCATGAACTAGAGGAAGGATCCATTACCATTAGTATGGCATCCTCAGTGCTCCTGCCCGGTCGTAAAGCATATTGGTTGTCCATTAGCCAATGACCAGTGGCCAATCAGACAATATTACTTAGAAGTAAGGTAATACAACTGGAAAAGCATTAAATTCTTTCGTATATATTAATAATAATAAACTCGTATATATTTTATTCATCATTTATTTCGATTTAAGAGACCTTAAAAATAAGCTGGCACACACTGGGAGGCTTTTAGAATCTTTGCGTCATTTCTCTGGACCCCTGAGAAGAACCCAATTCAGGGTACCTCTGATATCAAAAGGAAGGAATCGATATATGTATTGAAAGCTTTATCTCTCCATCTGAAATGCCTTCAGTAATAAACAGCGGTTACAGTAATTTCACCTCAAACCATTGAAATTTTTTTGAACATGAGAATATCAGGCTTAATTTTTAAAATAATTAATTGACACGAATTGGTACATTAACAAAATTAAAAGAAAAATTGTTTTATTTTGTAATATACGAGTGTAATAAATGTATTGTGTTTCTAGATGGAATTTCCAGACGGCTCATCAAATATCATCGATGCAAAATTACATTCTCAGGTAAACTAATAATATAAATTCAAATACTTTATAATAGGTAATAGAGATTAAATTTAATTAATTTGATTGGAAAATAAAATAAACTATGGCTCTACGATCTCATTTCAGGTTAAATGTCTAGCCGGAAGCACATCGTTAATGAATGTATGAACTATCATAACTTTATGACAGAAGTGATTATGACAAGTTTCAGAACTTCATGTTTGGAAGGAACTTGAAGTGTTTATGAAAATAATAAATTTTATTATTCTTACTATAATTAATTGTAAAATTGCTTAATATGTGAACGAATTGAATTACGAAAAATACCGTTATCTTTAATTACATTTATTTTACTTTTTTTATTTCTTTAAAATTAAAGACTGTCTCCTACAAATGAGTTACTTTGAGTAACTAAAATTACCACAGATAACAAATAATCAAAAAAGTTAATAAAAAAATATTGAATGTACAAATAAAAATATTTAAATGCAATTTATGTATTCCAATGGATTAATTTTTATGTCTGTCGCCAAATGGCTCCACGCCAAAGACGGGCCTTGGCTAGAACGTAAGCATTTTTATGTCTCTCTTTTTTGTTTATATTTGTTATTTCCAATATATTATTATCTTGTTCACTTTACGTTTCAATCATTTTCTTATTCATATACATAGAGAAATGTATAATATAATATAAATAGGAAATGATATTATTCCGATACAATTCACTCCATACCAAGAGAAAAATTAATCAGTTCAAGAGCAAAATACTGTATTTATGTTATACGTTCTATCGAAATGTAGGACATGTGTTTGACAATTTATTATTATGTAAACAAATATTTTTATAGGATTTAACATGTAGGTTTTCCGTAACTTAAGACCTGATCATGGAAAATGATTTTTTTTACTTACATTTCATTAATTCTTGATCATAAGTCCAACATTGTAAATTATCGTACGTTTATTTACAATACATAAGAAAATCGTTACTTTAACTGTGGAAATATGTATAACAAAGGTTTTCATTTGGCTTGGCTATTGCTAAAAAAATTATTTCTTCACAGGTTTTAGGTAACATTCCCATTCCTATTAATTTTAATTCCAGCCACAAAATTGTAAGTACTGGTTCTACGTACTTATTGCTATTTAAACAGTTTGTTTAATAAAAGCAGAGTAGACTAGTCCATTTTACTCATCTGAGTGTTTAACTTTCAAAATTTATGTACTATTGCAGCATTTTTTATTTTAATTCACCTCCAGTTACTTAATTACTTTAGTTTTATACGTTTACTTTTTGAAAATTTTAACCGGATTCCTTTCTCCTAAGGGGTTTTTGATTCCTAAAAGAATTATGAATTACTGAACGATATTTTTTTTCTGTATTCAATATATTGCTATTAAATTTTCATTTAATTTACTTAAAAATAAGAAATATTGATTACATAAAGAAATATTTTATATTTTGCCGAATACTTCAGAACAAGAGCAATTTTATTTTTTTATAGGTTTTGGTTGCCAAAGTATTCTATGACGATCGCTGGATTAATTTAATTTTCATTTAGTAAAGCTGAAGAATTATCATCCCTCAAGATGCATTGCTTGAATGTAAAACACATTTTATATTTCATTTTTTAATGCTAAATTTGATTATTTCTTTTATAAGAATATATATATATATTTTATACAAAGAGCAATAATAACATAGAATAAAGATCAAGAATGGAGGCGGGGATTTGTTATTTTAATTTTTATATACGTATGATCGTCATAGATGTATAGATGAACTATAATGATACATAATATTATTATTACTTATTGTGTTTATATTGATTTTTCCTGGATATTCTTACACAAAAATTGAATGTCTTGAGTGGAAATTAACGGGTTTTTAAAAAAATAATAATATATGTTTAATAATAACAAAACGTTATATCAGAAAAATAATCGGTTTTTGTGTGATATATAGATAATATAACAAATAGTTCTATAAAAATTATGAGGTAAGAACCGTTACATGCAATATTTTCTTTATTTTGAACATGAAAATCTACCTTCCCATTTTTTTTTTGATAATAATTTATTAAGCTATTTTAATCAATTTTGAGATGGAAAATTACGTAATAGATTGAGTAGAACAAAAAGGAACACAAACACAAAAATCTTAAATGGAGTTTGTTGTTTTCTTTATTAATAAAAATGCATTGGTATACAAAATTTGTTTCATTTTTTTGTCCAAGAAGTAAAAATGGATGGATCTAATAGTAGTATAGAAACCTTACATACTGCGGCAGGCCGACCAGTCCTGAGCACGAACCACTGCCGCAGTATGTGAGGTTTTATTTCACGAGAGCGACCCCCTCTTTCCAGTTAAATTTTTCACCATGAAAGAGTGTATCTACTACAAAAAGCACAGCGAAACTGTTTTTTCAATAAATCAATACATTAAAGATTGCCGCAGTATGTAAGTAAATAACTCAATACATTAAAGATGATTGACGCAATATGTAAGGGTTTTTTCACGAGAGCAACCCCCTCTTTCTATTTAAATTTTCACCACAAAAGCGTGTATTAAGCACAATTTTGTATCACAAAAAAAAAATAAAAATAAACAAATAACTAAAAGTTCGTGAAATAAACTAATTATGAAGGTTGTTTTATTACTTTGCCGGTTAAGGGTGAGTAAGCCAGTATATTTTCATTCATTAATAAACAATACGCGATTGTATTTGGTTTAAAATTCTCTTCAACTTCAATATTAATTTTCAAATCAATAACACCCATTTTTATCGATTCATCTTGTCGTGAACAATCAATCACGTATAAGGGATATTTGTTTTTATAATCTGAATATGTATGTGGTAAATCAGTCAATTTATAGTATGATTGTTTAAACTCGACAAACAGCTTGTACATCAACATTCGATCCCCCTCTAAATCCTCATATGGATGACAGTTTGAATTTATGAATACTTTAATATTTTTAACGTTACACGAATCAAATTTTGACGTGTCCTTTGTAGCTGTATTTAATCTATCGGTTTGAAAGCCTAAATAACGTATCTAGGTTTATCTAATTGTGATGATGTTTTTACATTCCAAGTCACAGATTTTGTTTGTGAGCCTGTCGGGTTCTGATGAAGTTCCCAACTTCTAAATGGTATACGCAACTTTTCATTTTTTCACTCAATTTAGCCAATTCAAATATTGACACGATATCTTTAGATATGGTACAAGCCATGCAACATCTGTTATTTCTAGTCTAGATTTATGATCTGAAACTGCGGTCAGTATTGCGTTTACATCATCACTAGTACGTTTCAATAATAATTCTTGTTTGTTGTTAATAATTATTTTTTTATAGTCTTCAGCAAAACCCAGCAACATCGATAGGGGTATGTATAAAGTAAAAGCACCATAATCGTCTATATTAATTTTATTTGTATCATTAACCCAGCCGGTTTGTTCCAACAATAGAATCGAATTATTTATTATTGACATCACATTTTTCATAATAGAGGTCACACCTACGTTTCTCGTGCTGGCCACCTCTTACCCGTTCATTTTGTAAATTATCTGATCGAATAGAAAGGCACCCGCAAAATTAACTAATTCTGAAGTTGTTGATTTTTTTATTGTTTTCACCTACAAGTTTTCGTAGAAAACTATCACCCGGAACAGTATATTCATCGGGTTGATTTATTCTTATAATCTTATCACCCATTTTAAAGTTATTTTCAAATGGGGTGTGTTTATGTTTATGTGTTAACGATTCGTCAGTAGACGCGACTTTTTTAACATTTAAATAATTCATCTTTCAATCTATATAAGAAAAATAATTTTTTTACTTCAACAACTTATTGGTACTTTCTAATTTTTCCCAACAATTTCAAATCCTAGAGACTTTAATTTCTTAATGCTTTCCTCTGTCAATTTAAAAGTTTTTTTAAACTCGATATCATCACCATCACTTATAAATGGAATTTATAATAAAAAGAAAAAAATCAAATTGTAATAATTTATTAATTTATTTACATTCTCTCAATACCAACGACATGCTTACTCGTTCACCACGTAAGTTTAATAACTCATCTTTTTCATCGGTCAGTTTTATTATTAAGTTGTTAATTTCTTTTTCATCTACTGGTACGAATGTAATATAAAATGGACATTCTTCAATCATTTCACCAGGATCAACACTCAGTGGGAAATCATACAAAATGCTATCTTGTTTCTCGTTTTTATATCCACCCGAAAAGATATTATATTTACATGTATTACATTTACAGGAGCGATATTTATTATTCGATCTGAATGATGTGTTAGATTTGGTTTGATAATTCTCGACCCATAACCCAAGAGACTGCCAATACTTGAATCTTTATCTAAAAAATCTATCCACACGGTGCTTTTAATTTTACATTGTAACGTATTGGTGTTTGCTCGCAAGGTGATTTTTTTCATTTCGTTCTATATATATTCACCAATATCTTCAATTTCATAACTACTTGTTGGTATTGTTATGTAATTTTTCTTTATAAATTCATAATTGTTATTTTCATCTTTTTTAACGTCTTTTTCGAATGCATAACACAATTTTATTATTTTTGTTATCTTCAACATTTGAAATAGTGTTGGCCGTCATCAACCATTTTAATCCCAATTCATATTGACCTTTTGAAAGGTTTATTGGAGGAAAAAACGCTTTTTTAATCAAGAAATCGTTTCCACCAATCGATAACAAACACGACATATCCAAAATAAGAAAGATTTTAAATGTATAATTTATTCGGATAAAAATTCTAAACACAATCGACCACAAATTACATCATCATCGGCTTGATATCGATTATAATTGTAGGTTACATTAGCTTTTCCAAAATAATTCATCAATTCTGGAGATGGGTGTATGTTTCCTATACTATCAAAATAATCTACATTTTTATCGACTTTTCTAAAGCAAACCCAATGTGTACCACGACCCATTGAAGTGTCCAAGTTGATTATAGCACGTTCATTTTTTCTAACTTTTTTGGTAAAGCGTTCCACATAAAAACACCTCTGAAATGTGGAATTTTCAATTGTTTTGCATACTCAATCAATTCGTCGTCATATAAAGCACGCCTCGGTATTGAATCGATTTTTTTTACTTTACCCCCACTTTTTTCTAATTTTAATCTACCCCCAAATTTAGACTTTAATTTCATCGTATTTGTTACAGCACCTACAGCCGCTTTTTCAGTCAAACTACTATCCGGAGCAATTACAAGTTCCCAAGCTCGCTCAGCAAGTGCTTTATCAGCTTGTGCTCTGGTTTTGGTGTCTGAATATTTCGAATAGGCTATGTCATGCATTTTACATGCATCATACAATTTATTAACGCCTTTATCTCCACGTTTTAATCTTTTATCTAATTTTGTTCTATGCCTACAATAATTATAACCTGGTATGTGTGCTTCAACTGGTAATAAATCTACAGCTTTATTCACCACAGAACCAGTAATGCCACGTCCTTTTTTTTCGACTTCGTTCATGTCTAATAAAAAAATTTATTTTCAATTTAAATAAATTATTTATTTAAAAATTAGTCGAGGCCGGAATCCCGACCACTGCTTTTAACTAGGAAGAAACCAAATCATTTGTTGGCTCGAATTCGACCCCCCAAAATATTTCTTATAGAGCAAAAAATGTCTCAATAAAACAGATTATTTCACAGTTTTAGTCGACTCGAATTCGACCCAACAAAATTTTTCATATAAAGAAATCTTTGAGTGTATTTCATTATGGTTTATCAAGTATTTTTAATTTAGTCATTTCATTTTCTCGAATCATTGCCCCGACAATGGATTGAATCTGGTTCGCGATGAGATCTTCTGTAATGCGACCATCTAATTCATCGTCTATATACTTTGTAATTTTTTCTTTAAAGGTTCGAGAGAATCTTTCATAAATTCAACAGTTGCATCTGCAAGTTTCATTTTTTCATCTTCTATATATTTTTTAATGTTTGCATCAAGATTTTTAATCTCCTGATTTAATCGTTCTAAACCCAAAAATTTTTCACCGAGACTGTTTGTGTATTCGTCAAACATAAGTTTACATTGTTTAAAATTCAACGCATCCTTATCATCGATAGAATCAGATGTACTATACAATCTATGATGTTTTATATCAAACTTTCCATCTGGTGTGAGTGAAAAACTTCGTTCTCCTCGTTGACGACCTTTGCCTAATTTTATTTCCTAATTAAAAAAAAAATAATAATTATTAATTAGGCAAATATTTTATTTTTGCCTAATTTTTTTGCCTTATTTTATTTTGACATTTCTCTATATAAATAAATAAAAAATTGATATTTAAAAATCTATTCAAATTCAACATCTTTCAATTCTTTTATTACGGATATGATTTCATTTGAAACGCTCTTGTTTCCAGCGTCATATTCACCCATAAGTGTATACAATTTATCTATCAACTCGTTTCGATCGTCCCAATATAAATATACTGGATTGTAATTGAATTGAGCATGTAACAACCCAGAACCACTAAAAGACGTGGGTTTTTTGAAGGGAACAATTTTCTAATCATTTCATTATATTTAAAAGATTTATTCGATTTCACTGTATCTGTATCATATCGCACCGTCAAATGAGCACCATTATGTTTCAACATTTCACCATAAGTTTTCATATCTGCTCTGTGAACCTTTTTCAAGTCTGGATTTTTATAAACCAACAACTCTAAAAGACCTGGTGTGGCTGGATAAATGAAATCCCCCAAATGAATTTTATGATTTATAAATTCAATTTTAATATCACCCAAAGTACAAGTATCTGTATTTTTATCATACTTTACCCCGTGTACATGATCTAGAGATTTTGGACCTGATTTTAACATTTCCAAGTATGGTTTAATTATTTCAGTGTCCGAAGACTGACTGTCTTCTAATATAGGTATATATTTTGTATATATTCTAGGTTGTTCGTCTTGAGATTGTTCAGAGTATAGTGGTAATGTTGTTTGTTCAGATAACAATGTTGAAAAGGCTACATCTTCTTCATCATCATCTGAAATTTCTAAATCTTGTTCCAATAAACTCCTTTAACACTTATCTTGATGTCTTTCTAAATGAGCTGACAATCTATCACCCGGTTCACGTCCTACTCTATGTATATCAATTTCTCCATCGGCAGGAAAATGTGGTCTTGCTCTATCTACTTTTTCTTTAATTTCATTTATAGGATCTATTATCGGTTTGAAGCGTTCAGCAAATAAAGCTTCTTCTTCAGCCAAACCCATCATAAAGGCTGTATGTTTACGTTTAAAATCTTTATTAAGCTTATCGATTTCAATCATTTGTTTCTCCTTCTTCACTGTTCTAAAAAGAAATAAATAAAATTAAAAACGATTATTTTATTAACGTTAAATTAAGCATCACATTAAATGTTACGTTAAACGTTACGTTCAATAATGATGAATTTATCGATATTGTTTCTATATCGACCTTTATTTTTATCTTTCTCTTTATCGATAACTAGAAAACTACATTGATTTGTATTCTAAACTTGATCACACATTGATTTAAAATTATCAAAAGACATGTCAACGTTTACATGATCATAGTAAATGTGTTTTAAATTCGAATTGTCATTTTTGAATAAAATAAAAAAATTACAATTGTCACGTACGAGTTGTTTTGGTATTTTAGTATTTGTTTGTGCTAGATAAAAACAATCAATTTTATTGTGACGACCCCTTGCAAAATAAGAACCGATATTATTTTGTTTCTCTTTGATTACATCATCAAAAATCATTATTGAATGTGGGTCAATCGCCTCTGGTTGAGGGACTTGATCGTTTTCAGTATATTCGTAATAACCCATTTCAGGATTCATCATCATCAAATTTGATAACACTCTATAGAGAGGTTGATGAAGAGATTTTGAGAAAATGTACAAGTTTTGAAAACGAGCACCGTTTTCTTGAACTAAAAGATTAAAAACTACATTTGTTTTACCACAATTCGATGGCCCGCATACGATACATATAATAGTGTTTGGCAAGAGAGAACCATGTTTACTTTGTTTTTTGAATGTATATCCACTCATTGCATTTACAATGGGGAATATTTTTTCTGCTGTATTTCCTTCATATCTCTGTAAAAAAAAATTAAAATTAAAAATTAGTAAATTATTGGCAAAAACGAGCGTCTCTATAAAATCATCTTCAACTTCTTTTCTAAATGACTCTACTTTATATAAATTATTGAAAAGTAAATCTCATATTGAAAAAAGGGTGCACATTAAAATTAATTTTTGATAAATCATTAGGAAATTCTTTATTAAATGACTCTACATCATCAAAAATAGTGTCGCATTTATGAATTGACATAATCTATTTTCAAATGTATTGTTTTACAATCATTTTCTAAATAATTAATAATATAATAGAACGAATCAATTGCAGAATTAATTTCAGATTCTACATACATTGGACTACATTCATCAGAATCTATAAGGGTTGAATATTTAAATCTAGGTGTTGAATTTGGTGAATTAAATTTACCAATAATTTTATTATTACGAAGCTTCATTTTGGTATCTATATAAAAAATTAACTTTTTTTAATTCAAATAGACTATTGATAATAGTAGGTTTTTTATTTATTTACAAACTCTATAAAATTAACAATTTAAAATTTTCAATTTAAACATTTTTGTAATTTTATAAATAATTACAATATTTTAAGATTTTCACATTATCGAAAATATTAAACATTTTTACAAATCATATTTCAGCATTAATAGAATCATTTGGTGGGTCGAATTTGGACCCCCAAATTAATTCATATAAAGTTGTTTCAAAGGGTACAAATCCACCAGATTTAGTAATTTCTGATACTTATTTTCTAATAAAGAATCTAAAAAACTGATGAGTATTTTGGTCCCGCAGATTCGGGTTACCAAAATAATTCGTATAAAGTCGATTCAAAGGGTACAAATGCACTGCATTCTGGTTTGTAGATGAAAATAATAGAATATTATTACAATAATTTAAACTTTTTAATTTATAGAAAATATGCCAATTTTGCAATTTTGTAAAAAATTAAAAATATTTTAAAATAATATTGTATTGTTAATGAAAAAAGTTTATTTTTATATAGAAACAAAATGACTAGTTTAATAGATGTATGTTATGAACAGATAAAAGACAATTTTTTCTATGGTATATTTGGTGATTCTAAGCTAATTATTGATAGAAATACAGGTTTTTTAGTGCAACAAAATTATGTCATGATGGAGGGAAATAATTTAAAAATTGGTTTCGTAATAAAGAATCTCAAATGGCTCAGCTTCGAGCGACCAAAATAATTTATATAAAATTGTTTCAAAGGGTACAAATCCAGTACATTTACTAATTTCTGGTACTTATTAAGGGAGAAATTAATTTTAAATTTAGTGTTGGATTTCTATAAAAACATGCTATAAAATTATTAAAAAGTATTTTATTAAAGATTTTGTCATATAAAAATGATATTGCTCAGTTACATTCACAATTGGAATATATAGAAAATAAACAAGAACAATTGCAAATTGAAAATAAGAAACTTGTAGATGAAAATTTAAAACGTAAGTTGCAAATTAATAAATTAAATAGTAATGTAAAGAAAATTAAAAATATGGCCACCTCATATTTATCTTCACTTTATCCGCTCGATGAAAGTGATAATTGTGTTGTAATTATAGAAAAAAATAAGGATGACGAAGAGTATAAATATTATACTGTTCAATATAGAAAAATAGAAGATACATTGAATGAACTTGGAAAAATATATCCCAATTTTAAAATTGTCTATCAAAAATGAAAAGATCCATATAGTATAAGATTTTTTAATCTTGCTTTTAAAGATTTTAAATTTAAAATCCATAAATATGGAATTTGATGATTTTATTCAAAAGTTGAATTTGTTGTATGAAAAAACTTTTATACTTTGCAAATCACAACAAAAGTAGAAGACTAGTAATTTATTATTTTTATTTCTTTTTTAGAATACATGTCAATTAAAACTGATTTCGTGAAAGAATTACACAGGCCAGCTAGACGTAATTATCCTACTAGAATGACCGAATTAAAAGGCCAAGACGATCTTGTACAAGCAGATATAGTAGAAATGATACCTTATTCTCGAACCAATAAGGGTTATAAATATTTGTTGACCATAATCGATTGTTTTACTAAATTTACATATGCTGTGCCTTTAAAGAACAAGACGGGTAAAAAAGTGGCGTTTGCTTTGGAACCAATATTGAAAAAACGTAAAATGAAACATTTTCAGAAGGATCAGGGAAAGAAATTTTATAATCCACATGTTGAAAGCCTTGTTGAAAAAATACAACATAAATCATTATTCCACATATTCAGATAAAAAATCTGCCATCATTGAACGCTTCAATAGAACGTTGAAAACAAAAATGTGGACTAAATTCACCGAATATGGCAACTATAAATGGATTGATATACTACAAACTCTTGTAGATGAATACAGCAGTACTATACATTCAGCTACATTATTTAAACTTAAAGATGTGAATAAGACGATTGAATCGCAAGTGCTGGCAAATTTAAGTTAAAAATACGATAGAAAAAAAGTTGTAAAAATTAAATTTAATGTTGGTATATTCGTATAAGTAAACATAAAAAAGTATTTGAAAATGGTTATCTACCAAGTTGGATGAATGAAATATTTAAAATTCATATGGTACACACTGAATCCAGTCCTGTAACCTTTGAACTGATTGATTCACGAAAAGAACTCATAAAAGGACATTTTATCAACACGAACAACAAAAAAACAAACATAAAGATGTATATCAAATTGAGAAAATACTCAGACGAAAAGGTGACAAAGCCTATGTAAAATGGTTAGGTTTTGATAAAACACAATCGTGGATCGATTTGAGTGATGTTGTTTTGTAATATTTTATTCAATACATTTTTTCAATTTATATATATAGATTCCCACACAATGTCGATTATAATATTTTATTTTTATTTTTTATTGTTATTATTACTGGAATACAGAGGTTGTGAATAGAAACGTGTTCTATTTGAAAATTAATTTTAATATGACCACGAATTTAACTTTTCTAATTTTAATGTTTTTTTAACTTGTCAATAATTTATTTATTTTTTTACTCTAATATAGAGGTTGTGAATCTGTAATAATATTATAGAGATCAAAGGTCAATGCTATTGATAATATATATATCTTTCATTAATTATTATAATGAATGATTAAATGAGAAGAATTCTCATCTATGATCTCGAAATAAAATAAAAACAAAGGTTTTTACAACAATAAAATATTCATTTTAAATAATTTTACTTGTTATATAGATTATTAAAAATTTCTAATATTTTCGATAAATTGAATAGTTTAAATTATTGTAATAATATTAAAAAGATTACTGAATTGATGCACAATAGGCGTTATCGAATTGAAAAAGTCGAGTTAGCAAAAACTGGTGATTCAATAATTGCATCAATTGAAGGAGTTGGAAAAATATTTTTACCGCAAAGGTTCAATGATCTTACACTATCAGATTTGAATGAAATTAATAACTCTAAACAAGTTTATATGACATATAAGGGTATGAAAAAAATGTCTAATCGTCATAATTATCATGATGTAGAGTTTACATGTGGTATTGATGTAATGTAGATTATTATTTTTACTTATATAGAATTGTTTTTTTTTTGTCTTCAGTCAAAAAAAAATTGTTTTTGACTGGTTTGATGCAGCTCTCCAAGATTCCCTATCTAGTGCTAGTCGTTTCATTTCAGTATACCCCCTACATACTACATCCCTAACAATTTGTTTTACATATTCCAAAACATGGCCTACCTACACAATTTTTTCCTTCTACCTGTCCTTCCAATATTAAGGCGACTATTCCAGGATGCCTTAGTATGTGGCCTATAAGTCTGTTTCTTCTTTTAACTATGTTTTTCCAAATGCTTCTTTCTTCATCTATTAACCGCAATACTTCTTCATTTGTTACTTTATCCACCCATCTGATTTTTAACATTCTCCTATAGCACCACATTACAAAAGCTTCTAATCTTTTCTTCTCAGATACTCCGATTGTCCAAGCTTCACTTCCATATAAAGCGACACTCCAAACATATACATTCAAAAATTTTTTCCCGACATTTTAATTAATTTTTGATGTAAACAAATTATACTTCTAACTGAAGGCTCGTTTCACTTGTGCTATTCGGCATTTTATATAGCTCCTGCTTCGTCCATCTTTAGTAATTCTACTTCCCAAATAACAAAATTCTTCTACCTCCATAATCTTTTCTCTTCCTATTTTCATATTCAGTGGTCCATCTTTGTTATTACTAATACATTTCATTACTTTTGTTTTGTTCTTGTTTATTTTCATGCGATAGTTCTTGCGTAGGACTTCATCTATGCCATTTATTCTTTCTTCTAAATCCTTTTTACTCTCGACTAGAATTACTATATCATCACAAATCGTAGCATCTTTATCTTTTCACCTTGTACTGTTCGCAGTAGTTACTGCGAATCTAAATTTTTCTTTAACATCATTAACTGCTAGTTCCATGTAAAGATTAAAAAGTAACGGGGATAGGGAACATCCTTGTCGGACTCCCTTTCTTATGTTTCTTATGCTTCTTTCTTATGTTCTTAAATTATTACTGTTGCTGTTTGGTTCCTGTACATGTTAGCAATTGTTCTTCTATCTCTGTATTTGAACCCTAATTTTTTTAAAATGCATTTTATTCCAGTCTACGTTATCGAATGCCTTTTCTAGGTCTATAAACGCCAAGTACGTTGGTTTGTTTTTCTTTAATCTTCCTTCTACTATTAATCTGAGTCCTAAAATTGCTTCCCTTGTCCCGATACTTTTCCTGAAACCAAATTGGTCTTCTCCTAACATTTCTTCCACTCTCTTCTCAATTCTTCTGTATAGAATTCTAGTTAAGATTTTTGATGCTTGACTAGTTAAACTAATTGTTCTATATTCTTCATATTTACCTGCCCCTGCTTTCTTTGGTATCATGACTATAACACTTTTTTTTAAGTCTGACTTTTTTCCCCTTTTTCATAAATATTACACCAGTTAATCTATCAATCGCTTCCTCACTTGCACTGCGCAGTTATTCTACAGGTATTCCGTCTATTCCAGGAGCCTTTCTGCCATTTAAATGCTCTCTTAAATTCAGATCTCAGTATTCTTTCTCCCATTCCATCCTCCTCAACTTCCTCTTCTTCTTTCATAACACCATTTTCCAATTCATTTCCTCCGTATAACTCTTCAATATATTCCACCCATCTATCGACTTTACCTTTCGTATTATATATTGGTGTACCATCTTTGTTTAACACATTATTAGATTTTAATTTATGTATCCCAAAATTTTCTTTAACTTTCCTGTATGCTCCGTCTATTTTACCAATGTTCAATTCTTTTTCCACTTCTGAACACTTTTCTTTAATCCACTCTTCTTTCGCTAGTTTGCACTTCCTGTTTATAGCATTTCTTAATTGTCGATAATTCCTTTTACTTTCTTCATCATTACATTCTTATATTTTCTACGTTCATCCATCAGCTCCAATATATCGTGTGAAACCCAAGGTTATCTACCAGTTCTCTTTATTCCGCCTAACTTCGCTTCTGCTGATTTAAGAATTTCCTTTTTAACATTTTCCCATTCTTCTTCTACATTTTCTACCTTATCTTTTTTACTCAGACCTCTTGCGATGTCCTCCTCAAAAATCTTCTTTACCTCCTCTTCCTCAAGCTTCTCTAAATTCCACCGATTCTTCTGACACCTTTTCTTTAATTTTTGTAAACCCCAATCTACATTTCATTATCACCAAATTATGGTCGCTATCAATGTCTGCTCCAGAGTAAGTTTTGCAGTCAACGAGTTGATTTCTATATCTTTGCTTGACCATGATATAATCTATCTGATACCTTGCAGTTTCGCTTGGCTTTTTCCAAGTGTATGTTCTTCTATTATGATTTTTAAATTGGGTGTTGGCAATTACTAAATTATACTTCGTGCAAAACTCTATAAGTCTGTCCCCTCTTTCATTCCTTTTGCCCAGCCCGTATTCACCCACTATATTTCCTTCCTTGCCTTTTCCAATGCTTGCATTCCAATCTCCAACTATTATTAAATTTTCATCTCCTTTTACGTGTTTAATTGCTTCATCAATCTCTTCGTATACACACTCTACCTCATCATCATCATGTGCGCTTGTAGGCATATAGACGTTAACAATCGTTGTCGGTTTAGGTTTTGATTCTATCCTTATTACAATGATTTTATCGCTATGCGTTTTGAAATACTCTACTCTCTTCCCTATCTTCTTGTTCATTATGAAACCTACTCCTGCCTGCCCATTATTTGAAGCTGAGTTAGTTATTCTAAAATCACCTGACCAAATTTGCCTTCCTTTTTCCACCGAACCTCACTAATTCCTACTACATCCACATTTATCCTATCCATTTCCCTTTTTAATTTTTCTAGCCTGCCAACCTTTTTTAAACTTCTAACATTCCACGCTCCGACTCGTAGAATGTTATTTTTTAATTTTCTGGTGACCCCTTCCTTAGTAGTCCCCACCCGGAAATCCGAACGGGGGACTAGTTTACCTCCAGAATATTTTACCAAGGAAGGCGCCTCCATCATTGCTATATGAAAATGTAGAGAGCCACATATTTTTGGTAAAAAAGCAGCTGTAGTTTTCCATTGCTTTCAGCTGCGCAGTAGATGTTGATATGGCCGTTTAAGTCCTCCTGACTGACGTCCCTACAACTACTGAAAGAGTTGCTGCCCTCTTTCAGGAATCATTCCTTAGTCTGGCTCTCAACAGATACCTCTCCGATATGATTGCACCTTCGGTCCAGCTACTCTGTATCACTGAGCAATCAACCCCCTCACCAACGGCAAGGTCTCATGATTCATAGAGGAGGTACATAGAATTGTAAAAATGTCTATTTTCAATAAATTGAATTCCAATAATATTAAAATTATATATTGAGGTTGCATATTAAATAATACACGATACATATGAAACTAATTTCTTTTCTTTTTTTTCATCATATATTCATCAATTTCTTTATCTCCATATGGAAGTATATCTATAAGGTTTTCTATCATGTATCTTTTGTCATCATATGGAGAGAGAGCTTTTTTACATTGATCAATCGAGTATATTTGATGATTAAAACTACGTAATGACTTCGAGGTAGAATATGAAATTTTTCTATTGAATAAACAATCTTTATAAAGGACATGATTTAAAACGTTTAAATTACAATCTTTATCAAATATAAGAGAACCTTTTTTAATTCCCTTGGCCGTCTTTTTTGTTCTAAATAACACTTTTTATCACCCCAAATCATTGAATACATTTTTGCTCTTAACCCGACAAATTCATAGATTGGCTTCCCACTCATTTCATATTTTAAAAGTCCTATATCATTTTTATCCGATTCATAAACATGTGGATCTTGTTGATTCAATTGTTTTGACGTTTAAGAATGTTCCTGTTTTGTTGGAATACTTGAGTATAATAACGAATCTGTATCTGTCATTAGTAGTTTTAAGTTTTCATCATGGTAATCGTACATGATTAGTTTTGCCAAATCCGTCACTGTTAAACCTACATATATGGGTTTGTTCAAGCATATATTTTTTTTCATCATTGATATTCCAATTAAATTGTTTCCATGAATATAATAATTTACTCTTGGACTGTCGTTCAATTTTTTAAATTTTAATTTATTGTTGATCAAACGCATATCGATTCGCTTTCTTACAATCGCAATAGTTTTATCATGAACACTGTTGATCAATAGTTTATAAACTTTTTTTTCAATCGGATTTTTTGTGATAAACCATACATTGAAATTTTTCAATAAATAATCTTTCAGCAATGAAGATTGATTAAAACTAACAGCTCTGAGTATTTACTTCAACACCATACCCTGTTGAAGATACAATTTTAACGTTCTATAATGTAAAACTTGTTTGTGTTTATCTTCCAAAGTACACAATAATTTTTTACACGCTACTCGTTTTTCATCAGAAAGAAATTGAGATATCATATTATTGGGAATAAATTTTTCTCTAGTGCAAGTGGATAATCTCTATGTGTTTCATGGAAATGTTTGGGATATGTTAAATCAACTTCTAATATATAACCTACTTCCTCATCGTCTTTCACATCTTTCACATTTGTGAACAAGTATTCGAGTTCTTTTTCATCACACCAACTGAACCTATCTACAGGCAATGGTTCCATCATACAACGACCATAAAGAGATCGGACATCATAATATTTAATAAATTTCATCGGTTTATTTTCATCATAATTATCTATATTTGGATCGTTTGCCAATGCATAACGGTTGGGAATCATCGACACCCCATCACGAATGCCTTTTTTCAAAAAACAAATACATATCCAGCTCTGTAACAAGTTCCAATTGTATTTTCGTAGCCTGGAGTGCTGCAGACCATGATAAATGTGGAGCTGATATATAATGACAAGGATCCAAATTGTTTATATCAATCATTTGATTACAAAAGCTTTCAAATACATCAGCCAACAGCATAATGTCCAATTTCATATAGAAATCGTGATATTCACCAAGCGTGTTAATTTTAAAACTATTCCAAATATTTTGAGCATGTTTATAATCATATTCAGGGATGTTTTCTCTCTTTAAATCATCATAAAAATCCTCGATGGATGGTAATTGTGTTTCATTGAAAACAGATGCTGGTGTAATATATGTATAGGGATAAAAACCTTTTTGTTGGATTAACATATAAAACAAATCTTTTTCTTTATTATTTTCATCACAATTTCTTTGTATATATATTTTTTTTCAAATTGAGAGTATGTTGTTTTCAATAACTTTTTCTTCTTCTTTATAAATGAACCATCAAAATCAAATAAACTATGCACCAAATCATCTAAGCTATAAGATAGAAATTGATACGAATCTATAAATCGATATGATATTCATTCTTGATTGTTATAGATATGAGTTTTTTTACTGTTGTTTGCAATACAAGTAATTTCAAATTTTTCTTTCAATTCATCCATCGCCAATACAATATGATGTGAATCGTATCCACGTAAATTATGAAATACAACTGGAATAAAAGTTACGTGTTTACAATTTAAATTACAATTTTCATGGGCAGGGCCAATAAATTTACCACGTGTGTGAGAATGATGTCTTACACAATTCCCATCAATCTCATCTTCACATATAACACATTTGGTATGTTTTTCAAATCTTTTTTGATCTTTTTCACTTATTATACACTGTTTATTAGTTGATAATTCCTTTTTGAAATATTCGTATTTATTATATAAATCAATGAGAAACTTTTCAACTACCTATCATCATATATATTAGCTCTGTATAATTTTGTACAATTTTTTCTACAAAACATTGATTTTCTTCTATAATAACATAACAATATCCAGATGGTTTACGAGTGTTTGTTTTTGTAGTATTACTAGTGCCTGCTTCAGGGTTTGCAATATGATTTGGAACGATAAATGATTCGAAATCTGCGTATATAAAAAAAGGCACGCGTAATGTTGAAGAATAGTCTTTAAACGATACTATATTACCTCGTCTACGATTCTCACCAGTCTACACCAATCCATCCTTTGGCATTGGAATTCTCTGAACCTTTCCTTGCTTACAATCTTCAATATGTTTTGCAAGCTTTTCTTTAGCTTCGCTTTCAGTAGTCCAAGATTTAATACAATACAAATAATAGGGGCAATATTCACATTTTCTACGACTTTTATTATTACCACTCAACATCCTTGATAAATCATTATATTTGTTTGTCATATTTATTATAGTATAATTGTAGAAAATTAATTTAACATCGGTTAATAACAATAACCAAACGACAATTTTTCGATTATTATTCACACGTTTTATATATACATTATTAGGATTTAATGATTTTTATCATCTTCGATATCATAACACAACATTTACACCAATATCTGGGTTTTGAGATTCAAATTTATCAATATCTTTAACACAATCAGGATATTCTATTCCTTTCATGTTTAATCGATTTTCAAATTGTTTATAGGATGAAACACGGTAACTACGATTATTGTTAGGAAATAAATGTGCTAGAATAGACTATAAAAAACATTTTTGATCATCATCATTTTTTATATTTATTATAGCGCGTTTATTTAATAAAGCTTAAATATGTACTATTACCTCCATAAAGTGGATCGAATTCTGATATTGAAAGATCCAATCTTAATATTGTATTCATAATCCAACCACTTCCCATTTGAATTAATCTTTCAAAAGATTCGTTAATATTTTCATAGGCTTCTAAATACTGTTCATTCAAGATGTTTGGATTTTCACATACATTTTAAGCAAATCAAGTGCTGCCGTGTAAGTTAACTTCACAAAAATCACATTTATCACCCACGCATTTTTCTAACTCAACAACAACGACTATATAATATTAATATTGTCTTCTTTATACTTTTCAACTTGTAATCTTATAGCGTTAAATACCATATCTTTCATATCCATTAAAAATTCATAAATATCTACAAAATTTTTATCACTAACATTCCACGAGTGTTTTATTAAAGAACCACCTAATTCTTGTTTTGTATCTGGTATTTGAATATGTAACATCAATTCAGAAACAGACATTTCTTTATTTAGTTTGTGTTTCAATTCAAAATAATACTCAATTAAATCATCAAAAGCGCTATCAATAGACAATTTATTTTCCACGAAAAGTTTTATCTTCCAATTTGTTTGATTTATAAAGAGTTTTTCCATATGAAATAAAAGGTTGTTTAATATATTGACAAATTAATTGTATAGTAAATGAATTAGAAGTGTATTTTTTATATATTTTTTTTCAAAATCATCTTTTATATTATCTAAAAATATAATTAAATAAATCTTGTCAGACAGATTTTTATAACGAAATACTAATTTACTAGCATTATCAATTCGTTCAAAGTTCATGGTTTTTTGCATTCCTATTATAATTTAAATAATTTTAATAATGATGTGTTATTGATGTTAACATTCACTCTATATATATATACACACATGTAAAAGATTGGGAACTCCCCAGTTATTTTTATTCTTTTGTAATTGATGAGTATTATTTTATAAAGGAAACAGAATTAACAATAACCAATCATCTTTAATGTATTTAGTTATTTACTTACATACTGCAGCAGTGGCTCGTTCTCAGGACTAGTCAGCCTGCCGCAGTATGCAAGGTTTCTAAACTACCTCTAATATCATTATTTGTGCTGATTCAAATATGATTTCAGAATTAGTTTATCACGTAAGGATTTTTAGAGACAACTATTTTAATTTTACAACATTACGTATTTATAATGCATGTATAATATAAACTTACCTAAAAAGTAGTAACGTTTGATTTTCTACGATATTTTGTGTCATGAACATCTCTCTCTTTAGGATCCAGTAACAGTCAGCTAGGATGCTAAGACCCCACTTGCCCTGGTATCGCTTTTCCACATCTAAATATCCTGATTGTACCGTTCACTATTTTCATCGCTGACTGCTCCTAGATTTTATGGGAAGAAATCCAAATGCGAGCCAAGAAATGAATATTCAATGACATGTTGCAGCCCATGATTTTATAAGATTTTAAAACCTGAATCCACTATTTCTTCCTAATTTTCGGATTTATCGTTTCCTGAGAACTTCTGGCAAATGCACTTAGAAAGCTTCCATTCAGCTTTCTCCACCTCATTTAACGTACTATCGAAGTTTTCATTTTTAAATAAATGACTAATTTGAGGTCCCAAAGATTGCTTTTTTGAGTTCTGCTTCACAATTCTTTGGAGACTTATTCTTTAAGTAAGCGAATCCAAGCTCACATCGATCCATTACTTTCACGAAGTTTATCATAAGCCCTAGCTTTATATGGAGTGGAGGTAAATAAACTTTTTTTGAATCAACAAGTGGTTTTGAATCATTAACATCATTCCTTCTTCGAGTTAATGCGGTTCGGTTTGGCAACGTTTTCTGCACACAATGATTTTTTCGGTCTCTGCTGTCCCACTTGCAAAGAAAGCAACAGTACTGGGTGAACCAAGTTGAAGAACTAGTAACGGAGCAATTACTTTCAAGTCACCACAGATATTCAACGGAAATTTTTCATACTTTTATTTCATCTAACAGATGTTTCCTGATCACGTAAGTTTTTTCAGATCCGTAACGTAAGCTGGTGGCACTGATGGAAACTCATTCCCAACGAACAGAAGCTTTAGAGGAATCAATAAACAAACGCCACTTCTCTGTTTTGTACTCATGACAGATTGATTCCATTACAGACAAAACATTATTATAAAAAACAAGTCCATCTTCAAATACAAAGAAATTGTTTTAATCATTACGCCTATCTTTAAAAACTCATACTTTTGTTTAGCGGTGGGGGAGGTTCCATCTTTTTATCATGAGGCTAAAGCTTCATAGTTTGGATCAACATCATTATTATGCTCCGCCAAATCTTTGTGTCGTTGATCATCATAAGTACGATATCTTCTAGTGGTTTTGGCACAGACAGTTCTTCACTCTGAGCCACAGCCCTCATGCTTGAAGGTAAATTAGAGTATGAAGTAGTGTGCTTTAATTTTAAGCTAATGCCTGCAATATTAGTCAGACAAAAGTAGCAATCGTGGCATGATTTTTGCTTCCAGCCAAATTATTGGAACAGCAAATTTCATGTGTCGGACCAGCTTATAAGGCGTTTTGACGCAAAAGCACAACAAATGTCAGGGGCTCAATATTTGTCTTGACCGCCGACTTTGAAGCCAAAATAAGCTCGTAATATTTTTTGAGAGAGGAGTAAAGCTACGTTTCTGAAATTTATATATCACCTCACCACAGATGCAGCAAAAGCTGTCCGCGGGTTTACAAAATTTCTACGCATTTTGCAAAATTACACAACATAAAAATACTACAAAAAATACTCACTACTCTTCTTGAATTAAAAAAATGAAATGTAAATTTAGAATACATCGTTAACTGAGAAATGTTTAAACTGGACTCTATTATATCAGCATATGCACATGAAAGATGTATAGATGTCAACAGAGGGAACACTGAAAACAGACTAGCTATGCCTTGAACTAGTAACTCGAACGTTATAATCAAAGCAGATGTTGCTTGTGTCATCACTTTGACAAACAATGATGACTAAGTCTGTAAGAAAGCCATCTTATGACTCATTTTAGTATTACATCATTCAGCAGTTATGACTATAGAGCACGTAAAATCCAAAGACAGGTCTCCCCTACAAGCTGCCTCTACGTGCCTCCTTTTTACCACTTCTATAACCCGGTATGCGGAACACGTACTACAGGTTGCGACAAAAGTAAGACCTTAAAATTTTAATATTAACTTAAATTTTTCGTTTAAATATTAATTATTTATTTCACCTGTTACTTATTATTACGCTGTATTTATTTATCTAAGCTATTATACAAATTATTTTGTATGAAATTATTTTATATTTAGTTTACAGAATATAGTAAAAATTACCGTTTTAATTAATTAAATTAATTTTAAGTTTATTATATTAAGTTCGTTGGCACTTAATATCTCTCTAATATTCATAAATGTTTTTAGAATAAATTTAATAATAATTATAATTATATTACTTTTACTCATGTTTCTTTTACACTTTACTGACTTCTGTATTTTTTTGCACAATTTAATATTTTTATTTTGTAGTTTTTAAGTCCTACAAAGCTCAAAAGAATATTAGTTACTGCTTCCGTGCGATTTAGAAATAATTTTCGTTAATAACTATGCCATGTCAAAGAAAATCATAGCATTACAGCCTATAATTAATAAACAACTCATTTCATATACTTCTGTATTATTTATAAAGTTTAGTATTAAAGTTTCTGTATTATTTACATTGTAACTGTTTATTTGTAGCAAAACCTTAACGTACTTAGAAAAAAACATATACTTTCAAGAAATAAATTACTTCATATACATCTTGAATAATATAATCATTTTATTTGTAATAAAAATAACCAGAACATATTTCGTTACTACAATAGTGACGTCATAATTAGATACGGTGAATCATTGAAAATTAATGGATGTGACTTTGAATACACTACTTTGACTGCTGATGTGAGAAGTCGCTGAGTGATGTTAAGAATAGTAGAGAGGATGCCACAGGGACCTGCCTTTAGATATTACATACACCAGTTACTCCCAAACTGTGCGCCGCGGCCTCTTCACGGGCGGTGTGAAATATTGTAAAAGCTTCATAATTAATTAAACTAAGACATTTACAATTATTAATTTAATGTTAATAAAGTAAAAAAATAATGAAGATACACGAGTTTTATTTATTGTTTATCTCTTACTTACGAGTAGTCATATTTTTACTTAGGGTAGGGCCCCATGGAAAAGTTTTTATTGAAAAAGGGCGCCGCGACTCGGAAAAGTTTGGGATCCACTGACATGCTATAATTGTATTGTTCTATGCTATTGCAGACTTTCTTTCATAACAAACTAATCATTTTTTAATACTTAGGCAATAAAATTTTTTTATTCCTTTATGTATTATAGATGCGTAATACCATATCATAATTACATAATTTCCATAACGTACATAACACCACACAGAGTGTAACATGAAAACTAGGGGTGATAGAAAACTTCAGTTAACATTTTTGAATTCAAGGGTAAAAATGTATAAAGAAACTTGCTCTGGGACAAAATTTTGTATACCATACTTGTAAATTTAATAATTTTGTAAATAAACCAAAATTGTTTCTCGTCAAACAAATTAATGAAATATTAATTATTTTTATAGTTTTTTATAAAATAAAGAAAATTAAAATAAAAAAAAAACTGAAAGAAGAAAGACTAGTTATTTTTCTCTTAAGTGTTCTTGTAAGAACTAAAAGATAAATTATGATTGTTTCAGAATATAAATAATTCCAGAGACTCCAGAATATTTCTAAATGTGTTTGGACGAAGACCACCGTATGATCCATCGCCACCATGTACTTGTAGTGAGTAAATAAAAATTAATCCATAAAATAAGTGCACCAATTAAAGCATTTGTGAAGTTTATAATAAAATATTTTTAAAAAAATATATAAATTTATTCTTCTTTTTTTGTTTTTTTTCTGGGCGAAAAACGTATTCTTTTAAACCAAAAATTTACTCCTATTCTTTTAAAGGAGAGTAAATTTTTGGTTTATTCTTATTTATTTTATCGTTTTATATTTAAAGATCTAGGAAAAATTAAAGTCGTTGCCTACTAGTCCTGCTTGCTTTCATTATACAATATCTGTGATATCAATTTCTTAAACAGATTATAATAACTGGAACAAGTCTTTCTTTTTTTAAGCACGACGATAAATATAAAATTATTCTCAAATAACAAACATTTTATTATAATCCGATTACACCAAAATGAAGATAACGTTTGATAAGTATTTTTGTTAATTTATGTTTTTATAACTCCAACAGACTCAATTTTTTTTTTTTAAGAGGTAAACAATCTGTTACAATCAAATAAGTTACAATTTTTAAAAAACCTACTTGCAGAACAGGGTTAATCATTTTGAAAGTGAAATACATTAAAATCTTTATTTTGATTTTGCCTTCAGTCATTTGACTGGTTTCATGCAGTTTTCCGGGATTCTCTATCTAGTGCATTTCATTTCGGTATACCCCTACATCCTACATCCCTAATAATTTGTTTTACATATTCCAAACGTTGCCTGACTGCACAATTTTTCCCGTCTACCTGGCCCTCCAACTTCAAAGCGAGATTATTCCAGGACGCCTTAATATGTTGCGTTTGTTTAATAAGTCTGTTTCTTCTTTTAACTATATTCTTCCAAATGCTTCTTTCTTTATCAATTTGCCGCAACACCTCTTCATATGTCACTTTATCCACCCATCTGATTTTTAACATTCTTCTATAGCACCACATTACAAAAGCTTCTAATCTTTTCTTCTCAGATACCCTGATCGTCCAAGCTTCACTTCCATACAAAGCTATGCTCCAAATATACTTTCAAAAATGTTTTCCTGACAATTAAATTAATTTTTGATGTAAGCAAATTATATTTCTGACTGAAAGCTCGTTTTGCTTGTGCTGTTCGGAATTTTATATTTCTCCTGCGTCGTCCATCTTTGGTAATTCTACTTCCCAAATTACAGAATTCTTCTATTTCCATAATCTTTGTTCTTCCTATTTTTATGTTCAGTGGTCCATTTACATTATTTCTACTACATTTAATTACTTTCGTTTTGTTCTTGTTTATTTTCATGCGGGATGTTTTGCGTAGGACTTCTTCCATACCATTCATTGTTTCTTCTAAATCTATTTACTCTCGGCTAGAAGTACTATACCATCAACAAACCGTAGCATCTATTTTTTCAACTTGCACTGTCATTCCGTTACTAAATTCTTCTATAATGTCATTAACTGCTAGTTCTATTGAACATTTTATTCAAGTCTACGTTATCAAATGCCTTTTCTAAGTCTATAAATGCCAAGTATGTTGGTTTGTTTTTCTTCAATCTTCCTTCTATTATTATTCTGCGTGCTAAAATTGCTTCCTTTGCCCCTATACTTTTCCTGAAACCAAATTGGTCTTCTCCTAACACTTCTTCCGCTCTCCTCACAATCTTGTACAGAATTCTAGTTAAGATTTTTTATGCTTGAGTAGTTAAGCTAATTCTTCACATTTATCTGCTCCTGCTTTCTTTGGTATCATGATAATAACACTCATTTTGAAGTCTGACGGAACTTCCCTTATTCGTAAATATTACTCACCAGTTTGTATAATCTATCTATCACTTCCTCATCTGCACTGCGCAGTAATTCTGCAGGTATCCCGTCTATCCCAGGAGTCTTTCTGTTATTCAATTCTTTTAATGCTTTCTTAAATTCAGATCTTAGTATTGTATCTCCCTTTTATCCTCTTCTTCCTTATAACACTAGTTTCTAATTCATTTCCTCCGTATAACTCTTCAATATATTCCACCCATCTATCGACTTTACCTTTCGTATTATATATTGGTGTATCATCTATGTTTAACACATTATTAGATTTTAATTTATGTACCACAGAGTTCTCCTTAACTTTCCTGCATGCTTCGCCTATTTTACCAATGATCATTTCTAGTTTCACTTCTGAATACTTTTCTTTATTTCACTCTCCTTTCGGTAATTTTCACTTCCTGTTTATAGTATTTCATAATTTTTGATAGTTCCTTTTACCTAATTTGTCACTAGCATTCTTATACTTTCTACGTTCATCCATCAGCTCCAATATATCCTTTGATATCCAAGGTTTTCTACCAGTTCTCTTTGTTCTGCCTAAGTTCGCTCTTGCTGATTTAAGAATTTCCTTTTTAACATTCTCCCATTCTTCTTTGTTTTCTACCTTACCTTTTTTACTCAGACCTCTTGCGATGTCCTTCTCAAAAATCTTCTTTTTCTCCTCTATCTCAAGTTTCTCTAAATTCCATCGATTCATCTGACACCTTTTCTCCGGGTATTTAAACCCCAATCTACATTTCATTATCACTAAATTATGGTCGCTGTCAATTTCTGCTCCAGGATAAGCTTTCCAGTCGACGAGTTGATTTCTAAATCTTTGCTTAACCATGATGTAATCTATCTGATAGCTTGCACTACCGCCTGGCTTTTTCCATGTGTATATTCGTCTATTATGAATTTTAAACTGGGTGTTTGTAATTTCTAAATTAAATTTCGTGCAAAACTCAATAAGTCGGTCCCCTCTTTCATTCCTTTTGCCCAGCCCGTATTCCCCCACAATATTTCCATTTTTGCCTTTTCCAATGCTTGCATTCCAATCTCCAACTATTATTAAATTTTCATCTCCTTTTATGTGTTTAACTGCTTCGTCAATTTCTTCGTATTCACACGCTACTTCATCATCATCATGGGTACTTGTGGGCATATAAACGTTAACAATCTTTGTTGGGTTTGGTTTTGATTTTATTTTTATTACAATGATTCTATCGCTGTGCATTCTGAAATACTCTACTCTCTTCCTTATCTTCTTGTTCATTACGTAATACTCCTACCTGCCCTTTATTTGAAGCTGAGTTAATTATTCTAAAATCACCTCATCGTTTACATCTTCCTACCGAACCTCGCTAATTCCTACTACATCTACATCTCACCTACCCCTTTTTAAATTTTCTAACCTACCAACCTTTTTTAGACTTCTAGTATTCCACGCTCCAACTCGTAGAATGTTATTTTTTAATTTCCTGGTGACCTCTTCCTTAGTAGTCTCACCCAGAGATCCGAACGGGGTGTAGTCCTCCGAAATATTTTACCATGGAAGACACCTACATTTCTACCTTGGTAAAATATCGAAATATTTTACCAAGGAAGGCGCCTCCGACTAACAGATGCGGAGAGCTAATTTTGTTGGAAAAAAAGCAGCTGCAATTTTCCATTGCTTTCAGCAATGGAAAAAAATTTTATTATTGAACTTTTTTCAAATAGAGTATCTCATTAAAGTTGCGGAAAATAGAACTTAAAAACTTTCATAACTATCATAAGAGAGACATTAAATATTAATTTTTTCATTAAACATAATTAAAAAATGTAATAGAACATTAATTTATGTTTGAATGTATTGTATATATACGTATATATATAAGACAATTAACACAAATAATTCAAATAAATTTGAAAGATCACGTAATGAAAAAAAAGGAAAGTAACATAAGGCATAACTTAAAGTTAACAAAAAAAATTAATAAAAAATATTGTATCAATTTCTTTTATATTAATTTGACATGATTTAGGAAAAATAGACAGCAGTTATTTTGTTGCTGATATCTGATTATAAAAATTAATAAGACATTGAAGAAAAATTAAGGTTTCTTATTTCTTAGTAATTAGTGGACAGTACAAGTCCAAAGAGCAGACTATTTCACAGTCCTATGTTAGTTACACCGATACAAATATTTATCTGATAAGAACAAAAAAAAACATCATTACGATAGCAATCATCCGTTTTTTACAAAATTTATCTTTGCTTAAGTTTAGAAAAATAAAATCTTATTCTATCCAATTTGTCAACTATTTCTTAGATATTACTTTTTAAATAACTAATAGTAAGTTTCTCGAAATAAACTAATATCTAAATGTTTTAAACTTTAAGTACTGCCACACCAAAGTGCATTCAACGTAATGTTACGGAGTTTCAGCATTACAGATGAGAAAATAATCCAGTTACAAACCTCATACTTTGCGTCAGAATCTATTCGGCCATCACTGATATAAATGAGTGAGATTAGTAGATTTTAAGGTAATTATTTATATTTCAAATGTATTGAAAATGAAACTTCCGTCAAAAATTGACGAGAATTCGTTAGAAGTACGTGTAAAAACACCTCTACGTTAAAAATATCATCAATTTTATATAAAAAAATTAACTAAAATGTTAGGAAGGCAAACAACCAATATTATCTTCGTTACAATACAAGCTGGGTAGACCTTGAAATTCTACTGAATAAAATTGAGGATTATTTTTCCTACTTTTCATATGTACGCTATTGTATTTATTATAAAATGATGGAATAAAATAAACAAAAAGTAATAATTTTCAGTAAATAGATTATAATCTAATTTTTAATTGTTTATTTTATTATTATTTAAGTAAAATATTATTTATTACATGACTAACAGAATGACAAAATAATGAATATTGAAGGAATGTTATAGGTTGCGGAGAACGTAATGAGGCTGGTAGAATTGTTGGCGGCAAGCCAACAGATGTAAATGAATTTCCATGGATGGCCAGATTATCGTATTTCAATAAATTTTATTGTGGGGGCATGTTAATCAATGATCGATATGTAATGAGTGCAGCTCATTGTGTTAAAGGGTAAGAGTATGAAAAAAGAAATTAAGCACACCTGCCTTAATTTACTAATTAATTTAATAAAATTAAATAAGTTGTTTACTTAATTAGCGTTCTTAACATATTTTTAATAAAAATGTACATAGAAACATTACTTAAATCAAGAAGCATGGTGCGTTGCTTTGTTTGCTGTATGTGCTCACATTTTACTTAAATGAATTTTAAATGAAGCGTTACAATACAGCTGAAAAACTTGAACTAACTGTAGTGTAGAAATGAGGACATCCAGAAAAACTCAAAGTCATTCTCTCTAGCTCTTTTACTCACACCCAGGTCATTCACTCTATCTTTCTCACACACGGGATATTCTTTCTATCTCTCTCACTCTCAACACAAATGATTCTCTCCACACGCAAACAAACACACACATACACACTTCGATCAACGTTGCTAGACAAAGTGCGGCATGTGTGAACCCCTATGCGAGGCTTGACGAGGTAAGGCGTGCACTGTGTGCTAAGGTAGACTAATGTACTAAGCAAACACACCATTCGAGGTAAACTAATGTACTAAGTGAGCACCCCATGCATAGCTACAGTAATGTATTAAGCGATAATCCCATTCGAGGCTAGACTACTGTATTAAGCGAGCACCCCATGCGAGGCTAGAGAATAAACTATCTCACCGTGCGAGACTAGAGCAATACGCACAGACACACTTAGATTGACGTTGTTGGGTGAGACGCGACATGTGTGAACCTCCGTCCTAGACTAAATGAGATAAGGTTAGTACCTTGTGCGGACAATAAAGACTGAAGCACAAACGTTTTCGAATTGAACTAAATGAACTGTGAACTATGAGCCGGGTTTGAATAATTCGAATCAAATGAATGGTAATTAAAAGCTGCAGGCTTCCCGTAAAGACTGCAACAAGTAACCGCTGTTCCCACAAGGAGGAAATATTCCAGTCGAAATCTTGGAATTTCCCTCTTCCTTTCTTTTAACTAGTCCTTCATCATGGAATTTCATTTTTTCCCTATGAGAATTTTCCTTTTTCCCTGAAAGTACTTTCCATATTGCCTCTAGGAAATTTCCTTTTTCCCTGCGAAAAATCTTTTTTCCCTGAGGGAATTTCCCTTTTCCCTCGTACCACTACTACCGCACCCTACAAACCCCCTAAACCCTCTCCCACGCAGTAGTGTGCAAATTCCTGCAATGCGCCACTTCCGGTTCGCCATCTTGAAACTGCCTTCTTGATGAAGTCACTTCTAGTTTCTTCTTTAACACCCCTCTCCATAACACCTCACAACACCACTTAAATTGCAACATCACAACCAAAACCTCTAACTAGCAGCCATACCTCCCTAACGTTCCGCTTTTTAATCCACACCTCTTTCCCCTCCATTCCACCGACCAATCAGAGGGCAGATCATTCTCACCTACCCACCCAACATCCAATCAGAGCGCAGATCCCCCTACCCTCATCCACTCAACATACACATCACAGCGCAGTTTATAGCCTCCACTCCTCTCACGATAGATTATGATCTTTGATTCTCCCCCCCAGTTAGCCATCTTTATACGTTTACTGCTACCCCCACCCTCTATAATCCACCATATTTGATTTTTTCCCTTCCTCTCCACCAGTTGGCAATCTTGGATCCACTACCGTAGTTGACCAGCTTGATCACCTCATTTTCCCACCATGTCGACCAATCAGAGCACATTTCTTTTCCACCCCCACCACACCAACCAATGAAATTGCAGCTTCCGCTTCCCCGCCCTAGACTACCATATTGCAACTCCCACTCAATCACAGTTCGCCATCTTGAATCTCCCTTTCCCACCATCGTAGATTGCCCACCTAACTACTGTTCGTCATCTTGGTAACACCTCCCTCACCTTACAACCTACCCAAATCCGAAATTTTGGATCCCCCAACTCAGTTTGCCATCTTGGATCCCCTTACTACTCTTCCATAGTCATAATTTTCTTGTCTTACCCCTACCATCAATCCTTCACCATATACCTCACCTTTTACGGATATACGCGCGCAAATTTGAACATGTTTTAATTTGTTGAAACAACTAGATATACTCACACATATACACCCAACCCCTTCACCACCACACATAACATAATTTGACATTGGAAGGATCTAATATCATATTATATCACAGGCCTTGAAACGTTTTCCTACAGCAATGCGGATAATTTTTTTTTTTTTTTAAATAGTCGTACATTATTGTATGAAGGGGTTTAGTGTTTTATTTTGTGTATGTATGTTGAAATTTGTGTTGTATATGTAAATGTGAATTGCATTTTTTTACATCATATTTATCACTCTCTCTCGCTTATAAATTTTAATTAAAAATCATTTTTGATGAAATTTAAAAGGTTTCAATTTCGAAATAGTACTTGTACATTATAAAATAAGGAGATACATACGATTAGCCATCCCCGTTCATATTGATTACTTTGCAAAAATTGATATTCAAATTTTGATTTGTACAGTATGCGACAAGCAGTAGTTCACATGCTACACAATCGGAAACGTAGTCAGTCTCATCACAAGTTCTGCACCCATCGGTGGCAACACAAGTGTTGGTGAATTACCTTTATTTTGCGGTATATACGTCTACAGCGAGTACACTGTTTTTTATTCAATTCGTAGTAAGTCTGTTTAAAGTCACGGTATCTAACCTC
This sequence comes from Lycorma delicatula, assembly GCF_047948215.1. Taxonomy (NCBI): domain Eukaryota; kingdom Metazoa; phylum Arthropoda; class Insecta; order Hemiptera; family Fulgoridae; genus Lycorma; species Lycorma delicatula. Next base: position 31,298,433 of record NC_134455.1, read on the forward strand.
ATATTCAACAAGTCGTTTAATTTAAAGGACTTCACTTTTGATCATCATCACTTGAAAACCGGTAAATACTATCTCTCTATCACCAATAAGAATAATAGTGCTTTCGCCACATTTGAAATCAGAATACAATTTTTGATTGTTTTTCGAACCAAAGTTCATTTTTGTAATTATATTATTGTCGTCTTTATCAAACATATGTCCAACAACCACAACCACGACAAAAACCGGTCTAACTTGAAAATGTTTGAACCTGTCGAAACCAGCTACACAAACACAACCCCTTTCCCACCCTTGAGAAATCCCCTTCTTTCATTTGTGTTGGCGCGAGGATTTTAAATTCCACAGAGTTGCCAACGTAAAGTTATTTATTGTATTTTGGTTTCTCCGTTTGCAAACACGTTGGAGTGAGACTGAACTTTTAATGATTATCCATTGAGGCACATATGATTTCGAACGGTGGGGAAAATCTTTGTTCGGATAAATGATTAGTGTAGATATATCATATTTAGTCGTATGTATGGTGTGTAAACGTACTTCATTTTTATTCACGCCAGTATTTTGTGGTGTTCTTTATAAGACTGTTGTTTGGGTCTGTTATTTAAGCTTTCCATAAAGGTGTTTCTCAGAATCTTTTGAAAATCAGTGTCCTCTAAATAGTGCATTATAAATCTCTAAAATTTAAATAGATATTCCACAACGTAACCCTTTGTAGTTAGATCCGATGGATTTAACAGCATACTAGCGTTTGTAACAACACTTCCTTTGAAATCAGCCTCCCAGCTTTGATAAAAAGAAAATTTTCGTTTATTCTTTGGTTAATGTGATGCTCCCTAAAATCAACATATATCTTTGTGACAAGATCATACGCTAATCTCGCCTCACCAAAATTGCCGATAACACTTTCTCTGATGTTAACTTGTTCCTACGCAAACAAGTTAATGCGTAGATAATTTAGATTAACGCCATCGGTCTTATCAACAGGTTCACAGACATTACATAAACAAATAGGTTCAAACACCTATTTGAAAAGTATATTCCATTATTTTCTGGTGGTTGTAAAACCGACGGTATGAGTCGATTGATCAAATCGCTTTGCTTTAATCTTGTTCACATAACCGAAAGTAATTTCATCATCATCTGCAATAATTCCTATCGGTGATTTTGTAAAATGTTTCAATAACTTGTGTAGGCGGTGCTCTGTTACCGTAAGCTCCGCCGTGAAAACGTCCAAACTTGTCGATAGTCATCTTTAGACTGATTAAAATAAAATATTACCTCTATTTTTTATGCATCCACCGTCTCTCAATTTTTCTATAATGGAAACTATTTCCTTATTATGACCAGTATGACCGGTTCGCTTTGAAGCCACTAAAAGACGCAGTCTATCGCAAAGTTCGTTTGGATCGTCCCAGTACACATAATCTTGTCCAACTGTTTTTTTCGGCCTCATAGAATAAGTTTGTATAAGATAAAAGCTATCGAAGTTATTGTGTCGTCCCATTGAATAGTACTTTCAAATATTATGTTGCTTTTCGCACGCTATATCGTCGGAAATCTTTGTCGAATTTGGTTCAGCTTCGTCGGTGCCATTACATGATCATTTTCAGAATATAAAAATAACCAATTTCCGATGTTGCGGACATCACCCCTAAAAACTTATATTTCAGTTTGTATTGCGATTTAGAAAAGACATAAATATTCTCGAATCGAAAACCGTTGGGTGAAAATAACAAGTTGAACAGAAAGTTTTTATTCTTACAGTTCGATAGTCCGCAAATAATATATCTGATTTTATTTGGTAAAAGAGGAACATTTCACCATTTTTTTCCACTCCTTCCGCTGTCGGAGTATTCGTCAAAATTTTGAATCGTTATATTACCAGCTTGTTGTACCAGCCTCAAGATTAAAACTGACGTGTTCACCGTCCCAAATCCGCCTTATTTGTCTAACCGTTATGTTTTTTATCGAACCCTTGCAAAACAGTTTATCGCCTTTCCATTGTAAAACTTTCTCCACTAAATACACGTTATTGTTGACGATGGATGATTTAGCGAGTTTTTCACCGTTTAAGTTTCCACTCAACACCTAACCATTAATAACCATCAGCGTCCATGTACAGGGACGAGTATCATTGTGTACTTTATGGACGGTAAATACTCTATTTGTCCAATTCGGTAAATAACCTTTAGCAAAGGTCTTTTTAAATTTACTTACACGTGCCCGATTACGATTTTGAATTTCGGTAAAGTAGGTTTTCAAAACAGTACCGTATTCAGTCGTAATAAGATCGCTTTGGTTTCCTTATTTACCTCTTCCAGTTTCGATAGTGTGATGACAAGTATTGTTGTATTTGGCGATCAGTTTTATAATAAATCTAATCTGTAGTAAGTACCCTCTTCAGTAAATTTTCTTCACAACATTGTCATCAGTGTATGATTAAATCGTTCCAGAATCGAAGTTTTTTATCTGAATGTGTAGAATGATGATTTATATTGTACGAATTTAACAATTTCATATCTGACGGATTGTAAAATTTTACATGAATCGGTTTGAAAGTGACTCATCGTGTGTTTATCCAATATAGGTTTGAGGGATTTCGCGATTTCCGTACTTGCTTCATTGCTACACAAAGAGCCAGTTTAGAAAAATCAACATCGTCAATATATATCGACAACCTTTATTGGATCTAACGTATGGAAACATATCGACAAGATTGGCTTGATACATATTGCCTATACCTTTCAACTCGACTCTACGTGAAGGGTAATTTCGATGAGCTTGTCGGTGAAGTTCTTTAGATATTGTCGCTTTGACACTGATTATATACGCGAGGTTTTGGTATAAATAGAAAAGTGATGTTGGCAACTCTGTGAAATTTCAAATCCCTCGCCACAAACAAATGAAAAGAAGGGACCCGTCTTTTCACAATCCTTCCCCTCCCTTGGGAGGGTAAGATTTGTGTTTGCATGTTAGCAGGTTTCGACAGGTTCAAACATGTTCAAGGTTCACCGATTGTTCATACGTTTCGTAAAGACGGTAAAATGTAATTATAGAAATGAACTTTCATTCGATAAACCATCAAATATTTGCTGTGATTTCAAATGTGGTAATACTACTCCTATACTTATTGGTGATAGAGAAATAGTATTTTCCGGTTTCTAAGGAGGTGACGATCTAAAGGTGAAGGCATTTAAATTAAACGATTTGATGAATATAACGTTGAATGCGGTGACTTTGTACGGACTTACTTCGTATTGTATAAAAAAGAATGTAATCGCTGTAGGCGTATATATTGCAAAAAAAAGGAAATTCACCAATACTCTTATTGCTACCTATGTATGTAGAACTTGTGATGAGACCGACTACGTTTCCGATTGTGTTACATGTGAACCACTGCTTGTCGCATACTATACAAATCAATATCTGAATATCAATTATTGTGAAAGTGATCAATATGAAAGGGGATGGTCGATTCTTTTTCTTTATTTTATAATGTATAACAACTATTTCAAACGTAAAACCTTTTCAATTTCATCTAAGAGGAGTTTTAATTACAATTTAGAAGAGAAAGAGTGGTCAATGAAATGTAAAATAATGGCTTAAATAGTCCTTTACAAGACAACACACATTTACGCAAGCAACACAAATTTCTAGAGAAGAGAGGAGAAATGTACTCTGATTGGTTAACAGGGTGGGAGAAGGGAGGAGGAATCAAGCTTGCAACTACGGTAGGAATCCAAGAAGACCAACAGGGAGACAGGAAAGGGAAAATCAAAGATGGTAAATTAGAGTTGGTTGGGTGAGGGGTGTAGGATTTTCAAAATGACAGACTAGGATGAAACGTGGGAATCCAATATAGTCGACTGGAAGAAGGTTTAAAGATGGCCGACGATAGAAAAAGGGGTAGTTGTGGTAAGCGTGATTGGTCGGTTAAATGGTGAGGGGAGGGAGATATGCGCTCTGACTGAACGGTAAGATGAAGAGGAATGATGCGTGGCTTAAAAAGAGAAAAGACGGTTGGTGATGGCGAGAGGTGGGTTTTGGGTTTGATGGGGTGAGTGAGGGGATTGGTAGTGAGGTGCTGGTGGCGGGTGATGGTAATGAATGGGTGTGGGTCATAAGGATAGGGGTAGCGTCTTCAATATGGCGGATCCAAGAGGGAAGACCGAAAGTGGTGCACTACCGGCTTTTACATACTACTGCGTGGGAGAAATGTTAGGGGGTTTTTAGGGTGAGGTAGTGGTAGTTCGATAGGAAAACAAAATTCGCCCCGGGAAAAAAGGTAAATTTTTGCAAGGTAAAAATGGAATTTTCTACAGGAAAAAAGGGAAGTACCCTCAAGAAAAAAGGGAAATTCCCATGGGGAAAAAAGAAATTCGAAGGTGGAGAACTAGGAAAAGGAAAAATTTAAGATGTCGACTGGGATATTATTGCTGCTTGTAGCAATAGGGGGTTGCTATTTTAGCAGTCCTTACAGGAAGCCTACAGATTTTAATTACTCTTTATTTGATTCGAATCATTTAAACCCGGCTCATAATTCATTTATTCCAATCCAAAAACGTTTGTGCTTCAATCTCTATAGCCCGCACGGAATATTAACCTTACCTTATTAAGCCTCGGACGGGGTTCATCATGTTGCATCTCATCCAGCATCGTTATCTAAGTGTGTCTGTGTGTGTTGATCTAGCCTCGCAGGGTGGGATACTTCATGGTCAAGACTTGCATGGGGTGCTCGCTTAATACATTAATCTAGCCTCACATGAGGGTGCTTGCTTAAAACACTAGTCTAGCCTTGAATGAGGCGATCGCCTAGCCTCAAAAGGGTCGTTTAATGCTCGTTTAATACATTCCTACAGTTTATCATGGAGTGCTCGCTTAATAGAGTAGTCTAGCCTTGAGCGGAGTGCTTGCTTAATACATTGGTCTACCGTAGTACAGGGTGCTCGCTTTGCCTCTTCTAGCCTCGCACAGAGGTTCACTCATGTCGCACCTCGCCTAGCAACGTTGATCTAAGATTTTATATGTGTGTTTGTTTGCGTGAGTTTGTGCGCGCGCGCGTGTTTGTGTTTGTGTGTGTGTGAGTGTCCTCGTGAGAGAGAGGGAGAGAAAGATAGAAAGAATGTCTTCTGCGTGATTGTGATAGAGAAAATGACCTGTGTATGAAAGAGATACTCAACGATCAGTGTGTAAAAGAGAGAGAAGTCCTGTGTGCCAGAGTGAGAGAGATAAAGAAAATGCCCTTTGCACCCTGTGTTGTGTGAGAGAGTGAGATAGTTAGAGAGAACGACACGTGTGTGAGAAAGATGAAGAGAACGACCTTTGTGTGGGAATGAGAGAGATAGAGAAAATGACCTTGAATTTTTCCCGTAGTCCCCATTTTTACACTACTACTAACAAATATATAATAAATTGTATTGTGTACTATAAACAGTACGTTGTTTACATTAACATTTTATTCTACACCTAATATTTTTTTACATTTTGTTAAAAAATATATTGTAAACACAATTTTTTTTAAATTTTATAAAAATAAAAAAGTGTAGAATAAGTGTTAATATAAACAACGTACTTTTTATAGTACACAAAACAATTTATTATACAATTGTTAATTGTTTATTGTGCATTATTTTTTTCGTTTTGAATGTTTTGGTATTATAATATTTTTATAATTTAATTTTTGTTTATAAATATTTATCTAAAACTATATCTGTGTTTTGGAGATAAAACAGGAAAACAATAGGTTAGAACAGTGTTAAAAAATTACAACTCAAGAAACAGCTAAAAGTTTTCAAAATTTGGAAACTTATCTTTTTAAAAGTCTTTGCTGTTGTTTGTAAGCTAAATTCATGAACATTATTTAGTTAAAATTGGCAAAATTAACAAAATCAGGTGTCATGAAATAAAAACTACGTAACATTTTCGGGGCGGGCAATAGGCCCGTCTTTTTTCTAGTTTAGACTATATTCAACGCAAGATAACCTTATTATTATACAAATTCTTCAAAAAGAAACATTTTTAATGACAAACCGAACAAAATTTGTATAAAAACCTATTGTATTTGTAACCACCATCTTGGTAACGAATATTACACAATATACTAGTTATACAATAGTTTTATTTAATTTAAAGAGTTTATTATTGGCTGTAGTGAGCTACACTCTATATCCGTTTCCAATTTTTTGACCTACTGAAAAATGTTTTTTTCTGTTTGTCTTTTTTATAAACACTTTTTTATAAAACCAATCTTTTCTTTATAAATTCAATTTTTTTTATAAAAAATTTGTACAACTAACATAAAAATTGATAACGTTTGTTAGCATTTAAATTTAAAACAAAAAAATTAAATAATTTTATCTGAAAATTAAATTTTTTCGAGGTAGCGTGATTCGATCGAAATCACATTGTTTAATGTGTTCACTAGTTATCAATTTCATTCCACTGACGTTAATAATCTAAAAATGAATCTCCAGAATTGTAAGTTACAATCTGCTTATTTTAATAAAATGAAAAAGTAATACGTATGCAAGTAAAACGTTGTAATATTTTCTGAATATCATAGAAAATATTTTAAATAGGTAAGAAGTTAATTAAAGATATTTTTGAAAATATATGAAGTGTTTAAGAAAGTACTTTATTATATTTTTTTCAATTAATTAAAATATCTATAAAATTATCATTGCACAAAAGCAGTTTTAATGGAAAAATTTATTTTCAAGCAAAAGCATTCTGTATTAAAAATACAAATTCACAAAATCTGATTTTTATGTAGTTAAGGTTCCTTTTTTATATATATAACATACAAACACACACAAATTTAACATATTATCTTTGATAAATCCTGTTTATCTAAAAATGAGATTTTAGCAGGTTAGTTTTTCATATGTATCAATTTTATTGTAAAATTTTAATGATAATGGTTTCGATAAAATATGTTGTAACTGCTTTACATTTTACATTTTACAGCTTTATGTGGTTCATGATTAAAGTTACTTTTGGAGAACACGATCGATGTGCCAAAAACCAAAAACCTGAAAGTAGATTCGTAATACGAGTACTCACTGGTGATTTCAGCTACTTTAATTTTAATCATGATATATCACTTCTACGACTTAACGATCGTGTTCCTGTAACTGAGACCATACGTCCTATCTGCTTGCCAAAAAACCCAGGTAGGTTATATACAGGAATATTTGTGTGAAAATCTTTGAATTAAATCTTACATTTTCAAGTTAACAGTCTTTTATAAATAATTTGTTGTGTATTGTATACTCTACATAGCCAAATGTAAGAACGCAAATTAATAAACCGTAAAACTCAAATAAATGATCCGAATTAACTGCAACAGATTAGAAAATAGTAATTATTTTAAAGTTTTTTTTTGTATCTGAATATAGAAAAATTGAAAACTTTCTTACCTCTTTATCAAATAAGGTATCATCTTTGAATGACTAAACAAATTTAATGTATTTCTGTATAATGTTGGGTTTGATTTTGATGTTTTAACAACCTATAAATATTTAAACATTCTGCTGGTGAGCAAAACGTTCCTCAGTTTGTAATATTTAGTTTAATTGTTAATGTCATACATTTTTAACAGTTACCATCCAATATATCAGTTTATTCATGTAACGTGTAACCTACGACATTTTTATTTATTTTATTCTTTGAAATAAATATAATTTTACTTCACAGAAAATTATTTAAATACCTTCAAAAATAAAACCTTATCTCAGTTTTAATGTTAGTCATGGATAAGGAAATCCCATTTACGAAAATCAAAAAGCAAACTCAAAGGGAGTATCTCTGACCGAAGACTTCATTCTTTTCAATGCGCTGCTTCTACAGTTGCTGAAAACTTGCCTTTCAGTTTAATTGAAAGCGTAATCTTTTGCAACTTGTCATTCTTTTAGTTTAATATTTATATTCACTTTACTTTATTATTAATTTTACACAAGTATCTAATAATAAATCTTGATAAACTGTTAAACAAAAACATACCAAGACCTGACTGGGACTAACGTAACTAGAAACCAATATCCTAAGTCCTATTCAATGTCTCTAGAAGTCAGTTGAAAGGAAAGCTTTCTTTCCAATTAGTAGACACCTATGGTGACAGCAACTACATCCAAACCCTGTAGGGGGAAGACACCCACCTTGTGACGTAAACGGTCGCCACACCACCCCACCGTTCCAAGCCCTGAGGGGCTTTACCGGAGGTCTTCTTTAAACCGTCTAACTGATTACATCTCACAGTTATCAGCCAGGTCTCGGTAGGGATGCCACTGATATAAATGCCTTAACAGATATTTGCATCAGTAAATATATATATAAAATTTTGCTTACACATGGGACTCAAACGGATATCTTCACATCCAACCTAGCATGATTCCCTCAAATTAACTGACCGAAACCGTGGACGCAAGAACCCCGGGCATAGTACATATTTAACAGTGCCGGTAGTGACTGTGAATTCCTCAGAAAACGAACGACTTTAAAGTTAAATCAGTGCTAAACTCATACCAATAAAAATTATATCTTACGCAACATAGAAATTCAAACCTACGACCAATTTAGGTCACCTACCCCCTCTGGTCCGCGCAGGAGCCGGGGACAAACCCCGCACCATCAACCAGTCCATCATGGCGTCTTGCGAGGCATTACCATGTCAAGATCAGGACCACTACCGGCGGAGGGAAGCCACGCCCCCGGTCACACGGGTTACCATACCCCGGCGGCGCGGCCACCCTCACCAGCAGGAGCCCCAAATCGAATTACAAACAATACCAATATAACCGTGGTACGATGCCAATGCGCCTACCTCCAACCAATCCAATGTCTAAGCAGGAACCCTAGCCAACCGGGATCCTACCACGATCGAACAGTAGAGGAAAAATGCGGGATTAAGCGCAATTTCAAAGTCATTCAACGCTACCGGGTGAGGTGTGGCATGCGTGAACCCCTGGTGCGAGGCTAGATGAGGCAAGGTGAGCACCTTGTGCGAGGCTATAACATCTTGATTCCCCCCCGAGGGAAGAAGATCTCGCCTCGGAACTTATCCGGTCGCTACACCACCCCCTCCGTTCCAAGCCAGTAGTGGCTTTAACGGAGGACATCTTCTCGCCCTCAAACTGATCACATACCACAGCGTTAAGTTCAGGCCCTGCTGAGATGCCACCGATACAGATGCCCCGAGGGACATATACATCGGTCAATTCATCCCGAGATAGTTTTAGATTTATGCTTTCCGAAGAAGAAAACGGACACCTATAGCTACTACGTCGCCCTCAGAAACTAAGCTAAAAACCTAACCGTGGATTGAAGACTCCGTGTCTAGTTCTAACAATTAAATGAGCCAATTTCATGAGTGTCTCAATTTGAAGCAATAAACAACAACTTTCCCACTAAAAGTGTTAATCGCACCGAAATTTAGACCAAGTTCCCTTAAAGAACCCCGCTAACATTAAACTCATTCATGAGTGCAAAATTTAACGAACTCCGGTCTGGTCTACCGGGGAGAGGAGAATAAACGCCTACTACCACTCACCTCTATCGCGGAGTCCCGCGTGACATTCAACTTCTTCCATTAAATGCCGTGGAAACGCCGCTGCATGCCACCTAAGCGGCACGCAGCCACGTACCGCCCACAGTGTCGTATGCTTATAAAAATGCCCCCTTTGAAGCATGACCGCACCCCCCCGGGACAAGGAATCCATGCCCGTTGGCAGCGGTCGCAACTCTGCCGACGACTTATCAAATCAAATTGACACCTCTTAAACTAACCGTGGCTCGTTGCTGAAGCCCCTACTTTCGGTCAGTCAACTGCCCAGGCGGAACCTAGCCAGCCGGGTTCCTAATCTACTAAATCCCTTTAGTCGTCCTGCACGAGGAATTTTAGGAAGCCAGCCACTATTGTCCACTCACTGCGAGTCCTCCAGTTTACTCGCAGATCCAAAAAGGAGTGTACTGTCTCAAGTTCCCTACCGACTCTCGTACGCTCAGCTTCGTACCGCGGACAGTTGTATAGAACATGATTCACCGTATCAACGACCCTACATTCCGGACACAAGCTGGAATCAACCAACCTAAACCTCGCTAGACCGTCCCTAAAGACACCATGTCCCGACAGAAATTGAGTAGTATACCGATTGGGGAAACTCAACTAATAGCATGCAATTCCCTAACATTTGAAAAAATACCATGCGTATATCGACCAGTAGATGATTCAGCCCACCTAGCTTGCCAAGAGTCAAAACCTTGGTCTTCAATTACGCCCTGATGTAAGAAGGCCTTCCTTCTTAGAGATGTACCGCTGGCTACGCTCTGTAGCCAAAATATCCATGAACATGATTCATCCATGAACATACATGATAGAACATGATTCACCGTATCAACGACCCTACATTCCGGACACAAGCTGGAATCAACCAACCTAAACCTCGCTAGACCGTCCCTAAAGACACCATGTCCCGACAGAAATTGAGTAGTATACCGATTGGGGAAACTCAACTAATAGCATGCAATTCCCTAACATTTGAAAAAATACCATGCGTATATCGACCAGTAGATGATTCAGCCCACCTAGCTTGCCAAGAGTCAAAACCTTGGTCTTCAATTACGCCCTGATGTAAGAAGGCCTTCCTTCTTAGAGATGTACCGCTGGCTACGCTCTGTAGCCAAAATATCCACTGGCTTCATGCTAGGGATCACAGTAACTGCCTCTCGCGAAATAGTCCTGTAACCGCCGACAACAGCTAACAACAGAAAACGCTGGGCTCGTCACACTATGTCCCTATAACTCTGAAATTGCAAACGATGAGCCCAGACGGGCGCAGTGTACAGCATAATGGTTTCACAGACACCTTGTAAAGAATACGCATGGTACGGTAATTCAACCCCCAATCGGGATGGATCACTCTACGGACGCTGAAAAAGGCATCAATAGCCTTCTTCGCCACAAACTGGAGGTGCTCCTTTACTGAAGAGAAGCCTCTCATCAAGGATAAAACCCAGATACTTCTGAGCGGGAACATACCTGATTACCTGATTGGTGTATTTTTAAATTAATACTAATTTATATATTTGTTAATGTGTTGTATTACTTGCTTCACATACATTTATCTCAAAGTAGTTACTTTAAATTTTTGAAAAAATCGTCTACCAAGAGCTGCTCTAATTAAATATTTTATGAAGGTGGGTATCATATGTTCCTCCCCACATCTCTTTTCCATATTGAAAAAGCGAATGAACATATGCAAAAATGAAATTATTTCAGGATCTTTAATCTTATAGTAAGTATGAATATGGTATTTTAGAATACCTAAGTATGAATAAGGTATTTTTTTATTGTTACATACTATACGTGAACATTCTGCTTCATACGATCGTCCAAAAAGCCTTCCCATTTCCACCTGCATGGTCCGATTTTGCTCATTAATGAACTCAACCGAGATTTTGGGTCGTTATATTGTATGTATCTATTTGAAAGTGGTTGGCGCAAAATTACGGCAGTTATCGTGTCCACAAGAAAGTGAAATATATATATATAAATATACTAGCAGACCCGGCAATGCTTCGCTATTGCTATATATATATATATATATATATATATATATATATAGAGAGAGAGAGAGAGAGAGAGAGAGAGAGAGAGAGAGTTTAAATGAACACAATTGAAAATTTGATAAACAAATTAAAAAACTGAACTTCACACCTCACAAATTTTCCTTTCACTTATTCTCCTTTCTCCTTTTACCCTCTTTCCGTTTTGCCCGCGCGTAAATCGGTGCATTAGTTTTTTGGTCTTTAGCGGACACACATACGAACATGCCTTTTATATATATATATATATAGAATAAAAAAGTCTGTTTGTTTCGTAAATATCTCGACACTAGCCCCACCTAGCGGGTATATATTTGCAGAAATATTTCTTTTCGCGTAACTAATATTCATATTCTGAATATGAACCAAATTGGTCCATAAATATAATTTTTCTAAATATCTCAACCCTAGCGCCATCTAGCGGGTTCATTTTTTTTTGCAGAAATAATTATTTCCATGTATTCTGAATATGAGGCAAATCGGACCATAAATACAATTTTTCAAAACATCTCGACGCCAGCGCCACCTAGCGGGTCCAAACTAATTCAGAAACCTCCCCTGACATGCGTCCAACCATTCCCCAAAATTTCATCGCTATCGGAATACGGTTTAAGAAGCCATAAGAGACATACAGACAAACATTCATTTTTATATATACATATATATAAACTTTTGAACTGACGGTGGTTTTGGAGTCTGGGGGATGAAACGCGAAGATATGTCAAAATTTTCCGTAAGGTCGAATCATGGTACCCATTATTTTAGGTAGCTTTCTTAAAAAATCTACCTAATAATATCGTTAAATATACATTTAATTAAACATAATCATTCAAATTCTTTACAGCGTAAAAAATTGCTGCGATTTTAACTAGCAAACTTCCAGAAGAAAAGCTGAAACTTGATATTAATATTTAATGCGTCACATTTACTTTCAGTACCTTGAAATAATTTAAATTACAATGAAAAATTATGAACGATGAAAATTTAAATATATACATTTTTATATGTATTGAAATAAAATAAATAACAATAAGAATTATAAACACCGAGTTGGTAATGGGTACAAAATAAAACGCATACTCAGCAATTTATAAACACAATTTTAATTACATGTATTCTAAATAGCGTACACTCTCAAAACTGAGTCGCTTTTTTATTATTATACAGAAAAGATTACTGGAGCGACTTCATACTTCGTAGTTACTTAACAATAAACGTGAAACAGAAGTTTCTATTCAAGCACCTATAGCTTTTAAACGAACTGCTTGATTCTAATAAATAAAAACTCACATCATCATTTTAATTTCACTGCAATTAATCGTGCATTTTCAACTACAGAATGCCGACTAGGTCGGTAACTTCAAATATTGCAACACGAAATTGGCGCTACAATAGTTCGTCGTAAAACTAACACTTGATCTTTCTAAAATTAAACAAATCGGGTTTCTTTTAGTAAATATTTAAAGTGATTTTCTTTGTCAAAGAATACTCTTTTAGAAATATGCTATAGACGAGTCTTTGAGTCTATGAATCTTAATATCTCATGTTGAATTTTGTTAAGATACGTTATGTCGACTTCAATACAATTTATTTAATCTTGGATAAATAGAAAATGTTTACCTGGCTTAGATAATGAGATAACCAACTAAAATTCAATCTGTTTAAAACAAATTATTAATGGGAACCATACAGCTATTTCTTCCTATAACATAATTTCGTGACGAATAATATTAAACGATAAAAGTTATTTCAGTTGAAACCCTACTGTATAGCTAATAATAGATTTATCTACATAAAATTTACGTTAAAAGTCACTTAGATTGTCCAAGTGTAACCGAAATTATATCTGACATTGTTACTAGCAAATACATTTTGGTTTGTGCAAGTAAAGAATATGTATTCTGAAGAGTTAATTAATTCAATTATTCTCCATTTAAACAACATTATCAACTAAATATTATATAATAGACACATATTTAAATGCACACACACACACATACAATGTATTGTTTGTACCTTCAAAATAAAATTGTTTATTTATCGATATGAGTAGTGCTAAAATAGGGCTACTGCGCCACTTGTACCACTGGCTGCCGCAAGAGCGCTAGTGTCGCAGCCGCATTCTTCGATTTTCCCTTTTTCTCTGTGGGAATTTCCCGTTTCCTTGGCGGGATATTTGAAATTGTGTAGGGTTGCCAACTTGATTATGATACTATTGGCTTTGAATATTATTTATAGAAATTAAATCAAAGGTTGGTAGCACCGTTGAACAGCTATTGTGTGGCGGTCAGTTTGGAAAAAAAGCCATTTTGGATTCGCCATATTGTATCGGCGGCCATGTTGTGACGCCACAAGGTGTGTATGTGTGTGTGTTGAATAAAAATTTAGACGTACTTCGAGGATGATTCTGGTCGTCGTGGCCGTCGCACCGGGAGGCGTCACCCGCTACTCTCTCTCTCTCTCTCCACACTGCACCCCGGTCCGCTTGGTTCGTCGACGGGCACCAGGAGTCGGCGGCGGGGCGGCTGCTGCTGTTGCTGCGAGGTGCGGCGCACTAGTGGGAAGAACAGCTGATGAACACGACCGAAGGTGGTGGTGGTGGTGTGGAACACATGTGTGCGGTTCGATCAATCGCAGCGCTCCATTCGAATCGGCGCATGCGCACCAGCCGATGTGGACACACGCACGCATCATGTGCGCAACTTTCGGGGTCAAACACTGCTGCGTACGTGCGACCTCGAACGTTGTGTTGCCGTCTATGTCCTTCCCTTCAAGAATGCCTACCCAAAATCCGGGGTCAACAACAACTGCGTACATGCGACCTCGAACGTCGTCAGCCGCTCACTAACTAAATTCTTAATAAAAAAATTATCTTTTCGAAATTCAATTATGTATAATGACTTTTAATAATTTTATTGTCCTTAAACAAAAAATATTAATTAGATATTTCTAAGAAAACGATTTATAACATTTATAATTTTCATTCACCAATAAAAACACTCTCCTCACCAATTTTAATATAATTCGACAGTGGATAAATCCAATATCAATTATAATACAGACCTTGGAACCACACATACAATAACAATCATTATTGTATGGGGGTTAAAAATGTTTTACCAAGCAATAGTAGAACATGGAAACATGTTCATGATACTTCTTTACAAAACCATGATATCATGAGTAATGAACAACAAATGCAGATGATGGATACTGATAAACTTGCACAAGAAAACATATCCAACCATGAGAGGAAATTGGTTAAAAATAGTAAATAATAGTCAAGACTTTTCAGGAAACCCACTTATGTATGCAAAACTCTTTTTCATGTGCAAGTTTATCAGTATCCATCATCTGCATTTGTTGTTCATTACTCATGACATCATGGTTTTGTAAAGAAGAATCATGAAGATGTTTCCATGTTCTACTACTGCTTGGCTACTAGTTTCGCATACATAAGTGTACTACTGACTACTTTCATCATAATGAATTTTGTAATTCTCTTCAGTATCATATGCAACAAGCACTGGTTCCCTTTGTTGTATATCACAAACAGGGAAGTAACCCGTTTCATCACATCCACTCCATCCATCGCACGCAACACGTGATGTGGTGATGGAGGTGATAGTTATTTCTTTTGCGGCGTACAAGTTAACAGCAAGAAAGTTATTATTTAAACAAGTTGTAGTTAGTTTTTTAACGTAATCGTATCTAACTTGATGTTCAAAGAATCGTTTAACTTTAAGGCCTTTACACGGTTATCGTTATCGCATTAAAAACCAGAAAAAAACAATTTATTTATTGCCGTTAAGTCCAATCGATTTGTTCCCACATTCAAAGTCACAAAAACTTTTTCATTAATCATGAGATCGAAATTCATCTTTACAATTACATTATCACCATCTTTATCAAATATATGATCGTTAACATCAACAATGTATATATAACTGTACTTTAATTTGAAACACCTAGGTGTTAAATATTGTTTACCAACCTTAACATCTACCTGTTTAATTAGCTCTATAACACGTAGAAGATGACAACGTTGTTAACACTTCAAAGTCCACAATCAAAATGAGGAAAGTTCACATCGTCTGCTTCTGAAATACTGGTTATGAATGACAATGAACATGAAAACAGGTTTTTACAAACTTACTTTTAAGTCTTCAGTACCATCGTCTTTTAAACCGTAATAAGTTAGCTTCATCGGATGGCGTTTTACGACGCTCAGTTCGTTTTGGTGAATTTGTTGGTATATTTTTTTGATAAATTTAATTGAAAGCAACATAATTCTGTGTCCGAAAAATCACTGTCATATAATATTGCGCAAATGCGAACCTCGCCATTTTCTGTAAATACTTTTCTCAAATCCAATAATATGTAATCTGTACCGACACTAATATCGGTCAACGTCCTCAACGGTAGCTTAAAAGGATTTTAAGCTACCGTTGAGGACATTTTCAACGACGACCAGGATGGTCGTCGTTAACGAACGAAAATGTTAACGAACGTTATAGCGTCCATCGTCGTCATTGCAGTTGTAGAACTTGTACTCAAATGATTGTCCAACGCCGTCGGTACCGTGTAGATATTTATGTCGTATTCCTTCCTCCCACTCTTTTCGGTAAGTTTACAAAACACAACCGGTAGAGTTCGTTTTCATCGATAACTCTACATGCAAATAGCGAAGGATTGTCCCACAGAAATTCAAATTTGTTTTCACACAACAGCGCTTTAAGTTTTTTCACGTTTCCAATAATCAGTTTGCACGAGCACAAGTATTTGGGTAACCCACGCCCGCTATAGTCGAATTTTTTACAATCGATTGCATGACTTTGACCATCATAACAGTGTTCAACAAGCACCATAAAACAATGTTTACATATGTACGATGCAACCAATTTCAATTCGTTAACCAAATCAGTAAAAGTTTTTCTTGTGATAACCATTTGATAATGGATCGTCTGTGGAAGAACTGTACTTTATTTAGTAAGTCTTACCACTACCACCACCACAACCTTTACACGCACCGTCAACAGTATCGATCTTTAAGCTATCAAGATATTCTTGCAAGCGACTATGAATTTCATCGTAAGTGGCGTTTTAATTGAAATCTACTCTAACCGTATTGACACGATTCAAATCAATATTTGTGTTTAAAGCTTGCGGCAACGCTGCATTCACAATTTTCATAAGATGTTGCAATGTTCTTGCACAACGATGGGGGAAAATTTAATTAACCACACCGATGCGGCAAAATCAACATACATCGCTAAACTGTTAATACAACAAACCATCAGTTCCTTTTTATAGGTTGCGTTTCCACACCACCCTGGAGGTAGCAACCACGGCGCGTTGAGATTTTTTTTTACATGAGTGAAATCTCTCCCCCAGAGGCCTACTATTAAACACTCGAATTTTCTTATATCTATTTTTTTTTGTTTTTTTTCTTGCAAATTCTATAACCAAAGACATATATTCAACAGCATACTGAGCACTACAGCGGTAGTCTTCGAAGTACAATAGACTCGAATGAAAGCGAAATGTTTACCTTGATGCAATCCTTACAACGTTGTGATCTGTGCGAGTTAATCGGTTCGTTACACCAACATCATTTTACGCACAAGTCGTTGAACTAATAGTAATAACCATTCTTGGCCAATTCTTCTTTTTTTCAGCGTTAGAATTTTCAAACTATCGCAAACGATCCTCTTCTATGACCAGATCCCACGGATGTTTACAAAACTTTAACCATTGTATATAAAAACATCCAGTTTACAATGTACATTCCCACTGTTGTGAAGATTGTGATACGGACAATTTACGATGTAATTTGAACATGGTTTTGGTGCGTTTTCCGTTATCGTCCGAACATCGTTATGACCAACTCACAAAAATCGAATTTAGTGAAAAATTTTGTTGCTTTATCTTTTCTATCTGTTTGTAAACCGTTTGCAGACACGTTTTTACCGTCCAAGAGTGAATGTTTGTTTGCGGTAAAGCCGGATACTAGTGTATCTGCCATGTACGCAAAGCGATCGCCAACGGTCTATCTCGTTCTACAACCTTTAACAACTGCAATCGCATTGTATCGGGTACGTGAACAAATGGAATTTTCCACGCCACCTTAATCACCTTTAACTTAGAATCAGGCAAATTTTTCGTTAATACAAGCGCATTTACGTCGCTGGAAGATCTAAGTAAGACCAATTCTTGTTTCACGCTCAATGTTCTGTGTTTATAGTCTTCGGCGAAACCAAAAAGCATACGCAAAGGCACATAGAAGCAAAATCGTCCTGTATTTTCATCTAAAGTAAATTTATCCGATAGATTAAACTTCCAAACGAAGTTTTCAAACTATTCTCCTCGCTATTACGTAACGACAGAATATTTTTTATTGTAGTGTAATTCCTAACATTTGCACTCGACACACTTCCGTACCATTTATTTCATACCGTATCTCTTCAAACAGAAATGGAACCGCGTTTTTGGTAAATGTTGATTCCACCACTTTTTTGTCTCCATTTTAAGTAGTTAATGTACCTATGACCATCAAAAAATGTTTATGTGGTAATTTGTACACATCTTGTTGGTGAATCGGTATCCGGATTGTTGTTATAAGTCGACGATGCATACGGTAAATGTACTCAAATTAAGTAATTGTGTTATCATATGAAACACTTTTACCAATGTCTAACATATCTGCTGTTGCCATTGCGATTCACCACCGTAAAGCCGAGTTTGCAAAGAAACAACACGTTCCGCGATGTTAACCCTCTGGTGTTCAAAGATCGACTGATCGGTTTGCGTACCGTACCGCTATTGTAAATTAGTCTCATTTTCTAATCTTCATCTTAAATGTAATCTCACGGTTATTGTCTCTCCGCGGAAATTTATAAACTTCTGTTCTGATCGGTAAACCTGTAAGTGATTTTGTTTATATTCTTTGTATTTACCGATAAGTATATTATATTCTTTGGCGATTCTATTATTTTGAAAACTGGCGGCACGCTTAGTGTAAATTCATGTAACATGTGGCCTTCTGATCCGTTAGTATAGAAGCCTCGTATAAGATTGCGTTCGACACGCACGGCGTTCACGTTGTTAATGGCTACTTGGTTTGATGACATATGCCATACATTCTTCGCTAGATACGCTTGTTCAAACCCCAACAGTGGTGCCAAGCTATCCTTCTATGTTAGGTCAATCATGGCGTCACATTGAACTTCACATTTTAGCGTGTTTTTATTTAGTTGCATAACTAAGGTTATATCGTGTTTCCTTTTTAATTCATCACTTATTGTCTTGGCGATATCGTCCACCTCATATTCCCTTTTTTATTCAGAATTTTTTAATTAAATAGTTTTTATGGTTACTTTAATTATTTATTTTTTGATTTTTTATTGAATAATTATTTGATGTTTATTATTTTAATTCCAGCTAGTTTTTTTATAGTAATTTTATTTTCAGGTAGTGTCAGATTGATATTTTTGTTGTTTAATTGGTAAAACGGTAAACGAGTTGTTGAACCCTTCTTCCACATTCGGTATCGAGTTGTATGTGGTTAGGTTTATCAACACCAATTCCCACTCACCATCAGTTAGTTCTAAACCCTGGAAGAATGTAGTGTGTAATAACGACGAATTTCCACTTATGCAGAACATTATGATCTTTAGTGGTATGCGGATGATTCACGACTGAGGAACTGAAGACATAAATGACCACATATAACCGTGTTTATACGCTGTCTGTTTTCATAATTATAATTGACAATCGAGTTGGATGGAAAATAACGCATCAACTCGTTGGGTGGACGCAAATTACCAAAACTATCGAAAAACTGTCTACCTAATCGTCCTTGTTTTCGATAACATACCCAATGTGTTTCATGTCCGGTGTTACGGTCAAGATTAACTATTGCTGACTCATTAGTGTATGGTTGTTTGGGTAATGCATCCAACATGAAAACTACTCGAAGAGCATCTGGAAACAGAGTATCCAGGAACGCCCGGTAGGTCGCCACAGATGTTAAAGTGTGGTCACGACCAACTAACCCGCATCGAACACTGGACAACACGTGCAATGGCTTTGGCTTGTAACAAGACTTTGCGAGCTGCCAGGGATCGCGTTGCAATTCCCGCATGGAGTCTTTCCAAAACTAGCTTTTGGCTTCCTTGATGGCGTGAACATATGTATTACGGGCACGCCGGTAGATCCGCAGACGCTTAGCGCGCACGTCGTTAACGATAATCCCCGTTAGGGGGCAGCGCTGGTATCTTGCCCGCGCGGACCTCACTCTTGCGCGCAGCACATTAAGGTCAGAGGACCACCATTTCTTGCCGGGCCTCCGCCTGCCTTCCACAGACGACCTCCCGGAAAATGAGGTCATGACGGCTCCAGGCACGCTCAGATCAGCGGACTGGCTGCTTGTGACGGGTCCGTTCATTGGCCTAGGCCGCCGTAGGACCTCGTCGCAGCCAGTCTTGATGGCCCGGCCGATTAGCTCCGCCATCAATTCCACCTCCTCCCTAGACTCCATGCTCCACTGCAATTCCTGCAATGCAGCATCGCATACCCGCCTCAGCCTGCGCTGATCCAGGCCCCTTAGGTTGTAGCGACCTGGATTTGGTGCCCTTGGACCGCCTGCGTAAGCAATATCATAGGTTATAAGCCTATGATCGCTCACACTGGCCTCGGGCCAGACAGTCCAACTACCTATCCTCCGAAGCTTAAAGCTCCGAGTTTAAGGTATTTGGTTAACTGGCATTTCTCCCACCACCACCCCATTCGGTCGCCCTAGAGCATAGACCAAATGTTCCGTGCCAAGAACGGCTACTGTGCCTCATAACGGTTTAGCGACCCAAATCCTAAAAGCTCCTAATGAGCTACCTAACGTGCGTGAGCGAATCAAGCAGGGCGCCATACAGCACCCGCTGAAGTGTCCCAATCGCTCACTTGTCAAACATAAAACTAGATCGGGGAGGCGCACCCCTTGTAACAATTTAAAACTATACGAGTCTATAAATAAAAGACAGCAATTTTGGCTGCCACGCCTCGGTCGCTGTATGCCAGCTAGTACCTGTCCACCATTTAACAGCGCTTGGAGCTGATTTGGCTGATGGCCAGCCCTATTTCCAAGGTTGGTTTCCAGCAATAAAGCTATTAGGAGTCCAAATGCAATTACATTAAGAATCCCTTAAATTTACCGATGACGGTTGAACATAGCAACCTCATCGAGGAACTCCCACACGGTCCGACAGTGCGGCTCTCGCCACACTGCCTCGCCGCTTGTGAGCGGCCAGGTTTCCCCCTGACCTCTAAGTTCCAGGGTGGCACGGTCTCTGGCCCCCCCAAGGGCTGGGCAGTCGTACATCATATGTACATTAGACTGGACCTCCCCGCAGACACACAACTCATCAGCCACCAGGCGAAACCGAAACAGATATTGGTTTAGATTCACATGGTTGGTGAGCACCTGGGCACCCGACGCCCTTAAGAAAGAACTCGAGGCATACCATCCCCCCAAATCCTGTATAAAATTATACAAGGATCTACCCTTAGTCGTGGTGTGCCATTCATGCTGCCATGCCTCCATCGCGAGGCTTTGAAGCCTTTTCCGCAGACGGGAGATGGGCAACTGGACAAAAATTAGAGCCGGTGCATTGTGATCACCGTTCCGATCCGGTTCTGGCCCGGCTCGAAACCGCATCCCAAATGCCTCGGCCTCCCGACCTCTTCGCGACTTCCACATGGCTGCCCGAATTTTCACCACTAAATCGATTGGGAGAGCCTTTCCCAATACAGTAGTAGCCTCGTAGGAGGTTGTTTTAAATACACCAGTGCATACTATCATGGCTCTGCGCTGGGCACTCCTTAATTTTGAAGTAGTGCTCTATTCCTTTCCAACATATGCGCCCAAACCGGCGCCGCGTATGCGATCATACTTTCAAAGACGCCTCGGTACACCAAGTACATTTGGCGGCCCGACAGCAAGTAGTCTTTCCGAGCAATCCTTCTAAGCTTGTGCATCAAAGAGACAGCGTCCGCCGCAACTTGCTTAATATGGTTACTAAACAGCAACTTATCATCAAACAAAACACCTAGGTACTTATGAACCCTTACTCGGCTGATTACACAGCCTTTATATTTAATGTGGGGGTTTCGACTGCATGATAATTTGTCTGCGCCCTTTAGAAGCATAAACTTCGTTTTGGGCACAGAAATTTTTTAAGTTTGCATGTCCATCCAGCCTTCGGCGGTTGACAAGGCCGCCTGCGCTCTGCTTTCTAGCTGTGGTCGTGAATCTCCACGAACTAAAAGGAGACAGTCATCGGCGAAAGCCTGGGCCGTGACTCCTTCTGGGAAAGTCAATCCCAGAAATCCGTCAAACACCAGGTTCCACAGCAGGGGGCCGAGACGGAACCCTGCGGGCTTCCCCTGGTGACGGACTTTTCCACAACTAGGTGCGCATCTTTAAACAGAGCCGTTCGGTTAGACAAATAGTCTCTTACCTCGGCCTGTGTGGCTTCGGGAACATTGCGGCGTTCCAAAGCATAGAGGACAGAACTCCAACACAAGGAAGGAAATGCTGCCTCTATATCAATAAAAATAGCCAAAACATATTTGCAGTCGGCGCTTTCCACCTCGGCAAGAGCATTTAAGATGCAATCCTCGGTGCCAACCCCTTTCATGAAGCCATACTGGCCTCGATTTAGAATACGGCTCATATCAATGCTTTCCTTGAGCCGTTCCACAACCAGCCTTTCCAGCAACCTGCCGAAGACCGGTAAGAGGCTGATGGGTCGATAACTGCCGACCTCACCAGGATCCTTTCCAGGTTTCAGGAGTACCCTTACCAAAGCCACCTTCCAGCAACCCGGAAAGCAGCCACAGCTTAGGCATCCCGTGAACAGCCTGCCGAGAGGCTCCCTTATGACAGGCAATAAATGATGGAAAATATCCGGGTCAAGTTGGTCAATCCCCGGTGCCTTCTTTAATGCCATTCGAGAAACCACTCGGTCTATATCATCGGGTTCCACGGTCCGAACGCCAGGGAATGGTGTTTCACACGCCCTAACGCCGATTTCCGCTTCACCCTCCGGAGCATCTGGAAACAGAGTATCCAGGAACGCCCGGTAGGTCGCCACAGATGTTAAAGTGTGGTCACGACCAACTAACCCGCATCGAACACTGGACAACACGTGCAATGGCTTTGGCTTGTAACAAGACTTTGCGAGCTGCCAGGGATCGCGTTGCAATTCCCGCATGGAGTCTTTCCAAAACTAGCTTTTGGCTTCCTTGATGGCGTGAACATATGTATTACGGGCACGCCGGTAGATCCGCAGACGCTTAGCGCGCACGTCGTTAACGATAATCCCCGTTAGGGGGCAGCGCTGGTATCTTGCCCGCGCGGACCTCACTCTTGCGCGCAGCACATTAAGGTCAGAGGACCACCATTTCTTGCCGGGCCTCCGCCTGTCTTCCACAGACGACCTCCCGGAAAATGAGGTCATGACGGCTCCAGGCACGCTCAGATCAGCGGACTGGCTGCTTGTGACGGGTCCGTTCATTGGCCTAGGCCGCCGTAGGACCTCGTCGCAGCCAGTCTTGATGGCCCGGCCGATTAGCTCCGCCATCAATTCCACCTCCTCCCTAGACTCCATGCTCCACTGCAATTCCTGCAATGCAGCATCGCATACCCGCCTCAGCCTGCGCTGATCCAGGCCCCTTAGGTTGTAGCGACCTGGATTTGGTGCCCTTGGACCGCCTGCGTAAGCAATATCATAGGTTATAAGCCTATGATCGCTCACACTGGCCTCGGGCCAGACAGTCCAACTACCTATCCTCCGAAGCTTAAAGCTCCGAGTTTAAGGTATTTGGTTAACTGGCATTTCTTCTCCCACCACCACCCCATTCGGTCGCCCTAGAGCATAGACCAAATGTTCCGTGCCAAGAACGGCTACTGTGCCTCATAACGGTTTAGCGACCCAAATCCTAAAAGCTCCTAATGAGCAACCTAACGTGCGTGAGCGAATCAAGCAGGGCGCCATACAGCACCCGCTGAAGTGTCCAAATCGCTCACTTGTCAACATAAAACTAGTTCGGGGAGGCGCACCCCTTGTAACAATTTAAAACTATAAGAGTCTATAAAATAAAAGACAGCAATTTTGGCTGCCACGCCTCGGTCGCTGTATGCCAGCTAGTACCTGTCCACCATTTAACAGCGCTTGGAGCTGATTTGGCTGATGGCCAGCCCTATTTCCAAGGTTGGTTTCCAGCAATAAAGCTATTAGGAGTCCAAATGCAATTACATTAAGAATCCCTTAAATTTACCGATGACGGTTGAACATAGCAACCTCATCGAGGAACTCCCACACGGTCCGACAGTGCGGCTCTCGCCACACTGCCTCGCCGCTTGTGAGCGGCCAGGTTTCCCCCTGACCTCTAAGTTCCAGGGTGGCACGGTCTCTGGCCCCCCCAAGGGCCGGGCAGTCGTACATCATATGTACATTAGACTGGACCTCCCCGCAGACACACAACTCATCAGCCACCAGGCGAAACCGAAACAGATATTGGTTTAGATTCACATGGTTGGTGAGCACCTGGGCACCCGACGCCCTTAAGAAAGAACTCGAGGCATACCATCCCCCCAAATCCTGTATAAAATTATACAAGGATCTACCCATAGTCGTGGTGTGCCATTCATGCTGCCATGCCTCCATCGCGAGGCTTTGAAGCCTTTTCCGCAGACGGGAGATGGGCAACTGGACGAAAATTAGAGCCGGTGCATTGTGATCACCGTTCCGATCCGGTTCTGGCCCGGCTCGAAACCGCATCCCAAATGCCTCGGCCTCCCGACCTCTACGCAACTTCCACATGACTGCTAATTTACGGTCTGCCGCTGCTCTGTTTTCGTTATCGCTGTACTTAGCGTACGCGATGTCGTGCTCTTTACAAGTGGCGTCTAACTTGTTTACAGCTGGATCGCCTCTCTTTAAGCGTTTTCTTGGTACCAAGGTATATGTAATTCTACCGGTAGTAAATCAACGCCTTTGTTTATCACCCTTCGGACTACCTTCGCTGCTCCTGCGTTTAGTGTTGTTAATAGTCCGACACCTCGCTTAAGACTGACGATTCGTTTAGACCTCCTCACCTGACCATTACTGACCATACGTTTTGACCTCCTCACTCTTCCCATATTGGAGAGAGACTGAACTTTTTTTACGATTGTCTTGAAGTAAAGTGAGGAACGACTTTGTTTGAATCTGCGATTGGTAGTCGTACTTCATTAATAGTCAGATATTCTTCCTCTCATGTCCATCATCCCTCAACGGATCTGTTTTCGGTGGAGGAGGAACGACCTTGATTGAATCTGCAGTTGGTAGTCGTACTTCATTATTATCAGATAATCCTTCTTCTCATGTCCATCATCCATCGAAGAAAAGTGAGGAACAACTTTGTTTGGATATGTGATTGGTAGTTCATTATTAGTCAGATAATCATTCCTCATGTCCGTCATTCTTTGGCGGATCCATCTTTGGGTGACGAATCTGATTCTTAGTAAGATCCTCCTAATCGTTATTATTTACGTCTGCATTTGGTTGGTATTTTTGTAATTTACCTTCTTCATTGTTATTTATATCTGCGTCTGGTTGGTCTTTTTGTAATTCCCCGTTTATATTTTGTTTGTTGCCTGACACCTTAGCATTGTCTAGAAATTCCTGCCACCTATCCCCAATCTTATCAAATTGATCGTTTTTTTAAACTTCTGTAAAAGCTACTCGATTAATTCTTCGAATATTGGGGTTGTAAAAATATTGCATTATGAGTTTGTAAGTTCTAAATAGGTATTCCACAATGTAGTCCTTTGTACTCTGATTTGATTTAGATGACTTTTGATCGCAATATTTTTTAATAACACGCTCTTTAAGATCAACATGTACTTTTGTGACGAGATCCTTTCCTCTTGTCGCCAAGTTGTTGTGTAAATAATTGAGGTTTACGGCGTCAGTCTTGTCAACAGGTTCACCGATATCACACAAACGCTTATGAGAAAATGATAGTCTGTTCTTGTCTGATGGTGAAACAGTCGGTATATATCCATTTGTCAAATCACTTCGCTTTACGTAAATCTTATTCACAAAACCAAAAGTAGTAACATCATCATCCTCTATTGGACTTCCCACATGGCACAACCAACGTTTTTTGATATCAAAATTCCCATCACTTCTTTTGTCAAAGAGGTCTCCCTAATATTAACAAACGCAACCTCAGGTTTCTTAGAGGATTGGCTGGTTCCATGTCTGCCCGTGACCACCTCAGCATACCTACGCGGTTGCATCGGGGCCTGGGCCGTTTCTCAGATACAGTTACTTCAGGCCGTGAGGCAACATTTTCGAACCCCTCGACGAGAGTTGTGAAAGCCTCTTGGAAGAATTCGAGTCACGGCAATAATCTTTTCTTGGTAGCAGCACTAGTACACTTGGGGTTTGCTAAATAGGAAGACAAGCCACCCAGTTCTGCCAAAGCATGACGAGCCAAAGAAGCAGAGCTCCCCAGCTTGCCCTCATCTTGAAAAAACTCTTCAATAAGTGGATTCATACCCTCCCGGGTGATCACCCCTATATCTAACTCTGAACTATCGTTGTCAGGACTAGTGTTCAAGGAGATCGAAGGATAATGCTCCGGCTAGGCTTCTTACCTATCACACTAACATCTGTCATGGTCTGACCTAACAGTATACGAACACAAAATGCTCGCTGTATTCTTTCTACTTAGATGTTGAACACAGGCCCACAATCGTGACGACTTCTGTATTCTCCTGTCACTCTTTGCACCTTTTCGCCGCTACTGGATCAAATGTGTGAAATCAAAGATCATACAGTTACAGATTACGACCCCCGCTCTAGATGAGCGCGAGTAGGACTATGGGTAAAGGTCTCTTTGCTGGTAATAGGGACTTGCGATCAGGAGTCGTTGCCAATCTTTTCACCAAGATGAGGCGGGTGCTCGAACAAATCGTGCGCCAAATCCTCTGAATCACCGCGAAAAGAGTATGAATCGTCTAAACATTAAGGGCGCAAGATCCGTTGTTACAGTTCTCAGACAGCAAGATTGTGAAACTGGAGAAGGTACACACTCGACCACCAGCTCTAAAATAGCACTGAAAGAGACTTTATACAACTCAACCTCTGTTCGTGAAAAGAAACTAGAAATTACAGCCATAAATGTTTTATATAGAATAAATCAATTTTTATCTCTTCAATCTCAGTCTGATGCACTAAATCAAATGATAGTCAACCAGCCAGTTGGATTGACCATAACTCGATCATCTAGCATATACTTAATTTATGAAGCTTATTCTATTTTGACAAAACTTACTGAATGAGGTGATTATTTAGCACTGGAAGATTCAATCTTTTTCTTGGAGGATAAGAAGTGGTCTGGGTGAATCGAATTCTCGCTATTTTTTTATAAAAAGAAAAATTATTTTGACAATTGTAATATATTTTGTTTTATTGTTCTTTTATCGTTATATTTTTAAATACAAAAAAAGTCACTGATGGTTCATTAATTTCTATTAAGTTTTATTAAGATTAATACATAATGAAATCTTATATTGTGCGGTGCTAATGTGGTATGGAATTTTTTGTAATTTTGAAATCTACAAAACTTTTGGATGAAAGGTAAAGTCGCTTCTAGCAATTTGTCATAGAGGTTGGCGGAGTTCATTTATTTTTCCATCTATAATTAATCGATACAAAAGTGTAGAGCCCTAAAATAAATAAATAATAATTTTAGTTACTTTTGTACAGTAATTATTCTATGCATAGTAATTTTGTGAATGTAACAAAATAAATTGATTTTTTACAGTTAAACTAACAGACGAAAACAATTAAAAGTAACGCAAGCCAACAAAAAGAAGAAATATACTCAATGTAAATATTATTACTGAAACGTTGTTGAAAGCTGTAATGAAGTTAATTTTATTTTTTAATAACACCATGGCTTTTTCACAGATGAACTGTATGAAGGAACTCGAGCTATAGCAGCCGGGTGGGGAACATTAAAAGAAGATGGTGATCCGGCATGCATCCTGCAGGAGGTAGAAGTGCCTGTAATGAGTAATGATGAATGCAGACGTACCGGATACTTTCCAAAAATGATCTCTGATAACATGCTGTGCGCTGGATATAAGGAAGGAATGAAGGATTCGTGTCAAGTAAGAGTGATTAATTTAAGAATTATTATCATGACGTTCTGAATTGTTCGAATCATGATCCCTCATGATATGAAAATTTTAGAATTGCTAATTTTATTTATTATACTGTTTAAATATTATTGGACTGAGTTACAGCCTTTTGTAACAAAACGTCAACTATTATGTAGGCCTGTATAAAAAAACTTGATTCACATTGTGACGGGAAATGGTGACGATAAAATAAATCCAATTAAAAATAGTGGGCAAAAGAAGGATTTTATAATACAAAACCAGTTGATTAACTAGAATATTTTTATTTGAATACTAAATCGTTGGTGTTCTTTGGTGGTGGGGTTTCAATTAATCACGCGTCTCAGAAATGGTCGGCATGAGTTTGTACAAGAATACACATTAACCAGTACAGTTACATTTCACTGATAAGTCGCTAATGACTTCAATTGTTTATGCGACTATAAATAAAATTATTAAAATATATATATATATATATATATATATATATATATATATATATATATATATATATATATATATATATATATATATATATATATATATATATTTCTAATTAGTTATAATTTAATTATAGAATATATTTTATAAGTGAATAATAAATAGGAATGGTTACACAAAATTAGTTTTTTTACTGTTAAGCTTAGCATTCGATTATTATAAAAAAATAATGTACAACTAGATGACTAGGTAACGTAGTAGTTCGAAAGTGGAGATACGGCACCAATTGTATTCCTTGCTTACGCAGGGAACTCTAGTGTCACCGTCCGCCATGTTTGTTTTCCCTTTTTTCCTGTGGGAAATTTTCCTTTTCACTTAGCGGGATATTAGAAATTCCGTAGGAATACCAACTTGAGTAATATATTCCCTTTGAATATTATTTATAATAATAATTTCAAAGTTTGGTACCGCTGAGGAACAGCTGTTGTGTAGCGGTCGGTTTGAATTAAACAAATAAATAATATTTAAAGTGAAAAAACTGGTCAGCTAGTACTCGAACCGTGTCATGACGGAACGAGACTGACTGACGCCTTAAACCAATCGGCTACAGCGTCTCCCTGATGTAATATGTGAAAAATGTTCTACATAAGCGGTGAGATGATGAATTTTGAGATTTAACGTCACATCATTCTGTACACACACACACCCGCACATATATACACACCCCCACACAACCACCAACACACACACACACACACACACAACACACACACAGCTCCAGTCACTAGTTCTCCTGGTGACCACTAGGAGCCCTAGCGTCGCAGCCACCATCTTGGATTTTCCCTTTTTTCCCTTGGGAATTTCTCTTTTCCTTTTTCGCTGTGGCAATTTCCCTTTTCCCTTTTATTGTATTGAGTGAAAATAAAATAAATTATATATGTGTGTATGAATAAAAATTTAGACGTACTTCGAGGATGATCATGGTCGTCGTGGAAGTTGCACCAGGAGGTGTCAACCGCCATTCCAGTTTCCCGACATGGCTCGTTCACCAAGAGGCGGCGGCAGCTGCGTGCGTGCGTTGACGTAGCGGCGCGGAGTATTTGATAATGCGAGGTGTAGCGCGCGACTGATGAACAGCTGACGAACATGGCCTAAGGTTGAGCGTCCTCTTTTGCACAGCCGTTACAGTGGTAGGCGCGAAAGCTCCACACCCTGCTGACCAAGTTTCTTTCTGACCAAGCGGCCATCCGCCTGTATTTCGATTTGAATTCAGCGCGCGGGTACGGTGTGGACTAACGTGGAGGATATCGAATGCGAGGTACAGGGCATCATCGATTGGATTGTTGTGAGCGAGTGTGATATCCGTAAGTTTTTGGATAAAACGTTAAATAAGTTAGACGATAGAATCGCAAAGACGAATCGCACATTAGACGTTTACAAAAACGTATTGATTCTGTGCAATAGGTTATCGGATTTAGAGTAATAATTATCGGGAAGACGTTTACCGAATTTAAATCGGTTACACGATACATGTGTAAACATTGTTTTATGATGCTTCTCGAACACTGTGATGATGAGAAATATGTTGGTCATGCAATCGAGTGTTATAAATTCGACTATTGCGGTTGAGAATTACCC
This sequence comes from Lycorma delicatula, assembly GCF_047948215.1. NCBI lineage: Eukaryota > Metazoa > Arthropoda > Insecta > Hemiptera > Fulgoridae > Lycorma > Lycorma delicatula. Next base: position 31,328,341 of record NC_134455.1, read on the forward strand.
GAATACCTGTGCTCCTGCGAATTGATTATTGGACACATGATGAAAGTTAAAGCAAAAACAAATTTGAATTAATATAGGAAACGCCAACTTCTTGTCGTTAGCCTGTCCAGTTATCGATGAAAACGAACTCTACCGGTTATTTTCTAAAAATAAATTACCGAAACGAGTGGTGGTGTGGGTTGGGGGGAAGGTAGATGATACAAGTATATACACTGCAATCGATCATTCGTGAGTAAGTTCTGCCAGTGTGATGATGGATACCTTAACGTCTATTAACGTTTTCAACAATCAAGACTGTTTTATCAAACAGTGTTTGATTATAAATCTATATCTGTATCTATTATAAAATTATAAATCTTCATCGGTTAATCTTCATTAACCGATGAAGATCGGGTAACCGATAATCATATCGGTATTTCCTATGTATTATTGGACATGAAAAAGATATATACATCATACGGTGAGGTTCGCATTTGTGTCATCTTATACGAAACCGATTCTGACAATATTATTTAGTATTTTTTTCAGCTATTATTACTAAAGAGCTGTACAGACAAACTTACCGAAGACGAAATGATCGTTGCACGACGTCATTCGATGAAGCTAACTTATTACAGTGTAAAAAATGACTAAGACGACAACGGTGGTGGTGATGGTGGTGTCACTGAAGATTAAAATTTAAGTTTATAAGACATGGTATTATTTGATGCACTTTGTAACATGATATGTCGTTTCTGGTTACTTACGCCATTAAACTGTTGAAAGAATGCATAGTCGTTTCTTACAATTGCACTGTTTAAGGTTACTCGTAACTGATACAACATTATTGTAAATTTACTCACTACTAGTGAAGACGTTGAAGTAATAACATCGTTGTGACAGCAGCAGCAGCAGCAGCAGCAGCGGTGGTGTTATGGAGCTAATTAAGAAGGTAGATGTTGTGGTTGGTAAACGATATTTCTCGCAGATGTTTTTCAAATTAAAATACAGTTATGTATACATTGTTGATCTTAGCTGTCATGTTTTTAATAAAGATGGTGACAATGCAATTATAAAGATGTTCTTCGATCCGATGAATGATGATGCTGAGAGTTTTTATTGTGACTTTGAATGTGGGGACAATTCGATTAGTCTTATCGGCAGCAACGAAATAGTATTTTCTGGTTTCTACGGTGGTGATGAAAAAAATAAACGGATAAAGGCTTTTAAGTTAAATGATTCCTTTAATATGCAGTTGGATACGATTACTTTAAACCAATTATCTACGTCTTGTCTAAAAAATAATGTTGTTGCCGTTAACGTATATACCTCAAAGGACCGAAGACCATTCACCAGTTCTTGTATTCCGACCGATAGATGGAGAGCTGCTTGTGATCAAACTGATTATGTTACCGATAATGTAACACATCAACCTCAACAGAGACAACCGCTGCTTGTTGCATACAATACGGAAGAAGATTCTCAAACAGATTACCACGAGAGTGATTGGTTCGAAAGGGGACGGTTTTTAGAATCAATTTATTTCATAATTTACAGAGACTATTCAAAACGTGAAGTACATTATCTTTCATCGATGACGAGGATATTTCATTAGTAGTATTTATTTATTAAAATAAATAAATATACAGTCCTTTTCAGGACTACAACAACGCATTACACGTACAACAAAAAGTTACAAACAAAAAGTAAAAATACACAAAGCAAAAACACTCTGAACCCCCATTTAATAACGTAAACTAACTCTTGTTTTAAAAAAAATATATATAATTATATGTATTCAATGCAATGGTTCCAAGGCCCGGTACATTATCTGGTAATAGATTTATGCACTATCAGGTTATGTGACAAACGGTGAGGAGAGTGTTTAATAAATTTGTTTATTTTTTGGGTTGGGGGAATACACATTCTTTAAATATATATAAATTTTTGATTTCTGTTCAGAAATATTCAAGGTTGCTCGTAACTGATACAACTTTATTGTAGATACGAGGCACGTGGCTTCAACGTCGGTTTGGGTGTGGCACTTTAGGTGGTTGTGTTCTTATTAATCATGACGTGTGTGTGTGTGTGTGTGTGTGTGTATGTGTGACGTCAAGTTTTTTCTTAGAATTACATGATAGTAGTCGTTTCTTAGAATTACATTTTGTAACATGATATGCTGTTTCCGGGTACTTACGCTATTAAACTGGAGAGAAAATGTGTGGTCATTTCTTAGAATTACACGATAGTATTCGTTTCTTGGAATTACACTTTGTGTAACATAATATGCAGTTTCATGTTTCTAACGCTATTAAACTGGTGAGAAAATGTGAGGTCGTATGTTAGAATTACACGGTAGTGGTCGTTTCTTAAAGTTACAGTTTGTGTAACGTGATATGCCGTTTAAGGTTACTTACGTTATTAAACTGCTGAGAGAATGTGTATTCCTTTCTTAGAATTACACCCAAAGTAGACGTTTCTTAGAATTACACAGTTCAAGGTTACTCGTAACCGACACGTGGCTTCAACGGCGGTTTGGGAGTGGTACTTCAGACGGATTTGTTCCTATTAATCGTGACGCGCGCGCGCGTGTGTGTGTGTGTGTGTGACGTAAGGTCAAACTATAGATAGTCGTTTTTTGTATATGATAGGAGGTTTTCCGCTTACTTTTGCTCCCCTAAAAAACTGGATTTAACCGGTTAAAACTGACTTGTTGAGTTTTTCTCGGTAGATACGGTTTAAACCGTTGACAAAAAAGTTGATTAATGTTTTCTTAGAATTCGTATTCGCACTCTAGTGCACATGCGCCGCCACGAATTCTAACGTCACGATTGGTTGCGACAGGGCGTGAAACGCCGCGCCGACCTCGGATCGCGTCGGTCGGTCGATTCTTTAATCTAGCGTCGCCAATCGCACGGTAAACGTCCCACGTCGCGCCGTCGACGTACGCACGCGAACATACGCGCAGACTCCCGGTACCAGATCTTCGACGACCAGGATCATCCTCGAGGTACATCTAAAATTTTATTCACAGGCACACAAGCAAAACAAAAACAATTTAAACTTTCATTCAGCAAATGTGTACGGGCTATTGTTTTATTTAAAGTGATAGTCTTTACAATTGCTAAATGTAGTGGTTCCAAGGTCCATTACATGATCTGATAATAGATTTATCTACTATCAGGTTACGTGACAATGGTGAGGGGAGTGTTTAAAAAATTTCGGGGAAGAGACAATCGTAAAAAAATAGGCGGTTTTAGATTACATATGCTATTATACTGCTGAGAGAATGCGTCTCGTTTCTTAGAATTGCACGATAAACATTGTTCAGAAATGTTCAAGATTACTCGGAAAATGACACCAGGCACGTGGCTTCAACGGCGGTTTGGGTGTGGCTCTTTATACGGTTGTAGTCCTATTTGTCGTGACGCGTGTGTGTGTATGTGTGTGTGTGTGTGTGTGTGTGTGTGTGTGTGTGTGTGTGTGATGTCAAGGGTAAACTAGTCGTTGTTTGTGTGTGGACGTTTTCCTGTTCAAACATGTTCGAGGTTGACCGGAAGCGTAGGCATTGTAGAAGTCTTTGTATCTGTGTTTCGCATGCGCGACAGCTTTGAATCCGACTTTGCGATAAGTCGGTAGGAAGTCAGTCTGTACACACACGCGCGCGCGCGCGCACAAGCTGGTACTGCGTCAATAATTCTACTGGTGGCCGTTAGGAGCGCAAGTGCCACAACCGCCAGCTCATGGTCATATTCGTCACCTGTTCTTCAGTCTCGTGTCACACCTCCCACTGTCAACAACCCACGTCGCTCCGTCAACGCACGCACGCGAACACACCCGCAGTTGCACACATCTCCTCGTGAACTAGCCACGTCCGGGTGCTAAAGTAGTGGGTTACGCCTCTCGGTGCAACGGCCACGACGCGCAGCATCATACTCAAGGTACATCCATTTTTACTTAACGGTGGTGGCAGCAGTAACGGTGTAATTGATGCGCATGTGCGGTAGCTTTGAATTCGGTCTGGTATGTATTTACACATCTAATTATTTTTCCGATCTATAAAATTTTGAAGAAATAATTTATTTTAGTTCTATCATTTATTTATTGTAAATAAATTTGGAAGATAGTTCTACTATATATATAAATATACTTTTCATACAATCATTTATAGAATTATTTAAATAAACTTATTAATACTGCATAAACCTAAGGTTTTTATTTGTATAATTAAAATTAAAAAGGAGTATAAACTATAAATTTTTCTTCTGGTACAATGATACATGTTACATATTACGTATATATTAGATGTGGGCGGGCGTTAAGAGACTTTTTTTCACAGTTATCAATTGTTCATTAATTAACTTTGTGTTCATCGTTTATATTTAATTCCTGGGTGTAATTTTTTTTACTTTATTTGTAATAATACAAAGTAATAGTATAGTGTGTGTTGCTTAACGCTATTGTCGTTCGTGGAAATCCTTTAACACATACACAAACCTAGATATTTTATTTTTTATATACAGGCATCATATAAAGAATGTCTTAATGCTGAATTAATGTTTTCACGATATATTAGTGGAAAATTACGACACACATACACACACACACACACACACACACGCGCGCGCGCAGAGGGAAAGAATGAGAGAGAGTAAGGAGAGAATTTTGCATTAGATAATTTAACACGTTTCTATGTTTGTGATTAGTGTTAAGTTTTAATTTGCATGTAGGCTCGTGTCTGCAGCGGTGGTTGTGGTAACAATAACGGTCTACGTTTTGCTCATGTGCAACCGCTTTGAATCCAGAAATCATGACCACGGATCATCCTCCAAGTACGTCAAATTTTTATTCATACACACATATATAATATATTTCATTTTTCACTGAATACAAAAAAGGGAAAAGGGAAATTCTCACAGGGAAAAATGAAAAGGTAAATTCCTACGGGGAAAAAGGGAAAATACAAGATGGCGGCTGCGACACTGGCGCTCCCAGTGGTCACCAGGGGAACTAGTGACTCAGTACCAGTGTGTGTGTGTGTGTGTGTGTGTGTGTGTGTGTGTGTGTGTGTGTGTGTGTGTGTGTGTGTGTGTGTGTGTGTGTGTGTGTGTTTGTATATGTGTGAATGTGTGTGGGGGTGTGTGGGGGTGTGTGTACAGACTGATGTGACATTAATACTCAAAATTCATCATTTCACCGCTTATGTAGAACATTTTTCACGCATTAAATCAAGAAGCCGCTGTAGCCGATTGGTTTAAGGCGTCAGTCAGCCGCGTCCCGTCTTGACACGGTTCGAGTCCTAGCCGACCAAATTTTTTTTCACTTTAAATATTATTTATTTATTTAATTCAAACAGATCGCTATCAACAGCTGTTCCTCAGCGGTACCAACCTTTGAATTTATTATTATAAATAATATTCAAACGAATGTATTACTCAAGTTTTTATCCCTGCAAAATTTCAAATATCCTGCTAAAAGAAAAGGGAAATTCCCAAAGGGAAAAAGGGAAAACAAACATGGCGGATGGTGACACTAGCGTCCCTGCGGAAGCAAGAAGTAATATTGGCGCCGTGTCTCCATTTTCGTACTACTTATGATGTTATTAAATACCTTTTTTTAATTGGAACATAATAATATATCATTTAGATCACATCATTACAAAATAAATTATAAATATAAAAACAAATTATGAAATCAGTTTGGTTTGAATTCATTTTTCCAGCTGCCATCCTATTCGGTCGCCCTAAAGCATATGACAGAAAATCAGTGCCACAAACGGCTACTGAGCCACGGAACAGTTTAGCGCCCTAACTAATTACAGTTTAGCGGATCCTAACTAGCTCATAGAGGTTAGAGCTTACCTAACACGTGAGTGGACTAAGCATGGTGCCATACAATACAAAGGAAGTGAATCACCGCTCACTTGTCATATATTCTAAAATGGGTAGGCGCTCCCCATCAACTAACAAAATATATATGACATCATAATAAAATTTATTTCCTATAGGCAGCATTTCGCTGCCTCTCCTAGGTCGCTGAATACCAGCAAGTAACTGTCCACCATTTATTGCGCTTATAGAGTCATAATAATTGGCTGGCGGTCAGCCATGGTCAAGGTGAGCTTCCCACGGAAATGCGGTAAGAGTCTTCCTTAAGCAAACTACGGATGCCGGTTGAACAAAGCAACCGCATCTAGGAACTCCCATACGGTTCGAAAATGCGGCTGAACTTCCCGCAGAAGCACAGCTCATCAGCAGTCAGGCGGAACCAAAACAGATATTGGTTAAAGTTAGGGAGGTTTGTGAGCACCCGTTATCCTTAAAAATGAGCTCGAGGCATTCTATTCCCTAAAATCCTGTATAAACTTGTACAAGGATCTTCCCTTAGTCGTGGTGTCTACTCCAGGTGCCATGCTTCCTTCGTGAGGCTCTACAGCCTCTTCCACAGGCGGGAGATGGGCAACTGAACAAAATTTAGATCCGATGCATGGTAACCACCATTCCGCTCCGGTACTGGCCCGGCCCGAAATCGCACCCCAAATACCTCGGCCTCCCGATCTCTTCGCAATCTCTACATGACTGCCCGAAATTTCACCACTAAACAGATTGGAAGAGCCTTTCCCAAGACGGTGATAGCCTCGTAGGAATTTGTTTAACACCACCAGTGCATACAATTAAGCCTCTCCGCTATGCACACCTTAAAGTTTTAATAAGTGCTCAATTTCTTTCCAACCTATGCGCTCAAATGAAAGCTGAAAGAGGTGATATTTTCGACACCTCGCTAAACCATGTACAAATTACTGCGTGACAATTCCTAATCGTTCCATGCAATCCTCCTAAGCTTGTGCATCACAGAGATGGCGTCCGCCGCTTCCACATTAGGTACTTGCCTAACGTGGTGACAGCAACTTCTCATCAAACAAAACAACCAGGTACTTATGAACTCAAACTCGGCTGATTACACAGCCTTTATACTTAAAATAAATGGGGTTCGCCTACCCATTTTAGTGATATATGACGTATGGGCGGTGGGAGACGAAAGCGAGTGGTGTATGGTACCACGCTAATTTCGCTTAAGCTTTTAGGTTAGCTCTAGCAGCTGGTTAAGACACGGTTCCAAACTGTTTCGTGGCTAAGTAGCCGTTTAAGGCACAGGCATTTGGTCTTACGCTTTAGGGCAAGCGAATGGAGTGGTGGCGGGAGAAATGCCAAGCAAATCAATACCGTCATCTGACGCTCTTGCCTTAATAGCTAATGTTTGCGAGAAGGTTTTGTACCTCAGCATAAATTCTAGGTTGACTTCTAACCATATGCTGATGGACGACCAGTATAGTTTCCGCCTCGGCAGAAGCACAGAGTACGCAATTCTCAGAGTAATGGATCTGGCTTCGTCCAGTGAATGCAAATATATGCTTGGCGTCTTTTTGGATATATCAGGGGCCTTCAATAACTTGTGGTGCCCCTCTGTTTTGTTTCTATTGTTAGCTGTTGTCAGTGGCTACAGAACTGTCTCAAGAAAGACACTCTCTGTGATCGCTGGCATTAAACCCCTTGATATTATAGCTACGGAAGGTAGCAAGCGGTACATCTCCGAGAAGGAAGACTTTCTTGCTTCTAGGCGATGCGAGACCAAGGTATTGAAGACAAAGGTCTTGATTCTTGGCAAGCTAGGCGGGACGATTCTTCTACTGGTCGATACAGGCATGGTAAATTTCCAAATTTTTTGGAGCTGCGAGCAATTAGTTGGGTTTCCCTCAATTGGTACACAACTCAATTCTTTTCTGGACATGGTGCCTTTAGGGATAGTTAAGCTAGGTTTGGTTAGGTTAATTCGGGTTTGTGCCCGGTCTGTAGAGCCGATAATACCACGGACCATGACCTTTATGTTTGTCCCCGGTACGAGGCTGAGCGTACCAGAGCCATTAGGAAAATCGAGAGAGTGGATTCATTTTATGATCAGCAGGTCAGTTGGAAGATTCGTAGAGAATGGACTATTGTGGCTGGCTTCCTCCGTTTCCTCATCCTGAACAGAGCGACTGAACAGGTATAGTAGAGTAGCACCTCGGGTGGATAGGGACCACCTGGGCAGTTTGATTGGCCGGAGGTAGGCGAAATGGCATCAAGTCACGGTTAGATAGTATTAGTGTTGATTATTTTGATTGCTTAGCTATCGGCGGATCGGCGACTGCACTGCTGAGGGAATGGGTTATCATGCAGTCGTGAGGTGTAGCGGCATCTCGACTATGGTTGAACTTTAAGTAAATGTCACGCAGGACTGTGCGATGGAGCTGAGTGGTAGTAGAAGGTCCGTCCGCCTTTCCCTTGTAGACCATGACCTGAATTAATTGATAATTAACCTAAGTCTGAAGCACGAGCCGAAATGAGTTTATTACGGGAACTTGGTCTAAATTGTATTGTTGTGAAAAACATTTTTGGTGGTATGTTGTTTTTTAATTTACTAGAAATTGACTCAACAAAAGTAGAACTAGGCGCGGAGTTCGTGCTTCCGCGAACTCTGTTAGCTAGTTCAGAGGGCAAGAATGTAGGACGTTCAAGATTGGTTTGCTTGGCAATTCTCCCGCCACCACCCCATTCGGTCGCCCTAAAGCGTAAGACCGAATGTCTGTGCCACAAACGGCTACTGAGCCACATTGTTCGCTAGTTTAGCGAACAATATCAAAATATCACTAAAATGGATAGGCACACCCCGTCAACTACTAAAACATATATTATTATCAATAATTAAATTTATCTCTTCAAAGAGAGTAATTCGCTGCCACACATAGACTGCTGAATGCCAGCAAGTAGCTTTCCACCATTAAAGTGCTTGGACCCTTAATCTGGCTGGTAGCCACCCATATTTCTCAGTTACCTTCCTACATCAGCGTAGTAGGAGTCTTTTCCTTTAGGTACACTACTGATGGTGGTTGAAGAAAGCATCCTTCATCAAGGAACTCCCACACAGTCCGAAAATGCGGCTCTTACCATATTGACTCGCCGCTTATGGGTGGACAATTTTCCCCTTGACCTCTAAGTTCCACGCTGGCCCGAGTTCTGGCCCCCCCCAAGAGTTAAACAATTGAACATCATGTGTTCGTACGATTGGGTATCCCGCAGACGCATAGCTCATCAGCTGCCAGGTGGAACCGAAACAAATTTTGTTTTAAATTTACATGGTTGGAGAGCAATCGAAATCCCATTGTCCGTAAAAACGAAGGAGAGGCAAACCAACCCCAAGACATCACATAAATCTATATAAGGACTTTCCCTTAGTCGTGACGTGCCATTCTTGCTGCCATGCTTCTATCGCGAGTCTCTAAAACCTCCTCCGCAGGCGGGAGATGCAACTAGTAACTAGCGGGCAACTGCTAGTAATTTAGATTGTTTTAAAAACACCAGTGCATACAATTAAGGCTCTGTGCTGGGCACTCCGTACATTTTGAATAAGTTCTTGCCTTCGTTTCAACCTATGTGCCCAAACGGACGCCTCATAAGAGATCATACTTTTGAAGACATCTCGGTACACCATGTACAAATGACGGCCTGACAGTCCGTAATACTTTTGACTAATCCTCCTAAGGTTGTGCATCACAGAAACAGCACCGGCCGCTACTTACCTAATGTGTTTGCTAAACAGCAACTTCTCATCAAACAGAACACCTAGGTTCTTATGAACTCGAACACGACTGATTACACAGCCGTTTTATTTAATACGGGAGTTACGACTGTATGATAATTCGTCTGCACCTTTGTCAAGCATAAACTTCGTTCTGCGCACAGAAATCCTTAAATTGTGAATATCCATTTAGCCCTCTATGGTTGACAAAGTCGTCTGCGCTCGGTCTTCTAGCTGCGGTCGTGAATTACCACGAAATAACAGGAGACAGTTATCCGTGAAAGCCTGGTCCGTGACTCCTTTCGGGAATAACAGTCCCCAAAATCCGTCAAATTCCAGGTTCCACACAAGGGATTGTGAACGGAGCCTAGCGGGCTTCCCCTGGTGACGGATTTTTTCACAACTAGTTCTGCACTCTTAAACCGAGCCGTGCGATCTGACAAGTAGTCATGTAACTACGGCCTGCAGATCTACGGGAACATTGGGGCGTTCCAACTCATAGAGAACTCCAACATGAATACTGCCTATATATCAATAAAAATTGCCAAAGCATATTTACATTCGGCGCTTTCCACCTTGTCAAGAGCATTTAAGATGCAATCCTCGGTGCCAACCGCTTTCATGAAGCCATACTGGCCTCGAATTAGAAATGAGTTCATATCGATGCTTTCTCAGAGCCGTTCCACAACCAGCCTTTCATGTAACTTGCCGATTACCAGAAAGAAGCTGATGGGCCTATAACTGCTGACCTCACTACTGACTGAATGTCAGGACATTGAAGATGTTCGGACGAGGCCTACAGGGAAGACAAAATCTGAGTATTAAAATCATCGATCTAAATTTCTACACTGCTGGCATCTCATCGAGGCCTGGCTTATTACTGTGAGATGTAAAAAGTTACAGGTCAAAAGACGATTCCCGTTAAAGACCATCAGGGCTATTAACGGGAGGCTGTGGTGTGCCTACCGGAAGCGTCACAAGACGAGAGTCTTCACTTACGGGGTTGAAGGGGCACAGAAATCTTTAAATTTTGAATGTCCATCTAGCTCTCTGTGGTTGAGAAGGCCGTCTGCAAGCAATCTTCTAGATGTAGTCGTGAATTACCGCGAACTAAAAGGAAACATTCATTGATGAAAGCCTGGACGGTGACCCCTTCTGGAAATATCAATCCCAGAAATCCGTCGAATATCATCCTCCACAGCAAAGGGCCGAGAACGGAATCCTGCGGACTTCCCCTGGTAACAGATTTTTCCACAACTAGGTGCGCATGCTTAAACAGAGCCGTACGGTTAGACAAACCGTCACGTACCACGCCCAACAAGGCTACGGGAACATTGCGGCTATCCTTCTCATAGAGGAAGAACTCCAACACAAGGGAGGAAATGCTCCCCTATGTCAATAAAAATTGCCAAAACATATTTACAGTCGGCGCTTTCCACCTCGGCAAGAGCAATTAAGATATAATCCTCGGTTCCAACCCCTTTCATGAAGCAATACTGGCCTCGATTTAGAAAACAGTTCATTGATATCTTCCCAAAGCCATTATACAACCAGCCTTTCCAGCGACATACCGATAACCAGCAAGAGGCTGATGGGCCGATAACTACTGACCTCACTAAGATCCTTTCCTGATTTTAAGAACACCTTCACCAAAGCTACTTTCCAACAAGTCAGGAAGCAGCTTCAGCTTAGGCAACATAAGTGTAGCCTGTCAAGCGGCTCTCTTATGACAAGCAGATGTTAAAATATATCTTAGTCAAGTTGGTCAATCCCCGGTGCCTTGTTCAGTGTCATTCGAGAAACCACTCGGTCTATATCAACGGGATCCACAGCCCGTACGCCAGAGAAGCAGAGGTTGGCGTTAGGGCGGGGCCCTAACGCCGATCTCTGCTTCACTCCCTGGAGCATCTGGAAACAGAGTATCCAAGAACGCCCGGTAAGTCGCCACAGATGTTAAATGTGGTCACGACCACCAAACTCGCATCAAACACTGGACAGCACGTGCAATAGCTTTGACCGGTAACATAAATTTGTGAGCTACCAGGGGCTGCGCTGCAACTCGCGTATGTAGTTTTGCCATAAGTTGAGTCTGGCTTCCTGATATGAGTCTAGCATGAACATACTCATTAGTTAACTATATACTCATTGTCAGCTCCCACGTCATCAACGATAATCCCCATTAGAGGGCGATGCTGGTATCCTTCTCCTAGTAAACCTAACTCTTGCGTGCAGCACGCTAAGGTCAGAGGACCATCCCAACCCTGTATGGGAAGACACCCGCCTAGTGACGTTCCGGTCGCCAAACCGCCCCTCCCCGTTCCTTGACTTATTGGGTTTTAACGGGATTCGTCTATCGCCCTCTGACGTTTTACATCTCATAGTAATAAGCCTGACCTCGTTGGGATGCCACCGATGTAAATCCCTCGGTAGATATTTATATCGGTGATTTATTAACTCAGCTTTTGCCTTCGCTGTAGGCCTTGTCCGGACATCGTGAATGTCCTACATCGTATTCCTCTGAACTAGCTAACCGAGTTCGCGGAAACACGAACCCCGGCAGTGCAGTCGCCGTTCCGCCGACAGCTTTTGCAATTCATAGTCATCTCATAGCTAACTAACCGTGTCTCGCCGCCAAAACGTCTACCATCGGCCAGTCAACTGTTAGACGGTCCCTAGCTACCCAGCTTCCTACTCTACTAGATCTTCTCGGCCGTTCTGGGCAGGGCGAGGAATCAAAGGAAATCAGCAACAATTGCCCATTCTCTGCAATTCCACCAGTTGACTCGCAAATCAAAGGAGGATTTTATTCTCTCAAGTTCCCTAACAACTATGGTACGCTCAACCAACGGTTTTTTTTTGTTTACCCTCCGGGTCATTAGCCAAGCAATTCTTTCCGCAGATGATATGAAGTCTCACCAACCTCGGTATTATCTGGAAGCAGATCGTCCATCAGATGAGTGCGGACACGATCTTTATCTACAACAACACCATCTTGGGTTGAGAAAGCCGATAGAAGAATATCTTTTTTCCGCTTATGACCAAGTACTCAATAAAAATCACCCCATGGGTATTTCCCTGCTCATGCACAAAAGAGCGCCAGGAATCACGTTTAGAAGACCTAACGTTATGAAAATACTCGGTCCTCTTCCGACGATAATCCGCAATCAAGATTGCACGCCGATCAAGATCATCCGCACGCTGTGCGGCTCTTCTAAGCCGGCCAACAGTCCTCTTCATCGCAGTCAATTCCTGAATCTACCATCCAGCTACCCCCTCTCGATCCGTACTTCTGGGGATAGAGTGTTCAGCGGCTTCAACTATCGCAGAGAAAATCTCTCCCAGGTTGTCTAATGGGACTTCGTCTAGAGTTCGGATATAAATCCTTAGCCTGGCCGCAAGAATGTTCGAAAATTTGGGCCAATCTGCCCGCCTGTGGAGGAAGCGTCCCTGCTGAACAGGAACGTCATCCATAAAGACATCGCGCTGCTCACCTACCCAATCAAAAACATTTAGCTGGTGATTGCTTTCGTAATCATCAAATACCGACCAGTTTAGAATCCTACCCGGAATATCCTTACCAATGATAATAACAATGCTGGTACCGTGTAAAGCCCGCAAACCAACTGCACCGGCGAAGGTAGTCATCTGGCCGGTTATATTGAAAACATCAAACTGTTGCAGCACGATGAAACCTTCGATTAATTCATCGCCATCGTCCGTGATCCTACTGTGCCAAAGAAGCGATTTGGCATACACATCAACTTCTATAAGAACAGGACAACCCGCTGCTAACCTAACAATTCTATCCCATCTTTCAAAGTGCTGTTCAGTGGGATCCCTCTACTGAAAGTACGAACTAACTACAACCAGGTCCAAACCGTTCACGGCAAGCTTAATAACGACATGATGCGTATTAGTCCTGCCGTATGAAGACACTATCTATAGATTTCCTGCACATAGCGGATTTACTGTCACCTACGAAAAACTTATTCCTGCCTGGCAGATCATCCTTGACCACATACGGGTGCTGTAGAAGAAGAAGGTCGAGGCTCCGTTTCTGAATAACTTACTTATATGACCTTATTATTTATTGTTTTTTTAATACTTTATTTACAGTCACATCAACAAACAATTAAAGTCATTAGCGACTTATCAGTGTAATCTAAATGTACCGGTAAATTTCTAGTCTAGTGCAAACTCAGGTCGACTACTCCTAAGACGTGTGGTTAATTGAAACCCAACCACCAAAGAACACAGGTAGCCACGATCTAGATTTCATCCGATTAAAAGTAAATATATTTATTATTTATTTGTCCGAATATTAATTTAATATAAATAAATGAAATAATGTTAAGGTAAATACATTAAGTATAGAAAATTATTAAAAAGTAATTCGCAATTCAGAAGTGCTATTAAAAATATTGCAAGTTCATAAATATAAACAGAATGATAAGTTAAGATATTTAATTTTATATGCATCTGTGTACACTATCATACTATTATAATGGATCTGGTAGGTAATTTTTGTCTCTTAAAAACGCGTTCTGACTTTTTAGGGAACCCCAAAAAATGATATATACTTTATAAGGGACATATATATACAGGCGTAATAAATACTTAATAATTTTAACAAGCTTAAGCTTTTATTAAGGTTTTTCATAGAATATCAGTACAGTTTTATATTGTTATAAATGAAATCAATTTAATCATATCCCATGAGAATTTGTCATCTAATAAATGTTCCGGAAAATTTTGCTTTAATTGCAGCAGAAATATTACATATTCAAAGTTTATTCACGCAGAAAAGCAAGAAAATTAATTGGAAAACTTAAAAGTTGAAAATATTACGTGTTTCTATATTAGAAGAGACATAGTAGCTCACCGTCGCCTGTGTACTCCTTAGTTATTTTTATCAAGTCTCAGGTTACTTGACTTTTTATTTGCAAGAGCTTCTATGGGAAATATTTTTTGCAAGCCTATCCAAATCTCCTATAAAGATAAATTTGTCTAAATGAAAAATAAACTTAAAATGTAATAAAATCGACTTCAAAAATCTTCACTAAAAGCTAAAAAATGATATATTTGTATTATTTGACTTTTGAAAAATAGAAATGAAAAAAATTTTAAAGTATTATATATTAGCTACTAGCATACACAAAGATCTTTATGATTCTTTGTTTATTTTCTACAGAAAATCTTTTTAGTGCTCTGATAGTTATTAACCAGTCTGCAAAGGCAAGTTGGTTAGATTAGTTATAATATCTCGGAAAAATAAAAATTAAAAAAAAAACTGTTTGGGGAAAAATATAATTCAATGGGCCAAATTTCAGTAAATTAATCATTGTAATATTTTTATCTATTTATACTGATGTATGCTTTATTTTCTAAAATGAGAAAATAATAATAATAATAAAACTGACTTCAAACAATGCACTCAAAATTAAAAAAATAAAAACAGTCATCAACCTTTTAATTTGCATTTTTTCTAAAATTTTGATATTAAAGAAGAATTGAAAATTATTATTTTATAATTTTGTATGTTTTTGAATTCTAAATAAAAAAAAAGAAAAAGAAAATATTTTATATTTTTTAGTTTTATTTAAATTAGGTAGACAAAGGTAAACACAAAATGTTAATGTTTCCTACCTATTATCTTTTATCTTTCGCAACTAATATAAAGAACAGAAATGTGCGTTTAGATAAAAAATAGAAAAAAATTACAATCTTCATAAGTATTACTAGTGCGGCTAAGACTTCATGGTAAATTGTAAAAATGTAAATTATTTTTTTACCATATGTTTTCCAAATGATTTCTTTAAATTTTTGAGAGAAAATATTTTTATGTTTTACTATATACATTACTCCCCTAAAATAATTCAGTATTAAGAATTGATAATGACAAAAAATTACAAAAACCTTTAAATTCTTATATAGACAGTGTAACATTTTGGAAAAAAAAAATCCTCAGTAAGTTGTTTAGAAAACCTTACAATAAATAACTGTAATATCATTCAATCTTTAGTTCCTTAATTGCTTGCCGAAAAAGAAATAATTTTAATTTTAATTTTGAAAACAACACAAAGATTAAGTTCAACATCAAGTAAAACTCTTCCGGTCCTCTAAACTTATATTACAGATATGTCACTTCCTCAAATATAGAAATTAAACGTTCCAAAGTGCTATAATTTCACCTCCAATTTTTCTGAACATCCAAACTTCATATTCTCTCCCATTCAGGGCCATCAGAAAAATTTCCTCTGCAAAATTGAAAACAATTATCAAATTCAGTCCTTTCAATGAAGAATAAAGTTTAAATTCAGTCGAATTGAAAATCCTTTCCTTCTAAATTATATTGCGAGTTAATTTGTGGATAATAAAATGAATTAATCAGAAACTGTGGTTTAATCAAAGGAAACTGAGTTAAATAAATTTGATTAGAGCAGTCACCAAATAAAATATTAATTTAAGGCCTGTATGGATCATTTAATGGCTTAATTTGAAATTAAAATTTAAAAAATATGGAATAGATTTCTTTGTATTTCATGACAGATTCTTTTGTGGTATCAGTGCTTATTCACTTATTAAACTTGGAATTAGAGTACGTTTCATATTATGCACACCATTATGAGCAATTTACACTTACATATTATGGTATTAGCAAAATAAGTTTGCATTTTGGTACAGGTAGTATAACTATGCAATGTGATATGTAAAATATAAAAAAACATACACAATTACAGCAGATTCTTTTCTTGTGAAATAAACAAAATAAAAAATATTTGTAATGCAATTTTAATATTTTAGGGTGATAGTGGTGGTCCATTAATTAGAGAACGACAGGATAAAAGATTTGAAATAATAGGTAAGTAAAGATTAAACTTAATAAATTTTAAATAAACCCTCATATATATGTATATGTGTGAAATATGTGTATGTAACTGTGTGAATTTGTGTGTGTGTGTGTGTTCGCGCGCGCGCGCATGCTCAGGTGTATATATATATATATATATAAAACACAACTAATAATTGTATATATATATATATATATATATACATAAATAACAACATTAATGAACTATATATAATAATAATAATTGTAAAATATACAGTACATTTTATACATATAAACCAGGGTTTTTTTTCAAGGTCCGA
Organism: Lycorma delicatula; assembly: GCF_047948215.1. Taxonomy (NCBI): domain Eukaryota; kingdom Metazoa; phylum Arthropoda; class Insecta; order Hemiptera; family Fulgoridae; genus Lycorma; species Lycorma delicatula. Next base: position 31,345,087 of record NC_134455.1, read on the forward strand.
TCGGTCACAAAATTAAAACCACAGTGAAAATAAAAAAATTGTTATTTGTAACAAGTACTTACATAGTTACGCTATTTCTCTACATAATCGCCACTCCGATTTAGACATTTGTCTTCGACAAATGTTGGCACAGACAACATTTTGTCTGTGCCAAAATGTTGTCCTCCTAGCCAGCGTTTCATGTGAGCAAAGAGGTGAAAATCGGATGGAGCAAAGTCCGGACTGTATGGTGGGTGATCCATCACTTCCCAACGAAAACGCTGCAGGAGCTACTTTGTTACAGCTGCAGTGTGCGGCTGAGCATTGTCATGGAGAAAGACAATGCCTGATGACAACATTCCTCTCCGCTTATTCTGGATTGCCCTTCGTAGACGTTGAAGAGTCACGCAGTATGAGGCTGCAGTGATGGTCGTGACACGTTCCATGAATTCCACCAACAGAACTCCATTTGGTCCCAGAAGTGTAGCCTACACTTTCTGTTGGAGAAGGTTCGCTTGAACTTCTTTGGTTTACTGGGAGAATGAAAATGCAACCACTGTTTGGATTGTTCTTTTGTTTCTTCAGTTTCGAAATGGACCCATGTCTAGTCCCCTGTGACAATTTTGTTCAAAAACTCTTCTCCTTCATTGTGGTAGCGCTGGAGAAACGTCAGGAAGGCGTCCATTCTCATTGTTTTGTGATGGTCGGACAGCATCTTGGGAACCCATCTCGCACACAGTTTGGGGTACTGAAGTCTCTCACTCACAATGGTGTAGAAAGCTGACCTTGAAATTTCAGGACACGAATCACTCAATACAGAAATTGTGAACTGACGATTTTCTCGATTCGCCTCATCCATTTGCTCAACGAGATCATCGGTTAACGCTCGCTTCATTCCCTGACCGCCTGCATCATGAACATTTGTACGTCTTGCTTTAAAGTTCCTGCACCATTGTCGCACCTTGCTGTCACTCATTGAAGTTTCACCGTACACATTACTTATTCGTCGATGGATTTCAGCTGCATTACACCCAACAGCCTGAAGAAATCGAATTAACGCACGCACTTCACACTTGGCGGGAGATGCTATTGTTGTAGACATGTTTTCGTGCTAGCTGCGTGTTCAGAACTAAACGAAGTGTCGCGGCGTGATTTTAAGGCAATACTAGAGATGCTGCACAACACATATGCGCTTAGGTTCATCCGATTTTTGCGCCGGTTTTTATATCGCGACCTTGAAAAAAAATAACCCTCCTATAATTTTTTTTAATGAATACTACTGCTATTTATTTAATAACAATACTAACTGAGAGGCATGCTGTAGGCACGCCCACTGCAGATAGGCCCTCTGGGTAGGCAGCATCTCAGAATTGGATTATTAGGTGTCCAAAGTTTTTTTTGAATATTGAAAATTGATATAACGATAGTTAAATTAGAAATTTAACTCTAGAAATTGATACTAGACCCATATACAAATGCCCTTTAGTAAGGCAGAATTATGATACAAATTAACAAATCTACCTAACCAGTATAATTTTGAAGGAAGATAATTTTACCTTAGTGATTATTTCTTATTTTACATTTTTTTAATTTTATCTGTTTCATAAGTTCTTACAAACTTAAATTTTATGTAAAACACTTCAGCCTTCAACAATGCTAACCAAAATGATGGCCACTTAATATTTTTTATAGCTATTTTCAAAAATGGTTTTTTTTCACCCTAATTAGTGAAGTTGTCTCATTTCAAAAAATAGATTGTTTTGAGATAAAATCATTTGATAAATTTTTATTTTTTTAGTGTTTCACTGAGAAGCAGTTGTTTAAGAGGTTTTGAAGGTAAGTTTTGAAACTAGCTTTGAAAGAAGCTAAATTAAATATTTTGGTTAGGATTTTGGTAAGCCATAAATTTTTGTTTTTTAATATCCTTCAAAATTATATGTTAAAATCCTATCCTTTCAATTTCAACATTTTGATTTGCTTCCCTTGGGATGTATTGGTATCATATCAGAAAATAATTGCTTTGAGAAAGAAGAATTTTCTAAATGCTATTGAAAGAAGCTATTTTTCTTAGTTGAAAAATTATTTGAGGTCCTATACTTTATTAAACTATATACATAAATCGACATAAACCACTACCTGCTTAAAACTAAAAGAATCAAAATAACAATCATTTAATATTTGAAGAACTTTTACTTTATCAAATATTTCATACAATTGAATTATCAGTTTAATTCAACTAATCAAAAATCTACTGAACAACTAATGAACTAATAAAAAATTAACAACCAGCATACCCTGTAAACAAAAAAATATAAAACTCACAATGCATACAGATTTACACCCTACCCATTGTCACAGAAAGCTGGAATATACCGCAATATGAGATCATAAGGCACTCTAATTTTACATTCAAAATAATGATTAGGAAATATAAAACAATAACTAAAAAAAATGGTTACAATAAATGTACTAATACTAAACACAGAAAGTATGTAAATATATTTAATAAACACAATTGGACAACATTACAAGTGTAGAAAATATTATCAAATACAATATATAAGTGTGATAATAAAACAACAAAAAATTTAGTAAGAAAAACATACATTAAAGAACTTCATAATACACTATTTATCCTAACAAGCATATCATAAGATATTTAAAACCTAATGATAAAGTTTAATATTCAGTGCAATAAATGTGATATTTATAAAAAAATTGTCTTCACAAGAAAAACAAACATCATTTGTAAAAAAATTCACACAGAATTTATGCCAAACAAGAATAAATATGTAAAAATAACTGATGTAGCCTGTGACCTCATGAAAAATTAGCAAATAGTAATTAGTATAGAAAAAATATGTAATTTTTAAAACATGATAATATTATTAAATTACAGTGATTAGAAAAAATGTTTCCTTTGTAAATTCAAAAATAAATGCAACTTAATAAATTCACAGGAAAACTATAAATTCACAGGAAAACTATAAGAGAAATACTTTGTTTAAGGTAGCAGGAAGGCATAAAGTCGCTAGCTGCAGTGTTTAATTACTAATAGTGGTTATATAATTCAATTTCGCAAAAGATTTAACAAAGTAACACAGTTTCTTTTTGAATTTTAAACAGTTTATTCTTACTATCTTGAAACATATAATTTAAAAAATGAAGTTTATTTTACAAAAAATGATAAAGGTTCTTCCAAAAACATGTTATTCATTGTAAAATTAAAATAAATTTGTAAGATAAGAATATCTCATTGTATTTTACCACTTAAGTGAGCTCATTAATTTAATATGTTTGTGGGGGAGGGAGTGGAAGGAGTTTTATGTACATAAGTATATTAAACTTCATTTACTTCTTATTTACAAATAAGTACTACATGAGATGATTTTTTTAAAAATAAACTAATTAAAATTTTACTGATTAGATAAGATTTATTCACATCGTTGTAAGAAAAAATAATATGTCAAATACTTCTTTTAAGAAAAACTGAAGGCACAGCAAAGGCTCTTTTTGATGTGAAGACAGTTTTAGTTAAGTACAGTGTTTAATATCTCTAAATTTTATGACGCAAGTAAAAATCTCTATATCTCTGAACTTTGGATAAAATTATTAATTCTGTTTATTATTTTTAAATGCCATCAAAATTTGGCACCATTAATCGACAGTAATACTGTGCAAAGACAGGGCATTAATATAAATAAAGTTTACTTACACAGTTACATCATACTCACATCTCAAACCTTAAGTATTTTTCAAAATGTTTTCATATTGTTTTCTTTTTCTTTGTTAAAACCCTTGAAGCAAGATGTTCACTACATTGATTTGTTTTAATTTGAAAATAATAACTGAATAAAATTTGTCATGACTATTTTGTAAACAGAAGAAATACAGAAAATTCTTATAATATGTGTCATTATAGAAATTATTTAATAATTGCATTTTTATAATTAAAAGATTAATATGATAAATATTTAGATATTTACAACATAATCATTAGATCTTTTAGGAAATTAATATTTAAATGAACTATAATGATTTTGAGAATTAAGTATTAATGTTTATAAATTTTGCAGGAATTGTGTCATGGGGCAATGGATGTGCTCGACCAGGATACCCAGGTGTATATACACGGGTTACAAAATATATACATTGGATTAAAGACAATTCAAAAGAAGGTTGCTATTGTGATGATTGAATTTACACTTTAAATAAGTAACCATTTTTTAACAGAAATGTACAAATTGTATTTCAGAGTAATTTAATTATTTATTTTATAAGTAATTAAATAAAATAAGTAATTACATATCAAATTAAATTATCATATTCATTTAACTACCACAATTCAAAATATTCATAAATCATAAATAAAGGGATATCTACTATCAAAAAATATATACACAAACATAAATATATCTAAAAAAAATCACTGAAGAAAAAAGTTTGGAAAATTTTGACATATAACAAATCTACATTAAGATAGTCAAACCTCTCTTCAGAGGATTTAGGAGAATAATGAAAGCAATGAAAATGGCTATTAAAAATGATTGAATAACGTCCATTGATGAGTTTTCCTGCAAATCTGATATTATGCTGATTTTTGTTTTAATCAGCAACTATCATCGCTAAATAGACTGATTTGGCAGCACATGCCCAACTTTTCTTAGTCAGAAGATAAAGTATGGCTTTATGAAAGTAAGTGGTCAATTCATTTTTTGCAAAAATTTAAAAGATAAGTATCATTACAGTTCTATTTCTTGTTTTATTTTATTTTAATTCATGGAAGAAATTAAAAGAAAATTTTGTATAAAACCTGTTTATCCAAGCAGACGGATTGAAGGAGCAGTTATGCCAGATTTACCATCCTCACCTCTATTTGTTTAGTATAATGGGAACAAATTTAAAATAACAACCTAAAGTAACGTATTTAACTTAAAACTTCAAGTCAAAGATTGTGCTGAAATCTTACAATAGACCATATCTACCATAGAATATCGTACCATAAAATTTTACCATATCTTTGTGTTTTGAAATTCAAAAAAATATCTGGAAAGCAATGAAAAAATGTTTTGCCTTAAATTTAACAATCCAAATGAAATTTCTCAGAAGTACAAATAATTGCAGTCTTTTAAACTTGAGCTGGAGTTATACTACTAACTTTTGCTGGGCAAGCCCTTTCTACCTCTCCATTTCTGCTGAAAGATAAATTGATTAATAATTTAGAATTTTACAAAATTTGGTTATTATCGTTCTTTTTTCCTAATAAAAGTCCTAATCCAGTTCAAAAGCCTTTTGGTTATGTCAACATCAGTAGCCCATAAGACAGTAGACTAATTTTCATGAACTGATTTTGTAAAAATCACCTATTATTAAATTACCTACTAACTGCAAAATTTTTCTGACCTAACTAACAGTTTAATAGAGCCTAAGTAATACTTTTCATTATAACAGTTTAGTAAAATATTGCACAAAATAACTGGATACATTTTTTTTAGTATATAAAATTATTAGCTCAATTCATTTTTAAATATACTATAAGCAGGACCCAATAATGTTTTAATAAATTTCAAATACAAAAAAATATTACACAAAAAATTCTTGAACAGAAAAAAAATTATGAGTTAATGAAATCTGGGTGCATCACTATTAAATTCTGCTTGGCATCTAAGTTACATTAAGGAAATATCTTTATATTAACCAGTCTAATAGCAATATTTGTAAAGAGTTTCACGGAATACATTAAATATTATTCAGGGTAAATAAACCAGACTAGTCCAGGATATATAGTATCATGTCATGCTTTGTTATTAATATGTTTAACAGACCATGAATGCACTACTGAATCTGTCTGCAGTCCAATGAAGCAATCATGTGTATTTGCATTCTTGCAGCTCATTAACTATTTAATATCACCACAAAGAGATTTTAATCAAAGTTTTAATTTATTTATATGGTTTATATAAAACATTATTGTTAAAATTTATTATTTTTATTTAATACAAAATACTAATTACAATGATTAAATGATAAATTTATATGTGACTTAATTAAGCGATCTGAATGATTATTTTACTCTAACATGCCATTAATACACCACTGTTGGTTTTCTCCTACTGTCTTAAGAGAATGAGTATAATGCACAACAGAAACCAGCACAACATAAAGCGCCTGATTTTCTGTATTACCTGCCTTGATTTTTCTTATTGCTATGATGTATGTAAAGCACCTGTGGTGCAAAAGATACAGCACTCAGAGTTGCTTTCTCTGACAGTAATGGAGTTCACAAAAAAAAACATTTCTTCTAGTAAACACACAGAAGGCACTTTTTATAGAGCTAAATATCAGCAGTGTTTTATTGGTCATCCAAGTAAGAAGTATATCTTCAGTTCATTGAAGGCAATAAGAAAATACTTTTCTCCTTACTTTCCATGTAAGCTAGGCATAGAAACTCCCTTTCATGAATTAGATATCCCACTTTTTGTAGTGACTTGGGACTTATGACTCATGTAAGGTTACCAAGAAACTTATGGATATGACATTTAATAAAATGTAATATACTAAATTAGAAATATTAATGCTTTAAGTAAACCCAAAAAAAAAATAATCTATTCTTTAAATTACAGCTTATTAAATACTTTTGTGTTGAAATATATATTTTTGTTGATAAAAAAAAATTTCCTATCTTTTTTACCCTTACATGTTTGACAACTGTTAGGTAAATATGATCACATGCACCCACACCATGCACTCATAAGTGCATGTACTTATACACACACACAAAGGAACTTATACCAGACAAACCATTTTTACCAGCAACAAATTTTATTAGAATAAATGCTTTCAAACATTAAAACCAATAAAAAAAATGAAATAATAATAATATAATATTAAAAAGAGTTCATATTGTATTTTATTTATAATTACATTAGTTAACAATACTTCAAATGGATTATGTACATTTTCTCCACAAATTCATAATAAATAAATAAATAAATAAAAATTAATATATATATATATATATATATTTTTTTATTAATGTATCAGATATTTTTTGTAAATATGTGACATATTTACATAAAAATGTTTCACATATTTAAAAACATATCTAATAATATCAGTTTTTCAATTTTCACTTTAATTTTACAAATTATGCTGTATGAATTTTTTATCCCATAATATCAGTCCAAAACTGATCGAACATCTGAGTTATACTAATTTCAGAAAGTAAACTACGGAAAGTAATGAAAATTTCTAGAAAACAATTAATTGTATTATTTTTATCCACTTGAAATTTCAATTCGTTTCCTTGTTTGAGGAATTTCAGGAAAAGATTTTGCACATTCTTCATCATTAATTCTTGAATCATTGTTTTCAATCTCTTTTTTAATATCTTCATATTTTGGATGAGTATTATCACCTAATTTCAAAATCTTATTTTTCACCATATCCATGTTAGCTTCTTTAAGATCATATGCAAATCCCCATTTACCTAAGTAGTATATTATTGTTGAAGTAAAATTAAAATGTTTTCCAAATTCTCCTGCTTTATAATCCCATGGAAATGTATGATGATAATTATGCCAGCCTTCTCCAGAGCTAATGAAAGCAACAAAATTTGATTCCATAGGGTAGATATCTCTGAAAAGCAAAATAATACATGAGAACAAGGGATGATTAATGAATCTATATTCAAAACTATATGATATATAAATATTAAATGGATTCTTGACAAAATAAAAGTGTAGTCTAAAACAAAAACTTTGCTCAAAGAAGAGTAGAGGTGTAGAGACAAGTATCACAAAAACCCCAAATTTCCCTTCTCACTTTGTGTTTAACACTTTTTATTTAGAACTTACAACACCTCATTTCAAAACTCTTTCCAGTTTTATTTAACAAAATTATCTTTCATTCAAACAGTTCTTACTTTTAATGCTTAAAATCAACTTTTATAAATTTATAACTGTTGCGTAATTACCAACATAGCTGTACATAGATTTTCTGTAGCTGCTTAGGGTAATATTTGTGAGGTCAAACTGGTCAGCTGTTACTAGACAAAGTAATTGAATTTAGTAACAAATTAATTAATAATAGCATTTCATGACTGTAAATTATCACATATAATACATTCATACAATCATTTATTAATACTTAAAATTTATAAACCATATAATTTTTATTTTTGTTATCATATCTTTTTCAGTTTTAAGTTATATTTCTTCCTACATTAATGATGATACTATCACTATTCACTACCTATTATTTCAGGCTATAACTCCACCATGTTTATTTTATATTAGTTATTCTTCTTTTTTTTCATAAACAGCAATTTTTTTACATTTTTTAAGAAATTCCTTTTTCCATAAATAATGTTATTTTCTTAAAAACTGACAAAATTTCTCACCTCACCTTAACTTTAATTAATTTTTTATTTAGCTGTGTTGGAATAAAAATTGGAAGATAAGAAGGGAATATTAATTTAGTAAGCTCATGGAGGGCAATGTCTCAAGAAATATCTGTTTTATTTACATCCAGCTGCTCATTGAAGGGCAGTTGCCAACATACTTAGAACGACTTGGATAGAAAGATGGTGGAGAGGGGATGCAGTCCAACATCTATAAGAAAAAAATTATGTGAGACCTACTGATCTGGCACTGGAATGTCCCAAGGGCAACTGCCACATTTGGGGCAAGGGTTCACCACATCATTACTGGTCAGTGTCTCTGCTGATTCCACTTAAGGGATTCCTTGGCCTGTGGGGGCTGCAGCAAGGATGAATCTCTAGACTACATTCTGCTCATGTGCTCTGTAGCAAACAGTACATGAGAAACTCTCAGAGGTCACAATACAGAAGAGGGGATCTTATCAACCCTACTGAAAAATAAACAATTATGGGCACTTGCTGCTGTGTCATCTGAACAATATGAAGACTATTGCAAAAAAAATTTTATATTCATGCCACAGGTAAAAAATCAGTTAAACTGAACAACTGAGAAAAGGCACTGCTCAAAGTGTTAAATATGGAAGAAAATCCAGTATTTTCAAAAGTGCCTGGTGCAAAACAGTTGGCCTAGATAGCGGTAAACAAACCTACCGGGTTGGTCTAGTGATGAACCCGTCTTTGGAAATCAGCTGATTTTGAAGTCAAGAGTTCCAACATTCAAGTCCTATTAAAGGCAGTTACTTTTATATGGATTTAAATACTAGATCATGGATACCGGTGTTCTTTGGTAGTTGGGTTTCAAATAACCACGCATCTCAGAAATGGTCAACCTGAGACTGTGCAAGACTACACTTCACTTACACTCATACATATCATCCTCATTCATCCTCTGAAATAATACCTGAGGGTGATTCCTGAAGGCTAAACAAGAAAGAAAAAAAGGCGATCCTTAATCTAATCAAGTAATAAAATAGATACTATCGTCATTTAAATTATTATGTATCTTATCATATTTACTAATAATTGCTTTACAAGAAGTACTGCCGCTCTTTATTCATTAACCTTCTAATCACTGTATGCAACATGTAACGATGAACTAATTCTACCAATTTTTTTCTTATTTAAGCAAAATAAATTCTTTATGAAACAGCCTACTAAAAAAAGTTGCTAAATGAATTTAGCCAGTTACAACAACCACAGCCTCTTTCATTAAAAATGTATATTATCTACTTAATAGAAAATTAGGCTTTTAGAATTATAATTTTATTAAAAATATTTTTTGAAAGATTCATATCATAAAAACTTTAAATAGCTAACTCCTTTAAATTTTATTTAAGGAAGGAATATTTCTTTGATTAGCTGACGATTTATAACACTTTTTTTTAATATATTTTTATTTTATCTTTTTTTAATATATTTTTTATTTTATTCAACCTAAGAATTACAAAAATGGTAAAAAAGGAATGTAATTTTAAATAAACAGCAGTTTAATTATGGGTGAATCTGTACTAAAATATGTGATGCCATATATTCAAACTTATCTTGATGAAATGTAAATAATTTATTCGTATGTAGTAGTTATTGTTGAAATTTATAAAGCAAAGCAAAACAAAATAAGAATAAAATACTGTTTATCATACTTACTTGTTATAAGGTTTAGTTCCATATAAGTGAGCTACACTATTTACACACCATGTTCCATTCAAGACAAGAAATGTCCGTGCAAGGTAACAAACAAAAAATGAATTCCATAATGTTTCATTCCAAAGATAATATGGAATCATGACTGGAATTGTAATTGCAAATATAACATACAAACTTTTGTAATACCTGCAAAAAACATGTAAATATGTTTTTTTTAATTTTGCAATTTTATATTAAACCTAAAAGTGTAACTCTTATAATATAGTAACTAAAAACTTTACTTCAAACGCTGTACATCAATTAAACAATACAAACATCCTTCATGAATGCAATTTTTAAATGGTTATTTTTAATAATAAAAGAAAAGTTATTTATATACAGCACAATTTTTTTTTTAGAAAAATAATTTTTATAATATATTTGCTAATGTAGTAATAATAAATAAAAGAAATAGTTCTATGTCTAAATCAACTTAAGAATAAAAAAATAGAAATGAATATTATGCTCAGAAACCATTAACAAGAATTTTATTTAAATTTGAAACCAGATGTTCATTTTGATTGTTAAAGAAGCATCGTCAGAGGAGAGGCCCAACTGCCTTTCCGGCCACATCTTACAACATATTGACTGGTGAAAAATTATTTCATAGAACAGTCAACTTCCACATTATCTGTGGCAGAGGGTCCACACAAAAACCCTTGTTTTGGAGAACCTTTAACTTCAGACCTGAAGTGAAGAAAGAGTTTTGAAGTTAGTGACAAGGAAAGGTCGGATCAAACCAAGTTTCGACCAAAGAGTCAGAAAATTATACTGAAGTAATTGATCTTACAAAGAAGTGATGAAGATTTTACAAAAGTTAGTCCTTTTGTGATATCGTGTGAAATCACAGAAGCCAGAGGACCAGTTAAGGAGATTAGAAAGACAGCTAGTGGTTTGTTCGTCAAAACTGTTACTTATTTGTAAGGTGCAGTATTGAAGTGAGTATTTTACATGATTTTTCATGAATTTTAATGATGTATACACGTGCATTCAATAACAATCAACTTAACCTACAAATTTAAATTGTCAGTTCTCATTTGATTCTATGCAACTTATGAAGTATTGAACGGCTCTTTGAAAATAAAAATTTAAGTTTATAAAATAAATTATAACATTTATAAAATAAATATAAGTTACTTATTATATAGTTTAAAGTATATTAAAAAATTGAATTTATAATGTTTTAGCTGATTAATTTTATAAAAAGTTTTCTAAAATAATTTTTAATTTACAATTATCTAAAATTTGGTAAAATAGATGTTAAAATAAAGAATGAGAAAAATGATAAAAATTTCTACTAAAATTTTAACTACGTTGCTTTTTTACAGTGCTTTAATTTCTTTATTAATTGATTAATTAAGCTGTTACATGGTTATGAAACATCAAAATTATTAAATTTAAAAAAAATATGTAGGAGGTACTTTTTTAGAATGATGTTAAGTGAAAATTAGTAGTAATGTGGATGGAAATTTATTAATTACACTAATTTTAATTTTATGACGTTTCGATTTTTTAATTCAATTTTCATCGGACATCTCAATATTTAGTGAAAATAAATATTAACCATACTACACATAATTAATCAATAAACCCATTACAATAATACAACAATCACAAACTGATAATATCATACTAATAGTCATTTTAATGAAATTTAGAACACATTCCTGCTAATTTTAACTTAATTAAATTACTTATATTTATGTGTGTGCATTTATTACAGAATAATGCCGCGTCAGGACAACGTCTGTCGGGTCCGCTAGTATATCTATATAGTTGTAGATATAGACGTTAAACTGCATGCTCTCGCTCTAGGTCGGCGTTTATTGCGCCTCTACGGCGGGCGCGGCACTCTAAAGCATTCACGAGACGTATGAACATTTTTTTTGGAACTGTGTCCGTTCCGCGATCCCTTAGGATGTTCGAGCCGCGTGAAATGACTCGGCCGTTCAAGACACTCTTTCTTTGCGTACTTGGACCAGAGTATATGGGGATGAGACCTAAAGGTAAAACAAACGCATCTAATATAACAGATTGAATAGTTGTAATGATCATAAGGTATTACTGTTAACATTCACTGTATATGTATTTACATTGAAAAGATAATCTTCAACATATGTAAGATAATTTTCACTGGATATGTCACCAAACCAGTGTAGCCGAAAGGTTTAAGACCCCGGTCAACATCGTGCATTAGTGAAGTGGTTTAAAACCTTGCCAGTTGTTTTTTTTTTTTCATTCAACGCATGTTTTACTATGAATTTTTCAGTAAATCAACTCTTTCAAGATGTAAATTTAACATGAACACTCATTCATCATTGAACGTAGCCGTTCTTTAATGTATTTTTATTTGATTCGAAATGTATTTTCAAGTTCTGTTTAATGTAATGAATAAACCCGTGAAAACAGATCCTCGAGTTCAAACGCCATTTTGACAGTTGGTTCTTTAATGCGTTTGGGGGCAACTCAAACGCATGTTTTACTACATATTTTTCAGTAAATAAACTCTTTCACCGCGTAGCTCTTACACTGTGTGGGATCATTCCGTTTAGTTCTTAACATTCACTGTATTATATATTTACACGTAAAAGATTACATGGAACTTATGTAAAACAATTTTCACTTAATACTTCACGGAATCGGTGTAGCCGAGTAGATTAGGGCGTAAATCGACCGCGTACAGTACGGTTCGAAACTCAATCGACTGAGTGCAACCGTTCGAAACTAAAGCAGTTGTTTTTTATCGTTCTTTAACGTAAGCAAAATGTAGTTGAAGTTTTATTTAGTGTAATGAATAAATCCGCGAAAACAGACCCTCGGGTTCTACCACCAAAAAAAGAAATGAACATTAAATTGCCAACAAAGAATGACAGTACACTAGATAATCGACAAATAATCAACAATCGCTTACATTAAATAGCATACAATAATATTTTAAATAGTCAACAATGAAAAAATATACATGAAATTGTCAACAAGGAACCAAAAATCAAAATGGCGGTTGAACCCGAGGTTTCTGTACTATTAAACTTCGCTAATGCCAGAGTTGGTTCTTCATCCTGCATTGATTTAACTTTTGCCAGCGCCGCTATAGCGCATAAATTAGGCTGGAAATTAAGTGAAGATTTATATGGAAATGATCACTTTCCAGTGGTGGTGTCATCAAATACATCCGTGAAATTGTACTCCAAACATAAGAGATGGATTTTTGGCAAAGCTGACTGAATTAGCTTCACTAGAGACGTCCGGTTTCAAAATCTAACTGAAGACATCAACAGCGATGTTGAGCATATGACAAATGTCATCGCTGCTGCAACATGAAGGCACATCTCTCAAACCTCAGAGATGATGCTACGTCCACCTGTTCGAGGGTGGTCGGATGCTGCACGTGAAGCAATTAAGAAGAAGAAAGGGTTTTTAGCAATTTTAAGAAAAGTCCTACTCAAGAAAATTTAATAAAATTTAAAAAAATGCAGGGGTAGCGCCAAAAGAGTCAAAGCGGCATCCGGTGAATCATCCTACCACCAGGTTACCTGTACCAACCTACCGGGTTGGTCTAGTGGTTAACGCGTCTTCCCAAATCAGCTGATTTGGAAGTCGAGAGTTACAGCGTTTAAGTTCTAGTAAAGCCAGTTATTTTTACACGGATTTAAATATACCGGTGTTCTTTGGTGGTTGGGCTTCAATTACCCACACATCTCAGGAATGGTCGAACTGAGAATGTACAAGACTACACTTCATTTACACTCATACATATCATCCTCATTCATCCTCTGAAGAATTATCTAAGCGGTAGTTACCGGAGGCTAAACAGGAGAAAGAAAGAAAGGTTACCTGTACCAAAGATGAAAAAAAGCTCCTTGACTCGCCTTCGAACATAGCCGAGAAATTTGTGAGTCACTATAAAGCTGTCAGTGCAACGGAAAATTATGACGATGATTTTAAAAAAAAACATAAGTAGCTGAAAGTGATATTCTGTTTGATATCAGACTAATTTGTATTATAATGATGAATTCTGATGCTCTTAAAACGAGGCTTTATTCTATTAAGCATACCCTACTTACCATTAATACAACTCGTCGAGAACAAGTAGCCCTTACTAGACTTCGAATAGGTCACACTAGACTTACTTTGACTTACATGCTAGCAGGAGAACAGAGACAATATGTGATGACACATATTGTCACATATGTGGATGGAGCAAAGTCCGGACTGTATGGTGGGTGATCCATCACTTCCCAACGGAAACGCTGCAGGAGCTACTTTGTTACAGCTGCAGTGTGCGGCTGAGCATTGTCATGGAGAAAGACAATGCCTGATGACAACATCCCTCTCCGCTTATTCTGGATTGCCCTTCGTAGACGTTGAAGAGTCACGCAGTATGAGGCTGCAGTGATGGTCGTGACACGTTCCATGAATTCCACCAACAGAACTCCATTTGGTCCCAGAAGTGTAGCCTACACTTTCTGTTGGAGAAGGTTCGCTTGAACTTCTTTGGTTTACTGGGAGAATGAAAATGCAACCACTGTTTGGATTGTTCTTTTGTTTCTTCAGTTTCGAAATGGACCCATGTCTAGTCCCCTGTGACAATTTTGTTCAAAAACTCTTCTCCTTCATTGTGGTAGCGCTGGAGAAACGTCAGGAAGGCGTCCATTCTCATTGTTTTGTGATGGTCGGACAGCATCTTGGGAACCCATCTCGCACACAGTTTGGGGTACTGAAGTCTCTCACTCACAATGGTGTAGAGAGCTGACCTTGAAATTTCAGGACACGAATCACTCAATACAGAAATTGTGAACTGACGATTTTCTCGATTCGCCTCATCCATTTGCTCAACGAGATCATCGGTTAACGCTCGCTTCATTCCCTGACCGCCTGCATCATGAACATTTGTACGTCTTGCTTTAAAGTTCCTGCACCATTGTCGCACCTTGCTGTCACTCATTGAAGTTTCACCGTACACATTACTTATTCGTCGATGGATTTCAGCTGCATTACACCCAACAGCCTGAAGAAATCGAATTAACGCACGCACTTCACACTTGGCGGGAGATGCTATTGTTGTAGACATGTTTTTGTGCTAGCTGCGTGTTCAGAACTAAACGAAGTGTCGCGGCGTGATTTAAGGCAATACTAGAGATGCTGCGCAACACATATGCGCAAAGGTTCATCCGATTTTTGCGCGGGTTTTTATTTCGCGACCGATCGGACCTTAAAAAAAATAACCATAGTAATTGGCTGGTGGTCAGCTGTACTCAAGGTTAACTTCCCGGTAATGCGGTAAGGGTATTTCCCTTAGTCAAACTACAGATGCCAGTTCAACAAAGCAACCGCATCTAGAAATTCCCACACGTCCGACAATGTGGCTCTCGCCATAGTGACTCGCCGCTTGTGAGTTGCCAATTTTCCCCTTGTCTACTAAGTTACAGAGTTGTCCGGCCTCTGGCTCCCCCAAGAGCAGGGCAGTCAAATATCAGGTGTTTATTTGACTGAACCTCGTCGCAAAAGCATAGCTCATCAGCCGCCAGGCGGAACCGAAACAGATATTGGTAAACATTAACATGGTTGGTGAGCACCTGGGCATCCGTTACCCTTAAAAACGAACTCGAGGCATACCATCCCTCCATATTCCATATAAACTTGTACAGGGATCTTTCCTTAGTCGTAGTGTCCCATTCCAGCTGCCATGCTTCTATCGCGAGGCTCTGCAGCCTCTTCCACAGGCGGGTGGTGGACAACTGAACGGAATATAGATCCGGTGCATTGTGATCACCGTTCCGTTTCAGTACTGGCCCGGCCCAAAAACGCATTCCAAATATCTCGGCCTCTCTACCTCATCGCAATCTTCCATAAGCCGTTCCATAACCAGCCTTTCAAGTAACTTGCCGATTAACAGCAAGAGGCTGATGGCCCAATAACTGCCGACCTTACTAGGATCCTTTCCTGGTTTTAGGAGCACCCTCACTAAAGCCACTTTCCAACAAGTCGGGAAACAGCCCTAGCTAAGGCACCCCGTGAACAGCCTGCAAAATGACTCTCTTATGACAGGCAGCAGATGATAGAATATATCCGAGTCAAGTTGGTCAATCCCCGGTGCCTTTTCAGTGCCATTCGAGAAACCACTCCGTCTATATCTACGGGATCCACAGCCCGTACGCCAGGGAAGGGCTGTGGATCCCGCCCTAATGCCGACTTCTAATTCACCCTCCGGAGCATCTGGAAACAGAGTATTCAGGAACGCCTGATAAGTCGCCACAGATTTCAAGTGGAGTCAAAACCACCAAACTCACATCAAACACTGGACAGCACGAGCAATGGCTTTGGCCGGTAACATGATTTTGTTGGTTGCCAGGGGTTTTGCTGCAACTCGCGCATGAAGTCTTGCCATAACTTGAGTCTGGCTTCCTTGATGGCATGAACATACTCATTACGGGCGCACCGGTAGGTCTGCAGATGCTCAGCGCGCACGTCATCAACCATAAATCTCGTTAGGGGGCGACGCTCGTATCTTCTTTTAGTGGACCTAACTCTTGTGCACAGCACGCTAAAGTCAGAGGACTACCACTTTTTCCCGGATTTCCCCCTGCGTTTTAACATGCTGTAGCATGATATTAATAGTATTATTCGCTGTAAATCCTGTTAGCCCTAACTGTTTCTTTATGCTCAAACTCAGCGGGCACAAATAGAATGTGTGTTCACATGTATCCAAGTCTCACATTACACGCATAAGGGTGAATCCCTCCTTTTAAAGGTAAGGAGATATAAATTAAATACGGCATGGCCTGATAACATCTGGGTCAGGAAGAACCCAAGCTCACCGTGGTTCCTAGTATACCAGTATACCATAGCTGCAATTGTGGAGTGAGTTGTTTTGTCCATAACCTTTATTTGAATCTTCCCAACTCGCTTGCCATTCCCTAAACATCAATGCAGTAGCCTCATCCTTCCGCAATCCACTATAAGTTCTTTTTAGCTGAACTGCTCTGAGATACAGCGGGGGAACCCCTGCAATGACCTCAATTGCTGGGCCGGAGATTGTTCTATATATAGACGCAATCTTGATAGCTCCTCTTCTCTGCAGCAAGGCCACCTTTTATTGGTTTCTCTTGATATCCAGATCATCAGTCCAGAATGGCACCCCACATAAAAGAACCGAAGTAGAATTCGTAAGGATGATCTATCTTTTATGGGACTAGGTCCATGTCTATTGCTCATACGCTTTCCAAGAGTATCTATAACCTTCTCAGCCTCTTTTGAAGCCTCCATTATATGTGTTGTAAAACTCTGCACCTTGTCAATGTAAACTGCAAGGTATTTTACATACTTAGAGGTGTTGTTCACCCTGAGCACGTCAACACATATGCTGATCTCTCTGATTTTACGACGACCCACTATCGCCAAGGAGGAAGTTTTGTGTGGGCTTGTAACCCACTCTTGCTTGTAACCAATTACTGATAATCCTTATTGCTCCATTTGCAGAAGCCTCAACTTCCAATGACCCGCAGTGATAAGAGTGAGATCACCCGCGTAGGCGATCAAAGTATTGTTCCCCGGGAACTTCTGACGCTAAATATCATCAAATGCCAAGTTTCAAAGGATGAGGCCTAGCGCCGATCCCTGGGAGATTCATCTACCCATTTGATTTGTCAAACTTGACATCACCCTCTTCCGTAGCCACGCTAATGGTCCTGTCGAACAGGTAGTTATTGATGGTAGCCATCAAATATTAACTAATGCCTCTCTTCCTGATTTTCTCTAAAACAAGCCACCAAGGAAGGCTTTCAAATGCATTTTGAATATTAAATAGGATGACTAGTAGGATTTATCTTGTTCTCCTGGTTCCCGCTGCATGATTCTTAGTTCATTCAGTCTTTGCTTATTGCATCAATAGTGGATTTACCATGTATAAATCCAAATTGCTGTGGATAAAATACCTCAGAGTACTGTACCTCTTCTCTCAATCTTTCTGCTAGCATACGCTCGTAGACCTTCCCCATATCATTGAAGAGTCAAATCGGTATAAATGTGGACTTCTGACCCTTTTTATCTTTGGGAATCAGGACCAACGTAGCCTGTTTCCAGGCTCTAGGGAAGCTACATTTTGCCAGTACTTTGTTAACCGCCTGAAGAATTTGCCATGGATACTTCCCTGCTAGTCTTTTAATGAAGATACCCAAGAAACCGTCAGGTCCCGAGGCTTTCTTAAGATTTATTCTCATTTCTGCCCACTTAAGCTCATTTATGGAAAATCGTGGGTACACAAATTTCAGTATGTTCTGGTTCATCAGCCAGAAACAGCTTCGATACAGTCCTTAAAGCTTTCGCCCTGGATAGCGAGATGGAAGGGCCCCCAAATCTGTTCATGACAATTCGGTAGGCCCTCCCCCATTTCCACCTCTAGTCCATCAACAAGATTTAGCCATGCCTCCTTCTTGGCTGACTTGATCTCAATGCACAACCTGTAGTTAGCTAATCTATACGCCGCTTCAGCCTGCTCTGTACATCCTGACTGTTTTTTCCTAATCCTTTGTAGAAATTTCCTTGCCCTAAAACATTTCTTTGGCAAGGCAGCAATTTGACTCAACCACCAGTAAACTTTCAGCTTATTTGGTAAGTTTTTAGGGATAATCTTCTCAAGATCCTTCTTAACAGTCAACTGAACAGTCATCTGGTTACCATTGAACCAATTCACCAAGCTTTCCTACAACAGAATCAGCAAACTGGTTCACCTGTCTTGACGAAGGAGACCATTGAGGGCTTCTTTTGGCTGGTAAGTTCCTATCAGTCAGCACAGAAAAAGCAATAGCCTTCTGGTCACTATAAAATTCCTCAGCTACCACATGCCAGGTAACTATTTTGTGGACACGACATACAGAGACAGCACTAATGTCTAATACAGAACCGTGTCCTATACCAGTAAAAGTCGAGACAAAGGGGGTGTTTGAGTCATCAAGTCCAAAACCCCTAGCGTTGTCGTCAACAAATATTCTCTAGCAGTAGAACAAAGACCTCCAATCTCTACGCACTCTGCGTTCATATCCCCAACCAGGGTAACCAACTTTAAAGTGTCCCTAAAAAGGTTCTCAAGATCAGTAAGAAATTCCTGGAATCTGTCCACACCAGAGTTAGGGGAGATATAACCACAGCCTAGCAGATAATTCGATTATGTACGGTCATTAAGTACGGTCATAACGTCATTAAGTACGGTCATGTGCGACCGTACTTCACTTATCATTAATTTAAAGACACATTATTTCCTTTGTTTTAAACTCGGCTTCCCATGCAATGACCAGTACTATCACACACTACGCAGCGTGACTTTTCTCTGAAATCGTACTTCTTGTGTCCCGGGCCTCCACATTTGTAACATAACCAACGTCTGTCCGTGCCCTTACATTCAGCTACGGAATGGCCTAACTCCCAGCATCGGAAATAGGAAAAATTTGGCTTCCTGATTTCAGCACGACAGGATTGCCACCCAAACTTTATTCTGCCGTCAGGCTCTTTGTCTCTCCCATCGACAAAATCACAGTGGCATTCTGTGAATTGCCATAAGCTGGGCGTATCGAGGAAACTTCTGGCCGAAGTGGAGCCCTTCAGTATTTTCCTGACCGCAGTCAGGGTGTCTGTATCTTAACTGTGATGTATTTTTTCTCCAGTTTTGTGTCCTTGTGTTTTAGATTAGTTAAAGATTTTTTCAAGGATGTGTTTTAATAGTTGCGGGCCCTTTACACCCGCTTTGATAACTTGACGCCATTTCAACAGAAATGGATTTCACATTTTAAGTGACAAAAGCTCTATACTCTACTGTCATCTAATAGCTTTTCTGGGTTTTTATGGTTTTACGACAAGTCCGTTTTTCCGGATGATCTGTTTGACAAGACTGGCATTTGACCTAATCACTTTCATGATGGAGGGAGTGTTTTTAATTTCTAACAATGGCTAATGACCTTAGAAGTTGATCCCAATTATTTTCGGAAAAATAATAAGAATAATTGGCCCTGTAGTATATAAACCCCACGTCCAGAACATAACATCTACATTCCACATCCAGGACGGAAACAGCTGTACATAAATACTGTTCATAATGTTAATGTGTTTCCTCAGAGATGGAAATTTCTTCGTCCTGATTTCCATCTACAAACCGTTTTACAAGGAATACTGGTTTCTACTGGAATACCGGACCGGACTTCCAGGTTGGTAGCACTGAAGTAGGGGTGTACCCCGTCGGCTAGCCTTGCTAGAGATGGTATAAGATATCATGGAGCCTGAACAATAATCAAACGTGACAGAGGGTTCACGTAAATACTCTCTTCTAGAACCAGCCGTATCGCCTGAGGAATAATAACCAGCCGTATCGCCTGAAGAGTTCTCGGACCAGAAGGATAAAAAAAGAATCTAAGAGTATTCAAAAATCTCTGTACAAGAATAGTTTTTGTAATCCCAAATATCAGGTTATTAGTAGAGAGGATGGTAATTTTTCGAGAATAAGTCCTTTCCTTTTCGTTCGAAAGATAAACAATTATGCTAGAGGCCCAGTAAAGGAAATCCGTAAAACGTATAACGGACTTCATGTAGAGACGAGTAATGACAGCTAGTCGCAAAAAATCTTGGGCTAAAGAAGATAGGTGAGTTTCCTGTACAAGTCGATCCACACAACCCCTCAATATATCAAAGGGTGTTGTGGTTTGTCGGGATCTATTCAGTTGTACGGAGCAGGAAATTTTTGAAGAGTGGACACCTCAAGGGGTGATAGAATGTCGAAGGCTGAACTTGAGAAGGAACAGCGAAATTCTTCCGTTTGCCTCTCATATTTTTACTTTTAACAAGCAAACCCTACCGAAGAAAGTGCATGCAGGAATTCACAGGTTAGATGTGCAGGATTTTGTGCTGCAACCAATGAGATGTTTCAGGTGTCAACATTTTGATCACATCACTGCTCGGTGCGAAAGACCACAGATATGCATGTGTGGGGAGGAAATTCATGAAGGAGAACGATGTAAGGATCCTTCTTCTTGTATATAAACTGCAAAGGACAGCATCATGCAGATCAAAAAACTGTTCTGTTAACAAAAACCTGGCGCAGTGGAGAAGTACAACCCTCCGCGTCGCACATATTGACATTCTACAAGCCAAAGTGCCTCGAAAAGATAAGGCTAGCTTCCACAGACTAGACGTCCATCCGTTCATCCCAACACCATTGCAATGCTTGGGATGTCAGTGGTATGGACACACAGCGGCATGTTGTACTAGGAAACAGATCTGTGTTTGTGGTGAACTGCTTCATCCTGATGACCCATGCAGGGATCCACCTGTGTGCATCAATTGTCAGGGGAATCATTCAGTGAGATCTAGAGATTGTACAATATATAAAGAAGCAGTAACAATCCAAGAGATTAAGACCACTCAAAAGGTGAGCTATGTCAAAGCAAAGAAAATTGTTAAAAATAGATCGCCAAGAAGACAATGTCATATGCACAAGCTGCGTTATCTCCTACAGCTTCTTTCAATGTAAAGAATGTGATTACAGAACTGGCTCCAGTGTTAGCAAGTATGGTTGAACCTATTGTCGACAACAAATTTAGGAATCATCAAACCAGAGAGGACAGTTTAAAACGAGAAGAACACACAACTGTTAAGCAAAAGTGTTGATCTCTATTGATTAATGAACCTTTGAAGATGAAGGACAGTTAATGCAGGCAAGAGAAGAATCCTGAACCAAAAGTTGAAATCATCAAAATCTCCGAGCAGGGAAGTGAAAAGATAGAGGTGAAAATCCTAGAAAAAGAAGACTTAGGAAAACCAAAATGGAGCCCCCAAAACCTCAGAGGCCTTTAGCAAAGATTGAACCTACAGAACCTCCAAAAGCCCAGAGGATGCCTAAGGAGAGGGTGAGTACTTCAGCCGCTCCACCTACACCTTTGGAGATTGAATCGAGTTCTTCGGACCCAAAAATATATCAATAGAGATCGCATCCAGTTTAGATTAAATAACAACCATGCTAACTGCTCCATCTAAGTTGTCATCAACTGACATCAGCTGCAGAACATCACTGGGATCTGAAAGGGAAGAGATGCCATGTCCAAGGCCTCAGATATCTTGTGATCAGAAGTAGAGGCCGTTAGGAGAATGGAAAAAAGATGCAAGAAAGGATGGTCAAAAGGAAAACCTAGGAGGTAAATAAATGAGATAAGCTTAAGAATCAAGATTATTAGTGATTGTACTTCAGTTTGGGTTTAAAATCAAGAACTAATTATCAGCCTTCAGTTTCAACGAACTGTGAAATAACTTGTGTTATTTTCTTTTTCTTTTTTTGAAGTGGAAAAATAAAATTTTCTATAAGTAAAAGCATTAACTGGCAAATGAGAAACATTACTTATGAAAATCTGTATGATTTAATTTTATTTATTTTTGTATCTTCATTTATCTGTATTCTCATTGGTGTCTACAGACAATCATTATTTAACATCTAAAGTAACCATCAAAAATCATCTGATAATAAAATAAACTTTTTATTATTAATTTTTTATCATATTTTCAATTTATCTCAATTACCATTCAGCACAGCTCTTTATTTGTAAGCAGGAATTTTTATTGTAAAGTAAAAAAAGTCATTCCTACTACCAGATTAAATTTGATGACATGAAGTAAATGAAAACAGATGGCACATGATGAGCTAATTACTTCAGCAGTGTTTTTTATCTCTAGCTGTAAATCTCCCTGAAATCATATTTCAGTAATACCTATGCAAATTCTAAGATTATAAATAATTTTGCCCTCTCAAAATCCATTTTCAAGTTTAAATGTAATTTTAATACTGGTGTGTGATTCAATAATAGTAAATATTGAAACTCTTTCTTGCTATACTTGGATAAGAAAGTGGGTAAGGTTAGATAATACGTAAAAAGATGTTCTAAATCAAGTTAAAAATTAAATGCAATGTATTGTCAAAAATACTTTTAAAAAAAATGTTAAAAAATCAGTTCATAAAATGGAATTAAGCCAATAATGTTTTTCTTATATTATAAATTCACAGTTAGAAGATTAGAAACAAGATCCATTTTCATAATTGCCTTCATAAACATAATATTTAAAACAGGAACTTCAAGTGCCAGAGTTTGAATTTTATAATGATACATAAAAAAATTAAAAGAGATACATAAAGTTGGCCACTAAAAAGAATTAGTTTAAAAATATTTTAGACAACAAAAATGCAATTAATTGCAAATATCTTGGTAGTAAAGAATTTATTAAGATCTACAGGAGTATTACACACTACTGGAAGCAAGCCAGTGTAATATACTAAATAGGTGGACTGTTTTACAAAAAAATATAAGTTTAGTTGAAAAGAGTTGCAATTTGGAATGCTTATTTTTTTTATAAAAACTGGATGATATAAACTCTTCTAAATAGATGATTAATTGCATATAAACTTGATCAACTGCACTAAATCATAAAACACATGAAACCAGTTTGCAGAAATAGAAAAAAGAACTGAACCAGAACAAATGTGGTAACAAATCTATTAAAACTAGATTATTCTACAATAATGTTTTACTAAACTCATTACATTGAGTACTTATGAATAAAATAGATTAACTGCCTGTTAAATTTTGACCTGAGCTCAGGTCGAAATTTAACCTTACATTTACTTTATCACCTGTTTGACTTTGCTACTAATCTACTTATTGAGAAGATATATACTTTTTTATTGTTGAATGTTTGCTTTTTAACATATATAAATGAACAAATATTTCTTTAATGTTTATTATTAGTATTGATGTAAACTACAGTACTTACTTCTTTTGAAACATAACAATTGGATCACTTTCAAGATCAGACATGTCAATGCCTTTTCCTTTAGCTATAACATCAGGGTGTTTCTTATAGATAAGCCATCCAATATGGGAAAAGAAGAACCCCTGTGATGCATCATGTGGATCAGCAGATGTGTCGCTGTATTTGTGATGTTGTCTGTGATCTCTTGCCCACACCCACATACAGTTCTGCAATTTAAATTTTGTTTTAATATCCTCCATATTTTCATTTTGTTTACTTTATATGCAGTATTAATACTTTGTTTGATCACATAAATAGGTAAGTAAATTATTAAATTTGCATGAGGTTTTATTTTTTTTATTTTTTATTAAAATTTCAATTAAATTTTAAAGATTTTATAAAAAAATTAAAGTTCATTTCAGTCAAAGTAATGTAAGTAATTGTGTATAACTTGGAAGTTGTTAAAATTTTATTAACAAATATAGGATTAATACATACTACTGGAAGCAAGTCAGTGTATAATACAAAATGGGTGGACTGTTACAAAAAATATTAATTTAATAGAAAAGAGTAGCAGTTAGCAAAAGAGTAGCGTTTATTGTTTTATAAAAATCGAATGACATGTGAAACTCTTCTAAATAAAGTATTAATAGTGCAATATTTATTAAATTGCATGGGAAGTTTATTAGATTTCATTAATTATTAAATTTTGGGGTAGATGTCTCTCTCGCCCCCTCCATCTCCTTCTCACTCTATTTTTTCTCTCTGTGTGCACGTGCGTGCATGTTTGTGTGTGAATGTGTAGATACACATACTCACCAATATAAATATCTTATCATGTAGCTAACATTTTGCTAATTGCTACAAACTGAAAGCATTTTAAAATAAGTAAAAACATCTAATAACTATAAATACATAATTTGGTTCAGATATCATTTAACATGGCTCCACAGGTCAAGCGGCTCGGCCTTCCATGTGCATGGTGGTCTAAAAAGCGGAGGGAATATCCTTGAAATATTCAAGGATACTGGTGAGGCTGATGGCCAATATTGGGGGTCCCAGGGCTTCTAAACACAGGATTTAGCATCTTTGGTGGTGTCGGCCATATTGTATGTGGCACTGATATGGTGGGAGGCCTTCAGGATAGGGAGAAATGTCCGAAGGCTGAACAGTGTATACAGGAATTTGGCAATCAGGGTGGCCCAACTATACAGGACAGTGTCCCTGGATGCTTCACTAGTGGGGTGGGAATGCCATCGTTGGACCTTGTGACCAGGGAAAGAAGAGATAGGACCACAGAAGGCAAAGAGAAGGCAAGGAGCCACGTTTTTACTGAATGGTAGGAGAGGTGGAGGAATCCAAAGTAAGGACATTGGAGCCATATTTTGATCCCAGAGATAGCTGCGTGGGTCAATAGACTACATGGGAAGATTGACTTCTGGATGGCTCAGTGGCTAACTGATCATGGGTCATTTGGAGTTTACCTCCACAGGATTTGAAGGAGGCGTATAGATCAATGTCAGTATTGTGAAGAAACGGACGCAGTAGAGCATACCTTTTTCATGTTTACCAGGTGGAACAAAGAATTGCCATGTGACTGTTTGGACTCGTCGGAGGGAGTCATGCAGTTATTGCTCTCGTCTGGTAGGGTTGGACCATGTGTGCTCAGTGGTTTAGAAGAGTGCTCCACCAGAAGCTACTGGAGGAAGAACGTGAGGAGAAGAGCAAGCATGTCGGTTGAGGGCAGCGCTGGGCACCAACCTTTGAAGGTGGTTGTCGGAGGTGCCTTGGTATTGTCATCAGCAATGGCTTCTGTCGGACACATTCTTGCTGTCTGAGGCCAGCACAGCTGTGCAGAGTTAAGAAAAATCCACATGTATAGTGTATATATTGAGTTGTAAATATGGTGTGAATGTGATGTGTAAATATTTATATGAATGTGAGGTGTGCCTGTTACGCATGTGGTGTTGAGGTTGTGCCTTTACGTCAGTTCCAGCACCACATTGAATGAGGAAATGTGGTTTTTTAGTGGGTCCCACTGCAGCAGGTGGTGAACCCCACACACCCAGTATGTATGGGCTACTAAGCGTTCCGAAGGCAAATTTTCACTTCCGATGTAAAACAAAAAAAGATGTCATTTAATAATCTTTTATAATTAAAATTTAATGTTTGAGAATTTTCATTATATTATTTACCTGTCCTGCCATTGTAAAAAAAATATTCAAGATTATTCTGGTAGCTAAAGTTCCTTTGAATGTCTTATGAGTGTACATTCTGTGAGCTCCAATTGTAACTCCTTCTCCTGAAAGCCAGCCAGTTATAAAAGCTGAAAAAAGTATTGAATCTATTAAAACATAATATTTCTTTGTTATGGAAGCTGCTGTTTACTTACTGGAGGTGTTTTTTCTAGGACAAGTAAACAATGATTTTCTTTTGAGGTTTTAGGGGAATCGACTAATGCGGTCATTAGCCCTTATCCACACCAAAAAAGAAAAAAAACAAAAGAAAGAATTCTCTTTTTCCAATAAACCACTAGCAACATAGTTAGCAAAGTAGATTTTTCAGAACAGATTATCTAATAAGAGAGTTGTCAAAAGGTTATTAAAACACCAAAAAGAAAAATTTACATGAAAAGGTGTAAAGAGCCCTTGCCACTTAAAAATACAAAACATTTCTATCAAAATGTTGTCAATTCCATAAAAAAGGTCATAAAATTATTAAAAACTCATTCTTTCATTAAATTCATTATAATCTCATAAAGCCCTTCACATTCGTAATTCCTCTCATATAGATTTGCCTGTAGGCCATCCTTCTCTTTCTTCTTTCTTCCATCTTCCTGAAGACCTTAGTGTCAAATTCCAAAGTATCTGAGGTCTGAGGTATCAGAGATGGAATCTTCTGATCCTCCACAGTAAATCATGAAGAATGTCTTGCTGCTGGTATCTGATACCTGCTCACATGGTGTGATCAGTAGTTTCTTTGAATCAAGACTCGATGCACACCCCGGTAATGCATGTGGGGCGACTGAAGTGCTTGCCCTTTCATTTAATGGCCTCCACACTTTTGGAGACTCTATTACTTGTCATTCAAAATTCTTTTCTTCTAGCATCTTTACTTCAGGCTTTACAGTTGCCTAAACGGGGATCCTCCTTTTATGAATCATGAGACCTTGCTGATGGTGAGGGAGCTAGTAGTCAGTGATACAGTGCAGCTAGACAAAAGGAGCAACCATAATAGAGAGGTATCTGTTGAGAGCCAGACTAAGGAATGATTCCTGAAAGAGGACAGCAGCTCTTTCAGTAGTTGTTAAGGGAGTAGGTCAGGAGAACTTACGTAAACGGCGATATCAACGTCACTAAATCTTCTACGTACTGCGCAGCTGAAAACAATGGAAAACTACTGCTGGTTTTTTCCAAAGAAAATATAGCTCTTCGCATTTATTTTCATGTAACAAAGATGAAGACGTCTTCTTTGGTAAAATGTTCCGGAAATAATCTAGTCCCTCGTTTGGATCTTCGGATGGGGACTACTAAGGAAGGGTCACCACAAATTTAAAAAATAATATTCTATGAGTCGAAACGTGGAATGTTAGAGGTCTAAAAAAGGTTGGCTGGTTAGAAAATTTAAAGAGAGAAATGGATAGGTTAAATGTAGATGTACCAGGAGCTAGCGAGGTTCGGAGAAAGAGGAAAACGACTTTTGGTCAGGTGATTGTAGAATAATTAACTCAGCGTCAAATAAAGGGCAGGCAGAAGTAGGTTTCGTAATGAACAAGAAGATAGGAGAGAGAGTTAAGTATTTCAAACAGCTTAGGGATAGAATCATTGTAATACGGATAAAATCAAAACCTAAGCCTACAATGATTCTTAACGTCTATATGCTTAAAGTACCCATGGTGATGATGAGGTGGAGTGTGTAAACGAAGAAATGGAAGAAGCAATTAAACACACAAAAAGGTGATGAAAATTTAATAATAGTTGGAGATTAGAATGCAAGCATTGGAAAAGGCAAAGAAGTAAATATTGTGGGGGAATACGGGTGGGCAAAAGAATGAAAGACGGGACTGACTTATTAAGTTTTGCACTTTAGTAATTTATAAGTATGCTAGTGATGAAGAAGGTAAAAAGGAACTATCGACAGATAAGTACTATAAACAGGAAGTGAAAATTAGCGAAAGAAGAGTGAATTAAAGAAAAGTGTTCAGAAGTGGAAAGAGAAATGATCATTGGTAAAATAGACGGAGAATTCAAGAAGGTCAAGGAGAATTTTGTGGTACATAAATAAAAATCTAATAATGTATTAATTAAAGATGGTACACCGATTTATAATACGAAAGAAGAGGTCAATAGATGGGTGGAATATATTGAAGAGTTGTACGGAGGAAATGAATTAGAAACTGGTGTTATAGAGGAAGAAGAGGAAGCAGAAGAGGATGAAAAGGGAGATACAATACTGAGATATGAATTCAAGATAGGATTAAAGATTAGAATGGCAGAAAGACTCCTGGGATAGACGAGATACGTGCAGAATTACTGCGCAGTGCAGATGAGGAAGCGATAGATAGATTACACAAACTGGTGTATAATATTTACGAAAATGGAAAAGTTCCATCAGACTTCAAAACGAGGGTTATTTTCATGATACCAAAAAAAAGATTTGCTGATGATATAGTATTTCTAGCTGAGAGTAAAAAAGATTTAGAAGAAACAATGAATGACATGGATGAAGTCCTACGCAAAAACTATCGCATGAAAATAAACAAGAACAAAACGAAACTAATGAAATGTAGTAGAAATACTGCAGATAGACCACTGAATATAACAGTAGGAAGAGAAAAGATTATGGAGATAGAAGAATTTTGTTATTTAGGAAGTAGAATTAGTAAAGATGGACGAAGCAGGACTGATATAAAATGCGGAAGAGCACAAGCGAAACGAGCTTTCAGTCAGAAATATAATTTGCTTACATAAAAAATTAATTTAAACGTTAGGAAAAGATTTTTGAAAGTATATATTTGGAGCGTGGCTTTATATGGAAGTGAAACTTGGACGATCAGAGCACCTGAGAAGAAAAGATTAGACGCTTTTGAAATGCGGTGCTATAGGAGAATGTTAAAAATCAGATGGATGGATAAAGTGGGAAATGAAGAGGTGTTTCGGCAAATCGAAGAAGAAAGAAGCATTTGGAAAAATATAGTTTAAAGGAGAAACAGACTTATAGGCCACATATTAAGGCATCCTGGAATAGTCGCTTTGATATTGGAGGGGCAGGTAGACGGGAAAAATTGTGCAGTCAGGCAACGTTTGGAATATGTAAAACAAATTATTAGGGATGTAGGATGTAGGGGTATACCGAAATGAAATGCACTAGATAGAGAATCCCGGAAAACTGCATGAAACCAGTCAAATGACTGAAGGCAAAAACAAAATAAAGATTTTAATGTATTTCAGTTTCAAAATGATTAACCCTGTTCTGCAAATAGGTTTTTTAAAAATTGTAACTTATTTGATTGTAACAGATTGTTTACCTCTTTAAAAAAAAAAAAAATTGAGTCTGTTGGAGTTATAAAAACATGAAGAGGTGTTTCGGCAAATCGAAGAAGAAAGAAGCATTTGGAAAAACATAGTTTAAAGGAGAAACAGACTTATAGGCCACATATTAAGGCATCCTGGAATAGTCGCTTTGATATTGGAGGGGCAGGTAGACGGGAAAAATTGTGCAGTCAGGCAACGTTTGGAATATGTAAAACAAATTATTAGGGATGTAGTCGCTTTGATATTGGAGGGGCAGGTAGAAGGAAAACATTGTACAGGCAGGCAACGTTTGGAATATCTAAAACAAATTGTTAGAGATGTAGGATGTAAGGAGTATACCGAAATGAAACGACTAGCACTAGATAGGGAATCTAGGAGAACTGCATCAAACCAGTCAAATGACTGAAGAAAAAAAAAGATGGGATCATCAGTATTTCATTTTTTTCTGTCGTTAACGCAGCTTTAATTTCCTTATAGACTTCTTAATAGTCTATTGGCGTGCAGATACGCAACTATTTTTTCTTCATTTCCATTTTGCAGATCGGCTGCAGAACTATTTCGAAGACCGAACTCCTTTCTTAGGTCTTCATATACGGTACAATCTTTTATTAGATGCTTGACTGTAAGTGCTTTATTACAAACACCGCACATTGGTCTTTCTGCGCCGGTTAACAAATATGAATTTGTTTTTCGCATGTGACCGATTCTAAGTCTGGTCACCGCCACTTGTTCTCGGCGAGTCAGCTTCACGTCGCTCTTCCATTTATATGGAGAAGCTTTAACTGAGTTTAGTTTGGTACCTAATCTTCTCCAATCATTACTCCACCGGTTTCTTATTGTGTTGGTTAGACAATTTTTAAAATCTGCCACTCGTACAGGAATTATATTCAGGTTATCACAGACTGACGCTGTTCTGAGAGCTTCGTCTGCGCTTTCATTGTCTAGAATGCCAGCATGCCCTGGAGTCCATACAAATACGCATCGCTGTTCTCGTTGATTTAAAACGTTCAAAATGGACAGGATATTTGCAATAAGGACGTCCTTAATGTTCTTGTTCCGAATTACAGTCAGTGCACTTAGAGAGTCGGAACATATTAGCACTCTCTTCGTGTAGTGAAGAGCTTGCTGTGTGGCAAAACGTTTTGCCATATAAATACTTATACGGCTTCTCCAAGAAGAATGGGCTTCTCCATTTACATATATATGGAGCATCCAGCACCGTGCAAGGTTCTAGAACCATCAGTAAAAGTTTTAATGTATACTTCGTAACTGCTGACGGTTGATAAAAATTTCTGTTGAATGATTACAGCTGGCTTCTCTTTTATTTTTCCAGAACAGAGATCCTGTCTTGTGTTTACTGCTGGTAAAAACTATGGCGGTATTTCTCTTGTAGAAATTACTAACCTCTCCGGTAAAGCAATTTCATATTTTCTTGTCAATTCGTGATACTTTATTCCGGCTGGTCTGGAATAGGTAGCCGATGTTCATATAATGTACCCAAAGGATGATAGTTGAAAGTTTTATTATTTATATGGGTAGAAGAGGCGCATATATTTGTCACGTTTTCTCTGGTGAAAATTTGAATCCATTATTCCTCGCAACTTCATTCAGTGCGTTTATCGCTAGTTGAAATTTGTACTTCACCACAGCTGTAGTGTAGCTAGAATACACAATTACCAAATAATCTACATAAATACTTTTGCTGTTTTCTGTGCTGGAATGGTTAGTACTTTATTGATGGCGATCGTGAACAAGGTACCGCTCAACGGCAAGCCTTGTGGTATGCCAATTTCTAATAATTTTTTTTCTATTGAATATTCACTGTGGTCTCCTTGAGTGCGTCCAGAGTTACTGTGCGTTGGTATACTATCATTTATTTTTTTGGCTGCTGGTCGTGTGTATATCTTCCAGGAGTATCAAGGCTTTGCTGATTATCAGGCTGTTGGCACAGTTAGCACTTGTCTATTTTAGGCTTGTCATTTCTTACTGCTACAGAGGTAAAAGGGTTACATTTATACGACGCGTACCCGCCTCATCGCGGCTGAAAGGTGGCGACTCCTGGTCGTAAGACCCTATAACAAGCAAGGATTTTTCCCTAGTTCTGCTTGGCCTGTTTTCAGAGCAAGGGCCGTAATCTGTGGTTTCGTGCCGTACGATCTCGTATTGCACCCAATCGATCCAGTAACGGCCGAGAGGTACAAAGAGTGACAGGGGAATACAGAAATTCCCGACTGACCGTGATCGCTGCAGGTAGTAGTCACATTTGTGGGCTTGCCCAGAGTTCTCAGCTACGAGGAAGACAGCGAGAGTCTGTCAGCCTGCTAGGTGTTACTGTGTTTGGCGTTAGGGAATCTTCAGCCATGTCCGAATTTCAGGAGGTGAGGAAATCCAGGCGGAAGAGGAAGCCTGAGCCAGTACCGTCAACAAACTTCTCAGAGAACGAGGTAAGCGAGGCGTTGGACACGAGGCCACCCA
Organism: Lycorma delicatula; assembly: GCF_047948215.1. Taxonomy (NCBI): domain Eukaryota; kingdom Metazoa; phylum Arthropoda; class Insecta; order Hemiptera; family Fulgoridae; genus Lycorma; species Lycorma delicatula. The sequence goes on from NC_134455.1 coordinate 31,376,977, forward strand.
CCCAGTGCAACCCAACCCGGTAGTTGAGGAATTCAAAATGGCGAAGGACAGACCTGGAAGTTCTACCCTGCTGACTAAAGTAGTCCAGGAGGATCTGGACTACTTGATAGACTTCTTGTCGGTCCCGGCGGCGTTAGTGTAGGGACGAGGAAGACGATTCTTCGCCGCCTTGCTAAGATCAAGGAGGCTTTTACGCCGGTGTGTGAGTGCTTTGAAGCTTTGGCCTTTAAGCCGAAGGAGGTGAAAACGGTTCCAAAGTTGTCCAAGTCCCAGCGCTACGCTGATATGCTTAAGACCAACCGCGAGGCCAACAAGGCGGCTAAGAAGCCGGAGGTCCTATTTGTCAACGAGATAGAGGTCTCGAAGACCACGAGCCAAGACCTGAAGCGTAATTTTACGGCAACCCTTCGTGGTGACCGAAATCAGCTTAAGATCAAGGATATTAAGGAGACCAGCAAAGGGCTGTTAGTTGTCGCTGAAAACAAGGAGACGGTCCAAATCATCAAGGACTCACCGGCAGTCGATTTTAGGTCAAGGTGGACTCCTTGACCTTGTCTCTCATCCGAGAACAGAACACTGACTGACTTGGATGAGGCAACGTTTAAGGTTCAGTGTAGGCTCATATTTAAGACTGGCAAGCGTGATACCCCACAGTATCACGGTGTGTTCCAGTAAGGGGCTGGTCTCCATCAAAGTTCGTGTCGGAAACATGATCTTCGTTGACTTGCATCCTGTCGCGTAAAGAAATATAACTTCATGTGCAGCATCTCATGAGAAATTTTAACACACCACGTTTTCAGCACGCTGGGAAGTGCCCAACAAAACGCAACATATTAAAAACCCTAGTCACGTATATTTTCCGCCCAGTATATTTTCCGCCCCGGTAAAGGCACAGAGAACTCGCTTCTCAGAGTTATGAATTTGGCTTCGGCCAGCGAGTGCAAGTATGTACTCGGTGTCTTTCTGGACATACCCGGGCCGTTCAACAACTTGTGGTGGCCCTCTGCCTTGTTTCAACTGCAGCAGCGTGGTTGCACGCTAAATGAGATTAGAACTCTCTCTAGTTACTTCAACGATAGAACTGTCGTCCTTCATGACGGCAGTTCGGAGGTAGGAGAGATCCTGTCTAAATGTTGTCCAAAGGTCAGTGTTCTATCTCTAGGTAGCGACCCAGGCATGTAAGGGATTAAGGTTGTGGAGTCTTCAGCATAGGATGGTTTTCAGTGCGGAGAAAACCACTATGATTTTTTTGAAGGGTCGCCTAGCTGCAACCCGTTATCCGCGGGTTGTGATGGACAGCCTTCCAATTAGGTAAGTTACCGTTCAGAAGTATCTGGGTTTTATCCTTAATGAGAGGCTTCTCTTCAAAGAGTACCTCCAGTTTGTAGCAAAGAAGGCCATCGATGCTTTCTTCGGTGTCCGTAGTCATCCATCCTGACTGGGGGTTAGATTTCCGTACCATGCGTATTCTTTACAAAGGTGTCTGTGAGGTCATAATGCTGTACGCTGTGTCCGCCTGGGCTCATCGTTTACAATTCCAATGTTATAGAGGCATTCTTTTGCGAGCCAAGCGTCTTCTATTGCTAGCTGTTGTCACTGGCTACAGAACTGTCTCACGAGAGGCAGTCATTGTGATCGCCGGCATAAAACCCTTAGATATTTTGGCTACAGATCGTAGCCAGCGGTATATTTCCAAGAAGAGAGGCCTTCAAACGTAAGGGCGTTGTGCTAAATTGAAGACCAAGGTTTTGACTCTTGACAGCTAGGTGGAACGATTCTTCTACTGGTCGATACAAGCATGGTATTTTTCCAAATGTTAGGGATTTGCGAGCGATTACCTGGGTTTACCCCAATCGGCATATTACTCAAATTCTTTTAGGACGAGGTGCTTTTAGAGATAGTTAGGCTAGGTTTAGTTTGGCTGACTCCAGTTTGTGTCCGGACTGAAGGGTCGATGATACGGTGGACCATGTCCTGTATGTCTGCCCCAGGTACGAAGCTGAGCGTAGCAGAGTTGTAAGGGAACTTGAGAGAATAAACTCCTTCTCTGATCTGCGAGTCAACTGGAGGACTCGCAGAGACTGGACAGTTGTGGCTGGCTTCCTTCGATTCCTCGCCCAACGTAGAGCGACCGAAGAGATTTAGTAGAGTAGCAACCTGGGCGGCTAGGGTCCGCCTGAACAGTTTGATTGACCGAAGGTAAAGGTGCTTTGGCAGCGAACCACGGTTAGTTAAATAGAAGTGATTACGTTTGTAAAAGCTGTCGGCGGAACGGCGAATGTACTGCCGATGGGCATGGGATACCTTGCAGCTTTGAGGTGTAGCGGCATCCCGACAATGGCTTATGAGGTGAATGTCACGCGGGACTCTGCAATGGAGCCGAGTGGGAGTAGGAGGTCTTTCCGCCTCTCCCTAGTGGACCAAACTGGAGTTCATAATTTAACCTAAGTCTGGGGTTTGAACTAAAGTTGAGTACACTAAGGAAACTAGGATCCCTGCAGAAAACGCATTCAAGAAAGCAAAGAGCAGACCTGGCAGATCTGCCCCTAAAGCAGGCCAGGAGGACCTGGACTACTGGTTTCAGTTTTTGGCGCATCCCGGCAGCGTCAGCTTCGTAACGTGGAAGACCATTCTTCCTAGTTTGACTAAGCTAAAAGTGGCGTTTTCTACTGTGGAAGAATGCTTTGAGACCTTAGCCTTAAAGTCCGAGGAGGCTAAAGACCTTTCTGAGGTGGTTCAAGCCCCAGTGCAGCCCATGCGCTACGCTGATGTCCTGAAGTTCAAGCGAGAGCCTCCCACGGAGACTACAAATCTCCCATGAAGCTCACCCGCGCACCATGCGGGGGTGAGCTTCATGGGTTCCATCTTATGTCTCTCATCAGGAACCTCGTTCAGTGGGGGATAGTCATTGTCGCTAAGGTGGAGTGGGGTCAGACCTTCATCTATTTTCACCACCTCCCGATGAAACACGCTGGATTCGCTTCGCCCTTGAAAATAATTTCTGAGGTTCTACAGTTGTTTCGCATGAACCTTAAGGAAATCTTCGACACCTCTTCCACCCATGCTTCTGGACAGATGGAAGCGAGCTGTAGAACTGCGCGGGTGACGTGCTCGGTGCTCCGTGAACTCACTTCTAAGAAGCCGATTAAGCCCCTCAAGTTCCGTTCTCGTTCATATCAGAACTCCAAAACTGTAGGCAACCAACGGTACAGCGTAGGTATTGATGTTCTTTACTTTACTGTCTCCGCTCCACTGCGACTTCATGTAAGCACGCACATGAGCTTTGAAGTCAGATGTAAGAACCTCCTTTGCTTGGCTGTAGCTGATTCCCATACCCTGAATGAAGCCAAGATACCGGTAGGTTTCCCCACGCTGCACAGCTGTCATCACCGAAGGGGGATCCATGAACGGCACACTACAATTATCCATTGGCGACCAAACTACTTTTATCATGTCATTAACTCTATACTTTTCTAAACCAAACCTCATACGTATGTCGACACTGAATTTCTCGACCAACCTAACCCTTCTTAACCTAGACACCCTTCTTGGTGTCAGAAAGAAGTTTTATATAATCCATATACATGAGGTGGCTATAACAGTACTGGCCAATTGAAACCCCTCATTGGCCGATTTCAGGATATTGGACAGACGTATATATTGTCACAAGACTTGGTGCCATCGTATTAAGCAACTGCTCTACGTTAAATTTAGACGTGGAAGGGGCAGCATCTTCTTCTGCATAAGTGGTCGATGGTCGAGGTGTACATTGACTAACAATTTTCTTCGCTTCAGGATAACTCACTTTTTGAAACGTTTTAACTTCCTGAATGGCCGTTTCCAATTTACATACTGGGCAGTTCCTTGATCGGCAGTTATGATGCCCTTTACAATTAATGCAGCTTGGAGGGCCTTTACATGGATAACCCTCATGTGTTTTCATTCCACATATGCATATTTCCTGCGCTTCACATCTAGCTGCACTGTGTCCGAATCGTTGACACTTAAAGCATCTCATAGACTGCGGAATAAAAGCTCGTACATCAAGTCGATCTATGTCGGCTCGTACCTCTTCAGGAAGGGTAGGCCTATTAAATGTCAAAACATGCGAGACCGAAGGAACAACTTCACCACTTCTTGTACAATTTCTTCTTCTGTACAATTTAGAATATCGCGACAAACAACTCCTCTTGATGTATTAAGGGTGCTATGCGGTTGCACAGATACCGCAAATTCACCGATCTTCTTCAATGCCTGGACTTTCTGGCTTTGACTGTCGTTGATAGTTTTGACGTGCAATCCATTAAAAGTTTTCTGAATTTCTTTAACAGGACCACCAGCACAATTAGCAATCTCTCTAGCGATTAAGAATGAACTAACTTTTTGAAAGTTTCCATTCTCCTTCGTAATAATTAAAAGTCTTGGCTTAGGTACATTATAGCCAAACAGACTTTTCTTTATGTCTTTACAGATTCTATCAGCATCTCTCTTAATTTTATCTGATTCTTTACTTTTTTCCTTTTCGCTTGTGGTGAATCGGATGTTTCTAAACGAGGTTGTTTATGTGCACCCTTTGCCACGTTTGTTTGTTCATGTATGTTCATTTATGTTCATTTGAGTTGGTCCCTTCTATAGCAAGGCTAGCCGCCGAGGTACACCCCCACTCCAGGACTACTAACCTTGGAGGTCGATCCGGTACTCCGGTGAAACCGGCATATGTCCTGGCAGAGAGCGGATGCGCAATCTCTGCACTGACTCCAGGCTCCTACTCACCGAAGTTTTCAGAACTCCCATGCACCGACATACATTGGCACCATTAATACATGCTTGCCATCGCAGGGGGCATGTGGCCAACGGAAGGGTCTCCGTTACACCTGCAATAACATTGATCCTGGCCGCCATATCGCCAGCTCTAAATATGGTATTTGTCCACTTCCTAATCGTTTAATTGTTCATATCCTGCAGGTGGCCGAAAAACCTAGTCCTTCTGGTGACCTGAAGATGGATACAGGTCAAAAAGGAAAAGCATATCCGAGGAATTTACTTGGAGCCCCGTTAGCCAGCTATATGTATTGTGCATAAGTACAGCTGTTACCGCCCTGGTCGTGGAACGTAGATGTTGTGTTCCGGACGTGGGGATTACCTACCTCAGGGCATTTTATTATTATCATTATTTTTTTTCTTTGTTTTACGGGCATCGACTGCTAAGGTCATTAGCCCTCGTCACACTCTTAAAAAGAGGATAGTATCACCATCAGGGTCGTCACATGTAAGGGTGTAAAGGGCCCTTACATTTTTATATAAAAGCACAAAGTACACAGAAAACATTAATCTAACAACAAAATACAAAACAACACTTATGGGGTGTAAAGGGCCCCAATCTTAAAAGAATTGAGAAAAATCACAAATAAAATAAATAGAATATACAACTCTTTACAATACCATTATCTCCTTCTACATGGCTCGTTTAATTATTTATTTAAGCACCCTCGGGGCGACCAGAACCGCCGTTAAACAGCATATCAGTTGTCTCAGGATGCCGTGGCAGTTGACTCCCCCCTATAAACAGTCCCGTAGGACGTAACCCATCGGGGTCCTCCCAATGTGACCACCTGCTCAGGCCAAATAGCCCCTGGGTGGGGAGGCTACCCTTCACGGTCATGACCTACTTAGCTACAGGCATGCATTGCGCTTACCCATAGCCTCGCGCCCTAAGTCCACTCTTGAGGGTCCCCCATGCCATCATTGGACACACCCCTACTCGCTGCTCTTGGATGCAGGCGAGCCACGGTGGCCTAGACAAGAGGGCTACCTCCCGTCACTATACGTGCCACGCTTCGAGACTTCGTTATATATATATATATATATAAACTACCTGTTAGAGTTTGTTTAATACAGCTTTGAATTTTTCGCTTTTACAGACTTCTAAGAAGTCCACTGGCGTGTAAATAAGCAACTATCTTTTCCTCATTTCCATTATCCAAATCAGCAGCAATATCATTTCTTAACAGGAACCCCTTTCTGAGGTCCTCATATATAGTACACTGTTCCATTAGATGCTTTATTGTAAGTGTTTTATTACAAACACCGCACATTGGTTAACAAACCGCTCTTCGCCGGTTAACAAATATGAATTTGTTATTCGCGTGTGACCGATTCTAAGTCTGGTCACAGCCACTTGTTCTCGGCGAGTCAACTTCACGTCGCTTTTCCATTTATACGGAGAGGTTTTGATTGAGTTTAATTCTGTATTTAGACTCCTCCAATCAGTATTCCAATTGTTTCTTATTATGTTAGACAGTTCTCAACATCTGCCACCCTTACAGGAATTGCATCCAAAACATCGCAGATTGTTGCCTTTCTGGCAGTTCCGTCTGCGCTTTCATTACCTGCAATACCAGCATGCCCTGGATTTCACACAAATACGCATCGCTGTCATCGTTGATTTAGAACGTACAAAATGGACAGGATGTTTGCAATTAGGACATCCTTAGTGTTCTTGTTCCGAATTGCAACAAGTGTACTTAGAGAATCTGAATATATCAGTACTCTCTCTTTGCAATAGTGTTCTGTGTACCGAAGAGCTTGCTGTATGGCAGTAAGTTCTGCAATTCAGTTCTGGCCAATCTGGCAGTTTCCAAAAATGGGCTCTCCATTTACATATATGGAGCTTCCAATACCATGTTCGGTATTAGAAACGTCAGTATAAATTCTAATATGTTCTTCGTAGCTATACTGACGGTTGCTAAAAATTCCTGTTGGATGATCACTGCTGGCTTCTTTTTTATTTCTTTCTGAGAGAGATCCAACCTTGTATTTACCGCTGGCAAGAGCCATGGCAGTATTTCTCTCGTAGAAATTGCTAATGTATCTGGAATAGCAATTTCGTGTTCTCTTCTTAATTCGTGATACGTAATTCCGGCTGGTCTGGAATAGGTAGCACGATGTTCGTATAATGCAGCCAAAGGATGGTTGCTAAAAAGTTTGTTATTTATATAGGCAGGAAAGGCCCATATATTTGCTGCATATCTTAGCAAAAGGATCTCTCTTCTATAATGTAGTGGCAGTATTCCGGCTTCGGACATTAGACTAGTCACCGGACTTGTGCCGAAAGCGCCTGTCGCATATCTTATTCCGCTGTTATGAATTACGTCTAACATTCTTAAATGCGACTTCCTAGCGGATGAATATACAATACATCCGTAGTCTAGTTTCGATTGAACCAATGCCTTATACAGTCTCAATAACATCTCTTTATCTGAGCCTTTATTTCACCATAGCTGTCTTGTTACTGGCATACACAACTGCCAAATCATCAACATAGACGCTTTTGCTGGTTTCTACTGGAATCGCTGATATTAATTTATTAATAGCGATGGTAAACAAAGTACCGCTCAGCGGCAAACCTTGTGGTATGCCATTTTCCAGAAATAATAAGCTCAGAAATTAATCTTGCTATGTCATCATCTTTCTAATCAAAATTCGACAAGTATATGCTGCAGACAGTGATCTGAAGCGGACGCTTCATTCTAACGGCGTCCGCTTATAGGTTTGTATTTAGATCAACCGCTTCGGCGGTAGCTCTAGTCGATGTTAATATGTGCGTCTTGGTGGACCAATGTCTGAGGAATCCTTCTTGGCTAAGTCTGGAGTGCCCCAAGGCTCTGTTTTGGGTCCCCTTCTTTTTATTATTTTTATAAATGATATCGGGGATCTTTTGACATGCGATTTTTAGATGTTTGCCTTAGACGTCAAAATATATTGTCCAATCAGGAGTAGTATGGATCACCTGTTGCTACAATCGAATATTAACAGAGTTGTTGAGTGAGCTAACCACAATTGTATGCCCTTAAATTTTCAGAAGACCAAACATTTGACTTTTCTCGTAAGACATTGAACTCCGTTTTCAGCTATAGGATTGGTACACACGCTATTGTCGCTGAAACATTGGTTGAGGACCTCGAATTTGACACGAAATTGTATTATCACGAATATGTTGCTCGGATTGTCAATAAAGCACGCCGGGACCTTGGTCTTGTCCTTTGGATTTGTGGACGGTTTAACAGTATTTCCACTTGTAACCTTATACAAATCTTTGGTGAGGTGCAGCTTGAAGTACTCAACTGCAGTGTGGAACAATATACGGAATTTTACCGCTGATCTGGTTGAGGGTGTTCAGAATAGATTCTTGAACTGGTTGCATTTTAAATTTAAAGATTGTTTTGTTGAAAGTGGTAGAGAAGATACGTTGAGGCAATTAGAACTTTCCAGATTTCTGATAAAAGAACATACTTTGATATCATTTTCTTTTATAAAGCTCTGCACAATAAACTTCCAACACATTACCAAGTTGTCTTACAAAACCAGGCCAGGTCAGTGAGGTCTTTTAGACAATTTGTGACACCAGTGGTTCTACCATGTCTCCGATTCATCAGTGTACCAGCATTGCAATGAAGTTCCAGGATAAGCTAAGCTTTTGGGAAGATGAGAAGACCTTTATTAAAAATTTGGAATGGTTTAGTCCTTCTTTAATTCCTTTTCCCTTTATATTTAGTAGTTCAATTACAATTCGTTCCTTGCTGCCTAGGTTCTTTTGTTCATCTGGGGTGCTAAGGTTACAATAAGGATGGTGGAGGCGAAACATGAAAATACAATTTAAAAATTCTTAAGCTTATTCTTTAACTTTCTTCATAATTATAACCCTAGTAATAATGTTCATTTTTATGATTTTGGAATTATTGTTATTTTTAAAAGATTATTAATTATAAGTTATTGTTATATTTAAAATGTATCCGTATTAATATTTTGTTCTTGATTTTGTATATTTTAATTTATATGTTTTTATTATCACTCCATAACCACCATAATTAAAACTCTAATTATTATTTTTGCTATATTTGAATTTATAATTGCTATTATTATTATTGTATTTTAAATATTGTGATTTTAATTTATGAGTTGTTGACTTATAACTATTTTAATGATATTGTAATTAGTGTATATGTTTTTGTGTAATATTGTGCAACATACGAAGGTTTTATATAGCTGTTCTGTTGCACAAACAAATATACAAATTATTATTATTAACAGAATATAGCATTTAAATAACTAAATGAAAATACAAGGTATTAATTCGTAAAAAATCATAAAAGGATGTAAAAAATAAGGCATTATGAAATTTAAAATAAAACCAAAAAAAACTCTATATAATCTTTTCAATTGTAACACGGTAGAATGAAAATGTTCCTACAAACTCTAGTAAAGAAAACTAATGGAATGAAATTTGTATTTTTACAAATTTTTATATAATCATATTTTTAAATCTTTTGAATCAATTTGTAAAAAGGAGACTTTGCAAAAAGAAAAATTTACCCTAAGTTGGAATAAGTAGATAGAACTTCTCTATCTATGTATCATCAATTCATAAATAGCAAATGTTATTTACATTATTCTTAAGAACAATTTTACATAACTTCAAAAGTAGAGTTCCATTTGTCAGTTTACTATTTAGTTCTGCTTTTGACAAACCCTTTTCATAAAAAATACATATTCATGTTTTTCCATTAACTAAAATGGAAAAACATTTTAGTGTTTTTCCATTTTTTTATACTGACATTTCCTGTCAGTATAGGTATACTGACAGGAAATAATTAGTATGAAAAAGATCTCTGAAAGAGGAGTTGTGAAATATTCTAAGTTTTGTAAAAGAGAGGGATAATGGAATGTACTTAGTAAATAATAATTATAACTACAAAATAAAATAAGTTCTTTGACAAATTAGTGAAGGTCTGGTTTCTGACCTAATACAGACATTTTTTTTTTGTTTTGCACAATTTTTTACCTTTCTACAAGTACCATCCATAAACTATCAACACTAACTAAAGAAAAATAACAAAGATAAAAATGTCAAAAATACTCACTATAGATCATTGTAACTGTTTTGCAGGAGAAAAATAGAAGATAAGTGCCATACAGAGTACCAATATGAAGGATGAGAAAACCAATTGCATTAAACCATACTATCTTTTTCTTGTAAGGCTGCTTTTTGATCATTTGTGCTGTGTTATCTTTACTTGAAATGACATCTTCATAAACTTTATCAGTGTACATCATTCACCCTATTAAAACATTAATAATAAATGTACAGATTAATAATAAGTTATTAGTGCACAGTATTTGTGCAAGATGCCATACTAAATGGTCCTAGGCTGCCTAAAAACACAAGCTGTTCCTGAGAATAGTTGTTCTCAAAAACGATTCCATAACAGGCTTCTATTTTGAAAGTGATAAAAGAAAAGTGATCTCACTAATCAAACATATTCCTGGAGATCAGCATGTCAAACCATTGAAATGCAGATGATACTTAACTCTACAAGGAACATCTTTAATCTGTTGATCCCCTGAACTTGTTATGGTGATGAACATCATTGTTGTGTAAGATACCAACTTCAGCTCTTGCCTATTTTCCTCAGATGGTTTACATAATCCATAAATAAGAAAGACTGTTATTGATAGTATAAAATAATAAAATACAACATTTGAGTCATTAAACAATGCATAGTGTTGACTCTTTTTACACAGTAGAAAGATCAGTTTACCAGAATCATTTATAAACAGACTTGAGTGTGTTTTGTGTAGATTCAAGTTTACATAATGATATAGTTTTATTATATATCAAAAACTTCATTCTAATTAATATCAAGCAGAGTTTAATGTTGAAGTAATTCAGATTGTTTTATTCACTGATATATTAATCATTTGTATCTTTTGCGTGATAAGATTGATATGTGGGCCATAACTTTTCCGAGAAGTGAAAGTCAAATTTTCCCATTTCAAAGCAAAAAAAACATTTTAACAATAATCGTTTGCCAACTCTAAAGACTAAAATATGCAACTTATATGTAAGTATTATGTGTAAATTATATTTGTTACCAAACAACATACATACTCGTTGTACATTGGCAAATCACTCATACATATTCTGATAACGTTTGTTATCAGAATAACGTTTTATCAGATAAAGTTTGTTATCAGATTGGCTTATTAGAAGCCAATCATGTAATTGTTATAACTTTATACGCTGGAGAATATTTCACCACCAGTATTTCAAGAAAAAAGTTATGGGAAGATATCCAAATTTTGAGTATAAACATGCAACTTGGAATAAAAGCATTTACACCTGTAAAAAATCATTTAAGAACTACCCCAAAAAAACTCCAGGAAAATGTATCTTTTACATTTTTCATCTTTTTGAAAGAAATTACCTTAAAAATTATGCAGTTTACTAAACTGAAGGTTGCAGAAAATTGTTATTATTTTTCTATAATTTTAATGCATTTTATTGAGTAGTATCCATCTCTGAGCTAATTTTAATCTTCTGGCAATATAACATTAAACAAGCACCTTTATTTTTTCTAAACTCAATACCAAACTTGGAAAAATAATATGTTAAGACATATTAATAAATAAATTAATATATAAATTGCTAAATTCAATGATTATTAACAAAAAAACATGTTTTATAATTTTGCTTTCTAGTCCAACTTTTTACAGATTACAGATTGGAAATGCAAAGAAACCAAGAGTATTTCACTATTTCACCTTGTTCATATCATACTTCAGTTAGAAAATCAAAAACTCTTCATATATTCATCATAATTGAAGAGTGGCCGTGATCTTGTTTTAGAAAAGGAACACTATGCAATCCTGATTAGTTTTTCATTGGTAAATTGAAAAAGAATGAAATTTTTCACATTTTCATATGATGTTCGACAGTTACTTATTTTTTAAATTAAACATAAAAATGGTTTAGAAACTTTCTTTGCAAACTTTTAGTAGCTGGAATACTAAAAATTATACAGAAAGTAACTGTAATTAATCTCGATCTGAATAAATTAATTAACAAGATCATTCCATTACAGATTTTGACACAATTTTTTTTTTTTTGATGATATCGCCACATTAGCTTGAAGCTTGTGAGTGGGATATGGAAATAGAATTTTTGTAACATATTGGTTTGCTTGGCATATTTCCCGTCACCCACCCATTCGGTCGCCTTAAGTTGGAGAGTACTCGAGCTCCTCCTGCCCTTAAAAACGAAGGAGAGGCATACCAACCTCCAGATCCTCTATAAATGTATACAAGGACCTTCCCTTAGTCGTGGCGTGACATTCATGCTGCCATGATTCCATCGCGAGGCTGTAAAGCCTCCTCCGCAGGCGGGAGATGGGCAACTGTTCGAAATTTAGAACCGGTGCATTGAGATCACCGTTCCGCTTCGGTACAGGCCCGGCTTGAAACCGCATCCCAAATACCTCGGCCTCCCTGCCTCTTCGCAATTTCCACATGGCCGCCCGAACTTTCACCACTAAATCGATTGGAAGAGCCTTTCCCAATACAGTGGTAGCCTCGTAGGCGGTTGTTTTAAAAACACCAGTGCATTCAATTAAGGCTCTGTGCTAGGCACTCCTTAAATTTTGAATAAGTACTCGATTTCTTTCCAACATATGCGCCCAAACGGACGCCGCGTGAGAGGTCATACTTTCGAAGACACCTCGGTACACCATGTACAAATGACGACCGACAGCCCGTAATCCATCCGAGCAATCCTAAGCTTGTCCATCACAGAGACGGCGTCCGCTACTATTTGCCTAATGTGGTTGCTAAACAGCAACTTCTCATCAAACAGAATACCTAGGTACTTATGAACTCGAACTCGTCTGATTACACAGCCTTTGTACTTAATTACGACTGTAAGATAATTTGACTGCACCCTTGAAAAGCATAAACTTTGTCTTGAGCACAGAAACCTTTAAACTTTGATCTTTAAGCCTTTAAGCCTTTCTCAGTGCCATTCGAGAAACCACTCGGTCTATATCTACGGGTTCCACAGCCCGTACGCCAGAGAATGGTATCTCACCCGCCCTAACGCCGACTTCTGCTTCACCCTCCGGAGCATCTGGAAACAGAGTATCCAGGAACGCCTGGTAAGTCGTCAGAGATGTTAATGTGTTGTCACGACCACCAAACCCGCATCGAACACTAGACAGCACGTGCAGCGTTTGTAGCATATGAAAAATGTCATGCTTGACCGGGATTCGAACCCGATACCTCCGGATAAAAGGCCGAGATGCTACCACTCGCGCCATGGAGGCCGGCAATTATATTTCCCATGGACTCTGTTACCTGGCAGTTTATTGGAAATCAACAAAATGGAAATTATTTTGAAAAACTAATAGATTTAGTATTAAACCTCTATACTTAATTGCATCATATAAAACTTTTAAGGAAGCAATATTTACTTGACGTGGAGTGACAAAAACAATAAATGTAATTTACATGTAATAGTTGAGATTATTTTGACAAAAAATCATACACCTCACACAAAAAATAATTCGTTAAAAGATGCGTATATAAATTAGTGACTGGTTTAGAAATTTGATCCCGTATTAAAAGCAGACGGAAAATATTAGGTTTACCGACCAAATTATTTTTTACGACAGAATACTTTACTCATAGAACAAGCGGCATGCTCTTACTTACAAATTTATCATTACCACTTAATTTGCCAACACATCTCCTTCGTTGGATCTGGTAGACAACTGCTAGGTCAATAGAATTAGAATTTCTGCTGAATTACGACTAGGTTATAGTTTTAGATCTGGTACGCGTACTCGTAAATAATGTACATTTAGGCACCGTAAGCCACAATGTTCTGTGATTCAATTGTCCTAGTTATTCACAATCATTTTAAAAAGAATTTATCTCGATTTTTGCAATAATTCAACAGTGTCAGTTATGCTGAATTACTAGACAAAAAGAAATGCACAACAATGAACGGGCCGTTTTAGTTGGGAATAAAAACAAAGATACATGTCAGGTTTTAACACATCATGACTACGGTCAGTAGAAAGCATAGACAGTGAATGGAGGGTCGTTATTGACAACAAGCTATAATTTAAAAAATCTGATGTGGACACCACATAACTTCCTTGTACGCCTATTAAATTACATATACATATTTTTTGCTGCATTTCATTTAAACTTTGAAAGTGTAGAATCGTATCTCACTTCATTTGAAAGTGAGATATAATCCTCCAATTCTTTAATAAAATGGACATTACACAATTGCGTAGTTATTAACATCAAATATTTAAACAATTATTAATTCAACAATCTTACCTGAAATATTAAGATAGAGTAAAAGTACCTTTATTACTCTTTAAATAAATGTATGTCGTATATCTATTTAACACTATGTTTTTTAAATTATTATAATGTAACCATCAACAAAATGAAAACAAAAACGAATAATCAGATCTTTCACCAAATCTGGTATGGACACCAGATGACATAAGTACTTGTACGCTAATTAAATTAGATTACAATTTTTTTTAAAAACGAAAAGTACATAAAATTTTAGTTCATTAATAACTTTTGATATTTTTTATTTTTTTTTATTATTGAATTATTATTTATTGTAATTTTTTACAATCAGAGGTTAATAATTATTAATAAATCAATATATTTAAATTAAAAAAAAAGTTAAAAAAAGGAGATGAAGTCTGATTTGAACTTTCCCCTTGTAAGATCCAAATATTTCATTAATTAAAAATTCATTTGGCTACAACTGTGAAACCAATGAAAATAAGTACCACTTATGATACATCGTTGAAAAGCTCTCAACGAGAGCTTATTACTGCAGTTAAGAAAAAGTCCAAAATCCAATTTTTTATTTATTTGGATTTTTGGTTTTTTAACACTTTTGGTTCAGTCGATTGCATTCAAAAGGGGGGAGGTGTACAACTAGATGTTACAAGAGTAATAAATTCAAAATTCCAGCATTCTACCGCTAATCGGTTTTTTAGTTATGCGAGATACATACGTACGTACAGACCTCACGCCGAAAATAGTCAAAATGGATTCAGGAATAATCAAAATGGATATTTCCGTTAAAATCTGTAAACCGAAATTTTTCGCGATCACAATACTTACTTTTGTGATCTAAAAAAAGTGAAATAAATTTATCCTTCGTAATATATTATAATAATATTTAAATTATTATTATTCACGTGTGCCTTTCCATTTTTACTATCACAAAAAATTAAATTTTTTGCTGAGAAAAATAAAAAATCATCAAGTACAAACATTTTAATTCTTTATTCAAGTTGCTATGTTTTATTGTATATCCCAAAAATAACAATGTTCATAAGGCAATAAAATAAAATAGAAATCGCTTCTTTTTGTTTTCACAATACAAAGTACAATAATTATAAGAATAACTAAATTAGCCTATTTTAAACCTAAAAAATGCGTAGCCACTGCAATACTCTACTACATTACAGCATTCAGGAAAGCTCATTTCTCAAATACAATTTATCTTTTAAAAGTAAAATTATTATATCAATATTCTATAAAAAATATCTCAGGAAAATTAAATACATTTTTATTGTAGTAACTTTAATAAACTGTTAACAAAAGATAAAACTGAAGTTATGAAAATTACGTACCGATAACTTAAGCTAAGTAATGAATTAGTGAAAACATTCGTCATAATTTAAATGAACCAACGACAAAGTAAACAGAATTAAAGTGTTTAAAGTATCTTCACAAGACAATTTTTGTGGATTTTGAATTATAAGAGCTTACAACAGGCTATAACTCAACTAAAGTTCGACAATTATTGATTTGTCCACTCTCAGACCGAGTAGTAGAGTTCAGCATGATTAGGTGATTAACGATGTATTTATTTTCTGACATTTGAAAACCTTTTATTTTCTCTTTTAAATGTTTGTTCCTTTATTTTGTCAATTATGATTAGAATTATAAGAGTTATATTGATTAAAATACATACTGTGTTTTGTTTGACTCCGTATTTGCTTATGTGTCATGCTGATAACATGTATTAATTTAAACGAAATTTATAAGTTAAATAAAATTATTATAAAAATATTATTTTATTAATTCTGTACTATTGCTTTTTTATTACTAAGAACCATATACTCACGTGTATAAATGCAAGTATCCTAACACCAACAAAATACAAATTCTTTATACTTTTCCTAATTCTCTACAAAGCACTATTCTGAACTAACTTGATCTGATAACTGACATAATACAGATAATTTCCGTTTATATACATAAGCTAACATACGAAAAAATTTGAATTCAATTGATTAAGAAGGGGGTTACTTTTATGAATAGGTAATTAATAAGTGAAACCAATATAATACTAGTAGTATGATAATTTTCTAAAAACTTTCTTCGCCGGAAATAACGAAACCTTTTATAAGTTAATATTCTGAAATATTGTGTCGAGGTCATTTTTGTAATTATTACAAAAAATAAGTACTAGATTTAATTGAACTAATCAAAGTTCTATTAAATAGAACTTTGATTAGTTCTATTTAATAAATTGGATAAAATCTACATGTGTGAACTAAATCAACCAAAATCGTTGCATCTCACAACTGCGTAATTTGTTTTTATATTTTTAATGATGCCAGCCAAAAATAAAATTCCACGTTTAACGACTATGATAACGTATAACCTGTTATACCAAAATATAAAATGTTATACATTATGTTGTATTATAATTTTTTAGAAATAATTTCTCGAAAAGTATTGTAATACAAGTGCTAGCGAATCTGCTATTTTACGAATGGGTAATTCTAGTTTTACTACGAACGAAAATCAAAACGATCGAAAAATATTAATAATTTTCCTTGAAAATGAATACGTGACCTTCAGCCCCAAATTTAAAAAAAAAAAACTTTTTATAAATACTTATTTTTACTGATGCATGACTGAAAATATGAATTACCGTTCATTAACTATTCTTTAGTAATCTTTAGCAAGTAGAAAAAAATTATATCTCGTATCATGTAATGGTTTCGTATCATGGCCACAGTAACTTGTATCCTCTTTTAGTTCATTTGAAAGTCATAACCTAAGGACGTTAGACCATGGATATGAGTGTTTCTATTCTGTTTAACACAACCTTTGTTCTTTCATGAGACATCATTGCAATGTAACAGCCAAAAGGGCGTGTGTCTTGTGAAAGTAAGAGTATAGCTTCAAAGATTACTTATAAAGTTATTTTTGAAAGACTAGCATAAGAATCAAGTTTTAAATTGAGAAAGGGAAAAATACGAAATGTTAAAAACCCATAGCTATGTTTATATTTTAGCACACAGATTAAAAAAATGAGCAAGGAATAAGAGAAGAGCCAGGATGATTTTACACCACTACTCTCTTACCAACTATCCTTGAATCAACTTATTCACTGGACTGGACAGTTCAGTGAAACACAAAATTTTATTTATTTTTTGTCCAAGAAGTAAAAATTGGTGAATCTCAGAATTTTTCGCACTGAATTCAAATACAGTTTCAGAATTAGTCTATAACGTAAGGAATTTTAGAGACATATATTTTAATTAGGCCTTTCATCCAGAGGTCCCGGCTTCGAATCCCGGTCAGGCATGGCACTTTCACACGCTAATTGTTATTCATCTCATCCTCTGAGACAATACCTAATTAACGGTGGTCCCGGAAGTAAAAAAAACCTATCTTAATTTTACATTACGTATTTTAAATGCGTGTATAATAAAATCTTACCTAAAAAGTAGTAATGTTCGATTGTCTATGATATTTTGCGACATGAACATCTCTCTCTTTAGGGTCCAACAATAGCCAGATAGGATGCTCGGGCCCCACTTACCCTGGTACCGCTTTTCCATATCCGAATATCCTGATGGAACCGTTCACTATTTTCATAGCTGACTGCTCCTAGATTTTGTGGGAAGAAATCCAAATGCGAGTTCAACAAGTGAATATTAAATGACATGTTGCAGCCCATGATTTTATAAGATTTTAAAAAATCATCCACTATTTCTTCGTAATTTTCTGATTTATCGTTTCCTGAGAAGTTCTGGCAAATATACTTAAAATACTTTCATTCAGCTTTCTCCACCTCATTAACGTACTATCGAAGTTTTCATCTTTAAATAAAAGTCTAATTTGAGGCCCTACAAAGATTCCTTTTATGAGTTTTGCTTCACTATTCTTTGGAGACTTATTCTTTAAGTAAACGAATCCAAGCCCACATCGATCCATTATTTTCACGAAGTTTATCATAAGCCCCAGCTTTATATAGAGTGGAGGTAAATAAACTTTCTTTGAATCAACAAGTGGTGCATTAACAACATTATTCCTTCTTGGAGTTAATGCTGTTCGGTTTGGCAACTTTTTCTGCACGCAATGATTTTTTCGGTCTCTGCTGTCCCACTCGCAAAGAAAACAACAGTATTTGGTGAAACCAAGTTGAAGAAGTAGCAACAGAGCAATTACTTTCAACTCACCATAAATATTCAACTGAAATTCTTCATACTTTAATTCATCTAGCAGAAGTTTCCTGATCACTTAAATTTCTTTCAGATCCGTAGCGTAAGCTAGTGGCACTGATGGAAACTCATTCCCAATCTACAGAAGCTTTAAACGAATCAATAAACAAACGCCATTCCTCTGTTTTGTACTCATGACCAAATGATTCCGTTATAGTCAAAAAATTATTATAAAAACAAGTCCATGTTCAAATGCAAAGAAATTCTTGAAGTCGTTATGCCTATTTCTAAAAACTCATACTTTTCTTTCGCGGTAGAGGAAGTTTCAACCTTTTAGTCGTGAAGCTAAATGTTCTGCCTCCTTTTTTGATAAGTTCAGATCTCGTACAAAGTCATTGAGTTCCCTTAGTAAATGTGGTTCACCAGACAAAAACGAAGCATCACAGGTTGGATCAATCCTTACATCATCATTATCCTCTGCCAAATTTTTGTGTTGTTGATAATCGCTAAGTATGGTATTTTCCGGTTGTTTAGGCACAGGCACTCTTCACTGTGAGCCACAGCCCTCTTGACAGATAGTAGATTACGGTATGAAATAATGTGCTTTAATTTTGAATTAATGCCGGCAATAATAGTCAGACAGAGTAACAATCGGTGGAATGATCTTTTGCTTCCCGTCAAATTATTGGAAAAGCAAAGTTTATGTACCGAGAACCCTTTGAGCAGCTTGGAAGGAGTCTGACACAAGTAGCACAACAAACGTGAGGGGCCAAATATTTGTCTTGGTCACCAACGTTGCAGCCAAGATAAATCTCATAATATTTTTTGATGAAAAGAGTAAAACTATGTCTCTGAAATTTATGTATCACTTCATCACAAATGTAGCAAAACCAGTCCGGGGAGTTTACACAGTTTATAGGACTTCACCACAAATGTAGCAAAAGCTGTCCGGGACGTTTACACAGTTTATAGGCATTTTGTAAAATCACACAATAAACAAACACTACAAAAGAAAATCACTACCCATCTTGAATTCAAAAGATGAAATGTAAATTTAGAAGACTTCGACACTGAGAAACACTGAACTATATTATATCAGTATATACACACGAAAAATGTACAGATGTCAACAAAGTGAATACTGAACACAGATTGGCTAGGGCTTGAACCAGTGACTCAAGCATTATAATAAAAAGAGATGTTGCTTGTGACATCACTTTCACAAAAAATAATAATTAAGTCGCCCTGAGGTAGAAAATCCCCACGTCCGGAACACAACATCTATGTTCCACGTCCAGGGCGGCAACAGCTGTACCTTTGTACATCACATATAGCTGGCTAACGGGGTTCCGAGTAAATTCCTCGGTTATGCTTTGCTAAGTTTGACCTGGTTCCAACTTCAGGTCACTAAACGGACTGGATTTTTGGCTACCTGCAGGAAATGGAATAACAAACGATTTTGGAAATGGATTTATACCACTCTTAGAGCTGGCGATGTGGCGGCCAGGGTCAATGTTATTGCAGGTGTAACGGAGACCCTTCCGTTGTCCACATGCCCCCTGCGATGGCAAGCATGTAGCAATGGTGCCCATGTATGTCGGTGCATGGGAGCTCTGAAAGCTTCGGTGAGTAGGAGCCTGGAGTCAGTGCAGAGACTGCGCATCCGCTCTCTGCCAGGACATATGCCGGTTCCACCGGAGTACCGGATCGGACCTCCAAGGTTAGTAGCCCTGGAGTGGGGGTGTACCCCGGCGGCTAGCCTTGCTACAGAAGGGATCAATGTTCATGAATTTTCCTGAACAAACCAACGTGGCAGAGGGTGCACGTAAATACCCTCGTTTAGAACCAGCCGTTTCGCCTGTGGCAAAACGGAGAAAAAGTGCGGAAACTAAAAGGATAGAGATTGAGGCTAAAAAAAGCTTACAAAAAGCTTTTTTCAAGAGCAATAATACACCGAAACCTAAATATTTGGTTATTACCAAGGAGGATGGAAATTTTTCGAGGGTGAGTCCTTTTCTCATCGCTCGGGAGATAACCAAATGGTGGCCCTGTAAAAGAAATAAGGAAGACCTTCATGGGACTTCATGTTGAGACTGTAAATGATGTCCAGTCTCAAAAGATTTTAGGGCTTAAAAAGATTGGAGAACTGGCTGTGCATGTTGATCCCCACGGTACGCTCAACACCTCAAGAGGTGTGGTCGTCTGTCGGGACCTTCTAAATTGTACGGAACAAGAAATTGTTGAGGAGTTGTCAACGCAGGGAGTCATAGAGTGTCGCCGATTGAACATGAGGAGGAATGGCGAGGTCCTACCTTCAGCCTCTCATGTTCTCACATTTAACCGGCCTACCTTGCCGGAGAAGATTAGAGCGGGGATACATCGATTGGATGTGCGGGCATTTATCCCGCAACCAATGCGATGCTTCAAGTGCCAACGTTTTGGCCACACCGCCATCAAATGTGAGAGAACGCAAATATGCGTGTGCGGCGAAGAGGTGCATGAGGGAGAGCCGTGTAAAGAGCCCCCTACATGCATCAATTGCAAGGGATAGCATTCATGTAGATCCAGGAATTGTCTGTCTACAAAGAAGAAGTAGCTGTGCAGGAAGTTAAAACTCTGCAGAAAGTCAGCTACATCGAAGCCAAAAAGATTGTTAACGCCCGCAAACCCAGAGCAACAACATCTTATGCTCAAGCTGCGGCTACTGTTCCTGCTCCTACTCCAATTGCTGTAGATGAAAGTCAGCTCATCAGTAAACTTGCTCCGAACTTGGCCAACATGATTGAAAGAATTATTGACAATAAAATGAAATCTTTCAATATTAAAGATCCAATAAAGCCAAAGATATTAGTACAGCCTCCTCCCGAAGATAAAACAGCGAAAGCTGCTCTCGCGCTGAAGAAAACGGACGCCAAAGCAGAATGCCAAGTCCGTCTTAGTGAGATTCTTGATGACAAGAAAACGATAATACCTACAGAGACTGTTATGGAGGCTCCCAAGCCTCCTGCAACTGAAGTGGCCTCTAAGCCTCAGAGGCCACAAAAAATCACACAAGGGGGCGAGTGTCCCCCCTCCCACAGGCGGTGACCGGTGCTATCCGCGTGTCGGGGAGTGGCCAGGTTGCCGCCTCTCAATCGGCGCCTGAAACCGGCTCCGATCCACGTCCGTCGTCGTCGGCGGCTTCGGTGGTCTTCGACACGGAGACCGGAAGCCTTACAGGCGACGACCTTCTCCGCGAGCATGCTGCTGTTCGCAACATGGAGAAGAAACGAAAAAAAGGATGGCCGAAAGGAAAACCCAGACAATAATTTAATTAAAAATTAGTGAGTCGATAGTACAGTGGAACATCAATGGATGTTTTTCAAACATCCATGAGCTCCAACGCTTGGTACATGATTTAGACCCGATCTGTATATGTCTGCAAGAGACACATTTCCGCCGAAATGAAAATTTTAAATTAAAAGGATTCAATATATTTCGGCGAGATCAACCGCCAAATATAAGGGTTAGAGGTGGAGTAGCTATATTAACATCGACTGGAGCTACCACCGAAGCGGTTGTTCTAAACACAAACCTACAAGCGGTCGCCGTTAGAATGAAGCGTCCGCTCCAGGTCACTGTCTGCAGCATATACTTACCGAATTACGATTGGAATAAGGATGACATAGAAAGACTAATTTCCGAGCTTCCCCCACCTGTTTTACTGGTGGGTGACTTTAACGCTCATAATTCTCTTTGGGGATCGGATCGAGTAGATCCCCGTGGAAGAGAACTGGAAGGGTTCCTGATGAATTCAGAACTTATTATTTTAAACGACGGATCAGGAACCTTTTTCAATGCCAGAGATGGATCAACGTCCTGTATATATCTTGCACTTATAAGCGGATCGATAGCACCGAGGTACAGCTTCCATGTTATAGACGATCTGCATGGAAGCGATCATTTCCCGGTGCAAATTGTAACTGATGTTACAAGAACAATATATCCCATCCCTAAAAGATGGTTATTTGAAAAGGCAGACTGGACGAGCTTCACAGCTAGAACGATACTTCCGGAAACAACTGGAGTTATCGGAGACGATGTGACGCCATAACAAATGCAATAATTGAGTCGGCATCGAGATATATTCCCAAAACATCTGGGAAACTTACAAAGAAACCCGTTCCATGGTGGAACGATGAAATAAGTGAAGCTATAAAAAGAAAGAAAAGGGCGTATAACGCCTTTAAGAAGAGTCCTAGTATAGAAAATCTTGTTGCCTTTAAGAAATACGGGGCGTATGCAAAACGTCTTATGATAGATTCGAAAAAACGATCCTGGCAGCAATACGTGTCATCCATCGACAAAACTACTACTGCATCAGATGTTTGGAGGAAAGTGAAGGCGATTTGTGGGCGTAATGATTTTGCTCCCATAACTAGCCTTCAAGATGAAGATGAAATAAAAGAGACTCCATATGAAATTGCAGAGCTGTTATCCAATCATTTCGAAAAGGCCAGCAAAACGGCCAAATACGAGGAAGGTTTTCGAACCAAAAAAGAAGAACTCGAAGGTCTACTAAATTTTAGAACTGAGTATAATTACTCATATAATGTACCATTTAAAATGGAAGAATTCGCGAAAGCGTTGGAAAAATCAGGTAACACAGCTGCTGGTCCGGATGAAATCCACTATAATATGATCAGGCAGCTGAATACCACTGCAAAGCGTAGATTATTAGAACTTTATAATAAAATATGGCAGGATGGAACGTACCCGCAGCAGTGGAAAAAAGCTCATGTTGTTCCAGTACCAAAGAAAAATAAAAATTTAACAGACCCCCAATAGCTACCGTCCTATTTCTCTGACGTGTGCTATGGGGAAAATATTGGAAATTATTATTAATCGACTCGTCTGGGTTTTGGAAAAAGAAAACCTGATATCACCGTATCAAGCAGGTTTTCGACAATACCATTCTACCACTGATCAAATGATCAGCTTAGAGGACATTATATATAACAGCTTTATTACAAGGAAACATTGTGTCGGAGTCTTCTTTGATCTTCAGAAGGCTTTTGATATGACCTGGCGTCATGGTATAATGCTCCAGTTACATGAATGGGGCATTCGTGGCAATCTGCCTATACTGCTCAGTAACTACATGAATGACCGTACCTTCCAAGTACGCGTCAAAAATGAATATTCATGTGAAAGAATATTGGAAAATGGCATACCGCAAGGTTCGCCGTTGAGCGGTACCTTGTTTACCATTGCCATTAATAAATTGATATTAGCCATTCCAGTAGAAATCAGCAAAAGCGTCTATGTTGATGATCTGGCAATCGTATATGCCAGCAACAAGACTGCTATGGTGAGGTACAAATTGCAACGAGCGATCAATGCTCTAAATGAAGTTGCAAGGAATAACGGATTCCAATTCTCACCAGAAAAAACGTGCTGTGTTCACTTTTGTAGGAAGAGAATTCCTCATCAAAGTCCGGCGTTGACAATTGATGATAATCCAATACAATATAAAGACAGCGTAAAGTATTTAGGACTAGTATTGGATAAATCCCTTACATGGGGATTACATATACAGGACTTGAGTGATAGATGCAAAAGAGCCCTAAACATTATAAAATGTTTATCGAACTTAAATTGGGGCTCAGGAAAAGAGACATTATTGAGACTGTATAAAGCATTGGTTCAATCTAAACTAGACTACGGATGTATCGTATATTCATCCGCTAGAAAGTCGCACTTAAGAAAGTTAGACGTAGTTCATAATAGCGGAATAAGATATGCAACAGGTGCTTTCCGCACAAGTCCGGCGGCTAGTCTGATGTCTGAAGCCGGAATAATGCCACTACATTATAGAAGAGAGATCCTTTTGCTAAGATATGCAGCAAATATATGGGCTTTCCCTGCTCATATAAATAATAAATTGTTTACGATTCATCCCATGGCTGCATTATACGAACGTCGTGCTACCTATTCCAGACCAGCCGGAATTAGGTACCACGAATTAAGAAGAAAATATGAAATTGCTATACCAGAGACTCTAGCAATTTCTACTAGAGAAATACCGCCATGGCTCTTGCCAGCGGTAAATACAAGTTTGGATCTCTCTCAAGGAGAAATAAAAAAGAAACCAGCAGTGATCATCCAGCAGGAATTTTTGGCAACCGTCAGTAATTACGAAGAACATATTAGAATTTATACTGACGGTTCTAAAACCGAACATGGTGTTGGATGCTCGATATATGTAAATGAAGAAGCCCACTTTTGGAGACTGCCAGATGTGGCCAGTGTCTACACGGCAGAACTCACTGCAATTCAGCAAGCTCTTCGCTACACTGAACACTATTGCGAAGAGAGAGTGCTAATTTGTTCCGATTCATTAAGTGCACTCGTCGCAATTCGGAACAAGAACATTAAGGATGTCCTAATTGCAAACATCCTGTCCATTTTATACGTACTAAAACAACGAGGACAGCGATGCGTATTTGTATGGACTCCGGGGCATGCTGGTATTACAGGTAATGAAATCGCAGACGAAGCTGCCAGAAAGGCAACAGTCTGCGATGATTTGAATGCATTTCCTGTAAGAGTGGCAGATGTTAAAAACCGTCTAACAAACATAGTAAAAAACAAGTGAAATGTAAGTGAATGGAGGAGTTTAAATACAAAATTAAACTCAGTTAAAACTTCTCCTTATAAATGGAAAAGCGACTTTAAGTTGACTCGCCGTGAACAAGTAGCGGTGACCAGACTTAGAATCGGTCACACGTGATTAACAAATTTATATTTGTTAACCGGCGAAGTGAGACCAATGTGCGTTGTTTGTAATAAAACACTGACAATCAAGCATCTAATAGAAGAGTGTACCATATATGAGGACCTCAGAAAGAGGTTCCGTCTTACAAATAATATTAGTGCTGATCTGGATAATGGAAATGAAGAAAATATAGTTGCATTTTTACACGCCAGTGGACTTCTTAAAAGTCTATAAAATGGAAGTTTAAAGCTGTGGTAAAAGATACTCTAAGCGGTAGTTTTATATATACATATAAGGGAGTCTCGAAGCGTGGCACGTATAGTGACGGGAGGTAGCCCTCTTGCCTAGGCCATTTTGGCTCACCTGCATTCAAGAGCAGTGAGTCGGGGTGTGTCCGATGATGGCATGGGGGACCCTCAAGGGTGGATTGAGGGCGCGAGGCTATGGGTGTACGCCGTGCATGCCTATGGCCTGATATAAGAAGGATTCCACTGCCACGGCACCCTGGCACGACTGATATACTGCTCAACGGCGGTTCTGGTCGGCCCGAGGGTGCTTAAACAAACTATAAATGAGACTTCGTAGAAGAAAGAAAGAAAGATATGGTATTGATAAGATTAATTTTAATTTTAATTTCATGGTCTTTTGAGAACCTATCTCAAATTTTAATATTGGGGCCCTTTACACCCCGTAAGTGTTTGTGATTGTCCTTGTCTTTTATGTTTTAATGTTTATTGTGAAGTTTGTGTTTTTAAATAAAATGTAACGGCTCTTTACACCCTTACATATGACGATCCTGATGGAGATAATAATTTCTTTTAAAGAATGTGACGAGGGCTAATGACCTTAGCAGTCGATGCCCGTAAAAATTCAGATAAAAAAAAAATAATAATTAAGTCTGTAAGAAAGCCATGCAACTCTGGTCTCCTTAACTGCGTCTAGAGCTTCTGTGTTTGTATCTATTTTCAGTAATTTTTTGGCTGCTGGTCGTGTGTACCTTCCAGTAGTATCAAGGCTTCGCTGACTATCAGATTGAGGACACAGTTAGGGGTTTATTATTTTAGGCTTATTATTTGTTACTACTACGGAGGTAAAAGGGTTGCAATTATTAGAAGCGTACCCACCTCATCGCGGCTGAAAGGTCGCAACGACTCCGGTCGTAAGACCCTGTGACAAGCGAGGGATTTCCCTAGTCCTGCTTGCGCTCTTTTCAGAGCGGGAGCCCTAATCTGTGGTTCCGTGCAGTACGTTTACGTATGGTACCCAATCGATCCAGTAGTAGCTAAGAGGTACAAAGAGTGACAGACGAATACAGAAGGTCCCCAGCTCCCCGTGCACGCTGCAGGCAGTCGTCACATTTGTGGGCTTGACCAGTGTTTCAGTTAGGAAAAAGATGGAGAGAATCTAGTTAGTTCTTGTAGTTCCTTAGGAAAGGAAATTGTTAGGATTGGTCCGCAAGTCCAGGCGGAAGCGCAAGCCGGAGCCTGTGCCATCCACCTCCTCTGAGGATGACTCGAGTGAGATGGACACGGGCGCACCCGCCCGGGTCAAGCCGATCCCGGCTGTCGACGAGTTCCGTAAAGCAAATGGCAGACCTGGCAGTTCTGCCCCACTGGCCACAGTAGTCCAGGAGGACCTGAACCACTTAGTTGACTTTCCCTTCCCGGCGGCGTCAGCGTTGGGACGAGGAAAACCATCTTTCTACGGCTGATGAAGATACAAGAGTTGGTGTCTGTGTTAGCAGACGGATTGGAGACTTTGGCTTCCAGGCCCAAGGAGGTCAAAGTGGCTCCCAAAGTTGTCCAGGCCCCAGCGCAGCCCAGGCGCTACGCTGATGTCTGAAATTGAAGCGGGAAGCCAGTAAAGGTGGCTAAGAAGCCAGAGGTTTCATTTGTAAACAGGGCAGACGGCTCGAAGACCACGAGCTAAGAACTCAAACGCGACTTTCAGTTTGCCCTTCGCGGTAACCGAAAGGAGCTTCGTATCAGGAATATTAAGGAAACCAGCAAAGGGGTGGTAGTGGTTACTGACAATAAGGAGACTGTCCGAGTCATCACCGAGTCTTTGGCTGTTAAGAAGCTTGAGGTCAAGGTTGACCCCAAGCGGTTGAGAAGACCGCGGATCGTAGTACATGACATCGAGCGGAGTCTCTGATGAGGAGGTTTTGTCACTAATTCGAGAGCAAAACACCGATTTGGACGAGGACCAGTGTAGGTTGGTATTCAAAAGTGGCAAGCGTGATGCCCCACGGTATCACGGAGTCTTCGAGTTAGGAACTGGTCTCTACCAGAAGTTCGTGTCGGAGGGACGAATCTTCTTGGACTTAGCATCCTGTCTCGTCAAGGAGCACCATGACGTACAGCGGTGCTTCAAGTGTTGTAGGTTCGGCCATAGATGATAATCACGCCTTGCAAATTAAGTTAAGGAGTCTTCTTGATTTACAAGGCAGATATGACGTCATTCAATCAAAACTTGAATTAGATTTTGACGATGATGTTTTATCAATGGATCGGGAACAAGTCGAAGAAAACTTGTGTACTACAGAATGCAAATTGCAGCATTTAATTAATAGTCAAAAATCATCCAATCAAGAAATTAGTACAAATACATCATTTAAACGAACTCAATTACAACCTATACAGCCCATAAATACACCCATATTTAGAGGTAATGTGTTAGAGTGGCAGCACCATTTTAATATATTTATTGATTTAAATCATAAAAGAGATTACTTGACTAATATTCAAAAATTGCGCTATCTATATTCTTCATTAAATAATGAAGCTCCAGCTATTATTAAAGATCTCCCAGGAACAAGTGAAACTTATCTTGTTGCTCTAGAATTATTAAAGGTGCGGTTTGACAATAAATATATAATTGCTTTTCACAATGCGTATTTTCAGATCAGATTCTATAAAAAAAAAGAATCTGTGATTACTTAATCCAAAATTATTAATGAAATTTCCTCAAATGTGAACTCGCTTAAAGCAATGCAACTTACTGTTAATACATATGAATTTATCGTAGTCCAATTTTTAACACCTAAATTGGATTATAACACCTCTGATTGTGGAAAAAAAGGTTATCAAATGAAAAGTTTCCCACCTTTACAAACTTCATTAAATTCCTTAATTCTAGACGACAACGTTTATAAAATATTAATTCATCCACCTCAAACACGCACGTGAATACAGAAAACGAAACCAAGGAACAACGTCATAAAAATACAACCAGATCTTTAACCAAACAGTTTAATTTAAATCCTAATAAACAATGCAAAAGGCATAATGTTAATTATTATGCAAAATCCAGTTTGTATCAATATTCATTTTGTAATTCAAATCATTATTTACATCAATGTAAGGAATTTCTAAATCTGTCCATAGATAATCGTAAAACCTTTTTTGGCAAATAATAATTGTTGTTTTAATTGTTTATGTAAAGGTCATTCTATTAATCAATGTTATTCAAAGAGTCTATGTAAGAAAATTATAGTTAAAAGAAGAGACAGAATTATAGGCAACATATTAAAGCATCCTGGAATAGTCGCTTTAATATTGCAGGGACAGGTAGAATGAAAAAATTGTGTAAGCAGGCAACGTTTGGAATATGAAAAACAAATTGGAACAGGTAAGAAACACAATATACTCATTCATATGGACAAAATTAATCATTCTAAGATAGATGGCAATAATCTTGAAAGTATAAGCTATTGTTCATTTAAAAATTAATCAAATTAAAATATAATACTGTCAACAGCTGCATGTAATACTACTGATATACATGGTTAAAAGTAATCGTTTTTTTTTTAGATTTTTGTTAGATTCTGGATCACAAGTAAATTTTTGTACATTTAGTTTTACCCGCAAATTAGGTCTTAAACTTAAAAATAATCTACCCAATTCAGGCATAAATAATTCATTGATTCAATCCATATGCAGTGTTACACATTGCACTCACGTTATGACAACTTTTCGTTAAAACGAGCTCAATATTACTCGAGTCGTATCCTTCCTGGGAAATTAATTCTGTAATCCTATTACTAGAAAGTAATTTCTGATATCCTATTGTACAGGAAATTAAATTAGGATATATATTTTTTTTCTTCAGTTATTTGACTGGTTTCATGCAGCTCTCCAAGATTCCGTATCTAGTGCTAGTTTCATTTCGGTATAATCCCTACATCCTACATCACTAACAATTTTTTTTTCATATTCCAAACGTTAGGTAAGAAAAATATGCCTTTCTTTTATTGTAAGTGAAAAAAATTGTATGTAAAAAATATGAAATAAAGTATAAATGTAATAATATAAATGACTTAAAAAAAATAATAAACACTAAAAAATTACTTATATCAATTACTATCGTCTCTCTCTAATGTGACGGTAGCCCAATACATCTCGTCGACAGACAGGATAAATTCTACTATATCTCGCTAATTTATGCACACAGTCTTCGCAGTATCGATGACTGCAAAGCAACAACTCGACAGTTACCGATTCTGTTAAACAGATCGGACATCTCTCGGTTGATGAGTTGCCATCATTGACCTCAACAGACCGGCTTGAATTATCGTTTATCTGTCGTAGAACACTGTTTAGAATTATCCAATGTGGTCGTTGTGTTGGTGGTGTCGAACTAACATCCACGTCGGTGAGCCCCGGGCGACGACACACTCAAACACCACGTTGACGACGTCGACCTTGATGACTGCGATGATCATTGGTAGTACTCTCCCCGTTATCATCATCATCTGGTAATGGATGATCAGCATCGTGATGGCTGTTGTTGTCACCGTTACCGTTGTTAGGGTTGAAATCTGTTGTTTTTTTGTTTTTTTTTGTGGAGGACGAAAAACGTCTGTACGTTATCATCGCCCGGGTATTTTTTTTTTATGAAAAAAAAAATATAAGTAATTAAAACTAGTACGTAAAACTAAAACTTAAAATAAAGATAAAAAATAAAAGCAAAACAATTAAACAAAGTCCGAGATGGGTGTAAAAGGCCCATTCTCGGATAACAAGAGCACAAAAATGATACAAAATGTTTAAAAAAAAAGCAACAAACATAAAACATAGAACTAGGTTAAAACTAAAATAAAGAAATTAAATAAAACTTAAAACTAAGTTAAAAAAATAAAACTTAAAACTAATATCACAAGAATCTTAAAACTAATATCACACACTGAGTCATTAAAACATAAAAAGCTATAATAATAAATAAAAACAACTATATAAAAAATAAAATTTAACAGATTCGGAAAGGGAGTGTAAAAGGCTCCCTCCTCGGTTAACAAAATCAAATCTATTAAAAACTTTTCTACAATAAGTTATATACCCGACAATGTTACATTTTTTGGGTTAACCCTACACTACGCAGAAAAAGGAACATCCGGTTTAAAACTTCATTGTCGTTGCACAAGACACCACGGATGTTTCTGGGTAATTTAAACTTACGACGCAACGCCACATAACATATGCAGTCCACGAGTATGTGGTGCACAGTCATGAGGCAGTTGCATCGTGTGCATAGGGGTGCTTGTTCTCTTGTCATCAGGTGCCCGTGTGTGACCCTGGTGTGTCCTATCCGCAACTGACAGAGAACTACTTCCTCACGCCGAGATTTTCTACATGAGGAGTCCCATGGCAACACATAATTTTTAATCTGCCGGAGTTTATTATCTACAGTAGCCGTCCAGTCACCTTGCCACTTTTCTCTTAGTGATTGTTTTACATAATTAATAAAATCAGAAGTAGCAACTCGGGTGGTGAAAGGAGGCTGGTTACATGCTTCTTTGGCAGCGGAATCTGCATGTTCATTACCTAAAATCCCTACGTGGCTTGGGACCCAGCAAAGACTTACTTCTGTGTTGCGATTATTAAACTCAGCGATTGCGTTGTAAATTTCAACGACGATAGGATGTGTAGAATAAAAGTTTTTTAAGGCTTGGAGAGCACTACACTAGTCACTGCAAATAAGAATTTTTCTATATTTAGGGTTAATGATGTTTAGAGCCTTATTTATAGCGTATTGTTCAGCGGTAAACACACTCGTAATACCGGGTAGACCAAACATACAAGTTCTTTCATTGACAACAAATGCACAGCCAACGGTATCGTTTTGTTTCGATCCATCAGTGTATACAACTGCGTCTGGTTTCATCTTGGAGAGAATACACTGAAACATTTGCTGGAAGACAATAAGTAGTGTTGATTGTTTATTGTATGTCGTAAGGTCAAAAGTAAAATTTATAAGGTTTATTCTCCACTGAGGATATGAGCAAGGATACGTAGGAAAGAATGACGGTGTGTCAACATTTATATGCTGCAGCAGACGCCGGATACGGACACCTACAGGTGCAGTACGACGTGGATGGTCCTCATACTTTCCTAGATTAGGATTTCTAAAGACTGAGTCAAGAGCCGGGTGATTTGGCTGTCCTCTAAGACGAGCAAAGTAACATAATAAAAGCTGGTCTCATATATCCCAAAGTGATGGTTCACCATAGTCTACAAGTAAGCTTGCGACAGGACTTGATCTAAACGCCCCTGTGGCAAGCCGAAGTTAAGCATGATGTACACTATCCAGCTTTTTGAGCACGGTTTGACGAGCTGAAGAGTAGGCAACACAACCATAATCTAGACGGGAGCGAACAAAGGAATAGTAAAATCGTATCATACATGACCTATCGGCTCCCCAGTTGGTGTTAGTAAGGACTCGCATCATATCTAGAAGTTTGGAACATTTTGTTTTCAATTCTTTTAAATGTTTGACCCAAGTAAGACGGCTATCAAAAAATAAACCTAAAAACTTGACGTAAGTAGAGATAGTAATAATCTCTCCGTTCAGAAAAACTTGCGGAATAGAAGGGTTTCTCATAGCCGAGAAAAAACTACACAATTTATTTTTTCGGCTGAAAATGTGAAACCAGTAATTCTGGACCAAGCTTCAAGGTGAGATATAGTGTTCTGCAGTAGTCTCTCTGCTGTGGGTGTTGAACGGCTTGCAATGTAAATAGCAAAATCGTCACCAAATAGAGAACATCCTGCACACATTTGGTAATACTGTTTATGGCTACAGAAAATAAGGTGGCACTTAATACACTACCTTCAGGCACTCCATTCTCCAAGATGACACTATCTGAGAGCGAATCATCCACACGAACACGAGCCGTTCGGTGATTTAAGAATCCCCGGATAAAAGCAAGCATATTGCCCTTGATTCCCCATTCTTTGAGTGTTAAGAATACCACGTCGCCAGGCTGTGTCATACGACTTTTTTATATCGAAGAAGATAGCGACGAGATGCTGGCGATTGAGGAAAGCGTTTTGTATGGCTGTTTCTAGTGACACTAGATGGTCAATGGAAGATCGTCCTTGTTGGAAACCACACTGTTCTGGCGATAGAAAGCCATGTTACTCCAAGTACCATGTAAGCCTGTGGTTTACCATTCTCTCCATTATTTTACACAAAACGCTTGTTAATGAAATAGGGCGGTAGCTTGAGGGGTTGGTTTGGTCTTTACCAGGTTTAAGTACTGGTATAATGAATGCTTCTGACCAGCCTGGTGGGAAGACTTGTTCGAAGAATAAACTGTTGAAAATATTCAAAAGTTGTTGTAGTGCCGAATTAGGAAGGTGTGAAAGCATGGAAAGGTGAATGTTGTCCTGTCCAGGGGAAGTGTCCCGTGAGTTTTTAAGTGCATGTAACAATACCTTAAATACGAATGGAGTGTTTAATTCACCAACCGAATCACCAATGTCTAACGATAATACTTCATTTTGTATCTTGTACCTTTGAAAATCGTTTTTATATGATGAGGTGAGAGACACCGAGCGGAAAAATTTTGCTAGACTATTTGCCACTGCCGAAGGTGATGAAAGGAGTTCTCCTTCATCAATATGACCGAGAATAGATTGTTTCGGTGATCCGAAAATTGCACGAATTTTCTTCCATACAGTAGACGTGGGAGTAGTGCGTGAGATAGTGCTCACGTATTTCGTCCATGAATTACTCTTAGCGTTCAAGAATACCCGACAGCACACCGCTCTAGCCCTGCAGTATAAATTTAGATGTTCTGCTGTAGGCCTACGATTAAATTTGCGTAGTGCCTGCCATCGATTCCTAATAGCATTTTTCAATCATCGTTCCACCATGGAACGAAAGGTCGTCTAGGATTACCCGATGTTTGTGGGATATATCTGTTGGCATTGTCAAGTATCATGGACGTAAAAGAGGAATATTGGTCGAGGATGTTCGCTCCATCGTCATACTGCGATTGGAATGCTTTATGGTATCCACTCCAATCTGCCTTTTCAACAATCCATCTCCGTGGCCTTCTTTTAATCTCACAGTCTACACCGAAACCAATAATAATTGGTCTATGATCACTGCCGTGAAAGTCATCACAAATAGACCAATTAAAATGAGGGAGTAAATTCGGCTAGCATATGGAGAGATCAATGTTAGATACAGTACCAGATGATGACATGAATGTGTGTGATCCATTATTCAGTAGACAAAGGTCCAAGTCTTGTCTCACTCTGTTTATCATATTTCCTCGAGTGGAGCAGAAGATTGAGCCCCAGGAAATATGATGGGCATTGAAGTCTCCTACTATTAACGATGGAGATGGTATTTGCGTGAGGAGATTTGAGACATCTAGAGCACTGAACTCAGTGTTCGGTGAGAGATACAGGTTGCAGATATGCAATTTGAAGGGGATAGAGACCTTTACTGAAATAGCAGGAATGACAGTGGTTAGTTGAATTCTTGTAGCCGACACCTCATTCTTCATGAAGATAGCCACTCCACCACTTTCCCTACTGTCTACTAGGCAGTCGTATGTCTTACAGAAGTATCCTCTGAGTGTAATTGGGTCGTGTTGTAGAAGGTGAGTTTCTCGGAAACACATGATTAGTGAAACATGTGCGTGCGCCGGTACTCTAATATCTTCAATGCGGGACCGAATACCTCGAACATTCCACTGAATAATGTTCATAAGTGTAAAAAAAAATAAATAAAAAAATTAAATAATTAAATTTCAGAAATTATATAAAAATTAGCTGTACGTGATTCGCTTTTTATTTTTTGTATTTTTTATTTTAAAGAACTCTGATACCCTAGGGTCGGGTGGTTCTTCAACCATATCCTCAAGTATATGAGGTGATGGTGGAGGAGATTTATTTGAATGGGATGCTGCAGTTGACATCCCAGAGGAGATAGTTATATGGGTTCCTTTTACGGGGAGCTTCTTAGGTGGCTTACTGCTAGCTGTGATAGTCGCTACTCGTGCCGGTACGACTTTGGGAACAGGAACTTTCGCATGTATCACACTGTTGGATTCACTAACTGCGACGGAGGACTTTTATTCATTTTTGTCAGCTCTGAGATAGTGGCTGTAAGTGAAGTTACTTGATCAGAAAGCATCTAAACAGGTTTTTTAAGCTCATTGCAGGATCCTCACTGCTGATTATTAACATTTGTGGGAATTTGTTTAGATGTAGCGGTGGCAAAAGATACATCTGGTTTAACCAAGTTCCGTGAATTGTTTATCTTTTTATATTCTCTGCGTGCAGCCGGGAAAGATAGTTTTTGCTCCGTACAGATTTTGAGAATTGCCTTTTCTTCTTTAAAAGTTGGGGAATCTCGGGAGTGGACTGTATGTGGACCACTGCAGTTTGCACATTTTTCACTTTCTTCGCAGTTAGTGTCATTGTGACCTTCTTTACCACATCGAGCACAGATCTCCGTTTTCGTACAAGATGTTGTAGTGCGACCAAAACCTTGGCATCTGAAACATCGCCGAGGGTTGGGTATGAATGGTTGTACCCGAACCGAGAGGTAACCCACTTTAATCTTCTCTGGTGGAACAGGGAGATTGAATGTTAGTATAAGAGACGGTGTCGGTTCTTCTGTTCCGTTCTGCCGTTTCATTAAACGTTTCACTTCAACAACATCTTGGTGGCAAAGCTCATCAACTATTTCAGAGATATCTATATCTAAGAGGTCTCGACAAAAAATTACACCCCGGCTCATATTTAACGCTTTGTGGCTTTCTGCACTTATATTTATACCACCCATATTACGGAGACGTAAGATAGATCGACTCCGCATCGTTCATCGTTGAATGTTTCGATCAGAATCGATCCGTCACGTAATTTCCTAATATTCTTCGGGGAGCCACTTGCACCTGTTATGGTTTTGTTTATTAAGCAAGGTGAAGCCTTTTGAAGGGAGCCACCTTCCTGACTATTTCTAAGAACAACGAATCTAATATTTTTAGAATTCGAGTCTAATAAGTTGTGGTTCTCTTCAGTAGGGCTCAGGACTTTTATCCTCGTCAGACAAAGCTGACCGAGGTCTCTTCACAAGACTGGATTTGGTGGTTTTTTCAGATAGACCACCAACCATCATTGTGTTTATTATTGGAACTGAAATTTTGGTCCCACGAGTACCGGCGAAAAATGGACCACTCCAGCAGAGCGCACACGCGTAAATTACAACGCGTGTTGTAATTTATGTAGTGTTCTTGGTGTAGTATATGTGTATAATGTAAAGTGTTCTGCAGCTCACTGTATAGTGGGAAGAATGGTGGTGGTGGTGGTGATGGTGATGGTGGTGATGGTGGTGATGGTGGTGATGGTGGTGATGGTGGTGGTGGTGGTGATGGTAGTGGTGGTGGTGATGGTGGTGGTGGTGGTGATGGTGGTGGCGAATGGCTTTATGGTTGCAGCGAAATTTTCACAAAATCGATTGGGATTACGGTGAGGCTGTATACACCGATGATATTACGAAGAAGCTTTGTTCTCAATTCGCTTCAATATATACCAAGGGAATGGAAAAATCCGAATTCATTCGTCGTTTTCATAACGATGTACGGACGATACTGGAAGGCGCACTGAAACCGAGTTTAAATTACATCGTAAATTGTCTGTATCACAATCTTCACACCAGTGGGAAATGTACGTTGCAAACTGGATGTTTTTACATAGAATGGTTAAAGTTATGTAAAAATCATTTGGATCTGGTCAGAGAAGCGGATCGTTTGAAAATACTAACGCAGAAAACAAAGAAGAATTGGCAAAGAATGGTTATTACGATTCGTTCACAATCCTACGCTGTGATACTAGCCGACCGAATTTTTTTTCACTTTAAATATTATTTATTTAATTCAAACCAACCGCCACACAACAGTGCTACCAACCTTTGAAATATTACTGCAATGAAAATAAATCAAGTTGGCAACACTGACGGGCTACAGTCGCCAATGACGTCACAATCCAAGATGGACGACCACCGCCATCTTGAATTAATGACGTCAGTAGTGACGTCACAAATGGCGACAGTACCACCATTTCCGTACTACTCTAATGTTTTTCTACATCAAAATTAGTTTCCATTAACTAAAATATTTTTTTTATGAATACTGTAAAATGGCATACTGGAAAGGGTAGAATAAATAAACATATAATGAAATTTAGAGTTATTTTTATTTTCATACTTACATGGCTGTTGAATGGTTAAAATTGTGCCGTTTATAAAAATAAACATTTTAGATAAATGTCATACATAAAAGATAAATTCTGTAAATGGTGGCCATTTTTGAGTACGCACGTACTCATAGAAATTCTTCTTAATTGGAAGGAATTCGTTACCCAGGTCTACTATATTGGTCCTGTTACAATATTTTAAGGCACAGTTAAAAGTAAGATAACGAACTTCCGATTTTTAAATTCTGGATAAAATTTATTTTTAAATTTGTAAATAAAAATTATTATTACATTTTTTTAAATTTCTTATTTTACAAACTCATCTTATATAAAAAAATAATGCATCTAAGAACATAATTAAGTCTCTGAAAAGGAAAGTTTCCCAGTGATTATAATATGATTTCTATGTGCAGTAGGATGTAAAAACTATTGATCCATTAAATATAAAAAGCCTAACTTGTTTTATAGTAAGAATTTATTAATATTCCTCTACAAAATCCTTCATTCCAAATATACTTTGCATGGTACGAAGGTCAAATCAGCCGGTGCCTGATGGAAAGAAAATTTTCTACAGGAAACAAGTTATAGTTAATTTGGTTATGATCACGAGGAGACAAAACTTGTTCCTCAATCCAGTCTGAATTAAGCCCTATTCTTAAATAAGAATACTGATATTGCTAACTAACCTTTTTTTTCTGATCGAATGTATAGAGTTAAACAGAAAATTATTATTAAGATAATAATTACTATGATTATACTTTCTGCTAAGAACACTATGATTTCTATGTTGAGTACTGTTTACGTTTCTTAGCTTCATTCTTTTATATGTTGACGCATTTCGGAGTAACTCTATTGTCAAAACTTATTGTAATGGTACTTTTAAATTTCTGTTAGTATGCCCTTTCGGTTGTTACAGCTCTCAAATTGTATCTTTTTTCGTACTTAATGCTTACTAAACAATATTTGATATTTAATAATATTTGATGTTTAATAATATTTCTTACTGTACGTAACTTTCAGTTCAATGTTTTTAATCAATCTTTCCAAAATGACTCTTTAGGTTAGCATATGGTATTATCGTTTGTTACTATGGAAAAAAAATTTAATTCTTCATCCGTTTTTGATATTTTAATATTTCCTTAACTTGACTAGTTACAAATGCTAAAACACCTGTTTTTGTCAGTTTTTAATGTTCCCGTGAACAGAATGCAATACTGTTAAGTTTAGATTACTATTATCTTTAGCATATTGTTGTTAATAAACGATTCACGAAACGGATACCTGTATAGATATGTTAAGTCAGGTATGAGGAGGATAACAAAGAAGGTAGAGGAATTTGTTCAGCTCCACAATAGTAGTTGACAAAGTAGCCAATGAAATTGGAAAAGATAACTAAATTCACTCTTCAAAAACATTAAACAAAACAAAGCTTGAGACAGTAATATAGAGTAAAATAATTAAACCATTCCTTAAACAAAACGAAAGTGTAGCCTAAGCAAGGTTAAGAGGTTTCTTAATATCCCTACCCTTTAATTAATGTCTATTCGTGAAATTAAAAATATGTAGCACGTGACAAAATGTCATCGCGTTACGCTACACAAATCCTCTGTAAACATTGCGTAGAAAAAATGTACTACATATCCTTTGGGAGTTAGGATTTTTAAAACATAATACTCGATTCTTTATTATTCTGTGTACGATGTTTTTGTAAAACTACTGACCAATCTCATCTACTGATTCAGTTCTAACACACGTCTTCATTCTATGTTTAGAAAGAATACAACTGGATGTTTTAAAAATTATCTTTGAAAATATGGTAAACTTATTGTACATTTTGAAAGCTATCAGTGAATGTTAATGAATAAAAAAATACTAGATTTCAGACTACTAGGTTTAGCCTACATTATAATAAGAAAATGTATATAGAACCGTATTAACATAGTTAATTACATTTTGACCCTCATTTATAAAGGTCAACTTATAAATCTTAAATGAATCCAATAAAATTCAGTTTAAGAAATATATGGGCACGTGCGCACACGCACACATACGTATTGTATAATTTTTTATGACACAGCTGCTGTAAATAAAACGAACCGTATATTTTTACCGATCAGTTAATTTAAAGTACGATATTTAACCTAAAGGTACGTTCATAATATCAAAATTTATACTACATATTTGTAAAAAACTACGCACAAAAAAGTTAGTCAAAAACCTTGGCACATAGTTGGAATAGTTATTTTTAAATGAATTAATAAGTTTTACTTACTGTTGACAAAGAAATAAAGTAATAAAAATAATCATAATATGGCAAAATATTGATGAATGAATATCATCGTGTGCAACAGCGTTAATTTTAAACGTAACTAGTAAACATGTTTAATTTTGAATATTTTTATGTTTTCTCTATCGTATTTGTTTAAGAACAAGTTGATAACTCAAACCGGAAACGAATAATCATACTTAAACATTTAAAATTATTTTTAGGAATCAATTAGTTTAATGTTTTTAAAACTTTTCTTGTAATTCAATGCTACGGTTTAACATAATTTTAAAATAAAATCCGATTCTACATGAATACAAAATAATTTACAAAGGATTTCTCTCCCTCTAATACATTGGTAATACTAAGACGAATTAGAAAATCAAACTCGTATTCGATAGTCCTGTTATTTCAACCATGCTCTTATGTAATTTTTATTACTTTACTTCAACCAATTTGTAATTCAATATTTCAGATTTGGATCTGAAAGCTAGATCTCGGATACCGGTTTTCTTTTTTAATTGGGTTTCAATTAACCACCACATCTCAGGAATGGTTGACCTGAAACTGCACAAGACTACATTTCATTTACATTTATACATATCATCCTCTGAATGTTAGGCTAAACAGAAAAAAGAAAGGATTCCTATTATTTCAATGATTCTGCAGCCCATACCTCAGTAAAGTGAGCTATAAAAATCTTCATTCTTTAGCTTACTTAAATTCAGTACATAAGCGAGATTTACTTTTGACAAAACCACAAGTTATATTCACAGTAGAAAATCGTCACAATTTGCAGTACAACTAAAAACACATATCTTAAATCAGGCAATTTTTAGGCTATTTCTTTCCTTGTTAAGTAAACACTAAACGAAGTTCATTAAAACAAGCAAAAGTATTTGTTTTAAGTAAAGGGTAAATTTTACCCAACATTAGCCAGTTTCTGTTAAATATTATTTATATTTAACTACTAGTATTAATGAGAAATAATTGTCAATCTGAAAGCATCGTATAGTTTCAAATTTTAAAATGACCGCTAAACAGTAGAGTTTTATGTAAAACATTCTGAGAAAATTATTTTAGCAATGAAACAACCGTTATATACGTTTAGGTTTAGCTGAATTTTTGAAGAATGGAACAAAATGAAGGTAAACGAATGTTTGAAAAAAGCAACAGATATCATTTCACTTCTCGCACGCCTGTGAATGTCTGGCATCGAATGTTTGTTATATCCAGAACGGTAGCTTCAGAACCGACACATCTTTTATTATAACACCTAAAAAAAGAGACAGTTCCTGCTATAGCAAATACTAAATAATCTTTAATGTATTCCGTAGTTTAACGACTACATAGCTGCATGTAATTCCACAGCCGTATTAATGAATTCAGCTAATTTACTAATATGTAAATGAATTAACGTTTCAAACAATATTATTAATTCCTACCTTCAGGTGAAAATAGATATTAATTATGTAATAATGTCAATCAGTCCCGTTACATAAATTTTAAACCACTTTAATGATTAAACTTTTCTGTGAGTTGAACGGAATCGTAGTATTTTGACCATCAGATTTAATTAAAATTGTATTTTAGAAATTTAAGAAAAGGTCCAATAAAGAAATTCTATTCTAAAAAGTTGTACAAAAAATTTCTGTATATATTTCCTTAAAAATCAGATATTATTTGAAAATAACCTGCACTGTATAGTTAGTAATTTATAAAATATTTATCATTTTGTATAATTAAGCTGCTGAAGTTTAAGTACTTAAACCTCTTAATAAAATTTGACATGTAATAATTTAACAAATACCATTATGGAAAATTTTCTTGTTATTAAGTGTACATGTAATAATCTACAATAAATTACATCGATTTAGTTATTTTACTATTCGATTTAAAAAAAAATTACGATATAGTTTTACATGTTGTCTCCATGTGCTGACATCCATGTTGAGATTTGCAGTTATCTATCATATATGATCCTTACGTTGTATTACCCCAGTAACAAAGTTGGAGACGACTTCAAAATGTTCGACTCCCGAAAGCATACGTGTAATAATATTCTCCATCATTATAACTGTTGTTACATCTTCATACTTCCTCGTGTCCACTAACCATCTCGGACATGAAAAGATTACATGTTCCTGGGTATCCAGGTAACCATAATAAGAGCAGTTCTCATCGTTAACCTTTCTCCTCTCATAGAGATACGTCTTAAAAATACTATCACCGGTTAGGATTTGGGTGAACCAGTAATTAAGCTCACCAAATCCCCTCCCGGTCTACTGTCCGATATTCCTTATCAAACAATAGGTCCAACGTCCCTTCACTTAGTTGTTCCAACTGTTCTGCCAGTTGGAAATCACAGCATTAAACGCCTTATCCTTGTTTACACCTCTACTTACTTTCATCCTCATTTTGGCCAGTAGTAATGATGGAACATCCACAATGACAAAAAGCGCCTCTGATAATACCGAAGAATACGCAGTCGCGATCCTTAGAGCCATCCGTCTTTGGATTCCTTCAAGGGCACGTCTATTTCTGTCAATAGCCATGGCTCTCCCCCAAACAGGTACAGCAAAATTGAATTTGCTAGATGAACATACAACCGTCTCTTGGACGCTCGAGGACCCTACACATTCGCCAAAAACTTACTCAGAGTTTTTACTATCAGCTCTGCCTTCATACATGTCTCCCTCACATGGACCAAGAAATTTCTTCTTTGGTCTAGCCAAATTCCTTAGTACTTAATCTTAGATTCAGCTGGCACAGGATAATCCTGAACCCCCTGTAAAAGCAGTTATATGCTTATTCTATCTAAAATTGATTGCTGTGGTAACCATTTTCTTGTTATAACATTGTTGGGTCTTCCAGGCAAATCTGTTTTTCTGCTTTCCACTTCCATAACACTGTTGTGTTTGGAAATTGTTTAAAAGTATTAATGAACGCTTCGCTTTTCTCTTCAAGTACTGATTTAACTTTCATGTTGCTACCAAGACTAAAATATATAATATCAACTTCAGCATTGACCATCAATTCCTGAAGATCCTAGAAAAAATGGGTTAATTTTTAAAGAAACTGTACAAGTATTTAATCACACAATGTAACATTATTAGATTAATCATTTTAATTAGTGGTAACATTGTAAGAAAATTTAAATGTCTTAACAGGAAAAATTAAATGATACAGAGTAAGAGTAATCTTATATTCAAGATGTAATCAGAATTAATAAAAAATATATTAAAAAAAATTAATAGCCACTGTATATCACAGTGGCTCAGAACAAGAGTGGGGAGAAATGGAGTCGGATTTATGATTGGTTCCGTGATGGCATGAGCATACTCGTTACGAGCACGCCGGTAGATCCTCAGACGCTCAGCCGCGCTGATCTATTCTTAGCAGACCTAACGCCTGCGCGCAGCACACTACGGCCAGAGACCACCACTTTTTCCTGTGTTTCCACCTGCGT
This sequence comes from Lycorma delicatula, assembly GCF_047948215.1. Classification (NCBI taxonomy): domain Eukaryota; kingdom Metazoa; phylum Arthropoda; class Insecta; order Hemiptera; family Fulgoridae; genus Lycorma; species Lycorma delicatula. Next base: position 31,419,302 of record NC_134455.1, read on the forward strand.
CTAACAGACGGCTCCTTGGAAGCGGCGGTCATGACGGCTGCAGGCAGTCTCTGATCAACGAACTGACCACCGCTTAAGGGTCCGTCCATTGGTCGAGGCCGTCAAAGGATCCATCGCAGCCGGTCTTGCTGGCCCGAATTGCTCGGCCTTCAATTCCACCTCCTCCCTGTGCCCATGCGCCATTTTAACTCCTGCAAGGCAGCTTCGTGTGCTGATCCAGGCCCCTTAGGTTATAGCGTTCCGAATCTGGAGCTCTTAGACGGCCTCTGTAAACGATCTCATAGGTTATAAGCCTATGATCGCTCACACTGGCCTCATGCCAGACAGTCCAACTACTTGTACTTCGCAGCAAATCGCCTGTCACCAAAGTGACGTCGATGAAACTTTGTCACAGTTCGGAAGAGAAAGTTGGCGATACTGCATCATTAATCAAGTATGGTTCTTGGCTTCCTCGAACTGTTCGACACCAGCGCCTCTGGAGTCAGTCAGGCGCCTCTGGCGCCTGGAGTGGTGAACTCCAGGTAGAAGACTTGGAATTAGCGTTCAGAGCAACCAGCACTCTGGTGCCCGAGAGACCGTCCAGAATTCTGCCCAACTTCGCCAGCAACTCATTGATACTTCATCCAAGCTAGAAGTATCCCGAACTGGATACACATCCAAGCTGGAAGTATTTTTCAGTGTGTTTTTGAGTTTTGTGCTTGTGTTACATAGCATATTTCTGTTCCCAGATTTAAAAAATGGTGAAATGTAAGAGTTAACTGATGAAGATCGGTGTTGTGCATTAAAAGATACTGACAATGCAAACTACGTATTTTAAGAAACTGATAGTGAAGATGAAGATTTTGTTTTAGAGTGTTTCTTCTAACAGTGAAGATGACTTTACAGAAACAGCATCTGAGGTCAATGATGAGCAATTAAACAGCGGTAACGAGAAAGATGAAACTGGAAACAATAATTCAGCTGAATATGTGGGTATAGATGGAACTAAGTGGAGAGCAGAACCAGAACAGTCAAGAAGAAGTAGAACTCTACAGCATAATATATAAACAGAGGTGGTGTGCATAAGGGGGCTCTTCTCCATGACAAACACTTCAAGATCCTGTTGATAGTTTCCATTTATTATTCAACCAATACCTTTTGAACTCTTTGTAAAATGTGCTAATTTCAATGCAGAGAGAACATTGAAGAATAAGTGGAAGCAATAGATACAATCGAGTTACAAGCATTCTTGCATTTACTGCTACCTACTGGTGTCAACAAACAAGTGTTGATTTTTGGGGATATTGGGATCCAGTGTTTGGTAATCCAATATTCCACAATACCATTGGAAAAAACAATTTGCAGATTCAACATTTTATTTTGACGATAAAAATATGAGGTCAGTAAGAAAGGAAAAAGACAAGCTGGCACCCATCAGAGCTGTGGGACGACAAAAATCACAAGCTTAAAGTTTTATCTACCTGGACAAAATCAACAACTTGTCCTTTTTCATAGATGAGTATCTTATAAGCAATACCTATCCAGTAAACCCGACAAGTTTAGTATGAAAATACGGTGGATTTGCGATAATATGAGTTATCCTTTATCTGGAATAGAAAAGAGGAAAACAGCAGAACCCAAAATCTGGCTATTACTGTGGTAAATAAATTGTGCGAACCGTACTATTGCACAAAAAGAAACATCAATTTAACAACTATTTTACAAGCATTTAACTTGCAAAATTATTGTTTCAAAATGGGTTGACAGTAGCCGGTATACTAAAAAACATAAACACTAACTATATTCCTCAAAGATTTACGTAAAACCCGATTAAAATTAACAGTTTTGGATTTTGCAAAACTATAATGTCGCTATCCTATGTGCCAAAAAAGAGTCGAGCTGTTATTTTTCTGACTACCATGCACTGTAGAAAAACATAATGTTGTAAACAAAAACAAATCCAAAATAAATTTATAGTATTATGCAACTAAAGGTGGGGTCAGTATACTAGATCAAATGGCGCATGACACAAAAGACAAGTCGGCAGCCAATCGCCTTCTTTCAAAAGGTTATTGATGAAATTGGGATCGCAATCCTTATTTTACGGATAAACTTAAATCCCCTGTTGGAATTAAGAAGAAATAAGAAAAGAGAAAATCTTTTTGCAGAAAGTTGCCATGAACTGGTCCAGGCTTCACATTTTTATACTTGTATGAGGATCTAAAGTCTTAAACAAGCAACACATTGCTGCCATAAAAGATGTTGCTGGATCAAGTGTTGTGATAAACATGATCGAAATTAATGTTTTGAACACTACAAAAAAAAAAAATTGTGTAAATTGTTCAGCTAACTAATTAAATTCACGTTAATATTACATAATTATGTAATTACTATGTAACTTTTTTGGCTGTATTGAATTGATAATATGGTTGGCTGATTTGTTTGCTGCTCTTTAGATTTTTTGAGCTTTTCAGTGGTGAATCAGAGTGTTTTCTATTTGAATTTTGTAACATGGGGTTTGGTTTGTGATGTGTTTTTGTGTGCTCTTGGTGTTGATGATGTGTTTTATTTTTTTTAATTTTAAACTTAGAAATTAGTATACTTTTTATTAAAGCTTTTTCTTTTTTCCTCCATTTAATTTCTTCCATTGGAAATAATATACATTCTCAATTATAACTTAATATGCCTGTGTGTTGGGGAGATTAAGGATTGTTGAATTGAATTCAGCTATAATCTGGTTGTTGCTCTAATGATTTTCCTGCTACTGATATTTAAATTATCTATTATTATTCTTTATCATTAATATTAATCTGTTATCAATTTATTTGATTTATTTATGGATTTTTATTAGGAAGATTTTCTGAACTGACAGAAAGCTGCAGTCATAAATATAATTTTTCAAAGATATTCTGCTTAAAACCTCACTGATTTAAAAAAAAAAAATTATAATTAAAATAAAAGTAACTCATAACTTTGTATCTTTTTAATGTTGAAATGAATGTGTGTGTGCTCATTTAGGTTTAATGACCTTATTTTCTCTTGAAATGACCTTAATTGTATATCTGTTATAATTACTGTTTTTGTGAAAATATTACTTAATAAAATTAGTAAATAAAAAATATTTAAAAATTGTTTTTGTTATAATCAATTGACTGTTAAACGATCAACGATTGGTTTTTGGTCTATATAATGTGGATGGTGTTGCAATTGGTGCCAAACTCTGTCCTAAGAGTTTCTCATGCATAGAATGCAATTCAGTTTACCACATAAGTTGGTTCAGAGAGGAAAGAATCTATTGATCTTGATGGAAAATATGGACTTTGTGAGTAAAGAGAGTCTAACCTCACAGAACCTTAGAGAGTCTAAGCTTATATTAGGGAACAATAATCTGAAAAATAAAATAGAATATTCAGAAACATGTGTATTGAAAAGTTTTGATTCCTATGCATCAGAGGTAGCAAGTGTGCAAAATCAACTCTGTCAAGGAGCACAAATGAAATAAAAGCCGATGATAACTATCAAACCAAAAAACAATGGAACCAGTAATGTAATAAAGAGGAGTATTAACCTTGTAATAGGAGCCAAAGCAAGACTAAAGGATAATAAGGATGTTAGTGTGGTAATTCCGTGTGATAAGATAAAAGTAACTGTGATAAAATTGTTAATAGTATAATAAGTATAAAAACCAAAACTCAACAGAGATTAGGTAAACAAAAATTAAAATTGTAGGTATTTCAACTAAGTAACCGAATGAAGAGTTAGAAACAATGATAATAATCAAAATTTTATGCGTAATATGGATAAATATCATACATAGATTCAAAGCTGGAACGTAAAACAGAATAATCGATTGAAAGAAATCAGTTTGATGGAAAAGTACAAAGCTTACTTGGAGGTGAACTCTATTATCCATAAGCAGGTTTTGGCGACTCAAAAAATATACTTTGGATGGGAAGTATACAAGGTATATAAAGATCTCAACAGGTGTTATAAATGTTGTGGGTATGCACAATGCAAAGCCTACCTCTGGTGGCATACTGTAACACTGCTAGTGAACATGACTCAATAGCGTCAGCACGCAAATCTAGCAAAATGTGTAAATAGTATTGATGCAAATACAAAATTTAAACCAAAGAGGAATATAAATCACAAGGCCTCAGATACCAAAGCATGTGACATTTAAATCAAGACTCAAATTTTTAGGATCTTGAACCGATCTCTAAAAACTCTGTATAAGAAATAGGTAATAATGGGTTTAATTCAAAACATAGATATACCAAAGATGGCTTGAAACGGAATTAATTCCAAGTCAAGAATGTGTACAATACATCTTGTATCAGGGTAATAATAAAATGCAGATTGTTCATTTCAATGCGAGATCTTTGAATAAATATTTTTGAGGTGCTCTTAACCTATATTAAGATGTTTAAAAACAGATTTGATATTATTGTTTGCTCTGAGACATGGGAAACTGTTAATGCCAATGTATATGGTATTCAGGATTATTATCTAATATACAGTGAAAGTAAGTTCAATCAAAATGATGCGACTATTGTAAGAAAAATATACTTCAGCAAAGGTTTTTGCGTGTTAGTGAATGTCGAGCTATCAAGGTTGAATTTAATCAAGTAAAATCAAACATGATTATCGGCTATGTATAGACTTCTGATGCTGATCAATTTAATAATAATGATTTATTGGCTTACTTATCGCTAAATAGTAGTAATGATGGAACATCTATCCTTGTGGAGGGCTTTAATATTGATATTTTGGCGGATAATACTGATGACAAAAAATATATAAACACTCTCAGCATTGAAGGTTATCTGACAGTAATCAATAAACCAACAAGAGTGGGTGGTTACAGTAAAACTTGAATAAATCATATGATTATCAAAAACTGTATGATGACAAATGAAATAATCTTGAAAAATGAATTCAGCTAATCTGAAAAAAGAATTAAGTAAAAAAGATTTATCTAATCTGAACCTAAAAGAATTACCAAGCTAATTATGACCTAGCTTACTGATTCGATGTGGAGTGATAATTGGAAAGCTCCAGTAGCCGATGGTGACCCAGACAAATGCACTAATAATTTGTTGGGTAAAATAATAAAACATGTTGAAGGCGGCTATAATTGTGCGTTTGGTTAGAGATAAAGTTAGGAAGTCTTGGATAACTACAGCACCCTTAATTAAATCAAAACCATAGAATTATTATATTTGCATCAAAAGAAATTTGGAAACAGAGAATTAGAAACTTACTATAAAAGTTATAAAAGTAGTTGACTGTTCTAATAAGACAAGCCAATTATGATTCTGAAGGAATTTTACAAATTAGAAATAATCCTAGAAAACTATAGCGTGAAATTCAAAGCTACAATATTATTAAAAATCTGAACATTTTCAGACAATATTGAATGATAAACATGAATATTTTTCAATCGTTGGACAATTGGCTGATGGAATAAAAAGTCAAAACACTACTCCAAATAACAAGAGGGTTTTAAACTCAAATTTTCTTAAACCGACTACAGCTGTTGAAATAAATGAAATATTGCAGAATCTAGATCAAAAGAAAGCTATAGGAACTGACGGTGTACCGGTAATAGTATTCAAAGAAAAAGCAAATATACTTGCAGAACCTATCTCCATAATAATTAATAAAAGTTTGAAGTAGGGTGTATATCCAGAAGCACTCAAACAGCATACAATAATCCTATCTACAAACCAAGATTGGAGGGATTGCATCAACTATAGACCAAATGCAATCATGTTGTGTCTAAATAAAATTTTTGAGAAATGTCTGATATCTAGATCGGTGTCATTTGTAGATAAGCACAAATATTATCAGATAAGCAATATGATTTTAGAAAAAAAATTCTTCAGAAGATGCTGTGAGTTCACTAGTAGGTCATATTTATGAGAAGACAGATCAGGCTTCTGACACCATCTGTCATGAACCTTGCTGAGCAAATTAGAAAGATATGATTTTCAATGTAATGTTTATAAACTATTAAGTAGTTATTAGAACCAAAGAACCCAAAGAGTAAAAATTAATAATACTTTATATTGAAGCATGGAGTTCCACACAAGCTACTGTTTGTGGACCATTCCTTCTTTTGTTATGTATTAATGATCTATTGAAAGTGGGCTGTACAGGAACTATTTGTGCATATGCAGACGACACAGCTCTACTGTATTTTTCTAGTACTTCGGAAGAGCTGTTGTAGCTGGTCCAGGCTGACATAAAGAAGATATTTATCTGGTTTGTCAATAACTCTCTCAGTTAATTTCAATAAGACCTATTTTATTCCATTTGGAGCATATACCAGTATAGTCTACCAGTAAATGACAGCGTTAGAATCAGTAGCTCTATAGATGAAAATGCAACTGAGGTTGTTACAATAGGAACAGATTTATTCAAAATTCTTAGGATTGCATACTGAAAGTAACCTGAACTGGAAGAGCATGTTAGTCAATACTGCAAAGACTAAGGAGGATGGCATACTTAATTAGAAGAATCCGATCTATTATGAATGTAAGCTACTCACTTATGATCTATTTTGCATTGTTCCATTCAGTCTTAAATTTTGTAATAATAATTTGGAGATCACTGTATTATAATGCATTAAAACAACTTCAGACAATGTAAAATAAGGTCCTGAAAATAAATTTCTGTAATATTGAATAAAGCTCAAGCATATTATAAAGCGAAAGTGAAATAACAAATATATGAAATTCAGATATAATCGCTTCTATTTTGGAATGTATAAATAAATTAGAGTCTATTACTTATGATGTTTGGACCAGGAGACAAACCAATGGAGATGTGGTTCTGAAATTCAACACTACAATGGGACGTAAATATATTGGACCTATAACTTACATGTTACCAGAAGATATAAGAAATATACAATTACTAATGAAGAAATTAAACAAACGGTACATACTGAAGTAATTTGAACAGCAAATAGTGCCATAATTAAAATTTTTTAAGGATTGAGTTTAACTATGACTTTTATTAATAATATGAGTATTAATAATGCAAGTGTGATTTTAATTGATGTAAAAAATGTTTTCATTTTCTTTATCTCTTTCTGTTCTGTTTTTTTTTTGTTAATAAGGAAGTTATAATATTTAATAACAATAAATATAATGAAGAACAGTTATGAGCAAGCTCAAAAGAACTTGCTTATAACTGTTATAAGCAGCTTGGATACCTTTGGCTGTAGATTAAATGTACTTATATTCTGTTATATATGAAAAAATAGCAATAATTTTCCAGGTAATGACAATAAATAGTTTTGAATTACTTAAGTATCTGTTATTTGCTACCGGTAAGTTACGTTATACTGGTTTTTTAAGGGTTAAGGAGGCAAAACATCAACCGATTAAGATCCCAGATGACTTCCTCAACAAATGATGGTATCAGTATCACTGATGCAGTTTGTGCTACAGCTAGTGGAGATTTCAGCTTAACTGTCCAAGATATTGCTGAGGGCATCTGCGTAGGATCAGTTTTAATGAAAAATATGTGCACCACATATCACAAAATTCATGTGTTTGCTGACCGATGATCAGAAATAAAATTGTCTTAGTATCAGTCAAGGACCTTTTTGACCGTGCCAATGCTGATGGATACTTTTTTAAATATTTTAACCAGCAATGATGGTTGAGGAAAAGATCATTCCAACCAAATAAAGCCTGCACTAGTTTATCAAATTAGCACGGTAAATAGTAAACGAGAAGCTCTATGACATTTGTGGGATACTGTTTGCAAAAAGAGATCTGAGCTGTAGGAGTTAGATGTTTTACCATGACAATATGCCAGCACATGTGTTGCTTCTTATCTGCCATTATTTGGAAAAATATTATACAACTGTTGTACCTCATCCACCCTACTTTACAAACTTGATCCAGCAGACATTCTCCTCTTTTCCAAATTGAAGGTACCTTGAAAGGATGTTTATTCAAACTATAAAAGAGACTGAAGAAAATATGGTACAGTAGCTGTATGCCATCCCCAAAAATGTAAGAAAGCAATGGGGAAAAGCCTAATTAAAGTTATATTTATTAGACAAGTTCAGTCTTTTTTGAACACACCTTATACATGTAAATAGCATTTTTTTTAGATCTAACAATAGAACTACTCTAGCATCCATAAATTTATTTACAAGAGTCTTCCTTAGAATCTTTGCTTTTTTTAATAATACTTTAGATCGGTTATTTTGTAAATAATAGAGTACTAATTAGTAGACTATTTTCTAATCCATTTTCTTTACGTTGCTGCTCTTGGTTATCACATTATAAAGTGTTGCAAAGAACAAAGTAATCTCAGGTACACTTACCAGCCTTGAAATATGCAACATACCTTAGCAGGTTCTCTTGACTCCTGGATTAACCATTCCACATGACCTTCAGATCATTTGTAGGCCCAGTTCTTCCTTCTTCAGTACCTTGTAATGTCTGTTTGAGATGCAAAACATTTACCTATGTATGTATGTATATATGAGCAAATATTTTGTATTCTTTATTACATACTATTTGTAAACAAAGTTATTCTACATCATTTAACAATTAATACAAATTGACTAATATTCATTATAAGTTTACTAAAAAAAAAAATATAAAAAAATTAATTTCAATGCTAACAAACAAAAAATTATTAAATTCAGCAAATTTAACACTTGATCAAAAAAAAACTGTGTTAAAAGACACACAAATATACTTCCATTCAATAAGAAAAAAACTACTCTTAGTTGTATAAAATATCTACATCTATAATATTCAAATAATGTTCGATGAAAAAAGCTTTTAACATAGATCAAAATTAATAATCTAAAATAATGAAATTAAATAACACTATGCGATGCAAAGAGCAAAGTAATCACAGATACGCTTGCCAGCCTTGATATATGCAACATAGATTAGCAGGATCTCTTGACTCCTGGATTAACCACCATTCCACCTGCCCGTCAACACCTGTTGGTCCAGTGCTTCCTTCTTCAGTACTTTGTAATTTTTGTTTGAGACGCAAAAGAGCACATTCTGCCAATTCATTTACTTCAATTGATGAACTGAAGATTGAACTAGCCTGGCCAAAAGATTGTATAAAACAAATAACCTTGATAAAAAATGTTATAATATACTGGTACTGAATTTGCTTAGTTTTTACATTGTATTTGTTATAATATTTACAGCGATTGTTTTTGGTACATTCTTTTGCCTTCATTTAATTACTCCTCTTAATTTTCTAGCCAGTTGAGAAACTAGATGATTCTGTGAGGCCGGCTTTGTTAAATATCTAATAACTACTTTTTTTAAGTGACACTGACTTGTATGGATATTAGCCACCAAAAATTACCATCACTGTGCAGGGAACTAAACGTGGTGTTCTTAATTTCAATGATCTACAAGAAACAATTGTTTTTTTTTTACAGAATATGGCAATAGCTGTTGAATTTTATTTTACTTCACACCCTTCAATATCCAGTATGCTATTCCCTGAGATGTTTAGATGCAGTAGAATTATTAGTCTATAAAGATGCAGCAGTTTACCATTTTTTCCAAGATCCTATTCTTCCTTATCTTCCCATTTATTAATCTATATAAAATAAAAAAACAAACTGTAGTTCATCCTTCAAATGTTTTTATATACAAAATTGTTTTCAAAATATCAGCAATTTACAGAATAACAACAAACCAAAATCCACCATGTTTGTTAAATTCTTATTTGTAAGCTACATGATATTAAATATATAATTTCTATTCTATAAGCATAGATAGATTTGTAACTTGGGTCTTGTATAAAATGATTAACTGCATTCGTTACAACCTGAAGTTCCACTACTCACAATGGGTACAGTCTCATTATTTGTAGTTTTTAATTACTCCTTTTATTGCTTTCCTTTGAAGCTTTGAAGAAAGAAAAAATTTTCAAAAAAGAAAATGCCCAGATTTGTGGTGAATCAATTCATGGAAACTGCACCACGATAACGCACCTGCTCACACTTCACTGCTTGTTCATAAATTTTTAGTCAAAAACAACATCGTTATGATGCCTCCTGTACTTCTTCCTATTTCTGAAGCTGAGAAGAACCATGAAGGGATGATGATGTTTTGCCAACACTGATGAGATAAGGACAGAATCGCTGAAGGAGCTAAATGTCATATTGAAAATTGCATTCCAGAGGTGCTTTGAAGATTGGAAAAAGTGCTGGCACAAATGTGTTATATCTGAAGAGAACTTTGAGGGTGAAAAAATCAATAAATAAAAGATTTTTGAGAAAAACTAAAATTTCATGAATTTTTGATCAAGCCTTGTAAATTATTTCAACAGTGGCATTGTGAAGCCATCTTCTGCTAACCCTACTGTACTACATAAATCACTATTTTTTTTTAATTTACTGAGGCGAGATGAAGGTTGATAGATTGAGAATGGGTTGACAGATATAGGCAAGATATGTAACAATGTAGGAGAGAACAATTGGAGTCAGTCATCAAATCAGTTTTCCATTTATCAAAAGAATTTGATTAGACCCTTCCTGAATGCTAGTGAATATTGCTTAACTTTATTTGAGTATGCTTATGCTTATAACTGAAACTCTAGACAAATTTAAACAAGGAATCATAGAATCAAATGTTACAAAATAATAATTTCTACCTTCTTAATAGAAGGTAGAAATTATACCTTATACCTTCTACCTTCTTCTTTCTTCCTTCTTAATACGACCATGTTTCCTCACAGCACCTGTAAAGTTTTTATAACATTACAGTAATTGAAATAATACTTCATAAAACTAATCAGATTAAATATACATGTAATATTAAAAGCGACTTATGATTTATGTTGTTAATTACATTAATTAAATCCATAATTACTCCTGGCTTATTACAATTACTAAAAATAAAACTTCATATTTATCAACTGAGAACTTTTCAGAATGCAGATATATTTGAACTATATCATCTTTGCATTAAAAACAAACTGACACTGATATTTATAATTGGCATTTCACAGTCATTGCAGTAAGATGGCTTCTGCATATAATTTGGAAGGCTCTTCTCCCAGTTTTTACTATTTGGGGCTAGAAAGCCCCAAAAGAAGGGCTAGATTTACTATTTGGTTTTTACATATGTTTATGTAAGTGAATAGGATTTCAAAATCTATAACTTCAATTTGGTATTTGATTAATTAAACAATCATACCAACATAAAGGGCTAAGGTAGTTTTCATAGATATAAGTTAGTAAATATACACAAAGAAAGTACTAAGCTAAAAGGTTATTTAAACTCACTATAAAACAAGAAACCACTCAGAAACTATAAAAAAATTACTTAAATTCAAAACTAAATGGTCTTTTGATCATTTAGCAATCATTGTCACTAGATACTGGGGAATTAGCACGGGAAAAATAAAAAAAAAAAGACAGTTGAGAAGTAATAATTAATCAACCAATACATATTAATGAAACATTACAAATTAATTATTACAAGAATTCATCAGTTAAAAAATAAATAAACTTCAGGTCATTCATTAGTTTTCCCTATGTATCCTAAATTAAAATCATTTTCTTTATAGATCAATTTATAAATTGCTTCTCCTTTGACAGTATTAGTTTGATTTTAAGAGTTTCCAAGAATGGAGGTTGGTTTCCTAGATTAAATTCTCTTTTAAATTTCATTTCTAATTACTGCAGACAGGGAGTTAATCATTGCTGTTCCAAGAATTTATTTATATTAAATATTGTTAGAAAGTAAATTTCAATTCAGCAATGACTGCAGTGATTTTTATAAACAAAAGTTTTAAAATTTACCTCTCCAGAAACAATATAGCCCTCTTTTAATTGATTTTCTAATTTAGAAGGACCATTAGATATAAAACACAATCAGCAAATAAACATAATACATTAACTGAATTACTCTAATTGTACAATGATCAGCCTGAAAGCTAATCAAATGAGACTCAGTTTTAAAGAAACAGAACCTTAAAAGCACTCCTTAGCAACACTCAACATTCACAAATTCACCAGTATTGACAATAACTTGGATATTCCCTCACATATTACAAACAGTCACATCTTAACCATCTTGAACATTATTTAATATATTAACACACAATGATGTGGTACAAGTACAGATATAAATAAAATTTAACAAAGTTTTAAAATACACTCTAAATCATTGATTCCCAAAGTGGTCCAGGTGGACCCCCAGGGGTCCACGGGAGACTCGACGGGGGTCTACGTTGGCGTGACAAAAAAATGGGGGTTCACAATTCGTAAGCGGGGGTCCACGAAAATTCATCTGGTTTCGATAGTGAAGAACTAAAATGTTGGCTTGACTTTGCATATCAATCTAGGCAGATAATGTTTTGAGAAGCTCAGCGACTGTTACTTGTAAAAACTTGCATATTCCATATTCAGTACAACGAACGTGTCGATACTTGCAAAGCGCCGCCGCCGCCGCCGTCCACAACGCTTGTTCAGACGTGCAAAGGGACGAAATACGACTTGTGGTGTGTGTGCTAGCAATCTTGCATGAACTTGTTTGATTCTTCACTAATATAAATACGATTTTTTTTTTTTTTTTTTTTTTTTCCCCTACTCTCCCCGACCGGATATCCATTTAAGTATACTCAGTCGGGGAGAGTGTCCTTCTACACAAAGGGGGCGTCCCCCACCCACCGGCTCTACATCCGGCACGGCAAGTTGGCCCCCCCGGTCTTGGATCTTTTGTTTTATTTTTTGCCTGCCTCTAATTCCCCGCGTTAGGGCCAAGGTCCGGCGATGCCGTCCCCCAGCCCGTCCGCAGGGAACCGGGTCTCGGTCTTTACGCCTATGCCCCTAACCGACGGTACCCACCCCACAAAGCGCCTAGACGCCCGCAGGGAGACACCGCCAGCCGGGACTCGGTCTTTTCTTTTATTCCCATCTCCCCTGGAGTTCTCCCCCTTCGCAGGAACCCGCATACCAGGGCATACGGGCCCTTGACGGAGAGACTGTCCACCCTTCCCTACTTAACTTAATCACAGTCTACCGCCCTCTTCTTCCTTAGTTCTCAGGATCTCTCCAGCAAACCTTCTGAACCAGTCCCAGTTCTCTTGATTTTGTACCATCCAATTAATTAGATTATCCAGTGTTAATCGATTTGTTATAATTACCCTCCTGTTTTCAGCCCATCTAGGACATACAAATATAGTGTGCTCCGCATTATCTGTTTCCTCACAATAAACACATTGTGGTGTGTCCCTTTTTCCAATTCTGGCTAGGTACTGCCCGAAAGATCCATGCCCCGATAATAACTGTGTCATATAGAAGTCAACGTTTCCGCATCTACTTCCATACCACCTACCTATATCAGGGATTAGTCTTCTAGTCCAATCCCCGACTCTGGAGCGTGACCATTCCAACTGCCATTCTTGCTTCAATTGAGCCGCTATCTCGTCTTGTGGTAGTCCCTCATATCTAAGCATCCTGCTTTTAATCTGCAAGTCTATTGGTAGAACCTCTGTTATTACGCAAAGCGCATCATAGGACACCGTTCTGTAACTAGCGGCCACCCTCAACAGTGCAAGTCTATGCTCTCAATTTTCCTTTATTCCGATTAATACTAATTGTATGTCCCCAAACCGGGGCACGTATAATATCATTGATGTTGTTGCAGCAGTTATTAATTTCCTAGTTTCTATTTTTGGTGTTCCATGGTTCTGGAAGAGTCCTCTCAGAGCTTTGACCATTGGAGTGACCCTACTACATATCATATCGATGTGTCTCCTAAATCTCAAATTTTTATCGAGAATGACTCCCAGATATTTTGCCTCATTGACTTGCATAATTGGCTCTCCTCTGATATTCAAATTTATACCTCTAATAGGTCTTCTGCCGGAAAGGGCAATACAACTCGACTTCCCTGGGGCTATCTGTAGTTGGCTTCTTTGTAACCATTCATCTATAATTCCTAATGCCAGATTGGCTTTGCGTTCTAAGTTATCTACATCCCTATCCTCAACGAGGATTGCTATGTCATCAGCATAGCCAATTGCAGTAACTCCTTCAGGATAATTCAGTCTGAAGACTGCATCATAAAAAATGTTCCACAAGGTTGGACCCAGCACAGAACCTTGAGGAACGCCACCAAACATCTGGAAAACTGCCTTACCTTCCAAAGTTTTGATCTCAAGAAACCTTTGATGTAGATAGTGATTAACTTGATTTATTAGATATTCGCTTATTCGCATCTCATACAATGCATCAATTATAGATGACCAGGGGACTGATCCGAACGCGTTCCTAATGTCCAGCATTATCACTAGGGGGATTTTCCTGGTCCTCCAGGTACCGCTCCTGCTATTTAAAGCCCAATTTTTAACTTTCTCTAGGGCATTTATGGTAGATCGGTCTTTTCTGAATCCATATTGTTGTGGATGTAGACAGCCCTTTTCCTCAAGCTCTGCCCTAAGCCTGCCTTCTATCAGCCTCTCAACCACCTTTCCCATATTATTAATAAGAGTAATCGGCCTATATCCATTATTTACCTCCGCCTTGGGTATAAAAACCGTCCTGGCTGCTGGAAAGAAAGCAGCCATTACGGAAAATTACAGTTTTTTAGACCATAACTAGCCAGATCCACAATTTCCCAGGGTATTATTCCTGCTATAGTCTTGATGATGGCAGCAGGTATGCCATCCGGCCCTGGACTTTTCCGATTTTTCAACTTTTTAATGGCCTCCATTACCTCTTGTTCTGTGAATCTGCCACCTTCACAAACAATTGTTTCCCTATTCAGATTTTCAGGTCTAGGGAAAAGAATCCTAACTTGTCGTTCCGCTTCCTCCTTACTCAACGTTGGCACCTGTCCACCTAGCCTTTTGGTAATTATCTTAAAAGCTTTCCTCCAAGGGTCAGTGTCAAGTTCGTTACAGAGCTGTTGCCATTTATTCCTCTTAGATTGCTTAATGAGAAAGTTAAGCTTTTTCCTGGCCTGTCTATAGTCTTGGGCAGCACGTCGACTTTCTTCATCGTTACTATTCCTTGCTCGCAACCTCTGAGCAGTTCTTTTGTGACGCTGCATGATTTTTCTTTGGTCTTCGATTTCTCTGGTCCACCAGTACACCGGATGATATCTATTACCGAACTGCGGTATGTTAGCAATTTCCTCTTTGATTATTTCTTGAAATTTCTCCGGTTCTATGTTTTCACACTTCCTAATCCTATTTGCCGCATTATTTGACACCCGGTGTATCTGGAAATCCGTTAATCTAGAGATAATATTGTCCTGCCTTACCCGCCTTGGACGATCTCTGATGTTAACCAATACGGCCTTGTGATCACTACCAGTTTCTTCGGTAAGGACAGCAAACTCGACGGTATCTGCTCTAAACCTACTATCCACAATTACCAGGTCTATTGTTGATTGGTGACCTCTTGTGCCTCTTGTATGTAGGAGCCCCATCATTTATACAGCACGCACCCATAACCTCCAACAAGTCCTCGAGAATTCTACCTCTAGCATTTGTAGAATTGGCACCCGCTATAGTAGTTTTACAATTAAAATCTCCAAGCACTACCACTCTTTTCCGCGATCTGGTCATGATCTGCTGTAGGTTAAATATCTGATTTTGAAAAAACTCTATAGTGCAATTGGGGCTGATGTATGTACCCACAATAATCGTGTCACTTAATTCAATAGCTATTATTCCGTCTTCTCTGCTGTACAAGTTATAATCCACTCTATCGAGTATTCTTCTGATGGCCACAGCCCCATTCCGGTCGGGTATCCATTGACCTCTGGCAGCCGAATACATATTAGGCTCCGTAGACACCAGAAAGTCGACATGGTATCTTGTGGCTATTTCCAGCGTCAGGTCTCCTGATAATAGGATTCTATTATTATTACTTAATAATATTTTAATCATTATGTTTATTGCAGCTCATACTCCCGGTTCTGTGTTCTGTACTTCTGCAATCGAGACACTTCATTGCTTGCCTACAGTCTTTGATGAAATGCCCCGTATTACCACAGTTGAAACATAAGTTGGTGCGGTCAGGGCCCCTGCATTCTCTTCTACCGTGCCCCATGCTCCAGCACCGGTAACATTTTTCGTTTTCGATGCGGATATATGCCCTACAGCAAACCCAGCCTACTCTCAGTCTTGCTGTTATTAACTTTGTTGCGCTGCGTTGAGTAGTAATTACTGTAGCATTTTTGGTACTACCGTATGCGTCTCTCATAGATGTTATTTGAAATCTCTCTCCCGTTCCTAGGACCTTCTCAATTGCCTCTTTTAGCTCACCTTCCGTAGTATCTCCAAGCATGTCCTTAATGTGTACAACTTTTCTACAGTCTCCCTTGTTACGTATATCGACCTGAAGATCCCCTGCTCTATCCTTCAGCATTGCAGAAAACTCCCCTGCCTTCTGTACTCCACTTACCCTAACTTCTAGCTGTTCATCTCTACCCTTTCTTATAGAAAGAATTTCTCCAGCCTCCTCTACTTTAACTTTCTCTTTCATAGTTTTTAATAGATCAGCGTATGTTTTCCCTTGTGCTTGTACAACAATGGTTTTACTCTCGGCGACCGGTCGGGTTCCTCGCCTTACAGACGCCGATCTGGATCTTGGTCTCGCATTGTCACTTGGATTGGGGAGGACCATCCTTGGTAAGGTCTTCCCCTTCCTTAAAATATATATTACAATTTTCCTAATCAAAATGACCGGAGAGCCATTTGGTATTACGAAAACTGAAGACTCGGAGTTACCCACTACTCTTCTAAGTGCTTTAAGTACGTGTGACGCCATTTCCTTATCCCCGTAACTGGAGTCATAGATGACTGTGTATCTTGTACCATTAGTTGTGACCTTACTGTCTTCGAGTATCATTGATTCCTGAAGAAACATTGCACCAGGCGTTGCTCCTGCATATAGGCTGTTTGGTCTTATGCCATTCAAGTCTACAAAGTGACAACTACCCTCTCCAGATTTTGCTGCGTTAACCTGAGTGATCCTGTTCATCACCCATCTTGACCATCTGGAGGGCAGTCTCTCTATCAATTGCTCATCTGATAGATCAACATCCAAAATGTCCGACATCTCGCTGTTATAATGACCTTCAGTCTGAGTGGTCTGATTACTTGTCTCCGCTTTCTCTTCACACAGTCTTTGTAAGTCTTCATATATTTCTTTAAGTTCCCTTTCATGGGCTTTGACTTTTCATGCAGTTTGACTCCCCTTGCCAGTCATGTGTCTCAGTTGTGTGATTGCATTACCTAATTTGTAGGTAATTTCCTCAAGAGTAGGAGGGGTTTCTTCCTCCTCCGAAGAACCCACTCTAGGTCTTTTGGCTACTCTGCCCTCGGTTTCCCTCCACTTATTCTTTTCCTGAGTGCTCACCGTAGTATCCATACCTTCAGTGTCCACTGTGCCACTCTCTCTCCTTCCAGTTGCTCCCTTCGAGGGGTCCAGCCCCTTGTGAGGCTGTATCCTCAGATGGGAGGGAGCTACGATGTCGCATGTCTCGAAATTGTACTTAGTGGACAATTCCGCATCCGTTGATACCCCCCCCCAAAAAAAAAAATAAATAAATATATATATATATAAATGATTGCTTGATAAACTAAGCTACAGCAGTCTATCTTATCAAGAGATAACAACAACCGAAATTAATTAAATTAATTCCAATATCAAAAGTTTATCACTTGACGAATAATAAACAATATTATCAGTCGATGCCAGTTACAATTGTCTATGCCATCCACTACAGATAAGCTACACCCGAATTGAAAACAACTCAAGGTACACCACTACTAACTCACACTAACCACTGCGACCAGCAGTCAACTATGAACCTTATTGCCAATAGCAATAAGGCTACTCAGATAAAAATATTCAATAAAAAGGTCAGTCCGCAACCAAAAATCACCAAATTATATTAAAACACTTCCGAAAATTTTCCACCGCCGATTCCCAATTCCAAAAATCAGATATAAAACCGTTGATCCGACAAAAACAGTATAAGACAGAACGCACAACAATACGTCAGACCGCAACACAAGCTTCCACTCGACTAATATAAATACGATTGCCAAGGATAAACGTTACTCATTTGTTTCCGGAATTTCGAAAATAAAAGTAAAGTGAATAGATGCGTTTGCAGTTTGCCAGTGTCGGAAAAAGTAGTAAGTACTTACCTGCTTTTTTGTTATATTTACTTTTATTTTATTTATTTATTTGGCAATTTATTGTACACGTCAGTAAACAAAAAATGCACAAATTACAAAAAATAAGTAGGTACAAAAGGCGAGGCTTATTCCTAAAAGAAATCTCTTCCGTTTAAGGATTTATTAATTTTTGGTCTATATTTTTTTCAGATATATAAAAAACTATTGGAATCGACTTAAAAACTGATCCTGAACATACCATTTCCCGGTTGTAACCCTTATTCTGTAACACGTTGTATATTTTCATAAATTGTACCAGTCTTTACATACTCGTAACGTGCATCAAAGTAATAAATAAATGATTAAATCGCAGAGTTGTGATATCAAAATATCAGTATCGCTGGTACTTTATTTCATTGCAATAATTAATTAATCCTATTCTGTTAAAATAGTGATATCCTGTTAAGTAAGACCGCCTTGAGATTACTAAAACAAAGTTTTTTTTATTTACCGGTAGGTAACGGATACGAAACATGGCTGAATCTAAGAAGAAATATCGACTGTTCAGTGTTGATTATTTAAAATTTGGATTTCTTCCGTCAAAGGCAGACAAGCGATTGCCTATATGCCTTTTGTGCAGCAAAATTTTGAGCAATGACTCTATGAAACCATCGAAGCTAGAAGATCATCTAAGAAGGTGTCATCCTGATAAAATAGGTAAAGATTTGAAATATTTTCAAACATTGAAGGAAAAATATGAAAAGAGACCTACCGTGCACAGTATGTTCGCTTCAACGTCTGAAAGTAACGATGATGGCTTGCGGGCATCGTACAATATTTCATTACTTATAGCGAAATATGGAAAACCGCACACCATTGGAGAACAGTTAATTTTACCCGCTGTTGAAGAGGTTTTAAAAACTGTTTTGCACAAATCTCCATTTGACATACTCAAAAGAATTCAGTAACAACACTGTACAAAGACGTATTGATGAAATGAGCTCTGATATTGAAACTTTCTTGTGTAATTATCTGCAAACAACTCATTTTTCTATTCAACTGGACGAGTCAACTTTACCTGGTAATGAAGCATTATTATTGGCACATGTTCGATTTGTTATGGACAAAGAAATTCATGAAGAGCTACTATTCGCGAAAACTTTGGAGTTGGACACTAAAGGTAATCAATATTTAATGTCCTGAGTGATTTTTTTAACGAAAAATCAATTCCATTCACAAACGTCATTTCGGTGGCACCAGATGGAACTCCTGCCATGGTTGGGCGATATCGTGGGTTTATAAGCCATATTAAAAGAATTATACCAGAGGTAACTGCAATTCACTGTGTCATCCACCGACAACACCTAGTAGCGAAAAATCTGAGTGACAGATTGCACCAATCGCTTCAATTTGTAATTAATGCTGTTAACAACATAAGAAGCAATGCATTGAATACGCATTTATTTGCCCAATTGTGCGATGAAAATGATGAAGAATTCCAACGATTGCTCTTACATACTGAAGTACGCTGGTTGTCAAAAGGTGCATGTTTAACAAGATTTTACTCACTTTTTGAATCAGTTTTAGAGTTTCTGGAAGGTAAAGATTCAGATTTAAAAGAAAACCTGATCACTTTGAAAGCTGACGTCGCGTATTTGACAGATTTGTTCAACAAATTTAATGACATTAACTTACAATTACAAGGGGACAGTCTCAATTTAATAAAACAGAGGGCGTAATTTCAGCTTTTCTTGGAAAATTGAAATTTATGAAGATAAATATTAGTCGGTGCGTATTTTCCCAGTTTTCAAACTAGTCACAGGTAGAATGCCTTGATTAGGATATTCAGACATACGTTCAACATTTAATTGCCCTGCATGATGACTTCAAAATCAGATTTGAAGATATTCTGACGATGGAAATACCACCATGGATCATAAATCCATTTGATGAAACGGAAGTGGAGAATGTGATATTACAAGAGGAGCTACTCGAGCTTAGCACTAATGAGGAGCTGAGCTGAAGGTGAAATTTAAAAGAGGGTATCAAACATTTTGGTTGCAGGCAGAAATACCAGAAAAATATCCTGGACTGTGGGGCAATTGCGAGAAAGCTTTTGATAGCGTTTCCCTCGTCATATCTTGTCAAAAAAAGTTTTAGTGTCGTTACAAACCATTTATAAAAAAAAAAAGGAGCAGATTCAATATCACAGAACGGGGAGATTTGCGCTTATTCCTAACAAAACTGAAGCCAAATATTGATAATTTGCTGTCAATCCATCAAGTACATCCCTTCCATTAATATTGCAACTATTTTGTGATTGTCATTGTAGAAGTTACATTACGTTAGTAATGTTTAATTTTAATTATATTACGACAATTTTATTATATTACATTGCAATATGATAACAATAATAATTAATAGCCTAATGATTACATATTTGAATAAATGAAACACAAAAAAATATACTATTTTTCTTTTACTTTCTACCACTCTGAATGAAAGGTTTTCTAAATAAAATAAGTGAGAATTGATTGCTTTCTTGTGCTGTGAGTAGATGTCAAAAATGTAAAGTTGGATGGAAGCTTTTTTTTTGATTGGCCAACTTTACTTTTTTGACATACACTCACAGCACAGTCAATCAAAAATTAACCAATCAATTCTCACTTTTATTTCAGAAGCTGTTAGTTCGTGGAACTCAGCCGTAACGCAAATTTTCATATTTAGGTCTAATCTTCACATTTTCCGTCGACTGGAAATATGGTAGAAATGTAGCTGCAGGGGGTCCACCGGAACCAGCAAAATTTTGAAAGTGGTTTATGAAATCGTTCGATTTCGTCGTTTAATAACTTTTTTTCGTGAACAGTTATAAAGGTGAAATTTGTTATTTCTTGTTGGTCGTTTTGTCATCGATTTTTTCGGTATAATTATTTTATTGTAAACTTCGCGTTGGCGGTGGGAAAACCTGTCGATCTCTCAGGTGCGAAAATCTTTTTTCGTCTGTTTTATTTCGATGTCGAATATTTTCGTTATTTGTCATTTGTTCCTGACGTTTTTCGTATTTTTCTCAACCGTTGCGTTACCTTAGATTATTTTGGACCGGTTTCGGGCCGGCGATATGTATATATTTTTTTTTAAAGGCCGTTAATCATTCTGAAGTAAGAAAATTGCAAAAATTTAACGAATATTCGTTAAGTTGTAAAAAATTACAGCGCGCGCTTATTGAAAATCGGTTTCGCTAGGTCGAAACGTCTTTGGAGGGGGTATTATTCCGACCAGGTTAGAGTCGGGTAAAGCGTGCCTCTTCCGTACGCGAGGGGACGGAAAATCGCAATTTTTTTCGTTTTTCGGCCGTATCTCTTGAACGGAGGGTCAAAACCTATGAAAAAAATCACATTGGCTAAAAAAGCTTAGAATGCCTTGAAACGCGTATATCCGGAGTCTGGCGAAATTTTCGTTTGCGCGATCGACTCGAAACTCGGTGAGGTGAAAGTAGAGATCGGAAATTCGACTTAAAAAAAAAAAAAAAAAAAAAAAAAAGAACATATCGGGAATTTGAGTGTGGTCATCCGTTCCCTATGTGTGCTCGCTTGTCTGAGTTGAATTTGGTCCCGATCGGTTTATCCTATCGCGTGTAAATGGGTTTTTTTACTTTTTTGAAATTTAAAAATCTTTTTTTCGGGCGAACCCGAAGGTTTACGCAATAATGTTTTAGACAAATGTTTTTGGGCTTAAAAAAAAAAAATTTTCGGTTTTTGTTTGATCGTGATCGGACGAGCGGTTGTCGAGATACGCGTTTCCGACCGTATTCGTGCTGGGGCCCAATTGGGGGGGGGGGGGGGGCACGGGTATAATTTTGGTACCGGACGGAAGCCGACACGAATCGGGATGGCAGATTTTTTTCCCGTGTCGATAGGCCTAACGGTTGCCGAGTTATTGGCGATGAAAAATCGGCAAAAACGCTCCCTTAGCCTTGAAATCTTCCCTTACCGCGTCGAAGCGATTTTTCTAAAATCGGTGTCGTCACAGTTAAAAAGTCGAAAAAAAAACCAAAAAATACTAGATTTTCTGCTGAATTTTTTGACGGCAAGCACGTTTTTGTTGCTCGATGGGGGACCGAGCAGTTAAGTTTTGAAAATCGGGCTCAAGGGTGGATTTATAAAAAAATCGTAAACGAACGAACCGAGGGTCGGAGTAAGAAAAGGAAGCAGTCCAGTAGGTAAAATCGACTCGGAAATCCGATTTTTCAACTAAAAATGGAGTATCTCCAACCGTTATCGGTATAAAACAGTGCCGTTAATTGAACCGAAACCGAAAGTAGGATCGAGTTGAAAATTTGGTGGACTGTTAATTTGACGACCCCAAGCAGGGCGGTGAAATTTGAAAGCGATCTGTCGGCCGGTTTTTCGCGAATTCAAGTACGAAATCCGGTTTGACGCTGTCTGAGTTGAAATGCAAACTTACAGCATATCCGTATACCCGAACTGCATTATGACTGAGAAAAAGCGTTCACGACTAAAAACGAAATTCGCACCTGACGATAGGGTGAGGAAAGATTAAATAAAAAATAATTCCCATTAGCAATTTACCAAAGTTAAACGTCTCCCCTCCGAAAAAATAAAAAAATAAATGGAATATAGAGAAAAATAAAAAAAAAAGTTAATTCTCCGCAGTAAAAGAGTACGGCAGCCCGCCTAAACTGTCCATTACCAACAAGAAAAAAAATTAAAGAAACGTGCATGCCCAACGGCGACCTAGAGTCCTAGAAAATACTTTTTAAGCGGACAATTGTCAATTCTCCGCAGATAAAGGACAACGACAGCCCGCCTGCATGGCCAACAAAAAAAAAAGTTAAACATCCGTGTATGCCCAACGGCGACAGAGTCCTAGAAAATGTCTTCAAGCCGGACAATGACAAATTCTCCGCAGTAAAAGACTACGACATCCCGCCTAAACCGTGCATGGCCAACAAAAAAAAAATTAAAGAAACGTGCATGCCCAACGGCGACAGAGTACGAGAAAATACTTTTAATGTGGACAAGTGTCTTTTCTCCGCAGTAAAAGACCAAGACATCCCGCCTAAACCGTGCATAGCCAACAAAAAAAAAGTTAAGAAAAACGTGCATGCCCAACGGCGACAAGGTCCGAGAAAATGTTTTCAAGCCGGACAATGACAAATTGTCCGCAGTAAAAGACTACTACATCCCGCCTAAACCGTGCATTGCCAACAAAAAAAAAAGTTAAAGAAACGTGCATGCCCAACGGCGACAGAGTCCGAGAAAATACTTTTAATGTGGACAAGTGTCATTTCTCCGCAGTAAAAGACCAAGACATCCCGCCTAAACCGTGCATGGCCAACAAAAAAAAAATCGCTATATCTCAGCCGGGATCGAAGCTATTCGACCGGGACCGACGCCATTCAGACCGTCCGGCCCCCCCGGTGATGGCTATGCCCTCTGGATCGGAGTATCTTTTTCGGAAGACCGATAATTCGGCCGAACTGCAAATTGACGTAATCGAGTATATGTCAGCCGGGATCAAAGATATTCGACCGGGACCGACGCCATTCAGACCGTCCGGCCCCCCGGTGATGCCTATGCCCTCTGGATCGGGGTATCTTTTTCGGAAGACCGATAATTCGGCCGAACCGCAAATTGACGTAATCGAGTATATGTCAGCCGGGATCGAAGCTATTCGACCGGGACCGACGCCATTCAGACCGTCCGGCCCCCCGGTGATGCCTATGCCCTCTGGATCGGGGTATCTTTTTCGGAAGACCGATAATTCGGCCGAACCGCAAATTGACGTAATCGAGTATATGTCAGCCGGGATCGAAGCTATTCGACCGGGACCGACGCCATTCAGACCGTCCGGCCCCCCCGGTGATGCCTATGCCCTCTGGATCGGAGTATCTTTTTCGGAAGACCGATAATTCGGCTGAACTGCAAATTGACGTAATCGAGTATATGTCAGCCGGGATCGAAGCTATTCGACCGGGACCGACGCCATTCAGACCGTCCGGCCCCCCCGGTGATGCCTATGCCCTCTGGATCGGAGTATCTTTTTCGGAAGACCGATAATTCGGCCGAACTGCAAATTGACGTAATCGAGTATATGTCAGCCGGGATCGAAGCTATTCGACCGGGACCGACGCCATTCAGACCGTCCGGCCCATCGGTGATGCCTATGCCCTCTGGATCGGGGTATCTTTTTCGGAAGACCGATAATTCGGCCGAACCGCAAATTGACGTAATCGAGTATATGTCAGCCGGGATCGAAGCTGTTCGACCGGGACCGACGCCATTCAGACCGTCCGGCCCCCCCGGTGATGCCTATGCCCTCTGGATCGGAGTATCTTTTTCGGAAGACCGATAATTCGGCCGAACTGCAAATTGACGTAATCGAGTATATGTCAGCCGGGATCAAAGATATTCGACCGGGACCGACGCCATTCAGACCGTCCGGCCCATCGGTGATGCCTATGCCCTCTGGATCGGGGTATCTTTTTCGGAAGACCGATAATTCGGCCGAACCGCAAATTGACGTAATCGAGTATATGTCAGCCGGGATCGAAGCTATTCGACCGGGACCGACGCCATTCAGACCGTCCGGCCCCCCCGGTGATGCCTAAGCCCTCTGGATCGGAGTATCTTTTTCGGAAGACCGATAATTCGGCCGAACTGCAAATTGACGTAATCGAGTATATGTCAGCCGGGATCGAAGCTATTCGACCGGGACCGACGCCATTCAGACCGTCCGGCCCCCCGGTGATGCCTATGCCCTCTGGATCGGGGTATCTTTTTCGGAAGACCGATAATTCGGCCGAACCGCAAATTGACGTAATCGAGTATATGTCAGCCGGGATCGAAGCTATTCGACCGGGACCGACGCCATTCAGACCGTCCGGCCCCCCCGGTGATGCCTATGCCCTCTGGATCGGAGTATCTTTTTCGGAAGACCGATAATTCGGCTGAACTGCAAATTGACGTAATCGAGTATATGTCAGCCGGGATCGAAGCTATTCGACCGGGACCGACGCCATTCAGACCGTCCGGCTCCCCAGGTGATGCCTATGCCCTCTGGATCGGAGTATCTTTTTCGGAAGACCGATAATTCGGCCGAACTGCAAATTGACGTAATCGAGTATATGTCAGCCGGGATCGAAGCTGTTCGACCGGGACCGACGCCATTCAGACCGTCCGGCCCCCCCGGTGATGCCTATGCCCTCTGGATCGGGGTATCTTTTTCGGAAGACCGATAATTCGGCCGAACCGCAAATTGACGTAATCGAGTATATGTCAGCCGGGATCGAAGCTATTCGACCGGGACCGACGCCATTCAGACCGTCCGGCCCCCCGGTGATGCCTATGCCCTCTGGATCGGGGTATCTTTTTCGGAAGACCGATAATTCGGCCGAACCGCAAATTGACGTAATCGAGTATATGTCAGCCGGGATCGAAGCTATTCGACCGGGACCGACGCCATTCAGACCGTCCGGCCCCCCCGGTGATGCCTATGCCCTCTGGATCGGAGTATCTTTTTCGGAAGACCGATAATTCGGCTGAACTGCAAATTGACGTAATCGAGTATATGTCAGCCGGGATCGAAGCTATTCGACCGGGACCGACGCCATTCAGACCGTCCGGCCCCCCCGGTGATGCCTATGCCCTCTGGATCGGAGTATCTTTTTCGGAAGACCGATAATTCGGCCGAACTGCAAATTGACGTAATCGAGTATATGTCAGCCGGGATCGAAGCTATTCGACCGGGACCGACGCCATTCAGACCGTCCGGCCCCCCCGGTAATGCCTATGCCCTCTGGATCGGAGTATCTTTTTCGGAAGACCGATAATTCGGCCGAACTGCAAATTGACGTAATCGAGTATATGTCAGCCGGGATCGAAGCTATTCGACCGGGACCGACGCCATTCAGACCGTCTGGCCCCCCCGGTGATGCCTATGCCCTCTGGATCGGAGTATCTTTTTCGGAAGACCGATAATTCGGCCGAACTGCAAATTGACGTAATCGAGTATATGTCAGCCGGGATCGAAGATATTCGACCGGGACCGACGCCATTCAGACCGTCCGGCCCCCCGGTGATGCCTATGCCCTCTGGATCGGGGTATCTTTTTCGGAAGACCGATAATTCGGCCGAACCGCAAATTGACGTAATCGAGTATATGTCAGCCGGGATCGAAGCTATTCGACCGGGACCGACGCCATTCAGACCGTCCGGCCCCCCCGGTGATGCCTATGCCCTCTGGATCGGAGTATCTTTTTCGGAAGACCGATAATTCGGCTGAACTGCAAATTGACGTAATCGAGTATATGTCAGCCGGGATCGAAGCTATTCGACCGGGACCGACGCCATTCAGACCGTCCGGCCCCCCCGGTGATGCCTATGCCCTCTGGATCGGAGTATCTTTTTCGGAAGACCGATAATTCGGCCGAACTGCAAATTGACGTAATCGAGTATATGTCAGCCGGGATCGAAGCTATTCGACCGGGACCGACGCCATTCAGACCGTCCGGCCCCCCCGGTAATGACTATGCCCTCTGGATCGGAGTATCTTTTTCGGAAGACCGATAATTCGGCCGAACTGCAAATTGACGTAATCGAGTATATGTCAGCCGGGATCAAAGATATTCGACCGGGACCGACGCCATTCAGACCGTCCGGCCCATCGGTGATGCCTATGCCCTCTGGATCGGGGTATCTTTTTCGGAAGACCGATAATTCGGCCGAACCGCAAATTGACGTAATCGAGTATATGTCAGCCGGGATCGAAGCTATTCGACCGGGACCGACGCCATTCAGACCGTCCGGCCCCCCCGGTGATGCCTATGCCCTCTGGATCGGAGTATCTTTTTCGGAAGACCGATAATTCGGCCGAACTGCAAATTGACGTAATCGAGTATATGTCAGCCGGGATCGAAGATATTCGACCGGGACCGACGCCATTCAGACCGTCCGGCCCCCCGGTGATGCCTATGCCCTCTGGATCGGGGTATCTTTTTCGGAAGACCGATAATTCGGCCGAACCGCAAATTGACGTAATCGAGTATATGTCAGCCGGGATCGAAGCTATTCGACCGGGACCGACGCCATTCAGACCGTCCGGCCCCCCCGGTGATGCCTATGCCCTCTGGATCGGAGTATCTTTTTCGGAAGACCGATAATTTGGCTGAACTGCAAATTGACGTAATCGAGTATATGTCAGCCGGGATCGAAGCTATTCGACCGGGACCGACGCCATTCAGACCGTCCGGCTCCCCAGGTGATGCCTATGCCCTCTGGATCGGAGTATCTTTTTCGGAAGACCGATAATTCGGCCGAACTGCAAATTGACGTAATCGAGTATATGTCAGCCGGGATCGAAGTTATTCGACCGGGACCGACGCCATTCAGACCGTCCGGCCCCCCCGGTGATGCCTATGCCCTCTGGATCGGGGTATCTTTTTCGGAAGACCGATAATTCGGCCGAACCGCAAATTGACGTAATCGAGTATATGTCAGCCGGGATCGAAGCTATTCGACCGGGACCGACGCCATTCAGACCGTCCGGCCCCCCCGGTAATGCCTATGCCCTCTGGATCGGAGTATCTTTTTCGGAAGACCGATAATTCGGCCGAACTGCAAATTGACGTAATCGAGTATATGTCAGCCGGGATCGAAGCTATTCGACCGGGACCGACGCCATTCAGACCGTACGGCCCCCCCGGTGATGGCTATGCCCTCTGGATCGGGGTATCTTTTTCGGAAGACCGATAATTCGGCCGAACCGCAAATTGACGTAATCGAGTATATGTCAGCCGGGATCGAAGCTGTTCGACCGGGACCGACGCCATTCAGACCGTCCGGCCCCCCCGGTGATGCCTATGCCCTCTGGATCGGAGTATCTTTTTCGGAAGACCGATAATTCGGCCGAACCGCAAATTGACGTAATCGAGTATATGTCAGCCGGGATCGAAGCTATTCGACCGGGACCGACGCCATTCAGACCGTCCGGCCCCCCCGGTGATGCCTATGCCCTCTGGATCGGAGTATCTTTTTCGGAAGACCGATAATTCGGCCGAACTGCAAATTGACGTAATCGAGTATATGTCAGCCGGGATCGAAGATATTCGACCGGGACCGACGCCATTCAGACCGTCCGGCCCCCCGGTGATGCCTATGCCCTCTGGATCGGGGTATCTTTTTCGGAAGACCGATAATTCGGCCGAACCGCAAATTGACGTAATCGAGTATATGTCAGCCGGGATCGAAGCTATTCGACCGGGACCGACGCCATTCAGACCGTCCGGCCCCCCCGGTGATGCCTATGCCCTCTGGATCGGAGTATCTTTTTCGGAAGACCGATAATTCGGCTGAACTGCAAATTGACGTAATCGAGTATATGTCAGCCGGGATCGAAGCTATTCGACCGGGACCGACGCCATTCAGACTGTCCGGCCCCCCCGGTGATGCCTATGCCCTCTGGATCGGAGTATCTTTTTCGGAAGACCGATAATTCGGCCGAACTGCAAATTGACGTAATCGAGTATATGTCAGCCGGGATCGAAGTTATTCGACCGGGACCGACGCCATTCAGACCGTCCGGCCCCCTCGGTGATGCTTATGCCCTCTGGATCGGGGTATCTTTTTCGGAAGACCGATAATTCGGCCGAACCGCAAATTGACGTAATCGAGTATATGTCAGCCGGGATCGAAGCTATTCGACCGGGACCGACGCCATTCAGACCGTCCGGCCCCCCCGGTAATGCCTATGCCCTCTGGATCGGGGTATCTTTTTCGGAAGACCGATAATTCGGCCGAACTGCAAATTGACGTAATCGAGTATATGTCAGCCGGGATCGAAGCTATTCGACCGGGACCGACGCCATTCAGACCGTCCGGCCCCCCCGGTGATGCCTATGCCATCTGGATCGGAGTATCTTTTTCGGAAGACCGATAATTCGGCCGAACTGCAAATTGACGTAATCGAGTATATGTCAGCCGGGATCGAAGCTATTCGACCGGGACCGACGCCATTCAGACCGTCCGGCCCCCCCGGTGATGGCTATGCCCTCTGGATCGGGGTATCTTTTTCGGAAGACCGATAATTCGGCCGAACCGCAAATTGACGTAATCGAGTATATGTCAGCCGGGATCGAAGCTGTTCGACCGGGACCGACGCCATTCAGACCGTCCGGCCCCCCCGGTAATGCCTATGCCCTCTGGATCGGGGTATCTTTTTCGGAAGACCGATAATTCGGCCGAACCGCAAATTGACGTAATCGAGTATATGTCAGCCGGGATCGAAGCTATTCGACCGGGACCGCCGCCATTCAGACCGTCCGGCCCCCCCGGTGATGCCGATGCCCTCTGGATCGGGGTATCTTTTTCGGAAGACCGATAATTCGGCCGAACTGCAAATTGACGTAATCGAGTATATGTCAGCCGGGATCGAAGCTATTCGACCGGGACCGACGCCATTCAGACCGTCCGGCCCCCCCGGTGATGCCTATGCCCTCTGGATCGGAGTATCTTTTTCGGAAGACCGATAATTCGGCCGAACCGCAAATTGACGTAATCGAGTATATGTCAGCCGGGATTGAAGCTATTCGACCGGGACCGACGCCATTCAGACCGTCCGGCCGCCCCAGTGATGCCTATGCCCTCTGGATCGGGGTATCTTTTTCGGAAGACCGATAATTCGGCCGAACTGCAAATTGACGTAATCGAGTATATGTCAGCCGGGATCGAAGCTATTCGACCGGGACCGACGCCATTCAGACCGTCCGGCCCCCCCGGTGATGCCTATGCCCTCTGGATCGGGGTATCTTTTTCGGAAGACCGATAATTCGGCCGAACCGCAAATTGACGTAATCGAGTATATGTCAGCCGGGATCGAAGCTATTCGACCGGGACAGACGCCATTCAGACCGTCCGGCCCCCCCGGTGATGCCTATGCCCTCTGGATCGGGGTATCTTTTTCGGAAGACCGATAGTTCGGCCGAACCGCAAATTGACGTAATCGAGTATATGTCAGCCGGGATCGAAGCTATTCGACCGGGACCGACGCCATTCAGACCGTCCGGCCCCCCCGGTGATGCCTATGCCCTCTGGATCGGAGTATCTTTTTCGGAAGACCGATAATTCGGCCGAACTGCAAACTGACGTAATCGAGTATATGTCAGCCGGGATCGAAGTTATTCAACCGGGACCGACGCCATTCAGACCGGCCGGCCCCCCCGGTGATGCCTATGCCCTCTGGATCGGGGTATCTTTTTCGGAAGACCGATAATTCGGCCGAACCGCAAATTGACGTAATCGAGTATATGTCAGCCGGGATCGAAGCTATTCGACCGGGACCGACGCCATTCAGACCGTCCGGCCCCCCCGGTGATGCCTATGCCCTCTGGATCGGAGTATCTTTTTCGGAAGACCGATAATTCGGCCGAACTGCAAATTGACGTAATCGAGTATATGTCAGCCTGGATCAAAGATATTCGACCGGGACCGACGCCATTCAGACCGTCCGGCTCCCCCGGTGATGCCTATGCCCTCTGGATCGGAGTATCTTTTTCGGAAGACCGATAATTCGGCCGAACTGCAAATTGACGTAATCGAGTATATGTCAGCCGGGATCAAAGATATTCGACCGGGACCGACGCCATTCAGACCGTCCGGCCCCCCCGGTGATGCCTATGCCCTCTGGATCGGAGTATCTTTTTCGAAAGACCGATAATTCGGCCGAACTGCAAATTGACGTAATCGAGTATATGTCAGCCGGGATCGAAGATATTCGACCGGGACCGACGCCATTCAGACCGTCCGGCCCCCCGGTGATGCCTATGCCCTCTGGATCGGGGTATCTTTTTCGGAAGACCGATAATTCGGCCGAACCGCAAATTGACGTAATCGAGTATATGTCAGCCGGGATCGAAGGTATTCGACCGGGACCGACGCCATTCAGACCGTCCGGCCCCCCCGGTGATGCCTATGCCCTCTGGATCGGAGTATCTTTTTCGGAAGACCGATAATTCGGCTGAACTGCAAATTGACGTAATCGAGTATATGTCAGCCGGGATCGAAGCTATTCGACCGGGACCGACGCCATTCAGACCGTCCGGCTCCCCAGGTGATGCCTATGCCCTCTGGATCGGAGTATCTTTTTCGGAAGACCGATAATTCGGCCGAACTGCAAATTGACGTAATCGAGTATATGTCAGCCGGGATCGAAGATATTCGACCGGGACCGACGCCATTCAGACCGTCCGGCCCCCCGGTGATGCCTATGCCCTCTGGATCGGGGTATCTTTTTCGGAAGACCGATAATTCGGCCGAACCGCAAATTGACGTAATCGAGTATATGTCAGCCGGGATCGAAGCTATTCGACCGGGACCGACGCCATTCAGACCGTCCGGCCCCCCCGGTGATGCCTATGCCCTGTGGATCGGAGTATCTTTTTCGGAAGACCGATAATTCGGCTGAACTGCAAATTGACGTAATCGAGTATATGTCAGCCGGGATCGAAGCTATTCGACCGGGACCGACGCCATTCAGACCGTCCGGCCCCCCAGGTGATGCCTATGCCCTCTGGATCGGAGTATCTTTTTCGGAAGACCGATAATTCGGCCGAACCGCAAATTGACGTAATCGAGTATATGTCAGCCGGGATCGAAGCTATTCGACCGGGACCGACGCCATTCAGACCGTCCGGCCCCCCCGGTGATGCCTATGCCCTCTGGATCGGGGTATCTTTTTCGGAAGACCGATAATTCGGCCGAACTGCAAATTGACGTAATCGAGTATATGTCAGCCGGGATCGAAGCTATTCAAACCGGGACCGACGCCATTCAGACCGTCCGGCCCCCCCGGTGATGCCTATGCCCTCTGGATCGGAGTATCTTTTTCGGAAGACCGATAATTCGGCCGAACCGCAAATTGACGTAATCGAGTATATGTCAGCCGGGATTGAAGCTATTCGACCGGGACCGACGCCATTCAGACCGTCCGGCCGCCCCAGTGATGCCTATGCCCTCTGGACCGGGGTATCTTTTTCGGAAGACCGAAAATTCGGCCGAACCGTAAAATTCACCTAATCGTCTATATGTCAGCCGGGATCGAAGCTATTCGACCGGGACCGACGCCATTCGGACCGTCCGGCCCCCCCGGTGATGCCTATGCCCTCTGGACCGGGGTATCTTTTTCGGAAGACCGAAAATTCGGCCGAACCGTAAAATTCACCTAATCGTCTATATGTCAGCCGGGATCGAAGCTATTCGACCGGGACCGACGCCATTCGGACCGTCCGGCCCCCCCGGTGATGCCTAGGCCCTCTGGACCGGGGTATCTTTTTCGGAAGACCGAAAATTCGGCCGAACCGTAAAATTCACCTAATCGTCTATATGTCAGCCGGGATCGAAGCTATTCGACCGGGACCGACGCCATTCGGACCGTCCGGCCCCCCCGGTGCAGCCTATGCCCTCTGGACCGGGGTATCTTTTTCGGAAGACCGAAAATTCGGCCGAACCGTAAAATTCACCTAATCGTCTATTTGTCAGCCGGGATCGAAGCTATTCGACCGGGACCGACGCCATTCGGACCGTCCGGCCCCCCCGGTGATGCCTATGCCCTCTGGACCGGGGTATCTTTTTCGGAAGACCGAAAATTCGGCCGAACCGTAAAATTCACCTAATCGTCTATATGTCAGCCGGGATCGAAGCTATTCGACCGGGACCGACGCCATTCGGACCGTCCGGCCCCCCCGGTGATGCCTATGCCCTCTGGACCGGGGTATCTTTTTCGGAAGACCGAAAATTCGGCCGAACCGTAAAATTCACCTAATCGTCTGTATGTCAGCCGGGATCGAAGCTATTCGACCGGGACCGACGCCATTCGGACCGTCCGGCCCCCCCGGTGATGCCTATGCCCTCTGGACCGGGGTATCTTTTTCGGAAGACCGAAAATTCGGCCGAACCGTAAAATTCACCTAATCGTCTATATGTCAGCCGGGATCGAAGCTATTCGACCGGGACCGACGCCATTCGGACCGTCCGGCCCCCCCGGTGATGCCTATGCCCTCTGGACCGGGGTATCTTTTTCGGAAGACCGAAAATTCGGCCGAACCGTAAAATTCACCTAATCGTCTATATGTCAGCCGGGATCGAAGCTATTCGACCGGGACCGACGCCATTCGGACCGTCCGGCCCCCCCGGTGCAGCCTATGCCCTCTGGACCGGGGTATCTTTTTCGGAAGACCGAAAATTCGGCCGAACCGTAAAATTCACCTAATCGTCTATTTGTCAGCCGGGATCGAAGCTATTCGACCGGGACCGACGCCATTCGGACCGTCCGGCCCCCCCGGTGATGCCTATGCCCTCTGGACCGGGGTATCTTTTTCGGAAGACCGAAAATTCGGCCGAACCGTAAAATTCACCTAATCGTCTATATGTCAGCCGGGATCGAAGCTATTCGACCGGGACCGACGCCATTCGGACCGTCCGGCCCCCCCGGTGATGCCTATGCCCTCTGGACCGGGGTATCTTTTTCGGAAGACCGAAAATTCGGCCGAACCGTAAAATTCACCTAATCGTCTATATGTCAGCCGGGATCGAAGCTATTCGACCGGGACCGACGCCATTCGGACCGTCCGGCCCCCCCGGTGATGCCTATGCCCTCTGGACCGGGGTATCTTTTTCGGAAGACCGAAAATTCGGCCGAACCGTAAAATTCACCTAATCGTCTATATGTCAGCCGGGATCGAAGCTATTCGACCGGGACCGACGCCATTCGGACCGTCCGGCCCCCCCGGTGATGCCTATGCCCTCTGGACCGGGGTATCTTTTTCGGAAGACCGAAAATTCGGCCGAACCGTAAAATTCACCTAATCGTCTATATGTCAGCCGGGATCGAAGCTATTCGACCGGGACCGACGCCATTCGGACCGTCCGGCCCCCCCGGTGATGCCTATGCCCTCTGGACCGGGGTATCTTTTTCGGAAGACCGAAAATTCGGCCGAACCGTAAAATTCACCTAATCGTCTATATGTCAGCCGGGATCGAAGCTATTCGACCGGGACCGACGCCATTCGGACCGTCCGGCCCCCCCGGTGATGCCTATGCCCTCTGGACCGGGGTATCTTTTTCGGAAGACCGAAAATTCGGCCGAACCGTAAAATTCACCTAATCGTCTATATGTCAGCCGGGATCGAAGCTATTCGACCGGGACCGACGCCATTCGGACCGTCCGGCCCCCCCGGTGATGCCTATGCCCTCTGGACCGGGGTATCTTTTTCGGAAGACCGAAAATTCGGCCGAACCGTAAAATTCACCTAATCGTCTATATGTCAGCCGGGATCGAAGCTATTCGACCGGGACCGACGCCATTCGGACCGTCCGGCCCCCCCGGTGATGCCTATGCCCTCTGGACCGGGGTATCTTTTTCGGAAGACCGAAAATTCGGCCGAACCGCAAAATTCACCTAATCGTCTATTTGTCAGCCGGGATCGAAGCTATTCGACCGGGACCGACGCCATTCGGACCGTCCGGCCCCCCCGGTGATGCCTATGCCCTCTGGACCGGGGTATCTTTTTCGGAAGACCGAAAATTCGGCCGAACCGTAAAATTCACCTAATCGTCTTTATGTCAGCCGGGATCGAAGCTATTCGACCGGGACCGACGCCATTCGGACCGTCCGGCCCCCCCGGTGATGCCTATGCCCTCTGGACCGGGGTATCTTTTTCGGAAGACCGAAAATTCGGCCGAACCGTAAAATTCACCTAATCGTCTATATGTCAGCCGGGATCGAAGCTATTCGACCGGGACCGACGCCATTCGGACCGTCCGGCCCCCCCGGTGATGCCTATGCCCTCTGGACCGGGGTATCTTTTTCGGAAGACCGAAAATTCGGCCGAACCGTAAAATTCACCTAATCGTCTATATGTCAGCCGGGATCGAAGCTATTCGACCGGGACCGACGCCATTCGGACCGTCCGGCCCCCCCGGTGATGCCTATGCCCTCTGGACCGGGGTATCTTTTTCGGAAGACCGAAAATTCGGCCGAACCGTAAAATTCACCTAATCGTCTATATGTCAGCCGGGATCGAAGCTATTCGACCGGGACCGACGCCATTCGGACCGTCCGGCCCCCCCGGTGATGCCTATGCCCTCTGGACCGGGGTATCTTTTTCGGAAGACCGAAAATTCGGCCGAACCGTAAAATTCACCTAATCGTCTATATGTCAGCCGGGATCGAAGCTATTCGACCGGGACCGACGCCATTCGGACCGTCCGGCCCCCCCGGTGATGCCTATGCCCTCTGGACCGGGGTATCTTTTTCGGAAGACCGAAAATTCGGCCGAACCGTAAAATTCACCTAATCGTCTATATGTCAGCCGGGATCGAAGCTATTCGACCGGGACCGACGCCATTCGGACCGTCCGGCCCCCCCGGTGATGCCTATGCCCTCTGGACCGGGGTATCTTTTTCGGAAGACCGAAAATTCGGCCGAACCGTAAAATTCACCTAATCGTCTATATGTCAGCCGGGATCGAAGCTATTCGACCGGGACCGACGCCATTCGGACCATCCGGCCCCCCCGGTGATGCCTATGCCCTCTGGACCGGGGTATCTTTTTCGGAAGACCGAAAATTCGGCCGAACCGCAAAATTCACCTAATCGTCTATATGTCAGCCGGGATCGAAGCTATTCGACCGGGACCGACGCCATTCGGACCGTCCGGCCCCCCCGGTGATGCCTATGCCCTCTGGACCGGGGTATCTTTTTCGGAAGACCGAAAATTCGGCCGAACCGTAAAATTCACCTAATCGTCTATATGTCAGCCGGGATCGAAGCTATTCGACCGGGACCGACGCCATTCGGACCGTCCGGCCCCCCCGGTGATGCCTATGCCCTCTGGACCGGGGTATCTTTTTCGGAAGACCGAAAATTCGGCCGAACCGTAAAATTCACCTAATCGTCTATATGTCAGCCGGGATCGAAGCTATTCGACCGGGACCGACGCCATTCGGACCGTCCGGCCCCCCCGGTGATGCCTATGCCCTCTGGACCGGGGTATCTTTTTCGGAAGACCGAAAATTCGGCCGAACCGTAAAATTCACCTAATCGTCTATATGTCAGCCGGGATCGAAGCTATTCGACCGGGACCGACGCCATTCGGACCGTCCGGCCCCCCCGGTGATGCCTATGCCCTCTGGACCGGGGTATCTTTTTCGGAAGACCGAAAATTCGGCCGAACCGTAAAATTCACCTAATCGTCTATATGTCAGCCGGGATCGAAGCTATTCGACCGGGACCGACGCCATTCGGACCGTCCGGCCCCCCCGGTGATGCCTATGCCCTCTGGACCGGGGTATCTTTTTCGGAAGACCGAAAATTCGGCCGAACCGCAAAATTCACCTAATCGTCTATATGTCAGCCGGGATCGAAGCTATTCGACCGGGACCGACGCCATTCGGACCGTCCGGCCCCCCCGGTGATGCCTATGCCCTCTGGACCGGGGTATCTTTTTCGGAAGACCGAAAATTCGGCCGAACCGTAAAATTCACCTAATCGTCTATATGTCAGCCGGGATCGAAGCTATTCGACCGGGACCGACGCCATTCGGACCGTCCGGCCCCCCCGGTGATGCCTATGCCCTCTGGACCGGGGTATCTTTTTCGGAAGACCGAAAATTCGGCCGAACCGTAAAATTCACCTAATCGTCTATATGTCAGCCGGGATCGAAGCTATTCGACCGGGACCGACGCCATTCGGACCGTCCGGCCCCCCCGGTGATGCCTATGCCCTCTGGACCGGGGTATCTTTTTCGGAAGACCGAAAATTCGGCCGAACCGTAAAATTCACCTAATCGTCTATATGTCAGCCGGGATCGAAGCTATTCGACCGGGACCGACGCCATTCGGACCGTCCGGCCCCCCCGGTGATGCCTATGCCCTCTGGACCGGGGTATCTTTTTCGGAAGACCGAAAATTCGGCCGAACCGTAAAATTCACCTAATCGTCTATATGTCAGCCGGGATCGAAGCTATTCGACCGGGACCGACGCCATTCGGACCGTCCGGCCCCCCCGGTGATGCCTATGCCCTCTGGACCGGGGTATCTTTTTCGGAAGACCGAAAATTCGGCCGAACCGTAAAATTCACCTAATCGTCTATATGTCAGCCGGGATCGAAGCTATTCGACCGGGACCGACGCCATTCGGACCGTCCGGCCCTCCCGGTGATGCCTATGCCCTCTGGACCGGGGTATCTTTTTCGGAAGACCGAAAATTCGGCCGAACCGTAAAATTCACCTAATCGTCTATATGTCAGCCGGGATCGAAGCTCTTCGACCGGGACCGACGCCATTCGGACCGTCCGGCCCCCCCGGTGATGCCTATGCCCTCTGGACCGGGGTATCTTTTTCGGAAGACCGAAAATTCGGCCGAACCGTAAAATTCACCTAATCGTCTATATGTCAGCCGGGATCGAAGCTATTCGACCGGGACCGACGCCATTCGGACCGTCCGGCCCCCCCGGTGATGCCTATGCCCTCTGGACCGGGGTATCTTTTTCGGAAGACCGAAAATTCGGCCGAACCGTAAAATTCACCTAATCGTCTATATGTCAGCCGGGATCGAAGCTATTCGACCGGGACCGACGCCATTCGGACCGTCCGGCCCCCCCGGTGCAGCCTATGCCCTCTGGACCGGGGTATCTTTTTCGGAAGACCGAAAATTCGGCCGAACCGTAAAATTCACCTAATCGTCTATTTGTCAGCCGGGATCGAAGCTATTCGACCGGGACCGACGCCATTCGGACCGTCCGGCCCCCCCGGTGATGCCTATGCCCTCTGGACCGGGGTATCTTTTTCGGAAGACCGAAAATTCGGCCGAACCGTAAAATTCACCTAATCGTCTATATGTCAGCCGGGATCGAAGCTATTCGACCGGGACCGACGCCATTCGGACCGTCCGGCCCCCCCGGTGATGCCTATGCCCTCTGGATCGGGGTATCTTTTTCGGAAGACCGATAATTCGGCCGAACCGCAAATTGACGTAATCGAGTATATGTCAGCCGGGATCGAAGTTATTCGACCGGGACCGACGCCATTCAGACCGTCCGGCCCCCCCGGTGATGCTTATGCCCTCTGGATCGGGGTATCTTTTTCGGAAGACCGATAATTCGGCCGAACCGCAAATTGACGTAATCGAGTATATGTCAGCCGGGATCGAAGCTATTCGACCGGGACCGACGCCATTCAGACCGTCCGGCCCCTCCGGTAATGCCTATGCCCTCTGGATCGGAGTATCTTTTTCGGAAGACCGATAATTCGGCCGAACCGCAAATTGACGTAATCGAGTATATGTCAGCCGGGATCGAAGCTATTCGACCGGGACCGACGCCATTCAGACCGTCCGGCCCCCCCGGTGATGCCTATGCCCTCTGGATCGGGGTATCTTTTTCGGAAGACCGATAATTCGGCCGAACCGCAAATTGACGTAATCGAGTATATGTCAGCCGGGATCGAAGCTATTCGACCGGGACCGACGCCATTCAGACCGTCCGGCCCCCCCGGTGATGCCTATGCCCTCTGGATCGGGGTATCTTTTTCGGAAGACCGATAATTCGGCCGAACCGCAAATTGACGTAATCGAGTATATGTCAGCCGGGATCGAAGCTATTCGACCGGGACCGACGCCATTCAGACCGTCCGGCTCCCCAGGTGATGCCTATGCCCTCTGGATCGGAGTATCTTTTTCGGAAGTTCGATAATTCGGCCGAACTGCAAATTGACGTAATCGAGTATATGTCAGCCGGGATCGAAGTTATTCGACCGGGACCGACGCCATTCAGACCGTCCGGCCCCCCCGGTGATGCCTATGCCCTCTGGATCGGGGTATCTTTTTCGGAAGACCGATAATTCGGCCGAACCGCAAATTGACGTAATCGAGTATATGTCAGCCGGGATCGAAGCTATTCGACCGGGACCGACGCCATTCAGACCGTCCGGCCCCCCCGGTAATGCCTATGCCCTCTGGATCGGGGTATCTTTTTCGGAAGACCGATAATTCGGCCGAACCGCAAATTGACGTAATCGAGTATATGTCAGCCGGGATCGAAGCTGTTCGACCGGGACCGACGCCATTCAGACCGTCCGGCCCCCCGGTGATGCCTATGCCCTCTGGATCGGGGTATCTTTTTCGGAAGACCGATAATTCGGCCGAACCGCAAATTGACGTAATCGAGTATATGTCAGCCGGGATCGAAGCTATTCGACCGGGACCGACGCCATTCAGACCGTACGGCCCCCCCGGTGATGCCTATGCCCTCTGGATCGGGGTATCTTTTTCGGAAGACCGATAATTCGGCCGAACCGCAAATTGACGTAATCGAGTATATGTCAGCCGGGATCGAAGCTATTCGACCGGGACCGACGCCATTCAGACCGTCCGGCCCCCCAGGTGATGCCTATGCCCTCTGGATCGGAGTATCTTTTTCGGAAGACCGATAATTCGGCCGAACTGCAAATTGACGTAATCGAGTATATGTCAGCCGGGATCGAAGTTATTCGACCGGGACCGACGCCATTCAGACCGTCCGGCCCCCCCGGTGATGCCTATGCCCTCTGGATCGGAGTATCTTTTTCGGAAGACCGATAATTCGGCCGAACTGCAAATTGACGTAATCGAGTATATGTCAGCCGGGATCGAAGATATTCGACCGGGACCGACGCCATTCAGACCGTCCGGCCCCCCGGTGATGCCTATGCCCTCTGGATCGGAGTATCTTTTTCGGAAGACCGATAATTCGGCCGAACCGCAAATTGACGTAATCGAGTATATGTCAGCCGGGATCGAAGCTATTCGACCGGGACCGACGCCATTCAGACCGTCCGGCCCCCCCGGTGATGCCTATGCCCTCTGGATCGGAGTATCTTTTTCGGAAGACCGATAATTCGGCTGAACTGCAAATTGACGTAATCGAGTATATGTCAGCCGGGATCGAAGCTATTCGACCGGGACCGACGCCATTCAGACCGTCCGGCCCCCCAGGTGATGCCTATGCCCTCTGGATCGGAGTATCTTTTTCGGAAGACCGATAATTCGGCCGAACTGCAAATTGACGTAATCGAGTATATGTCAGCCGGGATCGAAGTTATTCGACCGGGACCGACGCCATTCAGACCGTCCGGCCCCCCCGGTGATGCCTATGCCCTCTGGATCGGGGTATCTTTTTCGGAAGACCGATAATTAGGCCGAACCGCAAATTGACGTAATCGAGTATATGTCAGCCGGGATCGAAGCTATTCGACCGGGACCGACGCCATTCGGACCGTCCGGCCCCCCCGGTGATGCCTATGCCCTCTGGACCGGGGTATCTTTTTCGGAAGACCGAAAATTCGGCTGAAACGTAAAATTCACCTAATCGTCTATATGTCAGCCGGGATCGAAGCTATTCGACCGGGACCGACGCCATTCGGACCGTCCGGCCCCCCCGGTGATGCCTATGCCCTCTGGACCGGGGTATCTTTTTCGGAAGACCGAAAATTCGGCCGAACCGTAAAATTCACCTAATCGTCTATATGTCAGCCGGGATCGAAGCTATTCGACCGGGACCGACGCCATTCGGACCGTCCGGCCCCCCCGGTGATGCCTATGCCCTCTGGACCGGGGTATCTTTTTCGGAAGACCGAAAATTCGGCCGAACCGTAAAATTCACCTAATCGTCTATATGTCAGCCGGGATCGAAGCTATTCGACCGGGACCGACGCCATTCGGACCGTCCGGCCCCCCCGGTGATGCCTATGCCCTCTGGACCGGGGTATCTTTTTCGGAAGACCGAAAATTCGGCCGAACCGTAAAATTCACCTAATCGTCTATATTTCAGCCGGGATCGAAGCTATTCGACCGGGACCGACGCCATTCGGACCGTCCGGCCCCCCCGGTGATGCCTATGCCCTCTGGACCGGGGTATCTTTTTCGGAAGACCGAAAATTCGGCCGAACCGTAAAATTCACCTAATCGTCTATATGTCAGCCGGGATCAAAGCTATTCGACCGGGACCGACGCCATTCGGACCGTCCGGCCCCCCCGGTGATGCCTATGCCCTCTGGACCGGGGTATCTTTTTCGGAAGACCGAAAATTCGGCCGAACCGTAAAATTCACCTAATCGTCTATATGTCAGCCGGGATCGAAGCTATTCGACCGGGACCGACGCCATTCGGACCGTCCGGCCCCCCCGGTGATGCCTATGCCCTCTGGACCGGGGTATCTTTTTCGGAAGACCGAAAATTCGGCCGAACCGTAAAATTCACCTAATCGTCTATATGTCAGCCGGGATCGAAGCTATTCGACCGGGACCGACGCCATTCGGACCGTCCGGCCCCCCCGGTGATGCCTATGCCCTCTGGACCGGGGTATCTTTTTCGGAAGACGAAAATTCGGCCGAACCGTAAAATTCACCTAATCGTCTATATGTCAGCCGGGATCGAAGCTATTCGACCGGGACCGACGCCATTCGGACCGTCCGGCCCCCCCGGTGATGCCTATGCCCTCTGGACCGGGGTATCTTTTTCGGAAGACCGAAAATTCGGCCGAACCGTAAAATTCACCTAATCGTCTATATGTCAGCCGGGATCGAAGCTATTCGACCGGGACCGACGCCATTCAGACCGTCCGGCCCCCCGGTGATGCCTATGCCCTCTGGATCGGGGTATCTTTTTCGGAAGACCGATAATTCGGCCGAACCGCAAATTGACGTAATCGAGTATATGTCAGCCGGGATCGAAGCTATTCGACCGGGACCGACGCCATTCAGACCGTCCGGCCCCCCCGGTGATGCCTATGCCCTCTGGATCGGATTATCTTTTTCGGAAGACCGATAATTCGGCTGAACTGCAAATTGACGTAATCGAGTATATGTCAGCCGGGATCGAAGCTATTCGACCGGGACCGACGCCATTCAGACCGTCCGGCCCCCCAGGTGATGCCTATGCCCTCTGGATCGGAGTATCTTTTTCGGAAGACCGATAATTCGGCCGAACTGCAAATTGACGTAATCGAGTATATGTCAGCCGGGATCGAAGTTATTCGACCGGGACCGACGCCATTCAGACCGGCCGGCCCCCCCGGTGATGCCTATGCCCTCTGGATCGGAGTATCTTTTTCGGAAGACCGATAATTCGGCCGAACTGCAAATTGACGTAATCGAGTATATGTCAGCCGGGATCGAAGATATTCGACCGGGACCGACGCCATTCAGACCGTCCGGCCCCCCGGTGATGCCTATGCCCTCTGGATCGGAGTATCTTTTTCGGAAGACCGATAATTCGGCCGAACCGCAAATTGACGTAATCGAGTATATGTCAGCCGGGATC
The DNA here is from genome assembly GCF_047948215.1 of Lycorma delicatula. Classification (NCBI taxonomy): domain Eukaryota; kingdom Metazoa; phylum Arthropoda; class Insecta; order Hemiptera; family Fulgoridae; genus Lycorma; species Lycorma delicatula. The sequence goes on from NC_134455.1 coordinate 31,461,808, forward strand.
GAAGCTATTCGACCGGGACCGACGCCATTCAGACCGTCCGGCCCCCCCGGTGATGCCTATGCCCTCTGGATCGGAGTATCTTTTTCGGAAGACCGATAATTCGGCTGAACTGCAAATTGACGTAATCGAGTATATGTCAGCCGGGATCGAAGCTATTCGACCGGGACCGACGCCATTCAGACCGTCCGGCCCCCCAGGTGATGCCTATGCCCTCTGGATCGGAGTATCTTTTTCGGAAGACCGATAATTCGGCCGAACTGCAAATTGACGTAATCGAGTATATGTCAGCCGGGATCGAAGTTATTCGACCGGGACCGACGCCATTCAGACCGTCCGGCCCCCCCGGTGATGCCTATGCCCTCTGGATCGGGGTATCTTTTTCGGAAGACCGATAATTCGGCTGAACCGCAAATTGACGTAATCGAGTATATGTCAGCCGGGATCGAAGCTATTCGACCGGGACCGACGCCATTCGGACCGTCCGGCCCCCCCGGTGATGCCTATGCCCTCTGGACCGGGGTATCTTTTTCGGAAGACCGAAAATTCGGCCGAACCGTAAAATTCACCTAATCGTCTATATGTCAGCCGGGATCGAAGCTATTCGACCGGGACCGACGCCATTCGGACCGTCCGGCCCCCCCGGTGATGCCTATGCCCTCTGGACCGGGGTATCTTTTTCGGAAGACCGAAAATTCGGCCGAACCGTAAAATTCACCTAATCGTCTATATGTCAGCCGGGATCGAAGCTATTCGACCGGGACCGACGCCATTCGGACCGTCCGGCCCCCCCGGTGATGCCTATGCCCTCTGGACCGGGGTATCTTTTTCGGAAGACCGAAAATTCGGCCGAACCGTAAAATTCACCTAATCGTCTATATGTCAGCCGGGATCGAAGCTATTCGACCGGGACCGACGCCATTCGGACCGTCCGGCCCTCCCGGTGATGCCTATGCCCTCTGGACCGGGGTATCTTTTTCGGAAGACCGAAAATTCGGCCGAACCGTAAAATTCACCTAATCGTCTATATGTCAGCCGGGATCGAAGCTATTCGACCGGGACCGACGCCATTCGGACCGTCCGGCCCCCCCGGTGATGCCTATGCCCTCTGGACCGGGGTATTTTTTTCGGAAGACCGAAAATTCGGCCGAACCGTAAAATTCACCTAATCGTCTATATGTCAGCCGGGATCGAAGCTATTCGACCGGGACCGACGCCATTCGGACCGTCCGGCCCCCCCGGTGATGCCTATGCCCTCTGGACCGGGGTATCTTTTTCGGAAGACCGAAAATTCGGCCGAACCGTAAAATTCACCTAATCGTCTATATGTCAGCCGGGATCGAAGCTATTCGACCGGGACCGACGCCATTCGGACCGTCCGGCCCCCCCGGTGATGCCTATGCCCTCTGGACCGGGGTATCTTTTTCGGAAGACCGAAAATTCGGCCGAACCGTAAAATTCACCTAATCGTCTATATGTCAGCCGGGATCGAAGCTATTCGACCGGGACCGACGCCATTCGGACCGTCCGGCCCCCCCGGTGCAGCCTATGCCCTCTGGACCGGGGTATCTTTTTCGGAAGACCGAAAATTCGGCCGAACCGTAAAATTCACCTAATCGTCTATTTGTCAGCCGGGATCGAAGCTATTCGACCGGGACCGACGCCATTCGGACCGTCCGGCCCCCCCGGTGATGCCTATGCCCTCTGGACCGGGGTATCTTTTTCGGAAGACCGAAAATTCGGCCGAACCGTAAAATTCACCTAATCGTCTATATGTCAGCCGGGATCGAAGCTATTCGACCGGGACCGACGCCATTCGGACCGTCCGGCCCCCCCGGTGATGCCTATGCCCTCTGGACCGGGGTATCTTTTTCGGAAGACCGAAAATTCGGCCGAACCGTAAAATTCACCTAATCGTCTATATGTCAGCCGGGATCGAAGCTATTCGACCGGGACCGACGCCATTCGGACCGTCCGGCCCCCCCGGTGATGCCTATGCCCTCTGGACCGGGGTATCTTTTTCGGAAGACCGAAAATTCGGCCGAACCGTAAAATTCACCTAATCGTCTATATGTCAGCCGGGATCGAAGCTATTCGACCGGGACCGACGCCATTCGGACCGTCCGGCCCCCCCGGTGATGCCTATGCCCTCTGGACCGGGGTATCTTTTTCGGAAGACCGAAAATTCGGCCGAACCGTAAAATTCACCTAATCGTCTATATGTCAGCCGGGATCGAAGCTATTCGACCGGGACCGACGCCATTCGGACCGTCCGGCCCCCCCGGTGATGCCTATGCCCTCTGGACCGGGGTATCTTTTTCGGAAGACCGAAAATTCGGCCGAACCGTAAAATTCACCTAATCGAGTATATCTCGGTCACTTTGATGCGAATTTACAAGTTTTGGCCGTATATATATGTATATATTTTTTAATAATATTTCTACGTACATATACATAATATATAAACGTGGGTGGCCAGTGTAATGTGGTTTTTTTAATTTAATTGTTTTTTTGTAATTTTTTTGTTTAATCGTTCGATTTCGTCGTTTAATAACTTTTTTTCGTGAGCAGTTATAAAGGTGAAATTTGTTATTTCTTGTTGGTCGTTTTGTCGTCGATTTTTTCGGTATAATTATTTTATTGTAAACTTCGCGTTGGCGGTGGGAAAACCTGTCGATCTCTCAGGTGCGAAAATCTTTTTTCGTCTGTTTTATTTCGATGTCGAATATTTTCGTTATTTGTCATTTGTTCGTGACGTTTTTCGTATTTTTCTCAACCGTTGCGTTACGTTAGATTATTTTGGACCGGTTTCGGGCCGGCGATATGTATATATTTTTTTTTAAAGGCCGTTAATCATTCTGAAGTAAGAAAATTGCAAAAATTTAACGAATATTCGTTAAGTTGTAAAAAATTACAGCGCGCGCTTATTGAAAATCGGTTTCGCTAGGTCGAAACGTCTTTGGAGGGGGTATTATTCCGACCAGGTTAGAGTCGGGTAAAGCGTGCCTCTTCCGTACGCGAGGGGACGGAAAATCGCAATTTTTTTCGTTTTTCGGCCGTATCTCTTGAACGGAGGGTCAAAACCTATGAAAAAAATCACATTGGCTAAAAAAGCTTAGAATGCCTTGAAACGCGTATATCCGGAGTCTGGCGAAATTTTCGTTTGCGCGATCGACTCGAAACTCGGTGAGGTGAAAGTAGAGATCGGAAATTCGACTTAAAAAAAAAAAAAAAAAAAAAAAAAAAAAAAAAAAAAAAGGACATATCGGGAATTTGAGTGTGGTCATCCGTTCCCTATGTGTGCTCGCTTGTCTGAGTTGAATTTGGTCCCGATCGGTTTGTCCTATCGCGTGTAAATGGGTTTTTTAACTTTTTTGAAATTTAAAAATCTTTTTTTCGGGCGAACCCGAAGGTTTACGCAATAATGTTTTAGACAAATGTTTTTGGGCTTAAAAAAAAAAAATTTTCGGTTTTTGTTTGATCGTGATCGGACGAGCGGTTGTCGAGATACGCGTTTCCGACCGTATTCGTGCTGGGGCCCAATTGGGGGGGGGCACGGGTATAATTTTGGTACCCGTCGGAAGCCGACACGAATCGGGATGGCAGATTTTTTTCCCGCGTCGATAGGCCTAACGGTTGCCGAGTTATTGGCGATGAAAAATCGGCAAAAACGCTCCCTTAGCCTTGAAATCTTCCCTTACCGCGTCGAAGCGATTTTTCCAAAATCGGTGTCGTCACAGTTAAAAAGTCGAAAAAAAAACCAAAAAATACTAGATTTTCTGCTGAATTTTTTGACGGCAAGCACGTTTTTGTTGCTCGATGGGGGACCGAGCAGTCAAGTTTTGAAAATCGGGCTCAAGGGTGGATTTATAAAAAAATCGTTAACGAACGAACCGAGGGTCGGAGTAAGAAAAGGAAGCAACCCAGTAGGTAAAATCGGCTCGGAAATCCGATTTTTCAACTAAAAATGGAGTATCTCCAACCGTTATCGGTATAAAACAGTGCCGTTAATTGAACCGAAACCGAAAGTAGGATCGAGTTGAAAATTTGGTAGACTGTTAATTTGACGACCCCAAGCAGGGCGGTGAAATTTGAAAGCGATCTGTCGGCCGGTTTTTCGCGAATTCAAGTACGAAATCCGGTTTGACGCTGTCTGAGTTGAAATGCAAACTTACAGCATATCCGTATACCCGACATGCATTATGACTGAGAAAAAGCGTTCACGACTAAAAACGAAAT